>NC_136466.1:115530283-120330283 GCF_902686455.1 Sciurus vulgaris
TTAAAGCTCAAATAGTGTCTGGAAAAGTAAAAGATATGGACAAGAGAACAAGAAGCTCAACATCAGGAACCAAACAGCATTTTGCAGAGTGAAGTGTGTGAAGAGTAACTCATTAATAAAGAGTCCAGAGCTTCAGGACTTGTTGGCAGGACAAGTGAGGCTTGGTCACTCACTGACCTTGGGTGAGTCACTTGTGTTGTGGTCTTTTGGTTTTCACATTTAAAAATGATAATAATAAACTATAGAAGGGTGAGATAAGGTTGTGAAATGCTTCAGAGAGCCTCCAAGGAAGGAGAGCTTAAATCTGTGGTAATGTTGTTTTGGTCAGTGTGAGTGAGTGAGAAGGTAGAAATGGTGATTAACTCGAAGGTCCTTAGAAGTGGGGAGAATGTATTGGTTCAGCCAGGAAACAGAAGCTGGTATAATGGCATGTCTGTTTTGAAGGATAAAAGACATTAGGCCAATAACTGAGCATATTGGCCATTATATGAAGGACAGTAATTGAGTACATCTCCATACAGTTTGCATCCCCATTACAAAGTAGTTTGCATTACTATTATCAGTGGTCTGCAATTTATAGTGTGTGGTTTCATGGAAAGACACAAAACCCAGCATTCTGTCCCAGACACCCAGCAATCCTTTTTGTCTATTTCACTTTTAAGGCTGTTTCCTGACACCTTCTACAACTTGGAAATTCTCTGTGATTCTCAAAGAAGTAGCCTCCCTACCTCACAGCCCCTTCACCTTCAGAAAAGTTTCACCACCTTTCTTAAATTCCTTGAGTTCTTTCCACCCCTATATAACTAGGCCATCAAGTTCACCCATACACATTTACCATGATCAGGAAGCATCTTAAAATGCAGATACTTCCAGGTGGATATAAAATACATGGGAATGTAGAGACATGTTTAAGTGGCTCTAGGATGGCGGCTGGTGTTGGGCCAAGAGGTGGGGCATAATTAGTGTGAATATGGCGTGATCTCTCATGACCTTTTGCCTGATTGGTTGATGTCCTTTCAGCACTTATGGTCAACACTTGTTCCTCATTCTTTCTTAATTGGTACCGTGGTGCGTGCTCCAATCGTGCTACTTAATCCTAAGCTGATTGGCTGCTTTATTGTATATAAGACATTCTCTTCAGCTGGGAAAGGAACGCACCTATAGGAAGCACCTCTGATAGGACGTAGGACGACCACTAAGACGCACCTCTAAGAAGAAGCAGCAGACCTCTAAGAAGTAGTACCTCTAAAAGCGTAGCCTCTCTGAAAGTGTAGCACCTCTAAAAGCAAGCAAGCCTCTCTTTCTCTATAAACTAGTGAACAAGCAAGCAAGCAAAAAAGCAGCCCAGAAAAAGAAGTAGTTCATTCCCAGTCCGCCTCTGATAAATTCCTGTGGGATTGTTGCTGCGGGCGGCGACATGGGAATAAAAGCATTTACTAAATGCAGTTAAATTTCAAAGTGAAGACTGAAGTTTTCACCCTGGTTAGAACTACTTGGAAACATCTTTTGAAAAAATAACCAATGCTGAGAAGCTGCCTCAGCCAATCCTAAGATCTCCACAGGTGAGTCTTCTGTGAACTTAGAGATGTGGAACCTTGCTACTCAAAGTATGATCTGAAGACCAGAGCAAAAGCAACACCCAGGAAGTTAGCAGATGGGCCAGGTCTTAGGCCCCACCTAACTTTCTGAACCGAATCACATTAACAAGACCATAGGTATTTCATAAACATGCTAAAGTTTAAGGCGTGCTGATGCTTTCAGATGGAACAGTGGTACTCAAACTTTAAGCATCAGAATTACCTGGATGGCTAAGATTGTTGCATGTGCCCCAGAGCTGCTGATTTCAGTAGAGTCCGGGAATTTTATTTTCTTAAAATTCCCAGGGAATCACGTTCAGGGAACCACTTTTGTAGAACATTAGGGAATAGGAGAGACTTTAAAGGAAGCTTCGGTTCTTTCAGGGCTAATCACACCTCCTGCTGGCTTGTCAATTTCACCCTCAAAACTTTAGATCACCCTAAAAATAAGCCTTTGACCAGGTAGGGAGATTCCCTTGTAGGTAGCTTGGGCAGAATCAACTAGGCTTCCCTTTATAGTCCCTCAGAATCCCTCAGTCTTTGGAAGATCTTCTTGGGAGCAGAAAGCCAAAGCCTAAATCCCCTGAGGCTGGAGGGAATGGGAATGCTCTTCACGTGTATGTGGTGTACCTTAGCCTTTCAAAAACTTCCTCTTTTCCTGTTCCCTCTTTTTCCTCTTAGAGTCCTGGATGAATCGCCAATGGCTTACACTTAACTAGCACCTGTTATCCGAGGCAATTTCTTTGAATACTTCACTGACCCACACTCTGTTCTTGGCATAATGGCAGGTGAGGGTTTTATGAACTTCATTTTATGGATGGGGCATCTGAGGCTAACCGACCTGCCCACAGTCACTTAGCAGTTCGGTGCTAAGACCGGGTCACTCTCCACAGAGGCCCCCGGGGTTTTTCAACAATAAGCAATCCATTCAGGCTTGCTTGCTTCAGCTGTCCTGGGGAAGTGCTACCGAGGCAAGTGGAAGAAGACAAGCCTCGAGAACAGGAAGAAGGGGCAGTATCTACATCCTGCCTTCCAGGTCCTCTGCTGCTCCTGGAGGTAGCCCAGCAGCTCAGGCTGTAGTTAAGGCTAAGGCCCAGGGAAAGTGTGTGGGGAAACCAGGACAGGGGCTAGGGGCTGGGACAATGGGGGGATAAGGACCCGAGGGCATGCCCCAGCCCCATGCCTGTGTGGCAACAGGTGGGCAGTTGAAGATCTTTCCGACCATGCTGTCTCTTTTCCCTTCATCCCTTGTTCCTCAAAGTGCTACTTAGGGTTGTTCTCTCGGGATGGTTGGGGGAATAAAGCCTCCCCCACCCTACCTGCTGCTCAAAAGAGTTGAATATAGTACATTGACCTAGTTCTCCTTTTTTATTTTTATTTATTTATTTATTGGTACAGGGGGCTGAACACAGGGGCATTTAACCACTGAGCCTCAACCTCAGTCATTTTATATATATTATTTAGAGACAGAGTCTCACTGAGTTGCTTAGTGCCTCGATAAGTTGCTGAGATGGACTTTGAACTCATGATCCCCCTATCTCAGCATCCCAAGCTGCTGGTATTATAGGCGTGCACCACCATGCCTGGCTCTGGTTCTCCTTTTCTTATTCCTATCTTATTTGTTTTGTCCACCTCCCTTCTCCTACCTGATGGCCAGTTGCTCCCTCCTGTGCCCCACTAAGAGTGGGCTTTATTTTTCTCAGGTTGGCCTGATATAGCTGTCTTCCAAGGTCACATGGCTAGTATAACTTTCTTCTTTTTTTTTTTTTTTTTAGTATAACTTTCTATAAGTGAGCCATTGCCGAGTGATGGAAGCCAGGAAGCCAGTGGGACTCTTCCCTAGTGATGAATATTTCCTCCCCAGAGATGTTTTCTCTGTTTGATTGCTTTTAAAGATGACTAACATTTTCCGTGTTAAGGCACTGTGTCAGGTACTGTGCTAAGCTCTTTACAGAGATCTTTTCCCATCATTTTATCCTCCTAACATTAGGTAGCATATGATATCACCATTTTATAGATGAAGAAACTGAGCCACAGAAAGGTGAAGCGAGAGTCTTTTAGTACAATGTTTCCAGAATCCCATAGTTGATTCCCATTAAGGAGATCTCCAGAATAGGATACTCTAAACCCCTGAAGGAGTTGATTCCCAAATGGAGCTTCAGGTCAAGGATGGCAGAAGAAACGGTGCTCTGGGAGTTATCAGTTAGCAAGCTGAGATTACAAGTGAGGCCCCCTGTAAAGAAGGGGAACAAGTCACAGAGCTTCATTCCTGGCTCTGCCATCAGCCATGGCGGTTTCTCTTCATCCTCAGTCCTTTGTTTCTTTAGTTATAAAGTGCAGTGGTTGAGCTATATCACTTCCAAGAATTTTCTGACTATAATTATGTAATTATCCAAAGGCAATATATTTTAGAAAAGTATAAATACCCTTCAGATGACCAGGGTGCTTGGCCCCAACATGTGTTAGCAATTTAATCCTGGCCATTTTGCTTTGTTTCTCTGATCTGTGTGCTCTCATCTGTAGTGTAGACTGTTATACCTGTTTTCCTATTTTACATACAGTGGTTATAAGGATCAACTGAAATAATAAATACTGAGATAATGAGAATACTAGAGGCTTAAAGTTAGTGGCCTAAAATAACCATAGATATTATGTCACATAGTTTCAGAAGGTCAGGATTTTGGGGGCAGTTGAGCTGAGTGGTTCAAGTTCAATGATGCCCAAGGGAGTACAGTCATGTGAGGCTTAATTAGGGATGAAAGATCTGCTTCCAAGATGGTGTGCAGGCTGATCCTGGCATCTTGCAGGAGGTCTTAGTTCTGTACCAGGTGGACCTCTCCACAGGCCAGCTTTGGGATTCTTGGGGTTTGCAGCAGGCTTCCTTCAGAAAAGGTCTCCCCTAGGTTACATAAGTCACCCCCTTCAGTGTGGAAGGGACTACATGGGAAGGTGAACACCAGAAGTCAAGAATCACAAGGCGCCATCTGTAAACTGTGACTGTGGGTGTCGTTAGATTTATTGTTCTGAGAATGTTGCTGGAAGCTAGAAATACCGCCAGCATAGGTGATGACTTCGGTTAAAATTCAGACTGTTGCCCAGTCCAGCAACTCTTTCTGTGCTCTGAACTTATGACTCTAAAATGCATTTTCCAAAGGCCATTTGGGAGAGCAGGGGTGGGGATGGAGGCATGAAGACAACAGGAGGGAGAAAACCAGGAAGCTTCATGGACACTTAAAATAGCAGTCAGGATTGACAAAGAGGCTCAGAACAGCTCCAGGAGCAGTCAGTCCGTAGCTTTATGGTCTGCCCTCATCGTTCCTACTGTAAGACAGAGGTAGTAACAGAGTCAACTTTAGCAAATAGTTTCACATTTCCACCCTAGCAGACCTTTAATCAGTCTTGCCAACACAAAGCAAATGTAAGCCTGACTTCCCGTGCCTTTTCCTCTGCGGCCTCTGTAAGGGGGTCAGCCATCACGGAAATGGTTAGGAACCGTGGCCAAAGCAAAGTGTTAGGCTCAGCAACCTCCCTTCTGCTCTGTGCATGGTGGGTTTTTTTTTTTTTTTTCTTTTTCCCCACAGTAGTGAAATACAATCAAATCTCAATGGAATTTCTCAAAGATTTTTTTTTCTTTTTTCTTTTTTGAGCCTCAAGATTTTTACCAAAGTGTCAGGGAAGACACTCCTTGTATGCCTATCGTATGTATTTTATACTTAAAGAAATTCAGTTTTACAGGTATTATATAATATCACAATGTGTCCCAGAACTTAGCTACATAATAGTGAGAGTAGACAGGGGCATGTAAGAAATATATTTGGAGGTGACAAATATTCCAGAAAAAGTTCCAAAAGATACCACAATGAGAAAATGGCAGATACTGTTGACTGACTAACTCAGCAGTCATTCTGGTAATTTTTTCCTTTCCACCTCCTACTACAGATGCAGAAGTGAAGGTATTTGTTGTCTGACTATAACATGTGTTCGTAAACTAATGATGTGTTCATAAACTAGAGGGTGGGGGAAAGTTTCCTTTACCTTATGAAAGGGACAGGTCTGAGGGCTCTTTGGTTCCACCTCTTCCTTCCTTCATACCTGAATGCAAATGTGATGGCTGGAGTAAGGCTGTCATGCTGTGACTGTGGCTACAAATTCCATAGCCCAGTGAAGTGGAAAAGGAGCCTCAGTCTTGGATGGCATTGTCCTGCTTACAAACCAAGTCTAGCAACTGGTTACCTCTGGACTTTCAGTATTTATTTAAGCCACTTTTAGGTATCTGTTTTCTCTTACTTATAGATTATTCTAACCAATGTTGAAGATAGACTTTAAGGCCAAAGGGTAAATGCACCTTTAGGATCAGCGTGATGTGAATTCAGTGACAGATGCGAATGGGGCCAGAAGAATAGGGGTCAATGGAGAATGCTTGAAGGGATAGAAACTTAGCAGGTGGAATAAAGAATGAGGTTTCAGGACTGGGGATATAGCTCGGTTGGATGAGGTCTTGCCTTATAAGCACAAGGCCCTGGGTTCAATCCCCAGCACTGCAAAAATAAAAAGGAATGAAGTTCCAAACAGGTGCCCCAAGGACCTCTGTTGTTTGTTGTGCTGAATCCATATCCCCAAGGACATGGTTGTTACAGGTCACTCTTCCCTAAGAAGGGATACATAGCTCTGGGAATCCTATGTAACGGGGCAGCACCATGCTGTCAGAGCAAGGACTCCAGCTTGATGTAGACCTTGCTTTGGGTCCAGCTCCACCACAAACAAGTTGCATAACTTTGATCAATTTGTATATGTTCTTTAAGTTTCAGCTTCCTCATTTGTAAGTTGGGACAATAAAAATTAAATAATTTGTAAAATATGCAATACTTGATACATAATAGGCATTCAATAACACCAGTCAGTAATTGTGATTAGATACTAATTATTTTGTACATCTCTTGTGCCAGTCTTAGGGGTGCCAGCTTAACTAAGTAGCATTCAGTTGCTCCACCTGTCAAAGGGAAATAGCCTCTCTCAAAGGTCTTTACATGTTAATGAGGATCCTTGAGAAAATGTTTTCTTTGAATCATTTTTTTGGAGTGTGTAAACAACTTCTAGTTAGTGGTTATTTTTAGGTCCTTTACATTAACTTTGGAGCTAAAATTCTAAGAGATTTTTCTCCCAGCAAAAGATACATGAATTATGTAAGGAAACATGATTTAAAACTTTCAACAATGACCTTTGGACTTTGAATGTTTTAGAGTTGCCCTTGCCTGGAATAAACTGGTTTGGATTTTAGCAAGTTCTAAAGAAGGTTGAACCTCAGGGCACACTCTGGAGAACTTGAGAGCATGGGACTGTGTCTTTTGGGAAGGTCTGTGAATATTACGCTGTCTTGATCATCAACAAAGGAAGTGGATGAGTGGGAACATTGAGGTAGGACAAAAATGAAATGTCAAGAAGGAATGTAGAAACTGTCTTCTGAATGTGCTTCTGACCTCTTGAAGGTTCCCCTACTGTTATCCAGATAGTGGTTCTGCACCTAGGTACCCAGGCTCTCTGAGGCTCACAGGAGCAGAGGCCCACCCTCCCCCGCCTTCTCCCTGCTTCCACCTGGGTACCTTTTAAAACCTCTCCCCTCCTTTCTTCATGGTATCGCATACAAGCTTTTCTGACATTCCCACTTAAAAGTTACCACTCCTGTGCTCCTTTAGATTTCAGCTTTTAACTCTCCAGAATTCCCTAGGCATTCCATGCTGACTGAGGAAAAATACAGATAAGAAAAAGGAAAAAATAATGTAATCTTATTAACTAAAAATAACCAAGGAGACTTTTAAAATTTTATGGAAAATGATTTTATAAAAATATCTCTGGACTCAGGGTATAACTCAGTTGGTAGAGTGCTTGCCTTGCAAGCACAAGGCCTTGGGTTCAATCCCCAGCACCACAAAAAAAAAAAAAAAAAAAAAAAAAAAAAATCTCTGTATAAGGTATGGATGCATACATTCATGTTTAATAAAATTATGTTGTATTTGATTAAAAGTATATAAAAATTATGAATACATAAATATGAATACCTTTACACACCGATGAATAGGATTAGGAAGTATAACTTCTTTATTGCTGATGATATCTTTCTGATTTCTATTATACCCTTATTCAATAAATTGTTTAGATTAATTCCAATATTAAAAAGAATGCATCTATAAGCCACTTTGCTCATATACATTTACGCACTTGTTCAATTATCCAGTCTCTCCCATAACTCTCAGGATTACCATTTGAACTTTTAAATTTGAATTTATCTTTGTGTTATATACATGTATATTCTCACCCAATTATTATTTTTTCATTTTCATTATTTTTCCATAAATATGTTAACATCAGCTCATTGGATATTAACTCTCTTGTCACTGTTCTCCACTGGTTTTTCATTTTTATTGCTACTTCCCCCTACTTATGCTCTTTCTTCTGATTTCATTTTGCCATAGGATTTTTTTTGAGTAATTTTCAGAAAAGGTAAATAGTGGTCACTTCCAGGCATTATATTCTTAAATTTGTCTTGTCTGCAAATGTGAAAATTATCTGTTGTCTAAAATGGCTGGTATAATCCTTTTTCTGTCGTAAGTGCTATGAAGACATGATTTTCAAACAATTTTTGAGGTTTATTAGTATTCTGTTGTTCTCGTTTGGCTACTTATAAAGTCTATATTTTTGAGACCTAGGAAAGTAACCAGGTTCTTACTCTTGCCACTACCCCCTGACACCCACATAGTGCTGGGGATTGTACCCAGGGCCTCATGAATGCTAAGCATGCTCTACTAAGTTACACCCCCAGCCCTGGAGGCCTACTTATTATTTTATATTGCTTGGGGTGCTCTTTTTAAAATTTGAATTAGTTATACATGACAGTAGAATGCATTTTGACATATCATACATAAATGGAGTATAACTTCTCATTCTTCTGGTTGTACATGATGTAGATTTACACTAGTGGTGTAATCATATATGCACATATGGTAGAAATGTCCAATTCATTTTACTATCCTTCTTGCCCACACTTCTCATCCCTTCCCTTCACTCCTCTCTGTCTAATCCGAAGTACCTCTATTCTTCCCTAGCACCCCCCCCATGTAAATTAGCATCCACATATCAGAGAAAACATTCAGCCTTTCATTGCTTGGGATTAGCTTATTTCACTTAGCATAATCCAGTTTTGTTTTTAGGTGCTCTCGATACATATAGGCTCACCTAGAGGAAATTTTCTACTAGTTATTTCCTTAGTGCTTCTCTGCCTGCTCTGTTTGTTCCTCGAATTTCTAGTATACATGTAATATCTCTCCTCAACCTATTGTCTAGGTCTTCTAACTTTTCATTTAGTATAATCCTCTTTTTTCTTTTTCTCTGTTCTTTATAAAGTTATCATTAGTATGTATTAATTGTGCATATTAATGGAGTTCAATGTGACATTTCCATATATTCAAATAGCATGTGCTGATCAAGTCCAATCTCCCTTTTTCCACCCTCCCCCTGCACATCCTTCCCGAAATCTAGAAGTCATTATTTTACTTTTAGGTCAACTTATTTTAGCTTTCAAAATGTGAGAGAGAGAACATGCAGTATTTGTCTTTGTTTCTGACTTCTTAACATACCATCCTCTATATCTATCCATTTTGCTTCAGATGACAGGCTTCCGTTCTTTATGGCTGAATGATACTCCATTGTGTGTATATATACCACATTTTCATTACCTAAGGCCTGATTCCCTATCATGGTTATTGTGAATAGTACTACAGTAAACATGGGCATGTAGGCATCTCTCTGGTATGCTGATTTCATTTCCTTTGGATATATACCCAGAAATGGGAGAGATGAATCATATGATAGATCTATTTTTAGCTTTTTGAGGAACCTTCATACTGTTCTCCACAATGGCTGTACTAATTTACATTTCTACCAATAGCATATAAGAATTTCTTTTGCTCCGTATCCTTGCCAGCAGTTTTTTCTTTTTGTGTGCTTTGGGATTAAACCCAGGGCCTCACCGTGCTAGGTAAATTCTCTATCACTGAACTACACCTCCAGCCCATTTTTTAATAATAGCCATTCTAAGTAGGATGAGGTATTTCATCATAGTTCTGATGTGGATTTCCCTGATGGCTAATGATACTTGGCATTTTTCATGTATTTGTTGGTCTTCATATTTCTTCCTTTGAGAAGTATCGAGAAGTATCTATTTAGATAATTTGCCCATTTTTTTAAATTGGATTACTTTTTTGTTGTTTGAGTTCCTTACCTATTCTGGATATTAACCCTCTGTCAGAAGAATAGTTGGCCAATATTTTCTACCTTTTGGAGGTTGTCTCTAAACACTGTTGATTGTTTCCTTTTTGGCTCAGCTGCTTTTTAGTTTTTGGTTGATTTTTGCTTTCATTTACTATGTTTTGGGGTCCTATCCAGAAAATAATTGCCTGTACCAGTTTCTTAAAGTGTTTTCCCCCTGTTTTCTTCTGGTGGTTTCAGAGTTTCAGGTCTTACATTAAAGTCGTTGATCCATTTTGAGCTGATTTTTGTAGAATGAGGTGTGGGTCAAGCTTCAATCCCCTACATAGGGAAATCCAATTTTCCCAACACCAATTATTGAAGAGACTGTCCTTCATCCAAAGTATGTTTTTGGTGCCTTTGTTGAAAATCATTTGGCTCTACATACATGGATTTATTTCTGGAATCTCTGGTCCATTGGTCTGTGTGTCTGCTTTTATGCAAATACTCTGCCATTTTGGTTACTATGACTCTATAGTATATCTTGAAGTCAGGTATGGTGATGCCTCCAGTTTTGGTAGTTTTGCTCAAGATTTCTTTGCCTATTTAGGATCTTTTGTGCTTCCATATATAGGGTTTTTTTTTTTTTTTCTAGTTCTGTGAAAAATATCATTGATATTTTGATGAAGGTTGCATTGAATTTGTAGATAATTTTGTATAATATGAACATTTTAAAAAAGGTTTTTAGTTGTAGATGAACACAATGCCTTTAATTAATTAATTAATTAATTTATATGTGGTGCC
Source organism: Sciurus vulgaris (assembly GCF_902686455.1). Classification (NCBI taxonomy): domain Eukaryota; kingdom Metazoa; phylum Chordata; class Mammalia; order Rodentia; family Sciuridae; genus Sciurus; species Sciurus vulgaris. The sequence goes on from NC_136466.1 coordinate 115,540,906, forward strand.
AAGGATCAAACCCAGTGCCTCACATGTGCTAGGCAAGCACTCTAGCACTGAGCTACAAGCCCAGCCCATATGGACATTTTAACAATGGGAGATCTTTCCATCTTTTTATATCTTTTTCAGTTTCTCTATAAGTGTCTTATAATTTTATTGTACAAATCTTTTACTTCCTTGGTTAAGTTTATTCCTTGGTATTTTATTTTTCTGTCGGTATTGTGAATTGAATTTCTTTAATAATTTCTCAACAAATTTGCTACTGGTATGTAGAAAAGCTACTGTTTTTTGTATGTTTATTTTTTTATTTTTACAGAATGAATTTTGATTCATTATTCACAAATGGGGTATAACTTTTCATTTCTTTGGTTGTACACAATGTAGAGTCACCATTTGTGTATTCATACGTGTATACAGGGTAATGAAGTTTGTCTCGTTCCACCATCTTTCCTTCCCCTTCCCCTGCCCCTTCCCCTCCCCTCCCCTCCCCTCATTTCCCTCTACACAATCCAAGGTTCCTCCATTCTTCCCTTACCCTGCCTTTGCTTCATTATGTATCGGCACCCACTTATCAGAGAAAACATTTGGCCTTTGGTTTTTGGGGGATTGGGTTATTTCACTTGGCATGATTGTCTCCAGTTCCATCCATTTACCTGCAAATGCCATAATTTTATTCTTCTCTATGGCTGAGGAATATTTCATTGTGTATTTACCACAGTTTCTTTATCCATTCATCTGTTGAAGGGCATCTAGGTTGGTTCCACAGTTTAGCTATTATAAATTGAACTGCTATAAACATTGATGTGGCTGTGTTACTGTAGTATGCTAATTTTAAGTCCTTTGGGTATAGGCCGAGGAGTGGGATAGCTGGGTCAAATGGTGGGTCCAATTCCAAGTTTTCTAAGGAATCTCCATGCTGCTTTCCAGAGTGGCTGCACCAATTTACAATTCCACCAGCAATGTATGGTTGTGCCTTTTCCCCCACATACTTACCAACACCTATAATTGCTTATATTCTTGATAACAGCCATTCTAATTGGAGTGAGATGAAATCTTAGGTTGTTTTGATTTGCATTTCTTTAATTACTAGAGGCGTTGAACATTTCTTCATATATTTGTTGATCACTTGTATATCTTCTTCAGTGAAGTGTCTGCTCATTTCCTTAGCCCATTTATTGACTGGGTTCTTTGTATTTTTGGTGTAATGTTTTTTAAGTTCTTTATAAATTCTGGAGATTAGTGCTCTCTCTGAAGTACATGTGGAAATATTTTCTCCCACTCTGTAGGCTTATTTCACATTATTGATTGTATCCTTTGTTGAGAAAAAGCTTCTTAGTTTGAATCCATCCCATTTATTGATTTTTTGGCTTTCATTTCTTGTACTTTGGGAGTCTTGTTAAGAAGTCTGTTCCTAAGCATGTATGTTTATTTTTGAATCCTGTTACTTTATGGAATTCATTTATCAGCTCTAATAGTCTTTTGGTGATCTTTAGGTTTTTCTCTAGAATCAGATCATTTTTGAACAGGGATAATTTGACTTCCTCCTTTACTATTTAAATTCCTTTATTTCCTTCCCTAGCCTAATTGCTTTGGTTAAGACTTTGAACTGTGAGATGGACACCCTTGTCTTGTTCTTCATCTTAGAGAAAATGTTTTCAGTCTTTTCCCACTCAGTATGATGTTGGTTGTGAGTTTGTCACATACAGTCTTTAGTATGTTGAAGTACAATTCTTCCATACATTATGTGTTCAAAACTTTCATCATGCAGGGAAGTTGGATTTTATCAAATGCTTTTTCTGTATCTATTGAGATGATCAAAAAATTTTGTACCCTTCATACCATGGATGTGAGATATTATGTTTATCAATTGGTGTATGTTGAACCCTCCTTGCATCCTTAGGATAAAACCAACTTGGTCATGGTGAATGATTTCTTTCAATGAATTGTTGAAATCCATTTGCTGGTATTTTGTTAAGAATTTTTGCTCCTATGTTTATCAGAAATGTTGGTCTATAATTTTCTTTTTCTGTTCTTTTAGGTAACAGGGTAATGCTGATCTTGGAGAATGAGTTTGGAACAGTTCCTTCCTTTTCATCATCATTAGGTCTTTAAATGTCAGTAAGATTCAACAGGGAAATCATGCAGTCCTGAGCTTTTCTTTGTTGGGAGACTTTATTAGTGATCAATTTCATTATTTATTTTTTGGTCTATTCCATTATCTTACAGCCTCAGGGCTCATTTTGAATAGATTATGTACATAGAAATTTATCCATTTCTTCTAGGTTTTTCCAGTTTCTTAGAATCTGAAATTTCATAGTAATCCCTAATGATCCTTTATAATTCTGTAGTACTGGCTGTAATGTTTCTGGTTATTTATTTGGATTCTCTCTTTTTCTTGGTTAGCCAAATTAAAGTTTAATTTTTTTTATCTTTTCAAAAAACCAACTCTTCATTTTTTTTCTTTTAGTCTCTAGTTCATCTATTTCTGTTCTGTTTTTTTTTCTTCTGCTAATTTAGAATTGGATTTGTTCTTTTCTAAATCCTTGAGATGCATCATTAGGTTACTTATTTGAAATCTTTTTTATTTCTTTTGATGTGGGTACTTAATACTTTGAATTTCCTTTTAGTACTGCATCCCATAAGTTTTGGTATATTATGTTTATATTTAACTTGTTTTGAGAAGTTTTAAAATTTTTCCCATTTAATTTCTTTGACCCACTGCTTACTCAAAAGTGTTTTGTTCAGTCTCGGTATAATTATATAATTTCTGCATTTTCTCATTGTTGACTTCTAATTTTATTCTAATGTGATCAGAAAAGATACAGGATATGATTTCAATTATTTTGAAGTTAATATGATAGGTTTTGTGGCCTAATATATATCTATTCTTGAGAAAGTTCCATGTGCTAATGAAAAGAACATGTATTCTGCAGCTGCTGGATAAAATAGTCTGTGAATATCTAAATTCACTTGGTCTGTATTATAGTTTAACTCTTTCTTTGTGATTTTTTTTCCTTTTTTTCTGTATCATCTGTCTATTGAAAGTAGGTGTTGAAGCTCCACATTATTATCATCTTGAGGCCGATGTCTCCCTTTCAGTTTAATAGTGTTTGTTTTATAAAATTGGGTTCTCCAACATTTAGGTTCATGTATCTTCACAATCATTATATCTTCTTCTTTAGTTGATCCTTTGATCATTAGATAGTGACCTTCTTTGTGTCTTTTTACAGTTTTTGTATTAATGTCATTTTGTCAGATATAAGTATAGCTACTACTGCTCACTCCAAATTCTCATTTGCTTGGAATTCCCATTTACATCCTTTCATGTTTAGTCTTTGTGAGTTTCTTGTATGAAACATATTGTATTTTTTTTTTGTCCATCTATCCATTCTGTATCTTTCAATTGGAGAATCTAGTCCTTTTATATAAAAAGTTATTAGTCAGTTAGGTTATAATACTGTCATTTTGATTTTCTTCTAGCTGTTTTGAATATTCTTTGTTCTTCCCCTCTTGTTCATCTTTGTGGTTTGATTTATTGTACTGATAGTGGTCTATTTCTTTTGTGAATCTACTCTGCTAGTGGAATTTATACTTTCACATGCTTTTATGATAGTGGTTATGGTTCACTTCCATGTATAGTACTCCCTTAAACATCTTTTGTGAGACTGGTCTGGTGGTCATGAATTCTGTTTCCACTTGTCTTGGAAGAAATTTATTTCCCCATTTCTTAAGAATAGCCTCCCTTTCTAGGTTTAGTATTCTTGGTTGGCAGTTGTTTTTGTCTCAGGACTTAGGATATATCATTCCATTCCTTCCTCACTTGGTGCTTTTCTCTTGAAGATTTTAGAATTTTTCTTTGTCTTGTGCTTTTGAGAGCTTAACTATACAATGCCATGGTAAAGATCCTTTCTGGTCATTTCTATTTGGGTTCTATATGTTTCCTGCACATGAATGTTCATATCATTCCAAAATGAGGGAAGTTTTCTGCTGTTATTTCACTGAAAAGGTTTTCTATGTCATTAACGTTTTTCTCCTCATCTTTAGGTATTCTGAAAATGTGGATGTTTGTTTGATGGATCCCAAAAGTCTTGAATATTCTCATGATGTTTTTCTTTTTTCTTCCTTTTTCACTGAAATATTTTAAAAGACCTGTCTTCAAGTTTAGATTACTTCTTTTCCCTGATCTAGTCTGTTGCAGATATCAATTGTATTTCTATTTGACTTTGTGAGCATTTCATTTCTAAGATTTATGTTTGATTTTTTTTCAAAATTTCTCTTTTCTGAATTTACCAATCATATTCTGCATTGTCCTCTTGCTTTCATTCAACTTTCTATTCTCTTGGATCTCATGGAGCTTTTTAATAATCATTCTTTTAAATTCTTTACCAGGCATTCATCCATATTGATTTCATTGGCCTCTATTGTTAAAAAGTTATGTTCTTTTTGGAGTAATCATAGTACCATGTTTTTCATGTATCTTGTGATCCTACAATGAAATTGGTGCATCTGGTGGATCTTGTATCTTTATCACTTTTATGGGGTGGGCTTCTTAGCAGGTTTCTACTGAAAATGTGTCATGGGGTATTGATTTATTATGAAATGCTGACTTTACTTCCAGTTGGGTACTGTGGTATAGTCTTTCTGTAGCTTCTTTGGCTGCGATTAATGACTTTGGACATAGTGCATACTGTGGTCAAGTCAGAACACCACTGTGTCTGCAGGCCACAAAAGAATGAAGACACTCCAGCCATTCAATCAGGTGCCAAGCAGACAATAGTGATACTGTGGGGCTCATTGCGTGGCTACCCCTACAATGGGTAGTGGTGGCCCCCATCAGGCAATGAGGGTTTTTTCCAACAAGATGGATGGTAGCTCTGCTACTGTTAAGGGCCTCTTGCACTGGCAGCCCCAGCAGTGATGGGGGACCTGAAGCACTTCTCTTTCAACCAGTCAGTGGTGCAGGCCCACAGGCTGCACAGGGAGAGGTGGCGGCAGGAACCTTTCTGTGGCACTTATAAGGCATCCAGGCAGCAGTGCATGGTTGATCAGATAAGGTGTAGGGTGTCAGTGGGAACCACATAGGTGGGGTGACAGCAGGAGTTCCTCTTGCCAATATAGTGGTAGTTCCCACCCAGGAGCAGAACACCTTGACCAGAGTTGGGCAAAGTTGTGATCATCTCCCCTCCCTTCTGCTAGCTCTGTGTGCCTGGGGTTGGGAACTCAACTGCTCAAGGATTACTTAGCATGTCACTGTGGGCAGGTCAGCAGCAGGGACTGCAGTGTCCCCTCCTTGCCCTGTTCTGCAACAAGGACCTGAGTACTGCACAGGTGTGTGTGTGGGGTGGGGAACTTCATGGGAAACTACCTTCAGTCCTTACACTGTTATGAGTCCATGGGTGACTGACCACACCCTGGGTCTGAGAGAGCAAACACCCTAATCTCCTAGTTCTTGAAGGCACTGCCCTCTGGTCCCCTCTGTCTCATAAAACCTATCCCCTACAACACAGGCACACAGCAGTTTTAGGTCTAAGGTGAGTTCACAAGGCAGCTTTCCCCAAGTCATTGTAGCAGAATGTCTGTGGAGTCCCAGGAATGGAGTATGAAGAGGTTTTTTTCCCCACCAAGCTCAGACACTAGTTTAGTTCTCAAATGGGTCCTGGCTACAGCGCCATGGGTATTCACTAGAAGATGATGTGAGATCTTTTCTAAAGCAAGGCTACTGTGATGATTTCAGGTTACTAATCTAAGTGCATTGCAAACCTGTCAGTATTGTGAAACTTTTTACAGTAGCTAGGATTTCTAGCATCAGCATTGATAGTTTGTTGGGACTTCTTTCACCCTGCAAAGGGGAGACTCCCCCTCCCCTGGCTATGTGGCTGGGATGGCAGTTGGCAAAATATTTTTTTTCTATATTATTGTGACAGGTCTCTGAAGTTTACAAGGTCCTAATTTCTCTTTAGCTGATTTCCCATGTTCTGCAATGTTCAGCTGTGGTCACTTGCCTCAAAAAAGCAGTCATATGCCTACTACTTTGGCTCTTCTTTGTCGGGGGAGGAAGTGAGTGCTGGGTGCATCTCTTCAGCCATCTTGGATCTTCTCTCTCTTTCTCTGTATTCTGAGAGGGTATTTTGAATTGTTCTTATTAGTTTAAATTTCTGTAGCACCTAATTTGCTTTTTACTGACAACATTCTAATTTAAAATTTACTGATAGTGTATTCCATTTCATAGCAATTAGGCTTAAACACATAGAAATAAATTTTCATAAATACAAATTTCTCTCAAATTTCATAATGAACCTCTTTCCCCAATTTCCTGGAGTCAGTTTGTTTTACAATTTTCTGCTCTCATCTTGTAGACACGTTCCCCTCCATTCTAGTTACTAGAACTTTCATGGGCCTGGTGATCAGCTGTAAAATGCCTGCATTTGGAAGCCTATGTGACTTAGTACTGGGATTAAGTAGGTCTCTGTTCAGATCTTTTAATCACTGATATGGAGTTGAGGTGAAGAGTTAAGTGTAGTTTTTTTTTTTAATATATAAAGGTTGTAATCACAAGAATATTAAAATTTTAACTATCTAAAATTTGATTTTTTTTTTAGACTGGGGACTATTTTTTTTTCCTGCGATGGGATAAAGCAGCTCTTCTGAAAAGCACAGTCACTGCTTTCATTGCTTCAGTACATTTAGTTTCCCACTCCTAAATGAATTTGTTAGCAGCCGAGTATGTGGCTACTTGTGCTTCTCAGCCCTGGTCCTGCCAAGTCCAAGCTGTATGTGAGGGCTGCAGTCAGTCAGCGCATAACAGCTGATACATCCCCAAAGTTTCCTTCAATTTAATATCTGACCACTTCCAACTGCCATTAGTGGGCTGGAACTGACTGGGATCAACTCATGAGCCAATTGCTACATAGTTGAGTTATTTTACAAGCTAGTTGTAATACTGTTATTAAAAAGTAAATGATATAAACATAAAATCACAAATTATAATTATGGGTATCTAAAAATCAAAAAATTATAAACTTTATAAACTTATCAAATACTCAACTTATCACTTCCTAATTGTTTTACTACATTTTATTATCAATATTCTTGAGGCTGGTTTTCATTCATTGTGTCTGTGTGGGGACAGGACTGTATATTGGTGTGTGACTGTGCATTTCTTCCCAACTCTGCATTGAGTGATGTGTGGAAGAGTTGATAGTTGAAAATTATCCAGCACATGCCTGCTGGCCCACTCTTACCTCAAGCCTCAGTTTCTTTAAATTGGGTGAGGAGTAGAGATGGGCTGGGCAGTTCTGTTAATTTACAACCTCCTGTCAGAATGGCAAGTATCAATAATACAGTAACAATAAATGTTGCCGAGGATGTGGGTGGAAAGGTACACTTGTACATTGCTGGTGGGGCTGCAACTGCTGCAACCACTCAGGAAAGCAGTATGGAGATTTATAAGAAAACTTGGAATGGAACCACTTGACCCAGTTATCCTGCTCCTTGGTTTATCCCAAAGGTCTTAAAATTGGCATACCATAGTGACTCAGCCACATGAATAGCAGCTCAGTTCATGATAGCTAAGCTATGGAAACAATCTAAGTGCCCTTCAACAGATGAATGGATAAAGAAAATGTGGTATATCTACACAGTAGAATATTACTCAGCCATAAAAAGGAAAGAGTTTATGACTTTTGCCTGTAAATGGATGGAACTAGAGACTATCATGCCAAGTGAAATAAGTCAATCCTGAAAAACCACAGACCAAACGTTCTCTCTGATATATAAGTGCTAACACACAACAAGTTGGGAGGAGAAGAATAGAAGTTCAGTAGATTAGATAAAGGGGAATGAAGGGAAGGGAGGAAGAAAGGGATAGGAAATAGAAAGAATTGAACATAACCTTCCTATGTTCATTTATGAATGCACCACCAGCGAAGCTCTATATCATGTATAACCATTAGAATGGGATCCTAATTAGAATTATACTCCATGTGTGTATAATATGTCAAAATATAGTCTATTGTCATATATCTCTAAAAAGAACAAATTAAAAAATGTTCAAGAAAAAAAGTAATTTACAACCAAGCGCTTCCCAGGGTCACTTCCTCCAAATGCCTTTAATCATAGACTGGTGAAAACATTCTTGCACCCTATCCTATGCTCATAAATTCTTGAAGGAATTCCTCAGAACTTCTACATACTAATAACCCCTCCCTTTAGGAATAAGGCCAGAAAACTCAGACTTTTGTAGATGCTGCTAAAATGTATCATTGAAATCTATCTTTGAGAGATGAAGTTAAAAAGGGGTGGGGTGACTTGGGAGTGTAGCTCAGTGGTTGAGCACTTGCCCAGCATTTATGAGGTCCTGGGTTGAGTCCCCGGCATTGGAAAAACAAAACAAAACTAAAAACAAACTATGGTAGAAATAAAGTAAAACAAGTATATCCCGTGGGGAGTGGTGAACAAGATGTAATGCTGTATTCCCACAACATAAAAGCCAGGCACGAGACCAGGCTTTCTGGACAAGAGTGTGCAGAGTCCAGCCCACCATGGCTTTGAGACTTGGCACTGCCTGAGATGTCACAGGACTTCTTGAAAAGCTGCATGAACTTTTACGTGCCAAAACTAACATTAGGTGGCATGAGATTTGCCACTGAGTTTCTGGCCTGTGACAGTTGAGCACATGAGCAGTGGTTCCTGATTTTGTTGGCCTTTCCTTCTGAAGAACTTGCAGAGTGACTTTCCTGGGTGCGTTGAGGGGAGTGAAGCCCAGAGGGTGCTAGGAAATGGACAAGGTATCCCTGAGCAGGGTTTTAGAGGCAAGCCACTGAACGTCCTTTCCAGAACAGTATTCAGTTTCTGCCACAGTTGCATAAGAATGCACTGTGGAGGGAATATGTCTAGGAAGAGTTTTAATCAAGAAAATTTCTCAAGGGGACGATCACTTACAAAGATGCCTTTGACAGACACCCCCTCTCAGTGTTGGGGAGAGGGAAATGTTTATCTTACAATGAACTATGAAGTTCTTCCTAGTGAGCATTAGGACTAGAAAACAGCTGTGTGGCTCTTTCTATTCTTTTTTTTTTTTTAATCTGGCTGATAGGAAGGTCCATTTTCCTTCAATTATTGGAAATTTCCATAGATATGTTTTTACTTTTGATAACTCTTCCCTTCCCCTCTACCTTAACTACTTATTTTACATATTTTATTTTGACCCTATTAAACACTTACGTTTAATAAATTAATTACAATTTTAGAATAATTAATAGAACAGCCAACCATGCATAAACCAGTGATTTTTTTTTTTCAGTGTGTTAAATCCAATGTTGCATATCTAACATCTAATGAAAGTAATATTATATATTCTGGAAGTAGATAAAGGTATAAGTAATTATAAATATTTTTATATAATTTTAAATTAATTTTCATTGATCTACCATATATCTAGCCCTACGCTAATGATTACAGTGAATCAGAAGTGGTAGATACAGTTTTGGGGAATCTGATTTTATTAGTTGGCAAATCCTGCCACAACTGTGTTTATTGGCTTCCATTTACTAGGTACGAGTCATGTTCCAGGTGCCTTCTATATCATATCTTATTTAAACCTTACCTCCATTTAGTAGGTCAGGTTTCTTATTAAACTGATTCTAATGTACAGCCAGGGTTGAGAATTCTCAATCAGAATAAAAGGTATAGGTACAACTGTGTGCAGAAGACATCAATGTGCCAAGGCCAGGAGCCAAGTAAAGCCCTGGCATCTGTCCCTGTATAGGGAGGATAGTGGCCTGTTGGAGCTGAGGGGTATGATGTCAACTGTCTGCACCACCTGTAGCATAGGAACCACAGATGGGGACATTCACTCTGAGAAGAGATCTGGTAATGGAGATAGTACCTTGAACACATCACCTGAAAGGTGATGGTATGCAAGAGGGGAATGATCTAGCCTGGGCAACGTGACATCTGAAATGTCATCTCGTTGAAGCTTCACCTCTCCCTTTCCCTCTGGCCTCTTGAGACTTGCTGCTCGGTCCTATCTATTATGTCCCTATAACCATAGATGGCAGTTGTTTGGGTTTTTCTTCACTGGGAGACTGATATCTTTGAAGACAGCCATTTAGATTCTTTATCATTAGACCTCCAGAGGGAAGTACAGTGTCTTACAGTAGGTGCTCAATAAAGTTTTCTTGACCAAATCAATAAGCGAACATTGAACACCCTACTCTCATGGGTCCAAAACAATAGATCACTGCTGTCAGCAACTATTAAACACTCTAAACCATGTGGCACAGGGCCTCTTTAGATGACAATATATATGAAATAAAGTGACCAGCACATTTTTTCCCCATTATAATAAAGTTGTGCATAGTTTTTGGTTAGTGAATGCTTGGACTATAAATCATTTTAGCTCTGAAATGAAAGTTCTATAAATAAGTTGGTTCCAGTGGGTTAGTCATAGAGTGGGTGGTATATTTTCCAGTCAAAACCATAATTCTAATGAGCCGTCCTGGTGATGGATGGAGTTATCTTGCAACTTTGTCCTTAATGCAATAAGCAGTAGTGGAAGAGTGAGTGTCCTGTTCTCATATTAGAGGTCTAACCTTTACATGTGCCCAGCCAGGTAAAGCTTTAGAATGTTTTATTTAACGACAAACTAAGCCTGAGGTCATTCTTTCGACGGCTGTGACCAAGTGCTGCAGAGAGACAGGAATTTCTACATTTTCTTTGCAAAAGCAAAATGCAGATAAGCATGTTGGTGGTTACTCATTTATCCCTCTTTTTTCCTTCCTTCCAAAAGCATCTCGGCAGTTTTTCGTTGAGCTGATTTATGACATCAGTACCAAGCTGGAGATTACAAAGTGCTGTATTTGAGAAGATAATCTGAAATTTGGATAGTGAATAATCAATTATATCTATTTACACTTAAGATATCATAACAGGATTCTCATTTCTAGATAGACTTTTTAAGGAACAAGTTCAGACAAAAAGGTTTTTTTAATGGGCTGATACCGTCTCAGGTCTCAGCGGACTATATTTACCCACCACCTGCTATGCCCCAGAGAATTTGGTCAGCCACATTCTCTTAGTGCCTCGTGCTCTAGACAGACGGTGAAAGGGTCATTTCCAAATACAGTCCCTCCACACCGTCCAGAACTTGGCTGCCAGTTTCCATTCACCTGATGTGTATGTAGCTTTTAAGATGTCAGCAGGACAACTTGACCCCACTTCTGCTATGGCTTTCACCTGGCCATCTCACTGACAACGCAGAGGGCCCGTGTTTTGTCAGCTGCAGAGTGGGCTGCAGTTACCAGACCATCTAGTTATGGTTTAGAACAGTGGCCAAAGTGTAAGCCAAGCACTGGGGGATTGGGGATGGAGTGGTTTTATCCACGACAACCAATCACAGCATATGCTCTGGATGAGTCTCAAGACTGTCTAGGCCCAGACTTTGATTTCACAGATAAGGCACTGGAGGCCTGAATATGTGACAAGAGTTGGCCAAGTTCCCACAGCTGGTCAGAGACAAATAAGGCCAGGCTGGGGTCCTAAATTATAAATCAATGTCCTATGTAGAATGTGTACTATGAGTGATGTTACTTTGTGATATAATGTACACTCATTAAATGCTTTTTAATTAAAATGCTAGAAGTACTAGTTCAATAATCAGATGATCTAAAGCAGTGATCTTCAAATTTTAGTATGCATCAAGATCAACAGGAGGGCTTATTGAACGGGGTTGCTGACCTCTCTGTTACTAGGTGTGGGTCAGAGCTGTGAATTTGTATTTGAAGGAGTTACCAAGTGGTGCTAATGTGAGAGCTTTTAGTCTGGGGACTGCACTTTGGGAACAGTGGTCTGAAGCCATCCTAATTCCTGCTATTCCTCATGTCCACCTATGTACTATCTACCAATTGAGAGTTACATGGCTAGCTCCCCAGCAGGAAGAGTTACCAGTGAACTTTTCATTGAACTCTGGAGTGTGCTCTCCAATGGAGGCCTGTTATATTCTGGCGCCAGGGTGAAGAGTTTGGCTTGAGTAAAATGCCCCAAGTACTATGCTCTATGCTCTGACATGCTGCATGATCTTATGTCACTTTACACCTAGGCTTCAGTTTTCTCATCTGTAAAATGAGGATAATGTCTTCTAACTTGTGAAATTGTGGAAAGACTGAAACAGATAAGGGATTGGAGAATTTTAATAGATAATAGTTACTTAGTATATCAATCAGAAGTCAGAAGAGAAATTGCTGATTGATACTGTTTCAATCAAGTATGGCTCACATGGCTGATGGTGGGTCCATAGGATTATAATGGAGTTGAAAACTTCCTACTGCCTAGTGACATCAAGAACAGCACATTAGTCACTAGATACTGGCATAAACCTACTGTGCTGCCAGTTGTATAAAAATATAGCAATGCAATTATGTGTAATATGTAGTACTTGATGCTAATAATAACTGCTACTTCATGTAGTTACTATACATAACCTTATAATCTTTTTATGGTTAAAAGTTACTCATGTTTATAAAAAAAAAGTTTGGTGTGCAACAGGATGCAGTGTTATACCAGCAATAGCCTCTGTACCTCATGTTCACTGTGCCGCTTGACTGCTTTGCTGGCTTGATTGACTTTTGTGTTCTTTTGTTCATCATGGCCCACGGAGCAGTGTGCTGTATCACAGACATGCACCCTGTAGCCTAGGGGGGTAGTAGGCTATGCATGTAGCTCCACGATGTTGTCCCAAAGACAACATCACATTTCTCCTGTCATTAAGTGATGCATGATTATACTCTAGTTCTTACAGAGAACATTGAATAAAGAGAACTACTCAGACGATGGAAGGGTTTGGAAACCAAAATGGGGATGGTAAGGGAAAGCAGAGCTTTAGCAACTGCATAGAGCTGGGACCACTGCTTGGGTGTGCAAAGACAGGAGGAGGCAACATCGCCAGATCCTCATTTGAGACCTAAAGCCCAGGGGATTGCTCAAGCTGGAAAGAGGGTCTGTCCAGCAGGATCTGCCACCATGGAGGAGACTCGCTTCCTAGAAGCCAGAGGGCAAAATATCTGCTACCACACAGACCAGGGGAAGGCAAGAAGAGTCTCGGCTACTGCCATGTCTAAACCAACACTACTCATCGTTGCCACAACAGTAATTATTTGTGTGTCCCCACTCCTGTTTCTAGATCATGCCTTCCACACATTGAGGATCCTCACTGTGCCTATGTGTTGAGAGAATGCCATATATGAACAAGGTAGCGTGGTCATAAGTTCTGTCAGCAGTAAAAACCAAAGCAAAAGTTGTTTCACAGTAGGAGCTGTATTTTGACCAGGTGATAGTGTAAAACCTGAATTTAGAGCGTAGCTTAGCTAGTTTATAGCACTGTCCTCGCACTGTGTCCAAACTAGGTAGCCTATACAAGAGACAAAACCAGGGACTGTCAAAATTCAGTTAGCATAGGATGACTGTTGAGGACTGGGGATGAATGGTGGAGGAACAGGGCATTTTTTTTTTTTTTTTTGGTAACAAGAACCTACTCTGAAATGACACGAGTATTTTTTTTTCCTCATTAGGAATCCAATAAAATTGCCCAGTGCAGTGGTGCATGCCTGTAACCCCAGCAGCTCAGGAGACTGAGGCAGGAGGATCATGAGTTGCCAGCCTCAGGGACTTAGCTAGGTCCTAAGCAATTCAGGGAGACCCTGCCTCTAAATATAATACAAAAAAGGCTGGGGATGTGGCTCAGGGGTAAAGTGTTCCTGGGTTCAATCCCTAGTTCAAAAAAAAATAGTGAAATTGAAGAAATAACATTGAGAACATTCTTGTGGTCGCTCAGTTTCCTCACTTTATAAAAATGAGATAATGTAATGATGGAATAAAAGGGATAGTTAGGAGTCAATGGAAACTAAAACATTTACAAATCAAGAGTCAGAGAGCTGCTAGAGAAATTTCTTAGGTGACAACTGAAATTTCAAACCCAAACTTAAGTTTCAAAACAACCTTTATTCTGTTTGAAGACCTAATACAATGCATTAAAGCAACTTAAAACAAGACATAGCTCCACTGAATCTATAACTTGAACAAAATGTCAAGGAGGCACACTCCCCCCACCCACCCACCCTAGGTGCCTTGTAAAGGCAAAATTACAACTGACCATGACGTCCTCCCTCTCGTCAAAAGACCAACTTTATTTTAACAATGTCATATAAACAGATTTGTAAAAACATTGAACAGATTGTAGCTTTAAAAAATACACACGTATAAATGAGATTTTTTTTGTTTTTGTTTTGCTTTTTTTTTTTTTTTTTTTTTTTCTTTTAAATAGCAGCATCCTGGGCAGCTAATGCTATCTCATGGTGACAAGTTTAATGTTAAGTTGGATAGTCTTTTCAATTAACCCAATTCCATTGCCCCCCTTCACCCTTTATACTAATATTTTGTATACCTAGATATTTAAAAAATAAGAATTTGGCATTTTGGAACTTTGTCCCATGTGAGGCATTGTGCTTTAAACTGCCCCTTCCTTAAATGACCCTAAATTCAAACAGATAGCAGAGTCTGCCTTCCAACTGACTTGGATACCATGCACAGCAAAAGCAGTTGTTAAAACCAGCAGAACTTTTCTCCCAAAAAGGAACATCAGTAGGACTTCCCAAACATGTTACTAGTTCATAACCAGCTATATGACAAAGCAATTGGTTTCCCACAGTGACAGCTCACATAAACACACTTTGACTTGACATACTGAAAAAAAGGATTTCCAAGATAAGCCATCTAGACCTGTTCCCCAAAAGGAGTAACTTCTAAAAGCAAAAGAGTCAAAGAATCATGAACTTCTCACTTCACTTGCCAACAATTTCCACCTTTCATAGGACAAAACAAAGCAACCTCAAAGAAAACAAATAACCCATACACATATACAAGAACCACACTAGACATTTGCTTGTTATGTACTTGAACTCAAAGACTGTGGATCTGCCTTGGCTGAAAGGAGTACTGGAAACAGTCCATGCACATATACATATATACACATACCCAGGGCTGTGACATTGTCAAATGTTGCCAACACATGCCTTTTGCCTTTTCATATGGTTATGATCGCTCTTGTATGGAATAAGAGGTCCCAATGCCCCCACTTCTACAGCCTTATCACAGCCTCTCTGCAGCCTAGTTTCTGGCTTTGACTTTAGGATGCTTCTCTGTGGGTGTGAAAAATGGATGCATGGATAAAATCACAGAGGAGTGCTCTGCTGTCTCCCTTCATACTCATGAGCCAGAAAACTGAACCCACAGAGCACTGACGGTCAAACATCCACGAGGACAAATCTGGTGTGTATGCTACCTTATGATCCAAAAGGCATTTGGCAGAAGAGTTCTGACGTAACTTGCTGCCACACAGAACACCGAATCCTGCCTTCTGTTCAATGAAGAATCTATTGCACTTCTGCTTGTGAGACACAACGAGGCAACCGTCTAAACAGCATGTCATTTTGCAGAGTGTTGAATCAAAACACTATAGCTTTTAATGAAACATCTGACCTCAGATGTGTTTTAGTAATTAAGTGAAAGTTATTTGTGTTTAATAGCATACATGATGTGCTACCAAAAGGAAAAAAAAAAAAAAAAAAAAACCCACAAATCTAGTTTATGAACTACTTGTAACTAACAAACTTCTATGTGATGCGGCAGGATTTTACCACTGGAAGTTTTAAAGCAAGGACAGACTAAAACCAGGGAGTCATAAATTGTCTGGCAATAAGAGGGAGATGGTCAGATCAGAAGAGTCAAGTCTGAGGGCAGCAGTCTGACTGAACACAGACTTTTGCTCTCAAGTAATGAGTAGCTTTGTGTAGAGAAGAAAAATAATACATTCTACAGAGGATTAACTCAGCTGCTAGACTGATTCTTCCAAAAGATTTTTTTAAGGAACATTAAGACAAAACACCCTCACCTTAGTATTTGAAGGAAATAGAAATAAAGCTGTGGGTGAATCTAATATTGAGAAAGGGAAACTGAAACTATAAGATTCCATTTTAATCCAACAGGATAGTGACCATGATCATCAGCCTTCACTCCTTCCACCATGGGTACAATTCCTGTGGAACATAACAGTTTTTGCATATGTAAATCAGGGAGGGAGACTCTCACTCTCACCCTAAATTGGAAAGATGACACCACCAAACTCTTCCTTTCCCCACCCTCAAGTACAACACACAATTATTGGGATGAATACAAGGACTGTCATCTGGATTCCTGCAATGACCATGACTTGTCTGAGTTCCACCCAGCCCAGAGCAGCAACCGGATGCCTGTGTCCACTTGCTTCATGTTCTAAATTGAATGGAAAGCTAAGAAAATAACAAGTATCCAACTGAAATGATTTTCTCAGATCATGCTTTTTCTAAAATGAACATTTGTTGGCCATGACTCATGTTAAGAGAAAAAAAAGACATTTTCTAAATGCACAGATTATACCTTGAAATCGGTGTGCTAAACCAAGGGGGGTGGAGAGCACTGTTCCTGTAAACCCAAAACCAACTCTCGGCACTTCCTCCATCAGAACTGAAATACCTGACCAGCTGCACTGGGTTAGAGTTAAAGTAGGTGTAGAATTATCACTGAGAACGACGAGCAAGTCAAAGTGGGAAAAGGCTGAAGTAGAAGCAACTTCACTTCGCAGTTATTCACCACTTCTCTGAAATCGTGAGAAAGTGCATACCACCCCTCCCGCCACCCAGCCCATTATAGCCCTTGGCTACAACCCCCCACCCCAGATTCAAGAAGTTCACAATTCACTATGAAACAGACATTGCCAGGTACCGTATTTTAAGTCTTATAACAACATTGTTGGACTCGGCGATACTTTGTCATATTCATACATCTTTTTCTTTTTTTTTTTTTTATTGAATAAAGCAGCTTTGAAGCTTATCAGGCACTGCCCAACAAAACATTTAGTCCAAAAAAATCTGTTATGAACTTTTTAACCTTGGGCTAACAGCCAAGTACTCTGTACAAGAAAAACTGTAAAATTATTTCATAGTTTTAATTCTGAAGCCATTTTTTTTTTTTAAAACTGGCATTCTGTACATTTCTTTTAAAAAAGGATAAGAATAACAAAATGAATATTAACAAAAATCAGACAGTATTTTCAAGCAACAAAAACGGGGATGGGGGAAGCTTATTCTGAAGGTATATTTTAAAACTGATAACAACTTAATGAAAATTAAGAATTGCATAGCGCTGTGCATTTAGCCTTCAGCAAAACAAAAAAAGAAGCTATTTGGTTTTGATACAAATCCATCTATTTGATAGTTAGTCATCCAATAGTATGTACATATTTGATATACTGAATGTCATTGTAAGTCCTGTTTTCCATGCTCCATTTTTCTGTTGGTGGGTTGTTTTTTTTGTCTTGACAAGTTTAAACAAAACACTTTATGGCACTTTGCTACAACAGATTTCCCCTTGAACACACACGAACTGATGTTCTCCCAAAGTGCCCCTCATGAGCAAAGTGCCTTTCTGCTACATATCGTTCAGTTGTTAGGAAATGAAATAATCCACAGTGCGATGCGTCTGGGCCCACTGTACATAGCGACACCCAGGCTAAACCAGGCTGGACCCAGCACTCTCGGGCGCGGGCTCTTCAGCCCTATTTACCTTCTGGTCTCCAAAGTCCCAACTTGTAGCTGGTAAAGCTTCAGAAAGCATTAACAAGCACCATGGTTAAAGGCCTCTTTGTCCCTGCGCGCAGAGATTTTTGCATTTCTTTTTCTCTTTGTGTTGTGTTTGTGGCTTTAAATTAAACCAAAAGAAAAAAAAAGAGAGAGAAAGAGAGAAAAGGATAAGCAGTCTGGGTTAGAAACATCTGATCATCCTGCAGCTCTAGGCTGTGAGTGTTCCCCTACTTCTTTTTTGTCCAAGAAAGCTCTAGTCCCATCTGAAGACAGACAACTTCCTTTCTGCAGCTCAATTCACAGGTCAGGCTGGAGAGGAGCCCTTTGCTTTCCAGAGGCCTCAGTGTGGCTGAACGTCAGGAACAGGATCGAGGGTAGCGCTTCATCGCCTCTGCTGTGCATATACCGGGTATGCTAGTGTGACGTTGAGGGAGTCGTTGTGCTGCACGAGGGAGGTGTGTTGGTAATGTAGCACCAGTTCCTTCAGGGAGCTGTACAGGTTATAGGGCTCCGCAAAGCCGTAGCCAGTCGCCGTCTTGTTGATGACACAATGCTTGACTTCACCATCCACCCTGGAAAGGAGAGAACACAACTGCCTTTCAGGTTTGCCCAGGACAATTCACATCTTTGATAAAGTCACCATCGTGAAAGAGCTCCTGACGCGGGCGGGGGAAACAGTCCCCAGTGCCTGGAGTTTCAGGTGCTGCCACTTATTTACTGGCTGAGTGACCTGAGCAGGGCCATGCTCTTGGGCCAGCTCCACTGAAGCCACTGCATTTTAATCTTTTAAAACAGTTTAACAGGAGGACGAGAGTAACATGTCTGTAACAGGCTGATGCCGAGCGAGCGAGGCCCTTGACATGCCTGGCAGGCACAAGAGCTGCTCCCAACAGGCGACAGCAAGTGCCGCCCCGGGACAGTGGCAGTCTCCCCGTCCTGTCACACTGTGAAAGGGATTTCTTCTCTCAGCCCTCCCCAGCTCACCTCCGCACAGCGCTTCACCTCTGCGTCTACTCTCTCTTCTATTCTCTGGTCCTACTCAGAGTTCTCACTGTTTCATTCCTGGGGAACAATAGTTCTGCAGCTAGACAGGTCAGTCTTGGGGGACAGGTTCGTTAGCACTTTTCCCCACATTTCCTTCTCTGACAGGGTGAGACAAATGGTGATGCCAGTGATCCAAACTCACTCTTCAAAGGACTCCACAAAATAGTAAATAAGTGGGGGGAGGCTGCGTGACAGAACTAGGTCTCAAAGCCAGACAGTGAAGGGTCCCTCCCCTTGTGGCTCTGACCTGTTCCTGAAGGGATATTTTGTCTACAGGAGGCGTTGTAACTATATTAGCTTTAGGAGGCAAAGCAAAAACAAAAACAAAAACCCATGGGGCAGGCCCTGCTACTTTCATTTAAAAGATAGAAAAGACTTGAAGACGTCGCCTGATTCATGTTGCCAAATTAGAACCCAAACCCCAATCTTTGAAATAAAGAGAAGGTTTCTTTCTATTACACCTTTTTTATTTGGAGTGGGGGGGTAATTAGGGATTGAAGCCAGGGGCATTTTATCATGAACTATACCCCTGCCCCCTTTTTAAAACCGGTTTGAAACAGGGTCTCACTAATTTGCTAAGACTGGTCTCAAACTTGTGATCCTCCTGCCTCAGCCTCCTGAGTTGCTGGGATTACAAGTGTGTATCACCACACCTGGCTATCAGAACTTCTTCACAGATACTTCTGGTTAGATTTTGATATTATGTCTACTTTATTTCCTCTTCTACATTACTGTACTATAAGATTCAAGGCTAGAACTTTTTCAAATCCTTACCCTTAATGAATAAACAAAACATAAAAAATAGTTTGCCAGAGATACGTACACTACAGAGCAGGCATAGCAGCCCTGCTTACTGCTTTCCCGGACAAGAAAAGTACCATCTCTCTTCCCTCGCAATAAGTTTTCAGCTTTGTTTCGGTTGCTGCTTCCGACATTCCACGTCTTCTCATCATGGTGGGGCAAATCCTCATCGTCTTCCACCAGAGAATATTGGCTAAGCAGATGAGAGAGAAGGTTTCTGAATGAGGAGTACAGGAACTCCCAGCATGCTTCACTGTTCCCTGAAGGGCCCTTATCACTTTACCTTGTTCTGTCCAACTCCAACCAAACAAGTCAGAACAGCCATCATGCGGCTAGGTCAACCCTGACTCTCTGACCTGAGTTTTCTTCTCAACCTGTAGCCTCCAATGCCACCTCACAGGACAGAGCTAGCAATGAATACTATCTGTGTCTAAGTTAGCAACCACACTGAGGTACCTGGGCAGAGGAAAAGCTATGAAACTATCTTGTTTATCCAGTTTAGATCAGGAAATCGATTAACTAGGAAGATGGCCAGTTTTCGAATAATTCAAGTCAAACATACACTTAACCTTCAAAATATACTAAACATAATTGGTTTTTCTCCTCTGAATGTTCCAAAAAATATTTTGGGATTTTTTTTCACATGTTCAGGGACATCAATACAGACACAGGGTCATTTTACACAACTAAGAGTAAAAACAAATCCAGGCCCTCCTTAGCTAAACTTCCCTTTTTAAATTTCTGGATTATGACATGGAGTTTATAATTTTCTCCTACGAGCTGTTCCAAACTCGGTAAAACTCCTCACTTATTTTGTAAACGAAATCCGTCATGCACCTCCTAAAAGGAGGGACGATCCTTTGCCATCGCTCATCTGAGTAGCTACTTACTCTTCGGTGTTCTCGTTGCCCAGCCACTCGTTCAGCTTCTTTTGCCGGACACCTTTTTGAGTCAACCACCTGAAAATAGTTTCAAAAAGAAAATGCATTAGTAATTCATCCTTCCCTCGTCAATCAACAAGCATTTCCTTCCAGGGTCCCGTTTCAAACTCACATCAAGTACTGGTCCCTGGTCTTTCTCAGTTGAATGAGGTCTGGCTTGATGCTGTTCATACGCTTGTCAATCTCACGATACTCAGCTGCCTGCTTCTTCAAGTCTTCCTCCAACCTCCTTCTACTGTCAATAATTTCACTGATTCGAGACTTTAGCTTATCATAATTATGCATGATCCTATAAAGCAAGAGAAATGCTATCTGTAATTCCTTGGGTCCATCATGTAAGTTCCCCCGAGTTTATGAAAAGTTTCATGACTGCCTCTTGGAAGTTCTCTTCTGGTAAAGAATGTCTTCCTGTCATTTAAAATTATCCAAAGCACAGAAAGTGAGATCATCAGTTTAACCAGTTTTAAAAGATCTGGGTTATTTCTAGAGTGAGAATGATGGGAAAGGCTCACAGTTCACCCACCTCTGTATTTCTTTTTCATTGCCTTCACGTTTAAACTTCTCTATGTATTCTTTGCTGTACCGCTCCTGGGTTTGGCACTGTTCTTCAAATATTTTTATGGTTTCATTAAATGCTTCAATAGCTGTTCTTTTCATTTGGATTTCCTGAAACAAAAATTTAAGAAGACAATGTCATATATTTCATGGAACGACCTCCTACTGCAATATAGTAGCAGCATATTTGACCTGTATAACCATCTAGCTTGGAAGTATAGTTGTCCAGGAGTATCTTGGGGGGTTGGTTCCAGGACCTCTCTCAGCTGCCAAGGTCTATGGATACTCATGTCCCTTATATAAAATGTATTCCCAAAGAACTTGTATACCTCCCCCTATGAAAGCTGAATCATCTCTACATCACACATATCTGATACAATACATGTTATATAAATATTGTATGGTATTGTTTTCAGAATAGTGACAAGAAAAAGAAAAAGCCTGCACGTGTTCTGACAGATTCAGGACCCATGGATACGTAGGGCCAACGGTACTGTTAGCGGGGTAGGTTGTGAATTTAAAAAACCCTCTTAATAGAGTTTCACAGAGACACAAATTTCCTTTGGAGAATTCTCTCATTCGAGGGAAAATAATTATAGCTTCCATCTTTTTAAGCCATTTCAGTTCAGAGTATCCAGGTTGCCTTTTCTCTCTGGCAGTCCCAGTTGCTCCAGGGCCCAGAAAGGCTCCAATCTCTAGAAAAACACTACAGGGAAATATCGCCCCTCTTTTGGCCACAGGGCATATGAATGTGAAATCTCCATTTCAGAGACTAAGAAGTCTGTGAAACTACCAAATGAAACAGAATTCTCCAGTCTGGAATTAAGTCCAATCAATTTAAAACTCATAGTAACCCCTTCAGTTATCATGTGATCTTAATTTTATTATTCTGATAACCAGAGGTTTCATTTAATAGGATTGGAAGTACTATGTTGGAATAATCAACAATGACTCACAAATAAATGACCTCCCTCCCACTTCATTCCCCAGTCACAGCCTTGGGTTTTTTTTTTTTTTTTTTTTTTTAAACTGTCCAGATTTCACAGAAAACTCACCTGGGAAGTACGAGTATATTCTTCATATAATCTATCATATTCCCGACTTTTTTCTTGAAATTGAGTGTTATATTCATGTAATTTTTTCCCAACAGCTTCAATATTATCTTCTTTGACAACTTGATCCTAAAACAATGGGGGATTAGAGGGGAAAAAAATAAAATTAGTTAATAAGGTATTTAATCAAATTACCACTGTTTAAAGATCCTCCCCCCACATGTTGCCAATTTTGTTAGTCTTGCTATTCAATTTAGCAATTTTGTGATCATGGTGTAAAGTTTTTCAAACCTGATTCCATGTAATTCATGTGCTTTAAAATTTTCTATAAATTTGAAAGTATCTTGTCTCCACATTATGATGATATGAATTCAGTTTTGATTACCTGTTGGTATTTGGACACTGGATAAAGTAATTTCACATCCAGTTTGGGATTGTACTGAGCTAGAGATTCATTCCGGTAGTGGTTTATTAATTCAACCACAGAATTGAAGGTTAATGGGTCAGAGAAGCCATATTTTCCATCTCGGTGAAATATTTTGATTAATTTGTTATTTCCTCCTTTCCTATAAATACAAAAGAAAAATGACCATATTAAAATTTCTTAATAAAGAAATATGTTTTCATGTCACAAAGGCCCCAACTGCATTCTGAGACTCACCTTAGTGTAAGAGTATAATCGCCGTGCATTTTAGTAGAGGCATCTCGTACCAGAAAGGTTCCATCTGCTGTATCTCGAAGTTTTTCATTCACTTCTTCCCTGAAATGAACAGAACACAGGACAATGCTTACCTTGAGAATTCAGTGATCACAGTTTACATTCTTTCCTAATAGGCTTTTTTTTTTCTTTTCTTGGTGGCACTAGGAATTGAACCCAGGGCCTTATGCATGCTAGGCAAGTGTTCAGCCCTAATATACTGGTTTTTTTTAGAGCAAATTTAGGTTCACAGCAAAATTGGGCAGCAAGTGCAGACAATTTCCATATTCCTACCCCATTGATTTACATGTAGATGTTATGTTTTTAGAGTTTACAAATTCTGTATTTATTTATAAGGGTATGTTAGTTCCAATGTCATTTAAAAAAGGTGCATGAGGCTGGGGGTGATAACTCAGTGATAGAGCATTTGTCTATCAGCATTTGCAAGGCCCTGGATTTGATGCCCAGTACCACAAAAACAAAACAAAACAAAAACAAAAAAGTATTCTCTTTCATATTGGTATATCTATACTACGAAGTTTCCACTTATTTTTTTAACCAATGTCTCTGACCACCAGCACAGAAATGATTCCTAAAAGCCCTCCTCCCACTGCTCGCTATTCCCCAAAAAAAGCTAATTGGAAAAAAAAAAAAAGACATTTTGTGTTACTGTGTTTAAGATAATAATATTAATGATTACAGTTCTGCTCAACATAGAATACCTCTACATTTTGCCTTGAGGCAGTGCCATGTCACCTTGGTGCTTCCCTGACATCTCAGTCAATAATGAAACTTCCCGGTTATTAACTTCCTGTGGCATCAAACACCCACAGTGCTCTAGCACCCAGTGACTTTTTTGGTCGTCTTTGGAAAAGAACCAACTATGCTTCGTGCTTATGTTGGAGGATATCCTAAAAATGGAACTTAGCAAGCTGGTGCTTTTCTTTCTCTTCATCTAAAACTCTGTATCTACTGAAAATGGAGAGTTCTGGGGCCTTACCTCGAGATCTCTCCCCAGTACCATTCAGCATCCTGTAAGGAAATATTGTTGTTCATACCGTTGTTGGCTGCAGTGGTGGGTTTGGGCGGTTTAGGAGGCAGTGCTGCAAGTGAAAGAGAAAGGAAAAGTTGTTTGGTTTGCGATTCCAACTGAACATTTAAAATTAGACCTGATTTTTTTTTTTTTTCAGATAAACATTTCCATTACAACAAAGAAAAAAGAAATTGGAAATAGACATCAGTAAGTCACAATTCCATACACGAGGAAAGATAAAGGAGAATCTTACAGAGTGTGGCTCAAAAAGAAATGAAACTGAAAAGGAGAAGAGAGAGACTGACAGGCACAGAGAGAATTTTAGAGATGAACCAAATAAATTGGGCTGGCCATGTGAATCAATTTCAGAGTCAATCCAGAGTCATGAAATTTTCTACTCCTGTATTTTAGCTATATTAAAGTTATATGCTTAGTCAAATCCATCTAAAGTAAGAAACTATGAACATGAGCAGCAGGAGTAACATGACTTGGCTTTAATTTTCTCTTATTTAATTATAAAAGACAAATTTGGTCTCTGTCCTCCACAAATGCTATTGCAGTAATAAAAAAAGCTCATCTATAGCAGTGTGTTTTAAGAGGAGGAATTGGTTCTTTAATTTTAGTATTTCAGGCACTATTCTGCCAAAAGCCACTTTAAGAACTCATCTGTGACCTAAATCTCCTTAGTATTCATGTTAATATTTTGCTGGATAAATTGTACTGTATATGCCAGTTCTGGTTAAAAATCCTATCCCCCTTCCTCAATGTCAAATCAGTATTCATATATGAATTGGTGACAAATAAAAGACTGCAGTGTTTCTTAATTGGGGGGCACTCACATTGGAAGAAAACAATTTAGGAAACAAAATAAATGTAGGATTTTTAGCTAAATTTAAAGGCAGAAGTTTTAAAGCACTGGTATTATTTTATATAAAAATGATTTCAGATGTTTATCAAGAATATTTTACAAAGACCAGGACTAAATAATGAAAAGTCGCCTTTTTTCATATAGTTATCTTAATAAGAAAGAGAAAAAGCAGTCTCTGCATCTGACTTAGAATAGTTTCTCAACAGTTTCATTGAGAACTGAGTTGTAATCACTGCCACATTTTACGTGCTTTCTAAAGTACCAAGTGTTACCACTGCAAAGTACCACACTGTTCTCATCCACTGTCAACAGAGAAAAGCAACACAAAGGATGCATCCTTTTAATTAAAGGAACCATATGCTCCAACTAGCAAAGGATCACAATTAACAAAAGACACCAGTAAAAAAGTAGAATCTAATTCAGATCCATTCAAGTAAGAATTAGCATTTACCCCACACAGCCTGAACTGCTTCCTTCCACAGGCAGGCAAACAGTCTGTTTAATTTTAAAATTATAATCAAACTAATTTTTATCAATGGAACAAATAAATAAAAATAGCAATCTAAAGCGGATCTGTTACGGCGGCTTCCAAAAAATGAAAAAGCCACAAATTTAACTGACTCTCTCCATTAATACTGCAGTATTACCTGGTGGATCCATTTCTATATAAAACATCAAGTCTGTGCCACAGTTTATATCTGTCTTGGCATATTCTAAATCCAGGTCTTCCATATTCCAAACAGTGTTGTACATTTGTGCGAGAGTTTCCTTGGCTGAGCTCAGTTATAAGAAAAGAGTCCGGCTTTCTTTGTAATGGTGTCTTGGAATTCATTTTAAAACCTATAAGGGGCTGCACTGTAACCTATTACATCACACACCCCAGCCAATCAAGTCAGAAAAATGTCACCAGACCACTCCTGCTTCATCAGTTCTCCTCTATGCCAGCCTTCACACAGTCCCAGCCCCGCCAAGGACCGACACGGAACAGAACTGCCGTGTACATATGCTCAGCCTTTCCAAAGGTGTTTAATTTGACTGTTCTCCTCCAGCAGTGAGTTTTCTAATTCCTTTTTTATTACTCTTTGCAGCATGGTACGCTCCGCTGTTGGCAGGTTGACAACAGCTGATACGCTGCAGCTCCTAGCTCTTTTTCCCCCCTGTACATCTGTGTTTATAGATAGCCTGGTCATTCCTTCGTGTAAATATCTTACAAAGGCATCAAAATGGTAACCTTAAGCTATTCTTTTAGCATTCTTAAATATCACCCATATATATATTAAAAGCAGAGAAGATCAAGACTAGCTTTTTTGAGTCCTCCATAATTCACAGAAAGCTCAGAACTTAAACACTGTCATCAATCTACCATGTTAGAAAGGGCAATTAAAAGCAAATGTATAGACAAAATTTCTTCCTCTATCAAACATTCCAAAGTTAAATGACTTTATAGAACAATGAAAATTCTACCGTTTACTCTAGAAATGAAGATGCCTATTGTTTGCAGATATAACATAAATGTCAAAATCATTTATTAATGATAATTTTAATGTTACTATCTAACAAAACTGGGAGAGGATGCTTCTTCCAAAAAGAAGCCATGTGTCAGAATGCAGAGTTGAAGTAGAGTGATCTTTCCAAAGTATTCACTTATGAACCCATCTTCAGTGAAAGCTGCCTGAAGGGGAGGGTGATGTAATCTTTCTTTTCTTTTTTTTTTTCCTCCTTCTAGATCAAATGCCTCACTTAAATATTCCTTCTTAGCAGTATTTAATATAAATAAATCAGTTTTCCTACAAATCTAATAATTATAATTTTTCAAAAATTATTCTGCATATAATTCTGTCACCCTCACTGGAGCCTAATGGACATCCCCACTGTGACCCAATCACTTTTGACATTTACAATATGTGTGTGTGAGGGACACCTCCCCACAATGTAAATGTGGCTCATTTAAAAGACTATAGTGGGGCTTTGTGATTTATGTACATATGTATGTCACAAAATTCTGTGACAATTTAAAGAACACAGAAGCCCTTAAAATTTAGGTTCAGATTTTCTATCAAATTTGGAATATAGAATATATTAAAAAGCAAACCAAGGCACTGCATTCTCTGGGCACTTCACTTGCATCCTCTCTCTAATTCATATTATTGGAGAAGGCAGGCTCACCCTGTTCCCTCCTACCTTTTCCCACTCAGCATTTCACTATTTGTCTAAGCATTTAGGTAAACTAAAATTCAAGTAAAAATGGCCAAAATAATTACAAAAATGGTTGTGGTGGCCAATGTCCTTGGGTAGGATTGGCGGGGAGAGGAACTGTAGTTTAATAAAAATGTTGACCCTCCCCTAAAAGTAAGGAGAGAAGTCCTCTGAGCAGCGTGGTCATGTAAGTCAGCCCAGAGGGCCCCCTCATGCATTTGGTGCAAGCCTGTCCGGTAGCTAGATACCAGGTGGCAAACTGACTCCAAGAGCAGGGAAGGGAGACAGGTGATTTTCCACAGTCTCTGCACGCCCGAGGCTGGCACCAACTTCCAGCTGGGCACCTTGTAATTACCTCCTTCTGAACTTCCAACCTAAACCCCATCTTTCCCTCGTACATTTCCCCCTGCAGGACTGGAGGTAGTGTATCCCCTAATTTTCCATCTGCCTTCCTCAGGCAGCGCTTTGCACGAACAGCCACTCTCCAAGCACGCACACCCACCCTGAGACAAATTAGGAACAATTCGCAGATACAAAGCCACAGTGCAGAGAAGTGCACAAATGAAAGGCAACTTACTTTGCAGGTTATGCATTTCAACGGTTGCCCTTTGAAATGCCTGTATCCGACAATGAAAAAAAAAAAATCCAAAAAGCTGTTCTTCCACCAAGTGGGCCAAGCCGGGGTGTCTCCCCCCTCCCCCGGCTTGCTCCGGGCGGCAGCGCTCGAGCCGGCACCGCGGGAGCGCGCAGAGGTGGGGGCGCCGCGGGACCCTCTGTTCACACCGCCTGGCTGGGCTGCGCTGCTGCGCCGGTCCCTCCGCCCCACGCCCCGCCCGCCCGGCCCTGCGAGTCCGGCCCCAGCAGCGCTTCCCCGCAGCGCTCACCGCCTGCTCCCCATTGAGAAGCCAACTGGATCGCGCTACTGTACAGGGGAGGGAAAGAGCCCAGGCGCTCACACGTCTCTCTCAGATAAAGATCGCAGCTTCATGATTAACTTGGGCAGGTTCAAATATTTGCTGAGCTAGGGATTTCAGGAGGGGGAGGGGAGCCCAAGTCAAAGTCAAAGTTGTCATGGGCTGACAAGTGGCCAATGCAAGACCAACTTGCTCATTTTTGCCGAGGAAATGAGAAGACCATTGTAAGGGGGCTGAAAATAGTCTAAGAGGCTGCTGCGGAGCGCGCTGGCTGGCTGACTGGCTCCCGGGGCTCAAGTAGCCGACAGTGAAGCAAGGCACTATGCACAGCCAAACACAGGAAGTGGCTGAGCTAGTTCAGCAAAAAATAGAATCAAAGCCTCGCTTGTAAAGGCCTGAACCTCTCACCACAGCCCAGAACAGAGCCTTGCTCGTGTCCACCTCCTCCCCCACACTTGCACAAACTGCCCCGCAGGTGTAACAGGAACGCCCTTCTAGGGCAAAATCGGGCTGGGAGCGCACCACACAATTGCTCACAGTGATGGGAGGGGATCCTCAGGAAGAGGACTTCGAACTTCACAGGCTACCATACTTCACGACCACGAGGCATTAAAAAGAGGAAAAGCCCAAACAAACAAACAAAAAAAAAAAACACTGTGGCTATTTTTATGAGATCAGCTTCCTCTTATTTTTAAACGGCCGTATGATTTTCTAATAATGAAAAGGTGTGTCTGCATTAGGTTTCTACGTGGGACGAAGAAAGAAGGACAGAAAAGGACACACCTTTCTAGTGGATTTTTGTTCTATATTTGGTGAAGTTGCAATGAACCAGACAGTATTGTTGGCTACTCTTTAAAGAATATTTTCTTCTTACAGAAATTTCCTGTTGCATCCACATAGATGGTTTTAATGTTATCCTGAAAACTGTAACATAATGCAAAAATCACAGAATCATCAGGCTTCAAAATCAGAGAGTAATTTAGATATCACTTCAAATAATTCCTTGCATGCTACAGAAAAAATAACCCAGACTTCTAATGTTTGGTCCTAAACTTTTCTCTTTGCCCAAGCCCCAGTTCCTTGCTTCCCTCTACTAGAGAAAGTAAAGGTTGACAAGTGAAACTGAAGTTAATTTGTTTTAAGCTGCATGCAAAAAAAATCCTCACACCTATAACGAAACTCTGACTTTTCCTGTTTTCTATTTTCAGCTTACTTAAATATGGGTTCTGTCAATAATACCCTCATACTCTGTATGGGAAGATGATCCAAGGGTCCTATAGAGAGATAAAAGACATGCGGGTGCTGACATCAAGTCCACACAGGCCACCAGCAGGAACCAAGAGACTCACTCAAAATACCTAGCAAGTGCTGCTAACCCACAATGGAAATGACTTTACAATGTTCTTTTTGGAACAAGCAATAAGACTATTGAAAAACTTTCCCAATAGAAAAGTCTATAAGTGAATCTGCCAGTTGTCAGGGATAAAGGGTTAGTTCAGAGAATATCCTTGTATCCTGAGCTGCACAATCTTGCCCTACTTTAAAAAATAGCCCTCCTGAAGCTAAAAAAATCAGCCCCTCAGTTTTTTAAGCATACCTGTCTGGATTCAAATGACATATCATGACAAAACCTCCTAAATTGTAAGTCCAACAGTATATTTTCTATTTTAGGAGAATATCATCCACTGGAAAGCAGTGTAACTTCTCGTTACAGAAAGTCTTGGAATAGATTTGAAAACTTGGTTTTAAACAAATATATCAAAATGTGTATAATCATCAACTAAGAAGTTCTACATTACTGAAAGTGTGAGTTGAATCTTTTCCCATTGAATTTCGGTCTTTGAAAAGTTATCTGTAAGACCCATGCTCTTTATTAGCTTAAAGAGGGAGCCCTCTGCTGGCACAACAGAGTAACTTCTGCTTGGGAGAAAACAGCTTCCTGTATATTTTGTGCTTCTCACACCATCTCCAAAATGTCATATAAACAAGTATAATTGTACAACTGTCATTTAATCCATATGATTCACTAACAAAGGCACAGCTGTCAAAATACTTTGGAAATAAGTTTCATGTGGTTGCTAAGCTCTTAGGAGAATTTGTGTTTTAACCAAAGCATTTATCTGGGACCTCAAAGACCCATCCATGTTGGAAATCTTAGCATGTGTAATTAAAAACTAACTTTTAGTTCTGGATTTTTTAAAACAGTGTGTATGCCCTTCCCTTTCCTCAGTGTTTTGTTTTGTAAAAATCATTTCAGTATCAAAAATAGGTCATGATTTTAGTTTTCAGTAGATTCCAACTTGTCAGGAAAGTGTCACTTGATCATTAAAATATGTGTTGAAGTTGTAGACTGGGCACTGTCTCTCAGATGTGCAAGTCGCCATCAAGTAGCAAATGCCACAAACGGCTTTCAACCTGGAAAGCATCTTAAAGGTTTTTGTGGGTCATTATTAATGAACAAAAGACCATTAAAAAAGGGGCAGTCAAAAAAACAAAACGGGGGGAAAAAATGAACCAAAATTCACTTAAGAGTAAAATGAATGCTTCCCTTCATAATTTTTAACTTAAAACAACTTAGACAGAAGGGCCTTTCAGGATGATGCAAATGCAGTACTTTTACATCCTGTGCTCTTAATGACCCTGCACTAAGAAAATGTCCATTTATGTTTATAAGTAAACTCAGGTTTACATATGCATAAAATCAGACACATTCTACAAGGTTTCTGAAGATGCAGGTCCATTGCCTAGCAGAATAAAAACTCTTCCCCTGCAATTTCCCCTCTAGTCCTGTTCCTTAAGAAAAGGCTGTACTGTGGAAACAAAAAACTGAGCATGCTGCTCAACATGTGATGTAAGATGTGAGGGGCGTGCTCACATCTCTTTCTCAGAGCACAAGTAGAACTACTTTTTGATAAAACTTGGAAGGGCTTGCCTCTGTTTATTCTTACCCATCTCAATGCGTGCACTTTTTTTTTTTTCAAGGTTTCATTTCTCACCTTAGAAACAACCCTCTAATGTCAGACCACATTTTAAACCCAATAAAAAAAATAAATCAGAGAAAAGTACAACTCTTTTTTGAAAGTCATTTCCCTCTACCTTAGTGCTTGCTTTAGTCTTGGTTGAAAACCAAGCCCAGAGCATTTAAAACAAGATTTATGAATCAGGCTCTTCAGGATGAATGTTTTGCAATGTGTTGGTGGTTAAAAATTAACTTTGACAGGTGTAGAAGGGCAGGGGGGAGAAAGAGTCATTTATTTTCTACTCTAGGCTTGAGGGTGCAATATTAGACTTCAATTATGCTACATTAATATTTCTGAATATATCCATGAAATCTGAAATATGTAAATATACTTATAATGGGTGGCATTCAAAGGTACCCTGCATTAAATGAAACTGTTTGTACTTTGGTTGCTCTATAGAAATCTACGTTAGCTACCTAAGTAGGGTAGTTATAACACATAATGATTCCAGAAAACTTGCTATTCAGCTTTAAATATATCTAAGACTTTGCAGGGGCAGGTAGGGGGGGTGTGCCAGGATTTCAACTCAGGAACACTTAACCACTGAGTCACATCCCTAGTCTTTTTCTGTATCTTTTATTTAGAGACAGGGTCTCAACAAGTTGCTTGGGGCCTAGCTAAGTTGCTGAGGCTGTCTTTGAACTTGAGATCCTCCTGCCTCAGCATCCTGGGGTGCTGGGATTACAGGCATTAAGACTTTTCTGTTAATAAAAGGAAAACAGTAAATTATCCACAAAGCTCTGAAAACTTCCTCAGTGTGTATCACCTTTGCAAACCTTAGTGTCTCTCTATAAAAGAATCCTTCCTTCACAGTGTTGCTGCGTACATCAAATGAATTGGTGTCTGAAAGTTTATCAAATAATAAAATTTAATATATGTAGATGATTCTAGCCCAGATCTAGAATTAGATCAAAAAAGAAAAAAGAAAAAAAAAAAAAAAAAAAAAAACCCTTTGTCCTTGCCCTGTGGAAATGTAGTTGAATAGGTTAGAAAAACTATATAAGGATTAAGTATAAGAGGAAAAGGGACTTAGGGTATAAACCTATTGAATGTGCCGACTTAAACTTCAGGAAAAGGAGGGCAAGGGCCTACCTGGGCAAGGCAAAGTTTGGGAACACTATGTACAATTGTACATTTTGTGCACTGTGCAAAGGCACCTGGGCAAGGTGACAGGGGGAGTGGCACTGAAATCGTGGCCACTTCACCCAGCAAGCCACACATAGGACAAGGCATCATACAAAGGCATCTTCCTCGCTCCAAGCAATGCATCCAACGTGGCTACAATTACCCAGAGTATCTCCTTCCGATTTGCATTAAAGCCCTCTCTCTGTCAATGGGGAGAACAGCGAGACAGTATTTAGACAACCAAAAAAAAAAAAGTGGTTTGAAGAATTAGAGCTACAGGATGAGCCTAGCTTTGGGAGGGTCTTTTTTCTTTTCTTTTCTTTTTTTAACTGGTTCTTTTTAGTTATACATGACAGAATTCATTTTGATATAATTATACAAGCATGGAATATATCTTATTCTAATTCAGACCCCAGTACCTCTCCTTCCCCTCCCCACTCCTTCTCTCTATTGATATTTCTTGGCAGGGTCTTAAAAGTTAGAGTTGACACAGTAAAGTCTCAGTATTTGTCAGCTCATTTAATCCTCATAACAACCTGATGCAAGAGGTCTTATCCCCATTCTGCAGTCTGGAAAACAGTCTGGAAAAGCTGAGTGACTTGGGGAAGCAGGGAAGCAGCAAAGAAGTGAGCTTCAAATCCAGATCTGCCCAACTGAGAAGTCCTGGTTTCTTTCCACTGCACATCTGACACAGTGATAAAGCCTCACCCCAAAAGCTACCAACACTGCCTTCTGTCTTTTTGCCATAAGTGGACCTGTAGGAACACACTTCATATATTTTTAGCTTATCGTCTGCTGGAAACCTCAGAGGACTTTCTGGACACTGAAAGCAGCCCCATTGTGCTTGAGGATTCTGAAAACCCAAGCAGCAGGGGACAGGTTGGAGGGGTGGGGGAGTTGACTCCTCTCACTCTCTGTAGGCTTCAGTAACCTCATGTTCTAAATGCCAGAGTTGGACAATGCTTTCAACTCCTAAATAATGTTTTTTATGATACTGTCACTTAAAATACAGTTATGTATCGTAAAGTCAGGGACACCTCCTGAGAAATGTATCATTAGGGAATTTCATGGTTGTACAAACATCATAGAGTGTGCTTACACAAACCTAGATCATATAGTCCACTACATACCCAGGTTAGTTGATAAAGCCACCACCACATATGTGACCAATATTGATCAAAACATCCTCATGTGGTCCATGACTATATTTACTGCTTTTGTAAGATATAAAGCCATTATTTTTGTACTTTGCAATTTACTTAAACCTTCAGATCTATTTCTCCTTCCCTTAATCAAATTGTACCTATCTTTCAAGATCCAATTCAAGTCACATGTCTTCCATGAGCTTTTTCTACCTACTTAATTACCCTAAAAAGTCACCAGTTATATCTCTAAAGTTCAGTATTTAATTAGATACAATGTGCATATGAATCATATTTAAATTGATACAATGCCTTAAACATCATCGGCTTTATCATTTCAAGTTCTACCTGATAAAAACTAGAAGTTACATTTATTTGGCTCATAATAGACACTTTTTGTCCCCTTTAAATAGCATTCAGGTACTCAAGTCTATGCACAGTAACAAAGTTATTACAAATGATTGATTTAGGACCATTCCAAAACCCTCTGGTACTAGCACATGCTGGGGTAATGATGAAGGACTCTGGTAAGATGTCACAGGCCTAACAAATCATTTCTTTACCTCAGGATGCCTTGTCAGTCATTTGTGCTGGAGTCATTCCTGAATACAAAGGTATTCAGGGTGAGGGTGGTTTTCCTTGGCAGGTGGGGAGTGCTAGGTATTCACAAATGAGAGACACTGAAGCATCCATTTAATTCTGAGAGGCCCAGACAACTTTCAGAGTAGCTAAGAGATATCACACAAAGGGGAAAATGGCTTAGACTAGGCTTTAAAAATAACTTAGATTTCATTTTTTTTGAAGAGGATGCATGAATACTGGGATGATCCAGCAAATGTTCAAGGCTTTGCCTTTCTTTAGCGGAGCTGGTGGAACTAATCCTCTTTGAAACTGGCACACCAGTTTTTAAGTAGAGGGACGTAGGGTCCTTTGACACATCAAGCAGCTTTAAAGGTGCATTATGAAAATGGTTGCTAATAAACTTTTACTTTGGTAGAATTAGACTAAGACTGATAAAAGACACTTAACCAGTTCACACCAGCCAGACTAATCAAACTCCACCACTGATTCCACTATACTGTGTATAGTAGAAGTTCTCAAAGATTCCATGTGACAAATTCATTTGTAGGTGTCTGGCTTTGATATTCCACATGTCCCCCTGATGGGAGTGGCAGAAGGTCACTAAGAAGATCAGGACAACCCCTAGCCCTTCACAGTAAGCAGAGCCCTGTTTTCCCTCTCTAATATATACTTCAACACTGGTCAGGAAGGAGTAAAAGGTTCTTGCTCAGCTCTTTGGCTCTGCAGCCTGCCTATTCTTGCTGGTCCTCTTCCTTCCTAGCCTATGTGATTCATCCAGGGGTGGGTAGTGAATAATGGCTCAAGTGCCATGTTCCATGCCCCACTCCTATTCTTTCCTACTAAGCCTGAAGGCAGCCTCTGAATGCCAACACAGAGCTCAAGACTACAAATGACCGAGTAGTCATATGAGACAAAACCTTTGGGTCACCCACTGGAATGAAGCCCAAGGCACCTGTTGACAGTCTTCTTGGAGGCAGTTTTCCTACAATTCCGGGCAAGTTAAACGTTCTGCTTGCTGTGATTTAGAGCATTGGAACATACTATGCTTGCCTTATCTACTAGACCTGATGCCTCTCTCACTTTTGTTACCATTTTTTGGACCTGTCCACAACAGAAATCCTTCCCAACATCTACATTTTGAGTGGTTATCTATCCCTCCCCATGTCCAATCCCTACTGATGGGTTTTAAGCCCAGGCCATTATCTCTTTTGTGTTCTCCCATCCAGATGTGAATAATCAATCCTGGCTCTGTAATATTTGATAGAAAAGCACAACTTAACTCTATTGCATGACACTGGTACCTGGGTCCCCAGGCCTGTGCATACAAAGACAACCATAGTAATCTGCATGAATTACCTATCATGAATAATAAACTCATGGTGCTTCATTTAAATTCTATTTATAAATCAAGACTACAGGCTATACTTTCTACTGGTCCTGAAACTTCACTTCACCTATAGGTCCTTTATCACTATTCTAAATGACAAGACTCCATTATTGTACAGCAAGGTGAGGTTTATTTTGGATTTTCCACAGTTGAAAAAAAAAAATCACTTTAAATTACATAGCCTACATTTCCTGCTTTGTTAAATGGCTAATCGAACAACAGCCTGCTTTCAAAGAAGTGCCTAGCTTGCTCTAACTTGCTGCAGTGAACACTGGGCTTTCACGCTGCTTGAGCTATTGAAAATGTTTATTTTGACAGACATTTCTCAGCATACTCACTTCCAAAAATTACATTCCAAAATACTTTAAAATTATATAGTAATTATGAATCCCTACTTTATGAGTATTAGAAAGAAAAACAAAATGTCAACAACTAAAATGAACTCCATGAATTTATTCAACAACTAGAAGCCGAGAAGCTGGTGGATCTAGGGAACTCACCCAACTCTCATCTAAAACTAAGACAACTTATAATCTGCAAATATTGAAATCTGGGTGTTTGTCAGACACACTACCATTCTGTAATTTTTTTTTTTCTGTGAATCACAAAGTAAAATATTACTGTGAATTGTAATTCTACCAGAAACTTGTAACTTCAGAGGAAGTCTAAAGCCACCACTTTTAAGGCTTAAAAACACACACACACAATGAGAGAATGTTGAATGTCACAAAGCCTTACCTGGTGCTGGCTGTCGTTCATTCCATTCAGTGGAGATTAAAATTTCTATAACTTTTATGAGGTGTTCAGTATTATCAGAGCTGCAAGAAAGAGAATTTTGTTAGAAACCTTATGCCTAAAAACAAACTCATTTTCATTGATACACATTCAAGTGATATTTGTGGTAGAAATCTGCTCATGTTTATGAAGCAGTCTCTTTAGAATGCAGTTAATGATGGATCACTTTAGGACTACCCTTCTCACCCCCAAGTTCATGACTCTCTTTTTCACTTACCTGGCTGCTGGGAATCTAAAAAGCATAGGGCTGAAAATTTCGGAGAGCACTCTTGCATTCAAGAGATTTTTGCTGGAGGTTTGAGAGAGCTTGAAGAAATGTTTTAGCAAATACTGAAGCGTAAGCCAATACTGATGAGGTATGTTAGGCGACCTAATAAGCTTCTTTAACAGCTGGATGTAGTCTTCGGAGCTTTGTACTTCTGCAAGTTAGAAAAGAGAAAGAAAAAAAGACTGTTTCTAGGTATCAGTGAATGCATACCAAGACCATTCCTGTTCTTTCCTCTAGTTACAGAAGAAGTCACTTACAAAGGCTTCAGGAGAAGTGCATGGGACATTTGTTCTTCTTATTAGAAAATGAATTGTGAAAAAGAAAAAAACTCAAGTCAAATAGAAATGCAAGAAACTCTTGTGTAAAAAACCACAAGACATTCAGGGTGTGATGGTTGAAACCTGCCCTCTATGGAGTGGCTTTAAGTGATTGGTTAATTCCGAGGAACATCAGATAAGTATCACAGGTTTGACTTTGAAGGTTATGGACCACAATTTCCTGTCCCCAAAGCAGTGAACAGAGACTTAGTTCTCAAACTGAGCCCTCATTCTTCAATAAAAATTGTTATGGGCACTTGGCAAAGATGGCAAGAACATCCCCCATCACTGAGTCCTTGTCCTTGAATCTCACACTGGTATTTGGAACACCATGTCCTTCACAGATAGAGTGATCTTTGTTAATACTGACCAAAGGTTAAGAAAGCCAATTCAACATGTGGACAATCTTCTAAGCAAATGAAATTCTGGGTCTTCTGTTGGATGCCCTGATGAGGAAGGGAATTCTTGGTGGTAGTGAGAGGGAGAGGAAGCTTATTACTGATATTTCCTAAATATCATCTCCTTATATGCAGCATTTCAGAGAGTTTACAGCATTTCCAGATCCCAATATATGTTGAATGAGGTTTTCAGAAGAGAAAACAAACCTTGGGCTAAAGAAATCATTTCACTGTAAACAGCTACTGGAATGACAGGATTTGGTAAGTCCAGGAGATAGCGTTTGAAAGCGTCTGCTAAAACTTGCACATCGATCATTTCCAAGTCCAAGGAGGCAGCATCTAGGAAAGAACCATTTTAAGAAATATTTTAGACATATATCTACCAGTTGGGCCAATTTTCCAAATGTGGGACTTAAGTGCAACACAGGAAAGGAGGCAAAATTAGGGCAAATATAAGACATGGAATATTTACTAGCAGTGTTTCTCAGAGGCCTTGCTCCTAAATTTGGGGTGGAACAATTTTTCTTTATGTAGGTCTGCTTCACATGTTGTAAGTATTTAGCATTCTTGGTTCCTTGCCATGATGCCAATATATTCCCAGACTTTGGGGCAATGAAAAAAAAAAAAAATAATAATGTCACTGTTATGGGTGAATTATGTTCCTCCCAAATTCATATGTTGAAACCCAAACCCTAAGAACTTGGAAGGTGATAATATTTAGGGATAGGTCCTTTAAGAGCTAGGTGATTTTGTTACAATGAAGCCACTGGAGTGGGTCCTAGTCCAATCTAACTGGTATCTTTTAATAAGAAGAGGAGATTAAGACACACAGAATAGGGATGTATGCATAGAGAAAGGACTATGTGAGAACACGGTGAGAAGACAGTCATCTGAGAGCCAAGGAAAGAGCCCTCAGAGGAAAGTGAGCCTGCCCACACCATCCTTCTGGATCTCAGCTTCCAGAACTGTGTGAACCGCATTTCTGTGGTTTAAGCCACCTAGTTTGTGGCCTTTTGCTATGGCAGCCCTAGCAAACTGATATAACCCCACAACATTCCCAAACACCCCCTGGAGGGTGGGTCTGCCTGATTGAGAAGGTCCTACCTAGGGAGGGTTAGTCACAAGGAAATGTTTCCTAAAATCACAATAGTAAAATAAGTAATGCATATTCCCAGATTTCCTCAGACTTGAACTGATACATACTGCATTTCAGAATTAATATAACTTTAACCTACCGGAGTGATAGATTAAATAGTAAGATACTACAGAGTTTTAGCAGTCAATCAAGAAAATCCATAAATATAATTTGAACAGTTTCAGAATGTTCCCCCTAATGCTGACTATTACTAATCTAACCTGTGGGCATCAGACCATCTCTGAAAAAGTCTAAAGATGAGCATATCTGCCAGCTGGAAAAGAGGTCATGCAATTCAATAAAGGAGTGATGCTAATAAAAAAATACTGTCTGAGCACTCACTGTGTATGGTGCTCTGAGTCCTTGAGACAGAAAAAGGCACTATGCCCAGCAGAGAGCAGGCCTGCAGGGAACAGGAATGCACGGACATCTAAAAACGAGGACAGGCATTTGGCCACTACTGGAGAGTAACTCGACCTCAGGTGCTCAACAGAGAAGAAAGGGCCAATGGCCAAAACACTACATTTTTATATAGCTTCCTTAACTATAGAGCCAGGAGTACACTGGAGAGGAGCACTTCTGGAAGTAAAGGCATTTATTTTGGTAATCTGAAGCAAAGGGCTGGGGTCTGAATTCTACTGCAGTTAGAAATCAGCAAGACATTATCAAAAAATAATGTTAACTGATGACTGGATGGGCAGTGGCCTGAGAGAATGAGAAAGTATTCAATTATCGAGGTGCAAGAGTGTTAGTGAATAGAAGGCAGTGTCCTGGGGACCCCTGAGCTAAGTATGATATTATAAATCCCCCTAAACTGAGACCAAGGCTATGAAGACTCCTTGGACACGTCATTACCATAATCCAAACTTATCCCACTAAGTAAATGTTAGGAAAGATAACCACACAGCACTATAAACTTCTAAGAAAAGTGAACCTGGTATAAAATACAGCTAGGTCAGTTTGAGAAAAAGGGAAAGCGGCAAAGGCTGGAGGTGTGGCTTGGTACAGAGTGCTTGCCTAGTATGTGTAAGGCCTTGGGTTCAGTACCCAGCACCAGATGCGGGGAAAATGTGAAGAGGCAAATTGTTATCTTCCTTAAATGTCCTACAAAGAGCTAACCAGAGACACCTGACATCTCTACCAAGTGAGGGAAGGGTTAAAGTAGGTATTCGCCTACAGAACCAACATTGAAAGTGTGCAAATACTAGTGTAATTAAATACTTTCCAATAAAACTGTATGTGTATCAAAACAAGAACTCTCCACAGTCACCAACTGCTTGGTGAGCTTCTAGTCCCCAGTATATTTCACCCTCCTGAAAAATGTGTAAAGCCCTTTGGCAATGGTCTATAAACATCAAGACTAAATATTCTACATGTCGCTCTGTAGGCAAGGCTCCCCTCTGTGCCCCCATAGTGCTGATGAGCCATGCTTTCATCAAGACGCCTGGCAAACAGTATAGTAGTGATGTGTGGTGATGTGTCTCCCCTACCAGACACAGGGTGCTGCAGTGGCTGTAGCTCTCACCTGCTCTTTCAAAGTCCACAGCGTCTAGTACATAGAACTGTGGTGTTTGTGGGCTGAACTATATAGTCCTCAGAGTGATGTTAATTCCAAAGCCCTTTTCTGTGACACATGATGTGTATCCCAAGGAGCCATTATAGTGTTGGAAAGAAATTGCCTCACACAGGTCTTTGGCTAACTCTCCCCATGTCAAATTCCACTAGAATTGATGACGCAGTTTGTTGTATTATCATCATCATCATCGTTATTATTTGTAACATTAACTTCTAAAGTTTCTTGGAGCTTTTGATTTCTAGGCTATGAGACTCCTTTTCTGCATTAAAATCATCCCAATGGTCTCTTCCAAAAGCTACTGCAGTTGTCCTATGATGACTTTTGAAGAGTCATAGAATCTTTACCAACACCTCCCCCTGCCCTTCCACTGGAAAAATGCCACCCTCCCCA
Source organism: Sciurus vulgaris (assembly GCF_902686455.1). NCBI lineage: Eukaryota > Metazoa > Chordata > Mammalia > Rodentia > Sciuridae > Sciurus > Sciurus vulgaris. The sequence continues at coordinate 115,580,802 of NC_136466.1, forward strand.
CCTGATCTCTATCTAGGTTAGTGGTTCCCACTGCAGGTGGGGGTGGGGTGGGAGACATCTGGCAATGTCTAGACATTCTTGAAGGTCAAGACTGGGGGAGGCTGGCACTTAGTGGGTGGAGACCAGGGCTGTGGCCAAACATTCTGTAACGCACCTGATAGTGTCCTCCACTCTTCTGACAAAGAATTAGCCACCTTAACATGCCAATAGTGCTGGGCTTAAGAGCCTGATTCCCATGAAGAGGAATCAAAAAGTGTCAGGAGAAAGTTCATACCATTAAAACTCAAACGAGAAGAGAAGGGAAGAAACAATTCATTTTAGGGCAAAATAGTGGGGAAAGGAAAAAAAAAAAAAGAACAGAACAGGGCTTTTGAAGCCAGAACAGTTAGGATACAAGACAGTTTCTCCACTCAGCCACTGTGCAATCTTAGGGAATTTACCTACCTGAGGGTTAGCTTCCTTTTCTAGAAGTTAAAGTAACTAATGCTTATAACACTAGTGTGTACATGAAATACAGTAACTTAGTAAGTGTTAATAACAGTAGGCTGCTTCCCCCACATCTGTTCTTTTCAGATGCTAGAAATTCACAAGGCTGATTTAAAGCTTTGGTTTTTTTTTTTTTTTTTTCTTCAGATTACTCTTGGAGCTTCTCCAGAATATTATGGTATTTTTATGTATTGAACAATCTGAGCTGGAAAGAGAATTAGCAAATCCACTTCCAAATCTGAATAATGTTGGCGAAATTCATTTTTTATAGCCCAGCATCTAAATGAAGCCAGTTTTTCATATGTATGTCTTGATTTCAAAGGGGAAAGGAAAACTACCTGTCAAAATACATTGTTGACGTGAATCTTGGTTGCTTACACCATCTCAGGATGGTGTGAATGTTTTTTAAGCTAATGTGCATCATTTTGTATTGGTCACATTAAAAAACCTAACCACCACTTCTTAAGTAACTTCCATTTCATCTGTTTCTGAGGTCTAAACATTTCCTGTGACTTTTAACATATTCAATTTGACCAATTTTCTGACCAGAAAATGTATCTCTATGTCAATTGGTTGAGGACAAAATTCAGTGTTTCCTTAATACACTAGTGATGTTGCTGGAAATACAGAAAAACAAGTCTTTTCACCTTGAGTTTTCTGCCAAACAACTTGTAATGACCTACTCTGTGGGAAGTATAGGGGATACAACAGCAAAGAGGAATTGCACTGTATTCACAAGGTTGATTTCCAGGTACAAAGGGGAGATACATTTCAAACAAAATTTTTTTTCAAAAAAAAAAAGGTCAACATTTGTGTAATACATTTCAAGTGAAAATATTTATTGATAAAGAAGTAGTCTGCAGCTGAGGTTGTAGCTCAGTGGTAGAGTGCTTGCCTAGCATGTGTGAGGCACTGGGTTCGATTCTCAGCACCAAATATAAATAAATAAAATAAAGGTCCATTGACAACTAAAAAAATACTTTTTTAAAAAAAGGAACTAGTCTCATTCTTTTTTCCAAGAACATCTTTTCTAAGAATTTTCCTAAGTCAGCTCATTCTGAAGCTGCCTTGAATTTCAAATTCTCATTTATGAAATATCACACAGGCAGTCTGATACAATTGTACTTCTGAAGGAGCTTCATTTAGGACCAAGTTTCAATTTTTGGTTCAAGCATTCAAATTCAGTTGAAAAATGTGAGATTGAAAAGAGTTTTTCTAAAAAAAAATAAATAAATAAAATAATAATAATAATAATAATAATTATTATTATTATACCATGAGGAAATGAAGAATTTGAGAGATTCTAGAAGTTGACATGAGATAAACGACAAGCAAGTAATTACAGTTTTTCTCCTGTATGGCAAAGGAAGGGGTAAGCAAATATAAAGCCACCACTTGGCTGAATTGGTGTCACTTGCCCAATAGTGTGCTGGCGCTGGCTTGTCCTGGCTCATAGGCGCCAACTGTCCTCAAGTCTCCCCAACTCCACATTCAGTGACATCACGTTGGTTAGCTTGAAATCAACCACAGTGGGGATAGTTATGCCACAGAAATGGGCAGATGCTACAAACCAGGACTTCTTTCCAGAGAGTTGATTTGCCAGTACGTGACTGAATAAAACAATTAATATACTGTTACTTGATGTATGTATGGCATGAAAAAATGATCAAGCAAGAAAGGAAAAATAGCAAGCCAGCCAGTCAGATGGGAGGGAAAAGGAAAAGAAGTAAGGGGAATGAAAGGAAGAGGATGTCAGAAGAAACACCCTAATATAAACATCATTTAGCTGATCCAGATGGGTTTAATGTGGCCAACAGAAAGTTCAAGGAAAGATGGTAGATGTGCAGAGCCAGAGAAATCCAAAGCTCATTTCTCTTCTCTGTAATTCTTGCAGAATCCCAGGGCCCATGGCTGTGATGATGGCCAACACGCTGCAGGCAAGCGTGCACATAAACCCCAACTCAGGAGACAAACATCAAAGGTTCATACTGGTTTGTACTGTTAACGCAATAGGGTGGAGGGAACAGTGCATGATTTTAGTTCTCTTCAAACTTGGAATGTGGCATGGATTCAATGCAGTTTTATGTACGTGTGTGCATTACCGGAAGGCAGCAAGAGGAGACCTATATCTCCCATTGGCATGTGCGGCCCTGTGACACTCACCACAATCAAGAAGCTGTCGTAATTCTGCGGGGTTGCTGGAGCTTTGTGTTCTGTATAGAGTCGAACATTCCAGACCTAGGACACAAAACAGACTGTGTATGCCAAACACAGCTCTCTGGAGAACCTGTGAGCCTGCTGCCAGAGCGGCATTCCAATTTCCATGCAGTATCTATTCTAGATGTGTACTAAACATTCTTGGAAGTCAACTCCTACTATTAATCTTATCTAGCATGTCAATAATTTTGGCAAAACCAGCTGGCCACTAAGAAGCAAGTTAATCATGTTTATTAAATTATGGAGAACATAATAGTTTCCATACAGTAAACTACATGTTAACCCAGAATTAGAACACACAGGCCAAGATTATTTCCACAGTACAGAGACCTAAATAGCTGGGCTATTTAGCAAAATATCTATATGTATCTAAATAGCAAAGTATCTATATGTAGCAGGTAGTAAGAAATTTATTTAATAAATGTCCCAGAAATGCATATAAATGATAACATCCATGAAATAAAGGTCTCAACAAGTGAACTGACTCCCTCTAGCAGTCTGGTTACCTTTCTTTTCAATGGCTTCCACGAGCTTGATAAGTAGAGGAGGGGCAATGTCAGGAGGGGCAAATTGTTCTGCCAGATCCGGAAGGGTCAAAGCTGCAAACAAACAAAATCCCACCATTATATTTAATTTAGGGGAGTCAAACACATTAGACCACAACAAAGAATATTTTAAATATAATTTAATTATATCTGACAGTAGCAAACTTAGGCCCAAGTAAGAGAGACCCTTATGCAAGGCTATACACTTTCAGGGACAGGGGAAATGCCCACTTGTTCTCTCCTAGGATATATTCAGGGTACCAGCTGAGAAGCCTATGATTCCCAGCCACATGACCTCTTAAAACCTCTCACCTAGGGCCATTCTCCCCAGGATTCCTGAACCTTCCACATTCAGGTGCACCCCAGAATTCAGAGGTGGGTTGAGTCTTGGTAGGGGTCTAAGGCTGGACTGGAGTTTGGATAAGCAGGATAAGCCAGGGATGAACCCAGCTCCAGCTCTGGAGCAGTACCCTGAGGAGCCCAAGAAATGTGAATTCAGGGGCTGGGGTTGTGGCTCAGTTGAAGAGCATGTGCCTAGCACATGTGAGGCACTGGGTTTGATCCTCAGCACCACATAAAAATAAATTAAAAAAATAAAAGTATTGTGTCCATCTACAACTAAAAAACATAAAAGAAAGGTGAATTCAAACTGGTCTCCTGGTTATTAGGAAACACTCCTGACCCAGGTGGGAAAACAGATGAGCTTCTGTTGACTGTTAACATGATGTCTAACTAAAATATTTAGACTCAGGGTACTTGGGCCTCTTTTTATACTCCTGTCCCAAACCCCACAAATGCAAGGCGTGGCTGCAAGCCAATACAAATGATCACTGTCCACCTGACATCAAATTAAGTCCCTGTGTTATTGTTGTCAGAGTCTTTATTTGCTTACACATATTTTGGGCAGTTAGTAGTTTAAGAACTGTGAAGCCTTGATAAGCTGTTTCTCCACGTTTTATTGTAATGTATTACCAATTGTAACGACACAAAAAAACTGATTGAATAACATTCACAAACAACTTTTTATATTATACTAATAGTTGTATTATTACTCCAAAATAAAAAAAAAGCTTAAAGTAAAAATAGTTTTTCTCAAATATGCCAGAAGAGGGAGCTATATATATTCACCTGAAATTTCTCAAACTACAAAATATGGGAGATAATCTTTAAGAAAATATCTATATGTGCAACCTACTTATTAGCCATCTGTAAATAACTTTAGACACATAAAGTCTATCTTTTGCACTCTGACCTAGGAATAGTTCATATAATCTAAGAAAGATTAAGTCATGTACAACAAATTAGAATAAAAAAATTTAAAAAATAGTTGCAATTTTGTTTCAGTGACATTTAAGAGGTATAATTCTTTATTATAAATCATATACCAGGTTAAGCAGATTTTTAATTAAGCCCATATTTCAACTACTAACAGTTAATGTTAATTAAGAGTTAATGACAGATTAATGATACAAAAAATACAGTTGTGTTACTAAATTTTGACCTCGGAGAACTAAGAATGATTTAAGTGAATTATGTTGCAAATCCTAAACACTGGTTTAAGACCTATTGGTTTAAGAAGATTGTAGTATGTTCTGTAATAGACAGGTACGATTTTGTATCTATCTCTATCAACCATTGCAATGACCCAGGATAAAAGGAGAAGAGCTCAATTATGACAGGAGGAAAATCCTATAGTAGTGCTGCCTGATAAAACTTTTCTGTGATGATGGAAATATCTCTATGGCTGTGCTCTCAATAAACCAACTACTAGTCACAGTGACTACTAAGCACTTAAAATGTAGCCACATACGAATGCATGACTGATGTGATCCTACAATATGTATAATCAGAAAAATAAGAGATTATGCTCCATTTATGTATGAACTATAAAAATGTATAAATAAAAATGTAGCCATTACAAAATTCAGGAACTGAATTCTTAATTTTAATTGATTTTGATTGAAAGAGCAATATTCAGCTAGTGACTACAATATCAGAGGGCATAGTGTAGTATCCTGTATAAAGGAAAATTTCATCAAAGGCAGATGAAAGATTTCTGAGTCACTTTGTGCTACAAAGACCCACCAAAATGAAGCCATCCCTGAGATGGGCATCCTGACAGAGGGTTAATCAATACTTGGACTCGAGGCCCTGAAAAGTTCGACAGTTTCCTGGGTGACTTTAATCGACTGCAACATCACTGTAACACTTTTGGACAACATAAAGGCAGAACAGATAATGCCATTAACTTTCCAGGCAGTTGCCATGTAGAAATGGGTGGGGAACCTCAGCTCTCCTGTGTCTGGCACCTGCCTAACACTGATTATTGCCTGGAGAACATTCTGGAATGCAGATTCCCAGGGACCACACTATATCCCCAGAATCAGAATGTCCAGGAATGTGGCTAGAAGCTGTATGGAGCAATGTTTTAGGACTTACTATTTTACTAAGAAAATTCATGTAGATGATTCCCCTGGGGGGAAAAAAAAATCAATCAGTAGCATCTCCAAGTTTCTAAATGTTAAAATGTGAATGTATCTGAAAAGCACTCAAAATACAAATGTCTTTAAAGTTTCAGTCTTTTTAGTTAAAAGCACTGTAAAATTAAAAAACACTATAATAGGAAAGTGCATACCCTCTGATAAATTATAGACCATTTCTGCTGGCCTAAGTGACTTTTTAGCTCACAAAATGATCCTTTCCCACAAATACCTTTTTTATACTGAACAAAACAAACACTATCCTATCAGCATATGTAACAGAAGGGAAATGTAAAAGTAGGGAAATGGCACAGAGAAATGCTACTTAGTACACACTTAGTTCTCAAACCAACAGGTTTGAGCACGCCCCCAAATTCAGAAAACTGAAGATGAAATAGTGAATATACAACACACATACCCACACAACATTCATGCAACTAAGAGGCCGGCTTGCTTTCCTTTCTCTCATAAATAACACAAGCCTTTTTTTAATGGAAAAAAGTTTCTATGCTGGCACTGAAAATGGAATTGCTTAAGAAAGGTTTATCTCCTTCCAGAATCTTATCAGCAAGATCATTTCTGTAGGCAAATATGAAAGTTAAATTAAATGATAATTAAAGATTTCATTTCATTGTGATTGAAATGTGCACCCGGCAGTTGTTCTAGTGCTGAGTTGGCAAATGCTACCTACAGGTTTCCACCCGCTCTCTCTTCACTTAAACTGAAGACATTTTAAAAAGCAAAAGCTTCCTTTCCTTTATCCTTCCCATCCTTTTTTGTCAATGACATTTAGTTTACCTGCACTTATCCTGAGCTACACAATATCATTTGTTTCACTTTTATGGGAATTACATGAAGTTTCGAAAATCACTGTGACAGCTACCAGGTAACTGAGGACACTGGGAGTATTTCAAACTGCCATCAGATTATCTAATAACAAAAGAAAAAAATTCACACACATATGAAAGGAAGTGTAAGTGCTCCTATTGTAATGCATTAATTGGATTTTTAATATTGAAACAGCTTTATTGCTCACAGGCATGAATTACTACAGCTGATCAAGACTTTAAAATGGGAGTTTGAAAAGGTAAAATTTACAAGAGACGATAAAAAAAAAACCCCACAATTCAAGGATTTCCTATTCCCTAGTACAATGTCTGTGATTCAGTCCACTTCCCCTCTGAAATATTTAGACATAGGGAATATGGAAGCCAGCCCTTCCCAAGAGGTTTTCAAGTTCATATCACCAACCCCATGTTTCAGAATTAATTACCATTAAAACTCTAAAACATATTCTAAAATAAAATAATTTTTACAACAATCCTAAAATCAACTATTCCTTTCATTCCATTACATACACAAGGTCAATATTTTTTCATACATATTACTTTAAGAGATTTCAATGGGAAATGGCAATTTTAGGAATTACCAAGCTGGGTAAGTTGTTCTTTGACAAGTTCATGATAAAGCATCAGATCATACAATTTGATAAACCAAAACATAATTGGAATAAAATGTTTTTAAATATAAAACATATAGGGTGGAATTATCCAGTAAAACACAAATTAACAGAGTATGATCCTTCCGAAGTTTACATATTGGATTGCATCTTCCAGCATGATTTTATGATTTTTATACCTGAACGAGGACTGCATTTTTGTTTGTTTATTGGGGCGGTACCAGGAATTGAACTCAGGGGCATTCAGTCACTGAGCCACATCCTCAACCCTATTTTTATTTAGAGACAGGGTCTCACTGAGTTGCTTAGTGCCTCCCTTTTGCTGAGGCTGGCTTTGAACCAGAGATCCTCCTGACTCATGAGCAGCTGGGATTCTAGGCATGTGCTACCATGCCTGGCTGCATTTTGGTTTTGAAGGCAGTTATAGCACACAGTCTAGTTTGGAGAACCAGGCCCACTCTTAAGAATCTGGTGGAATTTGTAGATACTACTACTACAATCCAAACCCTTTTTTCCACTTCACTGAGTCACATTTTTTTTTTTTTTCAATCAAAAAGAAATCAGTATTGGGTAAGAGAAAGAAACAACAAAAGAAGAGCTGAAAGGTCTAAAAGTGGTGAATCCAAGACACACACTATTTCAAAAGAAAGGAGGAATCAGTCGACGGAAGACCCAGGTCTTCCAGGCTGTAGAAAGCACTTTGGTGACACATCAGAGCTGCATCTTCCACCGATGCCATCACTCACCCCCACCGTTCTGGTGACAGCCAACCACATGCAACAGAAGAAAGTCTTCCTTTCAAACTTAAGCCTTCCCAAACCACTACCACGGACAGGCCTCAACAGTCCTTGGGCACCAGCAGTGTGTGGGAGAGGGGCATTCTTTACACTAAGCAGTGCCAACACTACTGTGAAGTGCAAGATGAAACCAGCACACAGCTGCACCTTTGGAGGTGATCTCCATTAAAAAGAGATATTTTAAAGTTAGTGCCTGGCAGGGCCAAGTGGAAAGTTTAAGCTGAAACCTGGGACTCCACAGACAGTCCTAGCCAAGTATTTCATTCCTGATGGAAGTGGCTTGGAAGTGTGTGAAAAATCGCCACTTTCCTCCAAAAATGCAGCACAAAATACACAGAAATTATACAGGCAAACGTGGATCAATATTACTTCAAGATGTTAGTCTGTCTACTTGCCACTGAATCAAAACTTTGTTTCTGTCTGAAATAATCTGTTTCCTGACTTCAAATGAAAGTACATTCTGATGGGCAAGAGTTAAATGCCAATTCTTTTCCTAAATAAACCTATACATTTATAGTTTATACCTATGTTAGTTAATGCCCTGAATTTTAAACTTCTTAAGTTCTATGGGCAACACCACCTTAAACACTGGCTGTGTACTTTGATGCTAAAAATCAAAAACAAAGCAAAACTCCAACTATGGATCCTTATTTTGGGTACCCATCTGATAATTGCTTGTGATAAAAAGTACACAGGCTTGAAGTCAGAGGTCTGCATTTTAATCCTGGTTTTAGCTCTTAATATAGTGGGCAAATTAATTAGCTTGGATCCCAGTTTTTTCATCTATAAAATGGAACTTACATGAGAAAATAAGATTATGTGAAATATATATATTTATATATAATCATATGTGTGTGTATATATATATATATAGAGAGAGAGAGAGAGAGAGAGAGAAGGTATAGCATCCAATGTGCAAATACCATAATCATTATTAATAGAATTATTCATGTAATCTTGATTAATATTGTTAACGAGTTTTTTAAATACTTAATCACAATGGCAAATTTTAAGACAAAAATGATTATAATTAAAACAGCAAGAATCTTCTAGATACTTTTTAAAGGTGACAAATTAGAAGCAGAATTGATAGAGTAGACATTAACATTTTGCCTTTGTTCTATAAGTAATACTCAATGTTTTTTCAGAAGTCAACTCAAATATCATTTTTGATTTATAATACTTTTCCCCAATAAGCACTGTGACACTAACCTCTTTGAGTTATTAGACTTCAGTTTTCTGAATGAGGAGGGAAAATGAAATTAGAATGATTATGTAATAAATTATATTAAACTTGGCCAAAAACAAGGACTTTTTTGGAGGAGGAGAGAGAAAAAAGTATGGGCAACTGAAAATGGGAGTAAAAAAAGCAGATGTGAAAATAAATCTTCAACCATAACGGCATTATTTTCAGAGATAACAGTAGGAGGAAATTAAAGGAGCTGCCAACAGATTTAAACTTGAAGTCTGCAAATCTTTTTAGATACCTGAAAGTAAATAGTCTTTAATATCTCTAAGTTTATCTTCTGCCACTTATCTCTTCTGCTCCACAGCTTAAAAACAAATGACAGGGATGTGAGACTCTCTGCCCATTTGGTTTTATTTCTAGACAACAGATTGGCATCAGAAACAAATGGCAGGCAAGGATCTTATTAAGCATAAGCAGACATTACAGCTTCCCTTCTGATGGCCTCAGCTGAAGACTTGGAGTAAAGAGATCAGGAAATGCAAGATTACACTTAATCTTTGACAGGCAGCCTAATTAACTATGATTCTTATCACCTAATTGGAGTCTGATTTAAAGATGACAACTTACAGTGTTTAGCAAATTAAAATGCTGGGTGGGAGGTAAATGGGGAAGAAAGGGACTCCCCTCCCCTCCCCCTACCCAGAAAAATAGTTGAATTTGAATGATTTCAGAGGCTGATGATTTAGAAGAGAAGTTGCTCTTTTCGTCTGTTGCCTCAGAAAGGACAGAAAGAAAAGAAGACCACACACCATATACACAGTGGCACTTGCTGTTTGTTGAGTGAATAAATGAATATTAAATCAATTAGGAGTCACATCCCCACACTATTTTACAGACATGGTTTTATTTTTCATTACAGATCAAAGATAGAGCCTTTATTATCCTCGATTTGCAGGCAAGGACACTAAAATGGGAGAAATTAAATTTGTGACATTTGGCCAATGTCACAAAGCCCACAGCATGAGTTCAGCATGGCTTGTTTTCCAATAGACGAGTCACAGTCAAGGAAAGAAACCTATGACACATTTCCCAAAATTTCCTGCCAACCTCTCTAATTTAAAGGGTCATTACAACAAAGGTGTGATATACCAGAGATATACACTGCTCATCCCATACTGTACAGGAACAACCATAGTACTTCCTAATGGGTTCAAGTTGATAATATCAGTTTCCATATTCCCTTCCCCAAGTCATAAAGTCAACCATCCTCCTTCATCACAAACTCGTTACATGTGGATAATCGACGCTATAAACAGCAAAGCAGTGGGAATCCCTGTGGGTAGCAGAAGGAGATGGTGCACTCCAGGAGAACCACACAATCTCTAGTTGAGGGCGAACCTGCAGAGACGCTCACTTCTTTCCCACACATATTTAACCATAAATTTCAGAGTCAAACTTATAAAATATAATGTTATAAATGCTTAAACATAATAAAGCAGGGTCTTAAAATGTAACCAGAGAAGCCTAATGTCAAAAGCAATTGCAGGATCCCCTGATGGGGAGAAGAACTGGACAGAAAGAGCTTGCTGGAGCCCAGACAGAGGTGTTGGGTCCAGGCTGGAACCTCGCCAACAGTGTGGTCAGCAGGCATTGGCTGACCAAGGAGACGGCTCGAGGAGAGAAGAACTGCCAATGAGGCAAACTGATCCAGCCAAACAGAACAGGCAGTTTTAAGACAGCTTGGATAAAAATCAGAGGCCAAAGAACCACCAGATTCCATTCTAAGTAACTACAGAGAGAGCTGGGTTTTTTTTTTTTTTTTTCCTCTCACATTTTTAAACGTACTGAAAAGTCGAAAGAACTGTTCAACGAATGTACATACGTCCTCCACCTTGATTCCACAATTAATATTTTGTCATAAACTTGATAGATATCGATCGATCTCTCTTTTTAAATGCATTTCAAAGTAAGGCACAGAAGTCAGTTTCTATGGGCTGAATTGTGTCTCCAACACAAAGCCCTGCCACCCAAATGATGCTATTTCAAGACAGAGCCTTTGGGAGATAACAGAGCTGGGGTGGTGGGGGAGCCCTGGTGATGGGACTAGTGCCCTTTTAAGAACAGACATCAGAGAGCTTGCTCCCCACTCTTTCCATGTGAGGACTCAGCAAGAAGGTAACCATCTACAGGACACAGAGAAAGGCCTCACCAAAACCCGACCACGCTCACACCCTGACCTCAGATGCAGCCTGCAGAAATGTGAGTAATATGTTTCTGCTCTTGCAGCCACCTAGTCTATGCTAGGGTAACCTGAACTAATGCATCAGTAAGTATACCCAAAGATGGGGGGAAACCTTATCCAGAAAGTCATTATCAAATACAAATTGTATTTAGTAAAACCCTCCCTGCATGTCAGATATTCCCAAGGGCAGATGTTCTGGATCATGCTTCTGAAGCTTTCAAGTATGTAATAAACCTGATTCAGAAGACCGGGGGTTGGCTGTGGGATCCTACATTTCCAACAAGCTCCCAGTAATCCCATGCTGATGGTTCTCAGACCATCATTGAGGATGAGCCCACCAGTCACACAGAGAAAATCACTGTGGGAGACATAAGCTCAGTGATTTACCTTCATACTGATAACATCTGCCTGCATGCCTCGGGCTTCACAGGCTTGCCTTGCACTGGACCCCAGTGATCAAACATCTAAATTTGTGTTGAGCAGATGATGCTGAATGAGTGGAGGGTCCAGCTGTCACAGTGAATTATCCCACCTAGGTAGGTATCAACTGAGAGAAGAGTTCTGTGCATCTGGGTACCACGGTGTGGGGAAGGATGGTGTGAGCCACAACTAGCCCAAGGTCCCATAGTATGTTGCAGTCAAGGACTGGGCTCCTTAAATTTGGAGTGTGGTTTGGGAAGGAGGTAGAGAGAACTTACAAGTTACTCCTTCTCCTCCTGATGGTTCCCACATATTGAACTCTTTGCATTGGAAACTATGCTCAATGCTTTATTTCATTTAATCTGTATTACTTTGTGAGTTTTAACTGCCCCCTTTTTACAGATGAGGAAACAGAGATTGAGAAAAGTTAAACAATTTGCCTAAGTCATGCTAGTGGTAACTGATAAAGGTCAGACTGTAAGAAACAAATTGACCTCTAGGCCAACATTAATCACTCCAAGAATCTAGTCTACCTCCTGAGACAGACATACCGCATGAAAACACTCTGGAGTTTAAAAGCCAAGAAAAGAAGTTGAAAAAAATCTTTTCAGGATGCCAGTGGAAAAGCATTTGATGACAGTTACGAGTCATGGCGACAAGACAGGCATTTGTTCAACTTGAGCTTGGACTGTCCGGCTAACTTCTCGCTATCACCTCTGCTTTATCAGGATGGGACTCTTGCCAACCCACTCAGCCAGGCTAAATATTTTCAGGACAGCATTTACTAAATATTTTCTCATAAGGCTAAACTAAGCACATTCTTCCCCAAGAATGTAATGGGTTTTATTCATCTAAAAATAACCAGCCAACTTATCACTTCCAGCAAGGTACAACAGACTCTTCAGGTTAATCATCCAGTAGGGAAAGACCCTGCAAATACTTTTTAAGAATATATACTTTGTGGTTTCAAAAATGAAATATTAATAAGGTATGCTTAATAAGTATGTGAAGGAAGTTAAAGTGTCCCAGATTGAGGGGAGAAAAAAGAAAAGATGAAATGGGAGTGGAACTAGAGAGAATAAGAAAACAAGGAGAAAGACAAGGGGCCTGGAAATACTGAACAGAAAATTCCCCTAGCTAATGCAGAAGTAATACATGAGAGCATTTAGTCAGCTTTTTCTAATTACAAAAGTTTCTAAAAATCACCAATATAGGACTAAGCTATTTACATGTAATAAAGGGTCCAATAATTTCAATATAAAAGTAAACACAACCTTTAACAATTGTGTGAAGGGTTACAGTTTTAAAGAAATGAGGCAATATGCTTTATCACCTCAAACAGAGGTGATTAATTCTGGTGGGCTAATAAATTCTCATATCTCACAAGATACCATGATCATCAGTGGAAGAACAAGAGGCTATTCACCTCAGCTAAGGAAATTAATGGATTTATTCTGGTTATGGTTTTAAGAATTTTAAAAGGGCCTATTTGGACCTTATGATTAAATTCTCAAAAAAGCTCAGGATGACAAACAGTTCTATGCTATCAAAAGTAATTTGTGCCAGATCAATCTATTTTTTTCTTAACTGTGACACACAGAAGGAGCTACAGACAGAACTGAAGCAAAATATAAAATATACACTGATCATATCTGACTATGTCACACAAAAGATTGTCAGAAATGAGCTGACAAACAGGTGATATTTCAGAAGCGGGCATTCTAATAATTGCTTGAAAGTTAATAGGGTGAAGTGCTTATGTTGATATGAACTAGAGCTAACTGGTGAAAGAAAAGGAGTAAGGGAAAGATCAAGCTGGACTCAGGGAACTGTAAAATCAGTGATTCTAATCAACACTTCAGATTCTTGATAGAAGTACGCGGGTAACAACCTGAAGACAGAACGCTGCTGAAACTTCCTGGCTGAAAGTGGGAATGGTGAGAACGTGTTGGTTTTCTATAATGGAAATACCTGCAATGTTGTTAATGAAAAAGTGCCTGTGACTCAGGCCGTGGAAGGCCCGGAGGTAAATGCAATCGTTATCCCTGCGGGTCTTCCTTTCTGCATTATCAGCTCAGAGCTGCCTCTTTCTTAACGACAGTCACAACCTATGCTCCACTTCTCTGCTGGGTCACTTCTCTCTTCAGTTGAAAAGGAAGTGATAGGCCCTGAACCATAGGAGGGAGTTTTGTACATTTTGTTCTATCAGATCAGGCCTCAGTAGCCTCATGAATTATGAGCTGTCAACTACTTTTTCATCTGCTATAGAATATGTTTCTTAGAAATTGTGGCTATAAATAAAACAACAGATGTTTTTTTGTTGGCTCCAGTAGGAGCTTGGGTAATTTTTTTTTTTTAAAGGGGGATTAAAGAATTAATCCAAAAGGCTGTATTAGGTTTCCCCCTGTTGGTCATTTTTTGCATCAGCCTTCTGACGACTCATTCGTTTTCCTTCATGAATTACTGTTTGGGGCCATATAGTGTAACCTATAGAGAAATCAGGAAGGGACTTATAGCACAACCGCATCCTTTCTAGGACTTCTGTTTAAAAAACAGTAAGTATGATAAAATACCTTACTTGTCACTGTGTCTATGAAAAAACAATCAAAAAGCCACTCTGCAGTAGTAGAAAACAATTAGACAATGGGTAAGGAATGTGTTGTAGATTGCTCTGCTAACAACAGGTTGGGTAACTTGGGGCAAAATATTCAATAGGTATCTCTGGGCCTCATGCAGATTGGTGAAGTGGTCAAGGGTTAGCTAGATGTTCTAAAATAGCCTCTATTTCTTAATTCTGATTTGGAGAGGAAGTCAAGGAAAGCACATGGCCAATACAAAATTATTAATTTTATATGTTATCATGAATTACTTTAAAAATAACTATATTCTTCCTAGTCACCATGCCATTGCAACTCCGGCCAAAAATCAGAGGATAACTGGAGTGGACATCAAGCACACATGATTTCAAATATGATGGGGTGAGGGGAATAAATAAAGTTCAAAAAAGTAGGACAACATTGGCATTTATTTATATGTCATGGGGCTATACTCACCTATAATTTAGTAAATTCAAAAGCACTGAAAAATTCTTCTAACCTCTTTAGGTGGACCTAATGGAAAACAACCAACCCTACGTTCTTAAGTATATTTCAGTCGTGAATGCTACAAATCAGAGAATATGATTTAATGGGTTTCTATGCATGCTGATTTTGCAAGAAGGGAAGATCATGAGACAGAGCAACAGGAAGCTGGCCAGGTGAAGGATGGCGGGGACAGTCACTGACCTGGACACAACACTAGACACTTAGGGTTCTTCCTCCAGTCAGGACAGCACATCGATATAACTTTTTGCCTGGGAAAGACTGAAAGATGAGGTAACTACCCAAAGGTCATTTGACCAGTGTTTGACAGAGCAGAGATTACAACCTTGTTTATATGCACCTAGGGATCTTTCTCTTTACCCTTCATGTTAAGAGCTCTCCCCTGTTCTCCCTCTTCCGACTTTCTGAATTAAATCACTTCTCAATGCAAAAACCTTTTGGTGCTTTTAGATTTTTGACCTTGTATGCATAGCACTGCTGGGCTCTAGGAGATGGGAAGTGGGGAGGAAAATTTTCTTGTGATCTTGAGCCAGTGAGTAGAAACATCAGTGACAGAACACCAAAGGGGTTACTTAGAAGTCATGGCACTCAGAGGAAACTGCTCCAAAACCTAGATCTTGGTAAGTTTATTCATTTCCCTCTGAAAAACTTGTCATTCAGTTATTTTATTCTTTGAACAATAATACATTCTCAAAAATGTTGCTATGTACATGTGTGAATATATCACAATAAATTCCACTTTTATGTGTATCTACAAAGCACCAATTTTTAAAATAAACAATAAACAGAAGGGGAAAATGTAGTAGTGGAAAATAATCCCCAATTATATATATAAGATCAGAAACAATTTACTAAAGACTGCCCTTGAGACTCTTGCTACCAAAATGTCAATAATCATGACTAACATTTTGATGCACTTTACATGAACCAGGCTTGTGCTGAGTTGCTTTCCTGACACGATCCCCAAAATAATACAATCTTTCACAACACCATGAAGATGGTCATTATTCCCATTTTAAAGAAGGAAAAAGTGAGACTTAGAAAAGTTAAGTCACTTGTCCAGGCTCACACAGCTTTGCCAGTCAGAGCCAGGATTTAACTGACAAGAGGTCTTTGAGTTTAGAGGACATAAAGGCAGCCCCCTTCCAAGGGATCCTAATGTACTAATTACATACTTTGGAAAGAGACTGTCAAGAGCCAGAAATGAAGTTAAAAAGAATTTTCTAGCAAGGAACAGACCCAAGAAGTAGAGCTCAAGAACAGTCACTTTTTTTTACTGGCCTATTTCTCTATGCAAAGTATTTTACTAAGATATTCTATAGGATATTTAGCATATCTGATTTATGGCCACCAAATGAGAACAGAACCTCCCACTTGAAAATCACAATGTGAGACCAACCATAGTCCTACCTTCTGCCAGCTGGCCATTCATGCAGAAGAGAAAACACAGATAGGTATGAAGAGAAATCAAACAAAATGCATACCACAGTCATCAAGTAGAGTTTAGACCAGGAATTCAGAGGAAGGATGACTTTCCGAGGGGTTCAAATATAAACCCCATATGTAATTTTACATTTTCCTGCTGCCACATTACAAAGTTAAGAAAAAAAAAAGCAAAATTTAGCCTTTTAAACTTTTGTTTAGCATCATATATATGCAAAATACAATCATTTCAACATATAATCAATAAAAAGCTTTAACTAGAAATTTTGCAGATTTCGCTTCTGTTTTATTTCACGCTCATGGAATATCTCAATTCAGAGCAGCCATGTTCCAAGGGCTCTGGTGGCGTTCATGTGTGGCTGGTGAACCTCACACTGAGTGCACAGCTTTTGAGGTCTTCTGTTTTTCCTCAGTGTGGTTTGGTTATCTGGAGAATGTGTACGCTTTGAAACCAAAAGTATAAACACATGCAAGAGAGGAGCCATATAGAGTTCTGTGCTCTTGCCCTGTTTGCACGTTGAGTAAGAACAGCTTGACCCCTCCCATGAAGGCACTGAGCCTGAGTTGACTGACCAGGAGCTAAGGCCTCTGCAGTGTTCATCACACGTTAAGAACCTGCTCAAATGCTGAGAATAGGGTCTCACAGTGTTTGTCTCAGTGTCCATTTGGAGTCAGCATGTTAGGCAGGCCTATAAAGTGGGCTCTTCAGAAATGACGTGATTAATAACTGGTGCATCTGATGGGTCTCCATCTGCTTCTGGCTCTCCTTAAAATGAGCATGAAGTATGTCTGTGTGCCTCCTGTTTGAGACTGTCTGCTGACTGCAGATGACAGAAGGTTTAATTACCAGGGGAAGGCTGGCATTGTTTAGTTATTAAGTCAAAAATCTCAAGGTCTGCTTAGGTTCACATCTGGACAATATGAGCTGGAATAATTTCATTTATAAAATTAGGGATCATTAACATGTCCGATATTGCCTACAAGACAAATGAGCAGAAGTTACAATAAAAAGAATAGAGGTAGAAATGTCTACCCAGCATATGAAGCAGACGCAGGCCCCTTAGGGAGCCATCTTCTTTCTTGATAGGATGGTCCAACAGAGTATGTTTTTGTAGCACAGCATCCTCAAATCCAGTCTCTAGCACATTCTCTTTGTAGAACATGCAGATTAAAAACAAAAAAGATAGAAAGGATAGAATGAATTTTAAAAAAATGCAAGTTAATGAATGTGTTCACTTTTTTAACTATTTTTTCCAACAGTGTAGGTTGGAATCTGGGATCAAGCAGACAGCCTGTGAAGCTTCGACCCATCTCCTACTAGACACATCTAAGCAACAATGAGTTGCTCCCTGTTGATCAGACATGTTCTACAGCTCAAGTATGTACTCCCAGTTTGGATCCAGAGAGAGTTTCCTTTAAATAAGCAAGTTGCCATTATTCTTCTCTGAATGTAAGGTTTTTGGTTTGTTTTTTTTTTTTTTTTTTCTATTTTAAATATAAAATTTTACTTTTAGTTGTAAAAAGGGAGTATATTGCAAGAAATAGAATTGACATTATTTTAAACAAGAAAGAGATTTAATACAGAAAATTAAATATCCAAGTTATAGGTTCTAGGTTGGACCCCAGAATTGAACTCTCAGAACAACAGTAAGGTGTTTTTTTATTTTTTTATTTTTTCTAGGTGGCAGAAGCTGGAAGTGGTAAACAGTTTCCAACTCAGACCACATGATAACATGAAAAATGGCTAAAAGGCACCAAATCAAAAATTATTATTCAGGAAAGGCAACAAGAACAGGGAATTATATTATCCACAAGGGAATCTCCTTTGGAAATGTCAGTCCCTGGGTAACAGATGCCATATGCAGTAAATGTTTGAAAAGACAACTAAGAGAGAACAGGGAATCCATATTATAGACATGGAATCTCCTGTGGAAATGAGATTTCTGGGTTAAAAAATGCTATATACAGTGAATGAAAATGTGAATTAAGGTTCTCTCTGAAAATTGTTTAACAAAGGAAGGAGAACATAATTTTGCAGAATATAATACATTCTAGGCATAACCATCCCATCTGGCTGTCATGACTAGATTATGCCAAAGGGGTGAAATGACCCACATGAGATCAGGAACACCAGCCCTATGTATTACCATGGTTATTCCTGCATTCCGGCCGGCTTCCTGCTACATAGGGGGCATGAGATTTGTGGGTATAGGGAATTTCTTGGCACCTTCTAAGGAAGCAGCAGCTCCTAGTGTGCACCTGTCCATCTTTCCTTATGAGTTATGAATCCATTTATTTGCTTCTATAATTCAAAATGCTAAAGGGGAAAAAAACACACAAAAGAAAAGCCCCATAGGATGTGTGGTGAGCTGAGCCCAGCTGAGTCCATAATTCCCACCTCAGACTGAACCACACAGCATCCTGAGTCCCTGTGGAACTGAAAACAACCATGGCTAAGGAGGCCCCCATACAGCATACCTACCCTCTCACTGGAGTGGCCCTACCTGAGGAAGATGTTCTGTACTGTAGGACAAGTGCTAATGTACTACCCATAGCCCACCTGCGCTTGCTGGGTCACCAAGCTACCACTGGCAGGTGAATACACCAACATTCAGCCGGGCCAGGCTCAGCAAAGTTGAAGAACACTAGGCTTGTCAATAGCATCTGCATCGTCCTTTCTGATCCTTTCCCCCAACTTGGCAATATCATTCTTCTTTCATTATCTCCCTCCTCTCCTGCTGAGCATCCTCTCCAGTCTATGAGACTGCCCAGTGCCTTACAGTCTCTCTGATCTTTCCTTATCCCAAAGCCAGCCTCTCTGAGGGTCTGATAAACTTAATGACACTGATAGGGGGAAAAAAAAGAAAAAGGAATGTAAAGGACCAGTGAAGCTTCACATTTTACAGCCTCAAGCCAAATTCTTCTAATTGTAGAATTTCAGTTGCAAACTTCCCTGAAAACAAATGCCCACATATGTGGCTCTTCAGAACTTTTTAAATGAGTGGATCATTGGAATGAGTCCAGTTAGGACCATGAAAACGCTCCAGTCAACCTGGCACAGCTGACACCAGGCTCAGGACGCCTCACCATGATCACAGCTGGGATTTCAAAGATCATCAACTTCATGCCACAATGAAAAAGAAGTGGAGCAAGGATACCTTAATGTACTTAGCATTTAAATGATTACCAAATGTGTGTGTGTAAACCAAAAGAAAAACAAAAGCTACTTAAAGAGAAAAACAGAGGGGTGGTCAGTTGTTTTCATTAAAGAATAGAAAAACATCTAGTTGGGGAAATCAAAGTTGCTTTGAACTCTGTGCTATTTTGCATCTACAGATATTTGGTTTTAAAGACTTCTGTGGGTCCACTGCTATGAATCATTGGTCCCACTCCTGAGGTGCTTTCAGAGAAATAATAAAACCACACCACAAAGGTACTTGGCTACTCCACCTGCAAAGCCCAGGCCTCTGCGGTCTGTGAAGGTGTTACTAGCATTTTAAAATGCAATGTCTTCCAGATGGAAGTCCCAAATAATCACCCCATCTTGGGAATTTCACAAAGAATAATCATCAAAATGGCATAAGAACATTATGACTCTGCATGTTATCATCTCTCCCCTACAATAACCATCAATGACAACAGGATTCCACGGTTGTATAGGAGGCTGGCGTTTCACACTGACAGACAGTATCTTTCACTTTTACCCTTTGATTTCCTCCCTTTAGAAGCAGCATAGTGAGGCTGAGTTAGACTGGCTTGGTAAAAGAATACTAAGAAAGTCATGAGACTGAGACCTAATTGATGCCTAATCTATCGGGTCATGAAGAAGCAGGAAACAAGTGACATTTGTTTACCCCATCGCTGAAGCAGGAGGCTGCACTGGAGATTGACCCAGGCATGACACCATTTATGTACAGCTTTATTAAGAAGGAATACCTCCTAAGACCCTGGAAAAGCCCAGAATTCATCATTGCTCCTATACACACAAACTTCCCTTCATCAGTTAGAATGGGTTATTTTTCCATATCCATGGCATGAAAAATCTTTATCTGATAACATTTTTGACAGAACTGAAAAAAAAAAAAAAAAAAAAAGAGTCCCTTGTAAATCAGGGACTGAAACGATCCTCTTTTATCCTCTTTTGGTAATTTTAGAAAATCAGATGCTGCAGAATTTCATCACCCATTTAGAAGTCTCAGAAATTAAGCTCTAAAATGCTCTGGAGCAACCCAATGACTAAACATGTTCTAGGTCATTCCAGATTTAATCCCCTTGAAGCCTCCCACCCCAGCTGCCTCGGAGCAGCATCTTGTCCACCCATAACCTGACTGGTGTCAACCAGGGACAAAGGCAAGAGAAGGATTTGGAGGTTACCCAGTGGAAAAATTAGGAATAAGATTCCAGAACCTCAGGAAGCCCTGATTTAATTTAAGATACTGCTTTGTTTGCCTCATTGAAGAAAGAAAGGGGGGGGGGGGACTATTGATGCAATCTACTCCTCTGTATTATATAAAAAGTTTAAGACTTAAATATGATTATGGATATAAAACTCAGCAAAGTACTTCCAAGGGCGTCTTCCCTTGAATCACATTAACATTGGAAAAAGTAAGTTACAACTGCTTACTGACCAAAACACTTACCGGTCCATTTACACCGGCTCCAAGATTAAGAATGATTTAAATATTAAACCAACATTCAGGATACATAACACAACCCTGTCCTTAGAATCCCAACACAGGGTCTCTTTCTTTTATTGGAGCCTTCACTAAAATAAAGTCTTTGTAAAAACACCCCTTCTCAGGGGTTGAGGGTGTAGCTTAATGGTGGCAAGCTGGAGGCCCTGGGGTTCAATCCCCAACACTGGAAAAGGGGGGAAACCCTTTTGGACAAGGGTCTAAGATGAAAATGACTTGAGAAGATGTCTCCTTTGGGAAGAGATTCCAATGTCCCATAGCATCATGCATCTTTTTTAAATTTTTTGGTTTTGAGGGGATGAGAAATAAGAGTAGATGATCCCTATGGTGCTTTTCAAATCTACAATCCCATGACTTAAAATTATTTTCAGTAAACTTTCGATTTTCTACTCTAGTGGATAGACACACTATCCACTAGGAGAGGACAAGAGATGGGAACTAACTGTATAAGATAATAAAGTACCTAAACAGATGATATTTAGGTTACAGATGCAGAATCATTCATTTCTAAGGACTGGTCCAGCTTTAGATATGGTGATTGCAGCAGATGAATAGGGAATTCCCAGAGGGCCATCAGAAGTTTGCTACCCTGAATGGTCAACTGATTTATATCTAATTTGAGTGTGAAGATTCACATTTACCGGTCACATTGATGACCAAAAGGCCAACATTTAAACATCACTCACAATGCTGGAAAGATTATTAAAATGCAAAAACCAAAATGATATCCATGGGAAAATATAAAGAAGGTACTGAATAGCTCTTTCTTGGAGTGGATAGAGATGGGCTCATGGTTGGTTGTTTTCATTCTTCTGAATGAATAAACTTTCCACCTGCTTAGTCAAGTGCTGAGGGAATATGACTACACCAAAGTTTGTAGGAAGCACATATCTCATTTACCATAAAGAACTCTAATGAGGCAAATGGGTGCAGCTGGAACTAACTTGTACCAGATTTCACCAATCCCCCAACTTGCAGGAGATATTTGCAAACACCTCTATAAGTCCCAGCTGCTTTCAATTAATAGCTCATGCTGGCAGCATCTTGCCCGACTTACTAAAATACCATTTTATTTAAAATAGGATTCTGAACATTTTTAATAAGGACTAGATCCATTTATTTTCAAGTCAAATAAATAACCCAAAGATAAATTTAAGCTTGGCTCTTTTAAAAACAGTAATATTTCACATTGAATGTGCTCCTGAGGCCAGAGGAAATGTTCTTTCCTTTCCTAAAATTTCTAGCCAAGTACTCACAAACCCGGTTTCTTCCCAAGAATATTTGTTTTTTTTATTTCTCAGACTCTAGTTTTAAAAGGTTGGAACCTTTCACAAGACAGAATAGTTCCATTTGCTAGTTGGCTCATTCTGCAAGTCCAACTTAGACCCTATGGGACACATAAATCTTTGTCTGAAATGCAGAATAAGTGCCATGAAACATACTGGGAAATTGTTAAACCACAGCTCAAAGTATAAATACAAAGATAGAAGGGTAACTTGCTTTAAAGTAAAACTGACAAGCAGAAACACCACCAAACATTAATTCTTTAGCCAAGTAACAAAAGGTTTGCTCAGGGAAAAAGCAGGCATATTATGACAAATGTAAGGAGAAGAAAAAGAGCAATACACATGATAATTAGTATTTTTAGGAAGAAGGAAAAAGGTAGAAGAATTCACATTCACCATCAATTTCTTCAGTCAAAGTCAGGAGTGGTGGTGCATGTCTATAATCCCAGGGGTTCAGTAGGCTCAGGCTAGAGGATCACAAGTTGGAGGCCATCTGGCCTCAGCAATCTAGCAAGATCCTGTCTCAAATGGTCTCAAAGTAAAAAAATAAAAAGGGCTAGGGATGTAGCTCAGTGGTAAAGAACTCCTGGGTTCAATCTCTAGCACCAAAAAGAAAAAAAAGAATTTCTCAAGCTGGACATAGTCAATTTTTTCTGTATAATACTGTTGCAGGGCTAGGAACAGAGTCAGTGCTATTTTCATAGAATATGCAAGAACCTGGGTTCCATCCCCAGCACTTCCAAAAAGAAAAAATAAATACTATGGCAGGAAGTATCTGAATAAAAGCAGAGAGGTTATATATAAGCTGTGGGAGAAAAGGCAGAACAACGTATATTTCATAAGCACTGTGCTGTATAGCTAGTCACCACAGGATGGCAGTGGGGTTTCACCTAGCAAAACTGCTAAAAAGGTAGGATGGGTCGGATTTTTCCCTACATGCTGGGCCCCAAGGCTTTAGGGAAATAAAAGTATCTCATCTCTCCAAAATAAGGTTGGGAACCTCTGGCCTAAAATTACAACTCCTTGTTCTACTTTATCAGTCAGTCCCTTGAAAATTACTAATCTACTATTGGAGTCTGGAACTGGGGACTGAAACAAATTAGAAATTCTAAATAATTTCTAGGATTCTGAAATTTGGAGAGCAAGTGTGCACATGCACGCACACACGCACGCACACACACCCCTGCAGTTTACTATTGAAATATAATCATCTTGAGCCCAGTACAACAAATTGAAACCACATTTTATTCTACTTTTTCTTGTTAACTTGATGGCTTCACCACACTTTTAAAATGCTACAATCTCCCTCCCTCTCCTTGGCATCTGATCCTTTTTTTCTTTTTTTTTTTTTGGTGCAATCAGTAATCTCACCAGTGACAAGCTTTGCTTTCAATAAGTACATCTGCCAACTTAAACGGCATCTCCTACAGCAATGGAATAATGAAAGACACATGTAGGCACTTGCCCTCATCTCATGCAAGCTCAAGTCTGCCTGAAATTGGGCCTGTAATTCTGCTGATCCTCAGGTGCAGGATAAGTGGCCCAGGGGTCTAGAATGTGGCCCTTAGTTTAAACAGCAGAAAAGGGACCAAGGGGCCAAACTCTCTCATCCCTTTGTGCTTCTGACCAGCCTCAGCTCCTTAGTTCAATAGAGAGATGGGAGGATTGCCCAAACACTTGGCAGCCATGAGGACTACAGACACCAAGCAGTGAATTCTGCCACCCTCCTGCTAGTGAACTTGAGGAAGTGCTTTCCAAGTCCAAACTCATGATCCAACCAGAGTGTCTCAAGTTCAATCCACTCCTCCCACACACACAACCAGGAGCTCCCCCAACCCTGACCAGGGTGAGCTCCAGATCTGTGAACTTCTGCAGGTGACAATAGTTTGTTCCTTTCTCCCCTCTCAGAACGCAGTCAATGGTGTGCTTTTCCTCTGTGGGTTTCTAAAGACTATTTTAAAACATGCAAAGTCTGAAGAATGGAAAGGAATGACAAGACTGGAAAACTTCAAAGAAAGGAGTTGTAGTTCTAGTTCACGGAAAAGCTTCCTGCCCTCTGCGGCCGGGTCTACCTTCAGGAGCCAGTGGCTGGCTGATTCAGGCGACAGGAACTGCTGTTTCACCCCCACTTAGAGACTGACTTTGGCATGCTTTTATACACTTCCTGCGTCAGTAAATGGTCATCTCATGCGTGACAAAGCTACCAGAGATGGGCTGCAAAGGTTTTACCAAAAGCACAATGCCACTATGCATTATTAAATTACTATATTAAAAACAACTCCAAAATCCAGGCATTCTCACTTCCATAATAACAAAGACAATGACAGTCAATCACTGTATCATCTACCTTATAGAATCTCCTTGGCAAAATCAATCAATCCATCCCAGGATAGTTCAAGTAGGATTCCTTATCAGGAAGTGGAACTCACTGTCCTCCACTAATTATGAAAGTAACACTTTAATACCTCAGAGTTGATTGCTGTATTTGGAAATTAATCATTTCCCTCACTTCCCTTGTCCCTTGGAGAAGTTAAGGCAGCAAGTGTGGAGCATCAGATTAATTTTAGCATAGGCATAAAAGGTAAATACAGTCTTATTTTAAAAGGAACTTTTAAATGATATGAAGTACATTTCCTTTAGCTCAGAGGTGTTGGAAAGCAGGTTTTGAAATCTTATACTAAATCTCAAGAACTTCAAGAAAGCCAATTCAAAATCCTCAGGCAATGCTGCTTTTAGTACTGAAGCATGCTCAGAGAGCTAGGGCTGCCCTAGTGTGGAAGATTATTAACATCAGAAGCCTCCAACTTACATATGGATTGTGTTTCCAAAGCTCATTTGTAAGTTAGCAATATAAAACTCGGAACACATTTTCCCTCAGAAATGTCATAAATGGTAGCTAGGTCTCCAGATGAGAATACCAAAGTCCACTTCATTTGTGCAACTCTGAGTACATTGCTGATGATTGCAAATGGGTGTATTTCAATGATGTCATGAGTAAATGAAATGTAAATTTTGGTAAATGAATGTGGAAATCGAACCATAGTGAGTGTTTCTATTCTACATCTAAGCAGGTCAAGGCCAAAGGGAGTAATCTAATCTTACCCCTGCACCCTTCATATCTGATGTCAGAGGCAAGACAGCTGACAAAGCTGGGGGGATTAAGAGGTGGAAGGCAACGCAGGATGCGTGGCTGTGCCAGGGAGCAACACATGGGTCTCCATTGCCTTTTCATGTTGGGGTCTGTCACCAAGATCCAGATCTTCTGCGAGACACCTGCCCTCCTTTTGCCCTAACTATCTGAGGAGGGGACAGTGAAACCCCAGCTCCCTAGACCCCAGAGAAGTGCAACCATGCAGGAGAGGCAAGAGGAGGGCAAAGGAAGACACATCTCCCTAGGAGTCAGGTGTCTCTGCCCAGTTCCCAGGGGACGGTACTCCCATCTGGGTGGCTGGCTCAGCCCAGGCTCTGGGCTTCCCTCTGCTGGGGTTTGAGCTTTGCTCAGGGCATGGGGAGGTCCTCTTCATTTTGTGACCCCAGCACCCAGCCCAGCACTTGGCACAGTGTAAACACACAAGTAACTGTGAGCAGGGGCACCGAGGAAATTGTCCCCATTCTCTAGGTAACTTCTGAAGGTTGAGGATAGGAGACAGGTGTTAGTCCAGTTTTTCAGTCACTCAACAAATTGCCTATCAACTGTCTTTTATGTGGGAATGTTCATATGGTTGCTTGCCTGAGAAAATAGCTGTGTTAACTTCTTCCCCCATCAGTTTCCATTCAGAGTACTTGAAACACTTAGTAAGCAACACCTATAAACACCTATTAAAATGCAGCTTTATGAGAAGTTAAATCATTTCCAAAGTGGCACAGTAGAAGATACGGGGCAAAAAAAACTCTTAGAATGGCTTGTTGGCTTACACTATGCTATTTGGTGGTAGTTGGGGGTGGGGGGAAGTTTATAGTTGTGAAGTCCAACAGCCCAGTACAATAAAATAAAATAAAAGTGGAATTAAATGCTTCAATAATATGTGTTTAAGGACTGGATTTTTGTGACAGAACCACTTACTTCCAGGGTAGATAATTTGGGAGTATTTTAAAAGACTGGTATGCTTTTATAGAAATATAATATAGAAATACCAAGGCGAGATGCCACAATACAGATTTGATGAATGATAAAGTAGAAATTTTTAAAAAGTGGTAAAAGTTGGATAGTTGGGAAAAGCAGAAATAAAAGAGATAAAAATTTCACATGTGCTCAATTCAATTTTTCTTTAATGGTAGGAACAAAAGCAACTGGAACAGGAAAATGACTTTGAATTTTAAATAATGAGTAAGCATATATTCCTTTTCCTAAAGGAAGGGACAAAAATAGAAGAGAAAGAAGGTATCATTACTGGTAAATGGGCAGGTCTTTGCAGAAGGAAATTACACAGCCTGGTTGTAACAATGCATTTCAACTTTCCTACATAAAATGCGCATGTCTTAAATTTCTTGACAATACTCACAAAGCTGCCTTTTCATCTTTATCTCATCTTTTCAAATTATGCTACAATACCAGGGATAAGCCTAAACTGACATTCATAAGAATCTTCTGGAAAGTATAAATGTTTCACTTCCTTCAAAATGTATCTCTTGATTTATTATGGCCTCACTCCAACCACTCTTCTGCCTAGCTTTTGCTTTTATTATGCTCTACTCATTTAAATTCACCAATATGTTGCTTTGTAACAGTTTATATTTTTTCACACACATATAGGTGTACTATGTAAAAACTGAAGCAAATAACATATGGGGCTCCCAGTTTCCCTTGTACCAACTCTTTCTTTAGCTTTATACTACTCAGTTCCAAGTAGAGGGCAAATAAATTTTGCCAAATGAATTAACTGAACATGTAAAGCCAAAAGAGGGTATCAAATGATTATTTGGGTAGTAGCTAACACAAAAAAAGTATAAAATTTCAAATATGAACACACACATAAGGAAAAAATAAGGACACCATATCAGAAAAATGGTGACTTTATTCCTCAGTTTGTTAGGATTATCTACCAACACACACACACACACACACACACACACACACACACACGCCACAGATGAAACGCTAATGTAAATTTCAACTTTTCTCAAGAGTTGCCAGTGCACATATTGGGGATGATGGTGATAAATGGATTTAAAATGATATATTATTTAAAATAAAAAGTTGCTATACTAGTGTTTTATATTTAAATTCAAATCATCTTAATAAGTGAATTATATATCAATCCAATAATAGGGGGAAAGCTAGTAAAAAGAACATTTTCCCAGTTTAGAATCACATGAGAAATTTTGACAAAAAAACTTTTGTTTTTTATCAAATGCACCTCTGGGCAGATGACATCACTTAAGGTGGTAGTCTTTGTATAGTTCCCATGATCTGCAACCAAGAGGCACCAAAGGCCAACGTCACCAAGCCTGTCCCATTTGGGCCAGGCCAAAAATACTGGATTTCAAAAGTTGAAGGAACTAATCACAGAATTAGAAAAATGTTTTCAAATTCAATCATCAAAATGTTTTCAAATCAATCAAGCTTCCAAAATTTTTCCAATTAAAACTACATTTTGCATTCCATTAAAATGGAATTGACAGTCTCAAAATTATGCTTATTAAAGAGACCACAAGAGCACACAACTCCTTTCCTTAAATACCTATTAGGACTTAAAAAGACTGGTTATGATAAATATAGACCACAGGCATAGGTTCCTAATCAAATCATGGATTTTCAAATACGTTAGTCAAGAGCATCATCATAAGAATTCTCCTTTGATCACACACACACACACACACACACACACACACACACACACATCCTATAATATAATCAAATATCTGTTAGTTTTAGTTCTTTCTTTTTACCAATAGGTGGCAATCTTTATTGCTAAGACTAGGCAAAAGAATCAGATCCAGAAAGACTAAGTTTCTTTCCTCCTCTCAAATCTCAACATTTTTTTTCTTTTACTAATGAGCTATTTTATAATTGTTTAGTAATCAGAAAAGCAAAATATTTGTAATTTATCATGCTGCTTGCAATACTGGGTCTGTAAGGGGACAAGTTATCCTAAAAATCTCCCCAAAGGAAGAAACACACCAAAGGGACACCACAAAAGACAGTGGCAGAGGGAGTCTGCACATAGTTTTGTCATTATTATGACAAAACTTTAATATGGCTTATTAAAGTATATATTAAGTATATAAAACATCAGCATACTAATGACCCTAGAATGGCACATCAAATGGCACAAATAATGAAGAAATATAATGCAAAAAAGAAGACAGGGGTCTACCAGAAATATCTTCCAAAGGACAAGACTTAAAAATGCAAATGGAAATTGTATTTCAAGACAAGACATTATTCCAGCAGGCGTTCTGCATGGGGCAACACATATACAGCAGCTTGGCAAATGCATTGCTCCCTCACTGAAACTGAAGAGCACACCCTTGTGTGCGTCTTAGAAAGAACTGGCCAGTGTAATCACCATGACTGTCTAACTCATGTAATTCTGCTGTAATTTAACTTCACTTCTTCTTTGAAAAGCCTCAAAGAAGGGAAAGAAGAGTTCATCACAATTCTCTATAAAACACTGGTTTGTATAATTCTCAGCTGTTTAAACTGGCCCTTGGTCTTCACTTCCTGTGGCTAAACAATTTCAATTCCTTTCATTTTTTTAGGTCTAAACACATCACTTAAAGTCTAAGAAACAATTTTTGAGTGTGTGCCCAATGTGCTTTTCCATTTTTAAATGTCACCATCAAATACTGGGTTTCTAATACTCTAATTAGAATGTACTAGGGGCTTGGTTGTGACCGTGATGCCTCCCTGAAACCCTCAGCTTGGCAGAGTGCCATCAATTCTATTTTACAGATGAGAAAACCAAGGTTAAGTATATTACCATCTTTAGGTCATACAGCAAATTAGTCACAGCAATTAGGACTAATGGTTGGCCAAAGGCATCTCTGAGATGCTTGGGCCATTCACAAATGCTCCACATAACCGAGGAAATGAAAAGGGTGCTGAACGTGTTGGTGATCCTATAACATCAGTAACAAACTCTATCCTACGTACCTCGGACATGCCTACAAGAACCCACACTTCGCAAATCCACAAAACTTAAAAAAAAAAAAGTTTTAAAAAAAGCAATTTATCCAAATTTTTCAAGAGGCGCCATCACTGCATTTACATTGCAGTAAAAAAACTACAAAGAACATAGGATTCACTGATGTGCTAAAATAGTTCCATTTTTTTTTCCTACAACCAAGAAGCTTTTGATTAGAAAATGAGAGACCTAATAAGATCCATCACTTATGTGTGTTGTCTTCTTTTCTGCTACTGAAATGTGTTTCTTCCTTTTGAAGACAGTAGCTGAGTCTCAGAATCAACCTAACCAGAGAGACTTGGATCCCTGATTTCATCTATCAATTAACTGTGAGTCACTTCACCCCTCTGTTTTGCCCCACAATAACAGAGAAATGATTCCGTGTGCAAAGGGATGCAGGCTGATAAAGCTGCCAACTACCCTGAATTTCTTAGAGATTGTCTATAAAATCCATGGAAATCCATGGATGTGTCATGCAATGGAATATTACAGTTTTAGATGGTGTTCAGTAAAAGCTATTATTTCTTACCTCCAGTCCCACTAATTGTCACATTGAATTTGAGACGCTCAAACAAGTGCATTGCTTAAAAAATACATTACCTTATAACTATTATTGGAAAACAAAGAAAAGTTTAAACTCACAATGAATGTGACCAGTTAACTACTCAATAAACAGTAGCAGTAATACATTCAGTATGAGTTATGATCATGGTTATAGCTAAAACTCTTCTTTGTGCCCACAGAAATTTAACTTATTACTTGACATAGAATATGCAGTTAGAAAATTTTTTTTCAAAGACCATTGAGTGAGCTTAATATTTTTAATTAAACTAAATAAATCTCAAGGTCCTTAACTATGATTCATTTAGGTAAGAGACTTTCCAAAACATGCTTTCTGCTAAATTCCACTGAAAAACAGAATTTTCCATCACTCAGTCCTGGTCTCCAGACAAATATACCTCTTACAACTGTTTCATGCTTCAGATTCTTTTTGCTTCTATCTGTTGGGAGAAGTTCAAGTTAAATTATGTCAATTTCTAAAGATTTTAATGTATACAGTAAATAAAAAAACACTAAGGATCGGTGGTTAACAGAATTTTGGTTTACCCTGGATAAGCACATATTATTGCTTATATGCATCTGTCAAATTGGTAAGAATTTAATCTCAGTAGAGAACATAATTAATGCAGTCACAGAACACTCCAAATTAATGCTTTAATTTAAACTCCAGCTGTTTAATCTTCTCATTGTAAGAGACTAGAATACCTAATGCTTGATTCTAGAGGAGCAGGAAGTAAACAAGAGTAAAGAGAGGAAACTGAAGTTACTCAATTGTCCATGAAGCTTAAGGCACCATTTTAGGTGGTTTCAATTAAGCAGTCCTGTGTCACTCTTATCTATTTGACTGTGCAAAGGCAGACTGTTCAGAATCTGGATCCCGAAGGTAACTCCGTGAGTCACCAAAATTACCTGAATACCTGCTCTATGCTGCAGGCAAGTCTTGAGGTTATAGTGGCTTTTACGGTTTTTGCTGGTGATGGTATTTTGGAGAGGGGGCAAATTGAACTATCTCTAAAGAAAAAGAAAGGATACAACAGGATAAACATTTTAGGGAAGAAAGAAAGGTATGATTATTAGTACAAATTCCTAGTGGGTTCCAGGCTCCCACTCACCTACATTATGAACTGAAATCCAAATTCTGCAGACACATTGTCCCCAATTACAGGAGGGCCCAGGCTCCACAGAGAAATGGCTCATTCAGCCACAGCCCCAAATGAATAGAACTTTCAGCTTCCACACCTCTTTTAATTCATTGCAACTCCCCTTGAAGAATTTTCTAGGTTATGACCTCCATAGATGGTTCTTCCCAGAGCTAACTTCTCTCTAAGGAAAATCCTCTCATCTAGAGGGAATTCACAGGAGACCACAATTTTTTTTTTTTTTTTAAACAGGAAACAGAACATCAAAACCTTTCAGAGTTTTATGCATCTAATCACAGCAGCAGAACAAATCTTTTCTTAATCGAAATTGTGCGTTGGAGAGTCTAGTACATTTTACATGCCTATCAGAGAGATCCAAAAATATAATAATTCTTCCAACACCAAGAACAGAAACACACATTTCACATAACAAGAAGCAAAGGTTTAAAATGGGCCTTCCTCTTTCATCGTGGCCTTTTGTAAAAATTGCGACAGTAGACCAGTGGGAATTCTGGCAGGAAAAAAGTCCCATCAGAGACTGGCTTTTTGTTTAAAAACAGAGAGAGAGAAAAGCCTTGCTTATGCAGAAAATTCTTACTTTTTCCATTATGTGGTGTCTGGGGGAGGGTGGGAAGGGACGGCTTCTTTCTCTATGTGTAGAGCACTGTAATTTACAATGAGTCATGAAAAACATAAACGAAACTGTTAACCTTTGAGGCAGGGGTCAGCAAATTTTATTCCCACTTAGGTCCATCTTTTCTGGCAAACTTGACTATACCCAAAACAGGGGCTTTCCCTGGACAGACACACTCCAACTTGCCAGATTATGAAGGGCCAAGTCTGAAAGATGGTGAGCTCAGGAAGGAGTTTGACAAGAGGTTCTTGGTGACCACTCAGCCCATGGACAGGCCTTGAGCTGTCCCTTCAACCTAGCACACCTTCCACGACACAGGAGTGAAGTTTTCCCCAATCATCCCTTAGGGGACACCCTAACTCCTAAGAGATGGGGTTCCACCATACCACAGTACTTGACTCTGTCTCCAGGTCCAGCCTGGGAAAGCTTACCTATGGAATTCCACTTACCTATGGAATTTCTCTTTCTCCTTGCCCCTTGCCTCCTGGAAGCAGTGCTTTAAATAAAATCATAAAATCCATCTTTATTACTTCAGGATCCACCTTCATGTATTATGACCACAATGTGAACCAAAGCCAGACCATTGTGTTCTGAGCAAGACTCAAACTTCAGGCCACATGAAAAAAACCGCACCATGACCCAGGGCCTGGCCCCAAGTACTCAAAGTTGGGGCTGTTTTTTCTCTAGCAAAGATTCAGTACTTTCCTCACTAATCAAATAAAACACAACCATTCTTCTCTATTGGGCTTGCTATATAAAGGAATTTGAATTTATATTATTAGTTTCCAAAACTAATAATGTACTAATAGTATTGTGCTAAATACTAAATAAAATGGGGTCTTTTTTTTTTTTTTAACTTCTCTATTCATATGCTTCCCTCTGTATTGCAAGGAAACCTTGAAAGGAATTGATTCATTTTGTACAAATGAGTATACAAACTGCCTCAATGTAAGTGATAGGTGCTTTGAATACACAATTTTGACAGAAACAAGATATTGACAAATTGAGCATGTTATGATCATATCTGTGAGACTTTTGAAATTAGTTTGAGAATAAGGGAATTATAGGCAAAGATTACAGAGATGTGAGTCTGTGTTTAAAAGTCCACAGTTTGTAGGTTAATACTTGGTTAATACCCCTAGAGGTTCCTTCCCTCCAGCCTCACACTGCAAGGGTGCTGCAGTAGGCATTGAAAAGCACACATCCAGAAGGAAGTCTGCTGCACAGCAACTCAGCTCCAGCTACCAGGGTCTGACCCTGAGTCAGTTTCTTCTTCTAAGCCTCCATGGAAATGGGACCTAGTGGGAAGAGGCAGAGCACACAGCCTGGTGCCCGGCACACAGCACACACTGGATGAATGCCTGCAAAGGTATGAATAGGAAGTCATGCTGAAGAAGTTTCAAACTTACATCTCAGGGGTAAAACATTTCCTCACAGGTATTTAAGAAAAAGAAAAGGTAGAATTTATATGTAATGAATTAAAAACAAAAATGTAAGACAAACAAACAACAAACCCTACAATTACCACCTTTTCAGCAAACTAAAAATTCATGTAATTGTTCAACTGCATGCCCATAAAAAAATAATTAAATAAAATGTCCAGAATAAGGGAACAAAATTCATCAGAACTTGCTCTGCCTTTGATGAAAGTAATAAAAATTAACTCTCCTCTTTTCAGTGCTTACAAACAAAAGATTTTTTTGCCCTCATATTAAAAGCCTGTAATTACTGTAACTATTAACCACTCTTCCCATTTCCTTCTCTTACAAAAATATACATTAAGCTGGGCCTGGTGGTGCACACCTATAATCTCAGTGACTGGGGAGGCTGAGGCAGGAGGATCACAGTTCAAAGCCAGCCTCAGCAACATAGGAAGACCCTGAGCAACTTAGCGAGACACTGTCTCTACATAAAATATAAGAAGGCTTGGGGATGTGGCTCAGTGGTAAATCACTGTACTGGGTTCAAGCCCCAGTACAGGGAAAAAAAAAAAAGAAAAAGAAAAAAATATATATATACACACATACACATATATATGTACACACATATACACATATTAAATGTCAGATAACAAAATCTGAAGATAACTACATTTGCTAGAAGATAGGATTTATGATTTCTTGATTTTTCAAAATGTGAACTAAACATAGCACTGGATTCTGTTAAAAGATGGTCCCTTAGGGACTCACTGAATCAAGTGACTCTTATCATTATCTAAGCAAAGTCCTCTGCTAGATATCAAATGAGTACTAGAAAATAGAAGGAGCAGGGTTGCCTGAGAGGTAGGGAGGGACAGTAGTTTTGTGTTTTGGAAAAAGATCATTGTGAAACTGATCCCACCCTTTTCTTTTAGGGTATGTGAAAGGCAACTAGTCTCACAGGTACTAAAACAAAGGAAAGAGTAAGGAAAGGAGGGAGGGAAGGAAGGAAGAAGGACAAAAGGAAGGAGGGAATGTTATTTTTCCCCCTTAGGGAAAAAAAAAAAAAAATATATATATATATATATATATAAATTACTCAAATATTAACATTTAGCTAAGTTTGGGAATAATTTTAGAATTCACCAAAAGTAGTCAAGGGAATAAAAAAGGTTGATGACAGCTCACTTATTTGATTAAACTGTAATAGGCAAAGAGGTCTCAGATGTGCTACAACTCTGGATCTGGCAAAGAAAACAAGAGCAAACATTCTTATACCTTATGAAACGTTTCCTTAATGAGGATCAAAGTTAGATGATTTAGATCACAGAAGAGCTAGAAAGATGTGGTCTGACAAGAACGGGAGCTTCAGCTACTCAACTGAATTTTATGCTCCTATAATATATTTAAATTTCCTTTAAGTCTAAAAGCTGCCCAGGTGTCTCAAGTTTCTCTTAAGGGAAAGATATAAGACCACAAGTGACAGTCACAAAGTAACTGCATGAAACACCAAACAATGAGGTCTAGTAAAGTAGCAAGTTAAAGCGGGCTTTCAATCTAACAAAAATCCTCTGAAACAGTAAACTCAATTATAAAGGTGCATTTGCATAATTAACCCGGCAATACCTTTCCTACATTGTCTGAAATACTATCTGATACATAGCTATAGAAAACATTTCATATACATTTTTATAATAACTATATAATTTATATGTGAACACAAATTTATATATAAGTGCTATATATAAGTATAATGTATATATAAATGTTGCAACATTACATAAACCTCTAATGTTAAATATAAAATTGAGAAACATTTCCCAAGTGAGGGTTAATATTTTAACCATTTAAGACCCACAAGTTCCAACATGCAGAAGAAATAAACTGTCCTTTAAAATGAATCACCTCTTCCCACTCTGTTGTTCTGATGTTCTTTTGCTATAAGGAAGAATAACTCTCATGTCTGCTTCTAGTTTTTCTGGAGTCTCTTTTCTGGAAGGAGGAAAATTTACTTGTTTAACTCACTGTGTCCTAACAGACCACATCAGAGGTCACTGAAGAGCCAGCAGGCCACCTGCCTTAGCTCCAGGATGCCCTCCTAAGCTGACAGAAGTAAGCAGTGCTGTGCAGTGTGACATCCCCACCTGCAAGCCCTGTGGCAGTACGGCACAGCTTCTTAAGTCACTGGGTCAACAAATGGACCATTGGGGTCAAATCCCAACTCCAACAAAAGCTGTGACCTCAGGCCATCATATAACTAAACTTTATCTTTACATCAGGTACAATGAGATCAATGTCATAGAGGTGTTTAATGAAAAACAACAACATAGTACAAGGTTAGCAGAGCACCTGACACAAAATATACTGAAAAATTCAAATATAGGTATAAATCCAGTTTCATATTTATATGTAGGAGTACACATATATGTATATGTATATATTTCTTTTCATTTTCATTCACAGCATTTTCTCCATCAGTAATTTTTATTCTTTATTGTCTATCTTATAATATGTGTTTTATTTTTAGGAATCTGGAAAATATGTACATTATGGTTTTACACTTCTGGTAATTACCCTTTCAGTTAATCCAGATAAATTATTTGTAACCTATGAGTTCTAAGTATAAAAGTTAGGAATGAAAAGGCAACTTTTAAGTCCTCCCATGTAACATGAGGTTTAATACATAGTTTCTGAGTACTTGCTTATTACAGAATGTCTTTCAATTGTATTTCCACATAAAATACAAGGAGGTAGCTCATTACACCCTTAAGTCACCATCTCTTACCCTTAAAACTACTGAAGTCAGTCTACCATCTGTTGGTATTTACTGTTACAAACGAGAAGGAAAATACTTTTGTTCCTTGATAGCAAATATTTTACCAGATATTTTGGCAAGTTACTTTAAAAAGTGGCCAAATGAATCCAGAGGTGGTCCCTCATTGATTTCACATGAAAAATGTGGAGATCACTTTCAAATCTGCACATATGCATGAAAGCTTAACTATGTTCTTGTTTCACTTGGTATGAGTTCCTGTTTACCAGCACTTAAAATTCTCATGCTAGATCTTCTCTCTATACATTGTCCCCCTCATTTTAAATCTTTGTTTTGATTATTAAGACATTTAACTTCTCTTAGCCCTCATAATACATTTGTTTTTAACTGTGTCAATAAATGTCAGTAAATGACTCTGATGTGAATTTTAATAAGCTATTATACTTTTAGTTTCTTTTATCGTTTTTTTAATTATCTGACTTCCATTTCATTCCATCCTACTGCCTTTTTAGCTCCTGATCATCTGACTGCTTTCTGCCCCTTTCATGAGAGTCACATCTTTCTGAAATAATCATTTTTGGAGGCTTCCTCTGCTTTGGATCTTTGATCTGACCTCCCCTTTCCTGTGTGGAGCAATGGTTTTCAGTAGGCTCTGTTAGGTTTTTCCTGTTTATTTATCACTAAACAAGGAGAAATCTCCCAGACTTGGTGTTTGCTCCGAGCCTACCCTTTCTATCCACTTGGGTGCCAATTTCAGACCTAAAGTCAGTAAGTAGGTTGAAATGAACAGTTTCTTGGCAATTCCCAAAGTGGTTTTCATTTTGACGTAGTTTTGCTAGCCTGAAAGAAAAATCTTATGCCTCCACTGCCTGCCTTTCTGAGGCTCTGAATGAACAAGTACTTAGAATACTCAGGCCTCAGTTAACACAGGTCTTTCTAATTCTACGCCACCGGCACACTTCTCTTCTGTGGAGTTGGATTCTCAGGCTGCCCCAATTATAGCTCCTATTCCAGCCTCCCAGCTCTGCCTGCCTATTTTCTAAGTTGTAACCTCCCTCTGTATAAAAAAGGAGTGTTGGGGAGAAAAGGAGAGAAAATGTCCCAGGGATAGCTGCCTAAGCCCTTTCTGAATTAGGGGCAGAGAATTAGGGAGGGCATGGATCTGCCTCGCTCTTTTTATGTGGTCAATACTTCTATTGTGTTTTTAAACCTGAGTTATTTACAGTAGATACCACTTCCCATATTTACAGTTTTTATAGGTGTTTCCCCAGCTTCATAGAAACTGCAGTAAGAAGAGGCTTTCTAAAAGGACTACCAGTCAGGGCTTTTTAAATTCAGGAAACTCTTATATATTTTTCTTGTAAATTGAAAAAAATAAAAAAATAAGCAAAATAAAAACATCCATGCTGGTGGTGACACTGCCTTTGAGAAACACTGTGAAATATCACATTGTTCTTTCAAACACCTAGAAAGAAAGTCTACCTGTGTCCTTCACGTGCCCTCATTCATTCTTCTGTCCTCAGAAGCCAGGTAACAGAAACACAATGTTTATGTTATAAACTTGGCAGTGGCCGGCTTTCCTGTGAAATAAGGCTTGACATTCAAAGGAATTTAGTAATTTACTGAGTCTTTTAAAATGGCATTTACTGCTAAACTTGACATAATTCAGGTACAAGACTTCAATTCATTTGAATCAACTTGAGATATCTTATAGATTTCAAGCAGGCGTTATCCACATGCCAAAACACACAATTCCTTATGCTGGATATACTCAGGGTTTTGGCTTTTAAGCAGGTAATAACCAACATGTGTTTCGTTTTAATAAAAAGAATACAAGACAGAAATAAGAAAACTTGAAACACGGGAAACCATCTGACATTAACGTCCTCAAACATAATATAAATGGAAGGTAAATCTATTTATAATGCTATATAACTTTTTAGCTATCTGATCAAGATAAACTTTGTCCTGGGAAAAACTACATATACATACACATACCCAAACCTTTGTCTTCATTTCTCGGCCTTCTGTATCAGTCTCTTTATAATTCAACCCTTCAATATATTTACCCAATATAAACAAATATTGTAAATCATATGTAAAGTGAAGATAATTTTTTTGTAGCTGTATGAATAAAAATCTAACAAAACTTAACAGATAAGACAGACATATTTGAAGACCACCCCAAAAGCAGAATTTAGTTATGGATAACTTCACAAGAACTGCTTAGCAAGATCCACACTTCTGTGACTGCCTGCCCTTCTTGGAGTATTATTGAACCCTGTATATGGTTTGTCCCTTTTCTTTTTAAGTACTCACATGATAACCTAAGCTTCAGTTTCTTAATCTCAGAATGGTCAATAAAATGCCATTTTTTGTTGGGTGATTGGGAGGATCAAATTTTTTAAAAGTCTATAAAATGCCTAGCAGGGCAAACAGTTAAGTGCTAAATTTTAATGTTCAACTTAAAAAAGAAAGACATTTTCAGCATGAAAACAGATTTATAGGGAAGTATGGGACAATAATGGAAATAGGTTCTGACAAAATCATATCTCATTTCTTGGTACTCAGTAGATATCCAGTATTATTTTAGCAATAAAGTCATAGCACTCTAACCTCTTTAAATACTTTTACTTCAAAGATGAAAAAAGTTTATTTTTGATAAATAAGAAAGCATGGTAACACATGTTAGTAGTGTTGTAAAAAACTTTAAAATTAAAAATTAATAATGATAAAATATTTAATAATGTTTTCTATAGTTGGGACACAGTAGTGAGAAATGACTACTTTCTGATAAAGAGGAAATGTGCTTTAATATTAAGAATTATTTTGGGGCTGGGGGTGTAGCTGAGTAGTTGAGCACTTGACTGGCATATATGAGACCCTTGGTTCAACTCCAGGCAAAGTGGGGGGTGGAGATAGGAGAGAGACAGAAAAAGAAAACAAACAAAACAAAAAATATATATAGGGTAAAAATAAAACCAGTCACATTCAGTGTAGATTCACAATAGTTAAATAATTTACATCTTATTATTACAATAATTAGTATTACAAAATTAGTGTCTTATTAACACCCTTAAGTAATTTTGAAAACTGCATTTACCAAACACCAGGAGCAAGATACCTCCTTTTTCTTGCTGTGGTACTGGTTCCATGTGGTGAGTCTGAGAGCATTATGTGGGTTTTCCCATTCAGGGGGAAGTTTCGAAAATCACAATGACAACCCAAGACAGTCACACTGGCTTTATCACACAGTTTTGCTAATGCCTATGTTAATATGCTACCTCTTAGATGAATTTGAAGAAGTCTGAATAAACAAAGCTTGATACTCTGAATAAACAAATGCTAATAATCATTGCCCTCTACTGACCTTGGAAAATTTAAAAACAAACAAACAAACAAACAAACAAAAAACCCACCAAACACATCCCTAGGAATGTCTGAGTATATATCATGTCAGTGAATTTACTTCTACTGCACAGATGCAGTACAAACAGGCATCCCATGAATATCTTTTAATTCACTCTTGTACTGCTACATGTGAATTGGAACTGGAAGTCTCAAACAGATGATGATGTCAGTATTTGCTGAGTGCCCTTCAAGAGGGGTAGTGCATAAATATTCATATTGGTGAAACATACCTTAAAATCATACATGATGTTGATTTGAAAAAACTTGGTACCCGTTGGTTACAACATCATTAGTAGCAATATTCTCAAATAATCCCAGACCAGCCTCCAATCAGATATTGCAATGCGGTCATATGACACATCTTTCCAACCATCCTAACTCATTCCTCTCACTACATTCTCACGAATCTCACTATATTCCTTTCTCCCACTATAGAGAACTTCAGGGTTTCATTACTGGGGAAATACTACTAGTGAAAACTTATACTTTTCTGTGTGTTACTTCTCTCACAATCCCTGTGAGTGGGAAAGGGAAGGGACAGACAAAAATCAGAAGGCAGTATCTGGCTTTTTATTTGACAATTACAGAACACTGGGATTAGAACCGTAATGGATATATAGGATACAAAAGCAGAGTGGAATTTATGACTCTAAAAATATATCACAAAAATTTACATTTCATTTATGCTTATATTCTTTTCTATCTTGGATATCAAATTTGATCAACAAATTAAAAAGTCTGACAAATACTGTAATAAATTCACAGTCAGACCTTCAACATGCATCAAACTGACAGGACAGATTAATCTACAGGTATTACATAATACATGCTACCAACTGAGAATAGTTAAATGGATGAATACGAACACACTGCAAATGCCTCCAAGCAAGAAATAATCTAGAGAAGGTATTCCTAAAAATGACAGCCAAACTTGGGATGGCATAAAGCCACTGGGAAAAAGTTATGCATACATAATTAAACAGAAAGATCTGCTGCTTGTTGTTTTCAATGGCAAAGTTATATTTTAACAATGTATACAATGTTATGCATTGTATCACAATGTATATTTTTAAAATTTGTTCTAATTAGTTATACATGACCATAGAATGCACTATGATACACCATACATAGATGCAGTATAATTTCTCATTCTTTTGGACGTACATGATGTAGAATCCCACTGGTCATATAGTTATATAGGTACATAAGGTAATAATGTCTGTTTCATTCTACTATGTATGTTTTATTTTTAGTCCCAACATTATATTTTAGCAATATTTCTACTTCCATAGTAGAAACAGTATCATCATGGCCTTTTACATAAATTTTAAGTAGAAATAATACATTTATAAAGCATTCTGACTATATTGTTAAATAACTAACTTGAAATTTGAGGGAAATTTTACCCAAGTACTTGAAACAAAACCAGTTTCTAGTTAAATTTGTACTCTACTTTGATTAGTCTTATTGAGAGTCTAAAAACTGCTTCAATATTAAATGCTATAAACTCAATCAAGACCTCGCAATATATTATCCACCATGCAATTATGCTTATTTCTAGTTATTTTCTCCCATTTCAGTCATTTGACTAATTTTACATTCTTGCTCATGAAAATTTGTTAAGAACAAAGAAAACCATATAAACAATAGCCAGTTGTACTGCTAACATTTGTTTTTTCTTTTTACTAATAAAAATATGGATGTGTATGTGGCATAATGTATTATGCATTATTATTTGTCATAGGCACAAAATTCTTCCCCTTTCTTATGTGCATCTACTAATATGTAACAACAAATCCCACTGTTACGTACAATTACAATGTACCAATAAGAAATGTGGAAAAAAATCAAATGTGCAAACTACGGCTTGTAGGCTGACTGCTGTTTTTAGTAAACAAAAAGTAAAGTTTAAAAATAAGTTGGAAGACCTCAGGGAAAAAAAGAAAAATTGAAACAATAACAATTCTGATTTTTTGGTCAAATTAAAAAAAAATTTTCCCATTTGGATGCCACTTAGCAGATGCATGGCACCATTTCTTGTTGAATTTCAGATTCTAATGTTTATTTTCAAAAATTTAAGACTTCTTGAAGAAATGGTTATATATCAGAATCCCTCCTATTTGACACACCTAGAAATCAAAAATAATTGACATCAAATTTATCTAAGAAGGTACTGACAACTAAGCTTAAAAACTTTTTTAGCCTATCGGATGCTTTTATGACAAAGGGAGCTTTATTAGAACAGCAATGTCAACTCAGTTACTAGTAAACAAAACAGGGTCCTTCACCTAAATTGTTTGAGGACTGAGGGCTTCATTCAGAATATAAAGATATGAACACAGAGTTTTTTACTTACTTTGGAAAAAACCAAAACACATAAGTGTCTAAAGACAAGCTATAACCAAAGCATCTTCTGATACATTCTAATAGCCTCAGTAGATGCCTGAAATCCCACATAATTCCAAACCCTATATTTACTATTTTCTGCTTAAACATACATTCCTGATTAAGGTTTAACTTATAAATTAGGCACAGTAAGAGATTAACAACAATAAAAAGGATAGAAAATTTTAACAATATACTATAATAAAAGTTATGTGAATGTGTTATCTCTCTCTCAAAATATCTAATTGTTCAGTGATGTTTACAGACCTCAGTCAACCTCAGATAACTGAAAACCATGAAAAGCGAATCATGGAGAAGGGAGGTACTGGATCTTACTTAGGTATGAAAATGTGATTTGTCTACATCCACCTGTGAATCTAAAGGACATAGGTCACAGTAACCTGGCAGAAAGTTTCTCCTCAAATAACATCAGGCTGGGCCCAACTGTCACCACCGCTCCAGGGAAGAGAGAAACAGGCCTTCCTTTTGAATAACATCCTGCAGAGGGAGGGGGCAAGCCTTCCTCTCTTCCCTGGGAATACCCAGGGCAGACCTGCCTGACTCATAGGCCCCTAAGGTTCTGACTGTAAATTCTTAACATGGTTAAGTCATTTCAGGGACAGAGCCCTCTCTCTAAAAGACAGGCAAGTTGGGAGTTCTTACTCTTGTTGTCAATTTTCTTTTTAAATAACTGTGGATAGACAAATGATTAATTGAGGTAACCTTCCCTCCTTGTACACATTACCAGCAAAAACAATGACTTCTAACGAATGAAAAACTCAGTAACAAGAATATAAATACTGATGGTCATGCAAGGGCGATCTGTGTTATAAGTCAAAGTTAACAAATGAGCAATACATTCTCTGATCACAACCAAAGTGATTAGGGTCATCTGATTCTATCAAAAATAATGATTACATTTGCTTTTTCCAGACCCACTCTTTTAATCAAGTATTTTGATAGTATCTTTCAGAAATGTATTTCATTTCCTACTAGAATAGAGATGGCAAAAACAAATTTTCACACCTAGGTGAAAACTATAAAGTACTCACAGGGTTTTCTGGTTGGTCATAAGTTAAGAGATGGGGCTCAAGGTCCCTGTGTGCAAAGATCCTGTAACTAGCCCCACTTTCTCATAAGAACAGAATGGACAGACAGCACCAAAAGTTACATGTTTAACAAGATAGTCCTCCAACTTCACTGTGAAGCCTTACTTAATGAGGAGGGAAAGTGGAGAGAGTTAGAGGAAGACATACTCTGAAAATAGAATTTGTGCAAGCAAGGATTCATGCAGCAAGGCAAATCACTTGCCTGGACACTATTTTCGTTGTCTCAAGGAGAGAGCCATATGTTATGGCCACAGGACCCAGCCAATGTGTGTCATTTGGGATCAGGTCACTATTTTCTGTGACCTCTCTACAGTGTAATCAATTTATGTGATCTATTACAGCCTGGCTTTCTAGACAAGGAGTGATAATCATGGAGGACACTCAAATGCAGAGTGTGGAAAATGTAAGAGTAACATGCCTTAGGAAACCATGAAAACAAACACCAACTGCAGGCTATTTTCTTTCTTTCTTTCTTTCTTTCTTTCTTTCTTTTTTTTTTTTTTTGTTTGTTTGTTTGTTTAGAAGGATTTTGATCAAAATTTAAAATAGGCCACGCCAAGAGCATGCTTTTTTGCTTTATATGTGAAACCAGCTGGGACTCACTGTCCAGAGTCTGCTGTGGGAGCTGGGGAAGGGGTGTGGGGGTCATGGATGGTGCAGTTATGAACTCCAGCTCACAGGTGACCTCTCCAGTTAGCAGATGTCCACACTCTACACAAACTAACATGATCACAGAAATTCACTAGCCTACAGAGACTACAATAGCATGACTTTAATGAAAGGATTTCAAAGTATGTGTTAGAATGGTTGTCCTGAGAAACAGTTCCATCAGACACATGAGAGGAACACAGTTTCATTCCCCCTTCCCTAATTCTCACTTCCACCTGATTCCTTCCACTGTGTACAAGAGGAAGCACAAGACCCCAGTTCCTGAAGGGCTGAATGTAGGGGAATGTAATGCCAGAATCCAAACAGCTGGGGCAGAGCCAGAGGACCACCTTTGACAGCATGCCTCTCCTTAGGACACTAACACACACCTTGCACGCCCATCACAAAGAGAGAGACAATAAACAACAAATGCAGAAAATTACACAGTAGGTTAGCCATTAAACACTTTGCAGAAGCAGAGGGTGGGTGCAGCCAGTTCCTATAAGAAAGAACTAAACAAAGAGGTGAGAGTGGGACAGCCACCTGGATGCCTGGGTTAAGCACCATGACAGGTGACAAAGCCTAGCCATGAGGTGGGAGAGAGACTAGAGAGTACAGATGTCTTGGTTTCATCTTTTATCATTGCTTTCTAACGCAAAATAGGAACTCGGTTCATGTTTACTGAATGAACTGAAGTCCCCAAACCCAAAATAATACAGTAAGTAAACTTGTTCAATGTATAGGCCAGGTCTTCTTAAATAACAGTATGCAAAATGTATGGACAGAAAATACATTTTCCTGAGAGGAGCTGTTTATCAGATGTTGAATTTTCTTTCTTTCTTCTTTTTTTTAACTTTCTTTCCTCCCCTTTCACCAAAAAGAGTCAGACTTTACAGCTTTATTTCTAGGAATATACATACAAGGAAAATAGAAAAGTGGATAACATTGTATAGGAGGAACCTCTCAGAGTTGTGTGTGTGTTTGTGTGTGGGTGTGTGTAGTACCAGGGATTGAACCTGGGGCCTGTGCAAGCTAGGCAAGTGCTCTACCACTAAACTAAACCCGTAGATCCTGAGTCTACTTCTGACCAGAGTCTAATGACAACTTAAAAAGAAAAAAAACCAGAATATAGCCAGGCATGGTGGTATGCATGCCCATAGTAGCTACTAGGGGGCTGAGGCAGGAGGATCACTTGAACTCAGGAATTTGAGACCAACATTCTGAAACCCAATCTCCAAAAAAGAGGAAAATAGAGAGAGAGAGAGAGAGAGAGAGAGAGAGGATGGGAGAGAGAAGGTGTGGCAACATACAAGAGACAATTGATTATTAGCTACAGA
Source organism: Sciurus vulgaris (assembly GCF_902686455.1). NCBI lineage: Eukaryota > Metazoa > Chordata > Mammalia > Rodentia > Sciuridae > Sciurus > Sciurus vulgaris. The sequence goes on from NC_136466.1 coordinate 115,625,703, forward strand.
CCGGTCTGAGACCCTCAATCTTACCTCAGGGTCTGATAAAGACTGTGCCAGTGGTCTAAATGAGAATTTTATGTGGTTCTTAGACCTAAGTGGGAAAGGGAGCAAGCTAAATGAAATAAACACAGTCAAACATGAAAAACAGGCTAAGTCAGGTAGAGAGAGTTAGAAAAAAAAAAAAAACAACTAAAGAATTCAAACACTGTAAGAAAAGAATTCTCCCTTCTTGCCATCACGCAATTTTTCACTACAAAAGCTTTTCAAATAAATATGCACTTAGGCAAAAGAAACCAGAGCCTCGCAGGTTCCAACACACAGAATTTGTCCTTACAACTCCTATCTATATCAATTTAACATGCAACTCATGGGAGCTATTGAATTCTCACTTCACAGGAATCACATTTAGATGAGAATACGAGACTAACATTTCTAGAAAATCGAACGTTTAGTATAATACGCTCCACATAACCCACCTACACTGCCTTTTCAACCTTTCAGTTATTCCTAATTTCTCATTTATATTCAGGCTCTAATACTTTCATGCGCATTATCATGGAACTCTTTCTTGAATTCTACTAAAATTTTTCATTTTACTCTATCTTTCCATGTATTAAAAAGAAAAATGACAAAGCTGTTAAAAATCTCAATTGTTACCACATAAAGAAGCAAGCATTATAAAATAGTTTAGCTCCTAAAAAGAGAAAATCATTTTTCTTATAAAAAGACTTGCTTTTCTGAATATTATATCTAAATAAACTTAAACCTAATGGCAGTCATCAAATGCAATTTTGTTTAGAAACTATTTTTACAAAATCTTTTTGTCACTAATCTTGACAAGATACCCTTACTCCACCTTTTAAATCATTTTTCCTGATTCAACTGAGATGTGTTTATGATGCTGCAACCCTTTGTATTTTGAGACAAATTAAATCATTTTTTCCTTGGGAATGAGCCTACTTAAAGAAGTGTTTCTAACTTACAAAAATAAAAAGCCAAATTAAAAACATGTAATTTGGTGGAGAAATCCTATTATGTATTTATCTTCACTCTGCTAAATGGAACTGCAAGAAACGCAATGGTTGACAAAATTACACATATAAGCACAGATCAAGGTTTTCTGCAAAGAAAATTTAACTTATGCTTTTTTAACTTTATGGTAAAAATATTATTTGAGTAATATTATAAAGTATAGTATAACATTTATAAAACAAATATCCCTTTTGGGTCTAGTGGGAGAGGGAAAAAAATTCTTTGTCTTTCACACAATCCTATTACCCAATGCTAAAAGGCAGCTCTTCTACTTGCATTCTGCATCTTTATTCTTGTTATCTCATTCATTTGTGTAAGAATAAGCCAACATTAAAGAAAGCATAATACATAAATAGTATCAGAACTGCTTCCAGAAATCTCCAGAGATGCTACAATCAGGTCTACTCAATACATAACCAAGCAAGTCCATTTTGCCTATTTTACAGGCACCTTCCCATGACTTTCTTAGTCTCAGAGATTAAAAAAAAAAAAAAAAGAAAAATGCTTGAGGTTTACTAGTGAGAAAATAGTATTTGACAAACCTGATAACAGAAAAGCTGAGCATAAGGCTTATCTCAATGAGAAACTGAGCAGAAGAAAATCCTAAACTAGCAGCTGTACACCAAACTCAAGTGTGGACCATCTCCAGTAAATAGTAAGAGGGTTTTGAATCAAGGAGATTTTCCCTTTAAGAAAAGTACCCAGTGAATTTTGTTTTCCCCTCATCAGGGCCAAGTGAACTCTAGGTATTAATGCTACAAGTGATGTTGTGAACAAGCAAAGAAAAACCCTTTTATTTTATGCTAACTCCAAGGACCTGGGGTTTATCCTAAGACACAGTGTTCTCAGGGAACTGAGAGGCAGATATGGGGTTAGGAAAACAATGGTCTTTCTCTACTGAGTTCTGTGGTCATTTTACAACTTATTTTCTTTCATGCAAATCATTTAATGTTAAACATACTTATATTAGACTTACTGTCTATTTTCCCAAAGTGATTATTTAGATGCATAATACCAATTACAAGAGTAAGAATACAGTAAGTATTTAATTCAATGGAAACTTTAAAATAGTGCTTACAGATACTCACTGAACAGGTCTCAGACACCATCTCCCTATTTTTATAACAATTCCTAAGCCCACAGATACAAACTTCTAGCCATGTCATGGCTCACCAAGCTTCTTCCATATATCAATTCAGATAAAGTTACCAGATGACTACTTCTGTCCAGAGCATAGCAGCCCAGTCCAAACCTAAGACTTTGCAAAAAAAAAAAAAAAAAAGGAGGAGAAGGTAGAGGACATTAAACAAGTACCCACTGATGCTCACCTTGTTGCTCATTGTCTGCTTCAGTTTTTGAAGAACCTGGTGCAACAGGAAGGGGTCGAGGTGGCCGGGGTTTTGGAGTAGGAGGTGAGATTTTTTTCCTTCCAATATATTCAACATAAGTTCCCGGGAAGTCTCCCCTCTCCCCGGTGGTTTCATTATAGCCATTTAACCACCCAATGTCTTCAGGCCGGGCTTCCTGTCCATCACTGAATCCATGCGCTACTAAAGATCCTTTATTCACAGTCAAAATATCACCCAGGTGCAAGTCAATGTCTTCTTCCCTCTCTTTCTTATAGTCATACAGCGCTCTGTACTGGTACCCCTCCGCACTCATGTTTGCTGATCTGTTACCATGCAACAGATGAGTCCGGCTGTGCACTGTCGTCTAATTTTACGTTTTAATGGAAAATGAATTCAGAGAGTGTGTTAAAAATCCTAATAGGTGTCCAGCAGAGGACAAAGGACTACTCTCCAAAGGTTTACTAGGAGAGCTGACTGGCCATTCGGCTGTCCATCTGTCCTCCATCAATGGTGTGACTGAAGACAGGGCTCCGCTTCCTCTGTGTGCCACAGTCCTGCCTGCTTCCTTTTCAGCAACTTGTCAACACATTGACTCCAGGCTGACTCTCACAGCGAGGCCCAATCCTCTCTGCTGCTCCTGTCACACTGTCCATCTGTCGTCTGATTTCACTGTCGCACTCCACACTTAGCTTCACCTAGCGAAGGAAAAACAAGAGTTATGAATGAACATCACACTTTGCCATCTGTGTGCATTTGAATTTCTATTTCCATTCAACAAGTACTTAATAGAGCTGGCAGACCTACACAGGCCAGGGTGCTGCTGCCTGACACAGTACACGTAAGGAAGATTAGTAAGAGCCTTGCCTTCTAAGAACACTGGGCAGGAGCAGGAGGAGTGTTGGCGGGTGGCAATGTATCAGAGATAAGACTGGTACCCAAGGAACCAAAACACTAGGTAAATGCCAAAAGAGAGGCAGACACTAAACGCTGCAGGGTTCAGGTGAGGGAGAGACCACATCTAATTGCAGGATTCTAAAGACAGAATGGAATGTGTGGCATGATCCTGGGTACAGAAGCAATTAAGTAAATGTTATATAACAGGCAGAGTTAGAACAGACGGTCTGGTCCATACAAAGTCAGAGAAGGAACAGTGGAACAGGGTTAGAAAGGCATATTATTGAACCATCTGACATCATGCATGCATGCCTGTGTTGAGTTTGTGAGTAATTCAGTAACACCACTGTGGAACAGGAAGCACTGAGGGGGCATGGGAAAAGGGACCAATGGGATCAGGCTGCATTTGAGGAATCCCTAACTAACCACAGTGCGTAGGAGGAAATGGCATGGAGAGAAAACAGAGGTGAGGCAAACTGCGAAAGGTGTGTTGCAGCAATCTGAGAAAGCAGCCACCAAGGCATCAACCAAGGAAGCAGCAGAAGGTGTGAAAAGGGAGGTGTGAAGTAAGAAACACCATGGGGTAAGAATGTGCAGGAGTGACAATGCTTAAATGGGGAGCAAGAAAAAGAGGAGAAAGGGTGCCTGATTCTGCATTACTGAGAATTTTGCACTAATATTAAGCAGAAGGAAGCCAGGAGACTCAATGGACTTATGGGAATATGGGCATCCACCTGCAGGTGTGCCAGTGGCTTGCTGAAAGCTTGGGCTGTGACTCAGGAGAAGGGACTAGAGATTTGGTAATCAGCTGTAAACAAGGCAAGACCAATAAATGAATTGGCACTTACCAAAAATTAAACCAATCAATCAATAATTTTAAAAATTAAAAGTTAAAAAATGATCTGAGGACAAAATATTGGGGTTCAATAACTCTGAGGAAAAAAAGTCAAGGTTTAGAGACAATGCAATGTCCCAGAAACAAAGGACAAGGATCAGGTAGGAACAGGTGATTCCCCTACAACAAAGTCCTGCAAAAGCACCCACATGGGACAATGAGCCAAGGCTGGATAATTGGCGGCTGTGCTTATCATGGAATCATCATAGACTTTTTAGAAAGCAGATCCTAGGTCAGCAGTAAAGACAGTGATTAGATTTTAAGGAGTTAAGAAATCAGAAGTAGTAGCAATAGTTGCTGCAAAGGACTCTGGAAAGATGGCTTCATGGACAGAGAAATGGGTAATGGAAGTATTTTTCTTTTACTTTTTGCTTTAAGGCGTAGGGATGGCAGAACAATTAAAAAGGCAAAGACTATAAGTTAGAGAATTATAAAGTCAGATTAGATGGCTGATAGGACAGCTTGCACACACACACACACATCACACTCCACTCCTCAGTTATCTTTATTATAAAGAGCAAAAGAAACCTAAAGGCCTCTGACAAGCTGGCTGCACAATAAAGCAATAAAACAATACCCACACAATTTCAGGGTGTGAAAGCAAAGAGAGCTTTTATACTTGTTGAAGAGTGAAACACTTGAGAAGTTCAATATTATAGATGCACCCCAGCGTAGGTATCTTAAGAAGCAAAATCTAATCACAGATTGTTATGCTGCATTCAGAAGTATAAAGTGGTCAACATTACATGGTTAAAGCCTCTTAGTTGTAATACAATAACAATCTTAGGAGAGTCACATGTTTAAGGAAGCAAAAACAAACACTGTAAGTCTTTGTGGAGCAAGAATATTAATTTGGAATAGTACTCTATTTTGTATTTTAGTCAACAGAGAAAAAAATTAATGCAACCAGTGGAGCATATGAGAAAAACAAGCTATATTATCCATTTGAAGAAAACCTCTCTTTTCAAAACATCCAGAATCAAATTAAATACTTATTGCATAAATTCACACAAAAATGTAGAACTAGCAAATCTCATTTTTAGTACTAATGTACTATGAACAAAAGAGACACAGAACGCTAAAGAACGTGAAAATTTACATATCCCTAAATGCTTAGAAACCAGGCAATAGGCCTAAGAATAATTTAATTCCTCCAAATCTGCCTTGAAATTTTTGTTAGCTTTTCCTGGCAACGTATGTCTTTTTGGAGGAAAAGAAAAAAAAAAAAAAAAAAAAATTAAACCAGTAAGCTGGATAGATCTTTATGCCAGCTGCTGCCTAGCACTTCCTCAATTTCAGTCACCCAGGGGACCAGTTCGGTGGGATTCATACAGAACAGGAAGCCTAGCAATCCCCCGACACCCCACAACTGTCAACCAAGTCCCAGTCCCAGCACTCTGTAGTTATGCATGTTCCTTGCTGGGGGACACGGGACACTTCAGTAAGAAAAAGTTCCATGTCTTTTCAAGGTTTTACAGACCTGAAAACTGTGCTTGGGTATGCCTGAGGGTAAATCTGTGCAAAGGGCAAAAGAACCCTGAGGAACCTAATGACCGTAAAGAGGCTAAACTCCAAGGAAGCCCTCCTGGCTCTGAGTACCACAGGCCTAGAGGTTTCTATGTGCTCTCCTCCTTGCCACTTGTCAGAAGAATCTCACTTTCTGCATAAGGGGGAAAGAAGCCTCTGAGTCCCAGCATGATAAAGGAGCCCCGGTTCTTCTATGACTCCTGTCTTCAGAGAGTCTACAATCATAACCAGGAAGATCAACTCCGCCATGATCCAGTGTCAGCTAAGTGGTTTGAGGGCAACGTTGTAAAAGATGACTGAGAATAGATGAGCCATTTTGGGGGGCAGGGACTTGATTACTTGGTGGTAAGGTTCAGAGTCCTGAGCTGGGAGGAGGCAGTAGACACCTTTACCTGACTGCACACTGTACACTTTCTCCTGACTGCCATGTCCATTTTAATGATTGTCATTGTCATCACCAACATCATCATCTAATTTTTATTGGGAGCTATGTGTGTATCAACCCATTTGATCCTCATGATAACCATATAAGGTAGGCACTACCAATTGTCTCACTTTATATATGAAGAAACTTAAGTGCACAACATTGACCATGATTACAATCAGCAACTGAGAAATGGAAACTAAATAAAGATTCAGGTAGTCTGGTCTACAGCCCCCACTTTTAACCCCCCCAAAACCCACTGCCTGAACTCAATTTGCTTTGGATAATCAAGGGCAGTCCAGATATGTCAGTGGTGCCAGTGATTCTTTGCCTGCCCAAGCTGGTCTCTCAAAGTAACCTTGAACATCTGCCTTTACTTTCCAGAGAGCAGCCTTGTTGATAGTGTTTGGCTCTCACGCACCTACACAAAAAGAAGTCATTATAACTCGGCAGCATTTCCTCCAAGTCCAAGATGCAGCATCCCTGTCATGCAAATTTTCTTCATAGAGACTTCATTAAAATGCATCCTTGCTTGCAAAGTCCATAAACTAGCAAATAAGAGTCCTGGGCCTACCACTTCTGGAAGGCTGCCCATTTCACTCTGTGAGTTTAGCTTTTGCCACCAGTAGCCTTCTTGGCATCTTTGCCCCCTGCCACACTCCTGGGCCCCAATTGCACAATTTCTAACAACTCAGATCCTCCCTATGGGGTATGTGAAGCATTAATCCAGAGTCATGAGGATTGTCACATCCAGAGGACTGGCAAGTTCTCTTGTCTTGCACCCTCAAATTCTCCCCAGGATTGCAGGAGCCATAATAGCCTTAGGCATTTAGCAGTACCTGTGTAACCCTCCTGAGATCAATTTGGGGCCCTAACTACCCAGGCTGACAGAATATATCTTTTCCATATTCACCAAATTATGCTTCCATTCTCTTTGACTACAGACACCTGTTCACTGAACTATTTGCGCCGAATCCAACCTAATAATTCATGTAGTTAAAGGTTTTTATATGTGGATATTCATCATCTACAATTTATTATTTTCAATAATGCAGGCAGTTTTATGATAGAAGTTCCAAGCTAATGCATGCATAAGTTACTGTAACAAAAGGTATAATGGAATCCTCTGAACAAATAACAAATTAACTTACTCTTGTATAACACTATATGCAACAATTCAAATTTTCCTTTAAGGGGATTATTTTGCTTAGTCTTTTAACCCTTTTAACTGCTTGCAATCCCATTAATGGGAAGTATATATTCTTTCTCTGCTAATATACTGAGTAATTCTCATTCTGTTTCTCAAGATAAAATTGTTCCTGATGCCCGATAAACAGCAATCTATGACTGCTTAACATACAACTGCTTGAAAAACAAGACTTTCAGTTTAACCCTATAACCTGAAGGCATTATGACAAAAAAAAAAAAAAAAAAAAAAAAACAAATGAGCAATTCTAATTTTGTTGACTTACTTCACTACCCTTTTATGGAAGACAGGATTTGGAAAGTTTGTTGGGGAAACAGGAATAAAGGATATTTTTAGGGGAGGGAAAAGGGAGATGCTGGGGAATGAAACTGACCAAATTATGTTATATTTATGTATAAATATGTAACAACACATTCCACCATTATGATTATAATGCACCAATAAAAACCAAAAATGTTTTAAAGGATATTCTAACATCGTATTAAATAAATTGGGAATGATCTAGTCATGTGATTCCATCCTGTGATGCAATTAGCAGTTTGGCATTGGGTGATGACACAAAATAGATTTTTCATAGAGGCAAGGGGGGGTACAGGGGTTCCTGGGCTGTCAACCACACCACCCTATATTCCATTTTCCCCCCTCACTGCTCTAGCTCCAAGTGTGAAAGAATCTCCCATCTCAAGTCATACAGTCTTTTTAAATCATTATTTAAAAATTCTACTTTTCAAATTTTTGGAAATCATGATAAAACCCAAATATCCTAGCAAACATAGTGGTAGGGTACCTTTGATTTAGAATGATGGTTTTAGGGTGAATTTTATCTCAATTAAAATAGAACAAAAATGATGGGCTCAGTCTAAGCCCAAAGTTATAGACTTTAAATATTTCAACTCATTTTCAAAATCACCCACTAATTAGAACATGCTGCCTGCTGCCCCACTATGGGTTGATGTGGTTAAGAAAGCCGTGTAGGTTTTAAGTGCTGCCCACAAGCCCTTTATAAGCAGACAGCACCTGCCCAGGTGATATAATAGGGAAATGAGGCTCTTCAGAAAGCAGTGACAGTGATGGGTGCCCCTGAGGAAGAACAGAGGAGAGAAGAACCACAATCCAGAGGACCACAGCCCTTATATATTCTATGGTCCTCAGGAGAGAAAGAGCAATGCAACTTACAGGACACAAGAAACAGATTCCCTCATCCAGAAAAGGCCAGCAGGCCAATCTGTCTGGTTCTCTGCATCATCACAGTAGAGAATGACTGAGAAAGTGGCCATGGAAAGAGAGGAGTAACAGAGATGACCTAAGTCCCTCTTTTTGTAAAAAAAAAAAAAAAAAAAAAAAAAGTCATTCCTCAAAATTCTTAGCAAGAATTTGCAAATAGGGGCAGCTGCCCCTGTCAGTGCCTAAATATATAATCTTGGGAAAGTCACTGAAATCTCTCTTTGGAACAGTTTTATCACCTGTTCGGAAGAAAAAAAAAATAAGCAAACTTATACCTCCTAGGGTCTTTATGAGTACTAAAGGAAATCACATATACAAAGCAAGGAGCTCTGTGCTTGACAATAAAAGCTTAATATAATTAACACCAGATCAGTACTTACTATGTGCACCAGGCCCAGTTCTTAAGAGTTTTACATGTAATAACTCATTTAACCCTTGTAACCACCCTAGTTACACTTATCATCCCCATTTTTCAGATGAGAAAATAATTGAGAAGAGTTAAATAATGTGCTTTAAGTTACAAAGTAAATTGTAGAAATGGTATTAACATTTCTATTGTTAGTTAATAGTACTACTAGTACTCTTAGCATTGAATGTTACTGCCATTTTTACAACTCATATTTAAAACAGAAAAGACATTAGCCAGGAATTTTCTTTTGCAGTGCCTCTAAACGCTGCAAACAGTTCTAAATAAATCCTGAAGTTAGCTAAAATAAAACTTTCTGCTGTAAACAGATAGGTGGATAAAGCCTGCATATGGACTTTGCCCAAGTAGTTCTCTCCCTACCTGAGGTTTTGGGTGGCGCTGTAGAGGTCAGGGCCAAGGAGACCTGGGAGAGGCTGGGAGTGTGTGTGTGGGTATATGTGTGTTGGGGGTGGGGATAAGGAGGGGTGAAAGTTAGAAAGAGTAAGTACTTATCTCCAACAGGGTTTGGTGGCTGCTCCCTGGGCTATCCTCAAAGAGAAAAAATGAACCCCGCAATGCAACCCCCTAGGAACTGAAGGCAGCTGAGTCCTCTGGTAGAGCCCCAGTTTCTAGGACTAAGCCCCAGAGGGGGACCACTGAGGCATCCTAGGAGGAAGGCAAGGAGCAAGGCACAGCCAACAGCCACGCACCTGGGCTTTACCAACTGACTACACCCACTGGTGGAGGCTCTTCACACTTGGCCAAACTCCTTCCAAACTCTTTGGATCATTAACCTGAAAACGATTCTGACTACAGGTATCTATGGGTACTTACTTGACTTACTTTAAGGAAAATAATGCTGACAGAAGAAAGTCTCCAAAGATGTCCTTATAGTAGACTTTTTTTTTTTTTTAAGTAAAAACTGTATTACACCCATTCTACTCTAGACTTTCACAAAACAAAAACCTAACATACATAGGCTAAAACAGATGTTTATAAGTAATTACATAATCTATTTTTCAGTTCATTTGGTCTAGCATACATGAAGTGGTCTTTAATAGTCACTCTTTTAGGCAAGTAATTTCAACAACAGTATTGGCAGAACTGTGACAAGCAATTACATTAGGATGATTAGTTGGACGAGACGAGAGACATAATGGATTCATACTATGAATACTTGTGAAAGTTAACCTAGGTTTTTAATTGAAAAGTTTGATATAATTTATATTATGCTTTATAAAGTGAAAGCAAAATTGATAATGCCTTCCACTGATAAATAACATGCTAGTCTTCCAGGCCTTCACTTTGATACTTCATGTTCTTGTCTTTGCTGGCAAAACCCTGGGCCCTGCAAGAGAGAGCTCTGTGGTCAGCATGTCTAAAACATATAACATACTGATATTTAAGCACTTCTCATTTCTTCTGCATTGGATTAAATATTAGAGAATTAAAAGTAAGAACTCATGCAAACATCAGCTCGGCTTGTTATTTTCTACTTGCTCACTCACCATCTCTTTATTCAACAAAGGACATCTTGCAAATCACAAAATGCAAATATGATAAAAGATGAACTAGATTTGTTCCCATTTTAGATGACCATGTGGACAATCTTTCAAAGTGGATGCGTTTTTACAAAACTCCCTGAACTACCTAGGAGGTTAAAAAAATGGTGTGTGGGGGGGGTGGTATTTTAAATCAACATACCAACCTAAAAATTACATGGTATTCATGGAAAATTTTCACTAAAGGAATGGCCAACACTTTTAACAGTACAAAGTTTGAGTAAGTTGAATAGGTTTACCCTTAGGATTCAAAGCCCTCCAAAAATCAGGTTAGGTGGAATCAATATTTCCAGAAGATAAATGCATACTATCATTATTACCGCCAATAAATGAAATATATAACTCTATAACTTATTGCACCACTTTAGTTTCCTCAAACCAATTTTATACTGTAAATGTATTAAACTCAAGAAATAGCTAAAGAAAATGATATATTTAATCAATGGAAAGTGAAATGCTCTTTACATTGCCTATATAGCATTGCAGATGTAAAAAAAAAACGCAATACAGATAAAACAGATTAATAGAGTGTACATTGCAGAGTTCTGTTATGCAACTAAGAACAAGTTCCAAATCAAAATGAAAGTTAAAAGTAAATGGACGTAACAGTTTGAAAGCCAATATCAGATAGATAGAACTTTCTGCAACTCCTAAAGATCTATACGTTTCTGTGTAAAAAGTAGTATGACCCCTCTACTAACTCTACCAGCAACTGGCGTATAAAAGCTAAAGAATCCAACAGTGACATTACCCACCACAAAGCCTGGAGCTTCCTCTGCTGTCCTTTCCAATTTAAATTTGACTCTGAGCCAATAAACTTTAGAGGCACGCACGCACGCGCGCGCTCACACATACATACACACACACACACACACACACACACACACACAAACACACACACTAATTATTCAGGATATTTTCTTCGTGATGAGCAAAACACTTATTTTGAAAAGTTTTGGCAACTTTTGTACATAGGAACAATATACTCTGCTTGCTTATAAATGGTTTATTTCAAGATTAGTGTCATCTGTCAAAAAGTTACAGCTTGAAAGGTGCTTTTTCCTTTTTCGAGGATAAAAGGGCTTGTGGCTCTCTTGTGCGGAAATCAAATTCCTAATGATTTATACATTGAAGATCCATTACTGATAACCCGAGTCAGAAATGACCCTGCCTACCTACTCCAACACTAACCATTTTTAAGGCTGCCAAAACGTAACACAAGCTAATGAAATATTAAAACATGATTTCACAGAAAGCCTAGGTCAATAAGCTTTGTGAATATCCCGCCTAACAACTAAACTTGAAACTCATCACACTGAAATGACAATCACATGCTACATTCAAAACCCGGAACTGCTTTATCTATTCCTACTTCGCACTGACAAAGAGGAAAAGAACAGGGGGAGGGAAAATGGGGGGGGGGGGGGACACCCTAAAGTCATGAACTGCCCCCACCCCCCAAAAAAGAGTAAACTCACACTCGGACACCAACAGCCCTGCTGCTCCGCCGGGAATTAACCGTGGGGTTGAGACCTTTCCGGAATTTAACAGTGCCCTGAAGAATTCCCCCAAATCCAATTCCTACACATTCTGCATTCAACATGTAACAGCCATTCTGCTCACACCCTTGCATTTTTATGTTCATATTCTGGTTATCGAAATACATTTCTGTACAGGGATGCCTGGCCATAGCTTGTCTGTTCTCTTTGTCTCGTGATCTGCCAGGCAGTTTCTGCCCTTGGGAAGTGAGTATTCGAGCTGTGGCTTCCAGACAATTCCCCCCGATGTTTTAGCTCCAGCTTGCACGCTCACTTGCTCTCGCGGCCGGCTCCATATTGCTGGGCAGGTCCCTCCAGTCTCGCCCTGCGTTACAAAAAGCTGGATTTCCGGGCTGTACCGAGACCCCACTAAATAAGCCTCAAACAACCTGCTCAAGCCTGGCCGGCACTAGAAGCCGAGTTAGGGCCCCAGCGACCAACCGCCCCGAGGCGCACTTCCCCCACCCCGGAAGAGGATGGAGGCAAACTTCGGAGGGCGGGAGCTGAGGGGCGAGCTCCGGAGACCACCGCCGCCTGCCCAGGGAAAGGCGCAGGCAGCGATCCTGGCTACAGCTGAAGAGCCGGCAGGGAAGGGAGCGCTCCTTTCAGCTAAGGCAAAGGCAGCGGTTAAGGTGCTCTCCTCCAGTGAAAGGCCCCAGGAAACTGCTGCAAAGGCGACAGGGGGGACCCTCGGAAGCGTGCGACAACGGGAGCAAGGAGAAGCCCGAGCTCACTGGCAACTCCCGCGGCGAACGCGCCCGGCGGCGTGCAGAATCGGCTCGGAGGTGGGCTAGGGAAACGTGAGCCAGGAGGTGGCCGGGAGCACGCAGGGCGCTGGCCACGAGCCGGGGAAAGCTGCCTGGCGGCCGGAGGATGCGGACGGCGGTGGAACCAGCAGCCGGCCCACTTCCCCCCGGCTGGGCTCTGCAGAAGGAGAAGCGGCTGCTGGTGACAGGAAGAGAGCGGAGGCAGCCGCGCACGCACGCACCACCTCCCCCTCCCGAGCACACAAACCCGGACCCGCCGCCTCAGCCGCCTACCTCCCTGCCGGCCGGCTTCCTTCCTCTGCTGGGCTGGTGCTATAGCGGCCTCCTGAGCTCACGGCTCCGACGCACCTCCGATCCAGCCCCGACCCACCGGCCGTTCCCGATTCTAGTGCTAAATCTCCGACCCGCTAGTCCACCGCCTTCGCCAGGGCCGTAGCTCCCTCCAACTCCGCTCCAGCAGCTCGCTACTCCTCTCCGTGCACACACAGCTCCAGCCTCTCCAGCTCCGGGTTCAGGCCCCGCCCCCGTACCCACCCCGCGCTCCCCGCCCCCGAGCACGCACCAATCAGCGTCCGCATGCCCGCCCCTCTCTGCCCGCGCCGCGCCCTCCGTTCTGCCACTCACAGCGCCGGTTTCAGCTCTGGATTTTCGCGGTGGGGGAGTGGAGCAGAGGCGGTGCAGACCCTTCCAGGCTCCCTGATCTTCCGCCCCCAGCTGCGGGGATGCCCTCGGCTGCCAGGCTGCGCACCGCATCCGCTGCCGAGTGCTCTAGCTCTCCGTTCCGGGTGCTGGTCAGGCTGCTAGGTGTCTCCTGGACTAGAGGGAGAGGGACAGGGACCGGACTAGGACAAGTTCAGATCTCCCTAGAGGCTGGTTGCGTTTCTAAGTCGAGTGTCTTTGGAGAACCCCTGTTTCTTTCGAGCCCCCAACGCCTCAGCAGAGTGGCTGAGGTGGAGAGGATGCCGATTCCAGAGCTCTCCGTAGCGGGGAGGCTCTGTGATTCCTGGCTACGCCCGCACAGCCTCTCGAGTGGGCGGAAAAACCGCGCCACCCGGAGTGGCACTCCGGAGGTGAAGGAGGGGTGAAAGGGTGAACGGGAGGGACGAGTGCCCGCAGCCGGCCTCAGACTCCAGGAGCCTGGCACCAACGCCTCTGGGAGGCAGACGGAATGTTGAGAAGGAAAGAGAGTTTTACCAAGAGGACGCACGCTGGCTGATCTCTTGTAGTGGAGACAACTGAGCAAATGTAGGTCGCTCAGGCAGCCCAGCAACCCTTCCCTGCGCCTGGTCGCGCAGAAGAAGCTCACAATGAATTGCATTGCTTCTTAAGTGTGTTCGTTGTAAAAAGCAGTTCCTCGAGTAATAATCATTACTCAAGTTGCCCAAGAAAAAAAAATTGATATTGGTTCAAACCTTCCACTGACAATAAAATGGAATACCAGCACTCTGTGTTCTGCTCGTTCCTATTAAAACCTGTAAGAGTTTGCTTTTTAAAAGTTCTTCCCAGATCAATGAGTGTTTGGGTTGTTATTGTTTTGTTTTGTTTTGGGTTTTTGTTTTGTTTGCAGTTTAGAGACCTGCACCGCGCAGCCACCTCTACCACCACCACCACCACCACCACACACATACACACACTCACACACACACACACACACACACGGCTTGTCCTAAAGTCCCTTGCAAAAATAGTACTTTTTTCCTTTCTAACCATGCACTTAGACTTTTGCCAAACTTTAAATTAGGTGGGCGTTGGAAGTAGAAGAAAGAACATCATTGAAATTCATTGCCTATCCTTAGAAAATATAATCACTTTTAAAGGTGACTCACATTCTAATGGAAAAGTGAGTTCCACTTTAGGCTATTCTGGTTCAGGTGTTTCTATTATTCCAAGATGACTCTTAAAGTGGAGATACAAAAGCAGGCAGCTACCCACAACATGTTTAAAAATTCACTTTACTTAAAAGTAAATAGGCAATTTATCAAGGTACATTCTTCGCACCTACTATGTGAAATGAAGGGCCCCATTGATTCTGAGCTTTGTAGATGGAATGATGAGTCTCACCTTATGGTAGGATTACTTCTCTCCAGTCCAATAAGCTGAGATGAAATTGCTGCACCATTCACAGTATTTCCTTCAGGCTCAACTCTGAAGAAACTCTAAATGAAAAGCTTACCATTTTGCACATGCCAAGTTCCTGGAAGGAGACTTCTGCACTGCTACAGTATAAAATCCCTAACTACACTTCCTCTTTTAAACAGTCGTCAGCAACTTATTTCCAGCATATGTTGTATTTTCTTTAATTCTTTCTATCATATTTGAGCACATAGCTTAAGGCTCTTTTTCCATACAGAGGATCTGAATAATTTGTCTTTGTTTCATTTGTATTAAATTTATACCTTCTTCCATATCACTAGTGTTAGCATTTTATTTTCATTTTCCATTGATTTCCATGAAATAAGAGCTAAAGGCAACAAAACAGCAGTATTCAACTTTGTCTTTAAAATAACCCTTTTCTTTAATCTTTTCCAGAATCCCAAGATATTACAGTTAAAAAATAAAAGGCCATATAGCAAAGCCAAGAGGCCCATTGCATGTTTTCCTTTTCTTTCTTCTCTCCAGGACCTCTAGATTTTTGGACCAGCACCATGAACATCTCCTGAGAATTTAATGGAAATTCAGCTTCTCTGTCCTCACTGAATCAGAAATACTGAAGTGAACTACAGCCGAGTGCTTTAATAAGCCCCAAGTCGTATGATGTATACAAGGATTTGGGACCTATTGCTGTAGGGCTTCCGGGAGCAAAAACTGGACCTGGACCTACTACAATAATATGTTCATGTAAGCATGCAGACACCACGCTTCAGTCAGTAATGGCCAAAGTGATGGCTGTCAGGTGGTGCTGCCACCAAGGAGCTCAAAATGTCAGAGTATGTACAATTTCCAGCAGGGATAGTGGGGTGTTGTATATTATGCATACTAGCATTGAAGGTGGTTTAGAAATCAGATGTAGGAAATTAAGGATCCCCAATACCAAAGCAAGCTAAGAAAATACCCTCCCCCAAACCAGTGGGACACTTCTATTGGACAACTTCTTAGAGTGAGGTCCATAGACCAGCTACACTGGCAGCATCTAAGAGCCTATTAGAAATGCAGAATCCTAGGCCCTAAAGCAGACCTACTGGCTCACAATCTCCCTTTTACCAAGATTTCCAGGTGATTCATATGCATGTTAAACTCTGAGAAGCTTTATCTTAGAGAGGAGCCCTTAATTTTGGTCACACATTGCCATTACCTGGGAAGATTAGAAAAATCCCACTGCTTAGTCTACATCCCAAATGAATTACATCCAAATCTCTAGCAGTGAAATGCAAAAGTTAATAACTTTTAAATATTCTCACATGATTACAATGTAAAGCCAGGTTTTAAGAATTGTTGCCTAATATAAAGTAACTCTATTCTTGGTAGAGGGAAGTGAAGGGAGGAGAAGGGGCATGGTGGTAGGAATAATAATAGAGTGAAACAGACATTATTACCTTATGGACATATGTGACTGCTTGACTGATATGATCCTACAATATGTATAATCAGAAAAGTGAGAAATTGCACTTCATTTATGTATGATTTATCAAAATGTATAAATGCATTCTACTGTCATGTACAACTAATTAGAACAAATAAAAACCAATTCTAATTTAAAAAAAAAAAGAATTTCTGCCTTGAGAATCCAGGTATGAAAGTTTCCTCAGGAAAGCTGGCCCTGTAGATTGGCTTCCAAATGACTGATTAGAGCTTAGCTGATGGTTGCCATACTAGAATCAGCCCAGATTTGCCAACTCTTACAATTTTCAGAGAGAAGCTGGAAATCTAGACTCTTATGGGCAATTTTCCAATTATTAAATGCTGGCAATCAAGTCAACATTTTTTTGAAATGTGGGCCAGTGTGATGTTCAAGTTTGTGATTTTATGATACTATACATCATAAAATTAAGTAGGCTTAAAATAAAAAGATCACCCAAGAAGAGTACAGACTTGTTCAAATGTTGGTCTATACTTTTGCACGTTTTGTTCTCTAACCATACCAAACATTGTAAGCACTCAATGATGGAGTTGGTAATGGGTGGGATACCTCTGCTTGTAACCCTGGGGTCAAACACTATTGTCTTTTGTTCAACATCTTTCTTTTTCTTTTCTCTTGCCTGATAACTGAAAATCTTTGGAGGAAAAATCTGGACTATATATCACTTAAAACCTTCATCTATGGTAAGTTACACAACCTAAACACATATTATAGCAAAACATGAAAAAAAAAATATTGACTGGAATGCTTATTAGCAGAGCAAGAATTCAGAAGGCCAACTGTGCCATAATTCTCTTTCTGTTGTTTCTGAGCTCCTACAAGCTCTTACTGGTGTTGAAGTATTAGGAGAGGGAACTTCCTAACCATTGCAGAGAGCAAGTCAGAGTACAGTCACTATTTTCAAAAGTCTGTGATCATAACATATGCTCTTGGGATCCTTGTCAATTTTTAGCTCTTCAGTTCTCATACCTCAGGAATAAGACTTTAAATAGATCTACCAGCTTGAGATGGAAGTGATGAGACACCTGAGTGATAGTTTCAGTTAAATTTTACTCAATACCACTTTCAAAATTATGTTTACTAAGAAGTTAGACTTAAAAAATTAATTGTAGTTAAGTAAATAAAAAATAAAACAGAAGCAAATTTTGAGGTAGTTATTTTCTTGAAAACAAGGACCACTTTTTACTTTAGTTTAACTCCAACAGCTAATGGATTACCTGGTATAGAGTGGGCACTCAATAAGAGGGAAGGGTCTGAAGAGTAAAAGGATATTTGACACTAAATGTTTGTGTTTCTGATTATAAAAGCAATAGAATGCAAGTGCTGTTCAGATAACGCATCTGAGTGTCTGATTAGGTCAGAGCCAGATATGGGGATAGATCAAGAAGGCTACTATCATGAACCATCACTGGGCATGGAGTATATGAAAAGCCATATGCAAGGAAAAATGAACCTTGATCCATATATCTCACCATAGAAAAAAAGGAACTTGAAATGGATCATAACTTAGGAACTTAGGATCATAAGCCTAAATATAAGAATTAAAATTATAAAACTTCTAAAAGAAGATATAAGCTTGGAGAAGATTTCTTAAATATTAGACACAAAAATCTTGAACTGTATAAAAGGAAGAAATCAGTAAATTGGACTTCATCAGACTTGAAAAATCAGAAAATTTTGCTCTCCAAAAGACACTGTTATGGAGTAAAAAGTCAAATTTTCATAGAAATACTTGCAAAATATATATCAAACAATGGATTTTTATTTAGACTACATAAGGAACTTTTACAACTCTAAGAAAACCTATGGTTTTAAAAAACGATCAAAAGATTTGAACAACTTCAGTAAAGAAGATGTATGAATGGCACACAAACTCATGCACAGAAGCACCTTTAGTCATTTTTAAAAATGCAAATTAAAATCAATAGCAGCAGTACTCAACAATCCCAGAATTGGAACAATCCAAGTTTTCATCAACATGTGAATACATAAACATATAAATGTAACATGTATAATACTTATAAAATATATTATAAACATATGTATGTATAACACACAATGGAATCTTATTCAGCAGACAGGAGTTCTGATATATACTGTGACATAGATGAAACTTATGCTAAATGAAAAATAATATGCTAAATGAAATAAACCAAACATAAAAGAATAGGTAATATACGATTCCATTTACACAAAATATCTAGAATAGACAAATTCATAAGCATAAAATAGAGGTTACAGGGTAGAAGAAGAGTAGAAACAATGGCTTATTGCTTAATGGGTACAGATTTTCTATTTGAAGTGATGAACAATTTTGGAAATAGTGTTGATTGTTGCATAACATTCTAAATATAACACCACTGAATTATACAATTACAGTGGCTAAAATGGTAAGTTTTAGATTATATATATTACCAGAATAAGAATTTTTTTAAAAAAATTAAGGGCCAAGTGTATTTAAAGGAATGTTATTTTGCATTTTCTAGGTTCTCAATAAATTCTTGTATCACAAAAGAAAACACCATGAGATACCACTACATACACATTAGAGTGGCTAAAATCATAAAGATTGACTATAACAAGTGTTGACAAGAATATGGAACAAATGCAACTCTGTTACACTGGTAGTAGGTCTGTAAAGAGAGTCAAGACAACAGCTGGGTTTTTATTTAAGTTAAACATGCATCTACAATGGGGTCAAGTTGTCCACTCCTAAGTATGTACTGAAGAAAAATTAAAGCATATTATCACACAAAGATTTGAAAATGATAGTTCATAGTTCATTGCAATATCCAAAGACTGTTCACAACTCAAATGTCCATTCACAGGTGATTGACTAAACAAATTATGGTAGTTTTATATAATGTAACACACCAAAAAAGGAACAAAATTTTGACATGAACAACATGGATGAATCTCAAAATTTATAATGCTGAGAGAATAAAGCTAGACCAAAACAAAAATCAAGCAAACAAAAGCAAGTATACATATGGCTTGGTTTTATTTATTTAAAACTCCAGAAAATATAAAGCAATCTGTGACAAGAAGCAGATGAATGCTCCCCTGCTGATCTGCCAGGGTGAGGTGGAAGTGGAGAGGTGGATGGATTACCAAAAGGTATGTACTGGAGACTATCATGCTAAGTGAAATAAGCCAATCCCCCCAAAACAAAAGCCAAATGTTCTCTCTGATATCCAGATGCTAACTCAGATAAGTGGGAGTGGGGAGAAAGAAGTTCATTGGATTAGACAAAGGGGAGAAGAAAGGAAGGGAGGGGAGATGGGAATAAGAAAGACAGTAGAATGAATGAGATATAACTTTCCTATGTTCATATATGAGTACACAACCAGTGTAATCCCACATCATGCAAAACAACAAAAATGGAAAGTTATACTCCATATATATTTGATATGTTAAAATACTTTCTATTGTCATACGTAACTAAAAAGAACAAATAAAAAAGTTTTTAAAAAGGCATGCAGAAATTTTGGGGAGTGAGAACCAAGTTGTTTATCTTGATTATGGTGATGGATTCCTGAATGTATGTGTATGTCAAATTCACTAAATAGTGCACTTCAAATTTGTGCAGTTTATTATTCCAATTATGCCTCAGGAAGCTTTAAAAAAAAAATCTCCTTCCTCATGGCATTCTAATTCCATCAGAAAATTATTATGACATACTGATTTTTGTTAAAAACATGGAGTTGGAAAATATCATACTAAGCAAAATAGGCCAAACTCCCAAAAACCAAAGCCCAAATGTTTTATCTGATAGGCAGTTGCTAATTCACAATAGAGGGGGGTGCTAGGGAAGAATAGAGTTACTTTAGATTAGGTAGAGGGGAGTGAAGGGAGAGGAAAAGGTATGGAGGTATGAAGGATAGTAGAGTGAAATAGACATTATTACCTCATGCACATATATGACTGCAAGACTGATGTGATCCTACAACATGTACAATCAGAAAAATGAGAAATTATACTCCACTTATATATGACTTATCAAAATGCATAAATGCATTCTACTGTCATGTATAACTAATTAGAACAAATAATTAAAAACCAATGAAAATTTTCTAATGTCTGTCAGAGAATTTTCATAATAAATATTCAAATCTACAATGTTTATCTTGTGATTGATGTTTCCTTTGACAAGATACTCTTATCCAATGCCTAACCCGTATGACTATACAAAGCAGCCTGAAAATCTTCATGTTCACATTACCCACTTCCTGATATTAAGGAAACTTAGAAGCAGAATAAATTATTCATTGAAAGACTGTTTTCAATGAGCATAGATTCAGAGTAAGTAGTGGTGGAGAGTCTTGTTGGCTATTTTGTCCTGGAGCTAAAAACCCCTATTGAAGCATCCTGGGAATCCAGTGGAGTTCATCTCCCCTGTACATCCTTCATCTTAGGCACTTTCTTCCTTGGACTTTCTGATAAAAATGGATTTGCTCTTACTCTCCAGCTTCCCTCTGTGTGATCTCCACATGCCTGCCTCACTGTGACTGAAACTTGTTGACACAGCGTACAGAACACTTAACTTTCACCTTCCTGAATTAACATCACATCCAGTCCCACCCCTGAGAGACTAAAACTTAGTTGCCTTGTTTAGACTTGGATGACACAAAACTTTCTCCTCTGCCATTTACAGATTGTCACTTTGAGATTGATTCATTGTGTGCTAATTATTATATTGATTTATTTCCCAAAGGGTCACTTTTTCTAAAGCTATGAGCCACCTTACTCCAACAAAAGCAACGCTTCAGATCTGTAAAGAATGTGTCAGTTGAGCCACAGAAGAAACATGCTGCTCTCTCTCTCTCTCTCTCTCTTTTTAATCTGAAAATGAGCTTGCATTATCAAAGTGACAAGAAGTGTAAATACAATGAAGTAAGCTAATAAGTTACATTTCTTGGTGATTCGACTAATTGGAAATTTAGCCTATGGTTGATTATATTCCACACCCAAGCCTTGAGCACTGGCACAAATTGTCAGGGTGCTGTTACAGCTGTCTGAGTAAAAGAATTGGCTTAAATATGCTCTTGTTGGCACTGCTGGCATAAAAATTAAGGGCAAAGTCACAGGGATAGATAATGAACCCTTTATCAAGGAAACTGTGTTGGACAATCTCACTGCTCAAAAAGAATTTTTCAAAAGAAACCCCAGTCTTTGTTCCCTCCATTGGAGGGGACCCAGAGCTGTCAGGGCTGCTGGCAGAACCTAGCCAGGAGTATTCAGACAGCCTTGCAGAATAAAGAAAACACATTATCATCAGCCTCTCCAATCTAGCTCCCCGTCACATAGTCTTTTCTCTGGGTCCTGCCATGCTGTGTGTGCAAAGAAAACACTTTAGATCAGGTGAGGCTGTATTCTGACAGTACCAATTTTTCTAAAAATGTTTAGAACTTTTAAATACTCCAAGTCCTCATTGAGGGAACACATCATGGTGTTAACATGGATTTCAAAACACCTTTTGAAACAATGACTACCAATAATTCAGAATGTTTCCTAGGTTATCAGTTTTTTAACCACTAATATTTGAAATCGTATCTTGTACATTTTGTTTTAAGAAGGAATCCATATTCATGTTGGCTTTCTCTGAGTTTTAATGCTTAAAGAAGACTTTTTAAGAATCATTTCATTTGATGCACAAGCCCTGGGTTGTAGACACAACAAAGACTGTGATTTTTATTTTACAGTCAAGGAAACAGACTGAGGAAGATTGTAGGATTTGGACCAGTTCCCAGAGGTGGTAAGCCACAGAACAAAATCTTCACTTGGGTCTTCTTCACAGTCTGAGATGGCAGCACCAGCTGCCCCTTGTTGGATGAGCATCCCTTTGGACTAATTTGCTCCTAATCCTGAATCTGTGATCAGCTTCTTCTAGGCAAATTTCAGCTTAACTACGTATACTTATTAACCTATCCACCCTCCCTTCCAAACCAAAAGGAAGCTTTGAAAAGACCAAAGATTTGAGAAGATTACCACAGAACTTCAGACCTCTGGGGTCAACTCAACTCTACATGAGCTATCTAGAGAACTGGCAAGTGCCTTGTGCATCTATTTTATCTGGTGTTTTTCAGATGAAGAAACCACATCCCAGAGAAGCAAAGTAACTCTCTGCTACAAAGGTAATTAATGCTCCAAACTGCACAGCTGGCTAATGGTATAACCATGAGAGGAACTGAAGTCTATTTAAGACCCAGTCTTGCTGTGTTGGCCGTGGCCACCGTGGCATCATTATGGTCTAACTAGTGTGTGGCAAATACTTGCCAAATAGAACAGGCACTGTTGACTTATTGAAGAAACAATTTATGACTCAGATAAATGATTACAGAACTGTCAGCAATGCCCTTGTAAAAGATTAATACTCTTTCACAAAATGTAGGCACTGTGCCACATGAAAAACCGGAGGAACAATATGGGCTGATGATGCAATCCAAGGAAAAACCCATTTACACTGGAAATGCTATAAGATACTCTAGTGCACAGTTCTGTGGCACAGGAGTTGGCAATTCTTGCTCTTTTGTTCAATCACTGAATTTAAAGGGCAAAGAGGATCCTCATATGTTTCCTAAGTCATTCCTGCAATCACAGATGTTTGCACACCCTCACTCCCACCTCTACCACCATTTCTTTACACAAAGCTGAGTTGGAATCCATTAAAACTGTATCCAGATATTCCCATCATTCTGTTGCTAATCTCTGTGTAACACCAAGAACCTAATATTACAAAATACTAAAAGCCAATAATTGAGTGCTCTTTCTTCCTCATAGAAGGTAATTTTGCCAGGTTTTCTTCTTCATTTTTTCTTAGAAGGGGGTGCAGAAGTTTCTTGGCTTCCCAACAGACCACTTTACAGAAGGCTACAAGACCATTTGTCTTACAGTCAAAGTGGTATCATGCAAGTGAAAACTAGTACTATTAGTCTGAGGCAGGTTGGTGAGTTGATATGATTTTGTCTAGTAAGAAGGTTTGATGGTATCCATGCTCACAAGTAGGAAGCTCATGAACAGAGGAGTGCTTTGCACATATTAATTTATTCAGTCCCCACAAATGCCCTATAAGGTAGGGGTAGTACTATTTTCCATGTTACAGATAAGGAGAAGAGCTGAGTATTGAGTTCAAGCAACTTGACTCCAGACAACACACTCCAATCCAGGAGTCTGCAAACTATGTCCTGCAGGCAAACTCTGGCCCACTGCCTGCTTTTTAAAATAATTTTTGAAGTTGTCTATGGCTGATTTGATACTACCATGGCAGAATTAAGTACAGTAGTTGCAATGGAGACCATATGGACCCCAACACTTGTAATATTTTCTATCTGACTTTTTTCATGTGCATGCCTTTTATTTATTCATTTATTTTTTTATTTTTTAAAAATTTTTAAATTTTTTGTTTGTTGACAGAGTTCACTTATGCATTTTAATAAATCACAGATAAATGGAGTATAATTTCCCATTTTTCTGATTGTACATATTGTAAATGTTTTCTCTGATATGTGGATGCTAATTCCCAATAAGGGGACAGGCACTAGGGAAGAATAGAGTTACTGTAGATTAGCTGGTGGGGAGTGAAGGGAGGGTAAGGAGAATGGGGGTAGGAAGGATAGTAGAGTGAAATAGTCATTATTACCTCATGTACATATATGACTGCATGACCCATGTGATCCCACAACATGTACAAGCAGAAAAATGAGAAATTATACTATCTGAATCTTTACAGAAAAATGTTTGCTGACTCTTGCTATAAATTGCACTGGCAGTAATAGAGACTGTCTGTCTTCCACAAACACATCTGTCAGCAGTTCACATATGTATCTACAATTTACTACCTGGAAGATAGTTAGCCTACATAATTCTTCCCCATTTGATTTGAAGATGAGGAAAAGTTAAAAAATGAGATAAAAAGATTGAAGAGAATTATATTGAGTTACACTGAGTGAGAGGAGCAGAGCCAGGACCATAACCCACATCCCCACCCCACAGATCTGCTGTGTTTTAGTTTCAAGTTGCAGTGAGCACCGTCGGAAGGATTTGTTGAATGTGAGTTGAAAGCAAGACTGGAATGAATCACAGGTACCGTCTAGCAGATGGAGAGAGAAGTTAAAGAGAAATACAGAAAGCCCAAAGGCAGCAAACAGTCTATGCTGATAAGAGTATACAAAGGCACCCAAGACAAACTGTAACCACTTCACAGATTTGTCAAGGCCAGCCCTGGCAGGACCATCCAACACTGCTTGGACTTTCAGCCCCAAACTTCTCTCTATACCAAAGTAGGTTTTGTGCTGAGCACTTAAAAACAGGTTGTTTTATAAATGTTATTAGCCATATATGTGTTCGGTCCTAACGGGAGTTTGAATGCCTTGAGGGAAAGTCCATAGGTCATCAGCACTTGCACTATAGTCTCCCTTTCCTGCAGAAAGGCCATGCCTGAGCAGTCAGAGGGCAACATTGGCCTGATTGTTTCTTGATCTTTTCTCAATGCCCACCCCTTAAAAAGCTTACAAGACATCTTTATTTATGATCATTTTCTTCACAAGTACAGCCCTCATTTTATCTTAGAGCTTCAAAGAACTGCACTACCAAAATCAGCATCTTTAAGACTTGTCGTTGAACATGTTCTCCCCAATTTTGAAGAGAACAAAGTACATATTTTCCAAAATGCATTTGAAATTTCAACTCCTGCTATTTCTCTTAGGGCTTTGAGGAATCTTAGTGTGAATCAAAAGAATTAGAGTTTGTTATATAATTTTCCATCTACAGAAATGCAAATGATATTTAAAATCAGCATAATTTCAGAATTAGTGCATTGCTGTGTTGAATCAGTTCCAACCTCACAGTCCAAGTCATGGACAAATGCAAATCTATTGGCATTCATCACTATTTAATATGAAATTTTAGAAATTTCAAAAACTTTAGATGCTATAATAATAACAATAATAATAATAATAAAACCAAAATACTAGTTTAAAGAGATGAAATATTTTGTAGAATTATCAGCATTCTTGAAGTGATCTTCATTTAGGTCTTGTGCCTCATATATGTTAATTTACTTGGTTAATTTACTAGCTTTGTGTCACCACAACAAATACTTTGAATAATCAACTTATAAAGGGAAAAGGGGTGTTTTGGCTCATGGTTTTCGAGGTTTCAGTCCATGATCACTTGGACCCATTGTTTGGGCCTAAGGTGGTAGAAGTGCGGAGTGGAGCAATGTAGCTTACCTCATGGCTGGGAAGCAAAAGAGAAGAAGGGGGCATAGTCCCACAACCCCCTTCAAGGGCATGACCCTGATGACCTAAAGACTTCCCACTAGGTCCCACTGTCCAAAGGCTTCACTGCCTGTCCATAGCACCATTTATAGTTTATATGTGAGGTGTACTCCAAAAGCTCATGCATCAGAAAATACAAGATGGTTTAGAGGAGAAATAATTGGGTTGTGAAAGCCTTAACCCAATCAGTGAATTAATCTCCTGACAGGATTAACAGAACGGTAACAGAAGGTAGGTAGGGTGCGGCTGGAGGAGGTGGGTCATTCGGAGTGTGCCTTTGGAGTATATATTTTGTGTCTGGTGGGTGGAGTCATTCTCTGCTGTCTGATCATCACGTGAGCTGCTTGCCTGGGCCACACTCTTCCACCATGATGTTCTGCCTCACCTGAGCCCCAAGGAATGGAGCCAGCTGTCTATGGACTGAGATCTCTGAAACCATGAACCCCCAAGTAAATGTTTACTCTTCCACGTTTGTTCTGGTTGGGTCTCTTAGTCACAGCAGCATAAAAAATAACCACCATGGAGAGCAAGCCTCTACTCATTGACTTTTCAGGGATATTTAAGATCCTAATCATAGAAAAATGTAATGGCAAACTTGCACTGTTTGCTGACTCCTGTATTTCTAGGACTTGCACTCCCAGTCCTAAAACAGTCCCCTTGAACTTCTGTGGGAGCATCCATTTTGGCCACAGTTTATCAGGATATATGAATCAATGTGGGATGATCATAACCTTTCTCTTAGGGTTCTACTTCTTAGACAAAGTTGATTGGTCCAAGGAGGACAGCTGGCCCCGTTGAGCCAATGAGTGCCCTACATGGAAGCTTGGATTTTGCACTGACAGACAGAGTCGGGATGTTTGAGCTTGAGGACTTAAATCTCAGGAACTTTAGTTCTCATGTTTTCTTGTATATTGACTGGAAAAGTGATATAAGCAGGTTGGTGAAGAGAGAGAAGGAAGAACAAAACAGGTATGCAGAAAGGAAGAGCTGAGGAGAGAGAAAGGTGAAATCATAAATCCTTGGCGCTGGTTTTTCCTGAACCCTAGCTGCAGATTTATTCTTGTACTATAGTGGATTGATACCTTTATATCCTTAAAATAAAAGAATCTTTTTGTTAAAGCTTATTGAAATGGGATTCTGTTACTTGGCACTAGATATCTTAAATACACAAGCATAAATAATTTTAAGGACAAGATGAAACAGATACAGTTTTGCTAGGAAAATATGGTCATGGAAAGTTTCTCTACTTGTCAGTAAGCACCTTTTACAATTGAGGGCTGATTAAGCAGGGCAATGACTTATACTTAAGAAGTCCAATAATTAGCCCAAGACTCAGTAAGCTCAATAGTTCTTGGTTGTTGCTGCTGCTGTTGTTATTGTTGTGGTTTGTTTTAATGAATAATCAGTAGCAAGGATTGATGAATGATGTATTGATGACTTAGAGAAAAGAGAAGTAAAGTCATGATGAAATGAAAGCACAATACATGTGCCACAATGGAAATCCCATGCCTACACTGAACATCTTTGGCTCTCGTCCTTGTCCCTGTCTCAACAAGTGGCACAATGATCCACCCTAAGCAGAAGCCTAATAGTCCTTCGCTCTCTTTCCTGTATTTAGTCCATCCTTTCATCCTCCCACCAGCCTCAGTGATTTAAACAACTGGAAATGTCTTAGATATATTCATCTCTTTTCATCTCCATTGCTGCTACCCCTACCCAAACTTGCACATTTCACCTCCTTTCTGAAACTATGCTTTTTGAGGCATAAATCTAACAATACCATCCATCCCTTCTCAAAACACACATAGTACACACAATTTCTTAAATATTTTGGTGATCTCCCATTCGTGAGTCCAAAAAGTCTCACCCATGGCTTCATGGTAAAATCAACTGACAGCTTAAAAAACAAACAAAAAAATCCAAAACACAAACAAACAAAAAGCCCTATGCCTGGGTCTCACTGTCAGATATTTGGATTTAATGGTTATGAAGTGGGATTCTTATTTCGTTATTTTAAAATGCTCTGCAAGTGAATCTGATGTGCAGTGAAAAAGAACTGCTCTATAACTATAAGCCAGAATCCTGAACATTGGTTCACACAGTCTTGCTCTGCTTGCTTCTCTTCCCTCCTCCTGTACCACACCCTAACCCCATTCTGCAGCCACACTGGCCTGCTATCAGTTCCTCAAAATCCCCACAGTCCTTCTTCCTGCCCCTGGGCCTCTTCCTGTGGTTCAGGCTCCATCTTCTCCTGACCTGAGCTGGCACACTACCTCAGGGAAGCCTCCCTTGTTGCCCCTGACTGTGTTCCTTCTTGTTATGACTATTGCATAGCACATCCTTCCTCTGTAGAACCTGTCACCATCTAGTGTCACATACATGTGTAACTCTTTGAATCATGCTTGTTTTCCCCACCAGACTACAAGCTGTGTGAGGGCAGGGGCTGTATGTGCTTTGCTCATCACTGGATTTCTACTGGATTGCCTACACTCAGAAGAAAGGAACCTTCTTTATATGTGCTCAGTGACCAAGTGAGGGGAAGGGTAGCCTCACTGTCTGCAGCATTAAAATTCAGCATCAAGATTTTTGTTATCAAAGTTACTTTGGTAATAAACATGTCCAACAGAATGCCAAATCTCCAGTGGAATCTACAGTGCAGAGCTCCAAGGGAGAGTTGAAGGGTTGGAAGATAGAGGGACTGAGGTATGAAAGAGCTCAGGACAGGCGAAAGGACTGGAGGACAGGCCTCTGATCCACCAGGGCTGGCCTTTCACTTCATCCCCCACACTTCTCTGCCTTTGACTTAAAGGGTGTGACCTGAAATAGAAAGGGGAACCTTTGCCCAACAATCTCCTGGTACTTGGCGGTGCAAGATGGCACCCCTGTAGGGTCACTGGGGCAGACTGTGGGTTTGTTTGAGTGACAGAGAGAGGATTCAGTCAACTGAGAGAGGTACAGTTAGTTAGACATGGAGCCAGACTTCTTTGTTTCAAATCTCTGTCAGCAGGTCTGCCACTTACTTCCTAAGTGACCTTTGGACAAGTTTTTTATGCTCCTGCTTCCAAACATAGCATGGGAATAATAACAACCTCCCTCACAGCATGTATATAAGATTAGCTGGTCTCTGTAGTATGATAACTTAAAATATAATGAATCCTATGTAAAACAAGCCCAAAGATCCTCCCTTCACTCTTGTTATCACATATTTTATCCTATAATTTTGTCCTACCAGGGTCCCCATTTGAGCTCCAGTGTAGATCCCCGGTAGAGCCCTGGCAGCTGCATGCTTAACCACTGCACACTCAGTCTCTCTACCATGCAAGCCAAACTTTCTACCATCCAATGAGACGTGGCTATGGGTTTCTGAGTTAGACCAAAGTGAAGAATACTCAGTTTCTGAACTTTAGATAAATCATAACTATACAGATGATTTGCCTTCCGATTGCTGGTACCAAAATGTCATTGAATATCATGCTAAGTGAGATAAGCCAATCTCAAAAAGCCAAAGGAAGAATAATATCGCTAATAAGTGGATGATGATACATAATGGGGGGAGGGAAGGGTTAGTGTTAGGGTTAGAGTTAGGGTTAGGGAGGGGGACAAATATGGAGGAAGGAAGCACTGTATAGAGGGAAAAGAGGGGTGGGAGGGGTGGGGGGAAGGGAAAAAATAACAGAATGAATCAAACAACATTACTCTATGTAAATTTATGATTACACAAATGGTATGCCTTTACGCCATGTACAAACAGAGAAACAACATGTATCCCATTTGTTTACAATAAAATAAAAAAATTTAAAAAAAAATGTCATTGAGTCTGTGAATGCTCGTGAAGCTCTGTTTTAACTTCTATACTCTATAATACCTCTGAGGGCAAGCCTGTCATCTTCCAGAGCAAAGACAGCTCACATCAGCATTCCTTATGGGAATGGTCACACGTGATCATTAGAACATTCTCCTTCCCCTGGTTTCCCATTATCAAGGTACATCATATTGCCAGGGGCATCCTATTTATTCACAGTTCTAACATGAAATGCATTGAGCACACAGTAAAACATGAAGAAGATGGGATATATTATGCATCCTCCAAAATATGGAGTTACCCAGAAAGTCATTTCTGTTACAACCACATAAAATCCATCTGGAATTTAAATTTGATTAGTGTTCAGTGGAAAAGGAATATGATGGTTGATTTTATTTGCCAACTTGACTAGACCACAGGATACCCAGATATTTGGTCAAACATTATTCTTAGTATATTTATGAGGGTGTTTTTGGATTGAGATTAACATTTGTATAAGTCCCCTTAGTAAAGCAAACCCCCTCCTCTGTGTGTTGTCTTTATCAAATCAGCTGAAAGACTAAATAGATCAGAAAGGCTGGCTTACTATAAAAGGGAATTGGTCCTTGTTTGACTGCCTAGAGCTGGAATGATCCTTTTTTTCTCCCCTGTTGTAGACTCTAAATCAAACATTGATTCTTCCTGGGTCTCTAGCCGACTGGCATTCAGCCTAGTTTTTACACATGGGACTCAGCCCTTTGGACTTGGACTGGAATTACACATTGGCCCTTTTGAATCCTCAGCTTGCTGACTGCATATTTTGGGATTTGTCAGCTTCCATAATCATATGAGTTAATTTCTTATGATAAATTTCTTTACACATAAATGTATGCATGTGTGTGTGTGTGTGTGCGCACACACACACACACACACACACACACATACACACTGAATTCTATTGGTTCTATTTCTCTGGAGGAGGACTATAATAAATACAAGGAGCTTAGAAGCTTGTTTTGCCTTAGTAAGTTCAAGAGGCCAAATGTTAATGAGTTTTTCCCCTGCTAATGAAGGTTCAGAGTATTTTAGAGAAATACTGAACATTGTGAAAATGAATCACTTCCTCTACAATGCTGTGGGCAAAAGAAGGGGAATTAACACGAACCCAATGCTCCCTATCAGCCAGTCATGCAAACCTCATCTCAATGAGTTGAATTAAGGTCACATTTAATGTCCTCAAAAATGAGTTGAAGAACAAGTCTCAGACCCTAGTTCTATCATTTCTTTTTCCCAATAAACACTGTATTTACTAAATTGAAAGAGTCTTGAATACACCCCTGACAGGCTAATGCAAGAATGTTCTTCTTCTAAGGGAAGTTATAAAAATGTGATTTATTTCCTGGTGCTAATCAACTGGGTGGTCACTTTAAAAATAATATACATCTTAACAAAATTCATATTAGTGATGCACAGTAGGTGACTGGCCATTCTGCCTTCCTGACCACAAATGACTGGGATGATGCTCATGTCCTAGTTCAGTGTTGTGGTCACCACCCGGATACAATGGGCTGTGATCTCAGGTTCAGGCAGTGACATCTCCACTCCTCACAGGCTTTTTGTAAGTCACAGGAAGCCTCCCAGACTCAACTCTGCCTCAAACATATAAATTACAAGATTTTATTGGGAGCCATGAAGAAAGGATGAGGAAGCTAGCATTTTGGACCTATATCTAAGGAGAGCAAGGTAGAGCCCCATGGCCGCCTGGTGAGATCTTCCTAGTACTTTCCTTTATCCAGCTGGTGGGATGGATAGAAAGGTCAGGGAGGCAAAGGACTCCCACTGAAATCCACAGGTTGGCAGATGTCTCACCTTTTACCCCACCTCATGTTTAAAAATCATCTGACCCATGGTGTCTCCTTAGTTTTTGATGAAGTCATGACTTCAAATAGTAACTGACAAAACAATGCTTTGAATGGACAAGAAGCAATTGATGATCAGAGACCCTGCCTTTGTCACTTGGTTGTGTCACTTAACTTCCCTAGGCCTGAACTATATAGGATTACTGAAACTCTTACTTTAAAAAACAAAACAAAAAACAAGGTTTTGACAGGTGGCAATGGTTCATGCCAGAATTCCAAGTTCAAGTTTGGCCTCAGCAATTTAGTAAGACCCTGTCTCAAAATAAAAAATTAAAAGGACTGAGGATATAACTCAGTGGTAAAGTGTCCCTGGGTTCAGTCCCTCATACTGAAAAACACAAGCAAACAAAAACAGTAACAAAAACTCCAAGATTTTCTGTTATGTTTCTTTAGAGTGATATTATCAGTAAGATAAGCCTTGGGTTATGGTTTAGATATGGTATTCCCCAAAAGATCACGTGTGATAATGCATATAGGTTTTGAGGAGAAATGATTGGGTTATAATAGCCTTAGCCCAATCAGTGAATTAGTACCTGATGGGATTAACTGAGTGGTAACTGGAAGAAGATAGGGTGTGGCTGGAGGAGGGGGAACACTGGGGACATGACTTTGGGGTATATATTTGTAACTGGCAAGCGGGGTTTCTCTCTCTCTCTCTCTCTCTCTTTTTCTGCATTCTGCTCATCAGGTGAGCTGGTTCCCCCTGCCACACTCTCCTACCATGATGTTTTACCTCACTTCTAGCCCTGGGGAATGGAGCCTGCTGTCTCTGGCTTGAGACCTCTGAAACTGTGAGTCCCTCAATAAAACTTTCCTCCTCTACAGTTGTTCTAGTCAGGTCTTTCAGTCGCAGTAGTGAAGAAGCTGACTAAAACACCTCCAACTTATCAAAAGTAAAAGTTTGGCTGTCCCAAAGTCCCTTCTTTCTCACATGCATGACAGGGGTTCTCAGTTCCTCAGCCTTCCGTTGAGTTCAGGTTAACAAATGTTTTGTGGCACTTGCAATAGCACAGATTCCCTGCTGTAGGTTCTAGAAGCATAAGATAAATTCACAATTCAGTAAGCTCCATATTGCTAGTTTAAGAGAATATAAACTACATTGTTGTTTTTGAAAGAAAAAAAAGCACAAAAACATACATGTGACAGCTTTCAAATATGTCTGCGATTTTTTTGATATCTCTCCCATCAAGAGGGGGCCAACCTCAATGCCTGCATCCAAACCAAGAGTCGTGTTGGTTAAAGGCTGATGAGAAAAGGCTTCTGCCTGGTTTTCTTGTGACATTCTGAGGAGGGGAAACCATCCACCAAGTAGGAAGTCCGACTACCCTGAGACACCATGCTGGCATGGATATGCTCCTTAATGGCCCCTCTGAACTCCAGGAAATTACCTCAATTGCCAGACCTGTGAGAGAGCACTGTGGAACCTTCCATGACTGGGAGCCACAGCCAACATCTGATTCCCACTGCATGGGAGGTCCCAAGAGAGACTTGCCTAATTTGAGCTATTCCTGAATTTCCAACCCATAAGGCTAGGAACAATATAAAATGTTGAGTTTAAGCTACTAGTTTTGGGGTAATTATTATGCAGCAATAGTAACTAGAATAATACCTTCACCAATATTATTCTTAAAATAATCCAGAATCAAAGTTACCATAGAAACATTTGTAAGATAATGAATTTTTTTCCAGAGGGTATAGCACATGCACATGAAGAGAAAGATAACAATGATAGAACTGACCTAAAATCTCAATAAACAGAATGATGCAATATTATTAAAGGCCTTATACTGTTTAAATTATAGCCTTGAATTATAGCTTAAGTTTCCTCAAACTTGAAATATAGCCATGAAACATGAATATTCTGATAAAATTCAATTTAAGAAAAATAAAACATAGATGACCTTGTAAATAATAATTACTGGTTTCCTTTGACATTATCAGTGTTCTTCAGGACAACTGAATTTTTTGTTTTTGTTTGGAAAAAAAAAAAAAAAAAAAGTCATCCTGAATCTTTATTTACTCTAACCACAGTGAAACACATCATTCTGGTCTGGTGATCAGAGGAAAAATACTGGAAGATAAGAATAGACTCCTTCTCCCTACCCCTCCCCCACTTCAGCTAGACTGGGTGACACATGATCCTCTCATTGTAAATTCATAGATATTTTCAATACCATCAGTTGAAGGTGGAGCAGGACCCACCTCCTAAGAACAACAGCCTCAGGACTCCATGGGCCAAACTCTTGCCTGAAGATGCAGACTCCAGTTGCTGCAGAAAATATTTCTGTTTTAACAAGTGACAATTTAAGGGCCTACCCTGGGAAAGCAACTAAACTTGCCTCTTCATTTTGGTTTCTTTATTTGCAAAGTTGTAATTACAGTCCTGACCTACCTTAATAGTCACTGTGTAGGTTGGGGGAGGCTACAAACTGGTTAAAAAAAAAAAAAAAAAAAAAAAAAAAAAAGTCTGAGAATTAAAAATATTAAGTCGTCTTTGCAAAACTGGGAGTTTTTAAAATTATTAAGTTTGCTTTTTAAAAAATGTTAACCTTTAAAATTTGCATTCACCCTGGCCCCATTTGCCTGTGCTGTTACCTGCCTTTTGCTATCCAAATGGTAATAATTACCGTATGAGTAAGTGAATGTGTGTGGGGGTGGTAGGTAGTAGCATTAGCAAATAAATATAAAACTCACTCAAGATCCTTTTGGGTTTGAAACTAATGAATGGAACAAGCTGGAAAACACCTGTTTTCACAATTGCACTAATTACAGGTCATACATAAAGTTCATGTTTAAAAAAAGACAAATGAGATGTTATCCATATAACAAATTCACAGCATGGTTCTTTTGGATGGCGAGTCCATTCTTTTTTGGAATATGAAGAAAAATATCAAAGTTAGTGCTTTGTAAAATCTTTTGGGAATGCCTCTATTATAGAAAAAAAGGGCAAGTCTACATCTCATAATATGGTTCCCAAGCCCATGTAAAAAAGACACAACAGTTGCTTTTTTTTGCTAACCTGTCAAAACTTCTCATTATTTCCTGTTTGTAAGGTCTCGTTCCTTCTCATCTTGGCTCCAAGGTTGCTCTTAAGGTCTTCCAATCTTGTTCCTCTGAGTCCTTGTCTCTTCTGCTGGGCTTTCACAGCCC
This sequence comes from Sciurus vulgaris, assembly GCF_902686455.1. Classification (NCBI taxonomy): domain Eukaryota; kingdom Metazoa; phylum Chordata; class Mammalia; order Rodentia; family Sciuridae; genus Sciurus; species Sciurus vulgaris. Next base: position 115,660,227 of record NC_136466.1, read on the forward strand.
TTCATTCACGCCTCTGTACATATAATTCCAAAGTTGTACTCAAATGACTTGCTTATATCCTCTTTTCCCATTAGACCGTGAGCTCCATGGGACCAAGGACTGAGTCTTCTTTATTCCTTTCTGTTTCCATGGCCAGTGTACAGCTCTGTGTGAAACAGGTGTTCAGTCTGTGCTGAAAGCTGTCCTTGGATCTGTCTGCCACCGCTTTGCCTGACTCTGCATTTCTGAGATCTGCATTTCTGTGCATTTTCCCCCTCAATTTTTGTGGTTCTCACTAGTTTTGATTCTGAAGTTCTTAACTATGAAATAAAGATCTTGGCGACGGATGGAAGACCTGCAGAAACCAGGGTGTGTGTGTGAACTGACTCATTTTCTCCCATTTCTGGCTTCTCCCTCACATCCAGACTGCATTAGATGCTCTATTTTCATTTCTTCCTCTCATTTCCCTTTTGAAGTGCATCTAAAGGTGAGAAAACCTCATCTTAATATTATATTTGTACTTGCCAAAGACTATGCTGAATCCTGTTGCGATTCTTCAGTTATTCTGGAGAAAGTCATATCTTTCTATTACAAAATAAACTTCTTTGCAATTTTAACTATAAGAAGACTTCTAGTTTTTAAGTGTATTCTGATGTAAGCAAAACTCTGCTCTAAGATTTTTCTTGCATTATAAAAAAAAAGAAACCAAAAACCAAAACAAAAGAAAAAAACAGGCTAGAACAATTCTAGACTCAGTACAAATTACGGTTTTAAGAACATCTAATGGCATGGGGAATGGTCACCAGAAATGAAAAAAGGCACTGTATGTGAAACTGAACGGAATTAAATTCCATTTAGGTATGTTAATTTTTTTTTCTTTTTCCATGGGTGTATATACAGATTGAAAGTAACAACATAAAAATATAAACACATACTTGAAAGATGTGGAACTTGTAATAACTTCTTTTCTGAATTTTCTCAATTTACCATGATGCTCATGTACTTTTCTAATGAAACCCTAATATGATATTTAAAGGAAAAAAAAAATCTGGAAAACTTAAAAAGGGACTAGACTAAGATTTTTAAAAGAAAACTATTTTACATAGTATAGGCTGAGAAAGGGGAAGAGCAAAGAAACTTTTATTGTAATATTTTTAAATGAAATGCATTTTAAATTCACGAGCGCAGAGAACAGTGAGATCATGCTCCAAGCATCCATCAGTCAGCTTAAGCAGTTAACCACGCTGCCATCCTCCATCTATTCCCCACCACCACTTTTTATTCCATGCAGTACTTTAAAAGGAGCTCGGTTATCCTTTAATTTGTTTGGGTATATTTTGTTTTCTACAGCCTGGGTTTTCTCTTTGGGGGACGCTTGGCAAAGCCGCGAGCCTTCAGAACACCCACGAATGTGATAGAGCATCTTGCTTCTGCGAGTAGGTGCCCTTCGACCCTGCCTCCAGAAAACTCCCATTGAAGTCCCTGTGAGCAAACATCTATCAAAAGCAAAGCGATATGGTATTTACTCAACTTTTCTTCTGTCTGGTGGGTCAGAGAACAGACTCCAGTGTCCAGGAAAAAGCCGGGCCTGGCCGGGCCTTGGCAGCCCGAGCCGCCCCATTGTGATTCAAGATTCGGGGTGTAAACAAATGCAGTGTTTAACAATCGCCAGTTTGCTTTTAATGTTTTATAGCCGTGACTGGGGCTCGGGAAGAACACAGTAGTGTCTTCTTCACTGGAACTGAAGTTGAGGCTTTATTTAGTTTTTGGGCAAGCGGGACCGGCAGCTGCAGGCCCTCAATGGGCGCTTTCTAGTCCCGAGCGGGCTGCGCCGCCGCGTTGCTGGGAGCGGACGGTCTGGAGCCGCCCGCCGAGCGCGGCGGGGGCAGGAGGAAGCGGGACTGCGCCGGCCTGGCCTTCCCCGTCTCCGTGACAGGTGCGGCGGAACAAGGAGAAAAAGGAGCCCTCCCCACCCGCCCCCAGGCCTGGGCTCGGGGTCTGACACTAACTGTCGTGTTTTTTATTGCGTTTTTGTTTGGAGAACACAGAGCATTGGCAGGCAGAGATGTACCCTGTGGCTTGGGCTTTCTCTGCTCAGCCAGTGATGATGAAAACATTAACAAAGACTCTGACTTTGCTTAATGACCAAGACTCACTTAGATAACAGACCCGCTCTGCTGTTGGCAGACAGCCTCCTAGATGCTTGATGTGGTTAAAATGGGAAGGGACATTTGGAGGAAAGAACTGTAAGTCATATTTCCTTACCACCAAAGGAGATTATCTTCTCTTGATTTGGATTGATAACCCTGCTTATTATTAACTGTCATTTACTGAGAACTTATATGTGCCAGGCACGGAATTGGGTACTTTATATTCATTTTCTTACCTGCACAACCCTTCAAAGTGGTGTTGTTGTTGATTTTCTTTTCTTTCAACAAAAGAGAAAATAGGATTTCAGAAAGGTTAGTAAATTGTCCATTATTTTGTAGCATATAAGTGATGCAGCCAAAGATCCAATCTCTCAACAACCATAAAGTAACTTTGACTCATTCTATGGGGAAATTCACAACGTTTGCCTTGCAAATTCCAAGCTGAAGGCACCAGGTGGCTATGGGCTAAGGGAGTTAGCAGTGGGAAGGCAGAGTAAGTTAATTCAGATATACCGCAGTATCTACTCTTTTCATTGTAAAGAATTCCAGGAACATTCAGATAAATAGAATCAGTGGGCCCAGTTGAAAAAGCATCCCTCTCCATTACTTGATACTTCCCCATCTGGGCTTGGTGATGCTGTATACAAATTTTTAATAGCAGCAGGCCATCATAATCTTATTTTAAATAATTGTTCATTGATCAAAAAAGACTTCATTTTTGAACAGTTTGAAGTTTAAATAAAAATTGAAAAGATAGTGCAGAGTTTCCATAGCCCTTCACCTAGTTTCTCCATTAACATTTTTAATGTACATTAATGACATACAGTTGTCATAATAAGCCAATAGTGACACATTAACCAAAGAACATAGTTTATTCAAATTTCCTTAGTGTTAACCTAATTTCTTTCTCTACACCATGGTTCTGTTCAGGACACCACATTGCTTTTAGTTGTCATGTCTCCTTTGGGCTCCACTTGGTCTTAAGAGTTTTTCAGACTTAGTTGGTTTGGATTACCTTGACAGTTTTGAGAGCACTGGTAACTGATTTTGTAAGAGATAAGAGGATGTTCCTCTACTGTTATCTAATGTTCTTCTCCTGACTAGACTAGGGATAGTGGGTTTGGGGGAGAATACCATAGAGGTAAAATGCTAGGTTATCACCTCATACCCAGGTATGTTGAGAATTCATCATGATGAATAACTTCTGATGTTGACACTGATCACCTGGCTGAAGCGGTGTTCTTCAGTTTCTCCACTGTAAATTACTCCTGCCCCCTTTTGTACACCGTATTCTTTGAAAGTCACTATGCACAGTTCCTACCACTAGTGGTACTCATTAACTTTTAAAATAGTCCTATTTATTTCTCCCAGCCTCTCAGAATAATTTATTCTTATTTAGCCTTATTTTATATCAATTTTTTAAATCAGCTTCTCCACTTCTGCCCTATTCTCCAAATTGAAACTGACAAATTGTAGATTTTCAAAGCTCAGAGTGTATATTATGTACCTTGTCCTTTTCGAATTGGATTGGCAAAGCCAGATGAAGCAGAAAATCCATATGTGTATTGAAAGAATTTCTTATTTATTATTTCTTGAAAGAAAGGAAGTAGTTATCCTGGGGAAAGTCAGAAATTTGGGGGTGTCCTGATTTGATTTTGAATAACATAAAAGGTGAGTATAATCTTTACAGTATCCAGGTCCTAAGGACCCCTCATCTTTTCAAGAGAAGTTAGAGAGGTGAAGTGAGTTGTCCCAGGTCATAGAGGTGGATGGTTCAACTGTAAGGAAACAAGATCCGCCTGCTACAAGTAGGAACTAACCTCTGTTGTGAACACAGATTTCCCAATCAAACACAAAGGGCAGCTGGTTCTTTGATGGTGAGGAGGAGGAGGACAGAGATGATGAGGAAGGAAGAAGTTTGAAATGGAGGTAGTATCATTTTATCAATGATTCACACCCAAGTATTTGGTTGGACTACTACAATATTGCAAGGAAAAAGAAAACTGAACAATTTTAAAGTAGCCTTTACATGTTGGTACACCAGTTATCTTCCTAAACATTTCAAAATTTCTTCACTTCTGTCTTTGAGCTAATAAGGGCACTTTGTCATCTTATGCTTCTGCTTTAAATGCTTAATGTGTATTTTTGTAAATCAAAAAATTTAAAACAAAACATATAAAGAAAAAAATTGACAAGTTATGTTAGAAATATAACTAAATATTGTCTGGTAGTTGACTTATTCAGTGGAAAGAAAATGAAGCAAAGTTAGCAGTGTACCTTTGACCTTGAACTGCTGGTAACTATCTGTCTGAGGGCCACACTTCTTAGTGTGTTAGCGAGGGCCTGGATTATCACATATCTTACCTGTAGGTCAATTTTACCTAAATTTTCTTTGTGAATGGGAAGATTCAGAAAGCAAAGTTCAATTTCCTCCCAAAGAATCTGTCCCCAATTCTCCACATTGGAAGAAACTGGCAGGCAAGGTAGAGGAGGCTAAAAATTCACCCCAGAGAAGAATGGGAAAGTTGTTTCTCAGTGGAATACACTGAGGGTTTTTTTAAAGGAAGTACCTAACATACTTGTTTGATTTATTTTATCCACTATTTCTCAGAGGACAACAAGCATGTTTTCTGGTAATAAAAGCAGTATTCACAAAACTGTCTTTGAAATACATGCAGTGGCAATGAGGAGATGCAGGCACTGATGTAGCCCAATGTATCCAACCTTTTCAAGAGTGAGAATCTCCTTTGGAAGTCAAAAGAGGTGTGTAGGTTCCCATGTTCCCATATGAGAGTAAGTGAATCTTACTATCCATTCATTGTTGAACTGAACCATAAGCTGGGAATGATGCGAATCACATATTCTCACTGCAACTTCCATACACATTTGCAAAATCAGAGGCATATATGTATGAAGATATGTGTCTATTAAGACCACATAGTGCTTGCTGCAAAAAGCCTTGCAATGAGCCCTAAGACCTCTGGGTCCCCTAGTCAGGAAATCACAGGCCCCTGCTTCACCTGACCCCTGCTCACCTCTCTGGTCCTAATCTAGGTCTTCTTTTCTAGTGGAGGAGGTGTTCTGCCTGGACTTCCAGTTTCTAAGAATTTCCCTTCCTCCTCATATCTCCGTAGAAGACTGAGAAGGAACTCCCTGTGGGCTGGATTTAACTTGACTGGAGTTCTGATGCTCTTCCAGAGTTCCAGCATCTCTTGGTGACATTGGTGGTTGCCTCCTCCGGTCCCTACTCCCAACTCTTTGGAAGATGTACTGATCTCAAGGATAGTGAGAGTGTGCTGTAGTGGTACAGCATCAGCCATCTTGATACCCTGAACCTGCCCCTGTCACAGCACAAAGTCAGCCAAGTGAAAAAGGGTGTGTGAGCTCAGAGTTCTGACTCACTCTGAAGTTGTTCATGGGTCACCCTGTCCTATTCTGGCTTCTTGGGTATAATGCATTTTTGTTCTCAGTAAAGGGCTTGGTTCTTAGTGGAAATGTCCTCCACCCCAACCCTTTGGTTTCTCTGAAGGCAATTCTGATTTTCTACTCCAGTTGGGCTGTCTCAGGAAATAGCCAACACCTCCTTTTTCCCTACCTGCCCTCCTGATCAACTAACCCCCACTCTAGAGAGTAGAACCTGGGGTTTCTTCTTCCCTCAGCTTCCTGACCCCACACAAGCAAAAACAAACCTATCCCACTGTTGACTAACACCTAAATAGTAGAGAACTTTTAATTTCAGCTTTGACCTTTGGTGAAACTGCAAATATCCTCATGAGCAGAGGTCATTGTTAAGCCACACATATCAGTAAGTGACCACTGAATAAGCTCATAAGATGCTTTTATGGTGGCAGATTTCAACAGTGTGAAGATTGAAAAAGAACTGGGAAACTTCCTCTTCCTACTTCCACCAGTAGGAGAAGTAAAAAGGAAAACCCAAGGTTAGACAAATTAAAATTAAAATTAGGGTTTTTACCCTATCTATTATTTCAGAATATAGTAATTAGTAATTAAAAGTTCCTTTCTATAGCAGATATAGGCAAATTTCTGAAGACTTTAATTTAGATCACACTGGAAATAATCAGAGTGGAAAACAAGTCCTGATAGGTACACAAGATGGGCCCAGGATGGAAGAACATTAGTACCATTGAGGTAGTGAGATGCAAGCCAGTCAACAGTGGCTAATACTTAGCACTCACTGTGTTCCAGGGCTGTGCTATGTGATTTATAGCCAAGAGAGGTAATTTAATTCCCCCTTTTTAATAGGAGAGGAAATCAAGATCCAAAATGATTAAATAATTTGCCTAACCCACTTAGTAAGTGTTGGGGCCAGGTGATGAACCTAGGATGAATCTAAATCTCAAACTTAACATTCTATGATATGGACCAATGAAATGGAGCCAAAACACACTCTGGTTTCAATTTGAGTGTTGACTCCTAGCTGTGGGACCTTAGGGCATGTCATTTGACTTTTGTGGCCTTAATTCCATCAACTGTAAAAAGAGATTGGAGTAGAGGACCCTGCTCCAACATGTGGGGATTCTATGTGAAGTGCATTCTTGACCACCTGTGCAACTAATGGAGCAAGACTGAGGGTGGGTTTCATCCTTCCCACCTCCCGGTACTTACCTCAAGGACTAATGTGCATGGAGTTGCTTTTATTCCTTTTTCCTTATCTCCCCTGAGAGTTACTCTCCATCATGATGATAACACAACTGATATGAGAGGGTGCTTCTGAGATACAGAGGGAGTGGGGAAGAAATGCGCATGGAGTCAGGTAGAACTGAATACCAGCATCAATTTGGTCAAGTCGTCTTCTCTGAGCTTTGGCTTCCACATTCATGGGGGCTAGAATAGCAACTCCAAGAGCTTTTGTAGAGATAATGTATGTAAAGAACCCAATTCTGTGCCTGGTACATAGTGCTCAGTAAATGTTAGTTCCAGTTCCACTTTCTATCATTTTCCCTTCCTAACAGGTGACATGCAGAATCCAGAGTTGGGAGGACAGTAGGTATATCCTGCCACCTCCTATTCCCTTTGTGTATCTACTTCCTTTTTGTAGATACATTTTGAATTACTTGCCTAACTTCTCTTATTTAGGAACATCCCTAGCCACACAGAGGCTTTCAGATCCAAATAACAAAAAGTACAATTTAAATAGGTTTAAGTAAGAAAGGAAATTAGCTGGTTCATCGACTTGAACAGTCAACAGAATGTAAGCTGCAGGTGAGTCTTACTCCAGCAGGGCAGTGACAGTAGTAAGGAGCAGCTGTCTGTCTCCATTCTGCTTTCTGTGCTGTTGGGTTAATATTTGACTCCCCTGAATGTCATCCACTGGCTGGCAGCAGCTCCTGGAAGGAGCCACATGCTTTTTCACTGACACCCAGCAAGGCAGAAATAATGTCTTTGCAGTAGTTATCAGCATAAACCCTGATTGGACTGGTTTAGGTCGCGTGTGCTTCTTTGACTCAATCACTATGTCTAGGTATCTGTTGATGAGCTTGGCCAAGGTCATGTGCTTCATTTCTTTGCAGGGAGGAAAGAGTCATATTTCTTTGATCCCCAAATAGAAACCAGGTGTTCTTGAGAAGGGGTAAGGTAATAAATATCTGGTGGGTGCCTGAAGAACTTTGAAGGGAAAGGCATAGTTCTGGGGTCACGGGAGCTGAGTCACAGTTATGGCCTTGTTCCAGAAGATGGGTCTCAAAATCTTACTGCTGTTTTCCAGAGCTGCTCTGCTTTATGATGTACTCCGGCTTGTTTGTTTATTTCCTCCTTTTAATCTGTTGTGTTCCTCTTTTCTATGACTACCTAACAAACTACCCCAATCTTAGCAGCTTAAAACCACAACCATTTTATTATTTCACATAATTCCAGGTTGACTGGGTTTAGCTGGGTAATACTGCTTTATGTGATATTGGCTGAAGGGTCAACACCTGGGGGAATTGGCTGCTCCAGAAGGTCCAAGACTGGCTTAACACATCCTTAACAGGTAGTTTTAAATGTCACCTTGGCTAGGCTACATTACCCAGCTATTTAATCAAATGCTAATCTAGGTGCTGCTATGAAAGTATTTTGTAAATGTGATTAGCATCCACTCTTAGTTGATTGTATGTAAAAGGGGTCACCTTAGATAATGTGGGTATGCCTTATCCTATCAGTTGGAAAGCCCTGAGGGCAAAAAATGAGGTTATTCGGGAAATTAAATCTGCAGCAACTCTTGCCTGAGTTTTGAAACTGCTTCCAGCTCCCAAGCATTTCAGATTTGGAATTTGCCTTTCCATATAACTGCATGAATCGATTCCTTAAAATAAATCTTTATCATCTATCTGTCTGTCTATCTATCTATCTATCTATCTATCTATCTATCTATCTATCTATCATCTATCTATCTAATCTCCTATTGGTTTTGTTTCTTTGAAGAACCCTAAAACAACAGCAGCAGGGTTGACTGAGCTGAGACAAAATGGGCAAAGCTTGTAAAATGAGCAGAAGAAAATGACAGGAGAGGTTAATAGATGTCAGGTTAATAACCAATAATTACTTATTTCCTCTGGATCTGCAAAGCTTTTTTTCAAAGTGTGCGTGTATGTCAAAACTTTTTACAAAATTCACTTTTTATTTTTTAAAACTTCTGCTGAGTAAGCAAGGTGAGAGGTTCAAGGTTACATGACCATCAGAAATCAGTTGGATATTGAATCAGCCCCAAATCTTTCTTAAACATTACCACTGAGTCCATGGTTCTGTTTGGTAAATCAGGGTTAGAGGTGGGAATCCTCAGAGGTGGCATGCTCCATGTGCTCAAGGACCTTAGCTATACTGGTAGATAAAACAAACAGCTAGCAGTAAAGTACACGAGACAGCCCTTTCCCCCTCTGTTGCACTCCTGCTCATTCCTACAGCTTCTCTCACCTGAACTATATCTATTCTCCTAGATGGAGTTGCTTCTTTCCCTTCTCTGAGTTTTCACAGTTCTTTGTAGGCACCTTCAATGTATCGTCTACACTGATAAATGGCAGCATTTTGCTATGTGCAGTAGGCAGAATTCTAGATGACCTCCAATGATCCCTCCCACTGATTGTGATCGCCGCTGGAACTATGATGAGTTTCTCCCCAGTCAGCAGATGGCAAAGAGGGTTCTGCAGATGGAATTAAGGGACAAAATCTGTGGGCTTTAAGATAGTGAGATTACCGTGGTTAGACAGGCCTAATGAAGGCAGCTTTTCCAAGCAATGAGGTTCTTGAAAGGAGGGTGGAAGTGTGAGAGGATTTGGTACAAAGGAGATACCTAGTTGTTTGCTTGGACATGGAGGAATCCATAAGGCAAGGAATGCAAGCAGCTTCTAGGATCTGAAAGCGACCCCTGGCTGACAGCCAACAAGGAAATTCAGTCCTACAATCTCAAGGAACTGAATTGTGCCCCAGCCACATGACCTTGGAATGGAATGCCAGCTTCAGATGAAAATGAAGACTATCTCACACCTCACTACTTTAGCACAGTGAGACCCTGAGCAGACAGCGTACTTGTGCTTTACCTAGAGTTTTGACTCATGGAACTATGAACTAAAAATAAATGCTGTTTCTAGCTGCTAATGATTACAGTGATTTGTGATCATTGGTTACGTAGCTACAGAAACAAGTATATCATACATTTGTCCTCTCCACTGAATTATGATCTCCTGGAAGGTAGTGTCCATGTTTTATTGATCACCATATGCAGACCCCTCTAAACAAAGTACCTGACTCAGAGCAATGGCCTAATATGTGTCTCTTATTTAATAGATTAATAAAAGAATAGTACCTTTGCAGTTTGCAGTACTGTATAGGCAATTAGAGATGAGGATCAAATGCACTCAATTTATTTCACTAAGTGTTCTTCAAATGCCCTTGTCAAGTTCATCCATAATAATTTCTCTAATTCTCTAGACCTCCCAGTGTGTTTTACCATAAAATATAGGGTTTTCAAATGTTACTGACTCTGATAGTTAATTACAGCTATGCTACTAGAGATTGGAGCTGATGGAGAAATAAAAATAAGAGATAAGAACACATGTTCTGCATTTTGTGTCCCCACCAAAATTCATATGTTAAAATCCTCACCCTTAATAAGGTATAAGGAGGTGGGGTCTTTGAGAGGTGATTATCTCATGACCATGAAGCTCTTGTGAATGGGGTTAATGTGAGGACACAGTAAGAAGATGCCCTCTGTGAACCGGGAAATAGCCCTTACCAGACATGGAATCTGCTAGTATCTTGGAATTCCCAATCTGTAACTTCTAGAACTGTGAGAAATAAATTTGTTATTTATAAGCTTTACTATGTATTAATTACCCAATCTGCCATTTTATTATAGCAGCTCCAATGGACTAAGACTCATTTTGAGAAATAACTTCAATATGCTTCCTTTACAGAACTTCTGATTGAAGATACTCATGATGAGAACTTTGGGCAACTCAGTTCATCTCGTTGCAGGTCTATTTCTTCTCAAGTAACAGGAGAGAATACATTGTGGCATGCGCCCAGCTCTAGCATTGAGTAATCTACGATCTGGAGTGCCCTGCAGCCCTAGTCCCTCTCTGTGTGTATGGATGGCCACATTGTGTTTTGCAGGTTCAAGAAGTGAAGTGGCCCCAAATAATTTATACATCTAACACACTGTGTTATTTTCTCCCCATAGGTCAAAAGGAACATCTCAGAGTCCTTGAATAAGTAAACTGTATATTTTCAAGATTCTTCTAACATCTTAAACTGAGGTTGTAAAAGAGGGTAAGTAGCTTTTAGACTCTGATAAAATTCAAGCATTGCACCCTGGCGGGAAGGGTCCCAACCTAAAAGGCTTGACATTTGCCTTCCCGGCACAATAGAGCCTGTACTCCAAGTAAGAGGAGAATGACTTGATGCTTGAACTATGCTTTATAGTCCTCCCCCAATGAAGGGGGAGCTTGGATGACGTCAAAACAAGCATCTCGAGGGTAGATGAAGGCATCTGAAGTGAGTAACAGCCAGGGCTTCCAGTTGACTAGGCCATTTTAACCCAGGATTTAAAATGCATTCGTAACTGATTTTGCTGCCCTCCTTGAACAGAAAAATATTCAAAGGAAGAGACTTCTCATTTGCTGAAATGTTGAAAATATAGTGGTGAACCAAGCAGATAAAATCCATGCCACATGAGATTAAAATATTAAGAATACTAAGTAGAGGTCACTTTGGTTAGGGGATTCAATTTCCTTTTCATTTTCATAAATGCCCACGAAATGACCAGCACTGAACAGGGAGGTGGATTTTTAAGACATTAAAGATCTTCAATTCTCATACCTATTTATATCCACAGACTCTATCTGAGGTCCTGTATGCCCTTTTCAGGGATTTGGGGTGTAGCTGGCTGCAGGGAACACTATCCTAGCCAGGGGGTCAACCTCTACATCCTCTCCTGAGCCTGTGGGTGGGGCCAGTGGGTTCCCAGTACTTTCTCTAGTTGCCCGCCTGCAGTGACACACAGTGTGCCACATGGGGCTTCCCTAAGAATCTGGAATCTAACTTTGGCACCAAGAAGGAATTTGGAATGATATGATGCACCACTCTCTGCTCAGGGCCTTCCCTGAGCAGAGGACAGGTCCTCCCTGGCCAGGACAACAAACAGGGCGCTGGACCAATCGAAGGACCAGCTGACATGCTGCCCTGGGAAATCAAAGGGGAGTCTCCAGGGACTTTTCTCATGAAGCACCTCTGGAGCAAGAAAGTGTTTTGGCTGTGACCAATAAGTTCTGAAGCTAAGGAATCTTTTCAAATCCATCAATAACAAAAAACATATTTCTGTCTACTATGCCAGAAGAAGGACAATGTTATTTTTCTGTTCTCTTTATGCAGAATGGCATTCCAAAGTTTTTGCCAGATGAGGAAGAACCAAAGAGGATGACATTAAAAAAAAAAAAAAAAAAGTTATATAGGTGGGTCAAACAGCTTAGTAGTAAATAACGATAAGTATTAACTAATACAAAGGATAATCTATTTTCTGGATATTTAAAAAAAATTTAATTTCCGTGGTTTCTTTTCTCATTCTAAATAGATATTTACTCTTGGACCTAATTTTATATTCTGTTCCATAAAGAGTACAATGTTTTATCAGTTTTGGAAAATTCTGGATCTGCATTTAGCAGAGATCCTTTTCCTGAGAAATGGGGTTGGAGTCAGAATAATTATTCAAATCATGAGAAATCAATTCCCACAGCTTCTCTTTGTTCAAAGTCCTCACCCTTTCCTAGTTGGTCTTGAGTCTACTTAAAAACCTAGAAGATTCCCATGTCAATAAGGAGTCTTTAAAATACCTACACCTTGATACCTGCCTGCCCTGATCTTACTGAAAAGTTGGGCATCACTGACTTCCTAATTTGGAAGAAGGAGGGTTTGCCTGGATCAAGTTTTGGAAGGGAATTACTTTAAAAATTCAAATCTCCCAAAATTGAAAAGCATATCATTTTGTTAGTATATTTCTTTGGAAATAGTTATTAATATGGAGACGGCCAATTTCAAATGTCTTTGTACACCACATCAACGAACATTTTCCATTTATTCAGGAGGGAATGGACAGGCTGAAAGCCAATGAAGGGAAAAGAAAGGGCTGCCCATTTTGTTGCAACAAAACCAAAGGGCTCTTGATTTATCAGTATGTTTGGCATACTCTTTATCATACTGGCGGGGGGAAAGCAGTGAGGATGGGGTGGTGGAAATAAAGGGTTGTAAATTTTATAAATGCAAGTCCTCTAAAGTAGGCCAATTGGTCAGCTGCAGACTTGGCAGCATCCTAAGGCATGTGTGCCGGGGCAGCTTCGGAACACGATGTTCTGTTTCACTTCTGAGAGCAGAGGAAAGTGGAATAAGGGCTCAACCCAGGACAGAGGTCTCAGCACAGACATGAAAAAGGCTGAAAGACAAAGAAAACACTAAGGAATAAAAGCTACATCGTTAGACTGCTGACCACAAAATGAAAAGAGAGAGTGGTAAAGCCCCTGAGAGGTACTGTGGTACTGATGTTTGCTGAAACTACTTTTTGGAAAATTCAGAGCAGTTTTGTGCTAATTAAAAGTAATAACTGAATGTTTTATGTAAGAGTAATGATGACATTTTGTGAAAGTACTTGGGAATAATGCTGAGTCTATAAACTTTGAACCATGAAAATGCATAGCAAACAGAAAATAAAAAGAATATTGAAGTTTGAAGCTCAGTCCTTTAGCTCCAAATTTAACTAGAACCTGCTAGGGCTTTTTCAAACCTACGTTTTTATTTCACAGGATTTAAGTTAGTATTTGGATACTAATGAATAAAATGATAAAGTAGAATATATAAGAATAACTTAAAAAATTTGGCATATTTGAGTAGTCACACCTCAAGTATTTTCAAATGTTTTCTGAGAAAGTAAGCTGACTACTTAAAGGGCAAAAAATTTTAAATGGTGTTAATAGTTCAAGAAAAACAAAGACCCTATAGTAAATTATATTTAAGTTCATAAAACATTTTATGATATGGTATCAGCTACCCATATCTTGAGATTTTCTTTTTTATCCAAGTGATTTTGAATTGTATTATGGTGGCATTCTATTGGATGGAATCATTATAACTGATTGCATGCAATAGATAACTTCACATATGCTTTCCTTCAAATGGCTGGTATTGTCATAAATTTGAAAGGAAAAAGATCAAACTAGTGATAATTGCTTCATTCCACTGTACACTATCATTTAACAATATTAAATTGAAAGTAACTTCTTAAGGAATGTCTCCATGCTTGATTTATTGCACAAAAATCAAGTGCCATTGTAAAAAATGAATTTTACTTAGTAGTACCTCTTCTTCCTCCACGTACACACTAAAAGAAAAACAAACAAACAAAAAAACCACCTATTCATCAGTGTAAAAAGCAGAGACTGAAGAGGCCAAGACTCAGCTGGTCTTTGTAAAGGAGTTTATGGCTTTCAGCTGAAATCTCTAAGTGGGAATTCTCATTCTCAGCTGCTGGCTCCCTGTGAGCTCCCTGTGGCCTCTGACCCCATTTCCATGGAGACAGAGGTGGGAAGGGTAAAAAATAAGTAGAGGAGGAAACTTTTTTTAAGACAGCATTTCCAAATTCCCACTCCTCCAGTACTAATTAATGACTGTCCAAGTTAAAACGGGCCACACGTTAATCACTGAAATTCACTTTCTTTCAAGTTAAATGATGACAATAAGGTATTCGGTCATAAAGATACAATTGTAGAGATAAAAGATAGTACCTGCCCTGTTTGAGACTTTTGAATTGAAGCTTGAAATGAAGGCAAAATGACTGCTGACTGAAGCATAGAGAGATAATTTTGCCATTTTCCAGGGTCTGGTTTTTGACTGAACAGTGTGAATGTTATTGTGTCGGACATCTGGGCCTTCAGTCACCTGTGGAGGTTAGTGTCTTCCCAAATATCAGAAACTTGACATCTTCATCAGGAGAACGTAAAAAAAAAGTGATGGTTTCCTCACATGTATGGGTTAATCTACTCCCTGGTCTACCAGCTTTTGTTCCTTACCATTTACCTGAAGCTAATAAAAATAATGAAGTTACTACACTAGCTATATCACCAGCTCTGCAAAAGGCTACCAGCAGTCAGGTACTATGTCATTACTGCATAAAGCAGTAGCAATACTGTACAATTTTTTTTTCTCACTTAACCATAGTCTCTTTGAAAAAAAACATTATTAGGGACAAGTGCAAACATATACAAAAGAGCACTGTAATGAGCCCCTTGCCCCCGTCATTCAGTTATGACAAGCATTCACTCAGGGCCACTCCTATCTTATTCATTTCCCTACCCAATCCTCTCTCTATTAATTTGAAGCATGTTTAAGAGATTTTTTACCCCCAAATATTTTAGTATGCATTTATGAGATATAAAGTTTCATTAAAACTAAATACAGTATCATTAGTATACCTAAAGAATTAAGAGTACCTAATGTCAATATCAAATCAGAGAGGTGGCAGAGTTGATTATGGTTGTTATTCTTGTATCATTCTTCTCTACATTTTGTAAATGCAGAAAGTGAGGGCATGAAAAGTCCCAAAACCCTGCACAGTATCTCACAGAGGGTAAGTGGGAGAATCTGAATTAAAATCCAGATACAGTGGAATACAAAGCCCATGTTAGTTAGGTAAGTGAGCCCCCAAGATCACAAGGTTTATGATAAAAATAAGGATAGCTAACATTTTTCAAGTACTTACTATGAGCTAAACTTTGTTCTGATTACTTGCCTTAACTCATTTAATTCCCACCACCACCCAGTGAGGAGGTGCTATTATCCCCATTTTACAGGCAGGAAATGAAGGAACGGTGAGGCTAGGCAACAGCCGGAGAGTGGTGCATTTGGTCAGGGAATGCACTCACTTATTCACTTACTTTATCACTGATTCTTCATCTGTCTAAATCTATTAATATATGCATCAATATTTTTATTTATGAGAACATATTTTCATGGCTCAAAATTCAAGAGGTTCTAAAAGGTGCACACGGAAAAAAATCTTTATCGCCTCCCTTCCCTATTGCGCAGTTCCTGCTCCCAGTGTGGACCAATATTTTCAGTGTTCTGAGTTTTTCCTGCAGAGAGAGCATATGTTATATGAGCAAATGCAAATCCTAGGCCTTCTAAGGAAGGCAACATTCTAGACTCATTGTCCTGCACTTGGTTTGGTTTTGTACTTAATATAGTTTAGAACTGTATCATTCTCTGTTACACAGAACCCAATGGCTCCATCTTGCCCATTCACTTTGGCAAGCACATCCAGGTCTGAGTTCCTAAGTCTTTAAATCGTAACTGCCATGTCAATATTTAATGTGGAATTGGAACTTTCAGTTTTCCTTGCTCAGATTTTGAGGCTGCCTAAGCACTCCAAAATCAATTCATTCTGCTAGCATTGCCCTAGGCAATGCCCTGAAACTTCCTTTAAAAGCAGAACACACTGAACTGTGTTCCCTGAGATCCTAGCAAAGTTTCATTTAAAAATAATGCAACATCAACCAGCCTTTAGATTTTCTTTGATTTATTCCTTTCATTTTGTAGTTACAATTTAAAGTGTTATCAAAGAGGACAGAATAGCTTGCAGTAAAATACACTGCCAACCGATGTAGTAAAATACAAATAAGATATAAAGATGGAAAAATATTCTTAAATATTTCTTCTGAGAATTTCTAACCACATGGACTTGGGGCCATAATTACAAATATATGGACAGTATTCTAAAAGACCCTAAAGTGATATTGCCCTCAAATGCCTGGCAGAAGCAAACACAAATCCTTCTTAAACGCAGGCCTCAAACAGATTCCTATGTGTAAAATTTCATGGAACATCTGGCATTGGTATTTTCTTTCTCTACACAAACACACACTCACCCCCCTCACCACATATACTAACATGAGCAAACAAGTCATCATGAATAAGAATCAGCAAAACAAAAAATATAGAAATAGACCTATTGGAATTATCAGATAAAAGTATAAAGAAAAGTACAGTTTTAGGAAAATAGAAGAACTTGAAAAGGAATGAAAATATAAAGGAGGCCAAGAGATGTTGAAGATGAGGTGCGATTATCTGATGTGATCAGATTGCTAGAAAAGATAATAGGAAGAATGAAGGAGAAACAATGTTTGAAAAGAAAGTGATTGAAAATTTAATAGATTTTAAGTTATGTAAAAATTGTGGAATTGAATTGGTATCTATATTTAAAGACTGATTATTATATTCAGGCATCCTAGCAAATCCCAGACATGTTCTGACACTTAGAGAGGCAAAGCAAAAAAGGAACAATGTCTATGAATTTGTGTTACAGAGAAATGCTGTTTTACTATGAAGGAACAATGGATTTGACAGTTGATCTCTCAGCAACATGGAAAGGAGGATAGTGGGATACTATTTTTAAATTACAAGAGAGAAAATAACTGTCACCATAGAATTGTTCTCACAGTAAAATACCATTTAAAAATAGGATGAGATAAAGAACTTCCATAAAAAACTAAGGGAATTGACCGCGACCAGACCTTTACTAAAAGAACTCCTACATGACAAATGTGAAGAAAAAAGAACCTCAGAAGACCTGAATTTCATGGAAAAATAATTACCAACAAAAATAAGAGTGTGTTGGTATCTAAATGTCAACAATGGAATATAACAACAATGTTCCACTTATGAGTGCGAAAACAAATTAAAAATGAAATTCTTGATTAAGAAAACACATCTGAAGGAATGTCATTTAATTTTAGAACATCATGAACTTCTCTTTGGAGTAGAAATGTTGATTAAATTCATACTTTTAAAACTTAAGTACTTATGATAAAATTACTAGGATATACTCAAACTATAAAACAAGCAGAGGAAAAAAAATGAAAGGAGGAAAAAGTAAATCTTGAACAACCCAAAGAAAAATAAAATGGGAAAAACTAAACAAAACAAGACTTGGAGCAAGTAGGATATAAAAGTAAGAAGGTAGAAATGAATTCAAAAGGACCAGTTTTCAATGTAGGTGAACTAAGGTCTCAATGACAAGTCTATCAGACTGGACTTTTAAAGCAATATTACTTCAAGTACATACATGACTGCATGACCGATGTGATCCTACAACATGTATAATCAGAAAAATGAGAAATTATTCTCCATTTATGTATGATTTATCAAAATGCATCAATGCACCCTATGGTCATGTACAACTAATTAGAACAAATTAAAAATTAAATAAAAAAGTAATATGCTGTTTTACAGGAGCCACATTCAACCAAAACTTAAGTACAGAAAAAGATTAAAAATCAATAGATGGAAAGCTAGACATTAGATAGGTAACAGAGAAAAGTTAGCAAGAACTGTTTTAATTTTGGACATAATGGGCTTTAAGGTTAAAAACATTATCAGAAATAAAGTGTTACTTTATAAAAGTTTTGATTGGCTGGGATGATGTAGCAACTTTAATTCATATGGTCTAATAACATAGTTAAGCATATAGAATAAATATGAAAAGGACTACAATGTAAAACTGACAAATGGGTCATCACACCAGAGATGCAGTTCTTCAACTTGAGTGTGTGTCAGTATCACTGGAAAGCTTGTTGAAACACAGCTTTCTGGTCCCACTGACAGTTTCTGAAGCAGTAGGTCTGTGGTTAGGCCTGATCACAACTGATGTTGGTCCAAGGACCACACACCATCAGAGGCAATGTTCTAGGGAAGAGCTCTGTGTAGTTTATAGTAGCACTGGTCATCATAGAAAAGTATTGACAAGGACTCATTGTGGCATTCCACAACAGAAACTATCAATAACTCATAGTACATTCAGACAATTGGATGCTATACAGTGAGGATGACAAGGAATGAACTGTAGATATGATGTAAGTAATTCTCAAAATTAATGTTCGGATACAGTGGCACATGCCTGTAATCCCAGTGACTTGGAAGGCTGAGGCAGGAGGATTTCAAGTTTAAGATCAGCCTTAACAACTTAGCAAGACCCTATCTCACAATAAAAAAATTAAAAAAAAAAAACAATAATATTAAAAATAATGTTTGAATGAAAGAAAATGTGAGGAAAATATATAAAGTAGAATTTCATTCATTTAAAATTCAAGGTAAAACCAATTAAGATATTATTTAGGGATGTATCTAGTTATGATGAAATCATAAAGAAAAACAAACAAACAAAAAATATCCCCAAAACCCAAAATGAATAACCTCATAAAAAGGTATCAGTAAGAGACAGCAGGACAGCAGTTTCCTGTGGGGCAGAGGTAGGGATACACAGTCATGGACATTAATGTTCTATTCTTAAGCTGGGAGGTGAGTTATTGGATGTTCTTTTATTCTAAATTGTACAGCTAAATGATGCATGCTTTTTGTATCTAAGATAATTCTGCATGACCCATGTGATCCTATAATTTGTATAATCAGAAAAATGAGATTATACTTCATGTATGTATGCTCTATCAAAATGTATAAGTGCATCCTACTGTCATGCATAACTAATTAGAATAACAAAAAAAGTTAAAAACCAGATAATGTCTATGTAGCTCACTTCCAACTAAAGTGGTCAAGAAAGATTCCACACAGAATTGGGATTTAACCTATTGCTGGAAGTTTGATATGTAAAGCTGGGGGAAGGTGCAGAGGATAATTTTGGCATAATCAAGCTTCAAGAAGACACCCAATCTGAGCAGAGGGATTTGGTCATATACGATATGGCAGGCAAATCAGGTTGGTAAAGCAGTTAAACCAAAGTCTTAATTCAATTGACTATACAAGGACAGAATTTGAGAAGAGATGACACATGACATGTCCTTTCTGATAAGAGAAGGGGGTCAGGGAGGGCAGACATGTGGCTGCTTCCTGTTCCTGCAGGAAAATTCAGTGTGGTTTACCAGAAAGTGGTAGGCAAGAAAAGTCTGGTTCTGTATTCAGACTCATCTATTTCGAAAGCAAAACATCTTTGACTTATTAACTTTTATTTTTATTGAAGTAATTTGAGGCAAAACATGTATGAAATGTTAAGTCTATAAATCTATAAGGTTTACAATGAAAAATAAGTTAAACTTCTCCAACACTGCCCATTCTGAAGTTTTACTACATACTTTTAAGATTTTAGGCTTTTTCTTTTGATTTTCAATTCCATTTTTTAAAGAAACAGGCTATACTGCAACTTCTTTACTTAGACCTGATTTTCTCTGTTAGATGAGAATTGAGCTCTTTTATCACCACCAGACCTTGACACTACTTTCTTACCTTTCTCCTCCCAACAAAAATCTCCCACAGTTTTTGATTACATTGACATACATAGTGTTTACCTTTTTACAATCATGTAAATATTGTTCTCTGCTGTCATGTGGATTACTGTGAATTTCTTTTCTTGGTTAACTTTCAAATTTTACAGGAGCTGATTCAATCTTATATTTTCAGTTTTTTATTTATCTATCCATAGGTCATCCCGGAGCCCTCCATTCAGGTCTTTAAAATGTCCTTCAATATGATCAAACCTAGTCGGTAAATTCTACATTCTATTTTTTTCCTCCTGGAGACATCCTTCTTGGAGTATCCATCTTCTCATTCCGGTTTGCTGAAGAGTTATTATCCCAGGACTTCATGCAGTCCCATCCTAGGAATTCCTGATAACCTCTGTTTATCTGTTGAATATCATCTTCCTTTTTCTCCTGTGTGCCTAGGGTGTAGGTTTATCAAAAGGTAGGTCTTTCAGTACACTGGTCCATCTGGTTCTTTAGGGAACCCCAAATGCCAGTTCTCTTTGAGTCTTATCTCTTGGGCTTATCAGCCGTCTCAGAAAGAATCCCTCAGCTGCCTGGTGGTGGGGATGTGTGCATCAGACTGGCAGCCAGGGTTTTGGCTGCAGAGGTTGTGTCCTGGAAAGGCCTCGGGTAAGGGAGCAGGTTTCTTTTGCAGTATGCAGAAACTTATTTAATCATTCTGTTTTCAATAAAAAGCCTGACTTTCACCTTCAAATGCCTGGGGTCTAAAAAGTAGCTCTGTCCAGTTTAGATGGATGAAGATTAGAAACCATATTATCATGCGTCGATAAAACTCGACGAACAACAGCCAGCAGGGCAGAGGGAAAGGTGGTCGTGTTTTGTTTTTAACAACAATTATGGCACAGTCTGACCCTTCTGCCACAGCTAACAAAGCAGCTGCTCAGAAGTTGGCAGGAACTCGCGACCCTGGAGTGACCTTTGCTCCCTTGGCTCTCACCCAGTTTTACGAGGAGTGACCCAATTGTCTCACTGGAGACCTGCTTGGGAGGGGGTGCTAGCTCACTCCAGCCAGCAGTCTTGCTGCAAGAATATGTGGGCAGGAACCAGGGGCAAGAATATAGCTCTTTAAACATGAAATACACGGTCAGTGGTACCACGTGAAAAAAAAAAAAAAAAAAAAAAAAAAAAAAAAAAAAAAAAAAAAAAAAAGAAACCATATTATCAGATCATAAAACTATCAAGATTATAAAAGGGTAAGTCAATTAAATTTTATAGTCAACAAATATTTATTGAGTGCCTAATTTGAACAAGGCATGGCATTAGAAATGGAGTTAAAGCCTGCTTCTTTACCAAATTCCTTGGAACTGAAACCCACTCTTTGAGGGAAGAAAGAGTCAAGTTTGGTACAAATCCCAGAAAGCAGTGCTGACATACAAAGTTTTGAAATTCGGAAAGGTCTAGGCTAAATGTGGAAATCATTTCAAAAAAGATAAAGGAAAGCTTAGAAATGCCAGCCTCATCAATAGAGAAACTAAAATGTTTCAGAAACATTTCTCATCTCTAAGCCTCTTGCCAAGGAAAACAACTACATCTTTTAACAATTTTGGTGTAGTAGGACATATATTCTTCAGATGCTATGTGAAGTTTTTGGTCTAAACTAAATTCTTGTTTGCTGATGTGTGTCTGCTCTGTGCAAGTCTACCAGAAGACACTTTTTATGTTATTCAGGTGATGTGGAGTGGAATGATCTTCATAGAGCAGCAGTTCTCAAAGTGCGGTCTGTGGGCCTCTGGGGATTCCTGTGGTCAAACTGTTCTTTCTGTTGCTACTAAGACATGACTGTCCTTGCCCTGTGTGGACATCTGCACCAGTAGTATCTGTGGGGTAGCAGGAACCAAGATAGTGTGGTGCAGCTGTACCAGCGGGTATTGTGCTCCTTGTCACCAGGCCCTGAGGGGGAAACAGCAAGTTCTGGTTCAGAAGGCCTTTGATGAAACATGAAATGTGATCTCCAGGACACTTAAAGTATGCCTTCAAGATACCCTGTGTGGCACAAAGAGCAATGCCCATGAAGCACTTCTGTTGCCAAATGAGGCAGGAGATTGGCTTGGGAAGAGTGCGCACTTAACTGCAAGAGATGCAGGCCTTTTTCACAAAACATGTCTTTTTACTCAAAAGAATCACAGAAAATTATGGTTGTTCATATTTGAGTATTAGTTAGACCTTTTCTCAAAAATTAAAGAAGTTAGTCTGTCACTTCAAGGGAAATAACTGGCAATATTTGTTGCCAATCATAAAGTTCAAGATTTCAAGCAAAAGTGGGAACTTGGTAAAACTCCTACCCACCACTGTGAACTTGACCACATCCTTGTGCTTAGAGGTATTGCTGATAAGATGGATGGTGATGTTAACAATTGTGATATTTTGATATTTTACTAGTAATAAAATTGATTAAATGTGTCAAATTTGGGAAGAACAACAAAGCTCAACAAACTAGCATTTGTGAACGATCCATTCAAAGAAAAAGATAGACAAAATAATTTTAATTTGACAGAGCAACATTTACGAAATTACTACTTGGTAAATTTGGGGTAGTGTTAAAGAATACTGTCCACAGTGACTTTAAAAGGCTATTCAAACTTGCCTCCATTTTCCAATTACATATCTGTGTGGAGTTTTCTTCATATACTTCAACCAAAACAACATATGAACAGAATAAAGAAATCAGTGTGAGAATTCAGGCTTCTATTGAGTCGGACTTTAAAGAGATAATGCAAAAATGCTACTAGTCTCCACATTATATTTTGAAGAGTTAATTTTTATAAAATGTAGTGATTCTTGGTTGGAGGTGATATTGACCACCCTACCCTCCAGGGATCCTGGCAATATCTGTGGACATTTTTAGTTGTCACAATGTGGGGAGATGGGGGATGTTACTGACACTTAGTGAGTAGAAGCCAGGGATGTTGTTGAACATCCCCCAGTGTACAAGACAGCCCCACAACAGTTATCTGCACAAAACATCAATAGCACCAAAGCTGAGAAACTATGGAATAAGCAATAGAAGAGAGATGCAAAAAAGCTGCCTGTCGAAAAGGACAGTAAAGCACAGCCACTCTAAGCATTGTGTGTCCAAATGCTACGTTTTTAGATCAAGGGACAAACAGATCAGCAAAGGCTAGTAGGTTCAAGCCATGAGAGCTGTTTTCTGATGTACCAGTGAGACTAGTCTGTTATTTTCTAAAGGAAAATCTAAGGCTAGATTTTGAGCTCTGGTTTACCATTAAAACTCATAGTTTTTTGGGAAGTTCATTCTGCCTCATGCTCAACATCTCGCTCTTGTTTGCATTATGTATCCGCATCTGTATTACTGAATGCAAAGCAAATAAAAGGTCAATGAGTTGAATGTGAAATAAAAACAAAAACAAACAAAAACAAAAAAAAAAAATGATAATTAGCCCTGTGTGCTCCAACATTTGATTCAAGGCAATGTTCTCAATTTCCCCAGTCATTCCTAAAGCACAAAACTTACAAGAATTTGCAAGATGCCATGATTTAAGAAAATAGAATAGAACTAGAGAATGGAGCTAGTTAATAGTTATTAAACAAATTAATGACAGTATTTTGGTAGAATGGAATTATAGAAGTCTAGACTCTCACAGCAGATGGGATCACCACAGCAGGCAGCTAGTCACATTTAGTGTTGTGGGTTGAATTGTATCCTCCCCACTCCTCTCTGCACCTCCCCAGAATGTTGAAGTCCTCATCCTTGACACCTGCAAATGTGACCTGATTTGGAAATCGGGTTTCTGCAGGTGTGATCTAGTTAAATGAGGCCATACTGGATTAGAGTGGTCCATAAACCCAACCACTGGTTTATTTGTAAGGCAAGGGAGATTGGGAGACATCGTACAGAGTAACAAAAGCCCCGAGATGATGGAAGCAGAGATTGAAGTGCCACAGCCATTAGCCAAAGTGCTAATGATTGCTGGCTACCAGTAAGAGCTAGGAAGAGACCAGGAATGACTGACACCTAGACCTTCAGAAGGAGCATGACTCTGACCATACTTTGAATTTGGACTTCTAGAACTGTAAGAAAATCAATTTCTAGCTACTCAGTTTGTGATACCTTGTCACAACAGCCCTAGGAAATCTCCACACCTGCCAATCTATACCATACCTCTTCTTCCAACCTCTTGCAAATAGTTTAATGGCCTTAGATTGAGCAAGTCCAATGATGGGGCACTTGCTACCCAACAGAATAGGCAATGCATAGCTGGGTGGTTCTAAAACCTACAAAGTCCTTCCTTATGTAATGGATAGACTTTTTGCTTGGTGCTTTGTTTTATTTTTATCAACTCCTGGTGTTGTCCATAATTCATACCATGATATACTTTGGCAAATAGCTCACTGAAAGTTTATCTCACCCAAAGGCAGAAAGTGAGATCCCATAGGGTTAAACCAATGCCTTGCCTGCTCAAAGACTTCAGAGTAAGTAGCAAACCTTGTGAAACTGCTCAGTGAACCAGCCACTGGGAACTGTGGCTTCTTAAGAATAGGTACCTTCTCTCTAGTCATTCAAATTAAATTCTTAAAAAGTTTGCACAGAGAGAATTAGGTCCAGAGGGTGGGAACCTAGTTTGTGCAAAAAGGAAAAGCAACTCTTTTTTTTTGGCATCGGAGTTTGAATTCAGGGGCACCGAACCACTGAGCCATATCCCCAGTCTTTTATTTAGAGACAGGGTCTCACTGAGCTGCTTAGTGCCTCACTTTTGCTGAGACTGGCTTTAAACTCTCAGCCTCCCAAGCTGCTGGGATTACTTGTGTGCACCACCGTGCCTGGCTGGAAAAGCAACTTTTTTAAGTTTCACAAAGTTAGTAGCAGAGATAGAAGTGGAATCCAGTTGGTTATGCATGGAACCTGCAGCACCTTTCCAACTCCCATGCTGAGTACCCTCCCTGAGCAGTGTTGGAAAACCCATCATTTATTCCATGGTATGCTGTCCCTTGTGTGAGAAGCTCATAACAAGGTGTTTAGTAAATGCCCACAAATTAGTTTATTCCCATGCCATTGTGTGTCCTTTCATAACAATTGAAATTCCATTTACAATAAATTCTCTCCGTATTCACGTGGGCGATGCATACATTTCAAAGTGTTCAGCTGCAATTTGAATCTAATTAGTTGACACTTTGAGTACTGCCAAAAGTTTTTTTATTCAGAAGTCGATTGGCTGTTTCAACAACAAATACTTAAAAACATCTGTAGAATAAAGCAACTGACAAAAATATTTATGCTACAGTTTTCAGCTGTGACGTAAGGGGACATTCTCTTTTATATGCATTTATTGTAAAAGTTTTGGTCATAAGGATGCTTTGTGGGATGGCTTTTCTCAATCTCTTGTCTTTCCTTCCTTTTGTTGGTTCAACTTTACAAGATGCTTTACAAGATGGAAAATTCAGTAGTCTGATGGAACACATTGACTGTAGGTAAAAATGAAAAGCCAGGAAGATAGCCACACTGGAAATCATGTCAAGTGCTAAAGAATGCTGATAATAGAGCAGATGTGGGCTAAATATGATGAAGGTGTTGAAGATGATAATGAAAATAATAGTAGCTAACAATTATGTAGACCTGCCTGTGCTCCAGGCACAGTACCAGACATGGCATGTCCTTTGGCCTCCTCAACAACCTTACCATGAAGTTATTTTAGTCACTACTGCTCTAAGTTAGATAAGAAGCATACTCATTTTCCCAGGGTAAGACGTGAAAATCTGGCCCTTTATGTAGTCACAAAGACAGTGAGTCTCTAGGGAATGTGTCCTTCCAGGTCAGTGTCCTCTGGCAGATGAAAATAAAACCCCAAGTCAATTATTTCAACAACTTAGGCATTTCTCTATTTTGATTTAATTCCATATTGTAGTATGGGGTTGATTTTTTTCCAAACAGGTGTTTTGGTGGTTCATTTTGATATGCTTGTCAAGAGATAGAGCCCCATTTTAAAAAGGTGATAACCTGATCTCTCCTGGTCCCTCCCTCTCAGGATCTGAGTCTGGGGGGTTCAGACTCCAAGTGACAGTCTATTGTGTAAACACTTTAGACTCAAACTGTCTGGGCCTACTTACCGGGGCCTTCTCTCACTAGCTGTGTGATCTAGGATAAGTTTTAGAATCTCTGTATGCTTCTGTTTCATTCTGTTAAGCAGAGATATTCCTCCAACTTCTCATAGAGTTGATCATTAGATCAAAATAAGTGTGGAGTACATGCCTTGGCACTTAGTATATCGTGAATACTAACTGTCATCCTCATCTTCATCGTTATCTTCATTATCATCTTCCAGGCCCCTGTAGGAACCTCAGTGTTGGAGTCCGGTCATAAACTTTGTTTTCATTATGGAAAAATAAATGGTCCCAAAGATCTTCATTTATATCCCCAAACTTCCTTAGGGAAATTATGATGTATATTAGGACCTTAATTATTATTTATGTTTGTACTCAACAGCAATAATTTTTGGGATAATGTTATGGACCATAGAAGTTTTAAATATCTTATTTTTCTGGAACTATCTTTTTGAAAAGCAATCAATCAAGCAGTTGTGTTTTAAGGAGTCACTGGCTACCACTGATGTTCCAAAAAACATATCGTAGGGTGAAGGGCACATGGCAGGCACTCAAATGTCAATATCACTACTGTTAATGTAACATTTGTATTTCTGGTTTGTGGTACTTATTGCTATTTTAGCATATGTTTTTTTCTGTTGTAGATTATAAGAATTTTTTAGAACTTCTGAACTCTGAAAATATCACTTTTTAAAAATAGAACAATCACTATTTCTCCTTCTCTGACCTTTCTGGCTAAAAATACTGCCTTGCCTTCTTGTTTAAAACTGGAATTAGAAGAATTTAACCTGGGTGTGAAAGAATAAATCAATTAAAGCACGTACACTCTTCACAATAGCCTTCTGTCGGGAGCTGCTATACCAAGGCTTCCAATTTCAGGTTCGTCAATAGAACCTGTCTCCAATGTCATTGTGGACAGCATTCTATTAACATCAGCTCAGAGTAAGCAAGTACACAGAAGGATTCAAATTGCAGCCTTTCCAAGATGAAAAACGACAATTTGAGGAAGAGTACCACTGGGGTAAACAACCTGCTGGAAAAGCAGTTCCTTTGCTTCAGCAAACACATTCAGTCTTCATGTGTTACCAGAAAATACTGTTTCAATAGCGAGTCTTTTCACTCTGGTAACATATTTTTAATTATTTTTAAAATAATTTTTAATATCATTTAAAATAAGTTTATCATTAGGCAATAAATATTAAGACAAAACTTCGGGAAGTAAGAAAACAAGGAAAAGAAACATCACTGTGTAATGCTACCACAAAACACAAACTGTGAATGTAATGTGCATAAGTACATGGCCTTGTGGGTTCCCTCTCTGTGTCATTTTTTGGTTTTGGTTTTTATTATTTGCATTTTGGGTCATTTAGAAGATTTTAATTTTATGCAATTATCCAACTTCTCCTTTACAGCTTCTCTATTTGTATTGTATTTGTTCTTTCCAAATCAAGATGATAGCATCATTCAGTTGTAGTTCTGTCTACCACTGTTATGTTTTCGCTTCTTTCACTTAAATTTTTAATATAAATTGGCTTGGTGTAAAAGTAAAAGAGTTACTGTGGTTTGTTTTTACAATTCATGACCTGTTACTCAGATATCACTTACTAAATATTACATTTCCCCATACTGATTTGAAGTACACCTTTATTATATAGTAAGTTCATGGGCACCCTGAGATTTGTTGGGTTCTTTCCATTGTGTTTATTATTTCATCTGTCTATTCTCACACAGAACCAAATCTGTTAATTATTATCAATTTAGTGGATAATATTAGCAAAATCTGATAATTTTATTCATACAAGACTCATTTATGTTTAATAATGGGTATTATACTTTTCAATTTTTAGAAACAACTGATTTAAATGTTTCACAGGTAGTATTTACAGTTTCACAGTGTGTGAATTCAAATGGCACAAATGATACAAACATGCAACTAGTGCAAAGTTAGTCTCCTTCCTTTATTTTTTCTACTAATTACTTCTCCACCCTGGAGCCAATTACTATTTTTTTTTTTTTTTTTACAAATCCTTCCAGGCTATTCTGTACATGTATTAAGCATAGAAATAGGATATTAAAAAGTCATTTTGGGCCAAGACCCTATGGTGACAGATATTAGATTGTCAAATACCAATATAAATGCCATATCAGAATATTAATCTTCAACAGAAATATTCAGAAACCCATTTCAAGAACTTAAACTTTTTACCTATATTAAGAATAGAAAATGATGGGCCATTGGTCAAAAAGGATTGTGAAGATAATTTCTTTGGAGAGAGCTGGGTTGTACATTGCATTTCTCACCCACCTCAGGTCTAGGGAGAAGAACCTTGCATGGGAGTACTTAGACTGATATGTGCCCTGAGTGACAGATGTCAGGACAGCATTTTATACCTGAGCCAGAGGCAACAGATGAGCTGACTCATGATGGTGTGTGTGATTCTCACGCACCAGATGTGGGACATGAAAGGAGAGAAGAGAGATGAGTGAGGGAAGGAGTAGCAGGGAGAAAGTTGTTAGACCATTGTCTTAGTCTATTTATATTTGTTATAACAAAATACCTGACTGGGCAATTTATGAACAATCCATATTTATTCATCATAGTTCTAGAGGCTGAAAGTTCAAGACCAAGACACTGGCAAACTCAGTGCGCATGGTGAAATCCCAGCCTCTCTCCTTCTCAGGTGGTGCCTGATTGCTGTGTCCTCACATGTGGAAGGAGGAAGGCAAGAGGGGCAAACTTCTTCTGCAGCCTCTTTTATAAGGACATTAGTGCATTCATAAGGGCAGAACCCTCATGATTTAATCTCTTCCCCAAAAGTCCCACCTTTAATATCACGATGGGGATTAAGTTTTTACATGAATTTTGGAGAGAACTCATGTTCAAATCATAGCAGTCATGCATATGAACAGTAGTCTACCCAGAAGTAAAAAGAGATCTCAGTGTTTAAAAGCTGGAAGCAGATTTCAGATTTCCCAGCAGAAAAAGAAGACCCTGTCCTTAAGTGAGTGCGTCAAAGGAATGCAGGTAAGGTTATCTTGATTGGTGAGAGAGCTGCCTCCTAACAGTTGCATAGTGTCCTTTAAGTTGGGTCACTGAACGTCCCACATTTCCAGGGATGGAATTTCAGAGTTATGCAACTTTCTGTTTTAAAACCAGGTAAGTCCCAGATAACCCAAAACAAGTTGGTCACCCTACTCCTTAGAAAAAAATATCAGTTTTAAACACCTGTCAGACCTAGATCCTTGTGAAGCCATTTTAAGGCAACAGAGTCAAGTTCTTACTTGCATGCTCTCTTTCCTCTTGTCACCTCAATCTGCAATGGAAAATAAACAGCATAACAATTGAGCTAAAGAAAAAGCAAGCCTTACCTGGAGAAGGGAGTATAACAGTGACTTGGAGTTGGCAGCATTCACTATGATGTGGGATCGGCCATTCGAAATTCTTAATTGAGATTCAGTCATACAAAACTGTGTACTTTTTGTCAAGTAATCACAAAAGTCATGGAACATTTTTATCCAGGAATAGGAGACCTTCCCCACTGAATGGGGCGTATGTGTGGATGGGGGTGGAGCTCAGGACCCAACTCAAGACCTTGCATGTGCTAGGCAAGTAGGCAAGTGCTCTACCACTGAGTTACATCCCCATTTTAAACTATTTCGTTTTGTTATTTTAAAACAGAGTCTTGCTAAATTGCTCAGTCTGGCTTTGAACATGGAGATCCTCCTGCCTCAGCCTCCTGAGGCACTGGTATCACAGAAATGTACCCAGTTTCCACTGAATATATTTTAACGGAGCACTGGGACACAAAATAAAGTTGCTTTGCAATTTCAAGTCTGGAGTCATGTTTTTCCAATATGCTTGTTTTATATTTGTTGGTTTTGCGCAACAATATACTCCAGAGCTTATTCCATATTGGACAAACAGAGTTGCCTCCTATTCTTTTAATGGTTACCTGGGATTCCATAATTGGATTTCCATGTTTTATTTAACTAGTTTCTTAATTAAGCATATCTAGGTTATTCACAGCATTTTCCCACTGTAACGTACTGTTAAGATCAATTTTACACAACATTTATAATATAGATGTAGAATTGCTAGTTTAAGAGACATCCCTTTCCATTTTTGTTGTTATGGATGTATTACCATCCGAAGAGATTGGGCTAATTTATATTCCACTTTAAAACATATGGCAGTGTATTCTTTCCCTACATGCTCACCAACATATGTGTATCAAGACAGTTTGATAGGCAAAGAATGGCATCTGATAGTAGAAATTTGCATGTCTCTTATGAATGACACTGAGCACCTCTTTACATGTCCAGGAGCCACTTGTATTTCCTTTTTGGAACTGGGTTGCTTCGTTTTTAAAGCACAGTTGAATTTTTAGAAAATTATTTTCAGAAAATATTTAAGTACTAAGGAAATTACTCCTTAGTACTCCTAATTGTTTTACCAATATTTTTACCTTGTTAATAATTTTTCTATTCTTCTTGTTTATGGTGAATTTTGACTTTCACATATTCTAACTTTCCAATTTAAAAAAGTATTTTCTAGGTCTTATTTCATAATATTTAAGGGAATATTTCATGCTCTGAGATTATACAAATATTCTTCTGTATTTTATTTTAGTGTTTTAACTTTTTTACATTTAAATCTTTGATCTCTCTTATAAATATTCCTTTTTTTGACAATTTTTATTTATTTATTTTAAATTTATAAATTTGTTTTAATTAGTTGCACATGACAGTAGAATGCATTTATACATTTTGATACATAAATGGTGTGTAATTTCTCCTTTTTCTGATTATACATATTGTAGGATCACATTGGTTATGCAGTCATATATGTACATGAGGTAATAATGTCTGTTTTACTCCACTATCATTCCTACCCCCAGACCCCTTTCCCGCCCTTCACTCACTTCTACCTAATACAAAGTAGCTATTCTTTCCTAGCGCCATCCCCGCCCCCCATTGTGAATTGGCATCTGAATATCAAAGAAAACATTCAGCCTTTGGTTTTCTGGGTTTGGCTTATTTTTCTTAGCATGATATTCCCTAACTTCATTCATTTACCTGAAACTGCCATAATTTCATTCTTCTTTAAAGCTAAGTAATATTCCATTATATATGTATATATATATATCACATTTCCTTTATCCATTCATCTGTTGAAGTGCACCTAGGTTGGTTCCATAGTTTAGTTATTGTGAGTTGCGCTGCTATAAACATTAATGTAGCTACAAATATTCTGTTTTTGAGGGGGGAGCTTTTATTTTATATATATGTATGTTTGTTTGCTTATTTATTTATTTTTGGTACTTGGGAATGAACCCAGAGGTGCTTTACCACTATACAACCAACACTATTTATTTATTTATTCATTTACTTTACTTTGAGATGGGGGTCTCACTAAGTTGCCGAGGCTTGCCTCAAACCCATAATTCTCCTGCCTGAGACTCCCAAGTCACGGGAATTACAGGTAGGCGCTGCTGCACCCTGCCCTCTTACAAATGTTCTTAATGTAACAAGTGGAGCAGTGAATGAAATTTTCTTGCACAAATATGTCATTATTCAATCTCCATTTTCCCCACACTGATTTGTAATACCATTTTTATTCTATTACTCATTAAAAAATTACCAGTTTATTTGATAATTCGACTATAAAAGCCAGATTAGTTTTCATAGTTGAATTTTATTAAAGTATTATGGAACACATAACTCTAGTACTAGTTAAACTCACCTGAAAAGGAAGTTTTTAGGAAGTAGCTCTTTGATGTGTATCTTCATTTTTTTTTTTTTTTTAATCAGTCTGTTTGAATTTTTTTTATTTTTCCTTTCTTCTGGAAACAAGTCTGACCCAGGTTTCCATTTCTACTTGTCTAGAATTGTGTTTATTATTGTTTTATGTCCTTTGTAATTTGTGATTATTTCTCATTCCTTTAGCCCTTTGAATATATTTTTTCTTACTTTATTTTGTTATTATTTTTAAATTTTTAAAAAATTTGTTCTAATTAGTTGTCCATGACAGTAGAGTGTATTTATACTTTTTGATAGATCATACATAAATGGAGTGTAATCTCTCATTTTTCTGATTATTCGTATTGTAGGATCATATTGGTTGTGCAGTCATATATGTACGTGAGGTAATAATGTCTGATTCACTCTACTATCAGTAAATGGAATTAGAGAATATCTTGCTAAATGAAATAAGTCAAATCCAAGTACTTATTTTTGTTTTTGATAAGAATAGCCAGTAGTCCAACTCTTTGGTTGGATTCCTTGCTCTTGGATATATTTATTGGTTTTATCATACTTTTGGTTTTTATAATTAATTAACTTATGCTTTTATTTTTATTTACTCTTTCCCTGGGTTTCATTTATGGTTCATTTCCAAAATTTTTGAAGTACTTACTTCTTTCTTATTTACCTATAAGTTTAACATAACCAATTGAGAGGCTATCAGGCTCAGATGGATCTAGGGCCTTGGGTTCCTATCTACCTAAGCAAACAAACCCCAACAGGATGTAAACAGTAAACTGACAGTTAAGCTTAACCAGTCAGAAACCACCAACTAACCTATTTCTAGAGACTTTCCACCGAAACATATCAAATAATGCAAAGGCCAAGCCAATTAAGTAATTTCTTGACTTTCCTTCTGTATTCAGTGTGTAAAAGCCTGTGGCTCCCAATGCTAAAGCCAAGTTCTCTAAACCCCGTGGTTTTAAGTGTATTTAGATTCCTGGATCCTTTAATGCTCAAACTGATTATATTTGTTTTGTCTAAAGTTTTTATCAATATAAATTTTCCTTTCAGCACTGCCTTATTTATATTACATAGATTCTGCAATGCTAATAATAATTATCAGCATTCTTCAGTTTCTGACTTAATTTTCTTTTTGTTCTAAGAGTTAAGAAAGGGTTTTTCAGTTTCTGAGATGTAAGATTTTGTTTGTTTTTGTTTTGTTTTGTTTGTGTTTGTGTGTTACTCTCTATATTTTAATGTTAAAATTGGTTTATTTAAGATGGTTTTTAAAATGCTTCCATGGAAAAATTGTCCTATATTTCTCTGAAGATATACATCCCTACAAAGAAAGGGGCAGGGTGTGGTGGGGCGAGGGATGCTGTTTGGACTTCTTGTCTAGAATCACTTCTTTGAACCCTCTCCCTGCCCCTTGAGGAAAACACAAAGAAGCAAGGAGGTAAGAAGGAGGTGAGACCTGTCAGGTGAGAGTTGATA
Organism: Sciurus vulgaris; assembly: GCF_902686455.1. Lineage (NCBI taxonomy): Eukaryota > Metazoa > Chordata > Mammalia > Rodentia > Sciuridae > Sciurus > Sciurus vulgaris. The sequence goes on from NC_136466.1 coordinate 115,693,459, forward strand.
CAGTGAGTGGATTTAAGGGTCGACAGGTATAACGGAGTCCCCCAAGAGAGGCAGAGTATTGTTCAGTCAACCTCTGGACTTCCTTCCATGTCAGCAGGCAGGAAAAGGTTATGGGGGGAAAAGGCTAGACCCAGATTGCTCCACTAGAGGCGACTCATAAGGATACATGAAAAGTGGGAAAGGAAACAGAAGAATGAGCCAAAAGCTGGAAAAATGCTTCAGGAGTGAATCAAAACGTTTAAGGAGAATTGTGATTAGAGTTTTGCTCTTTAGAGTGTGGTTCCCTGGTTTTCCTCAGAATCATCATTAAAAGACCTAATTTTCATGTGTTTTAAAGTCTGACCTTTTGTAGGGACTGTCCAAGTGGCTGAATATGACTTGAGTTTTGTACAAGGTGAGAGCAGAGGCCGTCAGTGGAAGACTCTTTTGTTGAGTTATACTTTTAAGATTTTAGTAGAAAACATGCAGACCTCCGGCCCTGGGATGAGGGAAGAGCACTAGGGGGCTACGAGATCCTGAATCCAGTTTCAGCTCTCCCACCAACTTTGTGAGGGATCTGAAGGAGATTGCTTACACCAACCGAAGATCTCAATTCTCCAGGAAAAAAAGTCTGCATAGTAACGTTATACCCTCTAATTTTTCTGAAGTATTGTAAGTTAAGTGGTTTACATGTGGTCAATGAATCTAGTTTTGCTCTGGTTTTCATTTAGTTTAAACTTGGGCAAGTTACCTGATGCTTTTAAGACGATTTCCTCCAGTGTAAAATAAGAATAATAATGTTGCTGTGATATAGTATTGAGATAATCCAAATAAAGTTGTAGAGCTGTTTATTGGAATGCTTTATAAGGAAAATAAGTACCCCACAATTGGTATTCGGTATTGGTGATTGGTAAACAAGCAAACGGATAAGGAAGGAGCAAATGAGCATGACCATGGGTTGATCAGTGGGGCTGAGCATGGCTTAGGTGTGTAGTTGTGAGCAAGTTTATTTAATTGCTCTTGTCTTCAGCTTTCTCATTCGGTTTGAGTTTTTGTTTTGTTTTGTTTTTTTAGGTGGTACTGGGGACTGAAGTCAGGGTGGTCTGCCACTGAGCTACATCCCTCTCCCTTTATATTTAGAGAGGGTTTTGCTGAGTTGCCAAGGCTGGCCCCGAATTGTGATCCTTCTGCTTAGGCTCCACTTGCTGGGATTACCAGCATGTGCCACTGCTGCAGGCTCAGTTCAACTGTAATTTTTCCAAAGGTGCTTTGGGAGATATCACAAGTCAGGACACCTCTGGCATGCTGTTTCTCCTTTGACACAACAATAGGGTCAATTAGCTGCATTTAACACCCCTTCCATCCCTAACTTTCCACGCCATCATTACAGTTGTTACCTTCAACATATGCAATCTTGGGCTCAGTTATATATTCTGCTCCTGATTATTCATCTTTCAGGCCAACATAACAGACAAGCACATTACTCCTTCACTTCTGAATGTCACATCACATCCACTTTAGCTCAGAGTTAAACCTAAACACGTGCATACACATTTCACTCTCCCATGTTCATGCCAAGTCTCCTTTTGAAGATATCACTGGTGTCATCAGTCTAAGAGTTTGTAAACTGGGTGATCCCCAAGACCCAAAGTCACTAAAAACAGGACAATCCACTTTCAAATCAATGAGGGCAGACTATGTTAAAGTTGTTATGTATTCTCTCTTGAATGAAGATATAAAAGTATGCTACAAACAAAGCTTTGGTGCCAGGCAGACTGATGGACGACAGTTAATGACTTTGTGACCTTGGGCTAGTTACTTAGTACTTAATTTCTCCCAATTTAATTTCTTCATCTGTATAATGAGGTAGTGACCTTGAGAATATTACTGAAATAATGACACAAGAGAGTTTGGCACACTATACCTCTTATCCTTTCCTGTCCTCTTGCATGGATGTGTAGATTACATCATGTGTCTGTTCAATGGTCCAGGATCTTGGGACTTTGAGTTTTTGATCTGGTTTTCAACAGAAAGGCAGTACTATCTTTCATGTTACATTTTTTAAAAATCTTCAAATTGGAAAAAAAAATTACTTCCGTGAATGGGGATTCCCATGATTATTCATGAAGTGTTACTCAGCAATTTAAATTCTCCAGGCCACCTCGAAATTTTTAACTGTCCCATATCACACCACATGGGGGAGGGTATTTGAGAGGACATTTGGGAAGATGTGTGTATTGGGAAGAGGACAGGAGGGCTCCAAGCATGCAAGAGAGGGTGGAAAAGAATAATGGTAAAGAGAGGAAAAGCAGAGGGGAGATAAAGGAAGGTCAAATGTCTAAGTAGGAAAAGAAATTGTTCTTTGTCTTTCTACTTTGATCAACTGGTAAGAGATATTCTAACAGAGAACAATCTCTCAAATACGAACTAGAGGGAAGATCTTGTCAGGTTTGGTGGTATTAAAAAAAAAAAAGTTAAATGAATAACTGAAAAAACAGAATGTCCAAGTGCTGGTTAACCGAGAGTTGGCTCTAAAAAGAATGAAAACATCTGTTGGCTTTGCTGAAGGAAAAAACAATCCCTTTGGGTTTTTACTGCAACAAATCCTGTTCTCAATTTTCTGTTTGGGAGTAATCCAGGAAAAAAATGACCTCTCCCATTCTAGTAATGAATTTCTATTCCCTTTTGAACTTTAAATATGTTAATTTAATCCCCAGATGGCCTTGAAAAAATATGTATTGTCAAACCATCGATCCCAATGCACTGCTCAGGGCTTGCCCCTACCCTGGTTCTAAACAGAGACTTCAGGGGAAGATGGACTTGCCCAGCTCAGCCAACTCAGGCCTGTCCTTCCAGTGTTTAAAGAATTTTGTCTTTTTGTCACGATGTCCCTTCAAATGAGTTGCAGCATTTCCAACCCTCCAACAATTTCAGAGATTGGCTAGGAACAGTCAGTGGAATGCTATCAAAACCACATTACTTCTCATTTCTGGACTTGAAATCACCAGCATTCGGAACACATTATTCTACAATATAGTAAGTACCTCCCAACTGGGAAGCAAATTATTTATTTATAAAATTACTCAAGTGCCCGCCTTCATTAAGAACAAAACTTACAAGTTAGATTGATCTTAAGGAAAAAAAAAAAAACAACAAACCAAAAACCGTGTAAGAGCCTGAGACTGTGTGGAGCTGTGAGACTGTTTGGACCCCTGGTGACACCGAGCCTTCTGCCTCTCAACAGCTAGAGGACAGAAGCAGATTCTTTGTAAGGTGGGGAGTCATCTTTCTCATCTGGAACTCGTTGGCAACCATTAAGTTCTGGGCCCTGTATTGGAACAGGGGCGTCTGGAAGCTATAGCAGATCTTGTCCCTATCTTCAACAGCATTCAGACCTCTTCTCTTCATCATCCTGAACCCTCCAGCTATGCAAGTGGACTAAACTTGCACATGTAGAAAGTATTATGAACATATCTGAGTATTCACATGAGCATGTATATGATGAGCATATGAGGATGTATTAGAACTCTTCTCAAGCTGTCAAGTCAACGAAGTTTCATTAACAATGGTGTGGCGTAGGCATCTCTACTCAGAACTGCAACATGATGCAGGAATGGAGTCGCAGGCCTCCCACGGGGAATCTATGACTGAGGAGAGGAGATGAGAAATGTGCACAGCCCCATGAGAGGAGGAACAAATTAACATCCCTGAAATACCTGATCCTGTAATTCTGACCACATCTGAGACCCAATGATGATTTATATTTTGTTCATCTCACTGTCTATTTTTTTCTTTTTTCCACAAGTACTGGAAGTGTTATAATAAGAAGGCATGTAATAAAGTAATAATACAATATTACTAGAAAATAAAGCATTGGCAACATTAGTTCTTCAATCCTAATGGTATACTCAACAAAGGAGCCACAACATTCTGTCATCCTTAACCCTTCATGTTCTCTCCCTCTCAGCCATCTGTTTTTATTGACAGAGTCTTACCACCTGGTGCTCCATCCTCTCCACTACCTTAAACTCTAATATGTCAGTCACTGGTCAGCTGTCTACTCTTCCTGCTTTCTTCCTCCCATATTACCACTGCATTTATTATTCAACCTCATTCCCTCCAACGCTCCAGCCCTTTCATGCTTTCCTCTCTCCCCAGAGATTTTCCTCAGTCATTGCTTTGGTTCTTTCCTTATCCAAACTGGGCACAGAATCCTTCACTTGCTATAGACTTTCTGCTCCACCTGCCTCCCCAGCCTCCAGACTAGGACCTACCCGATCATCTGTTATTGTTATCGGTCATCCACCTACCCACTACTGCCCTTATACATCCAGGATTTCCAAGTCCAGTTTTGTCCTTGGGCTGCTGTGTATCATTTTTAAGAATCTACCTATCTCAGGTGTCTCATTCTCCACAGGGGTTAGGCTTGTTTTTACTCTCTTGCGCTACCCTTGCCATCGTTTCTGTTCCCCTTTGTCATAGGAAAGATGAAGGTCATTATGTGAGATCTCCCTGAAACTCAGACTCCTTTTTATGAAATGTCTACCTCTTTACCAACCCACCTACTTAACTCCAGCCACCATGGAAGACATATCCCTCACTGATCAAAGTTTTTCCCACTGTGTTGCTGAAACAGCTGTCAGAGGAGTGTAATGAGGGGAGAAATGAGGTTTCCACTGTTATCTGGAATCTGTGATTCTGCAACCTAAGACCATTGCTTGGGCAACTGTGTTCCTATGTCTGTGCTCATAACTGGATCTCACAGTTAAATCTACAATCTCCTTTATTTGCTCATTGTTATGCAATTTGGGGGGCAAGTGACAAGGACATATATTTTAAGATACAAATGTACTAAGTACTTGCATGCCCTATTCCATATTCTATTTTGAAGACTGTATTGCTAACCTATGCAAGATGTATACTTTTTATTTAACTTATTTTTGCTTCCTGTTAGTCCTTATCAAACCAGGATTTAAGGGAACAAGGTCCGCATTTACCCAAACATGGAATAATCAGGACCAATTTCAGTCTGTCAACAATCCATTGATAGGAGAGGAGGTGGCAATGAGCTCATAAAAGTTAATTTAAACAATGGAGCTTCAGAAAATACTCAGCAAAGGAAAATTATCTGTTTAAATGGGAAGGCCTTCACTCCAGGTCAGTCTATTTCAACAATATTAAATTATATTTATAAATGAGCCTGACCCAGAGTTTTTCCATATAATCACCAAGTCTTCCCTAGGGGGAATGAGGGCTCCAAGTTAGGCTGGTCTAGGTAAAGCCAGCCTGCTGGTCAGTCTGCTCAGAATCCCACATTCAGCACTCTGGAGGACTCTCCAAGCCATCAGACACATAGACTCTTAAGACTTCAAACTATCATCAAATTGAACCAAACTTCTAAACCATCTCGGGGAGAAGGATATAATCATAAATTTCTGAAACCCGTGCCACCAGCTTTTGTGACAGAGACATGATTGCTCAGCAGTGGTCCTAACACCTCTAAGATCCTCCTGCAGAGCTACTGACACAGCTCTTTTTTAGCTAGACATCTTGGGAAAGAGAAGTCTAGCACCTGGAACTCATGTTGTGAGTGTTTCCTCCATCTCCTGCAAGAAATAGTCAAGGCGGAAGCAATATGGTATGACTCAAGCAAGGGAGTCAGGCAATGCCACACGTGAATCAAACTTTAGATATTTCCTTCTACTTTGGATTCCTCATGTGGAAACTGAGAATAGCAGCAATATCTACCTCAAAGACTTGCTTCAAGGGTAAGTTACAAAGCCCTTAGCTTTACAGATAATTGATATGTTAACTATGATCTACAATTAGTAGATTTTTGTCATTACATCTAAGATCTCATTCATTTCTATTTTGAAAAGGATATTTGTGCCTGGGAAACATGCTCCAGGGTCATGCCTGAGTCTCAGAGGGTAAAAGGAAACTGTAGCTTCTGGTCAAATGTACTGGCTTGAAATTAGCAGTCCTTGTTCACTTCAGCCCAGACCTTACAGGAGCAGCCAGTTCTTTGTGGTAGGAAAATCTGAGGACTTCCTGGACTGGGTTACCCACAGAGGAACTGGGCTCACTGAGAGGCCACCCTGAGGAGAGTGGAGCTGGGGTTGGATTGGTGGGGAACAACCCAGGGGAATTTCATTCCTTAGGAGGGAGGGATTTGGGATTAAACAAGTTGTGTCTTAATTTGAATACAGAAGACAGATCATGAATCAAAATATGCCCTTTCACCTACTAAAATGACTTCATTCTGAAAAATCTTTGTAGTCATATGTGGTAGTCTGTAGACATAGATCTACATTTAAGTATGGACGTAGCCATGATTATAAACATAACTATGTCTACTAATACATCCACACCAATAGCCATAATCAATTATCTGTATCTGTAATCTATATCTCTGTTTCTATCTTTTTCTATAAGGAACAAAAAGGCTATACAATGAACTATGCATTTGGGAGTGGGAAATTATGAATGTTAAGAAATTTTATTTTTTGCTATCTATGTTTTCGGATGAGTATATAACCATTTGCAGCAATACAAAATAATAACAGAATATTACAGCACAGTTCACAACAGAACTATGGAATCCAGCCTAAGTGTCCATCAATGGACGAATAGATAAAGAAAATGTGTTTTATATATGCAATGAAGCTTTATTCAGTCATAAAGAAGAGTGAAATTTTGTCATTTGCAGGAAAATTGATGGAATTTGAGAACATTATGTTAAATGAAACAAGACAAACTCAGAAAGTTAAGGGTTGTATGTGGAAGCTATATGGGAGATTAGACAAGAAAGCTGAGAGAGGAGTTCTCATGAAAATCAAAGGGCAATCGGTGGAGTAGAGGAATGGGACCAGGGGGAGGAAGGAGTAAGAAGAAAGGGAAAATACTGGGGCATGACATTGACCAAATTATATTGTCATATTGTGTGCATATATGAATATATAACAGTTCCCATCACTATGTACAACTATCATGCACCAATAAAAATAAGGAAAAAATAACAGAATGTTCATTTTGAAAAAGATGTTGAAAGAGAAGAAAAACATCGGGGTGATCACAGCCCTTTTCAACTTCCTTTTACCCCTTGAGAGAAGCCCTGGTAGACATATCTTGGAGGAAGATGCCATCTCTGAGGTGGGTCTGATTGGTCTAGGCCATGGAGGACCGCTTGGATCTGCTTGTAATTTTTCTGCTTAACTTTTCTCCCCCATGGACTTTTATTTCCAGGTTGTTTTGTGTAATCTGGTTCATTACCAAATAAAACCAATAGCGTTTTGGTTCTTTGCTTCTCTGCTCTTTCCATTTAAGGAACTTCATTTCCATGGTTTCCCTGATGACCAATCATAGGAGATGGTGGGTTTAAAATTATGTCTCTGGGAAAGACATTAGATATAGGACCCCTAAGAAAGAAACTTACTTTGATTTTTTAAATGAACCGCCCACACAGGTAGAATAATAATCACTAATAATCATTGGTCCTAATTCTGTAACAGAAATATCCTTCACATGTCTGGTATTTGTTCTTGACAATGTCTCAGTGAAGTCTGATTATTGTGTCCATTTTATAGAACAGGAAATCAAAGATTAGAGAGATTAAATTGCTGAGAGCTGTGTGACCCAGGCTGTCTGACCCCAAAGACAGAACTTGTTTTCTCTCTGAGAGGTCTGTGATTTCAAGGAGTTGCAGGATAGTGAGAGAGGCAACCAGTAACCAACTTATCTGAAGTTCTTGGTAGAGTTGTCTAGGATGTAAGGTCAGAGAAGGCTTCTCAGAAGCCCACCTCGATGGAGCGGAGTCCACCAGGAGACAGTAACTGGAAGAACCAACACTTGAGCAGCATTTACCACATACCAGACACTATTCAAAATGCTCTACACATATTTACTGATTTTTCTTTATGATTTGTGGCAGGTGGTAATTGCCATTGTTCAAATGAGGAAATAGATTAGGAAGGTTAAGCCATACTTTCAAAGTCACACAACAATTGATTGGTAAATCTGGAATTGAAAGCTGGATTTCTTTTCTAAGAGTTAGTACTATTAACCATTGTACCCTACTTCCTCTCAACAAAGTAGACACCTGTTAGGCAGAAAAAAGAGACCAAAGGTATGATTTGGTATGTCTCCAGAGTGCTTGTAATGCTGACTATAAACCATATATGAGAAGTCATTGTGAGATGCATGAGGGCAATAATAGATGAGGCTTGTTGTGAGCTGAATTGCCCCGACCCTGTCCATTCATATTTTGAAGTCCTGACCTTCAGTACCTCAGACATGACTATATTTGGAGATAAGGGGTTTTTGTTTATGTGTTTGTTTGTTTGTTTGTTTTGTGGTGCTGCCTTACACGTTGGGCAAGTGCTCTCCCACTGAGTTACATCCTCAGCTCTTTTAATTAAAAAAAAATTAGCTGTAATTGAACACAGTAACTTTATGTATGTATGTATGTATATATGTATGAGGTGCTAAGGTTAGAACCCAGTGCTTCACATAGGCTAGACCAGCACTCTGCCACTGAGTTGCAAAACCAGCCCCTCTTTTGATTTTTATTTTAAGACAGGGTCTCACTAAGTTGACCAGGTTGGTCTCCAACTTGGAATCCTCCTATCTCAGCCTCCCAAGTATGTTGGGATTATAGGCTTGCACCACCATGCCCAACTTAGAAATAAGATCTTTAAAGAGGTAATGAAGTTAAAGAGGTCATTGGGCCCTAATACAATATGATTGGGGTCTTTATAAGAAGAGATGGAGTCACAAGAGGAGGCTTTTCTCTTCTAGAGAAAGGTCAGGAACAGATCCTTCCCTGCCCATCCTCAGAAGTAAACAACTGTGCTAACATCTGGATCTTGGACTTCTAGCCCCCAGAATTGTGAGACAAAAACTTTCCATTGCTCAAGCCATGCAGACTGTGATACTTTGCTATGGCAGTTTCAGCCAGCTACCACAAGCCTGTAGGACCTGGTTGAATTGGGCCTTGATCCTAGAGGTACTGGGACTGGACCTACATGTTTTCAACCACAGGCTCATATGAGACATCATGTTATAAAGTTCACTCTCGTGGCAGTGTGAAGAGAAAGACTCGAGCCTTGACTAAGGTGGAAGTCCAGGTAGGAGATGATAGAGGCCCTCTCCTGGTCAGGTGGAGGACAGTGCCCAGAGATCACCAGGAAGGGGACAGCTACCCACTTCCATTTCCCACCCTCTGCATCCTTCTCTGAAATCATCTCAAATTTCTTACCAGCTTCTGAACATGCCAAACCCTGCCTCCTACTCATCTGTTCCTCTATATCATATCTTTTTTCTTTTTAAGACTTGCCATTTTTTTACTTTATTTATTTATTCTTGTTCAAATTAGTTATACATGACAGTAGTATGCACTTTATTTTTTTTATTTTTTTATTTTTTGGATTGTGCCTTTTAAATTTATTTCACTTTTGTTACAGAAATATATGTACAAAGTTTAAAAATGCTCTCATTTGCCCCCTTCCCATTACAGTTCCCTTCTTTCCATCCTTCCTATATAGCTAAATGTAAAAAAATGTGTTGGATCAATACTTTTTAATACTTTTAAAATTTCATTTGTTCTGATTAGTTGTACATCACAGTAGAATGCATTTACACATTTTGATAGATCATACATACATAGAGTGTAATTTCTCATTTTTCTGATTATACATATTGCAGGATCACATTGGTCATGCAGTCATACATGTACATGAAGTAATAATGTCTATTTCACTCTACTATCATTCCTTCTCCCATACCCCTTCCCCTCCCTTCACTCCCCTCTACCTAATATAAAGTAAATCTTCTTCCCTACCCCCACCCCTGTTGTGAATTAGCTTCCACATATCAGAGAAAACATTCAGCCTTTGGTTTTGGGGGTTGGCTTATTTTACTTAGCATGATATTCTCTAACTCCATCCATTTACCAGCAAATGCCAGAATTTCATTCTTCTTTAAAGCTGAGTAATATTCCATCATACACACACACACACACACACACACACACACACACACACACACACACACCACATTTTCTTTATCATTCATCTGTTGAAGGTCATTTAGGTTGGTTCCATAGTTTAGCTATTGTGAATTGAGCTGCTATAAACATTGATGTGACTGTGTCACTGTAGTATGTTGATTTTAAATCCTTTGGGTATAAACTGGGGGACTGGTTTATTTGACCCGTGGGATAACTGGGTCAAAAGGTGGTTCCATTCCAAGTTTTCTGGGGAATCTCCATACTGCTTTCCATAATGGTTGCACCAATTTATATTCCCACCAGCAAGGTATGAGTGTACCTTTTTCCCCACATCCTCACCAACATTTCATGTTGCTTGTATTCTTTTTTTTTTTTTTTTTTGATTCATTCTGTTATTTTTTCCCTTCCCCCCACCCCTCCCACCCCTCTTTACCCTCTATACAGTAGTTCCTTCCTCCATACTTGCCCCCCTCCCTAACCCTAACTCTAACCCTTCCCTCCCCCCCATTATGTGTCATCCTCCACTTATCAGCGATATCATTCGTCCTTTGGCTTTTTGAGATTGGCCTATCTCACTTAGCATGATATTCCCCAATTTCATCCATTTGCCTGCAAATGTCATAATTTTATCATTCTTTATGGCTGAGTAATATTCCATTGTATATATATACCACAGTTTCTTTATCCACTCATCAATTGAAGGGCATCTAGGTTGGTTCCACAGTCTGGCTATTGTGAATTGAGCAGCTATGAACATTGATGTGGCTGTATCTCTGTAGTATGCAGATTTTAAGTCCTTTGGGTATAGGCCAAGGAGTGGGATAGCTGGGTCAAATGGTGGTTCCATTCCAAGTTTTCTAAGGAATCTCCACACTGCTTTCCAGAGTGGCTGCACTAATTTGCAGTCCCACCAGCAGTGTATGAGTGTACCTTTCTCCCCACATCCTCGCCAACACCTGTTGTTGCTCGTATTCTTGATAATCGCCATTCTAATTGGGGTGAGATGGAATCTTAGGGTGGTTTTGATTTGCATTTCTCTTATTACTAGAGATGTTGAACATTTTTCCATATGTTTGTTGATTGCTTGTAGATCTTCTTCTGTGAAGTGTCTATTCATTTCCTTAGCCCATTTGTTGACTGGACTATTTGAATTCTTGGAGTAGAGTTTTTTGAGTTCTTTATAGATTCTGGAGATTAGTGCTCTATCTGAAGTATGATTGGCAAAGATATTCTCCCACTCTGTAGGCTCTTTCTTCGCATTGCTGATAGTTTCCTTTGCTGAGAGAAAGCTTTTTAGTTTGAATCTATCCCAGTGGTTGATTCTAGCTTTTATTTCTTGTGCTATGGGAGTCCTGTTAAGGAAGTCTGATCCTAGACCAACAAGGTGAAGATTTGGACCTACTTTTTCTTCTATGATCTGCAGGGTCTCTGGTCTGATTCCGAGGTCCTTAATCCATTTTGAGTTTAGTTTCGTGCATGGTGAGAGATATGGGTTTAGTTTCATTCTGTTGCATATGGATTTCCAATTCTCCCAGCACCATTTGTTGAAGAGGCTATCTTTTCTCTAGTATGCACTTTAATACATCATGCATAGATGGAGTATAATTCCTCATTCTTCTGGTTGTACATTATGCAGAATCCCACTGGTCATATGGTCATATAGGTACACAGGGTAATAATGTCTCATTCATTCTACTATCCTTCCTAGCCCCATACCCCTTCCCTCCACTTCACTCCCCTCTACCTAATCTAAAGTAACTCTGTTCTTCCCTAGCCCCGACACCCCCTATGGTGAATTATCATCCACGTATAAAAGAAAACATTCATCCTTTGGTTTTTTGAGATTGGCTTATTTTGCTTAGCATGATATTCTCTAGCTCCATCCATTTGGCCTCTATATCTTTGAACATACCATTTCCTCTGCTGTAATGCCCTTAGCTACCTCACATTTAATGATGCTTTAAGACCTGTCTCCACAGGCATCTCCTCTGTGACACTATCTCCAGCTCGACTCAACGCTTTCTTCTTTGCTTCTAAGCACTGTGTACCTGTCTCTAGTATGACTCTTGCCCTCTTGCTCTGGTGTTATTTGTTCCATTTCTGTCTCTCCCATTGAACGGGTACCTGCTGGAGAGACAGATGTGCATCTTGTTTGTCTAAAGGTCTAGTTCGCTGATGGATAAATAGAAGTGCGGAACTCATTGAGTGAATGAACAAAACAAAACCTTAAAAAACTCACAAAGGACCATGGTTACTCAAAGGAGCAGTGAATTTTATAAGCAAGCATCTCGTAAATCAGGCATTTGGGAAGATATAAACCCCAGAGATATCTCACATGTACTTTCTGCTTAATAGCCGTGTCTTTTTTTTTCTGCTTCTTCTTCTTCCAGGAAGAAATACTGAAGAAAACATGAAATATTCCCAATTACTCTAGTGGACTTTAAGGGAAATCACAGTGGGGACAGAACAGGTGATTCAAAACGATCACGTAACAAAGTGATAAATGAATGGAATAACCCTAATTCTCAGTGGCCTCTAATGAATCTCATTCTTTCCCCTGTGTGATTTGCTGTGTTAGCTTTGGTTTTTAAATTCATCTTTAGTCAAGGGCCTAGAATTTTAAAAATGGCTATCACCTTGATGGCCGTTAATTCATTCAGCAATGCCTGGGTTACTGCCGTCATACTTGCCTTAGAAGAAAGGAATGGAGAAGTTATCACTGGTTAGGATTAAGGTGTGATTGGGCCTCATTGCACCATCTTCCTGGGTGAGAAGAGAGTGGCCCAGATGGGCTTGGTTTTCAGTGTTTCTCCTGAGTGATGCTTTCCTCTGAAGTTTAATTTTCTCCATGGGTTATGTAAGCATTTTATGTCAGGAAGACTTAAGTTTAAGTAGAGAAGTTGCTTTCTAATTTTTGGTGTGACTTCTTGAGCCATTCTCATGATTGTGTTTCACATGGTGGAGGTGTGCTTGACAATGTCCTGCTAAGAAGGGTCGTTACTGGGCCTATGTTAGTTTCCTGGGGCTGAAAAAAAATCACTTGATACTTGACTGAAAACAATAGAAATTCATTCTCACAGTTCTGGGGACTGAAAGTTCAAAATTGTGGTATCATCAGGACTATACTCCCTCTGAAGGCGTGGCAGGAGATATTGTCCCTTACATTTTCCAGTTTCTGATGGGCTTGGGTGTTCTATGACATATATCTGCATAACTACACTCTCTGTCTCTACTTCCACATGGTCTTTCCCTCTTCTCCATGTCTGTCCTGTGTGTTTCTTTTATGGGGTTACTTGCTATTGGACGTAGGCCCATCCTGGATAGTCCTGGATAATCTGATCCCAAAGTTCTTAACTGCATCACATCTGCAGAGATGTAATTCAAAATAAGGTCACATTCACAGGTTCCAGGGAGTAGAATTTAGAGACATCTTTCAAGGAACTACCTTTTAATCCACCACACAACCCATGGTTAGGAAGGCCTAAAGGTAGCAGACATTCTTTGTTCAGATAAGAGATGGCCTTATACTCTTGTTTCCTCCACCTGAATGGAAAGTTAATCATTTTTTGTATCAACAGGCCTAATTTAGATGTCCAAGAAGGGATGCAAATTGATGGATCCAAAGCCAGTTCTACCTCAGAGATAGCTCTGATTGCCTTCCAGGGCACTTTAATATGTACCAGTTAGTTGGATATGCTAAAATTTTGGAAGATTATTTACACAGATGTCCTAAGTTTCTGGTTTTTCTTTAAAAATAAAATCTAATAATACTGGGAAAATTTTCTTTTTGCCAAAAATACTGGAACCTAGATACAGGTTCTGAGGCTTGAACATACTCCTTAGGGTGGGGCCTGCACTCTCCAAATTGCCACAGTCCTCACCCCTCCCCAGTGTTTGCCAAAGTCCCATTTCATTCACTTAAATTAGTCACTTGGCCCGTTGGGTTTTTTGAGTGGGCAATTTCTAGTCCATGGACATAGTATAAAGGACAGCTAATCACTTAAGCAGAAATTCAAGCAGTGACCTTGACTCATTCTAACCATAAAGCTAAACTCCGAAAGTTATTTAAGTTGTTTTCAAATGAGTTTGAGCCATTTTGGGTTCATCTGATATGCTCAGACTCGTAATCCTATCTGCAGTCCTAATGCAATAAGACAGAACTACAGTTTACATCTCCCTACTTGTAATAGTCTAACCCTTTCAGGCCCAGATTTGTGTTAACACAATTTATGATCTTGAATTTTGCAGGACCAGCTTAACTCCAGAAGCCTTGCCTATTGTTTCTTTAGACTAAATTTTTTTTTATCTGTTTCATGCCACTTATATAACATGATGAATGTCTTCCTGTTCTGTGAAATTCATTTGTGGGTACACAGAGCTTAACAAAGCTAAATTTCCTAGCATTTCTTTACCCAGACCTCTTTTTAGGGACAGAGGGGAGAGAAAATTTTCTTTCAACAGACATCAACTGTGTTAACTTTAGTTCTTAAAGTCTGGAAAGTTCAGATTCAAGAATACCCTTGAACTATAGAGGTGGACCAAGACTTTCAACATGCAGGACCAATTTATTATTTGCAATTAGAACGATAGTAGACAGCGAATAATTAAGGAAACACTGACACAGCAGTGTTCCTACAGAGGCATTTTCTCTGGGATTAACTGTTCTTGCACAATGTTCCCCATACCATTCTCATTTTTTTTTTAAAAGGCATGATTTCTGTCTGTAGCAGGGAGATATCATTTCATGAGGACTATGCTCATGATGAACTACATCATATTTCCTTCATACATTTTGTGCTTCTTTAAATATATTCCAATACAATAAAGTCAGGATTGCCTAAACACTCACACACACACTCACTTTTTAGTGGTCAAACCCGTGACATCTTTGAACCTCAAGTTGATTCAATTTCATAAGGACTATCGAGGTGAAGTGACTTATTAAGTGGTAAATTGCTGACATACATTAGCAACACACCAGATATATATAAAGGCATCACTTTAAAAGCCTCAACCAAAGTAGATTCCACGGGAGGAGAGATGTGATTGGCAACAGGCTTGCATTATAACTTGTCAAAAAGCCACCTGCTTTAGCATGCCGATAAGACAACTTCTGTGTAGTGTATAAGATACAAGAGCAATCACTTCTTTAATGATGATTAAATATCATCTCTTCAAAGGGAAATCTCACTGTGTTTCAGCTGCCTCCTTAGGCAACCAAACAGAGCAATTCTACCAGTTTCACTGATAATACCTCAGAAGAAATTCTTTCAACTTGGTAAAGCAAATAAACTTACTTTTGATCTTTTATTTGAAATCTGAAAAAGCTGATTGGTGGAAGTTTGTCAGCCGTTCTCTGAAGACCGCCTCCAGTTTTCTCCCTCTCTGTGAATAAGGCCTACAAAGATCATGGAGATATGGCATCAATTGAGAAATAGGCAGGCTGCAGAAAGGAAATGCTGATTAGCAGGAACTCCCAGCCTTGACATCTGCCACTGGTTTTTGTGAATAATGAATTTCATTCCTATTAAATTACTTAGAAATAGTTATAAAGTCATAGTGTGATTAGTGATGATAAATAGATATATTTGAAAATCCTGCAGTTCAATCAATCTTCATTTTTCAAATCATTGCTTCTTCTTAGAGAAAATGGACGTGGCCATTAACTGTTGGTAAGATGAGGCTGACTGAGCAGAGACTGACAAAGAAATGATTTATAAAATGTGTGTTCCATTGCATATGGGTCATGAAGCTAGTGGGCACTTTTCATTCATTACTCTTAATAATAAAATAATCTGGACCATAAACTTTTGTACTTGAATATTGCCTCAATAAGAATACCAGAATTTAATCTCAAAATAAGTTAGTGCTCTTTTTTTTTTTTTTTTTTTTTTTTTTTTTTTTTTTTTTTTTTTTTTTTTATTCTTTAAGCTCTGAATCACTTAAATGCTCTGATCTCCACTGGTGTAGCACACATTTAGCGATTGTCTACTAGATACCTGCTACTGTGGAGTGATCAGGGAAGCAGATGAGGAACTAATGTGGCATGATCTCAGCTTTCAGGTAGCTTGGAATCCAGTAAAGTTGGTGAAGTGCACTGACAAAGAATTTAAAAACCAGTATTAGAGTGTTTGACAAAGGCGCCGAAAGACTGTCACAGACAGTGACGGTCAGGGTAAGCTATCGTTATACACAGAAATGGGGAGGCATCTTAAGTGGAAAATAAACCTAAGAAATGTAGCAATAAAATCTCTACAGTTGACTAAGTGGACTTTGGAGACCATTCTGCTTGGGGAATTAGTTTAACATCTCCTAGTGCCAGTCTCCTATGTAAAATGGGCATATCAGTGACTATCTCATAGAGCTGTTGAGGTAGCAAGCATATTATACTAGTTACTGTTAGTGCTGTACTGGCAATTATTCTATTTCTAATTACTCTTTCCTCTGTTTTAGCAGTAGTTCCAAAACTTCCTCAATTTCTAAAATAATTTCCAATACATATTGTAAATAAGTGCCATATGAAATATAATTAGATGTGTTAACTTTCCTTTTCCCCATTGTAGCATTAAATGCCTGCTTGGACCCTGTTCTACTTCTTGTCTCCATGAATTTTTATAAGTTGAACTCCTAGACGGGCCTTCTTATGAGTCATTATGAGAGAAAGCATTTTAATTTGGGTGCATATTTGATTTGACAGCTACGGAGTTTGGCCGGGTCCCAGATTTGCAGATTGATAAATTAGCAGCTTCTCAGCCCTTCTATGCCTACCCCCACAATTGTTGCTGGTTTTTTCCCCCCCTGAGATTTGACGATCCATGATGTGAGCAATTTTCCAACTTATGGCATCTTTCCAACACAAATTATTGTCCCTGGGGACTAAGTAACTGGCCTCATTGTTACATGGAAAATCCTATACCACTCAGCACCGTTCCGAAATGATGAAACACAGGGTAGTTTTGACTTGGGCACACACAGCATGCCCAGTTATTCCTCTTCCTCCTTCCCCCACTCTTCCAGTGGTTTTGGTTAGGTGGGTAATTTGAGACCGTGTAGGAAGCTCAGAAGGCAATGAACATAAAGTGGAATGGGGATACCCTGATGAATAGGAGAGTGGTTTTGTGGACCTCACAGCCTTGCTAACTCATTGAACTATTTTAGTGTCTGGCACAGGTATTATATCCCCCCCCACCCCCACAGGATAGGTGAATCTCTTAACCAGATCTATTGACTGTGGACATGATTCCACCCTTATTACAACACCAGGTTTAAACTTGAGCTCCTTTGCCTCAGGTTGCTTCATCAGTTCAAGTCAGGTGCCAGCAAACCTGCCCCAATGTGGCTTCCTTTCTTGTGTCCCAAGCTGGTCTGCTTCTAACACTTCACTGAACCATTTGTTAAGTATGTGGATTTCCTGCAAATTCTAATTCCATGTTTTTGAAGTAGTGGTCAGATGTCTGAGTTTTGCATACACTTCTACCAGTGATACTTAAGAAATGGGAAATTTGGAGAATACTGCTTAGTCTTTCTGGAACTATCCATTATGACTCTGGCTACGGACATGGCACTGGATTCTTACAGGAGGTGTGGGTATGTGTGTGTGTGTGTGTGTGTGTGTGTGTGTGTGTGTGTGTGTGTTAGAGAAAGAGAGAGACAGACAGACAGTGACAGTTTTAACCAAGTACTGAGAGCAAGTCTGGGAGGGAACAACCCTCAGTGTGAAGGTGGGCATTTGGGTGTGGGTTCAGCAGGTTGCAGGTGGGCACTGGTCCCCACCTAAGATGCCCCTGCTTATCACACTGTCACTCCTTCTCTGACCAGCTTGTCTACTCATTCTGGTTTCCCTGATGTTGACTCTCATCTCTAAGAGAATCATAACCTTGAAGATTTTTCAAAAAACTTTAATCCCCAACCCGATTCTCAGCCACTTAAGTAATTTGAGACATAAACTTATTTACTCCTAAAGTCCATAAAGAAGAAATATTCCAAATCCAGGTATTCTCTTATTTAAGCACCTAGACAATTTTTGTCATCAGTGAAAACCTAGAAACTGAGAGGGATGGATGGAGAGAGGGAGGGATCATCAAAAATTTGTTGAGAAAAAGGAGAATGAATAAAATATAATGGCTATATATTTTTTAAACTTTGCTCAGAACTTCTCTGAAGATTCATAAAGTAAACACCTTTATTTTAAGATTTAAATTACCAATTCATCATATTAATAGACTTAAAAACAAGAATCATATGATCATCTCGATAGATGCAGAAAAGCATTTGACAAAATAGAGTACCCCTTCATGTTCAAAACACTAGAAAAACTAGGGATAGTAGGAACAAACCTTAACATCATAAAAGCCATATATGTTAAACCCAAGGGCAACATAATCCTAAATGGAGAAAAACTGAAAGTATTCCCCCTAAAAACTGGAACAAGGCAAGCATGCCCTCTTTCACCAATTTTATTCAACATAACCTTGAAATTCGAGCCAGAGCAATTAGAAGAAAGAAATTAAAGGTATACAAATAGGTAAAGAAGAACTCAAACTATCACTATTTGCTGATGATTGTATATTTGCAAGATCCATAAAATTCCACTGAAAATCTTCTAGAACTAATAAATGAATTCAACAAAGTAGCAGAATATACACTCAATATCCATAAATCAAACGCATTCCTATATATCAGTAACAAATCCACTGAAAGAGAAATAAAGAACACTAACCCATTCACAATTGCCTCAAAAAATGAAATAAAATACTTGGGAATGAATATAACAAAAGAGATTAAAAACTACAGAACACTAAAAAAGAAATTGAAGAAGACCTTAGAAGATGGAAAGATCTCCCATGTTCCTGGATAGACAGAATTAATATTGTCAAATGGTCATACTATCAAAAGTATTATACAAATTTAATGCAATTCCTATTAAAATTCCAATTATGTTCTTCATAGAACTAGAAAAAGCAATCATGAAATTCATTTGGAAAAATAAGAGACCCAGAATAGGCAAAGCAATCCTCAGCAAAAGTGAAGCAGGAGACATCACAATATCAGACCTCAAACTATACTACAGAGCTATAGTAATAAAACCAGCATGGTATTGGCACCAAAACAGACATATAGACCAATGGTACAGAATAGAAGACACAGACAAACCCACACAAAATACAGTTATCTTGTATTAGACAAAAGTGCCAAAAACATTCACTGGAGAAAAGGTAGCATCTTCAACAAATGGTGCTGGGAAAACTGGAAAGCCACATGTAACAAAATGAAATTAAACCCTTATCTCTTACCCTGCACACAACTCAACTCACTGTGGATCAAAGACTTAGGCACTAGAACAGAGACCCTGCGACTACTAGAAGAAAATGTAGGCCCAAATCTTCATCATGCAGGCCTAGGACCTGACTTTCTTAACAAGATCCCTAAAGGGCAAGAAGTTCAATCGAGACTCAATAAATGGGATGGACTCAAACTAAAAAGCTTCTTCTCAGCAAAAGAAAGAATCAATATGTGAAGAGAGAGCCTACAGATTGGGAGAAAATCTTTACCAAATGCATCTCAGATAAAGCATTCATCTCTAGGATATATAAAGAACTCAGAAAACAACACCAAAAATCAAACCCACTCAATAAATGAGTTAATGAACTGAACAGACACTTCACAGAAGATATACAATCAATCAACAAATATATGAAAAAATATTCAACATCTCTAGTAAATCAAAACTACTTTAAGATTTTGTCTCACTCCAATCAGAATGGCAATTATCAAGAATACAAGCAACAATAAATGTTGGTGAGGATGTGCTGGAAAAGGCACACTCATACATTGCTGGTAAGATTGCAAATTGGTGTAACTATTATGAAAAGCAGTATGGAGATTTCTCAGAAAACTTGGAATGGAACCACCATTTGACCCAGTTATCCCACTCCTCAGTTTATACCCAAAGGACTTAAAATCAACATACTACAGTGATGCAGCCATGACAATGTTTATAGCAGCTCAATTCGTAATAACTAAACAATGGAAACAACCTAGATGCCCTTCAATAGCTGAATGGATAAAGAAAATGTGGTGTATATATATATATATATATATACACACACAATGGGATATTACTCAACTTTAAAGAAGAATGAAATTCTGGCATTTGCTGGTAAATGGATGGAGTTAGAGAATATCATGTTAAGTGAAATAAGCCAAACCCAAAAAACCAAAGTCCAAATGTTTTCTCTGATATTCGGATGCTAATTCAAAATAAGGTGGGTGGCTAGGGAGGAACAGAGTTACTTTATATTAGGTAGAGGGGAGTGAAGTGAGGGGAAGGGGCATGGGGGAAGGAATAATAGTAGAGTGAAACAGACATTATTACCTCATGTATCTGTATGACTACATTACCGAAGTGATCCTGCAATATGTATAATCACAAAAATGAGAGATTACACTATTTATGTATGATCTATCAAAATGTATAACTGCATTCTACCGTCATGTACAACTAATTAGAACAAATAAAATTTAAAAATTAAAAAAAGATTTAGATTCCCATTGATAGTCTAAGAACAAATGAATTATCTTTTTAAAATTAAAAAAAATTTTTTTGTTCTAATTATTGTGAATTACACATTCGGCCCTTGGTTTTTTGGCATTTGCCTTATTTTGCTTAGCATGATATTCTTCAACTCCATTCATTTACCAGCAAATGCCATAATTTCATTCTTTTTTAAAGCTGAATAATATTCCTTTACATATATATATACACACATGTATAACATACACACACACATACATATATATTTAAATGGATATTTCTTTATCCATTCATCTGTTGAATGGATAGTTGGTTCCATAGTTTAGCTATTGTAAGTAGATCTGCCATAAACATTGATGTGGCTGCATCACTGTAGTATGCTGATTTTAAGTCCTTTGGGTATAAACCTAGGAGTGGGATAGCTGAGTCAAATGATGATTCCATTCTAAGTTTTCTGAGAAATCTCCATACTGCTTTCCAAAATGGTCACACCAATTTGCATTCCCACCAGCAATGTATGAGTGTATCTTTGGTCATACTATCAAAAGTATTATACAAATTTAATGTAATTCTATTAAAATCACAATGACATTCTTCATAGAACTAGAAAAAGAATCATGAAATTCATTTGGAAAAATAAGAGACCCAGAATAGGCAAAGCAATCCTTAGCAAGAAAAGTGAAGCAGGAGGCATCATAATACCAGACCTCAAACTATACTACAGAGCTATAGTAATAAAAACAGCATGGTATGGGCACCAAAACAGACAAATTGACCAATGGTACAGAATAGAAGACATAGAGACAAACACATACAAATACAGTTTAATCATATTAGACAAAGGTGCCAAAAGCAGTCACTGGAGAAAAGAGAGCCTATTCAAAAAATGGTGCTGGGAAAACTGGAAAGCCACATGTAACAAGATGAAATTAAACCCTTACCTCTCACCATTCATGAAACTTGACTCAAAGTGGATCAAAGACTTAGACACTAGAACAGACATCCTGCACCTACTTGAAGAAAAGGTAGGCCCAAATCTTCAACATGCTGGCCTAGGATTTAACTTTTACCTTAACAAGTGTTTGCTTTTAACACTTACATTTGATTCTTTGTAGAATTTTTGTTTGTAATTTCTTTGAGGTTGGAATCTACTTCTATTTGTCCACTTGTTAAAGTTATTGAATGACTTACTGATTTCTAATGTTATACTTACAACTAATTCTCAAATATGATTAGATCTATTTTTGATTCTCTATTAGTTTGCCTGTTCCTCTACCAATATCTCATCTTCATTTTCCCATAACTTTAAAATAAATATTGCAATCATATAGGTCAAAACTTTCCTCTATTTTTTTCTTTTTAAAGACTTTTTGGAACTCCCAGACTTTTGACATTTTGTATATACTTTGCATTAGTTGCCAAATGACATTGAGCATTTCATGGAATTTATTTTTAATTGATATACTGTACATAGGGATAATTATGAAGATTTGTGTCTTCCTATCTATACATCTAGCATATTATCCATTATTGGAACCTTCTTTGATATTCTTCAATAATTTTAACTTTTTTATCACTGTCTTATGTAGATGAAGTTGGATTTACTTCTGAATATCTTATAATATTTGCTGATATCATGAATGAGATTTTAAAATCATACTTTCTATTTGGTTACTTAGGAACACTATTGTTTTGTATAGTGTTCTTATATCTAGTAAACTTGTTGAATTGTTTCATTAGAAATTTAGATGCTCTCGAAAAAAATAAAATACTTGGGAATCAATCTCACAAAAGAGGTGAAAGGCCTCTACAATGAGAACTACAGAACACTAAAGAAAGAAATTAAAGAAAACCTTAGAAGATGGAAAGATCTCCCATGTTCTTGGATAGGCAGAATTAATATTGTCAAAATGGTCATACTACCAAAAGTGCTATACAGATTCAATGCAATTCCAATTAAAATCCCAATGATGTACCTTACAGAAATAGAGCAAGCAATTATGAAATTCAACTGGAAGAACAAGAAACCCAGAATAGCTAAAGCAATCCTCAGTAGAAAGAGCGAAGCAGGGGGTATCGCAATCCCAGATCTTCAACTCTATTACAAAGTAATAGTAACAAAAACGGCATGGTATTGGTACCAAAATAGACAGGTAGATCAATGGTACAAAATAGAGGACACGGACACAAACCCAAATAAATACAATTTTCTCATACTAGACAAAGGGGCCAAAAGTATGCAATGGAGAAAAGATGGCCTCTTCAACAAATGGTGCTGGGAAAACTGGAAAACCATATGCAACAGAATGAAATTAAACCCCTATCTCTCACCCTGCACAAAACTCAGCTCAAAATGGATCAAGGACTCGGAATCAGACCAGAGACCCTTCATCTTACAGAAGAAAAAGTAGGTCCAAATCTTCAACTTGTTGGCTTAGGATCAGACTTCCTTAACAAGTCTCCCATAGCACAAGAAAAATAAAAGCAAGAATCAACAACTGGGATAGATTCAAACTAAAAAGCTTTCTCTCAGCAAAGGAAACTATCAGTAATGTGAAGAGAGATCCTACAGAGTGGGAGAATATCTTTGCCACTCATACTTCAGATAGAGCACTAATTTCCAGAATCTATAAAGAACTCAAAAAACTCTACACCAAGAATACAAATAATCCAATCAACGAATGGGCTAAGGAAATGAACAGACACCTCACAGAAGATGTACAAGCAATCAACAGATATATGAAAAAATGTTCAACATCTCTAGTAATAAGAGAAATGCAAATCAAAACTACCCTAAGATTCCATCTCACCCCAATTAGAATGGCGATTATCAAGAACACAAGCAACAATAGGTGTTGGCGAGGATGTGAGGAAAAAGGTACACTCATACATTGCTGGTGGGGTTGCAAATTAGTGCAGCCACTCTGGAGAGCAGTATGGAGATTCCTCAGAAAGCTTGGAATGGAACCACCATTTGACCCAGCTATCCCACTCCTTGGCCTATACCCAAAGGACTTAAAATCAGCATACTACAGAGATACAGCCACATCAATGTTCATTGGTGCTCACTTCAACATAGCCAGATTGTGGAACCAATCTAGATGTCCTTCAATTGATGAATGGATAAAGAAACTGTGGCATATATATACCATGGAATATTACTCTGTCATAAAGAATGATAAAATTATGGCATTTGCAGGCAAATGGATGAAATTGGAGAATATCATGCTAAGTGAGATAAGCCAATCTCAAAAAAACAAAGGATGAATGATCTCACTGATAAGCGAATGAGGACATATAATGGGGGTAGGAGGGGTTAGCATTAGGGTTAGGTTTAGGTTTAGGGTTAGGGTTAAGGAGGGTGGCAAGAATGGGAGGAAGGACTGTATAGAGGGAAAAGAGGGGTGGGAGGGGTGGGGGGAAGGGAAAAATAACAGAATGAATCAAACAACATTGCCCTATGTAAATTTATGATTACACAAATGGTATGCCTTGACTCCATGAAACAACATGTATCCCATTTGTTTACAATAAAAAAAAAAAAAAAGAAAGAAATTTAAATGCTCAACTACAAACCCTGACTGGAAAATAAACAAAAGAAATAAAAGGGTAAGATTGAAGATTGCAGGAGGACTTTTTGGAGAGAGCTAAGGGTATGCTGTGAGTTCTTTTTACCAAATGGAAGGGTAAGGCAAGATATAAGGGACTTAATAAGCTTACTAAAATGTGTCCTCTATAGTTTATGGTCTGAGGTTGACTGAATTCCTTAATCCCTTGTGGGAGATATAAAAAGGGTGGATGAACAGAGGAGTGGTAGCTGTGTTAGTGGCCTGGACCAGTGGAGTTGGTCAGGACCAATGATGCTTGAATGCTTCTCATGGATCAGGAAAAGCTCAGAGGGAGAGAGTGTTATGTAGAGTCATCCCATGTTCAAGACAGCTGTCTAAATACCAATTGAAAACAACTGTCAGAGATCTAGGGCATTGAGAAAAGAGCTAATTATCAGTCACATTTGTCTTACTCAAGGAAACTGCAAGTAAGAAATCCCTAGTAGTGGTAGAGAGAGTGTAAAACGTAAAAAAGCAAAAAAACAAAAAAAGTACTAATGTGCCATTGGTCAGGTTTTAACTAGTAGTTAGAAAAAACTCATACCACAGTGTTGCTAGTTAGGTGATACATTTCCTGTCACTTTAGATCTTCTTCCCACTTTCGACCCTAGAGGTGGGTGTCAGAAACCACAACTAGCAAAGTGTGGTAGGCAGGGTAAAAGTGCAAGTTTGGGAAGAGGGAGAGAAAGTCTCTCCTCCCACCACCTACAGGCTGCTAGCCAGTATCAGTCCTGCACTGGGAATGGGACAGTTCAAATTTTGGTTATTGCAATGGACTAAATGTGCATATTTCTGGTCATAGGACTTTATATTATTACTAAGAGTGACTCTAAAAGACTATGCTAATTTCATTCAGGTTACAAGTAAGAACTAATCCTATGTTCTAATCCTAGATCCTATGTTCTAGTACTATGAACTTATCCTGTGGAAGAACTAATCCTATGGAATAAATGTAAAAGGACAGAGGAAGACAAAATGAAAGTTGCTTTCTGATTATCTCAAGATCCCTGGTGTGACTGAAACTGAATGTGACACTATGAATAATAATGATATATCATATGAAAAGCATTGTGTTCCTTAGGTTAGAAACTGGACTCTGGAGCCAAATACTTTTAATCCTAGCTTTGTCATTTAGCAGATGCCTAATCTCTCTTTGCTTTCGTTTTCTTCTTTGGAAAACACGTAATTTCTCTGTGAGGAGCATTAAATAAGTTAATACATCTAGTGTGCTTAAAACAGCGCCTAACATCTTGTAAGCAGGAAGTAAATGCTAGCTAAGATGATTAAAATATTTGTGGTTAGTTGTAAAAATACTAAGTTACTTCACACAATAAGGTACACGTTTGAGAGACATACTATGTTACAGAAAGTAGGTGAAAGTTTGGAAAAGCAGTTTAGAAAAGTGTAACTCTAATTCTTAACATGATAGTTTAGCTAGTTGAGAATAACTTCGACTCTTTTTCAGATTCAAACACATTTTCCCTTTCTGAAAATGAAGGCTCTGTATGTCTCTATTTGTATGTTGCTAATACTGTTGCAAATTTTACCTGCCATGGTGTGTGAGCTTCACAAAAATTCCGTTAGGTAATTTCAAGTGCTGCTTCTTTGCTAGTTAGCAACCTCTCCACCCCTCCCCAACTCTCTATTTATTACCTACAGAGACCATTTCCAAATTGTCAGTCCTCAAATCTCAGCACCTCCATTATATCCCCTATCTTCATATCAAGACTATTGCAGTAACATGCCACAAAAAGATCATTTGCTAATTGATGAATGCACAAAACTCTGGGTTCAATTTGAACACACCCCCCAAAAAATAGAAAAAAAAAATCGAAGAGGAAGAAAAATATTAATGGAAGTTGAAATCCTTAACAATGAAATGAAATCTCCAGCTAAATAATTACACTTTTTGGTTAACCATAGTGAAGGGGGCAGGAGTTAAAAAGAAGAGGTAAAGATGGTGGAGAGAAATATGTAATTAAGGCAAGACGAGCACATGTGATTTTCTACGCACCTCCTGTGATGTGAGTTTGCCATGGCTTAAGCAATCCTAGAGGGCCAGGGACGTCACAGTCCATCCTGTTCACTCTGTCCATGTTCTCCTATATGCTTTCTGTTTTAAAACAAATCTATGAGCTATAATTGAAATGTAATAAACAGCACATATTTAACATGGCAACACTGCTAAGTTTTGACATATGAATAGGTCTGTGTAACCATCGCCACAATCAAGTTAATGAACTTGTTTCCTTGTGTCCCCAATCTTTCATCTGCTTTCCATCACTATAGATCAGTTCACATTTTCCATTGTTTTATATAAATGGAACTGGACGATATTTATTCTTTTTTGGTCTGGCTTCTATCAGTGTAATCATTTTGAGACTTATGCATGCTGTTTCCTTATATCAGCAGTTTTTTCCTTTATATTACCAAGTAATATTCCCTTGTATGTGAGCACTGCTATTTGCTTCTCATGGGTTGATGGACGTTGGGTTGTTTCTAGATGTTTTCTACGATAAATAAAGCTGCTATGAACATTTTTGTATAAGTCTTTGTATGGACATATGCTTTCATTTCTCTTGCATAAACACATAGTGGAGGGATGGCTGAGTTAGTATGGCTGGTTTATGTTTAACTTTTTAAAAACTGACAAATTATTTTCCAAAGTAGTGTACTATTCTCAACATTTAGAATATTTTAAATGCCCATTTCTTATGAGGTAAATTTCACAAATGGAAAATATGCTGCATTAAATACCATGAATAGTGCAAGATATGGTTTCTGAAGGAAAATTGTATCTAGTCAGTGATGTCTTCAGTCAAATCGTAGGAATAAAGCCCTTCTGTGTCTGCTTTGCTAAATGACAGACTTCGGATATTCAACAACGTGCGGACACATGCCAAACACAAACGCATTCACCGACCAAATAGCAGCTGTCCTTGGAGGGCTGCTGATTAACCAGCAGGCCTGAGATAGCGCTGCTGCCTAAGCAGGGTGGCCCTGTGCCAGGAGCATAACTATCTCATTCATTTTAATGCTTTTGGCAACATTTGCTACTCATGTCATCTTATTTTGATGAAGCTTCCAATTTTCATTATCCCTTCGGGAAATCAATTTCAGATAAGCTGCTGATGGCACTGGGTGTGTGTGAATACATGTGTTTACACACATACATTCAACATAGAGCGACATACATATACTTAGACTTTTTTTTTTTGCTCCCATAAGAATGAAGGTCATCGTTATTGTCCAAGCGTAACAATCCGAGCAACCTCTCACTTGCAAGTTACTTAACCCGATGAGAAACGCCTGACATAGATTCAGCAAGATTCCAGAGATGGAACTAAGAAGGGTAGGAGTTCAGTGTGGCTTGGTGGGAGACTATGGGGAGAGATTCGGGGATCACACCATCACCACCAGGGACAGAGGCCAGCCCAGGGCACCATCAAGGCACCTGTGTAGAGGGTGCTTTCTGAGCACTGCTGCTGATTATCTTGATGTGATTTTCTGCTACTCTCACCACTCATTCAAACTAAGAAGAAATCCTCCTTGAAAGAGAGTCCCTTTGAGGAGTTGCTGACTTGCCCCACTTAATTCTGCTTATTACTGTCCCCCGTACTGTGTACTGAAACAACACACATTGCCACAAACTGTGATATACACCACTTCTGAGCCAAGCTAGATTTAGCCCTTTGGTAAATTGTGGGTAAGCTATACTTTAGCAGAAGCTTAAAATTGGCCTATTTGGGGGGTGAATTCCCTTCAACTCAGGGGACTTTATGAAGATGAGTTGGAACAGTAATGGATGAGGTTCTTTTGATGCTTGTGGTCAGGGGGATGGACACCCACCACAGTAGTGTCAGGCTCAGGTTGAATCCTGGCTGGGACAACGTGGGACTGGAACTTAATTCTTTACTCTTGAAGTTTCAGTGTCCTCATCTCTATGATTAAGATAATGATACAGAACTCTTGCAGGAATTAAGTGAAATAATGCATATGAAAATGCCTGGGGCCTGGTAAGCTTGCATAGAAATGACACAGATTCAAAGATAGTATAATTAGAGCATTTGGCTATCAAGACTTGCCCATTCTGCCAAAAGCAGAGAGTTGAATTCTCTTTGCCTTGATTTTTCTGAAAATTTTCAGATCTAGAATGTAGCAAAAGCTATCAAGAGACATCACTTTGTACACAATTTTGAACAACTGGAAACCACTGGGCAAGAAGGCTAAGATGACTCTCAGATTCATGATTGCTACGGGAGAGATGCTGGGTGTGGTCTGATATGGATTTCAGGGAGTCGGTGGTCCCGAAGCTTGACTTTCCCATTGCTCATGCCTGGTTGGCTCTCTTTCTGGTTGGAATTGAGTTTCATCTCTTCTCCTTCTGTCTCCACTCTGGGTCCTCGATCCTATGTCGCTGGAAGAAAGTAGAGGACACCAGCCTCAAAGCCTTCAGTGTCACTTCCTTCCACCCTCCCTCACTCATCTGCTCCTCTTCTCTGTTCCTCCCTTTCTTCTCTCCAACTGCATGTTTGTCATGGGTCTCATTCTTTTATACGTGACCTCGGGGCAATATTAAGTTCTCTTGAATCGTAAATTACTCTTTTTATGCTTCTTTCCCCAGGCACAAACATCTTCTGATTTCCCTCATTGTAAAATTGCTGTCCCCTGGCCCCGAATCACTTCCCAGCTGCTCCCCTCCCTGTCAGGCCAAATTTCTTCCGGGGAGATCTAGGCACCCAGCTTCACGTCTTGACCTGCTCATCACACCTGAGCTGTATCTGGCCTCTGCCAGCATGATTTCTCATTTTCTCACCTCCCAAAAGAGAAAGAGGTCATTTTAGTTTTCGGTGGCTTAGATCACTTTATAGTGGATGACGCTATGAATCCACCTTTTTCTCTTGCAAACTCTTCCCCCATTCTACCACATCCCCTCTCACTGGTTTATTCCCCTGCTTTGCATATCATTATTTCACAGTCTTCTTAATGGACAGTTCTACGGTTGCCAATCCTTCCGCTCTTTCTGTGTTGGAATCAATGGGATTCTGTTCCTTCCCTTGCCATTGTTTTTTTGTACCCCCGTCCCCACCGCCAGAGAATGAACCCGGGGTGCTTAACCACTGAGCCATATTCCTAGCCATTTTCTATTTTTAATTTTGAGACTGGGTCTTGCTAAGTTGCTTATGGCCTAACTAAGTTGCTGAATCTGGCTTTGAATTTGTGATCCTCTTGCCTCAGCCTCCTGACCCATTGTTCTTAATCTAGTCACATCCCTTGAGAAATTTCATTCATCCAGGACTGGTGCATAATTTGTAAGAATTGGTGCAAAATGAAAACGCAGGGTCCATTGTTCAAAAATCATACTTCGGGGGCTGGGTTGTAGCTCAGTGAAAGTGTGCTTGCCTAGCACATGTGAGGCACTGGGTTTGATCCTCAGCATCACAAAAATAAATAAATAAATAAATAAAATAAAGTTATTGTGTTCATCTATAACTAAAAATTTTTTTAAAAATTATACTTTATGTATAATGTATCAAAATATATAAATGCATTCTACTGTCATGTACAATTAGAACAAATAACAATTAATATAGATTTATTAGGAATTTCAAAATGGTAACAGCAGAACTTTAAAATAAACATGGTCCCTGTATAACTGCCCAAGCCTCATGTCCATGAAGCTAGCCTTGTTTCAAGTATAGATCTCCAGGGACAGTGTGTTTCAGGTCCATGTCTCTAGTCCACACCCCTGTCCTGAACTCAGATCTTAAACATTATTCTTGGCATTGAGCCAGCATCAATCCCTCTTGCTTCAGGCAGATTTTGTTTAAATCTGACTGCTTTCACTTACTTGCCTTGATTTATAACATTGGGCAAGGCACTCAACCTGAGTTTCAGTGTGAAAGTTTAAACTCTGAAGACGATAGAAAGATTTGCATATCAACCTGGTGAGTCAATAATAGGTGTTGATAATGGCATCCTAAAAATAGTTATAAACTGTCTATTCATAAAATATAAAACTTTCAAAGGAGGGAGCTTGGTAATTGCTCCAACACCAACGTTTATTGTTTAGCCAACTTGAAAATCATGCTGTTAGGACAGATAGTAATCCTTGCAAGGAGTTTGGGAGGAATTTTTGCACCAAGGGATTATTTTAAAAATATGCAACACTGTATTTCAATATAAGATCGAAGACCTATGGGATCCTATAATATGTATAATCAAAAAAATGAGCGATTACACTCCATTTATGTATGGTTATCAAAATGTATAAATGCATTCTACTGTCATGGGCAACAGGTTAAAACAAATTAAAAAATTAAAAAAAAAAAATCTGTGGGAGAGTGAGCTTACCAGAAGGATGTCTCAGTCTGGTTCTAGAAGCTTGACATCACATGCCTTTAGCTAATTTCTGGGCTTTAATCTCATGTAAAAAACAGAAAGTGAATTTATATACCAAAATCAGAATTTGAGAGCCCCCGGCTTGGACTGCAAATATCCATAAATAAATTGCCTCTTTAGTGAGTGATGGGTATATTTCTGGCTTTCTCCTGAACATCACAACCAAGATGTTCTTTTGGAACCTAGAACTCAACATGTCTTATTCAGAACTTAACAATTTTTCCTCAAAGGAATTGTTTCTTTAATCTCCTGTGTCAGTTAATGGTACCACTGACCACCAGCTGACAGAAGGTAAGAACTCTGATCAATTTCTTTTTTTAAAAAAAAAATTTAAAATTGGTTCTAATTAGTTGTACATGACAGTAGAATATGTTTATATATTTTCATAAATCATATATAAATGGAGTATAATTTCTATTTTTCTTCTTGTAGATGCTGTAGGATCACATAAGTCATGCAGTCATATAGGTACATGAGGTAATAATGTCTGTTATACTCTATTATCCTTCCTACCCCCATACTCCTCCCCTCCCTTCACTCCCCTTACCTAAAGTAATTCTATTCTTCCCTGGTGACCACCTCCTTATTGTGAATTAGCATCTGCATAACAGAGAAAATATTTGGCCTTTTGTTTTTTGGGTTTGGCTTATTTCACTTAGCATGATATTCTCCAAGTCCATCTGTTTACCCAGCAAATGCCATAATTTCATTCTTCTTTAAAGCTGAGTAATATTCCATCGTATATATGTACCACATTTTCTTTAAGAATTCTAATCAATTTCTACTCTGCTCTTGTTTCTTTATTCCAGCAATAACCTCCTTTGCATATGCAGAAGAAACAGAAACAGTATGAACATCCAGAAATCAGTGAGACAAAGAAGGGCAGATTGGACTACATAAAAATAGAAAATGGCTCTAGATGAAGTAAGTAAGTATCATGAATAAAATGAAAACAAAAAAAAAAAATAGACAAACTGACATATTGCTTTTAATACTGATTTCATATTTATAGCTCCAATCATATAATTATAATGTGGTTATTGCTTTTCTTTCTGCTTATCTCATCATTACTTCATTGATAAAATTACCACCCAGATTATTTAAAATGTTCATATATCAAAAAAAAAAACAGCTAAATGTAAAAGTGGGCAAAGAAATCACAATTGATTTCTCAAAAAAAAAATCTCAATCAAGTAAGGATAAGGTAAATGCAGATTAAAATTATAAAATAAAATTTCCACCCATCAAATTGGTCATCAAAGGATAGTTTTGGTCAAGCAGTAGGGATTAAAGGGAGAATTTGAAAGCAATCAATACTTAATAAGTATTTTTAATCTCAGCACATGATAGCAATCCTACAGAGTAGGGAGTTTGAGACAGGAGGATTACAAGTTTAAGGCCAGCCTCAGCAACTTAGTGAACCCCTATCTCAAAATAAAAAAAAATGATTGGGGGTATAACTCAGTGGTTAGAGTATCCCCCTGGATTCAATCCCCAGTACCAAAAAAAAAAAAAAAAAAAGAAAGAAAGAAAAGAAAAGGAAGAAAAAAAAAAGACAGAATTTTAAAACTAAAATTAGTACTTTTTGATTCAAATTCCACATTTAGGAGGCCATCCCAAAGAAATTCTTGAACACTTGCACAAAGATGTATACATAAAAATGTTTCACTGACCAACTCTCTGAAATAGCAATGGAGGGGGAAAACTTAAACGTTCATCCGTTGAGAATAATTAAACAAATTATGGCCTGTCTACACTAGGGTATTATAGAACAGATTAAAAACAATGGAATGCATTAATAAATTCTAACTTGGGAAAGGTCTATAAATTGTTAAGTGACAACCCATGTTAAATGAAAGATAACATAGATGTTCAATAAAAACACTTAATGAAAAAAAAACAGTGAACAAATAAGTTACTTTTTCTGTAAAGTTAAAATGAAGTATAAATTGTGTCATACTGAAAGATATTTAAATGGTGGAAGGATCTGCACACTGTTGATTGAGCGCTCACTTCTGGGGTTAGGGGTGGCTTCGTGGGAGGGGGCTGAAGTCTAGAATGACTCTATTTATGCTACATAATTCCCCACTCTTGAATTTATTCAATAAGAATATGCCATGTTAATCATACTACCTAAAATTATAATTATTTTAACTTGAAAAAAACCATGGCTGAGACATTTTATTATTTCATGAATCTAAATACTGATTTTTATCTGACCAGCATGCACATGATTTTGTAACCTAAGGCAAAATTCCTCAAAGTGAGACTTATAAACTACCTGTATCAAAATCCCTTAGGGTGTTTGGGAAAAAAAAAAAAATACAAGTTCCTCAGGTCCCACTCCCAGTGGATTTAGTTCAATCCATGTGAGCTGGTCCCAGGAATTTACATTTTAAGAAATTCATGATCAGAGTTAGAGAACCCCTGGAGCAGAGAATTGACTTTATTTGAGATTTATAGCCCCTTGGCAGGTTTTCAATTCCTGGTTCTCTTTAAGGAGGTTAAAAAATAAGGTCAGATTAATCTATGGGGGTATTTGCAAGGTAGGAACAGGAGACTGTAATTTAGTAGCTAAATTATCAAAAATGCTGCCCAACCACCTGTGTTTGTGGATGCAGGTGCTGACCTGTGCTTACATAAAGCAGCTACTTTTATGCAAATCCACATCTGCCAGATTAACACCAACTCAAGAGTAGGCAATTCATGTTCTAGTCTGTTTCCTAGTTATAGGGTTTGGGCACTGGTCCAAATTATGGTTGTACTTTTCTTTTGTATTCTCCAAGGAGATTTATCTTGTCTAGCTGATACAGATACAAGAAGAAATGACCCTCTGTGCTTTAGGTGTGCAGCACTTATATATCACAGTTATTTATTTAGCTGCCTTTCTCAAGACTGTGAGTCCTTAAGGACAGAACTTATTAGCTCTGTAGCTCCAGTGGCCAACATAATTCCTGCTGATCCATATTAAGTATCATGCTGTTCATGTATTATTTCTGCCACGAGGAGGTCTTGTCTTTTTTCTTTTCTTTTCTTTCTTTCTTTCTTTCTTTCTTTCTTTCTTTCTTTCTTTCTTTCTTTCTTTCTTTCTTTCTTTCTTTCTTTCTTTCTTTCTCTCTCTCTCTCTCTCTTTCTTTCTTTCTTTCTTTCTCTTCACAGTAAAGTTTCATCTCACATTAGAACTATAGGTGATTTTTTTTCCTTTTCCATTTTTTTATTGGTGTATAATAATTATACATTAACAGTGGTATTTTCTTTGTAATAATCCAATCTAGATTGGGGTTGTGGCTCAGTGGTAGAGCACTTGCCTGGCACAGGAAAGGCACTGGGTTTGATCCTCAGCACCACATAAAAATAAATAAATAAAATAAGGATATTGTGTTCATCTACAACTTAAAAATTAAAAAAAAAAAGGAAATTACGGTTTGTGAAATAAAAAACTTTTCTCCAACTGTTCTTTTTCCTCCTTTTCATCCTTTTATAGTAAAGCACTTATTTTGTTATCATGTCTTGGGTAAATGCAATGAAAGTGATTTATCACTACCCTTCTTTAGAAGTAGTGCCACAGAATATTGTAGATTATACTAATTTTTATTTTTTCAAGATGTTTTACTTCTAATTCTTTTTGCAATATTTATATACCTATATCTTAACACCACATTTTATTAAAGCTACTTATTAAATGTTTGTTTAAGTGTCTGTTTTTTCCCATGGGCTGTTCTTTAAGCCAGGCAATGGACCCAGAACCTGCTACATAGATGTTTAAAAAATATTTGGTGAATTAATGCCTAAGAGAATTTCGCATGGTTTAGGGGTTTTTCAAATAATTCTAATTTCCATTCTTATTCCTGATAAGGTCAGACCTTTTTCTTAGCAAAAGAACAAAGAAACAAACACCTAAAATCATAAAGCGTGTTTTTTTGTGAAAAGAAGTCAGTGGATTTTATATAAAGATTGAATTTCAAAGAAATCCTAAAAATAATCAAGAGGGTAGCTTCTGTAGAACTCATATTTAAGAAATATATGTTCTGTTTATTAAAATCATATTTTCACTTCAATCAATTATTTGTTTCTATGCTTAAAAAGAATAAGTTGGACAACATGAATTTGAACTGGCCCCTCATTTCTGAAATTCTGATTTTAATAATTCGTTTTTTTTCATGATAACAATTTAAAAGTGACTCGTACTTAAAGTCTTGTTTTCTGTTGTTCTAAACTTTTAATGCATTTTCTGCCCTTTCTGCTGGCCCTTTAACATTTGGAAACGGAGGAGAGAGAGAAAATCAATCCAAATATTGACCCACTTTACAAAGTTGGAGCCTCCTGACTCTTTAGCCACCTGAAAGCTGATAATCCCCCTTTTCACCACCTGGGATTACTGCATTGTCCTGAGCTGAAGGCCAGTGGTTATGTCTCATGCAGCGCTGATTTCATATAAAAGCAGTTCAGAGTCACCTCTGAGGTGACTTGCCCTGTGAAAATGGCTGACTCAAATTTCAGTTTGTACTTTGTGAGTTTTGAAGTACCAGATGTGCTAAGCATAATACAGCACTTTGTTATCCTTATTTATGAATCTCAATGAGAATTAATCATCTTTAGTTGATACCAGTCTCTCCATAGTTTACAGCCCCTTTCAAGTGTTGGCTCTCATCTGCCACTCATGATTTCATCTATTTGTCATGCCAGTCAATGATCATTTTTCTAGATGGCTGCTTTAATGCTGTAAAGATAATGACTGAAATGCTGTTGGGTAAACCAGGACCTTGACACTTTGGAAACAGTGTGTTTTTGTCCATCATTAGTTGTAACTGACTTTGGTTTTTAGCAGGGTGGAAATGGAGATTTATTTTTCTTGGCCTAGTGAAGACTACATTTAGGTTGAAGGCTTCAGGAATTTTAAAATGGATTTCAGACTATCTGAAAAAGGAGAAACTTACCTTCAATGTTTTTCATATACATAGGAATATTCAGTTGAAATGTAGGCAGACTTGTGGATTCACATCAAACCTTCCTGTGGTGGTGAATAATTAAAAGGTTAAGTAATCATTGTGCCCAGAGAGAAGAGTACGTATGTGGGATGTGCTATCATTTCTTTGTAACCACCTTTCCTGAGAGGTATCACCTGCCAAGGCACAGCCATGGTTCCCCATAGGACTTACCTGGGCACTGAAAACACCCATCCAGAGCCTCAGGCCAGACTCACATAATCAGAATCTTTAGGAATCATTCAGGTCTATATTTTTAATACAGGTGATTACAACTCCCTATTAGTTAGAGAACCACTGTCTTTGATCCTTTGAGGGCAGTAGTTTCCTAACTGTAGTGCACTTAAGAATCACAGAGAGAGCTCATTAAAATCCAGATCTATAAGCTCCAACTCCAGAGAGATGCAGATTCAGTAGGACTGGCTTGGGACCCAGAAATCTGCATCTTTAATGAGCATCCCAGACGTAACTGTAACTGCTGACTGGTGGGTGAAGGCTACACACTTCGAGGAACACTGGGGTAGCAGTTGACCAAAACTTAGCCATGGACAGCTAGGTACTGAGTGGTCGTCTGATGGATGCTGGCTATCAGAAGGCAGCATCTCGGCCACTGAGTGCAGTATTCATAATTACTAGAAGAATCTTGAAAAGACTATCTTGTTGATAGGATAATATTAATTTTCACTTTTTTTTTTTTTTTTAACTGAAGATGGACCTAGGGTATGTAGAATCAAGTATAAAAAGGTTCAAATTGCCACCTACTAAGAGTCACTTCTTTGTATACAAAACCCAGGGAAAACTTGAGGCTCTTTTTCCGCCTTTTCTCCCTCCTCTACTCTCACCAACCACTGCATGATCATTATTGCAAAACTAGAATCAAATAAACAGAAAGATAAGAGAATATACAATCCCCCTACTATCCCTATCACCCACAGATAACTCCTGTTAAGTTTATCTGGCTGCATCCAGATCTTTCTAAAATATAATCCAACGAAGTCCATTTCCTTCAAGGATTCTTAGTTACTCTTAGGATCAAGTTTTGACTCCTTAACATGACTAAAAGGAGCCAGGATCAGGTCCTTGCACATCTCTTGTCCCATTTAGTTCTATATTAAAGTCATCAAAAAATTCATGAGAAATAAATTTAACCAGAAAACTGATTATCCTAAAGACACCTAAAGCACGAATCTTCAAAATAAAAAATCATGTGTTTAAAAAACTATTTTTAAAGCTTATAGTAGTTTACTTTGGATGGACTTTTAAAACAGTGATGATTTCTGCAGTGTTTTAGTGTTTTTTTTTTTTAAATTTAATTTATTTATTGATACCAGGGATTGAACCCAGAAGCTCTAAATCACTGGGCCACATCCCCAGCCCATTTTATTTTATTTTATTTTTTCCTAATTCATTTTTATTGTAAACAAATGGGATACATGTTGTTTCTCTGTACATGAAGTAGAGGCATACCATTTGTGTAATCATACATTTACCTAGGGTAATAGTTTTTGATTCATTTTGTTATTTTTTTTCTCCTCCCCCTCCCACCCCTCTTTTCCCTCTATATAGTCCCTCCTTCCTCCATTTTTGCCCCCTTCCTACCCCCTATGTGTGTCATCATCCGCTTATCAGTGAGATCATTTGTCCTTTGTTTTTTTGAGATTGGCTTATCTCACTTAGCATGATATTCTCCAATTTCATCCATTTGCCTGCAAATGCCATAATTTTATTCTTCTTTATGGCTGAGTAATATTCCATGGTATATATATACCACAGTTTCTTTATCCATTCATCCATTGGGGGGCATCTAGGTTGACTCCACAATCTGGCTATTGTGAATTAAGCAGCTATGAACATTGTTATGGCTGTATCTCTGTAGTATGCTGATTTTAAGTCCTTTGGGTATAGGCCAAGGAGTGGGATAGCTGGGTCAAATGGTGATTCCATTCCAAGTTTTCTAAGGAATCTCCACACTGCTTTCCAGAGTGGCTGCACTAATTTGCAGCCCCACCAGCAATGTATGAGTGTACCTTTCTCCCCACATCCTCGCCAACACCTGTTGTTGCTTGTATTCTTGATAATCGCCATTCTAATTGGGGTGAGATGAAATCTTAGGGTGGTTTTGATTTTCATTTCTCTTATTACTAAAGATGTTGAACGTTTTTTCTTATATCTGTTGATTGCTTGTAGATCTTCTTCTGTGAAGTGTCTGTTCATTTCCCTAGCCCATTTGTTGATTGGGTTATTTGTATTCTTGGTGTAGAGTTTTTTGAGTTCTTTATAGATTCTGGAAATTAGTGCTCTATCTGAAGTATGAGTGGCAAAGATTTTCTCCCACTCTGTAGGCTCTCTCTGCATTGCTGATAGTTTGTTTTTTATAGTAGCACTTAAGGAATCGAAATTTAATTTTGTAATTATGATTAGTGTATTAATGACATGGTTCAGGGTAAGAAGACAGGCAAGTTTTCTTGGCAGGTGTATGTGAGGTGTGTTGGTGCTGGACTGGGAATGTTTCAGGGAAAGATCTTTAAGGACTGAATGACAAGAGGGAGCCAATCATTAAGAGATCTAAGAGGAAAATGTTCCAAACTCTTTGATGACAAAATTTAAAAAATGTTAAAAGTAATGTTTATAAATTCTATAAATTTGATAGCAGTTTATATTGCCTTGCCCTACCTGCAAAGGAGGCTAGGAAATTGGGCGACTGGTATTTTTAGCTCTCCCAGCAGGAGGCAGTTCCTCTCTCATTAGAGGACTTCCCCATTAGCCTGCAGTTCAGATATGGATTGTCAAAAAGAATGACAAATGTCAACATGGTGACAGGAGAAATACTGGACACAAAAAGGTAGAATATGTAAAATCACAAGCACAGCTTTCTTTCCGTTTCCAGTTGGTTTAATCTCATCCACGTCATTCAACTCAATTATAAGTGACCAGCCAAAGTTTCTATGATTCACGTGCTGTATAGTCGGGGTTCTCCTAAAAGACAGAACTAATAGGTTACAAAGAGGATTTATTAGGGAACTGGCTCATGTGATATGGAAGCAGAGAAGTTCCCCAACAGACCTCTTGTAAGTTGGAGACCCTGGGATGCCAGTGGTGTGACTCAGCCCCTGGCCAAAGGCCTGAGAAACAGGAAGGTCACCAGGGCAAGTTTTGGAGCCCAAAAACTAAAAAGCCTGGAATTCTGGTGCCCAGTCATAAGAGGAGAAGAATGTATCGAACTCCATAAGAGAGAGAGATCAAATTACCCTTTTTTCTGTTTTTTTGTTTTTTTTTTTTTTTTTTTGTCCTGTGGGGCCTCCATCCAACTCATAGCATCGGTGGATCTTTGGTTCACTCAGGCTCACACACAATCTCCCCAGAACAAAGACACACCCCAAATGATGCTTCAGTAGTTCTTTAAGCAGCCCTTAATCTAGCCAAGCTGACACCAAAAATAACCATCAAAGTACTGTGGATTTATGATCTAGGAAATGAGGATTATCTTGTGAATTGCAAATTGTTTCAACTGAAAAAGTAAACTCAATAGTTAAAAAAAATTTTCCTTACAGGCTCTTGCAACTATATGTGGAAAATGATTTGCCATAATGTTTAGAGAAAGTTAATTAAAATTAGTTTTTGATAAGCTGGAAGATTGCAAATTAATCAGTCAGGAAAGTGATAATCATGAAAAGTGAGTTTCAGCAGATCCCACATGTTGCTCTCTTCTCAGTGCCACAAACCATACTTCTGGTAAAGAAAACCCTCCAGCCCCCGACTCCATTCTCTGCACATGCCATGTGAAGACCATCAACTTCTCTGACCTCTCCCAGTTTTCAGGGCCCTTTCTATGTTACAAATTTCCTACCCTCCAGCCTGAGTGCATGTACCTTTCCTGTGTTATGAGGTTGCTGGGGGCAAATGCAATAATATCAACCATCTGACCTTAAAAAGGAAAATAATTATTTCTTTGAACTAAGAAGACACTCAATAAACAGGACTATCATAGATGTCAAGCATTGGGGATCTCAGCTTCTGGTAGTCTCAGACAGGCTGCCGGGTCTCCCAGAGGCCCCGTGGTTGGGGTTGCAGTCTGAAAGTCTGGGATCTGGCTTCCACAGTGGGCTGAGAGAGGCTCTCAGAGGTTGGAACACTCAGCTACGTTACAAGGCCCAGAGCTTCTTGCAGTTTTCTTTGGCGGATGGTCTTAGTTTACAAGCACATGATACAAATGTTCTTCCAATGTCCAGCTAGCAAGAAGCTGTCAGGGGGGCAAGCAGGATCTTGCCTAGAAGACAGGCAGAGGCTTGGATGGAACTGGCTGCTGACATTTGTGTCTGATGAGCTCAGTTGCAGGCCCAAGATTGAGATTAGAGTGTGAAGTGTCTAGTTGCTCTAAACCCTGGTAATTGCATTTAAATTGTTGTTTATGATGAGATATATGTTTGTCCCTAAAAAGGAAAAGGAAAAATATATATAGATACACACACACATATATATATATGAAAAATCTTGCAGTCTAATTACATGTATGAATATATACATGCACATATATAAAACTTATGTAGGTAAAAATGTATAATTATATATATATGATTATATAAATATATATTATATATATTTTATATATATAATATATATATAATGCCTAATTGCTTAGGCATGTTGCATGTTGATTTGTTTCCTTACACTTTAAGCTCCTTAAGTCACATGTACTTTCTTTTTAATTTTTCTATAATAAAAACCTAAGGGAATGTCTTAGATGCCCAATAAATATTATGTGAATTAATGTACATTCTTCAAAGAAACCTTGAGATTCAACATAAAATTCTGTGTATTGTTCAATTGATGTAGTAGAGAACTACTTTGAAAATTAAATTTGTGAGATGCTGCATGTTACAGATGAAAGTTTCCAAGTGTATAGTTCCGATAAGTGATAAAATTGTTATAAAAATAAATTTATTTTGTATGTATTATATATATGTATGCATTTACATAAATTAAGATGTAGGCAGAGGTACACAACACTGTACCCCATATGACCAGTGTTAAAGCAAGTCCCTTGAAATGCTTTGCTTCTACTTATTTGATGGTCCAGACTGGTTTAAAATGTTTTTAAAATTACATCCTAATAATTTTACTCCTTCCTATATAAACAGTTCCTAAAATACCATCTGAAGCTCATTAAATGTTTGTTGAAAGTGTAAATTAGCTTATCTAACTACTTAGGTAAGTCAGACACAGCCTAAGGTTAATGAATTTGGTTCTTAAGAAGGATGAAGAAATAGTTTTATTTTCCATGTGCCTAACTATTAAGAATCAAATTATAAACATCTTTCTCCTGTCTTCCCTGTATTAGTTTTCTGTTGCTGTTTGGCAGTTTACAACAGTATCCATTCATTGGCTCATGGTTCTCTGTAGGTCAGAAATCCTTTACAACGCAACAGGATTCTCTGCTCAGGGCATCACAAGACTGATATCAAGCTATTGCCTGGACTGGGTTTTATTTGAAGACTCTAGGGTTTTCCCTAGATTTTTTAATCAACGTCCAAGCTCATTCTCTTCATTGGCAGACTTTAGTTGCTTGAGGTTATAGGACTGAATTCCACATTTCTTTGCTTGTTATTAGCAGGAGGCTATTCTCAGTTTCTAGAGGTGACCCACATCCCTTGCCATGTGGCTTCCATTTTCAAGCCTGCAATGGCACATGAATCCTAAAGCTTCAACTCTTCGACTTCTTCTCTCTCTGTTCTCTAGACTCACGTGATAAGGTTAGACCCACCTGGATAATCTCCCTTTCGTAAGGTCAACTGACTTGGGAACTTAATTACATCTATAAGATCCTTTTGCCATATCATGTTGTGTAATAATTATGCTCACAGATTCTGCCCACACTCTTTAAGGGAATGTTATACAAGGGCAAGGGTCACTGAGGATCATCTGAGAAATCTGCTTATGATACTGCCTTACACCAGGACTTGGTCTAAGCTCAGGGACGGTCAATCATATGCACACATCTGGTATATGTGTAAGAGAACATATATATGGTTTGTAAGAATATGGATTACTCCAATCTTTTAGGTCAGTTCGACCGGTCCATGAAATAAAGATCATTTGTAATAGCATCATTTTAAAATATAAATGTACTTCAGTCATCTGCCTCTTGGATGATTTCTGTTCCTTCTGTCCCACTACTCATTGTTTCCCAATTTTAAATATTATATTATTAAGGCTTTCACTTTTCCCTTTGCTGCTGCTTCACTTAAGTAGACAGTACCATGTACTTTTTTTTGGTGTACAAAGCTGGCTGTAAAGATTGGAGGTACAGGATGAGCACAATTTCTCTTTGGTGATCACTTTGGAAGCTGTGGTGCCTATAAATCTTTTAATTAGTTTTCCATGGAATTAAAGTTAAGTGATTACTCAAGATCTGCATAAGGAGTTTGATTGCAAATATTTTCCCTGAGATATTATACCCCCATCAGTCTATTTAGAGTAAAAACTGCCATTGCAGAAGGTGGTAAAAGATGAGTTATAGCCCTGAAGGTTTGGAATGATAGGTTATATGTGAAAAGACTTTAATCCTTTTATTTTTGAATGGAAAATTATGTGTTGTGGTGTTTTAGAATTTCAGGATGGTAAAATGGAGAACCTTAGCATGCATACCCAAAGATTCTTCCCTTGTGGTCCAAGGATCACCAAGATTTACAGATGGGCTTCAAAGAGGGCCAGGAGCCTTGGAAACTGAAAGTTAATTATGTGTTTGTAAGTATATGTTCCTATTCTGCAGAGGGGCTAATGGTGTCATTAGATCTACTCATGGGTCCAGTTCACCAAAATGATTAAAAACCACCAGGCTAATTGCAAAACCATATTTTCATGGTGAAGGAGATTAATGCCTATGGGGACAAAACTGCAGAACTAATTTGTTTGTCGAATAACACAGATTAGATTTCTAGGCTCCTGGTGCCCATTCGAACACAGTGTTACTTCACTTAATCCTGAGAGAGACCTTTAAAGCCACACATGTGTGACCGTGGTGTATTAACTAAAACAATATTAAACTGTTCCTTTGGAACAGTTTCTTGGATACATGGCATTCTTTAAAAAAATGAGCTGAAAGTAGGAAAAGAAATACTGTGCTGCAAAATAGATAGATATCCTAAAGATAATAATATGCAATCAATAGCTGTTACATAAATGAGTCATATGGAAGGCTGTGTTCATAAAATTAAAGCATATGGAGAGTCTGCTTTCTACTCAAATTTCTGTTGGAGCTGCTATAAAAATTACTTGTTGGGTGAGTGCTTTGTTTTCACTGAATTAAAGGCAGGAGAAACATCTTAGGGAGTAATTGTAAATAACGATGACAATGGTAGTGGGAGTATTTTTGAATGATCATGCTGTAGCAACCACAGCTGCGCTAAATGACTTAGGTACATCATCACACTTAATTTAATTTCCCCAACATTCCATGATTTAGATGTTATCATCCTGTCTATAAATGAGAAGACTGAGATGCAAAAAGATTAATTAACTTGCTAAGGTCAGAGTTAGTAAATAGCACAGAAGAATTTCAAACCCTGGTTGTTTGATGAAAGCTTGTACCCCAACCACTAAGCACAAGGTTTGCTCTTAATAAATTAGAATAAAACATTGAAATAGCTGAATTATTAAGAATTGACTAGGAAAAAACACATTATTTTAATTATCTTCAAGACATCTTCACTGAGTCCTCTCGCCCAAATATACACATACAAATTTATCTTTTAGATTCATTATATATTTTTCTTTTGTTCACCGTTTCCTTTGAGTTCAAGATCAGCTGAATGCACAGGGAAAAAATATTTTTTACCAAAGACTTAATGTCAAAAACAACTACATGGCCAAGCCCTAGAGATACCAGAAAAGTCAACCATGAGTTTTTGAGGTCAAAGGCAGTAAAGTAGAGACATTTTAAGCTGAGCTAAATGTCTACTCTTAATTTGGTGTAAGAAATATAGCTTTGCTACTTAACAATGTATGGATTTCTATTTGTTCTTAGTGTTTAAACATGACATAGGCAGTTCATAATTTAAAAAGTGACTATATATTTGTATATACATATATACACACTTATGTATGTATATAAGTATTATATAAATATATATGCATATATTATATAAGAAAAACATGGAATAACGTGAACAATCTATGAATTTTTAAAAGCTTAATTCTGACTATTTTTCAAGGAGACTTAAATTTGGGTCCTGGGACAGTGTTTAACAGATGGCAATGGCAGTGTAGATGCAATAGTGACCTAGCTATTTGGTGTAGCTTTACACTTGTGTCCCAGTAACAAGAACCGACAGCAGGAACAACCTGTTCCAGCTAGTTCACATTCAAAAGTATTACAGGGAAAACTTGGGTGAGCAGCCGGGTCTAGTGAATTTACACAACACTACCAGGACATCTCATGTCTCCATCTGTGGGAGGGTTCAAAATACCAAGGACAGCTGTCTGAATGTTCCAGAAACATTGTGGAAATAGCTGTGGGAAAGGGTCATGATTTACTGGGGTGATTGGGAATGCCAAGCCAAGCCTAGTTATTGAATATTGGACAGAAGAAAGGTGGAGGGCCTTGGTTCTCAAATGACCTTTGCTTAACTAGTTGTATTCTTGGGCATATTCCTTATGTCCCTGTCTGATCTCCTCATCCAAAGTGAAAGGGTTGGACAGGATAAGTGATTTCATTGAAGACTTGGAGGGAGGATTATGTTATGAAAACTTCTGAAAGAGGGAAAAAAGTTTTTTTTAAAAAAAAAACATAGTCTATAGTTATGTACAATTTTAAATTGAGAAAAATTCAAATGTGTTTTTATAATACAAAGTTCCAGAAATGTGAGATATTTCTCATGAGAGGAAAAGAATTTTCAAAGTTGATAACTGACCCATTAG
The DNA here is from genome assembly GCF_902686455.1 of Sciurus vulgaris. Lineage (NCBI taxonomy): Eukaryota > Metazoa > Chordata > Mammalia > Rodentia > Sciuridae > Sciurus > Sciurus vulgaris. Next base: position 115,737,889 of record NC_136466.1, read on the forward strand.
AAAGCCTATTCTAGTTCTGAATTAAGGCTTTGGCTAACAACTGAAAGAAATGAGTTCCTTTTCTTCTTTGTATCAGTAAATACAAGAATTTGGAATATACCTCAACAATTCTCTTGCATCAACTATGTATCAGGGCCTACCTACCAGGTGGGAGGGTATAGAAGTGAACAAAAGAGACCCAAATCTTGGTCCCCAAGGAGCTAACATTCTTGATAACAAGTATGAAAAGTGAATTAAATAACATGTGATAAGATGTGGAAGATGGTTAGATGTCCCACTCAGGTCCCCTTCACTGAAAGATCTGATGTCTAGCTTGCTGGTAGGACTGTGGCTATGGTCCTCACAGGGATTGGCTCAGCTATGGGGAGCTGCCTTGATCTGTGCAAATCCATCAACTGATCTAGGAGTATGAGGCTCTGGCTTGGTGTCTTGGTCTCAGGGCACTGTGCTGAAGTTCCAGAATTCCCCATGGGAATAGCTGAGCCTGTCATTGGGATCTGCAAGGCAACCTGAATTTTCTCTTTACCCACTTCTGTTTTAGTCCTGTGTTCCAGGCAGGACTGGGTCTACATGGATGTGGGTGAGGTTGTGTAAGTACAGGCTTGTTCAGGAAGAACACCTTATTTCAAAATAAAACAAAAGTTTTAAAAAATATGAGTAAATTTTAATGCTGCATCATAGTTTTAATTTTGTGGGGATGCTTTAAGCAATGACTTGGAATCAAATTTAAATTTCAATCCTGTATGATGTCATAAATACAAATAAATTTAAGGAGATATCAATTTAATAAATGATAACATTAATAAATCAATTTAATAGATGATAACATTTAGACTTGTTTCACTTTGTATATATGTAGCTGAGAACTGATATCAATTGATTTACTGTCTTCTCGATTAGAGTGACAATCTTTCCGAGTTTTGAAGGATCTTGGATTTATGTTTGTGGACTTGTTATACCCCCAAACCAACATGACCTGCATCCACAGGAAAGGCTCCAGAGAATACTATGGAAATTATAGAAAATGAAGGTTAACTTTCATAATCAAAAAACTGGGGGCTTAAAATAATGTTTTAGATGGTCATTATATATTTGTCAAATCTATAGAATATATAGCAGTTGACCCTAAAGTAAACTATGGATTTTGATGATAATGACATGCCAATGGAGGTTCATAGATTGTAATCAATGAACTACTTCGGTGCTGGCAGGATAATAATAGTGGCTGGGTGTTGGGAAGCAGAGGGTACATGGAATCGGTACTTTTTGCTCAATTTTTCTAACCTAAAATATCTAAAATACCTCAAAAAATAAAGTCTATTAAAGAGAAGAAAATGTAAAGTTGTGTTAGGAAAATAAAAATAGTGTGAAGACTTGGTTCATTGGACCCTCCACTCCCACTCTGACCCCCTGGGAACTCACTGAGCTTTCTGCCCCTTCCCTCCACTGTGAGGACTCTAGATCACTTTCTTCTTTTATAACCACGACCCTCTTTCAGGAAGCAACTCATACTCTATGCACGGTCAGGGACTCTTTCCCCACTGACACGCTCTGGTCCTGAATGGTCTCTCATTTTCCAGTGTACTGGAGGAAGAGGTTCTTGCTCTTGAGGTCCTGCAAAGCTGACCTCCCTATGGGCTTTCTGGATTTCACCTCTGCACTGAGCTGAATAGTGTTCCCCCAAATTCATGTTCACCTGAATCAGAATGTGACTTTATTAGCAAACGAGGTCTTTGCCAATATAGTTTATTAAGAAGCAGTCATACTGATTTAGCGTGGGCCTTAAATCTACTATGACCGCTGTCCTTACAAGAGGAGGAAGAGGACAGAGTCACAGACTCAGAGGGAAGAAGCCTCTGCAAAGATGAATACAGAAAATGGAGTTGCATTGCTACAAGCCAAGGAGTGCCAAGGATGGCTAGCAGTTGGCATAAACCGAGGAAGTTACTGAAGGACTCTCTTTGGGAGCATTTTGAGGGGGCAAGGCCCTGACACCTTGAATTTGGACTTATGGTCTCCAGAACTATGAGAGGACAATTTTGCATTTAGTCACCTCGTTTTTCATACTTTACTGTCACAGTCCTAGGAAACTAATGGAAATTTTCGTTAACAGGAGTGGAACCCTTTAGCAGTCACTTTCATTGTGACCATATCTGCACCTTTAACTTCTTCTTGAGCTCTTTCATTTCTATCTTCTTTCATGTTCACTCTTTCATAATATACATTTAAAAAAAATACCTCTTCAGTTTTGGTCTGCCTTGATAGTCCTTCAATAAACTCTTTCTATTTCCCACTGCTTAACACTTGCTTTTCTTTGTGATAGTAAATGCTGAAATTTGCTCCAATACTCAGTAACCATTTATCATCCAACCTACCCAGAGGTAACACTTTTGGCAGATTGTTTAAGCTCTTCTTAATGGAGTTTCTTACAACTTATCAGACTTCTTCATGTGTTTCTCTAACCAGAAAATCCAAATCCAAACCTTCATTAATGCTAATTCCCTTCTTCCAGTTCTGGGGCACCTGACAGCCCTCTGCAGGTATCTCTTCTCTCTCCCTGTGCAGCCTGGTCAGCTTTCAAGACCCAACTTAAGGGCTCACTCTGCTGGGAATATTTTTTCATCTTTCTCCCAAAACACATGTTCCTTGATTTTCTCAGCTCTTTTTATAATTTTGGTCACTACCACACTTGCGTATCTTCTTACTCACAAATGATTTTGTGACCTCTTTAAGTCACTTTGGTTTGATTTTAAGCTCTTTAATACCAAAGGCCATGTCTTTATAATACTTTCTATACCCTCACAGGGCTGAGCAGTGAGGAACACACATTAAGATTTAAATAAATTCAAGTTCATAAATTACAGAGCAGTCATGGGATAGTTAGCAAACAGAGCCAATGATTTTTGTTAGGAGACAATGTGCTTAATCTACTAGAATTCTCCGAGGGGGTCCATAGGCATGCGGACATAATTTCTTTAACCTTTCAAAAAGCCTTGACAAACTTCCACACCAGAGGTTATTTAAAAATAAAAATGAGTCATGATGAGATTGTGGGGAATGTTTTGTCATGGTTAGGGAACTGGCTTCGGGATCGGAAACAGCCCAAACCAACTCGTCTAGTAACGAATTCCATATGTTCACAACTCTTTGCCCAAAGAAAATAGGACCCTTCTCGAAAAGGGAAGGTTATATAGAGGGGACCCCAAAATGAAGCCCAGCTCAGTTTACTTAGCATGTTTTGAAAGAGAGAGTTTACAATGAAACCTTTTTGAACAGTAGAATGCCAAGTCAAAAAAAAAAAAAAAAAAACAAACAAAAAACTTGAGAAGACTTTGAGAAGCTACATGTCATCGGAGAAGTGACAGATGAGTCTGAGAGCTGGCAATGGCAAGAGAGAGCATTAGAGGAAAATGAACTAAGTTTGGTTTAGGAGGTGATGAGTTCTGAGCTCTCAGTTGCCACCCAAGCAAGAAAACCAAGACTTTGGGTTGTCCTCTTCAAACCATGATAAAATATTGGATAAACCTGTATTGAGAAGAATGGCCAAAGGCTGGCTGGAGGAAGATCTGAGAAGGTGGCAGCTCTCAGCCTCTCTCTTGTTGTTCTGAGAAGTTCAGTGTAACCCCCAAATTCTGTATCCATATCAGGGAAGCAAAACAACTACTCTGCAATCCATCTTCCCCAATGACTCTCTCCTGTCACATTACCTTGAGTTTTGAATTCTCACTTCCTCACTCTAATAAGTATAGAGTAGCTCATATTTCTTTCTCAGAAGGAGAAAATTTTAACATAAGAATAGTTGGTCCTTGCTACACAGTTAGTCTTGGGAGGAAAAGAGATGCACAAATGACCTGAAAGATGTAGATGATCAGAAAGAGAAAATTTCATTGTAAGAGAAACTATGACTCCAGTGGCATCCAGAATCAGCATGAGAGGCTGGACTAAGACAGGTGCAGGTGTCCTGGGACCACCAGCCCCACTGCAGACATCACCAAGTGCTGGCAGGCAAGACAAGGATAGCGGTGGGCTGTGAATTGTAGCCTTTGCTGTTGCATTTTACAATTGCATTTCAAGTCTGGAAACTTCAACAACAAGTATTCACAGAAAACATAAAAATTTCAACGTGTAGCCTTCCTATAAAAAAGATTTTAGACAAATAATGCGAAACTAGTCTCATTTTAGATGTAAGCTCATCTGCTGGATGATTTTGAACAAAGCAGATGACAGTGACTACCCTATTCAGTAACTCAAATATATAGAGCAAAAGTCACACTAGACTGAGTCCCAAATAATGATGTGCAAGAGTTACTATAAAAGGAGAAAGAAAACTTTTCTTTTTCTCATTTTTTTTTAAAAAGTAAAAGTCCTGCATTTCTTTTCAGGCAACTTTACATCATGTTATTAGTACAGGGAAAAGAACTGATGAAGGAAGATGCCAAACTGAGGGTGTTGAGCCCAGAAGAGAAACTTGCCCTTGGCAGGACCCTAGGGATAAAATAGAAGCTGAATCAGGGATTCAGGGAAACGGGACCAGAGCAAGAAACAGATGGCTGTGACAGAGCAGTAATGACTTGACCTTCAGGAGGCATCAGAAAGAATTATTTTTTCTTTCTCAAGAGCCATGAACATCTGATCATTTTAACAAGAGGCAAAACATTAGAAAGAATAATTAATCTTTCTGGCTGAAAAGGATTACATTAGAAGTCCATAAATTCCTGAAAGTAAGAACTATACAATGACTTCTTCAGCACAGGACCATTTTAACCTTGTAAAGTGAGTTCGAAGTACAGTCACTGTGTTCCCTCCTGGGGACACCTGTGGGACAAGGCCCTCCTCGGCTTTCATGAAACTTACCATGGGAACCCCCAGAGGGGCACAAGCATGGACATGCTCCCCGGAATCTTCCAGTGGTCTCCCTCCCCCTCGTCAGCATTTACCTCTCTCTCCACTTCATCCGGTGGCAGCTTGGTCAGTCTTCCATTATAGATAGCACTGGGTCTTTCTTGAATTTAGAGATTATATTTTGCAGAATATATATTCACGAGATAGTTAATTTAATTAATTAAATGACAGCATATGTTCCAAAGGGATTTGAGACATCATCCAGAAATACCCAAGAGTGTCACAGCAAAAATACCTAAATTTATATATAAATAAAAAGTGACATCAGGGCAAAAGGAAAACAGAAATAAAAAGTAAGATCTGTCCAGGAGTAAGCAGGAAATCTTATATTGGATTCCAAAGGGCGGGTGGAGGTTTTCCAGGTAGAGAGGCAGGATGAAGAGGATTCCTGACAGACTTCAGGCATGTGGTACGTTTGGGTAATGATGCTGGGACCTGAGGAGGGCGGGAAGTGGTGTTGATGAGGCTGGAGACCCAGTGGAAGCTCTATTATGGAGAGTGTGCTGTGGGGCACACTTTGTGGGAAGATTTCACTTTGTGCGAGTCAAAGAATTTCATGATGGGTCAATATTTTAGAAATACCTCCCCAGCCACTGGGTGCAGGACAGATTAGAACAAGTTATGAAGCCTGATCAGCTTCTTTAATAATAACTCTCCTCAAATCTCCTACCATTTTCCCAATGAACTTCAGAAGTTGAGCTCACTTCTTATTTCAGAGAAAACAGAGAATTCAGTGTGAACTTTTTTGAATTCTTGTCTGTTCACTCTCAGTCAACAAGAAGAATGCCACAACCCCTCTCCTGGTTCCCTCCTAGTCAGTGAAAGAGTGAGCTCTTCTGCCTAAGCTAATCATCGTGATATTTACTCAGTATATGGCTTCATTTTTTCTGCCTTCTGTTCCTACTTTGTCCTGATTTCTCCTGAGCCAATAAACCATGACCTTTCTCAACCCCGAATACTCCTTGAAACATTTCTTTCTCTCTCTCCTTGAATCTACAGTTATGTAGCTGGAGTTTCTCAACATTCACAATCTTTATTTCTTCTCTTACAATTCACACCTCAACCAACTTCAATCTGGATTTGATTCCAAATTGCTCTTCCACTGACCTCCAAGTAGCAATGTGCAAAGAATGCTTCCATTCTTATTTAACTTGACATAACTGTGGTATTTGAAACAGTTGACTACTCTCTTTTTGAAATTCTTCCTTTATTTCTTCTTTTCCATCCATATAGAAAATACTATTACTACATCCCTGACTTTTCGCAGGCTTAGAATCCTATACTTGTCAATTAAATGTTCAGATTTTTGAGAAATATTTCTCTGGACCCCAGGAAAGAGAGGGATTACAAGGATATGTTTGGGCATCGTTAACACATGGAACCACATGAAACCACCACTGAGATGATGTACAATAGGAAAAAATAAATAAATAAAAAAAGAATAATAATAAAAAAGAATAATAATAGAATCCTAAGGATGTCAATATTCATGAAGTTGGGAAGAGAAACCTGATAATATGACAGAGGTGTAATTCAAGGAGCAAATGGATGAAGAGGAAAATGTGTTCTGGGGGAAGGTCAAGTAGGATAATAAATAATGAGTCCACTAGAGGTGGAAGTTAGGATGCCAGTGTCGCCTATGAAGGGACAATTTCAATGGAGTAGTGAAGACAGAAGTCTGCTTATATGGGTTATGAAAAAAATGTGAATGGAGACGTTAAACTTATGCTTCATTTTCAAGAAACTTGAAAGGAAGAGAGAGACCAGCTTGAGGAGGTGATTGTCTCAACCTGTTCCTACTCCTATGACAATGTTCCTTACACTTGGCAATTTATTAACAATTAAATCGTATTTCTCAATTCTGGAGCCAGTCTGGGAAGACTCAGTTAGCAGACATGGTGTCTGGCAAAGGCTTATAAGATGGTGTTTTGTTGCACCACTGCATGGCAGAAAGGGCAAAGGCTGTGTCTTTGTGAGGTAGAAGAGATGGAAGGGCAAAAGGGACAATGCTGTGTGAGGTCCCTTTTACATGGGGAGTGATCTCTACTCACTGCGGTGAAGCTCTTACAACCTAGTCACCTCCCAGGGAAGTCTTGATACTGTCACATTGATTTGGGGAAACACATTCAGACCACTGCAGTCCTTAGTAATGGTAGAGATTTGAATATGCTGATAAGCCCCAGGCAATCTTTGAAACTTGTGAGAGGTAACCTTAGGAATAAAAAAGGTGAACTGTTAGTTTACACAGAGGTTATTCATACATATAGTCTTCATAAATGGATATTCATTGAAGAATTATTTAAATGAATCGAAGTGCTAGTGTTACAGGGTTTGGAGTCAATGGGCATGATATGCTGGCTTATGGGAATATTTTCTTAGAGTCAGGAGACTTTTGTGTGTTCAAGTATGGATGTAACATGGCATCGTAAAATGTAAAACATGAGCAGCGCAGCATGCCTGCAATCCCAGCAGCTTGGAAGACTGAGGCAGAGGATTACAAATTGGAAGTCAGCCTCAGCAACACGGCGAGACCCTAAGGTCCTATTGAAAAAAAAAAAAAAAAAAAAAAAAGAAAAAAGAAAAATAGCTCGGTAATATTGATATAATAGAAGAGGGGAGGGAACTAGAATCCAGAGACTCTGGATTTGTCACTAACCAACCTTTTGACTTTTTCAGGTCTCTGTTTCCTCACTTCAAGGTCTCCTTTCAACTTCAGTAATTTTGGTTGTTTCAAGCTACATTTCTCTCATTCCAAGGTCTCTGAAAATATTTGGGTCTTTGAGTTCCCAATTTAAAAAAATCTAAGCTTTATATTTTCACCTTAATAATAATAAAAAAAAAACAAGTAAAATTTGGATCATTTAGATAAAAAGTCATTTGTGCAGATTTCAACAGCTACAGGTATTTTGTATTTACAAGAGTACATCTAGATTGACTTTTATTTGGAACTGGACATCAAACCAGGATAGATGGGCTTTTAAAAAGATTGTTCTAATTAGTAATACATGACAGTAGAATGCATTTTGATATATCTTACATAAATGGAGTATAACTTCTCATTCTTCTGGTTGTACCTGGTGTAGCGTTACACTGGTCATGTAATCATATATGCACATAGGGTAATACAGTCCCATTCATTCTACTGTCATTCCTATGCCCATGCCCCCTCCCCTCCCTTCACTCCCCTCTGTCTAGTTTTATTGATGCCAGAAAGGACTTTAAGTAAATCTTAATCTGTTGGAAAACTTATGCTCCCAATGATTATTGTTCCATTTTCAAACTAATAACCTGTCTTGTATCTACCATTGAATTTATGTTGAATTATTTCATCTGAATTAATGACATAAGTTCACTGGTAAATGAATGGTTTTCAACCAAGACTTTTCTTTCTGAAGTGATCTAACACATCGATACTTTGACGAGAAACTATGGAAATGACATATTGCATCAGAGGGGCCTCGAGAGCTGGTAGAAAGCAGTGAAGAGGAAACTGAACTCTAGGTGATGTGTGCAGGGCCAATAAAGGGTGGAAGATGGTTGAGTGCTCTAAAGAAACGAAGGCTTTGCAGGAATTCTGATGGAAAAACATGGTGTGCAAATAGAATCATCACCTCAAACAACACCATAGCTGTGTGGAACTTAAAAGAACCTCTGCCAATTGTAATCAGCACCCTTTTCGCAATGAGTGAGAAGATTATGTTGCAACAAAGCAAATTCTTTGTCCACATTAAATCACTTTATTTGAATGTTTTGGGCTTGTGATTTACACTTAATTTATAATTTTATTTTGATTTGATAGTTGCACAAGAATATAAGGAGTTACACCTGGATTTATGTTTATGGATATTTAAGCAACATTTTAATTAAATAACTTGGATTATTTGCCCTATTAGGTTAGGTGATAATTTAAGTGGTTTCCTTGTCTTTCTCCTTTAAAAGATGTTCACACCTAAGGTTTGAGAACCTGGTGTTGATTATATAGCTCTACTCATTTCCCTAAATTTCTCTAAGCAAGGCATGAGGAAGCAGACAGCATTGGTAGCAGTGATGCGGATGATACACAGGAAAGCCTGACAATTATAGAACTTTATGGACACAGTGCACATGGCCAGACTCATGTCCTCAATTCAGGAAAAAGTTAGACCAAGGTAGCATTCGATCTCAAAATCACTTTGCCAAACTGAAGGAAGCCAAAAGAATGGGGTAGGTGATGATGGAGCAAGGAGAAAAAGCAATCACCAATACGATGTCACATTAATATAAAGATATAGGTTTCCCTATCCTGGGTTTTACTATTTATGGCTCAGGTACTGATTGTCAACAGCAATGTGAAAATATAAAATGGAAAATTCCAGAAACAAACAATTCCTACATTTTAGATTGCACTCTGCTCTGAGCAGTATGATGAAAGCTCCTACTCTACTGCTCCTTTCTGCAGGGAGAGGTGAGTCATCCCTCTTTCCAGAGTATTCACACTGTATACCCTAACCACCCATTAGTCATACAAGCCCCCTCAGTTATCAGATTGACCTGTTGCATTATCACAGCGCTTTGGTTCAAACAACTCTTATATTAATTCATAATGGTCCCAAAGCACAAGAGTAGTAATGCACAGGAGGCACCATGGCAGAAAACATGGAAGGACAGACTGACTGGCACTATGTGTCAATGCTGCAAAGAACTTAGGAAAAAGGAGTATGTATAGGATCCTCAGCCATCCACTGGAGATGTCAGAACTTATCCTTTGGAGATAATAGGGAGGCTCAAGGATGTTCAATAAATTGGATATTAAAAGTAATACACAAGTCAGAATGTATCAAAAGTCATGTTTAAAAGATGAATCGAAGGCTGGAGTATTGACAAATACCATAGCCGGGAGGATGTGTACTGACATATTAGCAAGGGTCAGACCCTTCAGAGAGTAGTGCAATTCAGTTAGCTGCTTGACTGTTCAAATGTGGAAGGAAAGCAAAGCTTGTTGAAGATGGTAGAAAATGGCATCCAGTAAGAATATGAAAAGAGGTTAAAAAAACTTTCCAAATTAGCTTGGAGAGTTCAAATGAAATAATAAGAAAGTATTTCTATTGACAATTCTGCAAAGGGAGAGTTCACACTATTGGTGAGCATCAGTTCTTCATCTTCTGGAATGGGCTGTGGGGAGTAGGACACAATTGGAACGATAGGGATTTAGATTGGTAACATTTAAAAGTAACGACCTTAAAGAGAGGCTGTGGAGAACCCATGGGTTCTTGACAGAAGTTTCCAGATTGTCTCTCAGGGAGCTTGTCAATCCATTTACCCAGATTCAGTCCTGCCAGGATGAACTCTCAAGCACTAGCCATTCCATGTACCACCAAGAGGAAGGAAAAGTCAGGAGGTGAGAAATGACTGAATCCCACCCAGAGGTCGGGAGAAGAGGACAGGTCTCTGTTTAGGGATGTGATAGAGGAAGCCAACAGAGTGTGACTTGGCGAGGACCTTCCCCCTGCAGGAAAGGGATGAGTCAAAGGCTCCATGGTGGCCTGCTGAAAGGGGGAGGTCATGTTTGGAGTTCTCTGAGTGGAAGGAGCTGTGTAAATAGTAGGCTGTCTTTTTTATTAAGGTTCACATACAGCAAATTATTTTCAGTATTTGCTAATACTTTCTACTCTGAGTGTAGAGTAAACTCCTCTAGCAGCTCCATCAGGCTCTTCTCAGCAAAGGGCCCGGGGTTTGTTTCCCACCTGCCAAGTTTCTAATCCTTGTTGAAGGTCAAATGCTTCTGTTTCACTAGAGAGTTCTTCAGAAAAAAGCATTAAAGAAAAAAAAAAAAAAGGACAGAGCAAATGTACTAAAAATTTGGCCTTTTACAAGTTGGGTTGAGAAATTCTCACAAGTGTAATTTTTATAGTTTCAGCTGTTATTTAACCATTTAATGAGCAATGAGCTCACAGTTAGACCTGGAAAACCTTAGACTGGAAAAGTAAATTACATTTTGGCCTTGTTTTTGGTTCTTAGGAGACTTTTCTGAAAGTTCAAACACTGGGCACAACTCTCTGAGGAGTTCAGACAGAAATCCATTTTATGGGGATGGTTACTGTGGGAGATGTATTGGGAAAACGCTGGAAAATGTGGCTTTCCTTATGACATTTTCTGTCTCTGACTTTGCCATGAGGAAACTCTGAGGATCAATGAGTTCCCATAAAGTGAAGCCTGACACCTCCTCCAAGTGTCGCGGCTTCTGAGAGGAGTTAGCAGAGGCCTCTCCCGGGGAGCCTGATTTTCAATCTCATGTATGTAACATTCAGGGTTCAGGAAAAGCTATAACATTTTTTTTCTTACCACATCTCCTTAAATTGGTATTTTGAGTCACATTGAGGATATTTTCAACACATTCAGACTTAGAGAAATTAGAAACAGTTGTGCAGTAAATTGGGTCTGCATGCTCTGAATTCAAAATAGAACAAATCTGTCTATCAAATTATTGAATGATGATCTAAATCAATTAAAAATTAACTGCCTACAGTCTAAAATGATTTTTGACTCCTTGAGGAAGTTTCTGGAGGGCTTATGGTCCCCACAACATTTAAATGTATAATAATAGAAATTGATGAGTGATTTATTAGCAAGTGACTGGCAGAGAGCTTACCTCGTGTTGTTTGTTGCAAGGCTCAAAGTCAGAGGGCATAGTGGACAGAACTAGAAGTAACATACCTGGGCACACCTGGCCCTTGACTCTGTTTCTGCCTCTTACCAGCTATAACTTGACTGATTCATGTAACTTCCTTGGGCATAAGTTTCCCTGATGAAAAAAGTTCACCTGACATCTCTGCCTATGAATCCTCTGCACCGCGACCTCTCATCAGATCTGGATGGACTTCAACACATTGTCTCCTGTAACTTACTCTTCTTCCTGTATCCTCTGCTGTAGCCAAGAGAACCACTGTCTACCTCATCCAAGAACAAGGCCTCTGGAGCTGACCTTCCTGCCCTTTCTCCCTCCTTCCTTTCTTCCTTCTATAATCTGTCTCTCAGCCTGGTATGGTGGCACTGGTAGTCCAAGCTACTTGGGAGGCAGAGGAAGGAGGATCACTTGAGCTAATGAGTTTGAGACTAGTGTGGGCAACATGGTGAGATCACATCTCAAAAAATAATTATTATACTTTTAGTAGAGCAGACCCTTGTTCTTCAAAACATATTCTGTCTCTTGTTCAACTGGTTAAAAAATTTGGCCACTGTTTCCTCTTATCTCTAGACTCCATCCCCTTCTCTGCATCTCCCTTCACAAAGCCTCTGCCTGGGGATAGGCCAGCATCTTCCCTCTGCTGCACTTCTCCCCCTGAAAGACTCTGCCTACCTCCTATCACCTATGGGTTCAGTTAAAAGACACTTAGCATGTCACCTTCACGAGCTAGTTTTTGACCAGCCCTATCTCAGAATCTCTCTGCTCTCATCCTGCAGGCCCAGATGTGCTGTACTCACCGATGTCTCCTCATCTGAGTACATGAATCTCTTTTCCAGCAATTTTCTTCCCACTTTTCTGTGCCTGAACAATCCCAACCGTTTGTAAGATTCTGCTCAAGGATGGTCATCTTTTCAGGGCCTTCTGTGGTCTCCACTACCTTGTCCTCTGGCTCCTCATTCCCAGTCTGAAGCTTCTGAACCATCTTGACTTCCATAGCATGTCATATCTCACTGCTCAGCTGTCTGTCTTCCACATCTGACTTTGAGGGCATTCATCTTTGTGTCCCCTGTAGCTGGCACATTTCCTGACACATGGCAGGTGCTCAAAGGTAAGGTCAATGACTGCAGGTAAGAGGAAGAAAGAGAGAATGGAGTAGAGGGAAAAGAAAGGGATAGAGAGAGAGAAATGGGAGAAAAGGAAGAATGAGAGAAGAAAACAGATGACTGGTGATACCGAGTAATGAGACTTACACTTTGGAAGCTAAGAAACAATTATCTTCAATGCCATAATGAAGAATTCAGTTTTTATCCTTTGGGCAATGGGGAGCTATTAAGATTTTTGACTAAGGAGGCAAACTTAGCTATTACTTAGAAAATTCTTTCTTACTTCTTCTCTTTCTCTCTCTTTCTGTGCCAACCTGTGGGAGCCCAGAGTTTGTTGCGATATGAACTTTGTCTTCAAGCTTTTTATAGTCAATAAAATGAGGTAGTGAAGGAGACAGTAAGCACAACCTCCCATTAGAGGTGTTATAACAAAGCAGCAGGAGGCTTGAAGGAGGGAGCGGCATTTTTCCTGAGAGGCACAGAGGCAGAGCTTACCTATGATTTGGCAGAGGCTGGCTAGATGCTTAATGAAATGATTCCCTCTTCTTGGGCACACAGCTGAGCTCTAAGCCAGCCCTTCTTGCAGATGGGGGGTGGGGGGGGGGGAGACAGAGTAGTCCTGCTGCCTGGTCAGCCATATGTAGGAAGAAATACACATTTCATTTCCAGGCCTGGCCCCTGAAGCCTCCCAAGGTCTAGAGGGATGGAGGTAGAGTGAGTTGACAAACCCAGTGGGATTCTCTTACTTTTCAGACCCACGTTAATCACAGAAATGATGGCAGCAATAGGAACGCTGTTCATTCTACTGCAAGTCCTTATTTATTAAGATAAGGAGACAGGCCCAGGGAGATTAAATGACTCAGCTATGCTTCTGAATGGATTCCCAGAGCTCTAGGTCCAGAAAGAGTTTGCCTCATCAAAAGAACTGTTGGTCAGGAAGCTCCAAAAGAAGTTAATGATCAATAGCAATGATTAACTAGTTACAGGTGTTGTAACGACTGATCTCAGTTCCTAACTGGTTTTGCATCTTAATTTCTTTTCCTTCTTCTTCTCTTACTCCTCTCCTTATCCTTCTTTTCATCTTCCTTTTTCTTCCCTTAGTTCCATTTCCCATGTTTTCATGTTTTGCAGCTATTGTGCAAGAAGGTCAATTATAAGTTGCAATGACACATATACTAAAAATTCTCCCCAGAGACCAGCTGTCAGTGTCACTGCAGGTGCTATATGATCTCTGTGACCCTTCTGGGGGTTGAGCAGAGTCCCTAAAGGTAGGCTTCAAGCCTACCTCTTTCATGAAAGGTAGTCTGCCTGCAGTCTACAGAGAAGGCAGACCGTGGCTTCCTCTAGTGATCCCAGCTGACTGGCCCTGCTCAGGGAATCAAGGGAGGGTTGATTCTGATGCCTGTGCTTCTAGATGGTCTAAAGAATAGTTGATGAAGAAACAAATAAATACAATAAAAATAAGTTGAAGTTCTTAGGAGACAAACTTCCATGGACATAATTGTATTACTAGTATAATAATAATGTATTTGGATTTCTGTTTGAAAAAACTTGAATAACTTAAAAGTCTGAATACGTTCTAGAATTGAAATAAAAGAGAAATAAAAGGGTAAAAACAAAAGAATTTTGGTTTGAGCCCTCGGTGTCCCACACTCCCAGACTCTGGGAGGTCCTGATTGTGAATGGGGTGCTCAGTACTCTCAGGGTCTCTGGTCAACAGTCTCTGCTTGTAAGTGACCTGTATTCAGAGAGCTGTCCCTGAAAACAAAGAGCTGCCCCCAACTTTCTGTGCACTTTGGATGACATAAACAGATGCTGCAGTTACTTTTTTTATTTTGTAAAAAAACGACTTCTGGGTAGGCAGATACATGTGCTGTATTAAGGTGCTGCGAAAGAGCTGGCTGTGTCCTGCTCTGAGTTATTTCATGTTGTGTAGAAAAGTTGCTTTCAGACTGTGACTCCATTTGATGAGCAGCAGTTTGCCCTGAGTTACTTCTTTCTGAGTACAAGTGCTAATGCAGAATGACTTGAAAACTCGTCTGAGCAAATAGATAACCACCAGATGCTGGACACACAAAACTTATCAGATAAAACAAACCCCAGTTGCACTGCACAATCATAAGGCACAAATTGAAAAATAAATCGATAGCGCTAATAAAAAATGATCACCTGCGAACCTATTGAATTAAATCACAGGCACATGGATGCATTGGTGTATCAAGCTCCTATCAGAGAAATCAGGTCCTTGAGTCTATCAAACACCAGGCCAACGATGATGTAACCCTCCCTCCTGAAACATAAGAGGAGGGCACCTAAGAGTGGACTGTGGCACTCACAGTCCTGACTTCAGACCACCTGGTGGATGAGTTGAGATGGACAGTGGACAGGCAACTCCTGACTGTCCTGGGGGCTTCAGCTCAACATGATTCTCTTATTTGACACCACACACTAGAAGCTGCCTGCCATTGGGACCTGTACCTTGAACGAGTTCTGAGCCTTGAACGACTCCGCACTTGGATAGCTCCATACCTTGACTAGCTCCAGGGCTTGACAGCTCTGCACCTTGGGTTCACTTTGGGTTTCAAGACTTGAGTTCCTTAACCTTAACTGACCACCTGCTCTGGCTCATTTGTGTCTGTATCAGCACTCTGCCTATGCTTTCAGTTCTGTCTCTTTAAATCCTGTGGATGCCTTCATTTCTCAGCTTTTCTGTTACTTACATATCACTGTGTGAACTGTGATGTGCAACTTGAGTATTATTGTAATCAAGCTTGGAATGGGCTGGGAGCCATGTTGCTTGCCTGTAATCACAGCTACTCAGGAGCCTGAGGCAGATCACAAGTTCAAGTCTAGCCTGGGCAATTTATGGAGATCCTGTCTAAAAAAAAAAAAAAAAAAAAAAAAAAATCTGGGGATGTAGCTCAGTGGGAGAGCACCCCTTGGTTCAATCTTGGTACTAGAAAGAAAAAAAGATTAGAATAGAATAAAAGAATCTGTGATTTCCTTGCTTGTGACTACCAAGCAAAATCAACAGTACTCAACAAATTAAAACTGACTAAATTAATGTACTTTGTGAATTTATTGTTATTCCATAAATTCTGATGTGGAAAGACACAAATGTGTCTAGTCAATATTAATAATATAGCTTGCTCAGGACAGGTAACTAATCAAGCAACAGGATAGTATTTGATTTTTAAGGGCCTAGAGAGTAGGGTGTGGGATTATTTTATGCATCCCCACCTAACTATGGCCCATGGACAAAATATGATCCACAGGCCTTTAATTTTTTTCTTTTTCTTTTTTTTTTTTTTTTTTGTTGTACTGGGGATTGAACTCAGGGGCACTCAACCCCAGCCCTACTTGTTTGTATTTATTTAGAGACAGAGTCTCACCGAGTTGTTTAGTGCCTCACAGTTGCTGAGGATGCCTTTGAACTCACGATCCTCCTGCCTCAGCCTCCCGAGCTGCTGGGATTACAGGGATTTTTTGGTAAGGTTATTGAAACAAAGCCAGGACCACTGGTTTCTGCATTGTATATGGCTGTTTTTGCACTACAATGATAGAGTGGCAAAATGTTTACTTTCAGGCTCTTTATAGAAAAATGTTCTGGGCCCTGGACTACTGCAATAACTACTCTCTGACTAACCCATGTGTGATGGGCCCAACCCCCAACCTGAGGACTTTGTAGAATCAATTAGAGGCTCTGGAAACTCCTTCTAGCCAGATGGCTCACAAGTTGTTCTAATGGCAGTGAGCGGGTAGGCTAAGGGTAGGGCACTTGGAACTGGATTTGCCACAATAGTCACTGCTTGAGACTATGAATAAATGATAAAGTGGTTGTTTATTGTATGTGAATGGGTAACATACACAACTACTATTATTCTGCAGGTTAAGTGGGTCAGATTAGGTGGAGATTTGATGGGTGATGGGCAATGTCTAGATTGGGTTTGATATTTTAGGAAATGGCCTGAGTGTCCAGGATAGAAACCTATCAAGGGAGTAATCATTGCCTGTGCCAATAAATGATGATGACAGCAATGTGTTCACTCAAAAGCATTTACTGAGTACTTCTCATGTACTAGGTCTTGTTCTCAATGCTGGAGATACATGGATGAACAAACAGGCAAAATCTTGATTTTTTGATTTTTGTCTGAGTCTTTTATTTTTCTGGCACTGGGATTGAGTCCATGGACGCTTTACCACTGAGCCACATTCCCAGCCCTTTTTCTTTTTTTTTTTTTTTTTTGATACAGGATCTCATTAAGTTGCTTAAAGCCTCTCTAAGTTGCTGAGGCTGACCTCAAGCTTGTGATCTTCCTGTGTCAGCCTCCTTAGCCATGGGGATTACAGGTGTACACCTGGTGCCCAGCTGCCTATGCCATTTTAACCAAAGAGTAGCTTATCTCCTATGATCAACTGCTGGTAGAAAAGATCAGGCTAAGGATTTCCTTTGAAATAAATGGCATTTTACCAGATGACTTTCATTGCAAACCAACAGTGAGGCACAGGGCTCATTAGCACTGAGAAAAAAGTCAGGAGAAGGAGATTTTTGTCTGTTTGGTTTACTGGCTATCTTCAGGACCTGGAACAGGAGCTGGAATACAGTAGGTGCTCAATAAATAATAGTTTGTAAATGAACACATTGCTATCATCATAATTTATTGACATAGGCAATGAAGGATTTGTTGTAGGCAATCCTTCAAGGGGCTTTACTACGACAGACCACAAACAAAACACATAAGTAAAATATGTATATATTGTGTATCTAGAGTGTGCTAGAGAACATGATTGCTAAGGACAAAAAAAAAAAAAAAAGCTAAAAAGTGGGATATTATGTGTTATTGGTTTAGATGTGTCCCCCAAAAGCTCACATGTGAGACAATGCAAGGTTTGGAGGAGAAATGATTGGGTCATAGCCTTAATATAATCAGTGGATTAATCCCTGGTGGGATTAACTGAGTGGTAACTGTGGGTGGGGGGTGGCTGGAGGAAGTGGCTAATTGGGAGTGTGGCTATGGGATATATATTCACATCTGGTGAGTGATGTCTCTCTCTCTCTGTTTTCTGATCACCAAGTGAGCTGCTTCCCTCAACCACGCTCTTTCGCCATGATATTGTGCCTCACCTCAAGCCCTGAGAAGTGGAGCTGCTGTGTATGGGTTGAGACCTCTGAAACTGTGAGCCCCTAAATAAACTCTTCCTTCCTAAAATTATTCTGGTCAGATCCTTTAGTCACAGCAGCAAAAAAAACTCTTCAAAACTTGATGTGTATGTGTGTTTGGGGTTGGAAGAAACATTGATACCAGAACAGGACATCTGATAAGTCTGAATAAAGAGAAGAGAAGCATGTTAGTTTCTCATAGGTATCCTCATTAATCTCATCAACCAAATACTTTGAAAATTATTGGAGAAACAGAGAGACATTAAGCATTAGCATTCTAAAAATGTTTCTTAAAAGTAGTTGCAATCCACTTTTCTGATAAAGGTTTAATGTCAAAAATTTATAAAGAAGTCTTACAACTCAATAGCAGAAAAACACATAAACCAATATAGACAATAGATATAAAGGATTTGAATAGATATTTCTCCAAAGAAAATAAGCAAAAAGTATAGAAAAATGTGTTCAACACTATAAATCAGGGAAATGCAAATTCACTTCACACCCACAAGTGTGTCACTTCACACCAGTAAGGATGACTATTATCATAAAGACAAGAGAAATCAAGTGTTGAAGGATACGTGGAGAAAAGGAAGCCCTTGTACACTCTTGAAGGGAATGTAGATAAGCATGGTCATTTAGGAAAGCAGTATGGAGGCTTCTAAAGAAATTAAAAATTAATCTACCATAAGACCTAGGAGTCCTTCTGGATACATACCCAAAGGAGATGATCTGCATGCCCATGTTCATTGCAGCCGTATTCATAATAACTGAGATATGTGATCCTACAATATGTATAATCGGAAAAATGAGAGGTTACAATCCATTTATATATGATCTATCGAAATGTATAAATGCATTCTACTGTCATGTACAACAAATCAGAACAAATTTAAAAAGTTAAAAATAAAAAAGATATGGAGGCAACTTAAATGCCCATCAGTGAACAAATGGATAAATAAAATGTGATATGTGTGTGTGTGTGCATGATGCAATATTATTTAGAAAAGGAAGAGCTGCTGTCATTTGCCACACTATACATAGAGCTGGAAGACATCATGCTAAGTGAAATAAGCCAGATGCAAAAATAAAAATATTACATGATCTCACCTGTATGTGCAGTCTAAAAAATAAAAGTTCAGATGCACAGTGATAGAGAAGGAAACAGTGGTTACCACATGTGGGGTAGGGAAATGGATAGAAAATAACAGGATAAACAAATCTAGAGGTCTGATGGACAGCATGAAGAAGACTAAGTCAGTAAAATTGTATTCTATTAGGATTTTTATTAAATAAGTAGATTTTAACTGTCTTTGTCACCAAAACATATGTGAGATGACAGTTAATCCACTTCACTATAGTAAACTTTTTACTCTGTATCCCATATAATTATGTTATGACGCTCAAATGTACACAGTAAAACTTGTTTTTAAAAAAGCAATTCATGGACAATACTTATCATCTTGGATTCTTGACAAATATTTTGTACAAAAAGGAAATGAATTAAAAACTGAATCGCAGTTACAATCATTTTTTCAAGCCTGTGGCATCTTTAGAAGTGAGCAGCAAAGTTATAGTTTGAGAGTTTTGTGAATGTCAAGCTAATTAATTTCAGGCCTATTGCAGCCATGGCTACTGAACTTGCCTATTGGTTAAAAAAATTCAGGGTCTGCCCTTCTTAAAGGCTTTCAGGAAAGAGTATAGGGTTCCCCACAGTGTTAAAGCTCCACACAATAAAAGTCCAGGCTATAAATTTTGCTGTGCTACCCAGCTAAATGGACGCTTTGAGTGGAGACAGACTGGCGGGAGCTGAAGTAGTTATAGCTTTGATTGACCACAGCTCTATCATTCCATCCTACTAAGAATCTTGAGCAGCGTTGAGTGTTGAGTGTGTTGATGGGCTGCTGAGCAGAGTGGAGACAGTACAAGGGATGTCTAACCTTGGTCAGTTTGTAGACAGCAGTACTGTGACTTAGTGTGGTTAAGTCCTGGGGGCACTAGAAGACAGGAAGGGACGAAGGAACGAGTTGTTTCCAAATAAATCTATTGAGAGATTAGTTCTCTCTGACGCTCATTTATTTCCCGGAAGTCCTGTAGGAGAGTCACTAATAGGAATTCACTTGAGAGGATATGCTATTTGTACTCAATGCAACATTTAACGTGAAGGTCAATTGATAACAATTGCTTTGAATAACTCAGACTTGGGGTATTGCTATTTGGTGTTTATTTGTTTGTTTTCCTGGTGCTGAAAAAGCTCAAAGCCTGACTAAAACAAATAAACAAAAATTTGATTTTTTAAAAATCAACTGCAGATGCGGGGGATGAATTGAGTTCCACACTGTGGTTAGAACATAACTCACGGCCCCCAGAAGAATTGTATTTTCTCTCCAACCCCAGGTCTCCTCACTTGAAGGCAACAAATATACCATTGAAATCAATAAGATTCTATGGCTATGAGATTTAAAAAATAGATTATTCGGTCTTGTTACTTTATCCAGTTTTCATTTGGTTTGTTTTTATTTACTTTGATGTTGGTAAATCTCTTCTAATGCTATAATTATGGGAGTAAGACTGAATATGTTTTGCTTAACATCTGCGAGAAAAATGCAGTGTTTGATTTTTTTTTTTTTTTTTAACTTTGCAGCTTGGAAGAGGTTGATTAATCTTCTGGTCCAGTCATCTGTTCCATCTTAAGTTACACCCATTAGAGGTTGTAAAAAACCTATCTGTGTAGTTAACTGAAAATTTTGGCGACTAAATGATTATCTGGATCTGTAACTACTTTATAAATGTAGTTTTACTTTTCAGATAGTGAGGATTTTTCTAAATGGTATATGGGACCACATTCTGAGTGTCCTTGTTCACTTGTCAGTCTCATGATTTGCAGTCATTTTAGTCACCTTGTGTCATCTTGGCTTGTGGGACCACACTGTGTCAGAATTTTGGTATTCAGTTTTTAAAAATTCAAATATTTGGTTCTGTTAAATCATATTTGGAAACTTCTTGGTTCAAATGCTTTTTGAAGAAAAATCTCCAAAGAGGAAGCGTATGTGCATAAACATGTGCTTCTCCATGGAGTGATGTCCCCGCCCTTCATTTCCTTCACTAGGGTTGTTGTGCAGGTGGACCTTTAGATCAACCCAAAGAGCCAGTAATCTGAGCTGGCAAAGCCAAGTTAAGGGGCAGTTATCTCAGAAAGTATCAAGGGGAATTTGTCAGTGTCATATTAGGTTTTTAAAGGCATGTGCCTTGATGTACAAGGGGATCAAAAATCCCCAGAATTGTAGGACTTCACAAATTTTTAATTTGAATCATTTCTTACAAGATATTTATGAAAGAAAATGGAACTTAATTTGCAGCTAAACCATGACTATAAAATGAAAATAATTAATACACATACAGAATTGAAAAATAAAATGAATATAAAACTAGAGTGTGGAGACTAGGTTAAATGAGCACCCAGATAGAACCTCAGTATCCCTGGGGAGAAGAGAAATGATCTATTGAGTATCAACCATTTAATTTATTCCCATGTCCTGGTGGGGATCAAAACCTGGAAGCCAGATTAAATTCATATCCCATTAGCAGATATTATCTTCATCTCTGTGTATATTATGGGTACAATGATATTTTTAATAATTTCAAGTGTATTTCTGAATTTCCATCATAGGAATACAGTCAGTTCCCATCTTTCCAAATAATAACTAAGATGTAGTTGTACTGATCACATAGACCAAAACATTTTCTTGGTCAAAAATGTTGCTGGATCTGGCATCCAGATTTATCTGGTTCAACTAATTCTCTGTTTAATAAAGGTAACCACCCCTCTGTTCCAAGTTTATTTAAAAATCTCTATTAATTTTAAACACCCAAAGTTAATGCACATATAAATATTGCAGATTATTGTTTACAGCATTTATTGTGAGCCTCGCATTACCTGAAAAAAATTTTATACATAAATATTTTAACTGAAAATTTAGAAATCATGCTGTTTAAGTAGATAATAAAATTTATTACAGAAAGAATGAAAAACAAAATCAAGTAGAAAAATAAACATACAGGTGTGAAAATCATACAGCAAATGAATTCCTTATGTGTAAGAGTCTGGTCTTTGTTAAGTAAATGAAGATTTCAGATAGTGACAAATTTTAGTCTTTTTTCTGAGAATAGTATTCATTTCATTATAGGTGGTTAGAAACTCTAAAATACCTCTTGGAGCATGGTATAAGTAGATATTTCATTTTTTGCGGACTCATTCAGTTTTCACATCTTTTCACCCAATATTAAAATAAATTATATTTTAGGAATAATGTATCTCTAAATTCCATCTTGCAACCACCTGCAGAATGTAAACATAGCAAACTATTAGGGTATCTATCCAAAGATCCCCACAGGGCCCAGGCAAATGGTGTTTGGTTGACTGGAGAGAAAGAATGAGTGACACAGAAGAGGACTTCTTCAAATAGCCCTTGGGTCATGCAGCTGATTTCAGGATGCTGCTCAATGGGCATTGTTCACCATCTTTAAAAATGACATCGCTTGATTGAACCTAAAGAAATGAAGGCCTGTGAGTTAGTACAAATGCATATCTTTGTTAACTGAAGGTCAACCCCAGAGGACAACCAAAGTACTAGCTTAGAGGTCACTGTGTAGCTTCTAAATCTCAGTTCAATTAGGTCAACGTAGCTTGTACATGGCATTCTGCTGCAGGCCTGGGCTGGTCACTCAGAGGCCTTCTGCTGTTGTTAACAGCATCAGCTTAAAGGGTTTGACAAAGGATAATAGAAAATACATCCAGTGCTCGAGCCAGGGTGCCTGATGAAAATAGTGTGCACCATCTTTATTGTTCCTTGCAACACCAAATTCATTATTAAATTTCTGTGTTCCAAATTGGACCTGTTGAAAGGATCTTGAGCAATCCCAGTCTCTTTTACCACTCCCCAAACTGACAAATCTTTTCTATAAAAATACTTGGTCCACTTCCTGCTGTCATTTCTGAATTTAATTTGCTATGGATTTTTGCCTCTAGACCTCACTTTTGGAGTACAGTTGCAAAATTTAACTCTTCAAGAGTTGGGTGTGGGGTCCAAATCATCTAAAATGCTCCCTGAGATCATGGGATGCAAGTTTTGTGTTTGGAATCCTTGTGCTTCAGAGAGAAGGTAGAAGGAGGGAGAGAGTCCAGGACATGGCATTTTCTAAGCCAAGCCTATCACAGCAGGAATGCAAGCAGGTACTGACCTGGATTGGATTGAGTGGGACTGAAAAACACATGTCAAGGTGTGGAAATGCTAGAAAGTTCAGAGTACTACCCCAATTTAAAGTTGAAATGCAGCCTGGGGTGAAAGGAGGTGCTGACAGGGCAAGGCATCTCATGATGTGGTGTTTAAATGGTGAGAAGATGCAGTTGTGTTGGTAAACCTTGCATTCGACAGCTTTAGAAATTAGACTTTATGTGGACTTGAACATGCAAAGACAGGGAAGTTATGTAGGAAGAGCATGACACAAGATGCCTGGATTATATTGTTATGGTTTGGACGTGAGGTGTCCCCCAAAAGCTCACACATGAGACAGAGCATGAAGGGTCAGAGGAGAAATGATTGGGTTGTAAGTGTGAATTAATCCCCAATGGGACTAATTGAAGTGGTAGGGTATGGCTAGAGGAGGTGGAAATTGGGGAGAGGATTTGGGGTATATATTTTGTATCTGGAGAGTGGGGTCTCTCTCTCTCTGCTTCCTGATGATGCGAGCTTGTTCCCTCTGCCACACACTTCCTCCATAATGTTCAGCCTCACCTTGAGGCTGAGGAATGGAGCCGGCCTTCTATGGACTAAGACCTCTGAAACCATGAATGCTCAAAGAAATGTTTCCTCCTTTACAGTTGTGCTGGTCAGATCATTTAGTAACTGCAGTGAAAAAGCTGACTGAAACAAAAATGTTCCGTCAACACTGGACCCCAGCCTGCCTGTGCCCCATGTGGACATGGCGCCCTCACTGCAGTTCCCCAATGTATTTGGAAGCTGGTGCAGCCATCTTGGATTATTCCTGAAGGGGACATCACCATCTTTGTGTGGGGCAACTCCCATCCTTACACATCTCAGTTACCTCGCTTACATCAGGATACTGATGGGAGGTTTGGGTGATAGATGAATGTTATACCAGATTTTTTAAAAATTATTATGTTTAATTTTTTATTACTTCATTTTTTCTCACTCTATTTTCCTTTTATTTATCTGTTTCCTCAGAGTCTTTTTCTCCCTTTCACATGCTAACAATGAACTTCTTTTGATCCAACACTCACTCTTCCCATGATCTAGTACCTCTGTATACTCAGTCTTATCCCATTAACAGATACACCCTACACACCTCCCCATCCTCTTTGTCTAGTATCAGAAATTGTAGAGCTCATTGCAAGCCTATTGGATATACTGTAGATAATAATTGAACTCATCCTATCTGTTTATTACAATACTGGTAATGTCTTTATAGGGGCTATATGGTTTAGGGCTGCATTTTGTTTGTATTGGGTGCTGCTAATATTGATTTCCCCCTCAAAGGAGAGGTATTGGAAATCTGCAGGTCACAATAGGCCTACGGGGGAAAACTGCAATACCTCAGATCATCACTGCTAGAGAGGAAGATGCAGGAACAACACGAGAAAACGGGAAGAAAGTGTCCCTAACAAACCAAGATGCTATTTTAATAGAATCCAATGACAGCATGGCAGTAGAAATGTCAGAAAATGAGTTTAGAATGTACATAATTAAAGCAATCTGTGAAGCTAGAAATGAGATAAGAGCAAATACAGGCAATGTATGATCACTCTAATAAACAGTTAAAAGAGTAAATGCAGGAAGCAAAAGAACACTTCAATAAAGAGATAGAGGTTCTGATAAAAAACAAACAAACAAGCAGAAATACCTAAAATGAGGGAAATAAACCAAATTAAAAACGCAAACAGAATCACCAACAGAATAGATCACGTGGAAGACAGAATCTGACAATGAAGACAAAATATTTAATCTTGAATATAAAGTTGACCAAACTGAGAAGATGGTAAGAAATCATGAACAGAACCTCCAAGAATTATGGGCTATATGAAAAGACCAAATTTAAGAATTATCAGGATTGAGGAAGGCACAGAGATAGGAACCAAAGGATTGAACAACCTGTTCAAAAAAATAATATCAGAAAATTTCCCAAACCTGAAAAATGAAATGGAAAATCAAATACAAGAGGCTTATAGAACACCAAATGCATAAAATCACAAAAGATTCACAGCAAGTCACATTATAATGAAAATGCCTTACATAGAAAATAAAGATAGGCTTTTAAAGGCTGTGAGAGAAAAGTGTCCGATTACATATAAGGGGAAACCAATATGGATATCAGCAGATTTCTCGGCCTAGCCCCTAAAAGTTAGAAGGACCTGGAACAATATATTTCCAGCTCTGAAATGGATGCCGACCAAGAATTCACACCCAGCAAAAGTAACCTTCAGATTTGCTGATGAAATAAAATCCTTCCATGATAAACAAAAGTTAAAAGAATTTACAAATAGAAAACCTGCACTATAGAACATTCTCAGCAAAATATTCCAGGAGGAGGAAGTGGAAAAACAACAATGCAAGTCAGCAAAGGGAGGAACTACCCTAAAGGAAAAACCAATTGAAGGAGAAACCAAGTCAAGTTAAAAACCAAAAATAAGCCAAAATGACCAGAAAAACAAATCATATCTCAATAATAACTCTGAATATTAGTGGCATAAATTCATTCATCAAAAGACCTAGACTGGTAGATTGGGTTAAAAAGAAAGACCCAACAATATGCTGCCTTCAAGAGACTCATCTCATAGAAAAAGACATCCACAAACTAAAGGTGAGAAGGATGAAAAGATGAAAGATGAAAGGATGGGGAAAAACATATCACCCACATGGACTCATTTAAAAAGCAGGAGTCTCCACCTCATATCAGATAAAGTGGACTTCAAGCCTAAGGTAGTCAGAAGGGTAAAGAAGGACATTTTATACTGCTTAAGGGAAATATAAACCAGCAAGACATAACAATTGTAAATATTTATGCCCCAAACAATGATGCATTCATGTACATCAAACAAATCCTTCTCAATTCCAGGGAAAAAATAGACCATGACATACATAATAATACTGGGTGACTTTAACATACTTCACTCACCACTGGTTAGATCCTCCAAAAAAAAAAAAAAAAAAAAAAAAAACTGATCAAGAGAACTATAGAAGTAAATGATACAACCAATGATTTAGACTTAACCGACATATATAGAGTATTTCATCCATCATGGAGCCAATACATTTTTTTCTCAGCAGCTTATGGATCCTTCTCTAAAATAGACCACATGCTATGCCACAAAGCAGTCATTAGTAAATGCAAAAAAAAAAAAAGAATTAGATATACTACCTTTCATTCTATTAGATCATAATGAAATGCAATTAGAAATCAATGATAAGATTAAAAATAGAAACAACTCCAAAACCTGGACACTAAATAATATTCTATTGAATGATGCAATGATAACAGAAGACATCAGGGAGGAAATAAAAAAAAAATTCTTAGAGGTAAATGAGAACAATACAACATATCAAAATCTCTGGGACACTTTAAAAGCAGTATTAAGAGGAAAGTTCATTGCATTGAGGTCATACATTAAAAGAATAAAAAGTCAACAACGAAATGACTTAACATTACATCTCAAAGTCCTAGAAAAAGAAAAACAGATCAATACCAAGAGTAGTAGAAGACAGGAAATAATTAAAATCAGAACTGAAATCAATGAAATTGAAACAAAAGAAACAATTCAAAAAATTGACAAAACAAAAAGTTTGTTCTTTGAAAAAGTAAACAAAATTGATAAAACCTTAGCCACACCAATGAAGAGAAGGAGAGAGAGCGAAAACTCAAATTACTATAATTTGTGATGAAAAAGGAACGATCATGACAGACACCATTGAAATACATAACATAATTAAATGCTACTTTGAAAATTTATACTCCAACAAAATAGAAAATAAAGACACTGACAAATATTTAAAGACATATGATCCTCTCAAACTGAATAAGGAGGACATATACAATTTAAACAGATCAGCTTCAAGCACTGAAATAGAAGAAGCCATCAAAAGCCTACCAAGCAAGAAATGCCAAGACCAGGTGGATTGTCAGCCAAGATCTACAAGACACTTAAGAAGAACTAATACCAATAGTCCTCAAAGTATTCCATGAAATAGGAAAGGAGGGAACCCTTACAAACTCATTCTATGAAGCTAGTCTCACTCTCATACCAAAACCTGACAAAGACGCATCAAGGAAAGAAAACTTTAGACCAATATCCCTGATGAATATAGACACAAAAATCCTTAACAAAATTCTGGCAAATCACATACAAAAACATATTAAAAAGATAGTGCACCATGATCAAGTGGGGTTCATCCCAGGGATGCAAGGTTGGTTCAACATCAGGAAATCAATAAATGTAATTCATCACACCAATAGACTTAAAGATAAGAAACATATGATCATTTCAATAGATGCTGAGAAAGCATTTGATAAAATACAGCACCCCTACATGCTCAAAACACTAGAAAAAATAGGGATAGTGGGAACATTCCTTAACATTGTAAAGGCCATTTATGCTAAGCCCATGGCTAATATCATTTTAAATGGAGAAAGACTGAAAAAATTCCCTCTAAAAACTGGAACAAGGCAGAGATACCCTCTTTCACCACTTCTATTCAACATCGTCCTTGAAACACTGGCCAGAGCAATTAGACAGACCAAAGAAATTAAAGGGATATGAATAGGAAAAGAAGAACTCAATCTATCACCATTTGCTGATGACATGATTCTATATTTAGAGGATCCAGAAAACTCCACCAGAAAACTTTTAGAACTAATAAATGAACTCAGCAAAGTAGTAGGATATAAAATCAATACGTGTAAATCTAATGCATTTCTATTCATAAGTGATGAATCCTCTGAAAGAGAAATTAGGAAAACTACTCCATTCACAATAGCCTCAAAGAAAAAAAAAAAAAAAAACTTAGGAATTAATCTAACAAAAGAGGTGAGAGACCTCTACAATTAAAACTACAGAACACTAAAGAAAGAAATTGAAGAAAACTTTAGAAGACAGAAAACTCTTCCATGATTTTAGATAGGCAGAATTAATATTGTCAAAGTGGCCATTCTACCAAAGGTGCTATACAGATTCAATACAATTCCAATCAAAATCCCAATGATGTTTCTCTTAGAAATAGAGAAAGAATCATTAACTTCTGGAAGAATGAGACCTCAAATAGCCAAAACAATCCTGAGCAGGAAAAGTGAAGCAGGAGGTATCACAATATCAGACCTTAAACTATACTACAGAGTCAACAAAAACAGCATGGTATTGGCACCAAAATAGACAGGTAGACCAATGGAACAGAATAGAAGACACAAAGACAAACCCAAATTATACAGTTACCTCATACTAGACAAAGAAGCCAAAAACATACAATGGAGAAAAGATAGCCTGTTCAACAAATGGTGCTGGGAAAACTGGAAATCTATATGTAGTAAAATGAAATTAAACCTCTCTCTCTCACCCTGCACAAAACTCAAGTCAAAGTGATTCAAGTACCTAGGAATTAGACCAGAGACCCTTCACCAAATAGAATAAAAAGTAGGCACAAATCTTCATCATGTTGGCTTAGTACCAAACTTCCTTAACAAGACTCCTAAAGTGCAAGAAATGAAAGCAAGGGTCAATAAATAGAATGCATTCAAACTAAAAAGCTTTTGCTCAGCAAAGGATGTAATCAATAATGTGAAAAGAGAGCTTACAGAGTGGAAGAAAATCTTTCCCACATGCACTTCAGATAGAGCACTAATCTCCAAAATTTATAAAGAACTTACAAAATTTATACCAAAAATACAAAGAACCTAATCAATAAATAGGGTAAGGAACTGTTCAGTCACTTTACAGAGGATGCCCAGGTGATTAACAATATATGAAAAAGTATCCAACATCTCTAGTAATTAGATAAATGCAAATTAAACCACCCTACGATTTCATCTTACTCCAATTAGAATGGTTATTATCAAGAACATAAGCAATAATAGGTGTTGGTGAGGATGTGGGGAAAAAGGCACACTTGTACCTTGCTGGTGGGATTGCAAGTTGGTGCAGCCACTCTGGAAAGCAGCATGGAGATTCCTCAGAAAACCTGGAATGGACCCACCTTTTGATCCAGTTATTTCACTCCTAGGTTTATACCCAAAGGACTTAAAATCAGCATACTATAGTAATGCAGCCACATCAATGTTAATAGCAGCTCAATTCACAATACCCAGATTGTGGAACTAACCTAGATGCCCTTCAATAGATGAATGGATAAAGAAAATGTGGTATATATATATACAATGGAATATTACTCAGCCTTAAAGAACAATAAAATTATGGCAATTGCAGGTAAATAGATGGAATTGAAGAATTTCATGCTAAGTAAAATAAGCCAATCTCCAAAAAACCAAAGGCTGAATGTTTTCCCTGATAAGTGGATGATGATACATAATGGGAGTGTGGGGGTAGAGGGTAAGAGAAGAAAGGAGGAACTTTAGATTATGTAGAGGGAAATGAGAGCAGGGAGGGAGCAGGGGTATCAAAGATGGTGGAATGAGACAGACCTATGTACATGTATGATTACACAAATGGTGTGAATCTAGAAACCATAGAAACTAAAAGTTGTACACCATTTGTGTAAAATGAATCAAAATGCAGTCTGTAGAATTAAAAAAATTAAACAAAACAAAACAAAATAACCTATAATGTTTCTCAGTCATATTTACTCAATTGGATTTTGGGCAAGTCATTTAACCTTTATAGGACCTATTTTCTTTGGAAATTAAAAAAATCACCTGTGATAGCTTCACTAGGCCTAAATTTTTTTCTTATATTTTTCTGACTTATTTTGCCCACTACTATTGAAATGGGGAAATGCAGAACAAATCTCAGTAATGATAAGGGATCATGTGATTGGTCCCTACTCCCCCCACATCACTACTCCTATAAACATTATAGCTCCCAAAGTGCCTGCTAACTAAAGCTTTTCTATTTTTTCATAGGAAAGTATCCAGGTAAAAAATCATAGCTGAGCACATTTTGCTCAGTTAAAAATTTCTTCAGAAAACATCTTTAGATGATTAAACCAAAATGTGGAGGGTTAGTTTAATAAACTACTAGGTAGGGTTTTATGTTTTTTTTTTTTTTTTTTTTAACAGAAACAATACCCTTCACCATGTATATTGTTAAGTGTTTTTCAAAATTATACAAAGAACTTCTGGTTTCCAGTTTCACCAGTGAAGAACTTAAGCATCACCATAGCCCTAACAACAAGTACGAAACAAGAGGAAAAAGTGAACTGAAAAATCAGCAACTCTTCTTAGGTATGCAAGAGAAGTTGGTGACAGGGCAACTGCTGTCTTCAAAACTGTAATACAGGCAGATACAGAGAATCACAAGGTACCACAGCACAAAGCTCCACAGGAACCAGGTGTCAGGGAAGGAAAACCTGAACTGCAATTGATGAATTGCTGGAGGTCAGGTGGACAAATCTGAATGTTCAAAGTTTCAGGGGGACTCACTCATCTGAGGCCCCTGGACCCTAGCTTGATTCTTAAGGCAAATATTGGAGAAAAGTTGCCTCACTCTTCAAAGCGGGTAGGAAAAAGAACTGTTTTAAAACATGTCAGAGCAATGTATTTTTAACAAGCCCTGCCTGCAGAGAAATTATTTAACCAGAGCTTAACTTGCTGGGGTTTATCAGATTCTAACTGACCTGGGGGGAGTTAAAGACACAACTCTTGCTAGATCTAGCCTTCCAAGTAGGAGAAGGGAAATAGCCAACTCTAATTGGACCTCCATAAAATGGTTTAAAAATTATACAAATAACATATAATTATTTACATCACACAACTATGTGATCATTTAAAATTTCATATTTATACAATTTCTCCTCAGTTCAACTCCCAACCTTATTTCCATACTCCAGAGCCAACCACTTAATGATATGGTATGTGTAACTCTCAAACCACGTTTGATTCATATACAATGCATATGCCTAAAAATGTATATATAATTTTTGGCGTATGAACAGAATCATGTTAGATTATGCACAATCCTTGAAGAACTCAAGAGCATACGCTTCAACAACCAGTGTTTTATGGGCAGCTCTATATTTCAGGAAGATGAGTTTGGTAAAATTATTGAATTTTCATATTCTGATTTTCTAAAGATTTATGAAAAGATTATGTTTGGGTAGATTAAAAAGTATATGTTAACCATTGTTGACAATGGTTCCTGAACTTAACTTTATCAATTACTTCAAAGCATGTTGTAAAATTTTGAACACATAATTTTTATTCACCATATCTTGCTTTCCTAAAAATTGTGGATATTTCAACAGATTGAGGCCTTATTGTGGGGCCCAGGGAGTGGGAGCTTGTGTGCTTAGAAGCAAAGCACATTATAAATTCCAATGTGCTCCAACTCAACTACAAATCTGGATTGGTTAGTTCCATCTCTTATTCCCATAACATTCTGGGCATATCTTTATTGTAACAATCTTCATGCTACCAAATAAACTGCATAAGAGCTAGCATTTGCCTCTGCTTTGATCTGTCATGTCCCAGCACCTTGAATAGCCTCTGGTTCAGCAGATGTTTGTGTTCAGCAATACTTACTCTGCCCCATTCTTTGTTATACTGTGAGCTCTTTGGTGGTATGGACCATAGTATTATAATCTTTATAGTTTCATAAATGGAATTAAAATATGACTGGTGTTCAAAAATATTTGCTGAATATTAAATAAAAATAAAAATGATGAGTAAATAAAAGAGTAAGCGAACAAACTGGTAAAGATGTGCATTAAACACCAGATGTAGATGACATTGTCGATTAGGTGAACTTGTCTGGCTTCCAATTTGCTTTGATTTGCTTTGAGGCCTGACTCCTCCCTCAGGTGTTTGGTCTACTATCTTTCCTTGCAAAGAAAGATGTGGGTCCTTCAAATACATAAGCTTTACATAGTTACTCTTAAAGGAACTGCTCTTAAGTAACCATCACTGCAGTAATACTCTATATCCAATTTTTTCCAACCTGTTCTATAGACAATATGCCAAAGTCTCACGTTTCACACAGGCAAGATATGGTCATTCTCATTTCCATATTCTTTAGATTTCCTCTGAAAATTTACTGTGCATGTGTGTGATGTGGGCCCACATGTGTGTATCTATGTGCAGGTTTTAATTTTATTTATATAGTTTCTGCCAGTTAGTGTGCTTCTGGATGAGAATAAGAAAGGATTAAGGAAGTATATGAACGGATTCATCAGGAAATAGGAATTCTTTGCATTAAAAGTTTGTTTTAGCCTGGAATAATTCTCATTTCCTACTTGGTCTACAACTCACTGCCAAGAAGCTGCTACTTGAGAAACTTTCAAAATTTTCTCTGCTTATCAAGAATTTAAAGGAGTATTTCCCTGCAGTGTACATCTTTTCACAAATTTTTCTAATCGCATTTGTGAGAAAAAATTGCTTATATGTGTAACATTTTATTCACAAAAGACATGTACAACTGCCACTCAGATCTAATTTGCATAAATGAGCCAAATTAAGTTAATCCCACCCCCAAAGGAAAGGAACTAGCACTTTAGGTGTCATAGTAAATGGATGACATATATTGAGATTTTTAAAATACTGAAAATGGTTTATGAGTTTTTATCACTACATTTATGAATATATATTGTTTGGGGGGACTAACTGTTTATAGGATTTCTGTTGAGTTTCAAGATCCTGACCAGAGGCAAATGTGGGGTTAGGAGAGATAGGCAAGGACCATGAAAAAAAATCTGAATATTTAGTGAGGACATCTGGGTCATAGTCTCTTAAGATATATACGTCTCATTCTACATCTTCATGCCCTTTCTAGGTTCATGCTCTGTGATTCATGTGTTACTTAGAGTAATCAATGGGAGGGCACAAAGATATATACGTCATAAATTTTCACTTTACAGCAGTTATATTCCAACCATGCTTATAAGACGAAGTAAAGTAAGTAGGTTTTAAATGACACTTAGGTTAGATAGGGTGAATTTATTTGTTGATTTTCTGGGTCTTATTCAAAATTTTTTCTTCCAATTTATTTAATAAAATAAAATGGCATATATAGTATATGTCTTATGATATATTCAGTGCAACACAGGCTAGCATTTTATATTCTATTTAGTTTTACAGAGTGAAAGTAGAGTTAGCTTAAGTGACTGAAGATAATGCTATATAATGTTATTTGTTAAACTAGTTTAGCAAAAGCGTGTCGTTTTATTGGTATTTCTTAGAATTTCATGACCATGTTGAATATAAAATTTAAAGAGCTCGATGCTTAACAACTATTGCAGGATTTTCTCTTAGGGACATAAAACCAATCATGCTCTGGAATAGTTAATGTGTCTTGGAAAGACTTGGAAAATCTATGAGCACAGTTGCCTTGTTACAGATTTAGGCAACACATGCATGGTACTTGGTGATACCATACACATAGAATAGTGTCTACAAACCTCATTTTAACCAGTGAGTCAATTCTTCACTTTTACTCTCTTTTTCTTTCCTGTGTACTAGTACCAGCCTTTTTTTGTTTTCTAAGTATCTATTAAACAATTTTTGAAAAGGGCAATTTTATCTTTGTTTGTTTTATTTGCCTCTGGGTTAAAATTAAAATTCATGTATATGGAAATGGAAATGTAACAAACTTGGATTAAAAAAATATCAGCAACTGTTAAAAAAAATAACAAGGCAACTGTTATGGACTGATTATGGAAGGTATCTGTGTGCCTTACAAACTCATGTGTTGGGGTAGGTTCATTTAAGTCTTACTCACTGGGAGAGTGGGGATGGGGTGAGACAAAGGGCAGGATGGGGTGGAATTCAAACTGGATGTCCTCATGGTCAGCTGATAGAAGTGACATTTTTCTATTTAAGAGACCTACATATAACTTCAAGTCCTGCCTGACTGTCCTCAGTTTTGGGGTGACAATTCCAAGAACTAACCAACTTGGGGCTGCAAATTCCACATCATCTCAGAAAGTCATAAAGTCAGAAAGGATGGACTGAAAGGTTCCATGTAAACATATTAGCATGACAGTGGCCTGGGTTTTGTCTTGATTTTGGAGTCATCATCGTAAGTGAAATCTTATAGGTAATTATAATGACAGTCTCAGAATCATAATAATCATGCTCATAATAATGACCTGGAGTTTGGATAACGTTTAAATCTTTTTTGAAAATGCTTTCACATGTTCTTCACTGTACTTTCTTCAGTTTCTCTAAGGACAGTTAAATAAAGCATGACTATCTGCATCTTTCAGATAAGAGAGTAAAGGCCCAGAGTGGTTGTCCCTTGCTCCAGGTCATGAACGCCTAGTGTTCAGTGAGACCTGGCAAGTTCTCTGATTTCTTTTGGAAAATGACATTCTGTGCATTTTCTTCCTTTCACAAATATCAGAAGGATTTTTCAGAGACTAACTCTCCTGCTGACCCACTCTCTGGATTGGTCTCTGTAGTTTCACAGGGCAGTGGGTGGGTGGCTGCTAGAGAATTTGTATTTGACCACCCCTTCAATGGATCCCAAGTATAGATTTCCTGTTTCATAAGAAGAGCCTAGCCCAAGAAGCAGGAGTGGAATGGAGTTGCTGAAAAGAAAGAAAAAAAGTTAGGCATCCGTCTTCCGCTAGCCACGTGGAACAAGTCTCAGGCGCCGGTCCTCAAGCAGTTGCTGGCCTTTTCCAATGAGTTTTCTGTGGCAAATAGCTCCAAATACTTTACAAAGGGAATAGCTTGCAGATGTGGGTATGATAACCTGCAAAGCATGACTTAAATATAGTAATTGTCTCGAGCCTGCTCTTAACTGTGGCGACAGAGTTTCTACTATGTCATTAGGGAAGGAATTACCAAGTCTTGGAACACAGTGAACCAAACTTTAGGCATCAGCTGTCTCTACCATGTTTTTTTAAACACAGTTAATTGGTTTCTAACCAAAAAAGATTAGGGCATGAGATTAAAGTATTAATAGGAAAGAACTAAGATAAATGGAAGTCATCAATGTCCAAAAGTTTTTAAAAAGTTTGTGTTTTGCTATTATTGTAACCACTTAGAAATAATCACCTTCACTCTTCGTGTCCAACTCATTGTCTTTCAAATTCTGGTTTTCTGATATCTTCCTCAGTGAGATAATTTCAATTTAAAGGTGAATGGTTTTGCTTTGCAGAATTTCTTCACCAACTCACCTTGCCTGATCCTGCCTAACAGAGTCAAGCTGATGATTTGCAGAACTTTAAGCATGAATGAAGTTTATAGATTATTCAGTCCTATCTCCCACCTAACAAGGAGATGCAAGCTCTATAGGAAAGAGAATCATGACTGATTAATAATGTCTGCTATGAACAGAGGATAAGAGTGGTGGAACAAGTGCTACACATCTTTAGACTTCGCTTAGTAATATAATCACTAAGCACCACTTGTCTCTTCAGTCATGCTGCATATATATCATGATTAGTTACTTCACTATCTTTATTGATTTTCTCTGAACAATATTCCTCCTGAAAAATTATTCCCAAAGGTGAACACAATGCTTCCAATGCGGTCTGACTAGATCAGAAAACAATAGGAGGGTGATATTCATTAAAACATATTATCAATGTGGTCAACAATTACATTAGTTTCTTGGTAGCTATTCCACACTTGTGACTCACATTCCATATGTGACCTCGGTTATTTTCATATGGCAGGCAGCAATGAAGTTTAATTTGAGGGGTACCACAATGCCCCAATGACACCCAAAATATCTTGCCACTAGACTGGTGCTACCGACTCAATCTATGTGGTCTGATGTTTCTCCATTAGAGTTACTTCTTTGGGTTTGACAACTGTGTTTGTGGGGATAAATTTAGTATGGGCTGCTCCCAACAGGATGCTAAAAATCATTAGCACATAGGGGCAGAATAGTGTTGCTTCAACAAATGTTGATTGATGACTTGCCATGTGCCAGGTATATTTTAGTCACTAGAGAATATGAATAAAACAATGAAACTTCCTGTCCTAATGGAGTCTACCCTGTAATGTGGGAGGACAGATACTATAATAAACAATAATAAAATAGATGATCATAAATTATATGGAACAAAATTAGAGCAAAGGGGAAGAGTGGGAAGTGATAGGAGAAGACATGCTCATGGTTTGAAATGAAGTGGTCAGAGAGGGTCTCTTTTAGAAGACGACACTTAAACAAATCACCAGTGGAGACATGGAGGGAACCAAATGGAGTTCTAGTGGAAGAACTTCAAGGTGGCAGAGCAGCAAGTGGTAAGGAGATGGCTGCAGCCTGGCACAGTCAAGGCACAGTAAGACCAGAGATGGTTAGATTAGTGAATGATGAAAAAAATAATGAGATGAGTAGGGAGATACTGAAGGTGAATTGTGTAGGCTGGCATGCCATTGTAACTTGGTTATTAGTTATCTAAAAAGAACAATCTCAGTGAAATGGGTGAAGAAGCTCTGATTGTGGTAGATTTGAGAGAAAATGGGAGGAGAAGAATTTGAAATGGCAAGTCGAGACACAAATTTTAATGAGTTTCGCTATAAAGAAGAACATGTTATCTTTTCATCACTGTGATAAAATACCTGAGAAAAACAATTTAAAGGAGGAAAGATTGATTTTGCCTTACAGTTTCAGAGATCTCAATCTGTTGTCAGCTGGTTTCATTGTTTGGGGGCCTTTGGTGAGGCAGAATATCATGGTGAACGTGCATGATAGAGAAAAGTTCCTCAGTTCATGGCAATCAGGAAGCAGGGAGCAGGGAGAGGGTAAAGGGCTAAAAAAGATAGACCCTTAAAGGACATGTCCTCAGTCACCTACTTCCTCCAACTAGACCCCACCTCCTATAATTGCTGCCACCTCTCAACAGTACTTTAAGTTATAAGCCTTCATGGTTCAATCACTTCCCAAATGCCCCACCACTGAACATTACTGCATTGGGGGCAAAGTCTTCCACTCATGAGACTTTGGGGGACATTCCAGATCCAAAAGTACAACAAAGAACAAATTATAGTATAGAATAGTAAAGAAATGGGGAGCCAATATAGCTATAGCTAGAAGGGGAAGTGAGTTTAATAAATTATTTTAACTATTTTGTGGTGCTGGGGATTGAACTCATGGCCTGTGCATGCTAGGCCACTGCTCTACCTCTGAGAAAAGACCCCAGCACAAATTATTATTTATGAGAAAATTACAGTGCTTTCCCCCACCCCCCCTGGAAATGACCTGAGAGTGAGGAATTTTCAGTTAACTATTTATCATCAGAATCCTGAGTAGATAAAACTCAGGGCAAATATCTTTGATGGGAGAAAGAGGAGTCTAATTTTTAGAATACACTACAAAATGGGCAACTAGTATGGAATAGGCAGCCATTTGGTAGCCAGATTAGCAGGATTGAGTCTGTTGGATGTGGACCAGGGGATCAGGAAGGTAGTGGGGAAGTGAACCCTAAAGTCTACTCTCCCCCGATTGGTATCAATGCTAGTTCCTTCTCAAGAGGACAGAGAATTCCACTCTGATATGTCTTAAATCTAATTCCAAATTTCATCAACCAGCCAGTCAATCAAAATGTATTTGTTAAATATATCCTGATCTCAATCTGATTTCACTACTTGTCCAATTCACCTCTGTGTCTTCCTTGGTTTCTAAGATACTTGACAGGGTGGTTTTTCCAGTTACGTAGTTCTTTTTCCACCAGTGTTGGCTTTTCCCCCAACTCCCCGTCTGTTATTACTTTTCTTTGGAGTTTAAATGTCAGTTGGCCTTAAACCACCCCTTATCTTTCCTGCTCTATCTCACTGGAGACCACCTAGGTATCCAGAGCTGGGATGCCTCTTAACAGGTGGTTTACTGGGCCCCATTTTACCTCCCTGTGGGAGAAGACAGCATATTGTGTCCATCAATTTGTCACGTATCCATCTATCCATCTGTCTGTCCATCCAATAAATATTTAATCTAATATCCACTCTGCACCAGGCATTGTTCCCAGCACTTGGAGACAAAGACAGACATGGTAACTGCCCTTAAGAATCTTATATTGTAGTGGAGAAGAGAGATAACAAACAAGCAAGATAGAAATTCAAGTTATTGTGATAAGTATAATGAAAGGATGCACAAAATAATAGAGAAAGAAATGGAGGGTGGTAGGGAAAGTGTCTGTATTTATAATCCTTTTATTCCAATTCCACCATTCAGAAAGTACACTCCCATTCTGAAGTGGTGAGGGGATGGAACTGTTTGGTATTCATTGTATTATTTGCCCCCGATCCTCCAGGGCCTTTCTGTGATGTGAGAGTGAGATCTGAATAAATGCTTGTGTTTATCAAGTCTGATATAAGATTTTGAGAAGTTAGAAGAACAGTCGTCTAATAGAAAAGGATGTTGGCTGTTACTGTGTTTTTCCTCTGATGACTGGGACAATCCCACATCCCAGGGGATTCTCCTCAGTCTCTCCTGGCTCAGGACCTCTGCCCCGGGCATGGGGAATAAAAGAGCACTAGCTTGAGAGTGAGAGCAGCCAGCGCCAGGGTTTACCTTAGGGGACGAGGGAACAGAACGTTGATTGACAGTTTAGAAGTCACAACTGACTATGGACACTGAGTGTCTGACCAGAGGATTTTAATTACAAAGGGGATTGTGAGTTAGCAGAACTTGCTAATGTGGGCATTAACATATTGATCCTCACCCAAAGTTATGTAAGAACAAAACCAATCTGACCTGATGGATCAAGGCCAGGATTCATAATTCAACTTCCATCACACTAAGTAATGTTGAGGGGCAAATAAACCTTCATGATAGATAACAAGATGTCAATCTCCTACAATATGTACAATCAGAAAAATGAGAAATTATACTCCGTTTATGTATGATTTATCAAAATGTATGAATGCATTCTGCTGTCATGTATTGTAACAGTGGTCCACTTGACCTTTTGAATATAGCTCTGAGACTTATTTTTAAAAGGGGAAAGTTTTCTTTTTCCTCTTCTTCTCTCCCGCTCCCTAACCTGGGGCCGGGAACAAGATGACCCTGAGTTATCTGTGCTCCATAGGAAGGAGATATCTGCCAGAGGATCTAGGAAGTGAATATCTCCCCAATTAACAAGTGAATGTTAACACACCATCAGGGCGCCCTGGGACCCCCTGTGAGGGCACATCTGGAATGTAGCCTCTGAAGAGCTCCTTTAAAATCTCCCTGTTTCTGTTGATGGGCAGAATCACAGCCTCTGGGACAGGAGTCCCCTTTGTTTCTCCTTTGCTAGCAAAGCAATAAAACTTCTTTTTCCTCTTTCTCAAAACCGTGTCCTTATTGTTGGATGAGCATTGGGGACAAGGACCAAGCTTTCAGCTGTACAACTAACTAGAACAAATAAAAAAATTAGTTAAAAAAATATACAGCAGTTTCCAAGATACGTCAGAAATTTAAATACAGAACAACAGTTTTGTTGTGAATGAAGTCACATGCATGGCTTGAAGGAGAAGACTAAGAGGAGAATGCTTTCAGGGATAACCTCTTCTAAAAATGCCAGGGTCCCTGCCTGTGTAGAGATGGAAAAACACAAGTTCTTTTTTATGCACTCTCTACCTTTCAGTGTATTTTGAATACAATAGAGCAAAGATTTCCAGAGGATCTGTGTGACTTAAAAAGTGAATTTAAGTTCAAGTTGTTCAATATTACTGGCTGGTATTTATCTCCGACCTTTCCCTTGAGTGCCACCCAGTGAAGCCAGGGCTTGTCCCAGCCCAGCTGGGTTGAGAACAGTGAGTGAAAGCAGTGCCTTTTAAAGTTTACAGTTCAGTTCAATCTACCCTAATCTAATCATGGGCTCACAGTGGGTAAAATTACCCCTTCCTGCGCAGTGAGCTTTAAATCTCTCAGCTGCATTTCAACTTGGTTCCTTATTTCATGTAACTCGTGTTATGTTAGTCTTTATAATGGCCCTAAGCCTTAATCGCTCCCATCTGTTCAATATTACATGGTAATTTGGTAGTGAAAGAGTACTAGGCGAGAAGCCAATTTGATTTTAGTCCCTAATTAGCTGTGTGACTCCAACAAGATGGTTCATCTCCCTCTTGGTTTACGATCTCCTCCTCTCTGACTTAGCTTTTTCTACTTCCTTTTGACCTCCCCAGTTGTCAGGAAGAGGAGGCAGAGCTAGGAAAGTGTTCTGAAACGTCACATCGAAGGCAGCAGAGGTTGGAGATTGGGTGGGTGAGATGTTCACATCCCTCTTGTGTTGGGATCTGCCTTCTTACTACACAGAATGATGGCAGGCACATTCCTGATCCTACCAAAGCCCAGATCCTCCACCTGGCTCTGAATTCGGCTCTTTTCCCTTTTCAAATTCTCCTCTATCATCACCTCTTCTGCCATCAGTTCCCACCTGATCCCAAAGAACACGAATATGCTCTGATTTCTCTCCCAAACCTCTTGTTCCACATGTCCTGCTAGTTACTGCTCCATTCCACAGCTACCCAAGCACAGTCTGACTTCTTCAAGGAGTTGTCTACTTGTGCGGTCTCGCAAACTCTCCGACACGCTTCAGGGTATCCTCTGCCCTGCCGAGGTGTCCCCTATCTCATTCTCCTCAAGTGCCAACTCTACAACTTCATGTTATGCAAATAGTCATGTTATCTGCACTTATATTGCATTATTAATTAGTCTTCGCCTATGAGCATAGCAGTTAATATGATTATAATCATATACTTTATCTTCTGTAAAATTATTTTGTATGTCCTAGAATTATTAATCAGTGTTTTAAAAGTTTGCTTTATTTTCTGTGTTCCATTACTGCTTTTCACCCAGTTACAGAGGGTCACTGTAAAGCCCCTTGTGACACTGCCCACACATTGGGAGCGTTGGTTTCATTTTTCTCCTAAAGACCTCCCTCTGGGAACCTCCGTCCTCGTGCTCTACTCTGAACCTGTTGCCCTCTAGGACAGTTACTCAGCTGTCATCAGGGGACTCCCCTCGGCCATCACTTGATGACATAAGTGTGATTCAAGAAATTTTATCTGGCAATCATTTGTGCAAGTATTGGAACCAGGAGAGATGGAAACAGAAAGACTAATTCGGGGGGCTTTTGAATGAGCTCAGTCTTGAGATAATTAGAATTTCAAGTGCATGCATATGGTTCAGTAATAGTATGTCCAGAAAAAGATCCTTTCCCCTCCTGCTCCTTCTCTTCCTCCTCTTTTCTTCTTTTCCTTTGTGAGTCAGGGTTCAATCACATGAACAGTCACTATGAGTGTTATGGGGTAACAGATTTACTTCCTAACTAGATTTTAACAGTTGTGGGAGGTCAGGGGAATTTGGAGGATGGGTTAAAGGGTGAACCTGCTAACTGATCTGAGACTCCAGGCATGTCTAGCAACTTAAGTGAGATGGGGAGGAAGATGGGAAAAGTCTGTCTTTAGCCTCATGGCTGGTAATGGGCTTGGGGCAGCTGTTGGTCAACATGGTCAGCAATATAGAAGAAGTTCTCACTAACAGAAGAGAGCCAGGATAAGCTGGATCCCACTGGCATCTATATCTGTGACTTCTACTATCCATCATGGCCTCCAGAGAACAGTAGCTACTGTTCTTCTGTCTCCAAAATTTCATACAAGTACTTCTTTGGGCCATTTAGATGAGGGGAAACACAGTTCCAGCTTAATCAAATTGAGAACTGATTGTTATTGGTTGGATTGTGTGCCCCATCTCCCCAAATTCATGTTTATGCCCCAATCCCCAGTACCTCAGAATGTAGCTGCATCTAGAGACAGGGTCTTCAAGGAGATAATAAAGGTTAGATGAAGTCATCAGGATGGATCTAGCCTAGTATGACTGATTTCCTTATAAGAAAAATTGATTAGAATACAGGCCCAGAGGAAAGAAGATGTGAAGTCAAAGAGAGAAGATAGCCAACTACAGGCCAAGGAGAGAGACCTCAGAAAAACATCACCTATGTTGATATCTTGAATTTTTACTTCTAGCCTCCAGCATTGTGAAAGAACAAATTTCTTCTGCCTAAGCCTCCCAGCCTGTGGTACTTTGTTATGGCCACTCCAGCAAATGAAAT
This sequence comes from Sciurus vulgaris, assembly GCF_902686455.1. NCBI lineage: Eukaryota > Metazoa > Chordata > Mammalia > Rodentia > Sciuridae > Sciurus > Sciurus vulgaris. Next base: position 115,779,937 of record NC_136466.1, read on the forward strand.
GATTTATCAGCCCAAAGTCTTATGGCTGCATAAGACTTTAACCTTTGCGAAGCATTTCAATCATTAATAATAGCAAACACTGACAATCACAGCTAACATATAAAGATACCAGGAGTGAGGCAATGTTCTCAATACTTAACCCATGCTAACTAATTTAATCCGCACAACAGCCCTATGAGATAGATACTATTCCTTTCATTCTCATTTTACAGAGGAAGAAAATAATAAAACAACTAATTCAATGAACTTGCTTGGGTCACACAGCTTTAAAGCCAGTGGGATGGGGGTGGCAAACCCTGCAGGCTAGCTCACTACTGCTTGCTGTCCTTCACTGTGTCTGCCCTTCAGGGCAGCTGACCTTTCTTTCCCCTTGTGTGGTGTCACCCTGCTCACACGCACTTTTCAGTTCAGTTTTCCCCTCCGTGGGTCATGAATCTAACTTCCCTGTCCTTTTGGTGAATTTCTGCTTTTGCTCACAGGGGAAAACTGCCAGGGAACCTGTGTATATTCCTGGAGCACACACAGGGTCACATGCTTCCCTGACCAGAGTAGGACTGTGACGACAAGTCTACGTTCCTCAGAGAAGAAAGCCTTTTTCCAGAGCGGGGGATCATCATGTGGCATGGGATTGTTCAGAAGGTGAAAAGGAACTTGGTATAAGTTGGATTTGTAAGCCACTTCTTGCAGTGGTAAGAGTTCCCCAGCCTGAGGTCATGTGATTACTCAGCAGATTTTAGTCACCAGAACTGTAGTTTTAGAAATCACATGTTTCCGAAACTTCTTTTGCTTACACCAAAATGGACTAGAATTTGTTTAAAACAAAAGGTATGTCTTTGAATAAGTCAGGGATTTCTATCTGGTTTCAAAATGGCAGGTTAAACTTCACTTGGAGCAAAGAGGCAGCAACTAACCATTGGAAATACCAAATGACCTAATGGGAAAAGAAGTCTTGCTTGCTTGCTGTTGTCAATGAGATTGAGCTGTAACCACTGACACCACTTCCAGAAACAGTGTGTTCTACCTGGGCTTCTCAGTGGAGTGAAATCCTTTTATGACATTAAAAACACACACTTCCTTTGCATTTTAAAAGAATCAACTGACACTTTTCACTCTCATGTAACCTATGTCAATTAAAAAAAAAAAAGTTAGGCACCAAGAGTGTATAAGAGGTTGAAGTAACAACAACGACAACTAACATTTAAGGAGTGCTTGCTGTGTGCCAGTCCCTGTTCTGAATGCTTTATACAGAGTTCTTTTAATTCTCACAACCCTTAGGAGGTAAATAGCATTTTTATCTTCATTTTATTGGTGAGGAGACTGAGGCCCAGAGAGCTTGTGGGGAATTAGAGGAATAGTGAATAGTTGAGTTGGAAATTGGAACACATGTCATCTACCTTAGGAACCCTTGCAGTTTGGAATTCCTCTGTGGTCTAGCTTGAAGAAAGAACAATAAGAATGAATGAAATAGATTATTACATTTTCAACTGATAACACTTTACTTCTGATTCTAAACTCATTCTATGTGTGGCAGGTCACCTGTAGGAGGGGAGGAAGTAGGTTCAGTGCAGGGTGTCAGAGAATCCCTTCAATTAATTATAAAGAAACCCTCCATCTCTCTGGACTCTAATTGAAAGAAAGCTGAGTCCTGAGTGTTAGGCCTGAATGAGGTAGAGTCTTGAGAGGCTGGGGTGGGCACTACAGAGGACTGAACCAGCCTATGCATACAGAGTACATTCTCCACTGGTCAGATATGCAGTCATTTTATATAGGAAGCCAGCACAGATGCCCTCAACTGACTTAGACTTTGGTACCCTGCTCTAAGCTACTGGACTCTTTCCTTCCTTCTACTGTTCAGCTTCTTTAAAAAAGCAGCTGTATGCTGGGGCTCTTGGTCATGAGCCTTGGAAGCCAATTCTAGTGAACTAAAGCAGAAAGGTTAATCCCTTGCAAGATTCCAGAGATCTCACAAAATGGATGGGAAGATTCAAGAAAAAAATGGGAGAAAGCAAGCTGGACTCCAGGGACCAGGAGCACAGGACTCTCAAGACCTTGCTACAGGAGGACTCTCAAGGACATTATCCTGCCAGGCACAGGCACAGGCACGCAATGCTGACTCTCCTAGACTATCACTAGCTCTTTCCACATCTTAGGCTCACTCATTTCAGAAGTTGTAAAGGTCTGATTGTCTGAAAGTGGGTTCTATCCGTGAAAGCGAGAGGGTCATTATGGATTGGAGAGGCTTGACTGATTCTAATAAATTCACTTAAAATCCCTTGACTTCAAGAGAATGAAAACAAGCAACTCACAGTCTGAGACTGAGACCTGAGAGTATACATCTTGTCTTCTAGTGAATAAGCTGTTCCCTGTTCCTGCTCTTGGTCTTTCAAATCTTTTGGGGAAAAAGGGAATTAGGAAAGTGTGTCAGTCAGCTTTCCATTAGTATAACAAAATACTTGAAATAATAAACTTACAAAGAAAATAGGTTTCGATTTGCATTTCTCTAATTGCTAGAGATATAGTACAATTTTTTTCATATATTTGTTGATCAATAGTATATCTTCCACTGTTAAGTGTCTGTTCAGTTCCTTAGCTCATTTATTGATTGGGTTATTCATTTTTTTGGTGTTAAGTTATTTGAGTTCCTTATATATCCTGGAGATTAATACTTTATCTGAGGTGCATGTGGAAAGATTTTCTCCCAATCTGTAGGCTCTTCCTATTATTGATTGTTTCTTTTATCAGAATGGCAATTATCAAGAATACAAGCAACAATAAATGTAGGTGAGGGTATGGGGAAAAAGGTACACTCATACATTGCTGGTAGGAATGCAAATCATTGCAACCATTATGGAAAGCAGTGTGGAGATTCCTCAGAAAACATGGAATGAAACCACCATTTGACCCAGCTATCCCACTCCTTGGTTTTTACTCAGAGGACTTAAAATCAGCATACTACAGTGACACAGCCACATCAATGTTTATAGCAGCTCTGCTCAGAATAGCTAAACTACGGAACCAACCTAGGTGTCCTTCAACAGATGAATGGATAAAAGAAATGTGGCTTTAAAGAAGAATGAAATTCTGGCATTTGCTGGTAAATGAATGGAGTTGGAGAATATCTTGCTAAGTGAAATAAACTAATCCCAAAAAACCAAAGGCTGAATGATTTCTCTGATATGCAGAAGCTAATTCACAGTAAGCGGGGGAGGGGTGTTAGATAGAGAAGAATAGAGTTACTTCACATTAGGTAGAGGGGAGTGAAAGGTGGGGAAGAGATATGGGGGAAGGAATGATAGTAGAGTGAAACAGACGTTATTACCTCATGTACATATATGACTGCATGACCAACATGATCCTATAATATTTACAATCAGAAAAGTGAGAAATTATACTCCATTTATGTAAAAAATATACATAAACAATAGAAGTAGCAAAAATTAAAAGAAAATAGGTTTGTTTTGGAGGCTCCATTGCTTTTGGGTCAGTGGTGTGGCAGAATATCATGGTGGAGAGGGCATGGTAGAGCAAATGCACTCACATTATGACTGGGAAGCAAAAGTAAAAGAGAGCAAGGAGGGGCCCCACAGTCTCCTTCAAGAGTACACTCCCAATGACCTAAGACTTTCCACTAGGTTCAACTTCCTAAAGGTTCCACCACTACCCAATAGCACCATCCTGGCAACTGAACCTTGAATACATGAGCCTCTGGGAAACATTTAAGATTCAACTATGGGAAATGGTTGCCTGTAAAGGAAACCTGTTCTTGGCTCCCATTGACTTTGCCATCCTGCTTATCCCAGAGACAGGACATGTGCCTGGGAGGGAGACTGATCCAATAGGGTCTGCTCAGCCTTGTTTTCTTTTTAAATCTCTTATGCTTTTCCCACATGTTATTATAGCATAATGGATAAAAAAAAAAAGAGGGAGGTGGTCTGACTGATTCTTCATTTGTCAGTATAACTGGCAAAGAAAGGAAGCACAATTATTTCCTAGCTGATCTAGGATCATTAAGCTTTCTTAAATCTTGACTTTGATGGAATAGAAGTGTATAAAGTACATACCTGAGCTATAAAATTTCTATCCTTTTTAAAAAAAAGACTGTAGAGTTAGGGATGTAGCTCTGTGGTAGAACAGGTACTTAGCATGCAGGAGGGTCTGGGGTTGATCCCCAGCACTGGAAAAAAATTTAAAAGACTGTAAATGAACAACCTGAATAGAAGGTGTTATTACAAAAGTTAGAAAAAGATAACCAAAGTAGTTATTTTTACTCCGTCTTATACTCACCTTGCCTCTAGTAAGCTTGAAACTGATGTTCTGGCTTTTAGTACACATGTTATATTTTGTAGGATTAAAAGGGGAGTGAAGGGAGGGGAAGGGGTATGGGGGTAGGAATGATAGTAGAGTGAAACAGACATTATTACCTCATGTGCATCTATAACTAAGCAATGTTATCCTATAATATGTACAATCTTAAAAATGAGAAATTCCATTCCATTTATGTATGATCTATCAAAATGTATAAATGCATTCTTCTGTCACATACAACTAATTAGAAAAAATTAAAAAATTAAAAAAAAAAACCAAACGCCTTCTTTATTATTCAAGGAAAAATGCATTAATAGTTGTCAGACTCCAAATACCATGGGTGATGACTCTCCTTGGGTCAGTTAGCTAATGCTGATAATAGTGGGCATTATGGTAAGGTAAACAACATTAAGAAACTAGAGCAAATGAGGTCAATACTTTAAAAGAGGCAAGAAAGAGAAGCTCGTGCCATGTGAAGGAAGGGTGTTTCATAAGAATGGTTCTTTATTTAATAGGCAACTCCAAACCTCACTTACCTGGAATTATTTTATGACAGAATTTTGGTAAAACTTCTCATTTTTTTTCTAGACTTTACTTCAGAAGTACTTGGGATGAAAGTGAAACTAGAGTTTACTAGAGGTAAACGCCAATGAAGTCCCATAAGGGTGGTACTAACTTCACTGTGTCACCTCTGCTTTCGGTAACACTGAGCCCCAACTGGGAAGTCCCCAAGTTGGACATAATGATCTGTTGTTGTTGTCTTGAACTTCCCTGCACAGTTGGAACAAGAGCTTCCACATTTTCCTTTTGCAGTGGGCTCCTGAAAATTATGTAGTTGGTCCTGCATAAAAGCTTTTTCAATACAAGGCCATGCTGGGATAGAATTATTGTCTCAGAACAGACTCAGAGGGCAACCTTATTCTGTAAGTGGCCATAAAATCAATATTTTAGGTTTTGTGAACCATACAATCACTTGCCTCAAGTACTCAACTCTGCTGTTGTAACTTAAAAGCAGCTTTAATGGCTGGGATGTAGCTCAGTGAAAGAGTGCTTGCCTAGCAATGCATGAGACTCTGGGTAGCTCCCCAGAAAACACACAAACATATACACAGAGCCTCTACAGACAATACATTAAGCTAATAGCTTTTGTAAGATTTATTTTCAAAACCAAGTGGACTATAGTTGCCAACCCCTGGGCTAGACAAATTTTCTTTTTCTATTTTTATTTACCTTATTTTATTTTATTTTGGGGGCAGAGTGTGCTGGGGATTGAACTCAGTGGCACTCAACCACTGAGTCACATCCCCAGCCCTATTTTGTATTTTTTTAGAGAGAGGGTCTCACTGAGTTGCTTAGCACCTTGCCTTTGCTAAGGCTGGCTTTGAACTTGAGATCCTCCTGTCTCAACCTCCTGAGCTGCTGGGATTGCAGGTGTGTGCAACTGTGCCCAGCTTAGACAAATATTCTTGATGTTAGGTTAACAAGAACACTGTCAAGGAGAAAAATAGGTGGGATGGGCAATATTCTACTACCCTCAATATGCGTGGAACACTTTCATAGTTTTTTCTATAACTTAACTATCCATACTATTACTTTCCTAATAGTTATTATTATGCTAGAAGTTTGTGTATACCAGTACATTTTATAATCCCATCAACTTCATGTACTGAATATCAGCCTCATTTCTCAAAAGAAACTAAGACTCAGAGGTCAAGCAACTTCACCAAGTCACACTGCAAGGAGTTGAGAACAGAGTCAATATGCTTACCAGAAAAATACATTGCATCATCTGGTGGGATGTGTGGCAGGCAATTAGCTACTAGTAGCTAATTGCAAATAATGACATATGTGAATGGTTTATTTATTTTTAAAATAAAAGTGATAGAAGACTTAATGTCAGTCTTGCAGTAACATCTTCCTCACTCACTAACATTATGCTTTCTTGATGGGCAGAAATTATAGCTTAGAATCTTTACTTGCATGTGCCTTCTTAGTATCCATGGCAGAGGGTTATGCAAGGATCTTTCAACCATGCTGCCAGCAGGAAACCAAATTAGAAGTGTTACTGAAGGTTTCAGGAATTGGAAGGTGATGGAATTTGAAGGATGTTTGCCAGTGAATCTCCCTGGAGGCCTGATGCTAAAGTCTAAAATGCTGCTGCTGTTCCTTTCAGGTAAACCTGACTCCAAGCAGACACTTGAGAGAGTCTCTATCCAGCACATACCCTGAGCTCCCCACATCTACTCACTCTTCACAAACTCAGAAATCCAAAACAAATCTTAGCTACATGATTTCTTGTTTTTGATATAGGATTGTCAATTCAGAATAATAATGGAGAGAGAAGGTTGAACTCAGAGAGAAACTTCTCCACTTAGAATTTAATCACTGCAGTAGGGAAAGAAACAAGAAAAAAAATCACCTTCCTCATTGGAGCTGGAAAGAATGATACAGCCCCTGGGGCTAGGAAAGGAAACCCCTCTGCCTTGGACTGCCTTTGGGTTTCTGAATTTCTAGAGACCTGACTCCCACAGTCCAGGGAGGGCAGCTTATTGGGTCTCCCAGCTGTCTTTTCAGCTGCATGACAGCTTAACCAAGGCTTGTCAGTCTCCTGATGCCATTATGGAACAGGAGGGTTCAGGGTGAGAGGTGTGTTGGTGGTTCAAGGACATGAATGCTGGACAGCAAGAAGAGTCTTAAAATTAGGCAAGTAGAAATTCACATTGAAAGATTTTTATGCCTTTTTTTTTCCCCTATAGTTACTCAACTACCATAAAAAGGATACAAAATCCCACTTATTCCCATAAAATTTTGAGCCCAGAAGTCATTTATAGTATCGTTAAAAGAAGGGCAATATTAACTCAGCACCTAAGATAAAAGTGAGCAGGGGCCCCTTGGTCGGGGGGGTTACCATGGAAATTATGATCTGTTTTTAAACAGTGTTTTGTTGAGTTGATAGAACAATGTTTCCAGATTTTTTAAAGAGTCTTTATTTCTCCCACTCAGAAATAAGAAGACACTTAAAAGTAGGCCGTTCAGTTTTATAGAGAAGCTTGTTGACAAAAGTAGAAATGGAGATACATAGTCATTCCTTGGTATCCATGGGGGATTGGGCCCAGGATTCAATCTTTGGATGCTCAGGTCCCTTACAAAAAACAGAGCAGTTACTGAATATAACCATGATGTCCTCCTGGGTACTTAAATCATCTTAAATGCCGAGTATGATGGAAATACTATGTAAATAATTGTAATGCGGCATTGTTCAGAGAATGCTGACACGAGGAGAAAGTCTGTGCGTGGTCCATACAGTCGCAAATTTTCCCCCTGAATTTTATTTGATCTACAGTTGTTTAAATTCAGGGATGCTGAACCCATGGACATAGAGGGCTGGATGTGTTGTGACTACATTTCTGGGCAGTTTCAACATGTTGAATTAAATGACTCAATATGTAATATCAAGTGGAAGGCCAAACAAGTCAGATGCAGGTCCACCAGTCCATTATCAGGAGAGACTTCACTCTTGAGAAAACATGGTGTCCTAGGGGCAGGGCTAGTGGGAGGCTATTCCCACTCAGAAAGTCTTTTCCGTCTCATTTCCACATCTTTCTCTTCTTCACGTGCCAGTTCTTCTCTCTCTCCCTTTTCACCTTCCCTTTCCTCTAGTCATCAACTAGTGCCAAATACCTCATAGCATTTTTTCCAAGAGTCAAGGAAAAAAGACCAAAGGTGCAAGGTGGATCCTGTAGAGCGGTTAGAATGATCTGTTTTCTGCCATTTTGTTCCAGAGAAGCTGGCTATAGGAAAGTTTCGTTGTAAGGAATGGAGACGATGAAGGTTTGGTGACAACATGGGTGGGTTGTGGTGGTGGAAGGTGACCCCTGATGTCCTGCAGCCTTTCCATCAGTTGTTCGGCACCCACTTAAATGATCTGCTTGTTACTTGGACTTCTCTGTCCCATCTGAAGTCATGCTTGAAGATTATTTCCCCAGGCTAGCTGTGCAGAACAGGGTGGTGATTTGGGGAGGACAGAAGAGAGAAGAATAACAGGCCTGGTGGGACTCCTTGAAAACCCTGCTAGGTAGTCTTCTAGACCAGCTTTGGTCCCTTGGGCTATACCCTAAACACACGGTCAAATAGAGGTAAAGGAGCAAAAGATTTCAAGTCCACCTGGGAGGGAGGCCTGAGGCATGCAGGGAGGGTAGTGTCAGACTGCAGGCCTGAGGACAGGTGTGTGAGAGGTAATGTGCTTGTTAGGACAGGATGAGGGTCAGTTTGGAAGTGTCAGTTCTGAGGTACAGAAGAAACCATTCTCTTCACTCTGGCCACACCCTGGCTTGATCCTAGCATCATCTGCGTTAGTTATCTATTACTGTTTTACAAATTGCCCAGAAACATAGCAGCTGAAAAATAACCAACAGTCCTTATCTCCTAAAGAGTCAGGAGTCCAGGTGCAGCCCATGTGAATGTGAGTCCTTTGGTTCAGGATCCGCAAAGCTGTAGTCATGGTGCCAGCTGAGGCTGCAGATTTCTCAAGACTTGAGCAGCAGATCTGCTCCAAGCTTGCTGCAGTGACTCATAGACCTATGCTCCTCTCTGATTCCTGGCTGGTGACCCCAGTTCCTTGCCTCTCACAGGGCAGCTCCTGGCTGGGGCTTCCCAGTGACCCAACAAAGGGAGATTGGGTAGAAGACAGTGAAAGCAAGATAGAAGCCATGGACACTTTGTTACCTAATCTTGAGAGTGACAGATCATCCCTTTTGCTGTATTCTACTCCTTGAAAGTGAATCCAACCCATGCTGAAGGGAAGGGATTTCTAAGGGCATAAATACCAGGATGCAGGGGTTACTACATTTTAGAAGCTAACTTGATGATCAATGGTGGTCTACAGATTGAAGTCTAAATTACTTTTATTTGCCTTCAGAAAACAAACAAGTCAACCCTCAAAGGATAAAGATGTGCCACCATTGGGGATATTAAAATTCAAAACTGTCCTGTACCCTTAAAGTATTAAACATCTGACTCTTTAAAGAGACTGTCAGTAGAGACAACACCCTTTGGGTGTGCACCTTACCAGTTCCACTCACCAGATTCATTTTGTTGTCAAAGGAGATTTTTTTTTTGTGTTGATAATAGTAAAAATGTAATATTCTGTTTTTCCAAAAGTAAAACTATGTTCCTTGTGTGAGTCTGGATCCTACTAAATTCTAGGGGCCTTGGAATTAGCAGGAAGGAGAGTGACTTCCTACTGCCACTTGGTTTAGTCATTTGAGTCCCTCTAAACAGGTAGCAGAGATCTGGGCACTGAGTCCAGTTTTACCTTCTTTAGGCTGGCCACAGGACAGTGTCATTATGCTCTGCACAGCATGGAAGCAAAGAAACCCAGGACCAAGGTGGATAGAATAAGTCTTCAGGGTGACTTTGCCCACTCTGCTTTCTGTAAAGATTTGGTTGCTTAGAAAATGAGATTCTTTTGGTTGAGAAGGAGGAAAGTTCTTATTTAGAATCTTGGAGATACTTTGAACCAGGGAAAAGCTATATTGTGATTGCTGAGTGCTCCAAGTCTTGTTGGTGTGTGGCCCAGTTTCAGGTTGCTTGTTAGAGCACCACAGGGAAGGCAAAGTGGAGCATTTCTCTTAAGAGAGCTGATGATCTCTAACTCACATTCTATGACTCTAGCACATAAATCCACCCCCTCTTGGAGCTCTTGACTTTGGCCTAAACCCAACTCCTTATTTCATCTAACTTGCTCCTGGTTCTAGTTATTAAGCCAAAGCTTTGTTCTAAATACAAGTTGTTGCAGATTGGGTTTTTTTTACCTCTGACTCTAAAGATAAGTTATACATTAGCAAGATTATTAAGGGGTGGGGTAAAGTAAGAAGGCAGAAAGTTTAACTCACTGGTGACTAGAGCAGACCTCCAGGATCTCTCAAAGTCAGGAGGAAAGGAACAAACTCTGGCTAGCCTGATTGTCTTGCTGGCATTGGAGTAGAAAGAGTATGCAGAAGAGGTCCAGGAGGCAAGACACAGAGCAACTAAACTGTACCTAAACACTTCTGTTGTTTATATAGGAAGCTGTATCCTGAAAGGCTCCTCTGACCTCCACTAATAGACAAGGGTGCTGAAGAGTTAGTGCAGAGAGACTTAACTTTTGGAGGGAGTGGACAGACCAAGTGCTGGGGCTCAAACATTTTCTAAAGTACTTTTTGGATATCCTGTATATGTAGAAGTTTCATTTCCAGTAGTGAAGTGTGTGTGTGTGTGTGTGTGTAACCGTGCATGTGCGTGTGCAAACCCTGGGTTGGGGTTTGAGGTTTGCCTTGTACTCATTTCTGTTTAAGAACAATGTAGGGAGTCCCTGCTAAAAGCCTATAAGCTAGTTATTTCCCTTGCAACACAAGCCCATAAACACAAATTTGTGTTTCTTTCCCTCTCAGCTAGAATATAGTACAGCATAGAAAGTCAGAATTATCAAAATCCGCTTCTAATTCCTGGCACACCCCTTCCTAATGCCCTGAGAAGTGTTTTCTATGAGTCAGCTCTTGCTCAGTAGCACACTGAACGATCTCCTGCTCAGGGTACCAGAGTTCCTGAGTTTGAAGAACACAAAGGCTTAGGAAAAAGAACCTGTTTAGACTCTGTCATGCATGTGACAGGGACAAGAAAAGGGAAGGAAAATGTGAAAGCCTGTGTTTTCATGCTGATAGGATCTATAAAAAGAGACATGGCTCTTTCTTTTCTTTTGCTCTTATTGCATTTTGAGTTCACATCATTATTAGGTGTTAGAGTGCATGACGAACTAATAGATTGTTTCAAGAAAGGCAGAGACTAATTTTATTAAGTGAACAGAATAGCTATGCTATTTCCAGTCATTATCTGTTTTTCCCCAAATGTGCTACAACTATAAATAGGAGGTAAGTCTGGGAAGAAAAAAAACAACCAAGTCTTAAAAAGAAAGTCAAGAGAGAAGGAGGGACCTAAAATATAGGCCTTGTTATATGACGACCTTCACACCTTGACAAACACCCCTTTTGTCAATTCTTTTGGATAAAGAAACGTTTGTTAATAGTGCAAAGTTTACATTAACGAAGTTGTTCAGTAATATGCGTTAATTATTGTTGGAGTTCCTATTGAATTTTTGGCCCAAGTGTTAGACTATTTACCAAAAGTTAGGCCTGGCACAAATTGAAGTGTAAATTGACCTAATGTGACCAATTGCAGTAAGCCACCGTGACATCTTGTTGTCAGTACAGATGGGAAGAACTTTGGGTTCAGACTTTGGCTGAGGACATACCCTCTTCCCAGCGAGTGTGACTTGGCTCAGAGGCTTGAATGAATGTCCTTCCTTAGAACTGGTGGCAGAAACTTGAGAATCCCATTTGGAATTGATAACTCAGTTCTAGGCAAAACATAGTTCTAACACCAAGTCTTCTGAAGAATACGAGAGCAAAATTCATTTTTTTCCCTCCATTATTAGAATTTCAAGTTTCTAGAGCTTAATTCCAACATTTAATGTAGAATTAGAATTTGGGATTCTCCAGATTTTTGTTATTTCTCATAGAAGTGGTGCTACCATAGATGCTGTGGGGACTAGAAGAATTGAGGTCATGATTTTAATCTTCAAAAGTCATAGACTCTTAGAGGAAACTGGAGCACCCGCTATACTGGGACATCCTAAACCAAGAGGAGAGAACAGCTTCACGGATCCCATGGGTCTCTTGAAATTCTATGCAAAAAAATACATGGATGCCCTTTATTTTTTCAGAAGAGAATGACAAGGGTTTTAAACTAGATGTTTAAGGAAGCCCATTCCTATTAACATAGAAAAGTAGAACTAGCATTTATTATTGTGGCAGGACTTACACTAGGCACTTTATTGGTGACTCATTAAAGTGTTATAGCATAGCCTAGCATTTATAAGGGGGAGCTATGCTATCCTTGTTTGAGATATTTATTTATTTTCCCAGCTGGGAATCTTTATTCAGCAAGATTTCCTTTCCTTTATCCAAGATTGCCACAAATGTGTCTTCAAATCTCAAGGTGACCCCCTCGAGGAGGGTTCTCTGTGCTTCTGGATGTCTGTGTCCAATTGAGAGCCTGCCAGGCAAGTTGTGAGTCCTCATACCATGCTACCCACTTCCTCATTTCTGGAGTTCCTGAGCTGTAGTCAGAGAGGGGTTCTACCAGTGTCAATCATATTTTGCTGTCCTCCCAACTGTGCTAACACAGAGTTAGTTATTCCAAAATTAACACTGAACCTTCTTTTCCATAAATCTCTCAGTAAATGCCAGATGGAGATGTGTAAATTACCCAGAACTTCACCCTGTGACAGGGGGAGTCTCACTCTGCTCACTAGTTACACTTGAGGCAACCTTGGTATAGGCTCCTTCAACAGGTCCTTCTGGTAAAGTATTAGTAGACTTCATTTGCAGTCAGTCATTTCTTGGATTCACAAAAAGAGTTACATCAGGTAGGACTGTGTGAGTGATGTCATGACATTTACCTTCAGCATTATATGAGGAGACCCGGAGCTCAGCTGGCACTTCCTCCTACTTGGTATGAACACTTGGGAACATCGTCCTCCTCTCTAGTTCTTACCTTCCTTATGTGGAAACCAGGTGAACACCAGTTAAGGTTCCCTCTGAGATTAATTATCTGTGAAATTATGGGTACCATTTGCATCTCTTCATATGCAAATTATAAAATCCTGTCATTTTAACTACTAACTCTTCCTCTTTCTGACTCCAGTGGTCCTCCTAGGGAAACAAGTTGCCCCCTCTTAAAGAGTCTCTGTAGTTTTATTCTGTCTCTCTCTCTCTCTTTCATACACACACACACACACACACACACACACACACCCTTGGAGGCTCATAAAATGAGAAGGGCCATTAATCTCTCTTTCAAGAAACCCTGTCATTTGAGTGGGAAAGGTCTGATGTCTGAGACATTTGTGTCATATGCTATTAGGACAAAGATTTAACTGATGTCCCCACCTCTCCTAAATAATAAAAATGTTTCTAATGCTCTCCTTTCTTCTCCTTAAAGTGACTCCTGCCTATGGCAGTCTTATGAGAGGAGTCATGGCTCCCCCTGCTTCGGAGGTGCTTGCTGTTCCAGCAAGAGCTGTAGTTACCCAGGTCTTGCAGAAAGTCCACCACATGTGGGCGGCCAGTCTCTAATAGAGAGTTCTTCAAGTTCCCCTGTCCGGGTTGAGGGAGGCAAAACAGAGCTCTAGATGAACCAGGTTCTTTCAGCAGTCTGAAAATGGCATGGGAGATACTACCCAGTGTTTTAGGGAGAATACTCTAGTGTGAGTGAACTCAGGAATTTGCACTTTTCTACAGATGGTCATTTGATTCTCATGGAGACTGCCTTTTCTTCTTAGCCTTTATCACTAACTAACCTTGTCTTGTGTAATCATCTGATCATTCTTTCTCCCCTTGACATTCACCCACCTTCCCATTAGAATGGGTCGTGACTATGCCAATTTTGTCTTTTGGTTTATTGCTGCATCTATTCCCAGAATCTGGCATATAACAGGTGTTCAATGATACTTCTTCAATGAAGTTGAAAAAACTGGTTTGTTGAGGTGTTGCAAGATACTGATGACTTGTGCATTTCCTCCCACTCTGTGGTGACAGTGTTTGAAAATGTGGAAGAAGGTGGAAGGAAGGATTGGTGGCAGTCATACTGCCCAAGATTCAGGATGTGGGTTGGAGCCAAGTGAATGCACTATCTCTGTGTTTTATACTAGACCATCTACACTGTGGACCTATACTTTCAAAAATACTGTTTCTGTTAAAACCAGACTTTCAGGATGAACTTATTAAGCAGGTTGTTTAAAATAAAATAATATGCTATCTGGGTTTGACTATAAATTCACCTCAGTATTAAAACATGGTTGGCCAGACATTGTAATATTATGGCAATGAAGCATAGACATATTGTGAATATATTGTCTTTACTGATTTGTCAGCTAGAAAAACTTAACTGTTCACATAATCTTTGTATAGTTTATCAAAGTCTTCAATGAAAATATATTCTTGGGCTTTATAAGATCTCTGCAAAGCAAAATAGTTTCCTTGTCCATGGACCAAGTGTAAGTATTACTGTGGCCTGCCAAGCTCAAAGTAGAACAAGAATGTAGCTGTTGCAGCCAAGTTCAGCTCTCATTAATTTAAATGTGCATTCCTCCTACTTGAAGATGACTTCCTTCCGGTCACGTAAAGGGAAGAACTGACTCTTCCTCTGCAGACATCTACCAGCCTTGGAAAAAAGCTATAAAGTAAATTAGAGTGTCCTCAAGATATTTTCTAGCCTACAAAATGTGCACCAGCTTCAAGATCTTTCCAGCATGTCTCATGGTGATGTTAAGCAGATGCAACTGTGTAGCTGTGGCCAAACTTCAACACCAGGTTTAACAGTAAATAGTTACTCTCAACTAAAGGCATCAGAAATAAAAAGAATGGAGAGGAGAGAAAACTGAACTATATCCAGCTTCATGAGAAATATTTAAAATGAGAATAAAGAGCAAAAAGAAGCACTGGGAAAAGAAAATAAAGTTATCAGTAAGCTGGGTCAGAAACCCATCCTGAAAATAGTGATTTAGGCACATTAGCTATTTGATTGTGTCTCCTGGAGTATTCTTTTGATAGAGGTCATATTGTCAGAGCACTTATATTAACACGCAGGACTAGTCTCAGGAAGAATACCAGGCATATCATCATACATAATGCTTCTCTCAATTGTGTGGGAAAGAGATGTTTACAACCAGGAACTGGGACTGAACTGGGGGACAGAAGTGGTTCCCCTGTGACAAAGCCGTTTGGACATCAACTCTTATGTAGCAAAAAGGAAGGTGGGGTCTGTTAAGAGGAAATAGGACAGAAACTAAGTGCAAGGAGGCTTGCTAGGTTGTCTAGGAAAGTTACCTCTGGGAAGGAGTTTTAGTGCTAAAATTTCATAAATAATGTAAGAATAATAAGGTATCACAGAACCAAGATAGAAACCATGAACCATGTTCCTTCATAGGAGACCAACTACTGGCTGCTCATTTCTTAGCCCCCAGTCTGCTGCTACCCTGGTTGGGACCACCTCCCTCCACTCTGCACCCACTTGGCTTAGACAGTGGCTTCCTTACCCATTTTAACGCCTTGTTCACAAGTCTAGCTCCTCATTCTCCACAAAGTCTGTTTTATGATAGGATTTGGCCTCTTTCCTTGGATAGGTAAATTCTACTTTGACATGCTTTTCTTAGACAAAAGAGTCAAATTACTCCAAAAGTGTATTTTTTTTCAAGTACAGACTTCAGGTGACTCTGAGGTGGCAATTCAAAATGTTTTTCTTTTTGGTGTGACTATACACATTGCTTTGATTTGAGTGTGTCCCTCAAAATTCATGTTTTAGAAACTCAATCCCCAGTGCAGAAGGATTGGAGGTGGGGTCTGATGAGACAGGTTTGGGTCATGAAAAATCCACCCTTGTGAGGTGATTAATGCCACTATACAAAGGGCTTGCCCGGTGGGTTCACTCTCTTCTTCCTCTGCTCTGTGAAGAAGTAAGAGGGTCCTACCAGAGGCTAGTATCTTGATGTTGGACTTCCCAGCCTTCAGAATCATGAGAAATAAATTTCTACTTTTTATATATTACACAGTCTCAGATAATTTGTTACAGCAGAACAAAATGGACTAATACACACATGTTATCTCATTATGTGTGTGTGTGTGTGTGTGTATGTGTGTGTGTGTTTATTCCATACCTTCTACCAAATGAATTGTTATTGTTTATATTTCCCTACTAGAACATAAACTTGAAAAGGAAGTGAATTTTGTTTGTGTGATTGTTGGACCTAAACAAATGTCTGGCACCTAATAAATGCCCTATATATTTTCTAGTAATTGAATCTTATTTAACCCTCAGCATAAGCCAATAAGGTGACTAGTGCTAATCTTATTTTATAGAAGAAGAAAAAAAGACAAAGAAAGAGATTAAATGGCTTTTCCAGGGTCCCACAGATTGGAAGTAGTAGAAGAGTTTTGATGAGCTTGATTCAATGTTATTTTTAACACATTTTCTTATTTTTATGTGAGTCTCCAGTAATGCTTGCCAACTTTAGCCCATCTCAGTCTTGTTAAGGGTTTTGTTGGATAGTAACTGGACTTTTGATATGAATGGTTTCTTAGGACCAGGACGGGGGGGCTGTGAATGAGCTCCGGGGAATGTGGAATGTAACAGGATGGAGTTGCGCACACATCTCAGAGGATCTTGTCTTTGGAATTCCTCCTTAGATTCAAATTTTACCTTTGCTAAAGGCAAAACAAAACCAAAGCAAACATCCTAGTGCCTGGTAACTTTTGCATGGTTTTCCAGCATGGATTTGTTCCAGATTTGAGAGTTTTTGTTCTCTTTCCTTGGTCCAAAGCTTAGCGTGGTGCATTTTAATGCCATGGAATAGGGCAAATTTGGATGACTGACAGTGGAACAAATCCACAATTTTGTAACCCCAGGGCACATTGGGTCAAACCTGTAGACTCACAGGCCACCATGAGTTAAAAAGAAAAGCAGAAGTAAGACAACAAATGGTGCTGGGAGAATTGGAAATCCATATGCAACAGAATGAAACTAAACCCATATCTCTCACCCTGCACAAAACTCAACTCAAAATGGATTAAGGACCTTGGAATCAGACCAGAGACTCTGCAGATTATAGAATAAAAAGTAGGTTCCGATCTTCAACATGTCTGCCTAGGACCAGACTTCCTTAACAGGACTCCCATAGCACAAGAAATAAAAGCAAGAATCAACCACTGGGATAGATTCAAACTAAAAAGCTTTCTCTCAGCAAAGGAAACTATCAGTAATGTGAAGAAAGAGCCTACAGAGTGGGAGAATATCTTTGCCTATCATACCTCAGATAGAGCACTAATCTCCAGAATCTATAAAGAACTCAAAAAACTCTACACCAACAATACAAATAATCCAATCGACAAATGGGCTAAGGAAATGAACAGACACTTCACAGAAGAAGATGTACAAGCAATCAATAAACATATGAAAAAATGTTCAACATCTCTAGTAATAAGAGAAATGCAAATCAAAACCACCCTAAGATTCCATCTCACCCCAATTAGAATGGCAATTATCAAAAATACAAGCAACAGGTGTTGGCGAGGATGTGGGGAGAAAGGTACACTCATACATTGCTGGTGGGGCTGCAAATTAGTGCAGCCACTCTGGAAAGCAGTGTGGAGATTCCTCAGAAAACTTGGAATGGACCCTCCATTTGACCCAGCTATCCCACTCCTTGGCCTATACCCAAAGGACTTAAAATCAGCATACTACAGAGATACAGCCACATCAATGTTCATAGCTGCTCAATTCACAATAGCCAGACTATGGAACCAACCTAGATGCCCTTCAATTGATGAGTGGATAAAGAAACTGTGGTATATATACACAATGGAATATTACTCAGCCATAAAGAATGGCAAAATTATGGCATTTGCAGGCAAATGGATGAAATTGGAGAATATCATGCTAAGTGAGATAAGCCAATCTCAAAAAGCCAAAGGACGAATGATATCGCTAATAAGTGGAGGATGACACATAAAGGCGGGGAGGGAAGGGTTAATGTTAGGGTTAGAG
The DNA here is from genome assembly GCF_902686455.1 of Sciurus vulgaris. Classification (NCBI taxonomy): domain Eukaryota; kingdom Metazoa; phylum Chordata; class Mammalia; order Rodentia; family Sciuridae; genus Sciurus; species Sciurus vulgaris. Next base: position 115,797,880 of record NC_136466.1, read on the forward strand.
TTAGGGTTAGGGAGGGGGGCAAGTATGGAGGAAGAAAGTACTGTATAGAGGGTAAAGAGAGGTGGGAGGGGTGGGGGAAGGGAAAAAATAACAGAATGAATCAAACAACATTACTGTATGTGGATTTATGATTACACAAATGGTATGCCTTTGCGCCATGTACAAACAGAGAGGCAACATGTATCCCATTTGTTTACAATAAAAAAAAAAAAAAAAGAAGTAAGAGCAAGAAAGCAAGATTATAACAGTCCCAAATCATTTTATAGGCCATTTATTGACTTTGCTACCCAGCATAGCGTCTAACTCTTAGGACATGCATAATAACTGTCCGATGTTGACCAACCGGATATATTCTCTTCACGTCACGTAGACTCCCTGCTTTTAATTCTGGACCTTCCCCATGTTACTTCATTGTTGAGGATTCTGGGATCATTCTTGAAGGTTGTAGAGCTGCTAGCTCTGTGATTTCACCTTTAAAGGTGTCAGATCTCCTGACTGTATATGCCTGGGGATCAGGAAATATGCTGGAAAGGGCTAAAGTGGACGAAATGGGACTGGCTTCTCAACACAAAGTCCCCATAGTAGCCACACCTATGCGGGTCTCCTGCTTTTAAGAAAGATTTCATTCACCTGCCCTACACATGTGATTTGAGGAGGGGCTGTCTTGTTAGGCTTCCCTCCCTCTGGCGCTACAGGTTGGTTGAGTGGACTGAGTTGTACTGGTCAGACTCCTGTCACCATAACAAAGTACCTAAGCTAATCAACCTAAAAAAGAGGAAATGTTTATTTTGGCTCACAGTTTGGAATTTTCAGTCCATGATTGTCCTCATTGCGTTTGGATTTCTGGTGAAGCACGACATCATGATGAGGCATGCATATTGGAACAAGCTGGTCTTCTCATGGCAGACAGGAAGCAAAGAGAGAGAGGAAGAGGTTGGATGCTCACTATCCCCTTTGCTGGCATGCCACTTGTGACCTAACACCTTCAGCTAGACCCCACCTCTTAAAGGTTTTACCATCTTCCAGAACTGTCACTCTGGGGATACAACATTCAATACATGGCCAAGATGGAAAGTGTACTACTCTCCTCGTTTCTTTTTATCTAAATCTCTTGATTTTCTCCTCTTGATTGTGAAGTTATTGGGGACTTGGAGTGATGGCTACATTCCTACCACCCAGAGAAACTGCTTTAGAAGAGTGCTGCTAGCATTTTTCATAATAGGCAAAAAGTGGAAATAACCCAAATGTCTGCTCACTGATGAATGGACAAATAAAATGTGGTGTGGTTATACAATGGAATATTATTTGGTTGTAAAAAGAATTAACTGTTGACACATGATACTATAAAGATGGACCTTAAAAACATTATGATGAGTGAAATAAGCATCAGGAAGGATCAAATATCCAAAAAATGCAAATCTATTAAGAGAGAACACAGATAAGTGGTTGCCTAGTGTTAGGGGTGATGGGAAGGTTGGAGTGGAGACATGAATAAGAGGTACAAGGTTTCTTATTGAAACAATAAAAATATTCTAAAACTGATTATCATGATGGATGCACATTTTGTGAATATATTAAAATTATTGAATTGCATAGTTTAAATGAGTAATTTGTAGGGCATGCAAATTATATCTCAATAAAAGAGAGAGGAGACAAACAAAACCAAAGCAAAGACAACAGATGGATGGTTTTGAGTTAATACTTGTAAACTTTTTACGCATATTCCAAACTTTGATCTTTCTAAAGTTGGTTCGATGAGCCAATAAACTTCTGATGTCTCTTTCTCACTTCTTTTCTTTCTTTCATTTTTTTTTTTTGCTTGACCTAATTGAAAGTAGTTTTCTTTCACTTATGCAATAGCCCTCCTGCTATAAAGGCTTATATTTACAGAGCAATAGGGATGTATCATGCTAACAGAGGAGTCTGATCCTCGAGGTGCACTTAATACTATCATAGATGAACAATAATCATTTAAATCAAACTTAAATCATAGAGCATTCATGGGGAATTGAATGTGAATGTCTTCTTCCTTCAACTCAAGTTGCTTTTCTTCAATGGTATGATGCTGAGTTTTCTCTAAAATCTTATCTGGGAGATTTTTGTAGCATTTGTAATTTCACCTGCTGCTATAAATTTGCCTGTATTTATGGACTTGTAGATCTATCTTTGGGTATTTCTACAAGTGTCTAGGTGATGGGCAGAGTTTGAAAATTAAGGAAGTTTTCAAATCCAGCAAATGAAATGATTGCAGGCTATCATGGACAACAGATGAATAGAGATAGGTTGTTGTGACCCAGTTGGTCTGAAACAGGTCATACTTGTGTATGCAAACACACATAAATACACACACACACACACACACACTCACATCAGTGCCTCTGCATAAAGGTAGTTGTGTTGCCAGATATTCCTTTACTATTTCTGGTCTATCAGAAGATTAAGGGGGAAAATACTAATGAATTTTCTATTATAATCATTCAAATATGTGAAATATGCATTCCTGTGACATAGCACAATGGTTATGTTTTAACTCTTGCTAGGGGAACATTTATTTGTAGAGTGGTTCTCAAACTTTAGCATGCATAAAAATCATCTCAAAGGTTTGTTGAAATGGATTGTAGGGCCCCCTTCTGATTCAGTAGGTCTAGGGGAGGGCTGGGGATTTGCATTTCTAACAAGTCCCCAGAGCATGCAGATACAGCTAGTTTAGGAAGCCACTCTTAGAAGAAAGCCATTACTTTTTAATACTGTATGTAGTTGTGTGCTTCATATTTTAAACTGTTGTTTAACTTCAGGTTAATATTTCTTATGGTTTAGAATTGTTATTTGGTTCGGTGACTTGAAGGTGACAATTTTATAGCTCATTCCTCATTCTTAAAGCCTTGGTTTTAAATTAAATGGTCATTATTTTCACTTTTAAATCTTCCATTGCAAACATCAGTTTTTGCCCAATTCTATGGTTGCATTTTCCATATCAGCTCATTCCCAACATCATTATAATCCTTGTGGGACAGTTGAAAATATAAATTCCCCAAGGAGCAGGATCTGGCAAAGAAAAGGGAAGGAGTGGGTGGACTGGCTGACTTCTAAACTATTAACTGCAAAACTATCTAAAAATAAGTCCTCTCAGACCAGAGGACTGCTTAGAGATGAAGGTGACATGATGAAGAACTGTTTGCTGAATTGCATCTGAGGTATATAAGTCTTCATGTGACATTTCCTTTTTTTCCTCTACTGGCAGAAAAGAAATGTGCTGAAATATCAAAATACCAAGCTTTGTGTGACTTCAAATAAAATTATGAGAAAGGGCAAGTCATCAAAGGGCTACAAGGAATTTCAATGCTCAGTTTTAAAATATTATTGTAAAGCTTATGGAATTCTCCAGAACAATGTTTTGCATGTGTGTGTGTTGAATGTAAGAATACACAGGCATTCTTACACATGTGTGTCTGTGTCTTTTATCAGGTCTTTAGGTTTTTCAAAACTTTAAAAAATGTAGTAAGTACAGAGGAGTTGCACATACCATAATAGCCCAACTTGAATTTGCAGTCTGAACACAGTTATGAAAACTGAGCACAGTATCCAGACTCAGGAGCAAGTCACTAACATCTCCCTAGAATCTTTCAAGTACTCAATCCCTCTAAGGTTACCACTACCCAATATTTTGACTCATATACACTTTGATGTTTATTATTCTTTCATGTAAATGAAATCACAGTTTTGTTATATACTGACACATTTTAGTAGTTTCTTAAGTGTCTTCACCAGTTTACATTTTAGCCAGGACGATATAAAAGTACAATTTCTCTACATTCTCAGAGGTATTTGAAAATTCCCATCTTGTTTAATTTTCAGTCTTTCTGTGGTTGTGCTATATTACCTCTTTATGGTTTAAATCTGCATTTCATAACGAATACCTTTTCATTTGTGACATTTTGGCTATTCGCATGTCAGTCATGACAGCATGAAAAAACAAACTCCATTGTTAAGTGTCAGTTCATTTCTTTGCCCATTTCTTATTGATGAGTAGCTAATACATATATGGTCAGGGTCCGAGCCCTTTGTCAGATTATGTGAGTTTCCTTTTTTACTTCCTTTTTTGGTGTCGTTTTATGATGTTATTTTTCTTTCATGATTTTCACTTCTTTTGTGACTGGTTTTAGAAAGCATTTCTACTTCAAGGTCACAAAGATGTTCTTTCCTATTTTTATCCAAAAGTTTATTGTTTTTATCTTTCCTGTTAAAATCTGCAGTCCAGCTGGAATTAGATTTTGTCTATGGCATGAGGTAGGGCTCAGAGTTCATAGTTTTTTAAATGGATATCCCAGATTGCTTTTTCAAAAGACCATCTCTATTCATCTGTGTCTTTTATAGACCTGAAAGTCTTTGGTTGACTTTTCTTTCAATTTTTCATTAAGATGGACTTTGTATTCCTTTTTCTTCTTTACTTTCACAAATTTAATTCCTATGACCCTTTAACTTAGACCTTTACAACAAATATTCTGATTGCCATCTCTTTTCTCAGATTTTAGCACTCTACGTTTTATTCTCTCAATTTCTAGATGAATTATCCTAAACTATATTCATATCACATTTAACTAATTGAGAGCTCTAATAATTTTCTATGGTGGCTGTAACAAATTATCATGAACTATTGACTTAAAACAACAGGAATTTATTCTCATTGTTCTGCAGGCCAGAAGTCTGAAATCAAAATCTGATCTCACAAAATCAAAGTGTCACTGAAGCCACACTTCCTCCAGAAGTTTTTGGGAAGAACCAGTTCCTTGCGTCTTCCAACTTGTGTGACTACATCCCTCCAATATTGCAGTCCAGATCTTCAAACTTCTCTCTGCTCTGTCCTCACATCACCCCTTTGTGTGTGTATCTGTATCCAAATCTCCCTCTGATAAAGATACCGGTGATGACATTTATCACCCCCATTTAGGTAATCCTGTAAAATTTCAAGATCCTTAACTTAATCACATCTACAAAGATATTCTTTCCACAAAAGGCAGCATTCACAGGTCCCAGGGATTTGTACCTGATACCCTTGCAGGGACTCTTCCTCAGCCTACCACTAGAGGTTTCACTCAAGCTCTACAACATTTTTTTTTTTTTTAAATTTGTTGTTTTTAGTTATACATGACAGTAGTAGAATGTATTTTGACATATATATACATGGAGTATAACATTCTATTCTGTGTATGATGTGGAGTTACACTGGTCATGTATTCATATAAAAACACAAGAAAGTTATGTCTGAATCATTCTACTTTATTCCCTTTTGTCTAATTCAATGAACTTCAATTCTTCTCTCCCCACCCTTATTGTGTGTTAATATCCACATATCAGAGAGAACATTTGACCTTTGGTTTTGGGGGATTGGCTTATTTCACTAAGCATAATATTCTTCAGTTCCATCCATTTGCCATCAAATGCATAATTTCATTTTTTATGGCTGAGTAATATTCCACTGTTTTTGTATACCACATTTTCTTTATCCATTCATCTGTTGAAGGGCACCTGGGTTAGTTGAACCATAGCTTGGCTATTGTGAATTGAGCTGCTCTAAACATTGATGCAACTGCGTCACTTGCCAAGGAGTGGATGACAGGGTCAAATGCTGGTTCCATTCCAGGTTTTTTGAGGAATCTCCATACAGCTTTCCAGAGTGGTTGTACCAATTTGCCATTACACCAGCAATGTATGAGTGTACCTTTTTCCCCACATCCTCACCAATATTTATTGTTACTTGAATTTTTGATAATTGCCATTCCTTCTGAAGTGAGATGAAATCTTACAGTAGTTTTATTTGTATTTCTCCAATTACTAGAGATATTGAACATTTTTTCATATATTTGTTGATTGATTGTATTTCTTCTTCTATGATATGTCTGCTCAGGTCTTTTGCCCATTTATTGATTGAAACATTTTAAAAATTTAATGTCGTGGCTGAAAATACCATATGGCAAAGTTAAAAAATCAAATTATGTCAAAAGATATAAAATAAAAAGTGGCTCTTCATCTAACCCCAGTCCTCATTTTTCAGAGGCAATAGCTATTCCCAGTTTTCTGCGGATACTACTTGAAATATTCTATGCATGTGGAAACATATACACATGTGTGTGTGTTCACTAGTTTTACACTCATGAACGTTTAATTTGCTTGTAGCCTTTTGCTACCAAGGACAATACAATTGACATCTTTGTAAGCATGACGCTGAACATGCATTCCTATAAGGATACATTCCTGGAGATAGAATTACTGGTTTGTAGAGTATATGAACTTACATTTTTGATAACAGTTGCCAGTTGCCTCTCTTGACTTCCATTTCCACTGTCCATGTGCTTATTTCTTTTCATATCAATGAAAATTGACCATTTGTGTCAGAGTGTTTTGGTTTGAATTTGCAGTGTTCCCCCAAAGGCTCCTCTGTTGAAAATTTGGTTCCCAAGGCAGGAATGTTCAGAGGGTTGACCTTCAGTAAGACGATTGGCTTGTGAGGGCTTTGATCTCATTAGTGGATTAATCCATTAATACTTTCACAATTTGAAGGTGGTGTTGAGAGGTGGTGGAAATTGGAGGAAGCGAGCCACTGGGGGCACGACCTAGATGGGAGTACCCTGCCCCAGTCCCTTCCTTGCTCTCTCTGCATCCTGGCCTCCAGGAGTTGAGCACCATTTCTCTACCACACCCTCCCTGCCGTGATGGGCCTTATCTCAGGCCCAAAGCAACACAGCTGTCTGACCTTGAACTGAAACCTCTGAAACATGACCAAATAAATCTTTCCTCCTCTGAGTTGATTTTTCCAGGTATTTTGTCACAGTAACAAGAAGTTGACTAATACCTAGGGCAACCAGTTAGGATACTAAGCACACTGCAGAAAGAAGTGAAGAGAGTAAGGGCCAACAATGATACTACTGCTTGGGTGTGAGATGACAACAACTGGGGCCAGAAAAGCTTCAGGGAAAATAGAGACGAGAAATGAATTGGAAATGAATGAATCTATAAGACCAGGACCAATCAATCTCACAAAAGAGGTGAAAGACCTCTACAATGAGAACTACAGAACACTAAAGAAAGAAACTAAAGAAAACCTTAGAAGATGAAAAGATCTCCCATGTTCTTAGATAGGCAGAATTAATATTGTCAAAATGGCCATACTACCAAAAGTGCTACCAAAAGTGGAATTTCAATGAAATTCCAATTAAAATCCCAATGACGTACCTTACAGAAATAGAGCAAGCAATTATGAAATTCATCTGGAAGAATAAGAAGCCCAGAATAGCTAAAGCAATCCTCAGTAGAAAGAGCGAAGCAGGGGGTATCGCAATCCCAGATCTTCAACTCTATTACAAAGTAATAGTAACAAAAACGGCATGGTATTGGTACCAAAATAGACAGGTAGATCAATGGTACAGAATAGAGGACATAGACACAAACCCAAATAAATACAATTTTCTTATACTAGACAAAGGGGCCAAAAGTATGCAATGGAGAAAAGATAGCCTCTTCAACAAATGGTGCTGGGAAAACTGGAAATCCATATGCAACAGAATGAAACTAAACCCCTATCTCTCACCCTGCACAAAACTCAACTCAAAATGGATCAAGGACCTTGGAATCAGACCAGAGACCCTGCATCTTTTTTTTTTTTTTTTACACATATAAAATAAGACATTTATTATGCTAAAGAACAGATTTTATTCTCCATTTTCCCCAACACTAAAATAGCACATGGCATAGTAATGTAGCACACAATATAAATTGATATATGCAATCAGTTATCCCCCAAATAGCTGTTTTAAGTCTCACTTTGGGAGTCCTTAAAAACTTACACTTTTAAATGACCTTTATTAATAAAATCATCAATGAACAATAAAACGGGTCACTTCAGAAAAATCTTAGTGTAAAAGACCTCAATTCTTAGGACTTTTGTAAAGGAGATTCTTGATTTGCCTCTCTACATCTGAGCCAGAGCAGAGAGTCTCCAGTTCCTTTTCACTTAGGGTAACACTACTAGGGTTCCTAGTTTGAGATGATTAAATTTAATATTGCAACTTTCACCATAGGGCCTCCATTTAAACAACACTTCAAGTGGAAGGAGTGTGAGAAATCAAATTTGCTGCAGACCAGAATTATTCTATGAGATGCAGAAATGGCAACAGCTTGCCATGAGCTCAGCAAGGTTTAATAAAAATATAGTGGGTAGACTTTACAAATATTCACTTTCAGGAAGTGATCAGAGACAAGCTAAGGAGACAAGACAATGTCTGGGACAATAGCCCTTTGGAATGGGTAGAGATCTCAAGATACATAAAGTATTTCATGTTAAATCACCATACGCTCATCTGATATTAAACTGGATATATAAATAATCACCCGAAAGGGTTTCTCAATTCTAAGTGTCTTTTAAGTACAATTTAAAACATGCTAAAAATTTTTCTTCTGCATCCATCAGCTTTTGGTGAGTGAACTCAGTTTATTCTCTACCAGGTCACACAAACCAAAACAGGATCTGAGCGGCTGAGCTGTCTGCATCCAGACTTAATGGGAAAGAAATCATCCTAAGTCAACTTGTAAAATTAATCTACTATTTTTATTAATCTGCTTGTACCTTAACTATGGCATATGGGATCTGCTAACTGAAAAGGCTGTAGAGCCAGTAACCCCAGTGTTATCTGCAGACCATTTGAGGTACTTTTTACACATGAAAACATTTTCTTATATTCTGCTGTTTGTTCTGAAAACATGGGCTTTAAATGGTCAAGGAAAACACATCTTGTCTTGTCTTCTAGGAGTACTTCAGGACTGGAGTGCAGTGTTGCAGGCAGCACAGAATGCAGGCAAGACAGTTCCGACTCAGAGCCTACACCCTCGTGAAGAGCACTTGGTGGTTCACCCTTAAAAACTCCCATTTCCCACAGTTTTAGATGGACTGGCTGTCCTGACACCCAAGGCTCTCTTTTGGGGCACTGTCCTTTGTGGTTGTCTATGGCTCTGGGCCCACGTCTTAGCCAGTCCCTCCCCAGAGCTTCCCTGACACGGAGGAACACCCCAGCAAGATGCTCTTCTGCAGGAGCAGAGAACAGACCCATGGCCTTGGTCGGAGCAGCTGCAGGAGCTGAATTTCTTCCCATTGATTTCTTCAAATATGGAAGCTCTTTGTTGCCATTTTGAAGCAAAAGACCAGTGTCACTCAGATCGTTTTTCCTTTCCAATGATAACATCTTATTCTGTGAATTTCCATTTACGTCAGCCGCAAACTTATCCATCCAGAAAGGTACATCTGCTGGGCAAGGACTCCCCTTCTGCGTTCTTTTCTTAAGGCTACATAATTGTTTATCCTAGTCATCTCCTCCCTCTCCCTTTGCTTCTGTCAGGCAGGTGCTGAGGATCCCTCCTCCGTCCCTCATGCTTTGTGTTCTTTGATGCAGTGAGCCTGGGGTGACACCTTTTTCAATCAGGGAAGGGCCTTCAGTGGATCTCAATATGAACCTGCAGGCGCACGTTGAGCATCATGGAAGCCACGATGTAGAGGTAGGGGAAGTTGATGCACAGTCGCCAGGCCAGGTCGAAGAAGATAAGCAGTGTGCGGGTCAACCCCTTGCAGAAGACCCCATAGGAGCGGGCGGCAGCCGAGCGCCAGAGCCGGATAGCCAGGCCCTACAGAGCCGCTGCCATATAGAGACCTGCGCTCCTACTGCCCGCCCGCCCGCTGTCCCTCTCCGTGCTGCCTAGTCCTGGGTCTCCACCCAGGCCGCTGGCCTGCACATGGCGCGCTCAGGGAACGAGGGAGGCGGCGGAAAGGCCAGCGGACGGGCCACTGGGGAGTCCGAGCGCCACGCTCAACGGACCCTGCATCTTATAGAAGAAAAAGTAGGTTCAAACCTTCAACTTGTTGGCTTAGGATCAGACTTCCTTAACAGGACTCCCATAGCCCAAGAAATAAAAGCAAGAATCAATAACTGGGATAGATTCAAACTAAAAAGCTTTCTCTTAGCAAAGGAAACTATCAGCAATGCGAAGAGAGAGCCTACAGAGTGGGAGAATATCTTTGCCTCTCATACTTCAGATAGAGCACTAATTTCCAGAATCTATAAAGAACTCAAAAAACTCTACACCAAGAATACAAATAATCCAATCAACAAATGGGCTAAGGAAATGAACAGACACTTCACAGAAGAAGATGTACAAGCAATCAACAAACATATGGAAACATGTTCAACATCTCTAGTAATAAGAGAAATGCAAATCAAAACTACCCTAAGATTTCATCTCACCCCAATTAGAATGGTGATCATCAAGAACACAAGCAACAATAGGTGTTGGCGAGGATGTGGGGAAAAGGGTACACTCATACATTGCTGGTGGGGTTGCAAATTAGTGCAGCCACTCTGGAAAGCAGTATGGAGATTCCTCAGAAAGCTTGGAATGGAACCACCATTTGACCCAGCTATCCCACTCCTTGGCCTATACCCAAAGGCCTTAAAATGAGCATACTACAGAGATACAGCCACATCAATGTTCATAGCTGCTCAATTCACCATAGCCAGATTGTGGAACCAACCTAGATGCCCTTCAGTTGATGAATGGATAAAGAAACTGTGGCATATATATACAATGGAATATTACTCCGCCATGAAGAATGATAAAATTATGGCATTTGCAGGCAAATGGATGAAATTGGAGGATATCATGCTAAGTGAGATAAGCCAATCTCAAAAAACTAAAGGACGAATAATCTCACTGATAAGCGGATGAGGATATATAAAGGGGGGTAGGAGGGGTTAGCGTTAGGGTTAGGGTTAGGGTTAGGTTTAGGGTTAGGGATAAGGAGGGTGGTAAAAATGGAGGAAGGAAGGACTGTATAGAGGGAAAAGAGGGTTGGGAGGGGTGGGGGGGAAGGGAAAAAATAACAGAATGAATCAAACAACATTACCCTATGTAAATTTATGATTTTTAATTAAAAAAAAAAAAAAGACCAGGACCAATGGACCTGTGAGATTTAGAGCAAGACAAAAATGTGAACCTATTGTTTAAAATTAGTAAGAATTTCAATGAGATGATGACAGAGCATTAAACCAAATATAGGGCTCTTATTTAGCACAGGCCCAGGGTGCATGCCCATGTTGCCAACCCTGCAGAAGACTGGTAACAGGTTTACTGCAAAACATAAAGGAGAATTGAAATCTCAGGAAATAAAGGACAGAGTGAACCAGTGTATCAGTAACATCACTACCTCTATAATCACCAGTAACACTGTTATCAAAACCTTTATGCTTTTTGAATGCTGACTTTGTCTCAGGCACTCTGCACTGAGCACCCAGAAAGTACGAATTATCTCATTGTCCCTGAAGAACTGATAATTCAATGGAGGACCGAGGCTATAGTTGGAAAATAATTGCAAGTAATGGAAGGCAGTAATCTTCAAGTGTCAGTGTGAATCAGAATATCCTGGGAAATGTGGTAAAAATATGAAGATGCAATCCATGAAGGAGGGGCCTTAGTATTTTCTATTAGATCTCTATGAGGTTCTGATGAACACTAATGTTTGAGAACCTCTGAAAAGGAACCATTGCTGTATGATATTTTCAGAATGCTGATTGACAGTATCTGCCACAGGCATGTGCAGTGAGACTGTCAAAGAGATTCTCAAAGTTCAGTGAGCGTGGAGTCACCTGGGAGTTTGTTTAAACATAGGTTCCTGACCCTTTCCACCAGGAATTCTCATTTTGGAAGTCTGGGGTGGGGGCCTAAGCGAACCAGCTTATCATTTTGAGGCAGATGATTTGAGGACCATGGTTGAAATCTATTGACCCATGATTTTCAGGGAAATGACACATCAATGTTTATAGCAGCTCAACTCAATGGCTAAATTATGGAACCAACCTAGGTGCCCTTCAACAGATAAATGGATAAAGAAAATGTGGTGTGTGTGTGTGTGTGTGTGTGTGTGTGTGTGTGTGTGTTTATTTTTTCCATCATACATATGATATTCCATATGATGGAATGTTACTCAGCTTTAGAGAAGAATGAAATTATGGTATTTGTTGGTAAATGGGTGGAGTTGGAGAATATCATAAGTGAAATAAGCCAAACCCAAAAAACCAAAGGGTGAATGTTTTTCCTGATATGCAGATGATAAGTCACAATAAGTGGGGGGCAATGCTAGGGAAGAATAGAGTCACTTTAGACTAGGTAGAGGGGAGTGAAGGGAGGGGAAGGGGCCTGGGGGTAGGAAGGATAGTGGAGTGAAACAGACACTATTACCTCATGTACCTGTATGACTGCATGACCCATGTGATCCTACAACATGTACAATCAGAAAAATGAGAGATTACACTCCATTTGTGTATGACTTATCAAAATGCATATAACTAATTAAAACAACTAAAAAATTTAAAGAAAAGACTTGAAGGCAAACAATATTAAAATGAGGGGTGAAAGAGGGAAAGGAAGGAAGGAAGGAAGGAAGGCAGGTTGGCTAAAGAAAAGGTGGGAAGGAGGAGGAAACAAGAATGGGAGAAAAAGGGGAGGGAAGAAGGAGGGAAGGAAGGATTGAAGAGAGGGAGAGGGAAAGGAGCAGGGAAGAGGAAAAGAAGGAAAGGAAGAGAGGCAAAAAAGATCTTTATGTAGTGTGAGGAAAAGCATAGAAGTTGACTGAGGGCATGTTCAGGGTCTGAAGAGGGATCAGCTGGGCTGGGGTAGCATGGGAGTGGGAGGCAGGATCAGAGAGGCGGTACCGGACTCAGCAGGCAAGACAGCCCCAGCCAGCCCGGCGCAGTCAGGGCCCTTGGCCTATGAACTTCTCTGTACAGATCACATCTGGGTTGGGGCATTATGCGATTTACATGTTACTTCTGAAGCAGTCCAATTTTATCAGACATATGTGCTTTATATCTGCTTGTTCTGAAGGGTCCAGCATCCCTATCCATACCAGTCCCCTGAGATTTTAGAAATGTTCTAAATCTGAGTTGGTTCAGACTCCGTCCATTTATAATGTGACTCCAACTTCAGCACTGTTTCTTAAAACAGGCCAAGGCAAGAAAAACAGCCTCCATTTTTTTGCGACTGCCCCTGTCTGCTACCTTTACATGCTATGTAAATTCACCTCATTTCTCCTGCATCCAGATTTTTTTTTTTTTTTTTTTTTTTCTGCTCTTGCGTGGAGTCTGATCTAAGCAGACTGAAGCCCAGAAGGCACTCGGCTTAAATTCCAGGCTGAGGAGTGGTAGCTGGAAAGGGGTTATTTATATATCTTCTGCTTGGAATAGTAAAACATTTTAGAAGGTATGGTATTTAATCATGTCTGAGCCTGAGGAATGTGGAGCCCCTGTGAGGAATTCTGTTCCAAGAGGATAAAAATAAAAAATTGGTAGCTTCTTCTGTCAAGCTTTCCAAAGCATTATTCTTGAACCTCATGCCCTCTCTGTCACACTTTATTTTCCTACTAATGTGTTATGAAATATTATGCTTAAGACTAATATTCATTTCACCAAGACTTTGAGAATCTACCTCCAAACCCTCTATTTCATGCAGTTTTCCCCTGCATGCATCCTATGTGAAGAGAGCAATTGCACTCTTACATCTCAAAATGAATTACTCGTTAGTATCCATGTATCAGCTAATTACTATTTTCAAATCCTTTAGGTTTCCTTTATCATAGTCAGTCTGTGAGAGGCAGGCAACTTTTTTGATTCTCCCAGTAAGGGGATAAAACCCACCAACAAAAGGTGCTGAAAAGTGAACTGGGGAGATTCTCTTGCCAGCAGACCAAGCTTGTCATTTCTGTAACATTCTTAGTCTCTTCTTACCCAGTGTCTGAGAATTTGAGACTTGAATGTGATCCTCTCAAATTGCAGTGCAATATATGGCAATTACATCATGTGGAGATCTTTGAAACAAGGAATTACTATTTTGAAGCAAAGACAATTCCTACCTTTAAAAAATAACATTAGTTAGTATGCAAACTTTTGGAATCAAATTTCAAGGCACCATAGGTCCAGATATCATGTCAAACAGGTTTGTCCTCAGACTTTCAGGAAGACACAAGTCACTCTGAAGAGTTATTCTCTAAATGACAGGCCTCCCGACTTGAGCTGGGTCTGACAGAGTCAATGGAAGCAAAGATTAGTATCATTGTCATGCAGCATAATTTTCGCCATGGACTCATTTGTCTCCCAAATGCAGCAAAGTATCTCATTCTTTCTAAATGAAACATAGCCTCCATAGAAAACAAGGGAAGTGGGTATTGTTGCTTATTCAGTTAATGTACTTCACATAAAAATAAATATTTTTATTTTGGGATTGGTTGTAAACATGAGTCCTCTGCTGGTTTCTTCACACTTTTATGGCATATCATGTTCAATCTTATTTTGGGTTACAAAATTCTCAGCCAAACTTCCACTGTGGGAGAAGAGACATGGTATTGAGAAATCATAAAAGAAAAATGATATGCAAGGCCAGGAATAATTCTTTCACTACATTTAGCATTAGTCAAAGCCTTATTCAAATATACTGTCCAGTTTGGGATATTGTATTCTATGGTTAAAATGCATAAATGCATTCTACTATCATGTATAACTAATTAGAATGAATTAAAAATTAATTAAAACATTTTTAAAAAATAAAATAATTGGAGTGTTGTACAGTTGAACCTATAAGACTATTTCAGGACATTTTAAAAAGTAGGTTAACTAGACAATTGTGAATACCTAAAAATGTATGAAGAACTAAAGGATATTCAGTGATTTTTAGTTCAATAGCCACTACATATTCCTGCCACCTCTATTTTATATATAAGAAAATGAAGCTATGGAGAGGCTGAATTCATCATGACAATGTGGCTAAATAATGATCAAGGTGAGACCAGAACCCAGGTCTTCTGACTTCCAATCTGATGAGTTTTTGGTAAGGCAGAAGTGTTGATTTGATGATGGATATCTCTGGATGAATTGACACAGGTGTCTATCCCTAGTCCCTTGACTGCTGCCTTGGCTTCTTTAGGGTAGGAAACATGGCTTTCCCTGAAATATCACCCCTCCACTATGTGAACCAAGTGAAATGAATTTCCTTTTTAAAATATTTTCTTTTTAGATATATATGACAGTAGAGTGTTATTGACATATTATACATACGTGGACTATAATTTCCCATTCTTATGGTTGTACATGATATGGAGTTACACTAGCCATGTATTCATATATGAACACAGGAAAGTTATGTGCAATTCATTCTACTGTCTTTCTTATTCCCATCCCCCTCCCTTCCCTTCATTCCCCTTTTGTCTAATCTAATGAATTTCTATTGCATGCATAATGTACAGATCCATTTTCAAGATCATGAGCATTAAAAAGAGGAAAAATTCTGTTCAATGTCAATAAGTCTTTGACTTAACAAAGGTTATCAAATGTGGATGTAGAGTTCTACACTTAGGAATACTAAAAAGAGAATAGAAAAATCTTCTCTTCTGAGATATTTGGACAATTACTTCCTGAAGCCAAATAGTAAGAAACGTTTCTTGAAGTTATCTCTAGGAATCAAGAACTCAGAATTCTAGTTCTAGTTCTGGCCCATTTGTCACCTCTCCCTATACCTAAGCAAAACCTTCAAGTGAACCCTCGAGTCCTGATATGAATTGAATTGTGACCTCACCAAACAAATTCATATGTGGAAACTCTAATCTCCATTGTAACTGCTGTGGTTTTTAAAGAGGTAATAAATGTCAAAGGAGTTTATGGCTTTGGTCCTAATCCAATAGGATTGGTGTCCCTTTAAGAAGAGGAAGAGACCCAAAAGATCTGTTTCTCTCCATATGTGCTCAGAAGAGAGGCACTATAAGACTACAGTGAGAAGGAGGCCCTCTATAAACCAGGAAGGAAGGCCTCACAAGAAGCCAATCCAGGTGACACCTTGATCTTGGACTTCACGCCTCCAAAGTTGTTTTAAGTCCCCAATCTGTAGTATTTTGTTGAGTGTTCTAACAATTAATATAGATTTTGGTACTATTAAGTGGATGTTGCTGCAAAAATTACTTAAATATGTACAAGTGACTTTTGGACTGAGTAATGGATGAAGGCTGGGAGAGTTTTGAGGTGCATATTTAAAAAAGCCTAGCTTATTTGCCTAGAAGGAACTGTTGGTAGAAATGTGAATGTTGAAGGTGATTCTGGTGAAGGCTCAGGAAGTAAAGAGGAGGGCCATAGGGAATTTTCTATCATCTTAGAGACTACTATATCATCACAAACAGAATATTTTCTGTAAGAATATGGACATTAAATGTGACCCTGGTGATGTTTCAGACAAAAATGAGGAATACACTATTAGAAACTAAAGGAAAAGTAATTTCTGTTTTAAAGTGACAAGGAACCTGGTGGCATTGCACAGTGTTTTATGGAAGGTTGAATCTGTGTGTAATGAAATTAACTGTTTACCCACATTGACTTCTAGGTAGTTTTGAAGATGTGGTTTGACTTTTATTTATTGCTTATGGCAAGCACAAAGAGAACAAAATTGAAGGAACAATTAAGCAAAAAGTAACTAGAACTTGAAGATTTGGGAAACGCTTAGCCTACCTCTGTAGCAAAGAAGGAGAAAAAAGCCATATTCTGGACAGAACACCAAGGGTGTGCAGGACAATTGCTCCACAAGGAGGTCACCTATGATTTTAGTCATCCCTCTCAGCAGAGACCAACAAGAGAGATGGGGTTCCACCACAGAGACATGGCCAGTTTGAACAAAAAGGGACAGAGAAGGGTGAAATAGAGGGAGACCTTCAGATATCTAGTATTTGACAGCAAGGCAAAATAGAGCTGTTGGGATGAGAACATGCTTTATCCTTGAAGAAAAGGGGAGAGTGACTTTGAAGTGAGTCAGGGACCTTAAAGCCTGCTCCTGTCACCACAGGCCCAGAGCAGACAGGCTGTGGGGACAAGGTATTTCCTTCTTGGTTTCAGAAAGTGGGTCCACTTTCTCACCTCCTTGATTTTGGTGACACTGGATGTCCAGTGGGGCTGCTCTGCAGGGCTCCCAGTGGGCCTGGAATCAGAACATCTGGGTCTGGAAGGCAAAACATCTGGGCCTGGAAAGCAGAACATCTGGGTAAAGAGGATTGTCCCTGAGAATCAAGATCTGATGAAACTTACCTTTCTAGGTTTTGGTCTTATCTGGAGACATCAGCCCTTTCTTTATAATGTCTTCCTTTTGAAATGAGAATGTCTGCCTTTATCTGTGTTTTGGAAACACATAACTTGTCCAGTTTCACCACAGGTTCACAGCTGGACTTGAGTCTTTGACCATGCCTGACTTAGATGACATTTAGTAAGACTGTGGACTTGGAATTAATGCTGGAATTGGTTACAATTTCCAGGGCTGTTGGAATGGGGTGAAGATTTTATTTAGCATTTGATGTGATATGAATTTTGAGGAGCCAGAGAGAAGAATGTGATGAGCTGAACTGTTTCCTTCAGATTCATAAGTTGAAGTCCTTACCCCCACCATGAATGTGTTCAGAGATAGGGCCTATAAAGAGGTAATAAAAACCAAATGAGATTTTAAGGGTGGGGCCTTAATCCAAAAGAAAGGGTGTGCTCAGAAGAAGTGGAAAGGATACTTCAGATCCCTCTGAGCATGGAGGGAAGGCCTTGTGAAGAGTGAGAGGACTACAGGCCTGGTAGAGAAGCCTCCACAGAAACCAACCCAGCATCACCTGGGTCTTGGACTTCAAACCTGCAGAAACTACAGGAAAATAAGTTTCTGCTGTTTAAGTCACACAGTCTCTGGTATTTTGTTATAGCAACTCTATCAGATAGGCACATTCTGCCATTTGCCTCACCCTTTAGTCACTGCTACACCTCTATTCTGGAAATGGATGAACCCCTCTTCTGCTCTTTCTCAACTACATTGTATATATTCCTTTTTTTGTGTTTCAAAATGTGCACAGATCTTTTTGATTTCTCCCAAACATTAGATAATAGTTATGTATATGTTTTTGCCCTTATGACTCATTCTTTAGTCTTATATCATCAATATTGTGTCCTTAAATTTTTTATGATTGACATACAGTAAAATTGATTTTATATATGAAATTTAAGAAATGATGGGCTCCAAATACTGTGCAATAAAACGACTAAGAACTCAAGAGATCAAACCAACCACAACTTTGGATATTATGTGATATTTTTATAAGCTCATAGTTCCCATTGTCTTTTACATATAAGGCATACAAAACCAGAATTAGACAAAATTAGATGAAATGCTGGAGTTAATCACAGAAATTAGAGTAAATGAAATTAAATGTCATTATTTTGAAGTGGAAGAAAAATCAGGTTTCAAGACAGGGCTGATTTTTAAAATTAATAGATATGAATTACTTATAATGAACATTTTAGGCATTTGTGTAGAAACAAAATATTCAACAACAGTTGTTCATCAAAGGTGGGATACTAATGATCTAACTTTTTTGGAGTTTTACAGTTTATCAGTTGTATCAGTTTGCAAGTTCAGGCAGAGCAAAGCATCACAGAGTGGGAGATTTAAATAACAGAAGTTTATCTTCTCCTAATTCTGGGGGCTAGAAGTTCAAGATTAAGAGATTGGCTGGCCTTGTTTCTTCTGGAGGCTTCTCTCCATGGCTTGTAGATGACTGTCTCCTCTGTGTGCCATGACATGATCTTCTGTGTGTGTGCATCTGTGTTCTGATCTCTTCTCATAAGAACACTGGTTACATTGGATTAGAGTCCACTCGTATGACCTTAATCACCTCTTTAAGGGCCCCAACTCCAGTTGTACTCTGAGGCACTGGGGTGAGGGCTTCAGCATATAAATTTAAGGGGTGGGGTGGAGGGACACAATTCAGTCCATAACAGAAGACATCTCTCCATTGTCTTGTCTCACTTCAAAACCACTTTTGGAAGTGGGTTAGAAGGGTTCCTCCATACCCCCAGCAAGCAGCAGAGCTGGAACTCCAGCTAGGTCTAGTGAGTGCAAATGCTGTCTCTATCACAATGCCCCAAATTTATATTGCTAATTGGTTAAAAGTGTCTTTGCTTTGCTAGAAATTTGGAAGGTTAAACTATGGTTACACAAAGAACACAAATTTCAAAGGAATTTTTTCGTATCTTTGGAGGCACCTGAGTGTACTCCTTTGGTTTCCATCTTATATGTACATTCCAGAGAGTGAATATGAATATGAAGTGATAGTCAATATGATGCTTAGAAATTGATGCCAACTCTTGTCACTATAGTCACACTTAGATCAGTATTTCCTGAAAAGGTAATGCAACTCAGTTCTTAATTTACTATTGAGCAGACCCTTAAACACAAGGGAGAAGAGAATCAAAGATGTTATTCTTCATCAGTTCTGGGATGGAGTCAGTGAGGCACGTTGACGAACTTCAATAGGACAACTGCTAAATGGGATGACATGTTTCACAATGAATATTGTGTGAAATATATACATAGATGCACACCCACATACACATATCGATTATATATGCACCTTTGTGTGCACATGTGTATCCTCCAGATACCATTTCAACCCTAAATTTTTATTTAATAATTTACTTGCTTTATTAGGCAATTTGGTGGAGAGAAACTTATTCTATACACACAGCTTACACACACAAACACAATATTCTCTTAATATCGCAAAACGTTCCCACTTTATAACAACAACTATACTAAAAAATTTTTTGCAGCACTGTTAACCTGGAAGTAAAGTCATTAGAAATGTTGTGAAAAATTAAAATGGGTTCTCCAATAAGTTGAAAACTTAATCCACAAAATCTTTCTCTACTGCTTAGAATTTGTAAGGCCCTGTAATCTCATGTAAACATCAACTTGAACATAGCCATTTCCCATTATTTTTGCAGATGATGTCAATGGGGAAAGCCAAACATGGAAAAACTTAAGCAAACATGTAGGGTAATACTGAGATGGTGTTAATGCAGACTCTAAAGAGTGTGTGACCATAAAGTCACTTTCTAAACAGACGTTTCCACCCTCATCATACCCCTGCTAAAAGTGACACGGCATAATGTGGCCAACAAGAGCAAACCGGAGCACGTGCCTTATTTTCTTTCCTGTGATATATACACATCAACAAGAGGCAGCAGGTGGAGTGGTCAGTAAAATTATTTTAATTTATGTCTATTATCCACCCTTGGGTTTTCAACAGGCACAGTTATGAAGTGTATGTATTTCCTCACTAAAAACAAATAAAAGGGACATCCCAATGTCTCATCCTGTTCATGGATGTGTTGGCTTGGATTACTGTTTGCTTTATTACTCTCTGTCTCTCCCCAAGCGGAAACTACTGAAGAACACTTCATGACTCTGACTCAGTACCTCAAATGTAGGTGCCATCTCCATTTACATGACCTAGTTGCATGTGGCTGTCTCCAGATTGATCTGGGTGCATTATCAGAAAGTTAACATTCATTAGAGAAAACTCAGGGAAGACAAAGGTAGAAAAAAAATGACATGTGCTCTCTTCTTAGAGCAGAAATCAGATGGATCATGTTATTCTTGTCTAGATTAGCTAAGAGTTAAGTATTCAGTTAACTTATCCTGACGCCCAATTATGAGGCTCTGCTATATTACCAAAAGGGTTATTTTCCTTGGCAAAATTAAAATAAAATTTCTGAAATTAAGTGAATCCTAACCTACCAGCAGATTAACTGTGGCTAGATAATTCCATTTTGATGAGTAGAATCCAGTGCTTTATATATGAAATAAAATTGTGCTTCAGAATCTGCTTACAAATCTTGAGACTGTTGAAGCGATGGTGAACTTATACACACACACACACACACACACACACACACACACACACAGTGTCAGGAGATATGTGGAATCCCAGAAGCCATTTCATTGGCCTTTACAATTTAGATCAGCTGCCTCTTCCACCAGCAACCTGTGCTGATACCTTCTGTCCTCTTCCTGGCTCATTTAGGTACCCTGCTCTGGCTGTCCATCAATCAGGTCTTGTACTTATCTGCATTTTTACTATGTCATATTATAATTGTCTGTTTAACTCTCTCCCTTTTATACTAGGTATAAACTTCTTGAGGACATGCATTTTGTCTTATTGTTTCTTATATTTCCAGATCTTAAGAAGAGGGTTATAGAGAATAGGTATTCTTTTTTAATTTTTTTAATGGTTGATTTTAGGTATTCAATAAGCAGGTCATTGTCAAATGAATGGGGAAAACAAATATATTAGAGAACAAATGTTTAGTAGATAATTACTGATTTTTTTTGACTCATTGAACTACTAATTTGGAATAAACAGAAGTTTCTTAGGTATCTTCAGGATTTAAGATGGAACATGTACAGAAATATAAACTAAATGAAATGAAATACAGTAGAATGCTTGGGACATGGTGCTGTTCTATGTGAATTCTATTTTTCTTTATATTAAATTATATTAATAAGTGTAAAAATAATTTATTCCAATAGTTATGTTTGTTTTATAGACTATAAATATTTTATTTATATATTATAAAGCATAAACATATAATTTATATTATAAATATATAATTAGTAATATAAATGCATTTATGTCAAATCACACTGAACATATAACCAAAAAGGAAGGAAACCTGTTTTACTGAAGTTTCTTTATTTTAGAATTTTTAAATTTTTTTGCTTAATTTTCAGTACTGGGTATTGAACTCAGACAAGCTTTATCACTGAGCAATATTCCCATACCCTTTTATTTTTAGACAGTCTTGCTAAGTTGCTGAGACTGTCCTCAATCTTGAGATCCTCCTGGATTCTCCCAAGTGGCTGGGATTGCAGGCATGTGCCTGAAGTTCCCACTGAAGTTTATTCAGCAGATTTTTACTGGCCATCACATCTGCATGCCAACCGCGCAGCTAAGTGCTGGAGGTGCTGAGAAGGCGAGACCTTGTTCACTCCCTGCCTCAGGGAGCCAGGAATCCAGTGAACTTCAGAAGCCCCCCATCCGTCCCTCACCCAGGAGTGTCCAGTTAAACTTTCCTAGGTTCCAGTCAACTGTGACTCCAGTTTCACTTTTTTTTTAAATCTAGAAGAAAACCAGTATTTTTATTAAGTAGTGGATACTAGGGATAGATTTTCTCTATAATTTTAGGCCTTATTTTAAAATGAATGATTTCTGAGTCAGGTTACATACAGTATCATTCAGAGGCAGAACTTCCTCAGTGTTATAGGGGCTCACAGTCAAACAAAGGGAAAATTTGAATTTTTTTTTTTTTTTTTTGACTTTTTGCTTCTATCCTACTCAAAGATTATATGAGGAGGGGACTGCTCTCCTACATTCCCATGGGGCTGGGGATTTAGAACTCTAAATGTCAAGAAGGATGGGGACAACAAGACTTCAAAGGTAAATTCTAGCTAGCCCTAGTGAGGTAAGCAGACACCAACCATCCCAGGACATTGTCTGTGGAGGCATTACTCACTTACAGCTGTTGGAATATTTGAAACATTCTCTAAAGGCACAAAATTGACTTTGGGAGCAAAATTTGACCTTTTGAATCTGACTTCTTACTCTTAGGCCCTGGGAGCTGACTCCTAGTACAAGGAACTTCTTACTCAATCACTTCTTAGTGTCTTGGAAAGATGTACTTGTTTTAATGTCAATATTATATGTATGTATTAATCTACTAACAGAAGCAAGAAAGCAATCTCAAGAGATTTCAGGGATATGACTAAGTGATAGTTCAATTGTTATCACCCTCTTCTCAGGACGTTTGGCAATGTTTTGGGACATTTTTGGCTCTCACAGCTGGGGCAGGGATACTTTGGGAATTAAAGGCCAGGAATGCTGCTAAAGACTCTATAAAGTACAGGACAGGCCCCCTCAACAAAGTATTGTCAGGATATCTGGGTGCCACGGAGCTGAACTGCAATCTCAATGACTCGGGAAGCTGCTGCAGAAGGATCACAAATTCAAGGTCGGCCTCTGCGACTTAGAGAGGCCCTTCTCAAATGAAGAAAAGAAAAAAAAAAAGACTGGGGTTAAAAAAAAAAAAAAAGGCTGGGGCAAAGTACCCTTGGGTTTAATTCTCAGTACTGCCCCACCCCCCAAAAGAAAAGAATTGTCAGGATCAAAATATTAATAGTGTTGTGGTAGAGAAATCCTGAGCTAGGCCTTGGGTAGTAAACTAAGGAATGATAAAATCTCTATTCTCCTTTGTTATCTTGTGATGTATCTTCATTTTCACTCTATTCTTGAAAGTATATTTTATTTTACTTATTTATTTGTTTATTTTTTATTGTAAACAAATGGGGTACAACTTGTTTCTCTGGTTGTACATGAAGTAGAGGCGTACCATTTGTGTAATCATACATTTACATAGGGTAATGGTGTTTGATTCATTCTGTTATTTTTCCTTCCCCCCACACCTCCCACCCCTCTTTTTCCTCTATATAGTCCATCCTTCCTCCATTCTTGCCTCCCTCCCACCCCGCATTATGTATCATCATCCGCTTATCAGTGAGATCATTCCTCCTTCAGTTTTTTGGGATTGGCTTATCTCATGTAGCATGATATTCTCCAGCTTCATCCATTTGCCTGCAAATGCCATAATTTTATTCTTCTTTATGGCTGAGTAATATTCCATTGTATATATACCACAGTTTCTTTATCCATTCATCTATTGAAGGGCATCTAGGTTTGTTCCACAATCCGGCTATTGTGAATTGAGCAGCTTGAAAGTATATTTTAAACACAAAGAAAAATTTAAATGAGATCTCTGTCCCCACAGATCTTATACAGTTCACTTGGTGAGACTATGTAGATATCTATAAAATGTTAAATAATAATATAATAGAATAGTGGAAAAATAAAGCAGAGCACTAATTACCAAATAAATGGCATTGGCAATTTTTCTACACATTAAACAGTGGAAGAGGTCACAGAAGACAGGAATTTTCTCAAAGACCATAGACTTTGGAGGGTTAGGATTCTGGTCTCTTTTGCATATTGCTGTGTCCCAAGAGTTTAGTACAGTTCCTTGCATGCAATAGTCACTCAGTGTGCTCCATAAATATTCATCTTATGAATTCAGAATGGATTTGGATAGAAAGGCCCAATATTTTCTAGAAGGTTCGGAGAAATAGCAAAAGAAAATGTATGCAGGAAAGAACAGGACTGATATATTCCAGGTCTCATATTGCTGGGGGACAGTGCTAAGAAAGGAGGAAAGGGGCAGGGCTGCAGGGAACAGAAAGGTGGTGGGAGGTCAGGAAATTTGGATTTGCTTTGAAGATACTGGGAACACAGATTGGGATTCTGTTTGTTCTAGAATCATCTCAATCCGTTTGCCTCCTTGCTTGTTTGAGTCTCGGGGAGTCTTTAATTGCCCTGTGCCGAGGACAGATGACAGGCACATGAGTGAGTTGATTCTCTGTGTGGTTGGGGGGGGGGTGCCACATGAACTGAGTCCTCCTCTTCATCTCAACATATCCTGATCCTCTTGTCCGAACTGCCCCTTCTCCATCCAGCCTGGACTGAGTTCTCTACTCCTGTGTGTGGCAATAATTCATGACTCATGGATGGAAGGACAGCTCCTCACCATGTGCTTGGTCACTTCCTGCTGTGACTACAGTGGGTCTGGCCATGATGTCCTCAGGGTTCCTGGCAGACCTAAGGAAATGACCACATGATGTGGCTGCCACTGGGAAAGGCCGCTAGCTATCATTGTAACTGAGCTGCCACTCAGCTGAAAGTTTGCAGCAGCCTTAAAAGGTCCATTGGTCTCCTTGTAGAAAGTGGAAAAGGCAAATTATAGGACAGGGAGTTTTCTGAGCAGCACACAGTCCTGCTTGCTCTTCCTTCTTTGCTTGGCTTGGGATTATTCATGGGTAATGTAAGTGGGAGGAACAAACCCCACAGGATCCTGGGCCCTAAATGCCTTTCTGGACTTCCAGGGAATATTTAATGAGGGAATAAAGCAGATGAAGAGGGGAGTGTGGACTTGCCTAGAAGGGAAGTTCTTTCCAGAGCTGGAAAGGCCTAGGAGTTTCTCTTTAGATCTTAACCCTTTTTCCCTTCCATAGCCATGTTCCTGTGACCCAGAAAGGTGGGAAACTCTATAGGGTGCCCAGGATAGCTAGACACAAGATACCAAAGATGCCATTAGGAATAGAGCCTCATTCTGAATAGCCCGTCCCTAAATGGTTGATTGGTACCCTGCAGGTCAGTAACCTGAATTCTCAGGTAGACCAGCCGGATGGCGTGACGAGACTTGGATGGCTTGCCTCCATTAACTCTGATATTCATGACGAGGACACCCACGGCGTTCCTATCGTATTCAATGTATAATGCTGGCATAAGAGCATTTTGGTTCCATGTTCTCTCTCAGTGATTGACTGTTATTATCTTTATTAAGTTTTAAATCAGTTCCATGTAAGGATGAGTGATATAGATTGTTATCTACGTTTTGCAATGGAGGAAATGAAGCAGCCAGGAAAGTTCATTTACTGACAACTTGAAATGAACATCATAGTTCCCACTGAAATAGTTCACATTGTCCAAAGCATGTATGGCATTTACTAAGATTGAATCATACAACGTTGCCAAGATTTAAGAAAAAAGGCTAATTTATAGATTCAATTTAAAATGGCCAGTAAAGGAGAAGCTCCTTTCTACCTTTCCTAATGTAAAGGGGTTCAGAGGCTGTTATTATATTTATCTAACATAAGCATAGTGGCTCCACCCCCATTATAGAAGAGATTTACCTTTTAATTCTGGGAAGGAAACTCATCAGGTTTTGAAGACTTATTGTTCATATTTTCTTTCCCCAACCTCTTGGGCTTCTACCCTGAGAATCTTCTCCCTGGAAATTTAGTCCCTCTGACAGACTAGACTTGTCCCCAATATTCCAGCCACTGGTTTGTGTCCTGCTTCAAAATGGAAGGGCCATTGAGACTCATGGCACTTCTCCCTCCATCTTTGAACAACTCCTCAGGTGTCACCAGCCCTGATCACATCAAAGTCTGATACACCTCTTTGGACAAGGACTTCTCATCTGTAAACTTCACCCCTTTTTGGCTTTCTCCCAAGACTCAGCACGACTCACAGTATGGGTCTCCTTCCCTGGCAGAGATCTGAAATCTATTTGTTGTTCACTTCAGAAATGCTTTTTTCTAGGCCACTCCGATAGGACAAGGACCCTTAATGCTCCACTCTTGAGGCCCATTCCACTTATAGGCTGGGACAGAATCTCATTTTATGGTTGGTGATTAAGAGATGGGAACAGCAGGTAGGTGGGAGAAAACCACACATCACCCAAGCAATTCAAGCAAAACCAAGCAGCACAAGTAGAGGGGACCGCAGCACAGAATGATGGAGGAGGAAGGGGAGATGGTCACTGTTGCTGTGTCACCCTGGGCAATCTCTGGTCCAGCTTGGCTGGGTGTGTGGTGGGAAGAAGTTGGGTATGCTGTTCTGCATCAGCAGCCTCCCATTTTTGTGTATGAAATTAAACCAGTGAGGGAAGAATGGCAAGTGCTTGGTGGCCCGAATGCTTTGAAGTCTATGCGTCCTCTGCAACCAGCTAGGAATAATCACAAAGGAGAAGGTAATTTGGGAATGGGGATTTGTTGCTCAGTTCAGAAGTGCTTTCTTAAAAATATCAATTTCTTTTCTCTCCTTCAAGTGCCAGGAATGATCATTTCATTTCGGTTCATTCCTCCTTGTTTTTGTGCTATAAATATTACAAAGGAATAGGGAAATAACTTCCAATGTTTAATGTCAGGCCACCACACGGCAAAAAGACAGAAGTACCAGAAGCTCTTAGTGGGCAAGAACTAAATGTTTTTCCTTTCCCCAGTTTTGATTTTGGGAAGGGATGTGGCACCATGGAAGGGCATTGACTTGTGAGTCTTGTGACTCAGGTCCTTGCTCTGTCATTAGCCAGCTGTCTGTTCCCTCTCATGTCCTCAACTGCTCATTAACAAAATGTGTGTTTGGATAATCCAGGGGCTGATTTCTAATCAGTGTGTCTAATCAGTGAGCTTGGGACACATACAGCACCCCTTTGCAGCCACTATCATCTATGTCTAGATATGGTTTCCTAGAGGCCCGAGTGAATTATTAGATTTATGGTTTTATATTGTTTTGAAAAATTTAAAAGTTATTGAACATAAAAAACATTAATATAGCAAAACTCTAGGTACAGATCACCAAATGAAGAACAATTAACATTTTCCATTATTTCAGATTTTACAAAACATGAAGTATTAATTTTTTGCCTCTCCTCTTTTAAAGATACTACTACTTTGAGTCTGGTGAGTATTGATTCCAATCTAAGTACCTAAAGATGCATCCATTAGGAAATTAAAGAGTTGTTTCCTGTGTTGTAAAAAGTTACTAAGTATAGCTGCATGCAGTGGTGCACATCTGTAGTCCCAGTGACTTAGGAGGCAGAGACAGGAGGATTGCAAGTAAGTTATATCAAACTATTTTTATCAGTCTATGGTTTGTGTTTTGCTTATAAATTTATAATTTTGAGACTTATCATACTGATACTCCAGTATCCATGGTATAGCTCTAATTTATTGAAATATCATAGAATTTCACACTATAGTTATCCTCAAATTTATTTAATTATTCACTTGTTTGGTTATTTATATTTAGATTATTTTCATTTTTTAATTATAACAGGTGATGCTGCTCTGAACACTGTTCATATCTCCTTGTATACTTGCATAAAAATTTCCCTAAAGCATATACTAGAGGTAGAATTTCTAGGAAAAAGTGGAGTCCAAATTGCCAAATTGCTCTTCAAAACAGGTAAAATAGGAACTGAAGAAGGAAAATTGGGTAAAGTTTATAAAAGCCTTTAGAAGTAGATAACTGTCAACCAAGTGCTGATGACTGGGTGTCTCTGGGGCAGCCTGGGAGGGGGGCACTCCAGGAAGAGAGAGCAGGTGAGCAAAGCATGGAAGAGTGAAGTGGCCCGTCTTATTGAAAAACTAGCAGGTTGGCACATGCAATGCAACTGGAGGAAGAAGGGGTGGAGGATGTGAAGTAAGAAAGAGGGGGAGGGCAGAGGCTTTTACATGCTATTCTATGAAAAGTACATTGTGAATAAATCCTGAGGACATGAAGAACTATTGAAATTTTAAGACTTGAACAGTAATATGATCTGATTTGCATGTTAGAAAAATTTCTTCTGGCATCATTTGGGAAATTGGAAGGGTTCACATGGTTTTTAAGAGTGTGTAGTTCTCTTGGCAGACAGAACTTAAATAGTTTTGTGAACTTAGAAATTTATTTAACTTCACTTACCTTCATATGTCTTTCTGCAAAATGGAGCGAATTATATGCTTATTCCATTGGGGTGTTAGAGGATTAAATAAATGTGATACTTCTCACAAAGCCTGGCATATTACTGCAAGCAAAATTAGGTAGGAGAAATGCAGGGAACTTACTAGATTTGAAGATCCTTGGGACCATCCATTTCTATATAGAAGAGAGCTTACTCTTTTGGATTGTTCTAGTACTATTTTTTTTAAATTTTAAATTTAATTTGTTCTAATTAGTTGTACATGACAGTAGAATGCATTTATACATTTTGATAGATTATGCAAAAATAGAGTAAAATATCTCATTTTTCTGATTATACATATTGCAGGATCACATCTGTCATGCAGTCATACATATACTCTTTTTTTTTCTTTTATTTTAATTAAAAATCATAAATTTACATAGGGCAATGTTGTTTGATTCATTCTGTTATTTTTTCCCTTCCTCCCACCTCTCCCACCCCTCTTTTCCCTCTATACAGTCCTTCCTTCCTCCATTCTTACCCTTCTCCTTATCCCTAACCCTAAACTAACCCTAACCCTAACACTAACCCCTCCTACGCCCCCCCCCATATGTCCTCATCCGCTTATCAGCTAGATCATTCGTCCTTTGGTTTTTTGAGATGAGCTTATCTCACTTAACATGTCTGCAAATGCCATAATTTTATTATTCTTTATGGCTGAGTAATATTCCATTGTGTATATATGCCACAGTTTCCTTATCCATTCATCAATCGAAGGGCATCTAAGTTGGTTCCACAATCTGGCTATGGTGAATTGAGCAGCTATGAACATTGGTGTGGCTGAATCACTGTAGTATGCTGATTTTAAGTCCTTTGGGTATAGGCCAAGGAGTGGGATAGCTGGGTCAAATGGTGGTTCCATTCCAAGTTTTATAAGGAATCTCCACACTGCTTTCCAGAGTGACTGCACTAATTTGCAACCCCACCAGCAATGTGTGAGTGTACCCTTTTCCCCACATCCTCCTCAACACTTATTGTTGCTTGTATTCTTGATAATCACCATTCTAATTGGGGTGAGATGGAATCTTAGGGTAGTTTTGATTTGCATTTATTTTATTACTAGAGATGTCGAACATTTTTTCATATATCTGTTGATCGCTTGTAGGTGTTCTTCTGTGAGGTGTCTGTTCATTTCCTTAGCCCATTTGTCGACTGGATTATTTGTATTCTTGGTGTAGAGTTTTTTGAGTTCTTTATAGATTCTGGATATTAGCGCTCTATCTGAAGTATGAGTGGCAAAGATATTCTCCCACTCTGTAGGCTCTCTCTTCACATTACTGATAGTTTCCTTTGCTGAGAGAAAGCTATTTAGTTTGAATCTATCCCAGTTGTTGATTCTTGCTTTTATTTCTTGGGCTATGGGAGTCCTGTTAAGGAAGTCTGATCCTAAGCTAACAAGTTGAAGGTTTGGACCTAATTTTTCTTCTATAAGATGCAGGGTCTCTGGTCTGATTCCGAGGTCCTTGATCCATTTTGAGTTGAGTTTTGTGCAGGGTGAGAGATAGGGGTTTAATTTCATTCTGTTGCATATGGTTTTCCAGTTTTCCCAGCACCATTTGTTGAAGAGGCTATCTTTTCTCCACTGCATATTTTTGGCCCCTTTGTCTAGTATGAGAAAATTGTATTTATTTGGGTTTGTGTCCATGTCCTCTATTCTGTACCATTGATCTACCTGTCTATATTGGTACCAATACCATGCCGTTTTTGTTACTATTGCTTTGTAATAGAGTTGAAGATCTGGTATTGCGATACCCCCTGCTTCGCTCTTTCTACTGAGGATTGTTTTAGCTATTCTGGGTTTCTTATTCTTCCAGATGAATTTCATAATTGTTTGCTCTATTTCTGTAAGGTACATCATTGGGATTTTAATTGGAATTTCATTGAATCTATATAGCACTTTTGGTAGTATAGCCATTTTGACAGTATTAATTCTTCCTATCCATAAACATGGGAGATTTTTCCATCTTCTAAGGTTTTCTTTAATTTCTTTCTTTAGTGTTCTGTAGTTCTCATTGTAGAGGTCTTTCACCTCTTTTGTGAGATTGATTCCCAAGTATTTTATTTTTATCGAGGCTATTGTGAATGGGGTAGTTTTCCTAATTTCTCTTTCTGAAGATTCATCACTTATGTATAAAAATGCATTGGATTTATGAGCATTGATCTTGTAACCTGCTACTTTACTAAATTCACTTATGAGTTCTAAGAGTTTTCTGGTGGAATTTCCAGGTTCCTCTAAATATATAATTGTGTCATCAGCGAACAGGGATAGTTAGAGTTCCTCTTTTCAAATTCATATCTCTTTAATTTCTTTGGTTTGTCTAATTGCTCTGGCTAGAGTCCCAAGAACAGTGTTGAATAGAAGTGGTGAAAGAGGGCATCCCTGCCTTGTTCCAGTTTTTAGGGGGAATCCTTTCAGTTTTTCACCATTTAGAATGATATTGGCCATGGGCTTAGCGTAGATGGCCTTCACAATGTTAAGGAATGATCCCACTACCCCAATTTTTTCTAGTGTTTTGAGCATGAAGGGATGTTGTATTTTATTGAATGCTTTTTCTGCATCTATTGAAATAATCATGTGATTCTTAACTTTTAGTCTGTTGATATGGTGAATGACATTTATTGATTTCCTGATGTTGAACCAACCTTGCATCCCTGGGATAAAACCCACTTGATCATGGTGCACTATCTTTTTAATATATTTTTGTATGCGATTTGCTAATTTTGTTGAGAATTTTTGCGTCGATGTTCATTAAGGATATTGGTCTGAAATTTTCTTTCCTCGAAGTGTCTCTGTCTGGTTTAGGTATCAGGGTGATATTGGCTTCATAGAATGAGTTTGGGAGGGTTCTCTCCTCTTCTCTTTCATGGAATACTTTGAGGAGTATTGGAATGAGTTCTTCTTTAAAGGTTTTGTAGAACTCGGCTGAGAACCCATCTGGTC
The DNA here is from genome assembly GCF_902686455.1 of Sciurus vulgaris. Classification (NCBI taxonomy): domain Eukaryota; kingdom Metazoa; phylum Chordata; class Mammalia; order Rodentia; family Sciuridae; genus Sciurus; species Sciurus vulgaris. Next base: position 115,829,146 of record NC_136466.1, read on the forward strand.
CTGGACTTTTCTTTGTTGGTAGGCTTTTGATGATCTCTTCTATTTCATTGCTTGAAATTGATTTATTTAAGTTGTGTATGTCCTCCTCATTCAGTTTAGGTAATTCATATGTCTCTAGAAACTTGTTGATGTCTTCGAGGTTTTCTGTTTTGTTGGAGTATAGATTTTCAAAATAGCTTCTAATTATGTTTTGTATTTCACTTGTGTCTCTTGTGATATTTCCTTGTTCATTCCGAATTTTAGTAATTTGAGTTTTCTCCCTCTTTCTCTTTGTTAGTGTGGCTAAGGGTTTATCAATTTTGTTTATTTTTTCAAAGAACCAACTATTATTTTTTTAATTTTTCCGATTGTTTCTTTTGTTTCAATTTCGTTGATTTCGGCTCTGATTTTAACTATTTCCTGTCTTCTACTACTTTTGGTGTTGGTCTGCTCTTCTTTTTCTAGGGCTTTGAGCTGTAGTGTTAAGTCGTTTATTTGTTGATTTCTACTTCTTTTGTTGAATGCGCCCCATGAAATAAATCTTCCTCTAAGTACTGCTTTCATAGTGTCCCAGAGATTTTGATATGATGTGTCTTTGTTCTCATTTACTTCTAAGAATTTTTTAATTTCCCTCCTGATATCTTCTGTTATCCATTCATCATATAATAGTGTATTATTTAATCTCCAGGTATTGGAGAATTTTCTGTTTTTTATTCTGTCATTTATTTCTAATTTCAGTCCATTATGATCTGATAGAGTACAAGGTAGTATCTCTATCTTCTTGTATTTGCTAACAGTAGCTTTGTGGCATAAAACATGGTCTATTTTAGAGAAGGATCCATGTGCTGCTGAGAAGAAAGTGTATTCATTCTTTGTTGGATGGTATATTCTATATAAGTCGGTTAAGTCTAAATTGTTGATTGTGTTATTGAGATCTATGGTTTCTTTATTCAATTTTTGTTTGGACGATCTATCCAGCAGGGAGAGAGGTGTGTTAAAATCACCTAGTATTATTGTGTTGTGGTCTATTTGCTTTCTGGAATTGACAAGGATTTGTTTGACGTACATGGATGAGCCAATGTTATGATTGTTATGTCTTGCTGATTTATGGTTCCCTTAAGCAGTATGTAATGTCCTTCTTTATCCCTTCTGACTAGTTTTGGCTTGAAGTCCACATTATCTGAAATGAGGATGGATACTCCAGCTTTTTTGCTGTGTCCGTGTACATGGTATGTTTTTTCCCATCCTTTCACCTTTAGTCTATGGGTATCTCTTTGTATGAGATGAGTCTCTTGCAGGCAGCATATTGTTGGATTTTTCTTTTTAATCCAATCTGCCAGTCTATGTCTTTTGATTGATGAGTTCAGGTCATTAACATTCACAGTTATTATTGTGATATGATTTGTATTCCCAGTCACTGGACTCATTTTTGTTTTTTGACATGATTTGGTTTCTCCTTTATTTGGCTATTCCTTTAGGGTAGTTCCTCCCGTTGCTGATTTACATCATTGTTTTTCATCTCTTCCTCATGGAATATTTTGCTGAGAATGTTTTGTAATGCTGGCTTTCTTTTTGTAAATTCCTTTAGCTTTTGTTTATCATGGAAGGATCTTATCTCATCGTCAAATCTGAAAGTAAGTTTTGGTGGGTATAAAATTCTTGATTGGCATCCATTTTCTTTCAGGGCTTGGTAAATGTTGTTCCAGGCCCTTCTAGCTTTTAGGGTCTGGATTGAAAAATCTGCTGATATTCTATATTTGTTTCCCCCTGAATGTAATCTGATTCTTTTCTCTCGTGGCCTTTAAAATTCTGTCTTTATTTTGTATGTTAGGTATTTTCATAATAATGTGCCTTGGTGTAGGTCTGTTGTAATTTTGTATATTTGGAGTCCTATAAGCCTCTTGTACTTGGATTTCCATTTCATTCTTCAGATTTGGAAAATTTTCTGATATTATTTCATTGAATAGATTGTTCATTCCTTTGGATTGTTTCTCTAAGCCTTCCTCAATCCCAATAATTCTTAAATTATTATTAAATTATTCTTCATGATATCCCATAATTCTTGTAGATTCTGTTCATGATTTCTTACCATCTTTCCTGTTTGGTCAACCTTGTTTTCAAGATTAAATATTTTGTTTTCAATATCTGAGGTTCTGTCTTCCAGGTGATCTATCCTATTGGTTATGCTTTCTATGGAGTTTTTAACTTGGTTTATTGTTTCCTTCATTTCAAGGATTTCTGTTTTTTTTTTTTTTTTTTCAGTATCTCTAACTCTTTATTGCAATGCTCTTTTGCTTCTCTTATTTGCTCTTTTAACTGTTGGTTGGTGCGTTCATTTAATGCCTGCATTTATTCTTTCATCTTCTTGTTTGCTTCCCTGATGTTTTAATTATGTTCATTCTGAACTCCCTTTCGGACATTTCTTCTGCTGTGCTGTCATTGGGTTTTATTGATACAGTATCTAGGTTTGTTTGGGACATTTTCTTCCCTTGTTTTCTCATATTGGTCAGATGTCAGTGGGACTCAGTGATATTGTAGATTTCCTCTATTGGCTTATAGTGTAGATTTGCAGTGTATCACCTACCAGCCTTCAGTTGCCTGAAGTCTTGGATTAACTTGATAATGTAGTGCTTCTGAAGAACGCTGGCCCTAGCCCACTACTGGTTCCAGGGAGAGAGCTGGAGAGGTCTCTTGCTGCCCAGCCCTGTTCCCAGAGGCTGCTTGCAGTTCGGAGGCCTCCACTGGCTTGGGGACTTGTTGCTGGCTCTGTGTAGACAGGCTCTCACTGGGTGGTCTGCCCCAAGAAGCTAGCCTAGAGAGGCGCTTCCTGCCGGAGGGGGCTGGGCTGCTTGGGGAAGTCCCTGGCACCCTGTGCTGGTCTCTGAAGCAACCTGCGGGTGGGCCGGAGCTGGCAGTGGGGCGGGTCGGAGCTGGCCGAGCTGCTTCTGTGCAGAAAGGCTCTCACTGGGGGGCCTGCTCCGCGAGGCTGGAGAATCTGTCCCTGTGGGAGGAGCCCACGGCCAGAGTGCACAGAGCTGCCTGGGGGAGACTCTATCTGCCCTGTCCTACTCTAATAAGCCGCTTGAATCCGGGCCTGCCACCCAGCTGAGCTTCACTGGGTGGGGGAGACTCACCCCGTGGTTCTATTTTAGTCCAAGTCTCTCAATGCCTCCCCTTTTTGAATCCTGGGTTCTGGAGCGACTGGAGATGCAGTCACCCTCTAGTCCGCCATCTTGGATCGCCCCGTGAAATAAGCCTGCAACTGGAGGGGGACAAGGCTGCCTGGAGAGGTCTCTGGCTGCCCAGCCCTGGTCCCAGAAGCTGCTTGCGGGTCAGAGGTATCTGCTGGCTTGGGGACTTGTGGCTGGCTCTGCATCGAGAGGTTCTCACTGGGCGGTCTGCATACATGTACTCTTGATAAGAATCAGAATCAATCCTAATCTAGATTGACTAGATGGTCAAATTAATTCTAGCAAAAGGAGGGAAAAGAAAACACAAAGGACAACAGAAATAAATGTCAATACCAATTGACAAAGAGTTTGTGATTTTATTGTATAATGGAACCAAATGTACTTGAAAAAGATTGCAGAATATTTCAAATACGAAGGTACCAACTGGAAGTGACACTGAGTGGAAGGGCACCAGGGAATGGATATGGTTAATCTGACCTTTCTCTGGAATAACTGTAGAATGAGTCAGTCGTAGACATTGTGTAATTTATTTTTATGACTTGCATTCAAGGGAAATGTTTAATTCAGGGATAAATATATAAATATTCCATCTTTGTTACAGTTTGGGTGGGAATGACCCCCTCAAAGATTTGGTCCTCAGTTGGAGGTACTATTGGGAGGTGGTGGAAACTGTAGGAGTGGGTCTAGTTGGAGAAAGTAGGTCACTTGGGGTATGTCATTGAAGGGTTATGTCTTGTCCTCAGCCCCTTGGGGCTTGCTCTCTCTCTCTCTCCCTCCCTCTCTCTCTATCCTGACTGACATGTGAGCGACTGCCTCTCCATGTCCTCTCTACCATGATGCTTTCCCCACCAATATCCAGAGACAACAAAACCAAATAGCCAAGAGTTTGATACTTCTGAAATTGTGAACCAAAATAAATCTTTTCTCCCTTAAGCTGGCTTTTCTCAGATATTTTGTCACTAGGATAGAAAGTTGACAAACACAATTTTGAACATCTGAATCAGCATTTGTGAATTCCTACCCCTACCCACCCAGCCCTTGTTGCAAAGTGTGCATCCTAGAAAGAATGTGGAAGTAGGACACTCCCATTCCTAGCACTTCTCTACTGATGGGTTTCCACCCCATTTAACAGATATTAACGCGTCTCCAAGTCCCCTGGACAATTTATAGGCATTTCTACCAGAAATATAAGAACTCAGCTGCCTTGTCATTGGAAGTCCTTCCTGAAGAATCATATTTTAAAATAATAATGAATTCTGATGGTTCTAGGAGACAAGAATGGATACTCTGAAATACAGTAATGCAGATGTGTGTTTCCTCTGCATATCACAGGTGGGCCAGCCTCCTGCTAGAAGGTAGCTCCTGGTAGTATAGGTGTGTCTGCTTGGCAAGTGGCACCTCTTTGACCATGGACCTCAGATTGGGTGATGTGCCAGGTGGTATGAACTGCTCTCAGGATGTGCTTCTTAGGGACATTTTGCAAACTATTTTTATTTTGGTTTTAAAAATGTAGTGCTTGAGGGAAAAGAGAACATACTTTTCACAGATGGAAAAATCCCCTAGTAGGGTGCCCATCACCCTCACTGCTGACCACATGACCTCTGGCAATCCACTTTGCCTCTTTAGCTTCAGATTGTTGTACCAAGAAAGAGGTTGAATGAGGAGATCTCTAAATTCCTTTCCAGTTTCAAATGCTATTATTTGCCACTGCTCACAGATACTTAAAAATCAAATAAAATTCTACAATTGTTTTCTGAGAAATGTTTATCAGCCTCACAAAAAAGGAAGCCTGGAATGAAAAAACAAGAATGGGCTATTCTACTGGCTATTCTACTGAAATACCATATTTTAACTTGTTGAGGCTTGGGATAATGCAAAACAATTGCATCCCATGCAAGAATTGTGGAGAAAGTAGGTATTTATCAGACAGAGGGATGGGGAAACTTTACGCCTAAGGTCAAATCTGGCCCACTGCCTGTTTGGAAAATGAAGTTTACTGGACCACAGCCACGCTCATTCATTACACTGTATGGCAACGGAACAGTATGGTGGCAACAGAGACTGTACAGCTTGCAAAGCCTAAAATATTTACTCTCTGGCCCTTTACAGAGGAAGTAAGCCAACCCTGCTGTGGAGAATCAAAGTGAGTTCTTTTTTTTTTTTTTTTTTGCAGGGACAGGTACCAGGGATTGAACTCAGGGGCACTCAGCCACTGAGCCACATCCCCAGCCCTATTTTGTATTTTATTTAGAGACTGGTTCTCACTGAATTGCTTAGCACCTCGCTTTTGCTGAGGCTGGCTTTGAACTCGCAATCCTCCTGCCTGGACCTGTGGGATTGTAGGTGTGCGCCACTGCACCAGGCTTCCCTCCCTTTTAATGGGTGCAGCCCCTGGATCTACATGTGGATTTGCACTGCCTCCTCGGTGGCTTTGGAGTTTGACTCTACACAATGAATATTTTTTTTTGTGGAATGACAGCAAAGGTGAACATTTAAATTAGAGATGTTCTGAAGCAGGGGAACTTACACACTCCTCCATGTAACTCCCAGTTATGAGCTGCTCTGATGTGGAGGGCAAGCCTTGTGATGGGGGTGTGGGGCCTGGGGGGAAAAAGATGACTGATGTAAGGCACAAAGTCCACCACCCTGGGCCAGGCCCTGATCCTTTCTAGCACTAGAAGGATTTCTCTGAAACATAGATTTTCACCCATGACTTTTCTCCGTTCTTATTATGGACAGAATAAAATCCACCCTTGTCAACAGAGAAAATAAAGCTTCCAGTATCCATTGTTAATCTCCACGCAACCTTGAATTCTATTTCCTCTGATCTTAAACGTGAGAACACGTTCTGAGTGCAACTTATGCTTTTGACCACCCCTCCCCCTTTTCTTACAATGAAGATGTCATGTGCTGGACAGGGCAGGTCCATACTGCTGCTGATGCCTGCAGTGCCAGGGGCACTGGAGCAGAGTGTGCCTTCCAACGTATTTGTAGAGAAAATGAATGAATCAATACGTGCATGCTGCTTTGCCATGAAACATAATGTTTTAAAGTAAAAAATAAAAACTGAAACAAAATTTGTGAGCAGCTTAAAGGACATGGTCATGTAGATAAGAGAAAATGAATTCTGAGAAAGTTTGGGTTCTAGTGTTGGATCCACCAGGATATGACACTGAGAAAGTGACCTAGCCCTTTGAAGTCCCAGTTTCTGCACATGTTTTTAAAAACTGAAACAAACAACAACAACAAAAAAGAAATTTGTTTGCCGGGGTCCTTAAATTCCTTTCCGCTTTAATGTTCTTGTTTCTGGCTATTATTTTGATGTCAAGTGCCAGTTAGCTACGCAATCTGAATACCCTAAATATTGCAATGAATTTTATAGGAACTTGTCCTTCTGAGGAAAGTGTTTTTTGGAAAATGTGGATTCTGAAATGAGATTTACAGGAAGGAAGGGGATTCTTAATTAGGTAGAATTTTATCGTCATCACAGAAAAAAAAAAAAAACAACTAGAAAAGCACACTAGCTTAGGGGAAATTATTGAGAGAAAGAGCAGAACTAAGAGTGAATGGGAAACAGTGGGAAAAAGCACCAGCTCCTCCCACGAAGCTCTCTTCCTCCTCATATGCACATGACCTCACTCTCCCACATACAGGCTCAGAGAATTTCAAGTCATGGCAAGTGTCGTTAAATATTTATGCTCTAAGATTTTGAAGAAGATATTCTTTTCCCTACTCCCCAGTCTCTTTCTTTCTCTCCCTCATTTACTCTTTTTCAGGGTGACCCCATACAGCCCAGAATAGTCTGCTCTCAGCTCTCACATCTCAGGTCCACTTAATATATTTCCCATTTAGTGAAGGTTCAAAGATTAATAAGGCAAATGCATTAAAATGTCCTCAGCCTAGTAGAAAGGCTTTCCATAGATTGGGAAGTTACTCATGATTGTATATAACTCAAAAACTCCCCAGAGAAGAGTGGGGGATCCATAGAAGCAGCTGTCCCTGTCTTTATTTATGCTCAAGGCCACAAGGGCACTTCCCTCGTGAGATTGTGGAGAGGAGCCATTTTGCTCCCATGTGTGTGAAATTTCTGGAAGATTTTATTTCAGAAAAGATCAAGGCTCTGAAGAAGACACAGGCTCAACTGGCAGGCAGCCTCCTAAATTCATATTCCATGTTGCCTTTGCACTTGGTGTTCAGTGGGAAGAATTCTCACAGTTCTGATTTTTATCAAAGAATTTTCAGTAGCATTTTCTGTCCAGAGAAAGTAGCTAGATCCTGAAAGGTGTTCCATTTCTCACTAACCAAAAAATCAGTCAATCAGTAGGGACTTTAAAAAGATTGATAATTAAGTGATTTTATTTTTTTAGAATCATTTTAAGTCTACAGAAAAATTGAGGAGAAAGTTCAGAGAGATCCCATATATTATCTCCTCCCTTCGAGCTCTCCCTATTATTAGCATCTTGCATTACTGTGGTATGTTTGTTACAACTGATCAATGAATGTTGACATATTATTATTAATAAAGCACATGGTTTCCCTGCAGGTTCACTCTTTGCATTGTATAGTTCTATGGGTTTCAGCAACTGTGTTATGTCATGTGTTTTCCATGAGAATATTGCCTAAAGAGTTACACTGTCATAAAATTCCTCCATACCCCAACTTTTTATTCCTCCCTCCTGGCAACTACTGGCCATTTTTACTATCACTATAGATTTTCCTTTTCCAGGATGCCATATCATTGGAATCATACAGTATGTAGTCTTTTGAAACTGGATTTGTTTTTTTTCACTCACCAATACTCATTTAAGATACTTCCTGGTTTTGTGTGGTTTCATAGATCATTTATTTAAAAAAAATTATAAAAAAACCTGAATAATATCCCATTGTATGAATTCACGTTAGTTTGTTTATCCATACCTAATGAAACATATCTTGGTTGCTTTCAAGTTTTGGCAATATGAATACAGCTACTATAAATATCCATGTGCAAGTTTTTGTGTGGAAATAAATTTTCAACTCATTTGAGTAATAAAAAGGAGTGTGTTTGTCAATCATATGGTAAGAATATGTTTAGTTTTGTAAGAAACTGCCAAATTTTCTTTCACACTGGCCATACCATTTCCCACCAGCAATTAATGAGAGTGCCTGTCCCTTCACATCCTCACCAGCATTTGTGCTGCCAGGATTTTGGATTTTGCCATTCTAATAGGTGTATAGTGATGTCTTGTTGTCATTTTAAATTTGTAATTTCCTGACAATATATGATTCTGAGTATCTTTTCATAAGCTTATTTGTATATTTTATTGGTGGTGTCAATTTAGTCAACTTTCCCTTGCTGTAATAAAATATCTGAGATAATCAATTTAAAAAGAGGAAAGGTTTATTTTGACTCATGGTTTCAGAGATTTCAATTCATGGTCACTTAGCCTTGCTGCTTTGGGCCTGTGGTGACAGAGTATTTAATGATGAGAGTGCATGGCAGAGGAGGTCTGTTTATCTCATGGATGCTAGAAGTCAAAAAATAAAAAAGAAAGAAAGAAGGAAAGAACAAGAAAGGGTTGGAAGGTTGGGTCCCCATTACTTCCTTCAAGGGCACAACCCCAATGACCTAGCTTTCTTCCACTAGGACCCAGCTCCTAAAGGTTCTACCACCTCCCAATAGCACCACAGGATGGGGACCAAGCCATTAATACTTGGGTCTTTAGGGGACATTCCAGATTCAAACTATAGTAGGTAATTTTTTTCAAAATAAAATTTTAATTGGTTCTCCCATTTTTGCCTATTTTTAAATTAGGTTATTTATTTTCTTATTTTTGAGTTGTAAGGGTTCCTTGCCTATTTTGGATCACTAGGTTTTAGTGAGCTACTTCGGCTATGGCAGGAGTGTGGCAGCCACAGAGTGTGCTGAGTTTACCCTGCCCTCAGTGGGCTCCTCATCTGGATGAGAATCAGGACCCCAAATGTGCACACATGAAACAGAACTGCACAGACAATTGTCACTATAAATGTATTTGTTTCTGTTTGTGGGACACAATATGAAATCCCACTTTAGATCCGTTTTTTCTAGTCTTTCAGGTAGAGGAGTGTCCCTGGTCTCTCATTCTTGCATATTCCATTGTTTCCTAGATGCCCCCAACATGCACTCACATGGATCGGCAAGTCAGAGGCTCATGTTGTGTGTCACTGAGGGGAACATTCACTTTAAGGCCATTTTCTAGAAATCAGCTTTGTGATAAAAGTCTATATTAGCCTTTCATATAAAGAGTGTGGTATGTGATATCCTAGGTTCACTCAGTAGAAGTATATAAGAATTTTTAATTAATGAGGGTTTTTTGGTTTGCTTGTTTGAAAGATACCCTTTGAAGAAAGAAAGCCAGGTTAGGAAATATCCACTCTGTTGATTATACAGGGAGAAATCTTGAAATACTTACCATGATGATATTTGAGATTAGGAGAGAGAAAATTTGGAGATCAAGAGGTGTTTTTGGAAAATGTTTCTTACTCCCACTGCAGGAAGGCAGTGAGGTGAACTTAATGAAAACTCAATGCTCTCAAGCGACCTCGCACTTCAGTAACAATGAGGCATTCATTGCATTTGCTTGGCACTTCCCAGTTCACAGAACATTATCTCACATTGCTACTCACAACCCAAGGTAGTAATTATTGTGAGTTTTGTTTTATAGATTGGGAAGCTGTCTAAGAAAGATCAAGGGATTTGGTGAAGAATGCACCACTCATTTCCCTGTGAACTACAGTATTTGACCCCAAGTTCAATGTTCTAGAGTGAGATTGTCTATTTTATGGCCTGGGTTTCCTGTGGATAGTCATTATTCACCCCTCAGTGATACTGCCTCAAAAGAGTGAGTTCTATCAGAGTCATGTTTTGATTTTGCTTCATAATCATCTCTATGAGACCTACTTGTTTGATTTTGTTTGTTGCATTTATTGTATTAAATTATGGAGTTTTTAAATAAAGGACTTTTTAATTTAATATAACCCATTAAAGACAGGAAGTATTCATTGTACATATTAAATGAAAATAAAATAATAAATCAGAATGAGTACAGTGATTTAATTTTGCTATGAAAACATGCTACATATAGGCAATAATATTGGAAGATTATAAAACAAATTGATAACAGAGATTATATCTGGGTGATGAGATTATGGACACTTATAAGTAATATTTTTTTTTCATTTTTACTGTACTTTCCAGATTTTTCTACAATAACATGTGTTACTTTTGTGATGAGACTAAATAAAGGCACAATAAATGCCATTACAAGATTACTATAACTTTCTTGGCTGTAACATTCTCCAAATGTCTCAACTCAGAGCCAATATTTCCATCATCCTTCTCTACATGTGAAGCTGCCGTAAACATACAGCATGGACACTTGGTCATCGCAGCCATCAGTCATAGCACATCACAGTATCAGGCACGACCCCTCAAACCTGGCCTACCCAGAACCCCCTGGGGGAAACATTGTAACGTGTGTTACATGGCTATTTTGCTCCACGCTCAAGAAGCTGAATTGTCAGATGGTGAGCTTAAGCCAAGTCAGAAACATATGCAGAGAAACACAAATTATTTTCAAAAAGCCAGAGGGCAAGAGTAGACATACCACTAGAGGGTTAGGGCTGAGTGGAACTGAAAGAAAGCAGAAACAAGAGCCACAGAGCAAGGTTTGAAGTGAAATGAGGAAGATTGGGACATTGTTTTGAATAGGCCTATAAAGTCGAAGTTGCCTCTAGCCCAGTTGGTTATTTTATCCTTTGACTGGGTTGGGGTAGGAGGCAAATAGCCTGTTTAAGGAAAGATAACAGGTATACAGGTCATGACTAATGAATATACATAAAGTCCAATTGCAATTATTTAAAGACTTTGCAGGAGGAGACTTGAGTGTAGGTATTTTAATTTGAAGGATAGATGAAATCAAACCATTAGAGATTTATTACTTTGGGTTAGAATTTTGTGTATCCAGAATTCCTCTTAAACATGCTCCCGGGTTCAACTCTCCTGAACCTCTTTTCTGACACAGAGGAAAATAAACTTTCAACTAATCTGTACATCTTCTGACTCATTCTTTCATTCTCTAGGGTTGTTACTGATTTTTCAATTTTATCTGGTTGTTAATGTGTTAATACCATCCCACAGTCTGACGGTATTTGCAATTTATAAGACAAAGAAAGAATAAACAAATCCTAACCCCAGATGAAGAATATCTGTTGGCATGAATTTTCTTCATCCTGGCAGGTTTTGATAGGTTCTTCTGAGATTATACTATCTAAGGAGAAGCATGAGGGGTCTCTGGACCTGAGCAAGACATGACCTTGCTCTGTGTTGCCTTAAGGGCACCACTTAGTTACTGACCAGGCTTAGTGAAGCACACTTCTAAGAAACTTGCTCAAATGCCTTCCTTTGATCACAGTTGTGCTGGGGGCCTTGAAGCCAGCACTCTTCTAATTGTCTGGAGATGCAAGATCTTTTGTCCAATTACTCTACACCCAAGTCTTAAGAACTTTACTGATGGAAAGTATGACTCATGGTGGCCTGCTGCATACCCCATTGTTCTGAGGTCCTATTGCCTGAGGATCTTCATTTTCTTGGGAGTATCCTAATTGCTTTTTCTGCTACTGGTCCATAAATAGAAAGTAGGTTTATTTTTGCCAGGGCTAATTTATTTGTAAACATATCATGAGTTTCAGTTCTAGAAGAAGAGGAAGAAATTCATGAAAGCCAGAAGATAGGTCCAGAATTGGATGAATCCTAGTTTCTTTGTTAAAACTTATTCCTCTCCCAGAACAGAATGAGGCAATCTCTTCACCTTGGGGAGGAGAGACAAGAGAAATCATAACATTTCCATAGACTTTCTCTTCCAATCACCTTGAACAGAGGCCACAAATAAGTCAAATACAAAAGGAAAATGCTGTTTGGCTTCTTTTGCTTAAGCCTGGAGTTGGAGTGAATCTTCTGTGCAAAACTGCCACCTAAGGATCTCAAAGTCATTGCTAGAAGGCATTTGGGTTAAAACACAAGCAAGGGGCTGCAGGTAAGTCCTGGTTGTGAATTCTGAATGTGAAACTGCCCCATCGCTGTCTTCCTTCTCCTTCCAGTGACTGACTCTCAGGTACAGATCTCTACAATTTGGGCGACACTCAGACTTTCTCCATGGAAGATTCAGTAAGGGAAGGACAAGGTTTTCCTGGTGATGTCATGGCTGAATCCATCCTTTGAGTGATGAATTCAAATCTCACTTCATTCAGAAAGTTTTTCTATCCCTTAAGCAGAAAATTTAATTGTAATTGTTTCAAGTCTTTGCTGGAAAAGACCTAAGTGCTACATATTCATTACCTGTTGCAAAGAAATCTTATACAATGAATATTTGTATGTACATGTGTATTTCCTCCACAAGAACACAGCGAGTAAGAGGCTTTGGATAGAAATAAAATTGAATGCTTAATAGAAAAAACGATAATCTTTCTAATATCTTCAGAAAGTGACATATTATTTCAGAAGCTAGCTGGATCTTCCTACAGAGACTGCTACAAAGAATCTAGGCTGCATTTTGGGGTTTGGAGGATGCTTCATGCCTCAAGTAGAGAAGAAGCGATCCCAGAAGTGTTTCCTCCACTCAGAGCAACAAGGGAGGATTTACTAGTGTGCTGATGGCAGGTTTGAGGATCAGGTTCGTGTATTTTGTGTTGTTTTCTTGAGAGCTGGTCCTGGTGTGGTTGGTGTATGTGTGTGTGTGTGTGTGTGTGTGTGTGTGTATGTGTGTGTGTTTGAAGTCTGCACAGGAAGTTGGGGTTATGAGAACCTCATTCTAGATGATTCCAAGGCTCTGAGAGCATGGGCCAAACCATGGGCCAAGAGCAGTTCAGAATGCTGGCCATTGTGTGAAAAAGTGGGGCAGGAGGGAAGGGTGCATCCTGGTCCAGTGGCAAGGAAGCCAATGGTTTGGTGTCTGGGAGGCAAATGGGAAAGGACATTGTGACAGAGCTATCATTTAGGATTTCCTTAGTTGGCTGTATTTGTCTAACCTCCAAGGTACCTGGCCGTGACCCAGTGTGGTTAAGAATATTGCTGTGAGAACCTGGACCACAGTCGCTGTGGAAAAAGCTGTTGCCTCATTGTGGAAAGATTTTTACAATCTGCAATTTGCTATAGGCCAGCAATCCTCCCACTGACAGCCTTGAAAAAAATTAAAAATAAATTTAGGGTTTATGCATAATAAAAACTTTATGTGCCATAAAAATCGTTTCTGCGGGACTACACACAGATCCCTCCCTGCCTGAGCCACATCTTCTGGAGAGCTTGTGTTTGGTGATGTGTTGATTTAATTTTCCAATCCATGCCAAATGAAATAAATACCCCTATTTTTGATCTGGTAACATAGAGTGGATGGCCAAAGGAATTTGTGATCAAAGGTTGTGCTTCCTCAGGGACTAACAGTTGAATGATGTCTTTTAGCATATTATGGCTTCAGACAAGTTGACCGAAGACAGTCAGGCATACATGGAGACATGTAATAAAGGAACATGAAAACAAACAATTCAACTATGCCCAGCTAGTCATGCATTGGCTTCAATTGCATATACTTTCATTTGAAGTGGGTCAGTGGAATTCAGAATGTTCCATTTGCAGCATTTTAGTTTGTTAGGATTATACTGACCAAAATTAATCGAGTTTGGCTCACACAACATGATCAGCCTAATATTTACTCAGTTTTTAACGTCTGTTGGAGAAACCATTCTGAATCAATTCAAGTCAGATAAGATGTGTGTTGTTCAGTAAAAAGCTATTCATATTACTGGATACCTGGTCCAGAACTCTGCCAACCTCTCATTCTGCAGAGAAGCAAAGCTCTTCAATTTTGAAGTTGGCTGTGCACCCTCTATTAAGGGCCAGATCTTGGATGCAGGTTTAGTTAATCTCGCTACTACTAGAATGATTGTTAATCATTAACTTTATTAATTTGCAAATGTCTTCATATCTTTGATGTCACTGTCTTTGTGTTTATACAGGCACACACATACCCCTGCCATTACTGACTTCCAGAAACTTCTTCCGCTTTCATCACTCAACAGGAGCACCTGTGGTAAGAGAGTTGTCAATCACAGACTAGTCTTTTTTACAAAAATAGAAGGAACTAAATTTTAAGCAGAAGTAAGTTGCTGTTGCTGCCTTAAGGAATTTGGACCAGTTCTTCAGATATTGCATATTTGAGGAAAACTCCCAAATAGAAATCTTAAAAATAATCTGTGTTTATGAATTGAAGGATTTAAATTATAAATAAAAAGATCTCTACCCATTAAACTGAGTGGGATACTGAGACATCAGAGCACTTAGAAATGTACACAGCAGGGACAAACAGCATTTGTTCCAGTCACAGATCCTCACCCAATGTGTCGAGGCTAGATCTTATTTTCTACTAAAAATTACAAACACCAAATAATTCTAGCTTTAGTATACTTTCTTTCTTTATGTAAGTTATTTATTTATTTTTTTATAATTCTGGCATACTGAAGAAGGATGCTACCATAATAATTGCAGTGGTTCACTTTATTTGCAATGTACTATACATTACTATACATGCAGATATGCTAATGCCTTTATTTAATTAACACAACTGTAGAAGAGTCTGATTGCTGTGTCAGAAGCAAGCATCTAAACCATCAATGTTTGAGTATTTTAATGACTAGAGTCAACATTTTCGCATTTCCCTTAAGTGGGACCATCTCTTGTTATAACTATTTGTCTACATATATATTCACACCATACATACATCCAGAATCATTATAAATATTTAAAGTATCCAATTTATTTTTGTACTACTACTATTTTACACTTGAATCCTCAGAAAATATCAGCATTACCATGAAGGTCCTTTGGCATCTTGAAACTTACAGGTCATGTTGGGGTAAGAAAGACACTGTATCCCATAAGGAAGATAAAAAATAAATAATATTTCCAAAGAAGGCCTCTAGTTTTAAACAAAATAACTTTTAATAGTTCTCTACCTAGATTGCTTTTAAAGCAATACCCCAAGAATGTATGAAACAAATAGAAATATCTTCTTTTGCAATTATAGTCAGAAGATTTAAGTAGACTCCTTAATACTACCACTTCCTCTAAAATAACTATTATTCTAATTAAACTGAACAATTTGTGTGGGAAGATTAAAAAGAAGTTAATATGGGAATTTTCAAACACGCATAAAAGCTTTTAAAATAATATAATCAACCTCCACATCAACAAGCTTCAGCAGTTAGCAACATCTTGGAACAGATTTTTTGATTGAATGGCCTGTCAGAGAATATCCTAAAGTATAGAGAAGGTGTGTGACTTATACCATCTACCTTTTCTCAGTCTGAATTTCTAATAATGAAACATGCTCTGGGAAAGGATGCTTGAATAAATTGGAAGAGGTATGTTGACTTCAAAATTTGCTATAAGAAGAGGACCTAATTAGGGGAAAGGATTGGTGTATTGATTGTTTCATTTATTTAAACAGAATTTAGTCAGAATACAAGTGAATGCCAGGTGTTCTTAGGCACTACAGGCAAACACATTCATATATCCTAGGTTCCAGCCTTCTGGAAGTTGCCAATCTAATTGGAGAGGAAAACTAGCCTCCATGTCTGATCTCCTGCTTATAGAAACAGAATGGACTAGAATGGAAATGACAGATCTTTTTAGGGTTTGATGAAAAGTTCTAAAGCTTTATCTTAAATAACCATACCACACAATTAAAAAAAAAAATTCCTTTAGAAAGCACTACAGATCAGTGGGTAAAAGAGTCAGCAGTGGTTGTAGACCGGTAGATGTGTAGATGTGTAGGTACAGAATTTCTGCTGATTGAGGTCAGTCAAAAAGAACCTGTGTAGATTGGACTAGAACTCCTCAAATGGCGAAGAGAACTGATAATGACAAGACCTGAGGGGTATTATTGCAATCCAGAGAGTAAGAACACAAGAGAGAGGTTTCTACAAACCCTCTGAAGATATATTCTTCTGAGACACATGCAGAAAGGGATCAATTTTTTTCTGTGTTCTTTTTCTCTGTTCTTTCTTCTTCTTTTTGATGGTGATGGGGATTCAACCCAGGACCTCATGCATGCAAGACAAGTGCTCTGCTACTAAGCTATATCCCCAGCCTCTGTGTGTGTTGTTAGTAAAAAAAAATCCTATTTCCATTTTCAACTATTCACCAAAGGAAGTGTTCTCTAGCTGCTGAATAAATGATGAGCAACTTGCAAAATTTACTGTAAATAATTTGTTTAAAAAGGTCTTATTTCATGTTGAGGCAAATATAGGGGAGTGGAAAGAAAGAAAAGAGCTCAAAGGAAATAGAGGGTGTAGGTGGTGATGGGTAAGTAAATAAAGCCTCACCATTTGTTAGAAAGGCAGCCAGCCATACATAGTGGTTAAAACCGTAAACTTGGAAGACTAAATGCCTGGGTTCAAATTCTGCCTCTTCCATTAATTGTGTGTTGAGCAAATTACTTAACTTCTTTTTGCCTCAACTTTCTCATCTGTAAATTGGAGATAATAATATTTCCTAGCCCATGATTATTCTCAGGTAGGATTATTCAGCACACTCAGGAGGGTACATGTCATGTAATCAGAACCACATAACGTTTGCTATCTCTTCACAGTTTCTCTTACAAAGAGTGTTTTGTTGTTCGTCTCATAGCCTCAATCTAGAGTCTTACATGTGTGTTTATACTGACAAACATCTAGATAAAAAAGTTTTATCTGGTCAGATAATGCCTCCGGCTTCCAGTTTCTGCAGTTCTCTAGTTGTGTCGTGGAGAGAGAGAGAGAGAGAGAGAGAGAGAGAGAGAGAGAGAGAGAGAGAGAGAGAGAGAGAGAGAGAGAGAGAGAGGAAAAAAAGGGGTGGGGAATAAGCAGGTCTTCTGAAGTTTAGGAAGTAAAACTAAGGCAGAAATAGAAACCACAAGTATAGGTATATTCAAACCAGAATGACATAGGTGCTTAGCAGGAAAGAATATTATGTCCCATTGTGGTTTATCCACAAGTTGGAGTGCTGGGTCCATCCTGGGGATTCTGAGAGTGTTTTCAACTTAAAATTTCTGTGTTTTAGAAGAGTCAAATGACAGACTGACCTGACTGACTTCCTAAGTTAATGATTCTGTGTCAGAGATACGTTGGAGCAGGGTTATTTTTCTGTTTTGTAGAATGCTGTGATGATCAACTGCCACAGGTTTTGGAAATGGATCTCGGTTTTCCTTCTGGGCAAAGACCTTCCTTCTTGCTGTTTAAGAATATCGTCCATTCACTTTTTTTTATTCTGGCAGTTGGAAGAGTATCTACGTCACATGGGCCTTAAAATGAGTGACTGAATGAAGCAGTAGAGACCTTCCACACTAGCTGCTAGCAGACCCCTCCCCTGCTGCGGCACACTACCCAACTCCACCTGGAAAGTTGGGAAGGTGGGCACTGAGGACACTTCATGGATACCTTTGTTGGCCATCCCTCTAAGAAAGAACTGGCCTGACATTCTGAAATTGTTCATAGTGTGTTGTGAGCACAGGATGGGGCACCAAACACCCTGTGCATCACCCAGATTGTCTTAGGGGAGCTGAAAATTCCAATAAGAGCAATTTGGTTCTTTAGGTAAGTGGTGGAGCTCTTTCCTAGTAGGTGTGAGGCCCTGGGTTTGATCTCTAGCACTCCCTGCCTCCCAAAAGAGTATGGTAAATGTAAGAAGTTAAAGACGTGATCTTCATTATTGTTAGTTTTAATTTTCAAGGATACGTTCAAATTCAACTCTTCATTTCTCCCTGTTATTTCCTATGTCTACTTTGATCTCTGTTTTAAATAGGTTTAGATTTAATCCATCTTTTTCTCATATTAATTAATCTCAAATAATAAAAATCTCTGATCTATACTCATATATTATTTTAAATCACACTTTGCTGTTTTCAGACACTTATCTCCCTTATTTTCAGGCGTACCCTATGACTAATTTATTGTTTTCCTCATATTACATAAAATGACATTTAAAATGTAAGTTGCCAGGTATTTTTTAGCCTCTTAAGTTTTTTAATAGCTAAACAAACAAAAAATAAACTCATGTCCCCTAGAAATTCTGATCTATCCTGTCCTCTGAGAAAAGCAAACTTTTCACCTTTAAGTAGAAAAGATAGTAGAGTGAAACAGACTTTATTACCTCATGTACATATATGATTGCATTGATGCGATCCTACAATATATATAGTCAGAAAAATGAGAGATTACACTCCACTTACGTATGATGTATCAAAATGTATAAATGCATTCTATTGTCTTGTACAACTAATTTCAACAAAAATAAAATAAAATAAGTTAATACTTAACAAATAGTCAATATCTAAAGGTACTCTTCAACCAAGATGTGGTCAAATCTTACTCTTTATCATGTGTATTATAAAATCTGCATTCCAAAATGCAAAATTATAAAATTGAATATATGGATAAAACAATTTGCAACCCCAAATTTCTGGTTTGTGTTACCATTTAGTGTTCCTGCCCCTTCCCCCACCTGGTTGTAAATTACTTGCGCAAGACCACAGAGCTGCTAAATGGCCAAGTTCTTCCAGAGAATTCAACCTCGCCCTCTCTCAGTGCTTTTCTTGCTCAGTGTCACCTTCCAGCTCTGACACTTAAAATCCACTGTGGCCTGTGCATGAAGGATTCACGCATGGTTCCAGCAAGGAATGGAAAGCTGTGAGAGAGCACAGGAGCCTTCTTGGGAACCATTCCTTCTGTCTCTGAGTACTATAATATGACTGTGGCCAGGGGAAATTAGACAAAATGTACCAGGGCTAGATGACAAAAGAAGGGCACGATTCAGGAGAGGGCAGGGTTTCCAGGCAAGGGAATAGATAAGGCAAAAATGGAAGGATCAAATCATGGTTTGAAGATTCATGAAAGGCAGACTAAGAGGTGTAGACTAGAGAGCCTGAGACCTGAACGAGTCTAAGTATTCCTCTTATTCAACACTTTCCAGTGCATAAGTTCTCCTTTGCTCACTTTCATAAACAATAAAGACCAGAAAAAATGGAAGGCCCAAATAAGGATGGTGGAATAGAAACACAAAGAATGCAATGAGTGCAAATCTTACCTCAGAAGAGAGAGAAGTATCTTCTTTGAAGTAAGCAAGGATGATCCTGTCTTCTCATCTTGCTGCCCTTCCAGAATTCTTTGTCAGCTCTTTGGAATCCTTCCAGCTCCTGTTCCTTCTGTTGGAGTGGAATCTGTTCATTGATTATGGACCTCCCTAGTTTTGTTGTAGTGGTTCTTATAAATCATCATTATACCACCCACTACCTGAGAATATATCCTGAATCTGGAAATTATTGGACCAATCCTAGGGACCTTGGAATGCATTGAGCTTAGGCTTCTCCCAATCATCACCCATGTGGGCTCTGGGCAGGGGTTGCTACAAAATCTGGTAGCTGACAATTGCAGAAATTAATAGGCAGGTCACTGGTCTCTAAAACCCTGAAGACATTATGCAGTTTTTGCTAAGGACTTGCAGGGTCTTCTACCTTTGCCCACTTCTGTCACCTGACTTTGACTAGCTTTTATTATTATTCTTTTTGAAATTGGAGCCAAGAGGCAAAAGGAAAATTGGGTAAGATAACTCTTTGGCTTTTATCAGTCCTCTAACTCTTTTCCAAAGTCATTGCATCATGTCTAGATTTCTGCAGATAGTCTATATAAATAGCTAAAATCATTATTAATATATTAATATATTTGATATTTATTTAATCTTATGTATACTGAGAACTAGGGAGGCAAACACAGAAAGATAAGTTCCCTGCCCTGCAAGGGCTAAAAGGCCAAGAGGAAAGACATTCAGAAAATAATGATAGTAGAGCATTATGCTGGCTATAGTGAAGTATACTTTTTAATATACCCAGTTAATCTTTTTAGGGAAAGTGCCAAAAAGTTGAGAAGAATTTGGTTTCTGCTCTGAACCATTTTAGTTACTTGCAAGTTACTTTTGAAAATGCTCGCGTATTAAATTTGAGTCCAACAACACTTCTCCTGTCCTTTGTTTTTCTTCCAAGGTGATTTCCACTTCCCCTGTAGAAAGGCAGCAGTGAGAAGCAGGAGGAGTGGGCAGCTGACGTTCCGACTGCATTTTGCGTTGTCCATTCCATTCGAGGAGTTATGCAACCAGGGGGGAAATGCATTTTCCACTCGTGAGGCCCTTTGATCATTTTTGCTCTTACATAACTCCCTAACAGCTGGAGCTGTAAACTTTAAAATTGGCAGGAGCATAGTTCATATTGCGAAAGGAAGTTCAACCCAAATTTGAAGAGAAACAGCTAGATATTTTTAGTGATTCCAGCATTTGTGTTTTTTAACATTTAGTGAGTGCTAGCGATGTTCAGGGACTGTAAGCGAACCTCCTTATCCAGAGATGTCGCCATCTTGACTGAGACTGCTATCCACAGGGCCTGGCGCAGGAGAATAAGAACTGTCTTATCTTTCTTTTCATCATCAATCTCTGACTGTGGCATCTCCTCTGTCCACAGATGACTAGAGGAATTCTCATTCGAATGTCTGTGTTCACCAGAAAGTAATTCACACCAATCCACTGAGTTTTCCTCCAGCAACCTCAGGATCCTCACTGGTTTGTTTGGAAAATATGTCTCTTCTTAACAGTATTGCTCTCTTCACCTACCTGCCAAAAGATAGCCTGCATGCCTTTTCTAAAATACCTTTCCTTCATGGTCTCTCTCTCTCTCTTGTAGCTACTACTTCCTCCTCTTTTTCTTTTTCTCCTTCCTTCTTTTCATCCCCCTTTTTCTCCTTTTCATTTCTTCTTTTCCTTCTTCTGTCTCTTTTATGTTTTAAGTTTTGGACTTGAGCTGCTTATTCTATTAAGTGGAAATAAATCACTTCAAAACCACCTGTTTTGTTGCCTCAACCTCTGCATCACAATGAAAGCGTAAACTCAATTAAAATCCACTTATTCAGCCTCAATAGCTTCTTCGCTTCTGTTTTAACACCTACATAAAGTCAACACCAAATGCAGGAATCATTTTGTAAAAAGGTTATTAAACTTATAATTTGCTCAAATAAAACGAAAGAAAGGCAAATTGTGTTTTTCCTAGTGAAGCAAACTGCTGGCAACGCTGACACTGGATAACCATTCATCTATTTGGAGTTCAGAAGTAGCAAGAAATCCAGGTCTCTCTCTCTCTCTCTCTCTCTCTCTCTCTCTCTCTTTCTGTTTTCCTTTCTTTCCCACCAAAGAACTGTGGATGTGTGGAATAACACCGCCTGAAGTAATTGTTGACTAAAGAGGGATTCCAAATCTGCACCTCTAGGAGAGGTAGGTCACAGGTGAGAAAGGTGATATGTATCACCTTGATATATTTTGATCTGGTGGCTGCTATTTCAAAAGGCTCCTCTCTGAGGTACTCCAGGGTGGCTGGTCTGTTTAGAGTAATGTCTCATCTAATGTCCATGGGATTCAAGGATCCACAAGTGCTTCATTTGGAGAAGTGCCACCTGCATCCCTGCAGCAGGAAGCTGCCTTTGTCTCAACTTTTCTGGAGTCTTCCTCAGCTTTGCCAACCACCATTTGGAATTCTATTGCAGTGTAAACACAGAAGAGTGTGGGCCAATTCAATACAGTGAGATCTCACATCCTATTCCTTTCCTGCGACAGGATTCAAACTGCTTCTCCTTTGTTTAGCAGAAAAGCCAACAGATTCTGAAGTAGATGGTGTTTTGCCTGCTGCTGTTCCCAGTGCCCTCCCATCTATCGTCTTCCTTTTGTGGTCTTGCATTTGTACTTGGCCTGTCACAGCCACACTTGCTGACTGCAGAATGTTGCTGTTGCTGCGAGGCCTGCTCCCATCTACTTCAGCAGGAGGCTGTTTATGAGGGGATTCCCTGAGGCACTGAAGGCCCCCAGGGAGCATTGTGTCTTCTGAGTACTGTGTTTGGGTCACTCTGGCATCCTTCCAGGACAGGGTCAGTCTTCTGGAAGCATCTGGAGAGGATTTGCAGAAAGGAAGAGATAGCACTTCTCAGGCAGATTGTGCGAGGTTTTTTGTTTTTAGTTTTTGAAGAATTTTGATAAAATGAAAAGATGAGTAGAACAAGAGAGTGTTTGTTTTTTTTAAATCCAAATGGTATATATGTTGCTTATTCTGGTGGCCATGATCTGATCATTTCTTTAATGGTAGAAGAGTTAACGATGATTTTAACCAGTTTTTTCTTTCCCACAGAGATGCTGCTGCGCTAAGCATATCAGCCAGGCATACCTTACTTAAAGAAACAGTTGATAGGACAAGGAATAACCTCTTCACGGAGTTCAAACTGCAAGTACTCAATTACTGCTAAATGTGAGCAGTAAAGATGACGACAATGGCTACAAAGATTATGGTGCTTGTATTTGATGTGGATTCGGGAGCCAATGATTGCCACTGATTGCATGGAAATGCAAGGCACCTGTTAGCCTTTCTTCTCCTCAACCTAGCTATGAATGCCAGAAATGAGGCAGTAGATCAGAAAATGTGCTGGTACTGTTAGAAGTTTACTTGTGACCATGCAACTTTTTTTTCAGTTTTGGACATCGCAATGAAGAATTTGTACGTTAAAAAGGAAAGGGTATATGCTGAGTTCCTCTTATCTACTGGAAAGATGATGCTTATGATCTTTGCCCATTATCACTTCCTTGAAGCTTTCCTTCTATTTGAGGGTTTATTTTGGGGTGGGGGGTCAGGGTGCAAAGGTCTCATTTGAAAGAATCCAAGAAAAGTCCTGATGTGAAGTGAGAGTTTTAATGTTTTCCATGCCTCATTCTTGTGTTCTTTCGAGCAAACTCCCCAGGGATGATCATGGTGACAGTAGTTGACTTGGTTATGTTTTACACTTAACCCTTCTGCCTCAGATGCTGATATTCCCCATTTTATAGGTAAGTCAACTAAGACACAGTCAAGTTTATTCATGTGCCCAACATTATACAACTAATAAATGGTATAGACAATTTAGACTCAGGTATTCTCATTTAAAATCAAGTTTATAACTTAATGTTATGCTCTCTCCCTTATTGGAGATAATAAGAACTGTTGTTTAGTCAACAAAGATTTATGAAACTCTTATTATATATCAGGTTCTAAACTAGGCCCTGGGGATATTGAAGCAAGCTAAGTAAACATGGTTACTGTCCTCATGGAACTTAGACTGTAGCAAGAGAGATCAACATTAAGCTAATAATTAAACAAAAAATTACATAATTGAAACTATTACATATTATGAGAGCATATAACAGGATAACTATTCATTCTGAATAAGTAACTTGTAAGACGAGATCAGAAGTAGTAAGAGGGGTCAGAGGGAAGAAACATTTGTCAAAAGCAAAAGAAGGGAGAGGGATAGGGATAGGAAAGACAGTGCAATGAATCTGACAAAACTGTCACATATACATATATGTATATAACACAATGAATCTCCACATCATGTACAACCACAAGACTGAGATCCTAATTCAAATAAGATAGTCCATGTTTGTATAAATATGTCAGAATATACTCCTCTGCCATGTATATCGAAAAAGAACAAATAAATTGTAAATAAAGACAAAGGCTGATGGTTTCTATTATTCCAATAACTATATGGTAAACACATTTCAAGTACAATTTCTCCCAATAATATTTCCTTTAACCTATAGACAAAACTTGAATGTGGTTTTATATATAGAAGGTGGTTATAACTAGACCATTTTCTAGTTAGGGAACAAGTGGCTTAATCATAGGATGAGAACAGGAGGCCTTGTAATAATAGAAGCATATAAAGTAAGAAATGCTCTTGGGATGATTAAGAGAAACTCCAAGGAAGACAGAAGTAGCTTGACAGGGAAGCACACACAGAGAGAAGATGCTGAATTACAGAGGCAGAACAATGTCACACTAGAAGGGTAATCATATTTACCCTCCCCCACTGTATCAGAGCTATAAATTATGATTCTTGTTTTTCTAAGTAGCCCAAAAAATTAAATCCTAAATGAGGTGTAAAGACAATAATTAAAATCTATAGAACACATACATTTATAAAATTGAAAGGAAGTCCAGAAACAGAGACTCAAATGTATGCAAAAATTTGGGATATCATAAGAGTGACATTTCAAATCAGTAGCTGGGTGTGGTGAAGCATGCCTGTAATCCTAGTGGCTTGGGAGACTGAATCAGGAGAATCACAAGTTCGAAGCCAGCCTCAGCAAAAGCAAGGCACTAAGCATCTCAGTGAGACCCTGTCTCTAAATAAAATACAAAATAGGGCTGGAGATGTGGCTCAGTGGGAGAGCGTCCCTGAGTTTAATCCCTGGTACAGCCCCCACAAAAAGAAATCAAATCAGTGGTGAAAAGATGAGGCTGTGATAGATGATTATTCAGTTGGACACAAAACAAAACAAAAAAAACCCCAAAGAAACCAGATTCCTCATTCCTTCTTTACATCAAAATAAATTCCAGATGGAAGAATTTGAATATGCTTTATCTTACAAGATTCTGGAAGGAAACATGAGTGGATAATTTTGTAATCTTGGCAGGGAAAGGCCTCATTAAGTAGCAGGGCCAGTTTATGAATCTCCCCAGGCTTGCTTGGTGTCAGAAGAGGCCTTGTACCAGCCATATCCTTGCAGGGCCCAGAGAGGAGGGTGAGCTTTGTGGGAGAGAAGCTCACTAAGCTCCATTATATCTTCATCCTTACTTGCCTTGGTAAAACCTTGTCTACCAATCAAGTAGTAGCATGTAGAAAAATGAGTAACCATAAGCAGAAATTGAAAGCTACAAAATGTAAAACTTCTGTACAACAACACACCCATTATAAACACATGTTCTAGGACCTTCTACAAGGAAGAGTTGATGCACACTTGTCTGAATTAGCACTAGTCATTCCGCCGTTCATAAAAAGGTTCTTAAACTACCTCTAGAATTCAGAATGTCCATGAACTTGGATGGAAAACATTATATCTTATTTTCTCCAACACTTTCAACTAAAACTTAGCATTTCTTTTAATTATGAATGTAGTAGCAAACTACATTAGTATTGATATTACCAACAACTTTACCACTAGCAGAAATCAGACATTTTTAGTTCATTTTATAAATTGTTGTTGATGTCATTTACCCTCAGCACTAGTTCCAAATTTTTATTAGTTTTTAGATCTTTTTATCTGATATGCTAATCAAGAAATATGTATGCATGTATGTATAAATATATACTGTCATAAATTTATTTTAAAAATATTTTGACGAGCATATTTGAATATCATTGGTTTCTTTCATAATTACACATTTAAAACCTTATCTGAAAAGGGGTCTATGGATTTCAAAAGACATCCGAAGTGGTCCGTGAGATGGAAAACATTAGGAATACATGGCAATGACAGTTGTCACACACGTGCACTATTTATCACCTGAACCCCTCACTCTAAGCACCAGGCTCCCTAGATGGGTGCAGGGGGGCGGTTAGCATAACACACAACACAGAAGCTTTTCACCTCTACAGGTGAGTCCAGCAGGTACAGAACATGCCTGGTGTGGACTGGGCTCCTAGGTGACTGGCAGGATCTTTTTGGGCTTGGCAGGTCCACACTGGACTGTTGAAATGCTCCAAGTGTAAATGTGACTACTGTTTTGCAGTGACTGACCTCTTGCAGTTAAGGGTGAAGATGGCTAGTTTTATGGGCCTTTAGAAATACTCTTTTCTCTTTCAGGGACCAGCACTGAATCATGGGTTCACAGCCTTAATACCAAGTCTTATAAACCAGTAAGAAAAATAAATGAAATATATATTGCTGATTGATGTGACTAAGTAATAAATAAATAAATTTGACCTCACTAACCATCAAAAAAAATTATAATTGGAAGCAAGATTTTTAAAATGCCTACGATTTGGTAAAGTTTTAAAAAATTGACAAAATTCAGTTCGATAAAGATGTGGGCAAATAAGTAACCATGCTTTATTGGTAGGAATGTAAATTACTTTTACTGAAAGTTCAATTTAACAATATTCATTTAAAATGCCATTTGCACATACCCTCTGACCCAGTGATTTCACTCTAAGGAATTTGCCTCAAAGACTTCATTATAAATACGTAAACGAATATATGTACTGGAATGTTCATTACTCCTTCATGTACTGTCAGGAAAAACCAAACCAAACCCTGGAAATAGCCTAAATTTCGTATATATTTCAGCAGGGGCATTCATAGAGACGTTTTGCTTTGTCTTTCTCGTGTGTTATCACCCATTCCAAGAAAATGAGCAAGGCCTCCTTGCTTTAGGGAAGATATGTCTATGTAGCAGGAAGCGGAAGCAACACCTAAGAACTGTCCTCCTTGCTAGATAAATGTCCTGGGTGACTTTTGTTTTCTGGAAAGTGAGTTTAGACTGAAGAAGTTAAGCCAGGGAGGGAAAAGAGCAAGACAGAATCAGAGTGGAATGGGGAAGGCCTCCAGAGAGAAGACAGGGCTCTGTGGGTCCCTGTGTTATGGGATTCGTGCTGTGCTCTGAGGTTAGAATGGAGGCACCTAGGTTGCTTAGCCTGGGAACCTTGACCCCACCAAACTTGGCCAAAAGGTAAAAACCAAAGTGATAGAATTCAGAGTCAGGCTGAATGAATTTACATCTCTAAAGTATCTGGAGTGGATTAAAGACCAGAGAAATGTCTGTGAATATATAAAGACTCCTTAAGGGACAAAGGTGTCAGAGAAGAGAGACTCAACAATGAGTGCCTCTGAATTTTCCATCAGTCTGGAAAGACATCGAGAGTGGGATTTATTTTGATTTCAATCAAATGTGGCAATCCTGAATGTCCAAGTTTTCCAATGTGTGTCAAATCTGCTACAATCCATCTCCTACTGAACCAAATCTCTCTTTAGATAACTTTGTGGTGAGAGGGCACATGAGAGGTGAGAAGAAAATTCCTTTCTCATGTTAGTCTCATGACTGCTGGGAGGGAAGAATTTTCTTTATAAAGGCAAAGTTCATTGAAACTAGAAATAGAGAAAGGTGTCTGAAAGTGAACTGGCATGGCTTTTAGGAAAGCCACATACTAATCTGAAGGGAAGAGGGAACAGTGCAATGCAGTTCCTGAGAACTAGGTTAACGCTCAAAGAACGCCTGGACAGAACCAACGGGAAGTCCCCAAAACCTGTTTATCTGCTTTTCACTCAGGAGGCAGAAATTGGGTCAGAGCCTGTTCCAACCCAGCCCCCAGCCCTGGGGCAAGTGGGTTGAGAAGCAGGGCTGGGGAGGAGGGGCAAGGTGGATTTATTGCAGCTTAAGCAGATGGGGGTGGAAAGCTTGTCCTTAGGGATGCTGGAGGAGCATCCTTTCAAACAAGTGGAGAGTCATGAAGTGCTTGAATTTGGAGATTGTGCTGTTGACACAGCCTTGTTATTCAGGGCTTGAGATCCTCAAAGCAGAAAATTCCTTTGGCTTTTGTTCTGGAGGTAGCCTTCTGGGGTTAGTTTGAATGCAAACTTGATTTACTTTCACCAACTAAGATTGGTCCCACACATCCAAGCCTAGAACTGGAAAGCAGTGCTATGAGGGGTAGCTAATACTGCTTTCATTCCTTGGCTGGGGCTGAGATGAGACATCAGTGACTGCTTTCTGTACTACTTTCCTCCTCCCTTGGCCTACACACATCTCAGTGTAAAGCACAAGTCCCATGCAAGCGTGTTTAGAGCCACAGAGCAGGAACTTCTTGGCTTTGTATGCTGTGCATGCATCATCTTGCTTCTCTCAACATTTCTCTGAGTTTCCAGTGCCTTTTTAGTGAGGCATAGTGAGAGGAGGTAACTTACTCAATGTTTTAAAGCTGGTAACCATCAAAACTGGAATATAACTTTACATCTGACTCGGGATCAAACCTTCTAGTCATTATTGTATACCTCCTGTCGCTATCTTTTTAGACACTTCAGAAAAAAAAAATTAGTTTGCTTGTGTGTGTGTGTGTGTGTGTGTGTGTGTGTGTGTGTTTTAAGATATGTTCCCAAATAATGCAGTTCTCTACTCCTCAGGTTTTGCAAACTTTCAGAGTAAACAGATTCACTGTTAACTCCAGCCCCTGAGCTTCTGAAGGATTACAAGTGTGCCAGAATCTTTATCACTTAAGTCCTCAGTTCAAGAACGAGAAGCTCAGAGCTCCTGAAATGGCCACCTCACTCATGAGCCGCTTCATCTCCATGTCTGCATGATATGCAGTCTGGTCATTTTCTGTGAAATGAAAAAGGCTGGAAACCACTCTATAAGTGACTTGTCTGCCCACAATATTTGTTAGTGAGTTATTGAAATGATGTGATTTACACCTTGCTAATTTCCCATGGACATCTCCATTTTCTTTTTCTAAGCAAATGTCCAGTAGGGTAATATTAGAGCCCCTACTTTGGCTTTAATTTTCCCCAGGTACTTATGGTTCATAGAAATCAAAGAATTCTGGGCTCCTCTGTTTCTTTCTACAAAACCTGTTCAATACTTTGCCAAGGTAGGTGCCACATCATTTCATGATCAACCCCACTTTCTCAATAAGCTCTCACGAGATAAACTCAGTAGAGGAGTGTTTAATAAAGATTGGCAGACATATGATCTATTTAGGGCATATGACCATTTCCCTTGCCTGTTAATTAAAAGTTCCTTTGATCCGAACAGAGTGGAAGGACCAATGGATAACAGATCTGAGTTCTTAATCAACTGAGAGGATCCAGGTCACAGATAAAAATATAGCCTTAATCTGAAAATGTTGCAAAAGCAATTTGTTCTGTCTCTTCTTAAGTCTGAACATGTATTTGAATTATTGCATCCTGAGGTCTCTGCAACAATCCCACTGGAAATCTGCATTATGTCTTCATCAGGGAGGAAGCATGTAATGTGTGTTGCTGATTGGGTCATACCTGGGGAACTTAAGTGACAGTTTGTCACATCTGTGTCCTACTTGGCAGTAAGTAAAATGATCCCTGAGGCAGGCATACTCAGAAGTGAACAGAACAAGCCATAGACATCTGGATTCCAACATTTGCTTTGCAATTCTTGTATCAATCAGGTTTTTTTTTTGGGGGGGGGGTTTGCTGGGGATTTAACCCAAGGGCAATTTGCCACTGAGTTTCATCCCCAGCTGTCTCTTATTTTTTGTTTTGAGACAGGGTCTCACTAAGTTGCTTAGAATTTAAGTTGCTGAGGCTGGTCTTGAACTTGGGATCCTCTTGTCTCAGCCTCCTAAGCCACTGGGATTAAAGGCATGCACCACCTTGCCCAGTTTATCAATCCATTTTTAAGATGAATTTCCCAATGGAAAAATTAGGGGAATGTTTGGCTCCATAACTCAACAAAGGCATTATCAATGTTGATAGCAATTGAGTCTGTTTTTTTAATGCTAAACAGATGCCAGTATATTCTTTAAGTAATTTATTTAATTCTGAAATCAATCCTCTAAACTATGTATTCTCATTTTTTGAAAAATAAGCCTTCACGAGGTCGTATGGTCAATGAGTGATGGAAATGAAAATCAAGTCTATGTCTATCTGCCACCAATACCTATTTTTACTATGTTCTAGTATCTTCTATGGTTTTGGTTAGAACATTGAACTTGTACATTTGGTTCTCAGTTCCCAGTCTCTGCAATGTCTCCTCACCAAGCTGTGCCTAACAGAAAAATGGAAACAGCATTCAAAAACAGGCAAATTATAGTCACTGCTATTCATTTTCATTTTTTAAAACACTTAAACCATTTATAAAAGAGTAAGATAGGTGAAAATGGATTATGGGAAGTTTTGAGGGTTTCAGGACATGGACCAAAGGGCTGGTCACATACCTTATACCAGAGGCATGCCTGCTAATCTGCAGCATGTCAGAGCCTGAACAGCAGCGTGTGATGTGCCTATCACTTTCCTGAAAGGAATCTTCCCCACATGCCCATCCCTCAAAGTGTTACAAGGTTTCCTGCAGCCAGTTGAGATGGTTGCCAGCCCTCAGACACCAAGGCAATTCCTCCCAAGGGGAGAAGGTGACAGAAGGCCAATGACATGATCAGGCACTGGGAGTGCGTGTGCCATCTGAGATTGCCACATAGTTATGAATGGAATCTGCCAAGTGTGGGCTTCCTTGCATTGGTTCCTAGCAGTGTTTGGAGACATTTGCCACAGAGCAGAGGTCTTCAATAAACTCTGGTGTTTGTGATAGGGATCCAGTATGCTGTATGTGTAAAGTTCCTGCAATAAAAGCGGACATGATATAAATAATGTATTGGATGGGTTTTTAGTGTGAGCAATTTATAACTTCATGGAAATGGCTCATAAAATATTAGGGCTAGGAGGGATATTAGAGACTATAGACACCTCTAGTTCCTTCATTTATAGATGCTAAAACAGGTTCTAAAAATATAATGACTTCCCCTAGGTCATATATATTTTTTTAATATGAATGTTATATAAACAGATTTTTTAAAAAAAATAAACTAGGAAAGCTAGTGCTTGTTTTTAGAAAGCTATCTTCTTGGAAGTAGGGCTAAATGTCTGATTGGAGGTCCATCAGCTCACTATACTAGTTATGGATATTTCAGAAAAAGTGCACAATTGAGCCAAAAGGATGGCCATTTGCACACCTGGCACAGATAGGCATTGTTCTTATTTCTGTTCCTAACAATGTCCACTGACGATTGTTAACTGAAATGTCTCCAAATATTTTTGATGTTATACTCCTGCTTGTAAAACATGTTTGAGTATGCTTCCCCAAAACATACATGTAAATTCTATGATGGATTATTACATGCATTATTCATATTACAATATGAAATAGGCATTATAATGTAATGCATAAAATAAAGATGAAATAAAGATAAATACATTTGAGTACCTGTGTTTCATTTTGGCAGTCTGTTACTTTTTTGTATATTAAAAATTTCCATAATGAAAAAAGAAATGGGAAGAAAAATATTAAAAATAGTCATACATGGCAGTAGAATGCACTTTAATACATCATATATAATGAAGTATAATTTCTCATTCTTTTGGTTATACATGATGCAGAATCCCACCCTGTACGCAGGGTAATAATGTCTGATTTGTTCTACTATCCTGCTTATCCCGGTACCCACTTACTACTGTCATGTATAACTAATTAAAGCAAATAAAAAATTAAAAAATAAGAAATCATATCTTAGTAGAGCTGTTAATAAATAAATAAAAGGAAGAAATAAAAGGAAGAAAATAAATAGGCATATATGATGGAATATTACTTAGCCTTAAAGAATAGTGAAATTATGGCATTTGCCAGTAAATGGATGGAGCTGGAGAATATTATGTTAAGCAAAACAAGCCAATCCCAGAAAACCAAAGGCCAAATGTTTTCTTTGATATGCAAATACTAATTCACAATAAGGGGAATAGCTAGGGAAGAATAGAGTTACTTTAGTTTAGGTAGAGGGGAATGAAAGAAAGGGAAAGGGGAATGGGGGTAGGAAGGACAGTAGAATGAATCAGACATTATTACCCTATGTACATATATAGCTATAGAACCAGTGGGAATCCACATCATGTACAACCAAAAGAATAAGCAGTTATGCTCCATTTATATATGATGTATCAAAGTGCATTTTACTGTCATGTATAACTAATTAGAAAAAATTTTTAAAATCCTCAATAAAAAACAAAGTAAGCGTTTTCTTTTTCTATTCCTTTGGGTTGTCTTGTGGGGTTTCCTACCTTGGAAGTAGGGAGATCAGTCACCCATATTATCTTCTTTAATTCCCTGAGGAGGGCACTATCATAAAAACTCAAATACAGCCACTTTTGCTACCTTTCAAGGGTGTGTGAGCTGGCAGCAGGCATATTCCAGATTAATATGTGTTCGGTACTTTTGAGAGTGCAGTGCACAAGATAGAGAAAAGTCACACAGTTTTAGTCAGGTTTCTCAATGCTGTGACTCAAAGACCAGACAAGAACAATCAGTGAAGGAAAAATTTATTTGGTGGCTCATAGTTTCAGAGGTCTCAGTCCGTAGATGTCTCATTCCATTGCTCTAGGCCTGAGGTGGGGCAGAATATCATAGTGGTTAAGTGTGACAGAAGAAAGATGTTCAGAACATGGCCATCAAGAAGCA
The DNA here is from genome assembly GCF_902686455.1 of Sciurus vulgaris. NCBI lineage: Eukaryota > Metazoa > Chordata > Mammalia > Rodentia > Sciuridae > Sciurus > Sciurus vulgaris. The sequence goes on from NC_136466.1 coordinate 115,861,454, forward strand.
GAGACTCACCTCACCATGGGCAAAATATGTACCCCAGCAGCATGTCCCCAGTGACCCGCTTCTTCCAGCCACACTCTACCTGCCTCAAGTCACCACCCAGTTAACCCCTATCAGGGGATTAACATATTGATTAAGTTAAGGCTGTCATGACCCAATCATTTCACCTCTAAGTTTGTTTGCATTGTCTCACACATGAGCTTTTCGGGGTCACCTAGTATCTATATCACTTTATCTAGCACAGAGAATTAGCAGGATATATGTTTTGAGTTCCTCCATTGCTCTAATCCCTTCTTCTTGACTCTTCTTAACAAGTACAGTAGTATCCATGCATTTGACAGGCGATCCATATCTATTTGTATCATTACGATCATGAAAATCTAAAAATGAAATTCTGATTCTCAGTTTCAAGCAAGATTTTGTGCCACAGTCTTGCTTGGAGAAAAGGTGTAATTGGTACATTCAAAGATAGGACAACAGTGGCCAGAGCTGGATGGACTGATGTGCGACCTTGGTGCTACCATTTCCTATCTTGCTCACCTAATGACTTCTCTGGCCTCAGCCTCTTTCTTGTAAGTCAGTTGGTTGGAGGCAACAAAGACTTCCTTTCAATTTCCCCTAAACAGCACAATTTTCTAGCCTTTGGCAACTTGGTTCTTCCAGATCTCACCCAGCAGACATACCTTTCAGGAACCAGAAGCCACACAATCATGAAGGGCACACGTCTTTTATGGAGGTCATGGGATGTGCTTAGAGATACACATTGTTCAACACCATGTCCCTGGGGAAGTTCCAGAGTGACAGGAAATTCAAGGAAGCAGGAGATGGGTTGGGGAGGAGGGAACAGGAACAAAACACAGCTGCTCACTTAGAACTTCAGCAGTCACGACTGAAACATGCTGTTCTGGCAGCTAAAAGGAAGGCGACAAGAAACCTGAGAATAGGAACCTAATTATCACAAAAGCTTCCATGGACACCTTAAACCTTCTCGTGTTTTCTTCCAGCACTGATTACACAGCTTGACACTTACAGGCCCGGTATTCTGTGCTTCACTCCTTCCGCCTGAAAGATAATTAGGATAACTGGATTTTTGTTCTTCCATGATACCTACATTTGCTTCTGGGTTGAATCAATATTAGATGAAAACATAAAACTTGAATACTAACTAGACGCAAAATGTTATCAAGAAAACAGAATGTGAAATGTCGATTGTGCTTGGTCCTTTTTCTGTTTTGTGTAAAGTACAACCATTTCTCAGTGAAGCTCCAATCCTTCGTGAATTCATTGATCAACGTGAACATTTAACTTAACATTCACGCTGTGTAGCTGTGTCCTCTCAGCAGACATTTTCTCAGTATCTATTATGACTCAGGCTCTCCCCTAAGTACTAGGGGGACCAAGCTGGAAAAAGTCTTGATTGTGTGTGATCTCAGAGGCTTTTGCAGTCCAATGAGACAGAAGAACAGACAGATAATTAGGATACATTATTATGAGTAAAAGAGTAGAGCTTCTTAAGTCTTCAGCTCAGTTGCCTGAATGTCTCTTTCATAGTACCTCTCCCAGCGTATAGTTGTTTAATTTGTGTAGCTGCTCTTCTCTGTCTTTCCAATTAAAATACAAACTCTACATGGGCAGGGATCTTGCCTGATGTTTCTACTTTTATATACTTCACACCTAGCCCCGGGCCTGGCAGGCAATAGAAAATGCTCAACAGTATTTGTAGAATGAATGAATAAATGCCCTGTGGAATTCATTTGTTGACTAAGAAAGTTGCCAGCTATGGCTATTTGAATGGATAGCACTGACTAGAAGCTTTTAAAACTTAGACTCTTATGAACTGAAATCTAAAATTTTAAATTATAAGAGGCATGTGTCTAGATTATATCATAATCATAGAGGCCTAGTTAGTTAGATGATATGATATATATACCTTGAATGACAAAGACCTGCTTGCATTTTTCTTGAAAGAAAGGTTCAAAATAAAAACTTGGAAAAGAGAGGACAGAGGAAGATCATGACAGAGTGTTCCAGATTTTGCTATAAGCTGGCACCTGTTTTCCTGACCAGCTGCCTGGCTAAACACATTCAGGGCAGTGGGTTGGTTATACATTCTGAGAGAGGAAGGAAGTCTCTACAGCTCCTTGCCTTCCCCCATGGAAAGTCTCAATGGCATGATGTCCATTCACAGTAGGCCTTCAAATTTCTCTGGAAGCCCCTCTGCCTCCTCCTGCCCCACCCCTTGGGTTGGGACTGCTGAGTGGGAGTCCAATAATTCACAGACTCTCCTGCTGGCCGGATGCCAGCAGGTCATGGCCCCTCTGTCAACAGGTGCAACCAGCCTAGAAAGCTTCATGACCCAGGGCACAGCAGGGTGAGGACAACCTGGGCTGCCAACAAATGTGTCACTTCGCATAGCTCTGTTTCTTACCATCTTCACAGAGCAAGAGAGAGCAGAGCTTCTCACCCATCCCAAGTGCAGATAATCTAGGATTGAGGTGGAATTAATGTCACCGTGAACACAGCTCACCGCGGAGGCTAGGGCCTGAGGAAGAAACTCCTCCTCTCCCCAAAGTTCATTCAGAGCAGAGGGAAGCCAGAGTTCCAGTAACTCATGGAGGTCACATTAATCACTTGCACCACAGTATGATGCTCCTGATTGACTCTGGCACAGATGACAAGAGAGCAAGGTAGGGGAAACAGGAGAGGGTAGGAAAATCATGATCAGAACCTGAAGTCAGAGATAAGAATATCTACTTCTATGTATGTATAGTATGTCAAAATATACTCTACTGCCATGTATATGTAAAAAGAAAAAAATAAATAATAATGAATAAAAGAAGAATATGTACTTCCACATGGTCAAAGAATCAGAATAAAGGTTAATATAAGGTTGGGGTTCGTGACAAGCCTAAACACATTGTAATATAACTGAATAACATGAAATATTAAAAGCAGTCAGAGACAGAGCTTACTCATAAAGGAAGAGAAATTAAATTGGTACAGGCCTCAACAGAAACAATAAACACCACAGATTGTAGATAATAGTTGCAAAGGAATGAAAGAAGATAACTGTATACTGTGAACTGTAAAAGGAGATCAATACTCAAAAATGGGGGTTGAATAAAGGATATATGGATTGACAAGGAAGAGGTAGTGTGTATTTGTTCACATGACTTTCTGTGTCAGAAATCTGAAAGAACCAATAAAAATCTCCTGGAACTAATGAGTGATTATAGTTTGATGAATATAAGGTTAACGTACAAAATCGATCACTTTTCTATATGCCAGCAATAAATAAGGAAAATTTAAATTAAAAATACATTAACATTTGTAGTAGTCCCCTACTCAAAATAAAATATGAAGGTACGAGGCATAAGTCCACAAAATATGTGCAATATCTGTATAAGGAAAACTTCAAAACTCTAATGCAGGAAATCAAAGATGAAATAAATAGAGAGGCATTCCATATTGATGGATAGCAAGATTTAATACTGCCATGATGTCAGTTGTTCCCAACTTGATTTATAGATTTCCAAAGCTTCAAGAAGTTATTTTGTGGCTATCAACAAACTGATTATAAAATGTATATTAAGGGACAAAAGAGTCAACTCAAATGTTGAGGAAGAAGGGTTAGTTTACTCAACTTCAAGATTTACTGGAAAGCTACAAATTGAAACAGAGTTCTATTGGCAAAGAAATAGACAAACAGAGCAATGGAATGGAGCAAAAGTCCCAGAAATAGGCCCACATAAATCTAATCAACTATTCATTCACAAAGGAACAAAGACAATGCAATGGAGGGAAGAGTCTTTTCATCAAATGGTGCTAAAACAACTGGGTACCACCTGCAAGAGAAATAAATAAGTGAATCTAGACATTAACTTTATATGCTTCACAAAAATTAGTTTGAATGGTATCATAAACCTGGTCATATTATGCAAAATTATAACACTCCTGGAAGATAACAGAGGGAAAGACCTAGATGAACTTTGCTGTGGTGCTTTTAGATACAGAATGAAAAGTACGATTTATTAACATAGAGGCCCACGTGTTGTCTAACAACATTTATGAAGCAAGTGAGCCACTAGACCCCAGACAGCATTGCTTCAGACCAATGGCATGCCTCCTGGCCACCCTGCCAGTGGAAGCAACCAGGGCACTGTGTCCACCTCCCTTCTGCACTTCAGCTCTGAGTGGTGGTGCATCTGACTGTAGGAATGAATTCATATCCAGAACATGAACTGCAAGAGTGCAGGAAGATCATTCTAGTTTTTCAGTTGTTGCAAATTAAAAGACTACGAATGCTGAGGGAATTCTTTTATACTTACTACGGAGGTTACCAGGGTTAAAGTATCCTAAGGTTCTTGTGTTGTTCAGGAATAAATTAGAAACAGTGAATAATTTTCCATTTTAATTTAATTGCATATACTAACGTTTCAAAATGAGCCATTAGGAGATGCAAAATGTGTATCTTCCATAAACACAGGCAAAAATATGAGAAAAAAATCATTCCTATGAAAGGTTAGAAAGGAGAAATAAAATAAACAGTAAAGTCAAGAAAACACAAAGTCCAAATTAAAAGGTAGGAAAAAGACTTCAGTAATTAACTTTAAATGTAAAGAAACTGACTTAAGGTGTAAAAGAGCTTGTCATGTGGAATTTGAATTTTTGAAAAGCAAAATCTATTTCATGTTTCCACTAGACATAAATCTAAAATATAAGTTCACAAGAAGATTGAATATAAAAGAATAAGCACATTGCCAGAAGAATGGAGCAAGAAATTGTGGTATAATCAAGTAATGTGATATTTTACAACAGTGAAAATAACAAATTATGGAAAACAATGTGGGTGATTTTCAGCAACATAAAATTGAGTAAAAAAAATAACTCAAGACTCCAAGGAAAACATTCAGTATAATACAGTTTTTGAAATGAAAGTAAAAAATACATATTGTTTAGACATGAAATGTATGAGTGAACCTAAAAGCATACACAAAGGAAATGATAAACATAAAACCTAGGATAATGACTGCCACTGAAAAGGATGTATAGAAGGAGCTCACATGTAAATCACTGGCAATGGTCTGTTTATTAGGTGGTTGGTTCCTGGACATTCGTATATAAATATACAAATGAATAAACAAACAAATGAAATAAAGTTTGGTTATGCATGGATCAATGAATGTCTTGCATCAGGCATCAACACCTTTTATTCATCTATTTCTGTACAAGTGAAATTCACAAAAAATTATGTTAACTATAAATGCATTCTATTGTCAGGTACAACAAATTACAACAAATGAAAAATAAAATAATTATGAAAGCCTAAAAACATTTTAGCGATAGCTGGCTTAGCTTATTGATACAATTCCAATACATTAGAATGCCTTAAAATGAAAGGTTTAGTTTACCAATGTCTTAGTCAGTCTTGTTATGACCAAAAGACCTGACAAGAACAACTTAAAGGAGGAAAAGTTTATTTGGGGTTCATGGTTTCAGAGGTCACAGTCCTCAGACGGAGTCCATTGCTCTGTGTCCAAGGTGAGGCAGCATATCATGGCAGCAAGGTGTGGTGGAGGAGCGGAATTCCATCTGTGGCAGCCATGAAACAGAGCAAGAAGGATGGGGTGAAATGGCCACAGAGAAGATGAACTCTCTCAGGGAATACCCCCAATGACCCACCTCCTCCAGCCATGTTCCACCTACAGTTACCACCCATTTAGTCCATTGAAACTAGGATGGACAGATCAGGTGACAGCTGTCACATGCAATCATTTCACCTCGGAACGTTCCTGCATGAACAGTGGATTCTGAGTGACACTTCATGTCAAACCAAACCCACAAGGGAATTATAATAACTCAACTTTCATATACCCCAAAATTAAAAAAAAATGACAGAATTATAATGATTAATAAATGCACTACTACCAAAATGGAAGAATTTTAATACATTCTTCTCATTAATTGATTAACTAGACAAAATCTTTCTAAGGTTGTTTTAGTCAGCTATTTCGCTGCTGTGACTAAAAGGATCTGACCAGCACAATTAGAGGAGGAAAAGTTTATTTGAGGGCTCACGGTTTCAGAGGTCTTAGTCCATAGAAACCTGGCTCCATTCCTTGAGGCTCAAGGTGAGGGTAAACATCATGGCGGGAGAGTGTGGTGGAGGGAAACAGCTCACATCATGGTGATCAGGAAGCAGAGAGATTCCACTGGCCAGATACAACTGTATACCCAAAGCCACGCCCCAATTCCCACCTGCTCCAGCCACACCCTAGCACTTCAGTCAGCACTCAGTTAATCCCTATTAGGGGATTAATTTACTGATTAGTTTAAGACTCTTACCCCAATCATTTTTCCTCTGAACGTTCTTTCATTGTCTCACAGGTGAGCTTTTAGGGGACACCAAACCATAATAAAGGTTATAGATTTCAGTAACACAATTAACAGGTTTTTTTCTAATGAACTTAAATAGACCCCACAACTCATACATTTAGAACGCATATTCTTTTAAGGACATAGTAAATATTTATAAAGACTGAACACATTGTAGGCCCTAAAGCAAGTCTCAGTCAGTGACAAAGTATTTGTATCACAACAATGATATTATCCAATCCCATTATAATTAAGTAGAAATTGTTTTAAAAACTAAAACATTTACTGTGCAAAAGCTTAAATATGGGGAATTTAAATGTAAAAACTTCCTAATAATTAATTTGTCCATGCTATGGTTTGAGTGTCTCTCCAAAACTGAAGTTGAAATTTTGTGGTCATCATGGTAAATTTGGAAGGTAAATCACCTTTAAGAGGTGATTGGGTTTTGAGGACTCTATCCTTGTAGGCAGGATTAATACCATCATAAAAGGGTTATTTCAGCCCCAAGTTAACCTGTTGCCACTCTGCCATGTGATGACACAAGCCGAAGGCCCTCACCAGATGCCAGCACCTTGGCCTTAGACTTCACAGAACTCTTAGAAAATACATTTCTATCCTTTTTCTTTTTCTTTTCTTTGGTATCAGGAATCGAACCCAGGGGTGCTTAACCACTGAGCCACATCCCCAATCCTTTTTATTCTTGTTATTTTTTAAATTTTGAGGCAGAGTCTCTCTAAGTTGGCCTTGCTAAGTTGCTGAGGCTGGTTTCGAATGTGCAATCCTTGTTTCTCAGACTCCTGAGTTGCCAGGATTACGGGCTTGGGAAGCTGAGACAGGAGGATTGCAAGTTTGAGGCCAGCCTTAGCAACATTTCTATTCTTTTAAATCACCCTGTCTCAGGTATTATGTTTTAGCAGCACAAAATATGACTAAGATAGTCCATAAAAACAATCAGAACTTAGAGCATATTTAATAATAATCAAAATACTTCAGATACAAATTAATGGGAATTAGCTAAAGTGATAAAGAGAAATGCAGAAATAAAAGTGGTTAATATTAGGAAAAAATTGCTTGGATGTTGAGCTAAAGGTATAACTCCAGAAACTGGATAAGTTACAGTATATTAAACCCAATTGTCAAAGATGGAAATCAGGAAGACTGTGCAGAAATTAATGAGATAGAAAATGATATCATATTCAGGATTCACAAGTGCCAAAATTGATTCTTTGATTAAGGAAAAAAGGAAAGTCACAAATAAATAAAAACGGGCATGAAAAGAGGAAGTAACAATTGCATAATTGAGATCTTAAAATACCATTAAAGACTTTTATGAAGACCTTTATGTCAATAAATTTCAAAAACCTTAGTGTAACTGATGTTTTTCAGAAAAAAATAGCTATAAAACAGATTCAAGAGAAATCTTTAATACTTCTATAGTCATTTGAGAAATTAGAACAATAGTTTCCAACTGTCTAATAACTTCAGGTGTAGATGATTTTATAAGAAAGATCTGTCAAAAGTTCACATAGAGGTTGATTCCAATCTCACACAAACCAATCTACATAATGCACTCTTCCTTTGCTGTAAGTTGTGGTCACATGACCCAGTTTTTGCCAGTGGGAGGTGGGTGGTTGTGATGAACAAGGGTACTCTCAGGTCATGTCCTTGGAAAATTCCCATGTTATCTGCTGCACTCTCTCTCTTGCCCATTATGGCAGCTATAGCAGACTATGTAGCAGAGGTCTTCAGGGCCTTAGTAGATGGCAGAGAAAGACCACGAACCAAAGAGAAACTGGTGAGACCACATGAGTGAGAAATAAATGCTATTAACCAACTGAGGTAGAGGTGTCTATGTTAATAAAGTTAACATTACTCTTTCTTGTTGGTACAATATTAAAACTAGACAAATATAAGAACAGAAAATTATATGCCAAATACAGTGAGGACCTAAACACAAAAAACTGAAATTACATGCAAGTTACTCTTTTGGAACCTATTTAATTCATTACTTCAGTTATCCTGAGTTGATACAGACAGTTTTAATATCAACTGTTATCTCAACCTATTTGATATATTTCAAGTAGATAGCAGAAGTTTTGATAGTGAGTACTCAAAAAAGTAAATATGAAAATGAACAAATAATCAGAACTAAAGAGACATCAATAAAACTGTTGAATATAAGATACATTAATTGCTCTTTCCTTCATCAACAGCAAGAGCTAATGAATGTCACTACAATATGATTATTATGCAATGTACCTAGAATTGATAGAATAATAAAAATATGCATAACCTTGGTAGGTGCTATTATTGTTCAGCAATATTCACTCATCTGGTCTATGGGAGAGAAATGCACACTTCCTTACACTATTTTTATGATTTTTATGGTGTATGGTCATGCTACTTGTGCCAAGTTTTGAGTGGGGACTTAAAAGTCATTGTAAGTTTCCATCAGTCTTCTTGTTCTCCTGCCCTCGTCCATGAGAAATGATAAGACATATGAAAATGTCTGAACTCAGTCTAAAACCTGGACCCAAGCTGCCCTTAAAACCTGTAAATGAGAAATACATGCTACTGTCATACACATCAAGAAATCAGGGATATTTGTTATGCAGGGTTCTCACCACCAATGTTGATTAATACATTACTTCATAAAGACCATTGTCAATTGTCTTTCTATTACATAATGTTAGGTCTATGTAATTCCTTTCATTAGATTCGTGGAAAGACTATTAGCTCTGCTTGGGTTACATATATACCTGTGTCTAGAGAAAGAAATAAATTGGATTGGGAAAATCTAAAATGTCCCCTTAACATTGAGGGTGGGTTATGTTTAGTAACATTGGTTCTTTTGTGATTGACTTCCTACCAAATCAGAAAGAGATGAAAGAAACTTGCTAAGAACAGGAGAAAATGAAATTAGAAAAGATATAGAGTGGAGAGATTTCTAGCTGCTACAAACTACTTACATAATTGGAGTTTTCTCTATTAAATAATCTATCTGATGGAAGGACATGGTAGAGGAAAGCTTCTTAGGTCATGGCAGCTGGGAAGCACAGAAAGAGAAGAAGGAACCAGGACATACATAGTTCAAGGCTGTGTCCTTAGTGACCGTCTTCCTTTAGTCACACCCTACTTGTCCACAGTTACTACCCAGTAATATATTCAGCTATCAATGGATTAATCCAGCGAATAGATTAATATGCTGATGAGGTCAGAGTCCTAATCATTGTCTAAATGCACCATCTCTGAACCTTGCTGCATTGGTGATCATACTTTCTAAAAATGAGTTTTGAGGGGAACATTTCAGATTCAAACCATGACAGTGATATTTTGACAAAATAACATGTTGGAATTCTCTTGCCCTCCAGTTCACAGTCACCCTTTGGTCCCTCTGCCTTCTGAGATTGAGATCATGCAGCATTTCATGTCCATCAGCTTGTATTTTATCATCCACTCCAATTTGGAGTTTATGTTAAAGCTTGTCACACAGTTTTGTTACAAAGATTGGTTGTCTATTTGTTCTGTTTTTTTCCCAGGTGCACATTCAGAAATATTTAAAAACTTGTCTGCCACTGCCACCATCTCTCTAGGCTTCCCCCTCAAGATATTGTTTTACTAAACTCATAATGTTAAAATTCTAAAGCTAGTTTTCAAAAACATTAAAAAATATACAATGCCTGAATTTTAGTGAAAAATAATTACATGGTTTTCCCCTGGCAACTTCCTAAATTCCATAATTTGAGAATAATTATTCAGAATGCTTAAGAAATCAATATTTAACACCTTCCTCAACATTTGGTATTTTATTTCTTATCTTTTTCTATAATAAGCAAAATACAATGTCTTTTTATTAAGTTCCAAATACATATTTACTTCCCTTTGTCCTTCCAGTTTAACTGAGTTGCAGTGATTTTTTTTTCTCAATGATCATTGACTTGATAAAAGGTTGAGCAACGTTTTTCAAAAGGACTATCAGAAAATACATCAGAAGTACAGTCTCGGAGGTTTCAGTTTAGTGGACTGAATGTAGGGAAGAGGCAGTGATAAATGTGCTCAGGTAATAGTGTAAGGGTGGACCATTCAACAGCCTTCCATATTATGTGTTTATTGATCCCATGTGTGTAGAATATGTAAGACATGTTGATCATGTTATTGTGTTTGAAGAGGCTCAGAGATGGTGAAATACTGATAAAGTTTTGCTTTGCTTCATTTCCTTTGACTTTGCTTTCCTTTCTTTTAAAAATAAAATAGGCAATGAAGCCCCCAAATACAATCATGAACAACAAAACTTTCAATAAAAGACACTACTTAACAGTCTTCACAATTTGCCAGGCAGGATAAAAAGTCTTCAAAAAAACCAAGTATCTTGCAAAACGCTTCTTGTTTGTAGCATCCATGGGTCAGGACCCAGAGGAGTTGACAATTAGTATTGGAATTTTCTGAGTTCCCCTAATGCAGTGCCATCTTTTGATAAAGGTTGCTTTCAGAGTCAAGGGACACTGGGTGATGTATTAGCTTCCTTGTACTGCTATTAAAAAGCCCTCAAACTCTTAAATAAAACAGAAATTTGTTCTCTCACAGTTATGAATGTTAGAAGTCTAGCATCGAAAGGTCAGCAGGATTAGTTCTCCCTGTAGGTTCTGAGGAAGACCCTTCCATATCTCTTTCCTAACCTCTGTGGTCGGCAGGCAGCAAGACTTAACATTCCTTGGCTTATAGCTACATCACTGTCATATCTGACCCACTTCCTAACTTGATCTCCTGGGTGTCCTCTCCTCTTCTTATAAAGACACTGGTCGTTGAATTTAGAGCCTACCTAAACCAGTGTGACATCAACTCATTTCCTCTGCAAAGAACCTATTTCCACAAGGGTCAGACTCTGAGATTCTAAGTGGAAATGAATTTTGTGGGGACACTGTTCACCCCACTACAGAGTCTAACCAGAATGAAGTTTTTAACCTTTACAAAAGTCTACCAGTGTTGGTTGTGTTTTTATTATAACAGACTAAAAGTAAATAACCTTTCTACTATCTTGCCCTTGCAAAACTTAAATGTAAACAAAGGTTTATATTTTGGATCACATTTAATATCTTGACCTTGCAATAAATGTTTTACCTTTTTTGGTTACATCTGGATTTCTTTTGTCTCCTTTCTATATATTTGTATCCATATTAATAAGTGAAAACTAGGTCTCCTAATCAAAGAATCTGGAAAGTACATTAATAAATATTTAGAGACTTCTGTTCTCATAGTTCCACCATTTAACACTATTCTTGCTTTCCTATTTATGTGGAACGCCTGCCAGTGGCAATATCTTTCATGGCACCAAGAAAAATGTTGAAGTTGGCAAATAATGAGTACTGAAGAAAAAAAAAATCAACATTGCCCTTTGGAGCAATGAATTTTACCTAAAAAATTCTGACCTAGGAAAACTTCAAGGGATCACTTATTGGTCTCTTCCTCTTTTTTAAAATAGCCTTATATTCTATTTTATTCACTCAAAATTACATTGCTAACATTTTCTCATATAATTTTAATTGTGATAAAATAGCTATGATTTTTATTTTGGAAAATAATTATTATGAGGTTTTTTTGCAACATGTTACTGTATGGAATAAATTACTTTCTTAAAAAGATTATTCATGCTACTGTCAAGTTTGCATATTAATTTTTTCCCTCAAAGATACCTCTCTATATATCTGGTTAATAGCTGAGCATAGAAAAATAAAAAGATGCTTTAAAGAGGTTTGCTTTCTCATATAGGCATTTCAGCAGTAAAAATAACACTTTTTTAAAAAGGTAATTGATATTTAACAAGCATTATCAATATTTTGGTATGATTCTTGTGGACATTCAATGCCTCTGTGTGTGTAAATATAAAGTGCATTCTGTTGTACGGCCTCTTCCTCTTTATACAAAGTTTAGTATTAGAAATTCATTTTAAATTCATTTTACTTCTTCCTTCCTTCTTTTCTTCCTTGTTTTTATGCTGAGGATTGAACCCAGCTCATGCCACACAAGTGCTCTACCACTGAGCTATATGCCCAGGCCTAGAAATTCATTTTTACACTTCCTTTCCCCAAACTAAAGATGGTCCCAAATATTAAATTATTTTCATTTATTACTCTCCCTGACAGCATGCTAACAAAGTATCAACAGCATACTTCTGTTGAATTAGTCACCAAGCCATCAATGCAATTGAAGCTAACCACAATTAAGCCTGTGTTCAGGTCCTCCAAGTCTGGTCATTTTCTTTTCTGGATTGTTAGAGCTAAATTTTTTTTTTTTTTTTTTTGGTAGTGTGGATAACCCAGGGGTGCTTGGTCACTGAACCACATCCCCAGCCCTTTAAATTTTTTTTATTTAGAGACAAGGTCTTGCTAAGTTGTTCAGGGTCTCACCAAGCTGCTGAGTTTGACTTTGAACCTGCAATCCTCCTGCCTCGGCCTTCCAAGTCACTGGGATTACAGGTGTGTGCCACTGTACCTGGTTTAGAGCTAACTTTTGAGGACTATCAGGAAGAAGTAGGTCAGGAAGTTAGAAGACCTGGGGCTTTAGAAAAGCAAGGGAATCTGTTTGTATATGTGTGAGGGAAAGTCAGAGAGACAGAGACAATCTATGTAGTTGGGAGAATTCACAGAATCATTTCAAATACTGCTGTCCACAGATTTTCCTATTCCACAGATCTTGGTTTTGGTGTGCTCCTATATCTCTAAGGATATATAATTAGGATTAGAATACAACAGAATAAATGGTGGTTTAAATAAGACAGAAGTGTCTCTCCTCTTTCTCTGTCTCTCTCTCAGTGGACTGTTTTCCACTGCCCTGCTGCCTTTCCTTCATCATATCTTCTCAGAAAGCGGTGTATAGGAGGGAGTGAGGAAAGAAGAGTAAGTCCTCTTTTAAGGGCCCTTTCTAGGAACACCACTGAAAATAAGCTTACAGTGTGTTAGTGAACTTGCTCACATGGGCTCATTATAGTTTAAACCTTGGAAATGTATTCTTAGCTGAGTAGAAACATAAGCATTTAATGAAGGTGCAAAATAAAATAAAGAAGACCCAATAAAATTTGATTTTCAAATGAATAGTTTTTGATATAAGTCTTCAATATTTGGGACATATTTATACTAAACATTATTTGTTGCTTCTCTGAAATTTAAACAAATTACATCCTGTGTGAGATAACTGAGCCATACATATATTAAAAATTGATTCATTTTTATTAGAGTCAATTTTAATTGAGCCATTTATATTTTTATTTGCTAAAACTGGCAATACCAGTTAGAAATCAGGGTTCTGCTACCAAAGGGAAGAAGAAGTTGGACATTGGGATAATCAATGGTGTCTTCCATAGCTACTTAAAAGGAACTCATATACCTCACTACTATCCACTTGTGGTGTTGATAATGGACTTTAAGGCAAGGAATAGGAAAACTGAGAATAACCAGATATTCTGAAAACATCTTTACTATCTTTGCTAATGACTCTATATTAACAAATCTATGAGTAAAGTATGATTGAGAGAATTCCCCCAAAATTACTAAACCTCTCAAACGTAGCATTTGTTCATGAGGCTATAGAATACTTTATGTAGTTTTCTATAGCCTCAGAGAATTGGAAGGTGCTGACAAGAAAGAAAGAAAGAAAGAAAGAAAGAAAGAAAGAAAGAAAGAAAGAAAGAAAGAAAGAAAGAAAAGGAAAGAAGGAAAAAAGAAAGAAAGAGAGAGACAGAGAGAGAGGTTTATAAAATACCTTCACAGGGCTGAGGGAAAAAAGACACTCTTACCCCATTTGGTCAGGGTTTCCTCTTTGAATCTGACATGGAGTGTGACCATGTTTCTTTCTGAATGACCCTTTTTTACCTGTCATATGTTTTCAATGTTAATTCAGACTGAGCATTTATTTAACTTATTTAGTTTACCTTGGGTATGAGGGGAGCTCGGGGACCACTGTTTTTATTTTTGGTTTAGGCTGAGCTTCTCAAATACAGAAACACTCTTCTGTTAGATCACCAGGTTGTCTCTGCATGGCTCAACCTTCATTCCTGAACGGCCCTCCAGAAACCCAGGCTGGTCTGACTCACAGTGGGGAAGGAACACTTTGCCTTTCTATTTACATTTCATTTGGTGGAGAAAGCCAGCTACATTTTAAAGATAAAGCTACAACATCCATACTTCTTGTCTTCACATCCTGGCCCACACACTCGTCATAAAAATTCAATCTGATAAAGTTGTATTTAAACACATTTTCCTGTTCATCTGCTTCACTTCATTTTTCTTACCTCTTCTCTCCAGAATATCTGTTCCTCTGACTGCAACAAGAAAAGTTTAGGGCAAGTTTACAAATCATAGCATTTTTCTTGCACAAAGTAGAGTAAGAAGGAATGACTGGTATATTTGGGATTATTGCTTTTCTTATCCCTTTGGATTCTGAAACTACTACAAGTTTCATAATTCATTTCTAGGCACTGATATTATTACTCTGGCTGCCGCTAAGTCATGATAAGAAAAAAAGAAATCTGCAGAGAGCAAAACGAGAAGCAACATATTTGTGGCTCAAGCTGGATGAACGGAAAAGAACAGAACACTTGGTGGATTAAATAGGATACTGCAAAGCAAGGCTTAGTGATTGAATGATCGCCCAGTTTATATTAAAGGACTTATTTCCATTTACAAAATGATTCCCTTTGTATGGTTCAAGGATTAATGTGCTGGGCATCTTCCCAGCTCCAAGTATTTATTTTAAAAAGCTTTCCATGTCAAGAAAACTCAGGTTCTGAAGTGATAAATTTAATGAGGAGATGTATAACTTGAAGTTCTGGCTAATTTCAGGTGTTGAACATCCTCCAACCATTTTTACTGGAATGGGAGTGAGGGATATATCAAATGCCATGACTCAGTTCCAGTTGTATTATCACCTCCAATCAAATGGAAATGCCCTTGAAGCTGAGGGTATGCGTTCCTGAAAGTGCTAATACTCAGCATATGGCTCCATGAGGCCAAACCTTAAGACAAAAGTGAGGGCAAACAGACAGTTGTCCAGAACCTTCCAAGTGCTAGCAATATGTCTAGATGAATGACTGAATTTTTCACTTTTCACCCACCCTGTGTCTAACTATCCAAAGTGTTGCAGTTTTCTTGCTGGGTGCTCAGACTTGGCAATAGCAGGCCTGATAAGCTTCCGAAGATTGTGGCTTGCAGCTCTGCAGATGCCAATGTTAATATACATGTATTTTTAAGCACTCCTGCTCAGGTGCTCTGAAGTATACTGCGGTACTGCTACTGGCAGCTGTTGAGCTTTCAACGCAGGGCCTGATCATTGATCATCTGTAGCTCTCAGTTCTCAGTGTCAAGCCTGCCATATGGTTGGCACTCAGTATGTGTCTGGTGAACAGAATGAAATAACTAACAAGGCAGTGGAAACTTAACCACAATAGCTGTTACACTCAGAAGAAATATTTAAAATTGAAGCCAAGAAAGATGTTTTTAAAATGCAACTCTGAAAAAAAGCAGCTAATACAAATATGAAAACCAAGACATAAAGTCAAGTAAATCAGCAGCTGGGCCACCTTCACATACTTGGTTAATATCTCATTGAACTTGGGCTTCATCTGGAGGTGAGCAGCATATCACAAACCCAAGAACGTACAGAGCAATGAAGACAGTTCAATGAGAAGCATGAATAAAAGGGAGTTTCTTCATAATTTCCTGTAAAGAACACAGAAGAGGGGCCTGCTCCCTAGAGCAGAGCAATGGCTATCTCTTTCCCCATCCCCACCTCCTTTACACACCCCAGAAAACAGACCCTGTCTCCTCTATCTCCTTCACCCCTGACTCTCAAGTCAGTACTGTTCTTCCTGGGTTTTTTTTTTTTCCCCCTTCTCCTCTACAGGATCTCTCTTGACCTTATTATGTAGATAAATTTAGCTTTTCTCCAAATAAGGATTATCTATTCCCTTCAGGAAGGGTGTACATAGAGAAGGGAAATAGGGTTATAAATTGCAGGATGGTCTTTGGATGCTCAAAGAGTGGCCCAATCCAGCCATATTTCCAGATTAATCATTATCATCACAGGGTAGTAATATCTTTAGTCAGTTACTTAACAAGAATCAGACTTTGATGTGAAAAGAGAATGAGATCCCATAATGTGGCACTATTCATAAATACAATTACTTTTATAGCCATCCTAAACATTTTGAGGGACAGTAAAGCTCTCTCCTTGGAGATGGTCTGCTATAGTATGGTAGGTAGGCAGGTAAATAGGGTCATAAAATTTTTACAACACAGAATAGGTAAAAAGTGTTTTATAGAATCTGGCATCTTTTACCTTAGCAATTCTTAGGCTAAAGCGTGTCATACTTTAGATAGCAGCACTTACCAGTGGGGGGTGGATTAGTAGCCTAGCTTTATGCCAGTAGCAACTTCTCAGGCAAAAAGAAATGTTCCAAACAGAACTGCATATTTCACATTTGTTCTCGGTAGCAGTGCAGGTTGAATGACCATTTCTAGTGAAGGCTGCCGAGGGATCTTTTACATCTCTTAGTGACATTGTCTACATATATAATCTTGGGTTTCTTCCAGGTCTGATTAAATAATTTTATAAAATTATGTCAACTATATGTGGTGGAAATGGGTTGTTTATTAAATACATATGATTTCTAGAAGCTGATTTGTTATTGTGAGAATCTGATTAATTCCAGAACAACAACATAATGAAATAAAGATAAGCACATGAAAATCAGAACATTACGTATTCTGACTGGAATTTCAGATACTGCTGATTGTATTTGAGAAAATGTTAGTGTACAATACGTACAATCAGAAAGATGACAAATTATATTCCATTTATGTATGAGCTATTAAAATGTATAAATGCATTCTACTGTCATGTACAACTAATTAGAATAAATAAAAAATTAATAAAAATATTAGTGTATATGAGAGTTGAGATAGAGTAATACTTCCAATATTTTCTCTACCTGCCCCTTCTAATGCCTCCTTGACTGTGTCCCTATCTCTTTTCATGGCCATTGAATCTTTGTGAAAATAGTTTTCATTTGACACATACTTACTTTCAAGTCACAAGGAGTTTATAATGGGCACGTGTGGTGTTCCCCTCCGAATCCTTGTGGTTTTATTTTTTTACTGTAGCTAGTGCTGCAGTGGGTGACTTGTGCCCTGAAAGCTTTGGCCAGATCAGCACAGCTCTCAGGAGTCAGAGCTTCCAGCCCCAGTCAGACACCTCTTGCTTACTTCCTGGGCTTATCTATTGCACAATATCATCCTTGGTCACTCTCTCATACACTCACATCTAGAAGCAAGAGGACTGTCGAACCTGAGGGCTTATCCTTTTGCACTGGGAGATGGAAGCTAGAGCACACACAAGTTCTTGTTTCACCCCATCTGGGCAGAAGGCTCCAACAGACCACCAGTTGCCTGAAACAAAACTCAAATCCACAGTGTATTTTTTGCACAGTTATTCCCTTCTTTTAAGTTTTGCTCACCTGGTATAAAGGATCACATTCCCAAATAAATGATGGGCACACAAGAGTCTATCCCAGCTTATGAGACACAGGTAAAGAATGGGTATGTCCCACTGTTGGGGATCATCATCCTTTGGTAGGGAAAAGTTACATAAAAAATTCTTTATGTTTTTTATTATATGTAATGATGAATTACTATAATATGTATGATGCATACGTTTTCTATACATATACTTATGTACTTATTTATTATTTATGTGTATAAACAAATTTTAACACATTTAAATAAAATAGTATTTATAATACATATAAATACATAATAAACATATATGAATATACACTTATAAACGGAGCTTCCTTCTACATTCTGCTGTTTTTTCTTCTCTTAAAATTGTTTTCATTGTGGTGCTTCTAAAATAGACACATTCATTTTCTCTCTTCATTATAAAAGTGTGAGAATTTGACGTTCTGTCTTTCAAGCTTCCCAGGAGTTAACAGCCCCATTGCCTTGATCCTGAGACAGAGCTAGATTCAATTTAACCATTAAGAAATAAGAGGTGTTGTGTCTATAGACAAGAATCCCTATAAAGCTCGTCTGAACTAGTGGTTCCTGTAGACTGATATTTTGTGTCCCTTCTTTTTTTTTAGCATTCCAGTATGATGAGATCTAGGCATAAGGAGTAAATTTGGAGAGTGGAGAAAGGAATAACGGGGGTGGTGGGAAGGTGTGCCTCTCTTTCTGAGCCCTGTCTCAGAATCACAGCCAGTGAAGGTTGCTTGTGTGGAACATTCTCCATCCAGCTTATCTCTAATTGATAATGTGCTCTTGATTTTATGGTGCCCAGGGTTGGAGTCAGAGCTTCATCAGCTTCTCTACACAGGGACACTATTGTGCAGACCTTCATTAGGCCCTTTGTTCATGTTTACTTTGTCCAGGTTGCTCCTTTTAGAGAAAATAAATAATCCATGGCTTAAAAGCTCTAGCTGAGAACACTCTGTGTCTTTCTTACCTTGCTTTCTTTGGGGCTTCTCAAAATGAGCAATATTTTCTGTTCTAAGAACCTTTTAGAGTGAATACTCCTCAAGGGATTTAAATCCCAGTCCATAGTATGAAAGAGTGCTTGGCACATAGAAGATGCTCAATTATAAATCCAGGTTAAGAATGACCCAGATTGCTTGTCTAATGGATTATTGATCTCACATCTTGTACAATAGAAAGATACAATATCTCCACTTCTACTCTACTACTATTGATTTATAAATTGAGATGCATTCAAAGTTCAAAAGAACTACAATCACTTTCTCACATTAAACCACCAATGTTCTGGGATTCACACTTTAATGGAACAAGGTATCTTAGACAATGTCTAGACTAGAGATTTTGAAATGTATCCTGGGCAACTCCAGGACTCCATTCACAGCCTAAGGGACTTTTTTATTTTAATTACTTTTTTATTTTACAGATTGCATTTTGATTCATTGTACACAAATAGGGTACATCTTTTCGTTTCTATGGTTGTGCACGATGTAGATTCAAACCGTTCCCGTAATCATACATGTACACGGGGTAATGATGTGCATCTCATTCCACCATCTTTCACATCCTCCTTCCTCTCATTTCCCTCTACATTATCTAAAGGTCCTCTGTTCTTCTCTCACCCCACCCCACCCCATTATATATCATCATCCACTTATCAGGGAAAACATTCTGCCTTTGGGTTTTGGGGATTGGCTTAAGGGGACCTAGGGGGAGTCTTGAATTCAAATTTATACTGGAGTTCATTTGAGAGGAGAAAAAAGTGGTTCTTAGCTTTGCAGAGTTTGAAAATGAGTAATCTTGACTAAATGTTTCATTTTACTGAGAGGATTTTGCCCAAGGTTACACTGTTAGGGCAAAATCAAGCCTAGAATACTTGTAGAGGTTGAAACACCACTTCATTGCCTACCCTCTGTCACCTATATTGTCATGATAAAACCATATGTGACTCTTCCTTTTGTGGTCATATTTACCCAAATGCATTTAAATGCATTTGTGCATTGTTTAAAGTAATCTTCCATTTCCTCCAATTGCACCATTCCTGGGGTTCAGAAGTGAAGCCTGTATTGTCTTTGTATCCTATCTCCTACTCCCAGGGCAGTTTTCAGGAAGTGTTATTCAGATAAACGGCCTAACAGAAAGTGGAATCCAAGATATGGAGGCTTGGAAAAACCTTGGGGCTTAGCCTCAGAGAACAAAGGTATCAGACAACTTGTACTGCTTGTGCTCTGGAAACAGGGTCTTGATATCCAGCTACAGGGATCCATCAGTTTACTGATGCTTTAGAACAATTTCCAGCCTTCAGAATGCTTAGAAAATAGATCATTGGTATGTTTTGTTTTCTTTAGAAAGAATGATGGTAAGTACTCATAATTTCTTACCTATGATAGAGAAAATAGATACACAAAAGCAGAATTGGCCAATTAATGCAACAATTAATGTTGTGTCTAAGAGAGGATCAAGTAGACCTCACTACATTTTTAAATGGCCACCAAAAGTATTGTCTTTTTTTCCCCCTGGTTTTTCAAACTTTCACAAAGGAAGTAGAGTAGAAGAGTTTCATGCATGTGCTTAGGAATCAATCTGATTTTGAGTCTCACTTTTGCCAATTAACCTTTGTATAACCTTGGAAAATTTACTTAACGGGCCACCTCACTTTCTTCATCTATAAAGGGTTTACATCCTCACAGAGGTTTATATGAAGTTTAAGCAAGATATCATTATGCAATATTTGGCTCAAATTTTATTCTTTAGGTTGACAGTAGAAACATATTGCACATTTAACTTTCCATGCCATCCATTTGCAACCCTACCAGCAATGTATGAGTGTACCTTTTTCCCCACATCCTCGCCAACACTTATTATTGCTTGTATTCTTGATAATTTCAATTCTGACTGGAGTGAGATGAAATCTGAGTAGTTTTGATTTGCATTTCTCTGATTGCTAGAGATGTTGAATATCTTTTCATACGTTTGTTGATCTATTGTATTTCTTCTTCTGTGAAGTATCTGTTCAGCTCCTTCACATATTTACTGATTGGGTTATTTGTTTTCTTGGTGTTAAGTTTTTTGAGTTCTTTGTACATCCCAGAGATTAGTGCTCTATCTGCGGTGCGTGTGGTAATGATTTTTCTCCCACTCTGTAGGCTCTCTCTTCATGTTATTGATTGTTTCCTTTGCTGAGAAGAAGCTTTTTAGTTTGAATCCATCCCATTTATTGATTTTATTTTTACTTCTTGCATTTTAGGAGTCTTGTTAAGGAAGTCAGATTTGGCCCTACTTTTTCTTCTAGTAGGTGTAGGGTCTCTGCAAATTGGTGCAACCACTATGGAAAGCAGAATGCAGATTCCTCAGAAAACATGGAATGGAACCACCATTTGATCCAGCTATCCCACTCTTCAGTTTATACCCAAAGGACTTAAAATCAGCATTCTACCTTGATGCAGCCATAACAATATTTCTAACAGCTTGATTCACAATAGCTAAACTATGTAAACAGTCTAGATGCCCTTCAACAGATGAATGTATATAGAAAATGTGGTACATATATTTGATGGAAAATTACTAAGCCTTAAAGAAGAATGAAATTATGGCATTTGCAGGTAAATGGACAGAACTAGAGATATCTTGTGTAGTGAAATAAACTAACCCCAAAAAAACAAAGGTTGAATGTTTTCTCTGATAAGTGGATGCTTATCCATAGTGGGGGAGAGGGTAGGGAAGAATGAAGGAACTTTGTATTGTGCAGAGGAGAGTGAGGAGAGGGGTGGGGTGGTGGTGGGAATGGGGAAGACTGTAGAATGAGACAGACATTATCGCCCTATATAAATGTATGACTACACTACTGGTGTGACTCAGTACCTTGTACAACCAGAGGAATAGCTGTGTTCCATTTGTGTACAATGTGTCAAAATGCATTCTACTGTTCTGTATAACTGATTAGAACAAATGAAAAAGTGTGCTAAAGGATAAAAAAACAGAAAAAAAAAATTTCCGTGCCATCAAAGTGCTACTGATTTACACCTGCTAGAATGGCTATTATTAAAATGGAAAACAATAAGTATTGGTAAAGATATGGAGATATTGCAATTCTTGTGCATTGCAAGTAGCATTATAAAATGTCATAGCTACTGTGGAAAATCATGTGATGGTTTCTTAAAAATTAAATATAGAATTATAATATTACCCAGCAATTCTACTCTTAGGTATATATCCAAAAGAATCAACTGCAGGAGTACTTGCTCAAGCAGCACATACGATAAAACTGGAACAATACAGAGAAGATTAGTATGGCCTCTGTGGAAGAATGGCATGCACGTTCATAAAGTGTTCCATATTTTAAATTAACAATACATAAATAGAAGGAAGACCAATAGAGCAAAGAAAAGGGAATAGGAGTAGGAGGATAGGAGTCCCTGATTACTGACATGGAGCAAATTAAATTTCATGCATGTGTGATTATGTCAACATGAACTCAACTATTATATATAACTATAATGCACCAATGAAAGCATTAAAAAGAGAAATGACAGGAGGAACTGAAAAAATACTTGTATATCCATCTTCATAGTAGTATCACTCATAATAGCTAAAATGTGGAAACAACCCAACTATCTATCCATATGAATAAACAAAATGCAGCATATACATACAATGGAATAGTATTCAACCTTGAAAAGGAATGAAACTCTCATACATGCTACAACACAGATGAATATGGGAAGCATTAAACTGGGCAGCTTGTAAATATCAGAAACATTTCTTAACTTTCTGGAAGTTGATAAGTTAAAGATCAAGTTGCTGGCAGATTCTGTGCCTGGTGAGGGCACACTTTATGGTTCACAGATGATGTTTTCTTTCTGTGCCCTCACACTGTGGAAGAGGCAAGGGTCATCTCTAGGGCCCTTTTGACAAAGGCATTAATTGCATTCATGAGGGTTCTTCCTACATTGCCTAATACCTTACCAAAGACCCCCTTCCTAACACCATCACCAGGGGGTTTAAGAGACCAACATATGCATTTTGGTGGAACAGAGGTATTCAGACTATAGCAGTGACATGGCAAAAGAAAAAAAAAAGATTGGTCCCTGAGCACACATCTGTCAGATTTGATAAACCAGATTGGCATTTTCACGTTTTCAGAGCTATTTTTTTTATTTTCTAGTGTGGACCCAAGAAACTGGGTCTACACTAAATTGTACGTTGATTTTCTTTCCCAAATGGAGAAAATGCTTGCTTATGGCATAATCAGCTAAGCACTGTAGTGACAGTAGCCACAGGGTGCTGAAGAATATCTGCAAGGAATGCTAAGGCATACTGGGTTCCCCAAGGGGAAATTATTTGTTTGCTATTCATTTTACTCTTTTTTATAGGGCTTTATAATGAAAAAGTGTCTTGACAATATTACTCTGTGGACTGTCATATGTCATATGAAGCCACGTCTGGAAGAGCGGAATTAAAATCATTGGGGCAATTTTAGTTAACTCATGTCTTTACTTTAAAATTGGACAGGGCTGTTGATGGCAGATGTCAAATAGTTCTAGGAAAAAAATAGAGTTGTTGTAAGAGTTTTTGACTGCTAGCCAGGAGACCTGAGTTCTTGTTCTGCTTCTGGAGATAATCAGCTGGAAGACTTTGGGAAAAAAATCAATGTACTTCAGGCTTCAGTCTCTTTATCAGTAAAATGGGAAACTTGGATTAAATGAATCTGTAAAGTTCCAAGATTTAAATGAATATTCTCTAATGTGACAGTCCTGGCCCAGGTTGCCTGAGCCTTCTTGTTACAGTCGGTGGACAGTTACCACCTTCCTCCTGAGTGGTAATCATTTGGTTGGGCATGTTTCATGCCATCTGTTCAGGTCCTGTCCTGGGCCATCATAGGGATTCCTCTGCGGGACAGGCTGCGGACATGTGTCAGAATCTGGATGTGTTCTGACCAGAGCCAATCCCATCAAGACCTGTTTCAAATAGGAGATGGAAAATTCTATGAGCCATATGTGGAGCCATAGGAGCCTCTGACAGCATTTAGGTCAGGTTCCTTCTGCACATCCCCTAATAAAGATATTTTGAGTAATCACAATGACAATATTATTATAAATTCCAAATTTTCATTTTGATTTGGAATAACTTTCTTTGGTGTCCTTTGTGAGAAGCTAGGTATTGTAGGCATGTGTTTGTGTGTGTGTGTGCACACACACTCATGTAACTTTTTAGATACCAGAGCAAGGTTACTCAATATCTCTAGAAGTTGCATTTCTCATTACAGTTCTTGGCAGTGCCCTAATGCAAAGGACACGGAAATTGGAAGCTATAGAGGTACAATACTTGTACTCATTGACCCCTCCTCCCCCTGCCATTTGTCTTAGTGACATTTAAGGGATAGAAGTGATAAGTCCAAGATCCATGCTGTTTTTTTTTTTTTTTTCTTTTCCTCAAATATTTCACATGTAAAAGCCTTAATAAAAGACTTTCCTTAGAAACCTTATTAAATTAAATATAGAGAAATCTAAGTCCCAGTATTCCATGTAGCTCCTTACTGAAAATAGAAAATATATTTGAATCCTAATCAAACTAAAGATTAAAATAATTAGATGATCTAAATAATTTTAAGTGTTTATATTTTTTGAATTTAGATTTTTGAATGACTCCTTTCTTATTTTCCTATGAAAACACTTTCAAGATCAGAAACAACAAAAATGTTTATTTCCATGTTTATTTTAACACACCCCTTCCATTTTGATTCAATATTGTACTGATGTCCTATGGTTATGGGCTGAATCTGGAATGTTCCCCAAAGTCTCATGGGTTGAAGTCCTGACCCCCAATGCAGCAATGTTCAGAGGTGAGTGCTCTTAGGAAATAATTGGATAATGAGGGTTACTTCTGATCTCATTAATGGATCAATGTTGTAGCTGATGCCATTATTGGGAGCTTTTTGGAACTGTAGGAGTTGGGGCCTAATTGAGAGGGAATGGGTCCTTGGAAGTGTAACCTTGAGGTCTATATTTTGTCCTCAGCCTCTTCCTTCCTATCTTGCTCCTCAGCCACCATGAGGTGACCAGCTCTGCTCCATCATACACTCTCTCCCACCTCACAGGGTCATAGCAATGGAGCCAACTGACCATGGACTAAAACCTCTGAAACCATTAACCGAAATAAATCTTTCCTCCTTTAAGTTGTTTTTTCTTGGGTATTTTATCACATCGGTGAGAAGTTGACTAACACACTTATGTAGCACAATATGGCAAGGAAAAGAAATAAAAGGCACCTGATTGAAAAATAGGAAGTAAAGCTCTCTTCATTCCTAGAAAATACGATTGTCCAGAAAATCCAACGGAATCCACCAAAATACTATTAGAACTAAAAGGTAAGTTTAGCAAGATTGTGAATATAAGGCCAATAGATTAAAAATAATTATATTTCTATATATTAGCAATGAGCAGAAATAGAAACTTAAAAATATTTACAATAACATCCACAATATGAAATATATTAGGATAAATCTGACAAAAGATTGGACAAATCTGTTTGCTAAAAACTTGCAAACATTCCTAAGAAAAATTAAATGAGACTTAATTAAGTAGAAAGCTGTATCATGTTCCTGGATTAGAAGAGTCAGTATTGCAAAAGTATTAATTTTGCCCAAGTTGACCTATGGATTCAATGCAATTGCAATTAAAATTAAAGAAGGCTCTTTTTGTGGGGTAACAGCATAGTGAGAAGAAGGTGGGGTAGAAATTGATAAGTTGATTCTAAAATTCATATGGAAATCAAGGACCTACAAAAGTCAAAACAACTCTGATAAAGAACAAAGGGCTTGAACTAGCTGCTTTCAAGTCTTATTATAATACTACATAAAAATGAGACAGTGTGATATTGGCATAATGATAGACAAATAGATCAATCGAATTTAATATGGAGCCCAGCAATAAGCTCACACACATATGAAAAATTGATATTTAACAAAGATACAAAGAATTCAAGGAAAAGGATGGTATTTCAATAAATGGTACTGAAACAATTGGATATCTTTATTTAAAAACAAATTAAGCTTCAATTCCTACCTCATACTTTATATAAAACTTTCCTCATCAAACTAAGAGATTTCAGCAATTCTTTTTTCTTGAAAGAGCCTCTAAACCAGATGTCCTAGTTTTTCCAGAGATATTTTAGCCCCTATATATCAGTTAAATAAACTTATTTTCTTTACTGTTTCAATTTAAAAAACAAAAAACTCTAAATTGGTCATAGACCTAAATGTAAGACTTCTATAAAATTTCTAGAATATATTAGGAGAGAGCATTTGTGACTTTAAGTTCAGCAAATGTCTCTTAGATGCAACATCTCCATAGTAATTCATAAACTAACAGATTGTTAAATGGGATTTCATCAAAATTGAAAACCTCTCTATTTCAAAATACAATGTTAAAAGAATGAAAGGACAAGTCAGTTTGAGAAGAGGTGTTTTCGAATATTATGAAAGACATATCCATAAAAATAATAATACCCTCCAAACTCAAAAATAAGGAAACAAATAACCAAATTAAAGTGTACCAAAGACTTAAAAATTTATTTTACTAAAGAAAATACACAAAGGTGATATTATGCCCACCAAGCAGTGTTCAGTATCATTGGTAGTTAAAGAAATGTAAATTAAAGCCACAATAAGATACCACCATAGGCCTATTAGAATGGCTGAATTTCCAGAGATGGGCCATACTGAGTGTTGGTGTACTTATAGAGGAAATGGAGTTCTCATATAGCACTTGTGGCAATGTAAAATTATATAACCAATTTGCAAGATCATCTGGTAGCTTCCTACGAATGTACATACATACCAGATGATTCAGCTTCTTCATGCCTGCATACTTACCTAAAAGACAGGGAAGCATAAATCTATGCCAAGTCTTGTACCTGAATGTCCAACACAACATTATCTGTAATAGCCCCAAACAAGAAATAATCCAAATGTCTATGACGTTAAAGGATTTACAAACTGTGGTATATTCATACAATAGACTACTCCTCAGCAACAAAAATAAGTGAACTATTGACACACTTCCAAATCATTTTTTGTGAGTAATCATTTGACTACTTACTGATGATTCAATTTATATAAAATTTTAGAAAGTGCAAATTAATCCATTGTGACAGAAAACAGATTAGTGTCTGTTTGGGATTGGACATAGGAGGTGAGAAGGAATGGAAGGGAAAAATTAAGGTATCTACAAATAAATATTACTCCTATCTATGTTCTAGTAATGTTTGGAAGCAATATATATATTTTCACTGTTTTGATTGTGGTGATGGATTCTTGAGTATATACATGTGAATAAACGTCAATTTGTACATTTTAAATATGTGCAGTTTGTTTTAGGTAAATTAAAAAAAATAGTCTGCCAACAAAAGCTGGCTAAAGATCTGGAAATGATAATAAAACAGATAAGCCTTTAGGAAACTAGTCATGAAACAGTGAGAATTAAATAAACACTATATTAGAAACAAAAATTAATATGTATAATGATAGGAAACATTAGAAATTATTGAAACAATGAATATGATCAACAGTTTTATAATAGCACATTTGAAAGCACATCAAATAGGTAGCTGTAATGGTTTAGATGTGAGAATTACCCCAAAAGCGAATGTGGGAGACAATGAAAAAAGATTTAGAAGAAAAATGGTTGGGTTATGAGAGTGTTAACCCACTCAGTGAATTAATCCCCTGATGGAATTAACTGAGCAGTAGCTAACAGTGGATAGGGTATGGCTGGAGGAGGTGGGTCATTGGGAGTGTGCCCTTGGTGTATATATTTTATATCTGGAGAGCGAGGTCTCTTTCTCTCTGCTTCCTGATCATCATGTGAGCAATTCCCTCCACCACACTCTTCCACCATGACTTTCAGTTTTACCTTGAGTCCTGAGGAATGAAGCTGCCAGTCTATGGACTGAGACCTCTAAAACCTTGAGCCACCAAATAAAATTTTCCTCCTCTAAAATTGTTCATGTCTGGTCTTTTAGTCACAGTAGTAAAAAGCTAACTAAAAACAGTGACCTTATTAAAAAAAAAAAACATATAAAATTTACTTAATGTTGTCAGCATCACAAGATCAATAATTACTAGATACATTGAGTTACTAATAGAAAAATCTGTACCTCCAACCCAAAAGGAACCAGACTCAGACTATTTTAAGAATAACTTACTATGCGGAGTGTGGAGGCATATGCCTATAAATCCCAGTGGCTCAGGAGACTGAGGCAGGAGGATTGCAAGTTGAAAGCCAATCTCAACAATTTAGTGAGACCTTGTCTCAAAATAAAAAATAAAAAGTGCCAGGGATATGACTCAGTGGTAAAGCGCCCCTGAGTTCAATCCCTGATACAAAACAAACAAAACAAAACAGAAAAGACTAACTTCTTTGACAAACTTAAAGAATGATACTATCACTCTCTTTACTTTTTCAGAGGAATAAAAACAAAGAAGGTTAATTACTTATGAATTTTATTATTGAAATGATAGAGTAAGAAAAAATATAGACAAATCTTAAAGACAAATGTCAAAATGCTGTATGAAACAATAGTAAAATGAATTGTTTTTAAAGAAATAGTCCATCTATACCAAGCAAGAATTTCTTGGGAATGGAACAATATTTAAATATTTACACTTCTAATTCATCACATTAAAATAGTAATAGGAAAAGATCCTAGAATCACCTAAGCTGCTACTCAAAAAGTCTTTAATAAAATTCAGTATACATTAATGATAAAATCTTTTAAGCAAG
Organism: Sciurus vulgaris; assembly: GCF_902686455.1. NCBI lineage: Eukaryota > Metazoa > Chordata > Mammalia > Rodentia > Sciuridae > Sciurus > Sciurus vulgaris. The sequence goes on from NC_136466.1 coordinate 115,890,129, forward strand.
TGGGTAAAGAAATGAATATCCTTATGCTAAATCATACATCTGTGGTTAACATCACAAGTAAAGGCAAAACTTCAGAACCATTCTCCTCCAAGCAGGAACACAATTAGGATGCTTGCTCTCATTCTTATTGTTTGATATTGAGCTGGAGGTCCTAGAAAATTCAATAGAACCTGAAAAACAAATAAAGTATAATGACTCAAAGAAAAGAATTGAAAATTTCATATTGTAGGCAATGTGTACATATAAAAATCAGTGTGAATCAACAAAATATTAGAACTAATAAGAGACCTTGAAAAATGTGTGGGATAAAGCTTCAACATATAAAAACAAAATAGATTTCTGGTGCACCAAAAATAACGAGATAGAAAATGAAAAAAAAAAAAAAAAGAATGTAGACATAATAATGAGAAAAAGTAAAGTGCAAGGAATAAACTTAATAGATTTTTAAAAAATATTTTCATGTGGAAAACTATTAAATTTAAAGATAAAAGAAAACTTTTATTATTGAAGAAACATAACTGCTGAGCTTTGGAAGGACTCAATATATGAAGATGTCACCTCTTCCTAAATTCATCTGTAAACTTTATGCAATTTCAATTAAAATTACAAAATGACTTTTAATTAATATGAAAGGATAGCATATGCACTTAACCTTTCCCATTACTAAGATTTATCATAGAGCGGTAACAATTAAATCAGTATTATATTGGCACAGAGACAAATATAACAATTGATTAGAATAAGGAGGCAAAAAAAATTCAAGAAACCAAGATCCACATATTCCCACAGTGACTGGTATGGTTTGATTGTGTCTCCCAAAGTTCATGTGTTAGAAACTTAATCCCCAGTGCAAGAGAATTGAGAGATGGGAACTTTAAGAAGTAGCTGTCCTCATGAATGCATTAATGCCACTGTCATGGGTGTGAAGTCCTGATGAAAAGATGATTTGGCCTCTCTATTTCTCCCTCTCCCTCTTTTGCCCTTGCCGTCTCTGACATGGGCTAATGCAGAGTAAGAAGGCCCTCCCAGATGCCAGCACCTTGCTACTAGATTTTCCAGCCTCTGGAAACTGGAGCCGATAGATTGCTATTCTTTATAAACTATGCAGTCTCAAGTGTTCTGTTTAAACAGCACAAAATGGACTAAGAAAATGACCAGATTTCAATCATACTGTTTCTTGAAATTTCTAGAAATGGGAGTTCTCCACATTCCTAAGACTGAAAGAGTGAATAATGAGAGTAGAAAGGGCAATGGGTTTTGGGGGGGGGGGGGAGTGCCAATAAAGCATCCTTTACTCAGCTCCCTTCAATCAGGACAACTTCTAGCAAAAGGTAGAATTTTTCAAGAGCTTTAAAGTAAAACAAAAGACTAGAGATGGAAGAACAGGAAAATTTTGGGGATTTACCTATGTAAGCATGAACAGAGAAGAAATTCAGATGCAGATTGTGGTGGGAGTGGTCATCTGGGGGGCAATTCGGCTCAATTAAGAGCAAGGACTTCAGAGGCAGAAAGAATGTACGTGCAAACCCCTGTGTTACCACACACAGCTGTGCAACTTTGACCAAGTTACCTACTCTCCTGAAGACTCAGTTGTGTTTTTTGCAAAGAGCAAACATTGATATTTCCATTTGTTGTGATGGTTACATGAGGCATATATGCAGTGTTCTTAGTTTGTGGTTGTTGAATGGTAAGGGTTCATGGAAGGTTCTGTGGCAGCCTGCTGGTGGAAGAAGTGAGGAAGTTTGGCAGGAAGCATGGAAAACCTGCCTCCGCCTGTGTAGCTCAGGGCTTTGAATCAGAGTGTGCTGTGTTCACAGCAGTGATTTCACAAGGGTTGAGATGACTTTGAAAAAGCACCTAACTTATGTTTCTTTTATGATCTCATTGCTCAAAAACTTTTTGGACTATTTCTCAAAGAATTTCAAGTATGATCTTGGTGGTTCCTATACTGGATAGTCACCAAATGCATTACTGTGCTTAAGAAAGGTGAAGTAGGGACAGAACAAAAGCACCAAGATTTGCATTAGCACCCAAGGCTCCTTGCAGAGAAATGGTGGTGTGAACGAGGGCTCAAAGTTTTATGTTGGCAGTGATGTGGGAGAAATCGAATAGGAGACTTGGGTGGTTATCAAGGGGCAGGTGAGGGATGAATGGAAAGCCTCAGAATTCTCTAGTGCAGATTAGAGGAGGGAAGGAAAGAGCGTGTACCTTGTCAGGTTTTCCTTCTTGGAGAAAAGGGCAACATGGTGACAACAAACCACAACTAGAATAGAGAGGAGAGGATTGGTATGCTGGTAGCAATTTGTTCATTCCTAGATACCCAGGGTCTGTACATTGGAAATACAAAAATATTTGGAGTGTTGCTCTTCAAGGAAATTTATAATTTTGGTGAAATCCAAGTAATGTAAATCTGTTTACAGCCTATTTAGAATCTGGCAAAAAGTGTAACACCTGTAAATGCAATAGCTATTTTTACTCAGACATTCTTATGTTAGTGAGTCTGGATTCATTCAATATTTCATAAGCATATCTATAATCTTCAAACTACTCCTTGAAGTTAGCATTAAGATGTCCATTTTGCAGAAGGCATTCAAGATTATAGAATTTGCCCAAGGCTACACAGCCTGTAAGGGGAAGAGCATGAATTTGAGCTATATCTGTTGACATGGAAGCTTGTGCTTTCTCACCTACACTTGGCTTCCAGTGCCTGGGAGGTCCATCTTTGACCTTTTGATCAAGACTGTGCATTGTGGTTTGCTTAGCGCTTCTATTTTATCCCATCTTCCTATGATCTTTCTGACTAAAGATAGAATAGATATTGGGGTCTCTTACACATTTTTTCTGGGTCCTGGCTGTGCTGCCCTTTTCCAGTCACTTGAGCGTGAAAAGCAAAAAGGTCAGGCTAGCAATAAAATAATCTCTCTTTGATGGTTCTCTCTTCTATATTAATTTATCAAATCTGGCTATAACTTCATCTTTCTGGATATGGATACTAATGATCCATAAAACACAACACTTATTTAGGAATGGCAATAGTCCACTGGCAGCCATTTAAAAACTTGTCTTGGAAGTAGGGTTCCAGCTGGGTGCAGTGGTGCACTCCTGTAATCCCAGCGCTCTGGAGGCTGAGGCAAGAGGATAACAAGTTCAAAGTCAGCCACAGCAATTTAGCAAGGCCCTAAGCAATTTAGTGAGAACTTATCTTAAAATAAAAAATAAAAAATGGATTGGGGATGTGACTTAGTGTTTAAGTGCCCCTGAGTTCAATCCCTGGTACCAAAAAAAAAAAATAAAAAATAAAAAATAAAGTAGGGTGCAGGGTAAGAGGACTGTGACAATGTGACACAATATTAACAAGGTTCCTTAAAGAAGGACAGAGCTGAGGACCTGCAGTTAGGAGGGGCATGTCATTGTAGGCACAACTGAATGCTGAGTGACTGATCACCATTAGTGTCAGCAGAAGCTTTGGGCTCCAGAAAGAAGAGAAGGCATGTGCAGAGTGATGTGCATCTCTAAAGACACACTTGCCCTTGCCTTGCTGGGCACTCCCAACCTCCCCTTTTGAGAGCTGCTTCTCTTCAGTGAATTTAGTCCTAGTTGAGCAATCTATGAAACCTAGAAGGCTGGGGATGTAACTCAGTGGTGGAGTATTACCTGGCATGTGTGAGGTCCTGTGTTCCATCCTCAGAGCCAGGAGGGGAAAAAGAGGAAGAAAAAGAAATTAGAAGTGCAACCTAAGACGTATCAAAAGCCAAAGTAACTATTCTTACTTTAGGGTAGAGGGGAGTGAAGGAAGAGGAAGGGGTATAGGGGTAGAAAAGACAGTAGAGTGAAACAGACATTATTACCTCCTGTACATATATGACTGCATGACCAATGTGATCATGCAATATGTATAATCAGAAAAATGAGAAGTTACACTCCATTTATGTATGACCTATCAAAATGTATAAATGCATTCTATTGTCATGTACCACTAATTAGAACAAATAAAAACAATTTTTAAAGGCCATAGGAACAGAAGGGTTTGGAAGGAGAATTTGTCATTACTGTGAAAATCTCCCTCCATGCCTCTTTAATAGTTCTTTATACTTACAGGAGCACTTCAAACATGCCCACTTTAATATATAAATCCTGAATATGTGAAAATGCTCAATGCCAAAGTAGTTTTGCAGAGTTCAGATGAGTGAGAATTAAAGTCTCCAAGACAAGGTCACAGACCTTCCAGGGCCTATGAACAAATGCTTAATAATGACAGTAACAGTAACAAGAAGGCCATGGAAGCAAGGCCCATCCAGGTGACTGGAGCTGTGGGGTTCACTGTGAGTATACAAAGAATAGTAAAAAGAAGGCTATAAAAACCCAGGACATACACAATATGAGACTGCACAGCAGGATCTTTATCATCTTTCTAGAATTGTGTAGACCTGCTGGAAACTCTATTCAAAGAAGTAGGTAAAAAGAAGGCCCATGCTGGACCCAGATTCCAGACTAGGAGAACTTATGGACCACCACTGATGATTGTTCTTTAGCCTTCAGGTGAACCAGACTTGGATTGCCCAAACCAAAAAGCTTATTTATCAAGATGCCTGATAAGGGTCAAAACTCAGATACCCAAAGGGACTCATTTTATAGGAGGTAATTTATAATATTAAGATAGTCTTTCTATTATTTCAAGTCCTTCCCAATTTCGATTGAAGCCATGAAGGCAATAGTAATCCAAGAAGAGCAGTTGTAACCCATCTTTGAGACACACTTCCTACTATGAAGAGGAGAAAAATAGCATCAGTATTTTCTACGAAGTTTTGTTTTTACTGTTTATGTTCTTACATTTCCATTTACTTTAGTTAGCTTTTTGTCACTGTGACCAAAATACCCAGCAAGAACAACTTAGAGAAGGAAACATTTATTTGGAGTCCACAGTTTCAGAAATCTCAGTCGTAGACAGCCAATGCCATTGCTCTGGAACCAAGATCAGGCCGCACTCCAGGAGGGAAGGGCCCAGTGGGGGAGAGCTGCTCAGTTCATGGTGGGCCAAGGAGAGGAAGTGTTGGAGAGGGAAGGGGCCACAGAAATACACACCTTTCCAGAGTATGCCCCCAGTGACCCATGTCCTCCAGCCATACCCGCTGCCTACAGTTACTGTCCAGTCAGTCCACTCAAACTAGGATGGACTAATTAAGTTATAATGCTCATAATGAAGTCATTATACCTCTGCACTTCCTGTATTAACAGTTTTCTGGGGACACCTCATATCCAAATCATAACATTCTGTCCCTGGTCCCCCAAAACTCATGTCCATCTTACAATGCAAAGTACATTTAGTTCATCTCCAAGAACCCCCGTAGTCTTAACAGTTTTAGCATTGAGCAAAAATTCAAGTCCAAAATCTCCTCTGAGACTCAAAGCAAACTCTTGATTTCGAGTCTTTGTAAAGAATAAAAACAAGTTACATATATTCCATATATAATAGCACAGAACAACCAACCCATTCCAATTCCAAAAGAGAAGAATAGGGGCATAGAAAGAAAGGGTGGGGTTAAAGGAAGACTTCAACCCACCTGGGGAAACAGGTTCTGTAACTTTGCCTGCTACTCTGTGTACAGCATCTTGGACACATGACTGTGTACTGTGCTCTCCAGAGGGATTGGGCTGCTTTGCCCCTTGGGTCTTGATGGTTGCTGTGAACATGGACCGTATTTTAGCCTGGTTCTCTCCACAGCTAAAAGCTTTTCTCGGCAGACAGTCCATATTACTGTCATATCTTAATTCCCGAGGGCTACATTCCAGCTTTGACTTTATGTTCATGGCCTCACATATCATCCTTTCAGCATCCCAACTCTGTTACACTTTGCCTGGTCTCCCTGGCCTTTCTCTAAAATATTGGTTAAAGCCTCATTGAACCCCTAACTCCAATATCCTGCATTCTTGAAGAACCAGTGCCAAATGGATGATGCCAAGGTCTGCCATCAGCTTGCACAGTATCTGAACCTCCTGGTATCACAGCTGCAGAGGTCTTTGAGTGCCAGCATGGCTCAGAATGGTGAAACAACTTCCTAAACTTTCCTGTGCTAGAAAGGCACACCCATGATCTCTTCCTGGAGGAATTTTCCCTTCCACATCCTTGAGCCTGAAATGGGTATGATCTTGAAGATTCTTCAAATGCTCTGAAACCATTTTTTCTATTGTCTCTGTGCAATATACTTAGCATTCCTTTAGGGGCTATAATCTCTTCATTAGGCATAGCTTTCTTGGCCCCAGCTTTACATGCATTTTTCTGACCAGACTGCAAGTTTTAAAACTTCTTTATCTCTGATTTCTGCTTCTGATTCTCACAGTAAACCTGGCTAAAAGTTGCCAGCAATATCCCTGTTACTGACTGAATGTTGTGTTGCCTTGAAATTTCTTTCACCAGATTAATTAGTCCATGGCTTTTAAATTCAGCCTTACACAAAGTCTCAGAACTAGGCAAAATGTAGCCAAGTCCTTTGCTAGAATATAATAATGGCCTCTAGTCGGGTCCCCAGTAGAATCCTCATTTCCCTTTGAAGCCTCATGAGTATAGTCTGCATTCCTATTGTTATTCTGGGCTTCTAAGCCCCCACCAATTTCACTCATTGAGCTCCACTTACATGCTAAGACTTTTCCAGTTTGTATCTCTAAACTTTTCAAAATCTTCCTGCCAACTACCCCCAAAGGCTTCTGAACCACATGGTCATGTTAGTTACAGAAAAACTCCACTTCTGGGTACCAATTTCTGTTTTAGTTAGATTTTCATTACTGTGAACAAAATACGCAGAAACAAACTAAGAGGAGGAAACATTTATTTGGGGCTCACAGTTTCAAAGATCTCAGTCCATAGACAGCCTACTCCATTGCTCTGGCACCACATTATGGGGGAAGGGCTCATTGGAGGAAAGTTGCTCAGATCATGGTGGGGTCTGGAAGCAGGAGGGAGGGAAGGGGCTGCAGGGAAGTGTATACCCTTCCAGGGCATACTCCCAGTGACCCATTTCCTCCAACCATGGCCCATATGCCCTAATTAGCACCCAGTTATTCAAACTAGGATGGACTGATTAGATTACAACTCTCATCTTGCAATCCTTTTACCTCTGAATATTCCTGCATTAACAGGAGTTTTGGGGAAGATACCTGTATCCATACCATGACACTAGTTAAGTGAGGCTGTCTTTGCCTCATTAAGTTTATTTTGCTTATTTTCTCTCTCTCTCCACTTCCTTGAGGGAAGGGCATTTTTGTTTTAATTCTTCTCTTCTTTACTGCTGTCTTCCTAGTGGTTAGAAGTAGCATCTGACACAAATATTCAATAAAAATGCTTTGAAATAATGAATTAGACTTCTATGATATAATCTGATGATTCCTCCTGCCTTCCCTCTTACTCTATCCAACCTCTCCAATTTATTCTAATTCCATCTCTGAAGATACAATAGTCTTTCTTAAACATGAATCTTGAAGATGGCATTATTTTTCAACTTTTTGAAAAATAATGTGTGTCAAATTTTGTGTGTCAAAGGACACACAAAATCTAGAATAAAGTGAGCTATTCAAGGACTTTTATGATGTGAATCCTGCTTTGCCTCCAGGTTCACCTGCCACAGCCCTGTACCTTCTGCACAAGGGCTGCTGTTATCCTCACTGATGCCTCCTCTCTGGCCAGCATACGCTTCCTCCTTGGCCTCCCTCTACCCTTGGCAAACTCTCATTAGTCCTCCAGGATTTAGAAAGAATGTCTCTTCTGGGAAGTCAGCTCAGAGTTACCCAGAATCTGTTATTTACTTCAGCACACAATACTATATAAATGTTTCTGTTAACATGTTTATGTATTGGGATGCTGGATTTCTGTGCCTGTCTTCCCCAGGAGTGCGTTTCCTCTGATTACCTTTAGGTTAGTGTCTTAACCCTTTCGGTTGTGTTAAGACACAACAGAATACCATAGATTGAGTGACCTATACATGATGGTGATTTATTTTGTACAATTCTGGGGACTGGGAAGTCAAAAATGAGAGTGCCAGAAGGTTAGGTTCTGGTGAGGGCTCTTTTTCAGGTTATATACTGTTCGTTGACTTTTTGCTGTATCCTTATATGGCTCACATGGTGGAGGTGGGCAGGTAGCTCTCTGGGCTTACTTTTACAAGGGCACTTATCCTGTTCATGAGTAGTTCCTCTCATATTCGAATCAGCTCTTAAATTATTCTCCCCTTAATTCTATCACCTTGGTGTTAAGTTTTAATACATGAACTTGGGGATATACAAACGTTCAGACCCCAGCAATTAGCTATCACGGCTTAGTCACTTTGTATTCCCAGTATGAGTGTGTTTGCTGCAAAATCAGTGCTTGATAAATACTTGACAATAGGAAAATTAAAAAGGGACTGTGCAACTAGTGGCACTTAAATTTTTTTTTTTTTTTTTTTTTTTTTTTTTGCGGTGCTGGGGATTGAACCCAGGGTCTTGTGCTTGCGAGGCAAGCACTCTATCAACTGAGCTATCTCCCCAGCCAAAAAAAAAAAAAAAATGTTTAACCAATGCTTATTTTGATTTGTAGATCATGGTTCTATATTAAAAAAAGAGTGAATGATAATTGCAAGCTTCGTCCATTATGTACTACATGGTACACAGTCTACTTTCAAAGTCGTTAGTTCTCTTTTTTCTTTACTATGATAAAATACATATACAAAATTTACCATTTTAAAAAATACAATTCACTGTTGTTAAGTACATTCACACTGTTGTGCACTAGTCAGCATTACGCATATCCATGTTTTTTTTTCCCATCTTCCTAAACAGCAATGCTCTGCCCATTAAATGGTAATTACCATTCCCCATTGCCCCCAGCCTTTGGCAAATAACACTCTGTATGATTTTGACAACTCTAAGTAAGTATTTCACATAAGTGGAATTGTATGCTATTTGCTCTTTTGTGAATGACTTATTTCACTTTGCACAATGTTTTTAATATTCATGCATGTTGTTTCATGTATCAGAATTTCATTCTTTTTAAAGGCAAAATCATATTCCATTGTATGACTACGTCACATTTTGTTTACCTCTTCATCTGTTGGTGGACATTTGGGTTGTGTTACCTCTTAGCCATTATGAATAATGCTGCTAGGAAGACTGATCAAATACAGATCTGTTGGAGTCTCTGAATTCAATCCTTTTGGAGATATATATGTATTATATATATATATATATATATATAATACATATATATAATTGCTGGATAATATGGTTACTTTTTGAGAAACTATCAAACTCTTTTCCACAGTACCCTCAGCATTTTACATTCTTATTAGCAATGCACAGGGTTCCAATATCTGTACAACCTTATCAATACTGGTTATTTTTCACTTAATAGGAGTCATCCTAATGGATGTGAATTCGTGGTATTTTGACAGCATGGAAATTTAGATGTAGGCTATATTTATATTTTCAACTTTGAGAGCAAAATTTTAGAAATTCCTGTGCTTAAATTGTGAAAAATTAGAAAATCACTGTTATTCACAAAATCGTCCTCAGTTTAGATACAGTTTTGAAAGAAATAGATATAACATAGGAATGAAAAGTGGGGAGGGGGTGTTGACAATATTCTCATGACCTGCCATTCAGTAATTTCCCTTGAGTAGGGACATGTGGATGCAGTCCACAGGCACTTCTGAAAACCTATTTAATTGACAAATGTATGAAGCAGGATCATTCTAGTAGTAATCTCCAGTGAAATTGGTTCCATATTTTTGCATTAGCTTGAACATTTTTATGATTTCAAGGATGGAAAAAAGCTTACCGAAAACCACATATACGCAAATACTGTGGATGTGAAAATATGCTTCGAAATTGTTGCTTATTTTTATAAAACTTTTTTACAGTATATTAAGGCAAAACCAATGTTATTACAATATTAAAGTTCAGAAATTCAGCAATCTATTAGGGCCCCTTGAGGAACATTAGTTACAGCAGGGATCTCCAGCATGCAAGAGGGCTGCCAATGGAGAAAGACTGCTCTCTTGCAGTTTTAACTCAGGAAAGCATTTAATAGTAGGGATTTTATAAAAGTGACTTTGCAACACTCTCTGAAAGCAATTGAATGCTCAGAATTGATTGCTATATTATAGTTATTTGGCCTTAGCATCCTAAAATGAATTCATTGCAGAGTATTCCTATGGGATGAAGACTAGAAAGAAGTCCATCCCTTATGTTATAGGCTGGTATCATGTAAGTACCCCCTACAGTTAAAAGGCTCTGTGAGTATTTTACTGTGCACTAATATAACAAAATATACTATACTCTAACCTTGTGATGCGGGTATTGCTGAGATTGCTGTCTCTAATTTTCAAAGCTGCTCTGAGGCCTAGAGATGTGTCCTCACATAGCTAGTAACCAGTATCACACAGAAGAGGACTTCCAGATGGGCTTTGGAAAGAGATAGACTTAAAGTCAAATCCCAACTCTAAAACTCTCCAGTTGTGTCCTAGGAAAATCTAAAAATCTTTAAACTGAGATCTAAAAATCTCAGTTTCAAGTTCTAAGAAATGGGGCTCCTAGCATCTACCTCACAGTGAGATTTGAGAATATTTAATAAGGGAACATTGTTAATCAATCCTTGCACACTTTCCCACCAATTGTGGAGCAAGTTCAGAATATTTCTCAAGCTAGCATTTGAGACAGCTATACAAACTGAACAGAGAAGGCAGGTGTGACTGGCACTGTAGTCCTGGTGCCATTGTGTTGGTCATTTCATTCATCAGTCAGGAACATTCTGCATGATTGTTTTTTTTAGTTGTAGATGGACACAATAATTTTGTTTGTTCGTTTATTTATTTATTTATTTATATGTGGTACTGAGGATCAAACCCAGTGCCTCACACATGCTAGGCAAGTGCTCTACCACTGAGCTACAACCCCAGCCCCTGCGTGATTATTTTTATTGTTATTGCACACAAAAGTTCTAGACATTTCATAGTTGGGTCCATTTGCTTGGAACTCTCTCCTCTTCCTTCCTCCCTCTTGCTGCCACTAAACTAATCTATTCTCGCCTGGCAGACCGAATCTGTAGAAGGTAAGCAGGAGGATAAATTAAATAGTTAAATGGGTGAGAAGACAGACATGAAAAAAAAATACCCAGGCTGACTTGTGACTTCTTTGTTTTCTAATTTTCTGGTTCTATTGGCATTCTTCATTTGAGCAATTTTGTATAGTGACAGTATCCATTGAAATAGTCAAACCTCTCAGTCTGAAAGTTAGCTATTATACAAATATTTGTAGAAAGAAAAATACAGGTATGAATGTGTTCAAGGTCACCCAGTGAGACATAAGTGAAAGTGGCAGACAGTTTGAGTTTGGAACACTTGATAAATCTTAGTTTATTAAAATGAACTTTTGCCTATTAAACAGGATATAACTTTTTGAAGTAGTCAACTTTTCTTTTAGATTTTAAGTTAATGATCAAAGAATGCACCTATAAAAACATTTTGGGTTTGAAGTTTCATTTTACACTGGAAAGAAAGTATGTGTTCTTATTTGCCTTAATGGTAAACAAAGAAAATGTTATCCCTTTAAACTCTCAGACTCAAAGGTAGCTGAAAGGATTTCACCCAAGCTGTGAAACAAAACAAAAACAGCTCTCCCATTGGGTTTACCAAATATTTCTTAGCAACTGTCTTCAAAGTTTCATTTGGAATTCTTCCTGATTCAGAATTCTTCCTGATTTAGAATCAGTGTTCAGATTATAAGCAATTTTCTTATTCAACCTCACATTGTGCTCAGTCACCTTCAACCACACAATAATGCTTTGTGTTTCAGACTGTCTCCTAGATTCATTTGTTATCAAAACTTGTCCTGGGCTACATTTCAGTGTCTCCCCATACAAAACACAGGTGGAAAGTGAATAGAATATTGTCTCAAAGTCTAGACATAATTAATCAGGTCTGCTTCTTAATACTAACATGGTGGGGTGAGGAACAGTGGAGGCAGTGTACTAAATCTTGTCCCCAGTGAGTGCCTATAGATGTGGACTACCTGGGCTAGGGCTAGTACTGAGGCCAACACTTCGTTTAAGGGGCCCAGTGGATTCATGACAATAGAAGACCCTAAGAAGTCCCTTGCAATTCAGAGACAACCTGTTGGGCTACAGAACCCAGTTCAAGCATTCTTTTCTGACTACCATTTGGCTTTTGCTCTAGAGAACAGATCACCCCAGGGATAAGTAGGATGTTTTAAAAGCCTCATTCTTGTTTCTTAAATGTCTTCATGCACTGAAGGAACATTTAAAAATAAAAACAGACATTTGTTTCTCAACAGTCACAGTTCGAAATGGCATGTACAAGTCTTCCTGCGGTCAGTTTGGAAACTCAAAAAGCTTTTCATGTTGCTTTTTAAACAGAAAAGCAATTTGAAAATGAAGGAAAGCATTTAGCATTCCAAAAATCATGACCCTGAGTGTTGGCCCCCGTGGAGTAGCATCAAATAACCTAGTTCCAGTTGGACTGAAGAGGCAGTGTAGGGGCATGGCATGTGTCAAAAGGCCCACTTTGCAGATGTGCTTCAATTCTGGTTATCATTGGCATGGATCAGGAGGAAAATTGGAGAAGACAAATTTATCTTTGGGATTTCCTGCACTGTGGCTCAGTGGAAAAGAACATGGACTTTGAAATCAGATTTGGATTTTCATTCTAGTTCCACCATTAATTAGTGGAGAGACTTTGGACAATTATTTACCCCCACTCACAGCTCAATTACTTCAACACTAACAAAGGAAAATACTAACTACTTTGCATTTCTTGTGTTAAATAATATATGGGATATATAACATAACTAGCACATGAAAGATGCATAATGAGTGTCATTTTTCCCCCTGGTCTCTCCCACCCTACCTAGCTACTAAGATCTCTATTCATGGCGGCCTCCCTGGGCCTCTCTTAGCTGCCCTTTAGTGTGGCATTTCCCATTACAATTTACCCACATGTGGCTTAAATTGTCTTTAGATCCCAGTCTCAGCAAGGCAGGCTAATCCAAATGCTCCACTTTCACATGCTTATGCTCAGCTCACAGATCATCCACATGGTGCTGATGTGTGAGCATCTTACTTCTCCCACACATGTCTAACTTTTTATTTAGTACCTTCAAAAAATAGCATCTTATCCAAAGGAATGCCTGTAAAGAGGCACAATGGGCCAACCTTAAGCAAAGCAGGAACTTCCTGTAGGAATATGTATGTTTGTATGTTAGATCATCTTTCAGTATTCATCCTTGGAATCATATACACAGTGCATACCTTCACTCACGGGGCCAGGCCTTGATCTTGGTGTTCTGAAATCAATGCTGAACTAATGGTGGAATGGTAGGATTTACCACCAAGTGTTTGCAACGCGCACTCTACGGGTTTTCATACCTCCAGGCCTCTGTTTACCGTACACCCTTGAGGCTGGTATTCTTAGACCTCACCAGGAGGTTCAGTTCCATGAAGGACCTGGGCATATTCACAGTTTCTAGCAGGCCCAATGGTGGGTCTTCTGAAAAGACCTACCTGCATCTACTGGTCTAGTAGCTGTCCCTATTCTGGCCTGATACCAGCTTCCAGTGCTGGTCTTTTTCTCTGTTTCCCTATCAATAAGCTCTATCCTACCCCTTACTTTGAGTAAACCAGATGCTTCTTTGGTGTCTCCTTGATAAACTCAGAGACTTCCTGAATGAACATTCCAAATCCTCTATGGCTAGCATCTCATTGCCTTGCCAATTAGTCTAGACCTTTCATCTTTCTGTCTCTTAGAGTCCATGATTCCAACACTGAATTCCACCCCACCAATAAAATGCACATTTGGTTGGGGATTTGTTGTCACTGGCCAACAAGGGGCACCTTGTTCTTGCAAAAAAATGCACATCGAAATTGAAAAGTCAGCATAGTTAATGGTAAAAAATACTTGCTTTGATAATCAGATAGACCTGAGATTGAACTTGGTATAGTCATATTTGTCTCAGTGATTTATTTATCTTATCTATCCTCTGGTTTCCTCATCTCAAAAACACTACTAGCAGGACTTGTAGGTTTGCTCAAGCAGTCAATCAGAAAATGAATATAAAGCAATTAGCACAATGCCAGACACAGAGTAAATGCCCAATGAAGATGAGATATTTTAATTAATTTTAGCAGGATGGTTATTTAATAAAAGGCAGGCCTAAAGTACAAAAGAGGGGACTTCAGCCTATGGAATGTAGAAGACCAAGATAAATACAGCTTATATGTTAAATAATCATAAGTCTCTGAGTTTGGAGAGGAAAACTGGGAGCTCGGTTGATACATGGTTTCTATAGTGACCATCTCAACAGGCAGCTGCAGAACATGCAAAGAGGTTGTCTCCAAATCAGGGAAGACATTTCCTTAATGATGGAGAAATCAGCAAGACCAAAGCCTAGGGTGAATCCAAACCCCAGCAAGAACAAGAAAGGATATTAGAGGTAAGACCTATCTGCCATTGCACATTAGTTCTTCAGCTGCATTTTGGAAGACAACAACCTAAACTTACAGAAATGAAGTCATTAGACCCTTATAATTCCATTCCTTTTAATACCCTCGTATTAATCATGTTTTTTTTTTTTTTTCTGTATTTTATGAAGCTTTGACACCTCAGGGCATTGTAGATGTATGAAAGGACTAACTGCCCCCCTCAGTGTTAACTAATTCCTAGGGAAAGCAAATAAACTTATCTGCCAGCACATCTTTCCTATGAAAACCAGCCAAGCTGGAATCCACACCTTATGTGCCTCTTTTTTGGGGGAGCAGAGGGGTGGGTACCCAGTATTGAACCTAGGGGCACTTAACCATAGGGTCACATCCCCAGACCTTTTTATTTTTTTAATTTTGAGGCAGGGTCTCCCTAAGTTGCTGAAGGCCTTGCTAAATATCGGTGGCTAGTTTAGAGCTTATGATCTTCCTGCCTCAGTCTCCTGAGCTGCTGAGATGACAGATGGGCATCTCTGGGCCTGCCCAGGTGCCTTTCATCAGACTCTTGCAGTACAAGACACTATCCCCTTTCCTCTATCACCCCAGGGTCAGGTACTTAACAACAAGAGACTTTCCTATTCCACTGTAACCCTGAGCCTGCCAAAGTTATTTATTTATTTTTTTATTAAAAAAACCATAAATTTACATAGGGCAATGTTGTTTGATTCATTCTGTTATTTTTTTCCCTTTCCCCCACCCCTCCCACTCCTCTTTTCCCTCTATACAGTCCTTCCTTCCTCCATTCTTACCACCCTCCTTATCCCTAACCCTAAACCTAACCCTAACCCTAACGCTAACCCCTCCTACCCCCCTTTATATGTCCTCATCCGCTTATCAGCAAGATCATTCGTCCTTTAGTTTTTTGAGATTGGCTTATCTCACTTAGCATGATATCCTCCAATTTCATCCATTTGCCTGCAAATGCCATAATTTTATCATTCTTCATGGCGGAGTAATATTCCATTGTGTATATATGCCACAGTTTCTTTATCCATTCATCAACTGAAGGGCATCTAGGTTGGTTCCACAATCTTGCTATGGTGAATTGAGCAGCTATGAACATTGATGTGGCTGTATCTCTGTAGTATGCTGATTTTAAGTCCTTTGGGTATAGGTCAAGGAGTGGGATAGCTGAGTCAAATGGTGGTTTCATTCCAAGCTTTCTGAGGAATCTCCATACTGCTTTCCAGAGTGGCTGCACTAATTTGCAACCCCACCAGCAATGTATGAGTGTACCCTTTTCCCCACATCCTCCTCAACACCTATTGTTGCTTGTGTTCTTGATAAACGCCATTCTAATTGGGGTGAGATGAAATCTTAGGGTAGTTTTGATTTGCATTTCTCTTATTACTAGAGATGTTGAACATTTTTTCATATATCTGTTGATTACTTGTACATCTTCTTCTGTGAAGTGTCTGTTCATTTCCTTAGCCCATTTGTTGATTGGATTATTTGTATTCTTGGTGTAGAGTTTTTTGAGTTTTTTATAGATTCAATGGAGAAAAGATAGCCTCTTCAACAAATGGTGCTGGGAAAACTGGAAATCCATATGCAACAGAATGAAATTAAACCCCTCTCTCTCACCCTGCACAAAACTCAACTCAAAATGGATCAAGGACCTCAGAATCAGACCAGAGACCCTGCATCTTATAGACGAAAAAGTAGGTCCAAACCTTCAACTTGTTGGCTTAGGATTAGACTTCCTTAACAGGACTCCCATAGCACAAGAAATAAAAGCAAGAATCAACAACTGGGATAGATTCAAACTAAATAGCTTTCTCTCAGCAAAGAAAACTATCAGTAATGTGAAGAGAGAGCCTACAGAGTGGGAGAATATCTTTGCCACTCATACTTCAGATAGAGTGCTAATTTCCAGAACCTATAAAGAACTCAAAAAACTCTACACCAAGAATACAAATAATCCAAAGTTATTGACACTCTCCAATCCTAATCTGTTTAGCTGCCACACCCATTCTTTCCTGCAAAACCCACAAGGAAGACTGTGCCTGTGCTTCCTCTCTATTTCTTCCTCCCCCTTGACCCTTGTGTTCTCCGTGTGGCTGTACAAGGCAGAGTGAGCTCCCCCCTCTCAGATACTTTACAAACCAGCTTTTTGATAGCAATTGTCTCAAATCTGTTGATCTCACTGAACCTGAATAAAACAAAACCCTGGAAATATTTGAAAATAACCTGAAGCAGAAGACATTTGTATTCAGAAGTCTCCAGTTTCTGGTTGAATTATCCTGAGCAAGTGCCAACCATTTGGGGCCTTGTTTCCTCATCTAAAGAACTATAATCATAACTATTATCTCAGGAAGCCATGGAGAGGATTTATACGTGTAAAGGCACCCATCATAGTTTATGCTTAGCTAATGTTTATTCCTGCATTTGTTCATTTATCCATTCATTCATTGCAGTTTGCCGATAACCTGTATACATAATTCAGTTATCACCCCCTATATCCTTGTTAACTCTGCAGTAAGTAAATTTTTTTTTCATTTTTTTGGGGGTGGGGTTACTAGGGATTGAACTCAGGGGCATGCAACAACTGAGCCACATCCCCAGCCCTATTTTGTATTTTGTTTAGAGACAGGGTCTCATTGAGTTGCTTACCACCTCGCTTCTGCTGAGCCTTTGAACTCACGATCCTCCTGCCTCAGTCTCCTAAGCCTCTGGAATTACAGTTGTGTGCCACCGTGCCATTAATTGTTATTTTAATTATACAATTTTATGGGGTAGAGTTTGAAAATTTGATACACATGTACAGTGCAGAATGATCAAATCAGTGAAGTTAGCATTTCCAGCTCCTCATTTTTTAATTTTTTTGATTAGCAAGTAATAATTGCACATATTGATGAGATATAGTGTGATATTTATATATATGTGTATATATATATGTATATATATATAGGCAATACATACTGGTCAGGGTAATTAATGTTTCCATATCCTTATCATTATTGTGTTTGGTGATTTAAAGTTGCATTTTTCTAGTTATTCATAAAACATGTAACATAAAATAGGTTACTGTGAGCTTTAGTCACCCCACTGTTCTTTCAAACCCCAGAACTTGTAACTTCTCTCTTATTTTGCTTTGGTATCTTATCCAACCACCCTCTCAGCATTCCCAGCCATTGTCACTATTACACATTTGAATTGACTTGTTATTAGCATTCACATGTAAAGCTAATATGCTAATATGTAGCATTACATGTGTACATAGACTAAGTAGCAGTTGTCTTTCTGTGTCTGAGTTATTTAACGTCACTCAATGCCTTCTAGTTCCATTCATTTTGTTGCAAATGGTATCATTCTTTTTTATGACTGAATAATACTCGGTAATTATATGTGTGTGTGTGTGTGTGTGTGTGTGTGTGTGTGTGTGTGTGTGTGTCACATTTTCACATTTTCTTCATCCATTCATCTGCTGATGGACATTTAGGTTGACTTCAGATCTTAGCTATTGTGAATAGCAAGCATTAAACATGGGTGGGCCGGAGTCTCAAGGCTGACATGATCTCCTTTGGCTATATACCTAGAAGTGGGACATAAATTCTGTCATCCTTCACTGATGTCTCTACAACTTCTGAGCACTCTCATAGAATTTCATTCTTGATCTTATTAAGTGCCCCTATCTTGAGGATGTTGCTTGATTTCTGTCATGGTTATCCCAAAGCCACTCAGTTTTAGAAAATCCCAGTCTCCCTAGTTCTGCTGACATTGTCAACCTCATCAAGCAATTTCATGTGTAAAAGGGGAGTCAAAAACCTTCTGTCATGCAGCAAAAGAAATCATATTTTTTTAGCAGATAATTAGTAAAATAAACATCCGAAAGTTGTAGATAATTTGTATTGCACTCCAAGCTTTGTGGATGTTTTACCACCTACACTCTTCTAATTAAGAAATAGGGGCTGATAAATGCTGAAGTGGAGAGACATTCCTGAAATCACAGAGAAAATCAATTGAAAGAAGGCTGATGACAAAAAAAAAAAAAAAAAAAAAAGAAAGAGAAAAAACCAGTGTGGCAGAGGCTATCAGGGTGGGGTTGAGTCTGACACAGATGGCGAATGAAGCAATTTTAAGAGAGAGATTGTCCTGTGTTTTCTTGAATTGTATTCCTGAGGAACAAGGCTAAGGAGAAACTGAACATTTGCAAGAACTGTAGGAAAAGAGTTGGCAATAAATGTGGTCTGGAAAAGTGGGACATAGGCCTGGACCTGGTTTGCTGGCTTAGATAGTTATGACGAGGTTCCCCTTTTACAGAAAGAAAACAAAATCGCCATGTTCTTGTGATGGTCACTTAAAATTATATTCTCACAGAATTTCATAAATTCTGAAGAACCTCTTATCAGTGACAGAATAACCATGCTTCTGTCTCCCACTTGGAAGAGTAAGCATGAACACTTAGAAGCAGACTCTGGATCATACCAAGCAGGTTCATTTCCTGGCTTTACTCCTTGTTCTCTGTGTGACCACGAGCAGCGAGTGAACTGACTTCTTGAGTCCTTAGTCTCCTCCCTGCAAAATAAATCAGATGATAATGTCTGCTCCATTGGGCTGTTGTATGGGTTAGAGGAGGTCTACATATAAATTTCAGCCTTCCACCGGGTCTGGTGCTTAGTAAGCACTTGATGGACGTTGCCCATAACTAGCTGCCCTGCCTCTGCAGGTGCCTGTTAAGTACAACTGCAGGACTTTCCAAGCACAATGGTAAATTATCTCCTACCCAAGGCTCTGATACCAGACAAGGCTTTCTCTCAGCATGGGTGGGTCTGTTAACATTGATTGGGGTTGGAGGAGAAGGCTGACAAGGAAATTCCCACAGTGGCGACAAGTTCCTGGAGAAGAGTTAACATGTTTAATGTTACTGTTCTAACCTGGCACTCTGTTTTATATCATTATTTTAGATCTTGGGTCAGAGTCCACAATTTACTACCCTGTGGAGTTATTGGACTCTTGGACTGACCCAGAGATTTCTGGAGTAGTGTGGATTCTACACCTTACCTTGGATAATTATTACCCAATTAACGATTTTGTGAACAGTTTTCTTTTTGAAAAATTTTTTGAGCTAATATTTACATGGGATAGAATTTCCCCACACAAATTCACTTAAGCCTTTTGATAGAAAGTCAGAGGATCCAGTGCCTCTTTGTTGTTCTTTGTTAAAACAATCCCCTTATTGTGCATATCTCCCATGAGGGTTGCTGCCAGTAAGCCCTGCCTCTAGTCACCATTCAACCCCATACTTATAAGGCATTCCTTTGTACTAATCTTCATATATGTCTCCCTAAGCTGTGCAAACATTCAGAAATACCTAGTGAATTCTCTCTAACCTTAAAGGAATTCTATGCACCATAAGACATCATAGTGCTGGAACTTAGATCTTGTATTTCTATAATAATCCAAAAACAAAGGTCCTAAAATATGTTTATGCCTCTCCCTCACCCCCACCTTTTAAAAACTCTATTTCTTTCCTGACTTTTCAGGTCTTGAAGATCAACAATTTTGCAACCAATGCAGGGCTCACTGTGTATATTTTGCTAGAATATACACCCAGTGTTAGTTTGGGATATGAATCATTTGGGGGTTCCTAAGCACTAAGGTACCCCTACTCCAATTAGATACGATATGTTGTAGATGTATGAATAAGATCCCTTGAGATGTAGGGAGTAGGGTGGAATAAAAGTTCAGGACACATCTGAGCTAAGGCCAGGCTCCTGGTCAGGATGGCTGACTGTGTAAGAAAATCCGACATCACCAACACCAGGTGAGAGAATAGAAAAGGATAGGATTTTCTTGGCAACTGGTTTTGTTTGTAATAAGGACCCTGCTGTTTAGTGAATGAGTAATATATAATCCATGAATGCGTTAACTTTATTTTATAAAAGGGATTATTATTCATATTATCCTTTTTTTGAAAGGTGTGGTGGACAAGAGAGTTCACAATAAGATAGAGTGTATCTAGATGCTCTCAATGTGATGGAGTAAATGACTATGTGCTCTGAGTATTTCTGGTAATTGAAAAAAAATTTCAGTCTATCCATTGTTTACTTTAAAAATCTCATATTTGTAGAAAAGTTGAAAAATGGTACCATGAGCACCCAATTTATCAATCATTAAGACTCTGCAATTATTCACATTTTGCCATATTTGTGATGTCTCTCTTTCTCTTATTTATATTTGTTTATTTAAACTGTGTGAAAGTACTTACCCGGAGAATTTAATGTTTATTCTATAGTATCTAAGATGTTATTCAATTTAAATTTCCCCAATCATCTCCAAGATATATTTTATTGCCTTTATTTTTTAAATACAGGATCCAACCAAGTTAGTTTACTATATTTGGTTGTCATGCTTCTTTAGTTTCTTAACTCAGAAAATTTCTTTTTCCTCCTGCTTCTTTTGCTTTCCTTCATACTGATTTTTTTAACAGTTCAGTATCTTTCTAATAGAGTGCCTCACATTGTAGATTTATTTGATAGACTTATTCATAATTATATTACTTTAACAATGTTTTGGCAAAAATACTACATAGTGATATTGGATGTGTGTTACTATTTGCAAAGTGTCATGTGATATCAATTTATACCTCCATTTGCACCATTGATATCTTCAAGATTAGACTTTACTAAGCTCTCTTCAGGAGTGTCATCATCAAGCCTCTTAGGCATTCCCCTTAGCACATTGTTCTTCCCCAACTCTCCACTGTGGCATGTCTCAAATGACAACCCTGTGGACCAGATGGGGCCATCAAGAAGTGACCAGTAAGGAGGACACTGGAGACATTTACCCTTGGTGTCACCAGTTTTGTATAGTGACAGACTGTAGGCCAAAACATCCAAGAGGGAATTTGATTGGTATCTTCCTGAGCCTGGCAGAAGGAAGATTCACCCCTATAATACATAGGATCCTTCCTGCAAAGATGACAGGCCATATAGTAGCTGCTTCCTGCTTTGGGGCATGACTAGGTAAGCAGTGATATACTTTTTATTTTCTTATCAGTCTCATGCACATGTCATACATACCATTCATGTAATTCAGTGTGTAGCCAAAGATCTCTAATATTCTTAGGGATCCTGAATATATGAAATAAGGTGAGAGGGTAGGAAAGTGAGACAAAACAGGCTGAGATTCCAAGAACATTTATTGGGTATCTATTATGCACCATGTGCTTTCACGTGAACTGGCTCATATTACATGGCATAACTGTAAGATGCCATGTAAGCAACTGTGTTGCTTCAGAATTATAGGACAGAGTGACAATGCTGTGTTTTTATATCCAGTCCTTCAGTAGGTCAGATGTGATCCAGTTGGAGTCCTCAATAATCGAGTCTCCTGGGACTGTTAAATCTTATAGTACAAAGCACTGCCACAAACAGGAGATTATCCAATCCTCACAAAAATCTCCATAAGCAGGTTTTATTATTCCCATTTGCCAGTTGAGAAGTTGAAACCCAGACTAGCAAAGTGATCTATGACCTAGGTAGGTGAGAAGGCTGGGACCGAGTCATCTCTCCTGACCCCAAGTCCGTCTGCACTCTTTTCTGTACTAGAGGACACCAGAGCTCAAGCCTCAGCTTCCTGTCTCTGTGCTATGGAGGCTGAATGCAATAGTTTTCATCCAGCACATAGCCACACCTACAACAATTACAACAGCAGCAACTAGCACATTCATAAGAGCAATGGTTTACTCTTGGAAATCTCATATTGTCCTCTTTATATCAATTACTCCAGAAAGATTAATGTTCCCCAAAAGTTACTGTAAATACACACTTTATCACCACAGCATTAACCACTTTTTAGTTGTTTGTCTTCCTTCCCATAATCTACAGAGGCATAATTGACAAATAAAAATAATATATATTTAATGTACAACATGCTGTCATAATGTATGTCTACATTGTGAAATCAAGCTAATTTACTTATCAATCACCTCATGGTTACCTTTGGGCATACATGTGGTGAGAACATTTAAGATCTCTGCACAAATTTCAAGTATAAGATACTACATTTTTAACTATAGTCTCCAAGCTTTATGTTAGCTTTCTAGAACTTATTCCTCCTGCCTAACTGAAACTTGGTACCCTATGACCAACATTTTTCTATCTCCCCTACCCAAACCCAAGACCCTGGCAACCACTATTCTACTCTTTGCTTGCTTCTATGAGTTCAACATTTTTAGATTCCACTTGTGAGAGCATGTAGCATCTGTCTTTCTATGCCTAACTTATTTCACTTAGCACAATGTCCTCCATGTTCATCCCTAAATTACAAGACTTCCTTCTTTTTTAGACAAAGTAATATTCTATTGTGTGTATATGTGTAGATATAGGCACACACACCACATACACCACTTTCTTTACTTATCTGTCAATGGACACCTAGGTTCATTTTGTGTCTAGATATGGTGAATAATGTTGCCATGAACATGGAAGTGCGGCTCTCTCTTCAGCATACTGATCTCATTTCCTTAGAATTGCTGGATCACATGGCAGTTCTTTTTTTTTTTAATTTTTTTGTGGAATTTCCATTTTTTTGTAACAGCTGTATCAATTTGCCCTAACACCAAATGTGTGCAGAGGCTCCCTTTTCTCCACACCCTTGCATGTACTAATTATCTCTCATCTTTTTAATAATTGCTGTCCTAACAAGTGTGAGGCAACATCTCAATGTGGTTTGAACTTTCCTGATGATTAGCAATTATTGGCCATTTTTGTGTATTTTTTGAAAAAAATGTCTATTTGGGTCCTTTGCCATTTTAAATCTAGTTATTTATTTTCTTGCTATTTAGTTTATTACCTATTTTGAATATTAGCCCATCATCAGGTATATGGTTTATTCATATTTTCACCCTTTTGTAGGTTGTCTCTTCATCCTACTGTTTCTTTTGCTATGCAAAAGTTTTGTTGGGTACAACCCTATTGTCTCTTCCTTATCATATTTCCTCCTTTTCTCTATTCAAAGTACCTGCTTCTTCTCATAAGGAGGCTTATGACACTATTGAAGACCCACCCAAATAATCCAGGATAATTTTCCCATCTCAGTATTTTAATATCTTCAATTAAATCACATAAAAAAGTCTCTTGCCATCCAAGGTATCACTCACAGTTTCTGAGAATGAAGGTGTGGATACCTTTGAGGGCATTGTCCAGCCTTCCAGTACCTTACTAAGCACTTTCACATGTATGTGTTGTTGGGTTCTTACAACAATTTATGTGGTGGCTGATTTTATTTTCAACTTTATTTTTATGTGAGGAAATTACTATGTTCAGAAAACTGATAGATTCAAATCTAAGTCTTCTGCCTCTTCATGAACTACTCTTTTTTGTTAACCCACAATAAAAAGTCAGGAAAGCATTTTAAGGGGTAGGGATTTCCAATAAGTTGGCATATTGATCGAGGCCTAGTAAGCTATGCCTTCAGCAGAGAGAACATACTAGAAAGAATTGTTAACCAGTTACTGGGCGTCTTTGCTTTGCATGAGTAGTCTGGAACTGTAAAAATGTTCGGGCAAGTTGCATCCACACAAAGCAATCTTAAATATCGGTGGGAAAATATAATGAACTTTAGGAATTTTTGTGAAGACTCCCGAAAGTCTTATAGTGGGTTACAAATATACAGGTAAGTGAGATAGTAAAACTTATATTTGTTTAGTACACTACAATTTAAAACATTAGAAGCATGGGGATTTGAAGTGTTTAATATCTTTCTGAAAAACCTTTTCAAGAATAATTTGAACAGTGCTGGAAACCTCCTTGTCTAAGAATTTATAATCCTGAACATGCATGTTCTGTTCCTTGGCAAATTGTCATCCTCATTTGTAAATGTAAATCATTTTACTTTGCTTTTCTTGCTTGGTATGTCATGAAATATCTCCCTGAGTTTCTCTAATGTGAAGTTTCTTTCCAGTGTCCTTTCCTCTGGGACAGCCTCATCCTTTACTCCAGACCCACTGTGCTCATTTATGCTGGTAAATTTGCACTCATTCACCTCCTCTGGCAATGTATCTGGAGTCTCTTGAAGGATTGTGTCAATGTCCCCATTGTCACCTATTTCTTCAATAACTCCATTTATTTTGTATTTAAATTTAACTTCCACTATTGTCATTTTAAATCTCTTTGTGGCATTTTTATCCTTGCTGGCCAATACCCTCTTTTTATTATTCATATTCATAAAATTTCACCTGAGTTTATCACTTGGAGACAAGGAGGAACACAACCATATGCTTTGCTGTCTGTGTGTGAACTGAGTAACAGATGTGCAGTGGCCAATCAATTGGATTGGAAAGAAGTGATGTGATTGGTTCTGATCATGATGCACATCTGTTATTTACATAAAGATCAGTGGACTGAAGAAATAGCAATAAAGTTAGTATTATGCAATTTCTCACAGTTCATATATCATGGAAACTAAAATTTAACTGTGTTTTTGGAGGGTCTGGTGTTACTTAACTAAACTGCTAAATTTACACATATCAGAGCTTTGCACAGTGAGGAGTGGATGAAAGAACTGTAGAGGCAAGAAAAGGATTCTGAGATATCACGTAGCAATAACTGCAGGGGGCACCTACACATGAGGGGCTGGGGGAAGGAAAGAAATTTGGGTATTTTTAAAGACTTGCAGAGGGGTCTATGGGTACTGAAGAGTTGTCATGAAGCAGATTTAACTGCTGCTACAGAGTAAATAAGAGATATGGCACAGACTACAACAAGAGAACAGGAGGAAGAACAGGTCTCTTTCTTCTCCCTAAATTTCCACTCTTCTTCCAGATTTCCTTTAGCAGATCCTAACATGGAGCAAGGTAATAAAGGAAGATATGGTTTGCAGAGCAGCAGATCATGAAGTAGAGAGTAGGAGAATGGCTTGGGATTGAGACATGGTCCTCTCCTTGGAGTAAAGTTAGATGCAGACTCAGTAATGGCAGGTAAATGATCTGCTGGTCTTACTATCTGCGCAGAATGGAAACTCTGTCATTTTAGTCTCTTTTGCTATCTTGAGTTCAGGAGGGGCAGGAGCAGAAATGAAAGGTAAAAATAGTGCATATGGTGACACCCTGGGGTTAGATTATTACCATCAGCAAATAGGGCATGTCCACACCTAGCTATGGCAAGTCATACCACACTGTGCCAAGAATACTGGTGAGTGTCACCACCCAGCATTCACACAAGGTAGTCGACTACCCAGGAAAGATCCTGGACTCTTCTGCTGAAGGGCAGCTGGCTGGAAGATGTCCCTGAGTAACACTGGTATTCTTTTGCTGGGTCTTCAAGCTTTTATCAGTTTTAAAAACCAGTTAGTCCACAGTCATTGTCTTTTACCTTAATAAGAGTGTCACATAGACTGCTTCCCTGAATCTGTGAATTCTGCATCCATGGATTCAACCATGGATCAAGAATTCTTTATTATTTTTTTATTTTTAAGTTTTATTTGTTCTAATTAGTTGTACATGACAGTAGAATGCATTTATATATTTTGATAGATCATATATAAATAGAGTATAAGCTCTCGTTTTTCTGATTATATATATTGCAGGATCATATCAGTCATGCAACATATGTGTGCTTGAGGTAATAATGTCTATTTCACTCCAGTATCATTCCTTCCCTCATATCCCTTCCTCTCCCTTCATCCCCCTCTACCTAATCTAAAGTAACTCTATTCTCCCTATCCCCCTCTCCTTATTGCAAATTAGCTTCCACATATCAGAGAAAACATTGAGCCTTTGGTTTTTTTGGGTTTGGCTTCTTTCACTTAGCATGATATTCTCCAACTCCATCCATTTACCAGCAAATGCCAGAATTTCATTCTCCTTTAAACATCATATATATATATGTATATATATATATACACATTTTCTTTTTCCATTTATCTGTTGAAGGGCATCTAGGTTGGTTCCATAGTTTAGTTATCATGCATTGAGCTGCTATAAACATTGATGTGGCTGTGTCACTGTAGTATGTTGATTTTACGTCCTTTGGGTATAAACGGAGGAGTGGGAAACATTGCATCTATACTGACCACGTACAGATTTATTTTTCTTGTCATTACTCCCTAAGCTAAATAATATAACAACTATTGATGTAGCATTCACATTGTATTAGGTGTTAGTAATCTAGAAATGATTTGAAGTATAGGGGAGGACTATGTAAGTCAGATACAAAAATGCCTTTTTATATAAGGGACTTTAGCATCTGCAGATTTGGTTATCTACAGATGGTTCTGAACCAATCCCCCATGGCTTCAGGGGTGACTGTGTATTTGGATAGCACTTAATTTATTTCTAAGAACTGAAGTCCTTGACTTTGCTTATTCTGTACAGCAGCCCTTCAAGATGTGTGAACAAAGAGGAATTTTTTATTAAACCCAATTTACAGGGGGTGAAAATTAAGCCCTGAGGTCTTTGGAAAGTTATTTCTTCTGGAATCATGCTCCTTCTGCTCTACTGAGCTGCCCTCCAAGCCTAATCTGGGTAACTCTCTCTGAAAACTTCAGAGTCCAAAGGGGTTAATATTCACAAGCCAGTCTCTCGGTTTTCACTTTTTCCTAGGCAGCTTACCTTGATAAGACTTTTTTGCCAGGTGCCCTGTGTGAATCTTCATGGAGTTCACTAAAAATATGGCCAGCTTATTCACATCATTAGGGGGATTTAAAACATGGCCAGGGCTTGATCACAACCATATTGCTTTCTAAAAATACATGTGATAAACAGAGTTCTTTATGTTAGACTCCCAAAAGGAAGAACTCTATATTTTAATATTTTTATTTGTGCTGGAATTTTTTCCTGTGTAGTCACACATCTTGGTACATTAACTCTGAATTATCTACCTTTCTAGAGCCCTATTAATTCTCTATGGAATTAAATTAACCCAGTTGCCAGTGAGCTATTATTGGTGGAAAGGATATTTGTTCTTAAAGGCAACGTTTTCTGGTAGAGCAATGTCTGCACTTCAAACACAATCTGTTCATAGTTTTTTTCGTCTCTAGCATGTGGCTTTATAGCTATCAGCCTCAACTCATTTTGATTATGGAGGAGAATTTGAGGTCACAAAGTCAAATTTATAGTCCTCTTCTCCAAGTTCCAGATTGTCCCCAAAAGCACTTGGGCAAATTCCAAAGAAGAGAAGACATGATGACAATTTCCGAAAAAAGGAAAAAAGAAGAAGAAGAAGAAGAAGCAAAAATTATCTCTCTGTTCCCACGGGTAAAGAAAACCACAAACCTAACTTTTCCCAACAATTTAAAATCCACAGCCTTACAGTTCCTGGAGAAACTGCCAGGGTGTCTGCGGCAGAGTCAGAAATAGAAGTCAGGTGTTTGTCTCTTGTTTTAGTACTGCTGTCCCTCTGCTCCTAAATGACACAGGGTTGGTCTTTTCTAGGAGCTCCTCGGGATCTGTGACCCATGTGCTACACATTAACACCCGACTCTGCTCTACTTGATTCCTTTGGATGGTGAGAAAACCTTGCATTACATCCAACTCCGTTGTCCCTGCTCCGTTCTCTGTGTTATATGAGTTCCACATGTGCTTTGCATTGCCCGTCCTCCCAGGATCGTTTCTGTCACTGTGGATGCCCTGCAAGCAGAACAGTTGTGAACAGACCTTGCTCTGACACTGCCAGGTTAGGCCTTTGCTAACTTAGACCTCAAGGGAAGAAAAATATCAGCCTCCTTGACGCTGGGGTCCTGAACAGCTGCTGTGCCCTTTCATTACGTCGAGGGTACAGAGCAGAGAATCAGTCTTAAAGCTAGGTAGGGCTTTGAGAGATTTCTCACCTCTGCTGACAGGCAGTGATAATTTGGAGAGAGGGCATGGTGACAAAAATCCCAAGTTCCTGCTTCTCCTGCTGGAATGGAGATCACGGTTGACATTCAGACAGCATTTTCTCTGTCATGTGCTTTCCTACTTTCTATGCTAAATGCATCTGGGTACTGCCACATTGTGAGATTCCCATCACAACCTCACTTTCAATAGCAAAGGCACTTGAGTTTTAGAACAGGCAAGAATCTGAGGTGTTGGATCTGCTTCTGCACCTGAATAAAGTGGGCTTCTGTGAAGTGTCCAAAGCACAACCTGAGTCCTTGCTTCCTGTCACAGTGACTCTGCCCAACACACGTCTCTGGGAAACTATCCCTCTTTATCCTGTGATGTTTTTCTTCTGGATTACATGCTGCTTTGAATGGTTCATGCATTTTGCTATGTATACTGATGCATCCTTCTTCAATGTGTTATCCCATAGGGGAGAAATCAAACTTAAAATTTCCTTGCAGTCCTGGGCAAGTAATAGGTGCTCCAGAAGTTCTTGTTGACAAGTGATGGATTGCTGGCTTCCTTAAAATTCCCATAATTGCCTCAATCCCTTTCACTAAATTCCCCACTTCTATTTTTATAGTTACTTTATATATTTGTCTATTTACTTAGCATATGTTCTCCACTAAAAATGTCTTTCTGCAATTTTGCACATTCGTTGCTTAAAGTTTTGTAAAGTGTATCCTTAATCTCTCTGCTTCTATTCTCCAAGACAGTGAATAAACTGGATGAAGGCAGACATATTTCTTTTTTTGACAGTGAAAATGACCAGTGCCTGCTATACAATAGTATTCAACAAATTATTTTGCGGGAACGATTGGAAAATTTGTAGTTAATGGCCTTCTATGGTTTACTCAGCTGGAAAAAAAGAGTTCAAGATCTCAGAGATATCTCTTCCGGGATAATCCAGATCTGGCTATTAAAATGCAACAAACGTGTAAATACACACAAAGGAAGAAAACTGTCATTGTCAAAGACAAACCTTAGCCTTTCCTCTGAGAACCAAGACCTAAGCAATCACCTAGAATGTTTTTTCTGAAACCATTTAATATCACAGACACATGGTATTTACACGAATATAAATCCACATGTCCATTTTAAATATATTTCACATTTCTCTATAATCTGACAATAGTGATGTTCATGAGTGCTCCATTTAAAATGAGTAGATTCTAAGCAGCCAGATGATACTCCAAATTTCCACAAGACATATGTCAACCATTCAAGTGAAGGGCAATTTTCAAGTTAATTTTTTTCCCAACTTTGTTTTTTTGTTCAGAATTTTGTTTTCAAGTTTCATTTTTTTGCATGGGTAGTGCCTGTTGAAGTTGAATTTGAAAGAGTTGGGCGATTTTCTCTGGCAAACTATCATTTGGGTAAGGTCAGTGAATAGCACCTGCTTTTCTTGAGAATTTGCATGAACATTCCAGTTATGGATTTATTCCATATCTAATGTCAACACATTGTCTCAAAAATGCCCATAGGGAGGGCCCCTCACCATTTGTCATCTGGGGTCTGTCTGCTCTTCTGGCTACTCTGGAAGGCCATCTGGCTACTTAATAAAACCAGTACAACTCTTGAGTCTATTCAGATGCCTACATGCAATTTAGCTTTTTCATAGACTTTCCCAAGCTCTGTCCTGGACAGGCACATTGCACATACCACAGACAATATCCCTCTGCTATTTTGTATTTTCTTTGTTCTGAGTGTATATAACAGCCTTAAAGTATACAAATGCAAACTTAGAGAGTAATGCATGGTAATTCAGCAGTGAGAGAAAGGTATCATATGTGTCATTGGTCATTTTCAAATGTGTTGAAAACAGAGTCTGTACTCTGTGTTCCTCTCTTCTTAATATGACCATGACTCGGAGTGGGTGGGGCTTGATCATGGAGTGAGTAACTGGCAACCAACTGTGGTGGTGTTGTCCAAGGACGCAACATTAAGCGTGACTACAAACTCCCTTATTTTAAATCTGAACTGCAACTGCCTTAAAGGCCCCGCTTGAGGCCCATATTTATTCAACAATATCCATTGAATGCCTACTATGTGCTAACAATAAGATACACATTGGGGAGATAGTGACAACTAAGACAGAAATTTATGACTTCTGGTGAGAAATGTGAAACACACAAAATGTCAAGTCAACAAATAAATAAACATGATAGATCCAGTAGACTTTATCAATGCCTTCTCTTCTTTCACTCTCTCTCCCAACTGCCCTCAGGATTAACCTCCGTGCACAGTGCTGCTTATGGCCAACATTTGCGACTCTCCACGGAGGACTTCTTTTATGTTCAGAAGCATGTCTATGGCCCGAGTGCTGAGCAAACTGGAAGGGCCGGAATGTTACAACTCCTCAATCAATACTGAAATCAACGAATAAATATTCCAGTCACCTTGCTACTAAGTGGGGCACTTCTGAGGCCTATTCTGCACCACTGTTAGGAAAAATTATAAAAAATTTTTGTTATGATCTGAAGGTACTCCTCAAAATTTTTATGCAAAATACTAGCCTCCCCCCAAGGTGATAGTATTAAGAGGTGGGCCTTTTGGAGACAACCAGGTTATGAGGGTTCTGCCCTTATGAATGGGGTCATAATCCTTATAAAACAGAGCCTATTTTCCCCTTATGCCATGTGAGGACACATAGAAGATTCCATCCATGAAGAGCAGGCCCTTAGGAGACACCAACTCTACTGGCACTTTGATCTTGGATTTCCCAGCCTTCAGAACCATGAGCAATAAAGTTCTCTTGCTTATAAGTTACCCAGTCTAAGATATAGCAGCCCTAACAGACTAAGACAATCTTGAAATGGGCAAAAGACATAATTGGGTATTCTCACAAGGGAGTGTTGGGTAGGGTTTAGTGACAATTGGGCAATGTCTATTTCATAAGAATGCACAAACATGATTATCTTTGACTCTGTGTTTTAAAAGTCTATGGAGGGGCTTGGGTTGTAGCTCAGTGGGTGCTTGCCTAGCATATGTGAGGCACTGGGTTCAATTCTGAGCACCACATTAAAATCAAGAAGTAAAATGAAGGTATTGTGTCCATGTACAACTAAAAATATTTTTTTAAAAAAAGTCTATGGAGACAAAAATTAGCTTGTAGTGTACTGATGGTGAAGCTGATATGGTTTAGAAGTATATTTTCTGTCCATAGCAAAGGATATGTTTCCTGCTCCTGAAGAAGCCAATGGATTTTGTCCTGTAGAGAATAAGTAAAATTTTTATTTGAATTCATTGTGACATCATATTGGTTTCCTGATAACAATTGATGAGTTGAAAACAACCTTTGATAGGTGTTCATTTTATGTTTGTATGAGAGGCATGAAAATTTTGCCTTTTGATAAATTTTCTTCAATACACTCTTCCAGAACTCCCTAGCAGGACTGAGCTCCAGTTGGCCTTCTCTTTCCCATTGCATTTCCCCATCATTTTTCCCTATTTCCTGGGATTATCTCTCAAATAAAAGTTGATTTACCTCAGGGTCTGCTTCAGGGGAGGGCAAAACAAGAAGTTTCACTCCTCACATTCCTGAAGTAGCAGACCCCACCTTCTTGACCTTATCGTCTAGAACACCCACAGTGTTCTAATTAGTGTGGAAAGGGGAAATACACATCCTGTTACTCCAGGGGTTGAGGAAAATGGAAGAAAACGGAGGGCGGGGTGGGTGGAGCAGTGAATAGCAAAACACAGAGGATCTCATGGTGCATCCTCCTCCAAGACTGCTGTGGCCTATTGTGAGTGACCAAGTGCAAAAAATCCTCAAATACAAGTTAATTTCTGACTTCAAAGGGAAAATATTTATGTCTCATGATGGTACCTGGACAGAACTGAAACTGCAGAAAGGCAGAGATGGAGGAAAGGATGAGGAAAGAATTTTCAGTTGAGAGCCTCAAGGAAAACACAGTGAAATCTCTAAGAATTGTAAGGTCTGCACCAACAAAAGGATGGCCCTTTTATTGTTTTGTGAACCTTAATTTTTGTTCACCAATAGGTGCTAGATAAGTGCCCATTTTGTATCTTGTCTGTCCCTTGTAGTGGCTGAGCACAAAGTGGTATCTCTAGCTCTTACTCAATTTGACTGTACAACTAGAAACCTAGGGTTAGTGGTATTATATGAGATTACTATACCAAGCTAACAGACAAAAAATAACGTGGAAACACCATTAATATATAATCTGTAATCTAATGCTGGACAACAGTTTGACCAGGAATAACCCAAGATCAAGAGAAAGGGGAAAAGTGGACTGATTTTGCCATGCAAACCATGTTACTTTTAAATGATTAATGTGGAAGCTCTAAAGACTATGGCATTTTCTAAAAATGTTATGTCCGTATTCCATGGATATAGGCAAGTAGAGCAGAAACTGAAGATAAAAGAGTGATTACCACATAACAAAGCCAAATTATCCAAAGAATATTAATCTTCTTATTTGCTAAAATAGGCAACAGCACCCATCCAAATTATCTAAGAAATCAATCAATTATAAGCCAAAAGAGAATTCGGGTATTATCATGGTTTACCACTTTAGAAAGGGATTACATCTGTCATAAATCTGTTTTATTAATTCTGGTCCTGGTTGAGATATCAATAAACCATAACCAAGTAGGAGTGCTCCCTAGACTGGTCCCAGTCTATTTTTTCCTTGGTGAAAAGGACAACTAGAGAGCAGCAAAACCAATGAACGTTCTCAACAATATTCTCTATAGGAAGAAACAGAGAATTTGTTTATAAAAAATATTAATAGAGGTTTTAAATACATGATTTTAAAAACACGTGTATTTCTACTGTAGATTTTCAGTTTGAAAGTCCAGTGATACCATGTGTGAAAAAAATAAGCTGGGTTGAAAGCCAAAGGAATGTTCACAGGTTAATGGATGAATAATACAAGGAAGAAGGAGATGCTTTTTCCTTTTCATGTGGGTTTTACTTTGTGTGAATCCATGTTGAAGAATCACAAGAAACTTGAAAAAATATCATGGCAAGGTGGGAACCTACAACACATGATAACATTTAACAATTCCATTTCAGAAGAGCTCCTTTTTTCTATGGGTCTTATCTTAAAATTAAGTGACCTGAATATACAAGCAGATCAAATATTCCACTCCTATGAGCCAATCGAAAACTATGTGACCTGAAGAAATATGTATCTAACATAAAGCACCAAATCCTAGCTCAGAAACTAGCACAAAGTAATATCCAATTAACTTTTTGTTGCATGACTGATAAACACATCCATAATTTGGTTAACCCCGGACTGTGAGCATCCCAACCTGGTGAGAGTTATTGTAGTACAGTCTCTGGATGAGCTTATAGGGAAGAAGTGTTTGGAAGACAGCCAGTTTCATTGCTAAATAAAGAGCCATTGTTCTTAGTAGCGTACAGACCACTTTTATGTTGTGCCAGGTCCTCTCACACTCTGGCCTTCTTTCTCTCTTGAGTAAACCATGCCTTTCATACCCCTGGACTTTTTCTTATGTTATTCTGGCCACCTTGAATTTTACCCCACCTCCACTTCAAGACTCAGAATAGGTGTCACTTCCTTGAGAAGTTTCTCTAACCTTCTTGACTGAGACAGATTTCTCCACCATATCTTCCCGTAGAACAGAGCACTTCTTTGTAACACTTAGCAGGGCTGTGATTTTCACATTTAAGCTATTATTTATTTAATGTATTCCCATCTTTTCTCACAGTTCCATCAAGGCAGAAATTGTGTCTGTTTTACCTCCCCATTCTCTCTCTATTCCTTATCATGGTGCCTAACACAATATAGAAGAAGAGTATTCCAGAATTCTCTGGAAAAAAAACAGCTTAGGCATATTTCCCATATGCACATTTATTGTGGTGTGTTCTCAATGCTCTTGAGACTCTCTCCAGATTTTGTCATTCAATATCCACTCTCTTCTTTGCAACTCTTGACTGCTATGGACCCTTCACTTGGGATTTCTTCAAAGTGCTTGGCTTACAGGTTTTCTAGCTTCCTGTCTCCTTGTCTCTACCCAACGTATAATCTTTCCTTTGCTCAAAGAAATGTTGATTCTATCCAGTGGTGATTAGCATGGTTGAATATAAATCAGACATTGAATTTAATTCAGGGTCCTGCAGATGCTAGCTACTTATTTCCCCTCACCCATCTAGCTCATGTGAGATCTACATGGTGGCCTGAGAAAACCTTCCTTTTAGGGGATCCTAGTATTAAATCCTTCCATTTCTTTGTCTGATGATGAGTTATTCCTGAGATCACTGCCATCTATTTATTTATTTATTTATTTTTGGCCAAGAAAAATTACTACAGAAAGGGTCATTCATTATCTTATTCTCAGGGATTTTGAGGGCACTTACCCAGCATTTAAGTAAGAATGTGATATTTCTATCTAATGAATTAAGAATTACATCTATGCCATGTGCAAGAAGTAGAAAAACAGAAGGTTGGATCCACCTTGTGCATTCCCTTGTAAAATGCACAGAAGCAGAAACACAAAGAATTGTCAGAGTGAGGGTCCGGGAGAGAGGGGAGGAGCACAGCCTTCTGATACACAGGTGCATCTTCCCTTTGCAACTTGCCTAAGCTCTTCATTTGAACAATCCACCTTCTGAGTTTCATCCTGATAACTGTCTGATGTTAGTAAGCAGCAATGGGAAAGCAGATCTATCAGGACTTTCTTGCTTCAAGAGCAGGTCAGCCAACATGAATTGTTGTAAAGAAAAACTGAGTGTCCTTATGAGAAATTGACACTGACACATCGGTATTCAATCACTACCACCTCTGATATACTTAGACATCCAGAATGGAATTTCTCACCCCTGACACCCCTTTTTTAGCCCGACTATCTGTCAAGATCAGGTTCTTAGGCAGTGGTGAAATGGGTAAGAGAGGAGAAAGCATGCCACTGGAGACTTATACAAAAGACCACTCTTCACTCAGGAGTCCAGTGCTAGAAGTGAATTAAATAAATGGCACAGAGACAGCGAGGAAGGTATGAAACCACATTCTTAATAATTAGAAGCATTCTTTCATAAATGGCAAAATAGTATCAGTATTTTGCTGACCATAGTTGGAATGATTTTTCTTCTATTCCAGTTTTCTAGAGTTCATATTTAATAAGACATCATAAAATATCTAATTCCTTTTTAAAAAGTAGTTGACTCATTTATTTCATTTTAATAAGCCTCAGGACCATGTGAAAAGATAGAAGGGAAAGTCTCTATCCTATCCCTGTGACCACTTGTGCAACTGTGAACACTTCTTTGCTCATCATCCTGTGCCTTCTAACTAGAAATCAGATATTTATGATAAGAAAGTCTTACTCCTGTTAGGAGCTAATATTAAAAAATAAACTCTAGGCATGAAGGATGTAGATGCTCCCAAGGTGATCTTCCTCAGTAATTTCAGTGCTAGCAACCTGTTGTCAAACTACCAATCTTTGATATTTCCAGTTCATTTTTTTATATTATGTTGCTTTTACTTCTTTAATTTCATAACTGAACTTTCTATAAATATTTAATATTAACATTAACATAATTTCTCAGTTATTTTATATAAAGAAATGGAAAGGAAATACTTCAAAATTTACAATACGAGCATTACTTCCAAAATCTATTTATAGTTTTTGTGTACAGGAAGTATCCCTAAAGTGGCCTGGGGTGTGACTCAGTGGTGCAGCACTTGCCTAGAATGCTTGAGTGTCTGTGTTCCCATCCCTAGGACTGGAAAAGAGAGAGAGGGAGAGAGATAAAAAGAGAGAGATACAGACAGAGACAGAGACAGAAAGAAAATATCCCTCTGAGAGATACTCTACCTTATTTTTCTCCACCTTTTATGCACAAGAGGTTTTACCAAATGTTTGTTAATACTGCCAAAGAGTAAAGAACTAGCCAGAAAGAGTTATATTCCAAAATATTCTACACACACACACACACACACACACACACACACGTATTCTTGTCACCCAATTTCCTTTCACAAACATTGGCATATTACATAATTATTCTGTTTCTTGAATTTGTATCAGGTCCTAGAGAGCTCACCACACTTCGTCTTAGTACATAGCAATCTGTTTTAATGCATTCTTTATTTTTCAGCTTTAAAATTTTTTTATGACTGCATGTTAGTACATTCTGAGAAGGTACAGCACCTTATTCAAGCAGATACCCTATTGCTGTCACTTGGGTGGTGTCCAACCTTTGGCTATTACAAACAGTGTCACAACGAATAACCTTCTCCATGTATCATTTTGTACTTGCACCGGGTGTCTGTAGACAAGATTCTTTACAATGAGTTTTCTAAGTCAAGAGGCAAAGACATCTGCAATTTTGATAAATCTTACCAAATCCGCCTTGTTCAAGGTTATTCAGGTTATATCAATTTCACACTTCTACCTGCAGTGTATGAGAGTGTCTATTTCCCAATAGTCTCATCAACCAAACATGCTGTTCTGAGAATCCCCTTCCTCAAAGCTGTTAAGTTTAAAATACTACTTCAGTAGGCATTGCTCTTATTATGAAGGAGGCTGACCTTCTTCGCCTTTGTTTATAGCCACTCATATCTCTTCTTTCTCTGTGCATTAACCCTTTATGCCTATATATTTTTTATAATCACATAAATTTTCCACTTTGATTTCTAAATGCTTTTCATGTATTAGAGAGATTAACTGTTATTTTGTGATACGAATTACAAAACATTTCTGAGTTATAACTTTACTTATGGTATTTGCTTTTCATGCTAACTTTTTAAAAATTCAGTTAAACTTGCAACTTCTCTTTTCTTCTTCCTCTCCTCTTTCTCCTTCCTTTTCTTCTTTATTGATTCTAGAATTTTAACTATACTTCTAAAGTCACATAAATATATTCGATTAAAATTCCAAAATGTTTTAGTAAAATTTGGGAAAAGAGGTTGTTTTATGTTTAATTTTTGCCTGATATTTATCATTAATATTACTCGGTGCCTTTTGGGGTCTAAAATAAAGTCATGTGCAAAAAAGTAACCCTGTAGCTGAGAAAAGCAGAATTATGGGAGAGAGTTGGTTGGGTTCCACAAAGGCAATCCAATAAATCTAGACACCTGCTGGGAGGACCTAGGTGACCTCGATACAGGGATGGCAAAACAGGAAAGCAGGGGCAACTCCAAATTTAATGAAATTTTTTTCTCATTTTCGGCAAACTCATTTCCTCTTGCTTCTCTCATAGTTCTCTTTCTAGGCTTCCTCAGGCTAACATTCTAGTCTTTCTCCCAGAATCATATCACCCAATCTTAAAACTCCTGCAATTCTACCTGTAGTCCTAGACTAAAATTGTATTATCGCCTAATCAGACTTTGAGTTTTTTTTTTTTTTTTTTTAAGATCTAGACCCAATTCTATTTGTTTGCTTAATGACCCATCTGAGTTCCTGGATACTTCAATTTCACATGGAAATAAACTGAGATTATCCCCTTCCATTTCATTCCTGGTATCTTATATATTTTCTTACTCAGGTTGATCTGTCCTGGTCACTCAAGTCTCAAACCTAGGAGACTTCAACTGTCACTCAAATCTATAAACTCCTCTGCTTACTTACCCTCAAACCCTCCCTTCCCTCTAACATATCTCCACCTTAATCTATTTCCTCTTCATTCTCTGTGCAATTTTATGCATTGTCTTTCTTTTGATACTTTTACGGCTTTCCTCTGCCTACCACATAAAGATCATAGGTCTTTAACATTGCATAACAATAAATATGTCTTCATTATTTCATGCCAGTCTACTCTACTTCTTTAACACGCATTATCACATACTACCTCATTTAGTTTTAACAACAGCCCTTGATGTAGGTACTATTATCACTCCCACTTTACTTAAAGAAGGAATTGGCCAGTACTTGATGGAGGATGGATAAAAAATAAAGGCTGATCACAGAAATTTCTCACTCCCTAATGGCCCCCTGCTGACTTTTCTGGCCTCATTTTTTGGCATTTTCTTTCTCTCATTGGAAACTCTGTCTCCATGAACCGACTTTCTGAACTTAACCTACTGTTTGACCGCATAGTTTAATACATGCTGGTCCTTCTGCTCATCCTGTTGCTATCTCCTGCGAGTTCCAGTAAACACTTGATCCTCTGCTCATCATAGAAGCACTCCAAGATCCT
This sequence comes from Sciurus vulgaris, assembly GCF_902686455.1. Taxonomy (NCBI): domain Eukaryota; kingdom Metazoa; phylum Chordata; class Mammalia; order Rodentia; family Sciuridae; genus Sciurus; species Sciurus vulgaris. The sequence goes on from NC_136466.1 coordinate 115,928,586, forward strand.
TTACTCATCTCCCTAGGTAAAGGTGATCTTGATTTCCGAAGGGTTTTTCAGTCCATCCCTCGTTTCTCCCCTTTATCAGGGCTGTTATGTGTTTCTGCTATGGCACTTATTGTCGGACCTTGGAAGAATGTGTTATGCACGCATATTTTCTAATAAACTCTAAGCTTGCTGAGGACAAGAATGGTGTGATAATAATGTTCTCAGTACGAGTTTGTTAAATGAGTGAGTGAATATTAAATGTCACCATCGACTCACAGCACTGGATGTGAGGCTTCCTCTTTCCTCTCAACCTGCAATGTGGTCAATAATGTATGAAAATCTTGAAAAATTCCAATACTCCCTTTGATTTCCAGTCATGTCCCAATCTCTGAAATTTATCTTTTCCATAACAGTGATTATAAATTTGAGAAAAAGGTGTGCGTTTTTGTCCATTTCATTCTAAGTGAAGTACATTATGATTCCTGGGACTTTACCATTTGTAAATGAATGGGGCAAGTCCCCTGGTAAGGGTAAAAGGAAAAGTCAAACTATTCAATCCTGAGGGCTGTTTTTTCCCACCACAGACTTACTTTTTTTTTTTTTTTACATATTACATTAATTAATCTATTTTTTACAAGAATACCTTTGGACATATTGTTCTGTCCCTTAACCATGCCCAATAAATCAAGCAATTCTTTAGCTTTTCCTCTTTGTGAACATTCTTTCAACCTGCCATCATCAGAAACGTATTCTTCAAATCTAATAAAATAAACTCAATACTATTCTTAACAAAAAAGAAAGGAAAAAGAGCTTTCAACTTGTTTGCACAATGTCTCAGTGACGTCAGCATAGATGGCCTCATCCCTGTCATTTGAACAGCCAGCAGAGACTAAGTGACTTTGCCCAAGGCCATTAGAACAAGTTGGTACTAGAGGTGGAATCAAGTGGGAGGAGACCTGGCCTTTAGCCCTGGATTCAGACACAAGGTCATGTTAACCGGTTCACCTAAGAATCCTTTTTCCTTGTTTCAAGCTGTATGGAAGATAAGAATGTGGGCAAACAATATCACGATTAAAGAAAGGGTCTTTTCCTTCACTGTCAGGACCAACATGATTAGAACTTTCTCTTGTGTTAAGCTACAGTGAATGAAGATACATGTGCTTCCTGCCTCTCTGTTTTGTCTTTGTTTTTCAAAGTTGTGGAAGTGGCCACCTCTGAGGTCACCACAGGATGGAGACCTCACATTTGGTCCGCCACAATCTTGTCTCTGCAAAGCCTTCCAGTTAGCCATTGTGAATGTCTGAATGGGAAAATCTTTAAAGGGAGGATTATTGGGCTCCACAGTCTTACCCTGTGTAAGAGCAATTGTCCTCGGCCACTCCCTAAGCCAATGTCCACCCAGCAGCTGTTGGCACCTTCTTTCTCAGATATGGGAAGGTGCTCGCGGCTTCCCTCTGTAGCTGCTCTGGGAACAGGGCTCTGCTCTGGACAAAAATGTTCTCAAGAAGCATTTCTTTGCAGCAGGAAAAATTTCCATAAAGTTCTTAAATATAATAAAATGTAATTAAAGTGCCTCATTGAGTTCTGTCTCTTTGAAGTTTCACACTTGCATAATAAACCAAGTCATAAACCAGAATTTGAATTGGAGGTTTTATTCCTTTTTACAGATTAATTCTCATTAATTATCTACTTGACCCCTCCTGTTATAGAGAAGTAAGTACCTGGTGCACTATAATTTGCACTGATAAAAGGCAGTAAAAGATGAACTCACCACTGAAAATGGAATCTCACACATAGAATATCACTTTGCAGCTAGAGAAAATTAGAGCCCATGTTTAGAATTCACATTCTCATAGCCTCATATGACCTCATAAATATGAGTAAATTCTTCATCTTTGTCTTTTGTATCACTAAACATTTTGATTTTTATGTCTATCGGTCAGCCCACAGATGAAATAAATGATTCCTTTCAAAGCAGGTTTTTTCCTAATCTATGGTGCACAGATCTTAAAAACCTAGATCTAGCCGTGAGAGATGGTATGGGATGCTTTGCATTGGATGGAGAAATAAAGTTTTAGGGCTTCCTTTTACCTTATCATGCAGTTTCACAAACCCATTAATAACCACATCAACAAAGAAGTCTTTTCAAGGAGACCAGTAGGAACTCACTTACATCACAAAGACATATTACCTGAAACTTATACTCAATGAAAGCTCCCTGGGTGAGCTCTCACAGAGGCTTGATGCTGAAAATTACTTTACTTTGTCTTCAAGGGCATTTACTGTGTGTCCCTGCATGCTTATGTGTAGTTAGGCAGTCTACAAGACATATATATGTGTTCCTTCTTCCTGATCTGTACAGATTGAGGTGGCTCCAAGGTCAGAAACACTTCAACATTGTGAAAGAATTAGGTAAGGATTGCTCAGAAAACCAGACTGTTGTAAAAAGAAAGTCAAGCAAAAAGAGTTTAAATTGAGCTAAAACAATATTTAAAAAAAAAAAAAAAAGACAGAAGAAATTATGATGAATAATGAAAGTCACACATTTTGTATGTAGATAGATATTTCTTGGCCTTAGAAAAGGGTCTGATCTTGAACAGGAACAAGAGAGACAGGAAACTCACACAAAAGTTTTAAAGGTTAAGCAGCAGCGTCAACCAGAGGGTTATTTGATTCAGTGAACATTTTATCAGTTCTGATGTGAAGGTCCTACTGTGCAAGGTATAAGAGATGAGATACCTTGACCTTGTGGAGGAGCTACCAAGATGTATGGAAGATAAGAATGTGGGTAAACAATATCACTATTAAAGAAAGGGTCTCTTCCTTCACTGTCAGACATCATCATGACAAGTTCATCATGACATCTGAATCTTGAAGAATGATGAACAATATCTCCCTCAAAAAGAGAAGGTAGTCACTGCAGTAATGGTGGGTTGTGTCAAACAACTTGACATATGCTATTAAGAGGATATGTGGAAGGATGATAGAAACCAACCCTGGCAAACTAATCAAAAAATAGAAAAAATTATTATGATGATATAAGGGTAACTCTTCAGACCCAAGGGCAAGCATACTGTCAGGTTTCAAAGGTGACTGCAACTAGAACCTGGAAACAGAAGCTGGGACAGGAAGTACCCTCTCTCCAATTCTTATCTTGCTTATATTTCTCCTGGTCTATCCTATTTATTTATTTCTACCCACAATCGATATTTCTCTTTTTCCTAGTGTGGGAGGCAATTGTGTTTCTCACAGAACTCACCAACCAACATTTCCTTTGTCTGGGAGACTAGCAAGACAGAAGTTGAAAGTCCAAACCCTCAGGAGACAGTTTTTGATTGACTCAGGTTGCATCAGGTACTCACTGTTGACCAATCAGCAGTGTCTGAGCATGAGCATAGGGGCTGGAGGTGAGGTTGGGAAGAGGTCTTGCGTCATGAATCAGCAGCAGTCATTGTAAGAATGTAAATATGGTGTTGGGGGAAGCTTAGCGATTCCCAGAAAGCTGAGACAAGTAAGTTCAATTGGTCAGATGAAACCCAAGTATTTACTACAGAGAAATAAAATGGCTAAAAAGGTTTATGCAAGATAGACAAAACAAACAAAACAAGAAATGAAGAACACTTATGAATAAAACACATAGAAGAAATCATAAAAAAGATCTTAATACTATTTTGATGGTAAGCAAATCAAGGCAAAGTTATAATATCAGTTTTTTTACATTGTTATTTTAATCAGAGATTTTATGTTCTTGCCACTTTCATGTTGTTATGAATCAACAAGAGTAGACAAAATAATCAATGAGGTAGAAGGGTACTAGGGACAAATTTGATGTTTTCATAGATTTCAGCCATGGAAACAGGGTTTGTTCATTTTATCAAGGGAAGGGAGAGAGGCATCAGTGAGAAAATGATGAAGGCTAGCCTTTCACCCCTCATTTCAGAGACTGCAGATTAATATCTTAAAATGCCATTGGAGCCTACTGAGGTGGTGCACACCTGTGATCCCAGCAAGTCAAGAGGTTGAGGCAGGAGCACAGTGAGTTCAAAGCCAGCCTCAGCAGAAGTGAAGAGCTAAGCAGGGTCAGTGAGATCCTGTCTCTCAATAAAATACAAAATAGAGCTGGGGATGTGGCTCAGTGGTTGAGTGCCCCTGAGTTCAATCCCCAGTACCCCATGCGCCCTCAAAAAAGTCATTGGAGTTAAGGCAAGCATCATGAAGGCAGCTGTGTTTACTGATAAAGTGGGTCTGCAGCTGTCTATGCAGCCTGGCCAAGTCAAATGCTTCACACCACTTTGTGGCACTGTGAACTATTTCCCCACAAAGAACACCAGCTTACCATGGGGTAGAATTTACAAAGTCAGCGTTCTCATAAAGAGTTATAAAAATTAGTGTTGGGACAAATTTATGAGATCAACCCACTTTACCTCTGCCAGCCAAGAAGAGCCCTCCCCAGAATGTTCCCTGGTGAATCTTTTGTCTAGTCATCCTTGGAATAGAACTAAAAAGAACATTTTAAGGCTTTTTCAGATTGTATTCAGGGCTAGTACAAGAATGCTTCTTTTGTGGTCTTGAATCCAACTATTTGCTTAGTTAAATTGAATTTCATTTTTTTCATTTTTTTTAATGGTAATTGAATTTGGTTTTGGCCATAAGCTAAATGCACAACCAGAAAATGAGGCTGAAGGGTGGGGGTAGTGAGATAGGGAAAGGAAATGCTACAATTGTACAGATCGGCGAATGACAGAAAACATAAGGGAAGTGTAGGCTATGCAAATATCCCTCATAAAACCATCAGAGACCTTGGAAAGCTTGAGAGTGCCTGGAGGTAACAGAGGAACCTCTGGACGCATTCATTTGTGTGTGTGTGTGTGTGTGTGTGTGTGTGTGTGTGTGTGTGTGACAGGAATTGAGTGAATTCCAACCTGCCTTGCTAACAAGGATCATGTTATATCAAGCATACATGTGCTCAACTTTTTCTCCCAACACATTAGGCAATGTGTTAGGGTTCTCAGGAACAACAGGGAGAAAAGGGTAGATAGATACAGATGTAGATAAAGATAATTCCTTGACTTACACAGCCTCCAGGTAGCTTACCTTGTTGATAAGTCTACAGATAATAACTTACTTTCATTGTAAGTTGAAATTATTTCAAGTTTAATATGCATTTACCATCGTTCAATTAAAGAACATCATAGCTTAGCAACACAGTACACTGTAAAGAGTTGTTTATCCTTATGATTACTGGCCAACCAGGAGCTGTGGATTATTGTCACCACCCAGAATTACAAGATGCATTGTATTGTGCATCATTAGCCCAGGAAAAGATCAAAATTAAAAATTAAAAGTGTGCTTTCTACTGAAGGCATATTGCTTGTGCATCATTATAGAGTTGAAACATCTTAAGTCAAACTTACAGAAGGAGATTTATTAAAAAATATTGACCTGTGTAATTATGGAAGCTGAGAAGTCCTATGACCTGCTGTCTGCAAGTTGGAGACCCAGAAAACCAGTGGTGTCAGTCCAGTCTGAGACTGAATGCTTGTGAACCAGAGCTGATGGTGTAAGTTCTAACCCAAGTTTAAAGACCTGAGAGCCAGTAGCACTGATGTTGAACCAGGAGTCCAAGAGAAGAAGATCAATGACTCAGCTCAATCTGTCAGGCAGAGAGCAAATTCTCCCTTCCTTCACCATTTTTTTTTTTTTTTGTTCTATTCAAGTTTTCAATGGATTGTATGGGGAATGCCAAATCTTTACTCAGTCTACCCATTTAAATGGAACCCAGAAATAATGTTTAGCCCAACATCTAGGTACCAGTCTACCCATTCAGGTTGACACATAAAATTAGCCATCGCAGACAGGAATAGGCTTCCCTTTGCTCCCTGCACACACATCCCTCTTTTATCTGCTAAGCAAGGACTGAAGCTGGGAACAAGGATGCTCCAGGGAACACAGTGAAAAAAACATATCATGCTTTATTATGCATCTTGATCCCTTTTATAGCTATTTCTGACAAGAAGGGAAAATGGATCTCATTATACTTACTAGTCAGGACTTCAGGACTAAACTCATTCTTGACTCTCCCCTGAGTAATAACTGGCTGGTTCTTGTTCATCTGAACCAAGTTTTATCCTTTGTCCCACCACCTGAGGCTCTTTCCCCTCCACCTCATCCTCTTGACCCAAGAAAAAATCTGGTATATATCTGAAAATAAGCCACAAAATTTTAGGAAACAAGTTATAGTTGATGAGGAAGAAAAAAAGATTAGAATGAGGAAAAACATAAAAGAAAGCAATGTCACTTCTCTCATACTAGATGACTGACCTAACCCTATGAGCAAAACAAATTGTGCATGAATGTCCCAATGTGGACTGACATCCTCTACGTGGTCACTTCATTTCGGTCAGGGAAGACCCTGTTTGTTTGGGGTAACTCCCCAGATGAAAGCCAAACCAGTGAACCTCTGCCAAAAGGCTTCTCCAGGGATCACACTGTACCCCAAACCTAATGGTTCCTTGGTCTAGCCTGGGATAGGGTTGCTTTCTGTAGTCATGAGAAACTGAACAGTCATGAGGAAAGAAGTTTCTGGAAGCCTCTAGGGATTCCCAAGTGTCCATTTTACCCTTTTAAAAGGAGTGGCAATGGTTTTTCTGAACGTTTTTGGGGCCAGTGATTTCCACAACCTTCAGAATGTGGCCTAAGTCTGTCTCTACTGGGTGTCTGAGACAAAGGCAGAGGAACTTTTTTCTTTTCCTTTCTTTCTTTTTTTGTTTCATTGTTGTGGCAAAGCTTATTACTTACAAATGGAAATGAAGCCCAAGTCACATAAAAACTCTAAAAGAGAAGCAGGATCAGGGGCAAAATGATAGTCTGCCTACTTCCCCCACCTGAAGAGCTTCTGGGCCAATGGATGATTATGTGCAAGGATGGTCCTAGAGACCCAAGGAACAAGCAGCAGAGGCTCCTGTGATAGCAGCGTGCACACGTGGCTGCAAGGACCTGAAATCAAAGAACACTCGGGGTGTGTGTTCTGCTGTGGCTTGCAGGAATCAGCAGCCAACCTAGTTCCAGTTCCTGAGATTTGTAGGGCTGTTTGGAGCCCAGATCCACCTCAAGGGCCAGATGATCCAGTCTCTGGTGCTGAAGAGAGGAGAGGCAAGGCGCTGGGAGAGAATGCGGGATTGGCGTGGGGAGAGAAGGGCGTGCCCTGTCCCACTTTACTTGGAGAACACGTGTTCACTGGGGCTGGCTCACATCTGCATACATTATTGACAGTGAGCTGGTCCCCATCTTAGTGAAAAAGCAAATTTTTTGAGAGTGTCAGGAACAAGTAGGCATCCTGAAGTACTGACCACACATGAGGGAGTGGGTGAAGCCAGTTGCATTTTAGTCTTGATAAATGTCTTAGAGAACTTTTCATCGTCTTTCCTTCAACAAACTCCAAAACACATGTCACCAAGGAACTTCTCTTTATTTTAAACTCCTACATATGTTTTAGGACAATGAACTCCATATGTTTCTGTTTCATTTTCTCTTAATTCATTAAAGCGATGTACAGTGAGAGCCATTTTATGTCCACAGACTCTTTTCTTACCATTTTATGAGCATTTTGAGGCATTTGCATTCAGAATAAGGGAGCCAACCAAGCCAGATCTGAACAGAACTCGGCTTGAAATTCAAACTCCTGGGGCTCTGCTGGAAATCGCTCTTGGCCAAATATCTTCTCCCATCCTAGACCCATGGCCAAGAAGGCTGCTGTATCAAGACTGTCCCAGAAGAAGATTTAAGGAAAGTGTGTCAGAACACTTAATTGAAACAACAAACTCAAGAAATATGTCTCAAACAAATGAAATGCCCAAAGGAAAATTTTCATTTTAAAGTTAGTCTCAACTAGCTTTCCAATGGTGAGCTTAAAACAGAAACTAAAATAGCAACCATCAAATTGGATCAAGACAGGGAGGACTTGAAAACGAGTCACGATTTGTTATGATGTGAAACTCAAGTTTCATGCTTATATAGATTTCATTACTTTATAATCTTTATTGAAATAATAGAAGAAAAATATAAAGTGTTCTTTGGGATTTACATAAGCCACAAAAAATGAGAAGGCCAAAGCAATAAAGAATTTTTTAAAGACAGTGTGGTTTGGAATGGATAAAAGGAAAATGGGGACTCATTTGTGATTCTGCATGTGCTGAGGAAGGAAGTGGACCCTTCCCTTCTGGTACCATTCAAACAGTGAAAAAGACAGTGATCAGGTGATAGACATGGTCCCTGCTCACAGCTTAGTGGGGGAGACAGAAACCTTGAATTAAGCATCCTAAGAGTAAATTCTGATAATGCATCATGATTGTGCATTGAAGAAAAAGAAGGTGACACGATAATGACTAAGAGAAATTAATTTCCTGTAGGGGATCTGGAAAGGCCTTTCTGAAGAAGGACTATGTTAAAACAGAGCATGAAGAGTGAATAAGAGTAAAGTGAAAATGGACCACTTGCTGGCAAAGGAAAAAAATGGACACAGTGGCCTGGAACCTGAATCTGGTCAAAGAAACAGCTGGGAGCTTGGGGAAAAGGGTGTAGCCTGTGGATGCTGGCCTCAACCTCTCATTTGAAGCTGGTTTACATTGAACTGGCTACATTTGGCTACATTTTTGGCTACATTTTTGGCTGAGATATGTTAATCTTATTTTGCTTTTCAGGTCTGCTTATGTAATTTTCTTTTTGCTTCTGTTCCAAACCCAGGGTCTTAGGTTACTTCATTCTCTTAGTCACTAGTTCTCAAAGTGTGGTGGTCTCTGGGCCACTAATGTTAGTATCACCTGGAACTTTTGAGGAAGGAAAAAGGGAATAAGAGGGCAGGTTCTAACCACTGAAAGTGCACGCCACACAGTAGGCCATGTTAATGCTCTACGAAACATGATCTCACAGAACACCAATCCCAGACAAGGTTACTCAGAGACCAAGATAAATAAAACAAAGCAAGGCCACTTCAAAATTTTATCTAAGCACAGATAACAGCAAGGTCACTGCACAGCCCACAAATTACCAAACACCATTTCTCTTGGCCAAAATAAATGAGGGCTGCTTCTTTACCAAGTACAGCTTATCCTGTTGCTAGTCTCCTGTCCCTATCGGTAGAATTCATTGAGACATCAAATCACAGCATTGTCTTCACTTTCTGACAGCACCCAGTCTAGAGCAAACTCTTACTTTCTGAAAACTTCTATCACATTTATTCAACCAAAATCTAAATCCTATGGTAGAACCCTATTAACACCTTCTTAACTGATACCCTTTGTTCCCCAGGGTGTGTGTTCTCCATTATTCCCGAAGTGTAATAAGACTAACTCGTTTAACTGCAGCATATTCCCTGGTGGTCACTGGTTGAAGATTGGCACTTGGGCCCCTCCTTAGATCTACTTAATCAGAAACCCTGGGGGTTAGGGCCAGCAGCCTGCATTTTCACAGGCCCCTTGTGTGCTTAGGATTCATGCTGCAGCTTGAGAGTCACTGCTTTCAGGTTCTTAATCCTGGCTGTCCATCAGAATAAGAATGCCTGAATCTCCCAGAAGGTCCCATTAGGTTGTTCTGGAGCGGGGTCAAGGAATACATCCATTTTTAAAAGCTCCTAGATGACGCTATTGTGCAGCCAAAATGGAAAACTGCTTCTCTAAAACAGTGATGTCGGCAGATGCACCACTGAAATATAATGCTCATATCTGCAATATAGTCCTATCAGGTTATAAGCAACTGCCGCAGAGCCAGTCGTGATTCTGCCCCTCACTATCCGGGACATACCAATGTGTCCTGTCACAGATGGTAAGAACTTTGCCTTGTCTTCCTGGTCATGTCAACATATCATTAGTCATATTTTCTCTTGTGCCTAGCAACCTTCTTTCCTTCCTTGATTACATGGACCATTGCTGATCCCTCTGTGCAGTATTATATCTATTGTTTACCTGTATCTGCATCTATCATAGAGTAATTAAGTCTTAAAATAATAATAGTTGAGTCTGATCGAGCACTTAATTTATTTGCCACTCACTAGGTTAACAATTCTTACAGCAATACCAATGAGGTAGCTATTATTAAGATCCATGTTTCAAAGGAGAGAAAGCTGAGGTTTGGAAGGGCTACTAGTCCAAGAAGCTAAGTACTTAGCCAAGGGGCTAAGAACCAGCCCAGTTTGAATCATCCTCTTTTCCAATGCAGTGATCTTTACCTCTTTTCAAATTTCTCCTAATTAGCTGCATCACCACATCCGTCAGCTCCCTTCCCACCTCTCAGCTTTAGCACTCTATCCTCAATGCAGTAGAGAATTCTAGCCTGACACAAATGTGTGTGCGTGTGTGTGTATGTGTGAAAAGGAAATAGGCAAATTCAAAGGAATGTAAGTGCCAATATAACAGGTGGTGTTATAATAGTATAATATAATTTACCATATTTATTCACACTGTAGATATTTTTATGCTGTAATTTTTATCTGTGTATGCTTACAGAAGCATATCTGTAAGTTACCTAAGAGCTAGACTCATAGGGTAAAAGATGTCTTACGTGTGTAATTCACTTTCATAATGAATTTACTCATTTAAAAATTATAAAATAATATATATTTTTTGTAGAATATTCAGAAAAGTTCAATTTTAAAAAACAGCCATGATCTAACTACTTAATTAAAACCATCTCAATATTTGTTACATACTATTCTAAACTTTCCTTGTAGTATATATACATGTGAAATTTATTAATATATTTTGTAATGATACAAACACAATGTATCATATCACAAATAGTATACCAACTCAATTTTATCCATATCATATTTTAACGGACACAGTATAGCTTCCTATAGCTATGCCACAAAATATGTGATAATCCATTAACTGCTGAGTATTTAGATACATTTTACCACTTCTTTTTTTAAAAATTTTTTATCTCTTTATTCCATTATGTCCTTACTGTAAGTTCTTAGAATTTCAATTGATGAATGAAAATATTTACAGAGAGATTTACCTCCAGGGATGGTAGCAAGAGGTTTTTCAGGTCAATCTTCTCAGAGGAAACAGGAATAAATTGTGAAACATAAGAAAAACATTTCAGTGCACTTGAAATTGCACATCTAAATCTAGAACGTGCTTGAAAAATGTTTGCTTCTGAAAAGTACCAACATAATGAGTAAGAAGTGCACCCAACTACTGTGCATAACTATAAAACTCTAATAAAAAATAAAGGTAAAAAAAGAGTATTATAACCCCCTTCCAAAAAAGAAGGGTGTTTTAGTCAGTTTTTTCACTGCTGTGTCTGAAAGACCCCATCAGGACAACTGTAGAGGAGGAAAGGTTTACTTAGGAGCTCTCGGTTTCAGAGGTCTCTATCCATACACAGCAGGCTCCATTCCATAGGCTTGAGGTGAGGCGAGACATCATGGCAGAAGAGTGTGGCAGAGGGAAGCCACTCACATGATGATCAGAAAGCACAAAGAGAGGTCTCCACTTGCCAGATACAAATATATGCCACAAAGCCATGCCCCCAATTCCCACCTCCTCCAGTCACAACCCTAACACTTCAACTACCACTCACTTAATCCCTATTGGGGGATTAATTCACTGATTGGGTTAAGACTCTCACAACCCAATCATCTCTCCTCTGAACCTTCTTGCATCATCTCACAAGTGAGCTTTTGGGGGCCACTTCACATGCAAACCATAACAACAGGCAATTAGTGTCTTTCTTTAATGGAGAAGTTTCAATTCCCCTTTACTGAAGTCAGGTGTTGAAAACCATGACTTGACCAGCTGGAAGAGGCTGATTCAGTTCAGGGCAGGTAGCAGAGAAGCTCAGAATGTAAGGAGACTTTGGAAGAAAGACGGTGCCATAAAAGGCCTGAGGAAATTGACTCTATACATCCCAAGATGTGTGCTAAAATAAGTAAATGTAAATTTATATACATATTATGTACCACATAATGATGTTTCCAGCAGTGATGAACTGTTTATTAAATAGCGGTCCCATAAGATTGTATTACCTAGTGACATGGTAGCCAGATTTGTTTGAACAGGTACACTTTATGATGTTCAAACAACAATCACCTAATGACACATTTCTCAGAACTGCATATATATAGTACAATATGTGAGATTACAAATCCAAACAAATTGAAAACCTTGGGAGGATTATGGATTTGCTGAACCTTTTATTGCATTCCTCAACCCATGCACAGGTCAGACAGTTGCAACTTGCTACTCATGTGCAGTTTGGACTGCAGAAGGCAGAGTGTTAGAGGTTTGAGGATCCTGAATATAAACTTGGCCTAAATCACTGGTTGATTGCTGAGCTGTACAATTCAATTCAGACCCTTATCCCATCCCCAAAATAGGAGCAGAATCATCAGCATCTACATATTGCAAGAGAGACAATTTTATAGTTTAAAAAAGTTGATTACTTACTAAAATTTAAAACCCCAAAGAACTTCAGAATAACAAAATGGATCACAGAATTATACTCTATCTACAACATTTGATTTTCAATGAAGGTTAGCAGATATGCAAAGAAACACACAACTGTGACTATCCTCCAGGGAGAAAAATTCAAATCAGTAGAAAATGACTCAGAGTAGGTCCAGGTGATAAACTTAGCAAAGATCTGAAAATAGCTATTATGACCAGTTCAAAAATGGAAGGAAAACAGTAAATAGCATATAGTAAACTTAGAAATAAAAACAAGTAGACATGCCAAAATACACAACTATAAAAATTCACAAAGTTGTTTAAGCATCAGTTGAGATGGTCGAGTTTGCCATATTCCATTCATCACACAGGATCCTAATACAATGTGAGAGGAGATTACACCAGGCTGTAACATAAGTGATGCATTCAGGGGTCATCTTAAGCGATGGTTCCCCCTAATATATTTGAGTGGATCTACTTCTGACCCTCTCTCCTATTTCGGTCCTTCATTTCTACATTGTCACTTATCTTTTACATTCAAAATTACAACTCTTTCTTAATTTCTTTTCCTTTACATTAAATCTTTTTTTTTAATTGTAAACAAATGGGATACATGTTGTTTCTCTGTACATGGCGTAAGGCATACCATTTGTGTAATCATAAATTTACATAGGGTAATGTGGTTTGATTCATTCTGTTATTTTTTCCCTTCCCTCCACCCCTCCCACCCCTCTTGTCCCTCTATACAGTCCTTCCTTCCTCCATTCTTGCCCCCCTCCCTAACCCTAACTCTAACCCTAACACTAACCCCTTCCTCCTCCCTTTATGTGTCCTCATCCACTTATTAGCGATATCATTCGACCTTTGGTTTTTTTGAGATTGGCTTATCTCACTTACCATGATATTCTCCAATTTCATCCATTTGCCTGCAATTGCCATAATTTTATCATTCTTTATGGCTGAGTAATATTCCATTGTATACATATACCACATTTTCTTTATTCATTCATCAATTGAAGGACATCTAGGTTGGTTACACAATCTGGCTAATGTGAATTGAGCAGCTATGAACATTGATGTAGCTGTATCTCTGTAGTATGCTGATTTTAAGTCCTTTGGGTATAGGCCAAGGAGTGGGATAGCTGAGTCAAATGGTGGTTCCATTCCAAGTTTTCTAAGGAATCTCCACACTGCTTTCCAGAGTGGCTGCACTAATTTGCAGCCCCACCAGCAATGTATGAGTGTACCTTTTTCCCCACATCCTCGCCAACACCTGTTGTTTGTATTCTTGATAATTGCCATTCTAATTGGGATGAGATGAAATCTTAGGGTTGTTTTGATTTGCATTTCTCTTATTACTAGAGATGTTGAACATTTTTCCATATGTTTGTTGATTGCTTGTAGATCTTCTGTGAAGTGTCTATTCATTTCCTTACCCCATTTGTCGACTGGATCATTTGCATTCTTGGTGTAGAGTTTTTTGAGTTCTTTATAGATTCTGAAGATTAGTGCTCTATCTGAAGTATGATTGGCAAAAATTTTCTCCCACTCTGTAGGCTCTTTCTTCACATTGTTGATAGTTTCCTTTGCTGAGAGAAAGCTTTTTAGTTTGAATCTATCCCAGTTATTGATTCTTGCTTTTATTTTTTGTGCTATGGGAGTCCTATTGAGGAAGTCTGGTCCTAAGCCGACATGTTGAATATCTGGACCTACTTTTTCTTCTATAATCTGCAGGGTCTCTGGTCTGATTCCAAGGTCATTAATCCATTTTGAGTTTAGTTTCGTGCATGGTGAGAGATATGGGTTTAGTTTCATTCTGTTGCATATGGATTTCCTATTCTCCCAGCACCATTTGTTGAAGAGGCTATCTTTTCTCCATTGCATACTTTTGGCCCCTTTGTCTAGTATGAGAAAATTGTATTTATTTGGGTTTGTACCATGTCCTCTATTCTGTACCATTGATCTACCTTTCTATTTTGGTACCAATACCATGCCGTTTTTGTTACTGTTGCTTTGTAGTAGAGTTGAAGATCTGGTATTGCAATACCCCCTGTTTCACTCTTTCTGCTAAGGATTGCTTTAGCTATTCTGGGTTTCTTATTCTTCCAGATGAATTTCATAATTTCTTGCTCTATTTCTGTAAGGTATGTCATTGGGATTTTAATTGGAATTGCATTGACTCTGTATAGCACTTTTGGCAGTATGGCCATTTTGACAATATTAATTCTGCCTATCAAAGAACATGGGAGATCTTTCCATCTTCTAAGGTGTTCTTTAATTTCTTTCTTTAGTGTACTGTAGGTTCTCATTGTAGAGGTCTTTCATCTCTTTTGTGAGATTGATTCCCAAGTATTTTATTTTTTTCGAGGCTATTGTGAATGGGGTAGTATTCCTGATTATTCTTTCCAAAGATTCATCACTTATGTATAAAAATGCATTAGATTTATGTGCATTGATCTTATATCCTGCTACTTTACTCAATTCACCTATGAGTTCTAAAAGTTTTCTGGTGGAATTTCCTGGTTCTTCTAAGTATATAATCATATCATCAGCAAATAGGGATAGTTTGAGTTCTTCTTTTTCTATTCATATCCCTTTAATTTCTTCAGTCTGTCTAATTGCTCTGGCTAGAGTTTCAAGGATGATATTGAATAGAAGTGGTGAAAGAGGGCATCCCTGCCTTGTTCCAGTTTTTAGGGGGAATGCTTTCAGTTTTTCACCATTTAGAATGATATTAGCCATGGGCTTAGCATAAATGGCCTTTACAATGTTAAGGAATGTTCCCACTATCCCTATTTTTTCTAGTGTTTTGAGCATGAAGGGGTGCTATATTTTATCAAATGCTTTTTCTGCATTTATTGAAATAATCATGTTATTCTTGACTTTAAGTCTATTGATACGGTGAATGACATTTATTGATTTCCTGATGTTGAACCAACCTTGCATCCCTGGGATGAAACCCACTTGATCATGGTGCACTATCTTTTTAATATGTTTTTATATGCGATTTGCTAAAATTTTGTTGAGAATTTTTGCGTCGATGTTCATTAAGGATATTGGTCTGAAATTTTCTTTCCTCGAAGTGTCTCTATCTAGTTTAGGTATCAGGGTGATATTGGCTTCATAGAATGAGTTTGGGAGGGTTCCCTCCTCTTCTATTTCATGGAATACTTTGAGGAATATTGGAATGAGCTCTTCTTTAAAGGTTTTGTAGAACTCAGCTGAGAACCTATCTGGTCCCGGACTTTTCTTTGTTGGTAGGCTTTTGATGACCTCTTCTATTTCATTACTTGAAATTGGTCTATTTAAATTGTGTATGTCCTCCTCATTCAGTTTAGGCAATTCATATGTCTCTAGAAACCTGTTGATGTCTTCAAAATTTTCTATTTTGTTGGAGTATAGATTTTCAAAATAGCTTCAAATTATGTTTTGTATTTCAATCCTGTCTGTTGTGATATTTCCTTGTTCATTCCGAATTTTAGTGATTTGGGTTTTCTCTCGTCTTCTCTTTGTTAATGTGGCTAAAGGTTTATCAATTTTGTTTATTTTTTCAAAGAACCAACTATTTATTTTGTCAATTTTTTGTATTGTTTCTTTTGTTTCAATTTCGTTGATTTCAGCTTTGAGTTTAACTATTTCCTGTCTTCTACTACTTTTGGTGCTGGTCTGTTCTTCTTTTTCTAGGGCTTTGAGCTGTAGTGTTAGGTCGTTTATTTGTTGAGTTTTACTTCTTTTATTAAATGCGCTCCATGAAATAAATTTCCCTCTAAGTACTGCTTTCATAGTGTCCCAGAGATTTTGATATGATGTTTCTTTGTTCTCATTTACCTCTATGAATTTTTTAATTTCCTTCCTAATATCTTCTGTTATCCATTCATCATATAATAGCATATTGTTTAATCTCCAGTTGTTGGAATAGTTTCTGTTTTTTACTCTTTCATTTATTTCTAACTTGAATCCATTATGATCTGATAGAATACAAGGTAGTGTCTCTATCTTCTTGTATTTGCTGGCATTAGCTTTGTGGCATAATATATGGTCTATTTTAGAGAAGGATCCATGTGCTGCTGAGAAGAAAGTGTATTCGCTCTTGGTTGGATGGTATACTCTATAAATGTCTGTTAAGTCTAAATTATTGATTGTGTGATTGAGATCTGTGGTTTCTTTGTTCAATTTTTGTTTGGAAGATCTGTCCAGTAGTGAGAGAGGTGTGTTAAAATCACCTAGTATTATTGTGTTATGGTCTATTTGGTTTCTGAAATTGAGAAGGATTTGTTTGACATACATAGATGAGCCACTGTTTGGGGCATAGATGTTTATGATTATTATATCTTGCTGATTTATGCTTCCCTTAAGCAGTATGAAATGTCCTTCTTTATCCCTTCTGAGTAACTTTGGCTTGAAATCCACATTACCTGAAATGAGGATGGATACTCCAGCTTTTTTGCTGAGTCCATGTGCATGGTATGTTTTTTCCCATTTTTTTCACCTTTAGTGTATGAGTATCTTTTTCTATGAGGTGAGTCTCTTGCAGGCAACATATTGTTGGATCTTTCTTTTAAATCCAATCTGCCAGTCTGTGTCTTTTGATTGATGAATTCAGGCCATTAACATTCAGGGTTATTATTGAGATATGAGTTGGTTTCCCAGTCATTTGGTTCGTTTTTTAAATTTTATTTATTTATTTATTTGGCATGACTTGGTTCCTCCTTATTTGATAATTCCTTTAGGATAATTCCTCCCTTTGCTGATTTGCTTCTTTGTTTTTCATCTCTTCCTCATGGAATATTTTGCTGAGAATGTTCTGTAATGCTGGCTTTCTTTTTGTAAATTCTTTTAGCTTTTGTTTATCATGGTAGGATTTTATTTCATTGTCAAATTTGAAGGTAAGTTTTGCTGGATATAAGATTCTTGGTTGGCATCCATTTTCTTTCAGAGCTTGAAAAATGTTTTTCCAGGCCCTTCTAGCTTTTAGGGTCTGGATTGAAAAATCTGCTGATATCCATATTAGTTTTCCCCTGAATGTAATTTGGTTCTTTTCTTTCACAGCCTTTAAAATTCTGTCTTTATTTTGTATGTTAGGTATTTTCATTATAATGTGCCTTGGTGTAGGTCTGTTGTAATTTTGTGTATTTGGAGTCCTATAAGCCTCTTGAACTTTATTTTCCATTTCATTCTTCAGATTTGGGAAATTTTCTGATATTATTTCATTGAATAGATTGTTCATTCCTTTGGTTTGTTTCTCTAAGCCTTCCTCAATCCCAATAATTCTTAAATTTGGCCTTTTTATGATATCCATAGTTCTTGTAGATTCTGTTCATGATTTCTTACCATCTTCTCTGTTTGTTCAACTTTGTTTTCAAGGTTAAATATTTTGTCTTCAATGTCTGAGGTTCTGTCTTCCAGGTGTTCTATCCTACTGGATATGGTTTCTATGGAGTTCTTAATTTGGTTTATTGTTTCCTTCATTTCAAGGATTTCTGTTTGGCTTTTTTTCAATATCTCTAACTCTTTATTGAAATGATCTTTTGCTTCCTGAATTTGCTCTTTTAACTGTCAATTGGTGAGATCATTCAATGTCTGCGTTTGCTCTTTCATCTCATCTTTCAGTGCCTGCATTTGCTCTTTCATCTCCTCGTTTGCTTCTCTGATCATTTTAATTATGTACATTCTGAACTCCTTTTCTGTCATTTCTTCTGCCATGCTGTCATTGGGTTTTACTGATGTAAATAAAACCCAATTGGGGCATTTTCTTCCCTTCTCTCATATTGTTCAGGTATCAGTGGATCGCTGAGATATTGCAGATTTCCTCTATTGACTTATAATGTCCCTGAAGATTTCTAGTATATCCCCTTTTAGCCTTCAGTAGGCTGAAGTCTTGGAGGAAGTTGATAATGCGGTGCTCCACAAGGAAGCTGCCTCTCTAGGAGTGGTGGCCTTCAGGTGGGGTATATTCCCTGCTAGTGGGCAGAGATACCTCCACTTGTTGACCAATGGTCATCCAAAGGGGAACTAGGCTGCAGGCTGAGGCAAGGCCTGTTTGGGCCTGTGTCTCTGATTTTACTGTCCTTGTGGGAAAACCTCACCCGGCAGGGAAGACTCACCTGATGGGGAGGTCTCGCTGGTCAGTTCCCCTCCTAGAGGTTCCCCTCAATCTACAGCTACCTCTTGGGCTGGGCTGCCTTCCTCTGCAACGTTCCCAGGGGCCCAGACCTACCTCCTTGGCCTGGGAGCCTCACCTTCACAGACGAGTCTCCTTAGGCTGCCTCTCCTCAGAGAATCTGCCCGCAGTCCTGGAACCTTTGCTCTGCCCCTAAGCACGTCTCTGTGTGGCTCTTCCACCACAAGCCGCCTAGGTCCCGGACCCCGCTCTGCACCTAATCACCTGGCTATGCGGCCCCTCTTCTGAGCAGCCACCTGGAGCCCCGTACAATTGCTCCAAGTCCCAGTGACCCGCTGCATGCCTCTTCCTCCAGACAGCCGCCCGGTGTTCTGGAGCGGTCACTAGGAGTCCAATCAGCTCACTGTGTGCCTCCTCCTCCCGCGAACCTCCCGTAGCCCTGGGCAGTCACTCTGAGTCCAAGTGACCCGCCCCGTTCCTCCTCCTCCTCCAGGTAGCCCCCCTGCTGTTCAGGAGCAGTCACTCTAAGTCGCTCTGAGTCACTCTGAGTCCACGTGACCCACTGCACACCTCCTCCGGGCAGACACCTGGAGCTCTGGTGCGGCCACTCGAGACCAAGCGACCCACCGCGCTCCTCCTCCAGGCAGCCCCCCCGGTGTTCAGGAACGGTCACTTTGAGTCCAAACAACTCATCACTCGCCTCCTCTTCTGAGCAGCCGCCTGGAGCTCCAACGCAGTCACTGCGAGTGCAAGCGACCTGCCGCGCTCTTCCTCCTCCTCCTCCTCCTCCTCCTCCTCCTCCTCCTCCTCCCAGCAGGACCCGGTGTTCAGGAACGGTTGCTTTGAGTCCAAACAGCTTGCCACGCAGCTCCTCCTCCGGCAACTGCCCGTAGCTCTGGTATAGTCACTCCGAATCCAAATGGCCACGCTCCTCCTCCTCCTTCTCCTCCTCCGGGCAGGCCCCGGTGTTCAGGAGTGGTCGCTCTGAGTCCAAACAGCTCTCCTCGCAGCCCCTCCTCTGGGCTGCCACCCGGAGCCCCAGTGGTTGTTCTGAGTCCCAGCGCTGTGCTGATCAGCCTCCTCTACGATGTTCCCGGTTGTCCGAGTTCACTGCTCCAGCGGGGGGAGGGATGTCTTGCCTGGCAGCTCTACTTCACAAAGTTCCCTGCCTTCCAGGACTACTGCCCCATCCGGGACGCTTCCCCAACGGGAGAGACTCACCCAGCTGCTTTGAGTTGGTCCCAAGTCTCTCAATATCTCCTCTTTTGAATCCTGAGTCCTGGAGCAACATGAAATGCGGCCACCCTCTAGTCCGCCATCTTGAAACCTCCTACATTAAATCTTAATATAGAGACCCAGCTTAATTAAAGACCTGTCTAACTTAATCAGGTATAACAAGTCACTCATTGTTCTTTTTCAATGTAATTTTGAATACTTGAGGGTCTTTAAATTTCGTATAAACTTACAATTAGCTTGACAGTTTCTGAAACACACACACACACGCACACATCCTGTTGAAATTTGGGGTTGAAAACTGTTGAAACTATAGATGAATTTGGGATGAATTTGCCATCTTAACCATTTTGAGTCTTATACTGCATGACACATTCTATCTCTCCATTTAATTAGACCTTCTTTGAATTCTCTCAAAAATATTTTTAAGTTTTCAAACTACAGATCTTATACTTCTTGCATCTACTCATGTCTTTATCTGTTTTTTTTACACAGAATTCTTAATGATACTTATTTTATTTTCATATTCTTCACTAGTTTATAGGATAATATTTAACAAATTTTATAAATGGGCCTTATAACCCATATGCTTATTATATTCACTTCTTTGTTCTTGCAGACCCTTTTTTTCCTTTTCTTATATGTATATTTCTTAAGTATTCTCTCTGTTTAATTCTGTGTGTGTGTGTGTGTGTGTGTGTGTGTGTGAAATACACAATCTACACATACACACACACACACAATGTTTTACTGGGGACTGAAACAGGGCATTGTGCATGCAATTCCCACAGTGCAACACACTACCACTGAGCTACATCCCCAACCCTGGTCATATTTCTTATGAATGAAGTTTTACTTCTTTACCAGTCTTTACCAATGCAGTTTACTTTTCTTGTTTTAGGACTCTTCAGAACCTTCAATACAATAATACATAGAAATAGTGAAGCCTTTGTTCTTGTTTTATTTTTAATCTCAGAATATCTTTAGTCATTTATGAAAAAATATGATGCTAACTACAAGGATTATTTTGTAGACTCCTTTATTGGCTTAAAAAATTTCTTTTCTATAATATATATAAAGTGTGCCAACTTAAAAAAATCATAAGTTGGTTTGAATTTAGATCTATTGAGATCATTTTTCTTTTTCATTTTAAGATATTGGATAACATGGATTGACTTCCATATGTTAAAGCAAATTTGCACTGAATTTCTAAAATAAATCCTTCTTAGTCTTGGTGCATTAATGTTATATATTACAAGATTCAGTTTTCTATTACACTGTTGTGGAGTCTTTGATAATTGTCCATTTCTTGCAATGTCTTTGTCTGATTTCACTATCAAGTTTATACCAGTCTCATTACATGAGTTGGGAACTATTTCCACTGCCCTATATTCTGAAAAGTGTCTATGTGTAAAACTGTATTATTTCTTTTATAAAAGCATTATGAGAATTCATGGTGGAAGCACTCCAAATGTAGTTTTCTTTGTGAAAAGATTTTTTAATTATGAATTCAATTTCTGTAGTAGATGTAAGGCTGTACAAATTTCTTGTTTCTCTGTTTATTATTTCTTATTCTCCTTGTGTATTTTGTGTCAGTTTTAGAAGGTGGAATTTTTCAATGAAATATATTTCTTTATCTAGAATTGCACATTTGGTAACCTCAATTTTTTTAAATAAACTTTTTGCTATATTTGTAATTTATAGATGATCAGTGGCAATGATTTCTTTCATTCCACTCTTTCCCCTCTGTCTAGAGTTTATCAACTTAAAATATTTTTAGAGTCAAATTTATTTTTCTCTATTTCCTGTGTTATTTGTTTCTGCTCTTATCTTTATTAGTTCCCTCATATCACTTACTTAGGTTGTATGATTGCCAATTCGCTTGACATATTTGTTTAGTAATATGAAAGCTAAGAGTGTTGATTTTAAATCTTTTCTAATCTATGCATTTGTGATATAAATTTCCATGTGATCAATTTGTTAGCTGCAAGCCATGTGCTTTGAGAAGTTGTGTTTCATTATTATTCATTTCAACATATTTTCTAATTTCCCTTGAGATTTGTTCTTGACCCAGGGGTTATAAGTATGGTGTTTAGTTTTATATTTTTCAGATAGTTTATATGGATTTCTAATTTAATTACATCAAGATAAGAGCACAAACACTGCATGATTTTAATCCTCTGGAACTTATCAAATATTACCTTATCATCAAGAGTTTGGTTAATCTCTGAATGTTCTATGAACGTCTCTAAAGAAATACATGTTCATAAAAAAAAAACCCATGTGTTCATGAAAGGAAGGTATAACATGCAGTTGTTTAGTGGTTGTAAATATCAGATCAATTTGCTGGATATTTTTGATTAAATTCTACTATGTAGATTTTTGTTCACTTGCTTGCTTTTTGTTTACTTGATCTGTCAATTAGTGAAAAAGGGGTGTTAAAAAAACTCAAGTGTAAGTCTGTTTCTTCCTGTGGTTGTCAGTTTTTGCATCTCGTGCTTTGAAGTTCTGCTATTAGATGTATGCACATTTAGGATTATGTCTTCTTAGTGTCTTGAAGATATTCTTCAAGTCTTTGTTATGTGATATTAATAGAATCCAACCATTCCCAGGTTTCTTTTTTTAAAATATTTTTATTCATTTTTTTATTTGTTCTAATTGGTTGTACATGACAGTAGAATGCATTTGTACATTTTGATAGATTATATGTGAATGGAGTGTTATTTCTCACTTTTATGATTGTATTGTAGGATCACATTGGTCATGCAGTCATATAGGTACTTGAGGTGATAATGTCTGTTTCTTATGATTAGTGTTTGCATCGTATATATTTTCAAGCCTTTCACTTTTAACCTATCAATGCTTTTGTGGTTAAAGTATATGTTATAAACATTATATAGGAAGGACTTAATTAATCTAGTCTGAGAGTCTCTCCCTTTTGATTGAAACATTTCACCCAATTCTATTCAGTGTAATTACTCATGGGATTGTGTTTATATTATTCTGCTGCTTGTTACTTGTTCACTCTATTTTTAATTCATTCCTCTTCTTCCTTCTTTGAATTATCAATTATTTTTATTCATTTACTCTCACATTTTTTCTTCTAATCATACAATTTTGTGTGGGTATAAATGTGTTCTTGCTCCAGAAATTACAAAATGCAACATAAATTAGCACAGCCTAAAAATTGAATTAATATATACCATTTCCCCCATTATGTAAGAACATTACTTCATTAGTTTTTATTTTATTTCTGCTTTATTTTATCATACATTTTAATTCTTCATACTTTATAAACCCCACACAGTACATTTCTATTTTTGCTTTAAATAGTTGATTATCTTTGAAGAATTTTTAAAATGTGAAAAAAGTCTTCTCTATTTACATATGTATGATTTACATGTTCTTTATTCCTTTCTGTATGTTTCTGAGCTTTTGATGGGTGTCATTTCCCATTAACCTGAAGAAGTTCTTCTATTCTCTCCTTTAGAGCAATTCCACTTTTGAGACAGTCACGTACTTTTTATCTGAATTATTCTGAAGTCTCTGTCAATATTTTTCTCCTAATATTAAATCCAAGTTAACTTTTTCCTTTCAGCACTTTTAGGTGGAATTCTATGTTCTTCTGCTTTGTTTCTGATGAGAAGTTAATCATTATGATCGTAGTGCACTTTTATGTGAAGTTGTAATTCATGTACGTAATGTTTCCCCCCTTGGAATGATCTTAATAGTTTCTTCTTATTTTTATTTGTTGCTGATTAGTCTAGGTGCTATTTTCAATGAGTCCATTTTCCTTGGGTTCAGTGAGAATTTTTACTCTGAGGACAGTTGACTATTATATTCATCCAGGATATTTTTCTCTTCAAATATTATATTTTAAATAATCATAATTTCAATTTAACTTTTTTATTGCTTCTTCTCTTTCTGTCTTTTTTTCTTTTTGCTTTAATAAGCTGAAGATTTCCATTTGTGGGATGTGAGTTTGTTTCTCTTGATAGCTTCTTCCTGATTATGGTCCTATTATCCTGCTTTTCTTCTTTTTTCATGACTTTTTAATTGTATGCTGGGCATAGATTTTGATACCTTTAATAGTGAGCATTTCTCTGCCAGGCAGGTAGTTATTGTCATATCATTTTATCCTGTTGAGGTAAGATCTTAGGTTTTATGAGAATAAAGCTATAATAGCATTTACTTTCATCCTAGGGTAACCTTACCTCTAAGGTATGATATTATTGGGATTGCTACTAAATGGCCAGGGTATTTAGTGAGATTTTCCACTCTAGTTGTTAGAAATTCCAATCTTCCCCAGTCCATGAGATCTCTGGAGTCTTTGTTTAACTCAAAATTCCCCAGCAGCCTCTCTTCCAGGAAGCTCATCCTGTTCCCTGAGCAGACCTTAGTATTCTTTGGAAGACGCAATGTCTTGTCTCCAGGCAGATTGCTTCTCCGTATAGCTTCTTCACCTCCAATAATTTGCCCCAGAAATTGCAGGCACCTTGCCTGCTCAAGCTTTATCTGTTTTTCTCTGACTGATGATCTGAATCTGCAAGACATCACTGCTGTAGGTTTGGGCTCTACTTTCTTGTTTGCAAAAGGCCTTCAGGATGAACACTGAGTCATCTGTGTTCTCTTCTATCAAGCCTTACAGCTCTACAACACGTTGTTTAATGCCCGGAAGTAGTCACTAGTATATACATTTGATTAGTTTTGTTATTCTTTCCATTAGGAGGGTAGTTTTTATTTTTGTACCAGGGACTGAACCCAGGGACACGAAACCACTGAGCCACATTCCCAGCTTTTTTTAAAAATTTTATCCAGAGACTGGGTCTCTAAAAGTTGGTCAGTGCCTCACCAAGCTGGCTTTGAACTCGCTATCCTCTTATCTCAGCCTTCTGAGCTCCTGGGATTACAGGCATGTGCCACCATACCCTGCCGAAGGGTGCTTTAGATACCCTTTTTATACCCTATCGTGGTTGAAACTAAAAGTTTTAAATTTTGTTCTTTTTGTTTGTTGATTGTTTCTTTCCTGTTATGAACTTCTTATGTTCTTTTAATGTTCTTCTCTTCATGTTTTCATAGTTTTATTATTAAGATATTCATCTTTGCCAATCATTATTTTTTGAAATTTTTTTCATAGTTTGCTATTTTCCTTTTAATTTTGTTTGACAGATATATATATATATATATATATATAATTTAAAAGTTTTTTATTTTATTTTTTTAATTAATTATTTATTTTTTTATTTTCCACAGGCTGCATTTTGATTCATTTTAAACAAATGGGGTACATCATTTCGTTTCTATGGTTGGACACAATGTAGACTCATACCATCCATGTAATCATACATGTACATAGGGTAATGATGTCTATCTCATTCCACCATTTTTCATACACTCCCTCCCTCTCATTACCCTCTACATAATCTAAAGTTCCTCCATTCTTCTCTCACTCCCCACACTCCTACCCTCATTATATATCATCCTCCACTTAGCAGGGAAAACATTCTGCCTTTGGTTTTTATTTTTTGGGGAAGGATTGGCTTATTTCACTTGTCATGATATTCTCCAATTCCATCCATTTATCTGCAAATGCCATAATATTATTTTTCTTTATGGCTGAATAATATTTCATTAAATATATATACCACAGTTTCTTTACCCATTCATCTGTTGAAGGGCATCTAGGTTGGTTCCACAATCTAGCTATTGTGAATTGAGCTGCTATAAACATTGATGTGGCTGCGTTACTATAGTATGCTAATTTTAAGTCCTTTGGGTATAAACCGAGAAGTGGGATTACTAGGTCAAAAGGTGGGTCCATTCCAAGTTTTCTGAGGATTCTTCACACTGCTTTCCAGAGTGACTGCACCAATTTGCAACTCTACCGGCAATGTAAAAGTGTGCCTTTTCCCCCACATCCATGCCAACACTTATTATTGCTTATGTTCTTCATAATAGCCATTCTATTGGAGTAAGATGAAATCTTAGAGTTGTTTTAATTTGCATTTCTCTAATTACTAAAGATGTTGAACACTTTTTCATATATTTATTCATTGCCTGTGTGTCTTTTAAAAAGTGTCTTTCCATTTCCTTGGCCCATTTATTGATTGGGTTCTTTGTATTTTTGGTGTAAAGTTTGGTGAGTTCTTTATAAATTTTGGAGATAAATGCTCTATCTGAAGTGGGATTTTCTCCCACTCTGTAGGCTCTCTTTTTACATTACTGATTGCATTTTTTGTTGAGAAAAAGCTTTTTTAGTGTGAGTCCATCCCATTTATTGATTCTTGCTTTAATTTCTTGTGCTTTGGGAGTCTTACTGAGGAGGTCTGATCCTAAGCCAACATGATGAAGATTTAGGCCTACTTTGTCTTCTATTAGGTGCAGGGTCTCTGGTCTAATTCCTATGTCTCTGATCCATTTTGATTAGAGTTTTGTGCAGGGTGTGAGAGAGAGGTTTAATCTCATTTTACTGCATATGAATTTCCAGTTTTCCCAGCACCATTCATTGAACAGTTTATCTTTTATCCTTTGTATGTTTTTGGCTCCTTTGTCTAGTATGAGGTGACTGTATTTATGTGGGTTCTTCTCTGTGTCTTCTATTCTGTACTATTGGTCTGCCTGTCTATTTTGGTGCCAATACCATGCTTTTTTTTTTTTTTTTTTTTTTTTTTTGTTACTATTGCTCTGTAGTATAGTTTAAGGTCTGGTATTGTGATACCTCTTGCTTCACTTCTTCTGCTCAGGATTGCTTTGGCTATTTGAGGTCTCTTATTCTTCCAGATGAAGTTTATGATTGCTTTCTCTATTTCTATGAAGAATGTCATTGGGATTTTAATTGGAATTACATGAATCTGTATAGTACCTTTGGTAGAATGGCCATTTTGACAATATTAATTCTGCCTATCCAAGAACATGGGAGATCTTTCCATCTTCTAAGGTTTTCTTCAACTTCTTTCTTTAGTGTTCTGTAGTTTTCATTGTAGATGTTTTTCACCTCATTTGTTAGATTGATACCCAAGTATTTCATTTTTTTTTTTTTTTGAGGCTATTGTGAATGGAGTGGTTTTCCTAATTTCTCTTTCAGAGGATTCATCACTTATGAATAGAAATGTGTTAGATTTATGCTTATTGATATTATATCCTGCTACTTTGCTGAGTTCATTTATTGGTTCCAGAAGTTTTCTAGTGGAGTTTTTTGGGTCCTCTAAATATAGAACCATGTCATCAACAAATAGTGTCAGCTTGAGTTCTTCTTTTCCTATTTGTATCCCTTTAATTTCTAGGGTCTGTTTAATTGCTCTGGCTATTGTTTCAAGGATGATTTGAATAGAAGTGGTGAAAGAGGGTATCCCTGTCTTGTTCCAGTTTTAGAGGGAATGCGTTCAGTTTTTCTCCATTAAGATTAATGTGGCCGTGGGCTTAGCATAGATAGCCTTTACAATCCTACTATTCCTATTTTTTCTAGTGTTTTAAGCATGAAGGGGTGCTATATTTTATCAAATGCTTTCTCAGCATCAATTGAAATAATCATATGATTCTTAACTTTAAGTCTATTGATGTGATGAATTACATTTATTGATTTCTGGATGTTGAACCAACCTTGCATCCCTGGGATAAACACCACTTGATCATCGTGCACTATCTTTTTAATATATTTTTCTATGCGATTTGTCAGTATTTTGTTAAGGATTTTTGCGTCTATGTTCATTAGGGATATTGGTCTAAAGTTTTCTTTCCTTGATGTGTCTTTATCTCATTTTGGTATCAGAGTGATGCTAGCTTCATAGAATGAGTTTGTAAGGGTTCCCTCCTTTCCTATTTCCTGGAATACTTTGAGGAGTATTGGTATTAGTTCTTCTTAAATGTCTTGGAGATCTTGGCTGAGAATACATCTGGTTTCGGCTTTTCTTGGTTGGTAGGCTTTGATGGCTTCCTTTATTTCATGCTTGAAATTGATCTGTTTAAAATGTATATGTTTTCCTGATTCAGTTTGGGAGGATCATTCGTCTCCAAAAATTTGTCAATGTCTTCAATATTTTCTATTTTGTTGGAGTATAGATTTTCAAAGTAGCTTCTAATTATTTTATGTATTTCAATGGTGTCTGTTGATCATTCCTTTTTCATCACAAATTCTAGTAATTCAGTTTTCTCTCTCCTTCTCTTCATTAGTGTGGCTAAGGGCTTATCAATTTTGTTTACTTTTTCAAAGAACCAACTTTTTGTTTTGTCAATTTTTTGAATTGTTTCTCTTGTTTCAATTTCACTGATTTCAGCTCTGATTTTAATTTTTTTTTTCTTCTATTATTTTTGCTGGTGATCTGTTCTTCTTTTTCTAGGGCTTTGAGATTTAATGTTAGGTCATTTAGTTGTTGACTTTTTCTTTTTTTAATGTATGAGCTCAATGCAATGAACTTTCCTCTTAGTACTGCTTTCAGAGTGTCCCAGATATTTTGATATGTTGTATTGTTGTTTTCATTTACCTCTAAGAATTTTTTTATTTCTTCCCTGATGTCCTCCTTTATCATTGCATCATTCAATAGCATATTATTTAGTGTACAGGTGTAGGAGTAGTTTTTTTTTTTTTTATCATTGATTTCTAATTGTATTCCATTATGGTATGATAGGATACAAGGTAGTATTCTCTATTTTTTTGTATTTACTAATGGCTTCTTTGTGGCATAACATATGGTCTATTTTGGGGAAGGATTCATGAGCAGCTGGGAAGAAAGTATATTTGCTCAATGTTGGATGAAATACTCTGTAAATGACCATTAAGTCTATATCATTGATTGTATTATTTAGTTCTATAGTTTCTTTGTTCAGTTTTTGTTTGGAGGATCTATTCAGTGGTGAGAGCAGTGTGTTAAAATCACCCACTATTATTTTGTTTTGGTCTATTTGATTCCTAAAATTGAGAAGGGTTTGTTTGATGTACATAGATGCTCCATTGTTTAGACCAAAAATATTTACAATCATTATATCATGTTGGTTTATGGTTCCCTGGAGCAGTATGAAATGTCCTTCTTTATCCCTTCTGACTGTCTTAGGTTTGAAGTACACTTTATCTGATATGAGGATGGAGATCCCTGCTTTTTTACTGAGTATATGTGCAAGGTATGTTTTTCCCCATCCTTTCACCTTTAGTCTGTGGATGTCTTTTTTTATGGGATGAGTCTCTTGAAGGCAACATATTTTTGGGTCTTTCTTTTTAATCCAATTTGCAAGTCTATGTCTTTTGATTGATTAGTTTAGGCTATTAATATTCAGGGTTATTATTATGATATGATTTGTATTCCTGGTCATTTTGGCTTATTTTTGGTTTTTAGCTTGACTTGGTTTCTCCTTTGGTTTTTCCTTTAGGGTAGTTCCTCCCTTTGCTGACTTGTATTGTTGTTTTTCACTTCCTCCTCATGAAATATTTTGCTAAGACTGTTCTGTAGTGCAAGTTTTCTAATTGTAAGTTCTTTTAACTTTTGTTCATCATGGAAAGATTTTATTTCATTATCAAATCTGAAGGTTAGTTTTGCTGGATATAGGATTCTTGGTTGGCATTCATGTTCTTTCAGAGCTTGAAATATATTGATCTAGGCCCTTCTTGCTTTCAGGATCTGTACTGAGAAATCTACTAATATCCATATTGGTTTCCCCTTATATGTATTCTGACTCTTTTCTCTAGCAGCCTCTAAAATCCTATCTTTATCTTGTTTGTGAGGTATTTTCATTATATTGTGGCTTGGTGTGGATCTGTTGTAATTTTGTGCACCTGGTGTTCTGTAAGCTTCTTGTATTTGATTTTCCATTTCATTTTTCAGGTTTGGGAAATTTTCTGATATTATTTTTTTGAACAGTTTGTTCATTCCTTTGGTTTGTATCTCTGTGCCTTCCTCAATCCCAATAATTCTTAAATTTGGACTTTTCATGGTATACCATAATTCTTGGATGTTTCATTCATGATTTCTTAACATCTTAGTTTGTTCAACTTTATTTTCAAGATTAAATCCTTTGTCTTCATTGTCTGAGGTTCTGTCTTCCACAAGATCTATTTTGTTGGTGATGCTTTCTATCAAGTTTTTAATTTGGCTTATTGTTTCTTTCATTTCAAGTATTTCTGTTTGTTTGTTTGTTTGTTTTCAGAACCTCTCTCTCTTTATTGAAGTGTTCTTTTGCTTCCTGCATTTGTTGGTTTAACTGTTTACTGGAGTGATCATGTATTACCTGCATTTGCTCTCTTATCTCATCTTTTGTTTCAAGGATCATTTTAATCATACCGATTCTAAACTCTTTTTCTGTCATTTCTACTGCCATGCTGTCTTTGGATTCTATCAAAATAGCATCTTGGTCTGTTAGGGACACTTTCTTTCCCTGTTTTTTCATATTGTTTCTGTATATTCCCCTCAGCAGTGAAGATCTGAGGTTGAAGTTTCCCCCCTGTAGGCTTATTATGATCCTGCTGTTTTCCAGTACCTCTCCTTTGAAGGGGAGATCAATATTAGCAGCACCCAATACAAAGAAAATGCAGCCCTGAACCAGAGAGCCCCTATAAAGACTTAAACATTATTGTATTAAATAGGATGAGTTCAATTTTTATTTATAATATTTTTAGTTGTGAATGAAGAGAATGGGGAAGGGTGTAGGATGTATGCGAGTAAATAGAGGTACCTGTCAAAGGGCCTTCAGTCTCCTGTAGATGTCTCAGGAAGGGAGTTGCTCTCCCAATGATGGTGGCCACGCCCTCAGGAATAATTCAAAATGCCTGCACCAGCCTCCAGAGAAGCTTGAGAGTTTCACTGACGACTGCAGAGTCAGCGTGGGGGTTCTGGCTGGTGGGCAGGCTTGGTGTCCTCATCCTTCTGGGGTGGAGAGGGACAGGTGGGCCCGGCGCCTGGCATCTGTCTGTTTGATAGAGTTATATGTAATTTAAATGTTTATGTAATCAAATCTATCAATCTTTCCTCATATAGTTCCTGCTTTGAGTTATGCTTAAAAAGTTCTTCACCCTCATATTACTTAAACTCCATTTCTTATGGTGCTTAATGACTTTTTAACCTTTACATATTTATTATGGCTGGAACTTACCTAGATAAAGGTATGAGGTGAGGGTTTAATTTGATTTTTGTTCAAAGAGAATTAGGGAACTGTTTTTCTAAAGCATGTTGAGTATTCCTTATACAAAATGCTTGGGACTAGAAGTGTTTCAGATTTTAGAGATTTTTGGATTTTAGAACATTGATGTAGATTTTATCAGTTATAAATCCCTAATTCAAAAATTTGAAATTCAAAATCCCTCAAATGTAATTTGTTTTTGCCTATCATATCAATTCTCATACAATTTCAAATTTCAGAACATTTTAGATTTTGTTTTTTCATTAATGGTTGAGCTCTGCTGCTAATGAACTAATGTATCCATCTAATCACTGATATTAGAAAACAGGTTTCCCAGTCATTATATTTGTAATGTGCAGATGTCTATCTGACCCTCTATTCTATTAATTTGTTTTCATATTAATACTATAAAAAGTCTAGTTTCATGTTGATAAAATTTCTTCATTTTATTTACATTTATTATCTATATATCTACTTATAAATCTGTACATATTTTACAAGACTGGGGTCATGCTATTTATTTGATGATTTAGCCTTCATTTCTTTTTAAGGAGCCATATTTTCAAAAAATTATTCACCCCAAGGAATTTAAATACATAAGATTGTTATATGGGTGTTCCATACTTTAGCTCATTCTTTATTGATGAACATTTAGTGAATTTCAAGTCTTTTACTATTAGAAAATAATGTTCATATGAATCTTTGTATAAAAATTTTTGTATTTATCCAGTAGATTATACAAGGGGAATGAAAGTAAGGGAGGGGGATAGGAATAGAAAGACAGTAGAATAAATCTAACATAATTTTCCTGAAAGTATTTTAAAGACTCATAACTACACACCTCCTGATTTCTTCATAGGTTTGCTTTTGTTTTAAAGTTCTACCAGCCATTATGAGTATGGATGACAGATTACAGCTGGGAATTGAGTGAAATTAAGAAAAAAGTAAACATTTATCATGTGCCTATGCTTGTGTCCATATATAAAACAAATGTGTTCTTACCTTTAAAGGGCTTAGAAGGCAATACATTATCCAGTTAGTCTTTTGTGTAGCTGGACAAAACCTTGTGAAAATCTCCATTCTAACATCAGCATACTTTATATAATGGAAATAGAAGACCACGGCTCAAAGCAAAAAATATTTTTTAAAATTTTTATTGCTTCCAGAAATTATATTTAATTTTATAAGACAAAACTGCTCAAAAGAATTCATATCAGAATAGTTTTGCTTCCAACTAAGCATTTCTTATACTAGTACCCATGGCCAAAGTCATTCTAAATGGTGAAAAACCGAAAGTATTCCCCCTAAAAACTGGAACAAGGCAGAGATGCCCTCTTTTCACCACTTCTATTCAACATCGTTCTTGAGACTCTGGCCAGAGCAATTAGACAAACCAAAGAAATTAAAGGGATATGAATAGGAAAAGAAGAACTCAAACTATCCCTGTTCGCTGATGACATGATTATATATTTAGAGGAACCTGGAAATTCCACCAGAAAACTTTTAGAACTCATAAGTGAATTCAGTAAAGTAGCAGGTTACAAGATCAATGCTCATAAATCCAATGCATTTTTATACATAAGTGATGAATCTTCAGAAAGGGACATTAGGAAAACTACCCCATTCTCAATAGCCTCAAAAAAAATAAAATACTTGGGAATCAATCTCACAAAAGAGATGAAAGACCTCTAAAATGAGAACTACAGAACACTTAAGAAAGAAATTAAAGAAAACCTTAGAAGATGGAAAGATCTCCCATGTTCTTGGATAGGCAGAATTAATATTGTCAAAATGGCCATACTACCAAAAGTGCTATACAGAGTCAATGCAATTCCAATTAAAATCCCAATGACATACCTTACAGAAATAGAGCAAGCAATTATGAAATTCATCTGGAAGAATAAGAAACCCAGAATAGCTAAAGCAATCCTTAGCAGAAAGAGCTAGCAGGGGGTATTGCAATACCAGATCTTCAACTATAATACAAAGCAATAGTAACCAAAACGGCATGGTATTGGTACCAAAATAGACAGGCAGATCAATGGTACAGAATAGAAGACATGGACACAAACCCAAATAAATACAATTTTCTCATATTAGACAAAGGGGGCAAAAATATGCAATGGGGTAAAGATAACCTCTTCAACAAATGGTGCTGGGAAAACTGGAAATCCATATGCAACAGAATGAAATTAAACCCCTATCTCTCACCCTGCACAAAACTCAACTCAAAATGGATCAAGGACCTTGGAATCAGACCAGAGACCCTGTGTCTTATAGAAGAAAAAGTAGGTCCAAATCTTTAACATGTTGGCTTAGGATCAGACTTCCTTAACAGGACTCCCATAGCACAAGAAATAAAAGCAAGAATCAACAACTGGGACAGATTCAAACTAAATAGCTTTCTCTCAGCAAAGAAAACTATCAGCAATGTGAAGAGAGAGCCTACAGAGTGGGAGAAAATCTTTGCCACTCATACTTCAGATAGAGCGCTAATTTCCAGAATCTATAAAGAACTCAAAAAACTCTACACCAAGAATACAAATAATCCAGTCAACAAATGGGCTAAGGAAATGAGCAGACACTTCACAGAAGAAGATGTACAAGCAATCAACAGATATATGAAAAAATGTTCACCATCTCTAGTAATAAGAGAAATGCAAATCAAAACTACCCTAAGAATTCATCTCACCCCAATTAGAATGGCGATTATCAAGAACACAAGCAACAATAGGTGTTGGCGAGGATGTGAGGAAAAAGGTACACTCATACATTGCTGGTGGGGTTGCAAATTAGTGCAGCCACTCTGGAAAGCAGAATGGAGATTCCTCAGAAAACTTGGAATGGAACCACCATTTGACCCAGCTATCCCACTCCTTGGCCTATACCCAAAGGACTTAAAATCAGCATACTACAGAGATAACGGCCACGTCAATGTTCATAGCTGCTTAATTCACAATAGCCAGACTGTGGAACCAACCTAGAGGCCCTTCAATTGATGAATGGATAAAGAAACTGTGGCATATATATACAATGGAATATTACTCAGCCATAAAGAATGATAAAATTATGGCATTTGCAGGCAAATGGATGAAATTGGAGAATATCATGCTAAGTGAGATAAGCCAATCTCAAAAAACCAAAGGATGAATGATCTCGCTGATAAGCGGATGATGACACATAATGGGGGGTGGGAAGGTTAGTGTTAGGGTTAGGGGGTTAGGGTTAGGGTTAGGTTTAGGGTTAGGGTTAAGGAGGGTGGCAAGAATGGAGGAAGGAAGGACTGTATAGAAGGAAAACAAGGGTGGGGGGTGGGGGGAAGGGAAAAATAACAGAATGAATCAAACAACATTACCCTATGTAAATTTATGATTACACAAATGGTATGCCTTTACTCCATGTACAAACAGAGAAACAACATGTATCCCATTCGTTTACAATAAAAATAAATAAGTAAATAAATAAAAATAAATAAATAGATAAAACAAATAAAATAAGTAAAAATCCATGATATGTTATCAGTGACACATTTCCAAAATACTCAAATATTTATATATTTATAAAAATATATTTTAATATAAATATATAGTTATACACATTTAAATATATACTTATATATTTTAAATGTACTATGCATATTTCAATAAAATATTTTATTGATTTTAGATAATTTGATATTTAATATTTCTACAAATAATGTGTAAAAATATTATTTAATAAATTAATTTGATAGAAATAAATATTTAAATAACATTGAAATGGATAAAACAACTTATCAAATAAAATGCATTTACCTATCTCATCTTGACTTTTTATTAACATGGTTATTTGAAGAATTATTTATATTGAATATAATTATTAAACTAACATTAAATTATATTAAATAATTTTTAGAAACAAGTTCTGTAAAAATAAAATAAATAAAATGTCCTGTTTAAGCTGACTTTTGGTTTTAGCTATGGATTATTCTAATAAGTTCAAACAGTTTTTTGACAGTTTTAATATTTTCTGCATATATCACATACTATTGATCCATTTAAAGTATATTATTCAATGGTTTGTTAGTGCAGTTAGAGTTTTACAACACTTCTTGCAATAGAATTATCACCACAATCTAATTTTAAAACAATTTTAGCCCCCTTCAGCCCTATGTCTAGTAGCAGTCACTGTAGTATCTCTACCTCTTCTCTAGCCTGGCCTAGACCACCACTAAGATACTTTTATCTCTACAGATTTAACTATTCTGAATATTTCAAATAAATTAAATTGTAAAGTACACAGTCTTTTTTTGTCTTTCATTTGCCTAATATTTTCAAGATTTACCTATGTCGCAGAATGTTTATCATTCCTTGTAAATGCTGAATAATTTTCCACTACATGAATACGAGTTCTTTTATTTATCTACTTGGACTTCGCAGCATCCCATGCCATGACACTATGAGTTAAATAAACCTCCATCCTTACTCAGTTCTTTGGTATTCATTTATAATAATACAAAAGAGTTAAATAGGTTATTTGTCCTTTTATCATTGAGTTTCAATAACTATATATGTAGATACATAGCTCCCTTGACACCGGTCCCTTATCAGATATGTGACTAACAATATTTTCTTCCATTCTCTGGGTCATCTTTTCACTTTTTTAAGTGGTGTTTTTTAAAACACAAATTATTTTATTTTTATGCAGTGTAATTTTTCTTCCTTTTTTTTTTTTTTTTTTGATTATTTCTTGTACTTTGTTATCATGTTTTAGAAGGTTTTTTCTAACCCCAGGTCATGAAAATAATTTACTTTTTTATTTTGACACCTGTTTCTTCTACCCAGAAAAATATCTCCATAATTTTGCAGGTATATTTCCAGATGTCCCAGTACCATCTATTATAAAGACTATTCACTCTTCCTTGAATTAACTTGGCCCCTTACACAAATATTTTAAAATTCTTATGCTTACTGATGAAAATCATTGGTCTTGTTTTGTGACCTCTTTGCTCTTTAAAGATGGTGTGTACACCAGATGGACCTGAGATCTGTTTTGGTGGAGATCTCATATTCTCTTTCTCTTTCACCTTTCCAGGTATCTTCCTGTGTTTAGCACAAATTCTTGGTCTTGCAAAATGGAGACCATTGCATTCTATCACACTATTCCCTCACTTCTACATTAGAACAAGACAAGGTTGAGCTGGACACTGCCAATTAGCACAGCCTGGAAGCAGCTCTTATTTCACTTTCCAAGAAACACAACCATCATGATGATTAGAATTTTTCAAGAGTTAGAGATTGCTATTGGATAGTGTGCATACTTAACGGGTGAAATCAGCTTTGTTCTAGAGGAGGTCAGACATCTGCTCAGGTGAAAGCAACTAATCCTTGACATTTCCCAGGTGTCCAGCCTGTTCCCTGTTTTCCAGAATGCAGTCAGATGCTTCAGCAGAATTAGGTGCTCTGACTATACATAGATTCATTATGTTTGTTTCCTTTGAGAGAAATCATTAGTTAAAATGCTCACTCTATCCCCTTATAAGAGGGACAGTTATGGTGACACAAATGTGTATCTACTGTAAAACCATGCTCCTATTGTTACAGTCCAAATTGCTTATTCCATATCAAAAGTGTGATTCTGTGTTTACTTGTGATTCTGTTTGCTCTTCTCTTCTTCCAGTCCCTTCCTAGTTATTTACATTATTGATAAGCGATTTCATCTTCAGGTTGAGGATGGGAATGGAGAAAAATCGTTATGCGAAGAAGAAGGCGATTAACAGATGATTCCTAAATGAAGCAAACATCTTATGGCTCTCCTTAGATGATTTGAATCTCCATTCAAAAAGTACCGATTAAATGCAGCAAATGACTAACACTGGTCGTGATGGTTAATCTGAATTTTCAACTTGATGGGATTAAGAAATGCCCAAGAAGCTTCTGAGTGTGTCTGCGAATATTTCTAGGAATGATTGGCCTGTGGGACAGCGATCAGAGAGGGAGAGCCACTCTAACATGCGATACACATTCCAAGAGGTTTGGGGCCTGGATGGAACCAAAGGTGAAGAGTGAGGAAGCTACAGCAGTTGCATGCTTGATTCTTCTTGAGCGGGGGCTTTGCTGCCACCGTCACCTGAGAACATCAGACTCCCATTCCTTCACTCTTCCAAAAGTTTCCAGGTCTTAAGTTCTGGAAAGGGGCAGCATTATTGGTCCTTCTTCTCCCAAAGCTCCGGCTTTTTGGCCTGAGTAGCTACTGGTTCCTCCAGCTCTCCAGCTTGCAGACAGCCATTGTGGGACTCTCCAGATCCTGTGAGCCAATCTAATAAATCTCCTTTTCACAATCATTCATATATATATATATATATATATATATATATATATATATGTATAAATGTATATATTCACATTTCCCATTGGTTCTGTTCCTCTAGATTAATACAGTGGTGTCAACAAAATATGTCCCTTTCCTCAGTGACTGTACCATCTAGTTGAAATGAAATGTATAAGTCCCAAACAATTTAGTCCTACTACATAGTAGAATGTGGGCAAAGGATGCCATGAACTGGAAAAGAAAAATCGAGAAAGAACTGTTTGGCACAAAGTTAGTCTACAACTAAGGTTTGTACCTGTTTCCATGTTATTGTTGATGAGAACAAGAGGGACAGCAGTGTACTAAGTTCGAGTCAGGGAAAGTGAAACCACTCTGTTCTAAACCCAAGGAAGGAATTATTTAGCCTCCTAAAGAAGCTAAGGCGTTTGAGAGGATTATTTCCCTCTTGAGAGTGTTTCATTGATTCTATAAAACCATAAAGGAAAAAGGAGCTGCAAAGCCTTATCTAGATCCTGGGAGGATCTAAAAAGCTACTTTACATTTTAAAAAGCAACTGAGAGAGAACAAAAGGAGCAAGAGTCTCAGGGTCACCAGTCCTGGGCCTGAGTTTTTGTTCTTCCATGAAGCATCTATGGGATCAATGTTTTAACTTCAGGGTTTCATTCTTTCATCTATAAAGGGAATATAAATCCCTGCCTTCCAGAATTGCTGTGAATATTTTTTGCTATAACGTGTGAGTGACTGACTCCTAGTAAGTGTTGCTAAATTACCATTGCATGTGGACTTGATATTTAACTACAAATTCTATTACTTTTTCTTATGTAGCACTCTGGTTTCCCTCACATGCAGAGACAGTTACTCTACACTTCGATTAACACATTAATGCTATTATTCTCTGTTTTTCTTCAGATTATTTTAATTTGAGCCCTAGGCATGAGGAACTGTCTACTGCTGTGCAGTCCTGACCAAAGACATGCCTACACTTAGATAATCACACCACAAAAGAAGGAATGTGTTTCATAACACCAACAGCAAAGTGGTTCATAGAAAAAAATTCTATAAATTCTATAGTCTAATGATTTTTTATTAAAAAAAGTAGCATTGGGCCACTTGTCAATAAAAATTCAAAGGTCTGTAGAGCCTAGGACATTTGAGACATTTGCACACATATCCCATATTTGGAAATTTTTCTTTATTTTCAAATACTTGTGTCCATGTGCTTAGAAGTACTGTGACACTTCTCTCTGGAAGCTAGTAACATTAAGAAGAAGGAGCCATGGAAAGTCATTTGGCACCCAGACAGGGCACGGTTGATAAACTTCTCCAGATTTTCTTGACTGTACTGTGATATAATAAAAAAGATACTTAGTCTTTGCTCTTAACTCCTGGCATAGAGCTTCAAAAACTATTAGACATTTCCTGACAGATTAAAGGGTCTTGTTAAATTTGTAATAAGTCCCCAAGGACTACACCTGAGTTTATGTTATTTGAATGACTAAGAAGAGGAAGGACTAGGTAGCTTTGGGATAGGGACCAGTGACTAGAAGAACTGATGATATAATTACAGGATTGAAACTTTCAGCTCTACTCTCTAACCTCTGGAGAGAAGCGGGAGACTGGAGATGGATTTCATCACTTATGTCTATGAAATGAAAACTACATAAAATCTCTGCGTAACAGGCTCCTGGTTATGAATGTATCAATATACTAGGAAGGTGACATACCCTGACTCCACGGGCAGTCCATCACATCCTCTACTGTCCTTACTTTGGTGAGTGCTGCAGCAGTTCCGGGTTCCAGGTTCAACCTACAGGATCCTTAAAAATTCTGCCTCCCCCAGTGGTTACCCACAGGGTCCAGGTAACAAAACCCCAGTGTCTCATGGGATGATGTTGGACCAAGGAAGTGGCAGGTACATCATTCGTCTTTCATGCCACCATAGAATTTTGGACAGCACAGTGATTGCTTACAAAGTTTACAGAGACATCCCCTGTGTCTGAATAACCAGTTGAGATTTTTAAGGAATAGTCAGATTGATAACAAACCATTTTGCTGTTTTGCTTCTAATTTGCCTATTCTTTTTGCTTCTCTGGGATTGCACCAACCTCTGAAATATTAGCATGCAAGTTTTGCCTTAAGCTGTTCTCCAGAATCCAGGATAAGACCGAAGTGTGACTACAGCCATTCTGTTGTTAAAGGGAACTGCAACTGATGACCTGGCAGTCGGTCACATCTCATGCCTGGTTATCTTCAGTGGGAACTATAATGCCTACGCTAACATCAAAGGCAGAATGGGCTCTGGGAGAGCCATCTGGCAGCACATTTGGGCATTATTCCTGGCTGTATAACCTCCAAATATGTTGTTATCCTCCTCCTACAGATGCATTTGCAGCTAAAAATCCTATTTTTAAAAAAATTGCAAGCATTATAAACCATCAAAACCTTCCTATTTTGAGGGTGATAGGATGTCTTTTCTGTGATTATGTAATCATAGTGATGGTTGATGGCCAGTATGTTTTTTAAAATGTCTTCATTTGACAAAGTTAAAAATTCTAATATTTTTAAACCAAAGAGGATTTTATGAAATTCAAAATCTTAGAACCACTGGATTTCTCATTAAAGGACAGGACTCCAGCTATCCATTTTATGGCTATTCTTTGATTCAAATATAAGACCCACTGAGGTTGCCTTTTCTCATGACTATGAAAAGGAATAATTATTAGAGGTTTCAGAACTGTAGGTGAATGAAGGGAGGAGTGTTGGTTTGGGGCTCAGATGTTCATCTGGGATATAACATCAAGATGAGTCATTAAACTGAGACTGAAAAAAATGACGAAGAAACCTCTCTCATGCAGCCACTACCTATTTTTCTATGCAGTTTCCCATGCAGAAATCACTTACACTATACAAGATCAAATAAATTAGACTGCCTATATCTAGTATTAATAGGATAGCACATTTACTGAGTCCATATCTTCTAGGGTTCCCCTGATAAATGAGAAAAAAAATTTTTTCTTAGAAAGAGAAATATTGGAAAGCCATGCACGGTGGCACATGCTTTTAATCCCAGTGACTCAGGAGGCCGAGGCAGGAGGATTGCAACTTCAAAACCAGCCTCAGCAACTTATTAAGGCCTTAAGCAACTTAGCAAGACCCTGTCTCAAAATGGGCTAGGAATGTCACTGAATGATTAAGTGCACTTGGGTTCAATCCCTGGTAACAAAACAAAACAAAACAAAACAAAACAAAACGAAACAAAAAAACAGAAAAAGAAAAAGAAAAGAACTATTGAAAAACCAGAGCAGACAGACCATAATAGAGTGAAGAATTAGGCTAAAATTTTCCCCACATGAAAATCATAAAACTGGAAAGAAAAAATCTCAAGCATTGTAGTGCTCTGAAAATTCACTAAAGCAAAGTCAATCAACAGATTAAAAGGTATTTACTCATGAACAGCCCCCCAGAACTTTAGATAAAGGGCAGTGGAATCCTTGGCCTTCTTGGCTGGGGCTTTAGCTACCTAATTCTCTACCACAGCTCACTTGGTGCTATGGCATTATCAGGGTGGGGCTGTCTAGGAAAGACAGAAATGTCTGCTGTGGGAGGCTTACTTGTATAGCAGAGAGGGAAAATTCATATCTGGTCATGTTAACAACAAAAAAAAATTAACAAACTAGAAAGAAACAGAAGGGGGAACTCATAGCTCAGCTAGGTGGAGGTGTCTTCCCAGTTAGTGGAAATAGTGGACTAGTCATAAGGTTAACAGGAGATCCTAGAGACATTCATAGGAGGATGTATAAGCTCTTCATATGTCTAACAAAAAAACTTCTGACATGAACAAGGAAAACCAGAGAGGTGTTGGCAAAAAGTAGAATCTAAGATAGATTTCACAAAAGCTTCAACTTTGAATTCACTTCTCAATTTAAACATAGATTCACAGGGGAAAGCATGGAACCATACCTTAGACATGCAAGTTTTAAAGGACATTTTCCTCATCACTATCTATCTGACCAATAAGCAAGCAATACTATGCAGACTCAGGAGTAAACCCAAATAAGACTGATAAAAAATAAAAATAACTACAAGAGTACAAGACCTGATCAGAGTCATCAAAGACTGTATACCACTGGACAGACAAATACCATGGATTAAATTCAGGTGAGTTAAAAAATAATCTCATGGGGGAACATCAGAATACAGAACTGCTACAATAAATTATCTAAAAATATGAACTTTTTAGCAACAAAAAGTTGAGCTTTTAAAGAAACTGAAAAGTTTCCTAAAAAAAAGTAAGGCGCTTTAGCCTTACTCAGGGAAAAAGCAGTCCTTAGAGTACATGGGAATACTCTATGCTGTCCTTTCAAGTTTTCCATGAATAAAAACTGTTCTAAAGTAAAAGGCATATTAAAAATAAATGGATAATCTAAACAGAGATATAAAAACTATAACAAATATAAGTTCTAGATTTCAGAAATATGATAACAAATAAAAACAACATGAAAGATAACTGCAGGTTTGAGATGATTATTTAGGATAATTTTCATCTCCTGATTTCAAAACTTACTATAAAGTAGTACAGTATTGGGGCAGAAAGAAATGTCCAAATAACCTTACATTTAGAGTCAACTGATTTTTAATAAATGGTGCCAAAGAGATTCAATGGGAAGGATCGTCTTCTCAACAATGGTTATAGGAGAACAGAATATTTATATGCCAAAAAAAAAAAAAAAAAAAAGAAAAAAGGAAAAGAAAACTGAACAAATGTAGACTTTTCTTCAGTTACATACAAAAATTAACTAAAAATGGATGACAGATTTTAATGAAAACCCAAAACTGTAAAACAGCTGGAAGAAAACAAAGAAGAAAAATCTGTGTTATCATGGGTAAAATGTGACAAAAAAAGCGAAGATCTCAAAGGAAAAGAAATGATAGATCGAACTTCTTCAAAATTAAAAAAGTTTTTGCTTTTGAAAAAGTAGAAAATAAAACACTGGGAAAAAAAGAGT
Source organism: Sciurus vulgaris (assembly GCF_902686455.1). NCBI lineage: Eukaryota > Metazoa > Chordata > Mammalia > Rodentia > Sciuridae > Sciurus > Sciurus vulgaris. The sequence goes on from NC_136466.1 coordinate 115,970,783, forward strand.
AAGTCACATAGTAAAGAAAAAAATGTCTAAACCGTCTATCTGATACAAATTTATGTCTAAAAACGAAGTACAATGTTCTGACTTTATAAGAAGATAGCCTCGTTATAAGGGAAACCAAAATAATAAAAGAAAATTTAACATAGACATATGAGTGACTAAGTAGTACATAAAAACATGATCAATATCACTAGTCAATAGATGAATAAAAATTAAAACCTCAATGAGACATCAATGCATACTTACCAGAATAGCTATACCAAAAAGATTGACAAAACCAATTACTAGAGAGAATGTAGAGAGATTGGAACCCTCACACAGTCCTGGTTGTTGTAGCTATGTTTATAAACTTTGGCAGTTTCTTATAGTTGAAACGTATAGCTACCATACGACCCAACAATTCTCTTAGGTATCTACCTATGAGAAATGAAAACGTATGTTCACTCCAGAACTTACATACAATTATTTATTGCACTTTATTTACACTAGCCAAAAACTATATCCAAAGCAACCCATATCAATAAATAAAATAAAATAAATTAATTGCCAATACATACTACATTGATGAACCCCAAAATATTAATCAGAGTGAAAAAAACCAGATTCGAAAGACTACACATCTATGTATGATTTATCAAAATGCACAAATACATTCTACTGTCATGTACAACTAATTAGAACAAATAAAAAATAGTAAAATAAATAAATAAATAAAAACTTTAAAAAGGCTACATGTTATATTATTTAATTTAAATAAAATTTCTAGAAAATGCAAATGTATAAAGAAAGCAGTGGTTGCCTGAGGTTGAGGGAGTAAGTGCAGACTGACTGCAAAATGGGCATGACAAAACTGTTTGGGGTTGCCCCACTCTCTATGAATTTACTAAGAATTTTTGAATTATACATTTGCAATGACTGAATTTTATACTAGGTAAAATAAACCTCTATAAAACTGTTCTAAAAATTACTCCACATATTGCAGAGGTTCATCATTGCAATTCAAGTCTCGGGGATGAGGTACATTCTCTGTGCAGACTGTTAGATTGTTATTGGAAGCTTAAGTGCTCATGTTCATGCCACATGTAATCTCAGCAAATCAGGAGGCTGGGGCAGGAGGAAGCAAGTTTGAGGCCAGTCTCAGCAGTTTAGTGAGACTATAAGCAACTTAACAAAACCCTGAATCAAAACTTTTAATTAAAAAAGGGTGAGGGGCAGAGCTGGGGATGTAGCTCTTTAGTAAAGTGTCCCAGTATTAAAAAAGAAAGAAAGAGAGAGAGAGAGAGAGAGAGAGAGAGAGAGAGAGAGAGAGAGAGAGAAGAGAGAGAAGAGAGAAAGAAAGAAAGAAAGAAAGAAAGAAAGAAAGAAAGAAAGAAAGAAAGAAAGAAAGAAAGAAAGAAAGAAAGAAAGACGAACGAGCCATGACTAGAGTAAAAAGCCTGTGGGTAACGCAGAAAACATTTCCAACTTAAAAAATACTATTAAAAACCAAATCATACCTTTAATTAATAGTTCCAGCTTTTTATAATCTAAAAGTTTTCTTTTTCTTATTAGAGAAAGTTTAAAAAAATAAAATGTAAATTTCAGACCGATATCATTAATGAACATTGACGCAAAAATTCTCAATAAAATTTTAGCAAATCGCATACAAAAATATATTAAAAAGATAGTGCACCATGATCAAGTGGGTTTTATCCCAGGGATGCAAGGTTGGTTCAACATCCGGAAATCAATAAATGTAATTCACCATATCAATAGATTTAAAGTCAAGAATCACATGATTATTTCAATAGATGCAGAAAAAGCATTTGATAAAATACAGCACCCCTTCATGCTCAAAACACTAGAAAAAATAGGGCTAGTGGGAACATTCCTTAACATTGTAAAGGCCATCTATGCTAAGCCCATGGCTAATATCATTCTAAACGGTGAAAAACTGAAAGCATTCCCCCTAAAAACTGGAACAAGACAGGGATGCCCTCTTTCACCACTCCTATTCAATATTGTTCTTGAGACTCTAGCCAGAGCAATTAGACAGACCAAGGAAATTAAAGGAATACGAATAGGAAAAGAAGAACTCAAACTACCCCTATTTGCGGATGATATGATTATATACTTAGAGGAACCAGGAAATTCCACCAGAAAACTCTTAGAACTCATAAGTGAATTCAGTAAAGTGGCAGGTTACAAGATCAATGCTCATAAATCCAATGCATTTTTATACATAAGTGATGAATCCTCAGAAAGAGAAATTATGAAAACTACCCCATTCACCATAGCATCGAAAAAAATAAAATACTTGGGAATCAATCTCACAAAAGAGGTGAAAGACCTCTACAATGAGAACTACAGAACACTAAAGAAAGGAATTAAAGAAAACCTTAGAAGATGGAAAGATCTCCCATGTTCTTGGATAGGCAGAATTAATATTGTCAAAATGGCCATACTACCAAAAGTGCTATACAGATTCAATGCAAGTCCAATTAAAATCCCAATGATGTACCTTACAGAAATAGAGCAAGCAATTATGAAATTCATCTGGAAGAATAAGAAACCCAGAATAGCTAAAGCAATCCTCAGTAGAAAGAGTGAAGCAGGGGGTATCGCAATACCAGATCTTCAACTCTACTACAAAGCAATAGTAACAAAAACGGCATGGTATTGGCACCAAAATAGAGAGGTAGATCAATGGTACAGAATAGAGGACATGGACACAAACCCAAATAAATACACTTTTCTCATACTAGACAAAGGGGCCAAAAATATGCAATGGAGAAAAGATAGCCTCTTCAACAAATGGTGCTGGGAAAACTGGAAAACCATATGCAACAGAATGAAATTAAACCCCTATTTCTCACCCTGCACAAAACTCAACTCAAAATGGATCAAGGACCTCAAAATCAGACCAGAGACCCTGCATCTTATAAAAAAAAAGTAGGTCCAAATCTTCAACATGTCGGCTTAGGATCAGACTTCCTTAACAGGACTCCCATAGCCCAAGAAATAAAAGCAAGAATCAGCAACTGGGATAGATTCAAACTAAAAAGCTTTCTCTCAGCAAAGGAAACTATCAGTAATGTGAAGAAAGAGCCTACAGAGTGGGAGAATATCTTTGCCAATCATACTTCAGATAGAGCACTAATCTCCAGAATCTATAAAGAACTCAAAAAACTCTACACCAACAATACAAATAATCCAATCGACAAATGGGCTAAGGAAATGAACAGACACTTCACAGAAGAAGATGTACAAGCAATCAATAAACATATGAAAAAATGTTCAACATCTCTAGTAATAAGAGAAATGCAAATCAAAACCACCCTAAGATTCCATCTCACCCCAATTAGAATGGCGATTATCAAAAATACAAGCAACAGGTGTTGGCGAGGATGTGGGGAGAAAGGTACACTCATACATTGCTGGTGGGGCTGCAAATTAGTGCAGCCACTCTGGAAAGCAGTGTGGAGATTCCTTAGAAAACTTGGAATGGACCCTCCATTTGACCCAGCTATCCCACTCCTTGGCCTATACCCAAAGGACTTAAAATCAGCATACTACAGAGATACAGCCACATCAATGTTCATAGCTGCTCAATTCACAATAGCCAGACTATGGAACCAACCTAGATGCCGTTCAATTGATGAGTGGATAAAGAAACAGTGGTATATATACACAATGGAATATTACTCAGCCATAAAGAATGACAAAATTATGGCATTTGCAGGCAAATGGATGAAATTGGAGAATATCATGCTAAGTGAGATAAGCCAATCTCAAAAAGCCAAAGGACGAATGATATCGCTAATAAGTGGAGGATGATACATAAAGGGGGGGAGGGAAGGGTTAATGTTAGGGTTAGAGTTAGGTTTAGGGAGGGGGGCAAGTTTGGAGGAAGAAAGTACTGTATAGAGGGTAAAGAGGGGTGGGAGGGGTGGGGGGAAGGGAAAAAATAACAGAATGAATCAAACAACATTACTGTATGTAAATTTATGATTACACAAATGGTATGCCTTTACGCCATGTACAAACAGAGAAACAACATGTATGCCATTTGTTTATAATAAAAAAATAAAAATAAAAATAAATGTTTTTTATTTTCATAGCACGCTTCAAAAATGAAGACTCTTGAAAGAAAAATGCTTTTCCTTTTTAAAAATTACATGTGTAATAAAAACCTGAAAAAAGTACATTTTAAAGATAACACATTCTTTTACTTTACTTTTCATTTGTAATCTCATTTTTGGAAAATTTGTTCTAATTAGTTATAATGACAGTAGAATGCACTATGATAGATCATACATAAATGGAGTGCAATTTCTCATTTTTCTGATTGTACATATTGTAGGACCACTTTGGTCTTGCGGTCATATATGTACACGAGGTAAAAATGTCTGTTTCATTCTACTGTCCTTCCTACCCCCGTGCCCCTTCCCCTCCCTTCACTCCCCTCTACCTAATCTAGAGTAACTCTGTTCTTCCCTAGCCCCGCTTCCCTTATTGAAAGTTACCATTGCATATCAGAGAAAACATTCAGCCTTTGGTCTTTTGGGATTGGCTTATTTCACTTAGCATGGTAATCTCCAGCTCCATTCATTTACAGCAAATGCCATACTTTCTTAACATAAGTCCTTTTGTATTTTCTTTGCAGTGATTTTGGAGGGCTTTCAGTTTTCATTTTATTGGGAAAAAAATTTCAGGGGGAAGTGTTGGAAACATTTTACATATTTTACTCTTCTGTATTATGCCTTCTTTGGTACAGATATCAGTGATTCTAACAGGTACTTTAATTCCTTTCATTATTTATTTATTTACTCATTGGTACCAGGGTTTGAAACCAGAGGTGCTGCTCAACTACTGAGCCACATCCCCAGTCCTTTTCTATTTTATTTTGGGACAGAGTCTCACTAAGTTGCTGAAGTTGGCTTTGAATTTGTGATCCTCCTGCCTCAGCCTCCCAAGCTGCTGGGGTTATAGGAGTGGACCACCATGTACCTGGCTCATCCCTTCTTTTAGGATCTTATTTGACTGCTTCTTTCTGCTGAGTTTGTGACCATGACTCCTGTTAGCAATCTGACAAACACTCCTTTTCTGTGACTAAATGTCCTTCCTCATTTGTAAAATGATGGATGCATATCGTGTGACCCTGTCATAAAAAAAGAAATATATATACGAAAAATACACACACACACACACACACACACACACACACACATATATATTTGGTTTCTCTCCCCAGTTCCTGACCCAGAATCCTTAAAACCCTTGCAATTTTCTAAAACGATTAGAATTTCCTGAGTGCTAGGCGTTACAGGAGCATTTTGTTTTGTCTAGTTTCCCAGTTTCTGACACAAGATCCTCTAAGACTCTTAGAAGCTTTTAGTGATAAGAGTATCTTTTTATGGTCAATGAGATGACAGGTGGCTGGGGCCTCTGATAACTTCAGGATGGTTATCACAGGAACATGCGATGTACATGTCTCCACCTTCCAGCCTCTGGGGAGAGGAAGAGGCCTGTAGGTTAAGTTAATCACCAGTGCCAATAATATCATCAATCATTCCTATATAATGAACATCCCCCTCCCTAAAAATCCTTTAAAATGGGGCTCAGGGAGCTGACAAGTTTAGGATCACAACTATGTTTTGGGAGGGTAGTGCAACCCGACTCCATGGCACCAGGAACTATTGCACTCAGGACCCTTCCAAACCTTGCTCTTCAACTGGCTGTTCATTTATAACCTTCACAATAAACCTGTAAACAAGTTTAACATGTGTCTCCGAGTTCTGTGAGTCATTGTAGCAAATTACCAAACCCAAGGAGAGGTCATAGCAATTTCCAGTTTGCAACCAAATCAGACAGCAGGGTGGTAATCTGAGGTACTAATGTGTACTGGTACTGGAGAGGAGCTGGTCTTGTGAGGTGAGCCCTTAACCCGGAGGGTCTGTGCTTACTACTGGTAGTATCAGAATCAAATCAACCTTTAGGACACATGGTGCCTTCAGGGAATTGGAGAATTACTTGGTATGGAAAATCCACACATTTAATGTCAGAACTAAATAAATAGAAAAACAGATTTTCCTTTTAGTACCTTATAATGTTACTTTGAAGTTCAAAAGAGATAAAATATTTAGAGTATACAGCATATTGTTGGCCTCTGATAAACGCTGACTTCTTTTGCCTTTTCAAAAAATGTTTATGGAATGAATGAACAATGAAGATAAACTAGAATGATTACCAAATTTGGAACAAGGTATACCTTAAATTATATTTATAACCATAATGTAATTCCATGGAAGTAATATTACACATGAAATTAAGTCTTGTCTATGAAATTTAGTTTAACCCATTATATTGTCCAGTATTTCTCAGTTTTGGTTCCATATTGTCAAGCATATATAAAAGTGTGTAGGATATAGGATATACTGGAAACTCAATAAATATATTTATTTATTATATTTTAGGGTGTGATTATTTTTATGCACATAGATAATTGAAGACATTTTCAAATTTAAATAAATATAGCAAGAAGTAGAATGTGAAAATGCTCATAAACTTTCAGAATAAATCATACATCTTCAAAAACATTTCACAGGGAGTTGATAAGATTTGGGAAAATGATGGGATTACACAACCTCTGTCCCTTGATTGACAGTTGTGTGGAAAAATATAATCATCTGTCTTGTTTCAGGCAGGACTTATAAACCAACCTCAAGTTCAAGACTGTTGCTAAGTGACAGTACTGCGCTGTATGTTGGTTACAGAGAGAGGGTCTGTTTCACTCCCATCCCTAACCCTATTGGGTTTTAACTGGCTGTAACAGGCCTTGACTTAACTGCCTCAAATGACTGGAGCGGGGGTCAAATTGAGAGTTCCAAGCAGAAGGAAGTGGGAGTTTTTGGCTCTTCATTAAGAATCTTGGATAGTAGGAAAGGGACTGAGGTTCAGTTCTTATAGGATTTAGAGTGGGATTAAGACTTCTACAAGGATACTCTGAAAGGAGAATGGTGAGGTTTCTTAGTGGGTCCTTGATAAATAGCAGCAATGGTCAAGACCTTTAGCTACAGGAAACTGTCCAGGGATAAAGAATCTATGCTTCAAGCATAGCCTGTTGGCCCTCTGTCATAACGGGACATGACACCACAAGGGAGAAACAGAGGTAATGTCAATCTTAAGGAGGAGAAAAGTAGCCACATTGCTTCATGAGGGAAAGTTCTTGTAGTCATGAAGGTGAGGAGTCCATACAGAAGAGAGTCCCTAGTCAGAGTAGCTGTTCAGAGTCACAATTCAGTGCACACACCAAGCTTCCCAAAGCTGGGCCTCCCTGCTTTGTGTGTGGGGAGATAATAAGAGGTTGCATAATAGGAGGTTGTTTATGACAAGACTATGTGACATATACAAATGAACAGCAGAGAGCCAAGGTCATGAGCTGTCAACCAGAGAGGCATGGTTGTCTCCCAGATGTGTTTTGTTTAGCCTGTCCAGTGTTTTAGAAACAAGAAAGGATACCACATATTCAGATTTATGGATTTTTTTTTCTTTCAAGAAAATATCACAAATTTAGCAAAATCATACCCACATTGCAGCGAGGCAATGATCAGCTAGAGTGTGAACTCTAAGTTGTCCACAGTCACCTCCAGGCCCTACTGTCTCACACTCAGCTCGCATTACTCATATACGAAAGGGTCAGATTCTGAAGCCATATGGCTTTGTAGTCCTTGGCAAAGACTAAGTACTCTGGAAGTCTTCATAGTTTTAATTTGTTTACTAGAATGATCTTAAGGAGCCCTTCCACTTGGCACTTTTATAGCCACACTTAGAACAATGTCTGACACATGGCAGACACTAAATACTTTTATCTTCCTCCTCCTCATCATTATCATCTTCATCATCAACATCATTCCTAGGAAATAAAAAAATCAAATTTGAAAACACCTTCATTCATTCAGGTTCCACAGATTTCTTCTGGACAATTCCTACCATTTAATAATACCAACAGTTTTCTCAGAACCTATTTTACTCCAAATAAATCAAATCTGCACTTATCAATGAGTCAATATGAGCTTGGCTGTACAAACTGAATTCTACAAAGTACAGCGTCAACCTGGTGTTACTTATTAACTTAGGAATGACCTGCTGATGGGAGAGGAGCCTGACAACCAAACTGGTTGCTGGTAACTCTCCCTGGGGAGCAAGACTAAACACAAAGTTAACCATTTTTAAATGAAGAGGACACCCCTAAGATAGACTTCAAACAGAGAGATTTCTTTGTCATGTACTTAAGAAGAGAAATAGAAACAAACTTCTCAAATGTGAAAGCAACCAGGATGGCCTGAAGGAAGTGTGGTCCTAAAAGCTGTGACAGTCTCAGAATAATTTACCATGGGCCTGGGAGAGAACTCAGCCAGTTGATCCAGTCCCTTTCTTCATCTGAGAAAGGAGCTAAGGTCAAAAGAGGGGACAGTGCATGAGGGTGGGCAGAGGGATCAGGTTAGGACCGGGTGCTCTCTGGCTCCCCTTCTGTAGAGAGCTGCGTGCAGTCAGATGCCTGGATCTGTCAGGCATAGTGATCGGTGTAACCAGATGAACCTCCTACCATGGCTTTTATTTGAGTTCACTCTTCAAATGTTTCTTGCCCCTACTGAGCTGGTACTCTTGGAACAGTGCAGAGGGGAGCAGCAAAAGTCGTTAAGTAAAAAGACATAGTCCCTGGGAAGACAGGCGAAAGAATTTGGATCATATTGCTGGAGAGAAAGAGGAAAATCCAACATCACAGTCTCTGCAAAGAAGATAAAGATGTCAGTAAGGAGCAATTAAAGCAAAGGTTAATAAATCAAGAAGCGGGACTTTAAAACAGCAGAGAATTATGCAAATGACTTCAGTTTGTACTCCTTATTTGACTTGTGAAGCTCAGAAAATGTCACCAACCTGCCTAGACATGACAGAAATGGGAAAAGACCTCGGGACTCTTGACCCTTCGTCCTCTGCTTTCTCCGGAAGTAACTGACCAGGATAAAACCAACAGACATAGGCCTGAGAAGATTGAGAAAGTTGGCTCAAGTTCCCAGTGGGTAAAAGATGAGTCAGTCTAACAAACTTCTACATTCCCCTGTCATGGGGTCATTAAATCATTTGTATGCTGTGAAAGCTCTGCTAAACCTTACTTTTCCAGAGACACTTTAAGCCAAAAGCTACTAATCATCTGGAATAAGATTTCTCTGGCCAGCAGGAATTTTTAACAATCTAAGTTTGCAAGGTCTCCCTTCAACAGGATTGGCTGAAAATCTGAAAAAGAAAGGAGAGAGAAAGAAAGAGAAAGAGAGAGAGAGAGAGAGAGAGAGAGAGAGAGGAGAGAGAGGAAAGAGTTGTCTTTTTTTTTTTTTTAAGAGAAGATTGGGTTTTGTTTGATGGAGATCTTGTTTTTCCTTCTTTTTCTTTTTTGGTTAGTGGGAATTCAAGCTTTCCATATGCTTGGTTGCACTCTGCAGTGGCAAGGAAACAATAACATCTGACTTACCTTTTGTATCTGTTCCCTGTAATTTCAGTTGTCAGGTCTAAGTTACATTCATTTCCATAGTGCCTTCCTGCTCCATAAGACAGTAACTACCTGATGGTTCTCTGGTTTGCACCTGATAGAGGCTGAAGACAATGGCAGAGTCTTCCACATTATGTAATTAGAACATCCTTTCAGCACAGGGGTGTGAGGGCCCCAAGAATAAAGTTACAGATAGGACTTGCATTAAGGTGCTGCAAAGCTGTGTTCCTTCTTTCCCCTTTCATTTCCCTCCTGGTTCAGGCACAACAATCTTCCTCGATAGTAATACAATCTGAAGGTTTTCAGCATGCTATTATGATCCATACTAGAAGCAAATGACTCTTTCATTTTCTTCTAGGAACCATGGCCAATTTAAATCAGGGCCCCAGGTTTGTTATCTTGAGCTCAGAGTTAACATCTCAATGAAGAGTAGATAATTTGTGAGCTGGTCTGAGTCTCCAAAGGGAGGAGGGGAGAACATGCACATTTCAGATTTCAGTTTGCAAACAGTCTGCTTACTTCATTACTAAGCCAAAGCCCTAAGGTGTCCATACACCATGTTCTTCCCCAAGTTCATCCCCAGATTGCTCTAACAATTCCACAACTTGTTTGCTTTTTTGTGCTCCTTCCTGGTTTGTCTTTTATGATTACCATATTTCAGCACATAATCATTCCAGACTTTATAAAAATTTTTGCAAAAAAAGTGACTGCAACCATTATGTAAAGAATTTTTTTAAAAATATGGCAGTGTTACTTAAAATTCATTTATTATTAAACTGTCCTTGGTGCAGAATTAAGATGCATGGAATATTCATGAATATGCATTAATATTGAATAGTCCAAATCAATGCCCATCATGTCTTTGTAACAGTTTAGCAAACATTTTTCTGATCTGAAAATAAAGGTAATACATTAAAAACTGTTATTGATTTGTGCATTAGAGTCAAAATATTATACTTGAGAAAATTTACTACACTGAACTAACAATTTGTTAGTTGCAAAGTCTGAACTTAACAAAATTTCATCTTCTGTGTCTGAAGATGCTGAGATGCTATCATTTGTGTCCTTATCTGACTCTCCCTCCTCCATGCCATTCATGTAAGATGTGTTTACCTTCGTACTGCAGTGCTCTAAACAAACCATCCAACTCAGCTTTGGTAAACATACGCGTGTGCACTGAGAATTCCAGGCTGGCAGCTTGCAGTGTGTGAGGAGACAAATTCATATCCATATGCCATTGACGATCACATTTCTGCTCTGTTTACCTTTTAAGCGGCGTGATGAACAAAATTATGCCATGCCACAAATATGCAACGAAAAGTTATAAACCAATTTTTGCACTGACAATTATGTGGTGGAGACAATTATAAGGTAAAATATGGTAATTTTTTTCAGTTCTTTGTTCGGGTTGGATGTGATTTTACAAACACTATAGGTAGTTTACATTAATACAATCCTGGTATTTTAGGCCCATCTCAGAGTTGATCATCGGTGGCTGATGGTTTCTGCCAACTCTAGACAAACATTCAACATTCTTAGGTACTAAGTAGAAAATCCTGATGGTTACATAAGATAACTAACAAAATTAATGGATTGGGAGAAATGTAAAATGATAGAACTAGATATAACAGATCAGGAGAAAGTGATTTAGTTACCACCAGCTTACCTATCCCACTCCTGGTCCATTTAATCATTGACCACTGTTTCTTTTCTGAGCTATGTCATAGCACTTGTGTTATTGTTGGCACTATTATTGATCAGTTAGGTCAACTGAAGTATTTTAGTATCTTTCTTTATTTTTCCTCTGGTGCTGAGGATCAATCCCTTCTGCATGCTAGACACTCTACCACTGAGCTACATTCCAGTCTGTTTTCCTCTTAATTTTAATAGACCAGTAGCATTTTTTGTTAGAAGGAATCATATTTTTTTCTTCCACTGTATGCTAAAATCTTATTAACTTATATTCCCTTTCACTGCCACTTTTTAGAGCCAAGGAAATCATCCCTTCTGAGGGAAACTAAATACCAGAGACATCATCCCTTAGCTTTCATTCCCATTATTTCAATGTTTTTTTCAGTGAAGCAATGATGTTAACTATAGAGAGGATGATAGGTTGTTTGTTTTGAAAATTGAATATCTTGAGAAGCACACATGCGTTAGTAAGGACGATAAAATGGTAACTCCTAATTTCCTTTTGTTCTAAAGTATATGACCTGCATATTTTCACTTTTCTTACAAATGCATCTGAAAATGATATGTGCATTTAGTGTAGAATTTCTTTCTTGCAAATAAAGGTGTGATAATTATAATACCTTATGTAGGATAGCATCATAAAGCACTTTCAGTTCTGCTTATCTTATAATATGTGTATTCTGCATGTATTGGTACTCAAATTCTATAGGAAAATATGTTGGACATCTTCCTATCCATCCCCTCTCAAACAATGAGAATTTCCTGGGTAGTAGGAGGGATCATGAGAAGAAAAAAAAAAGCTCAGAACAGATTTCAGAGGATAGACATAAAAACAGAAAGTTAAGACTAAAGAAATGCATCTGTATGTGACAAATTCTCCCATATCACTCATTGAGCAAGTCATTTAATTTCTCTGAAGGTGAGTTCCACTTATAAAATAAAGGCAATAAGGAACTCTCTAAAGACAAAAGGGACCCCCTGTAATTTCCTTAAGCTGGAACTCAATGGCAAAGGGTTGTTATTATTCAAATATTTTGACAGCTATATTTCTTTTTTGATAACTAAATTTAAAATTTAAATTAAATTTTAGTGTTTGGTTCCATCTTAGAACTTCATATTTCTTCTCAGTTATCTACTAACATCATTTCTAAGATCAAAACTCAGTGTGCTAGACTTTAATCTCTCATGCCAAAAAAAAGGATTATTTGAAAATAGGAGAGATAATGTTTCTTTTGGGACTTTCTCAGTATTCATAAGAGTAAATAGGGGTGAAGGTGAAGGCAGTTCCAAAGTGACCTGAAACAACTTGAAGAGATGGCATATTGCAGACCCCAAATTTTTCTCAAAAATCACACTACAAAAGTATTTTATTGACCATAACTAGACTTGTCAATATTTGGTATTGTGATTCTGGGAGACGCCAGGATAGGAGAGATGGAGTTCTTTGTGTGGTATCAGTTATTTTCAATTCTGCGCTCCCATATTTATCTAAGTCATGGGTTTTGCTTTTATTAATATCAGCTAAGCAGAGATTATTGACATGGCTTGAAATCTGTCCGCACTGCCATTCTTTAGAAAAAATGGGGAATGTTGTGTATCTATACAGCTAACATTTTTCCAGCTACTTATCGCATTTCCTACTCCATGATACCATTTAAATCTGCCTTTCCCTTAAATAATCATAGTGCTCCATTCAAATAAAAAGAAACAATAACCCACATACTGTAGATATGTTCCTAGTTAAATGTTTTATATTCAAATCAAGATTTAGAAAAAGATATTAAGATCATATAGTATGTGGTACATTCATAAATTATGCTTCTAATGACTATTTCATTCAGGGTTTTGATATCTTACTGATCATTAATAGATTTTCTAAATTTTATCCAATAGGGGAACTCACAAGTAATGGCATACATAAAACTTGCCAGGTCACCATTAACAAAATATTCCTAAGGCTGGTAATTATCTTGTCACCAAATCCACTTGGTTCCATGCACAGCAATTTCCAGAGTTGGTGGCTGTGTTTACTCCATATTGTGATCTATACTGAGCTGTGAAAAGAACAGTGGAGAACATGTGAATTCTGTTGATGAGAAGCTGGCTCCTGGATGTGAATGTAGGAATTCACATCAAGGATTTATCAAAATAAAAACCATGATATAAAATATCACTACTCCGTGTTCCCAATAAATCTTTTTGTGAGTTGATTAATGCGCTAGGCTGAAAAAATTATGCACTTTTTCTCTAGACCCAGTCATGCTATCAGGGGATTCATTTTGGTGGGAACAACATTTTTCTGTCTCAAGAATACCACCAGCCAAAAGTATAGAAGCGATAATAAAGAAAAATATTTTTTTCTACTTAGATGCTGTGCCCATCCGAAATGGTCTAAAATGCCATCCCTTTGAAAGAGTTTCATAACTACTTTAAAGAACTGCCACCTACTTCCCTGTCCCTGCCACACCCTATAACCCCTCAGTCCACAGGACTCAATGGCTGTTAGTAAACATCTCAGCAAAGCACTTCAGGCTTAGTCTTCAAAAGCATCTGATTTTCATTTTTCATTTGGCATTTTCACACATACTCTTTTACGAACTTGATTCATTTCTTTTTAGCTCTGGAAAAAATATTCTGCAGTTGGAATGAGAAGTCAGGAATGTGGGAATTCATACATTGCATGCATGTGTGGTTAGTGGTGTATTCACCATTTGCACACATCACTGAGTGGGGGAAGTTAAATCATTTTTGGATATGGTTTGTGGCAAGAGTATCTGAAGTGCCAACTTGAGGTCTTTGAAGTAATGTTCTGTACAACCTGTTATTGAAACATTTCTTGCCAGCTTAAAGCAGAGGAAGTACCCATTGAAAGAGGAATATTTTCCTTCTCTTGCCATTCAAGCCACACAGGAACATTATTTCAACTCATCTGAAAAAAAAAAAAAAATAGGAACTTCTAAATTTTTCTTTATTTTTCTTCCATCTGGTGAGGACATAATGACTTATGATATGAATATTTTCTCTTCTGAAGATCTCTCTTTGCCTCTCATCTCCTCTAAAGTAGGATTTAATACACAGATGTGTAAATAAGAGATGGTTCATATGGACAGCTATGGTAAAGAGAAACGGCTGCTTCAGGGGATGAGTGTCTGCATTAGTGGTAAAAGTTGACAGGGGAAGCCCCTTCCCTCCTGCTTTGAGCTCTAAGGTTCAAGACCCAATTTCAAGCAGAGGCTCCAGGACCTCTAGCATGTGTTTCTTCTCTAGACACTTCATGAAAAAAAAAAAAAAAAAAAAAAAATGAAGATAATGTCCATGGTGGTATCAGCCCCTCTCAGAGTTGTTCTGAGGCTTTGCTGTCACAAAGAAGGGAAAGTACTTTGGTATCACAAACTGCACAATAATGTTGAGGGCATGCCCTGTGCGTTGCTTCCCAGTTCACCTACTGGGTCAACTTTTAAAAAACTATCTGCAAGTCCATAAACTTAAGATCACACTCCATTTATGGGTGATCTATCAAAATGTATAAATGCATTCTACTATCATATACAACAAATTAGAACAAATTTTAAAAAGTTTTTAAAAAGTTCACCCTACTGGGATTATGAAGTGGTAAGACTTAAAAATCCACATGATAAGAGAATTTTAAAAGGAGTGTCAGCTCCAATTGTATGTATCAAGGGTGGTAGAGTTTCACTGCTGTGAAGCAATTCTAAAACCAAAACCAAGATTTTTAAACTGGTCGAAGAACCGTAGAAACAGGGGTTCATCAGCTCGACAGTCCCTGGGTTTGCACAATGGCTTTCCCTTTAATTCTGGTTCAGTTGAGAGTGATGTGAGGGCCTCCCATTTATTCAAGTGGCTGGGGTGAAGAGTAGTGAAGCAGAGTGAGGCTGAGGAGCTGTCCATCATCACCCTACAAGCCCTGTGCTCGCCCTCATGGGGACAGAGGAAAGTGCTGTTTCCTGAGCTTGCATTGAGCCGGTTGGCCACATGCCTGCCTGGCTGGCCCTCTTCCTCCCAGTCCAGGAAACCAAGTCTGAAGCATGCTGATTCTGTCACTCCAGGAAGAAGCACAAGGAAGAGGTGGTGGTTATAAGAAACAAAAAGTCACACCTTGATTGTTACTGGTTTCTGCCCCAGGTCAAAAAGGTACTGGCTAAGAAACATGACCTAGACACCATCTGCACAGCTGGCTGTTTTTCAGCAAAAAGGAAATGCTTTCTTCAGTACCACATCTGACAGTGCTGCTGCATAACTCCCAAGGGCACCTGCCCTTTACTTTCTTTCTTTAACATTCTATTTACACAATAAAATCCATATTTAAAAAAAATTCACCAACCATGTAAACCCATTCCCACTAGCCATCCTCTGGGATTGCAAGGGATGAGCTATCAGCTACGAAAGAGCGAGCAGCACAGCCTGGGTTCCACCTGGACCCTTTGCTTCCTTTGCCACTTTTGTCAGTGTAAGGAAAGCTCATAGCAGCTGGAGGCAATTTCCAGCAGAGGCACCTGCTGATGAGGTATAGGTACTTGTTTGCAAATCCTTTCTCCACGTCCCTGGCATTAGCTAATGGATCCTCCTACCAATCAGGAATGGAGATCTTTATAAAAATAAGGCCAACAATTTTCAAGAACCCCAAATACGAGAGCATTTCTGAGGTCCAGGAGTCATTTGTTTCTCCTAAGATGCACACATTCATAAATTAACACTGAGATAACAAGGTAATCTTTTTAGGGAAATCCCAACCCTCTTGCAGCATTAGAGCTTCTTGCATTCCTGTCCAGGTACCCAAGAACCTTCTTGCTTTGGGGTTACAGGTGAATGGACACAACCCCGGAGGTGTGCAGGCAGCTCACAAGTCCACAGGTGGGTGGAATGCCAGCCCTCCGGGGATGGAGCTAGATGGAAATGGAGGTGAGGGAGGGGACAGACACAGGCCCCCAAACTCTCGTAAGCTGTTCTCTAGTGAGATAATTCCTTAACTGGGTCTCATTCAGAGAACTGTAAGCAGAGGTTCAAGGAGCATGGATGGTAAGTGGAAGCCTCTCTATGATGTTGGGAGACCTACTCGTTTAGGATGAGGGATTTCAGGGAATGATGATGGAAAAGAAGCTGCCTTGACTTTGATAATGTGCCAGGAACTGTGCTGGATGCTTGACTTGGTTTCATTTAATCCTTTCAGAAACTTGGAGAAGTTGGAAATGTTTTATTTTATGGGTAAGGAAACTGAGGCTCAGAGAGGCTAAGGAACTTCCCTATGGTTAGGCTGAGAACAGATGAGTAGTAGTGATAGAACATGAACCTCAGACTGAGAGACCTAAGGTTATGGTTAGTCCACTAACCCAGTTCTTCTCACACTTTTGCATTGAAGTACTCCTAAGGACAGAAGAGGGAATTTGAGCCCTGGTAGTGGTGGCAGTCGTGGGTGGGTCTGGGGGTAAGGTGGGATTTGCACCTTCTGGTAGTAAAGGATGCAGGTGTTTAATGCAACTACTAGCTTTTACGGTCTCAAGTTTCAGCTTTAAAATGAATGACATTGTTATAGTTAATTCCATGATGTATTTGTTTGCTTTAATATAAAAATGTTTTCTTCTTTATCTCTTTACATATAATGGATCATTAGAAAAGGAGGTGTGTTTATCAGCCTTTTGTTGCTGTGACCAAAATACCCTCAAGAACAACTTAGGGGAGGAGAGTCTTATTTTGATTCCCAGTTTCAGAGGTCAGTTGATGGTCAGCTGGGGCTTGAGGTGAGGCAGATCATGAGCTCATGGGAGAGAGAGAGGGGCGGGGGAGGAAGGGGCTGGGGGCAGATAGAGTTCCCAGGGACCTCCCCTCACCACTGACCTACTTCCTCCAGCCATGTCCCACTTGCTTACAGTTTCCACCAACTTTCAGTAGTCTATTCACATTATTAATCATTGAAAGGATCAATCCACTGATGAGATCAGAGCCTCAGAGCCTCATGATCCAGTCATTTCACCTCTGAACATCGCTGCATTGCCTAACACATGAGCTTCAGGGGTATACTTCAGATCCAAACCATAACAGGAGGCGTGTTCAGACTATGTCTTTGAATGGGTCTTGAGTACAAATGACTGCGAAGAAGGAATCTGTTTGAGTGGCGCAGCTAATCAGTTTGAGAAACACCTGACTGTATAATGCTGTTCCCTTACTGGGGTTTATAGTCAGAGATGACTGTGTAATCATGTGTGTCCAGTAGAAGGGCAGACTACAGGAGACTGAGTGACAGCTAAGTTTTAAAGGAGCTAAAATAATGTAATGATTGAGGATAAAGTTACAGAGTCTGATGTACCTGGGATTCAAATCAGGAGCTGGCACCTGCCAGTTGTGTACTTTCAGGGAAGTTGCTTAACTTCCCTAAATCTCAGTTTCCTAATGTGTAAAAAGGAGTTAATTATACCTACCTCATGAGGGATGTTTTAAGGATTAAATTAGCTAGTGTACAGAAAGCACTTAGCTCAGAGATTGGCATATATTAAACATTCATAAATGATGGTTATTGTTCTTATTACCAAGGGGGCTCTGGGACTTGAGTGGAAAAGACTCCTCCAGGAAACTCCTCATACTTTTCTTCTCTACACTGCTTCCCCTCCCTGCTTTGCCCCAGGAATAGAATGAGATTAGAGCTCCGCCTTGCAAAGATGATGGACTGATGATGAGCCATTTCCTCTACGGCAAATAAAAGTGCTGGGGTTTCCTATTTCCTGCCTGTGGTTTCACACAGCCTTGGAGGAAGAGCCATCTGCATTAATGCATGTCTTCCTCCCTCTAGCTGCTCTGCAGGTGCCGGGTAATGAGCATGTGCTTTTGACTGCAACAGAAGGTGTTCATCAGGGCTTTTCTCCTTAGTACTGTGTAGCAACACATGTAACAGCTTGGCTCTTAGGTCTGTTGCAAATATTAAGAGCAAATGATAAAATACAGTAAGAGGACATGGGTTTTATAGGGAGTAGGAGAAAAACCAATGACAAACTACACTTTTTAAAAATGAGTCAGACATGGTAACCACATTTCTAAGCTAACCCAGTCATTTGTGATGCATAGACTTTTAGAATGGAGAAGAGCCTGTCTTCCATTGCTCCAAGTGCCCAAACCCATCAATTGTATCTGCTGCAGCTTCCACAACTTTATCATGTTCATGATTATCAACAGTCTTCCAGCCCTGGGTTGCAGCAGGACACTCCCCATGTGCCTTTCTCCCTTCTTTCTTTTTCATCATTATTTTGTCTACTAAAGAAAAATGTTGATTTGATTTCTTCTTGAAAGAGTAATGCACTAGGGAAAATTTATAAACAATCAGGTCTATGCCCTCCCCAAATTTACAAAATAAAGATCACAGCAAGAAGTGGACCCCTCTGAAAATGGCACGCTGTTCCATTAAGCAATGCCACAACTTCTTCGCATGTTCTGTGGGTCCAGAATTTTCTTTTGATTAATCTTTAATTTTTGCCAAACAATTTGATTCCCACAACTCCTATTTCCGTGGTACACAAGTCCCCAAATACCTTTTTGATAGAAGTTCAGAAAGAGGGTTCAGAAAGTGAGTTGCTGTACAAGGAACAAAAATGTTGGTGAGAGTGGATCTTCTTATCTTGGGCAATATTTCCTCTGGTTGGAAATTGCCTGTTCTGCCAAGAGAATCTGAGGGAAGGACTGGGAGGTTTTTTACATATTATGTAAGCAAGTTTATTTTGGGAGCTGGGGTATTGTGTGCTTCTGCCTTTAACCACATCTGCTCTATTTCCATAATGACCACTTCATTCCTCACTGTGTGGAACATGGCCTACATTAGTACTGGCTGAGCGGCCAGCTATTAAGGGAAGTAAGACTCCAAAATTTGAGAGATACTCCCATGAAGCATGTTGAATTCTGCCCAGAGATAAACATATTGACATGGAACTTTAAAAACACTGCCAATTAAACCAATCTATTACATTCACAAATGCATCTGAAGGCCCCTTACAGTCCTCAGCTCTTGCTTTCTGAGTGAAAGTCTCTCTTTTTTATTGCATCCAGATAAAATAAGCATTGACCAGAATTTCTTTATAAACTCATAATGCAAATTCTTTGCACTTCAGAATGAAATTTCTCTAAGTAGTTGTGGCTTTGTGTTTGGGAAGTTCACGTTTCTCCTAGGATTTTCTCAGCTTGACTTATGCCTCCTCTTTTATATTGCTTGGCAGGAATATATCCCTCTCATCTTAATAAAGCTGGTGTTTGATCTACTTTCTCAACTTTCCTCTGTAAATTGGTTTGACATTTGTTAAAATAAAAATTTTAACAAGTAAAAGTCACTTTCAGGCATATAGAAACCAAGCAAACAACCATGATTTTCATATAATTCGTTAATTAATGTGGAGACCAGTAAGACGTCCAAAAAGCACTTGAAGTGGTACATATATCGTCAATTCAACAGCAGCAACAAGAATGTTAGGATGAGATCTCTAGGTTTGATACAATACAGGTGAATGTTCAACAGGTCTGTAAACCTGGTTCATACTGGTAATCTATTCACTCTGGATTGAAATTATTTACATCTGTACTGATAAAAATCTCCATGTTAACTTCAGTCACTACAGAGCTGACAGAAATGTTGTAAAAAGTGTATTCTGTCACTGTACTGAAAGTGGACCCAGAAATCTCAAAATATTGAATCATTTTCCAGAAGTAATACAAAGTCTCACATTGCAAAAACAAAAAGACTTTAAAAAACCCAGGCAAGCTCTCTCACTGGATTCATAGTCTCTGTTCACTTCTTTCCTGTAACTCTCATTCCCTTTCACATCCAAAGTACTAGAAAGAATTGTCTAGCTTCACTGGCTCCATTTCCTTACCTCCCACTTACTCTCCAATCCACTCCAATAGAAATTGTGGCTCCATCTTTTTTTTTCTCATTTAATCTTTTGCTATGGTCATCAGTGACCTAATTCCTACTTGTTAGATCCAATAAATATTTTTTATTTCTTATCTTATCCAACTTTTCAGCAGCTTTTGAATTTGACCACACACTCCCTAATACATTCTTTGGCTTCTGCGACCTAATACTCTCTTGGGTTTTCTCCTGCTTCTTGGGATGCTTCTTAATCTCCTTTGCTTCTTTATCTCCTACCCTGCTATGAATTGTTGGACTTTCTCTAATAGGGTACGAGGACCTCCTCTTTTAAATACTTCTTTAAAGATCTCCTCCAGGTTAATAATTTCAGTTACCTTCATTTTTGGATGAAGCACAAATTTGTTATCTCTAGGCTAGACGCTGCAAACTTATATATTCATTAGCCTACTTGATGTTCTATCGTGAATTCCTGGAGACATCTCAAGTTTAGGAGGAATAAACCTAGAGTTCTAGTGGTGGAATCTGTTAGCATGTGATACTTATAGGAGGAATGAACCTACACTTTTGAACTCCTCTGCCTACATTCCTGATTAAAACAAGTCTTCTTCCAGGTTCTATATCTCAGTGAATAACAACACTATCTATTCACTTATGCAAGCAACAACCTCGAAAGTAGCCTCTGGACATATCACTCTCACCAAGTCCTGTCACCTCCTGACCCATGATGAACATCCACCTTTGTGCAGAGAAGCTTTCTAGAGATCCATGAAATGGCCTTTTGGATTTAAAGTACTCCACGAAAAAAGACATTTGATAATTTCATGTGCCCATGAATTGCAGAAATGCCAACTAATTTAGATTTCACTGTTTTACTCTGGAATTTAAAAATTCCAAAGACATTTGGGTAACTTATGGGAGCCAGAGTTCCAAGGAAGTACCAAGTTTGTTGGTCCAAAGAGAGGCTGGAAATGGGTGTGGCAGACACATTGTCTGCTGCACTGAGCTAGTGTTGATTTGCATTCAGGCCTAGAGAGAAGGAATCAGGATCATGCTCTAAAAAGAGCTGAAGCAAACATGAGAGTCACTTTCTTTTTCCTTATTTTACACATGTTTATTTCTTTTAATTATCAAAAATATAAGCAACAATAAATGTTGGCGAGGATGTGGGGGGAAAGGTACACACATGTATTGTTGTTAGGAATGCAAATTGCTACAACCATTATGGAAAGCGGTATGGAGATTCCTCGGAAAACTTGGAATGGAGCTACCATTTGACCCAGCTATCTCATTCCTCAGTTTATACCCAAAGGACTTAAAATCAGCATATACGTATTTCTTTCTTTTAAATTTTTTATTTGTCCTAATCCGTTGTGCATGACAGTAGAATGCATTTGTACATTTTGATAGATCATACATAAATGGAGTGTAATCTCTCATTTTTCTAATTATACATATACATATTTCTTAATGATGCTTTCTTTTTATTATGATTACAAATATAAACACTCATTAAAAACTTTTTTGAAAGCTTAGAAAAATAGAGTACACAGAATGAAAATCAACTTCAAACCCATCACCCAAATGAAACTGTTGCTAACATTTTATACTGTATCTCATTGTAAATATTTTCTATATGTGTAAAAATTAGATATAATTGTAGTGCACTATGTAGTTTATTAAAATAGTCAAAATACATATAATGTGGGAGAATTCCAATTTCAAATATATAATATGATAACTTTTAGAAGTAATTAATTTATTTGGAGATTTACCTTTCAAGGTCTGGATTTCAATGTCACTTCAGGCTTACTGACCATACACTGCCTTTTGATATTTCCACTTCTGCTTGCTATTTTTCTGCCTTATCATGTTAAGGCATACCTGTCTCAGCATGCACAGTACAGCTAAGGATAACATAGTCCCTGCCCAGGAAGAATTTGTAGTCAAAGAGGGAGTCACAATAGGGTTGAAGGTATCTGTGAGCTATAGCAGCCACGTGATAATAATAAGATAATTTTCTTTTCTTTCTTTTCTTTTTTTTTTTTGTTTGTTCTTTTGCCTCCTCTGTTTAATTTTTATGTTATAGAGAGCTCTGAAGATGAGCCAATAGCAGAAGGAATGGTGGTAGACCACAGAGTGTGTCGGGGGGGAAGGTGTGTGAGATGAACATGAATCAGGAGACGTGTTTTCTATCTTGTGATGACATGCCACTACTAGTGTGATCCCACACCACAACATCAGAGGATCACAACTGGGATGTAGTGAGAACTTGATTTCAAACTTAGCAGTCACAATCCAACAGAATATTATTACTATCTTGTTTCTTTCTTTTTTTAAAACAGTTCTAATCTTTTATACTGACAGATCAGTAATTGAAGTAATGATTCTTTTAAAATATAAATCATTGTAAAACAAGAAGATGATAAATATAAAAACTATTTGATAAAAAATATTTCATTCATTTCTACATATCTAGAAAATACCTTAGAAAGCCTCTTACAGTTAAAGAGTGTGGGAATTGCTGGTTATTGACAACACTTAAGAATTTATTTATACTTCCAAATCTGATATAAATGAACCATGTGATCGCACAGACACAACATAGGGGTGACAGCATTATTTGTGTGTGTGTGTGTGTGTGTGTGTGTGTGTGTGTGTGTGTGTGAATTCTCCTCAAGGAAATGTGTGTTAAACAGAAGTCTGCTTTCCTGAAAGTGGCACAGTCTCCTTAAGCTGGGAAGAAGAGAGCCTAGTCATTAGCCAGCTGGGTTTGTGGCTAGGGAACTGCCCACATGCTCAGAGACTCACCTTTCTTCTTACACCAGGATCATAGGCAACCACATTTTGCCTTTGACAAACGTGGCATGGACTGTTTGGTATTTATCAAACCTCTTTCCTATAGACTATTTGTCCCAGGCTTCCTTGCAGCCAGGTGTGACTCTGGAATTGAATACTTACCAATAGAATGTGAGCAAAAATTCAGCCATGCTCAGGGTCAGCCTGGTAACACCTGTTTTCTCTCCTGCTTTCTCCCCAGACTATGGTAGAAGGAATAGATGGAAGCAAAGGACTTGACTCTTGCAGACTGGAGGGAGTGGCAGAACAGTGGGAGAAGAATCATTTCTCGAAAGGCTAGCATTGTTACATCAACCAGAAATCATTTTAAAACCATAAGCCATCAGTCATAAGGTTACAACATTCCTTAACATCTCTGCATTGTTACATCAGCCAGAAATGAAGTTCAATTTGTAAAGTCATCAAGATTTTGGGATTAAGAAGGTACGAGTAGCTCAACTGACACTATTGTCATAATAACATATAGAATTTTTTTTAGCACATGGGTGTTGACTCAGCGTTGTGTGCCATAAATGACACGGTTATTCCTGATGGGCTACTCTTCTTGCCTGTCTTTATTTTTCCTTATTCTAACACTTTCTCTTCCACATCGCTGGGCAAGTTCTTGGTGCTCCCTAAACAATATGTATTTTCACTTCTCTTTAACTTTGTATATTCTTTTGCCTCTGCTTGGGGTGCCTGTCCTTGATCTATTCATTTTTAAAGAAAGGAAACAAAACAAAACAAAACAACTTTTCCCTCCCTGGAGAAATAATTTAAATGTAATCTCCTCTGTGAATTCACTCAAATATCTCTGTATCTCTGTGCTCTTTTTTTTTTTTTTTTTTTTTTTTTTTGCCTTTATCCATTCATTTGCTTACCTAGCCATTCATTTAGCAAGCATTTGCTGAGCACAGCAAGGTGTCAGGCTTCAAGCAGTGGAGATTCAAAGATGAATGCTGCTTCCATCGCTCTGCATGGGAAATTCAAGGACCAGTTTGATTGGCATGTCATAGGTGCTCAAAAAATGGCTGTAGAACCAACCTGCCTGGGGATGGAGTGTTATGAAGAATGTCCTGCAGGAGTTGATGCCTGACCCAAACTGTGAAGGATGAGTAGGAATGTGACTGGAAGATGAGACAAAGGGAACTCCACGTAAAGTGCTCCATGCTCAGTAAAGAACTGAGCATATGCAAGAGCAGAACATGTGGCCAGATGTTTGTGGAAAACTAAGAAATAGATTATAGCCCGAGAAAAAGTGGCAAGCATGTTGGGCCAGAAAACCACCAGCAAGCATAGGCAGGTATTGTGCCATTTCCACTTGTCCGATGATATCACATCGTCTCAACATTCCTTAATGTCTCTGTAGGACACAAAGGCAGGAGCTGGTTCTTAGTGTCCCCAGCCCCTGTCTTTATTATTCCATACAAATGGCAGATAGCTGACAAGAAAGAGGATTACTTATCAGTCTTTCAGCCTTTTTGTAAAACAGAAGTAGGTGCAAACAGGATGAAAATGTAACAAAATTTATGCAAAGACTGAAGTGGTAGAAGGGAAAAGGGATTTGTAACAGCCCTTTCCTCTCCCAAAGCCAGCATGGTACTATTGGGTGTTCTTTCCTCCCTATAAAAAATAAGTACCAAAACTAAAGTTGATAGAAGTATCAAATCTAGAGCATAGTTGAGCTGAGTGCCAGGGATCTGATGGAAAACTTGTGTGTGTGATGATCAATTAAAAGATACCATGCTGCGCAGAATAAGGGTAGAGTTGAAGTCTGAAAATGGCTTTTTTTTTTTTTCCTGGTACTGGGGATTTAACCTAGGGGTGCTCTACCACTAAGCCACATCCCCAGCCTTTTTGATGTTTTATTTTGAGATGAGGTCTCACTAAGTTGCATAGGGAGGGCCTTGCTAAGTTGCTGAGGCTGGCTTTGAACTCATGATCCTCCTGTCCCATCCTCCCAAGTTGCTGAGATTGCAGTTATGTGCCACCATGTCCAGTATGGCTTATTTTTACTTTAAAGGAAAGTAGAAACAAATACTCAAAATTTAAGGTTATGCCCTTAGGAAGAAAGGCAAAATGAAGCTTCATCTGTAATATGCACCTTGAAATTAAAGTAGAAAACGCCCCAGACATTTAAAAGAAGTTTTATACCCCCCTCTGATCATAAAAGTACAGTAATAGGTGTTCAGTATGAAGCGTCAGGTGGAAGAAAATGTATGGAAAATATCACTAGCTGGTGCAAACAGTTAATTTTTGAGTATATTCTTCCAGATACTTTTACACACACACACACACACGTACACATGCATTTTATAATGGAGGCCATGTTACACATGCTGTTTTATAATCTCAGAGGTATTTTTCTTATTAAAGACTATAAATATAAATAGTAATTTAAATAGTTTGCATTCAGTTCACTGTACAACTACTTCAGTTTTTTGGTTAATCAACAAATTTTCAGTGAGTCTTACTTTATACCAACAACTGTTGCAGATTCTGAAGCTGTGCAGGGAACAAAACAGAGTCCCTTTCATCAAATCATTCATATTTAACTGGAAAATAAAGAACCTAATACATAAATAAATAAGAATTTTAAGCATCATGAGTGTCACAGAGGTTAAAGAAATAATGTGGTGAAGAATGACTATAGTCACTTTAATTTTTTGTAATACGGTAGACCAAATACTCTTAAAGATCATCTCTTTTATAATCCAACATACAGATTGGATAGAAAAGAGTTTTATTTTGTTTTGGTTCTTAATTAAATAATAAAACTAGCAAGAAAGCAAGGAAAACTCTGAAGGATTAATATTATAAAATAAGCAATGACTCAGGGTAACACTCGGCACTGAGTCCCCCAATGCCATCTCCCAATGTCAAGTTTTAATGGTAATCCAGACAGATGGGGGCCTTGCCAAGAGGAGCATGAGGATGGGAAAAATCACACAAATTCAGGATTCCTAAAGTGCCACCTGTTCCTTGAAATGGTGAGCTAGAAAATATTTCACCCATTGCCTAAGGGAAACCATGAGAAATTGTTTTCTGTCCTGGCTTTAAATCCCGGGGGAGAAAAACAGTTCTCTTTTAAGGTATTTGAGAATTCACTACCACAGCCCTGCCCTTGTGTGGGTTTGAGGTTTAGATTATTCTACATACGTGAACTGGGAAACCCTCAACGAAGAAATTATCATGGAGTGGTCCCAGGCTGGCTGTGCCCCGCCAAATCCAAAGAAAAGCCTCTGTTGAATCAGAAGCGAGGCCCTTCTGAAATCCTGCAGGTTTAACTTGCTCACATACCACAAATATATTGAAAGAAATATAAGAAACTGGTACCAGGAGTGACATGTGCAAAGTATGTTATAAATGCTTATAGAAGAAATGTCTTAAAAAGAGATGAATATCTAAGTATGCAACTTGAGAAGACAGAAGGAGAAAGAAAGAAGATGGAAAAGAAATAAAACAAACCATAGAAATAGACACAAACAAATATATGCTCGAGTAGTTCAAGCTTAACAGAAAGAATGTTCTTTTAAGGAAAAATTAAAAAGAAAAATCTTGGCAAGATTTCAACGGAAAAGAGAAGGTGCAAAATATTAGCAAGTGAGAGGTGTACTAATAGGATAGATATTAATTCATAGAATGAATCTGTTCATGCCCATCAACTTGAAAGCTGAAACAAATGGGTAATTTCCTTGGAAAACAAAACATAAAACTGATTGTAGAAATAGAAAGCCTGAAAAGCTCTGTAACTGTTTTAAAATTGATTTAAGTATTTAAAAATCTACCCACTCAACAAACAATGCAGAAGGGCTGGAGGAGGTGTGGTGGGAGAGTCACTTACCTAGGTCCAGAGTTTTTCTGAGCTGGCACATTTCAGCTGAAAGCTGAGCGGCAAGAAGGAATGAGCTGTGCAGAAGATCTAGGGAGCAAAGTTCCTAATGTGCAGATTGTCAAGCGCAAAATACCTGAAGCAGTAAGAAAGACAACAAAATGCAGAAAGAAAAAAGAAATAAATAAATTTCAGATACTTGTAAATTAATTAGAGCTAATATTTATTGAGTTCTCCTCCTCTGTGCAGATCACAGAGCCCAGAGGTTTATATGCATGTTTCCTGGTCTTCAAACATTCATACAAGGAAGATTCCTCTCCCATGTTATAGAAGAGGACCCTGAGGCTTAGTGAAGTTAAACGATGCAGCCCACAGACAAAGCTATCCAGTGGCAGATCCAGAACTCAAACCAACCTGACATTTTAAGTTTGTGCTGTGCATATGGAGAATGTGCTCCAAACAAATTGCAGCTGGAGCAACGACTTTCTGAGTACTGTCCCTGGTCATTTCCAGCATCACCTGGGAGATTGTTAGACATGCAAATCTTCAAATTCTTGACCTCATCCCAGACCTGCCTAATCAGAAAATCTGGTGGTGGGGACCTGTAACAAACCCTTGTGTTTTCGGTTTAGAGCTACAACAAAAGAATACTGTGATAACAGCGACATGAACTTACGAATTAGACAAACCTGGATCTGAATCCTAGTTCTTCCACTTCCTCTGGTATGGTTTTATACATCACTTAAAATCTCTTAGCTTCAGGTCTCTAAACCATAAAATGGAGATAATTATGGGTTTTTGTGAGAATTAGAGATATTCTAAAAATCAGTGTTTGGCACATAGTAAGAGACCAATAGATGTTCTCAATAAATATTTGCTAATGCTACTCTTTTTTTCTCCTGTGCTTGTGATCTGTCTTCCCTTGCCCTTTCCTCAGGCACTCCATATCCTCACTGTGTCCTGGGGGAGAGTGATTCGAATGATAGGTATATCTAGAGTCTGGATAACAGGTAATACCACTGGAGCAATAGAGGTGGAAAAGAAGAGCAGGTGAGGATTCCAGAGCTATTTCTAATAAAGTCCTGTTGATCCTGGTGCCCAGTAAGACGGAATAGTGAAGCAGAGCATCAGGGGATTCTGGACCTCTAGTTTGGTGGATAGGTGAAGTTTGCAGTGGGAAAATGAGTTTAGGAGCAAGAAGCAAGGAGAGGTTTGGGGTTTTAATAATGTTTTTTTTTTTTTTTTTTTTTTTTTTTTTTTTTTTGCGGTACTGGGGATCGAACTCAGGGCCCTGTACTTGTGAGTCAAGCACTCTACCAGCTGAGCTATCTCCCCAATAATGTGTTCTTATTTAAACAAGTGAGTTTAAAGTGTGTGTGTGTCTGTGAGACAGAGAGAGAGAAAGAGAGAGAGAGAGAGAGAGAGAGAGAGAGAGAGAGAGAGAGAGAGGAAGAAGGAGAAGGAGGAGGAAAAGGAGGAGGAGGAGGAGGAGGAGGGATATAGCTATAATGTCAGTGTGACAATTTGGCAATCTGGCCTTCTGGTACTCTTTGTGATTGGAATTGCTGTCTCCACCAGTGGGTACCATGTGACAGAGAAGGATGCTGCTTGCCGTCATTAGGCCCTGCTGGTAAAAACGCATCCCACAGAGGCCCAACAATCGTGACCAGCACCAAGTACAGCATTAGCACAAACAAGTTCCATTCAGGAGACAGAGTGGGAAGGGAAGAAGCCATCACTAATAAGCAGGTCAATGGAACTTGATGAGCAGAGGAAGTCAGTGAGGCAAAAACAGCATGCCTTGAAGAATGTACAATGTAAGAAGGAAGCAGTGCCAAACCACTGCCACTGTCGAGTCGGTGCTCATCCCCCGCCCGGTGAAACAGAATCCACACCAGTCTCACAGCTCCCTGGCACAGTCAGGGGTCATGATCACAGATTATGGCCATCAACTGAGCTCATTCAATTCCATGTTATTAGTTACCCGTTTATGAAGGGTCGGGCATCGTGCAAAACACGAAGGAAGCAGTTTTTGATACTACTCTTATCATCGTCGTCACTCAACAAGTGCCTCTAGATCTCGTGAGCTGCTTATAACTGTCCAGACAGCACCAGCTGTATCTGGGTCACTGTCTACCACTTTCTCTAGAACTGGCAGCACCTGTGACATCTGGAACTCAAACTGAGCACAACGCTCGGAATGACTGTGGCCACGCTAAGGCTGGGAGTCCTTTAGAAAAAATCCAGATCCCTATGAAGGAGGCGTTCACCATGACTCACTGCCTTAGAAACAAGAGAAAACTCCTCACCGAGAAACCTGAAATCCAGTACAGGTGGATCCTCCTCTGGAAAAGGTAGTAAATAACACTGGGTTCATAGGAGCCAACTAGCTATCTCTGTCTCAAACAGTGCCCAGTGATAAAAGTTATCAGTGAATTGGAAGCCTTACAGTTTGTTCCTGGCTCTGTCTCCTTGTGTAAGTCAGTGTATCTACCTGGGTCCCAAGTTTTCTTTTCTATGAAATTGGCCACATTCAAAACAAGGCAGAATGTTTTAGTCTAGTCTTCTCTGTACCTGAGTTACTCCCTAACTGCTTTCAGTAAAGAAGACACGAATTAGTGCTTTACAATTTCAGGGAAGTATTTCCCTGCCCAATGCCATGTCCCCCATCAACAGTCCCAGTTTTGTGTCTGCTCCTGAGGGTGCTGAGTGAGTGGCATATCTGCATTGCTTCTTAGTTTAAGAGAAAAAACAGATGGAAGTCTTTGGTTTGCAGAGAGGTTGCTTCTGATGTACAAGCTCAGCACCATTCACTGGACCTCTGTTGTGCTCACTTGATTTCCACAAACACCTGATTGACCACTCAAAACTTAGGCAACTGAATAGCCTTATCTTTTGTGTATGGGTTCCTGATTTCCAGCCTGCTACTTCTCTTGACAACTTGTATCTGTCCATACTCTGTGTGTTTGCCCAGATTTCTGGCTTAAGACTTTGATTAAAGTATCCACTTAATGGTCCTGGTTCATGGTGGCTCCTTACACCTGTACCTGTCCCAGTTCCCATGCAATTGCATCCATTCTCTGCACACATGGTTTGCTCAGGACTAACACCTTGATAGGTGTTTATGACTCATGATCTCCCATTATCCAGATACCAACCTTCAGAGAGCATTAAACAAAATGGCACTTGACTCACATGAAAGAGGCTGTTTACACGGTTGGAGGCTGAGGAGAAGAGATGTCATGATAATCACTAAAGTTGTATTCATTGCTTGCTGTTTGCTGGGTTCCAAGAACTCTACTAGGATTAAGGAATGGAAAGGAGTGGAATTTGTTCTGCCTTTCCAATTAAGGACTTGAGTAAAAGAACTTGCTCCAGTTTAGACCTGTGCATAAGGTCTAGCGGCTGCCGTCTTTATTATATGAGGTGACTGGAGCTAAACAAAATGAATCAGAACTGCACATTGTAAGCAAGGGATATTATTTTTGTCATTTTTGGCTGCCAACAAAATGCCAGGAAAATTACAAAGTAATAGCTACCACTGTGAATGAGAATAAGAAATAAACTTTTTATGCCTAAGGAAAAGCTTTCCATTCCCTTTACTTTTATAGGGTAGTACTGGAGCCTTCTGTGAGTCTTGGCAGCAGAAGTCACATAAATAATCATTTGCACCCACTAGGAATCCAAATGTGCTCTTTTCCTGGGGTCTGCATCCTCTACCTTGACAGGAACAGAGAAAGAGTTTTAATCAGATTTATTTTATATACAGCAATTGCTTCTTTTGTCAGCAGGAAAGAAATTCAGTCAAATGGATAATTCTTATAAAAAGCAGCCTAAGCATTTTTAAAATTAAATCACACCTTATAAGATTCAGCCTTTCTTTTCTTGCTCCCACTTTTCCCCAAATTTGCCACAAAAACTTGGCAATGACCTGCCTTCCATTTCTTTTAGCACTGACAGGACCCCACAGAGAAGGAGAAAAGCTGTAGTCCAATCAAACTCTAAGGGTACATTCAACCTCCATGAATACCTTGAAGAAGAAAAGGTCTCAAGTGGAAATGCAGCATTTAATATGTCTCCTTGGTATTTCCTACTTTGCTTCAGGGTTGAAAACTGTAAGGTCTAGACAGGGCATTGATGGGACATCCTGGAGCTTACTGAAGGTAGTCTATCTGGAGTCAGGAAGGGTACACAGTTTGTGGAAAAGAATTGGTGTGTACAGTTATAGAAGCTGAGGACTTCTGAGGTCCAAGATCAGTTACCTGGAAACCTGGGAGAGCCAAGATATAGATCCAGTGTGAGTCTAATGACTTGAGGACTAGGGGAGTTAACATGTAGCTTCAAGTCCAAATATGAGTCTGAAGGCAATAGAAGATCAAGATCAAATATAGAGAGGGAGGGAGGGAACAAAGAAGGAAGGGAGGAAAGAGAGGAGAAATAGAGAGGATACTTGTTGCCTTACTCAGCCTTTTTATCCTATTTAGCCTTCAAGGAGATGAATTAGTGGCCCCACCCACAATGAAGAAGGCAATCTGCTTTACTCAGTCAGATGTCTCACATATTAATCTCTTCCAGAACACCTTCAAAGATATACCCAGAATAATATTCAATTAAATATCTGGGCACCTTGTAGCCCAGTCAAGTTCACAAATGAAATTAATTGGCACATGGAGGCAGTAAGGAAATGTAAAGTAAGAAGTATTTACAAATTTATTTATTGATTCAGTTCAATTGAAGACTAGGTGAGTTCACTGATGAGAAAATCTTCCCTCAAAGCAGAGCATTTCCCTTGGACAAATGTTTGCCTCTGGACAGCCTGCCACTGAGTTTGCTTTATTAGGTTTCTAAACAATGACAATGGACTGTAAGCTTCTCTAGGAGTAGTAAGGTATTCTGTATTTTATTTTCTAAATTATGACACTCTGTAGAAAAGCCTGAGTCTCCTTATTTCTATCTCTGAACTATCTTTGTTATATAATGTCCAGTGGTAAGTGTGGTGTTCTGTTTAGGAAAGGGGCAGGAAGAAGAAGCACCAAGAATCAGATGTAAATATGTTTGAATAGTGTTTGTGATGAGCAGCTCAAACTGTTTCTAGGTAAATTATGGTGGTTCCTTTCACTGATGACAAATGTCTGAATTTCATGGGGAAAAAGAATTTTGCAACAGGAAATTTGGTTTCAAATGCTGGTTCTGCCATTTTTTTTATATTGAGAATTTGAGCATGTCCCTTACCTCTTTGATGTAAATTTTATTCCCTTATTAGATAAGGATTGTAATAACTTCATGTCTTCTTTTTTCATCTGGTATTTAAGAAAGTAATAAAATATAATAAAAAGGGGTTCACAAAGAGTATAAAATAAACCTACATATTCAGCAAATATTTCTTGACACGAAGATGAATTAAGCAGACTTCATCTCTCAAAATTGAATCATCTCATCTAATAATCATCTGTATGAGTTTGTTTGTGAGGGGAAGTAGACCCATTGAATCTGAAGTCCAAGAGTAAATGATTCTCAGAGAAGCAATGTTAAAAACAGGAGTGCATATTACTATATTAAATTCATCTTAGATTTGGTGCCCAGGAATTGAGTAGGAATTGGGTAGAGTATGGGGACAGCTTCTATAAGAAGTGAAGTGGTGTCCATTCTGGTTGTCCCACTATAATTCAGTATATTTCAGATAAAATGGAACATTCAGTTCCTGTGCTTCTAGTCAACTTTCTGAATATTGGCCTTTCTTCTCCATTATCACATTCTGGAAAGAAACCATGCTGCAAATTAAATTAGAAAATCAGTTGTTTTCAAAGAGGTTTCGGATGGCCTAGTAGATTTCAGGCCATCAAATTTATCTTTGAACTGAGAATACACTCAGTGTATTCATACTTGAACTGAGAATGATTTTCAATCCAATGCTATAGTTCTTTCTGTAGACATACCAACTTTCTTCCATCTGAGCAAACATAACAAGAGGATGCTTTGGACAGAATGACCTATGGTGTCCTGTACCACCTTGAAGCTGGGCCTTGATTTCCTACAGTGCCTATACTTGCTTCTGGGTTGGATTCACTTTTTAAAGATTTTTCTCCCTTCATTGGGACAACATCATTGAATCTGACACATTTGATGGGGCATCCTGGTAGAGGAACAGGCTTCAATTTCAGAATGATCTTCAGGCTCAGTGCACATCAATACATGAAGGTGTATTTGCACCAGATGGGGCACTGCTTTCCTGTACACACCAGAAGTTGGTGAGCTCTCCTTCCAGCCCAGTCAAGGCCCCTGTGACTATTTGCACACCCCTCTGGCTTTTGTGTTAGCCCTTTTTGCTTCAGGGACTTTGTATGTATATTTCCTTTTCTGGATAGCCTCTCTCTTGCAGATTGCTCATTTGCCAAGTCTCACCTTCTCAAAGGGGCATCTTCTCAGTTCATTTCTGTTATGTTGCCTCACTTATTTTCCCATCACACTTCTGCAAGTAAACAGTGCACATTTACCTTGCTTTTTTATTTGTTCTCTTATTGCTTGCCAGAGTCACTAGAGTACTGGATTTGCCCATTGCATCTATATCCCAGAGTCTAGCATGTATTATAATATTGTATTTAATATGATTAACATGGATTGAGTACTTACTATGTGCCAAGTATTGTGTACTTTTCCAAATACTTATTCATCTAATCCTAACTACAAGCCTAGGCAGGCAGAGTTTTTATATTCTCCTTTTATATAGTAAGGAAAACTGGGTAAGAAAAGTGCAGTAGTTTGTCCAAGGGTACAAAACTTATAAGAGCTGTTCTCCAATGCAAACCTTGGCAGTGTGACTCCAGGGTTCATGCTCTGAACTACTATAACTTATGACCTCCCAGACTACTGTACATTGATAGTGGTTTGCTACATTCCATGGTCAAGGCAGAAAGACAACACTGTGTATTCCCATCCACAAATGAGAACATAGCCTGTTTGGCACACAAGGGGGGATTCTAGTGGAAAATACAAATGGGCAGCAAAACACCCAATGGGAATTGCCTTGCCAGACATTAAAACTTACTGTAAACATAATATTAGCAACCAAAGCACTATATAGTGGAACTTAATAGAGAAAATAAAATAGATCCAAGTGCAGATGGGAACTTACTGTCTGACAAATATGATATTTTAATTCCTGCCAAAAAAAGTTTATTTAATTAATAGTGCTGAAATATCCAGAACAAAACAGAATAACTATAATCTATCACACATAAAAATCAGATAGATTTGAGTCCATCCCATTTATTGATTCTTACTTTGATTTCTTGTGCTTTAGAAGTCTTGTTAAGGAAGTCTGATCCTAAGCCAACATGATGAAGATTCAGGCCTACTTCATTTTCTATTTGGTGCAGGGTCTCTGGTCTAATTCCTAAGTCCTTGATCCATTGTGAGTTGAGTTTTGTGCAGGGTGAGAGATAGAGGTTTAATCTCATTTTACTGCATATGGATTTTCAGTTTTCCCAGCACCATTTGTTGAACAGGCTATTTTTTTTCCATCGTATGTTTTTGGCTCCTTTGTCTAGTATGAGGTAACTGTATTTATGTGGGTTTGTCTTTGTCTTCTATTCTGTACCATTGGTCTGGCCTATTTTAGTGCCAATACCATGCCATTTTGTTACTGCCTATTTTAGTGCCAATACCATGCCATTTTGTTACTATTGCTCTGTAGTATAGTTTAAGAAATCAAAACAAAAATCAATAAATGGGATGGACTCAAATTAAAAAGCTTTTTTTCAGCAAAGGATATAATCAATAACATAAAAAGAGAGCCTACAAAGTGGGAGAAAATCTTTTCCACACACACTTCAGATAGAGCACTTATCTCCAAAATTTATAAAGAACTTACAAAACTTAACACCAAAAATACAAAGAACCCAATCAATAAATGGGCCAAGGAACTGGACAGACACTTTACAGAAGAAGACATACAGGCAATTAATAAATATATGAAAAAGTGTTCAACATCTTTAGTAATGAGAGAAATACAAATCAAAACAACTCTAAGATTTCATCTTACTCCAATTAGAATGGCTATTATCAAGAATACAAACAATAATAGATGTTGGCATGGGAGTGGGGAAAAAGGCACACTTTACATTGCTGGTGGAATTGCAAATTGGTGCAGCCACTCTGGAAAGCAGTGTGGAGAATCCTCAGAGAACTTGGAATGGATCCACGTTTTGACCCAGTTATTCCACTCCTCAGTTTATACCCAAAGGACTTAAAATCAGCATACTACAGTGACATAGCCACATCAATGTTTATAGCAGCTCAACTCACAATAGCTAGATTGTGGAACCAACCTAGATGCCCTTCAACAGATGAATGGGTAAAGAAACTGTGGTCTATATACACAGTGGAATAATATTCAGCCATAAAGAAGAATAATATTATGGCATTTGCTGATGAATGGATGGAACTGGAGAATATCATGCTAAGTGAAATAAGCCAATTCCAAAAAATCAAAGGCCAAATGTTTTCCCTGGTAAGTGGATGATGATACATAAAGGGGGATGGGGCATGGGGGGTGAGAGAAAAATAGAGGAACTTTAGATTATGTAGAGGGAAAGGAGAGGGAGGGAGTGTGTGAAAAATGGTGGAATGAGACAGACATCATTACCCTATGTACATGTATGATTACACGAATGGTATGAATCTACATTGTGCAGAACAATAGAAATGAAAAGATGTACACCATTCATATACAATGAATCAAAATGCAGTCTGTATAAAATAAAAAAGTCAGATAGATTATATATCTAAATTTTCAAAGTAAAAAATAGTATTACTAGAAAACTTGGGAGATTGTGCTGGTTGAACCATGGGTTGAAGACAACTTTTAAAGAAGACGAAAATGCAGAATTCATTAAGTTAAAATACTGAATACTGAAAAATTTTGAATATGTTATAGAAAAAAATTAATTAAATTTTGTTGGAAAATGTATTTATAACTATTTTAGTCAGCCTTTGCATCACTGTGACCCAAAGTCCTGACAAAAACAACAAAGAGAAAGAAACGTTTTTTATTCGGGGCTCACAGTTTCAGTGTCTAGATGGGGCTTAGTCTATAAGATGGCCAACTCTGTCGCTCTGGACCTGAGGTGAGGTAGAATGTCATGGTAGAGGGTATGCAGAGGAAAACAGGCCAGGAACTTGCACAAGGAAATAGAACTTTGCTCAGAGGGATAAAATATATATCCTAAGCCCCACACAGTAACCTGCCTCCTCCAGGCACACCTTACTTTCCTGTACCACCACTCAGTTAATCCCTATCAGTGGATTAATCCACTGATTAGGACACAACTCTCACAATCTATCATTTTGTCTCTGAATGGTGTTGGATTGCCTCACACGAGCTTTGGGGAACACCTCATATCTAAACTATAACAATGATAGTAGTATCTTAAGATCTCTAATCTACCAAAGTAGTTGAGAAATAATATCCCTATCTTCCTAATGCATTAAAAAAAAGACATTTTAAGTGATAAGAAGAGAAAAATCTCAATAGACATAAAGACTGGAGTTTTTAAACAGGTAAGTGCTACTGGGGAAAATTCAAGCTACAAACAAATATGTCTTGACCTTATAAGCAGTCAGGGAAATGCAAATTAAAGAAGTGGAACACCATTCCCCACATGGCAAAATACTTTAGAACTGCTGAGAATCAGAAAATACGGTAATGTTCATCCACTGCTGGTAGCAAATTAACTTAGATATTGTCTGTTGTCCTGTGATGGCAAGATATACAGGTCCCTGTTAGAGAAAGGAGTGCAAGACATGGTTACATTGGAAGATAGTAGACGAGAAGCTAGATAACTAATAGGCAGTTAGAAAAACTTTGAAGGTGAGACAGATTTATTACTCACAAGTCTAGACAGTGTATTGGAGGCCATAGGTATTTACAAGCTCACTTGGCAAAATATGTAGGTAGAGAAAAGAAGGGATGAAGAATGGAATCGTGAAGGTCATGAACATGTAATGGACCCGAGAAGACTAACCAGGAGAGAAGGTTGACCCACTACGGTGTTCACTCACGGTGGTCTCAACAGCCATTTTCATCAGTTCTTCATGTTAGTGATTCATAGAGGGCAATAAACTTACACTTGTACTTTTCTTTTCACACCTTACCTGCTTTTCCCCTCCATCCATCTCCACGCTTTCTCTAATACAGTGTTATGTAGAGCACTGACACTAGAGTCCCTCCCTGTCTGTGTTTGAATCCTGGCTCTCATTTCCTCGGTGTTGCACAGTTAAGCAATTTACTGATACTCTCTTTCATGATTAGCATATAAATTAAATAGGTCAATACAAACCACTTAGAGCATTTCATGAGTTGTTATTGTTAGTTTATACGATACCAATTTTCAAACTCTGTCTTGTTTGACTTCAATAAACCTCACAAAAGTCCTTGGTGTTGGATCCTGCCATCTCTTTCTTACCCACCTTTCACAAATGAGGAGGACAGAAGTTGTTGTGGGCTGCAAACCTGGCCACACATCAAGCCCTTGGTAAGAGAGTTGGAAGCACGGTCAGTCCCGTCAGCATGACACATAGTCCAAGCTTTCAGCTCTACATTATTCTGCCTCTCCTGATCTGCTGCAAGAGATGGTTGTGTTAGTAAAAATCAAGATCGTGACATGGTCCGGGTGCCCTTTTTATTTTCAAAAGTTATCTCAAGTTGTATTATCTGCCTATAAAGAAAACCTATCTACTATCTTTCCCTCTATAATTTTTCCCCTACCTAGCATGACATCATGCTTTGAGGAAGAATGTCCCAGGTCATCAGAGAAGTCAACAGAATTTTCCAGCATTTTCCTTTCAGATCTGTGTGACGGAGTTTCTAGAAAACGTGGTCACTGGTAGAGGAGGGTGGTTATGCCTCTCTTGCTCATCCTTCAACCCATAGACCACTGCTAGAGGTTTTCCCTCTCTGAGTGAGCCTTCTGATTTTCTTCTATAGGTGGCATCTATTCTGACTTAAAAATACTCTTTCTTTTCCTCGTGTGCTGTGGAGCTGTCGTTTCTTCAAGGCCTGCCTGCGGGGCCACTGTGGGCTCTCCCGGCACTTTATGCTTCCTCAGTCCTCACACGACAGGGCAGCCTCCTGCCCAGACTTCAGAGGGGCCGGGAGCGGGTTTCCATTCCCCGGTGATACGTTACTTCCTTCCACCAGTAAGCATCTCATCCACTGCTGTCTCAGGGGGACATGTTGCTGCTCTTGCCTGGAGCTGCCCTGGCTCTTCCGTCCGGGCTCATGTACAGCTCTAATTCAATTTACAACGCAGTTACATAACTGTTCCCAGTCTCCAGTTGACCTTGATGTCAACCAGCGGTCAAGTTGTACCAGCCCAGAGAAAGAAGGAGGAGTCTCTGTTCAGCCCTTGAGAATATTTTAGCTGGGGTTGTGGGACGGAATGTGGCACAAAAA
Organism: Sciurus vulgaris; assembly: GCF_902686455.1. Taxonomy (NCBI): domain Eukaryota; kingdom Metazoa; phylum Chordata; class Mammalia; order Rodentia; family Sciuridae; genus Sciurus; species Sciurus vulgaris. The sequence goes on from NC_136466.1 coordinate 116,008,980, forward strand.
GGCCAAACCCGACCAGTAAATTTTTTGGAAAGGTTGAAAAGCAAGAGTTGTTGATTTTTGCAAGATGGATGCTGTTGACTTTCAGGGTAAATCTGTGTCACTCAGGATTATGTTAGGTGTTCTCTGACTAAAAATGAGAGAACTGTCTTTTTTGAATCTCTGTAAGCCGATGATATTTTAGCCTCAACAGGAAGTGCTCCTAGGAGCGTCTTCAGTTTGGAAACCTCTCAAGGACAGACTTCCAGCACATTCTTTTCCAAAGAGCGCTGGTTCTACTCAATTCTAAATAGTGGCAAGAATAGCTAAGTTTTGATAATTTTGCTTCTGGTCTTAATAAAGGCAGGAAGCCAGGGGTTTCAACATGAAAGCAAACATGCCAACTAAAGGTTGAGCAAATTAGTCAAAATTTCAGAGATGCAGTAAGTATGAAAGTGCATGGAAAGCAGACTCTGTTTACTTTGTTCTCTGTTGTCTCTTGACTCCGTGAATAGTTTCCAGCATGGACTAGTACTCAGGAATATTTGTTGAACGAGTATAACATAAAGTATAATGTAATCTATGGATTTTTGGCAATAGATCTTCACCTAGTTAATTTGACAAGGCTATCAACCTGGGGGTGTCCAGTATTCTCTTTTACATATTTAATCTTATGTACGTTCTGTGCAAATATAAGACTCAGTAAATATTGCACAGATGTATATACATGCCTATATATCATGGTGAATGGTCCTGTTTCAACAATAATCTTTACCTGACAAAATTCAACCAATTTTATAGGCTACAAACATTTACAATTCATCCACATTATCTACCTTTAGCTTTTTCAACAACACAAACGTGCCCATTCTCAACTATCCCGGTTGTATGCTCAGCATCACATTTTAGTATTTCATCAAAATCAATTTGGATCTTCAACACATGCTATTTAGTCCTCTTAAAAATGTTGACATATCAAATCATTTGCAAAATCTTGGCCCCAGAAAGTGAACACGGCAAAACATATATTGTTAGTTTTTCTAATGGTAAATGGTTGGAACTAGGCACTTAATAGCCATGGAGTCAATATTTAATTAAATTGTGATAAGTAGGAATTTGTAATTTCCTGTGTACCATGCATTAACAGACACATAATAGTTTTCACATACTCCTTGAAATAAAGGTGAAACTTTCAAAGAATTGTTTTTGCTCAAAAGCTTTAAACTTGCCAAGTACATGCTGCTTGGGGGAAAAAAAAAAAAAAAAATATATATATATATATATATAGATAGATAGATAGATAGATAGATAGATAGATTTAAACCTCTTTGCAATTCCAAAGTAGGGACCTGAAGAAATTTTAAGAAAGGTCAAGCCTTTGAAACAAATGGTGATGGTCTTCTGGTAGATTTAATTTTCCCAATTAAAAATTTCAAAGCATTTCAACCACTCAAGCTTTGCTTTCCAGAACCATCTAACTTCTACTTGCATCTTATAAAGTTTCCTGTGTTTATAATTACAAAGGCTATTTCATGACAGCTTGTTTGTTTGTTTATACAAATGTCAAGTCTCTCAGCACATTTCAGAGCAGAGCAGCTTGATTCTCCTGCCTTTCTCAATGCATAGAAATGAAGTCATTGCCTTAGGTTGAGCTGAGGCCAGATCCACACAGTCAGACAGTTTTTAATTGCTTCATTTTCTAGATAGGAATTTTTTTATTTTATTTTCTTTGCTGTGGAGAAAAAGTTTTAAAACTTTGCTTTCACTTCACAATGAGAATAAGTGTGAAGAAAGCAGATGGAAAATAACCCGTTTCCTCAATAGTGTCTTGGCAGAAGAAATACTTGTTTTTTTCTTTTCTTTCTTCCTTTTTTCTTTTTTAACTCCATATTCCAGCTACATCGGAATCCTGTTTTTCGTGAGTTTGACTCTTGTTATCTACACCTCATTCCTCTGGCGGAGATCGGAGCTAGGCTGCATCCTGTCCTAATGCTCAGGTAGCAGCAGCGCTCTCGGCTCTGACTTCTGTGGAAAATCCACCTTTTCTCACACCACCACGTGCATCACGCAAAGGGAGCCCTCGTTGACAGGGTCTCTTTTAAATTCTTAAGAATTTTAAGAGTCTTTATTTTAAAAAAAATTCTCAATCTGAATAAATAAACAAGTAACAACTAAAAATAAAAACTAAGGGAACACAATGAAATAATGTTACCTCATGTTCACAGCTAACTTAGAGTAAATAATCACGAAGAGAAGTAATCTAAACTTTTTAAATAACTATTAATTTAGTTATGAAAATAGTCTTAGGCCAACATGTCCAAGCTTCAAGAAGCAAAAAGATTAGGCCTAAATGGAAATCAGGAACTATCTGAACAAAAGTCTGTCTTCCATTATTTTCTAGAAGGCCATCTTTGTTTGCAAATTTCTGCCTTCCTGAGAACTCAATCCTTTGTTGGCAGCAGCTAAATGACTCTTTTTTTCTTATTTTCAAATTTGTCAAATTGGGATGCAGGTAACACAGGTGCTTTCTCTCAGCTCTTTCGAGTTTGCTTGATTTTAAACACATATTTTCTCCATAAATGTTCATCTATATTCAAAACATAAAGCACTTTAAAGAAATCTGCATACCTTCAATAATGATTCCTTGATTAGCCATTCATTCCTAAAAGAAAAAGAAAAAAACACAAACAAAAACAAAACAAAAAGAAGAGGTTCTTGATGGGACTTGATGGGCTCTTGGGATTAAGTGATTCCTGGAACAAAAGTCTTGAACGACACCTCCTTATTTTCAAGAAAGCTGGGAAACATGAAGGGGGTTGGGCTGAAGATGGTGGCGTGGAAAGTAAGTGCATTCGAAATCCATCACGCCACCCAGACTTCCTGCTGATCAACTGTCTCCCGCCAACACTTTGGAGGGTTGATAACTTCTCCAACACTAGTTTCACCTTGGGTAAATAAAAATTTGACCTCGAATAGCACCCCAAGATTCATAGACAAGAAATGGATTACTAATGACATTAAATGAAATTTCCAGGACACAATTTTAGTTCATTTTAATTCAAAGAGATTCTACCATGTATTGTGTGTGAGTTTTGGGGAGGGGTCAGGGCAATGTCAAAACTCAAACCAAAATAGATTGAGTTAGAACTTTCAGTATGGTGAACATTATTGGCCTAATATATACCCACTAATTCTGTTTTCCAAACCTGCCTCTAGTACTATAGTTGCAATGGAATATCTGTTCATGGAATCTGGGACAGTCAATCAAAACCTTGTCTCACCTAAAGTTTCATCTCACCTGAAATCCCAAGAATGCTCAAGCAGGTAAGGGCAGGCTAATCAGTAAATAAATATCAAACTCAGATATGATATAAACTGGGACTTCTTAGAGACTTCAAGAGATTAGCTAGTCATTTTCATATTACTTAATACATTCCTATCACTTGGCTTTAGCATGGCTGCCATGTTAAATATATATGGCAATGGATGACGAGCAAATATTTATGTATACATATTATCTTATATATTTGATACCTGGTTTAGGGGAAAGGTTAGATTTATCAATTAATCATGCTAAAATTATTTTATGCCAAAATGACATAAAGTGCCATTGTCCCCTGGGTGACAGTTTGAACGCTTGCAGAAATACATCTAGCAACAAGAATGCCGTGACATTGGACTGATAACATTAAAAGCATCCCAGGGATGATGGGGAAAGAGGAGGAATCATAATTTCGGGATAGTCCTGGTGGGGTGGGGTGCAACCACTATGGCATGCATGTTGGGGGCTGTGCCATGTTGGCGGCACCGGGATGGCGCCTGATCACATCGGCAGTGAGGAGGTTAATTGACATAAGCACACTCAGGTGATTTTCTCATCCACACACACAATGTATGCGCATGTGTTCTTGAGCACTAATTGCCTGCTCGGAGCTTCTCGCCTAATCTTTGCGTAAGAGGCGTGGCCCTGCTCTCGGCCTCCTGGAGGTGATATAAGTATAGGTGGAGCGAGACAGAGATACAGCAGCCATTAGCAGAAAAGCAGTAGAAGAAGACACACGCATGGTAGCAGCCAGAGGGAAAAACATGCGGCAGCAGTTAGTAGGGAAAAGCGGCGGCAGCAGCCAGAAGAAAGAACACAGCAGCTAGTAGGGACACACAGCAGCCATTAGCAAAAAAGCAGCTAGACCCGCGGCAGCAGCCAGAGGAAAAAACACGCGGCAGTAGCTAGTAGGGACATACGCAACAGCAGCCAGAAGAAAGGAAACACGCGGGGCAGCAGCGAGTAGGGGCAGCAGCGGAAGGCAGATAGCGGAACGGAGAACTGAGACGCATCACTGGGGCACCTTGGGTGGACGTACCCTTAGTTCACAGGATGCAGGACTTTAAGTGTAGCAAGTCTCTTCCTCTAAGCTCTAAGCAAAACCTGTCCTTCTCTCAAGGTCTCTGATAAGCAGAGTCTCTTTCTCTCTGATAAGCAAAGTCTCTCTCTCCTCTCAAAGCAAGTAAACCTCATTTCCTCTATCCTCTATAAACAAACAAGCAAGAAAACAGTGCACTAAAGAGAAAGATAGAAGTGCCTCAGTTTCCACTCCACCACCCATAAGACCCGTGCAAGTTGTTGCTGCAAGTGGTGACAAATATTCACGGATTTTTGTACCGCAAAGAGTCAGCGACAATGCAGAGTGTCTGCAGGGTAGTGTGTCACGTGCAGCACAGATGCGTGTGGATTGCTGCGTGTCATACATACAAACACTCTGCCTGACTTAGGAGTCTTGCTGAGAAGCAGTGGGCAGTTAGAATAGAGAAGGAAGGGGCAGAGCAAGTGTGGCTCAGAATGAAGAACCCATGCTTGCACAATGCCAGGACAATTCTCTCCCTTCAGAGTGGTATTTTTCACATCCTGGAATTACTTCACAGATTAATGAGTGATTCTTTCCAGTCCAGATCTATGTTTGCAAGTATCTGCACATCATGAAGTGTCTCACAGTTAATGAAAATGAAAAACCTCACAAAGCTCTTAAGGGTGCATCACCCCTGAAATAGAAGAAGCGCAATATGTTCTATGATAAAGGAAAGGCATCTGCAGCCTGCACATATGCACAGTGGCTCATGGCCCTTACGTTTTTAAAAGAAAGAAAAAGAACTTGAAAGCAATTGTTTGAAAGTAGTAAAGTCATTTACAAAGAACACCAAATGAAAATCTACCTAAGAAGCACTCTGTGCTTAGGGACTAATTAATCATGGCATCTAGGGGAGCCTGTCTAGCACTTGGTTTTCTAAATAACAGGCAAATAAAAACCTGGAGAAAAAAGAGCATGTCAGGTGTTTTTCTTCTCTCTCTCCCTTTGTCTCTCTGTCTCTTTAACAAAGGCAGCAATGCACTCAGAAGTTTCTAATTGAATTCATAAAGCCAGGCAATATGTTTGCATGTTTGTCACTGAAAAGCTAAGTATCTGCAGATTTTTTGAAACAAAGATATTTAAGTTAAAAAAAAAATACAATTTAAAGAGGATCATGGTTCATGGTAGAACACCAAGGCTTTTCCTTAGTCTAGCTATATGGTGAAGGAAAAGTTATGATAATCACTGGATTGCCAGCAATGCTGAACTTCTGCTAGGTAAAGATGGCATGTCCCAGACAACCAGGGCATGGACTGTAGGTAAGATAAACCTAGGGAGATGACAAAGTGAGAGTTACCTATAAAAGACATCTTTTAATTTCCTTGCCTTCTGTGACTCTCCTGTCACCATTGTCAATTTTCTTGAACTGAACTGGTAACTAAATCTGGACAGAGTGAAATACCCCATCCACTCACGAAAGCTCAAAGGGTCTAAGCTCAAATCTACACCCTGCCTCTGGCATCCTTTTCCTCCACCAGAAGAGGGGATGAGAACAGCTTCAGGGCAGCACTGATCTAATCATACATGACAATGAATGCCGAATGTGTAGCAAGGTGCTTGGAATGGATGAATCCCACTTCACAGATGTGATTCATCTTGCCTTTCCTATCCACCCTGGTGGACTCTTTTGAAGGATCCTGAGTTACTCTCTCTAACTCCTCACTTCCCTACTTCCCCTTCTTCTCCCCCTGCTGTTGAATCCTACCATAGCTGTCCAGGCTTTTCTGCGCTCTCTCTCTCTCTCTCTCTAACTGATTGATTATTGTGGGAAGAAAAGGAGTGAAGACAGCAGCACAGGTGGAGGGGGTGTGAAGCTAGCAGTGTGGAGGGGGACTCGAGCTGCTGGATTTTATAGGGGAGCTCTCTCCTGCTCTGAAGGAGTTGAGTGAAATGTCATGTCATGGAGACCAGTTTCTAGAAAAGGGGTTACTTTCCCTTAAGTGGGACATAGTAACCTGTGTGTTTCCTGCCTGCCTTGGAGATGGGAGTATAAGTGGCCTTGGGCTTTCTCCTTTTCTGTGCCTATATAAATCATCACCTGCATTGGGGTCTATGATGGTTAATTTGGGGGTGGAAAATTGACTGGATCACAAATTACTTGAAATCTTACAAACTTTGTTTTAAGATGTGCCTGTGAAAGTATTTCCAGAGGAGATTAACTCTTGAGTCTGAGTGGACTGGATAGAGAACTGCTCTCAATGTGGGCAGGACCATCCAATGGACAGTTGCCTGAAAAACAAAAACAGAGGATGGGTGAATCTATCCACCTATCTCCTAGGGCTGGAATGCACAATTTCTCTCTTGTGTTTGGATCCAGAACTCCAGGTTTCCTGGCCCTTGGACTCCAGAACATAAATCCTCTACTCCCTGGATTTTGCAGATATCTCTTGAGGTACTTCTCAGTATCCATAATTGTATGACCCAATTCCCCTAATAAACAGCCTCTATTCTATTTGTTCTGTCTCTTTGGAGAATGCTGACAAGGTTTGCCTTTCTGAGGCAGATCTTATTTGTCCCGGTTGGGCCCACTTATTGGTTAGGCACAGTGGACACAGTGCTTAGGATTCAAAATAATTTTAGGAGTCCACAAAAATGTTCTAAGTACTTTTAAAATTCAAAGGTGAAAATGAACTTTTAGGTAAAAACATAGTGTCTTAATATATACTATTAATATTTTAATCTTTATACCAACACTGTCATAAAATTTGTCTAAAAGGACTTACAGAAGTAATACCTAGGGCTCATGAACTGATCATGAACTACATTTCCCTGTTTATTTTGTTTGTTTTTCTACATTTTCTTTCGAAGTTTTTTTTTTTTTTTTTTTTTTTTTTTTTTTTTGGTTCTACTTTATTTCCCTCCTTTAGAAATGTAGACATATTTGGATTTTAAAAAATGTAAAACAAACCTAGAATAGTGCTAATATGAAGTCTAGCTTCCAAAAGGAAGTTCAGCTCTAATAAAGTCCAGCTCCTCCTGGTGCTCTTTGGCTCTATGGAGGTAATTTTATGCCTCAATTCTATGGAATTGCACCACAGTTTATGAAGTTTAAGTCCATATACCTGCCCCCAAGGGTCAGGAGACACAGACACAGCCCTTCAGGAGGGTATTTTGTGACCATTATGAAATAAATGGTATCACTCCAAAATTCGTATGTTGAGTCCTAACCCCAAGTAATTCTGAATGTGACCTTATTTGAAATTAGGTTATTATAGATGTAATTAGTTAAGATGAAGTCATTAGGGTAGGGTAGCCATTAACCCAATATAACTTGTGTCCTTATAAACAAGGGAAATGTGAACAGAAAGACAAGCACAAAAGTAGAATAGCATTTGAGAATGAAGACAGAGACCAGGGTGATGATTCTACAAGTCAACAAGTACCAAAGATTGCAGTAGCCACCAGAGTTTAGGCAACAATCATGCCACAGATTCTCCCTCATAGCATTCAGAAGGAACCAACCTGCTGACACCTGGACCTTGGACTTCCAGCCTCCAGAACTGTAAGATGATATATTTCTGTTGTTCCTTCCAGTCAATTTGGGGCACATTGTTAGGGAAGTCCTAGGAAACTAATTGAGGAACTGAATGAAATCCTCACATCAAACAATAAAAACAAATGATTATTTCTAAGCAAGCATGAGTTTTTAAAGAGGCATTTATTTTACAGAAAAAAAAATATGTGAAAGGACACACAGAGGCTAAAGCCTGGTTAACATTTTCATTCTGAAAAATGAAAGTTATCCTTTTGAATCTACCAGAGCAAGCTGCACTTTGGTTCTGTTCAACATCTTTGGAAGAAAGGGAAGTTGGATTTTTCCATTAACACCTCTTGCTGTCTTCCTTTCCAGCCTGGGTGGTGACCACGCCGCTGTCAGCCCTCTTCATACCACTCAGCTGTGGTCAGGGTTGGCCCTCACTTGATGCTGGATTTGGTGTGGCCTTTTCAACAGACTCATTCACTGGAAAATGTCCTGCGGCCACAGAGATGATTTTTTTTTTTTTTTTTTTTGACCAGGTTGTGGAAATTTGCAATAAGAGGATAAACATAAATGGAACTCTCTGTACTTTTTATTATAGAAATAGTCAATATTTAGTATTCAAATGATACATTGCAATCTTCTCTGAATTACTCTGTGGGAAGCATTTTTAAATATGATATCTAGGTCCCCAAAGAGACAGAATGCAAAAGCTTCAGATCAACTCTGAAGCTGAAAGGAGACTTTGTAAAGCCTTGCACATCATCCCAAGTAGTATGGTACATTTCTTCATCCCAACATGTTAATGATGTTAGAAGTAAGTCTAACTGCCTGAAAAGTATCTGAGCAAATGTTGTCCTGTCTCAACATAAGATTTTCAAAAAAGCATCCTATGTGGAAGTCCATCCCATATGCATAAACATAATGAAGTAGGCAGGAAAAAGTACAGTAATTAAATAAAGGGAAGAGTCAACCTAGGACTTGAAACAGGCAGAAACCCAGGTCCAGAAACAACAGCCTGAAATATTTGGGGCAGGATGGCAAAAAAGTATATAATCTTGAAGCAAGAACTTGTTGTGTTTAAGGAAAAAACAACCTTAGATTAAGTATTCAGGATTCATTCATTTACTCACTCACTCACTCACTAAATACAGGTAGATGTGATTAATAAAATGTACCTGGGCTTTGTCTGCAGGTAGTTCCCATAGGACACAGACACATAAGTCAGTACAGCACAGAGTGGGAAGTATATGGGAATTCATATTATCTTAGTTAGGGAAATGCCCCTAGATTTCTCCTAGATCTTCAGGAACCAACTCTGCCCTTCACATTGCCACTTCTATCATTTCGGAGTCAATGGGATAGAAGGGTCTTGGAAAAGATAAATTCAGATTCCTGGAGCATAATAAAGTATTTTCTAAACTAAATACGATCATAATCTGATATTTCTTTTTTATCTGTTCTATATATTTTAGTCACACATTTGTCCATTAATCATGCTTTTTTAAGCCCTAATTTTCATTCACTTTTTTTGATGAGAGAACCAGTTTACTCAATAAATCAATCATAATAACAGAAAATATTTTTACATTTGTTAATTTGTCACATATTTTCAGTTGATATAATACGGTGAAGCAAATACTATTTTGAAGTTATTTCTTTAGGGTTTCAAAAAGCCAAGACTAGGTGAATAGCACATAGTAGTGGGTTGAATGTATTTACTACCGGTTTCTCCATGGAACTCAGTGATTCAAGAAAAAGTGACATTGTTTGGTTTCCAAGAAAATTTAGAGCTTAGTATGTATTTTCCCTTGATTCTCTTAAAGAATTCATGACTCATCCCCTTTAGCCCATCCATGCGTAAGTCCTAAGAATTCCCCCATGAAGTGTGGAAGAATTCTAAATGTTTTCCTCTTACACTGCAACCACCCTTGACTAAGAAACCCTCATTTTGCAACTGAGCTATGATGGTAGCTTCAAAACTGATCTGCCCATTTTCCTACGGTCATACCTCTGCCCCCATGCACTTTTTTAAAATTAATTTTAAATATTTGTTCTAATTAGTTGTACATGACAGTAGAATGCATTTATCCATTTTGATAGCTCATACATAAATGGAGTGTAATTTCTCATTTTTCTGATTGTGCATATTGTAGGGTCACATCGGTCATGCTGTCATATATGTACAGGAGGCAATGATGTCTGCTTCACTCTACTATGATTCCTTCCCCCATACCCCTTCCCTTCCCTTCACTCTCCACTACCCAGTCTACCCATAGCCACAGCCCCAACCACTACTGCTTCTGTGAGTTTTGAAAAACATGAATCAGGTCATATTAGCCCCTGCTTATAAACTTTGTACAGCTTCTTAAATTGTTGAACACCCTTTCTGGGGTGTGCAAAGCCCTCCATAAACCAGCACAGCCTTCTTCTCCAACCTCCTGTCATAGAACGTGTGTCATTATCACATTCTCATTCTCATTCTGCAACACACACATTCCTACCTTAGTGCTTTCTGGATAGCTCTTCCAAGAATGTATCTATTTAGTTCTAAAATGGATCCTCTTGTTATTAGCTAGGGTATTACCTCCTAATGAGATTTATCTGATCACCCATTCCAGATACTCCCCAGTTACTTGTCTCATTACCACCTTCTAATTCCCAGCATAGTACTCTGCATTATCTGGTATCTTAATTTAAAGAAATATTCCTCCTCTTTTCACAAAAGTTTTAGTTCCAAGGTAATAGGGATCTTGTCTATCTTCATCCTGGGTAGGTTGCTAGCACTGTACACATCCCAGGTACTCAGTAGTTATTTTTTGAGTGACTAAATGCATTCCTATTTCACTGTTTGTTAAACGTACAGAAGTCAGTTCCTTTCATGTTGTAAGATAGATACATTGTAGTTACTTTGTTTATTGAGCATATTAAGGGGAATAGGACACAGTGTGGGCTGGGTTGTGGCTCAGCCCACACTGGTAGAGTGCTTACCTAGCATGGGTGAGGCACTGGGTTCTATCCTTGGTACCACATACAAAAAAAACCCCAAAAAACAAACTAAAGGTTAGATTTTTAAAAAATTGTTAAAACAGTGTTAGGAGTTGCTCAGCAAGGCCACAGGGACTACACAGTTGTTCAAAGGATGACACAGTCCTGGTAGCCCTGTCAGATGGGCTCTCCCTTAGTAAAGGGAGACATTCAGGACTTGTCCACTCTCTTGGTTTCTAGAGATCAGCCACTCCTGCTCCCTCCCTTTCTAAGAGCCCTGTATCCAGCCTCCTGAGTGAGGGCTGATAGGGGCAAAGCAGCTGCAAGGAGGCGAGTCAGGAGTTTTCATGCCTACAGCCACCTCACCCAGGTTGGAGGTTGCTGTTCAGCCTCTAGCTAATGCCACGTAGCCCGGAGTGCAGGAGGGCAGAGATCCAATTGACAGGAATCATCCACAAGGAGGGATTGGAGACTAACACAGCCAATCTGAGTCTCCTTAAAAGAGAAGAACATTCTTTTCAAGCAATGCCAGTAGTCAGAAGAATATTTTGAAAGTTCCAAATTACATAAACACAAAATTGAGCAAAGAGGCCAGGGGTTGGCCAAGCATCAAAACTATTGGACAAATATATTCAGAGGGTCAATCTCAATTTTGATCAATTTCCAAAAAGGTAAAATCAAATTGTAAATGTTTAGCTAATAGTTTTTAATGAAAATAAGTTGTTTGCAAAATACTTAACTGGAGTTGACTTTTAAGGCTCTCAAATGGTACTTACAAATCTATTGGTGGACCTGAGGTTAAAAAGGTCGTGGTTGGTTGAAAATTTGAAGAAAGTAGATTTGGGGCTGTCTATTGATTTCAAGGACAATGCTAAATTTTCAATATTTTCAATTTGGGAGAATGGTAAATTTATTTTAAAATACTTTTTTTTTTCAATTCTCTCTCTCTCCTTAAAAATAGAGTGAAAAAACCTAGAACCTTATTCTTATTCTCAAATTAGGCAAAAATTGCACATACTAGTTTTTCATTGAATTGAGAGGAAATACAGAAGAAATTGGAACATTCAGTAGCTCTTACTTTGAAAAGCTAAATTTGCCTATACCTAAAGAACATAGTGTCTGTATTTAACCTACAATGTTTATGTAATTTGTAACAGGAAGGTCTTAGAAATAGGAAATCCCTAAATACACTATAAGGATTAAAGCATTTTGCAACATAAGAATGTACTTAGTACCAAAGTGAATGTTTCCCTGAGGGAGAACTAATTAGACATGGACTCTCATCCTGTCATTGGGCCCTCCTGGGCATGACAAATGAATTATATAATCTACAATTAATATAGAGAGTCATACAGTTCTTTTCTACTTCCGTTGTTATAACAGTGTAGAGACTGAATAAAAATAACTGAGATGTTGGGCGTATACTGCTATAGGATGTTCATCTTTTCTATTTTACTTTATTATGTACTTATGCTATCTTTGGTGATTATTTAATGAATTAATAAGCATGCAGCATGCAGAGTATTAAAAGTAGCCTCAGATTTCCAGCTTGGATAGAATTGTAAATTCACAATTTTAGGAATCCTAGATGTTTCAAAAATATTAGAATGATAGATTTAAAAAAAAAAAACCTTAAAGACATAGATATGATAAAATAAGATACTTTTATGGGCAAAATTTAGAATAACTGGGCTGAAGTTGAGAAGAACGGAGCTGGGGACATTTGAGATTCTGGGCTTGAAACCAACAGAGGACACAGAGGGTTTTGATACTTGTACCTAAAATTGCCTGACACTAAGACTGTGCGCTGTAAGACCAGAGCCTGGCTTACTTCCTAACAATGGAGACTGGGACATCTTGGCCTCAAATGTGCATAGGACTGAAATAAAACTGCCTCGTTGTCTTGGGCTACAGTGTTCATAAAGCTGTATGCATGAAGAGACAGGAAGGAGGAATAGAGACTCATTAACTGAAGTCAAGTCACACTGCCCAGTTTGGAACTGGGCAGGTAACATTTTCGATCTTTTCCAGCAAAGATGCCCTGAATATTTAATAGAAGCCTAGATCTGAATTCTGGTTCCAGAGGAAAAGGGTGGAAGATACCTGGTAGACAGGGTGAGATGGTGTCTAAGAGGAGTAGAAAAACAAAACCAAACCACAAAAACAAGTGGGTTACAAGAGGAATCTTTAAACCAAAAATTCACATATAAAAGGATTACAAATGCCAATAAAAGCAGCATTTGGGAGGTAAGTTCACCTAAAGACTAAAACAACACTGCAATCTGAAAATTATTGTTAGCTTATTGAGAATACTTAAGGTGATCATGGAGGGATCCCCCGCCCCAATGTTAAACAAAAATGGTCAAGCAGAGAATTAGCAAGTTAAAACACAATCCTAAGGAGCTGATCTAGGACACAGTGCAGAGAGAAAAATAGATTTTAAAAGAGCAGTTGGGAGAGGAGGAGGATACATTGGAGGATCTGATAATATCCAATAGGAGCTCCAGGGAATGAGAAGAGAAGGAATGAGATAGAATCAATATTCAAAGGAATGATGAACAAAACATGATCTAGAAGTAAAAGAAATACCTAATATCCAGATTTAAAATGCACACACAATCACTGAGTGACAAATTAAATGAACAAAAACAAATCCAGGTCTAAATTGATTTGATATTTTATACAAGTGCACAAAGAAAAAAATAGCAAGCTAATAGAGAAGACATGTCAATTAGAATGAAAAGCAAGTGTCTATCAATAGTAGTAGGTGTGAAAAAACAATGGAATTCTGTTTTTAATGCTGGTAAAAAATAACTGCCAATGTAAATTCTATAACTTTATGATTCAGTAGAAATATACAATGTCTAAGATACTTATCACTGGTAATCATTGATTGTAAACTACTAATTGACATACTTCATGAAGGAAAGTAAATCCAGAGGGACGGCAGGAGACACAAAGAACAAGGGCAGTTGTGGAAATTGGTAAAGTATGTTAGCATGACAGACAGTATTTTCCAAGGAGGGTCACAGAACATTTCCAGCCCATGCTATTGTGGAATCCTGCCACATGCGGGTCAAGAGATTGAGTCCATTTTCTCTGCCCTTGAACTTTGGGAGACTTTGTGGCTGCTTAGTGAGTGAGACACTGTGAAACCGACAATGTGTGTTTGGCAAGGTGGGGGCAACATGGCTTCTGTTTGGCTATCTCTTTCTTGGGATCATTTCCCTGGGAACTTAGCCACCATGCTCTGAGGAAATCCAGAAATAGCCTACACAGAAAAACCACATGGAAGGGACACAAGGAGAGTAACTGAGATCCCTAGCCAAATTCCACTGAAGGCCTTACACAATGTGGACAAAGAAAAGATGTCCCTGATTTGCCCTGCTTGAATTTCTGACCCACAGAATCCTTGAGCACAATATGAATTTTTTTTTAATGTCATTAAATTTTGGAGCATTTGTCAGAGCTATATGTACAGCAACAGTTAGCAGATTTCCCTGAGTATAAAGATTTTGATAACTACCAATTACTAATAGTAAAAATGAAACAAGGAAAGCAGAGGCTAGAAAGTAGAAGTTGTTTAGCAGCTAAGTTTCTTGCTTGATTTGGGAGAAGGCCTGAAGAAGTTAAATACGTTCAGGTTTTGAAAAACTTTTTACAGTTAAGTTTGTACGCTAGACTTAAAACAACCATTAAAAAGAAATTAAATCAATGGAATCCACCGATGGAGAAAAGGGGGGAAAAGGTAATCATGAAAACGCCATAAAGCTCCATAAACACAGGCAGAGGCAAACAACATGACAGTAATTGAATGGTTCACATTGCCTTTCATATTCTCAGAATTCTAGTTGATTTAGTTTACATTAACTGAAAAATGCAGTGAGTGACAGGAATGGCTTATCTCAGAGTTTTACATAGTATAAGTTTCAGAAAGTTTTGGTCTTTTCGACTATGTGATTTATTAGGTATGTTTTAACCTTTATACCCTTAAAAGATATTGCAGGCAGAGTTAAAACATCAGAGGGAAAAAGGGGTTTTTATTAGACCATATGTCTTGATATTTTAGTTAGAAAACGATGTCAGCACAGCGATTGTTAAAATTAGATTTTCAAATCTCTGCACTTGAAAAACATAGTGAGAAATTTTTCTAAATTGTTAATTCTAAATCACTCCTAATAAGGTAACAGACTCGTTAAGGAAGAAAATACCTAGTTGTCCCTCAGTTAGGAACAATTATTGGAGTACCCATCTTATTTTCCTTCAGACAACTCACAGATAAAATAGCTGCCATATGTAAGAACAGCATTGGTTCAATTTGCCAACACATTTCACCAATTGCTTTCCATCCCTCTCTGCATTTGAGTTCTTCTCGGTGTGGTTGCACGGAATGCAGTACTAAATGCCTTGCTGCATGCTCTTGAATAGGGCAAAGAAAGCAGAAGACACAGCTCTGTGCCCCATCCCCTTCTTCTCATTTGCACACCAATGCGATCCAGAAAAAAATGCCTGCCAGAACAAAGGAAACTGGAAGAGGATGTCAGAGAGAAGAAATGATGATTTTCCTTGCTTACGTTTTTGCAAAACAAGAGAATTTCCTCTTTTACTTCAGGGATATAATTTGTCTTCGTTCAGTATTGCTTTTTATCAAAAGTTAATTATAACTCTATGTGTCTTATCTCTTTAATCAGACTGTATACTCTTTGAGAGATAGTATTTTTAAATTTTAATATTTATAGTACTTAAGATAGTATGGACATATAGTACAATCTTTGCTGAATAGATAAAAGCTACAGATGAGAAAGGAATTTTCTCTATAAAATGAGATTAAGAAGTTCACCCAAGGAATTTAGTGACAGAAACAGAACAAGAGACCCAAGTCTTTGCCCTCTTCCTCCCACCGGACCTGTTGTACTTCCCACAGCCGCATACTCTAAATTCAGAAAACTGTGCTCAGCAACTTAGGATTCCTTCCTGGCAAACCTGTTATGCCCACCAGACCATGCCCATGGTCTCTGTTAGTTATATAATACCGTAACAAGGATCTGGTGGCTTCAATGTCTGCCAACGATTCCGAGTACAGAAAATGGTTTAATGACAAAGGCATCTTGTGAACATAATCCTTAGGTTGTCTCCTTTTTCAACTATAGAATTTCTCCATGTAAGGGAATAGTTTACCTTTTCTATAGCTCTCGTCCCTTGAAATAGTCCCAAATATTAGCCCTGAGAGAGGACTTACCACTTGATGTTATATGAGTGGTTATTTATTCATCTAATATTATATGCTATTCCTTTTTAGTCTGTGTTAATAATCTTGGGTGCCTCTCCTGGAGTTCATAGGCAAGAGGCACTGATTTTTCTCCTCCTCAGCAGTATTCCTTTTATATTTCATAAACTTTCCCCACATGGACAAAGATCTTTGGAGAACTCTAAATATCATGTAATAACAAAGTTACAAATTATGAATAATTCCTTAATTCTCCAGGTTTTTTCTTTGGATGACTTAGACTTCTTTCCCACCATTTCCCCATGAAACTTACAGGTTCATTGATCAAAAAATAATTTTCTCCTTCGCAAGCTTATCTTTTAAAGGTCTTGGAAAGTTTTGCTTTACATTGATTGCCGAACAGACTAGAGAAACAGGAGAGGAGGGGTAGCAAGGACAGCTGGATGGAATTGTTAATTATGATTGACAAAGACCTGCAGTGTGTTTGTGCAGGGAAACAAAGAGACCTTTGTGTCTGGGGCAAACATGTGACCAGCTGCCCCAATTCGGTCAGGTCAGAGAAGTTTCATTTGTTATCCTACTTTTCTGGATTTTCTTCCAGATTCTATTAAACCTGTTCTTTTCCACATTCCTTCCCACTTTCCCCCAGTCATCCTTAAGGATGAGAGCAAAAGGGAATCCTACCAATAGCTATATTTCCAAAACATAGTCTCCAAAAATTTTTGATCATGGGTTGAATCAATAAAACATATATGCTCATTTATAAATGATAGTCATGTACTACTTACTTTGAAACCTTATACTCATACATTATTAATTTTATAACACAAAAATCATAAAAATTATAAATTAAAAGAAAAATAAAGGGCTGGGGATAGAGCTCAGTTGGTAGAATGCTTGCCTTGCAAGCATAAGGCCCTGGTTCAATCCCCAGCACCGCAAAAAAAAAAAGAAAAAAGTGAAAAAAACAAAAGAAAAAGAAATGCATTTTTTTGTAACATTTCCCCCACGTACCCGAACACACCATCTTGTGTATTCCCAGACTGTTACCACCCAATATATATTAGGGGCTTCTGACTAACAGATAGGTGTGAACTAAAGAAATGTGCAATCCCATCCAAAGAGCTGCATTCTCCATTTGACGTCATTTGGGGATGGCATCTTTGGAGTGGATGCCGGGTCTTGTATGTGACAACCAAGCAGCTCTGAGAAGACCATAGAAACGCGCCCCAGGCAAGTGCTCAAGTTCAGTACCGTAGAGAGCTGGAAGCTAATCCTGGCCTTATCATTAACCAGTTCTATGATTCTAAGGAAGTCCTTCAAATAGTCTAAGTTTATCACTAATAAGAATAATAACTTCCCTACTTATTTCTCCTATTTCTTCTTCATGTCAAAAAAAAGGCAATTTGCAAGAGTTTTACAAAGGGTAACGTGGAATACAAATGTAGAAAAGTATAATAGTACTTTATTTATTTATTTTTAAAGATCATTGAAGGAAGGGTTGTTTTCCCTAAAATGTTTATTTTATCAGCCAAGTTATTTCAACACAGGCTCCCCTCATGTTTGCCTTCCACTGTGGAATAAACGATCATTGGTGAAAATTCAAGCTGTCTCATTTCTTATTTTAGTGAATAGTTTCCCAATTCTTCCCTACGAGCTTTTAGAAATATAAAAAGAAGAAAAGTTCTAGAGTTCAAGGAACCTATAGATCATCATAGCTAATGTTTTTATTTTATAGATGAAGATACTGAACTCAGAGAAGCTAAGTGATTTACCCAAGATCACATAGTGGGGAAAGCAGCTCCATTAGAACCCAAAAGCCATATTTGAACTTTTTATAGAATCCAATTTTTCCCCATGGTATTGCTACAATTCCCTTCCTTCTTTCAGGCTGCCTTTCAGGATTGATTCCCACCAACACAGGTCTCTTGTAAATCGTTTATAATTGCTCTTCAGCTGTGTGTTTTAAATCGTATTCTGGTTAAATACATTCTGACTAGTCTTCATCACAAAGTGTTCTTCCTCCTGTGTCTTTAATCTTACAAATCATTTCCATCTCCCAAACGGTCTCCAACTCTTTCTTACTTTTTTTTTTCTTCTTCCAAATCCTTCCTTGACTGCCTTGTTAGCTGGCAGGGATGTTTTCTTGTCAGGAAAGGACTGTGGATTAGACAGCCAGCAGTGCCCACTTAATGGTCACGGAAGGCGTCTACCCCTTACAAAGCACTGACAGCTGTTGTGTGAGTCACACAAGGTAAAATAACCTTCTCACAGAGGGTAAAAATACGAAGGTAAAAATAACCCTCTCACAGGAGTCTCACACCAGAAGTAGGTGTGAATATTTTGGAGTGAAGAATTTAGAAATGGGTGACAGCGATGGCACGGGCAGAGGCTGGGAAAATGGACGCGTACTCCTCCAGGGAGCGCTTTATTTCCTAGGGTTGTTTTCTTGAATCAAAAGGGTCCTCTTTCTTCTTTCCTCTTCTTCTTTTAGCACCCACCTCTCCCCTCTTCCCAACACATCCACTCAAAACATTCGATGATCTTAGAGAAATTGTGCTCGTGTTTTATTTTCAGTGGGTCCCATATTCCCCAACAGGTCATTTGTAGGCATGTGATCAAAAAATATGCTCTACGAAATGATACTCCATTTGTGTATGATTCATCAAAATGCATAAATGCATTCTACTCTTATGTATAACTAATTAGAACAAATAATTTTAATTACATATAAAAATTAAATAAAAAATATTTAAATGATAGGAATTATTTCAGTCATAAAATAATGACATTTCCAAAATCTTTTGATGACATAGGAAATATTTTTAACATAATCTTAAATAAAACTGAATATAATTCCGTATAAAACTAAGATCTCTGAATAAGAAATTTAAAATCTCAGGAGTTATGTTTCTAATGGAATAAAAACAAATTATTGAAAACATTTAACAAAATGTCTGAAAACAAAGTCTTGGTTGGCACTATTAGATGAAACAGCAGAGATCCAAGGCAAAGAGTTGACTGGCTTTTTTGTGATTTCCATTTGTTCTTGACTTTTTTTTTTCCACAAAATATCCACTTGATATGCAGTAAGATCAGAATACAAATAACTAGATCACCAGTCAAAATTTTAAGAACTAAAAAAAAAATGTATATTTGTTACCAATTTCTTTTAGAAATATCTGCCATGGAAGTATTCATGATACCTGGCTTGTCCATGGAAGAAAGTCCTTCATTTTCTAGTAGGCTTCTTCCCCACCTGAGTATTATATAGAACATATGATCCCAAAGCACCTACCAAGGGTCAGAGCAGGCATTCCATAAATGAGTAGTAAGGTTAACTGGCTGGTGTTCAAGGCTGGAATAACTGCAAACAGGAGGACAAAATGTCATTCTCTGTGTAAATGTTATGTTAATATTTTAGAGCTGAAGCTTTAAAAAAAAAGATTATGGAAAATGGTAAGTTAGCGGAGAAATTTGAACGGCAGATATCAATTCCATGTAAGTCCAAAAAATTTAAAGAAATGAAAGACTATGCTTCCTGAAATGAGTCATAAGATTCAGAAGACAAGAGTTCTGCTAAAGAATCACTAAAAGGTACTGAAGTTTTGCACGAAAGATATAGGAGGACTGGGGTGGTTGGGAGTAGCTACTCACTGGGAAGGTGGCTGGACCTGGCCACCACCACCTGCTCTGCCTTCCCTCCCACTCTATACCCTAAACTGGGGCTTCCAGTCAGGGGCTGGGGTGAGGTTGAACTCTTTTGCTAGACCCAGTTCATAGGGACTCATTAAGCAAGAAGGGGAGGGAGGAAATGACTCTTTGCTTCTTCACCACTCACTTCTCATCCCTGCCAGAAATTAAAAATCCTTGATGGCAAAGGAACAACCTCTCTCACTGCTAACCTCTGACACTGCCCACAGGACTGTCCAATGACTTTTGCCACTGCTGACCCTTGGGAAGTTTTTGGTCTGAAGCCGTGTGTGTGTGTGTGTGTGTGTGTGTGTGTGTGTGTGTGTTTTGAGGGGGTGGAGAATGAGTAACCTTGGGCCAGACTCATGTTACTTTTAAGAACTCTTAATGTTTGTTAACTCAGTTTACAATGAAGTATTTTTCTTGGTATAAATTGTAATTGGTGAACTTCCTTAAGGTCATAGGTTAGAAATAATTTAAAACAAACAACAACAAAATCCCACCTTCCAGGCTACTTTCACACCTACAAGATATCTTCTGCAGGCCTTATACAAATGCTTTGCTTTCTGTTATCTCAGCATCCCACATGACCTCTATGCCTTCCCTTAAGGATTCCGGTTATGGTTTAGATATGAGGTTTCCTCCAAAAGCTCAGGTATAAGACAACGCAAGAAAATTGAAAGGGAAATGATCGGGTCATATGGGTTTTAATCTAATCAGTATATTAACCCCCTGATAGGAATTAACTGGGTGGTAGCTGTAGGCAGGCAGGGTGTGGCTGGAGGATGTGGGTCATTGGGGGCATGCCTTTGGGGTATACATATTTTGTCTCTGGTGAGTGAGAGCTCTTTCTCTACTTCTTGGTTGTCAGGTCTTGAGCTGCTTTCTTCCTTCACATTCTTCTGCCATGACGTTCTGCCTCATTTGGGACCAAGAGCAATGCGAGGAACTTTGAAACTGTGAACCCCAAATAAACTTTTCTTCCTCTCACTTTTCTTGACAGGTCTTTTGGGCACAGCAGTGAAAAAGATGACTAAAACAATCCCCCACAGCCAAACTGAGCTGGTTTGACAGTCCATTAACAGAACTCACAGGTGAGACCTCAAAGTCTTAGGTGATTTGCAAAACTTTCATTAATATCTTCCCCAAATATTCAGTTGCTCCAAGTTCATTTTCAGGACTGGAAGATTAAGATCCAAGGAAGAAGAAAGGGTTTACAGATGATCTGTCCACAGACCACAGGTAGTCACTAAGCTCTTAAAATTTGGTAAGTGCAACCAAGGAAATTTTATGTATATTCCCAACAACTTGGGTATATGAATGTAGTTTTTCAACTTGAACTTCATGAAATCTAAGTTCAAACCAAACATTCTGATGAATTAACATCTAAATTGAAATATGCTGTAAGTGTAAAATATACAAATTAGATTCTGAACACTTCGTGTGCAAAAGCAACCTCAATAATAAGCACTTGTAAATAAAAGTGGGAACTATAATATTTTGGATATAGTGAATTGAATAAAATATACTGTTTAAAATTAGCTTCATTTCTTTCTTTTTGCTTTTTAAATATAACTTCTAGAAAATCTGAGATTACGGATGTGCTTACATGGTATTTTTAATTTGATAATTCTAAATAAAAGGGCAGTTTTGCCTTGAACTATTGTAGTTCATCCACCTATGTAATCATTTCTCTACCAGTAAAACTTTAACAATTCACTATCAAATACGCTTTTTGCTTTCTAATGGAATTACTTAAATTTTAAAGGGAAATTGAGACTGGTAAGAGGGTTCAAAAGAGATAAAAAATTCTAAACTTCCTTCATGAACAAGCAAATATTATTCCATTATTGGAGTCTCAAAAATTTATAAATTTTAATTCTTAAGTGACACATGTATTTAGTCACTGATAGAATCACAGAAGGAATTTTAAAAATGGAATTTACAAGGTGGAAAAGGAAATTGCATTCTGAAAAGTCTTCCCTGACGCAGTATAGGAAACCTTGGAAATGGGAGAGAGGTGCTCTGAGAGTAAATCTTCATGGCAGTGTAAATGGAATTTGGGACTTGCAGGAAATGCATGCTAATGGTTTCTATGGGATGTCAAAGGATAAGAGTGGGAGAGCAGGAGTAGGGGAGAAGCCCTGCTTACAAAATTTCTAAATTAGAAATTTTTTCTTTTATTATTTTCACTTTTTTTTCTTTTCAAAAGATTTAGATCTGCTTCAGAATGAGCTGCTTTTGTACCTTAAAAATCCTACCCTTGAAATCTCTAATGTCACCCCTGAAAACCACTATTGGATATAGTATCTTGCATTCTGGCACCTTGGGTGATCCTCTTCATCTTATATGGCAACCACACCCTTTAACAACACTCAATCTTGTATAGTGCCTAATGCATTTGATCAGTCCATTATCCACCTTATCACAATGTAGAAACATGAGCAGACTTCAATTTACTCTTCTTCCCGGTCTCCTCTCACACCCATTCAACCATCAATTGTCAGGTCTCAAAACCCTGACTATCCTCTCCTCCATCCCTATATGTTGTTTCCATACTAGACCCCATATCATCACGATTCATCTCCAGTTCTTCAGGACTATCCCTCTGAAATCAATACTTTAAAAATTTTCGCAAATTATCTACTTAAAATCTATATCTGATCACGTCATTCCCTATGTAAATATATTCAAAGACTAAATGTGAGCTGTAGAATTCAGGATCTTTTGCCTGGTCCTCCAGACTCTCAGCATTTTGCATCCACCCACCAACCTGTGTAATGCCATTACTTATTGCTTCTTGACACAGATTCTCTGCTTAAATAATATCAACTGCTTATGCTTCACTGCATGCTCAATGCTATTTTATGACTTTCTGAGTTTGCTTATACTGATCCTTATCTGGAACATATTCCCACTTATTTTCATATCATTTACCTTCAAGACAAAACTTATATATGGTCACTCATAGGAAGTCTTCCCTGAACCCCCACACTGAGCTATGGTCTTTCTGTTCCACATTGCCTTAGCATAGAGGGAAGTTTTCTAGTTTGGTACTTAACATGCTGTGTTAAAGTTACCTGCTAAGCATCTGTCTCTTCTGTTAGACTCCAAGACTCACTAACACAGGTACCAAAATGTGTTCATCTTTGCAGTGGCACTGCTATTATTGGCTGACTCTTGATGTTTGTTGAAATGAACTGAACAAGGGGAAGTAGCAGACTGGGATTGGAGACCTTTATACCTGTAAAGACAGAGCTTATGCTCTTGGCTATGTCACTGTAGATCAAGGGACTGAAATGCAAGAAAGTATTAACATGGTTAACAGAATGAGAGCATGAGAAGAAAGCAGCCAGAAGCTATTGACCTTAAAAAGTAAAATCTCAAAGGAAGGAATTACATAATCAGCGAATGCATGAGGAGGTTGGAGCCTCACTCCGATACTCCTGTCCCTTAGGAAGCGTGTACCCTTATTAGAATATTGCTCATCTCTGGACCTTTCATTCTTCTCTTAAAAATTGTTTAAACCAGATTTCTCCAGTATAAAACAACCGTTAAGTCCAGAGAGTGTAATTTTATAAAGTCCAAACTAATCTTATTCTGCTCCTGATTAAAAACAAAATGTAGTAGGTTTAAGGCCTATCCCTCAGGATATCAACCCAGCAACTCTCCAAATGAAGAAGAGAAGGAGTTGAAAGCAGAATCCAAATGATCTACTCAATGATTCTTTTATTACGAAATTCCCAGTCAGCAGTCATAATCTAGTGGCCACAGCATGATCGCTCTGTATTTCCTATCCAGGGATCAATGGTACCTGGGGGATTGAATTGGTCATTTTAATTTCTGGTTCATCACTAAAACTTTGTGTGATGGCATGGTTGACTTTCTTTCATGTTCAGGAGCACA
Source organism: Sciurus vulgaris (assembly GCF_902686455.1). NCBI lineage: Eukaryota > Metazoa > Chordata > Mammalia > Rodentia > Sciuridae > Sciurus > Sciurus vulgaris. The sequence goes on from NC_136466.1 coordinate 116,032,651, forward strand.
CACTAGGCAGTGTGGGTTTGGAGTGACTATCTCTTAAACTCCCACTTTATTTAGATACCTTTTAAAATGTTATCTAAGTGACTAAACAAATTCCTCATGGGGAAGAATGCTGCTCTAGAGGAGATTCGGTGGAAAGGACTCAGAGCCTCATGCCTGCATTTGGCTTTGTTTCAGCAGCCAACCAGCTACCCTAAGGAAAGCTGACATTAGCACTTCAAGCTTTCCAAGACAGATGTGCAACAAATGTGCAGATGAGCAACGAGAAAGCATAGTTGAGCTTTCAAGTGCACTCGAGTTTGCATAGATTTCACACACACTCCATGAGCCCAAGGCTGATGAAAGGGCCTGTGTTCCAGGACTGTGGTGCCTGGAGGCCTGAGGACCTGAACATAGACAGGTATTTCCACCCGAGACTGTCAAACTGGTGCAGCAGCCCCTCCCCTGCTTTCCCATACTTCTTGGCAAAGAATTCGCCCCAGGAAAGCATAGTGTGAGCTGGCACAGCAGGATGAAGTAGGCAGAGCAGCAATGACAGGGGAAAGAGCAATGAGGTCAAGATTAATAGCAGAGTAGGAAAAGGGAGGTGAAGGTCTGAGAGGCAAGTCTGACAAGCCTGCATTATGTTGTCAAATGCTAAACCAAGGAAATCTCAGTCCTTTTACACTATGGGAGAGGGCAATGATGACTGACTCTGGCTTCCAACATCATTCTCTGGTGGGTATATCACTGAAACTGTTAAGCAGATGAGAGATTAAATCAGACATAAGATGTGCATTTGAGCCCAGGTGGAAAGGGCCTGACACAGGTAAGATGAGCAGTGTTGCCTCAACTGCGCACATTTAGACGTGAAACTTTCCTCAAAGCCATTCTCTTCACACCGTGCCATGTGTTATGAAAGCGTCCCCAACAACTTCTTGTGTTGCCAGATACTTGTTCTTGTACGTGACATTGCAAGTGTGAATGACAGAAGTGCACACTTGTGTGCCAAACGTCTGCTGCGTGAGGGGCCCAGCCGTTGGTGCTGCCCAGCTGCTAACCCAGAGGGATTCTGCATAGGAAATGAACACCTTCTCGAGAACACAATGTGGCCTATGCTAAGCCTCAAGTGGCCCGGGGTTGGCAAGATCTCCAAAGGGAAATTTCAGCTGCTAGAATACCTTCTGGGCAAACACAGAACCTCTGCTGCTGGGTCAAGTCAGGGGTGATGACAAAGATGGCAGGGCTCCACTTCCTTGTGCTGCTCTGACATTCGTAGAGGGAGTCTTTGGCTGCACTGTGACTGTCCTCACACTTCACATCTCATTTACCTCCACAGCAGCTCTCCTGGGGAGTTCTGTGCTCCCTCCTGGATTGCACCCCACCACCTCCTCCTTCCCTGGCTTGGCCGTCCAGCCACGTCAGCCTGCTTGTAGTTCTTTGCTCAGCCCTGGGGCCCTACAACTGTTCTTCACACCTTGAAGTTCTCTCCCACTCATGCAGGCTAACTCCCTCGTTCTGGGTATACTTAAACATGAAACCCTCTGAAAATCCTTCTCTGGCTCATCACCCTTGACTCCAATGCACCTGTTCCATCACTACGTCTTCTTTCACCATGCCCTTGCTTATTTTACTTCAAGAACTTTTAACAATAAAAAAACTAATTCAAAAAAAGCAAAGCAAAAAAAAAAAAAAAATTAATCCTTATCTAGTTATTTTGATGTTATTGTCTGTGTCTGTAGCTAAAATGTAGGCTCCAAAAGGGCATAGAATTTTTCTATCTTTACAGATTTCTCTCTATTAGAGACACGGTGCCTGATGTATAGCACTGGGGCAGTAAGTATCTGTGAACTGAATGATGGACGACGTGAGGAAAAATGTATCATTTAGTTGACTTGCTCCACCTTCCTTAGGTAGAAGGAAAGAAATGACTCAAACCAGGTCTTTGGATTTCACATTCCTTGATATTTCCTGTACACAAGGTTGCCTTATTGCAATACTCACATTTGGTTTCAGTGTTTATTCCAGGGAAAAATAAACTAATGTAGACAGGAAGCCTAAGGCCATTGTCACAGTTCCCATGGATTGGAACTCACATATTAGCAGGCATGTTAATCCTTCCAAAGTTGAAAACAGCAGTTTCCCCAAGAGAATGCAAAACTGGACACCCAAAACCACAGCTTCTGGAAGCATGGAAGGTGTGAAACCTCTATGAGTTTGGGACCAATTAGCTTCTATAATGAGTAGCGTCATTAGTAGCACATCATCAGAAGACAAAAGCCTTGCTCAATCTCAATTTAACAAGCATATATACTGATTGAGCTTGGTGCCCAGGAATGCATGATAGTAACTTTTTGACTCCCCCATGTCCCCTGACAAATGAAATCTCTCCCCTTTGAGGTCTGTAGCACTTGATTTATATACATCTTATATGTTTCTCATCACAAGATCTATATGTATAAAAGATTAAACATATATTAAAACTCTATTAAGTATTTATTAAGTATGCATTAAGAATTTATGCTAATACATTATCAAGTATTTTACAAATGGAGAGTGATAATATGCTTGGTCATTATATAAAATTTGGGATATTAAACTAAATGAGAAAAATCATTCATAATTCCTCATAAATTTACAAACTGTGGAATCATTTAATCAAGTTCAAAAGAGAAAAAAATCTCCTAGAATTACATTTTATACTTCATGAGTATATTTCATTAAATTAACAAATCAATTTGTGAATAACTGACCTATTTTCTTTTTTTTTTAAGGTGAGTCTTCAGATATTTTTAAAAATTTGTTCTATTTAGTTATACTTGACAGTAGAATGCATTTATGCATTTTGATAAATCATACATAAATGGAGTATTTTCTCATTTTTCTTGTCCTACATGTTGTAGGATCACACAGTCATGCAGTTATATATGTACAGGAAGTAATAATATCTGTTTCACTCTACTATCATTCCTGTCCTCATACTCACTCTGCTCTCTTTACTCTCCTTTACATAATCCAAAGTACCTCTATTCTTCCCTAGTCACCCCTACCCCTTATTGTGAATTAACATCTGCATATTGGAAAAAGCATTTGGCCTTGGGTTCTTTGGAATTGGCTTATTTCCCTTAGTACACTATTCTCCAGCTCCATCCATTCACCTGCAAATGCCATAATTTCATTCTTCTTTAAGGCTGAGTAATATTCCATTGTGTATATATACCACTTTTTCTTTACCCATTCATCTGTTGAAGGGCATTAGGTTGGTTCCATAGTTTAGCTATTGTGAGCTGAGCAACTATAAACACTGATGTGGAAGCTTCACTGTAGTGTGCTGATTTTAAGTCCTTTGGGTATAAACCAAGAAGTGGAATAGCTGGGTCAAATAGTAGTTCCATTCCAAATTTTCTGAGGAATCTCCATACTGCTTTCCACAATGGTTGCAACAATTTGCAGTCCTGCCAGCAATGTATGAGTGTACCTTTTCCCTACATCCTTACCCACATTTGTTGTTACTTGTATTCTTGATAATTGCCATTCTGAATGGAGTGAGATGGAATCTCAGTGTAGTTTTTTTAAACTTTTTATTTGTTCTAATTACTTATACATGACAGTAGAATCATTTATGCGTTTTGATAAATCAGACAAATTGAGTATGATTTCTCATTTTTCTGATTATACGAATTGTAGGATCACATTGGTCATGCTAATTGCTAGAGATGTTGAACGTTCTTTTAAATATTTGTTGATTGATTGCATTTCTGTTTCTGTGAAGTGTCTGTTCAGTTCCTTAGCCCATTTATTGATTGGGTTATTTGTTTATTTGATGTTAAGTTTTTTGGGTTCTTTATATATCATGGAGATTAATGCTCTATCTGAGGTGCATGTGGTAAGGATTTCCCCCCATTCTGTAGGCTCTCTCCTCACGTTATTGATTGTTTCTTCTGCTGAGAAGCTTGAATTCATTCCATTTATTGATTCTTGATTTTACTTCTTGTGCTTTAGGAGTCTTGTCAAGGAAGTCAGTTCCTAAGCCAACATGGTAGAGATTTGGGCCTACTTTTTCTTCTATGAGGTGCAGAGTCTCTGTTCTCATATCTAAGTTTTTGATCCACTTTGAGTTGAGTTTTGTGCAGGGTGAGATATAGGGGTTTAATTTCATTTTGCCACATAAGTATATCCAGTTTTCCCATCACCATTTTTTGAAGAGGTTATCATTTCTCCAATGTGTGTTTTTGGCACCTTTGTCTAGTATGAAATAACTGTATTTTTGTGGGTTTCTCTCTGTGTTTTGTATTCTATGTATACAAGTATGCATATTGAGTAATATATTAATCATTTTGCATATAGTTTTATACTATCTTTGAACTTGAAAACAATTTTTGATAACTCTATTAAGTTCTATCACATGATTATTGCATACATTATTTAACAGTTGTCTTGCTTCTGAATATTTAGGAGTTTCCAAGTTTTTGCTCTAAAAAATATTGAAATAAACATTGTTATACACAGGTCATCATATGTATCTGTGATTATTTTCTCTAGAATTACTAGGAGATACTTTTTTTGAAACATCGAACTAATTTATATGCTTTTACCAGTTCAATTTAATTTACCATTTGCTATAGTTTGGATCTGTACTGTCCTTCAAAGGCCTGTTCATTAAGACTTAGTCCCCAGTCCTTAACACTATTGGGAGATGGTGGAACCAATAAAAGATGGGGCCCCATGGGAGGTCTTTAGGTCACTGGGGACATGTCCTTGAAGGAGATCGAGGGACTCCTATCTTGTCCTCACTCTTTTTGCTTCCCAGCTACAAGGGGAATAGTTTCACTCCACTGTCTGCTCCCATCACGATGTGCTGACACCTGCTCCCCACCAGAGACCTAGAAGCAATGTATCTGCCCCATTATGGACTATAACCTCCCACACTCTGAGACAAAATAAATCTTTTCTTATAAGTAAGTTGATTGTCTTAGGATGAGAAGCTGACCCACATACTGTTGTTCTTTTTCAATCATGGTTAATTTTGTAGGCACACATGATATCTAACTCTGGTTTTAATTGGCATTTCTTTGAGTAACGAGGTTGACAGTTGGGGGAGAAGGTCAGCAGTATCACTTGGCTTTTATAAAGCACATCACTGCACACAGAGGTAGGAAGAATGTATTCAGTGAGCCCCTGCAAGTCAAAACAAGAAGGCTCCAATCCAGCACTGGAGAAGTGCAGCATTATGGCCAAATGATGGATGGATTAGGAAGACTAGGGTTCCAAGTTTTGTTACTTAGTACCTTCATCCTCTTGGGTATGCATATGAAACACAACTGTTTTGAAATTTCTATTATATAACTAAAGTATTTATTTAGAGCATTTCTGTCCCAGAGTGAAAACTCAAAATTAGCAGCTATTATATTTTTATACAATATTAGTGATTTTTTTTTTCCTTTTGTAAATTGACCATTTATATTTTAGGACGTTACTGTTTTTATTGACTTTTGTAATCACTTTATATATTAAGGGTATTAATGGTTTGGGATATTTTTTTCTTTTTTGTTTGTCTCTTAATTTTGTATGCTTTTCAACATATACAAGTAAAAACAGGTGCTTAGATAAGTTTATCTTTTGTGATTTTTGCCCCTGTATTTATGCTTGAAAAACAACTTATTCCGTCAGACATCAAATAAATACTCCAAAGAAAACTCTTCTATTTATTTTTCTGATTTTATTTTGTGTATTTAACTGTCTGTATCTCTTGGAGTTTATTTTGGCATATAATATGAGCAAAAAACTAATTTTTAAATATGTAGCCTGCCAGCTCTGTACTGGGGATTATATACAATGAACTTTATCTCTCTTTGCCTGTTTCTTCATTCGTAAGGTAAAGATGATAATGTTACCTATTTCATAAGTTTGTTAAAAGAATTTGAGTCGTAACATGTAAAGCAGAGAACAGGGTCCTACATACTGGGAATACTGCACGCGACTAGCTATTATCATCAGCATCACTATCATCATCACTGTTCACTTTCTGTATCTTATCCCTTTCCTTATTATTGATATTTTTGTTTTTTCAAAAATACACTTTACTAACAACATAAACAAGATAATAACAACAAATAAGTTCTAGTAAACTCCTACTTAGGGCTAGAGCCTAGCTTCTGGGCCATAAACACAGTGAGGGTCACTATGGAATTAATGTTTTTCTCAGCCTTGAGCTGTTAGAGAGACAGTCTTGAGTCTGCTCACTTTCATCTTGCAGGTCTTTAGATGCAGAAACCAGGTGACCCAGAATGCTGTGAAGCTTTGACCTATTTGTCATGGGAACTCTGTTGTAGATGATTCAGTTCCACAAAGGACAAACAGTGCTGGAGGGCCACAGATTGAACTTTTTCAGAAACTCAATTTCTTTAAGGAAATTTATGCCAAATAAAGAGAGGCCACTGCCTTACAGACACCTAGGTCTTTATTGTCAGACTTGGCCATGCAGTGGTTTCAAGTGTCCAGTTGAGAGGTGTCTGCCTTTACCCCCAAATTCTCACTTGCCAACTAGAAACAGGATGCTGCTGTTCCATGTCTCAAAGTACGCACTACACGTAGTAGGCTCTCACATTTTGGACAGGTACTCAGTCAGCTTTTTCTGTGAATGAATGAATACCTTGTCTGATTATTTGTATGTAAGTGTGCATGGCTGATGTAACATATTGGCTGAAAGTAGGAAGATTAAGCTATACTATCCACTATTCATTTAAAGAAGGAAAAAAAGATCAGTACAGATTGTGGCAAAAGGGCAGAATGGTAAACGGTTGCATCTAGTCCCCCAAACTGCATCCTGGTTCTGTATAGGTTGTCTTTCTATCACAAGGTGCCACGACCAGCTCTGTCAGAGAGATTCTGCAGGTACATTTTCTCCTACACAACTCTGAAGAAATCAGCTGAATTTGGTGGTCGTGATCTGTTGGATATTGCCTTAATTTGGTATTTCTTCTCCCTTGTTTGATTCATTAGTCAAATGGGTGACAATGGGCTCTTCTACCATCCAGGGAAGGATTTCTAGCTGTGGTTGGTTTGTAACTGGCTTCTTTTAAGATTGTTTCCTTTGTCCTTGGTTTTCTACGGTTTGAATATGATATGTTTCTGTGTAGTTAGTTTAGTATTTATCCTTGGTGTCCTCTGAACTTCCTGGATCTGTGGGTCAGTGTCTGACATCAATCTGAGGGAAATTCTAAGTCATTGTTGCTTCAAATATTTTTTTCTGTTCCTTTCTCTTTCTTCTACTAAGGGTAATCCCACAGCAGGCACATTACACACTTTGTAGTTATCTCCCAGTTCTTATATATTCTGTCCCATTTTTTTTCTTTTCTCACACTTTCATTCTTTTTGTCTTTTCATTTTGGAGGTTTCTATTGACATATCCTTAATCTCAGAGAGTCTTTTCCCAGCGGTGTCCAGTTTACTAATGACCCCATCAAAGGCACTTGATTTCTGCCACAGTTTGTGATCTCTAGCATTTCTATTTTATTCTTTCTCACTATTCTCATCTTTCTTCTTACCTTACCTATCTGTTTTTGCACATTGTCCTCTAAAACCCTTAGTGTATTAACCATAGCTATTTTTAAATTTCTGGTCAAATAATTCCAGCATCCCTGCCATGTCTGAGTGTGGATCTAATGCTTGCTGTATTCAGACTTTGTTGTTTGTCTTTTAGTATGCCTTGAATTTTTTTTTGTTAAAAGTTCATCAGGATGTGTTGGATAAATGGAACTTCTGCAAACAGGCCTTTAGTAAGAGGTAGATGGAGGAGAAGTGTTCTACAGTCTGTTAAGCAGGGCTCTGGCTTCAAGCCATTCTGTGCCCCAGGACTGAACTTAGCAAATACAGCTTAGTTCCTCCTCTTAGGTAGGACATTGTTGCTAGAGGGGCTGGAGTTGGGTATTTTCCTTTGATTGGTTAGGATCTGATAAAACCATAGGAGGTTAGGTACTGGTGAAATAGTTTTTACTGATGGCAGAACTTGTTAAACACAGAACGCTCTGGGAAATTTCAAAATGGCCACTCTTTCTTTCACCCTGCCAGAAATGTGAGGGGACCTTTCCCTGATATTCACTGTGAAAACCTGCAGAGCTCCTTGAGAGAAAACCCATAAAGGTCTGGTGTCCCCATAACTGGGTCCTCTGAGTTTTTAACACTTGGATTTGCCCATACTGGGCTTCCAGGAATTCGTCAATTGCAGTCCAGGTTTACCTACCCAGCACTGCTTCCCATGGAGGCTTCTGCTCTGGGAAGATGTGACTCTCTGACTCTGCCTGCCTGTTTCTCCAACGCTGGAAGCAGTGGTTTGCCCATGACAGCACTTCTCTGAGGACACCAAGAAGAGCTGTTGATCTTTCAGTTTGTTCAGCTCTTACCTGTGGTTAGGATGCAGTGAGGACTTCCAAACTCTTTTCATGCCAGACTGGAAACCAGAATTCTCTTACTGGTTTCTACACTGCATGTTCTAGGATCTGTCTTTGCTTTATTTTTCTATATCAATTATAGAACTGCTCTACTTACGACTTTTTGTTTCTTATTTTCATATGTTTTTTTCAAAAAGCAATATAGTCACATAGGTCTAAAGTTAAAAAGTGCAGACATTCCCTCTCACTTTTAGTCACCCACTTAAGTTCCTTAGAGAAAACATGATTATTAGTCTCTTCATTATTCTTCTGGATTTATGTAGAATATAAACAAACTGAACAAGCAAATAAACAACATTCTTTTCATAAAGATTAACAATATAATCATTGTTCTGTGCCTTTATTTTCAACTATGAGTCTTGTAGATTTTTCAATATAGGAAATAAAAAGCTTTTCTATTCATTATTAAAACTATAAATTATTTGAGTCATAGATAGACCCTAATTGAACATGTTCCCTATTGATAGGAATATTATTTTCTTAATCATAACACTGTTGTAATGATAAGCATTGCACAATTTTGGTCTCATGCACACAAAGATAGCAGGTTTAATGAGTGAAGAATAATGTCCTAATATCTGCGAGAAAAATATCTTTAGTCTTAGTACAAGGTAGAATCCTTATTCACTAGGAAGGTCTATAAAGGCATGGAGAGATAAGTCATCTAACTATGGTCAGAAAGTAGCTCATTGCAACTGGAAAATAATAAATAAAACTAAGAATTCTTAAATATATATATTTAATATGAGAGGTTTAAACCCTCTGTCTATGGCTTATAGTTAAGGTGAAGGGTAAATTGAATGATTATACAGTGGATTTAACAAGTGTCGACAATTAATATGGATTATTTAATCCAAAAAATCCTATTCATAGCAGTATTTTAACCACATTATCTATAATATTATTATTTAAATTCTCTAATAACTTTTTCTGACTATAAACAATCTTGATTTTATTTTTCAGTTTATTACTTTGCAAAATACCCATATTTTTGACTCTTGAATATGCCTTAGGATATTTAACTAACAAGTACATAATTTAGTTATAATTAGTAAAATAATATTATTTCTACATATGTATGTTTTAACCTTAAAATCAATTTAAATATTTTAACTAAAAATTTAATTAGAAAAATAAATGTAAAAACAATTATTTGTATCTTTATGCAAATAGGCCATATGTTTGTCTATTCACAAACAGGCCAAATATGTGTTTACTTCAAGAAATGTGTTAATTTTATCAAATACATTAATGCTATAAATATTTCTGCAGAGAGAGTATAAAAGATATTAATAGATGATAGCATTGAATTATTTTCTTTTTATTTGTAACCGTAGTGTCAAACATATATTAAATTTACCATCTTAATGATATTTAAGGGGACAGTTCAGTAAAGTACAGTACATTCATAAGAGTACAACCAATCTCCAGAACTTTTTCATCTTGCAAAACTGAGACTCATCCATTAAAGAAACAGCTCCCAATTTCTCCTTCCCCATCCTTGGACACCTCCATTCTATTTTCTTTTTCTATGAAAAAGATGTCTGGATGTCATATAAATGGCATATAGAATATTTGCCCTTTTGTAACCAACTTATTTACTTAGAATAATATCTTCAAGATTATTGAGCATATGTTTAAATTTCCTTTGTCTGTAAATCTGAATAATATTGCAGAGAGAGAAGAGGAAAGACAAGGAGGGGAGGGGAAGGGAGAGGAGAGGAGAGAGGCGAGCAGGAGAGGAGGTCCGTTGATGGACCCTAGGCTGCTTCTACCTCTTCAGTAATGTGAATAGTGCTGTTAGGAACACAGACAAGTGCTTTCCTCTTGAAGACCTTGCTGTCAAATCTTTGGGATACATACCCAGAAGAGGAATGGCAAGGACAGTGGTTTTTGACTCTTTGAAGAACTGCAGAGAAGCTGCGCCATCTTACATTCCCACCAGCAAAACACCAGGGGTACGATTTCCCAACATCTTTCCCAACACTTGTTTTCTGAGTGCGTTTTGGTTGTGGTTTTACAGTACCTATTCTCATGAACGTGAGGTGGTTGGTACTTGTTTTAGTCAGATTTTTTACTACTGTGACTGAGAGACCCGACCAAAACAACTGTAGAGGAGGAAGAGTTTATTTGGAGGCTCACCGTTTCAGAGGTCTTAGTCCATAGAAGGCCAGCTCTATTCCTGAAGGCTGAACATCATGACAGGAAAGTGTGGTGGAGGGAAGCAGCTCACATCATGATCAGAAAGCAGAGAGTCTACACTTGCCAGATAAAAAATACATACCCCAAAGCCATGCCCCCAATTCCCTCTTCCTCCAGCCACACCCTCCCACTTCAATTACCACTCAGTTAAACCTTATCAGGCGATTATTTTACTGATTCTGTTACGACTCTTACAACCCAATCATTTCTCCTCTGAACATTCTAGCATTGTCTCACACGTGACCTTTTGGAGGTCACCACTTCTAAACCATAACAGTATTTCAAGGCAGATTTGATTTGCATTTCACAATAATTAGTGATGTTTAGCATCTTTTAATAGACTTGAAATGTCTATTCACATTCTTTTCTCATTTTTTTTCAGTCAGGTTATTTGTTTTTGTGTTGTTGCCAAGTAACTTATTTCCCAGAATCCCCAAACAGGATCTCTCTGCAGCTCACTTCCTTTCAGGTATTTTAATTTCCAACTCCTTGCCTTTCCCCAGGCTGTTTTTCATCATTGAATTTCTCTCTTTCTATCCAGAAATTGTTAACTTCCACTTAAAGTTTTGGTCAACTTCTCTAATCTTACACAGGCTTTTCTCCATTTTCTGTTTGCCTGTTTAATCGGTTGAACTATATAGTTCAGCAATAACTTTTGGTTTGTTTCCCCAGGACTGTTAGTTCCTTTAGGAATGTGGTTTTATGGTTTCAAAATTACAACACAATATGCAAATAGATGATACCATGATTATTTTTAGAACCAAAAGATTTTCTCTGTGTTTACTGACCTGTGCATTCAAATCTCTGAAATTAATTCAGCACAGTATCCCAAGTCATATGCAGTCCTCTAAAAGATGACTCCTAGTGAGCATAAGAGCCCTTGGCTCTACTCCATTGAATTCCAAATTGAGTTATTTATCTTCTCTGTATCTGAGATCCAGCAGGCATATGAATGTCTCTTTCAGGAAATTACTTCAATGATTTCTTCTGATTAATGTATCCAAGATCAGTTCAGTGTCATCCGAAATGATAACAATCTACAAAACAATCAACAACAAAAAATTCACCATCAAATCAAACTAAGAAGAAAATTTTCAGACTGTCAATGAGATGAAACAGCTTTATAGGCAGATCTCCCAAAAGTCAGGCCCATACCCTCCTGAAGATAGAAATTAAAATGTTTGAGAAATCACATAGCAAGGAAAGAACTAATTCAGTTATTTTCTAAACCCCAAGTAATTCCTTCCCCAAAGTACCAGGGAATACACATTCAATTTCTTTTCTTCATAAGAATAAGGAGTGCCTTCAGTTCTGCCCTTTCAAGAGGTCACACTGTGATCTCATAAATATGCTGACAATGGACCACTCTTAATTATCACGTATAGCCTCCACCTTCCCTGTCCTCTGGCTGCACATCTCCTGAATCTTCCTCATTTCTTACAGATACTAAAGTCTACCAAATATAATAACTAAAAGCACAGAGACTCTGGGATCACTCACTAGTTCATTGTAATCCAGTCATGTAATTAACATAATTTACACAAAGTATATATCAGAAAGATTCCCAAAGGGTTCACACTTCTGAAGAAACATGCTAAATACAATGCTTGGATTCTTAGGAAAAAATTATAACTTTTTAACAGATTTCAGTAAAAGAATGAAACCATAGAGTCAGAAAGAAGAAGTGAGACTATTTGGTGAAACTTTACTTTTGCCTTTGCTGGCAAAGGCTAAGGGACCAAGATTATTTTGCAAGCAGCATGTTTGTGCACATGATTCTGGATGTCTGCATAGGAGCATTGTTTTCTCTGAAATCTAGAGAAAGAGCTGTAGTCTCCCAGTCACTACAGAAAAAGGAGCCATGTGTTATGTTGCAGATGGTCGATTTCCTCTGGTCACATTTACTCATTGTGCACTGGGAAAGCAAGAAGGAGTGTGAAATAATTTGATGGAACAATGCTTTTCATAAAGGCACAGTGGACTATTTATTTTTGAAAGGTCAGTTAGGAAAGGGTGTCATTGCATTGTGGAGTAATACATATGAAAATTAGTTAAAGTCATGAACCCCTACAGGGGGTCCCAGATTGAAAAATCACCCAAAGACCTACAGTAAATGCTCTGTTAACTGGCATGGTTAGGGAATGAGGACCTCAGGCCAATAATATGTGGCAGTTCAGTTGCCATTTTGATCTCTGTCCTACCTAGATCTGAAATATTCAGGAATTAAGATAAAGAAGTGAAGAAACACAAAGCTTCTCTCAGACAACCTGGCCCCAGCTCACAACAGGTGTGGGGTGTTGATTAAGTGATCTAACCTTGCCAAGCCTTAACTTTCAGATCTGGAAAATGGAGGTAACTGTGGAATAAATACCATGCCAGGACTTTCACTTTGGGTTAATAATAAGCATTTCCAGGACAGGATTTGCTCTTTTTTTTTTCCTAGCACAAGTGAAAAAGTGGAAAAACAAATGAATACTGGTTTTTAAGACCCTGATTATTAGATGACTAAGGAGAGTGACCCTGGGATATGAAAAGGGCATGAGGTGAGACCTGTGACAGCCCTGGATTGCTGCCCAGGTAGTTTACTGCTCACTGGGCAGAGAGGGAACTCCGGGTATGATCCAGCAGATTCCCTGAATTAAAGAGACAGAGTTGAGTGCCAGGAAGACCAAAGCACCTAAGTTCACAAGTACTGAGAAAAGAGTCTCATAGAAAGAGAACCCTGGGGACTGCAGAAGTACCCTCTCAAGTTCAGCAGTGTCCTGATCAGCACACACAAGGAAAGAGAAGGACTGAGGTGGTGGAAAGAAACATGGCAGGACTGGAAGGAGCAATGCTCAGTGCATGCACAGGAGCTGGAAGGCCCATTGTTGGCTGAAGTGGGAAGAACTTGTGAGCCACATGCAATAGGTTAGAGGGATCATAAGGTCTTACCGTGGCAGTAGGGAAAAATTAGCCCCAAACATGGCTCTGCTGCTGCATAACAAGTTTTAGAAGTCCTGAAAGAGTTCAATGGTTTCCAAATAACAGAGTCCCAGAACAAAACACAAGAATATTTATAAAAAAATAAAAATATCCAACATCTTGAAAGATAAAATACACAATCTCTGGCACTCTATAAAAAGTGTCAGGTATGGAGTGTAGAGTGCCTTGGTATATCCCTGTAATCCTGGCAGCTCAAGAGGCAGAGGCAGGAGGATCACACGCTCAGCCTCAGCACCTCAGAGAAGCATCAAGGAACTTAGTGAGACCCTGTCTCAAAAATCAAAAAGATGAAGGACTAGAGATGTTGCTCAGTGGTAAATTACTCCTGGGTTCAATCCCCAGTATGAAAAAACAAACGACAAACAAAAACCAAAAAATAAAATAAAATAAAAGGGTATGAAAAAAATAGGAAGATATGGTCAATAAGAAGAATTAATCAATTAACCAAAACTGATCCATAACTCATAACTCATAGATGGTAGAGTTGGCAGACAAGGACTTTCAAACAGATGTTCAAAAGCTAAGTAGGGATGCATATCTGAATACAAATACATACATAGGGATCTTATTTCCTGTTCTTGTTCTGGCATACTTACTCATATAGAATGCATACATAAAGATCTTATTTCTTATTCTTTTCCTAGTATTGGGAATAAGCACTATTATGATTTGGTTCATATGAAATCTTCCATGGTTTTATTTGAAATGTCTTTGTGTTGAAGAAATTCTATGTTTTCTTTTTGCTGTCAAAATTAAACTGCTGTAACATGGGCATAATACCCTGCAAACATTCACACTTATAATCACAGTCATGCGCACCCCAGTTCTTTCCTGACAGCTTGCAAATATCCCTTTCTCCTTTGCATGCAGGCTTCACAGTTACAAAGATGAAATTTCTTTGGCCATTTCTTCCCATGTTTACTTAGCTCAGCTTCCCAAGAGATTTTAAAGAGTACCTTAGACACACCTAGGAAAAATATGCATTTCTTTTCATTACTTGGCTAAAGGCAAGACTTTTTAAATCTCCATTTACCAATGGATCAGTGCTCTCAAGTGCACTGTGTATCAACAAATTGAAGATGCTCTTGATAAAGATTCACTTTTCTGTCTCAAAAATCCCCTATCATCTTCCCATTTTCCTTTGCCCTTGTTGTGCACAGTCATTTGTTACTCATAGAAAGAATTGTTCTGGTATCTCTGAACCTCTGGATGCTGGTGGAACATATAGAATACAATCTCTCCCCCCCCATCCTCCCCCAAGTGCTTATTCTTTGTAAGCCTATGGAACATAGTAATTGAATAATGACTTCCTCCCCATCAGTGACAGTTCATTCCTAAAACCAATTAATGTCTTAGCTTGGGATCCCCAGAAGCAGATCTTGATTTGAGGATTTGTGTCCAATGATTTGTTGAAGATACGCAAGAGAAATTTGATAGGGAATGGAGGCAGCAGAACAGGGCACAGGAAGGAGCCAAGCAAGGGTGTGATCCTAGGAAGAGTCATCCTGACCCTGTGGATGGACTTCGGCATGTGACTTACACCTCAACATTTGCCTTCTTTGAGGTTTGGGTGCTGGGCTTCCCTACTCTCACACAAGTCAGCCATTTGCTGAGGAAGGGTTGAGGAGAGATAAAATCTCAGACTCTTTCAGTTCTCTGAATATCCATGTTTCATCCCGAAACAAGTCAAGACATAGGTCATGAAAAGTAAAAACACATAGAAGCCAGGGGGGAAAGAAACAAACCCTGAAAGGATCCCAGGGTATCTAGCCAAAGCTGTGTCCCTGGCTCTTAAATCTTCTCCAAGTCCCTCTGTGTTCTGGGCACTGGGCTCAATTTTTGGAACAAAGTAATGAGAAAAGGAGACTTATTGCT
Source organism: Sciurus vulgaris (assembly GCF_902686455.1). Classification (NCBI taxonomy): domain Eukaryota; kingdom Metazoa; phylum Chordata; class Mammalia; order Rodentia; family Sciuridae; genus Sciurus; species Sciurus vulgaris. The sequence goes on from NC_136466.1 coordinate 116,048,139, forward strand.
CATTAAGTTAAGTTTGAAATAGAATTGAGAAAGAAAATCTGGATCTTAAGCCAATAATCACACCAATGAATAAAACATTGCAAACTGTGAAGTGCTCTGAAAAAAGTTCTCAGAACATTTATTAGAGGAACTTGATTCAGTCTTCTGTTCACTTAATAATTTTGTTAGATAAAAAACATTTTCACACGAGTAGTGTCCCAACAAAATTCTCCAAGTCAAGATGAAACACTGTGAAAAGCCTTTAAATAGTGTATCAGAGAAAAGGAGATAATGTCAGGGTATTTAGATTGGGTGAACTAAAGAATATTTACAGTCCAAACTTTAGACAGGTATCAACACAACACAAACAGTCGGAATAAGAAAGTCATGCACCAAAACACACAATGGCATGGTCTACTTTGGAGGTGTTATAGTTTGGATATGAGGTGTCCCTCACGAGCTCACATGTTAGACAATGCAAGAAGGTTCAGAGGAGAAATGACTGGGTTCTGAGAGACATAACATCAGTGAATTCATCACCTATGGGATTAATTGGTGGTAACTGAAGGCAAGGGGGTGTAGCTGGAGGTGTGGCTTTGGGGTATATATTTGTATTTGGCAAGTAGAGATCTCTCTCTCTGCTGACTGATTGTCATGTGAGCTGCTTCCCTCTGCCACACTCTTCCTCCATGATGTTCAGCCTCACCATGAGCTCCAAGCAATGGAGGCTGCTGTTTATGGATTGTGACCTCTGAAACCATGAGCCCCCAAATAAAATTTTCCTCCTCTACAATTGTTCTGGTCAGATCTTTCGGTCACAGAGGCAAAAATGGCTAACCAAAACAGATGGCACACATGATTTTTTGACTAGTAATAATGTTTGAACTTGCCACATTTTAATAATTTGGATCTGGAATATCCCCCACAGTTTCACGTACTTACAGGATCGGTCCAAATGTAGTAATGTCCAGAGGTGGAATTTGGGGGAAGTAATTGGATCAAGAGGGCTCTGACCTCAGTGGGTTAATTCATTTGATGGATTAATAATCTGAATGGATTACTGGGAAGTGAAGCCTAGTTTGGAAGTAGGTCCTGGTGAGTGCCCTGGAACAGTTTATCTTACCAGCCTCCTCCCCTTCTTGGCTACTATATGCTGAGCAGCTCTCCTCTGCCACTCCTTTTTGCAATGATATTTCAGCCTTGAAGCCAGCTGATCATAGACTGAAATCTCTGAAACTATGGGCCAAAATAAATCTTTCTTCCTCTAAGTTGTTCTAATCAGGTATTTTGGTCACAGAGATGAAAAACTGACTAACACCCATATTGGATATATATTCTGCTAGTCAACCAATCATAAATTAGGTGCTATCTTTATAACCCGCTTTCAGAAAGCAAAATAGAATAAAGAGAGAGGTGAAGAAATATGCCCATGATCACACATAGGCAAGTGGTTGAAGGAGTCTCTCTGAATTCAAAGCTGAGCTGCAAACACTTTTTTAGACTGGCCAGAAGAACAGTAATCACTTGTGTGAAAAAACTCTCCTTGAAAGAAGTAGAAAGCACGACAGGCTGAATTCAGCAGAGTACTAACTAACTAATAAGAACTTACTCAAACCATTCTGGCTCCTATGGAATCATCTGGAGCCTCTGGTTTTATCAAAATGCTTCATTGCCTAGTAGGAAAGTACGTTATGAAACTTCCTCTGTGGCCATAAACAAACCATACTAGACTGTATTGGTTCCAGCATTTCCATCAAGGACTATACAGGGTTAATGCCTGAAGTAGGTTCCTGAGAGCTGCATGATCATGATAACTTGTGTCACCACAGCAACAGTATCTTTCACCGAAGCATGGGGGTGGCTTGTCAGATAACGCACTCTGTGCCTCCCATGAGCAGTTCAAATGCATGGACTTCACCTCATGAGTCTGTTACCCATAAATTAGACTGGACTGAGACTGGTTTGGTCCTCTCTCATATGGCAACTCTGAGAGACTGGTAGTGACTGCCTACAATACTGCCAAGAATCCAGAGGCTGTGTACAGGCACAGCAGGAAAGAGCTACAGGGTGCACCTGTGTGAGTTAAAACGGGGAGGACGCGCTACACCTGAAAGAGTGTCTCCCAAACTTACCCACTTGTAAGAATCACAAGGAACTCAGGTTTAAAATGCACATCCCCAGGTCTGTGGCAAAGCTACCAAACCCAATTCTGCAGGATTAGTGACTGGGAACTAGGACTTTAAATAACTGCCCCAGGTGATCCTGTTAATTTTGTGTATCTGGGAAACATTACGTTCAATTATTTTTTTTAATTATCACTTATACACTTCCAGGTAATATGGGGTCCACAAAATATTCCCATTGGTAAACTACTTTTTAAATTCATCTCTTTCATTTTTAAAATTTTTCCTGTTTTTATTGGTGATTTATAGTTGTACATAGTAGTGGGATTGTTTGTTACACAGTCATACATGCACACAATATCACCATACATTTTGGCCACTATCGTTCTCCATTACTTCCCCATTCCCTTCCTCCTCTCTTTTCACACCCTGGTTCCTTTCCTCTACTCTATAGCTCTCCCTTCAATTTCCATAAGCTCTCCCTATCTTTCTTTCCCTTTTTCCTAACTTCACATATGAGAGAAAACATATAACCCCTGACTTTCTGAGTTTGGCCAATTTTTCTTAACATAATGTTCTCAAATTTCATCAATTTTCCTGTGAAGGACATAATTTCATACTTCTTCATGACTGAATAAAATTCTATTAGATATATATACCATACTTTCTTTATCTACTCACCTAGCTTAGTTCCATAGTTTGGTTACTGTGAATTGTGCTGCTATAAACATGGGTATGCATATACCATTGTAATATGATGACTTTAATTCTTTAGGATAAACACCTAAAGTTAGGTGTAACTGGATCATGTATAGGTTCCACGCCTAGTCTTTTCAGCAGCCTCACATTAATTTCCATAGTGGTTGTACTAATTTATAGTTCCCATCAGTAAACTATTTGAATAATACATTCCTTTTCTTTAGCTGCATGCACAGCAGGTGCAGTACATGTGACAAGGATGGGTTTTCCTACAACTGAGCCACTTCGAGAACTAGCAACAGGGTCTTCCCTTTCATATCATCTTGCCTCCTCCAAGATTTAGGAACTCATATTTCCTTATGAGCATGGCAGGAAGTCAAAATTGTCCTGAGCCTCAGCTAACACTCAAGTGAGAGACAGAAGTCCTTCTGTCACAAAATCCATGAGATACGTGAGCAAGAAGTTGCCAATGGGATGCTCTTTGTTATTCATGATGAAAATAGCTGCCTTCTCTACAGAGACTGTGGACGTTGTCCATCTGAAGACCAGACTCCTGGAGGCATTGGTGCAGTGCCACGTGCGTGGTTCCTGGTTTTGACCACTGGCAGCTTCTGGCATTCTACTTCTATTATAAGTCTATTATATTTTCTTTATCCATTCATCTGTTGGTGGCACCAAGACTGATTCCATATTGTGACATGCAAGTGTGTCTTTGGTATGCTGAGACCATTTTCTTAGGAATGGAATAATTTCATTTCCTTTGGTATATATACCCAGAAATGGGATAGATGGATCATACAGTAAGTCTATTTTTAGCTATTTTAGTTTTGATACTAAAACATACTGTTCTCTATAATGTCGGTACTAATTTAAATCCCCACCAACAGTGTAAAAGAGTTCCCCTTTCTCCACGTCCTCCCCAGCCTTTGTTATTTGTGTTCTTTTGAAAATAACTATTCTGACCCCTATGAGATTGATTTGCATTTCCCTCATTCAATGATAGTGACTTAACTCCCCTAGTGCCCTTTTTATATTCATAATTTGTGTATATAAATACTTATGTATATTTTTTTCAAGGTTCAGCTCAAGTCCCCCTTCCAGGAGGACTTCCTTGAGTATCTCCTTTCCCTCTAAACGTTGGAACTTTTATCTGTATTTCTCAACATTTCATTTATTATTTCTATGATTTTCAGGTTTTTACTTATTGGAGGCAGATATTGTTTTCAACAACTTCACAATGCAAACTCTAGTGAATTTCATTCAAGTTGTTTCTTAGAAATCCCTTGAAGCAGCCTGTTGATGGCATCATTCCAGAGTCTAATTCAAGAAAAGTAAGTTGGGTCAAAACAATGCTCTCTGGGTGTGCAGGTCTTTGACTCCCTGACTTGTCATTATTCTCTTATTTATAATATGTGTCATATTTCCTCCTCACTTCCTTTATGGACAAAGGATTGTGTGTTTTCCTGTGGAGAAATGAACGTGGCTCAAGGCACGTAGTAAATTCCCACTGATGGCTTGATTGATTCTAAAGACACTAGGGCATTTCAGAGACTCTGATGTACTTTACATGGATGGATCTCCTGCAAATGTGGCCTTCCTAACTTACAAGGAGGCCCTCGTGGTCTTAGGTTGTGTTTTCAATGTTCTGAGGACAGTCCAGGAAAATGTGTATAACTGCAAACCCATGTGCTCTCCCCTCCTTCCTAAGAATATAAATGATAATTAAAGCCCATGAAATTTATTAAACCTTAAGGGCATGTTTCCATTTACTCTGAAAATTTGCTTTTGACTAAGGGAGAATTAAAATTCAAGAATGCTTGGGCTCTTGGACGCTCATTTCCTTTTCAAAACTTTGTGTCATTTCATAGCTGCCTTGGCATATTTTCGCTAGCCACTGAAGGAAAGATCATATTTTACCCTAGCATTTGTCTTCATTTTAGCAATGAAAATATAAGTGTTCAAAAAGCTCTGGCAGCACAATTCATATCTGAGGAGGTGATATTTCTTGCAAAACAATTCTTAATATTGAAAAACAAAACGTGGATGGGATTCCATGCTAAACTCCAGTAAACTCTAGCATCTTTTATGAAAAGAAGCAAGAGATAATAAAATGAGATCTTTAAACAATCAGTGAAGCCTATTCTAACAGCGAACAGGACTTTTATTCTTTACCACAAGTTCTGGCAGGGCTAGCTGGAACTGAAATGATGAGAGTTTGTATAATAAGAGCAATCTCCTTTCGCCACAAATCCCTCACCTCAGAATTTTATATTCTTGAACTCTAGAGTTCTTCCCTGGTAAAGAAACCACATGTATGTTGTTAGTGGTTTCTCTATGATGATACAGTAATTAGCGTTGGGCACTATTCTAATCAAGGTTATATAGACGTACACTTTGATCAGAAATTGAAAAAAGGGATCACAGACAAGTGAATAGCAGTGGTTTTTGAGCACGAGGCTTTGCTCAAATTTCTGAGGGATTCTTTTTGTTAATTTACAAGAAGAATGTAGTTTTTGGCCTGAAAATAGTTGAGAGGGGAAGGGTCATATTGTTCGGAATGCTCTAGTCTAAAAATCTTCGTACGTTTGGTGAACCTGTCACCTCAACCCAGATAAATTGGACAAGTATTTTGATTCACCTGAGCTTCAGAGAATTTCTGGGTGCCCAGCCATTGAAGGAAACTGGATCCAGCTAGGTATAAAGCATCATTCGTGACAATGTGTGTTCTCACATTGGAACTGACCTTTGATAATATCTGCCTGCTGGGGACTCCAGCCAGATTCTAATTGGATAACATTTTCCACATCTTCAACTCATCAGCCAACTGGCAGAGATAATTGAGGACCATTAGCAAAAAAAGGCATCATTATCTTTAGGTTAATCTGAGTAGAGTGAAAAATGAAAGACAGAAGCCAATGATAGATCATGGGCTTTGCAAACTGGTGTTAAAGAAACCACCATTTAAAAAAAAAAAAAAAGTAAAATTTGTTTTAATCAGTTATACATGACAGTAGAATGCACTTTGATACATCATATATAATGGAGTATAATTTCTCATTCTTCTAGTTATACATGATGTAGAATCCCACCAGTCGTATAGTTATATATGTACATAGGGTAATGTTTGATTTATTCTACTATCCTTCCTATCTCCATACCCCATCCCCTCCCTTCAATCCCCTCTACCTAATCTTAAGTAACTCTATTCTTCCCCAGCTCCCCCATCGCAAATTAGTATCAACATATCGCATATTAGTATCCACATATAGGATCTCTTCAGATCCTATAAATCTTCTGCCTTTTACTGAAAAAAAAAAAAAAAAAAAAAAAAAAAAACACCTTTTCAGACTCAGAATTGCACTGGAAGTTATAAATAACATGGTGCAAAAGTGTTCATTGCTTTTACTCCCAGGAAACAAAAATCAGTAAATCAGTGGTGATTTTTCTGATTACTGTTAAAAATACAGATCAGAGGAAAAATAAAAGGAAAAAAATACCATCAAACCAATTCAAAGCAAAGTCATAATTTAATATCCAGTACTTCGGACAGAAATAGACTCTAATTTTATCATTAGACCATAGACTGAGGGGGGAAAATGTATAACAGATTGGGGAAAAAAGTTAGAAGCAGTTGTTCAACATTCTTATCATTAGAAGGCCATATTCTTATCATGAAAAGGAAAATAAACACACCATCAATGAAAACAAGTCTCTTACTAGGCCACAGAGCCTCAGCATGAAATGACAAAAAAACAACAACATAGGCTTAATGGGTAGTGGGTCATGCCACTAAAAAATATTTGGTAATTCTGTCCTGTTCCTTTTTTCTATTTTTATTTAGCCTTCACTTTTATGTATCTTTGACATAGCAGAGAAGTCTAAGCAATTTGGGTAGTGTGTGAATGAGTTACAAGCTTGACTTCTGCAACAAAAATCCAAAAATAACAGGGCTTAAGTAGGCTAGTAGCAGTTTGAATACAGTGGGCATGGCATCTGGGACCCAAACTCCTAGTTTTTTGTTCCACCTTCTTTAACTGACATCTTTTATTTGTGTTCTAAAATAGCTATTTAACTCTTCTCTTCAGGTCTTCTTGCACAGCTATATTTTCTCACAAAAGGGTGACAAAAAGGTTTATCCCTTTTTCTTTAGGGGCTGGTTACAGAATCTTTATACATCACTTGGATTCATGCTCACTTGTCTGAACTTGGTCACATGACCACACTTAGCTGAAAGGGGGCTGGGCAATGTAGTCTTGTAATTGCAAGCTGTGTGCCCATATTAAAACATAGTAAGCTGATGCTTATTTTTAATGCCCAGTTCTTAATGCGTCTTTAGCATGTCACTTGACTTTCAGGGCTTTTATTATTTACAGAGACAAAACTTATTTCCAGTTATCACTTTATATAGTCTGGCAAGATTTCAGTATATTTTTTGTGCACTAGAACCTTGCACTAATGTTATTTGCCCAATTGTGTTAATTACTCCCTAATGGCCACTCTGACATTAGGCTTCAGTTATATATCATCTTTGCTTGCTATGACATTTAGGATGACACTCAAGTCCCACTAAACAGTGCCCTTTGGAGACTTGAACAGTTGGATTTGCTATTTGGGTATGTGTGAATATAAAATTTTTGATTTTGGTGGAGGTGGGTGAGGGTGATAATTTGAAGGAACAACTAGAGAAGCTGGAAAAAATATTTTAAACATTTGAAGGTATCACAGAGGAATCAGGGCAGTGATTTGTACTGAGGCTATATCCCAAGAGAAAAAGGAAGCTAAGAGGAGGTGTTTGGAGTTACTTTGCTGTTAAGGACAACTGTAGACTGTGAAAAGAACCTGAGCAGAAAGCATTCTTTAGCTTCTGTGGTGTCTGTTCACTCTTTGATAATCCTCAAGCTAGAGAGTGAGGACCTCAGTTAGGAACTGAGTAATTTCAATATGAGTTATAATTGTTACTTATTTATTTAAAGAAGTATGTTTGAAATTTTAATAAACTTTTTAATTTAATAAACAAATTTAATAAACTTTTTAATTTTAATAAACAAACTGCATAGAAAATAATTTAACAAACACCTATGAATTTAAGATTAAGTGAATTTTGTCTTTTAAAAAAAAGCACTTTATATTTATCTCTGTTTTAAAATAAAGAATAGATTCCAGAGGCAGCTGGAGTTCTGCCCTTGTCAATGAACCTCTTCCTTAGGAAATTTTATAATGATATTTTTGCAACATTTCTGTGCACGAACTTTTTACTGGGTATAAAAATTCAAACAGAATATGGGTTAATACTTAAAGCATTTTTATGTATAAGTGATGAATTTTCAGAAAGAGAAGTTAGGAAAACTACCCCATTCACAATAGCTTTGAAAAAAATAAAATACTTGGGAATCAATCTCACAAAAGAGGTGAAAGACCTCTACAATGAGAACTACAGAACACTAAAGAAAGAAACTAAAGAAAACCTTAGAAGATGGAAAGATCTCCCATGTTCTTAGATAGGCAGAATTAATATTGTCAAAATGGCCATACTACCAAAAGTGCTATACAGATTCAATGCAATTCCAATTAAAATCCCAATGATGTACTTCACAGAAATAGAGCAAGCAATTATGAAATTCATCTGGAAGAATAAGAAACCCAGAATAACTAAAGCAGTCCTTAGCAGGAAGAATGAAGCAGGGAGTATCACAATACCAGAACTTCAACTATATTACAAAGCAATAGTAACAAAAACAGCATGGTATTGGCACCTAAATTGACAGGTAGATCAATGGTACAGAATAGAGGACACGGACTCAAACCCAAATAAATACAGTTTTCTCATACTAGACAATGGTGCCAAAAACATGCAATGGAGAAAAGATAGCCTCTTCAACAAATGTTGCTGGGAAAACTGGAAATCCATATGCAGCAGAATGAAACTAAACCCCTATCTCTCACCCTGCACAAAACTCAACTCAAAATGGATCAAGGACCGTGGAATCAGACCAGAGACCCTGCGTCTCATAGAAGAAAAAGTAGGTCGAAATCTTCAACATATCAGCTTAGGATCAGACTTCCTTAATAGGACTCCCATAGCAAAAGAAATTAAAGCACGAATGAATAATTGGGATAGATTCAAACTAAAAAGCTTTCTCTCAGCAGAGGAAACTATCAGCAATGTGAAGACAGAGCCTACATAGTGGGAGAAAATCTTTGCCACTCATACTTCAGATAGAGTACTAATTTCCACAACATATAAAGAACTCAAAAAACTCTACACCAAAAATACAAATAATCCAATCAACAAATGGGCTAAGGAAATGAACAGACACCTCACAGAAGAAGATCTACAAGCAATCAACAGATATATGAAAAAATGTTCAACATCTCTAGTAATAAGAGAAATGCAAATCAAAACTACCCTAAGATTCCATCTCACCCCAATTAGAATGGTGATTATCAAGAATACAAGCAACAATAGGTGTTGAGGAGGATGTGGGGGAAAAGGTACACTCACACATTGCTGGTGGGGTTGCAAATTAGTGCAGTCACTCTGGAAAGCAGTGTGGAGATTCCTTATAAAACTTGGAATGGAACCACCATTTGACCCAGCTATCCCACTCCTTGGCCTATATCCAAAGGACTTAAAATCAGCATACTACAGTGATTCAGCCACATCAGTGTTCATAGCTGCTCAATTGACAATACCCAGATTGTGGAACCAACCTAGAGGCCCTTCAATTGATGAATGGATAAAGAAACTGTGGCATATATACACAATGGAATATTACTCAGCCATAAAGAATAATAAAATTATGGCATTTGCAGGCATGCTAAGTGAGATAAGCCAATCTCAAAAAAACAAAGGACGAATGATCTCGCTGATAAGCGGATGATGACATATTATGGGGGGTGGGAGGGGGACAAGAATGGAGGAGGGAGGAACTGTATAGAGGGAAAAGAGGGGTGAGGGGAGAGGAAAAAATTAACAATGAATCAAAAACCATTACCCTAGGTAAATGTATGATTACGCAAATGGTATGCCTCTACTTCATGGACAGAGAAACAAGATGTACCCCATTTGTTTACAATAAAAATAAATTAAAAAAATAAAGATTCATATAGGACATCAGCAAGTATTAATAATTTGTTTTTATCACTTAATATTGCTTTTGAGATCTATCCATGTTCTATTTTAGTCAACAGACCAAAGATCCTGACAAGAACAAATTTAGAGGAGGAAAAAGTGTATTTGGGGGCTCATGATTTCAGAGTTCTCAGTCCATGGATGGCTGCCTCCATTCCTTGTGGTTTGAGGTGAGGCAGAACATCATGGGGGTAGTGTGTGACAGAGGAAAGCAGCTGGGCATGTGGCACCAGAGAGAGTGTGGCTCCACTCACCAGGGACAAAATATATATTTCAGAGAATGCCCCTAAATGAGCCCCTCCTCCAGTCACACACTACCGCCTTCAGTTATCACTCAGTTAATCCCTACCAGGGGATTAATGCACTGAGTAGGTTAAGGCCCTCATAACTCACCTAGAGACACCTAATATCTAAACTGTAATATGTTCTATGTGAGGCACAAGGTAATTGATATTATACCTAGGGCATCACACCAGTAACAGAAGACTACCTCCTTTTCTCAGTTTAGTGAAACACCTCTCAGCTACGTGCCCAGCTTATATATATTCATATGTACACTGTTTCATCCCATCATGAAGGCCTGAGTTTCCATCTGACATAGTTTCTTACCAGCCTGAAGGATTTGTTCTTTTTATTTTTTTTGGAGGGTGGGAGGTACTAGGGATCAAACTCAGGGGCACTTGGCCACTGAGCCACAACCCCAGCCCTAATTCATGTTTTATTTAGAGACAGGGTCTCACTGAGTTTCTTAGCCCCTTGTTGTTGCTGAGACTGTCTTCAAATCGCCATCCTCCTGCCTCAGCCTCCCCAGTCCCCAGGATTACAGGAGTGTAGCACTGTGCCCAGCCTGAAGGATTTCTTTTAAAACTTTTTGTAGTAAATCAGTGTCAGTGGTGAATTCTCTCAGTTTTAATGTATATGAAAATGTCTTTGACTTTATTTTTTAATGAAATTCTCACTGGGTATAGAAGTCTAAGATGACAGATTTTTGTTGTAGATTTTTTTCCCCAGTATTTTAAAATGTCGCTCCATTATCTCCTGACTATATTGTTTCTAATGAGATGCTATCACATATTTTGTAAAAAATCAGTTTTCCCTTTTTTTCCTGCCTTATTTTTGGCTGCTTTTAAGATTTTCATTCACCTTGTTTTTTCAGTCACTTGCTAATGACTTACATAGGTGTGGTTTTCATTGAGTTTATTCTTCTTGAAGTTTTTAAAGCCTTTTGGAAATTTGGGTTTATAATTTTTATCAAAATCAGAAAATGTTTAGTCATTATTTCTTAACTGTTTTTATATGCCTCAGTTTCTCTCTTCCATCTGGGTTCTTAATAATGCTCAAGGTAGCTGCTTGTCCAGGGATAACATATATTTGCTTCTTGTCTGATAAAGTCTATTTACTTAATTTTATCCCCCATGTCTGAATTTTGATAGTGTCTTTTGAATTTTGCTTTCAGATTCATTCCAATTTTCTTCTGTAGTTTAAACTTCTTTTCAATATTCATTTTTTTATTTGTTCTAATATACATGACATAGAATGCATTTTTGCATTTTGATAAATCATACATATATGGGAGTATAATTTCTCACTTTTCTGATTGTACATATTGTGGGATCACATGGGTCGTGCAGTCATTTATGTACATGAACTAATAATGTCTGTTTGCTCTACTGTTCTTCCTACCCCATAGCCTTTCCCTTCCTTCACTTCCTTCTACCTAGTCTAAAGTAACTCTATTCTTCCCTAGTGTGTCCCCACATGATTGGAAATTAGCATCCACATATTAGAGAAAACATTTGGCATTTGGTTTTTTGGGTTTGTGACTGGATAAAGAAAATGTGGGATATATATATATATATATACACTTATATATATATATGATAGACTACTTTTTAAGCTCACCTAGTGATTTAAAAACTTCTAGATAATATATTTTAGTTTTAGAATTTCTGTGTGAATGTTCTTCATAATTTCCATTTCTCTCTTAAGCTTGCTGAGCCATCCTCTTGTTATGTCCAGATTTTCCTAAGCCCTCGAACATATATCTAACATCTACTTTAGAGTCTTTTTGCACTAATTCCAAAATTTGTCTCATTTCTGATTATGCTGATAGACTGTTTCCTCTCCTGGTTTGAGTCACGCTTTCTTGCTTCTTTATCTGTCTAGTAGTATTTTACTGTGTGCTCAACCATATAGATGCTACCTTGTTGAGAGTTTAGCTTATGAGCCTTTAAGGAAAGCCAAGTTTTAGGCTTAATCCTATTTAGGACTGATTTTGAGCATTTTAAAAATGAGTCTAGAATAATTCTTATACTTTGGTCAGAGTAGCTCCACTAAGGTGTGGCATTTCTGGGATTTTAGTTGAGTGTCTTGGGTTGTCTGTTTGTTGTCCATTTGTTTCCTAGTTCTGTGTCTCTCTTGGAATCTGTTTTGCTCACAGTCCCCAGAAGCTGTCCTTTGCCAGTCCTCCCAGAGTTTTTCTTTGTGCATGCTCAGTTTGGTACATATTTAGTCGGATGTCTGGCAGACACTTCTGGAGATTTCTGGAATCATTTCCCTATTCAACTCTCTCTTCCTGATACTGTGCTTCCACAAATCCAGCCCTATCAGCAGCCCCTAGCCCCAATATCTGCATTCTCCATCTAGGAGACCACCAATCTCTGATAGGTCCCTACCTCCCTGTGCCCCAGCTAGGAAAATGCCCTCAAGCAGAGAGCTGGGTGAAAAGTGTTCACCCTTCTCTGTGGGTCACAGCCTGTGTTACCGGATGCCTGAGAGCTGCCCTTCACATATGTCGTGTTTTCCTTATTTACAGGGGAAAGATGAAAGTGGTCACATAACTCAGAGCCAGAACTAGACGCTTCTATGTATGGATTTTTAAATCTCTATTAAATTTAAATTCCTACTTCATCATTTATTTTCAGTATTATAATTTGTGCTCTGTCCCCTTTTTTTCTTGGACAATCAAATTATGGCTATTTTTCTAGTGTGTATTGTTTCTTTTTTCAACATTCATATGAATTATTCAGTTGTTTTTAATCTTTTGAGTTCTATGCTTGGCTCATTAATTTTCAACATGTTTTAATTTTCCAGCATGTTCACTTAGGACTGTGAATTTCCCTTTAATTTTTGTTTGTTTTACTGGAGATTGAACCCACGGCCTTGTACATACTAAGCCTGGACCCTACTAATGACTTCATCCCGGCCTCTCAAAAGTTTTGATATGTAGTATTTCTGTTATTTATCTGTTCCAAATACTTTTACTTGTAAGGTTTTATTTTCCCCCTTTTTTTGTTGTAGTAAATTTATATTATAAAATCTTCATTTTAACCATTTCAAGTTATAATCTGTGACGTTAAATTCATTCAGAATAAATAGGTTAGGGCTGGACATGGTGGTGCACACCTGTAATCCCAGCAACTGGGAAGGCTGAGGAAGGAGAATCACAAGTTCAAGATCAGCCTTAGGAATTTAGTGAGGTTTTAAGCAATTTAGCAAGATAAAAATTATAAAGGGTTGGGAATGTGGCTCAGTGGCTATATGTCCCAGGGTTCAATTTCCCAGTACAAAAAAATTAAAAAATAAGTAGGTGGGTATCCCACATATAATATTTCTGTGAATTATCTCTCTATACTAGGTTAAGTATGAGTTCATGCTGATATATTCAGCTCTAATCCATTACCTCCTGGATCACTCTAGCCTTCTCCTCTTGCATATCTATAATCTCTCAGCATAATAAGAAAACAGGCTCTCACTATCCACCATCTAGGATTTATGAAGATAATGTTAACCCGTGTTCTCATGGGGATATCTTTATCAACAAGAGTGAAGTGTTTCTGTTCAGTTTTTTGGCCTTTAGGTTTATAGTTTCCAGTCACTTTCAAAGTTACTTAGATTTGTTCCTTTATCCCCCATAGTCTTAGGTGAAGTTGATGTATACATTTAAAATACAGTGAGATTTTCATTCACATTCTGAATTCTATCCTGGAATATCCTGATCTTCTGAATGACTTTTTCCAATTGCATATATTAAGATTTTTTCTTAGTTTCAGAGTGCAGGTATAGACCATTAAATATCATACAGAATAGATGAACCACTCAAAAAGTACCTTCTGTGCTTCACTTATTAATTATTCCTTGTTACCCACTAAACCTCTGCAACCACTGATCTTTTTATTTTCTCTGTAGTTTGAACTTTTCCAGGGTGTCAGATAATTGGAATCATCCAGTTTTTATCCTTTTCAGACTAGCTTTTTTCATTTAGCAATATTCTTTTATGATGTCTTATCATCATCATCCTCTCTCTGTGTGTATCTATCTCTCTGTCTCTCTCCTTTGCTGAATAATATTCTGTTGTGTGTATTTGTAATAGCCTAGTTACCCATTCACCCACTGAAGGACATCTTGGTTACTTCCAGTTTTGAGGGATTATAAATAAAGCTCCTATAAACATTCATGTGCTGGTTTTTACATGGGTGTACTTTTCAAATTAGTTGGATGAATCCCTGGGAGCACATTTGCTGTATTATGTGGTAAAACTATGTTTAGCTTTGAAAAATTCTGACAAAACTGTCTTCCAACATGACTGTACCATTTTGCATTTCCACTAGAAATGAATAAGATTTCTTGGTGCTCTGAATTTTCTCCATCAGTTAGAACATGTTAACCCATTTTTTAAAAAAATTTAACCCTTCTAATATGTGTGTGGTAGTATCTCATTGTTTTCATTTGCATTCTCTGCTGATACATAACACTGATCACACAAAAAATATGTATAGATGAGCATATGTAAATGTACTTCTTCTTTGTTGAGATGTCTGTTCAGATCTTTTACCTACTTCTAAATTAGGCTGTTTTCTTATTGTTGAGTTTAAGTGTCATTGAATGTTTTAGATATAAATCTTTGTAAAATATGTATTTTGCAAATATTTTTTTCCAGTTTATGATCTGTCTTTTCATTCTCTAAACAATGGCTTTTATAAAGCAAAAAAAAAAATTAATTTCAATAGAGTTTTACTTATTAAACTTTTTTTCTTTCATGGTCATGCCTTTAGTGTTGCAGCTCAAAGCTCATCACCAAACTCAAGTTCACAATATTTCTCCCAAGTATTCTTCTAGAAGTTCTATAGTATTTCATTCTATATTTATCTGTGTGATCCAGTCCGAGTTCATTTATATGTAAGTTGTGAAGTCCATATCTAGATTCTTTTTTGTGCATTCGAATGTCCACTTATTCATGTCCAGCACCATGTTCAGAGAAGACTGCCCTTTCTACATTTGTGTAGGTCTCTTTCTGGCTCCTCCATCCCAATATTTTTTGGGGAGTGTACCGGGGATTGAACTCGGGGGCACTCAACCACTGAGGGACATCCCAACCCTATCTCCATCTCAATTCATTAGTCTCTTTGTCTGTTCTTTTTACTTAATTTTTACTTGCTCTAATTTGTTGTACATGACAGTAGGATGCATTTGAACATTTCATGGATCATACATAAATGGAGTGTAATCTCTCACCACCCTCTCTTTATAATTGCTGCTTAGTAAATCTTGAAATCAGCTAGGACGAGTCCTCCAAGTTGGTTCTGTTCCTTCAGTGCTTTACTTTTTGCTTTTGCCTTACCCTCCTGCTCTAACATTTGCCAAAACGGCATTAGATTTGTAATTATTTGTAAAAATACTAGATTTGTAAATGACACTTTTATATTTTCAATTTTCAAACATTTTCAAACGTTTTACAGACTTTAGAAATTTTAACTCTGGTTATCCTCTTCTATATGCCAGTTTTCTAAGGTTTTTGTTTCAAGTTTTCTTTCATGGACTCCACATTGTCATAATTATTTTCATTTTTTGTATTAACATGTGTTTAGGTTTATCCTATGTTTGCCAATTGTTTTGCCCATTATTGCTCTTGGAAATTCTCTTTTTCTTTCTGGGTTCAATTTTCTTCTTTCTGAGGTAAATCTTTTAATAATTGTTTTAGTGAGGGGTATGTGGGTGGTAAGTCTCTCTGTTCTTTTTTTCTAAAATTCTCCTTGTTATGCTTTTACTCTTGATTGATGGTTCATCTAGAATATAATTCTAGGTTGACAGTTATTTTTTCTCAGCATTGTGAAGACACTGTTCATTTGTACTATGGCTTCTATTGTTACCATGAGAAGTCTTTGTCAGTAGTTTCTCCTTTATCTTACATAAACTTTTAATTCTTGGATTTAAGGATTCATGTCTTGCATTAATCCTATAAAATTCTCAGCCATCATCTTCTTTATGACTCTTCATCATTCTTCTCCTTTATGTCTTGAATTCATAGTAGATCTCATTTTCCCCTCTGTCACTGCATCTCTCATTTTTTTTTTTTCAATTTCTTTATCTTCCTCTGCTGCATTTCCTCAGATCTGTCTTCTAATTCAAAATTTTTGTTTGGATCTTTCAGTATGCTCCATATGCTATTTATTTATTGCTTAATTTGAAAAGTTCTATTGGATTTGTTTTTATCTACCTGGGTTTTGTTTCTTGCATATTTCTTACACGTTTGATTATATTTACTATCTTTAATTATTTTGAGCATAATTTATATTATCCATTAGAGAATGCTGTGTTATAAAAGCACTGTTCTTCTAATGCTGCTACCTATCATGTCTTTAGTTTTTCACCCCTTTTGGATTATTTGCTTGAGAAAGCTTAATTTTAGAGATACTTACATGTGGGAGTCATTGTCACCTGTGATGTCAATGTGTCTAGTATGTTCTCAGGATAATCACTAATACTGAAGCACTTTGATGTTAATTTCTCAGTTTGGAGATTTGTGAACCTGGAAGATTTTGAGGGAGTGTAAATTTGAACCCCACACTAGTGCATGAAGTAGACTCAGAGAATACATTCTTAAGACACTCAGAGAAGGGTAAAATATCCTGTTATCTTCCTTTATCAAAGGCATACATTTTTCAGTTCAACATTTTATTGAAGCTAAGTGCTTCGAGGTTTTCAACTCTCCCTTACGAAATTTATTCTGCTACCTGAGGAATTTGAAATAAAACCTCTTAGGACACCTGAACCTGTTCCACAGACACACCCACTCTGGGTTAAGGGGCCATGGAAGCGTCCCTATGCCTCGTGAAACTATACTGTTTTTCAGGTTATCTGCTAATCTGGAATCTTTCAAACTTTTCCCGCTACCTCAACTATGCTTTTTAAACAATGTTACATTTTATGCATTTGTGAAGGAAGACATGGCAGAACTCAAGTAATTTAATTCACATTATTTTAAAAAGGAAAGCAATGCATTTGCTTTTAAAAAAATTAAATTTTATTTGTTCTTATTAGTTGTCCATGACAGTAGATGAATATCTCAAATTCTGAAGAGTTTGATGAAGTTTGTATGCCAGTTCTGAAGTTACTATCTTATTTAGTTCACCTAGTCACACACAGGAAAATGCAGCACAAGGCCAGTGTAATGATTCCAATACAGGAATCTTGTTTCCCTAGTTTGTGTCCTGTAGCAAGTGTTTTCCTGCATCTAACAACCCTGTGAGTGACAGCCCTGTGAGTAATCGTACAAGCACTCAATGCAAAGTTTTCATGAATATATAGAAACCACACTTCAAATTATGGCTCAAATTAAGATATGGAATACATGAATTAAGTATATTTTATGTTTCCTCATACTTTGTTTTAAATTTGTTGGGGTGTGTTTTGCCTAGGATTGAGGGCTATGGTTTGAATATGGTTTGAGATATTCCCCAAGGGCTCCTATGCTGGGAATTTGGTGCCCAGTGTGGTGACATTGAGTGATGCAGAACCTTTAAGAGGCAAAATGTAGTACAAGGTAATTGGGTCATTGAAGACAAAGCCCTTAGAAGAAATTGATTTGGTTCCTGAAGGATCCTGGTTTCCACCAAAGATCCAAAGGGTTATTACAGAAGAGAATAACCCTTCTGGCTCCTACCCTCTGTCTGGTGTCACATCTCCCATGTGACCTCACCATGTGACCTCAATATGTGACCTGTCTCTTGTTCATGCTGCCACTATGGCATCATCCACCAGGTCTTCACCAGAGGCCAACAACATGGGGACATCTAATCTTGGACTTTTAGTTCCTAAAATTGAGTTTAATAAGCTTTTTTCCCCTAGATGGCTAATGATGTCAGTAAAACTAGGTCAATGGTTTCAGGGGTTTTTCTCAAGACACATATTTTAAAATATACTTTACCTATTGAATAGAATGGACTCATCATTTGATGACTAAGATAGTCTGAATTTTAATGATGAATAAAGTATATTAGGAGTTCACATAGTAAGAGTTCTGATGAAGGCCAAATTGAGCTAAATGTTGGAATCTCTCCTGACAGATCCTCCTGATCTTTAAGATCAGGGCTTGTGTTGAATAATTATACTATGGGGCCTGTGAAGGTCTTTCAGGAAAAGTAAGATTTTGTTAAAATTGAATGAAGGAGAATAGCATGTGCAAAATGTCTGAGGCCTGAACATGCCTGGTGCCCTCAAGGAACATTAAAAGGTCAGTGTAGACAGAGCACAGTGAAGAATAGAGGGAGCAGTAGGTGATGAGGTCAGAGAGGTAACCAAGGAGCAGGAGGTAGTGAGGACTCTGGCTTTCATTCTGAGATTAGAACCACCAGAGATTTGGAGTAGAGAAGTAGTTACTTCCTTTTTGGCGAGTTCATTCTGTTATGTTGAGAATAGACTGAAAGAGGCAAAGGCAGAATAAGAAAACCAAGAGCAGGTTATTTCAGTCTTTGAGACAAGAGCAGATGGTGACTTATACCAGAGCAGTAGCGGTGGAGGTGGTAAGAAATGGCAGATTCTGGGCCTATTTTCACTCACTTATTCAATAAATGATTACTGAGTAATGAGCATGTGTCTGGTGAGTCTGGTGATGCCTTGAGAATGAGAAATGCCATGCTGAGCATAATAAAGCAACAAATAAATAAAAACCTCACTGTTCCTATTCTCCTTGAATTGTGCTTGTTGAAGAAGAGTTGGGGGTAGACATAGGCAGAAGACATGTAACCAAATAGTGAAAATTAATTTCAGAGAGGAGTGCACACTGAGAAAGAAGTTAACTGCTTCCATACAAGAGTAACCAGTTGGGTAGATGGAGGCTACTTTGCCTCTGTAGATTGTGTATGCAGGGAAGGCTTCTCAGAGCAGGAGGTGACCTATTGACTGGAGCACAAATGACAAGAAGAAGACAGCTAAGTGAAGACCTGGTGGATGACTGCACAGGTATATTGAGCTACAAATTCACAGATGGGAAAGCACCTGTTAACTCGGCTTGCTCAACATACAAACCTGTGGTCAAGTATGTGGCTGGAGATACCAGAACACTTGGGAACTAACAGCAGTGAGCCTGGGAAGGAAGACTTTAGAGGGCCTCAGAGACTACAAGAAGGAATGTGGAGTGTATTCTAAGCATTTTAGAAAGTCATTGGAGGGCTTTAAGTGAGGAAGTGGCATGATCTACTTTACAGTTTTAGAAAATCTCTGGCTACATTGAAGAGGATCTATTTGTTTGAGATGCACATGTGGAGAGCTCCTGCAGGCCTTGGAAACATGAATCTGGAGCTCAGGAGAGAAGCCAGGCTTGAAGATACAATCTGCAAGAGTATGGACGGTGTTGAAAAAGAAGGAGCTACGGGAAGTGATTCCAGAGTGAATTTGGGTGGCAGAGTCAGGATCAAGAGGACTACCCTGCTGCAGTCCAAAGGCCACTGATTTATCCTCTTCTCATCATGGAAAGACTAGTTATCTCCCATTCTGTCCTCCACCCCGCTCCAATCAGCTGTCCATCCCTACCATCCTACTTTATTTGCTTCTGTTCTGATCACCATTCCTTCCTTGAAATGTAAAGTGTATGGGCTTACTAAAGGAACAACAGGAGGTAGGCAAATTGGAATACTATTAGAATTATAAGACTCCAACAGAGAATACCTCCAACATATTAAGGACTAAAATGTTTTAAGGAGGGTTTACAGTATATTTGAAAATAAAATCCTGAGAGAGTTGAGACTGACTTCTCAGATTTCAACCGTTAACCTGTGTTTCTGATCACCATCTGCTCCTGGATTTACCCCCAGGTCAAGCTCTGCCACAGACCCTTGTGACCTCTAACTGGGCCTCCCAAGGGCTGTACAAACCTGGCATACCACCTGTGAGCTATTGCCCAACCTTCCAGATACTACCTTATGCCTGTTAGCCTGGATCTCTCTTCTGTACTTCAAATGAACATACTTCCTTTCCTATCACTTTTGAGCAGTTCTAGTTCTAATTTCTGGATTCTAGAGTCTATGCATCTCATGATAATTAATAAGCCTATCATCAGTCATGCCTTCCAATATGACATCCCAATTCACAATCCAGTTACAGTGTTCCTTAGCTTCCAGAAGATAGCTTAGAAAGCATTGAGTTTCAAATTTCTAAGGCAATTCTGTGCTTCTATAATGAAGCACATCCTTTCTCATATTTACCAGAATTAATAGAAGCACCAAAGGGACTAGTGACTGTAGTCACTGAGAATTCAGTGATAAGGTCTTTTTTATATCTTGTACTAGGAAAGAATGGACCAAATTTCTACAGACAATAAGGTTCACTCCATTAGTTATAAGTGCTCCTCTTAATTCTTGGCAAGGAAGACACAAGAGTCCTGTACAGGGAGTTAAAAGGAATTGAAAAGCAAATGTAATGCTAATCTTGAAGACCAACTTTGTTATTTTATAAATTTTTGAACCTACAATTCAAAATATATATAAACATATTTGTACATATATATTCAATATACATACACTGAATTGGAATATATACATCTCTTCTAATTCAATATTCAATTCAATATATATACATATATTACAGAGCCTATAATTTAATTGAGCTTGTTATGGGTTGAATTATCTTCTAATCCCAATCCTAATCCCAAATATTTCAATCCCAATTATCTCAGAAAGTATCTCAGAATGGAAGTTTATTTGGAAGCAGAGCCATTGCAGATAAAATCAACTAATTTGAGATATTATATGAGAATAGAATGGACCCCTAATCCAATATGACTTGTATCCTTTCAAAAGGGAAAATTTGGACACAACCACACACAGAGAAAATTGCAATGTGCAGATAAAAGAAGAGATCCACAGAAACTATGGAAAACTGAAGATTGCCAGCAAACCATCAGGAGCTAAAAAAGGGGCATGAAATGGATTCTTCCCACCACTCTCAGAAGTAGCAACCCTGCCAACACCTTGATCTTGGACTTCAGGCCTTTGGAATGGTTAAATAATAAATTTCTGTTGTTTAAGCCATCCAATTTGTGGTACTTTCTTACAGCAAACTTATACAAGGCTTGAGCTGACACAAATTATACTCCTCACAATATTTTATTGATATATTCAATTTTGCATTAATAAAAGTGCAGCTCAATTTGTCCACACTTTGGAATTTTGCCTGCACAAACTCTCGCCCCATCAAAATCATCACCAGGAGGAAGAAAAAACAAGCAGAGGGGTGTGTGTGTATGCAAACACATGCTCATTTTTCTGAAGAAACTGAAGGAGTGCTTCTTCATGCAGGAGTATTTCCAAAGAGGCTGAGGGAAGGAAATAACGTTTAAAACAAACATTTACTCCTGTTGCTAAGTCAATGCCTCACAACATTACTGTGGTATCAGACATGAAAATGAAGCCAGAATTATGCAGTTCAGCCTAATGCTGTCTACTTAGGCTCGACTGAGAGACAAAGAGAAATAGTTGCATTTTGTATGATGGGATGGGGGTGTGCAGCATGCATTTAAAAACCATGTCAGGACATTTTCGCATGTCAGAAAACAATCTCACGAACACATTTCATGAGCCACTTTTGTAGTCAATGAATTTTAATTATCCCTGAAGTTTTGGACAAGGAGTATAATACAAACCACTTCAATAATAGAAATCACAAGTGACTTTTATATTACCATAGGTAGTGTCAATCCCATAATTTCATTCTGATTAGTATTACATCATTCTTTTCCTGGAATAATTAATACTTTGTCCTATGAGTATATGCTTATGGAAATATAAGTTATGAACAGTGTATTTCTTCCATCCTGCTGACACAGTGAAATCTAATGAAATAAAAAATAGAATGAGACAGGGATGAAAGAAAAACACCAATTTCTTCTTTGTTGTTTTCAAATTTGTATAAAACCTAGGGATGAAGCAATCCACACAACAGGCCACATCTCCAAACCTGTCCTGGTTGTTTGACTTTAAGAAACATGCGCTGAATGGGACCCTAGGTTTCACACAACTGACCAAGGAGTTTGTAATCCCTGCTTCTATTCTGACTGCAGATTCTTCCACTGCCCCACCCTCACCCCACCCAGGCACACAGTTCAAGACTCCTGAGTAATCAGACAGGACCGAGCAATGCCTTCTATCTATCAGCCAGACCCTAGTCAACCTCACTTCTAAAACCTGTCAGTTAAAATTAGTTTAAGGGCCCCTGCTCACCACCCAACCCGTTTAGGAAGATTGCCCTGTCATTTTAATAGCTAGACCTGCAGGCAACATGCTCTCTGTTACGATAGGGTGAGGAGTGTTCAGCTTACCTAGGATCTGATGGGCACAGCAGCCTCCGTACTTTATAATAGTTCCTAGAAATATTTACAGAACACAGTGTTTTGCTCTGCAACATACAGCACACCGTGTGCAGGCACCCCCCAACCCACTGTGGAGCTGCTCGGGCAGTGAGAAACGTCAGTTTTCCCAAGAAGGGTCAGTCTCTCTCTTTATTCTGAGCCCTATTGAAGAGGCATTCAATTTAAATTGAAACAAGACACATTTAGATGAGATTTGAAGAGCTTAGTGCTCTAAGCTAAGAAGAATGGTTTGCTTTTCTAACAATCCGGAGTCTCTTCATGGAGTTTTAAACAATGTCAAGACAGATCTTCGCCCTTTCTGGAACACCTAAATCAGTGCATCTTAAAAGATGAGGAAGAAGTGTGCAAAACTAACATGGTGCCTCCTGGTTTTAGGATCCTGTGGTCTTGTTATGAAATCCATATGGATTTTTGGAAAAGTTTGTTTGCTCCCCACCGGGGAGCACTTCACATCTCACCCATGGGTGCCCTTCCTTTCTTCGTTTGTGCTGTCAATCCTCTTTAACCCCCTCTTCCTTCTCCGTGTGTGGTATTCTGAAACCGGTTCTACAGGATGCATTCATATAGTCTTTTCATGAGTAAAATTTTAAAATACAGCTTTTCACCAGAATTATCCACAAAGAAGAAGAAAGAATGAAGAAGGGAGACTTGCCCCTCCCAAGGACAAAGATGAGGCAAAGAATTTGAAGGTAAAGAAGATGGTACTGAAAAGTGTCCACAGCCACAAAAAAAGAACTCCCTCCATCCAACTTCTTGTGACCCAGAACACTGCAGCTATGAAGGAACCAGATACCTCAAAACATGCCCCAGAGAAACAAGCTTGCCCTCTATGCCCTCAGACTGCTCCCCTGGACCACTGAGTCAGCCATGAAGAAGTTAGAAGACAACAACACACTCACGTTCATTGTGGATGCCAAGGTCAACAAGCATCTGATCCAACAGCCTGCAGCGAAGCTCTGTTTCAATGATATGGCCAAGGTCAACACCTGCTCAGGCCTGACGAAGAAAAGGTGGCATATGTTCAGTAAGTTCCTTACTAGGATTCTTTGGTTGCCAGCAAAATTGGGATCATCTAAATTGAGTCCAGTTGGGTAATTATAAACATATTTTTTTTTTACTATAAAACAAAGTAAAATAAATAAAATTAAATTAAAAAAATAAAACAGTATAGTTCCAAAAACAGCTTAACACTTTCTGCCTTCAAGCTTTGTTTGCTCACATGGATCAAGGAACTCACCCCACTGCTATATTTCATTTTGGCTTGCTGGACTTAAGTTGAAGGTAGAATTGTTATGCTCCGATACATCAAAAAATGGTGAGGGTGAAAAGAAATGTGTATTTAAATAAGGACTCACTTCCTAAGGAGGAAATACTAATGGAAGAGAAAACCAGCTCATTGCAGAGGAAAAATTATTTTGACCTCCTGCCCAAGCTCGTGTGGGAGATACGATGCTCCACTGAGCTGCAATTAACTCTCATATTCCCAATTTTTTTTGTAATTTCATGAATGGTTTAACTAGAGGCAGGGACAAAGAGAAATAGCATTTCTACCCTGAAGTTTCTCCTCTTTGTGTGTCTATATCATGAAAGGCCAATGCATTGGAACAAATGATTTTTGCCAACTAATGGAAATTTGCAAACCCTTTTTGCACCTTTGTCTAGATTTTTAATCATTTCACTCAATAGAAAAAATGTGATCATGAGAATTCAGAGAGTGTTGATTTTTTTCATCCCTGCTGTGCCAATAGCTCTTGATTCAAATGCCATTATCAAATCATTTGTTTGTTAGTCCAGCAAAAACTTATTGAGCTCATAATATGTGCCAGATATCATTCTGGGTCCAGGATTACAGCTGTGAAGCATTTCACCGAGGTCTTCCTTCATGCACTCACAGACAAGATGGACATCAGACAAGTCAGTGACTGGTGCGTAGGGTGTCAGATGGCTGAAAGAGCTCTGGAGAAATACTGAGCAGAAATGGTGCTTGAGGAGTCAGGGAGGATGAATACTGTAGTGGAGCAGATGGGCAGGCAAGACTTGATTGAGAAGAAATATCTGAACAAATATCAAAAGAGGGTGAAAAGCTGGCTATGGGTATTTGCAAAAGAGTATCCCAAGCAAAAGAAATAGAAAATGCAAAGGCCGGAGCATGCAGATAATTTGTCAAAAGCATGCCCCCTCCCTTCTTTTATAAAATGAATGTCACCTGGAATGAAATTCTGCTCTAAGGAGAGTAGCCATCGAGCGAGTGTGAACTAAGACTGTGGCTCAGCAGTTTATGTGGCTCAGCAATTCCACTGGGGTGTTACTTACATCATGTTAGTTTCCTCTGTTTTTTTTTTTTTTTTTTTTCATTTTTAGAATTTGTTTTAATTAGTTGTACATGACAGTAGAATGCATTTATACATTTTGATAGATCACACATAAATGGGATGTAATCTCAATTTTCTGATTGTACATGTTGTTGGATCACATTGGTCATGCAGTCATATAGGTACATGAGGTAATAATGTGTTTGATTCTACTGTCCTTCCTACCCCCAGGCCCTTTCTCCTCCCTTCATTGCCCTCACCTAATATAAAGTAACTTTGTTTTATACTGCTAATATACAAATACTTTCTGAGCTTAAAATATATAACTTTCTGTTGCTGAAAATATGCAAACAATGAAGTTTATAGAGTCAAAGGTGAAATTTCCCCCAACCAGCTTCCCTTTTTCTACTTCCTGTCCACATACTGACTACCTCAATCCCAAAGAACCTACTACAAATAGTTTAACAAACATTTACCGGTCCTTTCTGTGCATTTACATACACATATGAATATAAAGACATATTTTTTCATGAATATGATCATACTTGACATATTCTCCACAAACTTACTTGTATTACTTAACAATGTTGGAGATTTTTCTCTGTTAATAATGAAGGATTCATTACATTGTTCAATGAAAGTATAGTATGTCATGGTAAGGATTTATCATGAATTATTTATAATCTCCATTGATGAACTTTTAAAAAGTCACATATATATATATATATATATATATATATTTATTTATATATCTCCTTCTACCCAAGTTATGGAGGACATGTGTGATTCTTTAAGATAAACATTCAGAATTTAGAGTAGAAGTATATGTGAGTTTATTTTTATAACAACTTTATTGAGATATAATTCATATACCATGAGTCTCACAAAATATACAATTTAATGGTTTTAGTGTATTCAGAGTTGTGTGTAATCATTACCAGAATCAAATTTAAAACATTTTCATCATTACAAAAAGATTCTTTTTTTAAAATTTTAATTAAAAATCATAAATTTACATAGGGCAATGTTGTTTGATTCATTCTGTTATTTTTTTCCCTTCCCCCCACCCCTCCCACCCCTCTTTTCCCTCTATACAGTCCTTTCTTCCTCCATTCTTACCACCCTCCTTATCCCTAATCCTAAACCTAACCCTAACCCTAATGCTAACCCTCCTAACCCCCTTATATGTCCTCATCCGCTTATCAGCGAGATCATTCGTCCTTTAGTTTTTTGAGATTGGCTTATCTCACTTAGCATGATATCCTCCAATTTCATCCATTTGCCTGCAAATGCCATAATTTTATCATTCTTCATGGCGGAGTAATATTCCATTACATATATATGCCACAGTTTCTTTATCCATTCATCAACTGAAGGGCATCTAGGTTGGTTCCACAATCTGGCTATAGTGAATTGAGCAGCTAAGAGAAATGCAAATCAAAACTACTCTAAGATTTCATCTCACCCCAATTAGAATGGCGATTATCAAGAATACAAGCAACAACAGGTGTTGGCGAGGATGTGGGGAAAAAGGTACACTCATACATTGCTGGTGGGGTTGCAAATTAGTGCAGCCACTCTGGAAAGCAGTGTGGAGATTCCTCAGAAAGCTTGGAATGGAACCACCATTTGAGCCAGCTATCCCACTCCTTGGCCTATATCCAAAGGACTTAAAATCAGCATACTACAGAGATACAGCCATATCAATGTTCATAGCTGCTCAAAAAGATTCTTAAAGCCATAACTTCTAATCCTCCATCCTTTCCAGACCAAGGGAATCACTACTTCTGACTCTACAGATTTGCCCATTCCACACATGTAATATAAATGGAATTATGTAATTTGAAATATTTGCATCAGTTTCTTTTATTGGTCTAATATTTTCAAGAATCACTCACAGTGCAGTACATGTCAGCACTTTCTTTTTATTGCCTAGTAATACTCCTTTGTATGAATATATTACATTTTATTTATCCTTTTATTAGCTGATGAGCAATTTACATTACTTAATCTTACCTTATTTTGAATAATACTTCTATGTATTTTTATGCATAATTTTTAAGCAAATGTGGTTATTTTAATCTTGAGTATATACCTAGAAGTGGAATTTGGGTATATCTAGGAGTAGAATTATTGGACCATATGTTAGCTCAATATTTAAATTTTTAAGAAACTGGCTAACTTTTTCCAAAGTAGATGTGTCATTTTAAAATTTTTATGTATTTATATTTACTGGTGTATTACAATTACACATAATAGCTGGATTCATTATGCCATATATATACATGCACATAATTTGATCAATCTCATTCCCAACACCTTCTCTTTCCCTCTTCTCCTTATAATTTTATATATTAGATGTATTTTTTAAATATAAATATTATTATAAATATTATTAGATATATTTATCTAATAATATTATAAATATATTATAAATATATTGTAAATATTATTAGATATATTTATATGTATACATCTATACATACACACACACACACACACACATACAGGATTCATTGTGGTATATTTGTTCATGAACACAGTATAGCTTGATAGATTTCATTTCCCAGTACTTTGATATGCCCTCCTCTCCTCCATCCCTCTCAATTCCCTTCCTCTATTTCATTGTTCTTTCTTCTATTTTCATATTTCTCCTGTCTTTTTTATGCCTCCTCAGCTTCCACACAGGAAAGAAAACATTCAACAATTGTATTTCTGAGTCTGGTGTTTTTCTCTTAGCATAATGTTCTTCGGTTCCATCCATTTATCAGAAAATGACACAACTTCATTTTTCTTTATGACTGCATAAAACTTCATTGTCTGTATATACCCCATTAGTCCATTTGTCTTTTGATTGGCACCCAAGTTGGTTCCATAACTTGACTATTGTGAATTTCAGTGCTATAAACAATTGATATTCATGTATCTCTATGATATACTGATTGTAGGGTTTTTTTTGTTTTTTTTTTTGTTTGTTTTTTTTTTTATAAATACTGAAGAGTGGGGTAGCTGGAATAGCTGGGTCATTTGGTAGTTCCATTTCTAGTCTTTTTTTGTTTGTTTTCATAGTTCTTTAGTTTTTTGAGGAATCTCTGTACTGCTTTCCACAGTGGTTGTACTAATTTGCAGTCCCATCAACAATGTATAAATGTACCTGCCTGCCACATCTTCAAAGGCAATTATTGATATATGTACTTTAGATGAGTGCCATGCTAACTGGAGTGAGATGAAATCTTGGTGTATTTTGATGCATTTCCCTGATTGCTAAGGATATTGGTATTTCTTCTTTTGAAAAATATGTGTAGTTCATTTGCCCATTTATTGATTAGATTATTTGTTGTTTTGGTTCTTTATATATTCTATGTGTTAATCCCCTATTAGAAGACTAGCTGTCAAAGATTTTCTCCCATTCTGTAGACTCTCCCTTCTTGCTCTGAACTGTGTTCTTGACTGCACCATCTTAAAATCCCATCAGCATTTGAAGATTGAAATTTCTTGACATCCTTCTCACATGTTATTATCTACTTTATTATAATTATTTTTATTGTCATTCTAGTGGGTGTCAAATGTCATCTCATTATAGTTTCATTTTCATTTTCCTGAATATAATGATACTGGAGAAATGTCTGTTCAGATTATTGGTCCATTGCTAATCTCTGTTATTGATTTGTAAGAGTATAAAGGTATACTCTAGGCAGAACTCTCGTCAGATATGATTTAAGGATATTTTGTCCCACTTGATACCATCCCAATAACACTGTCTTTCAATCTACGGTCATGGGATATCTTTCCACTTACTTGGATATTTTTAAACTTATTCCAACAATGATCAGAAGACGACAATGCTCAAGTCTTGTGTTACTTTAGTTTATTTTATTCTGTTTTTATTCTTTTCAATGCTGTTGTTCAAGTACTAATTTTCTTAATTTTATTTTTTCATGGCCAATGACTAGAAAGGCAATTGAGTTTGTATATATTAACTTTGTATTCTGCAGTATTTTTAAACTCATTTATTATCACTAATTGATTTTTTGAAAAATTCTTTAGGATTTTTCTACATACAATATTGTGTCATCTGCATTAAAAGTATGTTCAGTTTTTCATAAATGGCCTTCATCAATGTCAGGAAGTGTCCTTCTGTTCCTAGTTTATTAAATGTTTTTTTTTTTAATGAAGCAATGTTGAATTTTATACAGTACTTTACTGTCATACTTACCTAGATTTCTAGGACAAATCCCTCTTGGCATGCATGGAGGGGGTGGGGAGATATTTTAAACACATTATTCATATTATTGTATTCATATTGCTAGATTTTTGGTGAAAATTTTACCTATATTTATAAAATATATTAGCAGATAGATAGATAGATAGATAGCTTTGCCTAGTTTTTCTCTCAGTATAATATTGGTTATAAGATAATTTGGAATGTGTTCTCTTGTCTACTATTATTTGGAAGAGTTGATGAAAATTCACCACTTATACTTAAAATATTTGGTAGAACTCTCCAGTGAAGACATCTGGGCCTAGATTTTCATAGTATTCTCTTTTCTTCTTATAAAGCTATCCAGATTGACCTTTTTGTCTATTTTTGCAGATGTGCTTTTCTAGGAATTTGTCCCATTTCACTTGAGTTACCTACTTTATAGACAATGCTTATTTGTAGTATTCTCTGATAATCCTTTCTATTTCTGTGAAGCTGGTAATAAGATTATTTCAAACTTTAGTAATTTGAGTCCTCTCTCTGTCTTTCTTGGTTAACTAGTTAAAGATTTATCACTTTTGTTTTTCTGTTCAAAGAACCAGCTTTTAATTTTGCTGATTTTCTTTTTATATGTTCTTTATTTCATTAATTTCCCCTCAATCTTTATTATTTTATTTCTTGTTCTTGTTTAAGTATCTTTTTCCCAGTAACTTAAAGTGGATGATTAGGTTACTGATTTGAGATATTTCTTCTTTGATATGTGTTTACAGCTATAAATGTGCTTTCACTTATTTAATGTTGTTTTATGTAATATATTGCATATTTAAAATATGCTACCTCTAATCATCACTATAAGATAGGTATTATTATTATTTTCATTTTGCAAAGAAAGAAACTAATTGTTAAATTATTTATATAATTTTTCCAACATTGCATAGAAAATAAAGAATTAGGATTAAGACTTAAACTTATTTCCACCACCATACTCTTTGTAAAGTCAAGGACAAATTGTCTGAGTCCATCTTTCACCTCACCTTTCCTTGCATCTGTAATACCAAGAGACATGTTAAAAATATTTGTGGTAGCCAAATGCTTCCATTTTCCTCTTCTCCTTTCACCTTTTATTTTCCGATTCCAGAAGCCAAATGTATCTCATAATTGGATTGGAGGCTTACTGGCTCCTTTCCAGGTGAATTTTTTAACAGGTAAAAGAGAGTTAGAGCCCGGTACTCTCAATGCAAAGGCATTGATGTTTCCATAATTCCACATCAACCTGTTATTTCCTTTTGATTTTGCATGATTCTCCTTGCATTGCTTTTATTTTCTCCAAGATTCCATCGGATTATGTCAATGAAAAATAAAATCATCATCAGAGTAGTATGTGCGAAGATGATAACCAGGATCAGAATAAACTAGGTGGCACAGATTATACATTCTTTTGGAAACTATGTTTTTTATTTCATTTTAGAAAAAAGACATTGTGATTGTCTTATTCAGTAAAAAAAAAAAATCAGTAATATTTAAATAGTGAAAATAAAATATATGAGGCATGAAATAATCAGAATGTGAACTCCATGAGAGCAGTGACTGTCACATACTCCAACTTCTCTCTCCAATGTGTAGTACAGGACTTAGAGCCTATAGGTTCGCCCCTTAGCACCCCTACTAAGGAGTCCACTTATATCTTCCCCAATATTTACTATATCTCTATTCTGTGTCAGGAGCAATGTAAGGGGCTGGGGCCACTGAAGTGACCTTGGCAGGCACAGACTTGATTTTTATGGGTAGTATCATTAAGCAGTCATATAGAACATTAGACACTATTATAACAAATGTTGTGTGAGAACAGCATGCAACAGAGAGTCCTCACTTAGGCTGTGGAGGGTTTTCCTGAGGAAATGGCATCTAGCACACCCTCAAAGGAAGCAAGAGACTCTAGGCGATGTATTCTCTTAGAACTGCACAGCATTTTTTGTGTTTTAAAATATCACTCATGCCTTTGGATGGGATGTGTATTCTCCAGTTATCCATGGCACGCACACCCTTGTCTTGACTGACTGGCACCTGATATGAGTACAAATGTATGTTGCCTGCCTGGCCCCTATGAGTCTCTGAATATGAAACTCAGTTTTTTGTTGTTGCTGTTTTTTTTTTTTTTTTTTTTTTTTTTTTTGGTGCCAAGTATTGAACCCAGGAGTGCTTCATCACTGTGCCACATCCCCAGGTCTTTTATTTTATTTTTTTTTTATTTTGAGATAGGGTTTTGCTAAATTGCTTAGGGCCTCACTGAGGTGTTGAGGCTGACCTTGAACTTGTGACCCTTCTGCTTCAGACTCCTAAACCGCTAAGACCACAGGATGCACCACCATGCCTGATTTGAACATGTGAATCTTGATGTAAAACCTGGACCCTTATTTTTTATTGTATTTTCTTTAGTATCAGACCAAAGTAAAATAAATAAATAAATAAATGACAACCACAAAAAACACATGACCTATCTTTATCCAGCAAGCTCATTTGATATATGTATATGTGAAAGAACATGTCCTTACTTATGATATATTTTATTTGACTATTTTTAAAAGTACCAGTTGTAGTTTAATAAATTTATTTTGTGAGACAAGGCTATAACCTATATTTAACAAACACAAAGACCTGTAGTTTGAGAAGCCAGGGAAAAGAATAAACTAAAAACCCAATTTTTTATTGTGCATTAAATAATGAAAATTCATCACGAAGAACAAGACATCTTTATTTCCATCTCATCTCCCAATCTCTCAGGACAAGATATACTATAATTCTTGTACTCAGCGCCAACTCTCCATGTACGAAACTATTTTGACCTTTAAGAAAATTCTATCCTAGGAAACAGTGAGCAACAAATGGGCAAATTACTACTCCGTGGTACGTAGGTTCCCACCGGCTCCTCTGATTCGACTTTTGGAACTTTCACTTTCACATTGCAAGAACAGTTTGTAACAAGGTAAGGTAAGGAAAATAGAGGCCAGGAAGTTGGGGAAGAGTCACAGAATGAGAGTTGTGGTTGGAGCTTTAGACCAGCAGGTCTTTTCCCATAAAGGATTGCTTTCAATGGCATCTTTGAGGTTACATATTAGAGATGTTAAATGGAACTTGCATCAGCCTCGGCTCTCCTAGGGACTGGCTTAAAGGTATGGGCACAGAGCTTGTGACAGACTGCTGGGCATAGATGCCCATCAAGGGTTACTTTGGATGATGCCAAGACAAAAATCAGCATCTGAGAGAGGCCATACTGATCCACCTCCTCTGTATCTGGAAACCTTTCTCATACATCTGCCCCAAGTTCCAACCACCCCTTGTTATTGCATTATTTAATGGGATTAATAAAGCTGAACTCACAATGAGGCATTCAACATGCTCTACCCTGAATAAAAATTTAAAAGAATAGTATTTGGAAGGAATACTTTCTGGGCAGCTCTAGCAAACAAAATTACTTAATAACCCTTGTGGAAAAAATTATAGTAGGTTACAAGAGTGGAGGAAGCCATAGTAATTTGGAAACAATGTATGTTCCTTAAGAACAGACTTTGCTAATAGAAGACACTGAATTTGGGTGGTTATAATTGCAACACATTTCCATGATGAAGTAGGTGAAATGCTCCCATCATTGGAATTTTATCCAGAATTGTTTTAACATGTTGCCGTCTACTTTGCTGGTATTTTAGAGTCAAAATAACAGTTTTTCTATAACCATAGGAACCCTTGTGTGGAATTCAGCATGGTTGAGGCTACTTTGGACACCTTTCAAAGGGATTCAGTTACTGTATTAGAACGATCTTGGTAGACACAGCCTCACCCATACCACAGTAACCCGGTCTGAACAAAACTGAAATGTAGAAGTGCCACTTTCTGTTTAGTTGTGTGTGTGGGGGTGTGGGAGTATATGTCTGTACACAAATTTATCTCTATTTTTTCTATATCTATCTATAGACATCTTTATGTATTTCAGATCTTTATATCTGAGTTATATCAATATCTATACATACATGTGTATATCTCAGATCTACTACCTTCTATTTATCTACCTACCTATTTCAGAGTTTTCCATGAAGCATGCTTAAGATTGTACCTGACCTATTTATATGGCTACAGCAATCTGTTAGCTTGGGTTCTTTGGCAGACTGCTTGGTTTTCTGGAGTTCAGTCCATCTGCTTTGGCTGCAATTCAATGTTTAACATCAGTATGACTTAAGTTCAAAATGCAATCTAGGTGTCCCCACTTTATATCCAGGGATACATACTCTTTCTGTGTGTTGTTATTCTGAAAATAGTTTGAGATGTATCTGTCATTGTTCTCAAGCAGTCTTTATGCCTCATTAGGCAGGATAATTGAGAACCAGCAGGATTTGTAAAACAAAGTCCATTGGCTAAGCTTCAAATTCTTGCATCTATTCTAACACTGGATAAGATTTGCAAGATAGCACTGGTAGCGGATAGGCTCTTATATCCCATAGCCGAATGGCTAACCTGCTTGACATGATCATTCATGTGCCTGGCAGTTATGACTTCACCAGCATGCAGCAAAGCAAATTGTTGCCCGGTTGGGTCAAGTAGGGTTACCATTCCTGGAGAATATACACATTTGCTGGGTTGTTGTTGGAAAAGCTGTTTGAAAATTCTTCAAGCAAAGGGTAGGAGGTGGTAATAAGTTGCAGGCATAATGACAGATGGGTTCCCACCAGCCCAGTTTGTAATTCCCACAGTCAGCTACAGATGAATGTCTTTAGGCGTTGTTGGCAAGATTGAAAGTACTGGCTGCTTGGACTACCATTTCCAATGAGCTCATTCTGTACATAAAGTGAAAGAACTCTTCATACAGACCCTACACTTTAGAAACCACAACCATCTGGGTCACCACTGTCAGGGAAGACCTATGCCTGGGACCAGAGCCATATTATCCAAACCTCTCATTCATTGCAACTAACCTTCTCTGCTTTACAATAATCAATTCTATAGTAACAGCCAGAGATATCAAGCCAACATTCCATGGGAGACCATGCCTTGCAATAGGCAAATTCTTAATGCCTGAGGTCAGAGGGCAAGTGTCTAAGCCAAGTCCTGCTTGTCCAGCTTATTGAGTTTCCTTCTGTCAGAGTCACTACCTCTTGTGACATTTGCATTTCCTTCAACATTGTTCAGATTTCCCTTGTGTAGTTCCTTGAGGCCACTTACTCTTCTTACTCCATTTCTACTCTGAGTATTTATTGGTAACTAGCAACTTTATTTTTTTCATCAGCTTCATGCCCCAAGCAACAGAGTGTAAGATTCATACATCTGGAGTGAGACAGACCTGAATTTTGATTTTAGATCTTCTGGGTATTAGCAGTGACAACTTGAGCAAGGTACATAAATTCTCATCTGTAATCTGTGCAGGATAGCTAGAAAAATTGACTCATGCCTTCATTCAGTAAATGGTCATTAAGCTTCCTAAAGAAAAACAAAAAAGCAGAAAGCACAGTGCCTGGCACATAATACATACATGACAGATAATAATTGAGCTTATTCTTGGTGAAAATAATAATGGAGACAGAAGCAATATTAAAACCATTCTCACCTGGAACCACATCATGAGCCATTTCATTCTGAACTCAGTAAATATTGATCCATTACTAGTTAATGCTGTATATATAACATTTGCTGGGCCTATAACTTAAATTTCAGTTTAGCCGCACATGGGCATTTCTTTTTTGGTTCTGCTCTTCCAGAGTTCTCAGGTTGTAGTCTTGTTTTTGTATTGGATAATAGAATCATCCATGGGAATTTGAACTTCTTCACAAGCTTCATGTTTCAAGTGACTCTTTACTACAAGAGTTCCTGTGCTGAGGTGACATTGGGTGGCATTCTGAGAAATCTCCACCTGCCATATGGTGTGGCAAATGTCATGAGGTAATTGCTTCCTTCATTCCAGGCCAGCTTGCCAGGAACCTGATGCCACCTCCGTAACACACAACACCAATGGCTTAACTGTACTCAGGCTTGAAAAGCAACTGCTTTGAATGTTCCAACCCCCTGGATTCTCTTGTGACCACAATCCAACTGGGTTCAGATTTCCCAAGTCCACCCCTCAGTACAGCTCTCTAGTCTTACGTTAATTATGTTGGTTTTCACTACTAGTTCCTGGAATTTGTTCTAACTAACAAGCGTGTTCCTAGTATAATTACCAAGTGACTGTTCCTTTAGTACATGTGGTTAATAGGCCCAGCTAATAATCTTACAACTTGAAGGGACTTGTCCATAATCCCTCATGAAGTTTTCCTTACTTAGAAAAAATGCTAATTATGATACTTTTTGCTTGGTGTACAGCTTATTTATGTCATGGACAGCTTACAAAACATGGATACCCAGTGGGCATTGTATTTCTTTAACTGAATATATTGCCTAATTTACTAAATACCATGTATGGACAATTGGTCAAGTTATTTGTTTTGTTTTACATAGGAGAATGTTTGCAGCAAGGTTCTTACTTAGTTTATTTTTCTTGGTTACATTTTTAGCATTAGCTAAGAAGAAGCATAATTCATCATTAACTTCTCATAACTTTCACTTATTAAACGCCTCAATAATTATTATGATATATTTTCCTAGGGTTGCAAATTCAAGTCCCTAATTGAATTGAAAAGAAGGACAAGGAAGAGGACTGAAAAGTAATGATGAATCCTTGTCCCATGTATCTGCCACGCAAGCCCAGTGTTCCCAGAGTTTCCAATTTTCAGATTATCAATCAAATAATACTTCAGGGGAAAAAAAAGAAGAAATGATCCAGACTTCATTAATGGGTTGTCAGTTTACAACTCATGCATTGGGAAGACTTACTGCATTGGGGTTTTGTTTTCATGAGTATTTATTAATTAATAAATGCCATGGTATTCTGACATTGAGCTCTTTGCTATCAGAGTACATTTCATCATACAAAGAAGGGTACTTTTGGGCTGGGGAGATAGCTCAGTTGGTAGAGTGCTTGCCTTGCAAGCATAAGGCTCTAGGTTCAAATCCCAGCACCGAAAAAAAAAAAAAAAAAAAAAAAAAAAAAAAGGAGACTTTTTTATGACTTCTGGCATTTTTTTTTTTTTTTTTTTTTTAGTTTTTAGAGTGATGTTGGTTCATCTGTCAATCTTTCAATTACTTATGGAGAATACATGTGCTTGTGTATCAGAATAAAAGGCACTCCTCAGTTCAGCACCCAGACACTTTCTCATTAGTGTAATGTACATGCATTTGTAGGACTTGAACTATTTCTGCATTCATAGTGATGTCTGGAGGCTTTTATCTCATGGCTATTACAGCCATAGAGTTTACATAATTCAGATCCCCACCCCTTATCTTCAAGATGTAATAAAAAAAAAAAAAAGAAAAGTCTTGCTGACATCTTAGTTGACAGAGCCGTGGGTTTGTTACTAAGTGCTTGGTAGCTTTCTATCCCTGTGGTTGGCCTGACATGCTCCCCCTTATTTTTCTAGAGTGTTCTGATATTATTAGAATATAAAATGTCTATTTTTTTCTTATTTTTTTGTGGGTCCACTCTAGAGAAAGAAGGAAGGAGGGAAGGAAGGAAGGACAGAAGGAAAAAAAGAAGAAAGGAAGAAAGGAAGGAAGCAATCATGGTCACTGTGGACTAACCGCAATCTGTAGTGGGTAAAATATCTGCCAGGGACCCTGAGAGTATCTTAATAGGTTCACACAGAGATAAATGTTTATGGAGGCAGGAGAAGGAAAGTAGAAGCAGAAGTGAAAGAATGCAATTTTACCATTTACAGAAACTTCATGACCTCCTTGACAAACACATTTGAAACTTCTGAAGAACTGTTGGGGGAGCATGTGCTTACCAGAGACAGCACCAGCCTCTCCTCCTCACCATTCCCCCAGGGCCAGCAAATCACTCATTTATTTAATGTTCAAAAGCATATTTCCTACTTAAACAGCAAGTGATAATTCTTAGATAGACCAGAAGAAATATGATCTATCTCTGAAAAGATTTTTGCTTATTTTACACCAGTGGGATGTTTTCTTATTTTAATAAGTTTCGGGTTCCTTGTCTTCAGTCTATTTTCTCTAAAAATTGACTGGCTTTAAAATTCAACAGAACCCGAATTGCTGTAGGATTCTCAGGGATCTTTATACCTGGAGTCACCATGTGGTGGAAGCAAGATTCTCACTTCCTCAGTCTCTGCAACTGTTGGCTGCTGATGGCTCTCAGTGGAGCCTTAGCCTCTAAATGCCATGGGAAAGTGAGCTGTCTGGTTCTCTCCTACACATCATCCCTGTAGGCAGCTGGCATCCCATGACACTCTTACCTTCTGCATTCTAGTGTCATGGATCCCACTGAGACCAGCTAAGGTACTTGTTGCTCTCATATTGTGGCTTAATTTCTCTTGCTCACAGTCTAGAGTTCCTCAGTAAGATTTTTTTTTCCCATGCAAATCCCCACCTCAGGGCCTGTTTTCTGGGAAACTGACAAACTTCATTCACCTGCGGGCAGTGAAGAATCTGCCACTGGTGGTAAGTACTAATAGTCCCTAGTGTGCTGCAGTGGTACAATTAATGTTCTTACTGGTGGTGACTAAAGTGGGATGCCAGCTTAGATGAATATACTGGTTGGTGCAACATTACAGGAGCCCTCCATTGCCAGCAAATAAAACCAGGCTTGGTGAGCTATCAGATATGGAAATCTGGCTCCCAGGAACTGGCAATCACAGAGAGATTGTTCCAGATTGCCTGGAGTATGTGGTTTCTGTGCAGTGGCTCACCACTGGAATTTGCAGGTCCTGCTGGGATGACCCATTAGAGCAAATGGCTTCCTTAATTCCACCCCATCCTGTCTCTCACAGAAGAATTTCCTCCTGGTCCCTCTTTTACCTGAATGGCTATAAATAAAGCAAAGGTGGGCTCTTCCATCTTTGTTAGAGTCAGATCTTAGCATGGCTCAATCTGCCATTATCCCTGATTCAAAAGATAATTGTTTCCTGTGGATTTTCTATTAAATAAGTTTCTTAGTGATTAATTTATAGCTGGCTTATCCCTCTGACAGAAACCCTTTCCTTCAACCATTCTGGACATGTGATGAGACTTGAGACAATGTCTCAGGAGAGTTTCAGAAGTATGGAGAAAGTCAAATCATGAAGATCATGAATTTGAATGGCTGCTCTGGTGTTATTGATGTATTAGGTAAAGATAGTAAAATGTTAAGGAAAATTAAAACATAAAACGAAAAGTGTGATAGAGAGTCTTACTGGCAACATTTGAAGACTTCTCCAGCAACTGAAGGGCAGAGTCAGACCTGGTCCTGTATAACAAGGGTAGCAGGGTTTCGTAGAAGGCTGAAGGCTCAATCTCAGTGACTGTGCTTCACAAGGGTTAATTTCCAAATTTGGGTCTTTCTCTCCCAGATTTGAACTCACCAATGGAAAGGAAGCCATGTTGTGATAAGGAAGGGCCCTGCATCGCCCAGCAAGAGTATACAGGAAGAGGTCCTAGTCAGAAAGGAACAAGATCCTCCCCCTTGGTAACCATATGTTGGGAAGGAGATATAATGTTTTGAGCACTCTCTGGCAAAGGTTCTGTGTTAACACTGATAGTTAAGGACTTAGATCCTCATGAAAGCCCCTGTTAGGATGGTGGTATCAGGTGCCAGTGAATGGAACTGTGTCTCATGTCTAACTCACAGAGAGGCTGTGGATGGTCATTTCTCCATTTTGCAAATGTATATTTTTGGGGAATATGCATAGTTTTTGATAGAAACTACTTGGCCTGTAGTGAAACAGCTATTTTAATGGGGAAGGGAAAGGAGATGTTTATAAAATTCACTTGCAATTCAAAAAGTAATCAAAAAAGTTTTTGCATCTTGGTAGAATGTCAGAGGTTAGTGCCATTCTTATTGACCTAAGGTGGGGGTCACCTTTATATCCCCATTTAACTCACCAACATGGCTGCTACAAAAAAGCTGACCGGTACTAGCAGATAATAGCAGAAAACCACTACTTTAACCAAGCATTAGCCCCAAATGTAGACACTGGGTCAAATGTGGTATTTTGCTTGAGCATCAGCATGGCCTTAGGAACATAATCTGGTAAATGCATTCTTTTCCATCTCCATCAGGAAGAGGGATCAGAAGCAATTCCCATTCATATAAGAAGAACATTTGCCATCTTGCCTCTGGCCATGTTACTTCTCTAATCCTCTGTCATAAAGTAGTCTGGACATTCCACAGAATATTACATTTATCCACTATATTTGTGGCATGTCAGTTGGATTTCAAGACCACTGCAAAACACTTCTGTTTCAGAATATGCTTGATGAACTCTAAAGACTCAAGTTCCCTGTATATCAGGTATAGGGATTGCTTAGACATTCTTCTAAATTAAAAGTTGGATTATTGAACTTCCTTCCTCCTACTATGAAGAAGAAAACCGGGTTCTAGGGTCAGCATATAGCATACTTGGAAATACTGTTCCAATTAATTTACTGCATGACATAAAGATTGAGAGCTTTGAGTGGACCCCACAACAGAAGTACAGGCCATGGTTGCATCATCCCTGTACCTTGGACCACATAATCCAGTATATGCTATAGTATTAGTGGCATATTTGACAACAAGAAACATTCTGTGTATTTTGTAACTAGCCCTTATATAAAAATTTCAAAGTAGATCTCTCTGGTTTGGGATTAAAACTATGCAATCTAGAATTATATGCACCATTCAAATATAGTTCCTGCTATGCTATAAGGAAATATAAGTGATAGGGAATGAACTTGTGTTCTGAATCATAAAACCACCAAAGTCCATTTGGATGGGTTTCTGTCTGAATACCAAACCATATATCAGACAGTATCAATAGCAACTCATCATAAGTTGGAACCACATCCTAGGTCAGAAATGACAAAACTAGAGACACAGGTGAGCTGTACAATCAACTAGCCCAGATTACCATATCATCAACCACTGCTTTGCTAACTTGTTTCCTTCAGTTCAAATTTATAGCTATATAACAACTGAGAGAGAAGGGAAAAGACTGAAATTATTTATAGTTGAGTCAGTTTAGCATTATGTACATGCTAGAAATGGAATATCATCATGTGACACTCTTATTGATGGATAGCTCAGAAAAAGAATAAGGAAAAAACCCTCCTAATAGGCAGTTTGGGGCAATACATCTGATCATCACTTTGTGTTGGATAAATAGTTGAGGGGAAATAGATATGGATTCATGGGCAGTGGACAACGGTTTTACCAGCTGTTAAGGAGCCTAGAGAGAATAGTATTGAAAAACAAAGAAGGAAGTGGGGAAAACTGCATGGTGATAGGCCTCCTGTGGTGGGAATGAAGAATGAAAGGTCCTTGTTTTGCCTGTTAACATTCACCAGAGAGCATTTGAGAGTTTTATAAATGTATATGTAATCAGAAGCAAAAATAAGACAACAAAGCAACATCAGGTGACACTGAAATCTTAATGTTGTTCTGCACCATATCGGCCAGCTGTGATGCAAAGGATCTCTTAACTTGAGGTCAATAAAGGGCCTCAACATTCCAAGGGAGACATTTGTGAAGATGAATGGAAATTTATATGTTCTTGAATTAAATGGGCAGTGTTTTACCAGCTTAATAAATATAGTCCCCCAGACCCCTTCTGTCTGCTATGACAGGATACCATAGATAGAGTGACTTACAAACAACAAACATTTACTTCTCAGAATTCTGGAATTTGGAATGTCCTAGAACAAACACCATCAGACTCTTGTCTGATGAGGACCACTGTCTTCCTGGTTCATAAATAACTATCTTCTTGCCGTGTCACACATGGGAGAAGGAGAAAAAAAAGTCCTTCGGTGTTCCTTTTATATGAACATGAATCCAATTCACAGTCTTGATGACCTTTGATTTTCTCATCTATAAAATATAGGGTCAGACCAGACTAGGAACTCTACATTCTTTCCAGAACAAAATGATTCCTCCACATATGCATGTGGATTTTGACAATTGTGCAGTCACATAGACAAACTGACCATATCATGATTGCTATCAAAGCAGAAATCTTGGTGAATATGCATTGAATCTTCAGTTCAATTGTAAAGTCTATCCTTTTTAAAATAGATTCCAACAATAAAATTGTTGCATAAGAAGTAAGCTCTAGGTTCCTTCTGTCCTTTGATTCCTTTCTTTGTGATTCTAGAATATTATATGACCAATTCATCTTTTAGCAATCACCGATAACCCTTTAGTAAGTGTATCTTCATTTTGGTCAAAAAATTAAAATTAAAAATGAAATTTACAGTGTTCTAATGCTATTTTTATGTCCTTTATGCATCTCCTCTAAACCTATCAAATATTTTCTTTGTGACTATAACTATAGGAAAACAAGAAGGAAAAAAGTTAATTAGAAAATACTGATTCAACATGAAATGTGTTAAGTAATTAAGAAGATGTCTAATGTGACTTAAATACATGAATTAAAACGTAAAATATGGACCTACCCTCAAAAGGCATTTTGGAGCATGTGACTATTTTCTAGAGAAAAATTACTTTTGGATATACTTTAGCAAAAGTAAAAAAATAATAAATTAGTCATTAGAGAAATAAATATAAAAAGGATACATTATTTGAGACCACTGGGATGGCTCTAAGAAAAAAAGAAATAATAAGATATATTGATGAGGATATAGAGAAATTGGAACTCTCATAACTACTGTTGGGATTTTAAAATAACATGGCCACTTTTGAGACAGTGTCTCAAAAAAGTTAAACATAGACCTACCTAGTCTTACCACATAGCTTAGCAATTCTGGTTTTAGGCATATACCCAAGAGAAATGAAAATATATGTCCACAAAAAAACTTGTACATTCATGTTCACAGTATATTCAAACAAGCCCCAAAAGTGGAAACAATCCAAACATTGATTAGTTTAATGGATTTGTTTAAATGTGTTTATCTGTACAATGAAATACTGGTTGGTAGTAAAGATTCATGATATAATGACACTTGGTATAACATGGATGAAATTGGAAAACATATGTTATTGAAAGATACCAAGGCTCATATTGTATGACTGTGTTTAAATGAAACTTACAGATCAGACAAATCTATAGGAAAGAAAGTTTGTTAGTAGTTGCCTAAGACTAGGATTGAGGTGAAAAGAAATGGAAAGTCACTACTAATTGGTATAAAATTTCTTGTAAAATGATGAATATATTTTGGAATGGATTTTTGTTGTTTCCACAACTCTGTGACTATACAGTTAAAAAACTCTTGGGCTGGGGTTGTGGATCAGTAGTAGAGCTCTTGCCTAGCACACATGAGGCACTGGGTTTGATCCCCAGCACCACGTAAACTATAAAAACTGAATAAACAAAATACAGGTTAAAAAAAAAAACCTGTTTTTGGGGAAAATTAACCATTGAATAGGTGAATGTTATGGTATGTAAATGCTATCTCAAAGAAACTGTTTTAAAACATTACAAAAGAGAGATAAAGACTCAGAATCTAAGGTATCCTGTACAATGATAACTAAGAAGTACAAGGAAGAAATCTACTATGGTAACTCTGCACCAGTTTGAAAAACAAGGGAGTAATGGGATACAAATAAGAAATTGACATAAATATTTCATGGACAATAAAATATTCAGCCTCACAAGCAATCAAAGAACAAAAATTAAAAATGAGATACTGTTTTTTTTCCTAACAAAAGAATAAACATATTTTATAATAATGAAAGTTGTATAATATACAATGTAGTAAATTAAATAATATAAAAATTTGTATATTGATTGGCCATGAATTTTCTCAAAGAAAAGATTTTGTATGAAAAAGAAGGGGGAAATAACTATGGAAAGCTCTCTTTTTAAAATTAAAAATTTCTTTTGGGCTGGAATCATAGCTCAGTGTAGAGCACTTGCCTAGCATGTATGAGGTACTGAATTCCATCCTCAGGACCACAAAAAAAATAAAATAAAATAAAGGTATTGTGCCCAAATAACTAAAAAAGCCCTATTTTTTAAAAAGTCCTTTTAGTTAGGGATTTTCTCTTATTCATTGCTGAAAAAAACTATCCATCCCTTGAGGCCCATCTTTGAACTTAGACACAGTGGTTGGAAATGAAATACCTAATATTATCTGAAGGGCTCCATATTTGGATTTATCAGTTTAATGAAACACTAGCTTCTGGTTCCCAAGGTTCTTCTTTTCTCTGTGTGCGTGAATTTTCACTCAGAGTCTTTCCCCTCCTCAAGAAAGACCTGGGGTTGTTGACGATTCTGGAGAGCTGAGAGCAGAATTTCCCGGGGCAGGCAGGTCTCAGCAGGAATGACTAGGGTGGCACCATTTAGATATTCTATCTGTGCAC
Source organism: Sciurus vulgaris (assembly GCF_902686455.1). Taxonomy (NCBI): domain Eukaryota; kingdom Metazoa; phylum Chordata; class Mammalia; order Rodentia; family Sciuridae; genus Sciurus; species Sciurus vulgaris. Next base: position 116,091,599 of record NC_136466.1, read on the forward strand.
TGAGCCATGGAGGCATAAGTAACACATAAGTCATCTTAAAATAATGTCAAAAGCTTTTTCATTTTACACTCTATAATTTCATTTATATTTTTCATTTCCCATTCTAACTCTAGAAGCTAAATTTAAGCTCCTGTGTCATAATCAGCTTGTGTCAGTCAGCTTTTATTTAAGGTCCACAGGTTTCAACTCGGTTAGGAAACAGTTTTAATTTTTTAGCCAAGCCGAGTCCTCTGAACAGGATTGTCTTAGACACTGCTACCAAAACATCAAAGAAATGAACTAATTTATAATAAGAGCTAATGTGTATTAAGCACATACTCAATTCCAGATATTGTTTCAAGTATTTTACATGAATTAATTAAATTCAAAGAAAAAATTTTGCAGTTGAGGATGATAAAGTTCACCCAAAAGGCAATTGACTTGCCCCAGATTGCACGGCAAAAAATGGCAAGGCCAGAATTTGAACCCTGGGAATAGAGTTCCTAAGACTATGTTCTTAATTAAGTATATGATAAAGGTATGTGATGAAGAAAAAAAGAAAAATTCTACATGGGAAAATACTTGGTTGCCTTTCTGATTATAAATTGTTCTAGGAAATATCAGAGTTAGAGAGTTGCGACCTTTCTAAAGAAAAAAAGTAAAGGTCTTAGAATTTAAAGAACAAAAAGATTTTAAAGTCAGGTACGCTCTGACTAGGATGGTGGATTAAACATCACATAGCTGAATTGTGGTTACCAATGATTTGCATCTTTTAATGTGCACCATGCCAACACATTAAGCCTCATTACCTCAGTCATATTAAATTACATTTTCTAATTTAATGAAATGTGAAATTAGACCATGCAGAGCAGTCATCAGCTCAAAGTGCTGACATGTTTTCTGGCAGAGCCCACTGGACAAACTCAACTTTCATTCTTCCCATTTGGATGGAGGTGACCACATCAGGTCCAGCTTCTTTTTGACCAATAAACCAAATGCCTTTTTTTTTTTTTTTTTTTTTTTTTACCTTTTCTCAATTTGGTTAGAAATAAAATAAGCAAATTATGTTTTCTTATTGCTATCATTTATTATTTTTTCTCTTCTTTTTGATAAGAATCTTGTATTAGTAAGCTTTGCTTTACTATAATAAAACACCTGAGGCAGCTTACTTATAAAGAGGTAAGGTTTAATTGATTCACAGTTGTAGAGTTTCAAAGCCCAAGATCAATGAGCCCTATGGTTTGGTCTCTGGTGAGGATAGTGGGTGGTGGCACATCATGGTAGGAGCATATATTTATGGAAGAGTTTATGTTATCAAACAGGAAGTCAGAGAGAGAGAGACAGAGAGAGGGAGAAAGAAGACTGGTGTTATATAATCCCTTCCTAGCCAAGGGTACAGCCTCGAAGTTCTAAGGACCTCCCACTGGCCATATCTCCCAAAGGTTTCTGTGGGGACCAAGACATGACTTTCAAGGAACCCTTTAGCAACACCCAGGTCACACTCAAACCATATCAATGCTCTTTGAAAAAGAGATTGCTGGAAAAGTGTAGCCCAAGATTTTGAAGACTGCCTTGGTTAGAAGGATGCTTCTCATGTCAGTGTCATAGAGGGCATCACTGTCTTGGTTAGAAAGATGCTTCTCATGTCAGTGTCATAGAGGGCATCACTGTCTTGGTTAGAAGGATGCTTCTCATGTCAGTGTCATAGAGGGCATCAACTGTGCTCTTGTTTCTTTTAAAAAGATCTTGGCACTTTAGTAACTGGAGCCTATTAGGAACTGCAAGAAGGAATTGCCTCTTGCCCAAAGTTTTTTTTTTTTGTTTTGTTTTCTTTTCCTTATTGCTATATAGAAAGAGGATGGTACTATTATGAGGTTTCAGAGGACATGTATTGAATGAAAGCTACAAATGTCCCTCTGAATGTAAAATCAAAGTAGAATGTAGGAGGAGAAGAGTACAAAAGGATGACTTATGCCCTAGACCCCCTTTCTACTTTCTGTCTGATCAATTTCTCCAAGAATAAAGGAAAAGAATCAGAACAGATTTCTCCAAGAGCAGGGATTTGCAAACTGTGGTCCTTGGACCAATCAACATCAGAAATACCTGATGATCAGAAAATTTTCAGGTCTACAGAATCAGAAATTCTGGGGATGAATCTCAGCAACCTGTGACTACCAACCCCTCCAGGTGATCCTGATGAGAACCACTGGCTCAGGCCACTTCTAAATCTATCCCGTCTATCCTAACTGCCAATGATGAATAACTCCATTGTAGTACATTTGGGGGACAAATTATTGATGTGATTCAAATGAACAAATATAGGATATACAGTCATTAAGGCAGTGTCCTGATTCATGGAGCTGGGTCAAATTCTCACCTTTATTTCAGTTTAGTGGAAACTCAGATATCAGATCCAGAGTTGAGTGACAGGGAACAAAAACCAATATTCCAACGCCAAAGCAAACATCCTTGCAGATATATTTATATCATTGCTCACTTATTTAAGTCATTCTTAGAAGTGATTGTTTTGGAAAAAACTGTGAACATTTAAATTATAATCTATTTTGTTCAACTACCCTTAAGAACGTTGGAATGAAGTATACTCACATCCAATGAATGCAACATCACGGCTTGGCTCAATCTTTTCCATATTTTTTCGATTTGTTAACAAAAAAAAAACTGTGTGCTCACAAGCCCACACGCAAACCTTAGATTCAATTAGCTAATGTTTTTAGTATTTTCATCTACTTTTATAAGAATAATAGGACAAAATGTTTTTTCTTATACTTTCCTCATCTAATTTTGGTACTAGCAAGTTGAGTATCTTTCCCTATTTTTCTGAGTTTTCTTTTCAAACTTTCATAATACCTTGATTATTATTTATTTATATTATGATATTACAAATATATATTTAGCTTCCTCTAGCTCTACTACTTCTCTAAAGGGCACTGAAAACTTTCATGTGAGAATGGTATTTTGAAACACTATCTGGGCTGTGGATATCTTTTCAATTTTAACCTTATATTTTATAATCTCTTGTTTTAAATAGTAAGCTTAATTCACTTATGTTTTATAGTTGTTTAATTGTGGAGACGGACACATTTAGAGTAATTTCTATGATTTTATTTTTATTTCTATGCTGCTTCTCTTTCTTTTTCCCCATGTTTCCTATCTGCTACTTGGATAAAAATTGTTTTGTTTTGTTTTTTACTTTCTTTTTTCCTGCTGATTTTGAAGCTGTGGAGCATATTACATATTTAATTATCATCATTGAATTTCTGATACAAATACTCATTTAAAAGCTTTTCTTTTCCAGCAAAGTCCAATATTATTCACAATTTCTAGTCTCCTCCTCAGTAAGGCCTCTCTCCACAACATCTACCATTGCAGCCTATTGCCTTCAATGATTGCTTTCTCTAATTGTATGTCAACATTTTTTTATAAAAATTCAGTACATAATTGTGCATTTTGGTCAATTTCTACAGAACGCATAAAGACACCACATAAAATGCATGCAAATGAATAAGCAGTCTTATTGGTGATCATAGATGTTCCCACCACTACCCACTTCCAGGCATTTTGACTGTTTTCATTTAATTTTATTTTTATGAGATTGATTCGTATTTTTGCACATCCTTGTAAGTGATCCATTCTTGTTGTATACAATTTTGTTGGGCAAATAAAACCAATGAGCATTTCCTGTTTGGGTTTATGTCTGGTCTGCCTTTTGGGGAATGTGGATACTGAAAAGTCGAAGCCAGCAAGATGTTTTGTTTTGTTTTGTTTTCTCATTTTAGGTGATCTGTTTTTTCTGTCTCAGTACTTGTAGAACTTTTTACCTTGTGATTTCAGATTGTCATATGAAATTGTTTTTTCAAAAATTTTACCTAGTAGAGAAATTCCTTTTATTTTGTACAAAGTTTCTTTGGATTCAGTTAGAGTTTTTTCTTTCCTTTTTAGCTGCATTTGCAGTACTTCACTCACATTCATTGTTCATATGCAAGATCTCTGGTTTTGCATTTTATGTTCGTTACTTTCTCTCTGATGCTTTCCAGCTCTCTGTCCATTTCCTCTGCAATCTTTAGAATTTCCTCCTGTTGATCCTCCATGTCATCGATGCCTCTTTCTACACTGTTGATTCTTCTCCCTCTTTCAACTTATAATACAACTTGAAATTTAGAAGCAACTTACTTGTTTTCATAACTAAGTTGGCATTTTAAAAATTTCAGTTCATTTACTTGCATCTTTTTCTTGTCCCATTTTTAGGAAAATGAACCCAGAGTGCTTTACCACTGAGATAAATCCACTGTCCTATTTATTTATTTTATTTTATTTTGAGACAGGGTCTGAGTTGCTGAGGGTCTTCCGAACTTGCTGAGGCTAGCCTTGAATTGAGTATCCTCCTACCTCAGCATCCCAAGTTGCTGGGCTTACAAGTATGCACCACTGTGCCCAGCACCATTTCATCTTTTAAGAAAAAGAATTTTTGAAAATTCTAATTTCATAAATATGATCCCCAGCATGATGTTACCAAATGTGAACACACTGTGGAATTACTGAATTAAGCAAATTAATATATCCATCATCTGAAATACTTACCTATTTTTCCCAACTACAAAGTTGTCTCACTGCAACTTTGCACCCTTTGACTGACATCTTCCCTTTTGCCTACCCTTTGCTTCTGGTAATCATTATCCGGTTTTCATGGGATTTATTGTTTTAGATTCCCCTTCTAAATGAGAATGTGTAGTTATTTGTTTTATTTCATTTTTTTGTCTTTTTTCTTAAAATTTGTGTTTTTAATCTTTTTCTATTATCCCTTTAAAATGAAATTATTATTTCTTTCTTTTATTTATTCTCCAAGAATAAATGTTTTCTAAAACTATTTTGAATGTAGTACTTATTTGACTCTTTTTAAAAAAATCACAAATATCTTAAGAAATCTCATTTTTCCTTTTACTTGAGTTAAAGAAGAGACAAGTCTATATATAAACATCACATTCTTCAAAACCAAACAATAAATAAACAAACAGTTTGGGTAGAATTTTATTGCATTTCTCCTCCTTTTAACTTGGGTGAATTTCCACCACTGGAGCCATTTAGAATGCAACTCTCAGTTAAGGAGAGAGCTGGGAACAAAGAGCCATTATCTCAAAGAACTTAATGACGGTGAGCTTTTTCTACTCATTTTGGAAACTACTTGCTAATTTCTAGTTCCTCTGACTTGAGAGGATGTTCTATTTCATTCAGTAGACTTGGGTGTCCCATCATCCTAGTATAAATTCGAGATCAGGAAACACCCTCTACCATACTCTGGCAATAACATATGTGGCGGGCGAAACCCGGGGCCCAGGGTTACGCCATGTGCATCTAAAGATGTCGACTGGCAGAGAGCAAACAGCGTCCTGATTATGCATGGAGAGCGGCAGAATGTGTTTACAATTGGCTGTATTATAATCAGTTCAGCCGCCTAGCACGTGGACAGATATGCTTTACATGCATGCTTGAGCGAGTGATTGCCTGACCTTTAAGAGGATTGGATGGATATATCTGGTTACAATTGCTTATGCATAAGACTGCTTATATATTGAGGGTGTGTTATCTGAATAAAAGGGAAGCTGCTTCATGAACTTTGGAAGAGTACATGTCTTTTGTCCCACTGGTCCGGCCGAAAGAGCAAGAAGCTGCGCGAGTCACTTGAAGCAACCTGGGCTAGGAAGCAGCGGTTTTCGGTAAACATTTAGTTTTTCTTTGCCACCAGCTTCTCCTTTGGCACATTAAGGTGCATTTTTGGTTATAAGGTATGTTAGCAAAAAGAACTATGAGTAGGTCGAGTGCTGCTGTCTCTTCAATGATCCACCTTCTAGACATTGTTTCTCCACGCTACCATTGTTGAAAAGTCTCCGACCCAGAGATTGCTGGGGGCAAAGACCCCTGGTATCTAAATGCAGCTTGGAACTCGGTTCCAGATGCAATAATTTCTCCCACAACATCCCAACTTTTTTTAGTTCTTGTCCTTTCAAACTAAGGAATATTTAGTGAGATTTTCCAGAACGTTCCCGCATAACATTTACTGTGCCATTATTGTCTCATTTGTGTGATGGTTCACTAGATCTTTCTTTGTTTTGATTCCATGTTTAGTTTTTTCTGATAGAAACATCAGAAGTTTTATAGTACCACATTGACACTATTATCCAGACTCAGTACTCAAATAATTAGATATTTTTGTAGACTTTTCAGTTGTTTTGATGGTTATTAGCAAGGACATTAAAATTGCTTTCACTTCCGTCTGCTGAATTCTTGTATTTTTGATATTAGAAGTTCTGATTCATTTTTCTTTTTCTCTTAATGAGTCTTACATGGACCTAAATAAATTTTATAGGGTATAATATTTTCAGACATTTCACCATATTCTTTATGTATTTAATAAATATGGCTTCTCATAAGTTAAATCTAATAAATTTGGGAGTCTAGCTGTGGTTTTAGCAACACTCTTTATGATTTGTTCAGATTTTTTTCCTTTTCCTTTTTTTGTGTTGAATGAGGCAGTTATACTCTTTTTTCACACATGCAGAAATATTCTGCTGTGAGTAACATTGCAACTTACTTTGCCAATAAAATTTATGTTGGAGCAATATGGCAGGAAGTGATTAAAGTATTTTTTTCATGGGGAATTCAGCTATAGTTCTAAGGTTTCCTCTGCATACATTTAATGCACTACAATCTATATATAAATAAGAAAGTTGTTGGAATCCAATGGCAAAAATGATTCTAAGAGATACCTTAGCACTGCATTCATGTTGCCATCTTGCTTTAGAACTTCCTTTTTATGGTGAAGTGGCACAGGGCTGGGGAAAATGCAAATATAAAGATATGTCATTAAAAGAAACACTTGTAGCTGGGTGTGGTGGGGCACACCTGTGATCCCAGTGAATCCAGAGGCCACGGCAGGAGGATTGCAAGGCTAGCCACAGCAACTTAGTGAGGCCCTCAGCAACTTCATGAGACCCTGTCTCAAACTAACAAATAAAAAAGGGCTGGGGATGTGGCTTAGTGGTCAGGTACCCCTGGGCTCAATCCCCAGTACAAAAAGGAAAAAAAAAATGGGAGGAATACTTGTTTTTTCCCTTTTCACTTTTTAAAAGATCAAGTATGAAACAATGATTCTCAATATTGGGTTGCTAAGGAAGGGAACAATGTTTACAAGAGTTGAACTGGTCCTTCACGGCTTCCAGCTCAAGTTGTGTTCTTCATACAATCCTGGCCAGTGGCCAAATGTCCTCGACAGAAACAGTCAAGTGGGAGGGCAGAGAGAAATGCTTGCAGGTGATCCTAGGATATGCTTAGAAATGCACCAACAAAAATATTGTAGGAAAAACACTGTACAAAAAAAAAATCACTGTACAAATGATTAGAAACTCAGTGAACCAAATTCTAGAACAGGGCTGGCAATTGAAGACCAACTGTCCCATCAGTCTTGCTACCTTACATGCACAGCAGACTCTGCTGATCAGTTTGAACCCACTCTTTTTGTTATCTCCCAACCGAACATTCCAGATATCCCAATCAATTAAGGTCAGCATCTGAAATGTCACTACTCTGCCATCCTACACCCTGAAGAATTACTCAATATCCACAGTAGGTTATATTTTAAAGAAATGTTAGTGAACTTTCCAAACCCCACAGTGTTTCCCAATTATTTACTGAGAAATTCCCTGCTCTCTTCCTTCAGGACACCAGATAAATGTAAACATTTTGAGTAACTTTGGGAAGCAATTTCTATCAAGTGATCTTGGCTTATGACATTTAGTTTGTTAGTACTTATTTTTAGTTATAATTGATTTATTATAGGGACATGGTATTAAGCCCTTCTTTCCTGGGTAAACTTTGAAAAAAAAGTTCATAAATACTTGACACTCTTTTAAGAATGATGGCTGGAAATTCTTCCTAGAATTTTCCTGATTGGTGCACCTTGTTACAGTGCATCTCTCAGAATTACCCATTTCAGGACTTCCTAGCTCATTCCCAGAAAAGTACACTGTCAGGTGCTTTGAGACAGGATATGTTGATTTTTATTTTCAGTTGACACATAATAAATATCTATATATACTTATGGGCTATAGTATGGACAATTTGATAAACACATATAATGTATAATGATCAAATCAGAAAAATTACCATTTCCATCTTCTCAAATATTTATCATTCTTATGGGTTGGGAACCTTCAATTCTTCACTTTCAGATTTTTTGAAATATATAAATCCCTAGACTATAGTCACCCCATGGGCTATATAGCACTTACAGTGGTTTCTCTTAAGCAACTGGAGAGAATACAGGACTAGGAAGCAATTTTTTAATAATGCACTGTTTTAATTAATTTATATTTGTTTTAATTAGTTGTACATGAGAGTAGAATATAGTTATACATTTTGATAGATCATACATAAATGGAGTATAATCTCATTTTTCTGATTGTGCATATTGTAGCATCACATCGATCATGCAGTCATATATGTACATGAGGTAATAATGTCTGTTTCACTCTACTATCATTCCCACCCCCATGCCCCTTCCCTGCCTTCACTCCCCTCTACTAATATAAACTCTATAACTCTATTCTTCCCTCTCCCCTCCCCTTATGGTGAATTAACTTGTATATATCAGAGAAACATTCGGCCTTTGGTTTTGGGGTTTTGCTTAGTTTGCTTAGCATGATATTCTCCAACTCCATCCATTCACCAGAAAATGCCATCATTTCATTCTCCTTTAAAGCTGAGTAGAATTCTGTCATATATATATATATATATATATATACACACTACATTTTCTTTATCCATTATCTGTTGAAGGGCATCTAGTTTGGTTCCATAGTTTAGCTATTGTGAGTTGAGCTGCTATAATCATTGATGTGGCTGTGTTAGTGTAGTATACTGTATAAACCAAGGAGTGGGATAACTGCTCTTTTAATTGCCTCTTTTCCATTGATTTATGTAACTGACATTCAATGTCAAAATATATAAGAGAGAAAAAATATAAAGAAGAAAGTAAAAATCAACTGTTATTCTACTATCTTTGAGAAATTGATATTAATATTATATATTTTGATGAAAACTGATAATCAGAATTTGTAACTATTTTATATCTTCTAGAAAGGCCCATTCTTACGGCACTTTTCTGCCCTCAGCCCATTTTCATCCATTGATCAAACTTTTTTGAGGTTGAAAAGTTGCTTTCTTACTAAACTGAATTCCTCAAGCTCTAAAACCATAACAGAACAAACTGGAACATGACTTTTAAAGCCCAGATTTGTGTTCTTTGAATTTTCCATGAGAAACAAAGATAGATTTTTATTTGGAATGGAACCAGAAACTCAAATCAGAAGTGAGGAACTGTCCAAATTGTCAGTCTCCAGTCTTATTAACAGTTTCAGGGTTGGGGAGAGTTTTTGTACTATTGTTTTTTAACGTTTCTTATTTTCTTCTCTACACCTCACCCCCACTCATTCCTTTTTGAAGAATAAGCATTGTTTCAATATTTTTTGAAGCAGAGTTATGTCATTTCCTGGAGCAAGGGACAGCCATCGGATGTCTAATGGATGTGCTACTGCAGCAAGCAGGGAAGGGCAGGAGAATGAGCACCTTTCTCAATGGCCTGACTGCTGGTGCCTTTTAGCATTATTGGATCACCTGCAGAAAGACTGGGGCACCAGGACTAGTTTGCTCACATTAAGCAACTGTTCCGTCTTCGGTGGAGGGACGTTTGGTAAGATTCTCCCCTCCCTCTGGAATGTTAGCCAGTGCCATCTCTTTCCCTCTGCTTGGTGAGAAGCTGAGAAGCGAGAAATGGCTGCCGACTCACTTGTTAGGACCCCCATGTTTTCTGGGGAATGGGTAGTGTTCTCCTTACCCGTGTGAGCTCAGAAATCATTTGAGTGATACTCACAAAGAATCCACAGGATATTCACTTTTAGCAAGACAAGCCCATTGGTAAAATAATTAAAGAAGCCGGAGAAGGGAGAGTAAGCATGTCCTAAGAGACTGCGAAGGCAGAAGCAGGCATGGTGCTTGACCAATACAAATGGGTGGAAGATGCCACTAAAAAGCAATGGCAAGGGAGGGATGAGGGGAAATGCTGGTGATATTTCCACTAGATCACATGGAGACCAAGAACACCAGACTCAAAAACAGCAGCTGTCAAACCCTTGGTAAAACCGTAGCTGACAGGCACGGTCCAGCACAGGGGCTCAGGAGGCTGAGGCAGGAAGACCTGTAGTTCAAATCCAGCCTCAGCAATTTAGTGAGGCCCTAGGCAACTCAGCAAGACCTTGTCTTTAAATAAAATACAAGAAAGGACTGGGGTTATGGCTCAGTGATTAAGTGGCCCTAGGTTCAATCCCTGTTACCAAAAAATAAAAATAAAAAATATATAAAAATAAAACCATTAGCCATTGCTACTCCTGAAGCTCCTATCAGCCCCTCTACAATAAAAAAAAAAAAAAGGTATCAAACCTACCCACCTGGTTAAATGAGTTACTCATGTTATGCCCTGAGGCCCATAATCATCATTCCATTACTGGGGAATCAAGGATGCAGCCAGGTAGGGGCCCACTTAAAAGTGAGGAGAAGGAAAATTAAAATGTTGTATCTGGTTTATCTTTTTTTTGAATAAGCCATGAAACAACTGCTAGCATATACTACATACTTTGTGTCTTGGATCAACAAGGGAGCCATGCCAAATGTCAGATTAAATATTCCACAGCTGAAGTGTTTGCATAACTTTTCAGTGGCTACCATTTGAAGAAAGAAAAACAGTAATGGGCCTTTAAAAAAAATATTCCCTTAACTTGACACGCTCACGGTGTTCTGCCAGCAAATGCTCCAACTTGGAAGGCCTGGCCATGCATGTCTTGTCCACAGAGCATCAGTGCCAACTGGCAAGCAGAGTCCTGTGTTTCCATTCCCTTCAGGAGCGTGAAGCCCCACTGTGCGCCTTGAGGGCCACAGCTGTGCTGCTGTCTTATTTAACCCGTGTCTACTTTGGCTAAGAAGCAAGTCATTTTAAGAAGGAATTTCCTGGTTCTTAAAGTGTCTTTCATGTTTCAACAATGAGTTTGCAATGGCTGTGTGTGTTTTCAGTTTGAGTTGACTCTGTGGACCGTCAGAGGGAACTGGAGACAGGTCCTTTATTGAAACAAAATAATAGGTCTGAACAAATCAGCCTTATTATCATTGGCTCTGCCATGATTTATATTAATTTCAGCTTTATATTTCTAAAGGATTGCTCAAGAGGTGATGCTCTTCAATGCCAATTGAGGGACTGAGAGAACCAATCTCAAATGCCTACTAGATGTCAAGTATTTTCATGTCTTATCTCAATTATTTTTCCTAACAACCCATGGAAGTAGTTGATCCTCTTTAATTTTACTGACAAGGAAACAGAGGTGCCACAAGAGATGTGCACTCTCCCAGGGTGAAATAGTAACAAGCACAGTTGTGAAGTTCACAAGCTTTGTGTCATCTCAGATCTGCCACTTGCTCTCTGTGACCATGGGCAAGTCATTTCACCTCTCTGCTCCAATTTCCTCGGCTGCAGTGGGAATAGCAACAGGAATCCTTCACGGAGGACTGAACTGTGTGTGTGCAGTGATCAGCACATACTGGTGAATAATCTCAGGCTTTGGAAAGTGACAGTGCAAAGATTGAAATGAGAGTGACTCCTTTTCCAGCAGGTGATGAAATCATTTCACCTCCCTCAAGGTTAATGCCACCCTTCTTCATAGGGAGCTTGAAGGCCAACACTGATGTTCAAGTTACTCCACATAGAAGGCAATTTCACACCCTTGTTTTAAAACTATTTTTCCTGTTGATGCAAACAAGGCCTGAGACAATCAGGTTCAGACTTCTGCAGAAGAAACTGCCTTTTTAAAAAACAGGAAAAGGAGAGGAGACTCAGTAGGTGGTGCAGTGGCTGTAGGGCTTTGATTTCTCAGTGTCCAGGTCAGTGTCTTGGATTCGGAATGACAAAGCTGAATGTGATGTTGCCATGTGATGTTCTTCCTGATGACAGCTGAGGTCTGGTCTAGTCACTGAAGCAAAAGTGGAGCTTAACCAATGATGCTAATGGATGACAGTCATCACAGTGCCTGTTAGCACAGTGCTCAAGAAGTCACCAAGGTGCTTCCCATGTGTCAGGCTCTTTGCTGGCTCTGGGGTGCAAGGATGAGTAAGACCTGGTCTCTGTCCTTTCTGAGCTCCAATGCAAGTAATTGAGTGAACCTGTACAACACAGAGACCTTGTTCTCCATAGAGATCATGCAAATTCTAGACCCTGTAGAATCAATCCAGAGGGAATCCTGTGTACATCATTAGCTATCACATTACCAAGAATTTTGAAGCTTTGTAAGGTGGCATAGGTAACCCTCTTTAATGATAATTTGTACAAAAGCAAAACCCAAAGGTAGGAGATAGGCTCATAATGCAACCAACTTGGTTAATCACTTGGAAGTTCATCCAGTCTTACAAGGTTATCTTGGGCTCTAGTTGTACCAATATCTACCCCAAGAAATTACATTCAGAAGAGTTAAATGCAAGTTCCAGCATTGTCCCTGACAAGTTGTGTGATCTTAGCTAAAATCCGACTTGTCTGAATCATATATTTTATCTGTAAAGTGGAGAAGGTAAAAAATATTCAGGCTACAGGTTGGTTATCAAAGAATGAATATATTAATACCCCTGAAAGTTCTTTGTGAAGACTTATAAATATTTACTCCTGTTACTTCTCATACTTTCATTTCCATTCATTTTAGATAAAGTTTGCATAGTGTGAATTTTAGATTTTAAGTATCTTGCTTTATAGTTGGACCTTTATAAATGTTTCCATAAAGAGAGGGAGGAAAAGGACCACACCAGGGAGAACAATTTTATCATTTCCACATCCATGGGTGCCACAGGTAAAAAGAGATGAAGGAAATTATGTTTTTGAGAGAGATTGTTACAATGTTCCCAAAATCAAATCTAGTAGATAGTTGGATGGGGATATGAATTATTTCCTGTTTGACTTCAAAGACTGTGTTCTCCACTGCAATCTGCTATGTCTGAAGACAATGATGATGCTAATAATTTGAACTGAGCAAGGGGTGGCCAAAAGCAAGGAAACTCAACTGTGGGAGTTTATGCCTTTTCTCTTAGGGTAGGATGAGAATTACAAAGAAGTGCCCATTGATAGGAATTTATGAGGTCTGATCTAAGCAAAAGACTCAATGAAAATATAAGATGCTATTTAAATATGCATTCCTTTTCATAAGCACCTGCTCGAGGAGGGCCTCTGTCCTCCTTGGATTAGCCCCAAGAGCTTGTATCATTATCACACTTATGTGGAAATGTCTCGACTCTGAAATCTCAGGGCTTTAGAGGAATACTTTTTATAATCAACAGTTTGCTTCAGGGCCTTTGCCCTTATTGCTTCCTCGGCCTGGAACTTTATTCACCCACAACCTGCTTGGCTTCTTTGTCTACTCCAGGGTAATGTCTTCTGAAATGTCCCTTATCAGACAGACCTGACTGGACCCTTCCTGGTCACACTGGACAAAATGGCCTTGTCCAATCCCCAAAGAACCAAAAGCTGAATGTTTTCTCTGATAAGTGGATGATGATCCATACTGGTGGGGGAGAAGGGGGTAAGGGAAGAATGGAGGACTGTTGGATTGTGTAGAAGGAATTGAGGTGTAGGGAGGGGGCAGGGGGAAGGAAAGATAGTGGAATGAGACAGACATCATGACCCAATGTATGATTCATGTATGATTACATGAATGGTGTGACTTTACATTATGTACAACCAGAGAAATAAAAAGTTGTACCCCCTTTTGTGTATCATGAATAAAAATAAATAAATAAAATAAAATGGCCCTGTCTTCCTCTTCATTCTGTATCCATTGTCTTACCACCAGACTGATTTAATGCTTATGCATTTGTTTTCCGTGCTTGTTTTTGGATTTTGCAGTGCTGGAGATCAGACCCAGGGCCTCACATATGCTCTGCTATTGCTCTTCCACTGTGCTTCATCCCATCCCTGTTTAGGGAGCCGTTTATGGATGGTTTCCCTGACCCAGATATAAACTCAGTAAGACCCAGATTTTTTATTGTTTATTGCTATTTACCCAAACTCTAGAGTGGCACCTGGCGTATTATAGATCCTCAAAACACATTTGTTAAATGAATGAAGATGGAAGAACATGGTTCTTCAATCTCCATATCACAGTTGGTTTCTTGGAGCCTTATCTCATCTCCCAAACAATGAGCTTTTGGAGGGCAAGATTGGTGCCTGAGTCAATTTTACACATCTCTAAGCCCTAATAGAGTATTTGAAATTTGTTTAGTCATTGAAAACTTACAGGGATTTTATATAAAAGGTCTCATTTGTGACCAGACAACTCTATAAAATGCATCGGTGTTTTCATCCCTGTTTACTGAGTCAGCTAGGGCTGCTATGGCAATTCCATAGACTGGATGGCTTAAATAACAGGTATTTATTTCTCAGAGTCCAGGGGATGGGAAATCCAAGATCAAGGTATCATGTAATCCATTCCTGATGAGGGCCACTTCCTGGCTTGTAGACGATGACACTCTTCTTGCCATGTGCTCTCTAACACGGAGAGAGGGAGAGAGAAAAAGGGAAAGAGAGGGAGAGAGAGCGCACGGAGCCCTCCCCTCCTCCTCTCATCAGGGCTCTCATGCCATCATGCAGGTCCCACCTTTGTGACTGCATCTAACCGCAATAGCTTCCCAAAGGCCCCACCTCCAAATACCATCACATGGCGAGTAAGGCTTCCGCATATGAATTTTGGGGGGAGACAATCACTCAATCCATCATACTGTCATACAGATGGAAAACCAACTCAGAGAAATTTAATACTTTTTCTCAGAAAACTCAGAGAAATTTAATAATTTTTTCAAGTCCAGAAATCCAGGAGACGTCAGACCTCAAGCCCAGTGCCTTCCACATGTCTGCAAGTCTCTGTGGAGGGCCCTGTTCTCCCTGTGCTCAAGTTCAATTGCTGACCTGGGACTGAGTGACCCAGCATGCTGGAACAGCACTCCCCTTGGGGGTGTGAAGAGGGTAGGACCTTCAGGTATAGGAAAGGTCCTGTCCTTTCACTTTAAAAAAAAAAAAAAAAAAAAAAAAAAAAAAACCTTATTTTTAAATAAAGCACGGTTTTTAAAGTTTATTTTGTATTAGAAACTGTGTCTTCAAACTTACCTCTTTTCCTTTAAATTGAAGGGAGAGAGGCCTTTGAGATAGAAAAACCCAAATAGGACACATTGCTACTAGATTGAGCGAAAGAGCATTCAAACCCTGGACAAACCTTCTCTTTTCAACTCACAAGGGAACCTAGTTCTTAGTATGGCCATTGAAAAACCATTGTGTGCCCTCCCATGTGGGCCGTTAGTTGCAGCAGGAAAGGTCAGGGTAGGATTCTCTTCTCCCACAGAAGTGAAAAATATAGAAACCTCTGAAGATTTACAGCCTCAGTCATTCATTCTTTTCTCCTGAGTTAAAAATAGTGTAGAATCTCTTCCTCCCCCCCCTCTCTCTCTGTCTCTCTCTCTGTCTCTCTCTCTCTCTCTCTCTCACACACACACACACACACACACAGAGCTTTTGAAAACTCCTAAAGGCCACACATTTTTTTTTTTTCTGCATTTGGTGAGTTCTTTAATCCCTAAATATTTCTGTGATTTTTCATTAAGCCCCAGAACTCCTAGATTCCTCATATGAAGTCCACCCAGATTCCAAATGTAATGAGATTTGTCCACCATCTATTTTTAACAGCAATGTCTTACTTATTTTCAACACAGAATGTGTCACCATAATATGTCATTGCAGCAAATTCTAAATCTTCATGGATCAGAGAACAAAGAGTAGAAAGCTAGATCTCAACCCAGAGACTGCCTGGTGTTGGGTTTCTTAAGTTATGTTGTAGGGAGAAGGAAGAACTGTGAGTTAATTCAAACTCCAAGCTGCATGTCCTCAATGCATGATTATGCTACATCATTTGTAATCCCACTTTCTGTTCTACCCTACCCTGCACCAAAGCAAAACAAATCACATCAAAAACAAATCTCACAACCTTCTCGAGTTGATGAAAATAACAGTACTAAATGTGGAGCATTCTTGCAACTCTCGTGATAACCAATGTTTCCCTGGTACCCACTGTACATGAACATCTTACACCTACCTGTGTGCCATGAAGCAAGAAACCTCAGAGGTTTCTGTGTGCCTCAGAAGTACTGGTACAAATGGTCCCAACGATGCTGTCAGCCTTTGGCACTTTTCCTTGGGAATGAATTCCTCTTTCAAGGTTGACTAGGGAAGAGGGAAAGAACTGATGGATAGATACAACTAAGATAGTCATGGCAGCTTGTGCATCTACAGAATGGATTTGGACAGAGAATGCTGAGGACCATTTAAGCTCTAATATTCTCTGATGATCTCATTCTTCCATGTATATAATCCAGCATTCCCTCAGATCCAATTGTGTTTTTTCTTTCTTTACTAAAACTCAAACTACTTTAAGCAGAATAGACTGCTTAACATGATTGTCCTGTGAGCAAAATGAAAGGATTTTTTGAGATTCAAAATCAATGTTCACAGCAAATCAGTGCTAGAACAAGAATTCAGTTATTTTCTTCTCTGGCCTCTTATTCTGGACTCAAGCCACACAGTGCAGTGCACACACTGTCAGCTGTCCATCCTACTTCTAACTGGCCTCAGAAACTGCCCAGATCACTAGAGCATTGTTGAGAATATAGGTATATTGTATTTCCAGAAAATACAGAGAATTTGTTTCCCATTTCTTGGAAAATAAATGTTTTCAAATTTTCAAATGCACTAAAGCAACTTGTTAAAGTATTGATATGACGAATGGGCCTTCTCTTTAGCAGATAGCTACTCTCCCAAACTGTTCTGTTTGCCAAGACTAAATTTTCCCAAATGGAATTCATTTAAAGCAAAATACACCTGCGAGGAAACAGAGACCATTAAACTCAGGAGAGTGTAAGTATTCCTGATAAGCCATATGTGGTGTGTATTTGGCATCCACAACAGCAATACCATAGAGTTGTCTCACTAGCATTAAGGTTAGAGGCTAGAAATTCTGTAAATGGCATTACTGCCCCTAAAACACCTGTTTATTGCACCTGAATATGAACTAAGCTGTATGTGAACTAAGCAAATTTCATACAAATATTTTAAAATTTAATTTTTCCATTGAAAAACAACAATTGTATAGATTTATGCAGTATAATGTGATGTTATCCTACAATGTGGAATGATCAAATTTGGCTAGATAGCATATCTAGCTTGTGATATAAACTTTTAAAACCCATGCTTTAAAGCCATTTTAGAACGGTAGTGCTGCACTAATTACTCTCACCACGCTGTGTGATAGATCTTCAGAACTTCGTCATCCTACCTGAACTTTTTTCCCCATCTACCTTCCGTCCAGCCTCCACAAAGCACCATTCCACTCTCCACTTCTAGGTTCCTGGACACTGTTAGGTATCACAAGTAAGTTGGAGCATGCAGTGTTCTTCTTTGTATGCCTGACTTTTTTCACACAGCCTAATATCCTTCAGATTCATTCATGTTGTCACAAGTAACAGGATTTCCTTCTTTTTTTTTAGGGTTAAATAATAGAACACCCCATTGTGTATACATAGCACTTTTGTTTTTGCAATCCATTCATCTGATGGTGGACACTTAGATTGATTCTCTTTCTTGGCTATGCTGAGGATTGCAGTGGACATGAAAATTCAGATATTTCTTTGACATATTGATTCCACTTCCTTTGGATATATATTCAGAAGTGGTACTACTGGAGTCTATGGAAGTTCTATTTTTCATTACTTGAGGAAACTGTGTTGTTTTCCACAATGGCTCTACCAACTAATGTATGCAACAACAATGTGCCGGGGTTGGTTACCTTTCTCCATGTCCTCCCTACCATGTATTCTTCATGTTTTAGGGCTTCAGAAAATTCATTCTTGAATTTAAATAGAAATACAACTACAAAAAGATCACAAAGGCTGTTGCCAAAAAAATTAGGATTTAGGCACATATTCAAAATATTTTCCAGTATCAACACAGAAGCATTTCTCTCTTCTCCATGTGCACTCTGCACCTCAAAGTCCTTATTTAACTAAGCAGGGTCAGGTTGAAATAGGCTGCTTTGAATAAGAAAGTAACTTGGGGGTGCCACAGAAGAGCCAACCTGCAATGGCATTAAATCTGATAAAGATTTTAGCCTCCAACATTTTCTGTGAAGCACTGTGAGGAAGATTTTTATTACAATTGCCAGTTACACAACCTTAGGCACAGTGGGTGGTACAGGGTGGCCATCAACAGGACTTTTCACAGTATCCCATGTGGGGCTTTTAGAGCCAATGCAGAACCATGGTGAGGCCTGACCTTCCCTCATTGTACTGCTAAGAATTAGAACATTGTATACATTTCCCTTTGTCTTTGGAGGGCTCCAGCCATTTACCCTCAGCAGCTTCAATGTCATATAAACCCTTGTCACTTGTTCTTAGTCTCCCTGACACTATTTATCACTCAGATTACACCCTTCTCAAGTCTACATTGTTCCTAATTTCATAAATCACTATGTTCCCACTGCATGGCTTCCTTTAATTGCTCCTTTCCTCCATTCCCCTCCTTTAGGTATAAATTGAAGTGGTTAGAGAAAAAATCAAGTGCACAGAGTTCAATTGATATCGATCTGCAAACACTGTGATGTATCCAAAATTGAATCACACTCAGTCCCAACCCTCAAGTTACAACTTATAGGAAATATAAATATGCATGTATTTTAAGAAAAGGGAGGGAGAAAGTGCTCCACGTCAGTGGCAAGTTCCAAAGAAAATGACGTTTGTGCCTCTTGGGGGATAGATAGGACAAGTCTCGTGGAAGTCATTTTTTTGCATTAAGCTTTAAAGTGTTCTATTTCAAAAATTTTGTAAGAAGCAATGTATTTTATTTTTCTGCCATCACAGCCACAGCAAGTGGTTTAGTACCAAATTTAACGACAGTTACACAGAATGTTTTCAGTGTGGGAGGAGGAAGAAAAGGAAGTAACCGCAAAATTAAAAAAAAACACACACACACAAAAAAAATCACTAAAAACAAAAATCCTGGATAACTTTTAGCATCTGTTCCACTCCCACATTAATAGGATTCACCTGGGAATTTTAAATAAAAGGCAGACAGGAAACATGAGGGGCGGGGACGGGTATATGGGTGAAGAAAAAGACAAAGGGAGAGAAAAGCCGGAGTTCAGAGGACAGGCCTCTTACTGTCTCCCAAAACCAGGAGAGCAGCTTCATGGAAATGGAAGCTGAGGTTCTGCTCCAGTCAGCTTCCCAAAACAACCCCGTGGAGAGCAGCGACCAGTGGAAAAAGAGAGAGAGGAAGCAGAAGTGAGTAGGATGGGGGACAAAGAAAAGGAAATAGGCTTAGAAAAGACGGAATGGATAAGAACACACACCAGGAACATGAGGCGGGTTGGTAGCAGGGAGCCCCGTGGTGCTGAAGAGCACTTCAGCTGAAAACAAATGGGCTGCCTTCATTTCACAAAGCAAAGGTTACCCACGCCTAGACCGAGCATCTTTTTTGTTTTGTTTTGTTCATTTCATTAATATTCTGTTTTTGATTGAGAAAGCCCAGCTAGACCGCTCCTGCCAAGTAAGGCCATTGCCTTTCCAGGGGGTTTGATTGCCCCCAGCATCTCTTGCATGTGCAAAGCCCAAGTCCCAAGTCCCAGGGTTGTGTTCATGGACTGGGACTTGGTCTCAAGAGAAGTATTTCAGGGTCTGGCTGTTTTTTCTCAGATGAAATAATGCAGGATAGATCACATTCAGGTATGACATACCCCCGTCATTCCCAATCTTGGTCCACCAACACTGAGGGAACACTCTTCCCTAAAACAGGGAAGGAGGCAAGAACCCGGGGCCACTGGTCTTGTCAGGGCTGCATCTGCTGACCCGAGACCAGTTGTTGAGCTACCAAGGGGGTCTTCTCCTGGGGCTCTTGTGCCTTCTGGGGAGAGTTGCTACATCCACAGGGTCTTTGTGAGGAAATGGTAACTGCTATTGAAAAGAACCCCTAGGGAAAACCACCAGTCCTTGAGTGCATTCTGGAACTTGTAATCTGTCACAAGATTATTAGCAACAAATCAGACCCTGTTGGAACACAATGAGGAGGTAGGTATTGTAACACCCAAGGCATGCAAGAAGACATCTAATTACAGTGAGAAGTGGCTGGTCATTCTCATAAGCTGGAGTAATGGCATTGGAATCGTAGGGTTTGAATCTAAAATTTGAGGATCTTGTGTAATATTAATATTGATTTCAGAATACTATTTACTGATCACAAATTGGATAAAGTTAAAAGAGAGTTGTCATTTGAATTGATCACAATCTTGATATTATCATGGAATACAATCAGATAGAACTTGGCACTGCAAATTTCACATTCAAGAGGTGATTATGGTCTCTTGATACATTTAAGACATCATACATCAAATAATCTCCAGAAGTCTTCTCTCTGGTACAAATTGCCTCCAGAGCTCCTGTGCCCCCAGGTGGTACAAGTTAGTGAATGCCACAGCATCTTGGCATTCCACTAGTCCCATGATGTGTGATGGGGGACTTGTGGAACTCTCAGAGCAAGCCCCATATCGGTGATTGGCCTGAGAGCAGTGTAGACTTAAGAAGGTTGACACCTGGAGAACACACCTGACAGCATGCCACAGATTTAGTCAAGGGCTCCCACACCATGCCATGTTCAACTGGAGGAAAGGTGAAGCTAGTGGGTTTCCAAAAAGGCTAAAATGTCAAGGTGGCTGATTGACTTGGATGTTGGTCTTCTTATTGGTTGTGTGAGATCGTGTCTACCCTTGTTGCTGCCTGAACCTTGAGACATGGGAAGGACTGACCTGGGAACCATGTCATACTCCTCCCAATACATTTCTGTTACTTAGCTTTCTGCCAGTTCTAGTTTAGCACAAAACCTCCCCTGTATGTCCTTAAATAGTTATTTTTAAAATGAAAATAATTCAATATGAGCACTGTCTCCCAGGAATATTGCATAGTCATTTCAGAAAGCCTATTTAGTCAAGCATAAAGATTACTAAAAAAGCCCTTTCTCTACAAACAAGGACTCCTATCCTTTTCAGAATAACTTTATTTACTGTCACCAAAAGTAATTTTTCATCCCAGACACCCACATGTCATCTTACAAGAAGTTTCCATATCCATACAGGGAGTACTAACTGAAATCCATAAAGAAACTTAGCAATCCACAGAATGATCAAGAGGCTGTCTGCAGACTTTCTAGAGTTATCTGTAACCAGGCCAGGTGCTCATTTGGAGTTTCAGTTATGAATGCCCAAGTCTGGGTCACCTCTTCTCATGTCTCCTATCATAGGAGCAATGAGATTCTATTTTGCACAGCAGGGAAAAGGAAAACGGATTTGAAATTTGAAAGTAAAAAGACTATTTGCTGTCTTGGGATTTAACTTAGCCTCTTAAAGCATTGCCTTTCGTATTCTGCTGAGTACTTGCAGCTTCATGTAGCTACACCTAGCTGAGGCAGGCATCACTGCAGGCTCTGCCACATGATTAATTTTCCACCCAGTAGACCAAAACAACCTAGTCCTAGGACATGAGTACTAAAGAGTCTGTAAAGAAAGAAAAGAGGTGAGAAACCCCTGTTAGATGATGAAGTAGATGTCAGGGAACCTGCCCTCGCAGATCAATTGTACCAGTCACGCCTCAGGACCCGACCCCTTGCTCTTCATGAGATGTGTTTTGTCACAAAAAACAATGAAAACTGTCAGACTCAATTCAACAGTAATTGATACCCTAGATACAGCATGCTCCTTGAATGGATACTATTGATGAAAAGGATGAATAAACACTTATGGATATTTAGATATTGATAATCAGTTAATATTTATTGAGCACTCAGTATATGCCAATATATTCATATATACTAACTCATTTCAATGCTACAACAAAGGGACTATTATCGCTATATCCTTATGATAGATGAGAAACAAAAAGAATAGAAAGACACATGGATTGGTTGCAATGATTTCTCAGATGAAAGTAACATGGGAAGTGATCAATGACATTGGCACATCTGTGTTTATCCACATTTGTCTTTTTTCCTCTTTCTCCTCCCAGGTTTATCATACAGAACTGTTTTGAATCTGAATAGGCTGAGCAGTAAACTTTAGGACTAAAAGGGAAAGTTGCTGTTAATTAAAAGGCCATAAACACCACCTTCTCTTCTGGAAGGAAGGGTCCATGGACATATGCGTGAGAGGAAGAAGTAGCTGCTAAAGAGCTCTGTGCTCCTCTAATCACGTCTTCATATTTTCCAATTATAATATGCATGAGATTCAATACATTAACTAATTAACTCAGCATCTTGTGAACTAAGACCCTATTTCCAGAATGATTTAGTGCAGTTTCCTTTGAAGTCCATGCTAAAAGAGGAAATAATTAGGCTCAGAAGGGTTTCACTCAAATCCTTGCGTGTCTGCTTACCCAAAATGACTATGCTAATCAGGCATCACACAGATTTCCTGCCACACTTCACTCAAAGGACTTGGGTCTTTACCTTGTGTGTTCCTGTGGGATCTGGCACAATGTTGGAAATCCACAGAGATGTGAGTCACTCTATCTGGAATCCTGGAAATACAGTGATTTATTTAAGGATACAATACTCTCCAATGGCCAAACATTCAAACTTGATATTTTGATCTAACCACATATTCAAGACAATCTGATGGAGTTGGGGATGGAAAATTGGTCTAAACAGCTACAACAATGTGGTCCAGGGACCAGGAGACACTCCATGAACTGTTATCAGACTGTGGAGCTATAAGTAGAAAACTTGAGAATGAGCTGTAAAAACTTTTATAGAAATTTGACAGAGTAATTTTTTAAAAAATGTTCATCGAATCTAATTAAAAGAAACAGGAGGCTTATGCTTTGTGTTTTCTTTTCCATTTCATTTTTTTATAACAAGTCATCTTCTAGTAGTTTTATTTTTTCCCTACATCTGGATTATATTTCCTACTTCTTTGCATACCTGATATTTTTTTACTGAATTCTGGAGAGTGTGAATTTTCATTGTTCAGTGCTGGATTTTGCTATATTCCTGTACAGAGTGGTGGGTTTTATTCTGGCATATAGTAGCATCCCTAGGGATCCATTGGACCCCTCAAGGCTGCCTCCAAGTAGAAAGCTGAGGTGATAATAAGACTCACCTTCCTTCCTCCCCATCTCTCTTAGTCCATTTGTGCTGCTACAACAAAAATATCACAGACTGGGTAATGGAAATAATGGAAATTTGTTTCTTATGATTCTGGAATTTGGGAAGTACAGGATCAAACTACTAGCTTTCAGTGTCTGATGAGGACTTTCCACATTCTCACATGACAGAGGGACTAAAAGGAAAAAGTGACGAATCGTGTGTCTCCACAAAACAGAAGAGAGAGAAGTCAAAAACGGCCTAGCTGATGCCCTACAGGCCATTTACAAAGTCACTAATATCATTGATAAGGGCTCCACCTTCATCCTCATGATTTAATTACCTCCTTAAGGATCCACGCATTCATACCATCTCATTGGGGAGTAAGTTCCAACATTAAAATTTTGGAGAGACATATAAATCCCGATCATAACTCCATCTCTGAAGGGATCATACTTCTTTGAAAGACCATTTTGTCCAATATCTGAAAACTACTATTTCATATATTTTCCTGGTTTTGTAATTATTCAATATAGGAGAATAAATCAGTCCCTTTTACTCCATTATGACTAGAAGCAGATATTCTAGTACTTCATCTTGAATTTCTTTCTCTTGCAATCTAGTAATGCACTGATATAATTTTATTGTATTTCATGCAAGTATTAATCTACCATGCAGGTAGAGTTAAAAAGCAAAGCAAAACAACAAAAAGTAAACCCAAACAACTCGATTTAAAAAGTAAGCAAAAGACTTGAATAGAAATTTATCCAAAGAAGATATGAAAATGGCTAATGAACACAAGCAAGGATGCCGTCACTGATAATTAGGGTACACAAATCAAAACCACACTGAGATACTACCTCACAACTATTAGGAAGGCAACAGTAAGTCCAAATAACAAGACAAAACTGAAAGTAACAAGTGTTAGCAAGGATGTGGAGAAAGTGAAACCCTTGTGTATGCCTGGTGGGGATGTAAATAGGTGTAGCCACTATGGAAAACAACATAATGGGTCTTCAAAAAATGAGAAATAGACTTACTATATATTCCAACAATCCTACTTCTGGCTAGGTACCTAAAAGAACTGAAGGCAGGAACTCAAACAGATATTTGTATACACAGATTCATAGAAGCATTCTCCATAATAGTCAAGTTGTAAAAACAACCCAAGTGCCTATTGATTGGTAAAAATGAGTTAAATGTGAATGAAATATTAATCAACCTTAAAAAAGGAAAAAAAATATATAATACATGCTACAAATTGGATCGATTTTGTGGAAATTAAGTTAAATGCCATAAACTAGTCACAAAAGGGCAAACACTGTATGATTCCATTTAAGTCAAGTATCTGGAATAGTCAAATTCATAGTTAGAAAGCAGAGTGGTGGCACCAGGGATAGTGGGGAAAAGAGAATGTGGAGTTAGTATTTGATGGATGCAGAGTTTCAGTTTGCAAAGATTAAAAAGTTCTAGAATAGCCAGACTGTGGAACCAACCTAGATGCCCCTCAATTGATGAATGGATAAAGAAACTGTAGTGTGTATACACACACACACACACACACACACACACACACACACAATGGAATATTACTCAGCCATAAAGAAGAATAAAATTATGGCATTTGCAGGCACATGGATGAAATTGGAGAATATCATGCTTAGTGAGATAAGCCAATCTCAAAAAACAAAGGACAAATGATCTCACTGATAAGCAGATGATGATACATAATGGGGGGGCTGGGAGGGAGGCAAGAATGGAGGAAGGAGGGACTGTATAGAGGGAAAAGAAGGGTGGGAGGGGTAGGGGGGAGGGAAAAATAACTGAATGAACCAAACACCATTAACCTATGTAAATATATGATTACACAAATGGTACTTCTCTACTTCATGTACAACCAGAGAAACAAGTTGTACCCCATTTGTTTACAATAAAAAAAAGTTCTGGAGATGGACAATAGTGATGATTGACAATGGTGTAATCATACTTACTGCCACTAAACTAAAATAGGTAAAAGGGTCAATTTTTACATTATGTGTATTTTACCACACACAAAAAGTATTTAATACCAACACCAAGAAAGAGAGCTCAAAGTGTAACTCTGTGGTGGAGCACGTGCTTAGCAAGACCCTGGGTTTGATCCCTAGCATCCACACACACACTCACACACACACCACAGAACAAACAAACAAACAAACCAAACCAACTGGATATTCCTCACAGATATAAGAATCACTGACCTTCAGAGGATGAAGGTCGGAGAAGTTTTAAGGAAGGGGCAGTTTGATGAGCTTCCTACCCAGGATTGAAGATGACAAACAACTAGTTGTCAGGCTACACAGGGACCACCCAGGTACCTTGTTCACAAGACAGGAAGGTCCATTGGCTATCCTATAAAACCTTCCGTGGTTCCTGTTTTCATATCCTTCTGCTGTCCTATTCAATTAGCACTAAAATCCCTAACAACAGTCAGTGCACTGAGTTTCATGCAGAGTGAGCAGTCGAATGGGGAGTATGGGGGGTGGAGAGCCCAGGAAGGTGCCCCAAAGAGTAACAAAAGAAATTGAGAAGTGCACGAATAGCTCACCCTGTAGGGCGCTCACTCATGTACACAGACCGGTTCGAATCCCCAGCACCTCAGAGAAAAAAAAAAAAAAAAAAAAGAAGTTGAGGCCTTTGGTGTGAAGGGAGAGAAAGGATAATATCTTTCACATTTAGCATGAAAAATGATGAAAAAGGCAATGCTATTAAATATTAAGTGCAGCAAGATCCCGTTTCTATATATTAGGAAAATGCACACATATTTCTATGAATATATTCATTAAAATATTCCCCAGAGGATATCAACAAAAATGTGAACATTCCCTACATCTGGGTGGTCACATTCATGGGTAGTTTTGCTTTCTCTCTGAACATTTCTATATTATCTGCTGTTTTCACAAGGGCCAGGTAAAAAACTTTTATAATAACAGGGCAAGAAACTAATTTTCATCTAAAAATTAAAAAGAATGGCGAAGAGACATTATATGGTCCAGACTGAGGTACATTTAATTTTGCTTTTGAAGATTTATGTATAAATTCATGTAGATTCCATTATTCCTTATTCTCTTTTTATTTTCAACACTTAATGTCTGCCCAGTAGTTTACACATTAGAAGATAAGAACTTTTACCGATTCATGTGCTGGAAATGCATTTCATTCACACAGGTCAGATAAGATTAGGAAGGGCATTAGAGTAATTAAGGTCACTGGACTTTGTCATTTAACAAATCCTTTAATCCAACCCTAATACCATTCATTAAGGCCACAAACAAAAGGGTTAATTGCTAAAGTATAACTGTTCTATCCACCCAGACAGAAATGTTAACATGTTAAATGCTATTAATGCACTGTGGCATTGCTTTGAATCTTTAGAAGGGTGCAGATGTATTCAGCCCTGGAAGAATTACAGATTTATTAGTTCTGAAGAGGTTATCCCTGGGGTAACTCATTATCACTGGTACAAGCACAGAATGTTCTGTGACAGGAGAATGTCTACCATGAAACAACACAATTAATCAAGACAGGGCATGCATGTGGTGACTATGCAAGATGAGCAGATGCTGTCAACTCCAGAATTACCACCACGCAGTCCTGTGCTGAGCCAATACCCCCAGGAACAGGTTGGCCGCCCATGCGGGATCTTAATCTCTTGCCACACAGCTCTGTGCTCAGTTGCCTCACTTTAGCCCCGACCCAGCTGGAAAGGACAATCCTGTCCTCTTACAATTCTTCTACCTCAAACTTTTCACTCCCTTATGAAAGAGTCAAACAAACTAATTTGAGTCCAAACCTTGTTTTAATTTTTCTTTTTTACCCCCCTAATTCTGACAAAGGTTCTGAGGAGGAGTGGAAGTTCCTAAAGGCAATCTTAAAAGACCAGGCTTCATAGGTGTTATTGAAATCTCTGGAATCCTTTGCAGCTGTTAAGAAAAAATGATGTCATAAAAGGTTTTCTAAGACAAGGGAATGTGCTCACTTCATGCTCTCGTTGTGAAAGGAGCAGCTTATAATGAAACCATATAACTAGATGAGAAAGTTCTAGTTAAACTAAACTAAACTAAAGAGAACTAAAGAGATGGAGAGTCTCCATATATTGTCAAAGATAAGAAGGATTAAAAGGCCTAATGTTAACATTTAATGGAGAGAGAGAAGTTTGCTTTTTTTGTTTTCTTTTATGTAATTTCCATATATTTTCCTAAAATTTTCAAATTTTCTACAGTAGTAATAGATTCCTCCTAAAAAATGAGACTCACAATAAATGTTATTTTTAGGGTTCTTATAAAAATTAGTGATAGAATAGCTTCTAACTCTTGATGCCAATTCAATGGCAACAGGTATTTTCCCATAAATTTTCTGCATCTTGAGATGAGACTTAAACACTCTTCAGCCACACTATGTTTTTCTCAAACTAGAACCTTACATGTACCTTTTTTATCCATCCAGATAAAGAAAACTCTTTCTCAAAGAAACAAAATCAGAAACAAAGCCAGAATCAGGAAACTCTTACCCAGAAGGGAGAAAAGACAGTGTCTAATCAGCTCTGCTTTTTCTCAAAGCTCTACAGGAAGATTTAATAAGAGGCTGCCTTGGGCCAAGGGGTCACTTCCTTTGGGATGGCTTTCCCTCTCTTTGCCCTGACACCAGGAAGGAAAAAATAACAATTGGCATTCATACTGTGTTCAGAGCTTTAAAAGCACTTTCACACATAATAAGAAGGATGCAAAGAGAAGCTGTTCACAGCAGTCTGATGTCCTGCTGACAAAAGCATCCCCTTCTCAACATCTCAGGTGGCAGCAAAGGAAGTCACAGAGGAACAGGGCAAGGGAGCAAACATGTCCTGGAGCTGACTGTATGCCATGCACTTTCCTAAATGCTTGGCATGTTATAGCTTGTTGTCCTTATGACAACATTGAATGGCAGGTGTCATAGTCTGTATCAGGGGTCAGCAAATTACAGTCCACGGGCCAGCTACAGTCTGTGGCTTGTTTTTGTGAACGGCTTTATTGGCACACAGCCACACATGTTTGATTATATATTGCCCATGGTTGCTTTTGTGCTACAAAATTGAATAGTTGCAACAGAGATCTTTTTTTTTTTTCCCTTGCAAAACTGAAAATATTTGTTCTTCAGAAAACATTTCCTAACCCGAATCAAATTTACAGGGTAATATTCTAACTTTCATCAAACTATTGTGTGTAACTGGAGCAGGGCATCACAAACAGAATGACAGTATCAGAGTAACTGAGCCTTGTATTTTCTTTAAAGGGCACCTATAAGACATAATAACTTTTAGAATCCTTACACTATGTAAAGAACACTGCACTGCAACAAAAGTCATGAATCAAACCTTGAAATAAACACAACTGCTGGTATTTTACTTGCAAACTGGGAAATAGGTTCCAAAGTATGGCTTTCATATTAAAAGAGAGCCTAAAATATTTGAAGTATTTCTCTAGTGTAATTAGGTTTTGACACTGTATGAACTCACTTACTCCTTCCCAGGAAAGATAGAAAGAGTTAGGGGGAAAGCATGCCTTCCAGAAAAGTTTGATCTCTCCTGCTCTTTCAGGATGGCTTTTGTTTTAAATGTCAGTTTCTCCTTGAAGTCCTTTTTTGCTTAATTCCATAGCTGAAATGAGACATTTTGTATAAACCTTCGTGAGCATCTGATGGGAGAAATTGCTCTGAAAGAAATTCCCAATGCTCATCAGCTCCTCCTGCTTTGCCTGAGCATTCAGAATTGGGTAGCCTTCACTGGCACTCACTAAATCCCCCACAGGCACTGGAAACATCAAGACACTGGGCTTTAGGAGCAGAGACTGGAGAAGTGCGGTAGGGTTGGTTCAATTCACACCAGGGGCAGCGAATTCAGGAAAGGTAGCATGTCCTCATAACCCCAATCTTTCCTAGTCAGAATCCACCTGAGAAGAGCTAGTTGAGGGAGGATAAATGGAAGACCACTACCTTACAGTCATCCTCAAGACAAGTTAGAATTCAGGTTTTCAAAGGCAAAACTTGCCTCTCCATCACTCTGTCCGTCACTCTGGATGGCCATCCTCCAGGCAAATGTAGGAAGTAGAAACAAAAGCCTTCACCCCACAAATCCAATTTTGGAGCATGAAGAACTCTGCAGCACTTGGCCAATGAACATGTTGTCCTTACTGTTAACTTTTACCCACCCTCACCCTTCCAGGAAATGGAAGAGGATATAATCCTAAGCAATCTGAAAAACTTGGAAGAAATGTTTATTGTTTAATGAAAATGAGAGTGAAAATACTGACTAGAGTGTATGCTGGAAATTTCTATTTCTGACACATCCTATTTGTCCATTAGAAAGAAGAATTGGGTTGGCTTTTTTATCCTCCAACGGCCCCTCTGAGGACTGCCTCCAACCTCAGCTTATTGCTCACTGGTCCAGCTCTGGGTTCTAGCAGGACACACTCTCATCTCTCAGGTCACATTGTACCTTTCAGGGTCAGGATAAGCCACAGCATGGGGCACTTCTGCCAAGTCAGCTCTTATTCCTCCTGGCAGGATATTCCTCCTTCCTCAAAAACCAGTAGGCTCTTAATTCCTACTTTTCTCATTCTCATTGTACCTCTGCACAGTACACTGCATGGTGTGTGGCTTCAAAGGGGAATGTTTCAGAATGTTCCAGCAGCTTCATACCTTCTCACCAAGTCCCTGTGAATGCTCTCAATTTGTTCTCCCTGCCTACTCCCGCTTCTCACATGGCAAACTCACGACCAAGTAGCGGGTGAACCACTATCACCTCTGGCTTCTGTTCTGACTCTCCCAACCAGAGTGTTTTAATTTCTCCCCTCCTGGTTGCCTACAATGTCCGCATAGGAATCATGACACCAAAGGAGCCACCTGAGTATCCTCTGTCCACCCATCACACTACTGACTTTGGAGCCACAGTACCCAGTTCAGTATTTGACAAAGGGGCAGATTCAGGAGGTATTTATGATTAATCAAAACATAGGATTATGGATTCCTTTAAAAAATTAATATTAATAAATAAATATTAATTAAAATTACATAAATCATTAAATTACTTAAATTATTATTAAAATTATTAGTATGTTTTAGATATGAGGTATCTCCTAAAAGTTCATGTATGAGACAATGCAAGAAGGTTCAGAGGCGAAATGATTTGTATGATGAGAACTGTACCCCAATCAGTGGATTAATTCCCTAATAGGGATTAACTGGGTGGTAACTATAGGCAGATAGGGTGTGAGTGGAGGAGGTTGGTCACTGGGGGTGTGGCTTTGGGGTTTATATTTT
Source organism: Sciurus vulgaris (assembly GCF_902686455.1). Classification (NCBI taxonomy): domain Eukaryota; kingdom Metazoa; phylum Chordata; class Mammalia; order Rodentia; family Sciuridae; genus Sciurus; species Sciurus vulgaris. The sequence continues at coordinate 116,122,227 of NC_136466.1, forward strand.
GTTCCTGAGGAGGCGATCTCTCTCTCTCTCTCTGCTTCCTGATGCAAAGTACTGAGGTGTTTTCCTCAGCCACACCCTTCCACCATGATATTCTGCTTCTCCTCAGGCCTTGATCAAGAGTTGGTAGTCTATGGACTGAGACTGTGAGCCCCAAGTAAACTTTTCCTCCTCTAAAATTGTTCTTGTTCAGGTCTTTTGGTCATGGTGGCCAAAAAAAAATTGCACTCAGTAAAATTAAATATCAATTTAAATATCATCCAAAGAATCAGAAAAAAAAAAATCTCATGTATCCACATTTATTATAAGAAAGTAAAAAACTTGAGCAAAAAAGAAACAACTGAAGGGCAAGTGAGATAAGGCTTTGCTAAAGATGTGTGTAGCAGTTCACATCTTATTCTATAGCTGGAGTGGATGGGACACACAGACCTTCACGTCTCACAGTTGGCAGGAAAAATATAGCCAGAGAGTTATCAACAACAGGTTAAAGAGCAAATTTTATGTCCAGAGAGACCAAAAGTGGGAAGAACTGAAGAGCAGTTCAGGGATACCAAAGTCTGAGGAAATGGATATGTGCCTTGCCAGCATCCTGCCTAAACCACGATTAAAGCGTGTTTTATTTCTATAGCAAGTGGATAAATGGAAACTGGATTCATAGAAGTTTCTATCAAACAAAATCTTCCCCCTAAAGGCTTAGTTTCCAATACACAACACAATATTTCATTGATACAACAGGACACAGACAACACACACTTTATAAAGAATTTCTTATACAATCTACATAAAATAATTCAGCATCACCTTCTAAAGCCATGACTATTTTTACTCTATGACCTAGAAATTCCACTATTAGACGAAAAATTCTCACATGGCTATAACAAAAGTCTTATACAAGAAAATTCACAACTATTCCGTTTACAAAAGAGAAAAACATAGGACGTCTCCATTAACTGGAGAATGAATAGCCAAATTTCTGACTATTCATAAAATCAATATATAGTAGTAAAAGTGAATTATAGTTACAGAAAATATTATGGGGAAACCTTAGTAAGAAAATAAAAATGAAATAAGCAAATGCAGAAGACAATGCTGAGGAGGATTATTTTTTTCTTATTCCCCCAAATAAGCATAGATAATAAGCAGGTATGTACATGCATGATAAAAATTACTGAATAAATGCATTCTATTCTCATGTACAACTAATTAGAACAAATTTTTTAAAAATAAAAATATTATTGAAATAAAACAAAGAGAATCAAACAGTATGGAGTGTAGAAGGCTTTCACAGGGGAGCACAGATAGGGTTTGACCGTTGAGATAGGACCACAGGGATGTAATTTTTGTTATGCTTCTAACATTAGTATATGTGCTATGCATTTTTCCATATGAATAACAAATTACATGATATTACACTCAAATTTCATTACCAGAGGTCATTTCATTTTGAAAGCATTTTCTTTCCAGAAAAGAAAATGCTAACCATTGTGCAACTGTAGGGTGAAGAGATGGAGACGCACATGGAGACTAACTTCTTCAAAGTGAAACAGGATTTTAATTTTTCACCTGTAATTTAGAGATGGGAGAACCAAGGCACAGAGGGGCCAATTAACTTGCTCTAAGCTACCAACAGGCAAACGCTGCATTTTATTCTTCATTGTCTAGTCAGTAGCAATCACTTAGTCTGTTTTTATTGGACGGGGGAAAAGTCAGGGTAAACATTTTACTATTTAAATCATATTGCAAAAGGGCTCAAATTTAGATTTTGTAATAAGTGTGTTCCCCTCCCCCGAGGAAGAATCTTTCTCTCTGGTCATTTCCATAAGAAACCAAACAGAACAAATGACAGTGTCTGTCCAGGTTCTGAAAATATTTTAGAGACTGTTTGCAACCAGAATATCCTTTATTCTCCCCAGGTGACAGAGAAAATCAAAGCTCCAATGACATGTTATGGATGAAAATTTAAGGACAAACATGTCAAAGGAAAGTGTGAAGTTCCAACATGCTTCATATTTTAACAAGTGAGAAAAAGACCTAGTCGACTGAAATTGACTTTGAAATAAATAATTTTGCTAAACTGCACTTGCGGTTTAATCATAGTGCAACACAAGGAAACAAGCAAATATTGTTGGAAAAGAATATGAAAGGAATTTCTCCTCAGTCAGTATCACAATAGACATATCCTAAGTAGAAAACTTGGATTGAGGTTCCTCAGCCTTCTGCGTAATAGACAGTGTAATGTACAAAGGACAAGCCCACAGGGACAGCCCTGGCACCCAAAACACTCCGGAGCAAAAGAAAGGAAAACTAAAGGATTCGTGCTTGGTTTTCTCCCTGGCAAGGAAAATCTAGTTCATTTTGTTTCTTCCCATGAATCCCCATGGAAAATGTCATGACTCTCAAAAGGTGGTTTTACAATTTTTGTAAACATACTCTAATGTTTCTAAAGAAGCACAGAGATTCAACGGTCTTCTGGAAGAAGCCAGTGGAAACAGAGTGAATATAGAGGGGGGGAAGCAATATCCTTAACACTGATTTTTTGTTTTTTAAAGGAGAGGGTTAACAAGGGAAGCAAGAAAGTGTACTACTTTGAAAACTGAAAAAAAGTAAGAACTTAAATGAGGGTTCACAGAGGAAGCTACTATTACACTAGTGCACTTAGAGCATCCTTTCCCATCCTGACAACACATTTAAAAGGGGTATACATAGACTAAAAGTGGGAGGAACTGTTTCCCAATTCTTTCAAAGAGCCAGCTTTACTGAAGCACAATTATATACAATATACTCTACATTTTAAAGTGTACAGTTTGACAAGTTCTGACACATGTAACCATTTGTGAAACCCTTACCTCAATCAAGATAATGAACATCCAACCCTGCCAAAAGTTTAATCCTGCTTCTTTGTGATCCCTCCCTCCTAGTGTTCCTCATGTCACACCCAAGCAACCATTAATCTGTCATATAATTAGTTTTCATCTTCTAGAACTTTATCTAAATAGAGCCACATGATTTTTTGTTCAGTTTCCTTTATTCTACACAATTATTTTGGCATTCAATTATATTGTAGCTCATAATGTAGTTTTATTACTTTTTGCTGCTGAGTAATATTCCACTGCATAGATATACCACAGTTTGTTTATCCATTCACCTATCAGAGGATATTTGAATTGTGTTCAGGTCTTGACTATGGCCATTCATTCCCAAGTCTTTGCAGGACATATGTTTATTAAACAAAATTTCTCCGACATCATTGTTTTAGTCCTGAGTTCCTGCACTGCAGCTAAAATGAAGTCACTCATGCTAGGTGCCACATAATCAAACTGAACTTAAATATGAACCCATTTTCAAAAAAAGCAAGAGATTCAGAATAGTTAATAGAAAAGGGCCCCGTCTACCTGAGCTGGCACAATAAAGTAGCCCCCTCTGCTTTAACCTAGTAAGGAAAGTAGCTTTGAGAAACAATCAATTCACCTTCTGTTCCTTGTTTCTGCTTTCCTCAGCTTTTTTCTACCTGTAAGCCACCAGCTGTTCTCAGCTCAGCTGAACAACTTTCTACTTCATAAATGGGATGCTGCCCCATTCATGAATTGATGATGATAGAAGCCAAATAGGTCATTAAACAGTTTGTTCATTTTTCATTTCCCCTGAGTCGAGCCTAACAGGCAAGTGGCTATATGATACTGTACATGCATCTTTAATTTTTTAAAATATTTTTTTAGTTGTCAATGAATCTTTTATTTTATTTATTTGTTTATATGCAGTGCTGAGGATTGAACCCAGGGCCTCACCCATGGCAGGCAAGTGCTCTACCACTGAGCTACAACTACAGCCTGCATCTCTAAATTTTAAAGAAAAGATCAAACTGTTTCCTAAAGTAGTCATACCATTTTACATTCTTACCAATAGTGCATGAAGACTCTAGTTGACCCACATCCTCACCAGCTCTTGGTGGTTAGTTTTTACAATCTTTGTCATTCCAATAGTGTGCAATGGCATCTCTTTGTAGTTTTAACTTGCAATTTCCTAATGACGAAGATCTTTTCATGTACTTATTTACCCTCTGCATATTTTCTTTGGTGAAATATCTTTTTGGATCTCTTGTCCATTACTTAACGGGATTGTTAAGTTTTTTACTATTGAGTTTGGTATGTTCTTTAAATATTCTGCATAGAAGTATTTCATCAGATATATGACTTGAAAATATTTTCTCCCAATCTGTGACCACTTTTTCAATCTTTCAACAGGATTTTTCAAAAACATGAGTTTTAAATTTAATGAAGTCCAACTTACCAATTTATTCTTTTATGGATTATGTTTTGGAGTACTGACTTAAAATTCTTTACCTAAGTCAAAGTCACTTTAGGTTTACAGTTTAGTTTACTTGCAGATTTATAGCTTGGGGATTTATATTTATGCCCATGATCCATTTTGAGTTAGTTTGTATGTGGTGTAAGCTGTGAATTGAAGTTTATTTGTTTTTGCATATGAATATCCAATTGTTGAAAAGACAAGTGCCGTTTGTTGAAGACTGACATTTTTACTTTAAATTGTCATTTTACTTTGTCAAAACTCAGTTGTCTGTATATGTGTGGGCCTTTTTCTACACTCCTGTTTCACTGATTTACTTGTCAGTCTTTATACCAATGTCACCAGACCTTGATTACTGTAGCTATAATAATATATTATTTTAAAATTAGGTCATTTTAGTCCTCCAGCTTTGTTCTTTCTGTCAGAATGGTTTTATGTATTACATCCTTCAAATTTAGATATGACTTTTAGAATCAGCTTGCTAATTGCTGAGGTTTTGATTGAAATTGAATTGAATCCATAGATCAATTTGAATAGAATTGAAATATTTACAAAATTAAATATTTTATGACTATAATATAGCTATTTACTTAGTTGATCTTTGATTTCCTTTAGTATGCAGAGCTTTCTCATATTTTATCTGGTTTATCTCTAAGTGTTTAATATTTCTGATGCTCTTTTAGATGAAAACATTTTCCAAATTCTGAGAATTCCTTGCTAGTATATAAATTCACTTGTTCATTCTAGAAAATTGTGTGTATGTGTATATTCTGGGCAGTTACTTCCCTTCAACTAGGCACCATCTTATTGAAGGCCTTCCCTGTTGATGCTCCAGATATGTGGGGCAGATGCTCCCATCTTCAGGAAGGAAATCCTGGTGTAACACATTAGGCAAGACAAACCTACTCTCAATCTGCCACTCAAGTTATAAGAAAAGGTGATCAATAGTCTGATCAATAGTGAATACTGTTGAAGACTTTAAATCAGGGCAAGGGGAATAATGGCTATGGCTGTTATGGTCCTTTCCCCACAGTGCTGATGACAAGTGGCTGCCATGCCCTTTTTTCCTGGTGATGCAGATGTGTGTGTTTGATTCAAAACATCAGGAGCCACGAAGATGCCTTCCTGGCCCATTTTTTGTGTTTAAATATCTTCCTCCTGTAAACCATGTCTCTGGAGGGCAGATGGTGGCTCCATGGAGCTGCCCAGGGATGCTACAACAGTATTGCTTTATTTCCTTCTCACTGTACACTTATTTAAAGATACTCCTTCACTTAAAAGTTATATTTCTTACTCATTGTTTGATTATCCACCAAAACAACACTTTTTACAATGTTAATAAGATATTTGGACCAAAGAAAGTGATACAATTCTGAACAAAGTTTATTATGATAGTCTGAAGAAATGTGGAATTATAATCCCAATTTAAAAACCAAAGTGTTCTTTTTGAAATCTTTTTTTGGGAACTGGGGGGCAGGATATCAATATTCTTCTTCAGAGCTTTCATACTTAAAAGGGATAGATTGGGCTCTATAACTTAACTGCCAAATCCAACATTCATATCCATCTGGACATTTTTAAAAGAATCCTTGAGCCAGTCAGAATTGGCAGTTGGTTGTATAATCACACCTGCATATGGTGCAGGATTTTTTTTTTTTTTAATGAGCAACAGTTAGAGCATGAAAGTATTGCATGGTGTGCCTTCCCTGAGAACCCATACTTTAACATGTTTGCACATGTAAGTAATTATATTATATTTTCAAGTTTTCTGTTAACAAGCCTTTGTTCTTTATTTCCTGCAAGTCAAATTAATCAGTTCATTTTGAAATTATTTGGAAATGTTTTGGTGTTCTAAAATTTCCTTTGCACCGAAGTTTTGCAAAGTTAAAGGAAAACCGCAAACCTCCACAACCATTCAAGCTTGTGGATGCATATAATCCACAACAAATTAAATATGATAAGCACCTAAGCCATAGGAGAATGGAAATCAATCTTGTGTCTCTAAGTGCATGTCAACCTCCAGGAGGCATTTAGCTATGATTCACTGTACATGAAGATAGTCTTTAATGCTTATATATCCAGGGAGAATCTTGGCTTCAAACATATTGCATTTTTTCTCAGTCCATTTTAGGCTGCCAAGCCCCTTCTTGTACTTCTCTCTGCAGTACAAGTCTGACTGCACACTACCCCAGCTCCAATCAGGAGTAGAGCTACTGCACAATCAAGCTGCTCTTTGAGATGGTTTTCAAGGAAGCAACAGTGATTGGGAAGGGAACCTTTATACTTGGGAGATCCCAAGTGAGAAATTGAGAAATTGTCTTCAACCTCCTACTCTTGGGCTGGGGAGATAGCTCAGCTGGTAGAGTGCTTGCCTTGCAAGCACAAGGCCCTGAGTTCAATCCCTAGTACTGCAAAAAAAAAAAAAAAAAAAAAAAAAAAACTCCTACTCTTACCTTCTTTGCTAATCCATGGAGCTCATCTTGGGAAAGGCAAAGAGATAATCTTCAAAAAGCCCTAGGGCTAGACTTGTTGAGGGTGGCTACTCTACTTCTTTAAAATAGTACCAAGTGTAAAATCCTATATAATATGGCCACTAGGACCTATAAAGAAGATTCAACTTAAACAGCCTTTTATAACTTCCAACCTGACGTGGAAGGGGACATCCAAAAACAGATGCAAAATAAAGTTGTATTTAAAATGCAGGTAGGGTGCTTGTAGGTAACCTCTGTCTCACATGTGTAAGACTTCTGTAGCTATTGGATAGTGCTGGAACTCTCCTCTTCCTTGGTCCCCTATAGCCTTCTGCTCTTCCCTGCTTTCTTTCTCTCTCTTTTTTTTTATATTTTTATTTGTTATAATTAATTGTAAACAACAGTAGAACACATTCATGCATTTTGATAGGTCATACATAAGTGGAATCTAATTTCTTGCTTTCCTGATTGTACACATTGAAGGATCACATCAGTCATGCAGTCATATATATCTGCTCCCTTGCTGCACAATCAGAGGCTGACACCAAAAGCCATGGTTACACTTTGTGTGTAAAAAATACTCCTGAAATATTGGAACTCTAATGTAAAAGACTTTTGCTATTGAGAAAGGTCATTTGAAAATAAAATCATATTTTTAAATTTTTATAATTTTTTCTTCTTAGTTATACATGAGAATAGAATGTATTTTGACATATCATACATACATGGAATGTAACTTCCCATTCCCATTCTTGTGGTTGTACATGATGTGGAGTTACACTGGTCATGTATTCATATATGAATAAAATTACATTTTTCACTAATTTCTTCCCTTTATTTGGTGGATATGAAGCTGATACGTGAAATTATAGGATAAAATTCATGCTTGATTTTGACTTCCAAAATAGATAGAAAAAAATAATTCTATGTTTTTTCTTAGCTAGGCAGTAAAGAAATCACTCTTGCATTTCCAAATGGGAAGGGTTTTTAGGACTTGGACAGGACAAATGTTCATACACAGCAGGTCATAACCATCACAATGTGACTCAAGTACTCAAGTCTGGAGGGATGTGTATTGATGGGAAGGGTGGGGATAAGACTTAGAAAAAAGAGCTGTTCTTAACTAAGATTATAAGTTTGGATGGAATAAAAAAACAAAAAGTCTAACTTTTGTTTCTGATGATAAGAATCCAACTCTTACTATGCCAAAGTGCAATTCAGCCACTTCATGAACAATCATTGATTGACAGGGACACAAATTTATATCTTAAATAGATGGAGCAATAATAGTTCAGTAGTAGATACCATAGCCATGCTAGCTGTTTTAAGAGGGAAGGATTTAGAAAGAGTTAAATGTTTATAAAATGGTAGAAGGCTATAGGCCGTCTTTTCATGGAATCTTTGAACAACACAGCAGTGCTGCCTTTAAAGGAAGCTTTTATCCCCAGTAGAAAATCTCCAGGTGCCCAGGAAATCAGGGAGCTTCTGCTCAATGCAGAAGGTACTACACCTGAGACCAAATGTGCAGTCAGTGCTGCATCAGAGATGCCAGGCTTGACTTCTCAAACATTTTTGTACATATGAATAATATGGGCATTTTGTAAAATTCAGAATCTAATTCCATTGGTCTGAGAGGGAGTATAAGAGTCTGCATTTCTGTAAAGCTCTCAGGTGATGCTGAAGCTGATGCTGACTACATAGTCAAGCAATGAGATGGACTTCAGTAGTTCTCAAACTTCAGTGTGCATCAGAGTCATCTGAAGTATTCGGTTAAACATGGATTACTAAGGTCCACCCCAAACATTTGATTCGGGAGTTCTGAGGTGAGGCCTGAGATTTTAATTTCTCACAAGTTCTTAGGTGATGCTGAAGCTGCTCTTCTGGAAACCGTGGCAACACTGATGCGAAGCATGCTTAAAAGGGTTGGAATGGAGTCAAGTGAGCCAATTGCTATTTCTGCAACAGGTGGCAACCATGTGGCGTTACTAATGAATTCAAAGAAATTTGGATCCAACAAATTGAGGGAGACTCAGGAGAAAGTGAAATGCAATCACTTACACCAAACCCAGTTACCTTTATTCCTCTTCCTTCCATCCACGAATTACTGGTGCATTAGCCAAGGACACTTCAGGGACATACATGTGACAGAACTAAGGAGAAGAAAAGAGATCATTAATCATCTATATCCCAGTAAACAGACATTACTGTTTACATTCACTATTCTTGAAAAGCAGGGCAAAGTATCTGAAAGATAGTTGAATGGCAGAGGTAAACAGTCTGTGGCTCATGTGGTTCCCGTGGGAAAAGATACTGAGTGACCTCCAACTTACTGCTAATTCACTGGGCACACATTGGATGTTGGGTATTGTATCTTCACTGCAATGTACTCTGGGCAGAGGGGATCTCCTGAATGCATCATCAGCCAGCAGATTTTAAAATGTTTTTATTTTCTTAATCATGAAACAGGAAAAAAAATTGTTTTAGGCAGTAATCATCTTCAAATGATGTGTTCCATTTTAAATAACTATGTCAGATAGAGTTGTACTTAAAATCATGGTTTGAGATCATTATTTACACTTCAGTAGGATACCTACTATCTCCCCATTTCCACCTTTTCTCCATGACAGTCACAGGGTACTGGACCCCCAAGATGAAGGTCCAATCACCCACCTATGATTTCTGCAGAAGCCAAGTGAACCTGAGCATGCTATCATGATTTGAGGTTCTGTGACCTCTGGTTAAGAGGAACTGAAATAGAATCTAAGCAGTGGTTTCTGATTCTTTCCTTTCAACTCAAAACAATTACAATGTCTTCCCCTAATTTATTTTAGTGACTCAAGGCTTTTTCTCTAACATTAACAGAGAGTTTATCAAAACTATTGACATGCATGATATAGTTCTGGGCCTTGGGAACACAAAAATGTTTTATGAGAGTAGCTGTTTTTACTCACAGCACCCTGACACCAAATTAGAGGGTGTTTTTTGTTTTTGTTTTATTTTGTTTTGTTTTTTCCTCACAGCAACTAATTCTCTCAATCTCTGGGTGTTTTTCCAATTATTTGATTCTGACATTGACTATCTGAAGTTAGTGCAGACCCCACAAGTTACAGCTCAGTCCCACAAGGCTGCCCCTCTGCTTCATGCCAATCACAAGTCCCAGGCCTCATATACTCTAATTGAATAACTATGAATCAGTAGTTTCCATGACTCCCTCCACAGGTTCAATAATTTGCTAGAAAGACTCACAGACCTGAGAAATATGCTTTACTTTACTTTCCAGTTTATTTAAAAGAATGTAGCACAGTGACAGCTAAATAAAGTGATGCACTGGGCAAAGTATGGGGGTAGGGTATAGATGGTGCCCTCTTGGTGCTCACCAAGGTCCAGCACATTGAGATGTTCATCAGCCTAAAAGCGCTCCAAATCCCATCATTTATATGAGTTGGGGGGGGTTATTATGTAGGCATGATTGATCAGATCATTGGCTGTTGGTGATTAACTCACTCTTTAGCCACTCTCCTCCCTGGAGGTCGGGAATGGAGCTGCAAGTCCCAACCTGCTAATCATTATTTGGTCTTTCTGGTGACCATCCCTCACTCTGAAACTATCTAGAGGTCAACAAAGAGTCATTTCATTAGAACAAAAGATAATTCTATCATCCTTATCACTTAGGAAATTCCAAGGGTTTTAGGAGTTTGGGGCCAGGAACTGGGCCAAAGACCAAATATCTTTCCATGATACCACAGACTGCAGGTCTAGAGGTTCCTGCAACCAAATTTTAGCATTAGAATGTGGACATACTAATGCAATTAAAAATATAGTGATACATTAACTTTGAATGGAATAGCCCCCAAATAGCGTAGGCATTCCAAAGAGAAGTAATCAGCCACCAAGGGCTAGAATAGACAGGGTCAAGCCAACCTCAAGGTGGATGTGGAGATTATTGTTCTTACTTTGTTCCAGGTTTGACAGAGTCAAAGAAAGCTTACTTCTGACATAGTGGAGAAAAGGCTGGACTGAAATCAAGGGTTACATCAGATGCCAGGATTTCAACCCACCCATACCCAGTCTATCTGACGTTGGTGGAAGGAACTGGACACAATGGGGTATAGGACTTTAGAATCGTTAGTTAAGTAACATTGGGACTTACTGGCCTTACCCTTCTAGTTATAGTGAAGAGTAGCCTGTTGCCCTTAAGAGAAATGCTTACCTCAAAGTGACAGTGTTGGAGAAATCAGTGGGAGAGCAGCTATGTGAGAGTGTTTCAGCTGCCACACCTGACATGGATGTGAGAGAGCCCAGAAAGGGCTGTGTGTTCTGTAAGGGGACATGAAGTCTCTGAGGGAGAGATAACAAGGCACAGGCTTGGGGAGTGGCAGATTCTAGGGCAGGACCTTGAGAGACTGATAGACTCTCCACACAGCCAGGTAGTCACACCTCAGCAGGACCAACCCAGTGGCATGCCATGCTGGTTATTCCCACTGTATAGGTCAGTGAGAATGGTTGAACCAGTGGTCCGCATACCCAAAGGTAACAGCAAATGTTTAGTCAGATAAGATGATTTCAAGTTCAGAGAAAAAATAAGTATGCTCAGTGATTCTAAGAGAAAAGACATGGTTGGATAGTGCACAAGGACTTCATCCATGTAACAGTAGAAGCTGAAGCTGTGCTAATGAAGGAAAGCCCTAAGTGTAGTATCAGATGAGCCAGTCATGCAGGCAGGGAATGCAGCTATCAAAGGCAGGGAGAAGACCACAGGTAACCTTCACCACATCATTTTGTTATAGAATACTGAGACTCAAAGGCCAGTTTGTGATTTGTAAAGATTTTGTTGAAAGAGATTTCTACTGATGCCCAAAATCTATTGCCAATTCACTATTCACACATCAGATGCCAGGAGTTGCTATCAACACCATGTGGCAAGAAAACTTGATTAAAGAAAACAAAAACTTTTGAATTATATCAATATATCATCAGTTAATGGATTTTTATTTTTATTCTTTTTTTGTGTGGAGCTGGGGAATCAATGAACTTTTCTTCAAAGAGTTGGCAGAGCAGCGTTAGAGGTAGGTGAATGCATATATAGCAACCAAAGAAGAGGAGCACTTTATGAAAGAATGATTGCTCAATAGTGCTGAATGTCTGGTGAGGCCTTAAGTTTACTCCAAGATCACTGAAGGGTTAGAGTGAGAAGGAACCAAAACAAACAAACAAACAAACAAAAAACTGGAGTGTGGTAAAAAGAGCCTCTGCTCATATGACAAATTTTATAGTAAAAAAAGAGAGAGGATTCATTTCAAAGTGTTTAGAGAAGGATTTTTGAGTCATCATTAATTTAATATTGATTTTATTGGTTCCTATTAAGTTAGGAAACTCTGGTTCATATGTATGAATAAATAGGAAAAAAAAGGATTGTAAGAGAAATAATAAAGGATATAAGAGGAATGGGAGATGTTGAAGGCAAAGTGGCTTTGAAGGCAAAAAGCAGGGTTCAGGGAGGTGGGTGGCAAATGACACAGTGCAAGGAAGGACAGCAGGATTTGAGTCTAGCCCATGAACCAGGGACAAGGAGGCAGGCATTGCTAACAGCATGGTTTTTTAACTCAGCACTGTTGGTATTCTAGGCTAGACAATTCTTTATCATTGAGGGCTATCCTGTGCAGAGTGGTCAGCAGCATCTTTGACCTCTACCATCTTAATGGCAGTAGCAAGCCTCTGGTTGTGATGAAGTATCTCCCTCTCTCTCAGTGGTCTCTTAGAGTGGCAGTCACAGAGCCTGGTGAGAGCAATGCACTCCTTCCCCAGAAAGGCAGACATGCATCCTGCAATGTTCATGCCACTAGTGCATAAGCCATGGTAGCTGAGGTTCATAGTTAATATATCTCTGCTTTTATAAAATTAGCTAATCTATTTCTTAAGTTCAAAATTTTTGTGGAATGTTTACAGTAAATTTATTTCAGTTGCTGACTCTTAAAACTACATACCAAAGGACTGGAGGAGGGTACTTCCTGCCACAAAGTGCATTCTCACAACCTGTTTGAGAACTCAAAGCCACCTGGCACTACACTGCAATGGGTAGTGTGGTCACCAGGGTAAAGCAGTCATCTCTGGGAAAGTGTGGTTATTCTTTGTGTTCTCATAGTTTGCAGGTTTTAAGCTTAACGACATAAGACACTCTGTGGCAAAGAGCTCCTGCTTGGTCTCTATCTTCTGCTCCATGGCCCTGCTAGTCTCTATCCCTAGCTGCCAGAAAGTGATTGGTAGCAATGACTACAGGACACTCATTTCTTCACATATTAGGCGCCTCTAGGAGCAAAGCCACAATATATTTCCCCAACACAGTAAAACACAGAATAGGTTTAGGAATCTTCCCCTCAACCTGGACAAAGGTATATATGCTGTCGTTGACTAGACATATTACCATACAGGGCTTATAAAATACAAGTACAGAGAGGTTGAGGAAGTTGAAACGTACCTCTTCTGGTTAGTCTGATCAAGGGACATTTTCCTGTCTGCCTTTATGGAGGAAAATATCTCCATGAAAATGAAACAGAGTTCTGAGAACAAGGCCTCCAACCTTTCACGAAGCCCATCCAACGTGCTTCTCAGGAGGAGGGCTTGTTTTTCCAGAATCCTTATTGCATTATTCCTTTCACAACTTGAAATTCATCTCCTCTGCTGACATGATGAAGGATCTTCTAGAGGAAATAACTGCGGGTTCATTCATTTTTTCATTCTTTTAAGCTATATTAAGGGAGCACCTGGCACCGTTTTCAGCTCTGAGGATGAGCAGTGACTGAGACCTGGATGTAGCTGCCCTCCGGATTGTGATGGAAAAACATGGTGCTGATAATCTTCACTGCTGTGAGAACAATGGGTCCTTAGCCTTCTTTTATTAATTAAATGGAGGGCAAGAACTTCCAGTGTTAAGGCCTGTTCTACCTTTAACATGTACCATTTTGTGAGTCAGTCGATAGCAATGGGTCAAAACCTCGGTTTTATGCCACAGGCTACATTGGGACAGCCCTCAAAAATAAAATAAAATAAACTCACATTGAAGTCCTAAGCCACAGCACTAATTTGGAGACTGGTTCTTAACATGGGTGATTAAATTAAAATAAGATCATTAGGGTGATCATTGACTATGGCTGGTGTTACAGTGTATATCTGTTATGTCCCCCAAAAGTTCCTGTGGTAAAAGCTTGGTCCCGAGGTGGTGGTGCTATTGAGAGGTGGTAGAAAGTTTGGGAGGTGGACCCTTGGTGGAGAAGATGGTTTACAGGAGTATGCTGTAGAAGAGTGTGTATCTTATGTCAGTCTCTCTCTCTGTCTCTCTCTCTCTGTCTCTCTCTGTCTCTGTCTCTCTCTCTCTCTCTCTCTCTCTATTTCCCAGCTTTCTGGCTGTCATGAAGTGAGCATCTCTACCCCACTATGGCTTCTCTGCCATGATGCTCTGCCTTAAAACGGGTCTAAAGCAACAGAACCAGCAGATTATAGACTGAAACATCTGAAACTGTGAGCCAAAGTAAATCTTTCCTCCTCAACATTGTTTCTTTAAGGTAATTTGGTAGAGTGAGAACAAAACTAACAACTGGTCTCCTTATAGTACAGGAAATTTGGACATGGATTAAGTAGAGAGAAGGCAACGTGAAGACAGAGAGAAGATGGTTATTTGCAAGACAAGACTGGTTTTCACAAGGAAGCACCTCTGCCTACACCTTGATCTTGAACTTTCAGCCTCCAGAATTATTATAAATACATTTCTGCTGTTCAAGCCCCAAGTCTGGGCAGCTTTGTTATGGCAGTCATAGTAAACTCATAGAGTCTATAATAAGATTCACTCAGATACTCTCTTTTAAAGATAAATAGGTCTGGACCTAACTCCTCCAAACTGAATAAGAAACTGCAGACAATAGGTTCCAGGTCACATACAAATTTCAAAGGTAGGGTAGTGTTTCATCTGATAGCACGAATGTGGGAGACCTACTGGAAGCATCAGCCTGCTCACCATACTGATTTCCCTTCACTGTTTTGTTCATGGTATTTCTGATCATATCTTATGTCCCATACTGAGTGAAACACAGTGATGAAGAGACAGCCTTCCTTGAGGTGACCCCTGTCACAAGTCCTTTGACATCTTCACACATTACTCCTTTTCCTTCTGAATGAGGCAAAAAAAATAATGCCTCATTTGCTTATATAGGGATAGTTTAAATCCTTTTTAATGACTACTTACTTCAAATCACCATGAACTTTTGATGAAACAAGCCCTCTAACTATAAAGTATTGTTCAATATAGCTTCAATAACACCTAAATCTTTTTTATGCAAATTAGATGCATCTTAATCCATCTGGCAGATTATTGAAAAGGCAGCAAGTTTAGTCAGGAGCTCTGTGGGTGCCCCTGCTACTTCCTCCAAATCTCTCTCTACTGTGCTCACCTCAATCATTTCAATGGGTTCTGGTCAGAACATCACACTAGTATAATTTCACATTCATGATCTCATTCACTCTGGTGTACTATTATTCCAGTGGTATAATACTTTGTTGACTTAAACATTAGTGCACTAATGGACTTTCTCATTTCTACTGTCATCTTCTTGGAGTAGAATCCTGAGGGAATATATAGGGCGGTGGACTTATAGAGTTGAAGGGAGGTAGGGAGAGTTATCCCGAAATCACAGTTATCTAGAAGCCCTGGGTTAACCAGAAGGCACAATAAAAAAGAGCAGGCAGAGAGAGAGAGAGAGACAGAGAGAGAGGCAGTAGAAAGGAGAATTTCAGTGGCAATTTAGCCAAGAGCCCTTCTTATCATTGACATAATTTGCATGCACATCAATGTTAAAAGCGGGAATGTGATCGCCACAGATAAGATTAAATCAGAGCTCTCCGACAGGTGCACCACTAAGTACAGATTCCCACTAGCCCTTGGGGCAGTCTACTGACCTGAGATATCTGGGCTGTTCTTCGAACAGGTGGAAGCATATTCAGGGTTTCAAATTCCCTCCAGTTTAAGAGATATGTAGAAAAACATGATGGAGAAAAAATAATTAGGCCCTGGATTAAATGACTTTCCATAGCTTTTTAATTTTCCTTGCTTCCTCTCTCCCTCTTCCAGTTCTCTGCACAATATCTAGGCTCATCCTGCTATATGACTTGTCTCAGTTCAAATCCTTCCCAAATTGTTCATTATTCTTAGAATAAATCTCTCGATACGGTCAAAGCCTTCCTTGGTCTGCGTCTGTGCATCCTGCAGCAGGTCACCCTTCCCTGCTCAGTTCTCTGCTCTGATCCAGGTGAGCTGTTCCGTGTCTTCCAACAGGTCCTGCAGACACTCAATTTAGCACATGATGCTGATTCTCACTGGACTACCATTGCCCACCCCAACACACACGCGCGCGCACACACACACACACACACACCTGGGCAACTCCTACTTATTCATTAGGGAAAGGATCATAACTATTTTGCTCATCCTTGTTTTCCTAGTCTGATGTTTTGCATATAGCAGAATTGTTGGATGACTGAGTAGATAAATGAGTGAGCTTCTTTCACACTGGAGAATCAATAGTTGCTTTCAGCATTTCTTTGTTTTTATTTTTTTTTAATTCTACATCAGTATTTGAAATAACTTTGTCCACACTGAAACTCCTCAAAGGGGTGCCTTCATCCCTGTTCACTTTTGTAGGCAGATATGACAACAATACCACTATAAAAGAAGACTTTACTATAAAAGAAGACTGAGAAGTAAATAGTATGCAAGGAAATAGTGATGTTTTCTTCAGTTTTCAAGAGAACGGAGAAGGGAGAAAAAAGAAAAGAAGACAGAAGGAGTCAGTAATAAAGGAAGGACCACAAAGGAAGTACCTCTGGACTTCATAAGTGGAATTTGTGATGATTTTGGTTTTCTACTTTGACCTTAGCCACGGTTCTGGGAGCACAAGGAAATGGCTTTCTGCTGCCTCTCAAAATTTGAAGAGTGATAGCTTTTAAATTCTACAAAATGTAAAAACTTCAGAAGTTATGGGTGGCTGAAGGAAAGTTGATAGGGAGAAGTGTTAGGAGATCCCATGAGAAAAAGCCATTCCCGCCTTCATTAAGTGACCCTTTCCTGCACAACATGAAGCAAGAAGATCCTCTGTCTAAATCCCCAGGTTCACTTCAGAATTGTGTGCCAAACCAGGTCCATGGAGGCCTGGACTGAATGCACAGGAGATTGGAATCCAAGAAGAGTGGAGTGGGGAAGGCGCAAAGAAAGGGCAGACACGAGCAGTGCAATGACAACCGAGGTCAAGGTTGACTCAGATGGGCCGGCGGGTGGAGGGACGCATACTTGATTTCCTTGGAGACAGAGTACGTGGAGTTTTCCTTGTGAGTCTTGGTAACCAAGTATGTTATAAAATGAAGTAAAGTGACTATTTAAAGATTTTAATGAGAACTAGCTGAATTTCTCCAAATTTGAGAAATCGTCATTTTTCATTGTTTTTATTATTTTCCTCCCAATTAGAGACATCTTGAACAATGTCTAATAACTGGTTTCTGATAGGATGTTTCTTTCTCACAAAAAGTCTTTGCACTGAAATCAATGAGTAATCTGTGAGTACTCTCAAATGTTAAACAGGGATGGAAATGGGAAAGTAATTGCACGTCTCACACCTGCCTCCTGAAATTCATTAGCGGCTGATGGTACTCTCAAATCCTCTTTGAGGATGTTAAAAACAATCACACCATTGTTCTGCCTCATCCTGTGTTTCATGATTCTCCACTTAAGGGCACAGACACAGAAAAAGTTTTTAGATACATCGCCTATTTTCAGACACAAAACTGATCCCTGGATGCCATTAATTCTGAATTCTCATCACTTCTCCAAAGCACCTGCTTTTGCTTCAGGGGGCCATACCAACTCCAAACTTGCAAAAGAAGTAATGTACGAAGGCAAGAGAATTCTGGAAACTTGATCAAGCAGAAGTCTTTCGTCAGTACCTCCTCCAGTGACGTAATTAATTTAGAAGAAGCTCTTCATTTCCTTACAAAGAAATGCCAAATAAAAATTGAGGGGTTGAGGTTCACAAATAAGATATAGTTTTTTCCCTCTCTCCACATCTCCCTTTGTGAATTTCCTCCAAAGCTGCATGTGTGGGCACCAGCCTGACTCTGGCCCCTCTGGTTTCATAGTGCTTCGGATGCTTCTGAGCAGGCTCGGCTCAGCTTCTTCCACCGCCATCCTGCCAGGTTCCTGTGGCAGTATTTGTACAGAAGAAGAGAGTTGGTCCTCTACTTACTTCCGCTAATTGGGAGGAAAATAATAAAAACAATGAAAAATGATGATTTCTCAAATTTGAAGAAATTCATCTAGTCCACATTAAAATCTTTAAATTGTCACTTTACTACATTATATAACATGCTTGGTTACTAAGATTCATGATGAAGACTCCATGTACTCTGTCTCAAGGAAAATGATATATACATCCCCTACCTCCCAGGCCCATCTGGGTGAGCCTTGACCTCGGCTGCCATTGCACTGCTCATGTCTACCCACTCTTCTTTGTCCCTTCCCCACCCTTTTTGTTAAAATTCTTTGCAAATGGTATCTTCTAGAAGAGCACTCAGTAATTTCAGCTGCCACTTATTGATTCTGTACAATGAGTGCTGTATAGATAGTACATTATCTATGCTTTACTTCCAACTCAGATGAAAGTACATACATTTTTAGCCCATTTTACAGCCGATATTTGAGACTCAGAGTCTGGTCAAAGAACACCTATCTCTTTTTCTGAGGAGTTTTGACTCAACAGAAATGGCAGAAAAGTCATAATGGGCCCTGCCAAGAGCTCTGGAAAAAAATAACTGAAAGACCAGCTTGTTCATTTCAAAAGTTCAAGTAAATCTGATTAATTCATCAGGAGTAAGTTTAAACCCCAATGTCCCAGGTGCTGAGAGGGATAAAGAACAAATACTTAATGACATCTTCCTGTCCCTGGCAAAATACATTTCACCTATCAGGCAAGATTAGCCTGGAATAGAGAATCCAATTCAACAGGCACTAGACAGAATATTCACAAAGTGCAAAATGTGTGGCAGACGGAAAGTATTAAAGAGGGCAGAGAAATGGCAACAGTTTCAGGACAAAAGCAGAACTGAAAAGGGCCATTATGACTTCCAGAAAGGGAGAAGACAGCAGAATGTTTTTCAGACTGAATTTCAACCAGTTGTTGAACTAAATACTGACCTTCTCCCACTTCTATCTGAAGAGGAACCCCTAACCTGCTGTCTCACCTAGTGTATGGAATACAGGGTTCCTGCAGATGGGGAGGGTGTCTTAACAACCCCTCCAAATCCAAGAAGTCAGCTGACTCTGGAACCTCCCTGGGGCAGCTGCTAAGTCAAGGCTTCCATTAATTGACTAGACATGTGGTGCTAAGATGCTGTCAGTTCTCCCTCTTTACAAAAGTCAAAACAGTAAATAGGCAGCTGTCTGGCTATTTTACTATTACAGTGTCATACAACCTAGCATGGGACCCCCTTTCCATTCAGAAAAAAATGTCTCTCTGGGAACTCCATTTCATCATCTCTAAGCAGGCTCCTTTGAGACAGTTGTTTGTGCATGACACTTTCAAACATTGAGGTAAAGTTTATTTATTAATAATTCTAGCATATTCCAATTTAACAGTTCATTTTTCCCTAAATATATATCATTTTAGAATCACAATTCAATTTAAAAATGTTCAGTGCAATTCCTTGTATGCAACAGGTGCCCAATTGTCATTAACCACTCATGGTCTCTTGGTCTTTTCTCCTCAGTTTACAGATGAAGCTACTGAAGTTCACAGATATTAAAAAAGAAAATGTTGCCAAAGCCATGAATCTGAAATTATTAGCCCCAAGAGATAAACTTGGTTCTGTTCACCCATGGGACAAAACTGGTCCTATTCTTTCTACTGGACAAAAACTGCTTCCAAAAATATACCCAGGGGTTGGGATGTAGTTCAGTGACAGAGTGCATGCCCAGCATGTGCAAGATCATAGGTTCAATCCCCAGTACTGGAAAAAAAATACATATGTGTCTCTCTTAAACCAAAAGCTTACTTTATCTGTGATATATGGTTACACAATTCTTGTACCCTTTCCCTCATTCTTATCCTCTCATATCCTTTCTGGCGTGCACTTTCTTTCTTTTTCACTTCTCTTCCTTCCCCTTTCCCACCTCCCTCCTTTGTTTCAGATCGGGGTTTTTGCCCGTTACATTCAGTAAATCAAGTGACATTATGTATATGCTCCTATGGGCTTGGCAAATCTATACAGTGTATAATCACCACTAAAATCAAAATATGGAATTTGTCATCACTCCAGAACCTCTTTTTGCCCCTTTTTAATTAATACCTTCCTCCAGTCCTCAGCCCCTGGGATCTGATTTCTGTTCCTCTGGTTTGTCTTTCCCACAATGCCATATAAATGTAATTATTCAATAAATAGCCTTTATTAATATTTTTGAAATGCTTATACTTATCCATAAAGATGGGGTTCATTTCGACACAATCATACGTATATGAAATTTAATTTCCTGCACTTCAATCTCTTCTTTCCTTTTCCTCTTCCCTTTTCCCCTTCATCTATTCTACTGGTCTCCCTTCTATTTCATTTATTGTTTCTTTTATTTAGTTTCTATTACTTCTATTATTTATTGTTTTCTTTAAAGTGGTGCATTATAGATATCCATAAAGGCGGAATTACCTTTGGTATATTTTTACATACATAGCTTAATTTTGTCAAATTCATTTCATAATTCCTCTCCTTCTAGTCTCTCTTCCTCTCCTCCTGCCCCTCAATCTCCTTCCTCTGGTACACTGATATTTTCTCTATCCTCCAAGATCCGACTCCCCATTTTCCCCTCTTATTTTGCTCTGGCTTTGCATATGAGAGAAAACATTTTATACTCTACTTTCTGTGTCCGACTTATTTTTCTTAGCATGATGTTCTTCATTCCTTCTATTTATCAGCAAATGCCATAATTTCCTTCCTCTGGATGAATTTCATTCATTCACTAGTTGAGTAAAACTCAGCTAGTGAATATACATATAACACATTTTTTTTTTAACCCACAGACTCATTAACAAGTAACTGTGCTGGTTCCATAAATTGGATATTGTGAATTGCACTGCTATAGCATTAATGAACCTGAATATACAGCCTTTTGAAATTTTGAGATATAATTCACATAGTATAAAATTCACCCTTTTAAGCGTACAGTTCAGTGACGCTTAACACATCCACGAGATTGTACAACTACCACACCTTTTCATGAGTCTTTTCATGAGTCCGTGCCAATTCACAGTCACTCCCATTATCTTCTCCCACTACTCTCTAGAAACCACTAATCTCTTTCTATCACTATGGGTTTGCCTGCTCTAGATACATCATATAAATAGAGTCATACAATATGTGACTCTTTGTATCTGGCTTATTTCACATGCATAATGTTTTCAAGGTTCACCCATGTCGTAGCATGAGTCAATTCTTCATTATTTTTATAGCTGTATAATATTCCATTGTATGGATATACCTCAGGCTGTTTATCCATCTGTCAGTTGATAAACATTTGGTTTGATTATACTTTTTGGCTTAAATAATGTTTCTCTGAACATTCACATACACACTTTTGTGTGAACATATGTTTTAAATTCTTTTGAATATATACCTAGAAATAGAATTGCTAGTTCATATGGCAACTCTATATTTATCTTCTTGAGCAACAGCCAAAATTCTCAAAGGGCTGTGTTATTTTACATTTCCACCAGTAATGTAGGATGTTTTTAAATTTTTCTCCAACAGTTTTTTTCTGTCTCTCCTTTTGATGATAGCCATTCTGGTGAGTGTAAATAGGTCTGATTTATATTTCCCTAATCATTTATGATGTGGATCATCTTTTCATGTCTTTATTGGGCATGTGTATGCCTTCTTTTGAGAAATATATGAATATTTTCTTCATTTTGTAAATTGGTTTGTTTTCTACCAGGCTTTCTTTCTAACTTCTTCCACATAGTTTAACACTTTACAACTGCCCTTGTATTCATGATTATTGTTGAAGAAAATTTCATTGTGTGAATATATTATAATTTTTAATCTATTTACCATTTGACCACCATTCAAAGTTTTTCCAGCTTGAGACAATCATGAGCAAAGCTATTGTAAACATTTTTGCACAATTTTTTTGTTTTTACATGCTTTCAATTATCTTGGGTACCTACCTAGGAGGAAGATTGTTGAGCCATATCGTAAATATAAGCTGACCTTTATCAGAAACAAACTGATTTTCCAAGTAGCTATAGCATTTCGCACTCCCAAGAATTTATGTGTATAAGTAATTCATTTCTCAAAACTCCTTACTAGAACTCAGTATTCTCAGTCTTTAATTTTAGCCATTCTGGTGCATACATAGTGATATTTTGTTGTGTTCATAATTTGCATATGATTTTTAATGATAATGACCTTTTCTTTTTTTTAATTCAATTTCATTGGGGGAGGTTTGTTTGGCTGTTTAAGAGTCATTTTTTAGACATGTTTTATATTTATAGAAAAAAATTGTGTATAAAACTGAGTTCTCATATACCCACTTACTCCTTCACCACACCAGCTTCTTTGTAAACATCTTTTGTTAATAAATTTATTAACAGCTGATAGAAGTAATACATTATTATGAATGGAAGTTCATAGTTCACATTAAGATCCACTCTTGATGTTGCACATGCTATGGCTAGGAATGTATAGCAATTGGAATAATAAAGCCTTTTCAAGTTGACTTCTTCCACTTATTAATATGTATTTAAGATTTCTTAAAATACCAAAGGTCAAATGTTTTCTCTGATATGCAGATGCTAATTCACAATAAGGGGGTGGGATAGGGAAGAATAGAGTTACTTAGGTAGAGGGAGTGAAGGGAGGGGAAAAAGTATGAGGGTAGGAATGATAGTGGAGTGAAAAAGACATTATTACCTCATGGACATATATGACTGCATGACCAACGTGATCCTACAATATGTAGTCAGAAAAATGAGAGATTACACTCCATTTATGTATGATCTGTCAAAATGTATAAATGCATTCTACTGTCATGTACAACAAATTAGAACGAATAAACAAATTTTAAAAAGATGTCTCTATGTGTTGTTGTTCTTGACTCCTCATTTCTTTATATTGCTGAATAGATGTACCACATTTTTTTCCATTCATCTACTAAAAACTTGCCAGTTGATTTCTAGATATAGCAATCATAAGTAAAACTAGGCTAAACATATTTGTGCAGGTTTTCAGTTCATTTAAGTAAATAACAAAGAGCACTGTTAGATCGCATGGCAAGAGCATACTTCATAGAGAATGTCGAAATGTCTTCCAAAATGGCTTCACCATTTTGCAGTCCCATCAGGAGTGAGTGAGAGCTTCTGTTCCTGCACCCCTGCCAGCATTTGGTATTGTCAGCGTTTTAGATTTTAGCTATAATAATAGGATCATAGTGGTTTTCATTGTTTCAATTACAAGTTCCTTAGTGATCTACAGATTGAGTATACATTACCTGAAATGCTTAAGGACAAAAGAATTTCATATTTCAGATTTGTCTGGACCACGAATGCTTGCATATACATAATGATATATTTTGAGAATAACATGTGAGTCTAAATATGAGGTTCATTTATGTTTCATATATACCTTTTACCCTGAAGGTCATTATACAATATTTCAAGTATGCTTGCATTCTAGCTACAAGATAGGGCATGTCAGGAGTGGAATTTTCCACATGTTACATCATGTTGATGCTCAAAAAGTTTGGGCTTTTGAGCATTTAAGATTTTGGATTTTTGGATTAGGAATAATGTGCAATACTGAGCGTTTTTTCACATGCTTATTGCCATCTGATTATTTTCTTTGTGAGGAGTCTGCTAAGTCTTTGGTCCAGGCTTTAATTGAGTTGTTTGTTTTCTTATGGCTGAGTTTTAAGAGTTCTGTATAATTTGGAAATTAGTCTTTCACTTTATGTTTTATAAGGATATTCTCCCATTCCATGGCTTGTCTTCTGATATTCTCATTAATAATGTCTTTGGCAAAGCAGAAAGTTTAAATTTTTACGACGTCCCACTTACCAATCTTTTTGGTTGTAACTGAAAAGTCATTACCAAAATCAAGTTTGCTTAGGGATTTTATAGTTTTGTATTTCACATTTAGGTATATGACCCATTCTGAGTTAATTTTTATGAAAGGTATGAATTCTTTTTTTTTTTTATTGTAAACAAATGGGATACATGTTGTTTCTCTGTTTGTACATGGCGTAAAGGCATACCATTTGTGTAATCATAAATTTACATAGAACAATGCTGTTTGATTCATTCTGTTATTTCTTCCCTTCCCCCCACACCTCACACCCCTCTTTTCCCTCTAATACAGTACTTCCTTCCTCCATACTAGCCCCCCTCCCTAACCCTAACTCTAACCCTAACACTAACCATCCCTCCCTCCCATTATGTGTCATCCTCCACTTATTAGCGATATCATTCGTCCTTTGGCTTTTTGAGATTGGCTTATCTCACTTAGCATGATATTCTCCAATTTCATCCATTTGCCTGCAAATGCCATAATTTTATCATTCTTTATGGCTGAGTAATATTCCATTGTATATATATACCACAGTTTCTTTATCCACTCATCAATTGAAGGGCATCTAGGTTGGTTCCACAATCTGGCTATGTGAATTGAGCAGCTATGAACATTGATGTAGCAGTATCTCTGTAGTATGCTGATTTTAAGTCCTTTGGGTATAGGCCAAGGAGTGGGACAGCTGGGTCAAATGGAGGGTCCATTCCAAGTTTTCTAAGGAATCTCCACCCTGCTTTCCAGAGTGGCTGCACTAATTTGCAGCCCCACTAGCAATGTATGAGTGCACCTTTCTCCCCACATCCTCGCCAACACCTGTTGTTGCTCGTATTATTGATAATTGCCATTCTAATTGGGGTGAGATGGAATCTTAGGGTGGTTTTGATTTGCATTTCTCTTATTACTAGAGATGTTGAACATTTTTCCATATGTTTGTTGATTGCTTGTAGATCTTCTTCTGTGAAGTGTCTATTCATTTCCTTAGCCCATTTGTTGACTGGATTATTTGAATTCTTGGAGTAGAGTTTTTTGAGTTCTTTATAGATTCTGGAGATTAGTGCTCTATCTGAAGTATGATTGGCAAAGATATTCTCCCACTCTGTAGGCTCTTTCTTCACATTGCTGATAGTTTCCTTTGCTGAGAGAAAGCTTTTTAGTTTGAATCTATCCCACTTATTGATTCTTGCTTTTATTTCTTGTGCTATGGGAGTCGTGTTAAGGAAGTCTGATCCTAAGCCGACATGTTGAAGATCTGGAACTACTTTTTCATCTATAATCTGCAGGGTCTCTGGTCTGATTCCAAGGTCATTAATCCATTTTGAGTTTAGTT
The DNA here is from genome assembly GCF_902686455.1 of Sciurus vulgaris. NCBI lineage: Eukaryota > Metazoa > Chordata > Mammalia > Rodentia > Sciuridae > Sciurus > Sciurus vulgaris. The sequence continues at coordinate 116,147,469 of NC_136466.1, forward strand.
TCGTGCATGGTGAGAGATATGGGTTTAGTTTCATTCTGTTGCATATGGATTTCCAATTCTCCCAGCACCATTTGTTGAAGAGGCTATCTTTTCTCCATTGCATATTTTTGGCACCTTTGTCTAGTATGAGAAAATTGTATTTATTTGGGTTTGTGTCCGTGTCCTCTATTCTGTACCATTGATCTACCTTTCTATTTTGGTACCAATACCATGCCGTTTTTGTTACTATTGCTTTGTAGTAGAGTTGAAGATCTGGTATTGCAATACCCCCTGTTTCACTCTTCCTGCTAAGGATTGCTTTAGCTATTCTGGGTTTCCTATTCTTCCAGATGAATTTCATAATTGCTTGCTCTATTTCTGTAAGGTATGTCATTGGGATTTTAATTGGAATTGCATTGAATTTGTATAGCACTTTAGGTAGTATGGCCATTTTGACAAAATTAATTCTTCCTATCCAAGAACAGGGAGGATCTTTCCATCTTCTAAGGTGTTCTTTAATTTCTTTCTTTAGTGTTGTATAGTTCTCATTGTAGAGGTCTTTCACCTCTTTTGTGAGATTGATTCCCAAGTATTTTATTTTTTTCGAGGCTATTGTGAATGGGGTAGTTTTCCTAATTTTTCTTTCTGAAGATTCATCACTTATGTATAAAAATCCATTGGATTTATGGGCATTGATCTTGTAACCTGCTACTTTACTGAATTCACTTATGAGTTCTAAGAGTTTTCTGGTGGAATTTCCAGGTTCCTCTAAATATATAATCATGTCATCAGCGAATAGGGATAGTTTGAGTTCTTCTTTTCCAATTCGTATCCCTTTAATTTCTTTGGTTTGTCTAATTGCTCTGGCCAGAGTCTCAAGAACGATGTTGAATAGAAGTGGTGAAAGAGGGCATCCCTACCTTGTTCCAGTTTTTAGGGGGAATGCTTTCAGTTTTTCACCATTTAGAATGATATTAGCCATGGGCTTAGCATCAATGGCCTTTACAATGTTAAGGAATGTTCCCACTACCCCAATTTTTTCTAGTGTTTTGAGCATGAAGGGGTGCTATATTTTATCAAATGCTTTTTCTGCATCTATTGAAATAATCATGTGATTCTTGACTTTAAGTCTATTAATATGGTGAATTACATTTATTGATTTCCTGATGTTGAACCAACCTTGCATCCCTGGGATGAAACCCACTTGATCATGGTGCACTATCTTTTTAATATGTTTTTGTATGCGATTTGCTAAAATTTTGTTGAGAGTTTTTGCGTCAATGTTCATTAAGGATATTGGTCTGAAATTTTCTTTCCTTGATGAGTCTCTGTCTGGTTTAGGTATCACTGTGATATTGGCTTCATAGAATGAGTTTGGGAGGGTTCCCTCCTCTTCTATTTTATGGAATACTTTGAGAAGTATTGAAATGAGCTCTTCTTTAAAGGTTTTGTAGAACTCGGCTGAGAACCCACCTGGTCCCGAACTTTTCTTTGTTGGTAGGCTTTTGATGACTTCTTCTATTTCAGTACTTGAAATTGGTCTATTTAAATTGTGTATGTCCTCCTCGTTCAGTTTAGGCAATTCATATGTCTCTAGAAACCTGTTGATGTCTTTGAAATTTTCTATTTTGTTGGAGTATAGATTTTCAAAATAGCTTCTAATTATGTTTTGTATTTCAATCGTGTCTGTTGTGATATTTCCTTTTCATTCCGAATTTTAGTGATTTGGGTTTTCTCTCGTATTCTCTTTGTTAGTGTGGCTAAAGGTTTATCAATTTTGTTTATTTTTTCGAAGAACCAACTATTTATTTTGTCAATTTTTTATATTGTTTCCTTTGTTTCAATTTCATTGATTTCAGCTTTGAGTTTAACTATTTCCTGTCTTCTACTACTTTTGGTGCTGGTCTGTTCTTCTTTTTCTAGGGCTTTGAGCTGTAGTGTTAGGTCGTTTATTTGTTGAGTTTTACTTCTTTTAGTAAATGCGCTCCATGAAATAAATTTCCCTCTAAGTACTGCTTTCATAGTGTTCCAGAGATTTTGATATGATGTTTCTTTGTTCTCATTTACCTCTATGAATTTTTTAATTTCCTTCCTAATATCTTCTGTTATCCATTCATCATATAATAGCATATTGTTTAATCTCCAAATGTTGGACTAGTTTCTGTGTTTTACTCTTTCATTTATTTCTAACTTCAATCCATTATGATCTGATAGAATACATGGTAGTGTCTCTATCTTCTTGTATTTGCTAACATTAGCTTTGTGGCATAATATATGGTCTATTTTAGAGAAGGATCCATGTGCTGCTAAGAAGAAAGTGTATTCGCTCTTGGTTGGATGGTATATTCTATAAATGTCTGTTAAGTCTAAATTATTGATTGTGTTATTGAGATCTATGGTGTCTTTGTTCAATTTTTGTCTGGAAGATCTGTCCAGTGGTGAGAGAGGCGTGTTAAAATCACCTAGTATTATTGTGTTATGGTCTATTTGGTTTCTGAAATTGAGAAGGATTTGTTTGACATACATGGATGAGCCACTGTTTGGGGCATAGATGTTTATGATTGTTATATCTTGCTGATTTATGCTTCCCTTAAGCAGTATGAAATGACCTTCTTTATCCCTTCTGACTAACTTTGGCTTGAAATCCACATTATCTGAAATGAGGATGGATCTCCAGCTTTTTTGCTGAGTCCATGTGCATGGTATGTTTTTCCCCATCCTTTCACCTTTAGTCTATGGGTATCTTTTTCTATGAGGTGAGTCTCTTGCAGGCAACATATTGTTGGATCTTTCTTTTTATTCCAATCTGCCAGTCTATGTCTTTTGATTGATGAATTCAGGCCATTAACATTCAGGGTTATTATTGAGATATGATTTGGTTTCCCGGTCATTTGGTTCATTTTTTAAATTTTATTTATTTATTTGTTTGACACAACTTGTTTCCTCCTTTATTTGACAATTCCTTTAGGATAATTCCTCCCTTTGCTGATTTGCTTCTTTGTTTTTCATCTCTTCCTCATGGAATATTTTGCTGAGAATGTTCTGTAATGCTGGCTTTCTTTTTATAAATTCTTTTAGCTTTTGTTTATCATGGAAGGATTTTATTTCATCGTCAAATTTGAAGGTAAGTTTTGCTGGGTATAAGATTCTTGGTTGGCATCCATTTTCTTTCAGGGCTTGAAAAATGTTGTTCCAGGCCCTTCTAGCTTTTAGGGTGTGGATTGAAAAATCTGCTGATATCCGTATTGGTTTCCCCCTGAATGTAATTTGGTTCTTTTCTCTCACAGCCTTTCAAATTCTGTCTTTATTTTGTATATTAGGTATTTTCATTATAATGTGCCTTGGTGTGGGTCTGTTGTAATTTTGTGTATTTGGAGTCCTATAAGCCTCTTGAACTTGATTTTCCATTTCATTCTTCAGATTTGGGAAATTTTCTGATATTATTTCATTGAATAAATTGTTCATTCCTTTGGCTTGTTTCTCTAGGCCTTCCTCAATCCCAATAATTCTTAAATTTGGCCTTTTCATGATATCCCATAGTTCTTGTAGATTCTGTTCATGATTTCTTACCATCTTCTCTGTTTGTTCAACTTTGTTTTCAAGGTTAAATATTTTGTCTTCAATGTCTGAGGTTCTGTCTTCCAGGTGTTCTATCCTACTGGATATGCTTTCTAGGGAGTTCTTCATTTGGTTTATTGTTTCCTTAATGTCAAGGATTTCTGTTTGGTTTTTTTTCAATATCTCTAACTCTTTATTGAAATGATCTTTTGCTTCCTGTATTTGCTCTTTTAATTGTCGATTGGTGCGATCATTCAATGCCTGCATTTGCTCTTTCATCTCATCATTCAGTGCGTGCATTTGCTCTTTCATCTCATCGTTTGCTTCTCTGATCATTTTAATTATGTACATTCTGAACTCCTTTTCTGTCATTTCTTCTGCCATGCTGTCACTGGGTTTTATTGATGTAACATCTAGATTTGTTTGCAGCATTTTCTTTCCTTGTTTTCTCATATTGTTCAGGTATCAGTGGACCGCTGAGATATTACAGATTTCCTCTATTGACTTACAACGTCCCTGAAGATTTCTATATATATCCCCCCTTAGCCTTCAGTAGGCTGAAGTCATGGAGGAAGTTGATAATGCGGTGCTCCACAAGGAAGCTGCCTCTCTAGGAGTGGTGGCCTTCAGGTGGGGTATAATCCCTGCTTTTGGGCAGAGGTGCCTCCACTTGTTGACCAATGGTCATCCAAAGGGGACTTAGGCTGTGGGCTGAGGCAAGGCCTGTTTGGGCCTGAGTCTCTGGTTTTACCGTCCTTGTGGGGAAACCTCACCCGGCAGGGAAGACTGACCCGGTGGGGAGGTCTCGCTGGTCAGTTCCCTCCTAGAGGTTCCCCTCAATTTACAGCTACCGCCTGGGCTGGGCTGCCTTCCTCTGCAAAGTTCCCAGGGGCCCGGTCCTACCTCCTGGGCCTGGGAGCCTCACCCATCGCAGATGAATCTCCTCAGGCTGCCCCTCCTCAGAGCATCTGCCCGCAGTCCTGGAACCTTCGCTCCACCCCTAAGCCTGTCTCTGTGCGGCTCTTCCGCCCAGAAGCCTCCTAGATCCTGGGACCCAGCTCTGCACCTAATCGCCTGGCTATGCGGCCCCTCCTCTGAGCAGCCACCTGGGGCCCCGTACAATCTCTCTGAGTCCCAGAGACCCGCCACACGCCTCTTCCTCCAGACAGCCACCAGTATTCCGGTGCGGTCACTAGGAGTCCAAGCAACTCACTGCATGCCTCCTCCTCCCACCAACCACCCGTAGCCCTGGGCAATCAATCACTCCGAGTTGAAGTGACCCTCTCCGTTCCTCCTCCTTCTCCAGATAACCCCCCGGGTATTCAGGAGCGGTCGCTCTGAGTGGCTCTGAATCCACGTGACCCGCTGCACGCGTCCTCTGGGCAACCGCCTGGAGCTCTGGTGCTGCCACTCGAGACCAAGCGACCCACCGCGCTTCCCTTCCAGGCAGCCCCCCTGTGTTCAGGAGCGGTCACTTTAATCCAAACAACTCACCAATCGCCTCGTCCTCTGAGCAGCCGCCTGGAGCTCTAATGCAGTCACTGCGAGTCCAAACGCCCCGCCGCGCTCCTCCTCCTCCTCCTCCTCCTCCGGGCAGGCCCCGGGGTTCAGAAGTGGTCTGAGTCCAAACAGCTCGCCGCGCAGCCCCTCCTCTGGCAACCGCCTGTAGCTCTGGTGTAGTCACTCCGAATCCAAGCGGCCGCGCTCCTCTTCCTCCTCCTCATCCTCAGGGCAGGCCCCGGTGTTCAAAAGCGTCGCTCTGAGCCCAAACAGCTCGCTGCACGGCTTCTCCTCTGGCAACTGCCTGTAGCTCTGGTTCAGTCACTCCGAATCCAAGCAGCCACGTTCCTCCTCCTCCTCCTCAGGTCAGGCCCCGGTGTCCTGATTCCACACAGCTCTCCTCGCCGCTCCTCCCCTGGGCAACCGCCGGAGCCCCAGTGGTTGCTCCGAGTCCCAGCGCTGTGCTGAGTGGCCTCCTCTATGACGCTCCCAGTTGTCCGAGTTCACTGCTCCAGCGGGGGGAGGGGCGTCTCGCCGGCAACTGTACTTCACAAAGTTCCCTGCATTCTGGGACCACCGTCCCATCCGGGACGCCTCCCCAACGGGAAAGAGTCACCCGGCTGCTTTGAGTTGGTCCCAAGTGTCTCAATATCTCCTCTTTTGAATCCTGAGTCCTGGAGCAACATGAAATGCAGCCACCCTTTAGGCCACCATCTTGAAACCCCTCGAAAGTTATGAATTCTAAGGGTTTTTTTTGTTTGCTTTTTTTTTTTTCCTCATATGTATACCCAGTTGTTCCAGCACCATTTCTCCATTGAACTGCCTTTGCTTCTTTGTTAAATAGCAGTTGATTTTGTATGGGCCCATTTCTGGGACTCTACTAGGTTTTGTCAAGTATTTGTCTATGGTTGAACCAGTAGCAGTCCTGATTACTGTAGCTTTTTTAAAAAAATTTTTTAGATGTTGATAGATCTTTATTTTATTCATTTATTTGTGTGTGGTGCTGAGAATCTAACCCAGTACCTCACACATGCTAGGTAAGCACTCTACCACTGAGCCACAACCCAGCCCTGATTACTGTAGATTTACAGTAAGACATCTACTTTGGAAATGTCAGTCTTTAAATTTTGAGCTTTTCCTTCAATATTAAGTTGGCTATATTGGGCCTTTTGTCTTTCCATATAAACAATTGAAGAAATTGATGATATTCTCAAAATAATATGCTGGGATTATGTTAGGATTTTGTTAAATTTACAGATCAAGTTGGGAAAAAACCCTGACACAGTAATAATATTGAGTTTCCCTATTCATGAATGTGGAATACATCTCCAGCTATTCAGATCTTTGATTTCTTTCAGTAGAACTTTGTAGTTTTCCCTACGAAATCTTATACATATGTTGTTAAATTTATAGTTAAGTACTTAATTGTTTATTGCAAATGTAAGTGGTGCTGTATCTTACACTTCAAATTCCCATTAGTTAACAGTGGTATATAAGAAAGGGATTAAATTTTATAAATTGGTATTTTTTTATTTGTTCTTATTAATTATACATGACAGTAGAATGCATTTGGACACACCATACATAAATGGAGTATAACTTTCATTATTCTGGTTGTACATAATATAGGAACATAAAGGTCCTGTAATCATATATGCACATAGGGTAATAATGTCCAATTCATTCTACTATCCTTCCTACCCCCATACTCATTCTGCTCCCTTCACTCTCCTCTGCCTTATCTGAAGTACCTCTATTTTTCCCTGTTACCCAACCTTATTATGAATTAGCATCTGCATATCAGAGAAAACTTTTGGTCTTTGTTTTTTGGGATTGGCTTATTTTGCTTAGCGTGATATTTCCAGATCCATCATTAGTCTTATATTCTGCAACCTTGCTATAATCACTTATTAATTCCAAAATGGTTTTTTTCTGATTATTTGGAATTTTCTATAGTCATGTTATATGCAAAGACAAAGTTGTTTTTTCCATCCCAATCCTGTAGCATTTATTCCTTTTGCTATCTGTTGCCTTACCTATGGTTTCCAACTATGGTGCTGAATAAGAGTGGCAAGAGCAGATTGCTTGCATTGTTAAAAAGTAAAGCATTGAGTTTTGAGTTTTTGCTCTTTATATATAATATAGATTTTTTAATAGAGGGTATTCAATGTGCTAAAGAAGATCCCCTCTATTTCTAGTTTGCTAAGAGGTTTTAATGTCTTTGTTGTTGTTATTGTTGCTATCATGAGTGGGTGTTGGATTTTGTCAAATGTTTTTTACACATCTATTGATATGATCATATGTTCTTTTTCTTTAACCTGTTGGTGTCATGCCTTATGTTATTTGAATGTTGAACTAGCCTGGCACACCTACACTAAATCCCACTTGCTTATTGTATACATTTTTATACTTCGTTGAGAATCCTTAAGTTTGCTAATATTTTGTTGAGTATCTTTGCATCTGTGTTCATGAAATATATTGCTATGTGTATTTTTCCTTTATTTTACTGTCTTTGTAAGATTTTTGTATCAGGTTAATGATAGAATAAGTTATAAAATAGTACCCCTGCTTCTATTATTTGTGGTGGTGGAGGGGAGACTCAAGATAATTCATATTATTTCTTCTTTAAATGGCAGAATTCACTTGTGAACCTACCGGAGATTGGTGCTTTCTATACTGAAAGGTTATTAATTATTGATTCAATTTTCTTAGTAGCTGTAGACCTATTTAGATGACTTATTTCTTTCTGTATAAGTTTTTGTATATTGTTTGTTTCAATAAATTGATCCTTTTATCTAGATTATTAAATTTGTGAGCATGGTTATTTGTAATATTATTTAATTATTATTTAATGTCTGTATAATCAGTAGTGATCATACCTCCTTCATTTTTTGTATTAGTAACTTGTATTTTCTCACTTTTGTCTTAGTCTAGCTAGAGACATCAATTTTACTGATCTTTGAAAAAATGCATTTTGGTTTTGCTGAATTTTTCTATTGACTTTCTATTTTGAATGTCATTGATTCTTGCTCTAGGTTTAATTATTTATTTTCCCTGCATATATAGAATTAATTTGCTCCTCTCTTCTTAGTTTCCTAATGTGAAAGCTTAGATGGTTGGGTTTAGATCTTTTTATTCCTCTCATTCAATACGGTAAATTTTCCTCTAAACTCTGCTTTCAATGTACCATATCCAATATAAGTCATATTTAATTTTATTTTAGTTCAGAAAGTTTTAGAATTCCTCTAAAATTCCTTTGACATATGTGTTATTTAGATGTATATTTTTTAATCCCTACATTTCTGGAAGTTTCCCAGCTATCTTTCATGTTACTGATTTCTAATTGAATTTCATTGTAGTTTAAAAGTACACTTGGTATCATTTATATGTTTTTCATTTTTCTAGAGTAGTTTGCATCCCAGAATGTGTTCTACCTTAGTGAATATTTCATGTGAGCTTGAAAAAGCAGAATAATTGAAAACAGATGCATACACACTGCTGAATGTTATAGTGTCATGCTTATGAGTTATCTTATTTTTAAAACATTTTTACTGACTTATATACTATAAATTTTAAATACCTTAAATGTATAAATTGATAAATGTTTATAATATGAACACATCTGTGTAACCATTATAGAGATGGAAAAACAGAACATTACAAGTAACCCACTAGAAATCACCTTAGGTTTACTCCGAACTATAATAGCTTCTTCCAAGTGACTGTTGGACACAATCCCTGGGGGAATCTTACAAGAGGAGCGATAGTAGGACAAACCACATTATTGCTTCCCTTGTTCCCAACAGTGAGCTGATGTGTCATCTTCCTCCTCTACTGCTTGGTCTAGGTTCTCTTCCCTCTGAGCCAGAACATCCGTCAGTCTAAGTAGTTTGCCTGATAGTGACCTCAAACTTCATTCCTGGAAAATGGTATCCATGATTCTCAGTCCATTGTTGAAAATATTTTCTATTATATTTAAAACTGATAATTTCAGAAATCTCCTTGAACCCAAAGTGAAGTCCCTAACCCCATTATGCAGCAGCAAAATTGACTCTCTATTAATTATCCCTGACAATATGGTAATTCCTTTCTTTGCCTCTGACCTACCAGAATGGGCAAGTCCAAATTATTCAAGGTGGGAGAGGGCTGACCAGTCATTATTTCTAGTTTTAGGTTTAGTTGGAATTCTTACCGTGGCCCTTGGTAGAAGCATTGCCCCTCTAGAAAACAAAACCTCTAGTCCTGTGGTAGGCACTTGTTCCAATATGGAGCAGGTTATGTGCAGATATTAATTTTTTAATTAAATTAGAAATATTGATCTGCAGTCACACTAGTCACATTTCAAGAATTCTAACCACAGATGATTAACATTTACCATATTGGGAAGCATGGAGCAATATATCCATAATTGTAGAAAATTCTATTGGTCAAAACTACTCTAGATTCATATTTTCTACCACTTGGAGACAGTGCCATGTAATAGTCATTGATTTATCTTGACAACACACTAATCTCATGGAGTTCTCTTTTTTTTATTTTTTTGGGTTTTTTGGGGATACCTGGGATTGAACTCAGGGGCACTTGACCACTGAGCCACATCCCCAGCCTTATTTTGTATTTTGTTTAGTGATAGGGTCTCACTGAGTTGTTTAGCACTTACTGTTGCTGAGGCTGGCCATGAGCTTGAGATCCTCCTGTCTAAGCCTTGTGAGTCATTGGGATTACAAGCAGGCACCACCATACCCCACATGGCGTGTCATTTTTGATTTGGCGTTTTAGCTATACTTTCAAAAAAGCAATTCCAGTACCCTCTCAGGCTGACAATTTTTGAACCATGTCAAATGTGATAGGAAAAGTGGATCATGGGTCATTTGCCCTTTGTCATATCACCTTTGTCTAAAACGGCTCTTCTGAGCTGAGACAATGATCAGTCAGATATTCTGGAAGCTCATAGATTATGGTGATGGTTTAGGCACCATGGACAACAGAGGTAATCCCATAATTAGCAATCTGATGAATCTTAGCTAGAACAATTCATGGCCTTTACCTGGGCAAAAGGAGTATCATGCAATAAACTTGTCATCAAGTGGCTGGTTAGTTTTATGGAGGTAAGTAGTCCTACCAGGGGCTCAGAATTATGCTCAGGTACTAACATGTTGGACATTCATCTGCAACAGTAGCTAGATCACACTTGGTACAAGGAGGTTCATACTCATGGGCACACACATACCTTCCATTTCTTTGCTGGACTTATTCCTTCTACAGTCCCATTACACATGCTCTAGGATGGAGGATTGCAAGGGTGGTTATGATCCGTGGCGAGTCACCCTCCCTGAGGGCTTGTTCAGCACTTCTTCTGAAGAAGACATTATCTGGTGATTATTAACTGAATATAAAAAGATCTTTCTCCTTCAGGAACCCACCCTCATAAGTCTGATTACATGCCACTTCCCAGACTTTCTTATCTCTAACTTTGTAATTATCTTTCATCCTGAAGGGGTTGGAAATACAAAATTTGGCAGGATCTGTGCCAGAGACCATATTGACCTGTTCTGCTGAAGGTGCTGTATTTGGTACAGCAATAATGATGGATGCTAACTCTGGATGGAGTTTGTGGTAGGCTACCATCATCTGCTTTTTGTAGAGGCAATACTGGAAAACTGAATGGGGGAACACAATGTAAGTCTTTGAAAGTTCAATATTCTCTGACATTCCACTGAGATTATCATTTTTTTTTTTCAACCTTGCCTGTGGCAGGGACATTTCCAGGGGCTTGCAAGTAGAAGCTCAGTCTTTCCTATTTTTCAAAGGTCAAATAATAAAAGTGAGGGTCTGCCAGCTGCTAAGAATGTCCATCCTGATTATGAACTTAGGAACTGGAGAAGCAATTGTCAGGTGAATTTAAAACCTCAGAAAGTCTACTGTAAGATAGACCTTGGTGAGTATTCTACTTAAAATTTCCCACTTGCCCCCACTTCACTCAGTTACTGGGTTCAATAGAGTACCTCCACTGATCACAGTACAGATTTTTTACAATATTTGTTTAAAGAATTTATTTGTTTTATTTAGTTATATATAACAGTAGAATGCACTTTGATACGTCATATATAATGAAGTATAATTTCTCATTCTTCTGGTTATAGAATACCACCATATATATGTGGTATTCTATATGGTGGAATGAATCAGACCCCATGTATATACCCCATGTATATAGTCTGATTTATCAAGTTGGGTTGGGTACATTAGGGCAGATAACCTCTCAGACCTTGGGCTCTGAAGTCATAGAGTGGACTCGCATCAAAAAAGGAGATGATTCCTAAGCCACTTTCAAGTATAAAAAAGAATCATTTTTAGAAGAAGGGGTAATCCTGAGATGACTAAAAATACAAGTGTCCATCACTTCCATTATTTTTTTATATTGTTTTTTAATTTTTAAATTTTATTTGTTCTAATTAGTTATACATGAGAGTAGAATGCATTTGTACATTTTGATAGATTATACATAGAGTATGATCTCTCATTTTTCTGATTATACATATTGCGGGATCACATTGGTCATGCAGTCACATATGTACATGAGGTAATAATGTCTGTTTTACTCTACTATCCTTCCTACCCCCATACACCTTCCCCTCCCTTCACTCACCTCTACATAATATAAAGCAACTCTATTCTTCCTGACCCAACCCCTTATTGTGAATTAACTTTCACATATCAGAGAAAAATTCAGCCTTTATATTTTGGGTTTGCCTTATTTCACTTAGCATGATATTCTCTAGCTTCATCCATTTACCAGCAAATGCCAGAGTTTCATTCTTCTTTAAAGCTGAGTAATATTCCATCATATATATCTATATAATATACATATAATAGATATTACTTATTATATATATATATATATAAAATCCCACATTTTCCAGTATTTTTTAAAAAGGAAAATAATTGTATTAGTTTATCTTAACAAAAATCAAATAGCTCAAGCATGAGAATACAGCATCTTTTGGATGATGTATTATTCCTACCGTTCTCACAAATCATGTGTTTTTTTAAAAAAACTGCTTTTAATAAAGGAATAAAATACTTTCTTTTTTATACTTTCAGACAGCAAAGTCGCTGGCTCACTGACAATTCAAGATAGTTACCTCCTCATACACTCAGCTTTTCCAGAAGTTACAGCTTTTTGACAGCAGGATCGGGGTGAGACAAATCAATTTCAACTTATTTGTTAAAAATAAAAAAACCCATAAACCTAACCTATCCTTTCCAACTGGCAGGAATATAAATAGCCAATGCACTTTGCTATGCAAGAAACCAAACAAAGACCCAAAAGATGTTGTCTAAAGGTGATTAGAATGTGTGTGTTTATGGAAACAAGATGTGACCACCCTCTGGCTTAGGGTTCCTCTGATTTAGTCTGTTTATAAATAGAATTCCAAAGTGAACGAACCCATTTCCTGTTAGTCTCTCTCAATCTCCCTTTTACCCCCTAAAGTATGGATCCGATGTCTTGCACTGTTTGGAAGGAGAAAATGCCGTTTGTCATTTATCAAAATCTAAACAGCTGCAACCTAACAATGTTAGTTTAGTTTTAATTTAAGTAAATAAATGTGAGCAGTGATCATATTATAAAAACATGTGGACCTGGGATTTAAATGCAATAAATTTTACTTCCAATTCAATTTGACCAGTTTTTAGATTTCCTTAAGCTCCCTTCATGTTTCCCAGCCTTGCTAGATTAGTATGAACAGCACATTCTGTAGATGTAGCCCCTTAACTCTTTTCAAATCCATAGCATAAAACCTGGTAGGATTTGAAATGTTCTTCTCTTGAAAGTTCAAAATAACTTACTTTGAGAGCAAGAGGGGGTTATTTGAAAAAGTGCTGGCTTGAAAATCATGAAGTGATTAAAGGCTTTATCACCCTTCCTGGGTCAGGTATGACTTGAGCAGGACACACGTGCGTTCTCCGTGGTTGCACCCAGGTGCTCACAGTTATCCTGTAGTGATGGTGTGTTTCAGGCCTGATTTACTCTTTAGCCAGTCACTTCAGCACACTTGTCCTTTGACTCAAACTCTGGGTCATTTTGATATTTCATAGAATTGAGGGTATGAAGTTAATTTATGTCTAAGAATGGTGATCAAGGCCACCAGTCAAAAATATCTAGTGTGAACCCACTGTGCACCATTTCTAATTTGCATCCTTCAAAAAGCAAAGGTGGTCTGCATTTGGATACTTACATGATGGAACAGCTTGAATTAGATAATGGTCCTTTAAGACCCAAACCCAACTTCAACTCCTTTGAAAGACCAATTTGAAAACTAAATTCTATATTTTTTTTTTGTTGTTTTGAAACATACAAATTCAAAAAAATATTGGAGAATCTCTTATGCTAACAAAACAAGTATTTTGAATAAAACCTTTTCTTCAAGCTAAAGTATTTTAATTGAAGGTTTTTCTGGGGTTGACTAGGATAGCTATAGAGCAAGTACTATTTTCTTAGTTTTCTATTAATTCCCTAGTACACGCCTCATGGTAGCTGGTCTGACCCTTCTTAGTTTTCTCAAGGCCCAACTCTGTTACTATGGCTTTATTCTCAGAAAAGCAAAAGGAAATAAAACTTTTTATCTTATATTTTAAATGATAAGACCATAGGAATCTACATAAATACATGATATAGAAAATTTTCCACCACCCAGAGATGGAGAACTTCGAGCTGAATGCATTAATTGCATGACATTTTGAAGTCACTGCCATTAGGAGGGGTGAGTGTATTCCAACCAAACCATAGGAATGGGAGTCTTCTGATTACAGTCTTCATGGACCAATAAGCTTACCTTTCCATCTTTAATAACTAAAAAATCGACTTAGTTCTCAAAGATTGGGCAATAGGCAGTATGGGTTATAATACCTAGGAGAAAGAAAAGGAAAAGAAGTGAGTCCTATGAATGCCTTATATGACAACCTCAAGCACATTTCCAACCCACAGAACAGGAAGGAGGAATGCATTCAGAGATTGGCAGTTTCATTGAGTTGAGAAGACAGATTTTAGAATTATAAGTGTGCAGTTAGAATTTTCAGAGAAAAGTACCAGAGAGGGGAGAGTTGTACAGAAAGTGCATGAGCACTGAAGTGGTCTACAGAGAGTAAACATCCAGGTTTGGCTTGAGTTCTGTCTTGTGCACGAACGTGAGAGAACCATAAAAACTAGAAAATCATCAGAAAGAAGTAGGTAGAATAATACCCACAGCTTACATAGAGCTTAGGATAGTTTGTTTTTCCAACAGCCAGAGAATAAAGACCTAACACACTCTGAGTAGAGTCTTCAGAATGTTACTGCCTTAGTAGTGGTGTGTGATTGTTCCTGTGAATTAAGGTTGTTTTAGATTCATCCTAATAAATCTCAAAACCAAGAATCAGACTGATTCTAAGTAACATAACTTCACCTCAGAACAAAATCGCAATATATTTAACAAAATCACAAAAATTTTTAAGGAAGAGAGAGAATACAGTAACTGACAATGTAATATTACTGTGAATTCATCTAAAAAAAGTTACCAGGCTTAAGAAGAATTTTTAAAAATACAAACCATACCAGGAGATACCAAACCAATACAAAAATTCACAGACAGAAACAGACATTATTGCCTCATGTTCTTGTACAATTGCATGACCAATGTTATCCTACAACATGTAAAATCAGAAAAAATGAGAAAACATATTCCATTTATGTATGATTTGTCAAAACGCATAAATGCATTCTACTGTCATGTATAACTATTTGGAACAAAGAAAAATTAAATTAAAAAATAAAAATATAAATTCACAGACATACCATAAATGATAGAATTAGTAGATAGGGACATAAAAACACTTATTATCATTGTTAAACATTATTCTTTATATATTCAGGTAGGTAGTAGAGGGTGTAAGAATAGTAGGGAGAGAAATATTAAATATAAAAAAGAGTCTAATAAAACTTTCAGAGATAAAAAATACACAGATGAAAAGTTCACTGAATTAATATCAAATTTTACAGAACAAAGATTACTAATATGAAGACATAACAATAATACTACCCAAAATGTAACACAAAGAGTAAAAAAGAATGAATAAGTTAATACCAGGAAGTTGTGGGATAACATCAAGTAATCTTATGAAGACAGGAGGGTGGAGGAACAGCACAAGAATCTGAAAAAATAATGGTTGATAGTGTTCCTCATTTTATGTAAATGAGAGACTCACAGACTGAAAAAGAGCAAAACAGGAGAAACGTTGAGGAAAACCATAACCAGGCACATCGTAATTAGTTGCTGTAAACAAAGGAAATCTTAAAAGTAGGTAGAGCAGAATAAGTTATACTATAGAAGAGCAAAATTGAGAACATGAAACTTCTAGTTAGAAATGGAACAGATGAGAAGATGGTAGAACAATATCTTTAAAATTTGAAGAAAGCAAAAAAAAATATTTTTAATTGTAGAAATCACCTAGAAATCCATATCCACTACAAAAATATATTTCATAATGAAGATAAAATGTAGACTGTTGAAGATGTACAAAAGCACAGAGAATTCATTACCAGAAGACCAGAAATATTTAAGAATATCCTTAAAGCAAAAGAAAATACTAAGCTAATAAAGGGGATAACATGTAATAATTTAAAATTCAATCAATCTGAAAGAAGAAAGGAGACTATAAAGAAGAGGTGGAATAAATAGAAAAGAAACATCAAGATGATGTCTTTTTAATTATACTTAATATACATAGTCTAAATATCCAGATTATAAATTGAAGGTAGTAAAACTGTATCAAACAGTAAGACTCAAAAATATGTTGTATGCAAGAATGCAACTTTGAATATAAAGACATATAGGTTTAATGTAAAAAAGCAAAAATCATATAATGCAAGCATTAATCGAAAGAACTGAGGAGGTGATATCAGCAAAATGGAAGAATAAAAGGTCATAGCCCTTGTCCCACAGAAACACTGATTTGATAGCCATTTATGAACAAAAATATTTTTGAGAGAGCTCCAGAATCTGCATGAGAGTTTTTAACACCCAATGGACACAGATACAAGAAAAGGTAAGAACAGATTCACTTTACTTGTATCGTCCTGCCCCAAGGTAGCACATCAGAGACTCCTACAGCCTATGAGTTTTCCCATGGAGGAAAGAGAGAGAGAAAAACATCTCTCCTGCCTCACCTAGAAATCTAAAGGAATCAATACAGCTATATCTATATCTAAATGAATCAATACAGCTATATCACCTGGGATTAACTAAAAAGGAAGAAAGAGGCAGAGGCTTTCAACAACCTGTGTGCAGACCTTAATAGCTAGCTCACAAGTCCTAACAGAAAGACCACTTGCATGTGGTCCCCACCATCAGTTCTGTCTGTCTGTCCATGGACTCTGGTAATAAGCCTGCTTGGAATCCTATCAACCAATGTATTCACAGGCTCCACCAACCAGCTCATTCAGACTCTCTGACCAGACTGATTGATGAAAAGCTTTCCTTGCTAAAAACCATTCTGTAAAGACTGGAAGAGTTGATGGTTTCTTAAACTGCACATATGCTGGTGGAAGGATAAGGAATCATAAAGAATCAGGGAAATATTACATCATGCTTCAGTAACCAAATCTAAAGAAATGGAGAACTATGTATCACCTGAAGGTTAAAAAGTACCATTTTAAAGACGCTCGGGGAGTTATAATAGAACACGGACAACTAAATTAAATAAGGAAACAATGTATTAAGGAAATGTGAAATTCCAAAATATTAAAAATAATTAAGAAATCCTATGGAATTTATGGAACATTGCCAAACAAACCAATATATGCATTATGGAATCCCAGAAAGAGAAAAGAAAGGGATATAAAACTGATTTAAAGAAAGAAAGAAACTGCAATATATATAATCAGAAAAATGAAAGATTACACTTTATTTATGTATGATCTATGAAAATGTATAAATGCATTCTACTGTCATGTACAATAAATTAGAACAAAAAAAATTTAAAGAATGGCTGTGTCAAGTATTTTGGCATATGCTTATAATCCTAACTATTCAGGAGATTGAGGAAGGAGATCATTCAAAACTAGAAGTTCAAGACCAGCCTAAGCAAAATAGGGAGACCCCCATCTCAAAAAAGAAAGAAAGAGAAGAGAGAAACAATGAAAGAGATAAAGAAAGAGAAAAAAAGGTCAGAAAGAGTTGAGTACATTGTAAACTTCCCAAGTCTAGGCAGTGAAATGCACATTGAGTTTCTTGAAACCCAAAAGACCCCAAATATATAGAACCTGAAGAGGTTTCCATTGAAATATATAATTAAATTGTCAAAAGACAAAGAGATAATCTTTAAAGTAGAAAGAAAAAAATAACATCAAACAAGAGGAAAACTTTATAAGGCTTTCAGTTAATTTCTCAGCAGAAGTGTTACAAGTCAGGAAAGAGTGGATGGTGTATTCGAAGTGCCAAAGAAAGAGGAAAAAAAAGAAAAAGAAATAGAAAGTAACCAAAGTATATCACTATAAAAATCCTAAAATCATAATAAAAGCAAAAGAAGAAGAGAGGAACAAAAGAACTAAAAAACAGAAAAATGATTAACAAATGGCAACAGTAATACCTACCTAACAAATCATTATTTTAATATTATTATCAATATTATTTCCTTCATGACAGGTGCAAATTGCTCTGCATCATTTATGTTTAAAGGGATACTTTGTGAGAAATTTGAATTTTAAATAAAGGAAAATGTAAATTGTTGAGTACAGTTCTGATAAAGATTTTCTTATAGTATAAGAGGGGGGAAAATCTCACAGAGTAAAAGCTGTTTGCCCTGAGCTCTTTGTTCTGTGTTAGGGATGTGACATTCGCAGTAAAAACTGCCAACAAGTGACCAGGAGGCCATAGTTTGGGAACAAAAACACAATTATTGGAGGAATGACAGAACAGAGAACACATAAAACTTGGTCCTTGATACATTTTTGGACTACCAAACCAATCTTGAAACAACTTATCTCTGGATTATGTATTGAGAAATATGAAACACAGTTGTTTTTAGCCAGCCATTATCTTTGTTTCTTATAGGGGAAAAACACACGCACGCACACACACACACACACACACACACACACACACACACAACTATGATCTTGTGACTTTTTTCTTTTGTAGGACAAAAACTGTCTGTTGCTGTGACCTAGCACACAGCTGCACCTGTAGACCTAGAGGAAATACATCCATCTTCCTTTGTTGCCAATGCAAAGACCTCTGCCAGGGATCTGTTTCTCTTTTCTTTCTTGTTTTCTTTAGGAACTGTTACTTCTAGCATTTTCAACTACTTTCTTTCTATTACATTCATTACTGTTTCCTCTTTGCTCAATTCAGTTGCCATCTGGCTGTGTAGAATTCATCTTTTTCTCTTTGACACCCCAAATTTGTGGTCTGAGCTCCTTCTATTAGTGATCTATGCCC
Organism: Sciurus vulgaris; assembly: GCF_902686455.1. NCBI lineage: Eukaryota > Metazoa > Chordata > Mammalia > Rodentia > Sciuridae > Sciurus > Sciurus vulgaris. The sequence continues at coordinate 116,165,984 of NC_136466.1, forward strand.
ACCCATCAACTAGTTCCCTAACCCCCTGCAATATTCTCTTTCTTCTAATTCCTTTTAAAACTCTCCAGATATTAACTTGTCATATTTCAATTTTTCTTCTATATGCATTCTCCTGAATTTCTATAATATATAATCTTTATCTAAAAATTCTTCGCCATTGATTTTCATGGCATTAGATTATTCTGAATATTTTTCTGTGTCTTTGCTTTTTACTGATATCAAGAATGTAACATTCTCCTAGTCTTTGCTTTTGGGTATTCCTCAGAATTTACTTTTTGACATTCTTCTACTCTGCTTTCTCTAATTCTTCCTTCCTGGTGTAAATTATAAAAATGCTGTTAATACCTAACTATATATCTCCAATACCCATCTCTCTCAGATTTTTACTGTCATATCTTCAATTGCATTCTAGATAATCATTAGCCTAGTCAACATATTTAAAAATTAACTCATCATCATGTCTAAACGAGCTCCCATTTATTTCTTTTTTACATCTATCAAGAGTAATAGTATTGTACCAGTCATTATCCTTGATATTCTAAATTCACCTTTAGCCAGTTTTTTCCTCTATATAAAAGATTCATAAATTTTGACCAAATCCTGTTTTGGAAAATCTCATCCTACTTTAGATATTATCTTCCACTGAAAATAACTCAATAGCTTTGTTTCTCCTATGCTCAAACTGTTCTCCCTCTAAAGAATTTATAACTTCACTCCCACCAAAAGCATATTTATAAAGCATTCTTTTTACCAGTTCACACTTAAAATAGTTTGCTGTTACTGGATTTCTGAATCCAAAAGCAACTTTTAATGAGTAAAAATATGGCATAACAGGAAGACTTTAGAACCCCACAATAACAGAAGTCTAAGACAATTAAATATTTCTTATATGATATGATACCTACAGATTTCCTAGAGACCTGCAATTAAATACAGAGCAGATTAGACTATTAGCCATAGGTAGTAAAAATGGAACTTGTTTTTCTCAGTGATGTAGTTATGCAAGTATGAGCATTTCCTCATTCCTGGGAAGTGTGTAATCCATTGATTTGATATTAGTAATAAATCTCAGGTAACTTTCTTTCCTTTGCAGTACTAAAACTGCAAAATCAAGCAGTGCACATTTGACTACATTAGTGTTTCAAAATTCGTATTCAAACCAATTCATCTTTCACCACTTTTAGCTGTTGTGATCTCCTTTTTCTTCCTAATGTAACAAGTGTAAAATCTGATTTTTCTTCATTTTGTCTTAAGTTCCCATGATGTGATCATCATAAACTAGACAAGCTGTTAAAAATTGTGAAAGAACAGTTTTAATTTTGCTTGCATAAAAAAAGATTTGGACTTAATTAACAAAATTAACAAGATATTAAGACAAGCTCAAGTTCAATTATGTCAATTGTATTCTAAAATGTTGAAAAATATGTCCATGTGTCTACCATGTAAATATAACCAAAGCACATTTTTTTCACTTAGGACCACCTAGGTCCCAATCTCTGGCTATATCAAATCAAAAGACACACTATGTTTCATTACCAAGGATGGAACAGACAGCTCCAGTGTTTTCTGAATATACAATCAAGGAAATATTCATAGTCTCTGACTCTGGGGTTTATCCTGATTTTACTGACTTTGTATTTGCCACCTGGGATGTTTTCACATGCTATACGTAGTAACACAATTTTCTTCTAGAACTGAGATTCCAAGGTTGGAAGTTGGTTTACAGGAAATAGTACCAGATTTGATTTTGAGATCAGGCAATTAAGAGAAATGAAAAATAATGGGTTTGGTGGTTAGACTCCTGAGTTTTCCTCTGGGATTCTATAAGTAATCAGTGTTGCAATGTAGGCCGATGCTTTTTTCAATATGCACAAAATCACTTTTGATATTTGTTTGAATGTAGAGTAGCTTTAGGGTGGTGAACATAAATCTGCAAATGAAGCAAGCTCTCCAGAAACAAAGACAACTCTTCTTCAGAGGGACTGCAATTTGCTAATCAAATCCCCTGGAGTTCATTTTCCATGTCTCTAAAATTAGGGAGTTGATTAGAAGACAGCTGGAAATATTGACATTTCTTAGCATGTTATACCTGAAAGCATTTCATATTTCTGGGAATAAAGTCTTCATAAATATAACATGAGTGGCACTCAAGGTGATGGAACCTGTCTTTTTTCATTAATATATGGTTTAAAGGAGTATTTTCTATTTCTACATCTACCACTGTCTCTTTTTGTATCCAGAGTCTTGCTCTGATCTACGAACAAGTGCAATACCTCACTCGTGACAACTTTTGAATACAATTTTTGTTGAACATTCAGTTCCAACTCTTCCATTACACTGTTGATGACTAATTACACTTTTGTGGGGTAATTAGCCATATAGTCCTGAAATATGTGCTCAAGCAGTCGGGGTAGTTCCATTAAAAGTACAACTATGGAAGAATGAGTAGCAGGCAAGTAGAGGACACATTTTCATCTCAAATTCTAGAAAAAGAAAAATATCCTAATATTTTGTCCCAGATTAAGGTCATGTGATACCTCATATCTACAAGCTTATATGCTTTCTTTTCTGGAGGAACTTTAGAGAAAACTTGTATCATTCCTAAGTTCATGCCAGCAGATCACTATTGCCTTCGTGATCTCTGCAGAACCTATGGGCTGGATGTAGCCACTGATTAATCCTCTCCATTCCCATGAGTTAATCTCTAGTAAATATGTACTCCATTTATATATAATCTATCAAAATGTATAAATGCATTCTACTGTCATGTACAACAAATTAGAACAAATTAAAAACATTTTTTTTAAAAAACGCGATGTATTGTCAACCCCTCACTGCCTCCAGAGAAAGACTTACAATACAATAATAAAATTCAGAGTAGAAATCAGTGAGAAAACATAAGAAAATACAAAACTTAAAGTTGGTTCCTAAAAGATAAAAAAATTAATAAATACATAGCAAGTCTCATTAAGAAGAAAAATAGAGGAAAAAACTAAAAAATGAAAAAGTTTGAAATTGACACCCATCAAGGTATCATCAACACAAGAATTCTCCTGTTGCTCTTTGGTATCCACAACCTCTCTCTCCCCTGAACCTTACTCCTAGTCCCTATAAACCATGAATCTATTCTCCATTCTATAATTTTGTCTTTTTAAGGAAGTTATAAAATGAAATAATTTATGGTGGTTTTGTGACTTGGAGATTGACCCAAATTGCAATATATATAAATAAGTTATCAGTGAATTAAGAAATACATGAATGATTCATTCCTTTTTTTTTTTGCTGAGTAGTTTTCCATGGCATTTAACACTTACTCACTGAAGGACATCTGAGTTCTTTCCAGTTTTTGGCTGTTAGGAATACAATCACTATGAACCATCAAATACAGAATGCCTTTAAATGATTAAGAATACAATTGTTAGATAATATGGTACTCGAATAGTGTTCTAGGCTAAATTCTGTCTCCCCAAAATTCATATGTGGAACTTCAAATCCTCAGTACCTAAAACTATGACCATATTTGGAAATGGCGTCTTTAGAGATGTATTAGTGGGAAGGGTAGCCCCAATTCTCTGTGACTGTCACCGCTATTCAAAGGGGTTACTAGAACACAGAAAACCTTTAGACTGAGGGGCAATCATGTGAAGACCCAAAGAAACAGCAGCCCCTGCAAGCCAAGAATGAAGGTTTCAGAATTAGCCAAACAAAAGAAGCAATTCAAGAAACTGACAAATCAAAAAGTTTGTTCATAGAAAAGAACCCCTGTGAAGTTTATTAAGGGAACATGAGCACACAGTGGGGTTGTTTCATGATCTGCCTTCAAACAATATCTTTGGCCTTCTCATATCCTCTTTACCTGAAGATATAAAAGAGAGCAAATAGTGTGTTGTAAAACCCAAAAACATCTGCATATCAGAGAAAACATATGGCCTTTGGTTTTTTGAGATTGCTTATTTTGCTTAGTATGATATTCTCTAGCTCCATCCATATACCTGCAAATGCCATAATTTCATTCTTCTTTAAGGCTGAATAATATTTCATCATGCATGTGTGTGTAAATATGTGTATATATGTGTATATATACATATACATCAGTTTTATATATATTATATATATGCATATATATATCACATATTCTTTATCCATTCATCTGTTGAAGGGTACCGAGGTTGGTTCCATAGTTTAGCTATTGTGAATTGAGCTACTATAAACATTGATATGGCTGCATCACTGTAATATGCTAATTTTAAGTCCTTTGGGTATAAACCTAGGAGTGGGATAGCTGGGTCAAATGGTGGTTCTATTCCAAGTATTCAGAGGAATCTCCATACTGCTTTCTATAATGGTTGCACCAATTTGTATTCCCACCAGCATTGTATGAGCATACTTTTTTCATCATATCCTTGTCAACATTTATTGTCGTTTATATTCTTGATAATTGTCATTCTGACTGGGGAGAGATGAAATATTCAAGTAGTTTTGATTTGCATTTCTCTAATTGCCAAAGATGTTGAACATTTTTTCTTGTATTTCTTGATCGATTGTATGACTTCTGTGAATTTACAATAAGGAAGGGGCTAGGGAAGAAAGAGTTACTTTAGATTAGGCAGAAGGGAGTGAAGGGAGGGGAGGGTGTATGGGCATAGGAAGGATAGTAGAATGAATCAATCATTATATATGTACATATATAACTATGTGACTGATGGGATTCCACATCAAATACAACCAGAAGAATGAGAAATTACACTACATCTATATATGATGTATTCAACTGCATTCTACTGTCATGTATAACTAATTAGAACAAATTTAAAAAGAATAAAACACACAAAATGTGCTCTATAATAAAAAAGGCTTCTTTGGTAATGCTTACAGTTTTCTGACACTCATATAATTCTTTGATTTATAATTAAATTGATGCTTATTTGACTTGTCGGAATTCCTGTTAAATCTCTAGCCCATCTGAACCCAAGGAAATAGCCCAATGGTATAAATCCAAGCTGCCTCTTTTGAACTCAGTATCTTGTCTGCTAGACCAATAGACTGGATTCCCAGCCTGTCCTGAATACTCCTATACTTGGTTTATCCAAACCCTTTGGTGAAATAATAGGTACTTCCAGGGTTGGACCTCTTTTCCCTTGAATTAGAATTATTAGGTCAGTTGAGTTATTCAGAATACAGAATGAGGTAGTCATTAGTTTCGTATACTTGGTATTTCTTCTTCTTTTTTTTTTTTTTCTTTGAGCATATGGAAGAATTGAATTACCCTACCCCTTTGAAGTCTGGATAACGGTATGAATTGCACTGACCAATAAAATATGAGCTGATATCATTTCCTGGTAGAAGCCTTTAAAATCTCACAGGCTTGACTATTCGTTTCTCTGTATTGATCAGCATGCTCCATCAGTCTGCAAATCTAAGTGAAACGATATGACAAAACCTTTGGAAGCCCAACTTGGACATGTTTCATGAGTGAGAAATAAATCTTCTTTTAAGTCATTAAAATTTGGGGGTTTTATTTTAATTTTTGACAACTGCTTAATTTTTTAAGCAATAAGTTTTAGTAATATAATCCGAGTGTCATTATAAATATTCAACAATAATTCACTGAATGAAAATCCAGATTTTGGGGGTCATGGGGGATTGAGCCACAACCCCAACCATATTTTGTACTTTATTTAAGGACAGGGTCTCACCGAGTCACTTAGAGCCTTGTTTTTGCTGAGGCTGGCTTTGAACTCGCAATCCTCCTGTCTCAGCCTGGGATTACAGGTGTGTGCCACCACAGCCAGCTGAAAATCCATATTTGAATTAATATTTGTATCTATATACTTGCTAATTGAAATTAGGTTTATAGTCACACCATGTTCCTGACTTTGAGTTTCAAACACAATTTCTACATATACATACATATAGATCAGTGACAATATGCTGTGGGATAGTATACAGGCAAATCTAAATTCATTCTGAACACTGAGTCCATACTTAGTATTTTGGGGAATAATGTGATCCACAATAGGAAGAGGAATGGTAGAAACAGATAAGTAAATATTCCAGCTATTTGAGAACTCTTTTTTTTTTTTTTTTGTTGGTGCTAGGGATTGAACCCCAGGCCTTGTGCATGCTAAGCAAGCACTCTACTAGCTGAGCTATATCCCCAACCCCTGAGAACATTTTTAAAAGCAAATAAGTCAACAAAATTTTGTACCCACTTAGCAGGGTCCTGAACATAAAAAGTAAGGAGAACACAGGCCCTTGCACACTAGTCTATGAATGAGGCAGTTGCAAAAGCAATGTGACACCTCAAGTATGCCAGGATTTGCCAAAGGAAAAGTCAAAGGAAAAGTGAATGCCGTGATATCCAAGTTAAAGCTACTAGAGAAATCCCATTTTCAGCTCCCAGTCCCACTGGAAAGTTATGTTTTGTATTAACCAGAGCAAAATTAACTCCTCTCCTCTCCACAGCATACCCACAACACCAAAGGTCAGAACCCAGGAGAAGCCAGCCAGAGAACACAGTGTACTCAGATTGAAAAGCCAGAAAAGTGCAGGGTTCCACCGCAAAGACAAGAAGTCCTTCCTTACTACAAGTAATCTGAGACAAGCTTTCTGCACAGCTCATTGAAAGCAGTAAAACGTCCATAACAATGTAACTGATGGTGCCTAAACGTGTTTAAAATGAACCTGGAGGAAGTGCATAGGCAGAGAGGTTTTCCATATCTTCAGGAATCTGAAAGGAAAAAATTGTGGGTTTCACACACAACAATCAGCAAATGTTGGACTATGAAAAGTAGCATCAGATAGTTTTTTTAGAAGTTGCTTTAGTGAGGAGGGAATATGTATTAATAACAAGTGTAGTAATATATACTCATTGCAGAAGGAATATATATAAGAATGTATATATATATATATATATATATAAATTTATTCTGTATGGTTATGCTTCAGTTTTCAGTCAGGTTTAGAGTTCTTAAAATATTGTGGATATATTTAACACTACTCCTCTTCTATCTTCATAAAATCCTGAAATGAAGAACCATCTCATGCAAAGTTAAAGGAGGTTTTATTTGAACAGAACTGAATATTACACAGCGGGTCAAATTGAGTTAAGCAGCATCCCATAAAGATGGTAAAGATGGCTACTTGCCCTTCTTACATACTTCTATGATGAATGATGAAGGAAAATGGTATAATTAGGAGATTAACTTCAGAAATGGAAGAGAAAGAAACTATGAGCAAAATCCAAAAAAGTAAAGTCATTCCTTCTTCCTGCCATCACATGCCAAATCATAATTTTTGTTTCACAAAACATAATAACTTAAAGATACCTACTTTTAGCCACTTTAGATGTTGCAACCCAGAAAACCAACTTCTAAGAATCTACACCTAGGAAATGATCAAGGAAAAGCATGGAGATCACCATGAATTGCTGGATTAATAATATTGGACTGATAGTAAAATTTTTTAAAACCATAAATAATAAGAAATAAAGTAAATTGTGTTTTCTAGGTTGAGGAGAAAACAATGGTATATAAAATCTGACTGGGCCTCACCTCATTGAGAAATGCAAAGCTGTGGTCAGCTGTGATCAGCTGTGCTCCCATCCAAGGAAGTGCTGGCTTTAGTGTAATTCGTAGTAAAATACACTGTGTTGAAATCAGTCTAATCCTGGATCTCAAGTTGTAAACCCAGATTGTCTTGCAGATTACCCCCTACTCTGTTGTTCCTTATAAAAAGGAGCACTTCTCAAAAGCTAAGGATTACAGAAGTTGAGTGATTATTAGGATTCTTTTTTCTTAATGCCTAAGGATGAGACCTAAGATGTACTGTACAGAGTCAGACTTTGAACTACAACTTGGTTACTACACTGGTGATCTGTCTTTGTTGCTGACATCCCTCTCATCAACCAAATGACCAATTAAGGAAAGATTATGTGATTGACAATATGCTAGGCTGAGAAGGCACAAACATTGTGAGATATGGGCCGTGACCTCACAGTAATGGAGTTACTCCAGTTGACTAGGCAACACCAACATAAGTGAACCAGGAGGAAATGACTCAGAATGAAGTAGAAGAGAAAAGTCAGCACCTAGAGACTTAGTGTCACTGACATGGACAGAAACTTGACAATGACCAGAGTGACCAAGGAGAACTGAATAGAAGTTACCTGAACCAGTCCTTGAAGAAGAAATAGAATTTGGATAGGAGTCATAAGAAATCCCAAGAATTAGGACTCTCAAGATTCAGAACAGTATAAATGAAGCAATGATCCTAGGGTAAGTGTGCTTCAGGTTCGAAGGGCTTGACAATGCAGGTGGGAGAGTGGAAAGAAAATAGACATGCGTCTTTTAGGGCATATATATATATGTTTGGTTTTGGTGTATATAATAGTTTCCTGGAAATCTACAAGGCAAAAATTGTTCTATATTTTTACCAATAGTGCAAATAACTCTAGATTTAAACTTTTTCTTCATGAATTATTGATGTGCCAAAAAGTAGCAACAAACAAGGGTTAAGAGAGGGCTATAGCCAAAGCTCAAGTATCCAAATCGCAACTTCTAGATGCTTTACAAATCTTCCTCAAGTCATCACCCAGCAACAGTGTAACCAAGCTGAATGCTTACATCAACTCCCTGATCTCAGCTTTCCTAATCTCAAGACGGGGTTGCATCAACCACAGTCTGTACCCCAATTTATCGAATACCCTTTAGGTCTACTCAGTTCATCCACGTCATCCTTTCCTTTGCACTAATGAGTATCCAACACATTCATTTACTTGACGTGTACTTCTACTATTTTTCAATTATTAGCCATATTTTGAAGTCATCTGAGTTATGAGGGTGGGTGGAGAGAGAGTGGATAAAATAGATCCGACAGATGAATGAAAACAGCTAGGTAGAATTGAACACACAAAATTTCAATCTGTGTCCTCAACAAGTTTACAATCTAACAGGATCTGGAAATGGAATTCATTATAATATAAAACTGCTTCAATGTAGAGATGCACAATGGGGATTGAAGAAACAAGTCTGCTGAGGGAGAGGAGAAAGCTTCATGGAAACAGTGGAAATGAAATAGAAGAACAGGTAGGAATTCTGCAGGGAGCCAAGTCAGGCAGGACAACCTGAGGGCAGACACAGATGCATTACAAAGTAGACCAGGTTGAGAATTTAGAAAGGAGCGTGGAGGACAAACAGGTGGGACATGAAGACAGATCAGTTAAGCAGAGGCCACTTCAAGAGGGGTCAGAAAGATAAATCATCCTGGTAGAAGGTGCTGCAGAAAAACAAAAATATTTAGCTTGGTCATAAATGTAAGCCATGCCTTTTGTTTTCTTTTCAAAGAGTGTTTTATTTATTATTCACATTTATCTACTTTTAATTTGGTTTTAAGATACCTCACATAGTGAACAACTAATATAGATATGAATATGTCAAATATTGGGTAAGGCATATAAAAATCATAATACAAACAAAATCTATGTATCAATTTTAGAGAATATTACTATCATCTATAATGCACCTTCTGGGTCTATTCCTTTGTCTTCTAGCTTAGAAATAATTAGAACACAGACTCATTCCATCTCTACCCCTGTGCACTCCCCATAATCTGCCTCTTTGTAGCAATTTAGCTCTTCTTCCCAGAGTAACCTCCTTCTCTGAACTTCAAAGTAAATGCTTTTTACTTTTTAAAACAGGAAGGTACATCCCACATTTTCTATTCTGATACCCTTATTTTACACTAGGAAATTTGAAGTATGGAAAGTTGAGTTCCTCACACTTGTTTAATCAGTGGTAATTTTAAAAACTAGTGCTCTGGTGTTGTCAAGGGATTAGCCTGCATGAAGGAGTCCCCCTCTTTTTGCCACTATCGATCCCTTAGAATTGTGTAGTTTGAATCATAGAAAGATTACAAGAAGAAAGTGCTGCAAAGGAAAGGCCCTGTACTTGTTATCCCTGTATTTATGTAACCTTGGGGGAGTTATTACAATCAATTACACCTTCTCTCCTCCTGTTGTAATATTTGTGGCCTTGGGGGTCTATAGGCCCTTAATGTTTAAAGGACTAATTATCAATAGTAAGAGCCAAGAGGTGTATTTGATTAAAATCTAAGTCACTAGGAGCTTCAATTTTAATTTTAGGGATCTTATTGGCTCTAGATTAAGGTAACCATTTCAAGAAACACTAAAATGAGGAACAATTAAAACTTATTTCTTGTCTTATCTGAAAAAAAAAAAACAAACAAATATTAGTACAAAAATCTAAGTACCATAAGCAAGAGCAATGAGGTTCTTCTTGTGCATGCAGGACACAAAACTTTCTCATGTTTAAATCTTTTCTACAAAAGTCTAGTTACAGACTCATCAGGGAAAGTGACTTTTTAAAGACTTTGCATCCTACGCATGAAAATCATTATTCAGCCAGTGAGTTCTGAGCTTCAAGCAACTTGCTATTCCCTCATCTGTGTCTGATCTGTTTGTCCTTTGAAATAAAACAACTATGGGTCCAGAACAGACATCCAAAGGCTTTTGAATTACTGAGTGCTAGAGTGGGAAGGGACTTCAAAGACTGTTTAATCTAACTTGCCCTGTTTACAAATAAGAAAACTGAGACATAGAAAAGTATCTGTTAAAGGTCATGGGAGAGTGAACTTTACACATGGTTCATTATTTTTTATACTACATCAGTCATTTTATCAGCCAATGGTACAGACTACACTTCACAAACAATACGTGTATCCAGGCATGGAGGCGGGTATGTCTGTGAGCATCTCCATGAGTCCATCAATGAATGCAGTCACAGCCCTTGAATTTTCTCTTTGACTCTGTGCTTTTGCTCAGCAATGGCCAAGGTTCTGTTTCATTCCAGGACTCTTCTTCACCTGCAAGAGTCCCCAGGAGCACACAGTGATGCCTTGAAGCTTCCAACACAAGTCTGGTGAATCATCAGTTCCACAGAATCTTACTGTGAGAAAGAGGTCAGATTGACAAATCTGTCATCAGATATACTTGGAAAAAAACTAGCAAGTCAAAAAAAGAAATATAAATGATGTGACCAGAAAGGAAGTAAAATAGAACCAATGAGTTCATAATAATATAATGATTACACAAATAAAGATTGAGAAGGAACAATTCCTTCTAATAAAGTATGTAAATTAATAAATTTAAAAAAATCTTTATAAAGGACTTCCTGACTTTGTTTAACCCAGTGTACCTTATTTGACAAGTTTCTTTCTCTATTAGTTTTTATTTGTGCATAACCATTATTACCCTCAGAGTTGTGTCCCGTGGGACACAACTTGTGAATCTTGTACGTGGTGCAGAATTCTCTACCCAGCTGGTTGTTGCCTCAATTCAGCTTTCTACCAAGAACCATGCTCTGCCCATGTAAGAGCTTCATTGCTAGTGGGTGAATTAATTTCATCGCTTCATTACAGATGACCAGGACTATCAGTTACTGTGAAGAATGACAGAACAATGATTCCTAACAAGCCCTTAACACCCATCTAGCAGAAGATCTGCAGCTACGTTTCTTCCAAAAAGCTGTGACAAGATTAAAACATTAAATACTTATCTCTGTCCCTAAAAAAAGAAAAATTACCTTAAACTCTACAACACTAATTGCTTTTCAGCTAACAAATAAGCTTTGTTTAACTTGGATTGTGTATTATACCAGACATAATTCAACTAATACAGTTATCATTGTTCATAGGTGAAATGAAATTCCTTTTCACTAGCTAACTTTCTTTGAAGGCAGTTATTTATTCATTCATGTTCACTAAATGATATTTAGATATTTATTTAGCACCTGCTGTATGCTAGATGCTGTTTAAAGATGACTGTGAACAATCCAGTCTTTTTTCTTTTTCTTTTTCTTTTTGTACTGAGGATTTAAACCAGGTGTGCTTTACACACTGAGTTATAACCCAGTCCTTATTCCTTTTAATGTTTTATTTTGAGACAGGGTCTTGCTAAATTGCTTGAACTTGAACTTGGCAATCCTCTTGCTTCAGCCTCCCCAGTCACTGAGATCATAAGCAGGCACAACCACAACCAGCTAAAACCTGTCTTACAATGAATCAATTAAGTAACCAATAAGGAAACAGATGAACAAATGTAAATACAAGATTATTTTGTGCACATATATAGTAAAATGTATACAATGCAAGGTGATGGTAAGTGCTATGAAATAAAGCAGTAAAGGGTGAAAGAGAATAAGATGGGGATGATATTATTTTAAACAAAGTGGGCATGGAAGGCATCATTCCCATATTTGTAAAAGACCCAGAAAATCTGCAGACCCTCTCATCCTCTGTGTGGCTCCCTAAATTTCTTTGGAAGAGGAAGACTTATGGATGGGTTTAGGCTTGGGGTTAAGAGAAACATGACTGCCTTCCTCTGTGACACATTTCTCAGCACTTCTGCAGGTCTCAGCCTTGCTCCAGTAGCCACCCTTTCGTGAGTGATGCAGCCATAGTAGCATCTGCAGCAGGTCCAGCTGGGATGGCTACTGAGGACTCATCCACCTCCCTTCAGCAGGGGCTCAGTTAAATGTGTCACTTGAGATCACACTGTTGTTCCACATTCCTTTTCCTGTTAGAGTTTCCCAGGGTGTGGGTGACTTACCCTGCAGGTGCTAGAGGTGATCTGGGTGCTACACAAATACTTATGAAAGATTCAGAAATTCTGCCTTAAATACCATTGGTATTATGTTTTAGTTCCCCCTTAATCTTTCCAATACTGTCCAGGAGAATATCTTCAATTAGTGATAATCTCTAACACTTCTCTAACACCTGCTACCTTTTTTGTTTTGAAAGGAAGAGAGAAGAACTGGGGTCAGAAACTTAGGCAATGATGATATCTAGCCAGAATTTAATGGCAATATGATATATTTTCATAAAACTAAATTGTTTAAGCAGAATGGGACTCAATTTTTAATGAGACTAGAAAACAGCAATACAGGTGTTTTTTGATGTTGCAAAAATTGTGAAGGTGAACCCTGAGTTGCTAAAGGTAGAGAACACTAATCTCGACTCTCAAAAACCAATAGCAAACTTTTTATTTCCCCTTTCCTCTTACATTTATGTACCACTAATTAGAGGGTTACTGAAGACACTGCCTTTTCTGGTAATTTTTTTCCCTCTGTGTTACAGATGAAAGTTTCTGGCCTTTCTCCAAATACATTCCTTATGGTAATACTAGTCTATCAATAACCAATATATGATTTGAGACCTCTTTGAATCTTTAAGCTGTCCTTAATCTTGACAATCTCCCTACAGGTGGGGTTGAAGAACCATGAGCATGCTGTACTCCCCTGATGAAACTTTTCAACGATTTCAGATGGTGCTTGTAATTTAAGTATGAAGAGCCGCCAGGGTAACCAAAAGATGTTATTGCATTTTTTTTATTTGTCTAAACCACTAGAATTCTAACAGGAATCTTGAAATATGTCATTACTATCCTGGAAGGGATTGAAAATTTATCCCAAGGCAAAAATATTCTAAGTGGGTCAACCTGGTGAGCTGAACCAGTTCATCCCTCATGCCTCATGTTCACAGATGGAACACAGGATGTGCTGATGTTGAAATGGCGTTAAAAATAAAATTTCTCCCCATAAGTGTCCATACATTCCTCATGTTTCATGTCCACAGATGGAACACAAGATGTACTGATGTTGAGAAGGTGTTAAAAATAAAATGTTTCCCCATAAGTTTAAGCGTGGTCAAAAGCAATGTTTGTGGAACACCTAGGCCATTCTGTTCTTCCTTTCTTCTTGCACAGTGACCCCCACATCCCACATGTTCTTTTCCCCAAACCTGACTACTGAGATGGGTTGGGCATGCCGAAAAAAAATATATATATATATTTTTTTGGCATTAAACATCTCATTATAAATCAGTCAGTCAACACACGAACAAACATTTTATTCTCTCTCTCTCTCTCTCTCTCTCTCTCTCTCTCTCTCTCTCTCTCTCTCTTTCTCACATACATACACATACTTATTTTTTTCCTACAATGTGAATTTATCTTGTCCTTCAAGGTTCTTAAACATTTATGTTATTTTAAAACTTTGAATTTTTCTTTCCAAGAAATTTCTGACTCCACTCTTCTTTAATTTTTAATTATTGTGTTCATTAAAAAATAGACTTTAATAAAAAGGAAAGGAATACTCCCAGATTTATTCTACAAAGCCAGTGTCATTCTGATAACAAAACCATATAAGGACATATCAAAGGAAGAAATCTACAAACCAATATATCTGATGAACAATAACATAAAAATTCTTAATAAAATATTGGTAATCCGCATTAAATACACATTAAGAAGATTGTACACCAATCTTATTAAGTTGCTTTCATCCCAGGGAAGCAAGTTCTTTCAACATACACAAATCAATACATGTAATTCACCACATAAATAAAATTAAGGACAAGACCCACAAGATCATCTCAATGGATGCAGAAAAAAGTCTTTGACAAAATTCACCCATTCACGTTAAAAACACTGCAGAAACTAGTAATGGAAGTAACTAACCTCAACATTATCAAGCCTTATATGACAAACACAAAGCCTGCATCACATAAACAGAAGAAAACTAAAAGCCTTTCTTCTAAACTCAGGAACAAGACAAGGATGTCCACTCTCACCACTCCTATTCAGTATAGTTCTTGAAATTCTATCCAGAGCAATCAGTCAAGAGAAGGAAAGAAAAGAGATACAAAAACAAAAAGAAAAGCCAAATACTGTGTTTGCTGATAACATGATCCTGTATTTCAAAAACACCTCTCTCCCCCCAAATGGAAAAAAAAAAACAAAACAAAAAAATCCATCAGAATACCTGTAGAGATGATAAACAAATTCAGCAAACTAGCAGAATACAAAATCAGCATAAAGTCAATAGTTTCCTATCATCTAATAATGAATATGCTGAGAAATAAATCAGGAAAACAATTCAACTCCCAGTAGCCTCAGAAAAACAAAATATTTGGGAATAAATCTAAGAAGGTTAAAGACCTCTACAATGAAAATTATAAACACTGAATAAAAAAATGGAAGAAAACCTTAGAAGATGGGAAAACTTCCTGTGTTCTTGGATAGACAAGATTAGTATTGTCACAATGTTACCAAAAGCAATTTACAGATTCAATGTGACGCCCATCACAATACTAATGACAATTTTCACAGAACTAGAAAAAACATATGGAAGAATAAAAGACCCAGAATAGCCAAAGCAACACTGAGCAATAAGAGTAATGCTGAGGCATCACATTATACTAGAGTTATCATATCAAAAATAGCATGGTATTGCCATAAAAATAGATATGAAGAACAGTGGAAGAGAACAGAAGACACAGAGACAAACCTACATGGATACAGTCATCTGAATTCGAAAACCTTGCCAAAACATAGATTGGAGAAAAAATAGCCTTTTGAACAAAGGTTGCAGAAAAAAACTGAATTTGCACATGTAGAAGAATGAAACTAGATCTCTCTCATCTGCATAACAGTCAACTCAAAGTGGATCAGAAACCTGGGAATTAGACTAGAAACATTGCAACTGCTAGAAGAAAACTTAGAATCAACATTCCGACAAATTGGCAAAGGCACCAACTTTCCTTATATGAGTCCTAAAGCTCAAGAAATAAAACAAAAATCAATGAGTGAGATGGCATCAAATCACAAAACTTCTCTGCACAGCAAAAGGAAACAATTAAGAATATGAGGAGAGAGCCTACAGAATGGGAGAAAATCTTCGCCAACTATGGGGCAATTAATATTCAGAATATATAAAGAACTCATAAACACCCCCCAAAATTAAAAACCAAAACCAAAACGAAACAACCCAAATAACCCAATCAACGAATGGGCAAATAAACTATCCAGATATTTCTCAAAAGAAGAAATACAAATGCTCAGTAAATATATGAAAAAATGTCCATTATCCTTTAGCAATCCAAGAAATACAAATCAAAACTACATTGAGATTTTATTTCACCCCAGTTACAATGGCAATCATCAAGAATACAAATAACAAGTGTGGTGAGGATGTGGAGAAAAGGGAGCATTTTTACATCATTGGTGGGACTGCAAATTAATGCAACCACTTTGGAAAGCAATATACAGATTCCTCAAAGACTAGGAACGAGACCACCACGTGACTCAGCTATCCCATTCCTTTGTATTTATTGGAAAGAACTGAAATCAGCATACTATAGTGGTACATGCATACCAACAGTTATAGCAATACAATTCACAACAGCCAAGTTACGGAACCAGCCTACATGCTGATCAGCGGATGGATGAATAAAGAAAATGCAGTATAAATACACAATGGAGTTTTATGCAATCCTTAAAGGAAGAAAGAAATTTTGTCATTTTCTGATAAATGGATGCAACTGGAAAATGACATGCTAAAGTGAAATAAGTCAGACCTTGACAAGAGGGATCTCCTGAAAATAGAACAGAGACTAATAGAGCAGAGGAAGGGAATTAAGAGGGAGGGAAGAAAGGAGGGAATAGGGAAGCATTAGGGAATGAAATCTACTAAATTATTTTATGTTCATGTAGAAATATACCACGATGATTCATACACACATTTATAATGCACTAATTAAAATAATAATAATAATGATATAGAAGGAAGATGAGTAGAATAAGTGAATCAGGAAGAAGGAGGGGGAGAGAAATGAAAGGTAAGGGGAAAGAGATTGATCAAATGATGTGCATGGAGGAATGTGGTATAATGGATCCCACTACTACCTATAATTATAATACACCAATGCAAATGTTCATACATCTAGAATTCAAAATTTGGTTTTGTGCAATCTGTATATCTGCTAAAAGTAGCCCCTGATATCTGTGAATTTTATCCAAGTTATTTCAACATAATTTCTTCTACAGATTGTCTTTCTATAGATAATGAATGATTTGTTTGACAATCCTAGAGAAAAACTCAAAGAAATTTGTTAAGTCTGTGAATCTTTCTAATATATTCTGGGTGAAGCATGCTGGATTGTATTACCCAAACACAGTAAGTTCATTGAAGGGAATGGGTTATAATTTGATATCTGAGAAGCAAGTTATAAGCTGACCTTGTTCTCTACGTTCTGCCCATAGCAAGGTCAGGCAGGGTACGGAGTGATGAACATCAAGGCCTACGGGGCTGCAAGAACTCACAGCAAAAAAACTTTGCCTTTTTCTTCTGCGCATGCATGAGTTAAGACAGACCCATTTTAAATTTTCTTTTTCCATTGACCCTGTAGCTTTTCCCCAGGACATAATCCAAACAGAAAACTATAGAGTTTTCAGACGAGCTCCACATGGGGTGTCTATAAAGGCCTCCAATACACCTTGGATGACTTTCAAATTCTTTCAAAGCCATCTGGAGTCTTTTAAAGTTGTCATTGTTTAAAGAGCCTGTAGAAATGGGAGAGAACATTTTGGGTCTCAGGAGGAAAAGAAGAAATAAGATTGAAGGTTACCAACAGATGTGGGAAGGCCAGGTGTTGTGCTCTCCGAGTCCCTTGGTTGCTACCTGCTTCTCTCCTGCCAACTCAGTTACACTCCCCCAAACTAGTCCTTCCTCCTCAGATACCATCTGCCTTTATCCAGAGAAAAAGTGACAGCCTTTTTGCTACGTTCTTCTCATTCCTTATAATTCCACCTTGTCGTTGATACTTGCATATCTGTTTCCCCTGTTTCTCCCGACATAGTGGGCATAAGTGACCAAATCCAATTCTGAATTTACAACCAGAGAATTTTTATTCTTTCAAGTATCTCTTGCCAAATTCTGGCACCATCACTTTCACTAATGGTATCTTCTCTGCTTCTTATTTCTGGTATGTTTATGCTTTTGCTCTAATCCCTTCCCATGAAGGAGCTCTCCCTCTGCTTCCCAACCCTTTATTTCCCCTGCAGCGTTCTAGATTTGTGTCCTATTCCTCACCTTCCAGTTCATGCCTCAGCATCCACTGACACATTTACTGTTTGCTATTCCCCACTTGCTACAGCTCATCTGCTGCTGTCACGGCACTGACTTCTACCTTACCAACATTGGTTATGATTTCTTGATTTTCTCTTTTTAGCCTTTATCGATTTTCTTCTCTTTCTCATTCCTTGCTGGTTGAATCAAGATCTGCATTAGCAAAGTGAATTTTTTGTGAAACAAGACTTAATTTTAGCTGCGTTTCCTTTGAAATACATACACACAAATCACAATTCAAAGAGAAGATGGCCCAATTCAATCCTCAGTGAACTCAAATAAGGACAATTTATCATCTCAGTATTTATTCAAGAATGTACCCTGTCGGTATCATGGAAACCTCACAAGTATTGCTCAGGAGTAAAAGGTACAGTCAGTTCAAATTCATTCCTAGTTAGATAATATGATCTTAATCAGCAGAGGCTAAATACAGAGGTTCCTGGTTCCTGGAAAGGATTGACTCCAATTTCTCTTTCCAAGGAATTGGAAATGAGAAGTCAAAGGGTCTTAGTCTCCTGGGAACATGTAGAAAAATAAAAACGCATTTTTTTCTCAAACATAAAAAAGTTTATGAGTACATTGAGGTTTTGAAAAACATTTCCTTTTGCAATGTGTAACATAAAGGAAAACATGATACCTGCTATAGAATTGAATGCATTTATTAGCTAGGAACGATTATTGAAAGAGTGAAAGTCCTACATTTGGAGTGTAATAAAATATACAGTTTTACTATGAAAGTTTATTTTCTCATCTTTTTTTCTTTTTGTCTTCAGAGTACTAGAATTATTTGAGCATCTATCTATCCGTCTATTTATCTGCAGTGGATTTGTTGGTATTACTGGAATGTGCAATCTGACCACTAAGTTATAATTAATGATCCCAAACAAGGTCATCTGCATGAGCAGATCAATAGCAAACATTTGAGAATGCTCTGTTCCTTCGTCCTGAAATGATTTCAATTATAATATGTCATTCCTCACTACTCGGATATATAAAGTTAAGAAAATTGAAGCTCTGAATATGCCAGACTGTGTGGAGAGGTAAGTTCAGGATAGTGCTGGAAGTCATTTCAGGTGATCTGGCACAGGCCTTGTGATGCCTGAAGATGAAGAAAGCTAAGTAAACATTGATGATGTCCATTCCCTCCCACCCTGACTCTAATGAATCATCCAGAGTGACCACCCACTCCACTCTGCTTTCACTTAATAATTATTCCATGTTTTTGTGGCCATGTAAAATTTGATTACAGGTTTTCAGAACACTGAGAGTAATAACTGGATGCTATAAATTACAGAGATAAGCTATATTTTATTCTTTCCTTTCCTACACAATGTCCTTGGGGAAAAGAATGCAACTTCACTCTTAAGATTTAGCAACAATAAATACCTATGATCACAAGGTTCAATGAATTATAGGGAGATATATTTGTATTTTGTTATTTTGATGTATCATTGAGTCTTTTTTCCCCTAGGGGTTGAGCTTCTTGGAAATTAACTCAGAGCAATGGAAAAATGTATTTAACTCTACTGGGCTACTTAGGGCTGGATGATTACCGAGTGGTAAGAAAACTAACTTATACTCTTCTATCAATTAACAGAATTTATTCATAAATTCAAAATAAGTGTGAGTTTTAAATCAACCTCTGAATATAAAAGGGGGAATAAGAGATGCATTGTGTTAGTTTATAAGAAAAAAAGATGGATAAAGAAATAAATTATTTAATATGTTATTTAGAAAAGTATCAGCAAGAATGAAATAGAACACCGCTAGCACAAAAAGAGAGTCACATCTCACCTGTTTCTGATGCTTTGCTAAGTGACACAAGAGGACATGATTTCAATAGCCAAAAGTAAGACGATGCCTTTGACTGGGTGTTTTGAGGACAAAAGATGTAATACTAGATGCTCAGTATGCAATATCTTCCATATAATAATTCTGTGCAAATGTGAATATCTTCATATGGTATTTTGGCAAGAAATAAAGAAGGCAACATATCAGCTTCATCTAACATGTAAAAGTTATTATGATTTAACTATACAGAAATGAAAACAGCCAATTCTAGAAATATTCTTGTTAGAAATTGCAGAGAAATAAAAACTTGTTTCTATTTGGAATGGTCTTTTAAGACATTAAATATGAATTGAGACTATGAATTACAGGGGCTCCATATTCTGGTATAATACCATTTTTGGTAAATTTGTCTCTGTCAAAGAATGATTCAACAAGAGACATTTAGCAGTTTGAAAGGTTGTCCAATTCAACATTTAAAATAGTGCATTCAATTGAATAATTTCATGGAGAACACACTGCCTTTTATTCCAAAAAGTATTGAGGGTGGAATATACACAATATGATCTAAGTCAACTGAAACAAAATGTACAGAAAAAAGGATGAGAAAGAAATATACTAAAGGTCAAAAAAAAGTTTGTCTTTCAGTGGTAGGATGACAAGTGATTTTTTTCTACTATTCCATATTTTTAGAATCTTCATATTTTATCGATTGAGCATTTATCAATTTTTTATAATCACAAAAGGATGAATGGAATCTGCACTCATTTACTCACTTATATTCTAAATATCTGTGTAGTACCATACTTAATGAGGATACAGAGGATATAGCACATTTCTCAGTCCCAGAACAACCTACATGAGAATCTTCCTTGAAATCTGTATGTATTTGGAAAACATGGATTTCTGGAGACCACTCTAGACCAAGCTGATTCCTATCTTTTTGGAGTGGAGTTCAGGAAGCTGCAGAGTTACTTTAGATTAGATTATTAGATTAGGTAGAGGGGAGTGAAGGGAGAGAAGGAGATGGAATAGGAAGGAGAGTAAAATGAATCAGACATTATTACCCTATGTACATATATAACTATACAACTGGTGGGATTCCACACCATGTACAACACAAAGAATGAGAAATTATTCTCCTATATATGATGTATCAAAGTGTATTCTACTGTCATGTATAACTCATTAGAACAAATTAAAAAAAGAAGTTGCAGACCTGGTAATGACCCCAGGGAATTCTTTTCACACTAGTTTAAAAAATCTCTGCTATCAGGGAACCCATTAGAGGAACACAGTTACAGCACCTTTTTTCTTGACTGATCTGAAAGGATTCATGAGCTGAGGTTTAAGAAGGAGAAATGAATTGTCAGGTAGAAAAGGAAACAAGAGATGAAAAATAGGACAATACTAACATCAGACCCTCCTGGCTCAGGGGTTCTCAAATCTTCAAATTTGGCAGTCTATTACAATAACTCCAGACTTTGCTCCTCAAGGTTGAGTACCTCGCAGGGAGCAGGGCGCTTATTAATAATGCAGATCCTCCTGCTATAGCCTGGGCCTATGGAATCCTAATCTGCATTTATACAAGATGCCTAGCGGGTTTGCATGTCAGTGAAATTTAGAGAAGCACTTTGGAGAAGCCCTCTAGATCAGAGCTTCTGAAATAAATACTTTCATTAATTTGACCTTGACCTGCATTTTTCACCTTCTATTCTGCATTTGTATATGTATTGAGTGGGGTTCGTTTCCTTTTGCTTTGTGTTTATGCTCATCATGATCCTCTCTCTTAAACAATTATATAGAATAGTAAATGAAAGTATCCCTTCCCTCAAGGTAATTGATATTGACAATTTGGTATAAAGCATTCTTTGATCCGTCACCTAACTTTATAAAAATATATCTCAACATATATCCTTTCTCCATCTTTCCATATTGCTCACATCATTCCCCTTGCCCCAAAGAGTTTTCCTTCACTATTAACTTGAATGCCAAATTATCCTTCAGGTCTCATGTTGAAAGCCGTTTCCTCAAAAAACATTCTACTCTCCTCCAGACCAGGACAAGTGTCCTGGCAATTTAAGAACCATGAGTGTCTTGCTACTTTAGCTATTAGGTGCCTAATAAGTGTTTGTTAAATTAATTCTGTGTTGCAAAAGACATAATTCAAGATATATCTGGTAAATCAACTTTGCTAATTCTTATGTAGTTCCTTTCATTGTTTGTATTTTATTTGTTTTTTACCTATTCAAATCAAAGATTGAACTAAAATCTTTTGCTACAGTTTTGTTCTGTTGCTTTTAACAATTTCTTAATTTCCAACAGGGTTCCTGCCCTTCAGAAGCTTACATTGTAATCAGGCAGCCAATCAAGAAAACAAACAAATATATACAAATCTATCTGTTAGTGCACAGTACTCTTATTTTCATCATAAATGTTACCCTCAATCAATATAAAAATACAGCCATCCTAGCTTTTTGTAATAATTTCCACTTCAAGTTTATTGTACTGGTGTGGCAATTCCATTTTCCCTTAGCATTTGCCTAAGAACCCTGTCCTCCCTTTTGGTTTTAATGTTTTTATTATATTTTATTTTGAGAGTCTGTGTCTTTTAATAGGAAAGTAAATATCATTCACATTTTTTACTACAATTGGTAGTTAGACTTAACCAACATACAGTTTTTTTATAGTATTGACTTATTTGGGGGAAAATGAGAACATTTAAAGAATGAATAAGCTCAAAAAATTACAAAGAAATCAAGAAAAGCAATGAATGACTGACAACTCACATGTCAATATTTTCTGCATGTAGAGGAAAGAATGAAAGGTAAAATCCAGTACAAATAATGCGTATTGTCATCTTTCAGGGGTTTCACTGTCCTCTCTCACTTCATAGTTCCACTCTTCATTTCCATTCTCTTGTGCTCCAGCCCCCCCCCACACACACACGCACACACAAAATTGTCAACAGTTGTATTAAGAGGAATCTAGGCATACAACAAACATTCATTGTCAATAAAACATTCTTGGCTATACCAACCATCAGAGTTAAGCCTCTGGAACAGCTCACTGCACATAACACTGTCCTTCTGCCAATAAATACTGATCCCTGCACTTATGGGCCTGCACTAACAGCCCTGTGTCCTGTGTCCAGGAGTGGATTTGCCAAAGTCAGATGTGTTCAATTCAGATTTTACATACTGCATCTTAGGACTTTAAAAAAAAATCTTTTAGAGCCACAAATCATTCTATGTTCTTGTTTGCTTCTCAGCTAATTCATACCTATAAGAAGGAAGACTTTGGGGGAAGACCTTTCTTTTTTTTTATTGTAAACAAATGGGGTACAACTTATTTCTCTGGTTGTACATGAAATAGAGGTGTACCATTTGTGTAATCATACATTCACCTAAGGTAATGGTGTTTGAATCATTCTGTTATTTTTTTCCTTCCCCCTGACCCCTCCCACCCTCTTTTTCCTCTATACAGTTCCTCCTTCCTCCATTCTTGCCTCCCTCCCACCCCCCATTATGTATCATCATCCACTTATCAGTGAGATCATTCACCCTTTTTTTTTTTTTTTTTGAGATTGGCTTATCTCACTTAGCATGATATTCTCCAATTTCATCCATTTGCCTGCAAATTCCATAATTTTATTATTCTTTATGGCTGAGTAATATTCCATTGTATATATATACCATAGTTTCTTTATCCATTCATCAATTGAAGGGCATCTAGGTTGGTTCCACAATCTGGCTATTATAAATTGAGCAGCTATGAACATT
The DNA here is from genome assembly GCF_902686455.1 of Sciurus vulgaris. Taxonomy (NCBI): domain Eukaryota; kingdom Metazoa; phylum Chordata; class Mammalia; order Rodentia; family Sciuridae; genus Sciurus; species Sciurus vulgaris. Next base: position 116,189,535 of record NC_136466.1, read on the forward strand.
GATATGGCTGAATCACTGTAGTATGCTGATTTTAAGTCCTTTGGGTATAGGCCTAGGAGTGGAATAGCTGGATCAAATGGTGATTCCATTCCAAGTTTTCTAAGGAATCTCCACACTGCTTTCCACAGTGGCTACACTAATTTGCAATCCCACCAGCAATGTATGAGTGTACCTTTCCCCCACATCCTCGCCAACACCTGTTGTTGCTTGTATTCTTGATAATCACCATTCTAATTGGGGTGAGATCGAATCTTGGGGTAGTTCTGATTTGCATTTCTCTTATTATTAGAGATGTTGAACATTTAACTAAAAATGGATCAAGGACCTTGGAATCAGACAAGAGACCCTGTATCTTATAGAAGAAAAAGTAGGTTGGCTTAGGATCAGACTTCCTTAACAGGACTCCCATAGCACAAAGCAAAAGCAAGAATCAACAACTGGGATAGATTCAAACTAAAAAAACTTTCTCTCAGCAAAGGAAACTATCAGCAATGTGAAGAGAGAGCCTACAGAGTGGGAGAAAATCTTTGTCACTCATAATAGATGCAGCACTAATTTCCAGAATATATAAAGAATTCAAAAAACTCTACACCAAGAATACAAATAATCCAATCAACAAATGGGCTAAGGAAATGAACAGACACTTTACAGAAGATCCACAAGCAATCAACAGATACATGAAGACCTTTCTTAAAAAGACACTCAGTGTGATTCTTCCACTAGAGCCAAACACTAAGTTATACTTAAAATTCAACTGACTGCAAAGTGAAGAAACCTATTGTAGTCTTATTTAATAAGTGGTTTCTACTTTTGTTTTGATTGCTTTTAAAAGAACAAACACATTTACTTGGAAATTACATTAATAACTATAGTTGCCTGTCAATCTGCAGTCCGGTGACCAAGCTAAGATTGTATAAAGGAAGAAAAATGAAAGAAGATTCAGATGATTTAAACTCAGGTCCAAGTTGGGCCTTTTTCTAGAGGAATAAACCTGGGCATGTTACTCAATTCCCTGGAATTTGATTTCTTGTTTCCTTAACTCTAAGAAACCAAAGGTTAATGTTTTCTCCAGTATGTGAAAGCTAACCCACAATAAGGGGTGGGGTGGAGAATAGACGTTCAGTAGAGTAGAAAAAGGGAAATAAAGGGTAGGAAAAGAGGACAGTGGAATTAATATGACATAATATTCCTATGTACAAATATGAATAAACCACAGTGAATCTCACCAACATGTATGTCCACTGGAAATTAATTTTTAAAAAAACTGAGTAAATGGCAGAAAGACCATTACAAGGAAGGGAGGAGGGGCTGGGGAGAGGGAAGGAAAAGAAAAGGGAACTGAATTAGAGCAAGAGATATTCTGTGCTTATATAATTATGTCAAAATAGATTCTGTCATGTATAAATAAAGAGAACCAATTTAAGAAAAAAAAGGTACTAAAGAAAACCAGAAACAGTATCTTTGGGATCCTTTTGGATTAATTAAGATAGCGTGGTAGGCTTGTTTACTACAGACAGGGAAAATAATGTTATTTATTATTAAGGAAGGCAGTACTGCTTAGTAAAAACAGCAGTTATAACAAATCAGATCTCTATTCAAATCACTACTTGATCACTTACTAGCTGTACAACCTGAGTAAAACACTTACCCTCTCTGAACCAGAGTTCTCTAAAATTTTTTTTTTCTTTTTTGGTACTGGAGATTGAACCCAGGAGTTATCAACCACTGAGAGCTACATCCCAAGTCCTTTTTATTTTTTGTATTGAGACAGGGTCTTGCTAAGTTACTGAGACTGACCTTGAACTTCTGATCCTCCTGCCTTAGCCTCCTGAATTGATGGGATTACAAGAAGGCACCACCACACCCAACTTTCTCCAATCTTAAAATAGGGAAAAGGCATAGTAACCTGAGATTTCATATGCAAATATCATATGCAAAGTATTTAAAAATGTCTAGTATAGAATATGCTCAATAAATTTTATGTATTTTTAACCTCATTATTATTGTTACAACCAAATTTTTTGAGTGAGAAAAAAACATTTTTAAAAGAAAATATTTATGTCTACAAGCTAGCTGGAGAGTGAGGAATGAAACAAAGATGAGATATTTAGGAACAGAAAGCATTCACATCCAGTCTAATGTCCTGCTTATTTTCTAGAACATTTCATTTCATTCAATTTTTCTGAATTTTTCATCAGATTCCTCTTTGGAAGGGGCAGAAAGTTTACATAATGAGAATGGGAGATGTCACAAACCTTCTCTTTTCTTTGTTTGGTTATAAGTAAATCATGAATACACCTGGTCTTAACAGTTACACTGTTACTTTTTTATTTTCTTTGACAGTTTTCTTACTCTATACCTAAATATACTGAAATTTCCCAAACAAAGCCATCTTATATTCCTCGTAACATTAAGCCATTTATCTTTGAGAATTACGATGAGGAGATTATATTTCCAAAAGATACTCTTCTCTACTGATGGGTAGTTCAGTCTATTCCATTAACCACCTAGATTAGTTTTAGGAGAAAAACATGGAAACAGAAAATGTTCTAAGTTCCTGAAATAAATTGCGCAAATCAACACAACGGCCACAGGAAAGCACTTTTATTCTGTGTGACTAAAACCCATTCGTAATTTCAATCCAAAGCATCTGCTAGTATCAGGCCACCCCCAACTTAAGACCTTCCTTCACCTCCTTTAAAACACCTTCTCTCTAAGTGCAGGAAAGAGATTGAATCATCTCTCTCCATAATTCTAAAATTATAATCACATGTTTGATGCTAAATACTGACTTGGATCTCTTATTGCAAATTAAATTAATTCTCAAAGGCAAATCTAAGTTAGTGATAACCATATGTCCTCATTTCAGCAACAGGCATACAAAGCTATTTCTAGGATGTAATTTCATTATGTAATCATCAGTGATTCCGTTTTTAGGATTTAAACTATAAATTAGGGTCAGCATACTATACTGACTGCAGAAAAGTCTAGGGTGTAAGCATAACACCATACATAATTTCTGGACAAATTATATCAGTAACACCTGCAGATCATATATAAAATGCAGCAGGACAGAAGCCAGAAACAGGCCTTGGAGCATAGCCAAACTCCAGTCTCAGAGGACACATTTAGCGCAAGTGAAGCAGCACCAAACTGAGTCTGCATGTGATGAATGGGCCCTGGAAGGCATGGCCACATCATCCGTCACCATTATCATTACTTGGAGATGCCTGCCCACACGGCAATGGGGGTTGGGAAGAAAGATCCATTTCCAAGTCACAGGAAGGCAATTCGTAGCTCTGTTTATTAAACTCGTCAACTTTCTTTTCTCTTGTTAAACCATACACCTCAACTATTATAGCTGCTTCTGGGTGGAACTAGAAACTCTGTAAGTAGAGGGAAGAAACATATAGGAGCCCTTTGTACAAAGGCAGAATCCAAATAGGCAGCCAGGACTGTGAAGCCTAACCATGGAGCCAGGAAGACAAGCAATGCACAGAAAGAATGTCTTCATTTGAAGAAAATTATCACCATTCTATAGGTGATCACCTGGCTAGAGTCCACCAAGAAAACAGAAAAGGATAGCATTCTCAGGCTAAAGATTCACTAGTTCAGAATTTTTTTTCCTAGAAGGGTCTTGCCATTGTCATTGCCAGCAGCCTTAATTAGAGGAAAAAGAAGGAAGAAAAGAAAAACAAAGTAGCGATGTACCTAGGCCTCTTTACTTTCCTTCTGTAGCAGGCGTAAAATAAGGCTAGAAAATTGCCATGGATTCACAAAGGGAACAGCAGCTAGTGGGACAGTTCTACTGTCTACACTACATCCTCAGTGAAAAGTCGGGTTTATTCTAGAAAGGAGGGATTGACTCTCAATGTGTTAACAGATGGTGAGTCTGAAAATAAAATATGGACTATCTCCTTCACAGAAATAAAAAGAAAGTAGAAGACAAAAGTATTTCAACAGTTCTCACATATATAAAATTCAATTTCAGCTGGATAGAAGAGATAAATGTAAAAGGCAAATCTATAAAACTATTAGAAGAGAATATTTAAAAAGGAATACTTTTTAACTTTGGAGTACAGAAAGATGTTTTTTATATAGAATTTTTATTAAGATATAAATAGCATACCATAAAATTTACTCTTTTAAATTGTACTATTGGTGGCTTATAGTATATTTATAGAGTTGTACAACTACCACCACTACTCAATTTTAGATTTTTTCAAATCTCACTCTAACTAAAAGAAATCCCTGTATTCATCAGCCATCACCACTGTCCTCTCCTTTTAAGCCCTGGCAGTCACTAATCAGCTTTTTCTCCCTATGGATTTAACTATTCTGAACATCTATTTTAAAGGCTAAAGGAAGCCTACAATAGTTGGTCTTTTGTGACTGACTTTCTCACTTAACATAGGTTTTCAAAGATCATCCACATTGTACATGTATGAGTAATAGATTCCTTTTCATAACTGAATGATTTTCCATTGTGTGGCATACCACAACTTATTTATTCGTCCATCCATGGATGAAATTTGGGCCTCTTCTACTTTTCAGTCATCAAGAATAAGTCCTCCATGAGCATTCACATAGAGGTTTTGGTTCAGGCAGGCATTTCTTTCTCTTTTGTCTTCATTACCTAGGAGAGTCATTGTTGTCTTTTTCGACTTTTCTGCTCATCATTGGAAGAACTGCCGAACTCTTTTTCCAAACTCTTTTTCTGCATTATTTTACTTTCCTACCAGCATCATGTGAGGGCTTCACTTCTTCCATAAACTTATCAACACTTACAAATTCTCTATTTAAATGTTTTAGTCATCTTAGTGATTGTGGAGTGATATCCTATTGTAGTTTTGTTTTGCATTTTTTTCGAATTACTTATGATTTAGAACATCTTCTCTTATGTGTAGTGGCTATTTGTATTATCTTCTTTGGAGAAATGTCTATTCAAATCGCTTGCCTATATTTCCAATTTGGGTTCTCTTTTTAGTGTTAAGTTTTAAGTATCCTTTGTACATTCTTGGTACAAGTCCCTTAACAGATATAAAATTCGCAAATATTTTCTCTCATTCTGTGGTATTTCTCTCCATTTTCACCATGGTGTCCTTTGAAATTCAAAAGTTTTTCATTTTTATGAAGCCAAACTTGTCCATTTTTCTTGCCCCTGGTGTTTTTGGTGTTGTATCTAAGAAACCATTTCCTAATCATACATCGTAATGACTTATTTCCATGATTATTTCTAAAAGTTTTGTAACTTTAGCTCTTACACTTAGAACTGTGATATATTTGGAGGTCCTCTTTGTTTATGGTGTTGATAGTTTAAATTTATTTTTTAAAATGTGGATATCAAATTTCCCAGTACCATTGGTTGTGAAGTCTATTTCCCCACTAATAATCGTATTTCACCCTGTAGAAAATCAAGTGACCATACAGTATGATTTTATTTCTGCATTCTCAATTCTATTGATCTATATGTCTGTTTTATGTGTGATGATATTATAGTATTTAATTAGTGTAGCTTTGTACTGCTTTTTAAATTTTTTAAAATTTGTTTTTAATTGGTTAGAATGACAGATGAAGCATTTTGATATGTTGTATATAATGGAGTGTAATTTCTCATTCTCCTGGTTATACGTGATGTAGAATACCACCAATCATATAGTTATATATGTACACAGAGTAATAATGTTTGATTCATTCTACTGTCCTTCCTACCCTTATATTTCCTCTCTCCCTTCACTCCCTTCAACTCACAATAGCCTCAAAAAAATAAAATAAAATACTTGCGAATAAATCTAACAAAAGATGTGGAAGACCTCTATAATGAAAACTACAGAACACTAAACAGAGAAATCAAAGAAGACCTTAGAAAAGACTTAGAAAGACTTCAGAAGTTCTTGGATAGGCATAGTTAATATTATCAAAATGGCCAAATTATCAATTTATACGTATTTAATGCAATTTCCATTAAAATTCCAATGAAATCTTTCATAGAAATAGAAAAAGCAGTAATGAAATTCATTTGGAAAAATAAAAGCCCAGAATAGCCAAAACAATTTTTAGCAACAAAAGTAATGCAGGAGGAATCACAATAACAGAACTTAAATTATACTACAGAAATCTACTAACAAAAATGGCATAGGTTTGGCACAAAAATAGAATAGACTAATGAAGTAGAATAGAAGACACAGAGACATACTCACATAAATACAGTTAGTTCATACTAGGCAAAGGCACCATAAACATACATTGGAGCAAAGACAGCCTCTTCAAAAAATGGTGCTGGGAAAACTGGATATTCATATATAGTAAATTGAAACTGAACCCCCATATCGCACCCTGCACAATATTCAACTCAAAGTGAATCAAGGACCTTGGCATTAGACCAAAGACTCTGCCCCTACTAGAAGAATAACTAGGCTCAACTCTCCATCATGTTGACTCAGGAACAGACTTCCTCAATAAGATTCCTAAAGTACAAGAAGCAAAATCAAGAATCAATAAATGGGGTGGAATCAAACTAAAAAGTTTCTAGACAGCAAAGGAAACAATCAAGAATATGAACAGGGGACATAGAGTATGGGAGAAAATCTAAACCACCTGCATCTCAGATAAGGATTAATCCCCATGATTTACAAAGAACTCAAAAACCTTAACACCAAAGCAAAACAAAAAACCCAATCAATAAATGGGCAAAGGAACTGAATAGGTCCTTCACAAAAGAAGAAATATGATTGGTCAATAAATATATGAAAAAATGTTCAACATCTCTAGCAATTAGAGAAATGCAAATTAAAACTATACTGAGATTTCACTCCAGTGAAATGGCAATTATCAAGAATACAAGTAACAATAAATGTTGGTGAGGATGTAGGGAAAAGGTACACTTACACATTGCTGGTGGGACTGCAAATTGTGCAACCACTCTGGAAAGCAGTATGGAGATTCCTCAAAAAACTTTTAATGGAACCACCATTTTGACTCAGTTATCCCACTCCTCAGTTTATACCCAAAGGACTTAAAATCATCATGCATGGCCACATCAATGTTCATAGCATCTCAATTCATAATAGCTTAGCTATGGAATCAACCAAGGTGCTGTTCAACAGATGAATGGATAAAAAGAAAATGTGGTATATATACACAAGGGTTATTATTCAGCCATAAGAAGAATTAAATTATGTCATGTGCTGGTAAATGGATGGAATTGGAGAATATCATGCTAAATAAGATAAACCAGTTCCAAAACAACAAAAGGCTGAATGTTCTCTCTGATATGTGAATGCTAACCCATAACAAGGAATGGTAGGGAGGGGAAGAAAGGAAGTTTATTGGATTAGACAAAGGGAATGAAGGGAAGGGAAGGGGATGGGAATAGGAAAGACAGTAGAATGAATCGGATATTACTTTCACATGCTCATATGTGAATACATAAACAGTATAACTCCACATCATGTACAACCTCAAGAATGGTATCAAAAATTGGAATGGTTTCACTCCATGTATGTATAATATGTAAAAATACACCCTATTGTAATGTATATCTAAGAACAACAAACAAAAATAAAAATAATGTAAACAAAAACATCAAATTTTTCTTCATTGAAAGTCATCACATAAAAAGATTAAAAAGGAAAACCATAGTTATTTGAAGACGTTTGAAACATTAAAAAAAACAATGTATTTTTCAAATATAGCAGGAATCCATTTTTTGATAGATAGACAACTTGAAAGAAAAATGAGTAAATAACTTGAAGAGGCACTTTACATAGAAGAAATCCAAGTAACTCACAAGGAAGAGAAGCTGATCACAGTTATTAGGAAAGTAAAATTTTAAACCATGATAAGATACCACTATATCCATCAAACTGAGAAAGAAAAAAATCTGACAATCCTTAATATAGGTGAAAATGTGAGCATGAAAAACTCTTCTACTAGCAGAACTGTACATACATGGAGCATACAATTTTAGAAGACCATTTCATTGTCTAGAAAAAATAAATGCATGCTACACTATGAACTAGCAATTGCAATAAAACTAAACTAGGATCTAGCAATTTTACTCTTACATATGTACCTTAAATATGTTTGATTATGCATGCCAAGATTCATGTTTAAGAATGATCATAGCAATATTGCACATAATTACCAATTTTTGGAAAAAGCCCATATGCCTACCTTTAGTAGAATGGATATATGAAACATTTTGTGTTACTATAGCAAATAGTAACACAAATGCATTGAAATGGATGTGTACAAACTAAAGACATACAGATAAACTTTCAAATATGTGTCCAGAGGAAAGAAAGTCATAAGATGGCAATCACCACATCATTCTATTTACAAAGAATTAAAAAAAAAAAACAGAAAGAATGAATCTATTTTTTAAGGATGCATAGAAAGTTGGTAAAAATTATAAAGAAAAAATTAAAACAGAAAAACTGTCAGGGTCATAGTAACCTTATGAGCGAGTAATGAGGACAAAATAGTAAAATATGTACAAGAAATTTTGTGTTCCAGCAATGTTAAATTTCATGACTTTTTAAAAAAATTTATTTGTTCTAATTTGTTGTACATGACAGTAGAATGCATTTATACATTTGATTTATGTAGATCATACATAAATGGAGTGAGCTCTCATTTCGGTTGTACATGTTGTAGGATCACATTGGTCATGCAGTCATAGATGTACATGAGGTAATAATGTCTGTTTCACTCTACTATCCTTCCTACCCCTCACTCCTCTCTACCTAATATGTAGTAACTCTACTCTTCTTCCCTAGCTGCCCCCCCGACTTATTGTGAATTAGCATCCGCATATCAGAGGAAACATTGGGCCTTTGGTTTTTTGGGTTTGGCTTATTCTGCTTAGCATGATATTCTCTAATTTTATGTCTTGATGGAATTATAATGATATTTGCTTCACAAAGTTTAAAATGTACCTACAGTATTATGCAATTTTCTTCATATTATATTTTATAATAAAGAGTAAACAAAATAACATCGTTTATCCCTGATTAAATCACACCTACCTACGACATAGCTGATCTTGCCTTTTTTCAGGGACAGATATTTGTAGAAATTAAAGCTCTTGAAATGGGACTCTTAAACTTGATGTAGGAAGCAGATAAAACCTTGCTGCTCTGTTTGAAGCGGGGATGGGAAGCCTGGGTCAGGGCTCACTCAAATCTCTCCCTTAGATACTTCTTCATCTAATGACATCTTCATAAAGTCTGAGAACTCCAGGGCATGAAGTCTGGAAAACAATATTAAAGACTATAGGGGTAAGAAATCACCTTTGACTTCAGGCTTCGTGATGTGCCCAATGTCATTCAGCTAGTTAATGGCAGATCTGGCTTAAAACACAGATTTGAGTTTTAGCAGTGTAGCTATTTTCAAAACTTAGTTTTTCAATGAAAGCATCACCAAGAATCACTTGTCTGTAGTTTCTGTCTTCCATATTTTTTCTTAGACCAACTAGTTCTATAAGCAGCACCTCAATGATAAACCAAATCACAGCTTATACTTAAGCAGAGGGGTGTGTGTGTGTGTGTGTGTGTGTGTGTGTGTGTGTGTGTGTGTGTGTGAATAAGCATACATTTACTCTAATATAGATATTCTAATTATATATTTATTCTAATATTTACATGCATATATGCATATATACATATTTCAAAAATGGACCATGAAATAAAGTTAAAAGCAATTAAATCACTGTAGCCTCATAAAAATAATGAGAATTTATTTACTACAGGCCAAAGGAAGACCAGCTGTGTTTCTTCTCTACTATGTCAAGAAATGATAAAATGGATTGAAGAGATCAGAATGAGGGATTTAAAGCATTAGCTACCAAAAGAATTTCCTCCTATTATGAATATTAGCTGCAGGAGTAAAATGTATTGCCTCTACTAAGAAAAATATTCTTAAGTTATTTTATTTGATGATTTGTAAAACAGGAAGGACTTCTTCAGGATTTAAGTAGCAATTGGAAAGACTAAACCTCTATTTAGTGGCATTTTGTACATAACAGTACAAAGATTCAGGTGGGTGTTGGGGAGTGGCACAGACATGCTAAACTCAGAATTTCCTTTTTAGTAGGAGACTTGGTTGAGGTCTCATAAAAGAATAGTTATTTTACACATTATCCCCAACTGTGACTTCTTCTCTGGTGCCACTAGAATTGAGTTTAATTGAGAGGAAGAAGCCCTTGGAGAAATAATGCAAGTTATATCTTGCTTTGAGGACTCTCCATTCTTGTGGGTCTTTGGAATTTTCTAAGATCTTTCCTCCACATGTGCCACCCAAGGTTCTCTGGACCCACCTTGGAAGGTTTTTCTATTGTTTATTCTCTCTCCGCAGGTACACTATGAATTACCTTTTGATTTTATCATGTCATGCAATTTGGACTCAGGCACATGTCTCAACAGCAGAATTATGGCAGGTACAAAATAATTCAAGGAGAAAGGACTAGACAAATTAAGGTGAATAAGTAATTCAATGTTTCTAAATACCAGTTTTCTCATCAGTAAAAGTACAATAATATCACTTTTAGAATAGTTCTCTTCCAGTATACAGAAACCTACATAAAATCTAAAATAACGATTGATTTTAAATATAGAATAATTTGTGTTCAGCCCAAACAAGTTAACATTTCTACATTTTATGAAGCAAATGATTAAATATCAGTTCATGTTGGAAGCCACAGATTTAGTTCTTAAGGTTCATGCTGTGAGATTAATGTTCTACAGTGAAATTTCATTTAATTCCCACCCTTATCCCTTAACCAATATTTTCATCTGCAATTTCTATTCATATAATAAATATTTTCACTCAAATTCATCATGACAGCCTAAGTTATCACATCTATTCATTCAGGTTGACTTAAAATACGTTCAGATGTTTTGTGGATGAAGCAATTGCATTGACATTGCAAAGTAAAATCTACCAGCAAAAAAAAAAAAAAAAAAAAAAAATGTTTAGACTTGTTTCTGTGACCTATTTGTTGATTTCTCCTGGAAGGCTTTATGTCAGGAAGAATAATTTTTTCTCCCTATACATTAAATTGAATATGTATTCCAACATGCAATCAGAGCCATCATCCAATAGGTTGATCCACCGGAATTTGTGATAATGATAAAGTCACTTAGAAAAACAAACTCAAGCTGTTAAGCACTGACAACTAATCCGGATTCAATTCAACCCATGAATGGGACTGTACAACTGTGGTCATGAACATTTCATCATGTAAACATTCCCCTGAAGGCTCTGCATGACAAGCCTGATGGAAAGGAAGGGGGAACTCAGGGCTACAACATTGCTCACCAACTGTGGTGACTGAAGAGAACAAGCAATTTCATCTGGGACCCAGAGCGTTTGGCAGTTATGAGGGCAGCTTCTGTCTTTGGTGGCAAAACAAAGTTTGGGTTTTTATTTTTCATTGTTTTCTGAAAGGGGGTGAGCGTGATCATTTTTGAACATTGGCTCCTTTGTGTTGCAGGCAGTCTGTTAAAACACATTTTCAGACTCACTTCGAAAAGGAAACTAAATAGAAATGTGGATGCATGCTAATTATCCAAAAACATGGTGTACCAGATGGCCACCAAGGTCTGCTTCAGTCTAGTAGGTAAATAGTGCTTCCGATCCCGTTTGTCCCCTCTGAAAACCAAATTTTGAATTATTTTCCCTCCAACTACTTCTAATGCAAAAAGTAACCTGAAAGAGGTAAGGCATGTTTATAAAAGTGGACCACAGAAATGATGGGAAACATTATTTCCTCTTGCAAAATTCTGCAGAATTACTGGGTCCAGTAAAAATAAAGAAAAATTCTTCTAATGCTGGAAAGCATGGAGTCAGGCCTTCACTCAAAACACAAACACTAGAGAAAGTGAGTTTATTTTTTCCAAAGCATGTGTAATGCTGGGCCTTGTGTGTTTCTGATATAGGTGTATCAATTTTAACTTTAAGATTCCTCTAGTTAGCATAGTAGATTTTTTTTATTACTTCTCGGGGGATCTTAAAATTCATTAGTTAGTATGAACAGTCATGGTTCATTTAAGGAAAACAAAACTTGCACTTTTAAAACATCTTTCTGCTGAGTCCCATGTATATGATAAATTCTACATGTCATTTCATTTATGACAAATGACCTCAGTGTGCTCCACGGTTGAGAGCATTACCTTTCATAATACATCTGGAAACGTGAGGCACAGGACAGTCATTTGAGATCCTGACCTTTGGTTGTTTCTTCTCTGATAGTCCCCTTTTCTCTTCCCTCACCAGGTAGCTTGTTGGTTTTGCATTTTCCACTACAAATGAGGGATGTGACAGGAATAAAAAGAAAAAGAGCAGAAGTAACTTGTGAGTTTTTAGTTTTTATATTTCAAAAACCAAAGATCATAGGAGAATCTGGCAGCTCACAGTACAGCCCAAGTAACAGAGAAACTGAGAAGAAATCTTGGCTCCTCCTGTGTCGTGGCACCAGCCATTAGGAGAAACGTTAGACAAGGTGGAAAACTGCAGTGAAGAATGGACCCAATGGAACCAGTGATGGTGATGAAGATCAAGACGAGGCCAGGGTATGGACCTTGAAGTCACTTCTTGCACATTTATGGACAAATGTCCCTTCTTTTTGTTCGTTTGGTTTATGTGTGTGTCTGTGTGTGTGTTTAGTCACTTTTTTTGCAGTTGTGACTAAAGGACCCAACCAGAACAATTATAGAGGATGAAAAGTTTACTTGAGGACTCACAGTTTCAGAAGTTTCAGTTCATGGACAGCCAGCTTCCGTTCCTTGGGGCTTGAGGTGAAGCAGAACGTCGAGGGAAAAACGTGTAGCAGAGGGAAGCAACTCACATGATGATCTGGAAGCAGAGAGAGAGATCTCCACTTGCCAAATACAATGTATACCCCAAAGCCACTTCCCCAACGCCCCACCTCCTCCAGCCACACCCTGCCTTCAATTTTCACTCAATCAATCCCTTCAGATGATTAATTTACTGGTTGGTCTAAGGTTCTCATAACCTAATCATTTCTCCTTTGAATCTTCCTACATTGTCTCACACATGAGCTTTTGCACCCCGAAAGCACACCTCACATCCAAACCATAACTCTGTGTGTGTGTGTGTGTGTGTGTGGGTGGGTGTGCACGCACGTGTGTGGTGCTGGAATTGAAATCAGGGCCTTGCACATGCCAAACAAGGGCCCCGCCACTGTGCTATAGTCCCTCAGTCACAATAGTCCCTCCTTCTCACACTTCAGAATTATGTATGCCTCACATTTTCTTATATTACCAGGAAAAGGAGGGGGGAAAGGGAGGAAAGAGATTTCTAAATTGTTGGTGATCAAAGTTGTATCCTCCTCAGACCAATAATGTCTCAAAATCCAAATCAAGGTGGGTTTGAGAAAAAAAATAAATCTATTTGGCATAACTGAGTTTGTTGATTAGAGGTCATAACTGTTGTGTTTGTAAAGCTAAAATTGAAGTGAGGGAGAAGGAGATCAGGGAGAACAGAGGAACATCTGTGAAATGAATATAGAACAGATGAAAATGAACAGATGACCAGTTCTTCCAAGAGAATTCTTACATTTAATAATTGTGGCCACATCAGTTGAGTTTCCTGCGTGCTAAGAGCTTTACCAAGAGCTCTTCCGTGGAGGAGAGCTGACCCACTCCTCTGGCAGTCTGTGAGCATGGTAGGACTGTGATCACCAAGGCACAGATTAAGAAAGTGATGTTCATAGAAATCAATGACTAGCCTGGAATTCAAACAGGGCCTGCCTGAGGTCAAAGGTGCAAAATGCAGATATTAACCCTGTCCTCTCATGCACCCTAAGATATGGAACTGATGTTGAGTGGGGAGAACTGTTTTAAACAGCTGAACCCTCACTCCCTTGGTTAATCTGGGCAGAATCTGGAACTCTGACCGCTTATTTCTTTGGTTTCCCAGTCTCTCCACAGTGCAATTAGGGTTAATTATTTTATTTTCTAATAGAAACAGGTATTTTTGAGTGCCTTAAAGTAAAATGCTATGTAATTGAAAAAAAAAAAAAAAAACACAAAATGAAACCCCTCTCTTCTTGGAACTTTTCCACTTACATGGAATAAAGAGGTTTTGTTAAACTTTCTACTCTAACACTATAAACAAGACTCGTCTCTGTTTTATGATGGTAAGGAACCACCATTTTTTCAACTATAAGGGGAAAAGATGTATAAAAGAAGAAAATTAGGATGAGGATAACCGAGGATGATAGTTCCAGAAAATTTTTGTTGAAAAAAATTAAAGGTTATTAAGTGGTCAGCATTGAAAGAAAAGTGAACAAGATGAAATTTCCTTTCTTTGTAGCTTTTTGCTTTCCTCTATGACATCAGCTGGATCTTTTTATCAACTCAGTTTTAAATAGCACGATGGAGAATCCATAAGAAGTATAGATTTAACTTCCAGATGGCCAACCAAATGGCTGAGATTCCAGAACAGAAGCCAAGATCTGATTTAAAACCAAGATCCAGACAGTTAAGACCAATGCTTGTGTCCTGATTATCTGAAGAGCCTCCTCAAGTCTACAGTTTAGCTTTTTTTAAAGCTTGCTTTGTAGCTTTCCACTTATGCAACTGTGTGCCAGACTGCTTACCTCTGCTTCTAAATACTGCTCACCTTGACCACAGGGACAGTTTTCATCCTGCCTCTCTGGTTGCCCCTTCTAAGACTCCCTTGATGATTCAGTCCTGTCTGCTTTACCAGTTGAGCTTCCTCAAAGCTCAAATCTTGGCTCTCCCGAGAGCCAACATGCTCTCTCCAGACAATTTCATCAACTCTCTGGCTTTTGTTACTCTTGGAATCAGACTGTTCAGTGCGCACATCTAAACTGGACCTCTCTCTGAGCTCCAGGTCTCTATGGTTTAACAGCTAACATTTACAGGCTTCTCATAAGGTACTGCATTAAGTGCTGCACGTGGGTGTTTTTATTTAATCTTTTATATTTTTCATGTCTTATTTTTTATTTTTTTCTAAGTACATAGGTAGTAACATATACATTCTTATAAAATTTTAAGCATTAGAAGAAAAGATAAAATAATCATATCAGTCTACTTATTGCCTCTCTTCCTACACTACTTTCTCTTTCATAGTTCATATCTAATTAGTCACCAAACCTTACTGATGTGATTCCTAAATCTCTCATGCATCTGTGAAATTGTCTGCATTTCCACTGCCCCAGCATGTCTTGACTAAATCTGCTTCCACACTTGCCACCTTCCAAATCAACCTGCACACACACAATCACCACGGGGACCTTCAAAAAGTGCTCATGTCAAAGCATGCTACTTTCCTCTTTAAAATTCTTTGCTTTCTCTTGCTCTGAGAACAAAGTGAAATGTCGTTTGTATGGTGTCCAGGCTCTCTCAGAACTATCCCTGCCTGTTTCCCTGGCCTCTTGTGTGAGGCTTCTGTACTCCAGACCTCTCAGTTCCTTGACCAAGGCCCCCTCCTGTTAGTCACTGGGCCTTCACACTGGCTGCCCTTTCTGATGGGAACTCTCTTCTCTTTCCTGACCGTCTGCATAGCTCTATTCTCTACCTGAGCTTTAACGGGTCCAGGAGAGCTGTGCTGACTCCTAATCTATTTCTAGTCCCAACTCTTACATGTTTTTATATCACTCTTAACTTTGCCTTTTCCTACTTCTTTATATAATTAATTTATTCACTTAATGTATGTTTTTCCTACCAGACAACAAGCTCAAGGAGGGCAGGAACAGTTCTCCCTTGCTCACCCCTGTGCCTGGAATTTAGCAGTCTCATAAATACTTATGAAACGAAATTCAGTATGACTCTTAATAAGTGACCTACTTAATTGGCTCTCAAGTTTCCATTCCTGGAAAAAAGGGATGCTAGCACTAGCTTAGAGTCATATTACCTCTTTCAGGCAAGAAGCATTCATGTAGCATGCCTGGCTTCTGTGGGAGTATTCAGAGACAGTTTAAATAGTTCAAGGAGCTCAGGATGTTCTTCAATGAACATCCCTAGGGAACAGAAATGAGGCACTTAATCTCATGGCCTTCTCCCTCCCTTTTTCCTCTCCAGTCTAAGAGTCATTGGAGGAAGTCTAAATATTACAAAGCAAGATTACTGGAAAATCTTTTTCAAATTTGCTTCTTACTATATTTCCAAACAGTACTACTTTAATTGATTCAAGTTTGTAGGATCGGATTCTAATTTCAAGACAACTCCCCAAACAATTCACCACAGAACAGAACATTAGAATTATGGTAGGTATAATTAAAATGCCATTGCATTCTAATATTGTCTCTTCCTCCATTGCTCCCACCCACAATTGGTTTTCCGTACCAACAAAGAAACAGCTGTATGATCAGCAGGCATCCATCTGTGAGCTTCCATCTGTGGTTTCTTTTGCACTTGTGCCAAGCAGAGCTGGAAAAGTAAAACATGCCCTATTCTTGATTTTACTCTTTTCCAATATTTTGTGTGTACCAAAACAATAGCTGAAAGGTCCTTTAGGGATTTCTCTCAAATTGGTACTTCCAAGAAGTTCAAGGATGATTAATGATCTTCCTTTGGTCTTCTGATTGATGCTATTGTCAAGAATTCAAAAGCAGTTGAGGAGGGGTGCAGGGTAGAAGGATAATCCTTATCACATTGTCTGGGAACATATTGTAAATGCTCTGAGTAGTGGGATTGTTAGGACCCTGCCTCATTCAACAAAGAAAGAAGTGGAGTCTGAAAAAATGGCAACGATGAGGCAATGGGACTTCAGAACAGTAGTCATCAAATTCCTTCATTCCTAATACTTATTTCATTCTCCACCATCAAACTTACATCAAATATTCATAAAGCAACTTCATTTCTTGTCATCTAAGCAGATTTTGAAGTCTGGGGAATGTAAAATGTCTGGGAAGCCACATTGTTCTCATTCTGGTTGCTTGGCTACTGCTTTTATCAGCTTTCAAGCTATGTGTTCTTTGAGGCTGCTTTCTGGGGCCACCGCTGCGGTGGGGTCCAAACTTCCCAACATGCCTTTAAGAATTCAACTGAAAATCTTTTATTCATCCTCAACCCTCAGTTCAAGTCTCACCTCTTCAAAAAGTCTTCCCTGATCTCTACAGGAAGAGGCAGAGGTTTAAGTAGTGCTTTTCTTTTTCTCTCATTCTTTCGTATTCATGCCAATTACATCTCTGATTATAAAGTTGGAACTTTTATTTACATTTGTAACCCCTTAATTGAATGTTTTAACATTTTCTCTTTTTGCTTAACATATCCCTAAATGTTCCAAAACAGGAAAAAAATTAATTTTCATTAATTTCTCAATGGTATAGCAAAATGCACCAAGTAGAAACTGTGGAGTGTAAGTATGAGGTCGGTTATTCAGTGTGCTACCTAGAATGCAAGAGCAGGAAGATGTTTTGGGAGAAGGAACCTACAAAGATAAATTCGGTTTTTCTATTTGGTTCCTCAATTCCACCTTCTCACTGATAACTGACTTTCACCATTTTTTTTTTTTTTTTTTTTTTTTTTGGTATAAGAAGCAAGAAATTAGCTTGAGCAATGCAACTCTGATAACCTAATTTACTTTCCAAATTTTAATTCTCCCAACTTAGGCTTCTAGGGTTGGTATGAGGATTTAATGGGATAATCCATAAAGTAGCATGTAGTATAGTTCCTGACACATAGTAAGCACTACCTGTCATTTTTATAGACATTAGAAACTCAATATTGCATTTTTCCTGTTTTTCCTATATCCTCACTCTTACAAAGCTGTTTACCATAAAGAAATGATCAAAAGGAAGGAAGGAAGAAATAAATTCTGAAATTAAAATGGCCTAAAATTCCCAAAATCCATCTTTGAAGAGTAATAGTAAATTTTACTTATATCAGATCCAAAGGGAACCTATCTAAAAGAATCTTCATTACCCACAATATGTCACTTCTTTTAAAACTAATGATTTGACATATCTTCTAACTCAAAAGACTTACCACCCCACACACTTACTCCCCTAATAAGGATGTGCAGGGACAGCTTGACACAAAAGCGATTCTGGAGATGAACCTTATTTAAGTAGCTACTTTCATGCACTAGTAACTTTTTCTTTTATATACAGAAGACACTAATACATTGTTTTCATAAGCATAGTATTAAAGTTAATAGATAAAGACCATATAATGTTAAAAAGCAATTGCCTTTATATCTGTTTTTTCTATCAGAGATTCCAAGTGGTCCTTTTCTTTCTGCCTGAACCATAAAACATAGTAACTCCTATAGTAATTAAAGGCCAAATTTTGAACTTAGAAAAAAAAAAAAAAATAGAACAGATTCATTCTAACGACTTTCATCATGTGTTCCAGGATCTCTCATTCACTACCCATGTAGGCGCAACCAACCAATTGATCAACAAACACACCTTGAGTTCTTGGGAGATGTCAGCTCTTCTAATGCTAGTTGAGGATTCTTAAATAAAACACAATACCTTCTTTCAAGGAACTTAAGTCCTAGTGGTAAGGAAGGTTAATAAATTTAAAATATCATGGTAACAAGTATCACTATACTAGTAATGACATGGTGCTTACAGAGTTCAGAGGGAACAGGGTATCAGGGAAGGTTTCATGAGGAAAGTGACTGACGTGCTCTGACTTTGAGAGCATAAACAAGAGATGTTACAGAAGTATGAAGCAGGCAACCAAGGACCTGTGGAAATGCATGACAGCCATCATCAGGATAACTTTTCCAGTGAGCCACAAATAGATTACCATGATGCCCGCTAGGGGAATTTGGAGGTAGTAGATGGAAGACAAACCTGGAAAACAGCTTAAGACCATGAAGGACCTATGAAAGCTGTTGAGAACCTTTAAAGAAGAAATCAGAAAGTGACCTAACATGATTTGCATCTGAATGGATCACTCCAGCTGACTTACAGAGAATGAACATATGCAGAGACTATCAAAATCTGTCACCCAGAGTAATGTCAAGGCAACCCTATACACACATACAGAAAGAGAACAACAACAAAAAAATAGTTTCACAAGGCACAACTCAGTTGCATTATATGTGATAAATAGTCTTCTAATTTGTTTCATTGTTTAAAGTTCTGGCTTTGGCCTCCTAAATTGATTTCACAACCCTCTAATGGGACATGATCCATGGTTTGAAAACTTCTTGATAAGAAGAAACCGAGTGGAGTCCGGGAGATCAGATAGGAGCTTGTTACAGTAATTTAAGCAAAATGAGAAGGGGACCTCAGCTGAGACAACATAACGGAAAGAGTCTGGTCATTTCTGCCTTAATATTAAAGCTCTATTTAGTCTGCTTGCTATAACTCAGTTAAGTAAATTTGGCAGTGCTAGTGCACTTCTGAGATAATTATCATTGGAGTGCCTGCCATGTCTTACACTATGCAAAAATCTGTACACTATACTAACTACAATTCTTACTGCAACACTGCAGGAGAGATACTGTTATCTCTACTTTACAGGTAGAAACACTAAAAACTCAGGGAAATTAAGTAGATCTGCCTAGGTCACACATATAGAAATTACTAGATAGGTACATAGCCAGTCCATTTAGGGCTAGTTAATTCATCTTAACTATTATACAGCACCCTTACAATGTCGCTTGATGATTATTTTGCTTATTTCCAGGTTTTACTATTATAAACAATGCAATGATGCATATTTTCTGGTCTATGTGTAAAAATTATCTTACAGGGGAGTTTCTGGATCATTGATTTGGGTGATGTTATTAACATTTCAACATGTTAAGAAAATATCCATAAATTCCATTTTATTGAGTGTTTTCAATATCAGTGTTGTTGGACTTTTTATCCTTGACCCTTTCTGCATCTGTGGAAATGATGATATAATTACATAATGTAAAATTGTTGGTATGATGAATTTTAACATGTTCTTCTGATATTAAGTCATCTTTGCATTATTGGAATAAACTTCATTTACTCATACTTCTTTATTCACGTAGCAATGAAGTCCATTTACTGATAATTAATTTTATTCCAGACACTTGTATCAATATGTGTAAGTCTGATTAGTCTGTCAAATTCTCATATAATCTATGTCAGCTTTGGGGATGTATGTAATACCTGATCTATAAAAATAAACTCTACCATACAGCTTGGTGATGCACACCTGTAATCCCAGTGACACAAGAGGCTAAGACAGGAGAATCACAAGTTTGAGGCCAGCCTGGGCAACTTAGTGAGACTCTATGTTAAAGTTTTTTTTTTTTTTTTTTTAATTTAAAAGGGCCAGGGAAGCAGCTCAGTACTAGAGCACACCTAGATTCAATCCCCAGTACTAACTAAACAAAAAATTCAAACTATTTTCTTATTTTTTATGATCTAAAACAATTTAAGTACTATTATTATCATATTGTCACCAAAGTCTTAGTTGAATTCTCCCATGAAACTATCTGGAGATGGTTCTTTTTATGGGTTACCAGAAGTTACTTCTCTATTTTTATAAGGTCATTTATCGGTGTAGACTGTCTCCTTTGGTGTTAACTTTTATACTTTTTTTTTTTTTTCTAAGCCTATTCTAGGCTTTTAAAGTTATTTCCATGGAGTTTTGATAAGAAGTCTCCTAAAGTAATTTTAGTGTTTTCTGATTTCATGGTTGTATCTTCTCTTTTCTAATTGTGTGTACTTACACTTTCTGCCCATCTTTCTTGATTAGTTAGCGAGTAGCTTTTTGTTACAGTCAACTCTCCATTACTCTTACAAAATATCTGAGATAAATAACTTATTAGAAAGAGACTTTATTTTGACAGGATGTTTCAAAGGTACCAGTTCACGGTCAGTTGACCCCATTGGTATGGGACCTGTAGTGACGTAGTAATTATGGTGAGTGCATATGCCAAAGGAAATGACTAGCTTCATGGCAACTGGGAGCAAAGGGGAAAAAAATAAAGGAAAAGGAAGGGCCAGATTCTCAATATCCCCTTCTAGGGCACACAACCACTTACATATCCTCCATTAGGCTCCACCTCCTAAAGGTTCCCCCATCTCCCAACAGCACCATAGCCTGATGACCAAACCTTCAACACATGAGCCTTTTCAGGACACTTACTTAAACCATATAATTTATCTATTTTGTTGTTTTATTTTTCATAAACATAGTTTTGGGTTTTATAGTATTTTGTTCTCTGACTTTTTAAATTTATGTTTTCATCTTATTAGTTCTACTTATTTTCTTGTTTATTGCAACATGATAAAAAAATGGTCCTACATTATAACTAATCTTTAGAATTCATGGATTTTTCTATGATTGAAATCAGTGTTAATTTTTGTGAACATTCCTTATATGCTAAAATTGTATATGTATATTTAATAAGGTAGATTATATATAATCTATTTGATTACATAAAATGATATAGGGGTAACAGATGCTTTGTTTACCAGAGAAATGTTTCATCTCATTTTATTTTTTGATAATATCAATAGCTTTATTTCAATAATGTCATTAGTTTGCTACATACTATAATACAGCAATATGCCATTATGCATATACATATATATATTTCTTAATATTCCATTATGTATGTGTATGTATATAATATGTATGTACATATGCACATGTGTGTGTTACTATATAATCACCCTTCCCCTTTTTTTATTATTTTCTATTTAGTTTCGACTATGAGCAATATTGAGGCAATGTATTCTTTTCTTTGCATCTCCCCCAACATCTCATTTGAAATAATATTAATTTACCCCAAAATAATAACAATAAAATAATTGGAAGGTTGTTTCCACGTTTTATGTTTTCCCTGTTGCCCCTAATATTTTGACAGTTGTATAATGTACTCATTTCCAGAGTATGTAGTCATTACATACTAGACCTCCTCCTACACAACCATCATCTGTTTGTAATTCTACATGAAAGTGTATACTTGTACTCATCACCAGTACTTATTTCAGTTTTACTTCCTTCTTTACTATTTACAGAGGCTTATTCTCTAGAATATTCCTCAGAAAGAAATAATATTTACTAAATTGTTGCATGTTTCTAACACTGTGTGAAACAAAAAAAAAATATATCATTTTGGTTGGATATGAAGTCATTTGCTCACACTTTCTCTTACTATCTCCCAATATACTATTCCATTGTCTTGGCTGACGGCTTTACTATCAAAAAGTTTGATGACATCATGTTTATTTTCTTGATAAAGGTCTTGATATTTTTGCTTGGTTATCAATTCATTTCACTTTTTCTTTTTTAAGTCTAGTAATTTTACTATAATGTGACCTAATTTTGTCTATATTTTAAATGACATAATGAAAAATTTCACATATATTCAAATTTCTCATATCTATTTTTGGCTTGCTTTTAATTTTAAAAAGTATTTTCTTGAATTACAGCTTTGGGTATTTGTACTCTTCTGTTGTTTTAGTTGTCTTTTCTAGGGATGCCTAATATATGCATGTTGGACCTTCTTTGCCTATCTTATTAGTTAATCTTCAGTTTTTTTCTTTCTATCCTTTTCCTGCATTTTTTCTTTATTACCATTTATCTCCAGGTATTATTTGTTGTGTTTACTTATTCTTGTGTTTGTTCAAATTAATTCTCATTTCTGAAGTGATTTTTTTTATTGATTATTTTCTTTCCTGACTTTTATCATATCTCGTCTGAGTTATTTCATTCTTTTGTGCTAATTTTTACTAATTTTTGGCTAATTCTGAAGTTTTCAGGTCTCCCTTTTTATATTTTCATGCTTTTCCACTTTCAATTCTCTATAAGGACTTCAATGCAATTCATTCTCTCTCTCTCTCTCTCTCTCTCTCTGAAAATAATCTTACATGGGATCCAACTGAGTTTCCCTTAACTTATAGGACAGAGGTTGGAACATAATAATTGTTTGTTAGCATCACCAATCTTCTTTGTAGTTCTAATGAAGTGATAACATTTTCCTCCCACTTACTGACTCCTCTAGTTTCATTCCTCCACTTTTATAATTCCTTTAAATTCTGCTCCCACTGTCACTGTTCTGCCTAATTTGTTATAGTCCTGTCAGTTGTATTTAAATTTGAGTTTCATGTTCAGAGTTCATGACTATTTTTCACCCCTTTAGACCTTACTCCATCCCTCTTACTCTTCTTGAAATTGGTGTATATAAAATCTTTTCCAAATTCAGCTGCTATTCTAAAGTGGTCCTATGGTACTTTCCAGTAAGTACTATTGATTATTTTGAAATATTCCTAGGCTTTGCTACTTTATGCTTATCCACTCACAGATTTTACAGTGTCATGCTTCCTTCTCACCTCCTCTAATTCATGAGCTTTAGAATGTTGTTTCTTAAACATAATAGTGACAGTGGCCTTTTTGTTTTTAAGCCAAAGTTGCTGTGACTAGCCTAGTTGCTAGTTTTAAGAACATTAAAAAATTATACTACTCTATCATTTTTCCCAAATCCTCTAACTTTATTAATTGACTTTTAAATGGCATGTTTAGATCACTGATTGGTCACAGACGTGGAGCAAGCTGACAGGTGAGTCAAGTTGCCTGCACCACAGAGGTAGCAGGTGGGCACCCAACCCACCTGCCTTGAGGAGCTAGATGGCGGGCAGCCAACCCATCCAGCCACCAGGCCAAAGGCAGATGCCGTCAATGAGCAATCCCACCCGACCACCACGCAGAGGTCTGTCGCCATCGTGGAGCAAGCCAGCAGACAGGCCAGCCCACCTGCATCGCAGAGCTAGCCAGAGGCTTCTTTATAGGCTGAGGCAGGCATTTTGAATTATTCCTGAAGGTGTGGAATTGGAAGGTCATCATCATTGGAAGGGCACCTCCCTTCCTGAGACACCTACAGGAGGCTAAAGGACCTTTGATAAGACACAGGAGTCAAGAAGAGGGGGTATTGAGAGACTCAGGATCAACTCAGAGCAATCAGGTGAGTCTCTCCCACTGGGCGTGCTCCCTGGATGGGGCAGTAGTACCAAAATGCAGGGAACTTTATGGAGTAGAGTGGGCCAGTGAGACTTCCCTGCTGGAGCTGAGAACCTGGTCAACTGGAAGCATTGCAGAGGAGGGCGGCACTGCTAGAGGCTTCCACACAGAGTGAGGGTCGGAGGCCAAGGTGGTAGCTCCAGTCCCAAGGGAACATAGCAGAGGAGAGCCACTCAGCAAGGGAGTCCCTCACAAGGACAGGTTCCCAGCCCAGGCAGTAGGTCAGGACCCCTGGGAACATCACAGAGGAGGACTTCCCAGTTCAGGTGGTAGTTCTGGACCCAAGGGAACATCTTGGGGTGAGCTGCCCAGGAAAACTTCCCCACTGGATGAGTCTTCCCCACTGGATGAGGCATTCCCACCAGGGCAGTAGAACCAGAGACACAGGCCCAGATCAGACGTGCCCCAGTCTGTAGTCTAGTCCCCCTTTGGCTGACCATCAGTCAACAAGTGGAGGCGCCTCAGGCCACTAACAGGCAATATACCCCACATGAAGGCCACCGCCCCTAGAGGGGCAGCTTCCTAGTGGAGCAACGCATTATCAAGTTCTTCCAAGACTTCAGGCTACAAAAGGCTAAGAGGTGAGTTATTGGAAATCTACAGAGACAATATTAGTCAATAGAGGAAATCTGCAATATCCCAGAGGTTCAATATTAGAGGGGTAGATATCTGAGCAATATGAGAAAAGAAGGGAAGAAAATGTCCCAAACAAACCTAGATGGTATAGCAATAAAATCCAATGACAGACAGCATGGCAGAAGAAATGTCAGAAAGGGAGTTCAGAATGTACATAATTAAAATGGTCTGGGAAGCAAATGATGAGATGAAAGAGCAAATGCAGGCATTAAATGATCACTCCAATCGACAGTTAAAAGAGCAAATACAGGAAGCAAAAGATCCTTTCAATAAAGAGTTAGAGATATTGAAAAAAAACTAAACAGAAATCCTTGAAATGCAGGAAACAATAAACCAAATTAAAAACTCCATAGAAAGCATAACCAATAGGATAGAACACCTGGAAGACAGAACCTCAGATATTG
This sequence comes from Sciurus vulgaris, assembly GCF_902686455.1. Classification (NCBI taxonomy): domain Eukaryota; kingdom Metazoa; phylum Chordata; class Mammalia; order Rodentia; family Sciuridae; genus Sciurus; species Sciurus vulgaris. The sequence goes on from NC_136466.1 coordinate 116,214,529, forward strand.
AAGACAAAATATTTAATCTGGAAAACAAAGTTGACCAAACAGAGAAGATGCTAAGAAAACATGAACAGAATCTACAAGAATTATGGGATATCATGAAAAGGCCAAATTTAAGAATTATTGGGATTGAGGAAGGCTTAGAGAAACAAACCAAAGGAATGAACAATTTATTCAATGAAAGAATATCAGAAAATTTCCCAAATCTGAAAAACGAAATGGAAAACCAAGTACAAGAGGCTTCTAGGACTCCAAATACACAAAATTACAACAGACCCACACCAAGGCACATTATTATGAAAATACCTAACATACAAAATAAAGACAGAATTTTAAAGGCTGTGAAAGAAAAGAATCAAATTACATTCAGGAGGAAACCAATACAGATATCAGCAGATTTTTCAATCCAGACCCGAAAAGCTAGAAGGGCCTGGAACAACATTTTTCAAGCCCTGAAAGAAAATGGATGCCAACCAAGAATCTTATACCCAGCAAAACTTACCTTCAGATTTCACGATGAAATAAAATCCTCTCATGATAAACAAAAGCTAAAAGAATTTACAAAAAGAAAGCCGGCATTACAGAACATTCTCAGCAAAATATTACATGGGGAAGAGATGAAAAACAAAGAAGCAAATCAGCAAAGGGAGGAATTACCCTAAAGGACTAGCAAAGAAAGGAGAAACCAAGTTGTGTCAAAAAAAAAAAAAAAATGAGCCAAATGAACAGGAATACAAATCATATCTCAATAATAACCCTGAACATTAATGCCCTCAACTCATCAATCAAAAGACATAGACTGGCACATTGGATTAAAAAGAAAGATCCAACTATTTGCTGCCTGCAAGAGACTCATCTCATAGAAAGAGATACCCACAGACTAAAGGTGAAAGGATAGGAAAAAACATACCATGCACACGGACACAACAAAAAGCTGGAGTATCCATCCTCATTTCAAATAATGTGGACTTCAAGCCAAAGTTAGGCAGAAGGGATAAAGAAAGACATTTCATACTGCTTAAGGGAAGCATAAATCAGCAAGACATAAAAATCATAAATATCTATGCCCCAAACAGTGGCTCATCCATGTACATCAAACAAATCCTTCTCAATTCCAGAAATCAAATAGACCACAGCACAATAATACTAGGTGATTTTAACACACCTCTCTCATCACTGGACAGATCCTCCAAACAAAAATTGAACAAAGAAACCATAGATCTCAAAACAAAATCAGTAATTTAGAATTAACCGACATTTATAGAATGTACCATCCAACAAAGAGCAAATACACTTTCTTCTCAGCAGCACATAGATCCTTCTCTAAAATAGACCACATTTTATTCCACAAAGCTAATGTTAGCAAGCACAAGAAGACAGAGATACTACCTTGTATTCTATCAGATCAGAATGGATTGAAATTGAAAATAAAATGACAGTTAAAAACAGAAACTACTGCAACAACTAGAGATTATATTATATGCAGTTGTATGATAAATGGATAACAGAAGACATCAGGAAGGAAATTAAAAAATTCTTAGAGGTAAATGAGAACAAAGAAACATCATATCAAAATCTCTGGGACACTATGAAAGCAGTACTTAGAGGAAAATATTTCAGGGAGTGCATTCAATAAAAGAAGAAAAAAAATCAACAAATAAATGACCTAACACTAGAGCTCAAAGTCCTAGAAAAAGAACCACACCAAAAGTGGAAGAAGACAGGATATAGTTAAAATCTGAACTGAAATCAATGAAATTGAAACAAAGGAAACAATTGAAAAAAATGACAAAATAAATAGTTGGTTCTTTGAAAAAATAAACAAAATTGATTAAAACCTTAGCCACACTAACAAAGAGAAGGAGAGAGAAACTCAAATTACTAAAATTTGGAATGAACAAGAAAATATCACAACAGACACGAGTGAAATACAAAACATAATTAGAAGCTATTTTGAAAATCTATACTCTACCAAAATAGAAAATCTCAAAGACATCAACAGCTTTCTAGAGACTTATGAATTACCTAAACTGAAGGAAGAGGACATACACAATTTAAATAGACAGATTTCAAGTCATGAAATAGAAGAAGTTATCAAAAGCCTACCAACAAAGAAAAGTCCAGGACCAGATGGGTTCTCAGCTGAGTTCTACAAAACCTTTAAAAAAGAACTCATTCCAATACTTCTTCTCAAAGTATTTCATGAAATGGAAGAGGAGGGAACCCTCCGAACTATTCTATGAAGCCAATATCACCCTGATACCTAAACCAGACAGAGACACATCGAGTAAAGAAAATTTCAGACCAATATCCTTAATGAACATCGATGCAAAAATTCTCAACAAAATTTTAACAAATTGCATACAAAAATATATTACAAAGATAGTGTACCACAATCAAGTGGGTTTTATCCCAGGGATGCAAGGTTGGTTCAATATTTGGAAATCAATAAATGTAATTCACCATATCAACAGACTTAAAGTCAAGAATCACATGATTATCATAATAGACGCAGAAAAAGCATTTGATAAAATACAGCATCCCTTCATGCTCAAAACACTAGAAAAAATAGGGATAGTGGGAACATTCCTTAACATTGTAAAGGCCATCTACTCTCTGCCCATGGCCAATATCATTCTAAATGGTGAAAAACTGTAAGCATTCCCCCTAAAAACTGGAACAAGGCAGGAATGCCCTCTTTCACCACTTCTATTCAACACTGTCCTTGAAACTCTAGCCAGAGCAATTAGACAGGCCAAGGAAATTAAAGGAATAGGAAAAGAAGGACTCAAACTATGCCTATTTGCTGCTGACATGATTATATATTTAAAGGAACCAGGAAATTCCACCAGAAAACTTTTAGAACTCATAAGTGAATTCAGTAAAGTAGCAGGATATAAGATCAATGCTCATAAATCCAATGCATTTTTATATGTAAATGATAAATCTTCAGAAAGAGAAGTTAGGAAAACTACCCCATTCACAATAGCCTTGAAAAAAATAAACTACTTGGGATTCAATCTAACAAAAGAGCTGAAAGACCTCTGCAATGAGAACTACAGAACACTAAAGAAAGAAGTTAAAGAAAATCTTAGAAGATGGAAAGATCTCCCATGTTCTTAGATAGGCAGAATTAATATTGTCAAAATGGCCATACTACCAAAAGTGCTATACAGATTCATTGCAATTCCAATTAAAATCCCAATGACGTACCTTACAGAAATAAAGCAAGCAATCATGCAATTCATCTGGAAGAATAAGAAACCCAGAATAGCTCAAGTAATCCTTAGCAGGAAGAGGGAAGCAGGGGTATCGCAATACCAGAACTTCAACTGTAACAAGGCAATAGTAACAAAAACAGCATGGTATTGGCACTAAAATAGACAGGTAGATCAATGGTACAGAATAGAGGACATGGACACAAACCTAATTAAATACAATTTTCATACTAGACAAAGGTGCCAAAACTATGCAATGGAGAAAAGATAGCCTCTTCAACAAATGGTGCTGGGAAAACTGGAAATCCATATGCAACAGAATGAAACTAAACCCCTATCTCTCACCCTGCACAAAACTCAACTCAAAATGGATCAAGGATCTCAGAATCAGACCAGAGACCCTGCATCTCATAGAAGAAAATGTAGGTCCAAATCTTCAACATGTCGGCTTAGGATCAGACTTCCTTAGGATCAGACTTCTCCCAAAGCACACAAGAAATAAAAGCAAGAATGAATAACTGGGATAGATTCAAACTAAAAAACTTTCTCTCAGCAAAGAAAACTATCAGTAATGCAAAGAAAGAGCCTACAGAGTGGGAAAAAATCTTTGCAACTCATACGTCAGTTAGAGCACTAATTTCCAGAATATATAAAGAACTCAAAAAACTCTACACCAAGAATACAAATAATCCAATCAACAAATGGGCTAAGGAAATGAATAGACACTTCACAGAAGAAGATCTACAAGCAATCAATAGATATATGAAAAAATGCTCAACATCTCTAGTAATAAGAGAAATGCAAATCAAAACTACCCCAAGATTCCATCTCACCCCAATTAGAATGGCGATTATGAAGAATACTAGCAACAATAGGTGTTGGCGAGGATGTGGGGGAAAAAGGTACACTCATACATTGCTGGTGGGGCTGCATATAGTGCAGTCACTCTGGAAAGCAGTGAGGAGATTCCTTAGAAAACTTGGAATGGAATCACCATTTGACCCAGCTATCCCATTCCTTGGCCTATACCCATAGAACTTAAAATTCAGCATACTACAGAGATACAGCCACAACAATGTTCATAGCTGCTCAATTCACAATAGCCAGATTGTGGAACCAACCTAGAGGCCCTTCAATGGATGAATGGATAAAGAAACTGTGGTATACATATACCATGGAATATTACTCAGCCATAAAGAATAATAAAATGATGGCATTTGCAGGCAAATGGATGAAATTGGAGAATATTATGCTAAGTAAGATAAGCCAATCTCAAAAAACCAAAGGAAGAATGATCTCACTGATAAGCGGATGATGACACATAATGGAGGGTGGGAGGGGGGCAAGAATGGAGGAAGGAGGGACTGTATAGAGGGGAAAGAGGGGTGGGAGGGGTGGGGGGGAATAACAGAATTAATCAAAAACTATTACCCTAGGTAAATGTATGATTACACAAATGATATTCCTCTACTTCATGTATAAACAGAGAAACAAGATTTATCTCATTTGTTTACAATAAAAATAAATTTTTAAAAAAAGTAACTTAAAGAAATCCCCCCCAAAAAAGACATATTTATTATGACAAATAACACTTGCAACTGTGAGGTTTCAAACTAACCCTTCCTCAGAAACATTTGATAAATTCACATTAAATACTTATTCCTGAGCCTGGGGTTGTGGCTCCGTGGTAGTGCGCTTGCTTAGCAGGGTTAGACACTGGGTTTGATCATCATTACCACATGAAAATTAATTAATTAATTAATAAAAGTTATTAAAACATATTTTAAGAATACTTATTTCTCTCTTTTTTTTTAAAACAATTCTATCCAGTGACCTCTATGGTAATGGATTCTAAGAATAAAACTCCTATCTCTACACATTTAAAATTTTAAAATTATTATTCTCAAAAATTTGATCCTTTGTCATGGATGAAAATCCTACCAAAGCCACCATGCCATCATCTCACAGATTTACCATTTTGGCTTTTTTTTTTTTTTTTTTTTTTTTTTTTTCTGATTTGGCTCCTAGAGACTTTTTCCCCCAAAGATATTTTGAAATTATTTCAAAATATGCATTTTTTTTTGAATGCTCTCCATTTGCAATGAGCAGGAAGACCCAGAAGTTCCATCTTTCATGTTGCTAAAAGCAGAGGATCAACTTCTTTTTTTAAAATATATACATAGTTTATACTTGAAGAAGAAAATTAAATGCCCTTCTAAATAGTATCTATTTGTGTGCCAGATGATGACATTTCAGTCAACAATGTGCTGCCTGTACATTCGTGATCACTTCAGTTATGAAGGAGCTGAAGAGTTGTTATCACACAGTGATGTTGTAGCTACCACGATGTCATAGCATTCTGTGTATTCAGGTGTTTGTAAAAACACCTGTTTAGATGTATTGGGATATCAGTTTCCTTCCCATTTTGCTAAAATTGCTATAGCATTCAGTACTTTTATGTGCTCTACAATTTTGTAGTCTGAGAAGTAACAAAATATTCCATATGATTTAAGAGTGTAGGAGGCTATGCATACACCTAGATTTGTGTTAGTTTATGATATTCACACAATGAGGAAGTCACCTAAGTTCACATTTCTCAGAACATATCCTCATTGTTAAGTGACACAGATTGCACTTGAATAGTTTAGTGAATGTTTTCCTAGAACTTCTTTTTTCTTCAATATGGAACTGCTCTGTGCATGTTTTAGATGTTGCTATAAAAATTACTCATTAAAGAGGATTTTGTGTAAGAAAATCTCTATTTTATTTTCAGCCTAGCACCACTATGCTTTTCTGAGAGTTGGAAAGCTCACCACTTCTATACTGCTCCCACTCTAAGAAAGAGTTAGTCAATGGTCAACCTATGAACAGGTCCAAGATTTTCCACAAAAACCACTTTGAGGGGCTTCTCCAGTTCCTGAACTGACAGACAACTAGTTACTTACAAAAGCTTAAATTGCAAGTTAAGACCATAGTAATTATAACATGCAAAAATGTTATGTAATTATTAACAAACACCAAATTTTCCAGATAATACTGCCGTCCCCATCCCACTCACCCTCCAATCCTCCGGTTCTGTCTTGCTCTGAACAGTCCTTCTTACACTGCTATTTGAAAATAAGTCATACTATCTTTAAGAGAAAGGAAGAAAAAATAAGGCAAAATTATAAAGAAGATCTTGAGGAGTAAGGAGAATAAATCTTAAAATCATTAAGATATAACTAGCAAGATAAAACATTTCAGAGGGGAAATTTTTATATAGGGGTATGTATAGGGAGCATAAAATTTAAGTGAGAGGATAAAAACTAAAAAGGCACTAAAAACACAAACTACCAAGAAGAAAATGATTACAACAGAAGTTAATAACTGCAGATAGAGCAAAAAATAAATAAATAAATAAAGGAGAATAAAGGGGCAATTTAAATGACAATAGAACTTTAAGCTAACACGAATAAAAGAGGATACAAAATGACTGAAATTTGGAGAAGCAGATAAACCTAAACACATTTAAAAATATTGGGCAGTTTATATCCTAGTTTATATCCAGTTTATATCCTAGCAAAGATATATATTAAAATATTATATATATTATATATAATATATATAAATATTATATATATTATTATTACTTAAGTAATATTAAAATATTACTTAACTTCTGAGTGGTCAAACAAAAAAAAAGCTTTAATAAATAAGTAAATTGAGCTAGGAAAGTAAATGGAAGGAAAGCAGCTGCCTTCTCATTGAGGACAGCTCCTGCAGCAGAGGATTTCAGAGCAGTGCGTGGAGTCAGTATCCTAAGGAGTTTTTGAAAACTCCTGTCATCCTGCTGATGCAGACCGTGCTTCAAAGCAGCCATCAGAGAGAACTAGATCCTTGCTGGGTGCTGTGGTGCATGCCTGTAATCCCAGGGACTCAAGGCTCAGGCTGTGGTATCACAAGTTCAAGGCCAGCCTAGGTAACTTACGAAGAAACACTCAGCAATTTAGTAAGACCCTGCCTCAAAATCAAAAATACAAAGGACTTAGGATGTAGCTCAGTGGTAAAGTATCCTGGGTTCAATCCCTCCTCCCAAAGGAAAAAAAGAAAGAAAGAAAGAGAGAGGGAAGGAAGGAAGGAAGGAAGGAAGGAAGGAAGGAAGGAAGGAAGGAAGGAAGGAAGGAAGGAAGGAAGGAAGGAAGGAAGGAAGGAAGGAAGGAAGGAAGGAAGGAAAAAAGAAACAAAAAAGAAAAAGAAAAAAAAAAGAAAACGAGAATTCTGTCTTTGTTAAAGGAACCTCTGCTCTGGCTTCAGCTAAATGCAACAAGACTGTAGAAGTCCACCTGTTTTGCAAAGTCATTCCCATCCCCTGCTCCTTGTTTATAAATCGTCAGTAAATTTAATCTATGCTCCTACTGACACATTATAATTTTATTGTCTGAAACTCAACTAAAGTCCCATTACGTCAGGTGAGAGAAGAGCAATTTGCATACGCATTTTAAGTCATACTCTCACCCTTTCATCTCTTTGTGTGTGGGGGGGGGGTTGTGGGGTTTGCTGGTTTCGTTTTGGGTGCAGCACAGGCTTGGCAGGTGCTTTACCACTGAGCCATACACCCAGCCTTCTCCCCTCTCATCTTTAACTCTGAGTCTAAGTTCTCAAAGAATGAGTCTGAAGGTAAGGCAGAGTATGCAAAATCCTTCTGACTCTTAAAGCCGGTGTCTACATGAGCATGCTTTGAACCATTTCTCATCCTGACGTGCACTCAGTGTGATCCCTGCAGAGCTGTAGACAGCTCTCTTCCCTGTTTGCTTGGCCCCTTTAAGACTCGGTCTTCCCTGCTACTTCCAACAACCTCTACTCAGGCTCATCCTCCCAACCACTGGGATTACAGGCATGCCTCCCCATGCTCAGCTCCAGTCACACAATTCTTCCCATCACTATGTCTTCTTCATTCTAAACTTTTGACTCAAATTCAAAAAAATGTGTTTTTATTTGATATTTGATTTTTAAGATTTTTCGGAAGGATATCTTTTTCTTTTCATTTATCATATTCCTTTTGATTTCAAACTCTAACGAGATCCAATTAACACAACACTTAATTATGATCCCTCCCCACACACACCCCTGGCTAAATAAACTCTGTGAGTTTGTGTGCTAAAATTTAGGGGTTCACTTTTTAAGCTTGTTTAATTCAAAAAGAAAACATAAGCTTATAATTTTGATGAAAATGCAGTTTTCATTATCTTCCTTTGATATTAAAATAATCTGAAATTTTAGAACTTTCTTTTTATCTTGGTTTGAGGCCAGCTGTAAACTAACGGTGAGGGGAAGTGGAGGGGAATCCTTTCCTTTAGTAACCAGTCTACAGATGTGGAATCAAAGCTCATGTCTATAAGAAAACTTCCAACAATATCATATTGTTGAGTTTATGCCTCTCTTTTCTTCTCTCACATTTTATGAACAGAAAAGAACTAGGTGTTACCCACCAACAACCAATTAAGAAGCTTTTGTGTAAAAATCTCCTCTGAAAATCTGGCCAAGGGGCTTGAAATTCATCTTTTGATGTAGTTTCAGAAGGCAGATGAAGCTCTGCTTAAAAACTAATCACTTGCCACTTTAAACCTTCATCCCACATAACATTCTTGAGATGCTGTTTTCATATCAACAATCCAAAAATTCACCTTATATAAATCTTTCTCATGATTCTAATTTAAACATTTGAAAACTAATTATAAAAACACAATCTCTGACACCTACATTTGTTCAAGAACTATACATAAACCATCCTAGTAGGAGGAATGTAAATATCCGTCCTAATATGTGATGCAAAAGGAAAAAGAGAAAGTAGGCATTTAGGCTTTTCTATACCATCTTATTTCTACAAGCCACCCTCAATAACCCAATGAAGCTTCACATACAAAATAACTGCTAATCGATTCACTAAAACGACTTCATTAAATCTTCCTTTGCCATTCCTCTAGCACAAAATCCATATCAAATCTGTACATTAAATGATGGTTTCTAATTATACATTCTCTTTGGCAATAGGATGGGGTACATCTATAATGGTTTCATAGAGAACATAATCCTAAATAAGGAAACAATTAAAAAAACAGAAGAAGCATCAAGAATAGGAAAAAAGAGAGGATCTGAAAGGAAAACATAAATGAGTCTTCTGAAAATCTACAATGTGAGTTTGTTTGTTTGTTTTTGGGGTATTTTTTGCTGCATGCTTCCCAAAGTGGGTCAAAATATATCTACTCCAATCAGGAATACCCAACTATGTAAATCTGTACTCTTAACTTAGCATGCTAAATGAGACCATGAGAAAGAATGAGCAGATGGCAAGACCCTTGGGAGAGCTGGTGTAAATAAAAACTCCTGAGGCAGAAAGGATCCATTCACACACAGGAAAAATCCAAGCTTTCTGCTGAAACGATTTTCTCTTTCTGCACTTAGCTTTTTTCAGAGTGCAATACAAATGTGCAATAATCAGTTGGGTCCATCAGAATATTTAACTTTCAAAACAATGTCCAGCCCTGCTGTTAATAATTTAGGATGGTTGATCATTTGGAGAAAAAGATGATTCCCCTTTCAAAAGGCCAGATTTTTACCAAAAACACTCATTTCTGCATTCAGAGATCAAACTCACTTCCACTGGCAGAGAGCTCACCCACTTTCTCATAACCATACCAACTGGGTGACATTTTGGTGCTCATTTGGAAATAACATGATGGTGATAATGTAGCCCATGCTAATATTCACACCATGATCTTCTATGGAGTTGGATGAAGTGTAAGAGGTAAGTGGGATTTTATCTTACGTATTATTTTTTATCCCAGATAGCTTTTATTCTGCAGTCTTTCTTTGCCCTCATCTTCTCTGTCTTCAGCGGTATGACTTCTGCAATGACTCCTTATCCTGGTGCACATGAAATAAAGTGACCAAAGGTGGATATTTATCCCTACATTTTCCCTGGTCACTGAGAATGTTGAGGGAGGAACGTGGTCTGCTACAAATATTCTGTAAAGCTGCAGCAAACAAAAGACTATGACCTTAGCACCAGGAAGACAAACCAGTGGAATAAAAAGGGTGAAAAGAAATAAATTCTAGTATAAACTGGAGTTTAATATATGATGAAGGTAATATTTCAAACAGTGGGAAGAGGTGGTTTATTCCATAAGTGGAGTTATCCATCTGGAAGAAAATTAAGTTGGACTGTTAATTTATACCAAATGTAAAAATAAATTCCAGATGGATTAAAGACTTCCATGTAAAAATTAAATCAACGAAAATCTTTCAAAAGTGCTATATGTACAATCCTAGAGGCAGGGGGAAATTTGTTGTTTCCAATTTTAGGAACACAAACACACACACACACAAGAAAATATAGTTGTATTCAAATATTTAAAATTTAAAAATTTGTTTGAAAGAGACCACTCTGGGAAAATATTTGTAATACATAGGACAGAAAAATGGTTAATGTCTCTATTATAAGACAAATAAGTCTTATAAATTAACAACAAAAAGGAAAACAAACCAATAGATGTTGGGGTGTAGATATAAATATTAAATTGAAAGTAGACAATTAAGCATTCAATCCTGTTAAAGCAACAATGAGATAATTTACATCCATTAAACTGTCCAAAAAATTAAAATACCTATTTTTGGCAGACATACAAGAAAAATTTTACCATGTTGCTTGTAGAAATGTAAATTTTCATAGTCTTTTTTGAAAAACAATCTGGCAAAATTTATAAAATTGAAAATATATACCATAGTCCACATAATTTCACTCTTATAAATTTATTCTAGAGAAAAAAAAAACAACACCAATATGAAAAGACATATTTACAAAGTGTTTAAGTGAAGAATTATTCTGGTGGAACAAAACAGAAATAACATGCTTATCAAAGGAGAAATTCTTGAAAGTCACCAGATTCATAAAATGTATTTGGCAGCATCAAAAATCATGTGCTAGATGATGTCAATTAAATTGGGGATATTTCTCCAGTTTATGGTGCAGTAAGGAAATCCAAGATTCAGAGAAACTCATGAGACATGGTCCTCATTTTTTTAATGAGCAAAATATAATATTGTGTGTAGATGATTACTTGTTTTCTTTCTTTCTTCCAGAGGTACTAATCCTACCCCAGAGTTGTGTCGCAGGGCCGATCTGGCCTGGTGAGGTTTAAGTATTGAAAATGCTTCAGCAAACATTAAACTATTCATTTTTACTTTCTCCTTTAATGGATATTTCATGCCCATTTTTATCCTGAATGTCAAGCTATGAAAAATACAAACCTGTCACCAGAGAGGTCTGGCATTTCGCTTCTGTGGGAGATTATAGCTTTAAAAGCAGGCTCTCTAGAAAGAGAAGCCTGTTGAATTCCTTGTTAGACTCTGAGAGCCCATGGAGAGCAAGGCTAGAGGGCCCTGTTCCTACTGTTTTTTGTGGTAGAGGTGACACCCCATGGTGCCCTTGTTAAGGCTTATGTAGAGCGAAGAGGAAGAAAGAGGTAAAGGAACATCACATCTCTTCTCTCTTTCCGGAGGAACATAAGGGGAGACCTGGGCAGTCGAGAGCAGCACTGGGACCTGTGTCTCCTCCCTGCCCTTCTGGCTTTTGTTCCCACAGGTGAGCTAGAAAGCCAGCTGGCTCTTGCCTGGCCTCCCATTCTGGTCTCTAAGAAGGTGTTGCCTCTCAGGCCACCAGGCACCTGTGCATAGGACATGCATAAGTAAGGCATCATTTTACAATCAGGTAACAGAAAGGCTGTCCATCCAAGCAGAAGATGGAAGCACAGAGGCATCAGGGTTGTATCCAAGGAATGCAGGCATAGGTCAGAGGCTAGATGTCTGATTATTGGTGCCACATGCCACAGTGCCTGAACTTTAATCTTGAGCTGATATAAGCCCCCACTGGTTCATATGTTAAATTGAGAGAGAAATGGGCTGCCAGGGACCTTACCAGGGGTAGGCCAGGAGATCCTGAAAGACTCGGAGAGGTCAAGGCAAGAGGGTGCTGCTTCATAGCCAGTGAGAGCTATATGGAGGTCAAATCAGCCAGGAGTAGGTGGTCAAGGCTCTGTGAGACATTCTAAGCCAAAAGCCTTACTTACCTGGTGCAGAACACAGAGCTGGTCAGATCAGCACCACCAGGGGACAAGGCTCAGGGCCTGGAAGACCAAACACTACTGAGGCAATCCAAGGGCTGGTGGCTCTTTCCCCCAGTGTCCACACAACCAGAGCTAAAGAAAGGAGAGAAGTGGAAAGAGAAGGAAGAGACTTTAGAAAGATTAAGCATTTTTAATCAAAAGACTTTATTCTATTGAAAGGGAATGTTAAAATGGGATGAGAGTAAACAGTAAAGTAGATTGGACATAGTGTTAAGTTTTGTTTTCCTTCTACATGAAGGAGTGAAGGCTCGGGACAGGAGGACTAAATCGCAAACAGGTTTTGTCTGCAAAGCCAGGCAGAGCAGTCAGGATTTCACACTCTTCCCGGGCACACTGCTGGACCTGTGCCACCTCCTCTTGCTCCACTCTCATATATGGGTTCTGTGGACCTCAGGAACACCTCTGCCTGGGGGGCCCTGGTCCCTAGCCTGATTCTGGACATTTAGGGGTGTGTTAGAAAAGCAGCTAGAGGGCTCACAAGAATCCTCGCCACTGTGAGATCCAAAGAATATAATCTGTACCTAAAAATGCATATTCTTATTACCCCACGCCCCTGAAAAGACACTTCTAAGAAAATCATCTTGGCAACAGGTAATGAGCTGCACAACTCTAAACAACATGCAAACGAAAGCCCCTCTCCCTGCCTTTTACTTTCCCCTTTCTCAGCCTGTTTCCACTTTACCTTGGTTAGGCTTTGGGTCTTGGCTAAACTAAGATGTTCTAATTTCCCACCCGTCCCCCTTTTTCTTTTCAAACCACAGTAACTCATACAGGAGCCAAACCTCTTAACTGAAGAATAATTTATGACTGAACATCCAGCATTTTAAACAAAATAGTTCTGGGGAAGCGGGGAAAGAAGGCAGGAGGTCAGAAGTTAATTCCTGAGCAGGGAAGGCTGGCGGCCTCCACCTCTGGCCTGGCCTGCTGGGAACATTGCATTATGGGAGGGCCTGTGCCAAAGCAAGAACAATCCTGCCAGGCTCCTGTTCACCCCTTGAATGGGCTCAGCAAAGTCTGCAGAGCCTACAGAGCAGTGTGGCTCTGAGGTCTAAGGACACTGTCCCTGTTGAAGGACTTGTTCTTTAGTGGGAGAGTAATTGAAATGTAAGACATTCAGTTGCCTCTGTGAAGAGAGACCGTGTTGGACCACGTTGTAAGTGATCTGTAAGTACACCATGTGGCTTAGATGAAGGCAACTGGCCCCACCAGCAAAGCTCTAAATGGTGCTTATCAAGACACAGCACAGCCAGCATGTCACAAGAGGATGATTCACGGAGGACACTGTACACACGTTTGATATCTCAAATCACATGCAGGAATGCAGCTCATGACTCCGAATTCCACTCTTAGGGTAACTTGGCAGCTACTTGGGTTCAAGGCCAAGGTGACTGACCTGACTGTGAATAACCATAGCTGGCATGCAACCTATGAAAGTAAAACCAGTAAAGTCAGCCTAAAGGGGACTTCTGGGGTGGGGCTTCCAGTCTTAGGGGCTGGATGTCAGGACAAGTGAAAACTCTGAAGAAATTTAGGATTCTCTACAGAAAATGGGACATTTAGTAAATGCCCCTGGACTGTTGGAAGAAAGTAAAGAACACCTGAGCACTAGGGTGACCAAGAGTTGGCTTGGAAATCCCAAAGGCCAAATGTTCTCTATGAAATGCAGATGCTAACATACAGCAAGGGAGAATGGGAAGGGAAAGAATAGAAGTTCATTGGATCAGACAAAGGGGAATGAAGGGAAGGGAGGCAGATGGAAATAGGAAAGACAGCAGAATGAATCCGACATAACTTTTCTTCATTCATATGTGAATACAGGACCAGTGAAACTCCACATCATGTACAACCACAAGAATGGAATCCTAATTAGAATAAGTTATACTCCAGGTATGTATAATATGTCAAAATACACTCCAATGTCAAATAGAACTAAAAAGAACAAATAATAAAAAAAGAGTGGTTGGCTTATATGTCTTCAGAAGAAACCTGCTCTTACCTGAACCCACGTCCCATAAGGGCCCTACCTCCTCCTACCTTTCTGGGTCACGGACCAGAAAGACAGATCGTATCAGTGTGCAGCATGACTGGTTGCTGCTGGCGCTCTGCAGGGAACCAGGCCATGTTGACTACAGAATCCTGTGTGCCAGTTGCAAGCCTGGGATCTGTGAGCTTAGGGAGCTGCCACTGTCAACAAATGGGCCTCCTTGGGGACTAACTGGGTTGGCAAAGAGCGAACAAGCTCATGAAAACTTCTGTGGTGGGGTGAAGTGTGGCTTACTTGGCAAGGCCACGCTGTGTGTGAATCGACTCAGTGCCGCTCCAGTCAGTTGACAAATACTTGCAGCAGCATTTCCCAGATGGTCTATTAACAGTGCTTATTTTGTAGTTCCAGGTGTGACCTTCTGATAGAATGCTATCAGCTATACCAATAATCATATTAAATTCCCCACATTACATAGACCGGTTACCAGGGCTATACAGCATCTAAAAACTTTGCCCCAGATTAAGAAAATTAATTTAATGCACTCCTTGCCCACTGAACTTCTTTGCAGTTTCAATTGGGAAAGTAAAGCAAACCTAGAAAAGGAATTATTTTTGTTTTAAGAGAATTAATATAGTTAGGAATGCATGTCCCTCTAGACTTGTAATGATAGGCCCCTGCCTGGCTTGACAGGGGATACGGTTTCAAACGTTGGAGCATTTTGCTGATGAACATGCCCCACTGAGTTTCTAACCATTAATTTTCTAAATTGTACTTTTTAAAACTTGACAAGACTTGTTTGGTTACTGAATTATATCCTCTTCTGAATTCTTCCTTTAGAAAGATTTCCCCCCCACCTTAAAGGGATATTACCCTGCTTTTCACCACCTTCTCAGTAGACAGTTGCTCTCAATGTGCTTCAGTCCCCCTTCGGCCCCGCTTCCTAACTTTCACATCTTCAGGATAGCTAGGAAAGGCTGCTCTCACAGTCAGAGCCCGTTGCCATCATCACAATTCACCAGAGAAGCAAAGGGCAGTTGCTTTTGGACCAGGTCTGGCCTGAGGTCTGCATTTATTTGGTCTGTGGCTTCTGTTCCCTTGATTTTTTTTTTTTTTTTTTTTTAAGCTCGGATCAGATATAAACTTAAGGGCTACAGACCCAGATGTATGAGATTTATGGTTTATGCTTCCCAGCCAGAGAGGACCTCACCATATGGAGCTTGCTGTATCCAACTCCTTTTTAATCTATACAGAAATCCATATATAGAATCCATCCTATAGATTTAGGATTTTTTTAAACATAGAAATGTTTTAATATAGAAACAATATAACTAATACAAATTAGGATATATGTCATTTTTATTGTCATATCTCAAATACCAATTCCATAGTGCATTACAAATATGAAAATCTCAATTATAATTTTCACTACTATTAAGAAGACCACAACTATGGAAGGACAGGCTTTTATAAAGAAGGAGTGAAAAAGGTTTAGAATAATAAAAGGAAATACAGGTAAAAAATATATCTAGTAATTCTGATCTTATTCATCTAATACTGATTTTTAATATTGCACTTCAGATGTTTTTACCTATTTGTTATTATAGGGAATTCTTTTGCCTTAAAGAAACACTTAACTCTCTCTGATTCTGTTCTTTTAGTTGCTTTTGCTGAAAATCAGTGCAAACCAAATTTTTATGATCCCTCAGACAAGTTACTTTTCCCAGGATTCTGAACCTGGGGTCTACTTGGATGGGAAAAAAGTTACACTCTCTTTTTATTAATCTCTAACAAAAATTTAGCATTTCTTTTCATTTTTTAATAAAGGCAAAGAGAGGACTGGGGTTGTAGCTCAGTGGTAGAGTGCTTGTCTAGCATGTGTGAGGCCCTGATTTCCATCCTGAGCACCACATAAGGATAAATAAATAAAATAAATGTATTGTGTCCATCTACAAATTAAAAAACAATATTTTAAAAAATAAAGGCAAAGAAAGGGAAAATGTACCACCAGCTGTAGAAATCACTGTGACTTCGTCAACAATACAAAATACATAAATTATATATCACGTCATAACTATGAAGACAGGCTAATTATTTATGCTCATTGCTGAGTTGAATCTAATGGTTTTGATTTAAAAAAAAATAATAAAACCACCAGTGGATAGTTTCTTTGTTTTGGGGTTTTTTCTTCTTCTTTTTTTTTTTTGAACTAGGGATTGAATCCAGGGGTACTTCCACTGAACCACATCCATAGCCCTTTTTATATTTTATTTAGAGCAGAGTCTTCCTGAGTTGCTTAGGACCTCACTAAGTTGCTGATGCTAGCTTTGAACTTGGGGTCCTCCTACCTAAGCCTCCCCATCCACTGGGATTACAGGCATGTGCCACTGTGCTCGGCTTCTTAGCTTATTTTTAGCGAAGCAAATTTATGAGTAAACTACAGATATTTAAAAGCATTTTGGTAATTGCATGTCAAAATAATTATTTGTATTTTATTTTTTTATTCAAATTTTTCCTGTAAATTAAAATAAATCAATAACATTATTCTGAGGAGTTCAAGAAATAGCCAGATTGCTGAAGAATACTGTTGCAGGCACACACAAACACACACACACACACACACACACACACACACAAAGCTTAGAAGTTGCACACCAAGCCCTCAGCAGCCACTGAGTGTGGGCCGCGTGGCCTGGTATGGAGCGCCTACCATGTCCAAGGGACAGCTAAGGGGCATGCAGGTAACTGAAGTAATGAGTCACCCGTGTGCATAGAAAGCATTTTGCTCTGTTTCCTGACCCAGCAGAGGCCTTCTGCTCATTAAAAAAAGCTGGACGTTGAAAAGTGTAATGTCTAGAAAAATAAAAAGGAACAAGTTGGCAAGTGGGCCATGCCAGAAGGCACTGTCAGGGGTTGAGAGGTGGGTCCACAAAAAACTTGCGACCCAGACACAATTTGCTCCTAAAAGTTATAGCAGTAATTTTCTCCATCCTATTGTCCCTCAGTATTCCTTCTCCTCCCTACTTCTTTTCCCCTTTCTCATTCCCTTCCCTCTGTTTTCTAAATCCTCTCTCCTTCCTCTTCCCTTCTCCAGTTTCTCTCTACTCCCTCTCTTCCTAGGGTTTCCTAGATTTCTCCATCACCTCTTAAGTATTCTTTTCACCTTTAACTTCTGTTCTTCCTTCCCTTCTCCTCCCTGCAGCTCTATAAAAAAGTCCACCTTGATAAAGAAGAAAATCTCAAGAATAAAGTGGTTAATGTTTGCATGAAATAACCTTGTCCAGTTTTGATCTTCCCACTCTCTGCGTCATTGTATTTGAAGTCTCTTTTAGATAGTGAACATTTGGCTCATGCAAGCGTGCACAGGTGTTTGTGTGTGTGTATTAATCCATTTTGACACTCTTTAATTTGGAGTGTTTATCCCATTTATATCAAATGCATTTATTGGTATAGTTGGGATTTGTTCTATCATCTTGCTGGTTTCTACTTATCTAACTTGTTATTCGACATTTTAGTCTTCTGTTCCTTGCTTCTTTTAAATCAAGCAAATATTTTATTACCCATTTTATTTCCCCTATTGGCTTTTTTTATTTCTTTTTTAAAATTTATTATTTTTTAATTTTATTGTCAACAAATGGGATACATGTTGTTTCTCTGTACATGGCGTAAAGGCATACCATTTGTGTAATCATAAATTTACATACAGTAATGTTGTTTGATTCATTCTGTTATTTTTCCCTTCCCCCCACCCCTCCCACCCCTCTTTTGCCTCTATACAGTGCTTTCTACCTCCACACTTGCCCCCCTCCCTAACCCTAACTCTAACCCTAACACTAACCCTTCCCTCCCCCCATTACATGTCATCATCCACTTATTAGCGATATCATTCGTCCTTTGGCTTTTTGAGATTGACTTATCTCACTTAGCATGATATTCTCCAATTTCATCCATTTGCCTGCAAATGCCATAATTTCATCATTCTTTATGGCTGAGTAATATTCCATTGTATATATATACCACAGTTTCTTTATCCACTCATCAATTGAAGGACATCTAGGTTGGTTCCACAGTCTGGCTATTGTGAATTGAGCAGCTATGAACATTGTTGTGGCTGTATCTCTGTAGTATGCTGATTTTAAGTCCTTTGGGTATAGGCCAAGGAATGGGATAGCTGGGTCAAATGGAGGATCCATTCCAAGTTTTCTAAGGAATCTCCACACTGCTTTCCAGAGTGGTTGCACTAATTTGCAGCCCCACCAGCAATGTATGAGTGTACCTTTCTCCCCACATCCTCGCCAACACCTGTTGTTGCCCCTATTGGCTTTTTAGCTACATCATTCTGCATTATTTTTAGTGGTTACTGTAGAAGTTAAAATATGCACACACAACTTGTTACTTAAAATGTTTTACCGTATCTTAAACATAGTTATTTTTTACCCTTCCTACCTTCTGTTATTGTTGTCACAGATTTTACTTCTATGTGAGTTATAAACCCCAAAATGCATTGTTATTTTGTGGTTTGCCCTCTTTTAAAATGGATGTTTATGTTCACTCACATTTATAACTTTTGAGAGCTCTTTCTTTCTCCCCGGAGATCTGTGCTTCCATGGAGACTCATACGATGGTATGGATGTGATTTGTCCCCTAGAGGTTCATGTAGTGGAAGCTGGGTTCTCAGTGTGGCAGTGCTGAAGTGGGGCTTAGTGGAAGATAGTTAGGTCATGAGGGATGTGCCCTCAGAAGGGATAAAAGCAGTTCTTAGGGGACTCTGATTAATAGTTCCTGAAAGAGCCAGCTGTTATAAGAGAGTCTGATTCCTGAATCTCTTCTTTGGCTTTGAATACTTGTGTGATCTCTCCCTCTCTCACTTCTTCCTGTCACGATGTCATCTGCCATGTCCATAGAGCCAGAAAGGCCTTCGCTGGCAGCTGAACCAATAAGTCTACATGATATTTGAATTTCACTTCTCACAATGTGAGCAAAATAAACCTTCCTTCTTTTACAAAATGTATTCCTGAGGTATTTTGTTATAGCAATGGAGAGTGGACTAATAGAAATTCTTCCCCTTCATTTGAAGGAGTTTTTTTTAAGTTGAATATTCTTTGAGGACAGGCTTATTGGTAATAAATTTCTTTAATCTTGAATCATCTGAAAATTTTATACTTTATTTCTAAAGCTACTTTATATGACATACATACTGACAGATGTTTGAAGTCAGTTTCACTGGAAGAGAGACTCTGAGATGAAGATTAGCATGCCAGAAATTTATCAGCCCAGATCAACACCTTTAATGAAGGAATAAGATTAAGAAGAACACAAACTTGACCTAAAATGTAGTGATGTTGTCACAACAAAAGCCACAGCTAGTTCTATTGTGGGTCCTGAAGTTAAGATTTCCCAGCAAAGTTGCCCTCATTTGGGATAAAGGGAAATAGACTTCACACTCCAGTATCATCACTGAACTTTTGTAGAGTTGTTTCACTGACTGCCTTCTCTTCCTCCTTTCCCTGAATCCCCATAATCTGGCTTTAGACTATGTCTCCACTGGAACTGATCCAGTCAAGGTCAAAGACAAAAATCCACAGCTAAATCCACTCAATGCAGAAAAGATATTTGGCAGTACCTACGCAATTTAAAATATTTATTTTCATTCAATTAGCAATTCCACTTTTAAGAGTTTGTTTAATGGAAAAATTGCAGACTAGCAAAAATCACAGTACAAATGTATACACACAGAAACACACACACACACACACACACACACGTCTTTTGCAGTTTGTTTGTAATAGTAAAAAGTTGGAAACAATTTAAGTGCCCATCAATAAAAATTGGTTATACAACAACTGTTCTTTAATAAAAGCACAGTAAATATTTGCTCAATGAGTGGCTAAAAGAATAAACAGTTACCCTGACAAATACCCACTGGACTAAAGGCTTTGATGATCTCCCAAGATAATTTTATTAAATTTGAAAATAAAATCCCACTTTTATTTCTATTGAGATAAGTTTGATATTATTTGAAGAAATTTCTTAGGAAAATTAGGGGAAAACAATCAATTAGAAATGGAAATGAAAAAGTAATAAAGTATATATCTCTTACCCTAAGGTAATTTGTCTGCTCACAAATGTTGTAATTTGGCATTTACTGGGTTCAGATGTCTCTATTCACCTTAATTTCTAACAGGATCATCCTTTCAGAGTTCTCAAATATAACATTAATTATGAGTAACTATTTACCTATCTATCTCTGAGCTTAGAATGGCAGAAAGTTGTCTTTCAAGTGTTTCTGGCTTATAAATTTTAAGGGTGTGTTATAGCAAGCAATGTTTGTGGGAGCAACATTTGGGGCACACCCAAAAGTCCTTTTTATCAGTATTTAGTCACCTTCCCAGCTTCACTAATTATGTCCTGCTTCCTGGGTAAGGAGAGGGTTTGAGTGGGAAGCAAGGTCTAATTATGCACCAGCTATGAGGTTATTAAATGGGTCTCTGCTGGGAGAAGAACAAAATCTTCCAACTCTTCCAGGAAGGTTAAAAAGTAACAGTAACTCTATCTCCTTCATTAAAAAAAAAAAAAAAAAAAAAAAAGTTAGTTCCACCATCAGAGCCCCACTCTTTCCTCTCCTCTGATTCTGTATGATGAGCTGATATAAATAAATAATTTCATCCTTATGTTCCCTGCCATTCCCAAACAGCTATGTTTCTGAAATAGTGCCTTGAAGAATTGTGCATACAGTATGAACTCGTGTTCCACAATTATGACCAAAAATGTGCTCATTTTCTTATTTTTAAAAAAGTAGCTATATCAAGATATATTACTTACATATACTTCAAATATTTAAAGTGCACAACATCCCAGAAACCACCTTTTGTCCCTTTGTAATCCAGTCCCTCCTTTCTCTGCTCCATGACTTTTGAATAATGGTTGATCTGGATTTTCCACCAATGATTAGTTCGTTTTCTAATTTTATACACTTGGAAACACACAGCACATAATTCTTTTTAAAAACAAATTTCAGTTGTCTATGGACCTTTATTTCATTTATTATTTATATGTGGTGCTGAGACTCTAACCCAGTGTCTCACACATGCTAGGCAAACACTCTGCTACTGAGCTAAAACCCAGCCCCACATAATCCTTTTGCCTGGCTTCTTTCCCTGAGCATTTTAATTTTTTTTCTTATTTGTTCTAATTAGTTAAACATGACAGTAGAATATAATTATGCATTTTGATAAATCATACATAAATGGAGTATAATTCCTCATTTGTTTGATTGTACATGTTGCAGGATCACATGGGTCATGGAGTCATATGTACATGAGGTAATAATGTCTGTTTCACTCTATTATCCTTCCTACCCTCATCTCCATTGTTTTTCTCTTCCATTTCATTAATTCCTGCTTTGATCTATATTATTTACTTCCCTCCACTTTGGGTTTAAAATACTTTTTTTTTCCTTCAGTTCAAAAAGCTTCCTAATTTCCTTTTGGATTCCATATTTGACTTATGAGTTATTTAGAATGTGTGTTTTGGATAAAAAATTTTGAATATTTTGGATACCCAAAATCATTCAATCATTGATTTCTGTGGTGAAAGAACACATTCTGTACACCTTGAAACCCCTTAAATTTATTGAAATTTGTTATATGTCACAAAATAGGGTATATATTGTTGAATGTCCTATGTGAACTTGAAAAGAATTATTTTGTTGATGTTAAGTGAGTTATTTCATTTATGAGGTTCATAGTGTTTTTATGTATTCTGTATTCCTACCTATTGTCTCTCCTCTTTCTACTACTTTGTGAGAGGGAATATTGAAATAGAATTTCTCTATTCTCATGAGTCTATCAGCTTTTGTTTGGTGTATTTTGAATATGTTAACAGTTTACTAAATGTTTCAGTTTATATGTCCTCTCAACAAATTAACTCTTTCATCATTGTGAACAGACTTTTATTCCTCATTATAGGCATTAAATATTATACAGAAATGAAAAAGGAAGAATAAAGTATTGTTACTTGTTACCAGGATGATTTTTAGGCATTTAATTTTGAGTGAAAGAAACAAGAAATAAAAGAGTATATGCAGTGATATTTCACTGGTATAAATTCAAATTGAGAAAAACAGACTATTATGAGGTAATAGGTCTACTTACCTATGAGAATGGAGAGATGTGTAGGTGGAAGCACAGGGGACAGTTCTGAGGGAGCCTGCAAAGCGTGAATCTTGATCCAGGGGATGAACACAAAGATGCATGAACCAAAGGGAGAGAATGGTTTCTTTAAAACTGTCAACAATCGAAAATGGAGTGCTATTCACAGGTGAAAACAACCATAAGACTCTTCTGGACCTATTCAGAACCCAAGTTTCTTTTAAAGAAGTAATCTTTTGTATTTGGCATCATAAAAATATGAATTATTTAGAAAAACATATTCTAAAGAGTTGAAAAGGCAAATAAGAAGTTGGTTTTAAAAACAGCACCATATCCTTAATATATAATGATTTCCCTACAAATAAAACAAAAGATAAACATGCAACCAGGAAAATAGACCTCAGCTATGACCAAACAATACAGAAAATAAAACATGTAAATGGTTAACCCACCCATGAAAAAAATGTTTATAAACAAAGGAATGTAATACAAATCATAACCAAAATTTTAGCTTATTAAAATGCTACAGATTTGTTTTCTTTTTATTTTTTGGAGGCGCACCAGGGATTGAACTCAGGAGTACTCGACAACTGAGCCATGTCCCCATTTCTATTTTGTATTTTATTAAGAGACAGGATCTCACTGAGTTACGTAGGTCCTTGCCTTTGCTGAGGCTGGCTTTGAACTGGAGATCTTCCTGTCTCAGCTTCCTGAGCCGCTGGGATTACAGGTGTGCGCCACTGCACCCTGCTAAAATGCTACTGATTTTTTAAAAAATAATTTAATTTGTTCTAATTTGTTGCACATGACAAAAGATAATGTTTAGTAGGTTTAAGAATGAGAGGATAAAGTGCTTCACACACTGTTGGTGAGGGCATAAACTTGCACAACCTTCTGGATAATAATTTGTAAAAGTTTTTAAAGAATAAACTCATTTTATTACATGAATTTTTTTAATAAGAATTTATCCAACAAAAATATGTGCAAAATTATTGTAGCAAACTTAACTGCTGGATAAAACAGATATCAGAATATTATATGAAGAAAATTCTATTTTTTGAATTATGAATTTATATTCATATAAAAATTTCTGATGATATCTGAGGGTATATAGTATTATGAATGTTATAGTTGTCTTCATTTTTTAGTTTACGTATTCTAATTTTAAAAAATTACTTGAATTCTTTACATTTCAAAATATAAGCTTAAAATAAAAATAACCTAAAGGTTATATTTTTAAATAGAAACTAAAGTTATATTTTGAAATATTCTATATATTTTTAGTTAATATGTATGTGTGTATGTATGTGACTATAAAGAAAATCATATCAATAGTTAATGAATATTTGTTAATGATCGCCTTTGGAATATTAATTTTTCCAATGATATTTTTTTCCTTTCTCTCCACAAAAAAATCAGCCATGAGCATGTATTTCCTTTTATAATAAAGGAAGTAAATGAGACACTTGGGAAAGTAATCATAGAAAGTATGTATTCGTAAGCATGCATTTAATAAGGGAAGGTGAGCAGGTCCACAATGAAAAATGGAAACTAAAATTACCCAATTATGAAACAGCTCAATTAGAAAGAAACAACTGACATGAGGGCAGAGGAGAGAAAAAGTCAGTGGAAAAATGTGTGACCAGTGATTCCAGGCCAGTCCTATCAGTCCTATACTACCACTGATCACACTGATTGGGTCCAGTGAGTTGAAAGTTGTTTTTTTTTTTGGGGGGGGGGGAGGCACATATATTTATTATTATTATATCTTATTTTGTATTGTTCTCAGTACAAGAACATAGTAGCCTTCTTTTTCTCATTTGGTTAACTTTTTTATTTTTACAGACTGCATTTTGATTCATTGTACACAAATGGGGTACATCGTTTCATTTCTATGGCTGTGCACAATGTAGATTCATATCATTCATGTAATCATACACATACACAGGGTAATGATGTCTGTCTTATTCCACCATTTTTCATACCCTCTCATTTCCCTCTACATAATCTAAAGTTCCTCCATTCCATTCTCATTCCCCAAATCCCCAACCCCCATTACAGATCATCATCTACTTATCAGAGAAATCATTCAGCATTTGCTTTTACTGGGATTGGTTTATTTCACTTAGCATGGTATTCTCCAATTCCATCCATTTATCTGCAAATGCCATAATATTATTCTTCTTTATGGCTGAATAATATCCCATTGCGTATATATACCACAGCTTCTTTACCCATTCATCTGTTGAAGGACATCTAGGTTGCTTCTGCAATCTAGCTATTGTGAATTGACCTGCTGTAAACATTGAGGTGGCTGCATTACGTAGTACGCTGATTTTAAGTCCTTTTGGTATAAACCCAGGAGTGGAATAACTGGGTGTAAAAGTGGATCCATTCCAAGTTTTCTGAGGATTCTCCACACTTTTTTCCAGAGTGGCTGCACCAATTTGCAATTCCACCAGCAATGTACAAGTGTGCCTTTTTCCCCACATCCATGCCAACATCTATTATTGTTTGTGTTCTTGATAATAGCCATTCTGATGAGAGTAAGATGAAATCTTAGAGTTGTTTTAATTTGCATTTCTCTCATTACTAGAGATGATGAACACTTCTTTGGAGATCAGTGCTCTATCTGAAGTGCATGTGGAAAAGATTTTCTCCCACTCTGTATGCTCTCTTTTCACATTATTGATTATATCTTTGCTGTGGAAAAGCTTTTTAGTTTGAGTCCACCCCATTTACTGATTCTTGTTTGATTTCTTGTGCTTTGGGAATCTTGTTGAGGAAGTCTGATCCTAAGCCAACATGATGAAGATTCAGGCCTAATTTGTCTTCTGTTAGGTGCAGGGTCTCCAGTCTAATTCCTAAGTCCTTGATCCATTTTGAGTTGATTTTTGTGCAGGGTGAGAGATAGAGGTTTAATTTCATTTTACTGCATATGGATTTCCAGTTTTACCAGCACCATTTGTTGAACAGGCTATCTTTTCTCCATTGTATGTTTTTGGCTCCTTTATCTAGTATGAGGTGACTTTATTTATGTGGGTTCGCCTCTGTGTCTCCTATTTTTTACCGTTGGTCGGCCTGGTCTTGTATTTTATCTTTTTTGGTGCCAATACCATGCTGTTTTTGTTACTATTGCTCTGTAGTATAGTTTGAGGTCTGGTATTATGATACCTTCTGCTTCACTTTTCCTGCTCAGGATTGTTTTGTCTATTCAAAGTCTCTTATTCTTTCTGATGAAGTTCATGATTGTTTTCTCTATTTCTATGAGGAAGGATTTTAATTGAAATTGCATTGAATCTGTATAGCACCTTTAGTAAAAGGGTAATTTTGACTATATTAATTCTGCCTGTCCAAGAACATGGGAGATCTTTCCATCTTCTAAGGTTTCCTTCAATTTCTTTCTTAAGTGTTCTGTAGTTTTCATTGTAGAGGTCTTTCACCTCATTTGTTAGATTAATTCCCAAGCATTTTATTTATTTATTTTTTTTTTTTGAGGCTATTGTGAATGGAGTGGTTTTCCTAATTTCTCTTTCAGAGGATTCATCAATTATGAATAGCAATGCATTAGATTTATGTGCATTGATTTTATATCCTGCTCCTTGGCTAAATTCATTTATTAGTTCTAGAAGTTTTTTAGAGGAGTTTTTTGGATCCTCTAAATATAGAATCATGTCATCAGCAATCAGTGAAAGCTTGAGTTTTTCTTTAATTTCTTTGATCTATCAAATTGCTCTGGCTAGTGTTTCAGGATGATGTTGAATAGAAGTGGTGAAAGAGGACATCCCTATTTTATTCCAATTTTTAAAGGGAATGCTTTCAGTTTTTCTCCATTAAGAATAATGTTGGCAAAAAATAAATAAATAATGATGTTGGCCATGGGCTTAGCATACACAGCCTTTACAATAGTGAGGTATGTTCCCACTACCACTATTTTTTCTAGCGTTTTAAGCATGAAGTGGTGTTGTATTTTATCAAATGCTTTCTCAGCATCTATTGAAATAATCATATGATTCTTAACCTTAAGTCTACTGATGTGATGAATTACATTTACTGATTTCCAGCTGCTGAACCAACCTTGCATCCCTGGGATAAGCCCCACTTGATCATGGTGCACTATCTTTTAAATATGCTTTTGTATGCAATCTGCCAATATTTTGTTAAGGATTTTTGCATCTATGTTCATCAGGGATATTGGTCTAAATTTTCTTTCCTTGGTGAGTCTTGGTCTGGTTTTGGTATCAGAGTGATACTAGCTTCATAGAATGAGTTTGGAAGGGCTCCCTCCTTTTCTATTTCCTGGAATACTTTGAGGAGTATTGGTATTAGTTCTTCTTTAAAAGTCTTGTAGAATGTGGCTGAGAATCCATCTGGTCCTGGGCTTTTCTTGGTTGGTAGGCTTTTAATGGCTTCTTCTATTTCAGTGCTTGAAGTTGATCTGTTTAAATTGTGTATGTATTACTGATTTAGTTTGGGAGGATCTTATGTCTCTAAAAATTTGTAAATGTCTTTGATATTTTCTATTTTGTTATAGATTTTCAAAGTAGCTTCTAATTATGTTATGTATTTCAATTCTGTCTGTTGTGGTCTTTCCTTTTTCACAACAAATTCTAGTAATATGACTTTTCTCTATCCTTCTCTTCATTAGTGCAGCTAAGGGTTTATCAATTTTGTTTACTTTTTCAAAGAACCAACTTTTCATTTTGTCAATTTTTTAAATTGTTTCTCTTATTTCAATTTCATTGATTTCAGCTCTGATTTTAATTATTTCCTGTCTTCTACTAATTTTGGTGTTGATTTGTTGTTCTTTTTCTAGGACTTTATGATGTAATGTTAGGTCATTTAGTTGTTGACTTTTTATTCTTTTCTTGAATGCACTCCATGCAATGAATTTTCTCTTAGTACTGCTTTCAGAGTGTCCCAGAAATTTTGATATGTTTTTTCATTGTTCTCATTTACCTCTAAGGATTTTTTTACTTCTTCCCTGATGTATTCTGTTATCTTTGCATCATTCAATAGCATACTATTTGATCTCCAGGTGTAGGAGTAGTTTTTGTTTTTTATTTTATCATTGATTTCTAATTGCATTCCATTATGGTATGATAGGATACAAGGTAGTATATTTTCTCGTATTCACTAATGGCTTCTTTGTGGCATAGCATATGGTCTGTTTTGGAGAAGGATCCATGAGCTTCTGAGAAGAAAGTATATTCACTCAATGATGGATGAAATACTCTGTATATATCCATTAAGTCTATATCATTGATTGTATTATTTAGTTCTAAAGTTTCTTTGTTCAGTTTTTGTTTGGAGGTCCTATCCAGTGGTGAGAGCAGTGTGTTAAAGTCATCCACTATTATTTTGTTTTGGTCTATTTGATTCCTAAAATTGAGAAGGGTTTGTTTGATGTACATAGATGCTCCATTGTTCAGGGCATAAATATTTAAAATCATTATGTCTTGCTGGTTTATGTTTCTCTGGAGCAGTATGAAATGTCCTTCTTTATCCCTTCTGACTATCTTAGGTTTGAAGTCCATTTTATCTGATATGAGGGTGGAGACCCCTGCTTTTTTACTGAGTCCATGTGCAAGGTATGTTTTTCCCCATCATTTCACCTTTAGTCTGTGGATGTCTTTTTCTATGGGATGAGTCTCTTGAAGGCAGCATATTTTTGGGTCTTTCTTTTGAATTCAATTTGCAAGTCTATGTCTTTTGATTGATGAGTTTAGGCTATTAATATTCAGGGTTATTATTATGATATGATTTGTATTCCTGGTCATTTTGGCTTATTTTTGGTTTGTAGCTTGACTTGGTTTCTCCTTTGATTGGTTTTTTCCTTTAGGGTAGTTCCTCCCTTTGCTGACTTACATTGTTATTTTCAACTTCCTCCTCATGAAATATTTTGCTGAGGATGTTCTCTAGGGCAGGTTTTTTATTTGTAAATTATTTTAACTTTTGTTTATCATGGAAAGATTTTATTTCATCATCAAATCTGAAGGTTAGTTTTGCTACGTATAGCAAAACTGTACCATGGCATCCATGTTCTTTCATAGCTTGAAATATTTTGTTCCAGGCCCTTCTATCTTTTAGGTTGTGGGCTGAGAAATCTGCTGATATCTGTATTGGTTTCCCCTTATATGTAATCTGACTCTTTTCTCTCACAGCCTTTAAAATCCTATCTTTATTTTGTACGTGAGGTATTTTCATTATAATGTTCCTTTGTGTGTATCTGTTGTAATTTTGTGCATTTGGTATTCTGTAAGCCTCATGTATTTGATTTTCCATTTCATTTTTCAGGTTTGGGAAATTTTCTGATATTATTTCATTGAACAGGTTGTTCATTCCTTTGGTTTGTATGTCTGTGCCTTCCTCAATCCCAATAATTCTTAAATTTGGTCTTTTCATGATATCCCATAATTCGTGGAGTTTCCATTCATGATTTCTTAACATCTTCTCAGTTTGTTCAATTTCTTTTTCAAGATTAAATATTTTGTCTTCATTGTCTGAGATTCTGTCTTCCATGAGATCTATTCTGTTGGTGATGCTTTCTATTGAATTTTTAATTTGGTTTATAGTTTCTTTCATTTCAAGTATTTCTGTTTGCTTTTTTCCAGAATCTCTATCTCTTTATTGAAGTGCTCTTTTACTTCTTGCATTTGCTCTTTTAACTGTTTTTGCATTGCCTGTGTTTGCTCTCTTATCTCTTCTTTTGCTTCATGGATCATTTTAATTATGCAGATTCTAAACTCTTTTTCTGTCATTTCTACTGCCACGCTGTCATTGGAGTCTATCAAAATAGCATCTTGGTTTGTTAGGGACACTTTCTTCCCCTCCCCTGTTTTTTCATATTGTTTCTGTATATTCCCCTCTAGCAGTGAAGATCTGAGGTTGAAGTTTCACCCTACAGGCTTATTGTGACCCTGCTGTTTTCCAGTACCACTCATTTGAGGGGGAGATCAATATTAGCAGCACACAATACAAAGAAAAAGCAGCTCTGAACCAGAGAGCCCCTATAAAGACTTTAACCTTATTGTAATAAACAGGATGAGTTCAATTATTATCTACAGTATTTCTAGTGGTGACCGAAGAGGATGGGGAAGGGTGTAGGGCGTAAGTGAGTAAGTAGAGGTCCCTGATAAAGGGAATAGTGAGAGCGGGGTCAAAAGAAGTTGGTCTTTACCATGAGAAAAGGGAGAAGGAGACTACAAGGGAATAGGAAAATAAAAGGAAAACAGAGTGAGAAAAAAAAAAAGAAGAAGAAATTAAAAATTAAGAATTAAAAACAAGACAAAACAAATATCTGTGGTTCACAGTCATCCACCACTCAAACCTCCCAGGCCTCAGTATCTCAATGCAAGTGTGGTACCTGTCAAAGGGCCTCCAGTATGCTGTAGGTGTCTCAGGAAGGGAGCCGCCCCTCCAATGATGGTGACCACGCCCTCAGGAATAATTCAAAATGCCTGCACCAGCCTCCAAAGAAGCTGGGGAGCCACAGTGTTGACGCATTCAGTCCTGTCTGTGGCGGGAGGAGGGGTAGGCAGGTGGGGGGTGGGGGAGTTGAAAGTATTTAGAATACTCAAAGAAAATCTTCAGGTGACAGGTCCGACGGACTTTCTTTGAAGAGCCAAGGAGAGAGGTCCTTTCCTATTTTCCTAAGAACACCTAGTTTTCTTGAGATTCAAGTCTCCCAGATGTCTAGACAAGAGCAAATATGTTCTTTGAAATCACAGAAATAATCTTATTTTATCTATAGCATCTTTTATTTCTAAGATATTTGGGACAGAATTTTGACTACTTTATAACCAAGCGATCAAAATTACCCAAATTTTCTGGGTGTTCATTGGTGTGAAATGCTTGCAATAACTCCCTTGACACATCCTCAATTTTAGAAAGCATTTAGAATTCGATGACATTCAGACAGAAAGAGCCAATTTGTTTCTTCTTGTACTTTGCCCCAAAATGAGATGGAATGTGACTACGAGGAATGCCTTATCTAACCCCTTATGGTGCCTTGAAAAACTGTTTTCTATTTAGAGTATATTTCAGAGAGCAGTGATTAGAAAAAGCTCCACACACACAACAGCCCTATGTCCATTTCTTTTAGGTCTGGTTCTCAAAGTGTGGTCCCTGGACCAGCCACATTGACAAAACCCAAATATGTAAGCTTTACTCTACTATTAAATCCAAAACCCCAGGCCTGTGCCACCGTAATCTGTGACTTACATCCTGTAGACAAATTCCAATGAATGTCAACTTTCGAGAATCAAAAGTTCAGGTGGACTGTGATGCAGATTCTTAAGACTGATTGAGAAGACAAAACAGCATGATAGGTCATATCTATAAAAAAATTTTTTTCCATGATAAATTTGTCGAAAATTTATAGCATTGTTTGTCATTTATCGTCTACGAAAGGTGAGGATTATTATGTTTATCTGATTTTTTTTCTGAATAAGCAACATAATGACATTTCAGAAACAAAAACTATGCCAATGTGTTCCTATTTGTCATAGGATTTGGGAAGATAGGAAAATTCTATTTAAGGGAACGTTGATTTGATTAATCATGCATTATACATTGTCAAATAACATCCCTAGACTCTATGATTTCTGATCACTAAGTTGGACTCAGGCTAACACTAAGGCCCTGAAATGTTGAAATTCACCAACACTAGTATAATAAGACTCTTCTGTCATTATCATATATTCAAAACTAGAGGTTAAAATTCTCTCATTGAGCCACTCAAATAAGTTAGGGAATAAAGTAAATAATTTGGGTGCACACACTGAGAAGTAGCAGAAATCTGCAGATTATCATTTTAGCTTTTTTGAGTCCACATGTGCTTTGGTGGAAAGGAGTGAAATTTGAAAAGAGACCCATAACTCTTCCTAATTATAGAGGAAAGAGATATCAGCAGGGATGATGAATAAAAAAAAGTTTATTTCAGTGTAATCTCTGGAATCTTCAGAAAATTTTAAGTACCATCCTGTCTTTAATCTTTAAAGCAGAATGGTATAATTATCCATTCCAGTTATTGGTTTATTTTACTCACACCTCTGCAATTTGGACAAGACCTGGTGTTTTAGTCAGCTTTTTCACTGCTGTGACTGGAAGAGCTGTCCAGAACAATCATAGAGAAGGAAGTGTTTATTTAGGGGCTCATGGCTTCAGAGATCTCAATCCATAGATAGCAGACTTTATTCCTCAGGGCATAAGCGGAGACTGAACATCATGGAGGAAGAGTGTGGTAGAGGAAGCAGCTCACAGAATGATCAGAGAGCAGAGAGACAGACTCTCCTCACCAGATATAAAATATAAACCAAAAGGCATGCCCCTTGGGATATACCTCCTCCATTCACACCCTACTACCTACACTCATTAATCCTATCCGGGAATTGATTCACTGATTGGTTTAAGACTCTCATAACCCAATTATTTCTCCTCTAAACCTTCTTGCATTGTCTCACATATGAGCTTTTGGGGGACACATAATATCTAAACAATAATATTTGGGATAGTTCATCTCTGTTCCACATGGCAGAGATGAGGGAAGGCTCAAAACCAAGGGATTGGAGTAAGACTCATTTACTCTGAGGGTTGATCCTGGTTGTTAGTTGAGAATTGCACTAGATTGTTGACCAAACACCCATTTCCTCTTCATATGGCCTGGGCTTCCAAGGACAAGCATTCTGAGAGACAGTCCAAGTGTAAGTCATGTTATCATTTGCAGCCTGGCCCTGAAGTCCTGGCTGTAAGACTTCTAACACACTGTTGGTCAGAACATTTACCATCCTTTCAGAATCAAGGGAAGAAAACACACACCCCACTTCTCAATGGGTGAGTATTAAGTCTCTGAATAAGCACCTGGGACTAGAAATGGAATTATGTCCACTCTGGGAAACAATGTGCCACAATCTATTCGCTGACCAAAACAATTAACACTCCTTCCCTAGACAAGAAAGCAAAGTTCTAGCTGACCTGGTTGATTTCAGGTGCAGGAGAAGAAAGCTACCCCACAGAGCCCTGCCAAAATTGAAGAGTCAGTTGTAAAATAAATGTTGTTTTGTTTTAAGCCATTACATTTTAGAGTGGTTGATTATGCAGCAATAGATAAATAAATATGGATTGTCCACCTTTTTCTTTGAACACAACCAAGAAACTCAATAGAGCAAAAGGCACTGTTCAACTCAACAGATTTTTGAAAATAAGGTAGGTTGAATGTTATATTTTAACCCAACCTATTTTTCAGAAAATATTTTGAGATACAATTTAGTGGGACTCATGTCATTATACTGATAGCACCAAATTTATACAAAAATCATATGTTATGCATTTGTATACCTTGCCTCTCCCTTGGGACATATTTCACAACTGAGTACACTCTGGTAAATGTAGGCTAAAAGCTATAGCTGCTCTTGTAGATAACATTTTCTTCAGAAATTGGAAAACAAATCCCTCCAAAATTAACAAATGAGTGCAAAAATCTGAGTTTATTGCCTTCAAGAAAGTTTGCCTTTGGTAGCTTGCTATTGGCTGAAAAGGATCATGTATTCAAGAAATGGGAAACAGAGACATCGATAAGCAACTTTTTCTGTTCTCATGGAAAGGTTCTGAAGGGACCATCAGTCACCATTCCACCCAGACACCTCGTCCACTGTGCAGGTTCTTTGTAAGTACAGTGTCCATACTTCTCATTGTCACAGCAGTTCGTCTGATTCCATATTCTTCTTGGACAAAATTTTAAATGATAATTTGCGTGACTGTTATATTAATAAGTGTAATGTCTGGAAGATTACATGTGAATACAGAGGATCTTTTCTCCTAACTCTGAGCAAATTTATGAAACAATTTTTGAGAAAAGGAGTCTGGATGATGCACTTTATGTTGCAATGGACAGTGACAATGTGGAATCAAGTCGAGGGAATCACTTTGACCTGTATTCGTTTTGTTACCCTGTGAGAACTATCTTCTTAACAGTCCAACTCTTTGTCAGCTATAACACTACTTCAGTTGGCTACAACTGGGCAGTAAGTAGTTTTCGCTTAAAGCACTCAGCATGGTTTTCCAATAGTCTCCATTGGCACTTAAAATTTAACTTCTAAAGTGCTTTGTAAAATTAATTTGCTTGCTCAGGATTTCACACTCCCTTTATTGCAGTAAGTGAGGAAGCTGTGGGAAGAAAAGGTATTTGCCAAGTTTCTGTTGGTTGAGGAATTTTGCCTTCTATTAAGCCCAATGGTCTTGCAAAAGAACTATAACTATGATACATCCATTGAATCACCTTACCTGATTGTCTATTTAGCCATCCCCATAAGCAAAATATTGTGCTGAGTTTTCTAACAGGAACATGTTCTGATAACTAAATAATAAGACTTGAAACTTTCACTACATTTATTAAAATTTTTCTTGGTCTGAAAACAATACCCCAAACAATCACCATAAATAGAAAATC
Source organism: Sciurus vulgaris (assembly GCF_902686455.1). Lineage (NCBI taxonomy): Eukaryota > Metazoa > Chordata > Mammalia > Rodentia > Sciuridae > Sciurus > Sciurus vulgaris. The sequence continues at coordinate 116,248,482 of NC_136466.1, forward strand.
AGAAACATTAAAACTGGTTCCTTAGTACCTGCTATTCTCAAAGTGAAACCAAGATCTTTATTTTAAAATTAGAAGTACATACTTTGCACCTATGGGAAGCTATGAGGTCCCCACAGCTCTGGGCTAGGCTATAAATATAGGGAGTATTAAGTGATAGATAAAAGCAGAGCTTGATTTGCCTATACACTCTGTGCACCCAAAGGATAGGCAGAATTGTTTTTGTCTCAAGTCTAAAACCATCAATCATGGAAAGACCCTTACTTAGGGATGACTTATTTTTCACCAGTATCAATAAACTTGGAAGCACCAAATTTCCATCTTATAAAATGTATGTCTCTGTTTTAGTATATGTGCTGCCTCAATTCACTATAGCTAGATTGTGGAACCAACCTAGATGCCCTTCAGTTGATGAATGGATAAAGAAACTGTGGCATATATATACAATGGAATATTACTCCGCCATGAAGAATGATAAAATTATGGCATTTGCAGGCAAATGGATGAAATTGGAGGATATCATGCTAAGTGAGATAAGCCAATCTCAAAAAACTAAAGGCCGAATGATCTCGCTGATAAGTGGATGAGGACATATAATGGGGGGGTAGGAGGGGTTAGCGTTAGGGTTAGGGTTAGGTTTAGGGTTAGGGATAAGGAGGGTGGTAAGAATGGAGGAAGGAAGGACTGTATAGAGGGAAAAGAGGGGTGGGAGGGGTGGGGGGAAGGGAAAAAATAACAGAATGAATCAAACAATATTGCCCTATGTAAATTTATGATTTTTAATTAAAATAAATAAATTTTAGAAAATAATAAAAAAAATTATGTCTCTGAATTTCTCACAAATATAAAGAGTAGACTTTGTGTCTGTGCATGTATATGCATGTGCATACATATCCAATAACAATACATAATTAACACCACCTCTCAATAGAAAACCATCATTTGCATTCATAAATAAGCCTTCCACCTTCTTCAAAAGACAGGGCTTTTAGAATGAACAGTGTCACATCCCTGTGAAGAAGACCCTTGTCAGTTGCTATGACATTTGTCACACTTCTACCTGATAATGGTGAACTTGAGAATTAATGGGATGGAGGTTTTACAGAGCACAGCATCTATTTACCCAAACAGAAAGGACAATAGCCCTGAGAATCATGTACCAGAACTGGTCTCTTCTTCCTTTCCTAGTTCTTGCACTAAACAAAGCAGATACAATTTTGGAGCATCTGTCTAGGTAATTAAAAATGGAAGTTTAAAAACTGAACTGGGTAAAACCTTTTGGGCAGGCAGTCCAGGAAGCCTGGTTTCTGGTTGATGTGGCCTGAATTTTGTTTCTCTTGTCTCATACCCTAAGCTGGGCAGATTCACATCCAAGTTCTCCCTGCCAGCTGAGCCAAGGCTTTGAAGGTAGGATCCTGGTTTGCTGAGCTGCTTCTCCTTGCACTGGGGTTCCACCTAGTGTGGCATGGGCAAATGGATGATGATAAATTTGTGGGAGTTCACACTGCACAGGACTTCTTGGTGACTCTGTACCAGAAATATTGCTCAGAGTTTAGGTAGCTTTGAGATTTAATACAAGAGACAGTAAGTAAACATTTTCTTTGCTTTGTAATTTCTGATAGTATAACAATTATAGTTGTCAAAGACAACTACTGGTCATGTACATAAGCATCAATATGTTTAAATATATCTATGTTTAAATGTATCTGTGTTTAAATATATCTATGCCCTGCATTTGAGCAGTGACTGTTTTTCAAAAATTTACAAAGATCTGCAATCTTTGGGACAGGGACCAAATCTAATTCACTATTTTATCCCTAAAAGTTAGTGTAGTATCTAGCAAAGTTATGCTATAAATTATAGCTTTCAACATAAATATTAAAAGAATAAAGTATAGATTCAGTCTGTTTCATGTGTACACATATTTTAAGGTAATTCTAATGGTATAGAGCCTGTTCCTTATATTTATGTTTAAGTTCCAAAGTTCTTTAACCAATCTTTATATTATTACCTGTAAGGAAACACAGGGTCTTAGGTTCCCTCAATAAAACCTTCCCTGCAAAACTTGTCAAACTTAGTACAATAGTGAAGAGTTGAAATTACAGCAAAAATCTTTTATCCTAGGACTGCAAAATTAAAACGTCAGCTTCATCTCTTGCTCAGCAGCAGCTGTGGGAAGAAGCACTGATACTGCTAAAGAGGAAGCAGCACAAACACAGTGCTAGTTAGATCTGTTGTTTCCTTGAGCACAGTCTTTGGTGAAGTATTTAACTATGGTCCTTTATTTCTTAAGTTGTGATGACAAATGAATATCAAATCCTGAAGGAATCATCAAGACCCCAGAAACTAGACACAATCCACAAGGTAGCATTCAATATAGTCTATGCAGCTACCAATAAATTTAATTTATATTAATGGAGGAATTGTGAGTGGTCAGAGGGTCCCTTATAAAGAGTATAGCCAGTGAGGGCACCATGTCTTGAAGGTCCAGGAGACCCAAGATCTTCTTGACCTGGAATCCAAAAATCCTGAAAGAAAGCACAATTCAGGGAAACAAATTCTTCATACAGCTGAGAATCTTTCCTAAGCAAAGCAAAGGAAGGTCAGCCCAGTTCCATTAATTTTCTTCATTTAGATTTTGAGCACAACTGACAGAAAAATCAGAGAATGACTAAAGAAAAAAAAGAAAAAAAGAAAACTTTTCAATATATTAAAATCAAGTACACTTTGTTTAATAGATCCTCTATCCATTTCATAGGAATGCTGGAAATATTCTTTTTCTAATCTTAAAAATGCTAGTTGATCTGTTCACTCTCTAAAAGAACTGGTTTTACTTCCAAACACTGACTCAAGTAAATGATTGCCAGGGTTTTATATTTCTCTATTTTGTAAAATTAGAAGAGTTTATCAGAAGAGTTACAGAAATGATTGATATTTTTGTGCTATGTAAACCCATTAAAAATTTCCCAACTACTATCGTCATCTTATTATTTTCCAACATGACTTTTAGTACTCAAAAAGAAGGATATAATCTGAATATATAAATTCGGAGATGATGTAGAATTATAAAGACTTACTACATTTTCTCAGTTTTACTTAATTCATCATGTATGTAAACTTAAGGTACATTGAGACTCACTGGTTTAAAATGAAGTGAGACAGTTTCCCTCACTGGTATAGGAAAAGAGCACATATGTAGGAAGTTATTGATGTGGGTAGGTCATTGCCCTGGAGATTTTGATGGAAAAGATAACAAAATTTGAAACGAACATCAGCCAGTCTGTACAATTTAAAATGATTACAGAATTGTGCCTTGTCTTTTTGGCTGTTCTGTTTACTGACATTTACACTGGTCTTTAAAATATCACCTATCTCAGCCTGCATGTGCTAATTTGACCCAGAAATACTCCCATGTAAGAATGTACACAAGATATTAATATGAGAAACTTAAAACCCCTAGGTAGGTTTCCACAGTTGAAATGGGACTCATATTTAATAAATAAACTTTTCAGCTCATTAACAGTTGACTCATTTCACATACTCTACTGCACATTAGACAGAAGAGAACATTGTGTTCTTCACAAGGCCCTTTGGTTGTGTGTGCACTGGGATTGAGTTATCATGCCGACTTGATTTACTTCTGTGTTCCTACATCAATCAAGCCAGAAGGGTGTAATTAGAAGAAAGACACTCTTCAGTATTAAAAGTGTAATTGTTGCAAACCAGGTTGAGAAGTGATTACCAGGGTTGGAAGGCTTCTATCATGTGTTCCTCAGGGCAAATTCTCAAAATACCAAACCATTAGAAGGAATTCTTACTCAGGTCACTAAGATTTACTTTCAGTCCTTCCTGAGCAAAGTGCAAAAGGCACAGGTCTCTAAAGCAATCTTAAATGTCTGAGGTCAATTATTTCTTGTTATAATCCATTTGTTTCCTCGGTTGGTGTATTTGTTTACATTCACAAGATAATTGTGTGTTTGTTTCCAGTTTATAGTATTCTCGACATTTTGAAAAAAATACTTTTATGACAGGCTTAATTAGGGCTTTTCCTTCATCCCAGATCACTGGTTTTCTTCATGTTTGTTTGAGAAGAACAATTACTGGCTCATTCTGTCAATCATACTTTACAAATCAAGCCCTTTGACCCTTCAGGCAAGTCCTGGTTCTACTCACAAGACCCTCTACTAACCCAGTGCTGTGAGGGGTTGGGGTACTGGTTCAACGCTACCATTAGACTATTTCAATGTCAGTGTCTGTTCTTGGTCAGCATTTAAAATTTATGTCTCAATGACCAGAACTTTCTTTTGTGGATCCACTTTCACCCTTATAGACAGCCCACTTCTCTTCTTAATTGCTTTCTACTACAAGAGTGCAAGGAAACTCAGTATTTCTTATTGAAATATAGGCCTTCATGATGTTCTATAGACATTCCAAATCTCTGAAACAAGTGAATTAACTGGTTGTGATTTGGGGAGGGGTACTTAGTAGGGAGTAGAATGCATCATTAGCTTTTAAGCTGCATGCAATTACTGGGTTTTCCACTTTCCCTAACAATGGTAGACCTCTCAGAAAAGCATTTTTTATTGATACAATTGTCCCAATATTTTAATAGTGTGTGCATGTGTGGGAGGGAAAATTGCAATATACCTCTTCTCTTGAAAAATTTAAAATTTTCAATTTTTTTCCTTTTCTGAAACATTACTGTACCCAAATGCTTCTATTCAACCCACCTTTAACAAAGCTTTGTGTCTCACAGATGAAAAGCATCTAGGTACCTACTGTGGTACACTGAGCTCAGTTACACTGTGCTGCCAGGAGACCCAACTGTGTTAATACCCTGCCTGCTGCCCTCCAAGATCATCTTCTTGTTTCTTCCAAACGCCTGCCTCACATAAACTAAGCACTGTATTAAAATAGGTATGTTATAGTCAAAGTAAATTCTTTCCTGGAGAAACAAAGAAAAGAGAACAATTAACATGTTACAAATAACATAGAGAAAAGAAACAAAGAGATGAGGGATATGGGTGGAACTACCCATTAATGGAATAAATCACATCTAAGCCCTTTTAGTATATTCTTGGGCAAAGGAAAAGAATAATTATATTACATAACTCCAATGTTCACATGTATAAATAACTGAAAATTTAGGTAATTAAGTGCCATTTAATAGAGAATAGAGGGAGGAGGAACCTGGAAATAGGGAAAGGATGTTCACAGTTTAGAGAACTCTGTTCTTCTTGAGATTTGTGATCTATTGTTTCTAAAAAACACACAGTGAGATTCCTGAACCCTGGACTCCACTAAACAAATTCATCTTTTGCTTCTTTTCTGCAGACATCTTTCTATGCTGATTCTCAAAATCCCTTTAAAAAATCCTCATGTATACTAATAAGTGCATTTTAAAAGGTTACATTTTATGAGATCAACACGGAGATCCATTGTTTCTTTTTTTTTTTTGTAAACAAATGGGATACATGTTGTTTCTCTGTATGTACATGGAGTAAAGGCGTACCATTTGTGTAATCATAAATTTACATAGGGTGATGTTGTTTGATTCATTCTGTTATTTTTTCCCTTCCCCCCACCCCTTCCACCCCTCTTTTCCCTCTATACAGTCCTTCCTTCCTCCATTCTTGCCCTCCTCCCTAACCCTAACTCTAACCCTAACACTAACCCCTCCCTCCCCCCATTATGTGTCCTCATCCACTTATTAGCGATATCATTCGACCTTTGGTTTTTTGAGATTGGCTTATCTCACTTAGCATGATATTCTCCAATTTCATCCATTTGCCTGCAAATGCCATAATTTTGTCATTCTTTATGGCTGAGTAATATTCTGTGATATATATATACCACAGTTTCTTTATCCATTCATCAATTGAAGGACAACTAGGTTGGTTCCACAATCTGGCTATAGTGAATTGAGCAGCTATGAACATTGATGTGGCTGTATCTCTGTAGTATGCTGATTTTAAGTCCTTTGGGTATAGGCCAAGGAATGGGATAGCTGGGTCAAATGGTGGTTCCATTCCAGGTTTTCTGAGGAATCTACATATTGCTTTCCAGAGTGGCTGCACTAATGTGCAACCTCACCAGCAATGTATGAGTGTATCTTTTTCCCCACATCCTCTCCAACAACTATTGTTGTTTGTGTTCTTGATAATCACCATTCTAATTGGGGTGAGATGGAATCTTAGGGTAGTTCTGATTTGCATTTCTCTTATTACTAGAGATGTTGAACATTTTTTCATATATCTGTCGATTGCTTGTAGATCTTCTGTGAAGTGTCTGTTCATTTCCTTAGCTCATTTGTTGATTGGATTATTTGTATTCTTGGTGTAGAGTTTTTTGAGTTCTTTATATATTCTGGAAATTAGTGCTGTATCTGAAGTATGAGTGGCAAAGATTTTCTCCCACTCTGTAGGCTCTCTCTTCACATTACTGATAGTTTTCTTTGCTGAGAGAAAACTTTTCAGTTTGAATCTATCCCAGTGGTTGATTTTAGCTTTTATTTCTTGTGCTATGGGAGTCCTGTTAAGGAAGTCTGATCCTAAGCCAACATGTTGAAGATTTGGACCTAATTTTTCTTCTATAAGATGCAGTGTCTCTGGTCTGATTCCAAGGTCCTTGATCCATTTTGAGATGAGTTTTGTGCAGGGTGAGAGATAGGGGTTTATTTTCATTCTGTTGCATATGTATTTCCAGTTTTCCCAGCACCATTTGTTAAAGAGGCTATCTTTTCTCCATTGCATATTTTTGGCACCTTTGTCTAGTATGAGAAAATTGTATTTATTTGGATTTGTGTCCATGTCCTCTATTCTGTACCATTGATCTACCTGTCTATTTTGGTACCAATACCAGGCCATTTTTGTTACTATTGCTTTGTAGTAGAGTTGAAGATCTGGTATTGCGATACTCCCTGCTTTGCTCTTTCTGCTAAGGATTGCTTTAGCTATTCTGGGTTTCTTATTCTTCCAGATGAATTTCATAATTGCTTGCTCTATTTCTGTAAGGTACATCATTGGGATTTTATTTGGAATTGCATTGAATCTGTATAGCACTTTTGGTAGTATGGCCATTTTGACAATATTAATTTTGCCTATCCAAGAACATGGGAGATCTTTCCATCTTCTAAGATTTTCTTTAATTTCTTTCTTTAGTGTTCTGTAGTTCTCATTGTAGAGGTCTTTCACCTCTTTTGTGAGATTGATTCCCAAGTATTTTATTTTTTTCGATGCTATTGTGAATGGGGTAGTTTTCCTGATTATTCTTTCCAAAGATTCATCACTTATGTATAAAAATGCATTAGATTTATGAGCATTGATCTTGTAACCTGCTACTTTACTGAATTCACTTATGAGTTCTAAAAGTTTTCTGGTGGAATTTCCAGGTTCCTCTAAATATATAATCATGTCATCAGTGAACAGGGATAGTTTGGGTTCTTCTTTTCCTATTCGTATCCCTTTAATTTCTTTGGTTTGTCTAATTGCTCTGGCTAGAGTCTCAAGGACGATGTTGAATAGAAGTGGTGAAAGAGGGCATCCCTGCCTTGTTCCAGTTTTTAGGGGGAATGCTTTCAGTTTTTCATCATTTAGAATGATATTAGCCATGGGCTTAGCGTAGACGGCCTTTACAATGTTAAGGAATGTTCCCACTATCCCTATTTTTTCTAGTGTTTGAGCATGAAGGTATGCTGTATTTTATCGAATGCTTTTTCTGCATCTATTGAAATAATCATGTGATTCTTAACTTTTAGTCTGTTGATATGGTGAATGACATGTATTGATTTCCGGATGTTGAACCAACCTTGCATCCCTGGCATTGTATTTCTATGTATAAAGAGTGAATGACTGAAAACCAAACTTTAACTACATTACCATTTATGATAGCACCAAACGTGAGATGCTTAGGTATATATATTTTAAAAACATGTTCAAGGTCTTCCTATTAAAAAGTAACAAATATAATGACCCAAATCAAAGAAGACCTGTATAAATAGAAAGATATACCATGTTTATGGACTAGAAACCTTAACATAGTAAAAATGTCAATTGTCAACTAAGTAATTTATAGAGTTAATGAAATTCCTACCAAAATTCCAGCAGGATCATTGGTTAAATATGGACAAGCTGATTCTAAAAAAAAAAAAAAAAAAAAAGTGCATTCTACTGTCATGTATAACTAATTAGAACAAATAAAAAAGAAGAAAAAGAAAAAAAATTATATGAAAGTGCAAAGAAACTAGAACAAATAAAACAATTTTGAAAAAGAACGAAATTGTAGAAATCACTCTATCTAATAAGACTTACATGGTTTTGGTGTATTAGTTTTAAAATGGTAGATTCATCAATCAATGCCCAGAATAGTAGAGGGTCCAGAATAAATCCATACAAATAATGGTCACCTGATTTTGACAAAAATATCAAACCAAAGATAAAGGATAACTTATGATGACAATTGGCTATCCATATGCGAAAATTGAATCTTGGCTTACACTTCAGACATTACACTCAGAGTAGCTCAAAATCAACAAAGATGAACATGTAAGATTGTGGAACCAACCCAGATGCCCTTCAGTTGATGAATGGATAAAGAAACTGTGGCATATATATACAATGGAATGTTATTCCGCCATGAGGAATGACAAAATTATGGCATTCGCAGGCAAATGGATGAAATTGGAGGATATCATCCTAAGTGAGATAAGCCAATCTCAAAAGCTAAAGGCCGAATGATCTCGCTGATAAGCGGATGATGACATATGGGGGGGTAGGAGGGGTTAGTGTTAGGGTTAGGGTTAGGTTTAGGGTTAGGGATAAGGAGGGTGGTAAGAATGGAGGAAGAAAGGAATGTATAGAGGGAAAAGAGGGGTGGGAGGGGAGGGGGGAAGGGAAAAAAATAACAAAATGAATCAAACAACATTGCCCTATGTAAATTTATGATTTTTAATTAAAATTTAAAAAAAAAAAAAGATTCTAATACTACCAGATGAAAACATAGGAAAATGTCCCCATGAGTTTTCATCAAACTAAGTGTTCTTAGAAATGACTTTGAAAAGTACAATCCATAAAAATAAAAGTTGATTAATTGGACTCCATCAAATTAAAAACTCTTGTTCTGCCAAAGGGTCAAGAGAATGAAAAGGCAATTACAGACTGAGATAAAGTATTTGCAAATCACAAAAATGACAAAGGACTTGTATTCAGAACCTCAAGAACTCTCAAAAATCCAATGAATACCACAATTCTCCCTTGTATGTGGAATCTAAAAATGTCAAATTCATAGAAATAAAAAGTAGAGCAGTAGTTACCAGAGGCAGGAGGTGGAGAGTATACAGGAAAAGGGGAGACATTAGTCTTAAAGTACAACATTTCAGTTAGGCCAGAGAAAAAAGTTCTAATGATCTAATGCACAGCATGGTGACTATGGTTGATGATGATGTATTGAAAATTATAAAATCTCCAGAAGGATATTCTAAAGGTTATCATTGCAAAGAAAGAATAAGCATGTAAGATATTGGATTAATTGACCTGATTTAATAATTCTGTCATGTATATAAGAATCATAACATCATATTGCACAAGTATTGTTCAGTTTAAAAATAATTAAGTAAATAAAATCAACTAAATTTAGAAATGGGCAAAAGAATAAAGAGGATTTCAGGATGGCAATTTATTACATGAAAGGAAGCACAGTATCACTAACAATTAGGAAAATGCAAATTAAAATCCCTATGAGATACCACTATACATTTATTAGAATGGCTAAAATAAAAGATACTGATAATGCCACATGCCAGCAAGGATTCAGGATAACTGGAACATCTGCTGTGCATTGCTCATACATATCAGTATACTCACTCCAGATAAAGAGTTGGTAGTTAAAAACATACTTATTGTATAACACAGCAATCTCACTCCTGGGTATTTACCATAGAAAAGTGAAAATTATGTACACATGAAAACTTGTACATGGTTGTTCTTTTCACCTTTACATGCAATATTATATGTAATAAACAAAAATGCTATGTGACCTTCAACAAGAGAATGGAGTATGGAGTGGTACATCCTTACAATGAAATACTACCCACAATTTAAAGGAATGAACTATGAATACATGCAACAAAATGGATAAATCTCAAAGACATTATGGTGAGCCTAAGAAGTCAGTCTCAAAAGTTTGCAGGTTGTTTGATTTTATTTCTATGACATTGTCAAAAAGACAAAGCTATAGTGATGGAGATTAGTGGTTGCCAGTGGTCATGGACTAGAGAAGGGTATGAAATAAAAAGAGCATGGGGGCATTTCTATGGGATTTATGCATGTGCTCTGCATACTGATTTCAAGTGGTGATTTAATAAATCTATATATGAGATAAAATCCATACTGCTATACACTAAAAAGTAAACTTTAATGTATGAGCGTGTTTAAAATAAAAAATTTTAAAACACTGCATTTGTCACTACAAATTTTAAAAATTTCCATCCACACTCCAGACAATGGAGTGAGTTCTCCAAGCACCATGAACCTTGCAGTTAGCAGCCACTAGAGTGTCAGCTAGTGGGTGAGGAGAAAAGTTTATCTGGTATCGATTCTTTCTCTTTCTGATCAGTCCTTTGGTCAATAGCCACATCATCAACACCTATACTGTGGATAAAGAAAAAAGGACTGTCATGCTGCCATTGTCAAGAAGACCAAAAGAGGAGAGAAGATACCACTTCATGGTCCATGATAATATTGTTCAAGGTAAAAGTTGTGGGGAGGGTTTCCATGAGGTTGAATGAGTTAAAAGAGGAGACAGGAACAGGACATTCCCTCATTATGTAGTATTCGTAAAGCTTACCTGCATCACATTCTAGTCCAGTTTTTCTAGATGTTTGTGATGCCCCAGTATCACCCTCACTCAGTTGCCTGGATTTGGCTTCTTATGTCCTGTCCTTGTCTTCTGCCTATATTCTTCACTGTACCTCTCTGAAAAAGAGAAATCATGAGGTCCTATCAGGGATTTATTTTAAAAACAATTTCAAAGAGTATTTCTATGTATAGTACACATGTACCTCCATTTCTCATAGCTTCTGTGTATTTAGTCCTGCACAGTCATTACCAGGATGATTTTTAGTGGATTTTCTTTTTGGTTTGCATTATGGAAATTTCTGAAGTATCCACAGATTCAAATATGAAGAAATCATTTAGGTGATAGTTTTAGTGCTAAGTGTATTATATTAAACTCAAATTCATATACCAAAATACTTAATCAGAGCGTTCATTCAACTAAAAGCCAGTCCTTTTGGAGGAAAACAGCCTTTTACAAAATGCTGGTAGTCCACTAGGGCTTAACCATAAGAAATAGGTAATGAAGTCAACATTACTTTGTTAGCTGCATGTTTGGGGAAAAAAATGTATAATAGATATTTATAGACCACAAAGGAGGAAGGCTGGTGGTTACAATTCTTAGTCTAAAGGTCCTGCATTTTGTTTCATTCCTCAAAGAACAATTTAAAACACCTCTAAGGAAAAGGATTCCTTGACCCACATTCCACTTATCATCCTATTTCCTATACAAAAATGTTCTTTATGTCTTGTCTTTTCCAGTATAAATATGAATATCTTGGCACTTCAAGACTATCGTTTTAATTTTTACAAAATGATTGATTTGTTTTCCAGCATTTTTTTAATGTAGGAAATAATTGTGAAGGAAAGAGGAGGGAAGGAAGGGAGGGAAGGAGGAAGAAATGGAGAAACAGCTGTGGACAAAAACAATAAAACAATTCTTCCTAGCTAATGCCAGCAAAGGCGCTGTTATATCTGAAGGTGACCCCCAATGACGCGTGTATCAAAGGCTTGGTTCCTAGCCTTTGACACCAGTGGGTGATGGTAGAACGTTTAGGTGGTAGAGCCTACTGAAAGGAGATTAGATCATTGGGGGTTTGCCCTTGAAGGAGATGTTGGGACCCCTGATCCCTTTCCTCTCTCTCTGCTATTCAGACATCATGAGGCGAGCAGCTTCCTCTACCATGCTCTTTTGCCAGGATATACTGCCTTGTCACAGACCCCAAAATAACAAGACCATGTGCCCATGAACTGAAACTTGTGAACCATTGGGCCAAAATAAATCTTTTCTCCTTATAAGATGTTTATCTCAGGTATTTTGTCACAACAATGAAAAATGACTAGCACAGGTATTAATCACAGACAGCATGCCACAGTGTGAAGGGAATATGCACAAACTCCATCTTCTGTGCCTCTTTTCTGTGAAGAGCAGGTGAGGCCAAAGTCTCTAGGCCTTTTCATGGACCCATTATCTTGTCTAATTACAGTACTTCTTCTGAAAGGCACTGCTAAGTTAAAATGCTTCAAACCAGATGTTTGTGAGGCTGAAACATTCTGGCCCAGAAAACTGCGTTCTCTTCATCTAGATGACATAAGCACTGGCCTTGGCTGTACCCAATTTAGACATCGGAAACTCGTTCCATTTGTACTATGCTATTTATCTATTACACTCATTCAATTTTCCCACATACCTCTCCCAATTATCTACCAATTTAATCCATTTAATCTATCTCTACTACCATAAATATGTTCCCCTTTAGCATTTACTAGCATTTGGGATGAACTTTCAAGGGCCTCTAACGGGCTTTGTGATTCATTTATTTTTCCTCTTCCTGTTCAATTTTGTACTTACCACTCATCAGAAAAAATGGATGCTGCTGCTATAGACAAATGCACTGGCAAGAACCTAACTACACAATTGGCCATTTAGTCCTGAAAAACAGAATAATGGCTGCAAAATGGGTTTGGACCACAGGGCAGAAGCCATACTTAAACCTCATTCAGCATAGCACCTGCCACAGAGCTGATGTAGTGAGAAACTGTGTCATGATGAGATGCCTGAGGTCTGGGTGCCATTTACTGTCCTTTCCATTATTGTCCATAATGGCAGTGCTTTCAAATGGAACAACATTCCTCCTGCCACAGATCAAAAGGATTTAGAAAAACGTCCTCTCATCCTGTTTGAGAGACCAATAAAGTAATAATTCAATTTTCTCAATGTTGCTGGGACCTTGCAGCTAACATTAATTATTATCTCCAGGCACCAGAGGAATTAGTGCTTCTAAATGACAGTGAAGTACATTCGTCTCATTTGTTTTGCAGGAAAATTTGTCCATTCTGACTCTTGGGTAGAGAGCTAGTCTGATTCCTGTGACTGAGACATTTCTTTCTGGATTATCAAATATCTCTAACTTTCTCCTTTGACAATGACCACTTGGTATAAAAATCCTAGAGGTCAACATGTACTCAATTTAACCTGTGTCTTTCACAACAGCCCACATGCCATCTCTTTATTTTGAAGGTTAATCTCACTCTTTCCCTCTCTCTCTCTCTCTGCTTCTATCTCATATATATATATATATATATATATATATATATATGTATATGTATACATGTGTGTCTGCACATACTGTATAATGAATATAGACATATAAAATGAGTATAGATACGATGAGTATGTGTATACGTATGCATGTATGGGTGTGCATATATATCTATGCATTTGTACTCCATTAAAACTATTTCTTTTATATGCCAAGAAAAGTACCTCTGTTTTAGAGATGGAACCCATGGAACCTGAAAAATTCCACCATTTGCCACTATGAATAGGATTATTTTATCCTATGGAGAAGAAATTATTTAGCAATAGCTCAAAACTCGATTAGAGGATTACCAAATTCATGAGAACCTTGTAAAAAGTCAAACTCTTGAGAAACTTAATTATTCATTAGGCAGCTTCATTTAAACGGGTTCCCCCTTTAAATGAAGTAGCCAGTTTGGGTGGGTAGGGGAGCATCTAAATGATGGATGGACAATTTTCCCCTCGTGCATTCAAGTCAAACAAAAACCATAACCACCTGGTATGGATGACCACCACATTAGCCTTCGCCCGCTAAGGTGGATTACTTGGAAAGTAGATGGAAGCAAGGACTGCTAGCTAATTATTTAGTTTGTATATCTCCCCTCTTCCTTCCAAACCCTGATCTTTTATTCAGGGAGGCAATGCCCAGCTAAAACATTATACTTCCCAGTCTTTCTGCAACTAATAGTGAGTAATGAAAATCAAGTGAAAGCAATTGGGCAGAGCTCCTGGGAAAGCTCTTTATGGAGAGCTGATCCCAGGGGAGGTGTATTTTGCAGCTGCCTCCACCACTACAAACCGTTCAGTGGTGGAAGGCAGCGTCTGAGTGGTCATCTTAGACTGCTCTAAAGATGGATGAAAGGTGTTGAAGATGAGAAAGTAAGTTAGAGGCGCCAGGGCCCCTGATAACTATGGTCCTGATTTCCCATCTCTAGTCCTGGTATAGGGAAGAAAAAAGAAACCTGTCTTTTTAATCTCCTACTTATTTATGTTTTCCGTTCAAGGATTCTGTCAAAGCCAAGGTTAAATACTGATCGAGCAATCATTAGAAGGCTACAGAAGCACTCTACCTCTTAAAATTTGATTATGCACTTAAATTTATATAGAACAGTTAGAGAGTATCCTTGTCCTAATTTAAAAACATGTTTTAAGAAGTAAGGCTGACTTGAGCACAACTAAGTAGCAACCCTTCTTTTGGAAATGGACATGAGCTCACGCAACACTCTAGGCTTCTGGGACCGAGCCACTTTCCGTGGTATTGTTTTCTCCTTGAAAAGACCGTGAGGTCCTTGGAAGAGAAGATGTGTAATTCATCAATCGAGTAATCAAGAGCGTCACAGCTCTGACACAATGAGCACGCCCGAGAGTTCCCGGCCTCTCTGCTTGCCTCGTACAGCTGCGCTGACCCGCTCCGCCTGCTGCCCACTCCCCCCACCGACGTTCTCAGAGGCTCCCACGAAACCGCTCAAGGACTTGGGCTTTCACAACAGAGGATCAGGACGAAGCAGGAGAACGGGGTACATGAATCCAGGGACTCGCCAGGGCAAAGGCCAGAGCAACACTTTCTTCTTAAGGTTCGGTAGTTTTTTCAAAACTTCACGATCCATTTCTTCAGGGTCATGACTCTAACATAATAACACGCTCATTTCACCTGTTCAGCTGCTTGAGTTTTGACAGATGTATGTTCCCTTGCCACCACTACCACGAAACGCTTCAGCCAACCTCGGTAAGCTCGCGGGTCCACTTGCACTACCAGGTCCAGGTGACCACTGCTGGGTTTTCTGTTCCTGTAGGTTAGTTTTGCCTGTTTTAAAATTTCATATAAGTGGAAACATGAATCATATTCTCCTTTGAGTCTGGCTTTTAACTAAGCATGAGGTTTTTGAGATTCACCTGAACTTTTTGGTGTATAAGGAGTTCATTCATTTTTCATGCCAACATAAATAACATTTATTAAGAATAATCACTACTTTTAAAAAATAACATTGAGGTAATTAACTTCACTGCACCTGGCAGATAGTGGGCCTACTAGTAGGATTAACCCTCCTCTTTTTTCTTTTTCTTTTCTTTTTTTTTTTTTTTTTTTTTTTTGTTTTGTCTTTTTAATCTCAACCAAGCTACCTAGGGCTTGTCCTTTAAAGTTCATATATTTTTACTGCTGAGTAGTATTCTTCTGGAGTGAAACAGTAATTATAGAATGGGAGAAAAATATCTGCTAACCCCTATAACTGAGCAGTAAAACAAATAAATAAATAATGCAATTTTTATAAAGGCTAAAAACTTGAGTAGATACTTTTTCAAAGAAGACATTGAACAATGAGTGGATTAAAAAAATTCAGTGTCATTAATAATCAGAGAAATACAAACCCAAACCCCAATGAGATAACCTGATATCTGTCAGGATGGCCGTCATCATGCACCAAAACAAATAAAGGCAAGAAAATTTGGTGAGGATGTGGCGAAAAGGGAACATTTGCACACAGTTGGTAAAAATGCAAAGTGGTGTAGTTGCTAAGCAAAAGTGTGGCAGTTTCTCAGAAGCTTAAAACTTGGTACTTGTGTTCTTGATGATGGACATTCTGATTGGAGTGAGATGGGACTTTAAGGTAGTTTTGATTTGCATTTCTCTAAATGCTAGAGATGTTGAACATATTTTCATATATCTGTTGAATGATTGTATTTCTACTTCTGTGAAGTGTCTGCTCAGTTCCTTAGCCCATTTATTGATTGGGTTAATTGTTTTTTTGGTGTTAAGTTTTTTGAGTTCTTCATATATCCTAGAGATACATACAAGCAACAATAAATGTTGATGAGGATGTGGGTAAAAACGTACATTCATACATCGCTAGTAGGAATGCAAATTGGTGCAACCATTGTGGAAAGCAGTGTGGAGATTGCTCAGAAAACCTGGAATGGAACCACCATTTGACCCAGTTATCCCACTCCTCGGTTTATACCCAAAGAACTTAAAATCAGCATGTTACAGTGAAGCAACCACATCAATGTTTATAGCAGCTCAACTCACAATAGCTAAACTATGGAGCCAACCTAGTGCCTTTCAACAGATGAATGGATAAAGAAAATATGGTATATTTATACAATGGAATATTACTCTGCTTTAAAGAAGAATGAAATTACAGCATTTGCCAGTATAGGGATGGAGTTGGAGGATATCATGCTAAGCAAAATAAGCCAATTCCAAAAATGAAAGGCCGAATGTTTTCTCTCATATGTGGATGCTTTTTCACAATAAAGGGTGGAGGGACTAAGGAAGAATACAGTTACTTTATATTACGTAGAGGGGAGTGAAGGGAGAGGAGGGGTAGAGGGATAGGAATGATAGTAGAGTGAAACAGACATTATTACTTCATGTACATATATGACTGCATGACCGATGTGATTCTATAATATGTACAATCAGAAAAATGAGAAATTATACGCCATTTACGTATGATTTATCAAAATACATAAGTGCGTTCTACTGTCATGTATAACTAATTGGAACAAATGAAAAATTAATATAAATTTTTAAAGTTTAAATATATCATGATTTAATTGTTTATTCATCTCTTGGTTGTCATTTGTTTCTAGCTTTTGGTTATTTTGAGTGAAATTACTGTAAATATTCATGTGTGTGCTATAGGGCAACATATGTCTTTCTTGATAATCTACTGAGTGTATTTTAACTTTATCAGAAATTGTCAAACTAATTTCTAAACTGACTATTCCATTTAACAGTTCCAGCAGCATGGAATAAAGCTTCCAATTGTTCCACAACCTTAAAAAAGCTTGTTACTGTCAGTTTGCTTGTTACTTTGTTTGGCATAATAAGATGTGGATATAGTATCTCACTGTAGTTTTTTTAATTAGCATTTTTATTTATTCTAATTAGTTGTATATGACAAAAAATTAATTTATACTATAGTTTCTTAAAATTTTATTTTTTAATTTGTTCTTTTTAGATATACATGACAGTAGAATGTATTTCAACATACTATACATACATGGAGTATAACTCATTCTAATTAGGAACCCATTCTTTTACTGGTGGTGCATTCATATGTGAACATAGGAAAATTATGTCTCATTCATTCTATTGTCTTTCCTATTCCTATCTCCCCTTTGTCTAATCCAATGAACTTCTTTTCTTTCACCCCAACTTGTTGTGTGTTAGCATCCACATATCAAAGAGAATATTCAACCTTTATTTGGGGGGAGTGATTTATTTCACTTAGCATGATCATCTCCAGATCCATCTGTTTACCAGCAAAAGTCATAAAGTCATTATTTTTCATGGCTGAGTAATACTCCATTGTGTATATATACCAGACTTTCTTTATTCATTCATCTATTGAAGGAAACCTAGTTTTGCTCCATAGCTTAGCTATTGTGAATTGAGCTGATATAAACATTGATGTTACTGCAACACTGTATAATACTGATTTTAAGTCCTTTTTGTACATACCTACTTTTCTGGTGACTAATGATACATATCTTTTCATGTTCAACTGGTGATTTGTAGATCTTTTTGTGTGAATTGTCTGTTCAAATATTGACCATTGTTAAATGATTTGCTTAACTTATAATTATTGAGTTGTTTCTATATTCCAGACACAAGTGTTTGATTTTGGATAGTATCTGTTATTTTGTCTTTGGGTTCACTGATCTTTTCTTCTTTAGTATCTATTATGTTAACTTCATTTTGTAAATTTTAAAATTTGTGCATATGTATTTTTTCAGTTCTAACAATTTTGCATTTCTTTTTTATATCTTCCATTCCTCTACCCATGTTTTTGTTTTGCTTTAAATTATGAAATATTAAAAAGAGCTCTGTAAAGCCTCTTTTTGTCTTTGTCTGCTAATTCCATCCTCTCTGCCATTTCTGGGTCTCTTTATCATAACTGAATTTTCTCCTGATAATTGGTCACATAATTTTGCTTTTAAGTTCTAATAATTTTGGATTGGATGCTGCCTTATGGACCCAATTTTCTTGAGTATCTGAATTGTGCTATCTTCTTTTAAAAAATATGGTCTTTTAATTTTTCATGTGGTTAAGTCGAAATGGTCAATTTAATCCTTCTAAGATTTGGTTCTGATCTTTCTTTGAGCAGGTCTGTGAAACTTTGGTAGTCTCCTGAATGTTTTAGGTATCCATTGAGTCTCTGTGTTTGGTTGGTCAAAAATGGCATGTTTCCCAGCCTGATGTGACTCCTAGGAATTGTTTGGCTTTTCACTACCTGGTTATTTTTTGTCCTTCTGGAGTTTCGCCTTGTATACTCACAGTTTGATTTTCACCCAAAGGTTCCAGGAACCTTCTATGCAGAGTTCTGGAGCTCTCTTTAAAAAGCTTCCTCCCTTCTGGCTCTCTGCCTCACCACCAGCTGCCTCTCTGATCTCTGTCACCTCAATTCAATGAAATGCCATGCCCTCTTTGGGTTTGCTCTTTCTGGGTGAGAGACACTGAGCACTTACAGATAGAAACCTGGGTCAGTCAGAGGGCTTACCTTGCTTGTCTCTCATGGGACACCATCCTGACTGTTATCCGATGTCCAGAATGAATTGCTTTTATTTTTTTCCAGGTGTGTATTTGTTTACAGGGGAAGAGACAGTCCATGACTCTGTTATGATCAGAAGCACATACTTTTCTTATGGTTATGTGTTGTGAGGGCTGTTAAAAAGAGATATGTTGGGGGAATTGTTTTGTAGAAGGGCAGCAGATGCAAGAAAACAGAATTTGAAGATGACTCAGTGGACATGTGCTCCCTTCAGACTGTGGACATTTGCCTTTGACATTCCTCAGGAATCAACCATGTAGATCATGACTTTATAAGCATTATATAATATTGACAGTATAGATTCAAGAGTAAAATAATGGAATGTTTCAGATTATAAATGAGAGAAATAACCCAGCTCATTTAGAATAGTAAACCCTGAAAAAGGGATAGAATTGAAATAAGATGGAAAACATGAGGATAGGCTTGTGAAGCCACTTCCAAGTCACCCAGCTGCCACCAATGGGGTGAATCATCAAAGCTTAAATCAAATTTGAACCTGCTCACGTTGAGTAGTTAAGCTCTGTGTGGATGCCTAGTATACATTACCTCCCTAATTAGCATTGCATGTCTATTCTGTCCATGCAATAGTATCTGTTCAAGTCCTTCGAAAATGGTAATGACCGTTACAAATAATTACCAATATCTTATTAAGCCGTGTGTTATGGGATGGAGGTCAGGCAGAATTGCTACCCCAATTCTCAACAGCTGTTATCAGAAGAGTTCTGTTATTGAAATGAGCAGAATCCAAACTATAAAGAGTATTACATGTTTCAAGCATAACCTTTAACCAATTAAAACTGCCTGACTAACCCAAGAGTGATATTCAATGATACTACTTTTATACTTAGATTTTCTATTTTAATAAGTCACTAACAGTTTTAGTAGATGTTGCAACAAATGAGTAAATATGATCCAGGCAATGAATGTGCAGGCAGACATTCAGGATAGCATGAAGAAAATGTGTTTCATTCACTCCAATGTAAGAACCAATAAAATTTTTGACTGATTTTAGATGCATACATATAGATATTCATAGCCTACTGGGAATAGCATCTTTATGTGGCATAACTTGCAAAGACCTTAAATCTCACATATGATTATATAATTGGGAGAACATTTCAACATTGTGAATATTCTATACTCCATATATCAGATGATTATATGACTTAGTGAAAAAAAAAATCCCTACCTATTCTGGTCACAAATGGGTCATGAATGCCACATACTGACTTGAGAACATGATTTAATTTCTCTCTAGACATGAGTTTCTCCACTCTTGTTTGGCTTTATTGTCTAAATTACCAGACAAATTGGTGGAAGGAAGGAAGAACAAAAGGTTGTCCTGGGAAAGCAAATATTCATTATGCTTAAGGAAAAACAATTTTATAATAACATGGAATTACTGCCACACAAATTGGCCCCATCTCTAGAATGAAAAATTAAGACTGAAGACAGAAACCAACATGGCATTAAATTCTTTCAATTTCTTTCAGGAAAATAGGAATCATCAATCATTCTCACTTTTTTTCCTTTCCTATGGCAAGTAATTCTGTGGCTTATAAGATGGCAGTAAAATTATGCAGAAAAATTCCACTTAGTTGGATAATTGAGTTTAATATTCAAGAACAGGATTAAAAATACATGAGTAAAGAACAACATTTAGTGCAAAGTAGAGAATTTCATTCCTTAGACCAAGAAAATATTTGAACTAATGTTGTTTACTTTTTGAGCTCACTAAACAATTACTTTTGACTTCTATTCCTCCTAGCAGTTTAGCCAATCCTACTAATGAGACTATTTGCCTAATCACAAGGCAAAGCTACTATTAACTGCATGAAAATAGATAAGGGAGGTATTACAGCAACATTTTTAGTTAATAAAATGGAAATAGGCTATTTACTTACAGCAGTATTACCAGTTTCCCTGAACCCTTAGAAGAGTCATGGCATAGAACAAGTTCTCCTTACACAGTGACTGAAGAAACACAGGCAAAGTAGTAGAGATTTCTTATGGGTTATGAAAAGCAAGGAAATCTCAGAAATTTAGAACTCAGACTGGCAAAATATGCAACTTATTTTTAAAATCATTTTACATACTCCAACGTACTGGTTTTTTTTTTTCTATATACAGTAATTTTCTCTTCTACCAAATACCAAAAATTAAAATGTGAAAGTAAGACTCAGACTCTAGAGCTCAAATTAAACCTGAGGATGAATTCACAAAATGAGGAGACAATTTGAATATGAAGTCTAGGTGTTCCCAGAGCATGCAATGGCCCTGCAGGTAGTCACTGTATACACCATCTAGTACTTGATGTACCAGCGCATTGAGCAAGGTGAATGTTTGAACCAACCTTCTTCTCTCTATTCTACTTTCGTTACTTCCAGTCTTGAGGGTGTTTATTTAAAGCTCCCTTCAGTCTACTTGAGTATCCAGGTGGTTATGCCTAGCTGTAGATAGCTGTGGATTGATGTGAGCTGTAGGATTTTAAATCAATATGCCTAAGTTTGCAATCTCAATTCTATATTGGAAAGCTTTATTCTTGTATCAATTTGAAAAAAGTATTCTCTGGAGCTGAGTGCAGACTTGAGTAAGCCATTGGGCTCCTGGGCTTATGGACTGGCTTCCATCAGAAGGGGATGTTTGGCAGCGCCCCTGCCCCTTCCATGTGTATGCTGCAGTCTTCATCACCTCCAGCCAGGCACTTCTTTTTGAGTTTTTGTCTCCATGGCAGTAAGATAGAGTCAGTAATAATAAGTTCAGTTTAAAAACTATTTACAATAAAGAAAAAATTGTCTAACATGTGCTTTGATTTCCTGTGAAACGATGTAAACATGGTTGGTCCTTTGTATTCTGAGATCCCACAGAGATCCAAAGAGATTTCTCTTATGACCTTGCCTTAGACATTAAATTCATCACTTCTGCACTTTCTGGTCATTAGAGTGAACTCATTTTGTACATTGTACATTCCACATGCAGGAGGGGAATTTAGCTTCCACCTTTTGATGGGAGAACAGTCAAAGATTTTGTGGACGAATTTTAAACCCACTGAAGAACTTTTCTTCAGGTCTTATCTGGTTACTGCTACTGCTATGCCTAGCCATCCACTAAGAGATGAATGACTCAAAAACAAACCCTGATATGACACCACACCCTGGGGAAATGACCAGACACTGGTGGAGAAGATTGATTTCCTTGTACTTCTAAATCTGGAGGGAACAAAAATTTAGCCTCATTGCAGTAGACATATATTCTGAATATGGATATTTCCTGCCAACCTACAATACTTCTGTGTTATCACAACCTATAGTGGATTTGGGATGTTTTGCTTACTTTCACTGCATCTTACACAAAATTGCTTCTCAGTAAGAAACTAAATTTACAGCAAAAGAAATGTAATGATTGTATCTATGTGACAGAATCATGTCATGGCTACCTGAGGATTCAGTTTGGGTCAGATAAGAGACAGTGCTTTGAAAGATTAGAATTATATATTTTTGAATTCAGGAATGTTCTACCATGAAGCTGCATCTCCAGTCCTTTTTTTGTTTTTTTAATTTTGATTTCGAAACATGTTCTTGCTAAATTGCCCATTCTGGCCTCAAACTTCAGCCTCTTGCTTCAGCCTCCCCAGTCTTTGGGATTACAGGCATATGCCACTATGCTCAGCTAGAATTCTTTTCTGAAGAATATAGACTCTGCTTTGAATCCATAGCCAGTGCTTCTCCCATCCCCCAAAACAGAATATACAGTTTTGAGAATAAGGAATGGAAATAGAATTGTCTTCCTTCAACACTGTATCTAATAACGCAGAGATCTTTACTTCCCATTAGTACAAACTCAGGCTCTGTTGGCTTATCAGTCTTAGTTCCCCAGGGAGAGATAAGATGAGGATTATTGTTCTAGCTAGGGTGAATATCAGCTCAAGGTCACCTTCTCCTTGACCCTTTACTGAGTACACTCACTTTCATCATCAACACACCTAGAGACTTCATGACTCCTTTCTTTGGATTTCTTCCACATCTTAGATGTAAATCACAACACCTACACATTTTTACTGTGTTTACTTCTTACACATCTCACTTTTAAGGACATGGTCTTATTTCTTTTTATCCTCAGCAGTTAACATGGTATAGGTACTGAAGTGTTTAGGGGCTAGAT
Organism: Sciurus vulgaris; assembly: GCF_902686455.1. Classification (NCBI taxonomy): domain Eukaryota; kingdom Metazoa; phylum Chordata; class Mammalia; order Rodentia; family Sciuridae; genus Sciurus; species Sciurus vulgaris. Next base: position 116,271,605 of record NC_136466.1, read on the forward strand.
GAATGAATGGTTGAATGACAGATTGGCTTATGAGTAATACGATGCTTTCCAACAAAATAATTTAAGAAACAATTAGATCACATATATGGTTATGGCTCATAAAACATAGTAAACTTTAACCAGTTCAACAACACCGTATCTTTCATTGTGCATGAAATAGGAAAACTTTCTTACTTACTTATTTTACAGAATCAAGAAATGAACGCCCAAAACAGTTAAATTGTTCACCTAAAATTACAAAATGGTGAGGGAAAACCAGGGTGAGGCCCACATTGTCTCAGATTCAGGCTAATATTCTTCACAATGTCTGTCATATTGGTTCTCAAAATTCATATCAGATTTAAATAAGTATAGTGGATAATTATATCCATGAGCTGCCAGTATACATTAAGTAGGCATTTTTTTATCCACCCTCAGAAAAATAGACATAACTATTATTTAGGGTATTTAAAATACTCATTTTATTTAATGTTTGTTACAAAAAAACTTTATTAGAAATTCTAGTAAGAAAGAAAAAGGGAGAAATTCAATGTCTTTTGAATGCAGATATCTACTTAATCACTGTTATGCCTGAATCAGGGACAGATCCAACTAATAAGGTCTCATTCAGATCTAAATACATCTCTGGTAGTTTGCATCTTGCTATACTTGCATCATGCACTAAAATGATTAAAATGTGATACTTTATAAATATTGAAAGCATATAATTATATTGAAAAGAGACTGGTCATCCATGCTTCATAATTGTAAAATACTTAAATTGTTAGATTTATAAACATCAAGTGCAAAACTTAACCCAAGTAATTTTTTCATTACTTTTTCATGTATTTCTTTCTACTCACCTTTTATATGCAACTACCTGTCCATTTGTCAATGATATCAGTTAAATTGTGGTACACAAACATTATAAAAAAGAATGTGTCTCATGCCTTTTGGCAAAAGAGAGTGATCTAGGTTCTGGTTGCAAAATATTGCCTGATGGATTCCTTTCTTTTTCTTGACATACAATTAGAATACTGTGTTTCCATTTTACCCTTGGGAATGTGTCATTTGCTCATCTATGCTTGAATTCTGGAAAATTTATCTGGGATAGTGTCATCTGAAGTCTCATAGTCTGAAATTCTGCTTATACAATCAATTTCACAACCATCATTAAAATTCATCAAAGTACTGTTGTCCTTTTGCATTTTTCTTCTGATTCACCTACTAATTTTGAAAACTTTGTCAATTTTTTCTCTACCATTTTGGAAAAAAAAATTAAATTCTTTGTTCTCAGCTGTATTTAATAAAAGATAAGTAAATAAATAAATAAATAAATAAAATGTAAGGATGATGGCTCCAGACTTCTTTTGTACCTTCTTGAAAGATGATACTATGCTTTAAGAAAAATGATTTTTAAAAAACTCTGAAAGATGCAGTAGTGATGATTTATTTGACTATTATATTACTCCTCTAGGCTATTCGATCATTTGTTCTCAGCATGGCCCAGAACTAATTTGTAAGCAATGATTAAATAATTTCTAAGATGATGAAAAAGCAAAATGTTTCAAGATACTAGAAAATAAGATCTCAGAGATTGCATAATGAATCCTATATTCATAAAGGAGACCAAGAGGAACCAATATAATCTGCAATAGAAAGTAAGTTTTATTCTGCCTCTTAAAATAAATAAATGTTTTCTTTGTTCTTTGGAAGATCTAAGAAAAAAATAAAAGTCACAAAATATAAACTTTTACAAACAGAACTACTCAAATAAGAAACTAAAAAGATAAAATTGGGTCCAGTCTGTTGTATCTTTTCACTTAAAAAGATCTATCCAAGGCATTGAAACAGTTGAGGGGAAAACAATGGGTCTGAAGAGAAAGCACTGACTATTCTCCTGGCCTGGTTCCCAAAAAGACCTTTATCATGGTCGCTACCTGCCTACCTGCCTCAAGTCCTGCACGTCACTGAGTCCCACCTGTAGACAGAGTTCTCTGATTTGGCAGAGCCTATCAGGAGTAATCCTAGACTGAGTAAAAGAGTCTTGGTGGGCGAATAGCTCACCCTGTAGAGTAAAAGAGTCTTTTCTCACAAGTGAAGGTTTTTCCTTCATGAACAGCCTTTCCAAAATGGCGGGCAGCCCTGCTGGGCTACCTTGGTCAGCTCCTCCAGCAGGAAGGGCATTTTTATAGAGAAGGAAATGGAAACCATGAAAGCAACATTCCAATTCCAGTGCTGAAATTGAGAAGATGGCATGGTCCAGAAAGGATCCACTTGGCATTTCAGGTGTGCCTCGACTTCCCTTTGTGCTGGGCCTGTCCCTCCCCCGATTCCTCTGGTCCTGGCTTAACTCTTCTCATTCTCAATGCAAAGTCACAGGAGCCATGCTGAGCAAGAGGCAGGAGACAGATTTAAGAGGTTATGGAAAGCTCTCCTGGTGTATTGTTGTCACTCTCCTGAGAGCTTCTCCAAATGTTTTATAGCCTTGGAGCTTACTAAACCCTTTCTCAGAGACAGCATCTTTAAACTCGTACTTTACAAATTGAATAATCTGTCTTATATGATTTGGCCACTTCAGCATGACTAGAGTATAAATTCTTTCCATATATCAAAAGTTCTATTATTTGTAGTCTTCCTGTTCACATGAACTATCTTCTTATTAGATCATAAGCCTACAAAATTACTGTTCTAAACATCATCTGATTCTTAACCACTTTAACTTTAGAATTAAAAAAAAAAAATTCCAAAAATATCTTTTCTTTCTGTCCTGAAAGAGCAATGCACCCTTAAGGCTCTTTTTAGTCTACCCAATATATAAATAAAGATATATGAACTGTTAGGGCATCAATTTTAACTCCATGGATAGGAGGATAACTCATAGTTTGGTCAAAATTCTTACATGATGGGAGCAGACAGAGTAGATTTTACTGTGTTTGACATAGCATCTTCTCACCCCTTTACAATCCTGCATTCCATAACCATAAACAGAAGGGCTTCATAACTACAAAGGGTTTCTCTGCCCTTGTACAAGAATTATAATAGTAATGTGAGCTATATCATGTCATATATCATATCATGTTATGTATTACCTATGTACATACTCATATAGGAAGTTTCATCTTATTTTTAATAATATTCTTTAAAAGAACATTAGAATCCTTACCATTTTCTCTAGAATACAAAATATTTCCCATCTCATGAAGAACAATAAAGACAAAGGGCTACGTGATCTATTCGTTGGCCTAAAAAGTTAGTGGAAGGTGACTACAGATGGGTAATGAGACATGTCTCTGTGGGGAGGGAGCAGCTGTGCACCTTGGTGATTACATGAACATACACGTGGGACACATTTCCTTAGAATATTCACAAAAAATAAGTAGTTATAAAAATTGGTGAAATTGGAGTAAGATCTGCAGTCTGATTACTTGTATTACATCAACACCATTTTCCTAGTTTTGATAATGAACTCTGGTTATATGAGATGTTACTATGAGGAGTGGGGACCAGGTAGCTGGTTCAAGAGTAGAGGGGCCCTCTCAGCATTTTATTTGCAACTTCTGAATCTATAACCAGTTTGAAATAATCCTACAGTCTGTACAATCAGGAAAGTGAGAGATTATACTCCATTTATGTATGATTTATCAAAATATATAAATGCATTCTACTGTCATGTACAACTATTGAGAACAAATAAAAAATTTTAAAAAGTGATTGGAAAGGTAGTGGGTTCATTGCATCATTTACTCTGCTTCAGAGAAACTGATGGACCATGCCTTAGCCATAACACGTTACCTGTGCAAAATGCAAGTCCTTTAATTTGAAAAACTCAGTAGGGATCAGAGTCAGCTTCACTTATCACTCATCACCCTTTAAAACTCTAGTTAAATTCTACAGAACATAAGTACCCCAAAGTGAAACTCAAGCAGGTGTTTCAGTTGACTTATAAACACAGATACCTCAGAATTTGAAAAGCTGTTAAGAGATTTATGACCCAGCCCTGGACCACATGGTCACTAGACAGACCTGTCTTTCTTGAAGCACTTTTCTGTACATGTGTGCTTTTGCTTCAGTGCATCTTCTCACCCTGTCTCACCCCTTTACTTGCTAAAAATAATCAGACTGTTCTTGGAAGTCCCTGGATTTATTCTCCAGAAATTGGATGTTGGGCAGCCTGTATGGAGACCAGCAGGTGTGTCAAGGATTCCAGATGGAACTTACAAATTCTCCCTCTGTGTTCAGGTGAGCTGGAGGTGCATGTGCTATTTGAGGGCACATCAGGAACCCCAGCTTTATACTTGGCCTGCTGTCACCAATGAATCCCAAACATATCCTAGCCTGAGGACATGGAAGTGTGTTAAGGGTGAGGACAGGAGCAGGTAAGGGATGCAAACACAAGCGATTCACTATAGCTAAACTATGGGAACAACCTAGCTGCCCTTCAACAGATGAATGGATAAAAAGGATGTGATACATACACATCCTTGTGATATTACTCAGCTTGAAGAAGGGTGAAATGATGGCATTCTGCAGTAAACGGATGGAGCTGGAGAATATCATGCTAAGCAAAATAAGCCAATCCCAAAAAAACAAAGGCTGAATGTTTTCTCTGATATGTGGATGCTAATTCACAGTGCGGGGGAGTGGGTAGGGAAGACTAGAGTTACTTTTTTTTTTCTTTTTTTTTGTATTGTAAACAAATGGGATACATGTTGTTTCTCTGTTTCTACATGGCGTAAAGACATACCATTTGTGTGATCATAAATTTACATAGGGTAATGTTGTTTGATTCATTCTGTTATTTTTTCCCTTACTTTAGATTATTAGGTAGAAGTAAATGGAGGGAAGGGAGGGGTATGGGCAGAGGAAGTATAGTACAATGAACCGAACATTATTACCCTATGTGCATATATAACTATACCAACCAGCGGGATTCTGAGAATGAATTCTGAGTGGGAAACATGAGAAATTATACTCCATTATATATGATGCATCAAAGTGCATTCTACTACCATGTGTAACTAAATAAAACAAATTTAAAATTTTTAAAAATAGAGCTGAGAGAAAAAAGATGGAAGCCTGTACATTAAGGAAAGTTTCTACCATCTCTCTGGGCCTTGGTTTCTTCATCTAAAACACAAGAGTATTAACTGGAAAACACAATAAAATCCTAATATTCTGTTATTTGAAACACTCTAGTAAATTAAACAAATAATCAAAAAAAAAAGGCAGAGAAAATAATTTTGTAGATCTATGAGGTACTTTTTCCCCATACCTTATTTAGAGAATTCAAATAACAGGAGCAAGGAGAGATTTCAGTAATAATTGTCTACCTGATTTGATTCATAATTAAATTGTACTTATAAGATCATAGTGATTCTATTCCTGGCCACAATCTCCTGTCTGCTTCCCAGAAATTTTTCTGAGTGAGAATTAAGATGAGAGAAATAGTCTGCTGTCCTTGGTCCTTCCTTGTGTACGACCCGCACTGTAAATTTTAAAAAATTTAAAAACTACTGCAGCCTCCAGAGCTGCCTTGTCAATTATGCTGGGGGAAGAATGTTTTCCTATCTTGATCTGTCCTTGCCCTGTGAGATTTATTACCTGTGGAGGCCTCTGGATCACCCCAGTTCATATAAACAGGAAACACACATCCAAGTAAAGAAGAAAAGAAGAGAAAGTTGAATAAGCTGAGCACTAAAGGTACAACACACAAGGAAAATTAGCATGTTGCTAAATTTCCTTCCGTCCAAATTATGTGATTCTGGACTTCCAAAGATTGAAATTGTATATAGCTGATGCAAATCAGCTTCCTCAGAGTCCCAGATCGGAAGTTCAAAAGTCCAAAGTTAAATGAGGTAGAAGTGACCTGTCGTAGACACTAGAAATAAGATTTCAATCTGCCTGGGTCACATCCTTTCATGATAGGTAGGCCCTGCAAATTCTAAAGTGCTGTGGAAATGGAATAATCATCTGGACAAGCCATAATGCATTTAGGAAGTGGTAAGCTGATAAGAATTAAATGATACAGTAAACTGTGATACCACTGGAGGATGTATAGTAATGGGGTGGAAAGTAGAGTCTAAGCTTTCATAGACAATAATTTCCAAAATAATGAAAACTTGTGATTAAGTATGCTATATCTCTATATCTATATACAACACTGCTTTTTACCTTTTTACATAAAATGCATAGTTGAGAAATTGGAGTTAGATACTTTTGGGTCTTCCTAAACTTGTGCTTGCTTATCTGCTGCTACAAATGTATCAAGAGCTCATAGATCATACAGGTATTCTAATAGTGCAATGGTGGCAACAGTGACACAGATGTGGCCCTTTCACTGTCTGCATATTCATATTGTGCCTAGTAGCAGTGACAATCTATTGCTTTATTATTATACTTTTCTTGGGCAAGATATAAGCTATTCTCCAGAATCTATTTATTGGGTAGAAAATGCTATTTGAAAACTCTGACAAACCAGAAGAGGTGCTGATGGCATAGACCTATCAACAAATAAGAAAGAGACAATTGCTTTTTGAGGTTCCCACTATGTGTGGACAGATAAAGAGGAATGATAGAAAATGTATGCTATATGATTAACATACTATGGGGGCCCGACATGTTCTGAAAATTTTAGTAAAGTCTTCCTGAAAAAAGTGAGTTAGAGAAGAAGTAGGAATAAAAAAGTTTGAGCAGAGGATCATTTGGTACCACATCAAAAACTAGAGCATGTGGCAGGCTGAAGACAAAAACCAAGAGTACAATCTTGCTATGTTGGATGAGGTACTAGAATGGATCCTGACCACACCCACAGGGGCCTGCCTGGGCCCACTGAGAATCTTGAACTTGGGCCAGGTGTGGTGGTCCATACCTATAATTGTAGCAACATGAGAGACTGAGGCAGGAGGATCATGAATTCAAAACCAGCCTCAGCAACAGCGAGACACTAAGGAACTCAGTGCAACCCTGTCTCTAAAAAAAAAAAAAAAAAAATAGGGCTGGGGATGTGACTCAATCCCCCACACCCCCCAACAAAAAGAAGAATCTTGAACTTGACCCTGAAAGTTATAGGAGACATAGGAGGATTTTTAAACAATGGAGTAATATGTTCAGATTTCCTTTTTAAAGAAACAGTTTTGTCAATTACATGATGGATGGATTGAAGCAGTGATGAGAACTATCTAGGGACCACATCCACAGAGGCCTTGCAGGGATTCAGATAAGAAATGATGAGGGCCTGGAACAAGGTGAAGGCTATAGAAATGGAAGGGAGAGCAGGGCAATGGGAGCCACTGAGGAGACAGAATGGATGGGGCTTGGGGGAAGGACTGGATGCCAGGGAGAGAGGGAGGAGGGTTTGGGTCTTCCGGGTTTTATGAGCCGATGGACAGTAGCATTGCTCACAATGACTGACCATGAGAAGGATTTGAGGGTGATGAGTTAAGTTCTAGATATGTTTGACTACTAGGGATCCAAGCATCATTGACAGTTAGTGATCTTAGCAATCAGGGGCTCCAGGAGAGAGGCATTCATGTGAATTGGCGATTGTGATCATCAGTCTTGTGATAACCACGGTGTCACTGACAGAAGCTGAGAGAATACCATGAAGAAATGTAGGAAAGAGAATTTAAGTCTGGGAACACATCCATCAGAAGTGTGGATAAGCAAAGTGGTGCCTGTAAAGACATCTGAGAGGGAACAATCACAACGAACTACACAAACGGAGGCAGGAGAGTACCCAGACAGCGCTCAGCAGAGAAGACTGCAGCAACACCAGGGATGATTGCCCACTGGGCTTGACAACTTTGGCAAGAGCAATTTCAAAAGGGAACCCAAAAGAAAAGACAGCTTTGGACAGACATATGAACTGAGAGTGCAGATCATTAAAAATGAAGTAACTGAAAATCTAGAAGAAGGGATGGGCCATTTATAAAATGGAGTTGGCAAAATGAATGTACTTTGGGGTAGCCATAAAAAGAGTTCAGAACACAGCTGAAGAGATTATCGCAGAACAAAGAAATACTTCTTTGACTGGGTTATAAATAAAGGAGAAAAATGCAGAATGTTGAGCAAGATCTTCTCACGAGGACTTCTATTTTCTCCATAAAAAAGAAGGCAAAATTATCAGTTGCCAGTAAATGGGGAAGTAAGTAAGATAAGAAAAATGAGACTAGTTTTCATTAATTCAAGGAACATCTGCTCAATATTTACAACATGCCAGCCTAGACCAGATACTGAATTCAAGTTGTTCACATATGCATGGCAGGAGAAAGGTCTAGAATGGCAAAAAAGAACTTGAGTAAGAGCTGATTGTTGGCAGATGAAGGGATCATCTCAACCAAGCTGGAGACTGGGCATTACTAGAAGCATCAGTACAAACACTTGCCTGGAGAAAAATTTGCTTTAGCAGTGCCCAGGTTCTGTGTGTGGGAGTAAAGTACAGATGAATAAATGTATCCAGGACTGGATATTATGAGGAGAGTGCAGCAGAAACACAAGAGGGACATGGGGACATGGAGCAGAGAGCATGGAGGGGAGAGTTAGAAATTGAAGTACGCGTGAAACAAGAAATAGAGAAGGAAAGGAACACAGCCTCTGAAATGCTGACAGACACAACAGAGGATTCAGAGCATCAAAGGTCTCAGTGAGCTTGAAGGAAAGAGCTACAGAACAAAGAAGACCAACAGATTGGAGGTGTTTTTTGCTTTTTTTTTTTTTTTTAATTTCGCTCCCTTCCACCAAAGTGTGAGATATGATTTCAGAAGATAAACTGTTGTGGAATGTGGCCATAGGACTGAGTTGCTGAAGTGGAGGCAAGGGACATTAGGAGATTAAGAATCCTGGAGGCTAAGGCAATGGAAATGTGGCCCACAGGGACAAGGAAGTGATGAGAAACACTATGATTCATATGCAGGAGTGGAGTCAGGAAATGGATCATCACTTAACAGAGACATCGACCTCAAAGGACAAACACTTTTACATAAGAATGTCAATGTATTGACCTAGAAATACCCTCTGCCCTGTTGATACCCCAGGGGCAAAAGAATGTAAGGAAATATCAAATTGTCATGGCAGGAGTTTGGAGGACAAATTGAGAGGAATCGCCATGGTAGGGTTGCCAAAGAAAGGGGAAGGGCAATAAGAGGGAGATGGTTTTCCTAAACATGGTTACGTTTCCATCGCACTTAGTACTCATATTGAACAACATGATTGATCTCAAAGCCCTAACACTTTTTCATCCCCATGGACACTGTGGATCTCATGACTGTTCATGTTTATTTTCTTTGGTTTCCACAAAGCTTGGAGACAAAATTTTGGCCTTTGGTTATCAAACTTTAAAGCATACATTCAAAGCAAGAGATATGTACCGGGCTTCGTCCTATTTTACTAACCCACTCCCCTGCTTCACTAATTTTTCCTCCATTTTTTTTCTTGTTATGCAGCTTAAGACATGTTCGTTCTGTTTAAAATGAAACTGAGTACTAAAGAACAAACACTTTAGTCCATGATTAATTCAAGCGTTGCACAAAGAAAGTGATTAAATACCCAGATGCTAAGCAGCTGAGAAATAACATTTATTACCATAAAACTTTTGAGAACATTAATGATTCTACAAGCCATATTTGCTGCCAGGTTTCCATCTCCTACGTATCTAATATTGGTCTTACGTTTGCATAGGCATTGCTAGGCTCCCGGCTTCCATGTGCCTCATTATTATTGTGAGGCACAAAGCCAGGCACTTTTGAAAGTCACAAGAAGCACTAATGACATATACTCCAGGAAAATAAACACATACTAACACATATGGTCATCCTACACATAGATTAATTTTAAAATATGGGCTTAAGTTCCAAATTACACTAATTCTTTAAAAACAAATCCTCCTCTCTGTTGCATTCCTCTTCCTATTTTCTACAGGAAAACAGCTTCATGCAGGAGATGGTTGCAAAGTTATTTGGAATGTCCACAGGGCTCTGCTGACTTTTGACAAAGGAATATAGAGCTACTAATAGTGATGACTAGGAACTCTCCTGCCAGTCAATCAAGTAATTGCTTAGCTCATTATGTTCCTGGTGAAAATGCCCAAAAGGATAGAAATGGAAGAGAGTGATTGAATTTAGACAGCTGTTTTTTTACATTCTCTGCACCACTGAAATTTATTTCACTTGATTACATCTGTTCAGTATGAAAATTAGTCCCATGCATTTGAAATGCATAGTGTAACATATCACATGTGCCCTATATACCAAATACGGATTGAAATCATTTGGGTTGGATTATGGCTCCACGTGAGCTGTCAGAAAAGTATATTCATGGCCAATTGGGTAGTCAGGTTAAAAACAGTTCTTCAAAGGAGCTTTGTCCTTCTTTTAAACACTGCACTATAGCAAACCCTTGCCCACATCTCAGATGGCCCTGTAGTCCCCATGTGTGCCTACCCTCTGAAATGTTACAGGGAGAAAGGCAGGAAGCAGTTCCAATCAGATGAGAATGAGCAACAAAGGAAATTTTTGATAGAAATATGGACTGACAAGTTTCCCATCCTAAAGCAGAGTCCTCAAGACCACCCACCTAGGAAGGAATTTCCCATTCTGAAAGAAGGGCCCCCTTGAATCTGAGCATTTATATTAAGTATCTTAAAATAGCATGTGGAGGCTGGGTTATCTAAGCCCAATCCTCTGATTTTGCAGGCCACTCTTAAGCAATACAACCCTTGGAGATGGTTCTGGAGACTGTGAACACTTTGCCTGCTTCTGACCAGAACTCCAACATCCTGTCTCCTCCAGGCATGTGCCTGAGAGGTGCAGTGGTATCAGGGAAGAAGACCTCTTAATCCAACTGCAAGATTATAAAACTGGGGAGTATTTGGACTCAGAGAGGTTCTGAGAGTGAGTCAAGTGTTAAGCCTGGAAGGGTGAAATAAATCCCCATCTAACATGCGGAACCGAAGAGCTGAAACTGAGAAAGGGGCACAAGGGAGAGGTGCCACAGCCATGCAAAGCTCATGGGAGCCAGCCTGGACATTCCTGGAAGGCTGGCACATGCTCACAGGTGCCTTTTATCTGCTTCCAGTTCTTCTCCTTGTTGGACATCAGTTCATTTTCACATCTACTCAAAACCTGAGAACACTTTGGATACCATTTTATACACTATGTGGTTCAGTTTGTATTAATTTAGTACTGCTGCTCTTCATATTCCTTGAGATAAAAATTGAAAATTAATTAGCTTAAAATTAAAATTAATTAGTAAGTAGTCTAACTCTCTGTACACATCTGAGACTATAACATATTTTAGATCAGTCCTTACATAGAACAAATTTCACAACCACTAAAGTTCATTAATGCTAATAATAATGATAGAAGATGTCATCTTTTTTTAAAAAGTGCCAGTTCCTTCATGTGAACAACTTGTTAAGCAACTTGTGTGTATTTGTGCGCTGATATTTACAAGGAATATGCTACCATTGAGTCCATTATATAGATTAGAAAGCTAAAAATAGGTAAGTGAAAAGAATTTAAATTAATTCACTTAAAGACACAAGACTAATAAGTGAAAAAGTCACCATTTAATCAGCCTATTTAGACTCCAAGATGTCAAACTTCCTAATTTATTAATAAAATTTCCAAAAGAAATCAGTCTAAAAATTTTTATTTTTATAGCATGTGTAGGATAGATCAGCAATACAGAGATTCCAATTAAATGTTTTTCCATCTTTTTTCTACCTTCCCAAAGATGCTTTATCAACATGTGATGATTTGAAGGACTCAAAGCTTTTGACCTGACACTTATTAGCAAGAAATTTTCTTCCACACTTTCAGCTCATAACTTGTGGGTTTGTTAATGCCCTCAATTCTAAAGTAATTTTTGAAGAAATAAAAAGGAATTGTATGTTTCATTTAAAGAAGACAAAGAAATACAAATTTTTTTCTACTTATGTTAAATAACAGAACAAGGCACCAGATGTTCTCCTTTGACTTTGCAAATAAATCATTTATCGAGCCTAGTCAGACAATATGCGAGTTATCATGGATTTTGCAGGTAAATAATCTTTTCTTTGTTAGTAAGTCATTTCAGATTTTATATTTACCAAAGATAAAACAAAACAACGCTTGGCAATTAACCAGGAGAACTTTACTAATGTGTATCTTTTTGCTGTAATAACTTAGTGTAATAACTAAGTGTAATAACTGGTGAGTGCCCTGATCAGTTGATCTGACCTCAATAACTCTCTCTGGTGGTTTCTTTTTCCCACTTACATCCCAACATTCTTCTCTACAGCTCCCAGATTTTATCCTAGTAGTCCTATAAAATTCCATATGAGAGTCGAACATTGTTTTTGAATTTATCTAGAATAAACATCTACCTTTTTAGAATTATTAGGACTGCAGCTCCCCCACTAAGGACAAAGTCAACCAAAATCTTGACTTTGCTTAAGCCCCAAGTGCTGCAAGAAAGGATGTTGAAATACCACTGCTGCTCCACTACTCTTCATGTACAGAGACATTTTCATTACTCTCACAAAGCCTATTCTACCTGCCAAGAAACTGATGCCTATATTTACTTCATTATCAACTAAAGGGAAATTTGAATGGGGTTCATTGGGATATAAACTATAATTTAATCATTTAGGACTCTATAGTAAAGGAGAAGCAATAACTTCCAATATGTTCAAAAAAATTTTAAAAAAAAAAGAGAGAGATGTATTTGAAACAGATTAGCAAAGAACTTCTCATCCCTCCCTAAAAGAGCCAGGTCAATAAACAAGGAAACAAGGAAAAGAAGTCCACTTCTGGTGGGAGATGCTGAGTTTCTTCATAGGTGAATTCTCCTCCAAGTTAACAAAACAATGGAGAGTAGAATCTGTGCCATGAGAGAAGGGTACTCATATTCTGGCCTCAATCACTGTGTAGCTTAAGTAAGTTTTTGGTTTTTTTTTTTTTTTTTTTTTTTTTTTATCTCTCTCACCTCAGCTCCGAAAACGTAAAATAAGGATGATAATAATCATATCTATACACTAAGTTATTCTAAAGATAAAATGAGGTGACATGCCTCGTTGTTTAACCTGTGACTTACATGAAGTAAGTAAGCATTTGTAAAAAGCAAAATTAATTTGCTATTTATTTTCATATGAAGCCCCAGTGCTAAACCTAGTAAATCTGAGGTATTTATTGAGAGAACTAATGGTAAGATTGTACTGAGGTCCTCAGAAACATATTTACATTTTATGTAAACGTGATTTTATTTTATTCTCTGCCTGCCACATTTTCTCTGCTTCAGTCCATTTGCTTTCATTAACTTTATTCATTGTAGTAAATTTTCATAACCATCCTAATATGCCCAAACAAATTATGATGGTCTGAGAAATATATTTGCCAAGGTCTCTGCTTAAATGAAAATTTTCAAGTCCTGCCATCTGAGCTAGATATGATCAGTAAAATTACCTTTTCCATTTGTTAAAAATGTGAGCAGAGAATAAATTCATGAATTTGAATTTTGAGTTGTTATTGGCATGGATATTAACAATGTCCTGCAGAGGATGTGATAGAAAGCAACATGTGGCAGTATTAAATATTTAGGGGTTTTCTGATAGCTCAGGCTGCAGCACTAGTGGGTCAAGAATCACTTAAGTCAATAAGAACAACATGTCCAAAGCAGTTTTACTCATCCTTGCCACACACTTACTCACTTTCTGTTGATGATTTGTATGTACTCCCAGAGTTCACATATCCAGCCCCCCAACATTTGTGCTGTCTTAGGGGGATTGAACCCAGGGCCTCATGCATGCAAGGAAGGTACTCTACCATTGAGCTCTATCCCCAGCCTACCCAGCCTTTTTTTAACTTATGATATGCAAGATTTTGAAGGTTGTTAAACATTCCAGAGAATAAGAAAAAATTATTCTGGGTGGTCTTAGTAAGGGTGAAGGGGAGAAAATTAGGAATGACATAGCAAAAGGGAACAAAAAAAGGCCGACTTTTATCTAAGTATAAAAAACAACTTTCAAACCATACCAAGAGCTAATGTGATAGTACCCAAAGGAAAGTGAAAGACATCAATGATGCACAATAATTTGATGAGGGCAAATGAGGAATTTTAATTCCTCAAACATCATTAATGCAATTTTTAGTTGAAAGCAAGAACATCAAAAATGAATATGACATGTTTACCTTATTTTGAATCTGAAATAAACAGAATAACCAAAAGAGAATGTTTATGCTTCAGACCATGACTTCTACATCACACTTGGAAACCTCAGAGAAAAACAGCCCACCAGTGAACCAGCGCAAGGGCTAGCAAGAATCTCAACTTTTCTCTGACCCTCTTCTCTGGCACAGGACAGTGGACATCTCAGCCAAATGACTAGGAAACCAGGGAAATCTTTTTACTCTAACTCATATTTTGGATACAAAAATCATGAATCATCCCTGAACTGGCAGTAGAAGTATGGAGAGTTGGGAGAGTCACAAGGAGAGTTGTGTGGCCAGCAAGGAAGCCTTGAGGAAGGGGGAACGGAGAAGGCTGAAGGAAGGCCAGAGAACAGTCACAAGGGGTCAGGAAGGGGAAGCCAGAATAGTTTGGGGGTGTAAAGCATGAGGCATGATGGGCAAGGGCTCATCCAAGGAGGAAAGAGTGGGTTCTTGTTTGAAAAATAAAGTTGTATGTTCCATCTAAAATGACTGATGTCTGACAATGGGTCATCCCTTCTCCTTCCTCCACCTGCCCATGTGAAAGCCATTTGGTGCTGAAGGAAAAGATGGTAGAATTAGAGTTGGTGATTTTAATTCATGGTGTTTTTAGTTGTGCATAATTAAAACTCTGCAAATGAGGAATGGGGAGGATTGGGAGATTAGAACAGATAGTATGTGAGGAAGAATATCAAGGAAGAGGAGGAGAATTGTTGAAACCTGTAGGAACAGTAACAAGAAGAGATCAACAGACTTCAGGGATATAAAAGGGAGAGGACAGGATGGCGTGCTGGGCTTGAGGATCTTGGGACATTTCCAGACACAAAACATATGGATAAGGAAATAAACAATACCAATTCCTATAGCTAAAATGAAAAGAGTTCTCCATTTCCTGTGGAAAATTGGAGCCTATTCAAAACTTTGGCAGTGATTTTGTTTGGTTTTCTTTGCAAATGCTCTGCTATAAAATGCTAATACTAAATAACCTCAAAGTTTTAATTTGCAGTCTCAGTTAAGTTCCAGAAGAGCTTCCCCTGTTTTAATTTTAGTACTTTAAATTCTGAAAGTTGAGATCTTGGGATGAAGAAGAGTTAGGCCAACTCTGATCAATAGAAACCATCTTTCTTGAGGGTCCAACACTTCCCGTGGGAATCAGTTAAGCAATGTGCCCCATGTGTTTCCAGTGGGATGATATTCTGGCTAAAGGACCAAGGTCTGGGATTGAGAAATGTGCATTTCACATCCCAGGTCTCTAGGCATTTTAATGAGCAATCACATGAAATCCTGGAGCTCCCTTGACACTAATAATAACACTTAACATCTAGACAGCAACTGAGAATGTGCCAAAAATATTCATCCATGTTCTCATATGATTCTCACTGTAGACATAGGAAGTATTTTATTTCCTCCTTTGCAAATTAAAATACTAGCCACTCAGAGAGTGTATGGAGCTTGCTTAAATTCACACAACAAATAATTCTTCCAACTTCATTTCTGTAAATGTTCAAAAACAATTACTAAAGTAACTTTTACTTGAAATCATTTAATTATATGGCACTAAAGAAATCCCCAAGACAATGTGTAATTAAGAGTATGATAATACAAACATGCATTAGTAATTAATCTGATTGCAAATGTTTTGCTTTTCTCTGTGTATTTAAGAACACAAGTATAACTTGAAAATCTACACCACAAATCTGTTGTATCTCATTTATTACTATACCACAAATATACTATTCTATGTCATTATTTTTAAGAAAGTTTCAGCAAAAGGTTGTGTGCAAACTTCAGGATATTTTGTACATGAGAAAGGCATGAGTGCTCTATAAACATGTTCCACACATGGTCCATAAATTACACCTTTGGATTCCTTAATAGGAAAGACCTTTCTTTTTGGTGTGATAGGTTGGTATAATGGATAAGCACACAGAATTTAGGTGTCTGATGCTGAGCAAGTTAATCTCTGTGTCTAAATTTTCACGTCTGTAAAATACTGATTAAAATAGTACTGGTCTGTTGGGATAGGACAATTCAATGAGCTAAGATCCTTATGGTGTTCAGAACCATACTGATACACAGTAAGCCCTATGTGCATGAGTTTTTTTTGTTGGCTAAACATTGCATATTAAGTTACATGGATTTTTCGTCAATCATCCAAATAACCTGAGAGAAAGGTATAGTTATACCTCCTAGAAAGAAGAAAGAAAGTCTCAAAGAAATCCAGTAATTATCCCCACATCATGGAGTTAACAAATGGTATGGCCTAGCTTCAGCCTCAACTCCGTGGGTCTAATTGTTCTCCTATTTCCATCTAGAAAGCATGGGGGGTTATAGGTCACAATGGCTGCTGGCTCTCATCCTCATACATATGTACTTATAATTCAGGCTTCAATTCTACAAACCTATCATTATTCATGTAAAAGCTAATTTTTTTTAAAATGAAGTTCATTAATAAATTGGTATCTGCAGCCTCACTAGAAACTAGGAGCAAGAAAGCAGTACTACCATGTACTACCGTGCTTTTGCCAGCAATTCTCTGAAGAGACAGGAATTGAGGACCCTGAGTGTAGACAGGAGAAGGTCTTCCCAAGGCCCAAAGGGGCTAGAAATTTTGAGAGGTGAAAGGACAAGTCCACTGAACTAGTGTACACATTTTAATTTCTGACCTAGTACATGTGCGGGTCCTTACCCACTGAAGCAAAACACATCTGGAGAGCTCTCCTACTGTGATTCCGGAAATGGAAAAGATAGTGGAGGTCCCAGAGGGAGATGGCCACTGTGGCCGTGCCCAGGCAGGGCGGGGCCATTTCTAGCTCTGACCTCACAAAGAGCCATTCTGAGGTCAGGTCTCCGGGCGGGTATATAAGCAGGTTGCTGGGGCTGGCTTTTCTCCATAAGTACAGGAAGCTCTTGGTGGTGACCTGTCGGACTCCCAGATAGTTAGCGCTTGGTGGTTGGCGGTCGGTGGTTGTGGTGTGTGGATATTGGTTTTTTGATTTGGGTTTTTTGTTTTGTCTGGTTTTGGTTTTTGATTTTGATTTGTTGTTTTGGCTTGTTATTTTGTTTTCAGTTAGCATCCTCAGTGGGTGTTCCTGGTGAGGATGGGTGTGTTTAGGGAGAATAATGAGTCTAGTGTAGTGTCGCAGGGGCCCTGCTCCTGCCACGAGCAGCCCTTCTTGGACCACTACGAGGTCCTGAGGGCCATCGTGCAGGGCGAGTTTGGCCAGGTGCACCTGGCCCGCCATTGCCTGACGGGGGCAGAGGTGGCCGTGAAGGGCCTGAGGCTGGCGGTGCAGAACATCCCGGTGCTGTCGGAGCCTTACGTGCTGAAGAGGCTGGAGCACCCCAGCGTGGTGCGGCTCTTTCAGGTGATGGCGACTGGGAAGAAGCTGTACGTGGTGATGGAGCTGGCGGCGGGGGAGCAGCTGCTTCGGCGCATCCCGCATGGGGGCATGCAGCAGGAGGAGGCCCACAGAGTCTTCAGGCAGGTCGCGAATGCCGTGGCCTACTGCCATGAGCAGGGCGTGGCACACCGAGACCTGAAGCCCGAGAACATCATGGTGGACGCGGTGGGCCACATCAAGCTCATCGACTTCGGCCTCAGCGCCAGGTTCAGGCCCGGGCAGAAGCGCCACAATTTCTGGGGAACTCTGGCATACCTGGCCCCAGAAATCGTCCTGCGGCAAGAGTACGATGGCCCCCCCAGCCGATGCCTGGAGCCTGGGTGTCCTCCTCTACTTTATGTTGACAGGGAGCCGCCCGTTCAGGGCCCCCACCGCTCCGGAGGTGCTGATGGGGATCGTGCAAGCCAGGTTCCACGTGCCCAGCTCGGTTCCCGCCCACGCACGGAGGCTCATCCGCCAGATCCTGACCGTCAAGCCTGAGAAGCGGCCCACAGTCCAGCAGATTCTGCAGCACCCGTGGCTGCGGCAGGGCGAGCCATGTCCGCCCCATCGTCCCAGCCAGGCGCTGCCCCAGCGCCCAGACCCCGCCCTCCTGACCGTCCTGTTCCACCTGGGCTTCGACCCCTACCACACCTGGCTGTCCCTGGCCAAGAGGAAGTTCGATGCGGCCATGGCGACCTACCTGCTCCTGAAGCACCAGCAAGGCCAGGGGGTAGGGTTCGAGTTCCAGGGCCGGGCCCAGCCTCCCTGGCTGAGGTCTCGTCTGCGCCCCGAGGACCTGTCCCCTGTCCCTGTGCTGCCCCAGAGGAGCGCCAGCGAGCCTGCCCTGAGCACCTTCCCCGGGCCCCCTGAGGGTCCGCTGCCCCAGGAGGCCCAGGAGCCAGGCCTCCAGGGCGTCAGAGCTGCCAGCCTGCCAGCCGATCCTCTGCGCTGCCCGCCTGCCCGGGCCCCCACCCTCGGCAGCTGCTTGCGGTCGGACTCTGACCTCCACCTGGCAGACTCCTCCGCGATCTTGTACGCGTGGTCCAGGATAGACAGCAGCAGTGCCTCCTCCCAGGACACTGCCACACGGCAAGGCCACGGCCACACAAGTGCCTGGAAGCGGGTGAGGAGGACGATCTGCGCCTGCCTCCGAGGACTGTGCTGCTGCCTGCCGTGGGCCAGCTCCAGAGTGGCCCCGACGCCACGGAGGAGAAGCGGGCCACACCGTGAACGGCGAGCCTCCCAGGAGCTGGAGAGCTGAGCCAGACCGCGTCCAGGGATGCCCGACTCTCCTCTGCCCCCACCTGCCGAGGACCTCAGAGGCCCTTCTGCCTGGGACACTTGGCCCTGCCTGCCCCGCCTGCCCTGCCTGCCCCTCTCTCCTTTCCCCCCATTTTTCTCACTGGCTTCTTAATAAATTGCTTTCAGACGAAAAAATAAAATAAATTGGTATCTGACAAAAGTATAAGATTCACAAAGTTACAAGGTATGCTGCAATGGTATGGGATTTTAGAACGTATAAAAGCTTTTCATAGAGAGTATCTCATTTCATTTTCAGAGCAAATGACTGCCGCCTGTATTTAAGGTTGGAAAGTCAGGTTCAGAGAGGTCAGATCCTTCAGAAATTTCTGGGCCCCGTGGTTTAGAGTCCATCCTGATCCCGGAATGTGCTTCTTTCCTCTTCACACTTCCATCTTGCAAATCTACACTTAACTTTCAAATCGTTTCTACTTTTCCCTGAGAAAATTAATGTGATGTTGCTAACCAGATGTGCCCCTGCTGAGCTAGTCACCAACACACGTCCTTGTGTCTCCACCATTGGATGTTCTCATCATATATGAAGAGGACTCACATAACCAATCCACTTTCAGTCTATGACAGAAGCTCCCTGAAGCAAGGCTCATTCATTAAGCGGCTTCTCTAGTGAGTACTAATGGAATAGTTAATGGAAAATAGTGGAGTATAGCTAAAAGAATTGTTGAAAATATTTTTCATTAAATTTTCTTTTATGATATTTAAAAGTTGTATTTCCTCACCTATCATTACTAGAAAATTAGATGTAATAAAACAAAAAAAACTGTCTTTTCTAATTTTACTATTACTAATAAAACCTACTTTGAGCAATTTTGAATATGATCATGTTCAATCCTTTCTCCAATCAAAAGTAAAGTGAGCATACTTAGTATTTTTTAAGTTTCTTGTGTAAAAGCTTTTGGGAGCATCAGTGTGAAGTTAGAATATTTTAATATTTATTAAGCAAAGGGATTGAGAATCTTGGCCATGTTTTCCCCAACTGCTTACTATATCCTAGGAAAAAGATCAGAAGGAACTTCCCTGAAATGTTACTTTACAAAATTTCAAAAGTACCTTCTTCAAATTGCTATTCAGCAGAAAGAAATCACCAGTTTCAGTTCACTTGGGACCTATAAATCTAGAAATCAGGAGAAAAAGCTTTGCATCCACTGATTTGAATTGGGTAATGCAACTGAACAGTTTCACTGGAATATTTCAGAGTTGCAGTTCTAAGTAGAAAATAAAAATAAATGGGATATCATGATATTTATTACATCTCTGAGAACCTTAAGCAAGTCAGATTTCATATCCTCTGGGGAACTAATGTCCATTTAGGAGCTCATCTCAGCATCTCCAAAGAACAAAGCAATTCCAGGACTAACTTCAAAGGGATTCATTTAAGCAGGGCTTACAAAGCATTATGCCACAAACACTTCAAATCAGTAGGTATCTTAAATCAATTATGCCAATATCATTAGCTAGGCAATGAAAGTGAAAATAATCCAATTTTTTCAGCTCCATTATTCCTCCTTTCACAAACTGGAGAAAATTATGTTATTATCTGTGGTGCCGACTATTGAGATCGGAACCCTTAACTTTCAGTAAGATTTAAATCAAGTATATTTAATGTGGGCCAAAATGGGAGCCCTGGAGGAGGGAGGGTTCTCTCAAACTGATTCAGTTTGAGTTTGAGATACTTGCTTTAGTGTTTAATTAATGACCTTGTGACATGTTTTGAAAATAGCAATGTTTCTAACTCCCTTAGCAATGTCAAGTCCAAGACTTCCTTCTGACTGCAGCCAACTTTGAGTTTAAATTCCAGTTCCATGGATAATAAAGAAGCAAAATTTCTGTTACAGGGGCTAAAAAACTTATTTCCACCTCAGTGACCAACTGTGTCATGAAAAAAGGAACAAAATATAAGGAAAGTGGAATGGGAATGGAGCAGAGCCTAAGCAACCAGGCAAATTTGTCCCAGGCATAATACACAGCAGATTATCTGAAAACACTCTTGCAACTCTCTTTACATTCTCCCATAATAAAAGCTCAGGAGTAACTAGACTTAAAAGAAGAGGCCCTGCAGAGGTACCTCAGCAGTGGCCAGAAAATAAAGAAAAGAAAAAGGATAATGCTACTGGTGAAAAAAATAATTACCCAAAGCATTCACTTTTGTATTCTATGAAAGGATTTTAATGTCACTTTCTCAAAAGCATGCCTAATCCATTTCCAACCTGAAAGAATATACTTTACATCAGAGAAAGGCAAAGTACTCGTTAAATTACAAATGCCCCTTGGAAACATCAGCTTCTTCTAGCTGGTTGCACATTTTCCTCCCCCTTCCATCCACCATATTGGTTTGAGTTAATGGCAGAAGGAAATGAATTACTAAATGGTAACTAAAAGTTCTTGTTGTTTTGGAGCTCTAGAAGTTTAAAAACATTGTTACCCATACAGCTATGTCAAATCAAAGTCTTTAAATTTGAAATGCAATTAGATGAAAAAAACATCTAACTCCAAAGCTCTTGAGAGTATTTACCCATGTAAAATCTCAAAGTTTCTAGCCCCTTCCTCTTCCTCCTTTCCTTCAAGCACAATTGCTTCAGATTAAAATATAATAACATTTAGTGTTCTTTTTCTTTTCTTTTCTTTTTCATTAATAGTGTGCCAGCATTGTATTTTCTCTTGTATTTTATTGCAAATGAGGGGATATATAACATGGCTTAAATAGATTATGGATTCATCTGGAAATTTAACTACTCTTTATGATGTTGCACTGATGGAGAAATACATTGGTGCTACACATAATTCAATTTCAAAATAATTTCCAAATAGAAGTCATGGAACAGATGCAAAAGACTGACAAAGAATCTGACAGAGTATACTACTTACTAAGGACTAACAAAAATATGGAGCTCCCAAATGAGCTTGCTCTTTCATTTCTGGCCATTAAAACCTGGCATGGTGTGGAACAACATAGCGTTTGGAGGCAGATGACCCAAGACCAAACCTTAGCTCTGCAACAGAGCAACTGAGAAACTTGTCACCTATTCTTTTAGTGCCTAAACTTTTTCATCTGTAAAATAAGGATGATTATATTACCTGTGTTATAGAGATGCTATGAGAATTTAGTGAATTAATTTACATAAACTTCCCAGAACAAATTGGTAAACTCTTGATAAATGTTAGAGATTATGTTTATGGTCATGCTCATGATTTTGGTATCAGACTCCAGTTCCTCTTCTTCTTTAGTGCAACTCTCACCAAAACTCACATGTATCTGTATACATCAGGGATCTCAAAAAGATTTGATGGTACTGAGGCATGGTATGTGCAAGTTGGAAGGCAGGGTGACCTGCAGAGCAACTACTGCCATTGTCCAGGTTAATAGGGTCTTAAATTAACCAGCTGCTATGGGAATGAAGATTCGTAGACAGGGCCAGAGGATATGACACACTCGAAAGGTCAGCATGGTAGCCTTATCCCCTTCCCAGCATACACGCAATCACTCCTGATAAAGCACAGAAGCCAATCAGCAATAGGAACCAGCACTGACAAATGGCCCCTCTGCCATGTTCTCCAGCCCTTGCCTGCTTTCTAGAATCTCCAGCATTCCATTGTCAAAAGAAGTTGGAGTACACAATGCCCATGGTCTCTTGTAGTTCTTAAGGAATGTTATTTGGGGCAGGGGAAACATCAATATTTGCAAAGTATTTTCCCTAACAGAAAATAGGATGCTAGAGGCAGGATGGGGGCAGGCATTTCTTCACAAAGAAAACAATCCCAGAAAATAGGGTGAGATATTTTCTCATTAAAATGGAAGGTAAGACTATAGATATGATTTTATTTTCTGAATTGTCTTCATATTTCAAATATCTGATAATTAAATCAATAACTAAGAATGATAAATGCAATCCAGAATGGAATGAAGCTAATAAATAGAAAAGAATAAAAGTATAACAGTGAGGTAGGGGATGTACATCAGCAAGTCTGACACAACTCCTGCTTTAGTTCCTGGTTATAAGCTTTTGCCTGAGGAATTGAATCTTGATAGATGGAAGAGCACATAAGGTGGGGCAGTATAAAGTGTGCAAGGTGATTTACATTACTGCCCATGGAATGGAATCCTAGTTGGCTGGAGCAAAAGGAGCTGGTTCACTGAGTTTTACTGATTTCTTCTACAATGAACCTCTTAGCCAAGCATGGTGACACAAGCCTGTAATCCAGCAACTTTGGAGGCTGAGGCAGAAGGATTGCAAGTTCAAGGCCAGACTCAGCAACCTAGTAAGGTCCTAAGAAACTTAGTAAGACCCTGTCTCAAAATAAAAAATAAATAAATAAAGGACTGGGTAAGTGGCTCAATGGTTAAGTGACCCTAGGTTCAATCCCTAATATCTAAAGAAAAAAAATTAATACAAAATATACCTCTTCACACTCACATTCTAAAATTTCCCAAGTTTTGGGACCAAGTAAGGACCCAATGTACATATACCTCCTGTGTAGGTCACCTCCTGGAAATCTTCCTTGACTCTGGGCAGAGTTAGATGTGTGCCCTCTGTGCTCACCGGCTTAGTAACAGCATATACACCATACCACAGGGTGCTGGGACACATCACTCCTGTGCTCTCTGGAGCTATTCAGGACTCCTAATTAAACATAGGGCTTAGTGGGTAAACCACTCTAGAGCCTGTCTCCTGACTCCTGTGCTCCTGGATTAAGCTGTTGAAGCGCTCTATCACTCTATCACTGTACCTGATGAACATAAATACACGGTGATGATATTCTTCCCTTTCTGCCCCAGAAAAAAATTGCCTTCTCCATAGTCTAGTTTATGAATTTTTTAAACCTGAGATGGATATCAGAGTTATTTGGGGAAAAATTTTTTTAAAACATTCATAAAGTTATATGGCTCCATACCTGACCCAGTGAATCAGCATCTCCTCCTCTGAGGCCCAAGGATCTTTTGCTGAGGTGGAAATTAAAACTACTTCGAAATGGGGCAATTCCCTATACCTTGAGGTATAGGCTTTACTGTTCAGATCCGAGGATGGAGCCCTTCCAGCTGCCCAAAGCTAGGTTTTTTCCCAAACCTCTACCTATAGACATCAGAAAACATTTGATTAGGAAAGAGACAGCTCTGTGCAACAGAAAAGCATGTAGACAGCAGGGTGCAGGGAACAGAAAGTGAGGACCAGAGTCCAGAGTGCCTCAGTGACACCTAACTAATGCCTAGATTCTGCACAGAGGGCCAGATCCTTACTATCAGAGAGGCAGCAGTCAGCTGGTGGCAAGCACACAGTCTAGAATCACACCCCTATTTCCAACCCCAGCCTTGCCATTTACCAGTCAGGTGACTTTGAGCAAACATCTTTTCCTCCCTGTGTTTGCTCCTAAGTCAAATGGAGATCACAATGGCACCTCCCTCCCAAGTTGTTATGAGGAACAAAAAAGATAAAATTCAAAACATTTTTGGGCCAGTGCCTGGAATGCAGAGAATGCTCACAAAGTGTCATCCTGTACTGTCATCACTGTTCCACTCTCGTATTTCCTGGACGGAGGCCTAACTGCAGGAATCCCCGCCTGCCCAATATGCAGACCGACTTGTTGTCAAACACTGGGCTTCCTTCTGCTCCAGGGTCTGTATGTTCTGTGCTTTGAGAAGGTATCTATCAGCAGCAAGTCCCAAGAGGCCAAAAGGACATCAAAACAAGTGCACAGTATCTTCTTTCCACCATGTTAGGTCAGACGAGTCACTATCTGCCTGAATTATGCTGGAGAATACACCCCCCAGCACCAAGACTCCCCTGTATCCTTCCATAAAAAGCCCTCTGGACATGCAATGACTGTATATAATATTTCTGTTTCCATTCGTGGCTCATTCTTTTGTATATGGGCTAGAAAAGGATTTTTTCAGAAACATATTACTGAATTTTATTTCTCTGGATCTTAAAATCGAAAAAAAAAGAGCAGCACTAGAGGAATAATGCCATATGCATGGACAAAAAATGTAGTCTTTGGGGTGCCACTGGGGATTGAATCCAGGGGCTCTTTACCACTGAGCTACATCCCCAGTCCTTTTCATTTTTTATCTTGAGTCAGGTTCTCACTAAGTTGCCTGGGTTGGTCCCAAACTTGCCATCCTCCTGCCTCAGCCTCCTGAATAGCCATGATTACAGGAGTGTGCAACACACCCAACACAACAATGTAGTCTTATTCAAGGTTCAGAAATTTCACAAAACTCATTTTAATGCACAGTGTTGCTTATGCAAACTTCTTCTCACGTGTTGCTAAAATTCCTGAGGCTTCAATTCTTAAGAACATAGTCACATATCCTGTTAGAGCAGAGAGGGGCAGGAGTGACACCAGGGAAGTTACAAAGTCCCAGAAGAAGAGGAGGTCCTGAAAGAGCCCTGTGGAGGAAGAAAGGATCAAGGTTACCAGCTGGCTCATCCTAACCAGGGACACACCTGACAAGACTGGAGCAGGGGAGGAGCTTCTCGCTGAAAGTTTCCCAGTGACCAGGAGAGAATTGAGGTTTAAATTGCTGACTGATCAAAAAGTGTTCTTCCACTATATGGTCATGTTTTGCACACGAAAATATGATCTTTTAATTATACAGACTTTTTTTTTTCAAATGAAAGTAACTAAGAAAGAAGGAATGCTGTTTAGAATCCACTGGGTATAGCTTTTTTGGAAACTAAGTCATTAATAAGAAGAAAAAGAGGGATATTGCTTTAATAAACTATGCTTCATATTTTCTATTTGGAAGAAAACAAGCAGATGCCTTTGAGTAAAAATGAATAAGACTAAAAGAACCACCATCAAAATAAGCTTTAATGATTATCAAGATTACAAGTAAAATAACAGAATGAATCAAACAACATTACTCTATGTAAATTTATGATTACACAAATGGTATGCCTTTACGCCATGTACAAACAGAGAAACAACATGTATCCCATTTGTTTACAATAAAATAAAAATAAAAATAAAAAAAAGAATGTTCAACAACAACAACAAAAAACAAGTAACAATAAATGTCGTGAGATTGTGGAGGAAAAGGTAACTCATGCACTCCTGGTGCAACAGCAAATTGGTGCAACCACTCTGGAAAGCAGTATGGAGATTTCTCAGAAAACCTGAAATGGAACCACCATTTGAGCCAATTGTCCCACTCCTCGGTACAGACCCAAAGGACTTAAAATCAGCATACTATAGTGACACGCCATAGCAATGTTCATAGCAGTTCAATTCACAATACCTAAGCTATGGAACCAACCACGGTGCCCTTCAATTAATGAGTGAATAAATAAAATGTGGTACATATGCACAATGGAATATTGCCCAGTCTTAAAGAAGAATGAAATTATGACATTTGCTGGTAAATGGATGGAACTAGAGAATATGCTAAGTGAAATAAACAAATCCCCCCCAAAAACAAAGGCCAAATGTTCTCTCAGATAGGGAAATGCTGACTCACAATGCAGGGGATGGGCAGGAGTGGAGGTTCACCAGATTGGTACAAGGGAAAATGGTGGAAGGGAGGCCAGATGGGAATGGGAAAGACAGTAGAATTATTTGGACATAACTTTCCTGTGTTCATATATGAATACACAAGCAGTGTAACTCCACGTCATGTACAACCACAAGGATGAGAAGTTGTACTCCATGTATGTATGACGTGTCAAAATACTGTCATATATAACTAAGAGAACAAATTTTAAGAAAGATAAAAATTAAGCCTTAGACACACCATTCCAACACAATAACTTTTAGCAGTTGGTATATTGCCTTCCAGCTTTATCTTTTCTGTCCCAATTATTTATATAAGTTTGCAGCTATATTGTGTAGATAACATTGAACTTTTAATTTTCACTCAGCCTTATCGCATAAGCATTTTTCCAACTCTGAGAAAACAACTGGAAAACAGAAGATTTATACTCATTTTAACTAAATTGTTTTAGTTTAAGTAAGGTTAATATTGCTTAAAATTTTAAGGATAATTTAAATCACCTGTAATTTTCTATCACTGATATATGACAGAATACTGATATATGTTCAATATGGTTTCCTACTCCCTACATTTTCCCTGCATGAGCACCCGTCCTGCCCTTGGTGAAGTCTAGGATTTGCTTTTCAGCCATGAGAATACTGAGAGATCAGAGTGTAGAAGAGGAATTAACAAAAGAGTGCAATCTCGTCTCCCCTCCCTCATCTCCTGCTCAAGTTCTGCCTGGCCTCAATTCTCTTCCCACCTTCTATTTAATCTACAGCTGAAAACTTCTCGTGTCCAGTTGAAGGAGCAGATGCTGAGAAGGTAAAGACAGAACAATGTGGAGAAGCAAAACAATGTGAGGTTCTGTCAAATGCTAAGTATATCAATTCCAATGATGCATTCTGGAACTGGGAAAATAACCACAGTTTGGGTTAAACACCAGACCCAGTGTGAGTCAGACCTTGGCTAAAATCCCCATTGATATTTGATATCCAGAGGTCCCTGCTTTTACTGGAGGGCCACAATGACATTCTGGATCTTCTGGAATAGATGTCAGTTCAGAGTCAATGTGCATGAGTCCCCAAAAGTTGTGATTATTTCCTTTTCCCCAATGTATGGTTACCCTGGTGAAAGGCCCTAGGCCCATTTGGGGAAAAGATGGGAGAAAGATTAACAGTATAACTTTTCATTAATGTACCAGAGTACTTCCTCAAGGGGTCCTATCCTCTCCTTCAAAGCGTTCTGGGTCTACAAGCTGACTTAAGTCTGGAAATTGGTTAAGGAGCCATGTATGATTCTGTGTTGTTACGATTCAAAGTAGACTTACATTCATTTGTCTTGGAATCTTTCTGTTTATACAGATCAAGTAAGAATTTAATAGTTTCCCCACTTCTGGGAACTCCATTATTAATTAGCCAACACCATAGTGAAACTGTATTCTCAGCCCCTGCTGCTGTAATCACTGACAGGGTTACAGACCTCTGCAGCAGTTTCAGCTATTAAAGCAGGAGGTGCTCTCAGGAGTTAGTGACTGGTCTCAGTGGACAGGAATGGACTTCTTGGCAGTGCAGCGGGCAAGTGGGATATGACCATGTTGCAGCTTTCCGTGGCATGAAAATGCCCACTTAGCATAGTAACTTCTTTCAGGGTTCTTTTGTCACAACTTTGAAGAATTAAATTCATGGACAATGGAGGGTGAGAGTGAGAGAGTAGGACTTATTCAAGTGAGAAGAAACAGAGCTCTCACGGGGCAAGGGGGACCTGATAGCAGGTTGCCACCTAAGCATCTAGTCTAGGGATTAACAGCTACTGGGCAGGAGCATTGATCACTCTCTATGCTAATCAGGTATTGGAAAATGTTAAAGCTATTGGTCAATATCTATGCTAATCACATATTGGAAAAGTGTCAAAGCTATTATTGTGGCCCATGGCCTACTGATAGGTTGTGCCCTTTTAACGCTTGTGTCTGGCCTTTGTTCGTGCTTTGCCTTTCCCCATCACTTCAGGACAGAGGAGTAGGTTTGACTGTTTGGAATGTTTCCACAGGTTAATTTTATGAAGTGATCTTTACATTTAAAGAAACCTTGGGGTACAAGGGAGGTGGGTTGTCCCAATTGCTTGCTTCTATTTTACTATCCATCTTGTCTATTCAATGGGTCTGCACAAGCCAGATCATTTTGATCATTGTTTTGTCTCTGCTACCCACTACAGTGAGTAAGCCGACCTTGCAATCAATGGTCAGTGCTTGGCCACTTGGCCCTGCCTCTCCAGGATCCAATTATATATAAGACTCAGATTTTAAGTGTCCCAGTTGAGTGACTGCAGCTCCCACTGTAAGGTCTGGGGTACAGAAAAGAGCAATGACAGAGCTCCTCAAAGATGCTGGTGCTCCCAACACAAACCTGTTTCTTACGGTTTTGGTGACGGGCACATTTTCTGGAGCTTCATGGTGGAAGAGAAGGTATTACATTACAAAACTCCACTCCAGCATCCCAATCTCCATAAGCTTTTGAATTGTGTCACTACTGTGAGTCAACAGATATCAGGCATTTCCAGCTCATTCACAGTAGGCCATTTTTTGATCCATATTTCAGCCAACCCATCAAATAAACTACTACTAGCCATTTTTTAACTATGCAAGCTGCAACTAAATCCAGAAAATCTGATTAATGAACCCATATCAAAACTTCAGCCTGAACTAATTTTATGTTCCTTCTCCCTTATCCCACACCCTTAACAGTCATTCCCATACATGTTCCCCAGACAGACTTATGCTTGTATAAATTAGAAAACTCAAGAAGTTCTTTTGGTATATAGCACCTCAATTCATGGGTCACACTGTGAACCTCACTTCTAGAGGCCTTTTGAGGTGAGTCTGGTTATCGGTCTGGAGCCAAAATGTGTGGTGACGGTGGGTCCTGAGGAGCACCAGCATTGTCAAGTTCAGCACCTGCATCAGGAAAAGTCACCACTATTTCCACAGGCACTGCAGGATTAGTTCCCACCAGTGGTGGAGAGCTCAATACCTTAGGGAGTGGGGAGGCCACTTCCTCTAACAAAATAAGCTCATCAGAATTTAGTAGACTAATGTCCCCAGCTTCATCAGGGTTCTCCTACATGTCTCCATCTTAATTTAAAGGATCCAATCCTTTTACAGTCATTGCCTTCACTTTACAGACACTCTTTAAGGCTGAGAGTTAAACTTGCCTTATAATTCAACCTATTGCATGATGAGGACTTGTGTTTGGTTTTCTAGCAACTTTAGCCCTATGACTGCAAGAGAGAAAATGCTCCTTCCAGTCACAGGTAGAAGCTTTAGGTTTTATGTGCATCTGCAGCTGGGAAATTGAATCCTTGAGCTCATTCTTTTCCTTTATTGCTTCATCCAGTGATGGTAGGAGCAACGAGTCACACCGTTATATTCCTTTGTTTTCCAAGACTGTTCAAAAGTACCATGTATAGAGTCACTGAATCCCTTGACTCTCACAAGTGATGAATAAGGAGTTTCAAATTCATTTCCTTTGCATATCTCTTCAAAGAGTTCATGTCATGGCAAACATGGTAGTGCTCTCCATACCAGAAGGAGAGTCTTCAGAAACTTCAGCTTTGATCAAATAAGAAAACCTGCTCCAAAACCCACAAAGACAACTAAGGAAATCCATCCTTACAACTCTGTTTCTCTAGAACCACTCCTGGTATACAATATGGTCAGGGTTTGGTTTTGTTTTTTTCCATACTGGGGATAGAATCCAGAGCCTTTCTAATGCTAGGCAAATGCTCTACCAATGAGCTATATCCCCAGTCAATTTTATAAATATATATATATATATATATATGTATATGTATAGATAGATATGGATAGATATAGATAAAGATATAGATATAGATATATTAGATTTGCTTACACATTCAGAGGCTGGATAGTCCAACAATGGTTATCGCATGCTAGAGACTCATGGAAACTCGCTGCTGCCCAGTCCAAGAAACTGGAGCTCAAAACAAGAGGGACCAATGATGCAGCTCCAGTATGAGACTGAAGGCCCCGAAGCTCCCTGGAGCATCTCTAGTGTGAGTTCATGTTGAAAGACTGAAGTCTGATATCCACTGATGGTGGCAGCAAAATAGAACTTGCGTGCACTAGTGGGTTTCCTCTTTCTTCCACTTTTTTTTCCATTTGGTCCCCAACCTATTGGACAGTACTGTGCATTCAGGGTGGGTCTTCAGGAAAAGTCATTAGTTTGCCATACCTGGCAGATATTTGTGGAAACATCCTCACAGACACACCCAGAAGAGTGCTTTACTGTGTATATACATTTTCTATATCTATTCATCCAGCCTGATGAACACCCAGGCAGGTTCCATAATTTGGCTATTTTGAATTGTGCTGCTATAAACATGGGTATGTATGTATCATTGTAGTGAGATAACTTTAAGTCTTCAGGGTAGATACCAAAAAGTGGTACAACCTGGTCATATAGTGGTTCCATGCCTAGTCTTTTGAGGAATCTCCATACTGATTCCCATCAGTGGTTGTATTGATTTACAATCCCACCAACAGTGTAAAAGTATTTCTTGGTTTCCATGTCCTCGCTAGCATTTATTATTATTTGTATTTTTTATTTGTTCTTTTTAGATATACATGCCAGTAGAGTACATTTTGACACATTATACATACATAGAATATATCTTATTCTAGTTCTAATTAGGATCCCAATCTTGTACATGATGTGGAGTTTCACTGTGGTGTATTCATATATGAACTTGGGAAAGTTATATTGGATTCATTTCACTGTCTTTCTGACACAATGGAATTTTTTCAACCATAAAGAAAAATGGAATTTTAGCATTTTCAGGAAAATGGATGGGACTAGAGACTACTATGTTAAGCAAAGTAAGTCAAACTCAGAAAGCTGAAGGTTATATGTTCCTCTCCTATGTAAAAGCTAGAGAGGAAAAAGGAAAAGAAAGGTGGGGGTGGGTCTCCTAAAAATCAAAGGGAAATCAGTAGAAGAATAGCACCAAGCAGTGAAAGCAGGGGGCAAGGGGATTGCTGGGAAGTGATGGCCAAATTATATTGTTATACTGAGTGCATGTATAAATATGTAACAACAAATCCCATCATCATGTACAACTATAATACACCAACAAAAAATGTGGTGAAAGACCTACATTTAGTAAAAAGAGTGCTTTACTAATTTTGTAGGCAAGCTTCAATCAAACCAATCAAGCTGACGATCAAAATTAACCATCACACAGGGTGCCTACTAAATGCTCATCCCCAAATATTTTTTTTTTATAAAATTAGATGAAAGAAGATCCAGGACTAGAAAATATGCCTCATAAGTAGACTTTATATTCACATGAGTTGGGACAATAATCTATTCTTCCAGAATTCACAGATAGAAGCCAGCATAAAGCCTAATTCTAGGACCAGGAGCATAGCTGTTTCCTGCCCCAAGATGCCACACAGCAGAACCTGTCAGTGCATCTGAAATTCCATTAAAAGCACAGTCCTTCCAGTGTCAGATACTGCCTGATCCTTAAAAAGCTTTTTTATTATTATTAATATAGATGCTAGGAAAGATATTGAAGGGCTGCAGATGTTGCAGATCCTCCAAGGCCAGTCAGTATAGGGGTTTTGTGGTTCACTTAGTTTGGTGGGAGCCTCCTCAAATTCTTATCCGAGGCAGGCATGGCCTGACTACTGTAGTTAAAGGACCACTGGTTCCCATGCTGTGGTTAAATTGAACAGACAAAGGGGAAACAGGGAGTCCTAGGGAAACCAAGGCGGTAACCCAAAAGGGATATGGTGCTGTCTTGACCCAGAATGGTAGCAGGAAGACGGGGAGAATTGACTGGATTCTGAAGACACTGGGAAAGATGAAGAGACAGGATTTGCTGACGGGTTGGAGAAAACAGAACAGGGAGAATGAAATCTAATGTCTAGCACAGTAGCTGCTCCTCACATGTTACTTTCCATTCAGTTCTTTCCTCTTAGTGTGCATTTGAGATTAAAGCATTGGGGGAAAGAAAATATTTAGAGAAATGGGAGAAATAAAGACTAATAGAGAAAGGACTGAGCATGAGCAGCTTACAGTCTTTGGGAGGTGTTTCTTTTTGGAGACTTGGTTTGTTTGTTTGTTTTCCTAATTCAGGTATAATTTACAAATAATGTATATATTTACATTGTACAGCATGATGTTTTGATATACATATGCATTGTAAAATCATTCTCACAATCTAAAAATAATTAGCATATACATCACCTCACATAGCAATATTATTTTGTGGGTGGTGAGGATATTTAGTACTACCCTCAGAATTAGAATTTTCTTAAAATCATCAAGAGCTGGGGGAAGGGACATGGAAGATATTGGTCAAAGTATACTAGTTTTCAGTTAGAGCATGTGTAAGTCCTAGAGATCTGATACGCAGCATGGTGACTACAGTCAACAATATTATATTATATGCAATAGTTGAAATTTGTTAAGAAAGTAGATCTCAAAAGTTCTCACAATAATAATAGTAATAATAATAATAGAACAACCAGGAGGTATTGAATAGGCTAAATAGTGGGTTTGGGGTAATCATTTCACAATATATAGGTATATTGAAAAATCACATTGTATATAGAAAATGTATTAAATTTTTGTCAATTTTATCTTAGTAAAGCTAAAAAATTAAAATCTACTCTCAGCAATTTTCAAGCATAAATTATTATTATTAACTACAGTAATCATGCTGTATAATGAATCTCCGAAACTTCTTCTCCTGCCTAACCAAAACTTTGTGCCCTTTGATCCACAGTTTACATTGCCCCCTCCCCAAAACTCCAGAAAATTTAATTCTACTCTCTCCTTCTATGAATGCCTTTTTAAAAGATTCTACATGTAAGTGAGATTATGTAGTATTTGTCTTTCTGTACATGGCTTATTTCACTTAACATAATGTCCTGCAGGCTTACCCATGTTGTTGCAAGTAACAGGATTTCCTTCATTTTAGACTAAACATTATTCCATTGCATGTGTGTGTTTTCATGTTTTCTTTATCCATTCATCCAGTAAGGGACACATTGGCTGATTTCATATCTTGTCTATTGTGAATAATGTTACAATAAATTTGGAGTGCAGATATCTCTTTCACATACTAATTTCCTTTCCTTTAGATATGTACCCTGAGATAGGATTGCCGGATTGTTTGGTAGTTTTATCTTAAATTTTGAGAAATCTTCATTCTGTTTTTTATGATATCCTTCAAGAGTGTATTAGAGATCTCTTCTTCACACATTCATCATATTTTATTTATTTATTTACCTTTTGTGTGCTGGAGATGAAACCCAGGGTCCTAGGCATGGTAGACAAGTGCTAAGTGTTCTACCACTAAGGTACATTCCCAGCCCTCCTTAGATGTTTTGATAGTGATTCTAACCATCGTGATATGATACTACACATAATTTTAATTTGCACTTCTCTGATAACTAGTGACATTAAACATTTTTAATATTCCTCTTGACCATTTATGTCTTCTTTTGAAAACAATGTCTCTTTATGTTCTTTGTTCATTTCTTTTTGTTTTTTTATTTGTTCTAATTTATTGTATGACAATAGAATGCATTTATGCATTTTGATAGATCATACATAAATGGTATGTAATCTCTCATTTTTCTGATTGTACATATTGTAGGATTACATGGGTTATGCAGGCACATATGTACATGAGGTAATAATATCTGTTTCAGCCTACTATCATTCCTACCCCCATACCCTTTACCCACCCTTCACTCCCCTCTACCTAATATAAAGTAACTCTATTCTTCCCTAGCCCCATTTCCTTATTGTGAATTGGCATCCACATATCAGAGAAAACATTCTGCCTTATTTCACTTAACATGATATTCTCTAACTCCATCCATTTACCAACAAATGCCATAATTTCATTCTTCTTTAAAAATGAGCAATATTCTACCATATTGATATATATGAAAAAAATGTGATATATATATGTGTGTGTGTGTGTGTGTGTGTATACACATATCATGAGTTGGGACAATAATCTATTCTTCCAGTTGCATATATATATCACATTTTCTTCATCCATTCATCTGTTGAAGGGCATCTAAGTTGGTTCCATAGTTTAGCTATTGTGAATTGAGCTGCTATAAACTTTGATGTGACTGCCTCACTGCAGCATGCTGATTTTAAGTCCTTTGGGTATAGACCAAGGAGGGGGATAACTGGGTCAAATTGTGGTTTCATTCCAAGTTTGCTGAGGAATCTCCATACTGCTTTCCATAGTGGTTGCACCATTTTGCATTCCCACCAGCAATGTCCATTTCTTAATCAGGTTATTTATTTTCTTGCTATTGAGTTGTCTAAGTTACTTACATACTTCAGATAATAACCTCTTATCATATGCATGGTTTGCAAATATATTCTCCCATTGTGTAGGTTGAATTTTGATTCTGCTGTGCAGAAGCTTTTCTGCTTGATATAAACCCATTTGTCCATTTTTGCTTTTGTTGCTTGTCCTTTAGAGTGATGTGCAAATAATCATTATGTAGACCAATAAGTTTTAACCTTAGATTTTCTTCTAGCAGTTTTGCTGTTTGGGGTCATCCATTTGAGTCTCCAATCTATTTTGACTAAAGTTTTATATATGTTGTAAGATAAGGCTCCATTTTTCCTTCTATGTGTAGAATTCTAGTTTCCCCCAAACTACTAAAGAGATAATCATTTCCCCATTGTGTATTTTTGGCAGGTCTGTCAAAAATCACTTAGCTGTAAATGTGTGGATTTATTTCTAGGTTCTCCATTCAGTTAGTTTGACGTCTCCAGCTTTGTTTTTGTTTGTTTGTTTTGTTTTGTTGTTGCTTAAGATTACTTTGGCTAATGTTTAGGACCTTTAGTAGTTCCTTAAAAATTTTTTTATTGTGTGTCTATTCTGTGAAAAATGCTGTTGGAATTATGGTAGTGATTGAATGTACTTCACATTGGGTAATATGGAAATTTTAACAATATTATTTCAATCCATGAATACAGAACGTCTTCCCACTCATTTGTGTCTTCTTTGATTTATTTCATCAATATTTATTTTATGACTTAGTATGTAAATCTCTCATATTATTATTACTAAGAATTTTTAAATTTTATTGTAAATGTGATTTTTTTCCGTTTGTGATTTCTTCTTCACATAGTTTCTTAATAGTGTGTAGAAGAGCCATGAATTTTTGTATATTGACTCTGTGTTCTGCAACCTTATTAAGTGGTGTTTTTACTTAGGTCTAAGAATTTCTTTATAGAGTGTTTAGGGATTTCTATGTATAAGATCATGCCTTCTGAAAACAGGGATAATTGAGCTTCTTCCTTTTTTGTTGTTATTGTTGTTTTGTTTGGATTTTTTTGCTTGTCTGTGTTTGCTTTTTTCTAATTGCTCTGACTGGGACCTCCAGCACTACACTGAATAGACTTCTATTCTTTGCCTTCTTCTTTGACTATTCTATTCTTAGACTTCATCTTTTCCTTCTTCCTGATCTTAGAGGAAAATCTTTAACCTTTAAAAAAATTTTTAAGCTTTTACCACTAAGTAAGCTATGGACCTGTAATGTATAACCTTTATTATGTCAAGATACATTCTTTCTATACATAATGTGTTGACAGTTTTTATTATAAAAAAGGTTAGATTCTGTAAGATGTTTTTTCTGCTTTGATTGAGATAATCATATGATTCTTTTTCATTATGGTAAATCATCCTTGTACCCTAAGAATAAGTCCCACTGGATCATCATGAATGATCCTTCTAATGTACTATTTAACTGGATTTGATAGTATTATGTTGAGGATTTTTGCATCTATGTTCATCAGAAGGGTATGTCATTTTCTTTTCCTTGTGTAACATTAATATCAGAATAATACTGACCTTATAAAATGAATTTAGAAATACTCCCCTTTCTTCAATTTTTTAAAGCATTTAAGAAGAATTAGTGCCTCTTTCAATGTGATCCTACAATATGTATAATCAGAAAAAATGAGAAATTATGCTCCATTTATGTATGATTTGTACAAACGTATAAATGCATTCTACTGTCATGTACAACTAATTAGAACAAATAAAAATATTTTAAAAAGAAAAATAAATTTTAAAAATTTTTAAAAGAAGAATTAGTGCCAATTCTATAAATATTTAGTATAATTTATCTGTGCCATGAGGTCCTGGACTTTTCTTGTTGTAAGAGGTTGGATTACTGATTTATGCTTCTTATCTGTTATTTTTCTGTTCAGATTTTTTGTTTCTTCATGATTTACTCTTGGCAGATCTTATGTGTCTAGGAGTTTACTCATTTTTTCTAGGTTATCTAATTTGTTGGCATAAAAATTCTTCAAAGTAGTCTCTAATGACTCTTTGTACATCTGTGGATTAAGTTGTAAGCCTCCTCTTTCATTTATAATTTTGTTAACTTGAGTATTCCACTCAATTGCTGCAAAAATTGGTAGCAATTTCTGCCTGAGCTTGAACACTTTAAGTACCCATCTTTTCCTGCCCTGGCCCAGAGAGAGTAGATGTGGAGCAGAAAATGACCCTGCTACAAGTATACATGATTTCTAAGGGAGATTTAACTGACTTCACCCCATGACTTGAGATCAGTCTGTCAACCCTACAAAATGGTGGAATATTTTTTTTAGTTATGATAGTGTCCTAAATTATGATAGTTTCTTTTTATATTTTTAAAGGGTTCTCATCAATTCTCAATCTTCCCCTTCTCTTAAATACTCACACCAACACAATCATGGCAGTAGATAAAACCTGGAACACAGATGCAACTGAAGGCAAAATGGGAGAATTGTTTGGGATCTATTGTTAGATCAAAGGAGGAAAAATGTTATTTAAAAGTTTATATTTCATGCATAGCCCCATTTTGTGAAATGAGATGCTACCTGTTGTAACATACCCTAATATTAACATGTGCTTCATTTTTGTCCTATAAGCACATGTTTGAATTGTATTTTGCAAATATTTCCTATGAATTGGTTTAGGCTTGATTCCATTTGAAAAGCTCCAAATCCAACATAGCAAAACGACAATTTCTCAACATATGACTATCACACTGAAGTAAACTACCTAGAGCCTGACCTGGGTGGGTCACCGGCATGGGAGTCATTCCATGAACTATTCCATAGTATTGTAGAAATTATGGAGCTTGAGGGATGCCAAGCAACCAAACACAGGTGGTAAACAAAAAAACAAAAACAAAAACAAAAACGTGGGACATCTATCGGACCTGCTTTCCTTTCCTTATCAAAGAGGGAGATAAAAAATGAAATCTTTTCTTCAAGTTTCTGCCAACTTTGCCATATTGTGTTGGTCATGAAGAGCGCCTGGGCGGACTCCAGACTCTGTGTCTCTGGGCACACACTCTGGAGCAGGACTGTGACAGTGTTGAGATGGTCTTCTCACCCATGCTGTTCCGGAGGCTCACTTTCTTTCCTGCTCAGTGCTGGCCACAGCCCTTTCATGCTCTTAGTATACGTCAAAATCTACAGTTACTCAAAATGAGACTGAGTTTCCAGAAGCCAATAGCAGCTTCAAAGGGGAACACTGAAGGCAAGGAGGTGGGATTCTCTTCTTGGATATGAGAGGAGGAAAAGAAAAACAATGCTGCTGCATGAAGTTCAAGTTTCTTTCCACTGCACAAAATGTTCAGGCTACGTACTGTAGGATTCCACTCACATGGCACTTTGAAAGGATAAATTTTAGAAATGAAGGACACTTCAGCGGTTGCAGAAGTTCAGGAGAGGGTGAGAGCAGGAGGCAGGTGGTTGTTAACTATTACAGAGTAACAGGAAGGATTCTTACGGTGTTGGAATTTAGCACCTTAACTAAGCTGGGGAACAAATTGTACAGAACTTTATACCCACACGCAAATTGTATAAGTAAAACTGAGGAAGTCCAAATTAAGATTCCTGGATAAGTCAATTATAATATACCATAGTTTTGCTAAATGTTCCTATTGGGGAAAACTAGGAAAATATATAAGGAGAGGATTGTGCTCTATTATTTAGAACAAATACATGTGAATTTAGAATATTTAGATTAAATTTTAATAAAAAGAATGATTACCAAGAAGACCTTGAGTCTTTAATATTGTTTGCCTAAAACAGATGCTGACAAGACAAAGATTGAAAAGGAACTGGGAATGTTGCTCAATGGTAGAGTGCTTGCCTGGTATGAGTGAGGCCCTGGGTTCCATAACCAGCACTGTGCATGCGCACGCACACACACACACACACGCACGCACAAATACACAATTGAAAAGTTGAAAAAGATTGTATTTACCAGAAAGGAATGGTAATAAAAATAGCGAAAAATATCTAATCAAGCTAAGAGTTAGAGAAATATAAATTAAGATAGTAGAAAATCATTTTCAGCCATCGGTGTTAATATTAAAAATTCAAAAGATATGATAACAATGGTGAAGTTATAATAAGGTCTATGTTCTTATATGATGATAGTAGGAGCATAAACTGATAAAATGTTTTTTAAAATAATTTAATGGTTTTGCAAAAACAATACCTGATTGGTGTTAAAAATTCAAGAAGTAAAGAACTGTAAAAGAAGAATGAAAAAAGTCATCTACAATTCTATCACCCAGACATAATTGTTAACATTTGGCAAACAATGCAGATTACTTCTATGCATGTAGTCAACTAGACTGAAAAAATTAATTTTTAAAATGAATGACATTATACCTGATTTTAAGATAGAACTAATTCTTTCAGTCTTCCTTGAAGTTATTAGTGATAGAAAAAAAACTATCTTGAAATTGAACAAAGTGCTGAAAATAAGGTGAATATTTCTTTGCAACAAGCAATATTATTCTTTTTTTTAGCAGGATAGGTTCTGAGGATTGAACTCAGGGACACTCAACCACTGAGCCACACCCCCAACCCTATTTTGTGTATTTATTTAGAGACAGGGTGTCATTGAGTTGCTTAGTGCCTCACTTTTACTGATGTTGACTTTGAACTCCAATCCTTCTGCCTCAGCCTCCTGAGCTACTGGGATTACAGGTGTGGGCTACCACCTGGCAACAATATTATTCTTAAGAGATTTTTCAAATTAAAAAGATAAGGTGGAACATCAAAAACTGGGATTAATATGTATCTCTGTGTACTTTCAATTTGTGATTATTAATAAGCATCTATTTTAAGTTTCAAGCAATAAAACTCACACAATTCTTTGATAAAAAAAGCAAAGGGGTAAACAAACTCATATCTGGCCATAAATATCCCACCCTGTTTTTTCAGCACAAAAACACCTTGAAACATAAACTTACTGATAATGAGTTTTCAAGGAAAAAAGGAGTAATGGAATGCTAAGGTCCAAAAATAATATAAAATTAAAAAACTATACAGGTATGCCTGAAGTTGGTAGTGATTACAGAAAACTTACTCATGTAATAAGAACCTCAGTTTCTTTTTCCTGAATTCTATGATAGGTCCCATGAAAGGCATTTTATACTAATCAAACAGAATCCCAGAACTTCAGTTTCCAGCTTTGGACTCTGGATGTTCCATTCTTGCCTCAAGGTGAAGTCACTTCACCTGAATTATGGAGCCCTCAAAGAGACTGGTTCA
Organism: Sciurus vulgaris; assembly: GCF_902686455.1. Classification (NCBI taxonomy): domain Eukaryota; kingdom Metazoa; phylum Chordata; class Mammalia; order Rodentia; family Sciuridae; genus Sciurus; species Sciurus vulgaris. The sequence continues at coordinate 116,311,572 of NC_136466.1, forward strand.
CAGCTACCCCAATGGAGGATGGGGATAATAGAAGGACACGCAATGTCATCCCTGCTTCTGTTCCCCCTTGTATTCCATTTCCATTCTTTGGTGAGTTGAATAATATTGCATTTTATTTGCAATTTCTTTTTGCCTTCAAAGTGTTTTTAACATATTTTATCTGATCACACAACTACTATATAAGATAGGGATATATTTTCTAAGGAATTATTATCTTTCATTTTTATAAACAACAACAATAAAATTAAGATGAAGAAATGTTGGATGCTTGATAAAGTAACCTTCATCAAGCTAATAACACAGAACGATCACCAGACCCCAGGCTTCCTGACCTCCCACCTGGCGGCCTTGCCTCTACTGCATCCTTGAAGCATCTGAGGGACAAAGGCTGAATCACCTTCACCCAGCAACATAACACCAGGTTATTATGAAAACTTCACTGGCCCCTCCCTGGCTGCATCAGTGTGGCAACAGGCCCAGGAGCTCAAAGGAAGCAAAACCACCACCATCATAATCTTTCCTCTTGTATTATGAGAGTATCAACAAACAAGCCATCCATCTAAACAAGTCAATACCAGCACTGGTACTCTCTGCTCCAGACTAAACCAGTGCCTTCTGCCTCCTCCACCACATCCCCCAAATCTTAGCTCTCTCAGTTGGATTCCACAACCTGTCCTCCAACTCTTATGCATAGTCATTTTGGTATTATTTAAAAAAAAAAAAAAAAAAAAAAAAAAAAAAAACTGGTTCTTTCAGGTCACAATTCATTCCATATGGAAACCATAAATTTGTTCTAGTGTCCAAACAGAGCCATCAGTCATCATCCAGTACTATCAAAATAAAGAAATGAAATGTGAAGATGGTCAAAGGGGAGAGCTTGCCAACTTTGCCCAAATTCTCCACCTACAGGAAGTTATCTCCTTGTCCCTGACTCAGAAGAAAAAAATTTTATGACTCATAGAGGACTATCAGAATGGAAAAGGAAAGGTAACAGACATGAAGAACAATTTCCAGAGAATGTGGCCACATTTCTAGATTGGGCAGGTTGTCATTACAGCTTCCATGTGTTCACCCCTTGTTTCTTTATTACCCTTTTATAATCAGTTTGCTCCTCACAACCCTACTGAAATGGCACACTTTAGGCCACAAAAGAGCCCCCTTTTGATAAATCAAACTGGTTTTTTGGGTTTTTTTTGTTGTTGTTGTTTGTTTTGGTTTTTTCTGTCCTTATCCATAGCATTCTTTAGGTGACTGGTATGGTCTGAATGTTTTTCTCCCCAAAATTCATATGTTGGAACCCTTACCTCCAATTTGATAGCATTAGATGGTGTGACCTTCATAGAGATGATTAAGTTATGAAGACAAAGGCTTAAAAAATGAGGTCAGTGTCCTAATAAAAAAGATACCAGAGAGTCACCTTGCTCTTTCCACCATGGGAGAACACATTAAGAAGGACCACATAGGAACCAGAACACAGGCCTTCACTGCACCAGTGGCTTGATCTTGGACTTGCCTGCCTTTAGAACTGTGAGAAGTAAATGACTGTTGCTTATAACCACTCAGTTTATTGTATTTTATTATGGAAGTCTTAGTGGACTAACATTGGTGAGCCTGTACCCTGTTGACTGTCTCTTCCTAATACCCTCTGTGCCTTTGACCTTTGGGAGACCAGAATTCTGGTTTCTCCCCATTTTTTCCACTGCTACTTTCTCTTTGCTTTAGTTCTATTTAAAATAATTCTGCTAATCCTACCCCTCATTATGTTTTTGTCTTTTACCCCATTCTCATTGCCAAAACAATAATAAAAGTGATTCAAAACCCATGCGTCCTGACGATCCCCACCTCCTGACCCCATCTGAAAGATAAGCCACTTGCTTCTACTTGCAAATGTAAGGTGCTTCAGGGTTTTGCCTAGAAAAGACTCAAGGAAGGCATGGCTCACCATGTATTTTCTTAGATTGGAGGCGTGCATAATTTTATGCTAATGAGGTTGGCCAAGGAATCAGTGAAAGCTCATAGAACTCTCTGCCAAAGTCTTCCCCAGAGTGGCAGCAAACACTAAAACTTTTTGACCTGCATCACTGATAGGCCAGATGCCAAGGACTCAAAGTCCATTGGAACACATGCTTAATTTGATTCTTCAATAACCAGAATCTTTTTGCTGATCAGTCAAAAGCTAAATTGATGTGTAATTAAAAGCATCTTTTGCCTGCTGGCACTCTGTTGAGAATCAGCATGTTTGTCTGATAGAAGGGCAATGCAATTAATGAAGTTCTGAATAATGGAATTAGAATTTCACAGAGGAATGTGCTTACCTACAGTGTATCCTACTTAAACAAGGCATCCTATAGTCCATATGACCCACAGCCAGGGAGAAAAGCAGTAATTATTGACTATATGCTTGATTGATTTGATACAAATGAAGGTAAAATTCCTTGCTTTCTCAATAAAATATTCATTGACTATTAATAAGTAGGACTCAGTAATATCCCTTGAAGTTTTACAAGCTTTCTTATGATTCATTCATTTAACAAGCTACCTAACTGCTGAACATGCAGAGGCTCTGTAGAAAAGCTAAAGGTAAATTAGGAACATTTCCTCTAGATGAGAAATCAACAATCTAGTAATATGGTTAAATGTGCTCTTAAATAACTACAAAATAATTGGAAAGCAAATGATTCGAGAACTGTCCAGATAAAATACTACATATTTAGCTTTTATAACATCAGCGAGATCACTCATAGTGCCAGGGAGTAGGAAGTATTGGAAGATAAGATTAAAGAAGTAGCATTTAATGTGGATCACCATTCCAATTAATTCACATTCGTTGCACAATTCCTTGTTACCTACAAAGTGCAAGGGTGTGGGGAAGACAGTAGTGATAAAACATGCAGTGACCTAGTCCCTGTGAAGCTCTGAGTCTCATCAGGAAAGCACATCTAAGTGACTGAAGAGCACTGGAACTGTGACCTAACCTGGCAATGTTCCGGCAATCTTCATCCCCTGGGCTCCTCAAACCACCTTGTGCTCCCCCTTTCCTAGCCAGGAATCCAGAATGTGGTTGTGGGATTGAAAATGTCCAACTATTATACAAAAGATCCACTTGTGAACCACAGATGGTGTTGGTGTTTTATCTACCCCCAAACTCCATTCCTACTGAGAAAAAAAAAAAAATGAGGGTAGCCAAACATGGTCATTCAGCTGAGCATGAATGTGGCTTAAGAATAAATACTAGGCAATGTGTCTCAATTAGACATGATAATCCTCTTTACAAAAGCTAGATAAACATTATGTGTTCATAGTAAGCTCCTTAGCTTGATGGTGAAAAATGTCCTTCTGTTGGGTAGCTGAACTCAGCTGGACACAGCCCCATGATGGCAGGTAATAAAAGGTGACTCCTGTTAAGTCACATAAGCAGAAACGTTCTTTCATTCATCCTAAATACAAAAACAAACCCAATAATAGGTAGTTTTAAATGTATAGGACTCTGTATAAACTGAAAATTCCTTTATAACATAATTATAGCATTTTTCTATTTAAAAAAAACCTCTTTATGCTATAACCCATAAATATGTATAATTATTATTATGTGTCAATTAAAAAAAAACACTTGTTTTTCTGAAAGCCTAAATGAACTTCAAAAAAATTTAACGTGTTTACTTCATGTATTCACTAATTTTTTTTCATTCAGCAAACATTTAGCATGGTATGCTAGATGCTGCACTTGTGGTTTCAAACATAAATCAAGCACAGCCCCTGGCCCTCCACAGGGCTTAACCAAGTGGCTGCAGAAGACAGGAGTCTTAAAGACAAGGGCACTCACCGTAGAGGGTGGTCATGGGCATGCCAGGCCAATATAACAGCTAAAGGAAGAAAGCCCAGGGCTGGGGTTGTGGCTCAGTGGTGGAGCACTTGCCTGGTATGCAGGAGGCACTGGGTTTGATTCTTGGCACTGCATCTAAATAAACAAAAAAGGTCCATCAACAAATGTAAAAAAATATTGAAAAAGAAAAGAAAAAAGAAAGAAAGAAAGCCCAGAGGCTTATGCAAAGAGCGAGTAAGAAACTTTATGTTTAATATTTGGTTTAATTCCATATAAACTTAAACAATACTTCTTATCCTTGAGAGTCTGGGTGTTTTTGATGGGAAGAGGCTAAAAATAGAAACACTGACTGTGGACACTGAGTGTTCTTTCTAAATCAATCCCGCCTGGAGATCTCACCTCCAGTGTGTCCCAAGGCTGATGAAAGCATTCCTGGTGAAGAGCACATCTTCTCTGGAAGGGAAGGCCAACTCTAAACCCTAAGAACCCATGTGGAGGAAGCACCAGAGGTAGAGTGAATGTTGTAACAGGTACAGTTACTCCACCAAACCCAACCAGAATTGCCAGCAAATATTACCTGTGGAAACACAGTATGAGCCAGTAACTGGAAGAGCTTATTTCATTGAGAGAGGAGAGAGCACTCACTTTCATATGCATGGAATAAAGACTGGTGTTTTCCTAGTCACCTTTTCATTCCTACGTGCCAATATCCTTGACAAGTATCATCTGGCGGAATTTTTATTATTCCACAACTGAAGTCTAGTCAGGTTAAGGATATGACACAAACACAGTAACTCAGGATATGGGGATGATACTTGGTTTAAGGCCAAGGCTCAATCTACCATTTGACTTTAAACTAGTTCCGGACAACATTTTTCTAAATGAGCTGTAAATCAGAAAGGAAATGAACTCCGAGTCACCTTGCAACTGATCCAAAACACCGCAAGTCAGCAACTGATCCAAAACACCGCAAATCAGCGTCCACTCCAGCTAATTTGAAGTGACCAACAGCCAAGAAATCTCATAGATCCCATGTACTTCGTGCTGAACTGGTGACATTTTGCTTAGAACTGCAGAGAAATCCCCTCTCTCTTTTGCCATCCCTCCTGATGTTGGATGAGTCCTTTCTGGTACACTTGCTGAGGACTCTTGTGGCCATTTTTTCTATTATTAGTTCATATTTATTTATTTTTATTGTTAATAGTACATTTGGTTGAGTTTCAACAAATGTATAATTTCATGTAACTATTACCCCTATTAAGATAGAGATTTCCATCTTCTGCATCACCTGAGAATTTCCTAATACCACACCCCAGCCAAATCTTCATCCTCAACACAGCCAGAAACAATACTGATTTCAAAGTCCATAGAATATTTATCCTGTACTAAGAATTTCACAAAAGTTTGATCATATGTACTTTTTTTTTTTTGGTTCTGGCTTCTTTGCTTCAACATATTTTTGAGATTCACCATGTTATTAAGAGGTTTGATACTTCTCTTTTTTATTAAGAAGTATTACTTTGTATGAATTTATCACAGTTTATTAACCTTTATGCTGTTAATAGGGGCTTGTTCTCAGATATAGGCTATTATGAATAAAGTTACTATAAATATATGTGAACAACTCTTTTGGGGGATGATTCTTTTCATTTTTCTCTGGTCAATACTAAAAGGGATCATAGAGTAAATAGATGTTTAAATTTGTAAAAAAAAAAAAAAAAACATTAAAACTGCAACAATTTTTTTCCTTTGGAAGTGACAGAATTTTACTTTGCCACCAGAAATGCATGAGAAGTGCGATTGTTTCACTTCATCAGCAAAACTGGCTGTAATCCCAATATTTTTAATTTTAGTCTATCTGATAGATATAGTGGTATCTCATTGGGGTTTTACTCTGCATTTCCCTGATGACTAATTGTATTGATGACTTTTCCATATTTATATAGGTCATTCATTTATTTTCCATTTTAAAGTGTCTGTTCAAATCTTTTGACCAATTTTAAATTGTGTGTCTTTTCAAGTCAAAGGAATTCTTATATATAGTCTGAATATAAGACCTTGGTCAAATATACATTTTGTGAATATCATCTGCCAGTCTGTGGCTTGCCTCTTTAATTTTTAGTGAAATCTCCTGTTTGTGATAGGAGATACTAATTTTATTTTTCCATGCTGATTTCCAATTAGTCTGTACCATTTGTTGAAAACACTTTCAATACTGAAATACTTTGGAATATTTGTCAAATCAACTAATTATAAAACTCCAAATCTATTCATGAATTTTATTTGTTTTATCAATGAATTTGTCTGAACTTAATTCAGTATCACACTGTCTTATTGATTTTATCTTTTTGGGAATTCTTGAACTTACATCATGTAAGTTTTCCAACTTTATTCTTTATTCTATTCTAGGTGCTCTAATTTCCATGTAAATGTTAGAAGTGGTTTGTCAATTTCAACATTAACTAAAAAGTTATGCCAGGATTTTTAATTAGGTTTGTATTGAAGGTATGCAACAATTTAAGTGGACATTTGTATCGTGTATTTTTGCCAAATTCACTTAGTAGTTCAGAGGTCATTTTTTAAATTTCCAAATGATTTTCAGAAAATCAATCAATCTGTTAATAAGGATTTTCTACTTCCTTCTTTCCCATTCACTTGATTTTTTTTTTTTTTTTAATTTCCTGATTGCACTGGTTAGGGCCACAGGACAGTGCTGTCCTAGAAGTAGTGAGGGAGAAAGCACTTCATCTTTCTTCATTAAGTGTGATATTATCTGTAGGTTTTTCATGTCTGAGTTTTGTAGATTGAGGAAGTTTTCTTCGATTCCTATTTTTCTGAGAACTTTTATCTTGAATAGATATTGAATATGTCAAATGCTTTTAGTCAGTGTATTGAGATTAATTATATGATTTTTCTCTTCAGTCTATTACCATGATGAATTACATTGATTTTTCCAATAAGAAAGCAACCTTGAAGAGACATTAGTGGTGTAGTGGTGAGCATAGTTGCATTCCTATAAAAACCAACCTTGCACTATTCTTGCAAACTCCACTTCATCATGAACACTGATTTTATATATATTATCTGTGTGTATATAGGCACGTATCATACCTTATTAGTCCATTGTTTTCTGTTGATAATAACGCAATACCACAAACTAAGTCATAAAGACAAGAGAGTTATTTTGGCTCATTGTTTCTGTCCAAAGTCAGAAAGCCAACCTTCTTGCTGGCAGAGTCCCAAGATGGCACAGTACATCAGATGGCGAGAGATAAGAAGCATGTGCATGTGTATGTATACTCTCTAGTCCATCTTTCTCTTTTTATAAAACAACCAGTATTCAATCAGGACAGCTGTACCCCAATGACCTGATCAAATCCTAATCACCTCCCACAGAACTATAATCTATAAATCATAGTTTACCTACCCTCCTAGAATCCTATAGTGGGAATTAAACTCCAAATGAGTCTGGAGGAGACAAACCAGGTTCATACCACGTCACGTATGCAATATATTTATTTACATACATAGTAACATTATGGTGAATTTTAGTTGTGAACTTGACTAGATTAAAGGATACCATATATCTAAGTAGAGCATTATTTATAGGTATGTCTGTGAAGAAGTTTCTAGAAAAGGTTAATATTTGAATCCATGGACTAAGAAAGATTCACCTTCACCTAATGTGAGTGGCACCCTCCAATCAGCTGATGGCCTGACTAGAAAAAAAAAGACAAAAGAAAGGCAAAAACATTCTCTCTCTCAGAGCTGATATGTTCTTCTTCTCCAGCCCCTGGACATCAGAATTCCAGATTCTCCAGTCACCTGATGCTGGGACTCGCATCAGTAGCAAGTAGCTCAATTCTTCAAACCTTCAGTCTTGGACTGAGAGTTACATGATTGACTTCCCTGGTTCTGGAACCATGGGATCTGAGCTAAGTCACTCTATGGGTTTTCCTGGTTCTTCAGTTTACAGACAGATATGGTGGAGTTCTCAGACCCCAGCATCACATGAACCAGTTCTCCTAATTGATCTCTCTCATATATCTATCTTTTTCTTGTGTTTGCTTATTTATTTATTGGTACCAGTGTGGAACTCAGAGGCACTTTATCACTGAGTTTATCCCCAGTCTTTCTTATTTTTATTTTGAGAGAGGGTCTCGCTAAGTTGCTGAGACTGGCCTCAAACTTGCAATCCTCCTACCTCAGCTACATGAGACACTTACAGGTGTGCACCAACTCACCCAACTTCTGCCTATTTTTCAATATGTGGCTAGATGGAGAGAGAGCAAGAGAGAATAACATCTTGATGGTTCTGTCTCTCTAGAGAGCCCTGAACAATGTACATACATTTGTCCACCGGTGTCCATGAGGGATTATTTCCAGGATCTCACAAGTGTTACCAAAATCCAAGGAAGCTCAAATGGCGTATATAAAACGGTGTTTAGTATTTGTACTACACCTATGCACATTTTCCCACTTAAATATCTTTAGATTGCTTATAATGCCTAATACAATGTAAATGCCAAACAAATAGTTGTATATTCTGTTATTTGGAGAAAAAAGACAAGGAGAAAAGTCTGTTCATGTTCCACACAGATGCAATTTTTTTTGATTATATATGTTTTATGTTTTGTTGAACTTATGGATGCAGAACCCATATATATGAAGACCAACTATAATGCAATCTTTCATAGATTTAGTCTATTTTTTGCTTTCTAAAATAAGAATTAAAATCCATATATCTCACACTAATCACTGATTTATCTGCATCCCACCAATTTTTTTTTGGGGGGGGGGTTGGTTTTCATATAATTCAGGAGATTATTCTAAAATATCACTTGTGAGTCTTTGACCAATTTATGAGTATGCTGTTTAATTTCTAATTATTAAGGGTTTTTCTAAGTATCTTATAGTTAGTGGTTTCTGATATAATGCTGTTGTAGTCAGTAAATTTTCAATTTTTTGATATTTCTTATTAATGATTTTATGATTCTGCACATGCTGTCCTCACATGTCATGGGAAAATCTGTCACTCATTTTGCTCTTTGAAGAATCGGAAGTCTGAGGGAGTTTCTAGATCTACCACTTTCAAGCGGCCACTTCTCACTTTACCTTCCTTTGGTGCATTTCCTCTTGCCTTTTGAAAGACCCTTCCCTGTACTTTTCAGAGTTACCATTGAGTATATGCTTTGCATGTGTGCGAGGGGATAAGAAGAGAGACAGGGAAAGAAAAGAGAGCAAGAAAGAACAAATATGATCTGCAATTTTTCTTGACAGGCACAGTAAGCTGACTTCATCCTTTCCCTAGAAAGTTGGTGACACAATGTTCAGATACTAGTAGAGCAATCCCATCATCTATTATATTGTCGAGATTCATTAAGGGGCCCTTGGGCAATGCATAAAAGTAAAAATCTTTCTTTATTAATGATTGTTTACTTCATTGTAATTAGTATGAATACTAATAGCTGAAGTAGAAAAGGAAGGAAGATCACTTGGGGACTAAAAAACATAGTTTATTAAAGAGAATAACTATGCAAATCCTTGAAAAAGATTTTTAACATGTTTGCAACATGAAGCATCCCCAGCTCTCTTCCCCTGGTCCCTTGATTCTATTTAATAGTTGTTCCAGAACATGTTACAGCCATTCAGTGATTCCCGTTGATTTTTCTGACCGAGGTGAGAAAATATAATTCACAAAATATTCTTCCACCGTGGGACTATTGAGGAGAAAGTATCATAATGTTCTTGAAAAAAAAAAAAAAATTTAAACTTCTTTCTCCTAAAGCCATGACCAGATAGGAAGCAATTTTAAAGGAGAAAAGAACAAATATCTTCTCTGTTCTTTTTAATTAGATGGACAAGAAATAGGCAATGTTCTTTTTATGGGTAATTAAAGTAAATAATGACACATAAAGTCTTACAGTGACCTAGTGAGTTTGATGTCATCCATACATAATTGGGCAGGAGATACTTACATTGGAAAAACACTGATGCAGTTTGAACCAAAGGGTAGCACTTAGTAATGAAAACTGATGGACTGCAATCAGTTTAGGCAGTCCTAAACTCCTGAGGCCTGATGCAGACATTGGCTTGAGTGCAGATATTAGAGAGCTGCATCTCTTAAATTCTACCATGTGTACGTGTGGATACTCATCAGAACACAAACTACTATAGCTTTATTGGACAGCTTCTGAAGACTCTGTATTTAAAATTTGAACTTTCAGTCATTAAGAGAGGGTGATACATTTTCATCAGTCTTTTAATCCTGAGACAAGAGAGTTATTCATTTGACCTAAATCAGATATAAATTGGAAGAAACTGGGGAACATCTCAGAATCAGGAGATGAAAGACAACAATCAAGACTAGAACCAATACTTTTTAGACCCTTCTAGGTAAACCTAAGTCCTATTGAGATTTAGTGACAAAGGCCAGTTACTGTGGCAGCTGCAGGCAACTTCATCCTTCTAAATGCCTAGGCCAAACATCTTAGCATCTCATCGATTCTTGCACTTGGAAATCCTATTGGTTCTGTCTCTAGTGTACATTACCACCTCTGCTCTCAGTCTATCCAAGCTACCATTGATAAGGTTTGGATCTGCAACGTCCCCCAATGTCTCATTTTGAAAGCATGGTGTGGGGCTTTTAGGCAATGAATGGATCGTGAGAGCTGTGACCTTCATTCAAATGGATGAATTAATCCTTTGATGGCTGAGTGGACTACTGGGAGGTCAGACCAGGTTGCAGGAAGTCTGTCACTGGTGGAGTGCCCTGGAAGGGTCTCTCTTCTTCCCAGCTTCTCGCTCTCTTCCTCTGTCTCTGTCTCCCAGCTGCCATAAGCTGAGCAGCTTTCCTCCACCATGGCTTTCTGCCATGACATTCTGCCTTACATCAGGCCCAGAGCACTGGAACCAGCCAACCAAGGACTGAAACCTCCAAAACCAGGAGCCAAAATAAACCTTTCTCTCTCAAGTTGTTTGTGTCATACATTTTGGTCATAGAAACAAAAAAACTTATTAATCCAACCATCATCTCTCAAGAGGATTTCTTCAATAGCTTCCTAAGTAACCTATTTCCTATCCTTACTTATCTGCAGTGGAGGTTCAACACAAAAACTTGAGTAATCGTAATAAAAGAAGGCATACCTTGGCATCCTTTGGCTTAAAACGATGATTGTTTACAAGCAACTAAAACTAAATTTTTCATGAAGATGTGTGTGTTTTCCATACCCTAGTGAACTACCATCAGCATCATCCTACCACACTGTCTAGTAAGCAGGCTATGTTTATGCACAGGGCAGAACAGGCCACTCCCAAGATCTACACAATATACTGTCTTGGAGGCAGAAAGCTTCCCTCACTTCCGAACGCCTGTCCTCCTCTTCCTGATGGATAACAGAAATTCCAGCTAGCGGTTCTTCCTGTCTGACCTTATAACTTTAATCTTTGTTGGATAACAAATGTCTTTTAGAGAAGCAAAAATGTATGCTGTTTGGAATGTTTTATTTTTAAGAGCTTGTGCATTTCTCAGACTCCTTTTGGCATTAAACTTTGATAGAAAAATAGCAATAAAGAGAGAGTGAAATGGAATAAAATCTTATAGAATAAGGTGGCAGAAGACTGACAACAAATTTTAGCTGCATCATAATTTTATGAAGATTCAAAATTAAAAATAATTCGTATTAAAAATTTAGTGGCCTTTCAAAAATTCACTATGAAAAATCATTGTATATGCTTGCTACAATAATTGAAGTAAAATAAATAAATAAAAAGAAATAAAACCTTCACTCCACTTCTAATTTTATCCTAATACCACCAAGATACATGATTTTAACAATTTGTTATATATCCTTCTACTGAGTTAAATTTAAAGCATGTCCCTAATGGTACATGAATTAAGACATTGATAGCAATTTCATTATTTACTCAGGTTAGAATTAATTTTCAAAAGCAATCCTGACTTTCTATAAAACATTTAAAGGCAATTATTTTATTAAAAATAAAGAGAGAAGGGGAATTCAAGTGTAAAATATCTCTCATCACTCTCTCACTAAATCTTGCTATCAGTCTTGCCAGCTCATATGTTACCAGCTTGGCCTTGGCTTCTTTTGCTCATTTGGAAAGAGAAATCTTGAAGAGGCAAGAAGCAACACTATCCAAATGAGACCTTACTGGGGCTCACGCTTCAGCATAAGGGGATAGCACATGGAATAGGGTTCTGGAACTGCTCCCTGGGGACTCAAAAGTAAAGCTTATATAATCCAAAAGCACAAGTTCATGCAGGTGCACAGTCAGATAGCTAACATGTTCTTCACTCTCTGTACCCGGTTTTCACTCACACAGTGCTACGATCATGCACTTTAGGTCCATCTCCACTCTAAGGTGAAGAGAGAACCTACAAAGTGGGAGAAAATCTGTAACACACACACTTTAGATAGAACACTAATCTCCAGAATTTATAAAGAACTCAAAAAACTTTACACCAAAAATACAAATAACCCAATCAATAAACGGGTTAAGGAACTGGGCAGACACTTCACAGAAGAAGATATACAAATGATCAACAGATAATATGAAAAAAATGTTCAACATGTCTAGTAATTAGAGAAATGCAAATCAAAACTACCCTAAGATTTCATCTCATTCCAATAGAATGGCTATTATCAAGAATACAAGCAACAATAGGTGTTGGTGAGGATGTGGGGGAAAAGGTACACTTGTACATTTCTGGTGGGATGGCAAATTGGCACAACCACTCTGGAAAGCAGTATGGAGATTCCTAAGAAAACTTGGAATGGAACTACCATTTGACTCAGCTATCCCACTCCTTGGCCTATACCCAAAGGACTTAAAATCAGCATACTACAATGATACAGTCTCATCAATGTTCATAGCAGCTCAATTCATGATAGCTAGATTGTGAAACCAACCTAGATGCCCTTCAATAGATGAATGGATAAAGAAAATACACAATGGAATTTTTTCAGCCAAAAAGAAGAATAAAATTATGGCATTTTCAGGTAAATTGAGGGAGCTGGAGAATATCATGTTAAGTGAAATAAGTCAATCCCAAAAAAACAATGGCCAAATGTTTTCTCTAAGTGGATGCTGATACATAATGGGGTAAATGGGGGTAAGAAAAGAATGGAGGAATGTTGGATTGTGTAGAGGGAAATAAGAGGAGGGGAAGGAAAGATTGTGGGATGAGACTGACATCATTACTGTATGTACATGTATTACATGAATGGTGTGACTCTACATTGTGTACAACCAGAGAAATGAAAAGTTGCAATCCATTTGCTTTCAATGAATCAAAATGCATTCTGCTGTCATGTATAACTAAATAGAACAAAGAAAACAAAAACAAAAATTTTAAAAATTTTTAAAAAGAAGATGATGGAGGTGCTCCCTACCACCACCACCCCAAGAAGGTCATATATCCACCAAGTTCAGCCATACTGCACATAAAAGGGTTGCAGAAAGCTTGAAATTGGTCATTTGTTTTGGAAGCAGCTTGCATTAAACAGGAAACTTTGGTGGGGGAATGAGGGCTTTCATTGCTGTATCAGCCTGGAAAACAGGCTTAGTAAGCAATTTTTGCTAATTTTAAGATTGTTGTCAAAGGTCATACATTCTTTCAGTAGAAGGAAATAAGATGTTATTTACCAAGTAGAAATTTGCATAATTGTTTTCCTCATTTTTTTCCTTGGACAAATTAATGTTAAGTTCTGTGATTAAGTCTTTACCCAACCACAGGACTGATGTTTGGTAAGAATTGGTCATGAATTATCTCCCCAAAACCTCATGACAAGCAGAAATATTTAGTTTTACAGATCATAAAACTGAAGATTGAAAATTTTGACACTGTTATCCTGGGGCACACAGTGGCAGGGCCAGCACTGAGAGGCAACTGCAGTCTGGGGAAGCACTACCATGTGTCATTCAACAGCTTGGGACTCTGGGTCTATCCAAAACGGGGTTCAAGTTCCAGTTTTATCAATGAATGCTAGCTAATGACACTTCGCCCTCATTTTAAGCAATATTAAATGACCTGTTCAGAATAACTATTAGGAATTAGAAATTACATGGCATTTCCAAAGCTTAGAAGAACATGTTTAAACTAGCATTTCTGATTTAAGAAAGTGTCCACACAATAGCATGTTCAATTTCTAATTGTTTTTAAGTCAGGTCTTCGTGCTCTTAAAATATATGTTCTGATGAGATCCAAGATGGTGGACTGGAGGGTGACTGCATCTCCCATCGCTCCAGAACTCAGGATTCAAGAAGAAGGGGAAGTATTGAGAGACTTGGACCAACATAGAGCCACGAGGTGAGTCTCTCCCACCAGGTGAAGCTCGGCCCGGGTGGCAGGCTCGGACAGTGGGCAGCTTCTTGGAGCAGAGCAGGGCAGCGAGAGTCTTCCCCAAGCAGCTCTGCTCCCTCCGGCTGAAGGCGCAGTCCACAGCCAGCTTCTTGGAGCAGGCCGCCCAGTGAGAGCCTTTCTGCACAGAGCCAACCCCAAGCCCCAGACCCAGCAGCGGGCCCCGGCCCACAGGTGGCTTCTGGGACCAAGGCAGGACAGCAAGAGGCTTTCCCCGAGCAGCCTGGCTCCCTCTGGCAGTGGCAGGCCCTGTCTACAGCGAGCTTCTCAGAGCAGGCCCACCCAGTGAGAGGCTTTCCACGCAGAACCACCCCAACCCTGGACCCTGTAGCAGGCTAGGGGCAGCTTTCCTCGGAAGCACTGCATTATCAAGTTCCTCCAAGACTTCAGGCTACTGAAGGCTGGGAGGTGATATACTGAAAAACTACAAGGACACTATAAGCCAATAGAGGAAATCTGCAATATCCCAGAGTCCCACTGATATCTGACCACTATGAGAAAACAAGGGAAGAAAATGTCCCAAACAAACCTAGATACTATATCAATAAAGCCCAATGACAGCACAGCAGAAGAAATGTCAGAAAGGGAGTTCAGAATGTACATAATTAAAACAATCAGGGAAGCAAACGAGGAGATGAAAGAGCAAATGCAGGCATTGAAGGATGAGATGAAACAGCAAATGAAAGCATTAAATGATTGCACCAACCAACAGTTAAAAGAGCAAATAGAGGAAGCAAAAGATCATTTCAATAAAGAGTTAGAGATACTGAAAAACAAACAAACAGAAATCGTTGAAATGAAGGAAACAATAAACCAAGTTAGAAACTCCATAGAAAGCATAACCAAAAGGATAGAACACCTGGAAGACAGAACCTAAGATTGAAGACAAAATATTTAACCTTGAAAACAAAATTGACCAAACAGAGAAGATGGTAAGAAATCATGAACAAAATCTACAAGAATTATGGGATATCATGAAAAGGCCAAATTTAAGAATTATTGGGATTGAGGAAGGCTTAGGGAAACAAACCAAAGGAATGAACAATCTATTCAATGAGGTAATATCAGAAAATTTCCCAAATCTGAAGAATGAAATGGAAAACCAAGTACAAGAGGCTTATAGGACTCCAAATACACAAAATTACAACAGACCCACACCAAGGCACATTATTATGAAAATACCTAACATACAAAATAAAAACAGAATTTTAAAGGCTACAAGAGGAAAGAATCAAATTACATTCATGGGGCAACCAACGGATATCAGCATATTTTTCAATCCAGACCCTAAAAGCTAGAAGGGACTGGAACAACATTTTTCAAGCCCTGAAAGAAAACGGATGCCAACCAAGAATCTTATACCCAGCAAAACTTACCTTCAAATTTGACGATGAAATAAAATCCTTCCATGATAAACAAAAGCTAAAAGAATTTACAAAAAGAAAGCTGGCATTACAGAACATTCTCAGCAAAATATTCCATAAGGAAGAGATGAAAACCAATGATACAAATCAGCAACAGGAGGAACTAGCCTAAAGGAATAGCTACATAAAGTAGAAACAAAATCATATCAAAAAACAAAAATGAGTCAAATTACTGGGAATACAAATCATATCACAATAATAACTCTGAATGTTAATGGCCTGAACTCATCAATCAAAAGACATAGACTGGCAGACTGGATTAAAAAGAAAAATTCAACAATATGCTGCCTGCAAGAGACTCATCTCACAGAAAGAGATACCCACAGACTAAAGGTGAAAGGATGGGAAAAAACATACCATGCACACAGACACAGCAAAAAAGCTGGAGTATCCATCCTCATTTCAGATAATGTGGACTTCAAGCCAAAACTAGTCAGAAGGATAAAGAAGAACATTACATACTGCTTTAGGGAAGCATAAATCAACAAGACATAACAATCATAAATATCTATGCCCCAAACATTGGCTCATCCATGTACGTCAAACAAATCCTTCTCAATTCCAGAAATCAAATAGACCACAACACAATAATACTAGGCAATTTTAACACACCTCTCTCACCACTGGATAGATCTTCCAAACAAATATTGAATAAAGAAACCATAGATCTCAATAACACAATCAACAATTTAGATTTAACGGACATATGTAGAATATACCATCCAACAAAGAGCGAATACACTTTCTTCTCAGCAGCACATGGATCCTTCTCTAAAATAGACCATATTTTATGCCACAAAGCTACTGTTAGCAAATACAAGAAGATAGAGATACTACCTTGTATTCTATCAGATCATAATGGATTAAAATTAGAAATAAATGACAGAATAAAAAACAGAAACTTCTCCAACCCCTGGACATTAAATAATACACTATTATATGATGAATGGATAACAGAAGACATCAGGAAGGAAATAAAAAAATTCTTAGAAGTAAACGTGAACAAAGACACATCATATCAAAATCTCTGGGACACTATGAAAGCAGTACTTAGAGGAAGATTTATTTCATGGAGCACATTCAACAAAAGAAGAAAAAATCAACAAATAAACGACTTAACACTACAGCTCAAAGCCCTAGAAAAAGAAGAGCAGACCAACACCAAAAGTAGTAGAAGACAGGAAATAGTTAAAATCAGAACTGAAATCAATGAAATTGAAACAAAAGAAACAATCGAAAAAATTAACAAATTAAAGAGTTGGTTCTTGAAAAAAATAAACAAAATTGATAAACCCGTAGCCACACTAACAAAGAGAGAGAGAAAACTCAAATTACTAAAATTCAGAATGAACAAGGAAAAATCACAACAGACACGAGTGAAATACAAAACATAATTAGAAGCTATTTTGAAAATCTATACTCCAACAAAACAGAAAACCTCAAAGACATCAACAAGTTTCTAGAGACATATGAATTACCTAAACTAAACGAGGAGGACATACACAACTTAAATATATCAATTTCAAGCAATGAAATAGAAGAGGTCATCAAAAGCCTACCAACAAAGAAAAGTCCAGGACCAGATGGGTTCTCAGCCGAGTTCTACAAAACCTTTAAAGAAGAGCTCATTCCAACACTCCTCAAAGTATTCCATGAAATAGAAGAAGAGGGAACCCTCCCAAACTCATTCTATGAAGCCAATATCACCCTGATATCTAAACCAGACAGAGACACATCGAGGAAAGAAAATTTCAGACCAATATCCTTAATGAACATTGACACAAAAATTCTCAACAAAATTTTAGCAAATCGCTTACAAAAACATATTAAAAAGATAGTGCACCACGATCAAGTGGGTTTTATCCCAGGGATGCAAGGTTGGTTCAACATTAGGAAATCAATAAATGTCATTCACCATATCAACAGACTAAAAGTTAAGAATCACATGATTATTTCAATAGATGCAGAAAAAGCATTCAATAAAATACAGCATCCCTTCATGCTGAAAACACTAGAAAAAATTGGGGTAGTGGGAACATTCTTTAACATTGTAAAGGCCATCTATTCTAAGCCCATGGCCAATATCATTCTAAATGGTGAAAACTGAAAGGATTCCCCCTAAAAACTGGAACAAGGCAGGGATGCCCTCTTTCACCACTTCTATTCAACATCGTTCTTGAGACTCTAGCCAGAGAAATTAGACAAACCAAAGAAATTAAAGGAATACGAATAGGAAAAGAAGAACTCAAACTATCCCTGTTTGCTGATGACATGATTATATATTAAGAGGAACCCGGAAATTCCACCAGAAAACTTTTAGAACTCATAAGTGAATTCAGTAAAGTAGCAGGTTACAAGATCAATGCTCATAAATCTAATGCATTTTTATACATAAGTGATGAATCTTCAGAAAGAGAAATTAGGAAAACTACCCCATTCACAATAGCATCGAAAAAAATAAAATACTTGGGAATCAATCTCACAAAAGAGGTGAAAGGCCTCTACAATGAGAACTATAGAACACTAAAGAAAGAAATTAAAGAAAATCTTAGAAGATGGAAAGATCTCCCATATTCTTGGATAGGCAGAATTAATATTGTCATAATGGCCATACTGTCCTTCAATTGATGAATGGATAAAGAAACTGTGATATATATATATATATATATATATATATATATATATATATATATAATGGAATATTACTCAGCCATAAAGAATGATAAAATTATGGCATTTGCAGGCAAATGGATGAAATTGGAGAATATCGTGTTAAGTGAGATAAACCAATCTCAAAAAACCAAAGGACGAATGATCTCACTGATAAGCGGATGATGACATAAAATGGGGGGTGAGAGGGGGGCAAGAATGGAGGAAGGAAGGACTGTATAGAGGGAAAAGAGGGGTGGGAGGAGTGGGGGGGAAGGGAAAAAATAACAGAATGAATCAAACAACATTACCCTATGTAAATTTATGATTACACAAAATGTATGCCTTTACTCTATGTACAGAGAAACAACATGTTTCCCATTTGTTTACAATAAAAAATATATATACAATGCAAAAAAATATATGTTCTGCATTATTTTTTTTCTAAAACACAAGAAAAATGCTTTATTTGTTGTTGATAAAATGGAAGAATAACCAAAGTAACAAAATTGGTGGTCAGCCCAGAAGGGTTTACCTTTACATCTAAACCATAGTAAGCAACATCTTTGGTTTCTTGGCACCATTTTAGGATATGGGGGAAAAAAACAGAAATCAAAGGTCTGGCTAAAATTGGAACTAAAGCAAAAGTTGGAAGACAAAGAGGTAGACTGGAACAGGCTAGGAACTAAGCAAACAGAGGTAGTGAGTCATGTAGAAAAAAATCATCTCTTCTGTATCCTTTCAAAGAGCTTACGATCTAGGATGGGATGACAAATAAGTTCTCTCTCACGTGTAAACTCCGCCTTATTGATAGTAGCTGTCTGGAGATTGTACGAAGAGGGATTCTAGGGCTCTCTTTGGACTCAGTGTTATGAAAACCAATATGTGCACCTTGGGCACAAAGCAGACAATGGCAACATACATGCTATGCATTTCCTGTCTCTAAGCTGAGGACAAAGAAGAAACAGAACTGATAATCACCAAGTACTTTTTTGCATCAGGTGCTTCACATGCATTCTCATATTAAATCCTCACAACTGCAATGAGCTAAAATTTATAAGCCACATTTTAAGATGAGGAAATCCTCTGAGCAAGTGACTGGTTGCCACTTGTAGAAAGAAGGGAAGAAACAGGAAGCTACTACAGAGGAAAGTAGTGAGTGTGCAATGGCCTTTCCCCCATAGGCAGCCTGTGGGCGTTTACCACCCAGGAAGAACCTATGTACCCAAGTGTCTTCCTACCCCACTGCTTCCAGCATTTCCAATGTTTTCTACTTTTAAGTATTATAAATATCCTGCAGTCTGAATTGTCACATTCTTCACGATGTGGCATTATGCTAATTAACCTCTTATAAATGGTGAATAATTTTTCCCTTTGGAAATTATGCTAAAATTTGAAAAGACTTTATTCAAACTCCCTGATTATTTCTCCTAGACCACAAAGAAATTATTTTAGAACAATCAAGAGAAAAACATGCCCAAGAATACAGATTCATTATGAGCTCTTTCAGTACCTTGAACTGCATGTTGGATTAGTCACTCTTTCCCCCCAGGCCTTCATTTTTACCCTAGGGAGTTGGACCCATCCCCTATGTAGACTCCCAAATGCTCTGATTTGTACAAGTTGGACATCAGCTTGTTCTTTTTTAAACTAGAAAAAGTCAGTAAGGATTTATTATGTTAAGCTTAACTATAAATTAATATTGGTTGGAAACAAAGAATAAGTCTTTTCTTTGTTTCTTTTTTCTAAATCATGTAAGACATTCTAAGACTTATTGCGTATCTACTAGCTGAAAGCCATTTGCTGGGTCCAGAGACCCATGGAGAACCTTTCTTTCAGTCAATGTGTGTGTACCAAGCAGGGACTATAAACCAAGTATTGTGTAGATGTGAGGGGAATTTAAAGTTGTATCAAGAATACATTTACTATAAAGTGCTAAAGAATAAAGATACTTAACTAACTAAAACATATAGCAGAAAGGAAAAATGATCAAAAGAGTTATATAGTCAATTTCTGTGAAAGGTAAGAAGAAGGGCATATTACCTCCTGTGGCACCATGTAAGTCACCAAATAAGTGTCCATGGATTAAGCCTTGTGAGCTAGTTTTTAAAACCAGGAAAAAGCATGAAGAACATGATGCAGGCTGATGGTCCACTGTCAGCAAAGCAAGGAGGTGGGAAAGCAAGACCATAAGTGAGAAGAGTAAAAACTGCATTTGGGCTGGGCCAATGGTCCCAGAAGTGGAGGAGTGGTAAATGATAATGGAAAAACAGTAGAGTCTGAAGTGCCAAAGGAGGGAAAGACTTTATTTTCTAGGACTGGGAATGTGTCTTAGTGGTAGAGTACTTGCCTAGCATGCATGAGGCCCTGAGTATGAGCCCAGCACTAAAACAACAACCAAAAAAAAAAAAAAAACAGAATTTAATTTTAAATTTAAATTTAAATTTAATCTTATTGAAGGAGAGATGAAAACGCTTTGCCAACTGCCAGTTGAATCTGGCAGCAGAATGTAAAGGTCAGTTGTACTGAAAAGATCCTGGATATGAAGAGGTGCATTAGAACTACTTCAAAGATCAACTGAGAATTAGTAAGTGCCTGAACTGCATCATTATTACAAGAATAAAGAAAGGGAGCAGAAACAAAAAAACATATGATCAAAATAATGACTAACACCTAATGGGTGTTTACTATGAGCCTTGTATTGTTCAAAGGATAAGTGATCGACTCACTTAATCTTCACAATATATGAGGTAAGTTTCATTAATTCAGTTTTACGGATGCAGAAACTGAGGCACAGAAAGTTAAAAAGTCACCCACTGAGAGAACCATCTTCTGCTTCTAGAGTCCCATTGTTTATCTGTTCTAGAACATTGCTCTCTGCAGAAATAAGATTGATGTTCCATGGACATTGAGCCACCCTTTCAGGGAGCCACTGCATGTATGTGTAATAAAAAAAAATAAGTAGGCAAATAAAATATGTAATAGATAAAACAACTAGTCCAAGCTTACCTAGCCCATTTGCTCAACTCTTTAGAAATGAATTAATTGCCAAAAGATCAACTCCACCTGGTAAAAGTGTACTTCCTCTCAGTCCACTGCATATGCCTAAAACGAGAAATTTCCTTTTTGAATTTAATAAGGGACAAGAGCCCCTACCCTTTTTCCCACTGTGATGGCTAACCTTGGCCCATGTGTGGGAAGGTGTATGGCTTTATACCAGGTAAACCAAACATGTGGACCCAGTACAGACCCCTCCCAAGTTTCCCTCTACCAAACCAACTTAGACACAGTCACCTCAGTTTCAGTCAGAAAACCCACCTTAAGCTGAAACAGTAACTAGGAATAACAGGTCTCCAGAAAAGTACATTCTGAGGGGGCCTATTTTTGAAGGAATGTAGAACTGCATCTACAACTTAATTTCCTTATTTCTTAGAGGTATCCTAATATTTGCAAGAATTGTCAGTGTCCACTGAGGAACAACCTACCTGTAGTTCATATTTATGCTGTTACTACGCCATTTTCTTTCTCATTTATTTTATTGCTTTCTGGTTATTTGGTTGTTGTAACAATGCCTAAGATTACAATAATGGAAGCAACAGGGAATTCTGGAAAGAAGAAGTCATGTCACTGAGTGATGAAAGGTCAAGAATATTCATTTCTAGAAACTGAAAAAAATATGCCAGCTGTATAACTTCAAAGCATTGGCCCTTGGCGTGGCAGTACCCCATCACCTTCAATTTGATGCCCTGCTCCCAGAAGCTATCTCACATCTGAGTTTTGGTTGGTAGAGTTTAGTGAAGGGAAGAGCCTGGTTGTCATTTGATGAAACACATTTAATTCTCAGCAGGGAAAATTAGCTCTCTTCACAATACTGCTCTTGAGGTAAATATGTTGTATATTAAAATCCAAACACCTACTAATTTGCTTTAAATTGGCCCAATAATTATTGTTGCTTAAAGTTATGGCAATGAAACAGCTTCTGCTTTGGGGGAAGCTAATTTTGACAGCAGGTGCTTTTTATGCCACTGTAACTTTTTCTATAAAGATCATTATCATTTAATTGTAAATGGCAGTTCCTTTGAGTGTATTTTCATTCATGATGATGGTGTGATTGATTCCTGGAATTCCCATCCCACTATGTCAAGGAGTCTGGCCTGTTAGGATTTCCAAAAGACATCATCAAAAATATTAAGATCAGTTCATATTAGTTTACTCTATCAAAAACTGGTGGTCATGAGGTAATGTTTTTCATAAATCATGAAGTCAATTGTCTTTTCCTTTTCTGTCAAAAAAGGTTAAAGACTTATGAAAGCATTTGTATATGGGATTCAAATAATGTTCCTTCAGTTTCTTGCTCAAGACTAGTAATGCTTTGAAGAAAACTAAGACAAAGTGTTTTGTTTGAAGGATATTATTATATTTAAAGAAGAAAGAGAGTTCCCTAGATTTTAAAAGGAAAAAATTGTTCTGATAATACATCTAAGACCTTTTATATTTCAGACAGTATAATATATCTTCTTGGAAATCCAATTTTATTATTTTCTCCAAAATACATGATAAACATAAAAATGACCATATATAATTACTTATTCTTGAAACTTGTCCAATGTTTAGGTCAAGGACAGTAGATATGTGTCAATCTGTGGACCTACATTCGCTTTACAACAGAGACAGGGAGGTGGAGTACATGGATCTCAGAGACACTGTCCTCCTGGAGACTATTTCAGTAAAGGAAGAACATAGGAAATTTCCTTCTTTCCCAGTCCTACTCCTTTTCCAACTTCTTGAAGTGATACAACTTCATTACCTTTGGCAAATTCAAGTTCTCTAAGCCTCAACTGGCACATCCATAGAGTTGTGCTAACAATATAAAAGGATTTTGTGCGGCCCAAATGATATAACCTACTTAATTCTTAGAAGAATCACAGTCACATATTAAGCATTCAAATTATAGACTACTTTATGATCATTATTAAAGAAATGCAGATCATTATTGATCTTCTTCTAAGACTCAGGCATTCTGTTGAATGAATCTCAGTCTTCAAGTGGAGGTCAGCAAACTGTAGCCTATCACAGCATGTTTTTGTTTGGCACCCAACTTAAGAATGAATTTTTTGTTTTTTAAAAGGTTATAAAAACAAGCAAATAATAATATGTAACAGCAGTCTGCAATGGCTCCCAAAGTATAAAAGATGTACTCTCTAGTGTTTACAGAACACATTTTTTTTAAAGTTCTGATTCTAGAAGAACCAAAAATGTCCTAGAGAGGAAGTGGGCTGTTTTAATCTTGCCAGGGTGGTGGAGAATAAGCTGTACAGAAGAGGTTCTATTATGGAGTAGGTAAGATTTCATCAGCCTAAGAAGGAAAAAGTGGTATACACAAAGAAGAAAAACGTAAAAAAAGATCAAACAATAGGGTGGTGGATTCCAGTTTACTGTGGTTGACCTTGTCTATAGGTACATAATGTGTTAGCTAATTTTTGTGTCACTATGACCAGAATACCTAATAAGTTAAAGGAGGAAAAGTTTACTTTGGCCCATGGTTTCAGAGGTCTCAGTCCATGGTTGACTGACTCTATTGTTTTTGGGCCAAGATGATTCAGCATGTCATAGCAGAACAGCCTGGAGGAAGAAAACAACTTACCTCAGAGACGGGGCGGGGGGGGGGGGGGGGGGGGGCAGGTATGACAGGGAAATGTATTCTCTCAGGACACCTGGTGATCTACCTCCTCCAGTCACACCCCACCGGCCTGCAATTGCCACCCAGCCATTCAAGGTAGTATGAACTGATTAGGTTACAGTTTGATTAGGTTACAGATTCACAATAGACAGAGCCAGACAGTGACTGAAAAGATGGGGGAGAAAATGATCTGAGCCCTCTGACTGCCCAGATCCCTATGGGAGGAGAAGCTCCAGGCTTCAGCACAGGAGGGGAAGATATAACCCATAATGAGGAGAAAACTCAATCAACATAAACACCCAGAAGTGACAATGCTTATAGGATTGGTAGAGAAGTTCATTATAAATTAAAACAATATCTCAAATATTCAGATGTTGAAAAGGAATGCTTGAGCATGCTAAGTATAGACATAAAAAATCTTTTAAATAACCTATTGAACTTCTAAAGTCAAATAAAAGTCTGAGATGAAAAGCAAACTGGCTAGGATTGATGAGCGATTAGACACTACTGAAGAAAGTGTCAGTAAACTTGAAAACAGTAACGTACAGGCCAAATTCAAATTCACTAAGTTCTGATTTTTCAAATAGACTTCTCCACTGTAAATTTAAATATGGAATCGATTACTGAATAACACTTGAAGTTTGGTTTTTATTTTGTATTTTTGAGTCACACCCTGCACTGAAGCTATCCTGTCTGCCTGGTCAATGCTGAAATGTGTTTCTAGGATGGGATAAACAGAGAGTCAACAATAAGGCTTCAGCTAGAAGAAATTAAAAAAGAATTCTCAGTTTCACTGCCCAAGTATGTACAGTGCAGTGCTCTTCAAAAGCTATTGGAAGATATGCTAGTGTTTCTCAAGCACTTTGTCTTCGGATTGTTGTTTCTGGTCTTCTAGTAACTGTTGACTGGAATTTTTCAAATTCCATGAGAGAAGTCCCATGAGAGAAGACAGCATGAAAAAAATCTTCAGTCTTATGAAAGGATATAATGTTTGTTGGGTATGACACAAGCAAACCCTAATATCATTTATTTTCTTTTTAATCATCTGAGATCTACTATATCCAAGAAAACAATATAATTGAACAGCAATGGGACTGAGGAAGGACTTAAAGGGAAGAATGGACAAACTTTAGATTACGTAGAGGGAAATGAGGTGGGGGTATGAAAGATGGTGGAATGAGACAGACATCATTACCCTATGTACATGTTTGATTACAGGAATGGTGTGACTCTTCATCATGTACAACCATATAAACAAAATGATGTACCCCATCTGTGTACAATTAATCAAAATGCAGACTGTAAAAAAAATTTTTAAGAAAAGAGCAGAACAAATGTAGTAGGCACACATGCAGACGTGGTGAGTGAAGTCATCTTGGGATTGAAGATTAGTCAGGGCTTTAAAATAATATATTCCCAGAGCTTTAATTCAAGCAGACATTTTTAGAGTTTTGAAAGTTATAGTAAGTTTCCTTCATTGTTCTAGCATTAGCTTTTCTTTCTTATGTGTTCTCTTTCCTTCCTTCTAGCTTTCATCTATTTCAAAAGCATTAATAATACTGGAACTTCCTACACAATAATCTTCAAAGAAATTCTGCACTCATTTTAGTTTAAAATGCAGTAAGAGAAAGAGAAATCTAACTCCAAAATAAGTGTTATTTTAATAATAACATGTAATCCAAAAGAAAGGAATTACTCAAAAGAGGCAACCCCTGAGGAAATGTATAACAATAATCCATAAAAAGCAATTAAAACATTCCTGGTATACTCCAAAGTAGTCAGAAGAATTTAATTACAAACTTCATAGCTACATTATGAAAATTTACACCAAGGCGAGAGGCAAGAATTGACGGATCCAGGAAGGATTAAATCATAGAGCATCATAATGATGTCTCTCCCAAGGAATCACTAGACTCTTCTCTCAAAGAAGCATTTTTCACCATTTCCTAATGGCATTTGCATTAACTTTTTCAAATTCCCTGTAAAATTCAAGAGAGATACAAGTGGGGAAAGCTGAGGTAGTCCCGGCCAGGTTTTCCCTGAGGAAAGGTAACAGGAACATACATACACATGTAGGATAATCAAAACACCAACCAGAGGACTACACCTAGCAAAACACACTCTGCCTGGTTGCAAGAACGAGGTAGGCAACTTTTAACACAATGCATTTGGGACTCTCCAAAAGGCCTTGTTTGCCCTAGAATAATTGATTTCCTACCACCTAAGTTTCTGCTTGTCTCCCATCAGTCCTAAGATCTGAAACATGATAAGTAGAAATAAACAGCAAAGATGATGGCATTATTTTGAGAAGGTTTCTTTTGCAATGCAGGCAATACTTCAGAGCAGAGGAGACAAATCTTGTCCTATTGTCCAAGATTAGAATTTTGAGTATGTTTTGACTTCAAGTGATAAGAAAAGCAACAGATGTAACTGTCTCAATCAATTAGAAAATGTTTGTTCTCGCATATAAAGGAATAAAAATATAGAGGTGTTTGGGACACTTTTCAGGCTGAGTTTCACTTCAGAGTTCAGCAAAAACATCCCATAAGTCCACCTGGCCTGCTGCATTCTATTGTAAATAAAGTTTTATTGGAACAAGCCAAGATTCTTCATATAGGTATTGTCTGTGGCCACTTTTGTGCTGCAACAGAAAAGCTTGAGTAGTTGTAACACCAACCAAATGAACCACAAAAGCTAAAACATTTGTTATTCAGATCCTTACAGAGAAAATGTTGCTGACCCCTACTCTACCTTGATCTTTCGGAAGCACTCTCATCCACATATTGGATTTATGCTCAGACTATGCCTGCTCTAGATTAAAAGGGTCCCCTCCAAGCATAATAATATTCCTAGAGAGAAATGAGTCATGTTTTTCTGGTGTCTTTCTGTGAAAATAAGGAAGATTTTCCTAGAAGCCTGTAGAATATTTTCATTCACATAACTTTAGTGCAAAACGTCATAAGCCAACGCCAGATGGTCACTGGAGAGCTAACTGGGATTGGCAGGACTGGTTAAACCAACTAGAGTCCTCTTTGCAAGACTGGAGATGGGACAGTCTCTGCAAAAGAAAATGGGCATGGAGAAAAGGATAATGGATGACTGAGCCAAATCAGGACTTTTTAGGAAAGAAAAAAGCATAGAAAATTAATGGTGACCACTCTAATGGGGTGAGCCATGGGAAGACAGCAGAGCCAAGCATGATCTGAATACATAGACCCTGCCCTGTGCATTCACAGAGGCAAATGCTAAGAAGAAATGTTCTGAAAGGCATGAAGAGCACTCCAAATAGGAACTATTGAGGCAATCCCTTCCACTCATTTTGAGGTTTTCCGACAGGCAGCCCTGCCAGAATCCATAATAATGAACCTTATTGTTGCATGGCCCTATTATAGAAATGCAGGCTATATATCTCCTAAAAGAGTAGCAAGAAGAGAAGGAAAATGCAGTTCTCCCCAAGAAAATTCTCTGGAGCAAACCTCTGACCACTAGTGCTTAATAACTATGTGACACTTCTATCTAATGCAAGTCATCAATAGAGATCCAAATGACATTTTTTTAAAAAGTATCATAAAAGTAGTGTTCATAAGGTATCCTTTCCTGCTACTACTAATCAATAAACACTTGCTACTTGAAATATATTAATATATAAAATTGTAATAGCATAAACAATTAAGACTTGCAGCTCATGTTTTTAGCTCCCTGGAAGGATTGGGTACAATATCAATATGGAAAAATCATCATTAAACATTTCCCATGTACAGCTCCTCACTGATACATGAAAAAACATGGCAAATGGTTTAAGCACAGACAAGTCCGAACAGACTGAAGTGTATTCTTTCAGTTGAATAATTTTACAGGGTTTGACCTTTAATAACATGTATACTTGACACCACCTATTTAGCACTCAAATGTACATTGTTGGATTTTATTAAGGGTTTTGCTAAATTATAAGTTCCTTGACAGAGTGTGTGTTCCTGCAGGGTAGGTATTTTGTTTCTTCCTGATATGCTTTGCCCATCATAGGTGTTCAGTAGAAACTGAATACAGAGCTTTTCTTTTCTTTTTTTTTTTTTTTAAGTAATCCACAGTTTTAAAAGGATTTGTCTCCTTAAATTTGATTTGTAAACTTGATCTTGAAAGTTAAGCCAAGTTTTCCTCTTGAAACAATGTTAGAAATGGTATTTAGGTCTCCAGGGTATCCCCCAAAAGGTTCCTTAACAAATACTTCAGCTAACATAGTCTGCCATTTCAAGGAAATGCAATAGAAAAGCCACACTGATGGAAGATTGCAAGGATAACCTGGGAAGTTCATGATTTCAAACCACAAGGAGTGGCCTTGAAAAGCAATAGCATTCAGAGGTCATTGTGGCAAGGAGAATCTCTGCAATTAAAAAAAAAAAAATGTGGCCAGTATTCTTAGGTCCCAGCATGAAATACCACTCTCTTTTGTAATCACTAGCATGAAAAAAATTCTTTATCTGACTTTTTGTGTCAGCATAGACTGAAATATCACACCAGCACAAGTTTCATGTAAATAACAGCTTCTACTTCTACTATTTCTAATAAATTAATATTTTCACTTTGACTAATTCACTAAGAAAAATTTCACATCAATTGCATTGGAGAAGAGAAAGACAGCTTAGTGGGCAGGGGGGAGAAAGAGGAGGAACATTGTGCAATTTATCAATTAGTAAGGATGATACTTTTCAGAGTATTGGTATAAGCACTAAAAACATATCAACTAAGAATACCTGACTTTGCATTGGTTTACATTTTATTTCTTAAGTCTTTAGTTAAAAGATATCTCTCCTAAACTTGAAATCAAGTTCTAGCACTACCCAGTGAACTTTTCTCTTCTCTTTCTATGGATACATAGCTATAGAAATAGCTATAATAGCCCATTGTTTGCTTGTGTTTAGCATCTCAAAACCAACTGTTAGAATCAAATTCAAGTCATCATCTTGCTGGAGAGGGGTTGCAAGCTTTCTCCAGCTTTTTAAATAATTAATATGATTAATCAAAGCTAGCTACAAGGTGAAATCATGTCATTTGCTTCCCACAAACATGCCCTGGGATGCCTCTGCAACTCTTGTCACTAATGGAGAGAGCAGATTTGGTCAAACTTGCTATTGAATTGAACAGGAACCAGAGAGTTAATTTCCCATATCCAAATTACTTATACTTTAAAGCTTTCTCAGGTTTGATTCCTTATCCCTCACCATGTTTAATAAGCAAAAACAAAATTACTGTCTAGGTGGTAATTTGTCCAAGCTCAAATTGTCTTTAAGTCCCTATCACTAAAACCATAATGTAGATAAAAATGACTAGAGAAAGAGCCTAGGACAAGAACAGGAAAGGACCCAGGACTGAGCCAGTAGGTCCAAAAATAATTGTTTGGTAAGAAAAGGAGACATTGTTAAAGAAGAATTGGAAGGAGCAGTCAAAGCAGATGGAAATATTGAAAAGAAAGGGAACATGAAACCAAGAGATAACATTTTTCAAAGAGGAAATAGCTAACCACTGGGAAGTCACATAAGGTGAGTAAAATGTCCCTATATTTAGCAATTTGGAAAGTTGTTGGTAACTTGAGTGAAAATTGTTTCTGGTATGAGGTTGAGGTAAAATCCAAGCATTCATGGCTTGGATAGAAAATTATTATACCACTTGATTCCTCTGCTTTTGAATGTAAATTCAAGTCACCAAAATGCTCAGGATTTTTTAGGATCTTCCCAATTAGGTGATACACAGGTCTCATGTGATATCCACAATGACATAGGAATTTACTTTCTTTAAGTGAGCTACATCTTCAAGAGAGTCACACATCTTCGGATGCAAAAATAAACAATAAATGATCTTTGAAGATATATATCCAGTACCTTCACAAAGCTCCTTTCACAATATATTGTATTTAACTGTTGGGGTTGGAGTCACTACAAAATAAGGCAGCATAAACTTCCCTTTACCAGTTCAAACAGCAATGGAAAACCTGGGACCTAAATCAGTGTAATAAATTCTGTGGTTTCTCATTTTGGGCTTAGGGGTGGCAATAGTGGATTTTTTGGTTATTGCTCTTCTTTGCTAATAAATAAAAAGACCTTTTAAAGCTAAGTCCATCTATGACTGGCATACAAAATCTACTATTTTCTATCCAAAGCATGTGACATAGTTTTAGGCAAATGTTTTAAAAGTTACATGTAATGCATTCCCAAGTTCTCACCAAAAAGACAAAGGTTAGACTATGACTCTTTCTCTGAGTAAATTATTTGCATTCTACTATGACTAACTTCTTCAGGTATTCCTACTCTGGATTTTTGAAAGACCATTTGACAGAATGGATTTTTTCCTTGAGTTTAAATATTTGCTTCAAATAAGTACTTCATAGGTTTATATCTTTATTTACAGTTGGATCTACAACTGTATATAATACTGTATAATTCTTTAAGTAACTAGAAAACATAAGAACAGAAAAATGTTCTTGCTCAATTTAAATAAATTTTTTCAAGTAAAAATTTGTATTCACAGCCAGATAATACATTAATCCACATAGTCCTTCACATATAGACCTGCTTATACTACCATTATTATGGAAGTTTACAGTTGAGAAATTTAGAAGTTGAAAAAAATTTCAGAAATCTTCAATGTCATCTAATAATCACAAAATTTAACTAGTCTACATATAATTTTTAAATGAATAGTTTCAAATTTAAATGAACAATGTTCACTTTCAGATTTCTAAACAGAGACATGGTGAATGTTAGAAATGATCTTTTGTCCTTTTGAAAAAACAAGATTTGAATGCAGAATTGTGGAAATTTCTGGGAACACAAGAGTTGCAAAGGTATAGTCTCATTTCTATCATGCATATTAATACATTAGGAGATGAGAAAAGAGAGATGAGTGAAGGCCAATGGGAAGATTATTCAAGCAATCTTTGCTATAATCTAGGCATGAGAAAAGAGTAGGGTCAAGGTATAGGGTGATGGTGGTAGGAAATGACAAATGAGAAGAGAAGGTTGAGGACAGAGGTGTCAATGGGGTGATTGTGAGGTATTTTGGGGTGGGAGGGAAAGAAAGACTTAGGGCTTAAAGACTGAAGTTGAGACAGTGTGATTAGGAACACACTGAAAGGAAATATGAAAATCTAGAGTAGGGCACGATTATATGAAAAAAGGTGAACTTAGTTTTAGATATGTCATGTTGATGTGACAATCGAGTTATCTGGCAGACAGAAACGTGAAACTACAGCTCAGAAGACAAGCCTTGCTCTTAGAAGTAAATCTGTAAGTCTTTCACATGAAGGTGATGGTCACATCAAAAATGGATGAGCAGGAATAGAGAGAGGGAAGAGCAGAGTTCCTCCGGATGCACATGAGGAAACCCATTCTTTTTATGAGAAGTAAATACTAGTCAATTAGACATAAAGAGATACCTTGTCAAAGAAGTATAGGTTCATATATTTTTGTTTCAATACAGATAAAAATGCCTAGATCCCCACAACTTTATATTGAAAAGTAGTTACAGATCCTATTAGTAGAGATGTTAAAATAAGAGAGATGAAGTGAAAATAAATAGACATTAGAACTAAGTTACAGTCTAATGGGAACAGTTTCTATTTGGGATGATGAAAAATCTCTAGAAATGAATAGTGACAATGGTTGCAAAATGTTGTAAATGTACTTAATGAAATTTACACTTAAAATGTTTAAAATGGTCCATTTTACATTACGTATTTATTACTAAAAGGAAAAATAAAAGCAGCATACTGTATTCTCATAAAAGGTACTCACCTAGCGTACTATAGGAGTCAAAAGAAATTTAGGTACAGTTAATAGTATGAATAATGTTGCTGAAGCTAAAAAAAATGGTATGAAAATTTAAAAACCTGAACTGGTATAGATAAAAAGATAAAAAGAACTAACTGAAAAGTGAAATTGAAAGGTCTATCAGGGTGATTATATTTTTTTTAAAAAAAGAAAATACCTAAAAAGTTTTGAAACAAGTGGTGAAAAGAGGGAGGCTTTTTCTTTTCTATTTTTTATTTATTTTCTATTATTCAAAAAACAATTTTGAAACTGAATGTTAAAGATTTTCTACACTGATCATTTTCCCTTTCTAGAAATACTGGGTTTTCCATTTAAGAAAATATTTAATATAATCTATCATTAATTCCCATTTAAGAAATCTAATTAAATGGTAGTGGTTGTGGTGTTGGGATGTGTGTGTGTGTGTGTGTGTGTGTGTGTGTGTGTGTGTGTGTGTGTGTAAAGTGCTTTAATCCCCTGAGACTGTTAGGTCAGCAAGAGGAAAGACAGACTTTAATGGGGTAATTTCCATGTTTCCTCACAGTAGGAGAAAGCCACAAGTCCTTCCTCCCACTTCTTTCTCTATCCTAAATTAGATTTACCTTATCCACAGGACCTTCTTTAGTAAGTAAGAGAACTAAAATGGAATACATTTAATTTTCAGGAGTGATGAGTCCTTGCTTCTCCTACAAAGTGAAGACAGAAAATTCACCAGTGGTTAACGTTTCTCACTCTGGTTTCAAATACCCAAAGATGCAGTATAGCAAAACAAAGATAATATGATCAGTGTAACTCCATGTCATGTACAACCACAGATGGGAAGTTATACTCCATGTATGCATAATATGTCAAAATACACTCTACTGCCATGTATATCTAAAAAGAACAAATAAAAAACAAGATAAAATGTTTACAAAGATGAGATGTTAAAAAGTAGAATGAGGGTAGAAAGAGCAGTAGGGGAAGAAGGCAGGGGTGTGGGAGGGGAGGAGAAGGGTAGGAACTGGGGACTGAATTAGAACAAGATATATTCCCTGCTTTTATAGTTATGTCAGAATGGATTCTACTGTCATGTATAACTAAAAAGAACCAATTTAAAAAGGTAGAATGAATATGTCAATGCAGTTAGCAACCTTGGTTCACTTCTTCAAACAGGTCAAATGTGCTCACAACACAGTGCTAGACAGGTTACAGGCTAATTTTCTCCCGACCTTTTTTTCTTTTTCTTTCTTTCTCTCTCATTTTTGTGTGTGTGTGTGTGTGTGTGTGTGTGTGTGTGTGTGTGTGTGCCACTGGGAGTTGAACCCAAGACACTGTACCAGTGGGCTACATTCCTGACCCCTTTTCTTTTGTTTTCAGACAAGGTCTCACCAAGCTACTGAGGCTGGCTTCAAACTTGTGATCCTCTTGCTTCAGTGTCCAGAGCAGCTGGCTCACCTATCAACTGGTTAAAATGCAAAATAGTTCAAGTGTCTCCTCTAGTAAATACGCCAGAGCCTTCTGGAGAAGGCTCCAGTAGTGAGGGACTTGTTGATTGAGGAGAAAGGATTCACCCACCTTCAAACATACCTTGTCTTAGGTAGTGATGATGTTGATGATAAAAGCAACAAAACAACCACCATAATTGGCAGCCACTAACATTTATGGAATACTGGATTTGTGTATAGATTCCCCCACCCTCACCCCACAAGCATTCTATGAAGTTGCTCCTATTGATAGTAATAAGGAGGAATCCATGTAAGGGGTCTAAAACCATATCTCACAATTATTGCTCTAAAATTGTTATGTATTACTTTGATCATCATTTATTGGTGAGAAATTTTAGTGAAGCAGCTCAACCAAAATCACAGTGAGTGGTAGAATGGAATTTGAATCCAAATCTTCCTCTCCCCAGAGATGGTCCCTTAGTCCCTTAGGGTAATTCTGCCCTTGGGGGTCTATACCTCTATCTCTAATCTCATTTCTTCATGGTCCAAAACCCTGCACTTGTACGTAATTTTAAAAGGTTAAGTAAGTCTTAAAGTAGAATCAGTAAATAAGGTCAATAAAATTGTTATTCAAGGAAAATTCAAGTAACTCCAAATTCACTGATTTTATAAGGTGAGAATTGATTTGAAAATGCTCATATATTGACATACATACTGTCACTGCTTACAGACCTAGCTGAATTATTGAATGAAATTGTCACCACTTCACCTAAGCTAATTGGAAATGAGAAAAATCCATCCCTTCTCTGTTGGACAACTAGTTGTATTTTAATTGCATATGGTAATGTAAGTAGCCTCAACCTAATATCATAAACACAATTCTAAAAAACTAAATTGAATTCAGTCATGATTCCTTCTTCTCACTGGATTTCACACAAATTAAATTTTGTCTTTCTTTGAAAAAAAAAAAAGATTGGGTTCCCTCAGTGAAATGAAGTCTTGTACAAACCAAATATACCTTCACAAATCAAATGAGAATGATAATACTTATAAAAAGCTAACCATTTGAATAATGACAATGGGCAGAATATTACTAACAAGTCTGTACAGCAAATAAATCAAGAACTTAATACAACATAAGCCAGGCTTGCAGTGTGGTATAAAAGATACAGGCAGTCTGGCATGCTGTCTGTCTAATCTGCTTTGAAGGCAGCAGGAATACAGGCTGAACAGTATTTCTGTGCTTTTGTATTTCCCTTATGGAATCTTCAAATAATAGCACAAAGATATAATAAGTAATTCATTTATTTATACATTTCCTACGAAGTGTTTTTCTCCTTAATCTACTTTAATGAACAGCTCTTCTAGAGAAAAGAAAGCTGACCATCTGGCAGACACAACCCAAATACTTGTTTTAGTCCAAGTAATTGAATATGAGGATATGATGAGGAGAATGAGATTTTGCTGAACAGAGCTCAGCCTAGTCAGCAATTCCTGGCTAATCAGCAGTTAATCCCACTTCAGCTGCATGAAACCTGAAGCTAGAAAACATTCTAGGCCTCTCTCAAGCACCCAGAGCCACCTTGCAGAAACAATGACTTCATCTAAAAGGCAACCTATGTTTTTCACGCCATATAACCCTGTGGGGCTTGTATGTTTAGTCCAGGTTCAGCCGCCCTCCTGGGCAATGCCAGTCTTTGTGTGCTCCTTGTTCTTATATCTTATTGATTTCCAGCTGTCATGGCTCCCATTTTCCTACAAACAATACTTCTTTCTATAGGCAAGAATGATTTTTAAGTCTCATTTGTAACAAGAGCATACATTCTCAGAGGACAATCTCTGCATCTAATTCTTATAAAGCAAATGCTTTCATAGTAAATGCATGCTTGATTAAGTTAAATAAAATCAAGCATTTATATGAGATATTCTGCTACAGCTGTGCTGCAGGAATCAGCTTCTTATTAAACCCTATCTCTAGTCTGACTTGATAAAGTATTTTAAATTTGATCTAGATTTGAAGAATTACTAGAATTTTTAAAAGAGGAACTGATACAGAATTAGAAGAATAACAGCAACACTATTTGTTTTTAATAATGAGGAGTAAGTCCTATTATCTACCTTCAGGTTTAATTCCTTGTGATTGAAAATATGCTCCTTAGATTAGTCAGTGGCACTGGCATCACAGGGGAGCTTGTTAGAAATGCAGCAATACAGCCTTCACCCCTGTTAAACCAAGAACCATAGGCGAATTATAGATTCTTGAGAATTGTAATTCTTGAGACCACTGATTTACTTTATACCGTTTTTCCATATAGCATTACACTTTGTCTTTTGTTTCACTTTACTGGATTTTTTTTTTAAAGGTACTATGTACCTAACACTGGTAAGGATGTCCAGAAAGGTGAACTTTCATGCAATTTTGGTGGAAATGAATATTAGTACACATATTATGGAAACAGTATGGAGGTTCCTTCAAAAACTAGAAGAGAACTAGCATCTGATCCAGCAATCCCACTATTGGGAAATCCAAAGAAATTGAAATCAGTATGTAGAAGAGACAATTACACTTGCATGCTTCCTGTAGTACAATTTATAGGAGGCAAGATATGCAATCAACCTTGGTGTCCATTGATAGACGCATAGATAAGAGAAAATCTTTCTCTCTCTCTGTCTCTCTCTCTCTCTCTCTCTCTCTCACACACACACACACACACACAAACACACGTAATGCTAGAGTATCATTTATTCATAAAAATAATGAAATTCTGTCATTTGCACCAAATGAATGTAACTGGAGGACATTATGTTAAACAAAATAAGTCAGGTACAGACAGACAAATACCCCATGTTCTCATTTACATGTGGAAGCAAAGTGTTGATCTCATAGAAATAGGGAACAGAATGGAGGTTCTAAGAACCTGGGAAGGGGCAGATGGTGAGAAAATGGTTAATGGGCACACAGGTGCAGTTGGATAGGAAGAATAACTTCTAATGTTCTACATAGCAGAGTAAGATAATTATGATTAACCATCTTTGAATGTTTAAAAATAGCCAATAGAAAGGATTTTCAATACTTCCTGCAGAAAGAAATGATAAATTTCTGAGGCAATGGATATGCCAATCCCCTGATCTGATCATTCATTATACATAGTATAAATATATTGAAATGTCACACTATACCCATAATTATTGTTTAATTCTAAAATAAAATTATGTATTTTCAATGAAGTACTTTGTTTCTGGTATAACAAATCAAATAATATAAACTCATATATGTAAAATTTCCTAGCCACCTGTAATAACCAACATTAAAAAGTTGATTCTGTATCCTTTCACATATTTCCCAAGGCTTAAATATACTTAACAAGAATACACATTCACAGAGCTGATAAGTTTTGAGTGATAGAACAATCTTATTTTTAGTGAGCTCCAGACTATGGACATAGACTTAAAGAGGCTGTTCACCCAAATCAGCATCAGCTGCCTAAGTTGGCACAAACCATTTCTCATTCCCTTAGGTGTTAATGGACATTTTCACAGTAATCTGTACAAAAATGCCAACCTCTATGATGCAGGAAGACAAAGGTGAATAAAGGGAACAGAGAAATCCTCAGGATATGGGGCCTAAGTCTCTGCATATAATACATTTTGCCTGGCCATATACATGAAATGTGAACAGAACCAAATGTTTATAATATCATATCAGTGCAGGGTGGTATACTCATTCTGTACTCACAGTTGGGCAGCATTGACAGTGATGGAAATTATATGACATGATTCAGAGGGTGAATGACATTATAAACTTGATTTGTACCTAAGGTCAATGGTAATGTTACAAAGCCAGATAATTGTTATATATTTCCAAGTTTTCTTGAAACAAATGACATGTGTTACTTGGAAATCTATAAGGGGAATGATAAAAGTAAAAAGTCATAATCATTTTGTAGAAAATTAAAAAGATTCAATTTACTTAGGACAAGGGTAGCTAGAATCATTAAATAAAGCTTAGGAAAATACAAAATAATGTTAGTAGTCATAACAGGAGGGCATAAGCCAAGGTGTGAACTCACCCACTCTTCTGATAGTTGGCTTCCTGAGTAAGGACAAGACTCTTTCTGGAACTATTGAAATATGCACAGTTGATACATTAGACACACATGTAGTATTTGTAAATGACCTGAAAACTGGCTGTACTTTTTTCCTACAGATAGAAATTTGATGGGTCTAAATAGAGCCCCTCCAAAGTGCAGGTCGGCCAAGGGTCCCAAGTCTCTCCTGATGGAGGAGTTCTCTCTGATGGCACAACCTCCAGGGCAGGTCAAAGAATCTTATCAAAAGTAGACTCAGTTCTTTCAAGTTATAGTTGAAATTTCATTCCAAAGCTTACTTCCCCAGGTACCCAAATCCTACTACTACAGAGTTTTCAACTTAACTCAGGGCTTCTGGTTTGGTCTGCTGGGAAATTGGAACAAAAAGAACCCTTAAATTAATGTACAATGGTTAAGTGTCCCCAGGCTGGTGATATAACACAAGGACATTAACCAAGTCGCAGTGCCCCTACAGTTAGTGGATATTGATCAGATCCAACTAACCCAACGTCAACTTTTTCCCTCCTTTCTTATAAGAATTTGCTTGTGTCTAATAGAACTCCAAGAGAAGATATTGGAGAACAAAATCCAAGAGACAATTCAAAAAGAGTGCTATATTAAAATGTAAGATAAAAGATGATTTTATATAGGTTGTTAAATATGATCCTATACGAAGAATATCCACTGGTTGACTAAAACCAAACAGCAAACAAATAAGCTAAAGACTAGGACTCCATGCCATCAAATGAGAGCTAATGATGTAACAGGTAGCATGCTAAATGTTTTACTAATACTGTGTCATATGATCACTAAAATGATAGTGTATTAAAAATCATCTCCTTCTGAGCTGATTACAGAAGGAATGGCTACATGGGAAGGGAGTAAGCACTTCATCCTAGAGGCTGAATGACCCATTTTGAGATGAGAAAAGGGATACCCATGAACCAGGAAGGTGGATGAGAGAGAGGGTCGACATTGTCATGTATAGGTGGACTCCACCCTATGAGCCTGGAGAGCCACCCAGTTACACATTCAGATGCCAACAGAAATCAGACACATAACAAAACTGAGCAAAGGAGTGTAGGTAGAGAGTAGCCTGGGAGGAAACCAAGTTTTCCACTTCATCCCAAAGGCAATAGTTACTCAACTCCAGCTGTCTGTAGTCACATGAAAATACAAACATGGTGTTGCCAGATCTTCTAGTGATTCATAATAATCCAGAAATCAGCATTTTGTGTGAAATCTTCCTATTTTAAAAGTTAACAACTCATCCATGTTTAAGATCATGTGTAGGGCTGGGGTTGTAGCTCAGTGGTAGAGTGCTTGCCTAGATGTGTGAGGCACTGGGTTTGATCCTCAGCATCACATAAAAATAAATGAATAAAATAAAGGTCTATCTACACCTTAAAAAATACTTTTTAAAAAAGAATATCATGCTAAGTGAAATAAGCCAACCCAAAAAACCAAAGTCCAAATGTTTTCTCTGATATGAGGAAGCTAATTCACAATAAGGAGGTGGGGCTAGGGAAGAATAGAGTTACCTTATATTAGGTAGAGGGGAGTGAAGGGAGAGGAAGGGGTATTGGGGTAGGAATGATAGTAGAGTGAAACAGACATTATTACCTCATGTACATCTATGACTGCCTGACCAATGTGATCCTACAACATGTACAATCAGAAAAATGAGAGATTACACTCTATTTATGTATGATCTATCAAAATGTATAAATGCATTCCACTGTCATGTACAACTAACTAGAACATTTAAAATTTAAAAATGATCATGTGTAGGTCACAGAGAATACATCTTTGAACCAGAACTTCAGCATGTACCATTTTGTTGTTTTCCTAAAAAGGGAAATTTCCCTACAGGACACCATGGCATCTTTTATTCATGCCAAAGTTCAATATTGTACTAAGGAGAAAAAACCTTCTATGCATTAACTATAAGAAAAATTTACCCCCATTTACAGATAAGGAGGTAGAAGTTTAGAGACATCAAATAACTTCTAAGGGTCACACAACTAAAGTAGCAGACATACCTATTAATCATGGGGTTTTTGGCCTCGAGAACTCGTGGTCTTTGCACTTTTTTATGCAGGCTCCAGAGTAAATATATGCACACATAAGAATAATAAAGTACTGAATTTGGAGTCACAATGTGTGAGTCCAAAACTGACTCTGCCACCTCCTATAGGCAAGTTATTTAATGTGTCTGAATCTTCAACTCTTCATTTGAATGTAAGATGCTTGAAGAATTAAATAGATTACTTAGAAAATAAAATGTCTGCATATAGTGAAATTTTCAGTATTTATCCTGATATTCTTAGTCACTTAGAATCATAGGACCTCATCACTGAGATATGATTTTCATACTTGTTACTCACTAGACAGTGGACACACAAGTTCCAACAAATACTTAACTACCCTGTTGGAAGAAAAATGGCATACAAGGTTGGAGAAAATGTCTGTGTGGGTTTATTTTTCCCAGTAATTCATAGCTTGAAACATAAATTCACAAAGATTTTTTATCCTAACATCAATCCAATGAATTTAAACAGAATAAGAAATTAACATAAGAGATTTCAATTCAGAGGCATTATTATTTTTAACCAGTGGTGTAAATCTAGGCTAATATTTATGAAACAGTATAAATCTTACTTAGTAAAATGTCTGTTTCTAAGCTGGGCGACGTGCAGGGCTCTCTAAATCTCATCAGTCCCAAAGCCAAAAAGGTTAATCCTGATTTAGCCGCCTAGACATTTAAAGCTGATCAGCTGTTTCTGTCCTTTTGTTCCACTTCACCTGCACAAATCCTTGAGGCTCCATCTAACTCTGCTCTAAAGTGCTTGGTGTCAGGAGGGCCCCAGGCTGGTGACACAAAAGGACTTTCCTGAGAATGTTTTGTCACCATCCCTGCCCTGCAAACGGGCATCACTGCCAGAGAGCTCATGCATGGTGCCTAGAAAGACATGTGGTAACACCATTCATCTGCCCCAGCTTTAATATTATGTATAGTTTTTATTTTTGTTTAAAGACACAGAATGAGGAATGCAAAGCAAGCAGAGATTTTCAGTATGAGGAGTTATTAGTTGGAGCTTGTACAGCAGCAAATTGAAAATGTCCAGGAGTTGTCATGCTTCAGATGTAAGAAGAACTGAGAGTAGACAAGGTAAGAAAGACAAAGGGCCACAGAGAATTCTGCAGCTCAGTGAATCTTTTTCCGTGATCCAACCAGTTTGATTGTTTGCAAGTAAATAAATGAATAAATAAATAAATAAATCCAAAATTATGTTTCCAGCACACATATTTTGCAGAATAAAAATATAAATGCACGAATGAATAAAAGTAGCTCCAGAATTGGATGAAGGAAAGAAGAACTCAAACCTCTCAACTAAAAAGAAAGAACTTCCTTGTCCCAGACTCCTCTTCTACTTGTCTACTTTCTCTCTTACTCAAGTTGCCTTGGTTCAAATCCTGTTTTCTACAGGATTTACTAGCTTTGGGTTCATGGTATATTATTTAAATATTCTGTCCCTTTTTTCCTCACCTGTAAAAAGAGGACAATAGCATTACACACTTTATGGAACCATTATAAGGATTAGGAATACCTATAATGAGGGCTAAACTAAAGAGGGACACTAGAGACCAAGGCCAATCTTCACACATCTGCAGGTCAGGACCAGACACTATCCCCTGATGTGGATTCACTAGGAAACAGAATTCTAGAGTAGACCTTCAAGTTAAAAGGCTGATGATAGCATGTAGACTGCTGAGTA
Source organism: Sciurus vulgaris (assembly GCF_902686455.1). Lineage (NCBI taxonomy): Eukaryota > Metazoa > Chordata > Mammalia > Rodentia > Sciuridae > Sciurus > Sciurus vulgaris. The sequence goes on from NC_136466.1 coordinate 116,352,625, forward strand.
TGGACTTTAACTCAAGGTTTTGGTGAGGGGAAGAAAATCTGAGCTGGCGGGGGAAGAAAACAGATATCAAAGGGTCTTTAGGAGATGTTCATAGGGAAGACAATTTGAGTTAGGAGGAAGATGGAGGCCAGAGGTATTTAAATTCCACTATCAGTGACAGAAGATTCATGGAGGAATGTAAATTCTGGAGCTGTGGGAAATTTAGATAGCAGGTCCACTAGAAAGCTGAAACTAAGACAGGATTAGATATGCAGGAGATTTATGGGCAAAGGACTTGCAAGGGAAAAAAAGGGAATCAAAGTAGAGGCTATGAAGGACCTACGGATGTTCAGTAAATGATTCCAACTGTGACTCAGATCTTAGATCAGTGTTATGGTTTGGAGATGAGGCATCCCCCAAAAGCTCCTGTGTTAATACAGAAATGTTCAGAAGTAGATGATTAGATGATGAGAACTGTAAACTTCAGTGGATTAATCCATTTGACGGATTAATAATTTGAATGGACTACGTGGTAACTATGGGCAGGTTGGAGGTGGCTGGAAGTAGGTGTTTTAGTCAACTTTTTCACTGCAGTGACCAAAAAAAACTGACAAGAACAATTTTAGAGGAGAAAAGTTTATTTGGCACTCAAAGTTTATGTGACACTCAGAGTTCTCAGTCCATATATGGGCAACTCCATTGCTCTGGCCTTAGATGCTGAGGAGCAATATTGGTCAAATTATATTGTTATATTGTGTGCATGTATGAATATGTAGTTCAGCAAATGTCATCATTATGTACAACTACAATATACCAATAAAAAATGTGTGAAAAAACCAAGTATCTGTAAATCCTTTGTAACTATACATTTTCTTTAGAAACAAAACTAATGCACTGAATTTCAAATTTATAAAATAGAGATGGAAAATGCATAAATAAAAAATACAACAGATTATTATTAAGGAAAAAAATATGCATCATGGTGGAATGGCAGAAGGGCATAGAGAAGAAAAACAACTCAAGACAAGGACACAACAACAAGGAAGCACAGAAAGCTCTGCTTACCAGGGACAAAATACAAATCCCAAAGTCACACCCCTGGTGACCTATCTCCTCTAGTCACACTCTACTTGCCTACAATTACAGCCCAGTTAATTCATGTGAGCAGAATAATGCACCAACTAAGTTAAGGGTCTGATAATCCAATCATTTAACACTAAATTCTCTTGCATTGTCTCATACATGAGCTTTTGGGGAATGCCTCTTATCTAAACCATAACATAGGTCACTGAGGGTTTACCCATAGGGTTTATATTTTGGCTCCTTTCTCTTCCTTTCCTAGCTGCCATGCACTGAGCATTTTTCCACCACTACGCCCTTCCACCATGATTCTGCCTCACCTCAGGCCCAGAACAGTGGAATTGGTGAACCATGGACTGAACCTCTGAAATGATGAACCTAAAATTAAGTTTTCTTCTCTAAGTTGTTCTTATCAGGTATTTTCATTAATAGCAATGAAAAGCAGACTAACACCACCAGTGAAATAGAAGGGGATGAAAAGAGGACTGGGTAGACTGCAATACACTTCCAAGAAAGTCTTAGGTAGGTCAATAGGAAGAATTCAAGGTAAAGTCACCCATCAGCAGAGTCCCTGATTATGCTTAGAAAGGCTTGCTTAAGTCCTCCACTTTCTGGGTTGTGGGGTAAGAGAAGGTATGAGAAGTGTAGCAGGAACATGGAGTAGATCCAGAAGGGCAGAAGAAGCACCATCAATTGATAGTGTTCCTGCATCCCAAGATCTGAGAATTCATTTTCATGGCTACCACTTCCTCTCGTACTACACATTTATTCTGTGCACAGTCTTAGGACCAGCTCCTCCATGGTTTCTGGCCCTTTTTACTAAAGAGGGTTAGTTGACCTCAGGCCCACAACTGATTCTCTTTTCTCACCTCCACTAAATATTCTATATTTTTTCATCCTCCACTGTCACCTATGCAGACCATGGTGGCTCACTTGGTGGTGTGATCTAAATCCTCATTCTTGAGAGGTATGAACCCTTGACAATCATACCCTTCTGGGCTCAGAATTCTTGCCCACAGTCATCAGCAATTCTAATAGAAAAGAGAATACCAGCAGACGACAAAGCATATGAGAAGGTTCCACACACATTTCTTTCTACCCTTGCATTAGTCAATTTTTCATCACTAGGAACAAATTAGTTGACAAGAACAACTTAGAGGAAGAAAAGTTTACTTTTGTTTATGGTTTTGAGTTTTCAGTTCACAGTCTGCCAACTCCATTGGTCTAGACTGAGGTGAGGCAGACAATCATGGCAGAAGGGCACAGCAAAGGAAAGCTGCTCAGCTCATGGAGACAGGAATAAAGAGAGAGAGAGAGAAAGAGAGGAGAGAGAGAGAGAGAGAGAGAGAGAGAGAGAGAGAGAGAGAGAGAGAGAGAAAAGGGCCAGGAACAAGATAAAGTCCCCAAGGCCATGGCCCCAGTGACCTCCAGCCATGCCCTACCTGTCTATAATTACCATTCCTTAGCCCATTCAAATTATTAATCCATCAAGTAGATTAGCCTACTAATGAGGTTACAGCTCTCATAACCCAATCATTTTACCTCTCAACATTGCTGCACTGCCTAACACATGAGCTTTGGGGGAAACATTCCAGATCCAAACTATAACAGCCCCCACTGTGTTAATGCAACCCTACTCCCCCTGCTGGTCAGGATCCCTTACTCCTGCCAGGACGGCAACTTTTCTTTTTGCCTGCTGATCCCTAAAAAAGTTTTCCAAAGTGCTTTGGCAGGAGGGGTATCTTGGGCATTAATAGCACCTATGTACCCTGGGAGAAGGTTATCCTTTTGGGGATTCAGGTCTTCCAACTCTGAGAGCCTGGAGTTCCAGAAACCAGAAGCAGAAAATTTCCAGTGGGTCACTAAGACTAGTAATAAACAGAGCACTTTTTGCTGCTACCCCTTCTATATTCTTCCTGTTGGGGACATGGTGTCATGCAATTCAATATATATATTGCATCTTGAAGGAAAGTTCCCCATCCTCTCAGAGAGTTGCCTCTAAGCTAGGGCTTCAGTCACACCTTCAGATGGTCATTTCAGGGTTTTTTTGGAGTCAGCTCCTTCTGTATGATAAGCAATATAGTGTGTTCTAACATCAGTGGGGCCTAAGGTCACAATTTCACTCACTCCTTTGCTATGAAGTCAGATCTGCACCAGCAGATCAGACAGGATAGGGATGCCCACTGAGATTCTGTGAGCCCTTAGAAAGTGGTGCTGACTGAATCCTACAAATATAAAAGGCAAATAGTTAACCAGAATAGACATCCATCATTATGAGGATGAACCACTGGCCCTTCCAGAATGGGCCTAATGTAGACACCTTGCCACCAAGTGGTCAGCTACATCAGTGGCTCATATTTGGCTTTCTGACAGACAGGTAGGGTATTCAGAGGTAGAGAGGCTTTATCTGAGTAAATATCACATCTGGCATTCCATCCACACTACCAATATGGACTTCATGACCTGGGATAAATCTGCATCTTTCTGCATCTGGATTTCTTTTTATGAATAATAAAGGAAGAACACTAAATGTGCCCTGAAATTTCCTCCATTTCCAACAATGAAATACATATGATATGTACTTGATAAATATGATTCAAAGACATTATTGAAGAGTTACTAGGTATTTCTCTAGTCTAGAGTCTGTGCACAGCAAGTTCTCACTTGAACTTCTTGAATTATTGTGTTCCATGGAAAAGTGAATTGGCAGAAATTCACAAAATTCTGAATTGTAAAATGCCTGAGAAGTTTTGTTACATTCAAGCACAGAGCTGTGTTTTAGTCAACTCTAGCTACTGTGACCAAAAGACCTAACAAGAACAATTTTAGAGGAGGAAACATTTAGCACTCACTGTTTCAGAGGTCTCAGTTCATAGATTCCATTGCTCTGGGCCCAAGGTAAGGGCAGGACATCATGGCAGAAGAGTGTGGTGGAGTAAAACAGTTCAACACACACAACCAGGAAACAGAGAGAAAGAGAGAGAGAGAAAGAGAGAGAGAGCTCTACTCAACAGGGACAAAATGTATACCCCAAAGGCTCAACCCTGTCACTCATGTCCTCTAGCCACACCCCACCTACCTACAGTTACCACTCAGTTAATCCTTATCAGGGGATTAATTCACTGATTAGGTTAAGGCTCTCATAACCCAATCATTTCACCTCTAAACTTTCTTGCATTGTTTCACACATGAGCTTTTAGAGACACCTCATATATAAACCATAACAAGCTACTCCCCAAACTAGCCTAACAAATGGCTGCCTAATAAAGACTTTGGTCAAGAGAGAAAATACGTTTATTTTTCATATCACTAAGTCTCACTTGAGTAGATTGCTGAAGGAAAGAAAAAAAAAAAAAAAACTCCTCTGAACCTCTGCCTCCTCCCTCACCACCAACAGGGTGCTTAGCTTAAATCACCTGTTATTGGGCATCACTAAGGAGACAGGTGTTAACCAGTACTGTGAAATCCTTGTGTCTAGTGGCCAAGAATAAGGGTTCAGAGCATCAGACAGTTATCTCTTTTCTTCCTGCCTTTGTCATTTCTTCTTCTCTTCTCTAGTTTGCCCTTATACAAGTTCCTTAACTTCTCTGTAACTTTTCTCAGTTTCACTTATAAAAGGGAGATAATGATGCTGACCTCACAATGTGGTTGCAAGGATTCAATTCTGTGGTTTGCTAGCCTGATTCCTGAAGTATGGTGTTGACCATATGATCATTTGGTCATTTTCCATTATTTCCATTTGTTAATCATTTAGTGGGTTTCCTCTGCTCCCTGCCCCCTGCCAAAGGGAAGCCTCAGTCCCATTTGCCTGACTTTGGGTCTCCTCTTTCTCATTCTCAGCAGGAAGTTAATGGGCCACGCTGCCCTGCTTCAGACACTGGCATTTCATATGTGCCTCTGCATTAGTCATTTTCCAACACCCAAGAACCTGTATCACCTTCCTGCCTCCAAAATCAGGGTGCTTGAAGGAATTTTGATGTCAAGTGTGTGCAGTGTTCTTGTCTCCTTCCCACACTATCACATCTAGGCACTTTCCCTATGATGAAAATTGGCACAATTTATGAAGGAATACTTTGCCCGATAAAAATAAGCTATAGGTCAGAATTAGACCAGACCAGCATCTAGTTCAGGATCAATGTCCAATGTGTGCTCCTGGCACATTATCTGATGAAAATAAAATTGCTGCATAGTAAAAGCCCACCCTCCTACCCCACTTTAAAAGCACTCCCATCAAAATTCTTTATTTTTCAATGAAAAGAGTTTGCAAGTTTTAGATGATATCATTCACCAATGTCTAGTTGCAGAAGATGGTTTTAAAGTCCCCAATTCTCTCCTCTCCATTTTCCTTTACAGTAATCCCCCTCTTATCCCTAGGAATATGTTCCAAGAGTTCTGAGGTTACCTGAAACCTCACAAAGTTCCAAACCTATATACACCATGCTTTTTCCTGAACATTCATACCAATGATAAGGTTTAATGTATAAATAAAGCTTAATGTATAAATAAGGCACAGTAAGATATTAATAACAATAGATATTAATAAAATAGAGCAATCATAAAAAATGTGCAATAACAAAATTATTTAAAACATGAATTGTTTATTTCTGGACTTTTCCATTTCATTGGAAATATTAATATTTCTGAACCATGATTGACTGAAGGTAACTGACACAGCAAAAAGTAAAACCTTAGATAAGGAGGGGACTACTGTACTTGTAAGGCTGATAAGGTTTAATCACCCCAAACTCACTGCCAGGGGAGCAGGCTCAGAGCACTCTTGCATTTTACCAGGGATCACGACAGAGTGATTTTAAGCCCTTTCTTATTTAGACTAAAGTGAGGTCAGCAAACTTTTCCTGAAAAGAGAGAGTAAATATTTTAGGTTTTATGAGTCACATACAGCTTCTGTTGCATATTCTTCTTTACTACATTTTTTACAACCTTTTAAGAACATAAAAATACATCCTAGCTCACTTGCCTTCTGAAAAACAGGCTATGGGGTGATTTTGTCTACACACCATGATTTGTCAACCTCTACTAAAAATCCCTGAACTAAAATATTTTCTTAAATAATTTTACTGTATTTCTGTGAAGAAAAAGCATGTAGATGTAATCTCTTTAATTTAAGAATGTCAACATTCTACACTTGTACAGATTTTGCATGGTGTCCTTATTTCTAACAATTTAAGGATATAAGAAGAGAAAATGGGGCTTCTGAGCTTTTTCAAGCTGAACTTTATTACTTGTCATCACTTTGAACTTAACCAGGGAGTCCTTGTCTGAAGAATTAATCAGCCCACATGAAGAGCTCTCAGAAAGTCAAAGTGAATGTGAAGAATTAGGTTCTTTCATCAACATTCATTTGCCTGACCATTTGGTCTTTATGACTTTTTTAGAGGTAAAAGACCATTTTCCATGTCAGATTAGAAAAAGCAAACAGGAAATCAATACCATGTTAAAAAATACAGGGGTCACGCTGGCTGAAAAAAAAAAAAAGTCACTCTTCATCTGTTATCAGCCTTACTTAACCTATTGTGAGAATTACTGTTCCTATATCCTAGAGTTATAGGAAATATGAAGTTTCAGTAAACCAGATGCTAATATGGCCTTCTTTATAATCTATTCCATATGCTAATTGCTTTTGCAAACCCACTCATTTCTACTACCAGGTGGGTCAAAATCTTTCCAATATAGTGTTGATGAAAACCATATCCCTTATGTTGTGCAATTGGTATCCACACAACACAGATAGGGCCCTCTCCTCCTTCCCCACCTTCCTTTGGAGAATGAAAGATTGGCTTCAGCCAGAAACTGGATACTAGCTGTGTTTTATTAATACCTGTGGATGTGTTTTAAACTAGGTCCCAGGTCAGTCAGTCCTTTTCTGCTGATCCACACAATCACCTGTTTCTTCTTTTGGGGTCTCAGTTTCACTCTTTTGCATTTTGGCATATTCCCTTAGTCTTTTCCCTAGTTTCCTTTAAATGAAAGAATGGCACTTCGGACCATTTTTCTGATGTCTCAAATTTTAATCTGTCTTGGAATTCTACCCAATTACAACTATATTCCATATTTAAAAGAAATATGTGGCCCACATATATGTAGGAGGAGATGTATATTCCATATAGAATTTGTCATCTAATTGTCTGTGATTCCTGCTGCTAAGTTCTTCCCTCTTCGGTTACTAGTTTTGGTCTTAAATAATAGCTCCTTCCCCAGTAATTTCACCATTTAGGCAAAACTGAAATGCATTTCACCAAAGCCAGAAGTTCTCAAACTTTTAAGTGCACAAGAAGCAGAATAAGATCTTGTCAAAGATACAGAGGGCTGGGGAGATAGCTCAGTTGGTAGAGAGCCTGCCTCGCAAGCACAAGGCCCTGGGTTCAATCCCCAGCACCGCAAAAAAAAAAAAAAAAAAAAAAAAAAAAGATACAGATCACCAAGTCCCAGCCTCAGAGACTGTGGTTCTGAGGTAGAACAGGGAAATTTGAATTTTAGCAAACCTGCCACCCCAGGTGACTCTAATGCAGACCATCAACTACACAGATAAAACATCCAATGGGTTATTAACCTTTCAGGAAAGATCCTGAAAATCATCAGGTAAAAGGCAAATGAAGTTTTCTTCAAGATGCTACAAGAGAAAATAACATAATAATCATCAATTTGTAAAATTATAGGTCTTGTAAGTTGGCGTACTAGTCAGGGTTCTTCAGAAAAATAGAACCAATAGCATGTGTGTATAGAGAGAAAGAGATTTAGTTTAAGGAGTTGACTTGAGTGATTGTGAAGACTTGGTGAGTGCAACATCTGATGGAGGAGACCAGCCGGCTGGGGACTCAGGAAAGGGTTGCAGTTTAAGTGCAACCACAATCTGCTGTGGAACCAGTAAGAGCAGATGTGACTGATGAAGTCAGAAGGCAATCTGATAGAGGATTGCTCAGAGGAAATCACCCTTTTGTTCTATTTAAGTGCTCATTTCACTGGATGAGGCTCACACACACTATGGAGGGGATTTTGCCTTACTCAAAGTCCATCAGTTTAAAATGGCAGAACCACAAAACCCCTCAGAGAAACATCCAGAATAATGTCTGACCAAATATCTGGGGACTTAGACCCACCAAGTTGATGTATAAAATTAACCATCACAGTTAGAGAACCCAATAAAATGAGAGTCAGTAATCATGGATTATAATTGTCTTATTATCTGTTTCATCAGTTTTCTAGTTTTAATGCAATCTGTAGTATATACCTTCTAAAACAAAATGCCAACCTTCAGTGGCAGAGATTACTGTTAACTATATATAGGGAGTTATTGGACAGTTCCTTCCCCTTTCTTTCTCTCCCCAACCCCAATCACCAGAAGAGTTATGACTAACATTTCTATATAATTCCATGTTTAAAAACTTCCCCAATGTTATTGGTGATATGGCTAGACTCTTTTTTGGGATATGGCTAGCCTCTTTTTTATTTAGAAATCAAAGGCTCAAAGTTATTTAGCACAAGGCTGTAATTGAATAACCTAATTATTTTTTTAATTACCATGGGTTTTGGAAATGGGAATAAGGTCTTCTCATTATTTTAAACGTTGAGATCTCAGAAGGTAGTTTTTACTCTCTGTGTGATATTTTACCATTGTCAAAGCAAAGTACTACTACCCTGCTCTAGGTCTTGACATCTGGACATATTAATGTGGGTAAGATGCTATCTGACTTACAGAGGCCAAAGCATAACAAGAAGTAAGCATGTATGCAATAAAAATAATCATAACCATTTAGTAAGTATCCATTACATGTTACAATCCAGGCTATAAGTTATTTTTTACTAGTCCTCACAAACTTCTGGAAGGGTAGTGAATTCCATTTATCTTGAGGAAAATGAGATTGAGTGGCTAATTATCTTTCCTAAGATCTCACAGTCAGTTTCAAAGGGACTGGGCTATAAATCTACTCCTATATATCTGACACCAAAATCCACTCACTCTATTATAGAAATCCAATAATGGTACCCCATTCAATCTGGCAGAAGAAAGAACATAGGGATGTTTGGAGAAAAATGTCATAAAAACATGACATCCTAACTGGCCCAAAGGAGCAAAATTATGCCATGATCAAGTGACAGGAAATGTTAACTAAAGAAATACAATGACATGAAAATGCTACGCTCCATGAAAGTGTCTCTTTTTAAGTATCTAAGGGTAGGTCGTTATAGCAGAATGTAGGGACATAAGGAAGAAAACTGAGATGATATTCAGGGTATATAAAGTTTTAAGCAAAACTTTTACTACAGATATGCTTTAATAAAGAGGGTACTGTCACCAGGGGGACGATCATCCTGTCATAGTGACATCATAGTTTGAACAGCCAGGATTCAACTATAGGAATAGTTAAGTTGAATCATTAACCTTTTCCATTCACTCAGCATTTCCAATGAGAGCAGAGAATTCTTCATTTTAAAAATATATCAACATGAAAATCAACCTATCTTTTTAACAACATGATTGTTCCAACTTAAAAAATAACAAGTTACCATAAAATGTTAAAAGTAATATCTCAAAAAATATACATGAAAAAGTGCTCATCATCTCTAGTGATTAGAAAAATGCAAATTAAAACCACCCTAAGATTTCATCTAACACCAGTTAGAATGGTTATTATGAAGAATCCAAGCAATAATAAGTGTTGGTATGGATGTGGGGAATAAGGTACACTCATACATTGCTGGTGAAGTTGCAAATTGGTGCAGCCACTCTGAAAAGCAGCATGGAGATTCCTCAGAAAACTTGGAATGAAACCACCATTGACCCAGCTATCCCACTTCTTGGTTTATACCCAAAGTACTTAAAATCAGCATACTACAGTGACACAGCCACATCAATGTTTATAGTTGCTCAATTCACAATAGCTAGATTATGGAACCAACCTACATACCCTTCAATTGATGAATGGATAAAGAAACTGGTATATATACACAATGGAAAATTACTCAGCCATAAAGAAGAGTAAAATTATGGTATTTGCTGGATGAATGGAATTGGAGAATATCATGCTAATTGAAATAAGTCAATCCCCAAAAACCAAAGGCCAAATAGTTTCTCTGATGAGTGGATGATGATACATAATAGGGGGAGGGCAAGAGAAGAATGGAGGAACTTTGGATGGTGTAGATGAAAAATGGGGTGGGAGGAATGGGGGAAGGAAAGATAGTAGACTGAGACAGACATCCTTACCCTATGTACATGTATGATCACATGATTGGTGTGAATCTACATTGTGTACAACCATAGAAATGAAAAGTTGTGTCCGTTTGTGTCCAATGAATCAAAATGCAGTCTGTAAAAGTAAACATTTTGAAAAGTAATATTATCTCAAAGGGAGAAAATCTGTTAAAAGCAAGAGAATTTCATATTTACATAAAAATGGTTTTTCCTTTAGGGTTTTCAACAAGAAAGCACATTTAATTATACAAGTGCATTTTGTTATTGGAAGCTAAAAATAAGTTGGTTGAACGAAGGCAAATGTCTCCCTGTTATCCCTTCAGGCCACACACTCGGATGACTCCTCATCCCTCTACTCTTTGCCCTCAACAACATTGCTGGCAACTGTATCAGAACCACAAGGAACAGGCAAAGAAGAAAGGCCAGCTTCTCCCACAAGCTCTGGAACTTCCTCTGCAGAGCTCCAGTTTAGCTTTGGGGTGCCATTTACATATTCCAAATACATTCTAAACAAGTCATCCATATCTGTCAATTCATTTTAATCAATTGACATTATATTTTACTTGTACTTTAATAACTTGCATTTTGAAAACTCAAGCTTTAAGGACAATGCCTGTACAACACACTATAAAATGTTTCTAAAGCAAGGTTTTGAAATAATTATCAATGCACAATTCAAAAGGTTACTCACTTCTCTTTAAACTTTAGATCTTTCAGGTGAGAAACGAGTTCTGTTCCATCACTTACATAACTGAGATTCAAAATACCCAGGCTTTCAGAGGGTAGAGTTCTGCAGGACTCATTTATAGGTATACTTTTTGTTCTCAGTTTTCTTCATATCTCTGTAAAAACTGTCAAATGCTGATTATCACAGGAAGCATAGATCTTTCATAGTCCCTTTTGGAAGATATTTTCACAAGTTAAAACTCCATTTTCTGAAGTCAATGTCAATCAAACTGGGCTCTCAGGAACCCCAAGGGAACCTTGAAGAAATATCTTTTACTTTTAAAAGGAGCCTATCTGGTTTCCAAGCTTAAGAAATATTTAATTCCAGAGATGCATCTACAGAGTTTAGCAAACCAACTGTCCTTCTTGTTCTCAGGGCAATCAAATGGAAAATGCATGCTCTGTATGGATATTCCAAAATTTTCTTGGTATCTACATGTGCATTTTAATAGTGACATTTCTTTAAGGTAGAGCCTATGTGAGGATATCCAAATGTCAACATAAACAAATATCATCAGAGGCTACAGTTTCAGGAAAAACTGCCTACTAGAGAAGACACTTTGAGTCAGAGCCTTATTGTGGAAAATTTTTTAGAAAATCAGATTTCAAATTAAAAAAAAAAAAAAACTATGACACTAATCTCTAAAACCTAGTTCAAGTTCTTTACTTGATCAGGACTTTTGCTGCACCAAGCATTATTTCACACAATCTAGCCATTACCTGAGGGTTAGGGATGCACACATTTTGTTTAGCATGACACCACTGAATATTAGCTGGTAGATGGTGTGCATTGCACCCACTGATATGTGCGCAGAGCAGCAGGTTTATGAACCAACTGCAACATATAACAAATGTTTATAGTTTTCTTTGAACCTAAACATTTAATACACCAAAGCTATTTGCTCAATCGGAAATTGTTTCTTCACAAAATTTTCAGGGGTTTGACCTTCTTGGTGCCTCATTCTTCAAAAAACTTAGTTCTAACCAAATTTTGGTTCTACGTGTTGTCTCTTCAATCTCTTATCTGCCTCACAAATCTTTGTGTATGTGTGTGATTTTGTTCATTTGTGTGTGTGTGTGTGTGTGTGTATAGGTATATGTTGTTTTTTTTTTCTTTATCCAAATGCTAAGAGATGCAATTGGTCTTAAAATCCTGAATAAATTCTTGAACTAAGTTAGTCAAATCAATTGCCAGTTCCAAACATTGGCTGGGATACTAGAACAAACACATTTGTGCTTGTGAAAAGTACCCTGGGGTTATTGGTCAGACCTGCTTTGGGGGTTGGCTTGTTTCCTCTCCCACCACCTTGAGAGAGGTCCATACTTATTAAGGAAAAAATCCTCTATTTCTGAAAAAGCTAAGAATCATTTGTATTCAGAAAATGGGTGATTGGTTTACCTGTTGTGAACCAATTGTACTAAGGTAAAAAACATAAAGCTGAACAATTTGTGCATCCAAATCTCACTTGAGCATCTGCGCTCAGTGATGAGGGTGCAGATTAAATGGATGTATTTTCTCACCTCTAAGTGCTAAAATCTACTGGAAGCAACAGACATATAAACAGATAATTATAGTGCCATGTAAGAAGTGCTGTAAATACATGTGAACACAGGGATGTGGAAACTCCAAAGGAGGAGAGGATTTTTAATGTGAATGTGTATGTTGTTATTCTTCCCCACTCCTGGCACCTCTTTCAAAAAGCATCCTGAGGAGGCAAAACAAAGACGTTCTGAACGCATCTGGAGGCACCACACAGAGACCAGGGCTTTGCTGTACCGGGCTGCGTGAGGTGGTGATTACATAAGTAGCGTTACCTGCCTGTGTCGGGCTTCCACTGTTTCTAGCACACTGCTGAAGACCGAGGCTTCTCTGTGCCTGTGCCAAGGAAACTGTTGGAAGTTGCCAGTCATTTTAGAGAAATGCCACGCAGCTCTGCATGCCAGATGGCTACTGATGAAAGTGATGAAGGTTCACGCTTGGAAATGATGCCTAATTCCATATTTGGTCCCTTCCCTCTTTCTTTTTTGAATGCATGAGAGCACAGACTCGGCCTTCTACTCTTGCCCTACAAAATCCCCATTATCCTTTCTTCTTTTAATAAAGTGCTAGAGACACAGAGTCGAGTTAAATCCATTTTCTTCCCAAAGCCTGAAAGGCCCCAGGGGCTGTTTCTTGCTGATCCATCCTTTCTCTTACCTCTTCTTGTTCCTGACTGCCAGAGATGACCGACAATGGGACGCACTCAGGGTCTGCCTGCTCGGAACTAGTTCCTGTGAGGTAAATTTTTCCCATCTTTACATCTCATAGAAGGGAAAAAAGAAATACCCTGCTGGAGGCCCTGCTTTGTGGAAGAAGTTCACAGGTCCATATTGAGGATGTTCCCCACAGCCACCCCTCCTTCACCACCTTTTATTTCTCTGGATATTCTGAATATATAACTGCCTCTGGTATCCCAATCCTGACCACCTGGCAGGTCCACCTAACCGTATTACCAAAACTCCTTCCAAACTTTTTTAACAAGACTTCCCTTCTCACCAGAGTAGTCTTCCTCATCTAATCTTCCCACTGTATTTGCTCTAAGGACATTAGAATGAATGAATGAATATAAAAGAAATAGACTATTCCTTGCTTGTTCATCTGTGGAAGAGAGAGGGAGCCTTCTCCACCTCTTTTAATCCGCCATTTTAGCCCCACTAAAATACCTCTGAGGCAGGAGTCCAAAACCTCTCCATCAAATTGCCTAAAAAAAAAAAAAGAAAGAAAAAAGAAAGAAAAAAAATGAAAAACCAAGTAACAAACAATGTGCGAATTGATTTTCATCACCCTGGATTTTGCTTTGCATCCCCCTGGACTCCAGGGTCAGCGTAAGTCTGTAAAATTTAGGGTTCAGTATCTTTTCATTCAGGTCAGGTAGCTCAACTGCCCAGCCTGAGAACAGACTCCACCAGCCCAGAATGGCAAGGCAGAGGGCAGCATTCCAGGCAATTCAGAGGAGCAGAACCTGAGCTTGGCTTTAAAAAGGCCTGAGGAAAGCAATTTTGATGCCTGGATAATCACCCCCGTTGCTTGCAAAACTTGCCAGTGGAAACCTGTCCCAGAGGTTCCAAGCTTAGAAAGTACAGGGATTGAAGCTCCGTCCAGAATGAGGGTAGTGAGGCAGTTAAGTAGGGGAACAAGTGAGGCCTTTGCCTGGAGCAACTCCTGTTCCATCAATGGAGGGAATTTACTTGCCCTCAAAGGAAAGCTATTTCAGCACCTGGCACAGAATTCTCAATATATGAGCTTTGCAGTCTCCTTTGATCTGCGCTAACTAGTTCCTGGATTATCAGGCAGTAACCAGGGGAAGGAACATGTTCTCTGGCTGCATTTGGCACACAGGCTGTGATCGGCTCTGAGGGCTGCGGCCCCCGCATGGCGTGTCTACTTGGTGCATAGGCTTAGTCCTCAAGGCCCCCTTCCAAAAGCCCCATGGGGCAGAATTTAGTCACCTCTAATGTCCAACCAAGTCTGTGCCATAGGTTACCTCCAGTTCCTCATGTCTTCCAACCCTGCATTGATGGCCTCAGTATACAATGCCACCCAAAGAGGCCCAAGGCACTTTTTAGTTTTTTTTGAGAGCAATAACTTTGAACAAGCAATTCTGATTTCAAAGCTCAGTTGTGTAATCAGAGAAGTAATTTCACTTATGTAAGACAATCTTGTTGATTTGTTATGAGGACTATATGAAACATTTTATGTCACAGACCAGAACATCTACTAGTACATACTAGGTGTATAATAAGTAACCACCCGCTTCCTCAACCCTCTGCCCCAAGAAGGACCTGGAGAGCTGTGCTAGACCAATGATTGTGATAATATGCTCCTGAGAATCGATTGTTAAATTTTCAGGAGTTGTGTGAACCTGTTGATGTCAGAGCTGTTGCTTGAGATTCACATCATAGAAACTGATGCGCATTGTAAATCAAGGCTTCTGCCCACATACCCGCCCGACCAGATATCTAGTTGATCAGCATATCACCAAGTGTTCTTAAACTGTGATCCCTGATGTTCTCAATAATATCACCTGGAACCTTTTAGAAAGGCAAATTAATCAGCCACACCCAAGAATTGCTGAATGGAAATTATGGAAGTAGTACCTCAAAATCTTTTTTCTTTTCTTTTTTTTTTTTTGTTATTTTAATTAGAGTATCCAGGTATGTTCAGTAGCTAGCAGGAGATCAGTATTGTTGGAGTAAGTGAAGCAGAGAGAGAGAGTGATAAGAGATATGGTCAAAGCAGAAACAGTGGGTAAAGCGCATGTGACAGGGAGTTTGCAGAACACTAAGAATTTTGACAAATATTCTAAGTGATATGAAAAACACAATGTCACAAATATCATGTGAAAGGATCACTTTGGTGTGTTGAAGAGAGATGGTTGACACAAGGGTAGCAAGAGAAGAGAGTGTCTTGAGCTAGAATGATAGATACATGGATATAAGTGGTTGAAATCCAGACACATTTTGGAGGTAGACTCAATAGGACTTGTTGATAGTTTAGATGTGGAGAATAAGAAGGAAGAGAGTCAAGGATGACTCTAAAGTTCTTTAGCCTAAGAAAGAGGAAATATATTCTTATTAAATTACAGAAAGAAAGAGCTAATGGAATGTGGAAGGTTTGCAATTAGGAGATCAGTCCGTTTTGGACATATTGAGTTTAAGAAATCTATTAGAAATGAAGAAGAAATGTCATGGAAGCCATTAGATATGAGTTTGAAGTTTGGCTGTGTGGCCGAGTGGAAGCCTTACATTGGGAAGTCACCTGTTTGGACTTGTACTTAGTACTTGCTGAATCTGTAAAATAGGCAAGTGAATGGAGATGGAGAGAAATGGATCCTGGCCCCAGAAAGCATAGATGTTCGGAAGATGCAGAAAAATAAGCAAAAGATACAAAGAAGGATGAACTGTTGAATTTTAGTTCAATACATATGTTTCACTCAGAGAGAGGAAATACTATATTTCAAGCAGCTTGTTCTAGTCAGCATTTTAGTCATTGTGACTCAAAGACGATACAAGAGAAAGAGTAGTTTATTTTGGTTCATAGTTTCAGAAGTTCAGTCCACAGCTGGCCAGCTTCATAACTCTGTGTTCTGAGGGGAGGCAGAACATCATGGCAAAAGGGCGCAGCATCTCAGGACATAGCAACAGGAAGCAGAAAGAGAGAGCTCTAGTTACCAGGAACAAAATATAAAACACAAAGACCTGCCCCGGGTGACTTATCTCCTCCAGCCACAGCCTTGGGTTACCACCCAGTTAATCCATATCAGGAGCTTTATTCCCTGATTAGGTTATAGTGCTCATAATTACTCATTTTGCTCTGAAGGTTCTTGCATTGCCTCACACATGAACTTTTGCGGGACACCTCGTATCTAAACCATAACATACAATACAACTTTAGACGCACATGGCTCTCTGGTGTTCCTTGTATGTCCTTTTTCAATGTGTACTCTAGTGTTCACTTTGTCCTTCTACGTTAAGGCACTGGACTCTGAAAGCAGCATTGAGTTTCATGTGAAGCAGGACCAACTGAGCCCATTTCTTCTCCCTTCACCTACTAAAATATCCCAGGGCTCTCTTATCCCAGCGAATGGAAGAGTCATTATCCCAAGCGAATCACAGTCATCCACAGGTTCAGCAGACCAGTTTGAAACTAGCCTGTGTTTGTGACTGTTTTTGTTCTATCAAAAAGAACATGTAATTATCTTTAAAATATAACTCTTCATCTTTAACATAAGCTGGAACAGTCAAACCTCCTTCAGCCCAAAATGCTTTAACAAGGACAGTTTATTCAATTACCTTTTTAAGCTTTTAAAAGTCTGTGACTCATTCAGACAAGTGAAGAAAAAAGACAAAACATCAGCATCCCACTGGAAAAATATTGTGGTTATTGGCACTAAAACAAAAATAACACTGCAAAAAAGGCATTGTGTTCCCCAAATCAATTGTACATCTCATCTTTTACTTTAGCAATCTTCCTACTTTGGGGACTTCATGAGTCATGAATGTTTGTAACCTACGTGGTGTGGCCTTGGACAAGCTTATCTCTCTGATTGTTAGTTCCCTCCTGGGTAAAATGGAGATAATTATACCTATACAATAATACATGTGTAGGAAGCACCCAGCACAATGCCTGATACTCAGTAACTGCCTTTCCATTGCCCTTAAAATGAGCCTGGCCTCCAGTAACTAGAATGATTGTTCCACACCGAAAAATCTGCTGCGGTTGTTGTCCTGTCCTAACCCCACCTCCCAGGCCCTCTGCAATCCATAAGGCAATATGACAGGTACTGGGGATTGTTTTTGAATTCTGACTTGATTGTGTATTCATAGAAAATATTAGAACATAGTTTCTTCAAAACACCTTGTGTACACAATGAAAAATGACTTTTAAAAAATATTCCAAACTGATGCACAAAGCAGACATCACCAACCTTATATTCCCTCCCTGAACTTCATCTCAACCCTGACCTCTTCCTGCAGAATTAAGTTGAGGACTTCTACTTCCTACATTACTCTGGGAGTCTTTTAAATTGAAAATGTACATTGAAATGGGTGGGTCAAGGGTCACCTTGAAGTGTCATGTACTCATTCTTGTGGTCAATCGGGAAATTCTGCGACAATGAAGGAAAACACCCTCAAACCCAGAGTCAAGCTTAGGGAAGCAGTCTGGCTCAAGGTAGGAGGCCAATGACATGGCCTCCCCAGAGAGAGTATCCAAGCTTCCCATACACAGATAGGACTTGTTTCCCAAATAGTCAGTCTCTTTATGTTTTTCTTTAATTTTTCAAAGTTATTCTTTTCTGATGTACATGCCAGTAGAGTATATTTCAACATCTTATATATACACGGAATATAACTTATTAGGATTCCATCCTTTTGTCCCTTGTGCTTTAGATCCCCAAGGCAAATCTTGAATCTCACCCTGGCTCCTTCTAGATGAAAAATATCATAGCAAACAACAAACAATTGAGCAATTGTGGTCACTGTCTTCTGAGAGAATGTATTCAAGGGAACACAGAATTTACCCACTCTGAAGAAAAACCAAAGGAGTTATTTCTTGACCACTCCCTCTTCCTTGATCTCTCATCTTACTTTGCTGGAGTCCCTTTTGCTTCTCTGATAAATCCTTCTGTTTCCTCAGTGAGCTCCTGTGCCTCTCCCCACCTCTGAAAGGCGAGGACTCTTCTCCTTTTCTCATGTTACCCACACTCCCTCTTGGATCCTCCACTCTAGGCAAAGAGAGTCACCTGGGACTCTGAGACCAGTGGTGAATAAGAAATGTGCCAAGTTCTCAGAGCTGGTGCTAGATCCAAGAAAGAAAAGACTCGGGAGGGAATGTCGAACCTACTTCTCACTCTATTTCCTACACTTTACGTGGCACAATAATCTGCTTAGTTATGCAAACTAAAACCCTACCCCCAACTTTCCCACTCACTCCCCAAATCCAGTCAGAAGTCCTATAAATGTTATGTTCTAAGTATTTCATGGATCCATGGCTCCCCTGCACCCTTACTCAAAGCCTCAAGGATTTCTAAAACCTGCACTCTTCTGGCTGCAGGCTGTCCTTAGGGATTAAATCCATTATTCCTCATACCTCATGATGGCATCCTGCAAGGAGAGCCCTAGAGACTCATCGACCTGCTGGCCACATGTATTTTTTTTCTTTCAGTAATTTATTTTTGCCCCTATGATAAAGTGCTAAGCATTTTTTATTTTCCCTAAAGTTTTACATTCTTGTCAACCTCCCAGTTCTCTTTTGGCATGTCATTAATCCTTGAGAGTTATAGGATACATGCCTTTGCTTGGCCAATGCCATTGTTATCTGATTGCTATGATGAAGAGCCCCACAGAGAGTCAGAATGAGTCTGCAGCTCATGACTATGATAACTTGCACAGGCAGAAGTTTCCGACGCCAGAGGCAGACATGATCCCGGGCTTTCTGTGCCCTAGGAGGATACCATCAAAGAACAGACTGCATTGAACTAGGAAAATATTGTTAGGCATTTTCTAATTCTATTGAAGATCTGGGAGTGTAGTTCTTACTTGAGTCTCCTGAAGAAATGAAAAGATAAAATAAGCAGGGGTTGGAGAAAAGGATACAGCATAGGTACATCTGCATCCTCAATAGAAGGAAATCATAAAGGATTGCCAACTCTCATGAACAACATCATTTCATAGAATTGATTTACTCTATGAACATTGGATAAATCTACTCTGCCTAGGCCTTAGGGACAGAGAAAACTGAAGATAAGATAACCATGATTGTTATCTTCAGCAACCTTAGAGCGTAGAGGGAGATGAAGACAAGATAAAAAGAACTTATAAAGCAATGTCATTAGAACTGCAGTGGGCATGTCAGGAGACAGTAGGGAGGTATTCAATGTAGACAGGTAAATGGGCAGAGAACTAGATCTAAGGAAGAGAAAAGAAAATCTTGCTGGAAGAAATGAAATCCAAGGTGAAACCAGAAGATGAGAAAGAGATGGTCAGGTTGCAGAAAGAGGATATGAATGAGGGAGAAGGGTCAAAGGAAAGAGAAACAGCATAGGCAAAGGCCAGAGATGAGAGATGATCTGGTTTATTCAGATCACTAAACAAAGACCATCCTAATTTGTATAGATTCAGACACAAACAATGAGTCAGGAGACCAGAAAAGCAAACAACGGTTTATCTTTGAAGGTTCATTTTTTATACACATGAAGAATTTTAGGCTTTGCATGTCCTGTGTCTTAGAAATCTCACTCCATAGTGGGAAGAATGAATTACAGAGAATTTGGAGACTGACTATGATAATTGAAATGAGAAATCATGATTGCTTATATTAGGGGCCTAATGACAGGAAGTAAATAAGTGATTGTGTTCCAATTATTTAACAATTAAAATCAATAAGAATTGATGATCATATGTAAAGGCTGAGGAGAAAAAGAAATTAAGAATGACTCCAGGTGTCTGACATTAGCAATCTGTTAAATGGGAAAACCATTCTTTCTGATAGGAAAAAAAAAAGAAAAAAAGCAGGTTGGGAGAATGAGAACAGAGAAAGATAAAGAATTGGGTTTCTAAGGTGTTAAATTCTAAATTTTTTCTATGTATTCTAGGGGGATACACAGTAGGTAGTTAAATGTAGAGGTTAGCAGAGATATTTGGACAGGAGGTAAAGATTAGCATCAAGAATGTATGGCAGGGACCATGGGAGTAGATGACATCTACCACAGAGAAAGTGGGAGTAAGAAGAACCGAGATTCAGAACAGGACTGGTCTTATGGAGGAGATGGAGAAGATGGCTCCAGAGGAGAGAGGGGCACCCCTGTGCCCTGGAGAGCAGGATCTTTTTAGAAGAAGGAGTTTTCAATAATACACAAAAAGTGGAATCTGTGTGTGAGGGTATGTGCAGATGTTCCAAAGAAGCTCTGCAAAAAGAGCAGGCTTAAGAACAATGCATGGGGCTGGGGAGATAGCTCAGTTGGTAGAGCACTTGTCTTGCAAGTACAAGGCTCTGGGTTCAATCCCCAGCACCGTGGGAGAAAAAAAAGAACAATGCATGTTGTGTGATCTCATTGTGTTTTCTAAATATTGAATCTGAATAGAATATTTCTGGTTGGAGACACAAGAGATTGTCAAGGAGAGAGAGAGAGATTCTGAAGAAAGTAAGACCGGAGAGTTCTAGAGAAGGGATTGTAAAGTTCCACTTACCATACCTCCAGCCTCGATGAAGCCCACCTTGAGTGTGCCTTGCATTCATATACTTTTAAGTTAAGTAAGAGGTTCAAAGTATAGTTTAAGGTCTGGTATCATGATGTCTCCTGCTTCACTTTTCTTGCTAAGGATTGCTTTGGTTATCCTCGGTCTCCTATTTTTTCAAATGAATTTCATGATTGCTTTTTCTAGTTTTATTAAGAATGCCATGGAATTTGAATAGGAATTACATTAAATCTTTAAATGCTTTTGGTAGTATGACCATTTGACAATATTAATTCTGCCTATCCAGGAGGATGGAAGTTCTTTCCAACTTCTGAGGTCTTCCTCAATTTCTCCTTTTTGGTGTTCTGCAGTTTTCAATCTCATTTGTTAGACTGATTCGCAAGTATTTTTTTTTTTTTTTTTTTTTGAGGCGATTGTCACTGGGGTAGTGTTCTTTATTTCTCTTTTAGTGGATTCCTTACTGATGTACAGGAATGTGTTTGATTTATGGGTATTGAGTTTGCTACTTTGCTGCTACTTTGCTGAATTCATTTAGTAGTTGTAGAAGATTTTTGGTGGAATTTTTTAGATCTTCTAAATACAGAATCATGATATCGGCAAAGAGTGATAGTTTGAGTTCTTCTGTACCTATTTGTATAACTTTAATTTCTTTCTTCAATTTAATTGTTCAACTAGAGTTTAAAGGACAATGTCCAATAAAAGTGGTGAAAGAGGACATCCTTGTCTTGTTCCAGTTTTTAGAGGAAATGTTTTCAATTTTTCTCCATTTAGAATTATGTTGGCCTTGGGTTTTGCACCTATGGCTCTTACGCGATGTTGAGGTATGTTCCTTTTATCCCTAGTTTTTCTAGTGTTTCAAACATGAAGGGGTGCTGTATTTTGTCAAATGCTTTTTCTGCATTTATTGAGATGATCATATGATTCTTGTTTTTAAGTCTATTGATATGATGAATTACACTTATTGTTTTCCGTATGTTGAACCAACTCTGCATCCCTGGGATGAACCCCACTTGATTGTGGTGCACTATCTTTTTAATATGCTTTGGTATGTGATTTGACAGAATTTTACTGAGAATTTTTGCATCTATGTTCATCAGGGATATTGGTCTGAGGTTTTCTTTGTTTGATGTGACTTTGGTTTTGGTATATGGGTGATACTAGCCTCATAGAATGAATTTGGAAAGGTTCCCTCCTTTTCTATTTTGTGGGATAATTTGAGGAGTATTGGTGTTAATTCTTCTTTGAAGGTCTTGTAGAACTCGGCTGAGAATCCATCTGGTCCTGGGCTTTTCTTAATGATAAAAAAAAAAAAAAAGTAAAGAAAAAACTTTAAGTATCTTGATAGACTGGTCTCCTGCCCCAAGCACTTCCAGCATAAATTATTGTCATTGCCTGATGACAGTCACACACTGAGATGGATGCTGCTTTACTAAGTATCTGTTCCATATATTTCTTTCTGTCTTCATTCCCACCATAGTGGAGTTTCCTCAGAAAATGTGGAATGGAACCACCATTTGACCCAGTTGTCCCACTCCTCAGTTTATACCCAAAGGACTTAAAATCAGCATACTACAATGACATAGCCACATCGACATTTACCTCTTGTACATATATCGCTACATGATGACCAATGTGACTCTTCAATACATATAATCAGAAAAATGAGAGGTTACACTCCATTTATGTATGATCTATCAAAGTGTATAAATGCATTCTACTGTCATGGACAACAAATTAGAACAAATTAATTTTTTAAAAAAGAGGTTTGACCAACAGTGTCAATGAAGCAGAGAAATCTGTTCTGTTCCAGACCTGCAATCCAAAACTCTGAAATGTCTAAAATGAAGCAAAATCAGAATAGAAAATATTCATTAGCTTTGCAACAAGGAGGTCATCAGTGAGTTGGTGAAAGTCTTCTCAGTGGACTGATGGGGCTGAATTTGTAAATGGTTTCAATGAAATAAGAGAAGCACAGGAGGAAATCTGTGTCAATAACTCATTCTAGAAGATGGGTCGTGGAGAGATGGCAAAATGCAGGGCAGTTACAAAGGAGCACAGCATCGAGGGAGATGTTTCATTGTGAAGGGTTTACAGCACATTGACATCTTGATGGAATTCACCCCATTAGGGAGAAAACCTCTGTAGATGCAGGAAGAAGGACGGGCACTGAGACAGACATCTTGCAGTAGTAAGAAAGGATGAGACTTGGAGAAAACCGGAATTAACCTTGGACAGGAAGAGAAACTCCTTTCTCACTGCTAAAGAACAAGAAAGGAATGAACATGAAAGGACAGGAATGTGATGGAGCTTCTAGATAGAGTGTTGGTGGCAGTAACATACACCAGCAACTTTGTCTTCTTGGGTACAATGAAAGCCCTGAAAATTTTGTATTGCAGGCCTGGAACAGAACAGAGTTTGAATACTGATGCCTATGATAAAAGCATACTCCATATCTAATATCTTTCTCATGCAAAGCAAGCCCGTGTGACAGTAAAAGATCTTATGCACTATCTGTGCTCTTGAAGGGGTTATCATTTGTTTCTGGATAACTTGTATGAATTTTAAATTGTCTCTTCCTTCTTTATTACACCCAAGAAGTTATGCAATACGGTAACCTCAGTTAATCTTATTGGTAATGCTATGTATGAGTTTTTAAGGGTAGAGTTCATTTCTTATTTCTTTTTATGTACTTCACACAAGACTCAGTACAGAGCTATGACTCAATAAATGTTTCATAAATAAATTAACATAATTTTGAAAAATGTCAGAGTTTTATTCTGACATATATTACCACCAAAATTGCTTCAATGTTCATATGCAGATATATAAATTAAAATACAGATTTTATTATTTGAAGCCTCACAAGAAGCAATTGAAAGGAAGGAAAGAGGGGGTTACAGAAGCTCTTAATGGTGAAAACTCAGTGTGTATATGTATTCCATATTGCTGACCCCAACATTAGGCAGACTTCAAAATAATAACACATTAATGCATTTTCATACCTCAAAAAAAAAAAAAACAGGTTACATTCTTCACATCAGCCTGCTAAATGAAAGTTATAGGAGAGAAATCTCAATGAGTAACCAGTTGATTAAAAAAAAAAAAATTCCAGAATAGTAGATCTTTACCAATACAGTCACTCACCAGAACTTCCTTGGTACAAATTCAACTGGATCGTTAGTTTAGAAATCGTGCATCCTGGATGGTAGACTCTTCCAAAAGACCAGATTGATCCAAGGGATTAAACAGATGTGGAACTTTGTCCATCTAAATATCTGACTCCTTTGTTTCTTTTTCTCCTTTCTGGCTACGATTACAATTCACTTCCATCTTAAGTCTATTTATCATTCTGTATAAAAGGAGTTAAATTTGAGCTCACAGATTGGCTTGACTTGCTCTCTCCACTGGCACTCAGAAGGGTAGGCTACAAAAGGGACAAAGAGTTTTTAAAAACATGCACATCTAATTAGCTGCATCCTAGGTGGGCCCAACTTTGGCAGGGTCAGGCAGATTGACCAGAATACCAATATTGATTTGTACTCTCTGATTCTACTCAATAGGAAGATGACTTTTCAGAAACATTACGTTTATTTTTAAAGTAAATTAAAATAGCCAGCCATGGTGGCACATGTCTATAATCCCAGGGGTTCAGAACTCTGAGGCAGGAAGATTATAAATTCAAAGCCAGCCTCTGCAATTTAGCAAGGCACTGAGCAACTTAGGGAGAACCTGCCTCAAAATTAAAAAATTTAAAATAGGGCTGGGGATGTGTCTCACTGGTTAAGCACCCCTGTGTTCAATCCCTGGCACAAAAAATAAATAAATTAGAATAAGTTACATTCCATACTTTTATAATTATGTCAAAATGAATCCTGTAATTTATATCTAAAAAGAATCAATTATAAAAAAAAAAAGAAAAAAACTTTAAGTATCTTGATAGACTGGTCTCCTGCCCCAAGCACTTCCAGCATAAATTATAGACATTGCCTGATGATAGTCACACACTGAGATGGATGCTGCTTTACTAAGTATCTGTTCCATATATTTCTTTCTGTCTTCATTCCCACCATGGAAACTAGTACTTTGACAAGCCAACCTCCCTCAACTTTCTTTCTCTTGCCAGGTCAAAGGGACCTGGGAGGCACAAAAGAAATAGAAAGATAATAGTGAGGTGATAATGCAAAATTAGAGGGGAAGCAAAATGATGGAAGTCTGCATGTGGGATGTGACATCCTTCCAGGGAGTTAAGGCAAAATTACACATATTCAGCAAAACCTCTTAGAAGATTCATGGCATCAGCTTTCATCACCTGGTAAAACTGAAGAGGCAACCCACTTGTATTTTGTCCCAAACTTTAAGCCTCAACTCCTTCATCTATAAAATGGGAATCATAAATTCACCATTGGGAAGTCATTAGAATTAAATGAGATCACACAGTCATGTGTGTTAGCACAGTACCTGGTACTCCACTGTACCCTGGTCATAATGATGATCAGTCAGAGGAAGAATCTTACCTTCAGCTTACAAAACACACTGCCATGATTTCTTCATTCAGTGCCTCCACTGGGCACTGAATCATAGCACTTACCCTGCACATGATTGAATGATCCTCAAACAGGTTCCAGGGTACTTGTAAAATTAAACAGTGGGCATCCTCCACCACCACAGGTACTGCCCCCAGACCACTGGCAGAAGGTCTGAGACCCGGGGGAGGCCACTCCGTGTAGCAGAGGCTACCCTCTGCCTTCAATACTAACCAGCTCAGGGTTTCCACATGCATGCACCTCAGGTTCTTTGTCAGAGGGCTTTCTCTGGTCCATAGAGCTAGAAGAAGAATGTGGATATTCCCTGGAGCAGCACTGGCCCAGTGACTAGTAGAAGTTGGGAATTGCTGGCTCCGCTGGTGGAGTAAATGAAACATTTCTACACTGCCTTCCTGAGTGCCCTGCAGCACTGGGCCCAGTGCACACAGCAGTAACTTGTTCAATGGTGCTGCCATTAGCTGGCTTCTTTCACTTCCTTACTTTCCTACCAGTGTTTTCTGCAACCAGCACCCATGTAGGTTGCTTGCATTTAAGGCTTTGTCCCTAAGGTCTCCTCTCAGAAACACTCGCTCTCCCAAAAGATCATCTTCCTTCTAGCTCCACAAGGAGATCCGCAGCTCCCATCACACAAGGGTCCTTTTCCCACCCCACCCACAACTCAACATAGGTATTATAATAGGTGCCATTTCCATTTACAGATTTCCTATTTAGGGACATTCAGTGCAGATCTCAAACATTTTTCCATCCTGTGGGAAATAATACTAGCCAACATTTCTAGAGAACTCACCTTCGACTGAGCATCAGTTGAATTTGTTTATCACTACAAAGTAGGTATCATTATCACCCCACCTAACAGAAGTGGAAATCCAAGTTCAGGGAAATTAAATCAGTGACACCATCAAACAGCTAGTTATGAAGAGCTAGGCAGTTAGATAGAGATGGTTTGGCAATGATACTATGAAGTTTGATCACTTATGTTCCCCATAAAACCTGTTGGCGGCAGTTCTGACATCTCTGTATTTATACGGCATGCACTAAGCAACTAACATAGTTGGACTTACTCCTGGAATATTTCATCAATTTTTTCTTCTTCTTCCTCACTAGCAACTTAATAGTCCATTCTACTCAACCCCAATTCTCTATCATTCTCCACTTTCTCCCTTTGATAAGAGCCCCTTGAGTTTTAGCTGATCACTTGATCACCAAATAGAAACTTCTTCCTACAACCTCTCTTGCCCCTAGTTGTATCCAAAAGGCCATGGATAAAAGTGCTGAGTGCTGTTCCCAAAACCCACCATATTATGTTTTATCTCCACATCTTCCTTCTTCCTTCCGTTGGGAGAGTCTTCCAATGTAGGGGTCATGGAACATTGGCACTGGCCAAAGGCACAAAAGCAACAACCCTATAAGATAGCGGGACAAGCTGAAAGGAGCATGAATCCCTGGATCTATGGGCCCAACAGCGCCATCCGTCTGATGACCTTGCAGCATATTGTTTTGTGAGGAGGGAAAACCTTTTATTTAATTTGAACCACTTATTTAGTTTGAGCCACTGTTATTTTTCCACTTTGAAGCAGTCAAACCCAAATTCTGATACAAAGAGAATTCAGAAATAAGAAGAAAGGCAGCAGGAAAATGGCGTAGGGCAATGAATGGTGGAAAACACCAGGTAGGAGATCTAGGCCCAGAAGGGCAGGAGCTATATTTTGAGTGTTTGTCTTAAACGAAGGAAAAGGAGGAAATCAAAAATAGAGAAGAAAGGAAGAGCGGCGATGTTCTCTTTTATCCTGCCTCTTGGGAGGCTGTGGGTGGCAGAAAAACAAAAGGAGAGGAATCCCCAGCTGTTACATTGCCCATAAAAAGTTCAAGCTCAACCTTCTGCTAAGGGTCCAAAGACATCACTGACTCAGAAGCAGAGGGAGTTCTTGGGATTCATGAGATGCCCACAGAGCCCTCTGCACATGCAGGACCTCAGTCAACTCTGCAACCTCCTCACATTAAGGAGAGGGGATAACTCGTCTCACTACTCTTTCCATGTTTCCACTTTCCTCCTGAGGATGATAATCACACAATGCGAAAGTGTGCCAATTTCCAGTTATATTCTAAGGGGACACACACTTTGAAGCATTCATTTCCAGAGAACACTGAATAGGACAGTTGGTCCATTACTTACATAAAAATAAATCCAGCTACTCTGAATTAAGAAACCCTTTAAAGATCATATGCTAATTACTCTTCATGCAATACCTGACCACAGCCAGCACTTCTGTGAGTAAACATCACTGCCTGCCTTTCAGGACTTGGCGAAGCCCCAGTCCCACACGAGTCCCACACACAGCGTAGTTTCATCTGGCTGTCAGACCTCCACGGCTCAACCACACTTTGCTGGTATAGTGATTGTTGATGTGGCACTTTATAAGTAACACAGAGATCAAGTGGGGAAGTAAATCAGCCATGGTCAGTGAATAATGGTGACTGAAAAATACAACAAGAGCAGACCCTTTGGATCAGGATATATCAAAAGTTAAAAGCCAGCAAATTTGGAAGAATATGAATTCAAGTGTACAATCCAAATATCCCATTGCTGAAGTGGTCATAAGTCATTCCTGCCTTTAATACCCTCTGAGAACCTATTCTGCAGAACTGCAAAGAGACCAGTTCACTCTTTGGGAATTTTCTTCCCTCATTATGTCTGAACATCTCTGGAGATACTTACATCACCCAAGTCAATCCTAACTGACCCCACCACCTCAGTCAGCCTTCTATTTTATTCTCAAACACTCTTCTCTTCCCATGGGCCATTTCTTCTCAGCTCATAATCATTCATCTGGGATGTTGTTGCTATTGTTGTTATTTTCTGAACTACTTCCTCCCAAGCATTGACATCCTCAAGAATAGGTGAGACCAAGTCCTGCAGACTAGACAGGTAAGGTGAGATATAAAGGGATAACCATATAGAAAGAAAACCTTAAACAGACTGCCAGACACTACCCACCCAAGGACCCACAGACCAAGACACCCTTCAAGGGAGTGACCAGCTTGCACCTCCATCTTCTCAGGCTGTGGGTAGAAGGCAGGGGTTCTTTCTTACTTAACTCTATTTGGACTTCAAGGAGCCCAAGGTCCTTGAGCAGCTTCACTTGAATGTAGCTTCCTCTTCATCCTTGGTTGTTGGTTGGCCTTTCTGATCAACAACACTCAGAGATGCAACTCTGACTTCAAGAAAGGCGACTTCCGTATCATCAGGCAGAGCCTCTTGACTCCCCACTGTCCTGAACCTGATTCAGCTTTATCTTGCACATACCAATGTGTGGACTTGAGTAATCAACTTACACGTCCAACTAAACAGAAAGTGCCAGCAACTTAGAAAGAGCAGCTATCCCCTCTGCCTCCCACCTGATTCTTATTAAGTTTTCAGAAATAACAGAATTCCGTAAGACCTAAATTAAAACCATTGGAAAGCACTAAGAACATTACAGTAGCCTCAGCTCATATACAATTCAAATTAAAATAATCTTAAGTCATAATGTAGTATAAAGAAATTCAACGAAATTCTCATTTTTTTCTTAATAATGATTTTGCTGTTTTCTCAAAACAAAATTTCAATTCAAATATTTCTCAAGATGCCCTTATTTTCTCAGGTATCTTTCTCTGCTGGTGCCCCTAGCCCATTCAGCTTATGAAGGAGCCCACTTCTGGATCCAGTGTCAGAACCCCAGTGGCTCATGGGTAGGTTGGCTAACACTAATAACTGACTCTATCTAGAAATCCACCCAGATCCCTATAATAAAGAACATCGTCTTAATCCCAGCGGGCTCAGGAAGCTGAGGCAGGAGGACTGTGAGTTCAAAGCCAGCCTCAGCAACTTAGCAAGGCCCTAAGCAACTCAGCAACAAGACCCTGTCTCTAAAATAAAATACAAAAAAGGTTTGGGGGTGTGGCTCAATGGTTAAGTGCCCCTGGGTTCAATCTCCAGGACCAAAAAAAAAAAAAGAACATCTACTTGCCAGTGTCTCCCTACTGAATATTCCTGAGAACAAAGGGGCTTTTATACTCAACAAACAAGGTTGGGCTTCTCCTAGATGATTCAGAATCAAAGGTAACTGCTTCCTTCTTTTCATCTTCTTGCTCTTCTTACGCTTAAATCTGAAGGTCAAAAGAAACCTCAGATGACTCATTTATTCTTCAATGTTTGTTGAGCATCTATACTGGGTTGAATAGTATCCTCACAAAATTCATGTCCTCCTGCTACTTCAGAATTTGACTTTATTTAAAAATAGGGCTTCCCCAGATGTAATTAGTTAAAATGAGGTCATACTAGAATAGGGTGGATTCTAAATCCAATAACTGATGTCATCAGAAGAAAAGGAGATGACACACAGAGACACATATGGGAATGTGGCCACATGCCAATGGAGGTTGAGATTGGAGTGATACAGCTACTAGCCAACGAATGAATCCCCAGAGTCTCCAGGAACCACCAGAGATGAGAAGAGAGGTATGGGGCCGTGTGGGAAGTCATCCATGTTTAGCAGAATCAGGCCTGGTTGAGCCATGGGATACAGAGGTCTGACTCTCGGGAAATGGCAGTCATGAGAGACTGTTTCAGGTATTCCTGACCCTATACAGAGGGGGCTCACCTTCTGAAGAAATGCTAATTCTCTAAGCAAATGGCTTTCCTAACTCTACCCCACCCTGTTCCTCACAGAAGAAGCCCCTCCCGGCCCCTTAACCACTGCGACTACAAATAAAGATGAAGGTGGGCTTCTTCATCTTGTTGGAGGCCAGATCTGGCACGGCCCAATCCGTCACACCCCCTGCCATTTGAAAAGATTATTAGCTCTTGTGTTTGATTAGTTAAGTTTATTAGTAATTAATCAATAGCCAGCACTGTTTTCTGACAGAAATTGTTTCCCTCATCCATGCTGGATGTGGCTGAACCACAGGACAGAGTGTGCCTTGAAACTTCCAGAAGGAACCACGGCAACTGACTTCTTGATTTGGGGACTTTTGGCCCCCGAACCATGAGAGAGTAAATTTCTGTTGTTTTAAGTCAACCAGTTTGTGGTAATTTATTAAGGCAGCTCACAGAAAACTAACACATCTCCTGACATTTTCTGGTCATAGCACCAAGCACTAAGAGTATAGCAGCGAGCAAGAGAAGTCAAACTCTATTCCCAACTCACCTGAATTACATTGGAGAAGGTTAAGCAAACAGCTAAGTAAAAACAATTACTTGAGAACATGATCTGTTCTATGAAAAAGAAGCAAAACCAGGGTTCTGCGATAGCGACCAGGGAGGAAGATGGGGGACTGTCACCTCTTAGGATGGGATATTTCTGGAACTCTCACACAGAGGGTGTTGATACTGCCCACTAACTCTGCCTCCCATCCAGCCACATCACTCCCTTCTGTTTCTGTGTGTCCTTCTCAGCCCACCACAGAGGTCTGGCCTTCCTGCTCCTCTGTCCCTCCCTGCCATGCCAGACACTCAGGCAGCTCTCATTCTCACGAGCAATCTGTTTTCATCCACAAAAGAGTTCTTTCCTTCACATGTTCCCCAGCCTGAACATGTATCAAATCTGGCAAGAAAGCTTTTATTCCCCGCCCACCCCACCCCTTCCAGCTTGGACATAATGGATGTCAGTATATTTCCTCACCATACTGTGAGAGCAGATCCAATTTGACTTAATTACAGCCAGAGCTCTGTAAACAGCCGCTAGTTACTGCCGAACTCTGCGGTTTACAAAGAGAACACCACAAATGACAGGAAGCTGCAGGGGGAAAAATAGTCTGGGCTGCCTGTGGCATGTTCATTTGGAATACAGATACTCCCATTCATCAATGAAGATGTTGATGAAATCTGGACTGTTAAGAGAATATTCTAGAAAGGTGCAGCAGTCCATGGTGGCCCCCAGTGTGGTAATACTTAGGCTGTCTCTGCGCACCCGACTCAATGCAAGGTCTCCACTGAACCACCCACAGACAAATCAAGTCAACCCAAGGAGAGTTTCAGGGTAACCTCTCCCCCAGCTGCCCATCCTGCCGTTCAGGTGTCAGTACAGAGCCCAAAGCAACTTCATCAAACCAGGACTTGACTTCTTAAGAGAACAATTTCCGCCAATAGAGCAAGGTTTCCTAAGACGACGGATGTTACCTTACCACCTCATGCTCTGAAAAGCCAGGGGGACAAAAGAGGCAGAGTGGTCGGTACAGAAACCCGTGCTGTCCTCTGCGGAGACACATGAGCCCTGAACTGAGGACCTGGAGGCACAGGTAATGAGAGACACCACGGAGGTGTTCAGGCTGATGTGGAAAGATGTGCTCGGAAGCATTGTTCCTCAAGGGTGAAAGTGAGACACTGCGGAAATGCAGGTTCTGTTCAGCAGGTCTGGGGCACGGGACAAGAATTCTGCATCTTAAAGAAGCACCCAGTCATACCAGGGCCACCAGCTCTGAAACCTATAGAACAGGCCACAGAGTAAAGCAAGGCTCTGGAGAAGGAGTTCAGTTAGGAAGGTGTTTCAAGTGCCCGGGAGCCTATGTAATAATACTCAAAGCTACATTCCACCACTCTGCTTCTTAGGGAATCTCTGAAGTTAAGCAATGAGTTCGATGCTGAGTATTTTAAAAAAATCACCATTGAGAATTTAATTGTACATAGTAATCTATGTGTTGAATTAAGACTATTTCAAAGATGAATGTAAATATTTTTTAAAAGATGATTTATCAGTGTATTTATCTCAAGGATCTGTGTATCGTGATTATCTAGGGAACAGTTTAAAATATCAATACCAGGGCTCAGACCCAGAGCAATTGGATCAGAATGCTCTTGACCTGGTGGGTGTCAGGGTGTGGGTACAAGGGAATAGGCAGGCAACCCTACAGAAGAGAAGATAAATTTTTAAATTTATTTTTTTATTTTTACAGACTGCATTTTGATTCATTGTACACAAATGGGGTAGATCTTTTTGTTTTTTGTTTCTATGGTTGTGCACAATGTTGATCCATACCATTCATGTAATCATACATGTATGTAGGGTAATGATGTCTGTCTCATTCCACCATTTTTCATATCCCTCCTCATTTCCCTCTATGTTATCTAAAGTTCCTCCATTCTTCTCTCACTCCCCACCCTCCCACCCCCATTATATATCATCATCCACTTATCAAGGACAACATTTGGCCTTTGGTCTTTGGGGATTGGCTTATTTCACTTAGCATGATATTCTCTAATTCCATCCACTTATCTGCAAATGCCATAATATTATTCTTCTTTATGGCTGAATAGTATTCCATTGTGTATATACACCAAAGTTTCTTTATCCATTCATCTGTTGAAGGGCATCTAGGTTGGTTCCACAATCTAGCTATTGTGAACTGAACTGCTATTAACATTGATGTGGCTGTGTTACTGTAGTATGCTGATTTTAAGTCCTTTGGTTATGAACTGTGGAGTGGGAGAGCTGGGTCAAAAGATGGGTCCATTCCAAGTTTTCTGAGGAATCTTCATACTGCTTTCCAGAGTGGCTGCACCAATTTGCCACTTTTTCAGCAATGAAAAAGTGTACCTTTTTCCCCACATCCTCAACAACACCTATTGTTGCTTGTGTTCTTGATAATCGCCATTCTAATTGGGGTGAGATGAAATCTTAGGGTGGTTTTAATTTGCATTTCTCTAATTACTAGAGATGATGAGCACTTTTTCATGTATATTTTTTGAGATATTACTTTTAACATATGGTATAGATGGGTTTTTTTAGGATTGGCTTATTTTACTTAGGATGATATTCTTCAACTCCATCCATTTACCAAAAAAAAATTTTAAAAGGGGGAAGGACTGGAATAAAAAATGAAATCCACATCATTTTTTCCTTAAGTCAACTTTATTTTGTATAATTGACGTTGACATGATGTTTACATATAGATAGTTAAATGGTTACTATAGAGAGGCAAGTTAACCTATCTATCATCTCACAGTTACTTTTTGTGACAAGAGCAGGTAAGAGCTAATTTAACAAAACCCCTAATAAAATAGACTTGCTCACCTCTAACCCTCATGTTATACATTAGATCTCAACTTGCCAGTGCTGTCTCTGCCAGTTTGCATCCTTTAGCCACAGCTCCCACTGCCTCGCTCCCCTCATAATCACTGTTCCATTCTCTCTATATGTAAGTTGACACATTTCTCAGATTGTACATATAGGTGAGATCACACAATATTTTTCTTTCTGTGTCTGGCTTATTTTGTTTAGCATGATGTCCTCCAGGTCTATCCATGTTATTGCAAATGGCAAGATCGATTTCTTTTTAAGACTGAATGATGTTCCACTGGTATGTGTGGGTGGGTGTGTGTGTGTGTGTGTGTGTGTGTGTGTGTGTATACATACATACACCACATTTCTGTCTTTTCATCTGCTAACGTGTACTTAGTTTCCTTTTACATCCGGGCAGTAGTGTGTCATATCACAATGAAGAGAGAATGCAAATGCAGACGAGGTGATGGTTTTACCTCTTTTGAGTGTGAATCCAGAAGGGTCGCTGGGTCATAGGGTACTTCTATTTGCCATATAATTATTCATCCTGTTCCCTTATGATTCTTTTTAGTTCTGATGCATCTGGTGTAATGCCTTCACTTTCGTTCATAATTTTAGTTATTTGAACCTCCTCTTTTTTCTTAGTCTAACTAAGGATTTGTTGATTTTGTTTTCTTTTTTCAAAGAACCAACTCTTGGTTTTATTGATTCTTTCTATGCTTTTGCAGTTCTCCATTTCTGTTCTTGTGCTTATTATTTCCTTTTGTCTATTAACTTGAACTAAATTTCTTTCCTAGCTACTTTAGATTATATGTTAGGCTTCTTATTGGGATTTTTTTATCTTTTTTTAATGTAGGTATATATTAATATAAAATTCCCTCTTAGAATTTCTTTTGTTGAAACCCATAAGGTTTTGATATGTTGTATTTCCATTGTTATTTGTCTCAGGGCTTTGAAAAAATGTTTTTATTTCTTTATGAGCCATTGTTTTTTCAGTAGTGCATTGTTTAATTTCCACATATTTGTGAATTTCCCAAAATTCCTCCTGTTATTGATTTCGAGTTTCACACCATTGTGGTTAGAAACAGTAACAGATATGATTTCAGTCTTCCTGAATTTATTGAGATTATTTTGTGTCCTAACATATAGTCCATTCTGGGGAAGGTTTCATGTGTGCAGAAGATTAATGTATATTCTACTGCTGTTGGACAGAAAACTCTATATAGGTCTGTTAGGTTCATCTAGTTTAAGGTAGAGCTCAAGTCTAGTATTTCCTTATTGACTTCTTGTCTGGTTTTCTATCTATTGGTGAAGATGGGGTATTGACGTCCTCTATTATTACTGTATTTCTATCTATTTCTTCCTTCATGCCCATTAGTATTTGCCTTATATATTAACACACTCTATATTAGATGTGTATATATTTGTAATTGTTATGTCTCTTGACCACTTTATCATTAAATAATGACCTTCTTTGTCTCTGGTAACAGTTTTTGGCTTGAAGTCTTTTATCTGATATAATAAACGCCCCCGCTCTCTCTTGCATAGAACATCTATTTCCATTTGTTAAAGTTCATCCTATTGTGTTCTTTTATTGTTTCTATTTTTATTATTTTAACAAGAATTGCCATAAAAAAACAACAGAAGATTCACAAGATGCACACCAAGTTGTCAAAGAAAACAAATTTTTGAAAAATATTAATCACATTTATTATAGATAACTGATCATTTTAAGATGAAAGTTAGATGATACCTGAGGTTATTAGTGCCAATGAAAAGAGTGAAGAGCAGATTCTGCTGTGTGATTATGGAGGGTTATTAAGCTTGGATTACCTAAGTTTCTTTTATTATAATCATAGTCTCCACTTCATAAACTTCTCTGTGAGTTCAGCTGGCTGATACATGTAAATCATTTATGAGTAGCCCAGGGCTGGGTACAGGGCAAGTGTCAAAGCATGTTAGTTGTTATGGTTATCAATCATTTTCATGATTAGCATCATTTTCACAGGTGGAATCTTGTGCACCAGAAGTTCTTTTTGGATTGTTTTATATGATAGAACACAGTGATGGTGATGTTTGAAATGCCACCCTTACTTCTGTATTCTGAATGAATTAAAGGATAGTCTTAGAAAAGGGCCCAAGAAACAACTTCTTTACTAATAAAGCTGGGCTAGAGGTCACTACTTAACCCTATAACTTATTGGGTTCTTAATGCTAAAATGAGTCTCTTGTAGGAAGCAGTAGTTAGAAGCTTGAGTTTTTTGTTTTTTTTTTTTTTTTTTTTTGGCGACTCTCTTTTCTTTTTTGATTCATTATACGCAAATAGGGTACAACTTTTTACTTCTCTGGTTTTATATGAAATAGAGTCACACCATTTGTGTAATTATACATGTACATAGGGTAATGATGTTTGTCTCATTCCATTATCTTTCCTTTCCCCAACCCCTCCCCACCCCTCATTTCCCTCTACATAATCCATCCTTCCTCCGTTCTTCCCTTAGCCTCTCCCCCTCCCACTATGTATCATCATCCACTTATCAGAGAAAACATTTGGCCTTTGGTTTGGGGGATTGGTTTATCTCACCTAGCATGATATTCTTCAACTCCATTCATTTACCTGCAAATGCCATAATTTCATCCTTCTTTATGGTCAAATAATATTTATTGTATATATATACCACAGTTTCCTTTATCCATTCATCTATTGAAGGGTATCTAGGTTGGTTCCACAATATAGCTATTGTGAATTAAACTGCTATAACATTGATGTGGTGTCTTTTGATTGGGAAGGTTTAATTTATTTGCCTTCAAGCTTATTGTTGATACGCAAGAGCTAACTGCTGGTATTCTGTTACTTGTCTTCTGTATTTTTAGAAGATTCTTTGTTCCTTTCTTCTTTAATTGTATACCTTTGTCGTTTGACGAATTTCTATAATACTAAGATTTGATTTCTTTCTTTTTCTTGTTTGTGTATCTGTTGTAACTTTTTGCTTTGTGATTACCGTAGGACTTACATGAAACACTTTATAATTATAATAGACTATTTTCATCTGATAACAACTTTAATTGCATATACTCTAGATTTTATCCTCTCCCATTTCTATTTTTGTTATACTTTACATCTTTTTATATTGTATATTCTTTAACAATATTAGAGTTATTTTTCAAGAGATCTGAAAGATTTGCCTACCACCATTACAGTAATGGAGTACTCTGATTGTGACTATAAACTTGCCTGTACCAGTGAATTTTACACTTTCATATGTTTTCATGATAGTAATCATCACCCTTTTGTTCTGGTTGGAGAACTCTCTCAAGTACATCTTGTCAGGTAGGTTTGGTGGTGATGAATTCCCTCCACTTTTGCTTATATGGGAAAAACTATTTCTGTTTCATTACTGAAGGACAGACATTCTGATACAGTGGTTTTGTTGTTTGTTTTTGTCTTTATTTATTTATTTTTATCCCCCAGCTCTTTGAATATATCATTCATTCTCTCCTGACCTGTTTAAGTTTCTGCTGTGAAATTTGCTGATCCTCAAATGGGGATTCCCACATATGTGACTTGAAACTTTTCTCTTGCTGCTTTTAAATTTCTCTCTTTGTCTTTGACTTTTGGCATTTTAGTTATAATTTACATTATTGAAGATCTCTTGAGCCTGTTGAGGGACATTTGAATTTCATAGACCTGGATGTCCATATCTCTCCCAAGATTTGAATCTCATAATGCAAAAATATGTTCACTTACTCGTGTCCTGTAAGTCCTGTAAGCTTTCTTTACTCTTTTTCATTATTTTTTTGTTCCTCTTTGACTGAGTTACTTCAAAAGAATGTCTTCAAAGATTTTTTTTCTGCTTGAACTAGTCTGCTATTGAAGCTCTTCTGTTGTATTTTTTATTTCATTCCTCAAATTCTTCATATTCAAGATTTCCATTTACTTCTTTTTTATATCTATCTCTGTTGAATTTCTCACTCGGATCATGACTTGTTTTCGTGATTTCATTGTACGGTATTCTCTCACTCCTTACAGTTTCTTTAAGATCATTATTTTGAATTTCTGTTCAGGCAATTCATGAATTTTCACTTCTTTGGGGTCAGTTATAGAAGAATCTTTCTTTTCCCTGGGTGACGTCATGTTTCCTTGCTTTTTCACATTTCTTTTGTTACTGTGTTAATGTCTGCACATCTGGTGAAACAATTGGTTCTTCCACATTTTCAGAGTGGCTTTTATGGAGAAAGATTTTTACCTGTAGATATGTCCTAAAGTGCCATTTCTACAGCGTGCATTGGTTATAGTCCGGATGGGCTCAGCCAGGTAATCCCTATGCATCTTCTTCAGCTGTGAGCAGTGTCAGTGGTGGTTGTGGAGTCTCAGTGACATGGCTGCAGTACTTTGCAGTAGTGCTGATGGCAGTGTAGGTTCTTAGTGCAAGGTCTTCAGGGATTCTCCTGTCCTCATCATCCCCAATATAAAGACTTAGCTGAGGGCCCTTCTCCTTGGTGCCAATTGATATGAGATTGTGAGGTCTCTGCTTAGTTCAGACCTAGAAGGCAAGCATACAGCTGTGACTCCTATCCTGGGAGCCGGGGC
The DNA here is from genome assembly GCF_902686455.1 of Sciurus vulgaris. Lineage (NCBI taxonomy): Eukaryota > Metazoa > Chordata > Mammalia > Rodentia > Sciuridae > Sciurus > Sciurus vulgaris. The sequence continues at coordinate 116,390,533 of NC_136466.1, forward strand.
ACACCACCAGCATAGCACTAGGATAAGGGGGAGCTCCTGAAACTTGGCTTCAGAGGGCAGGGCACAGCTGCAGTTAGGGTTCCAGAGCCAACAGGGCACATTGGAAGCTCAGGAATTAGGAGAGGGGATACCGCAGAGTGGTATCTCTGGACTCTGCATGCCACAGTAGGATCTAGGCTCTGTGGTGCCAGATATTATGGTGGTATGGACTCAAGAATGGCAGGTATGGTTTGGGCTCTGGGGCACAGGGAGCAGTGCAGAAGTGGCCCAACTCTTCAGGAAAGAAGAGTGCCTCAGTAGCTCAGACTCCAGAGGACTGGTCCGAAATCCAGGAAGGAGGGAAATTGTAACTGTTTCACCTAGAGAGCAGACAAGACTTGGCTTTCCTGTGCTCAAGGCTGTCATATTGGTTCAGGCACTTGGGCAACTTCTGATATCCAGAGGGCAGGGATCATGCAGGCTCACGGACTAAGGTCCTGTCTGCCTCCCTTGATCCAAAGCTCCAATTCCTGGGAACATGTGGCACCGAGTTGGTTCAGGCACTGGAAGGTACATCTCCTCTACCTGATCAAACACATCTTCACTGGGCAAGTGAACCTGGTTCCTAGGAGGTAGTGTGCTATGGAGCTTAGCCACAGGGACTGTAGTTTCTCCCCTGGAGTCACACTCTAACACTAAGGAGCAGGACATCAGACTGTTTGGAGGCACCCCAGGATGCAATTACTCCCCGACCACAGGTTCCAAGAAACTGAGGCACAGCAGCAACCAGAGTGAGGGGAACCTTCTAGGTGGCTCATTCCAAGGGAGTAGCTTAGCTGGAAGGTGTGCACTACCATGTGTGTGAGCATGGTGCAATGGCAATAGAGCCTCATAAGAGGCAGGATACAGTAGCTACTGGGCTTATGGGTCAGACGCACTTTAGAGTGCCTCTTGTTTCAACATGGCACATTGCAATAGCAACTTGGGCCACAGAGGTGGGTCACATTTCTGAAATAGTGGAGCCCTGTGAACTTCAGGCAGCCTCCTAAGCTATGCTCAGAGCCGTCGGGGACTGCAGGGTCCTCCAGTAGTGACCACTGCAGGTATCTGTAATCTTGATGGGGGTCTGTGGGCCTCCCTTTTCCCTGCAGGGAGAACTCTCTTCCGGTGTGAGATTATCCCAACTCAGGAGATGGGGTAGTGGAAGAAGTTGTTTCCTTTCCTCCTCTATATGGTCATCCTGCATTTCTGTGCTCTACAATGTTTTGCTCCCCTTTGGTCACTATGTTCAAAGTGTAGTTGTTCATTTGTTGTGTTGGTCCTTATTTGTATGGAGGTCTGAGCATCTTTTGTGTGGAGGGCTGAGCATCAGACTCTTCTAGTCCGCCATCAGACTATTCTAGTCTGCCATTTTGCTGACATCATTCTTAAGTCCACACACTTCACACTTCTTACTTCTGTTTCTACTTCTTTCAGATCTCAATCCCCCAGGCTCTCCATGCACCAAATATTTCTTCTAATCAAGTCTGTTGTAAGATCAGTAGCATTGGCAACACCTGGGAACTTATTAGAAACTCAGAAACTCAAACCCCTCCCCACATTTATTGAATAAGAATTTGCATTTTAACAAGATCCACAGGTAATTAGTGTGCATAATGAATTCTGAAAGTACTGCTCTACCTGAACTTGAACCCAAGCTTCTTGGACAAACACACTCTAGGCACAGAGGCAATCATCAAGCTACTCAGGCAATGCAAACTGAAATCAGTTGCTATTTATACTCCAGCCAGGTGACTCTAGGAGAGGGTGCTGAGAACATGTAATTGATTTACAACATCATCTGGCTATAACTCAGTGAAAACCAAGCTCTCTCTCTCCCTCTCTCTGTATTGATGTAATTACCAACATGAGGGAAAGCAGGTTCTTTCTTCAGATCAAGTAACCTTGTTATTTATCAGCCTGTGCTAGCTCTGCTTCTGATTAGCAATTTATTCTGGGTGGTTATTGACTGACCCCACTTGGCTCCTGTTATTCATTCTGTTCCCACCAGCAACAATTATTTAGCTCTTAGGATGATGGAAACATAGATGTAGCTGTGCATATTTGCATTTCCTATACACTTTCCTCTTTTCCTTGCCCATTCTGTAGACAGACTATTACTTAACTCTTCACAATACCTAGCAAAGAAGCACTTACCAAAGAGTGTGATGGATGCTGCTGAGTGTGACAGGAATCATACTTTGCACGGTTAATCTCAATTCACCATCTCATGAGCTAGAAACAAAATTGTTTTAAAACCACATTGGAGTACTCTCCATGACAGAGAACTCACTGCCCGCTTCTGTGCACAACCTCTGTGCTGTAAGCCAACAATAAAAAGCAGATGATGTCACCTGCTTAGAAGACACTTCCCTAGAGCTCATTTCAAAGTCATTTATTAAACTTCAACTCTATTATTCCAAAACGATTCCTTCAGCGACACCTTACTTCCCAGGCTAGAATGTATTCTTACAAGAATACTAATTAAACATGATCCAAATGGGGTTTTATTTAACCGATGTTGGTACTTAGGGAAAAGTTTGAATCAGAACTATTAGGTAAGAATGAATGACATTGCAGATTCTGTTTTGTTTATTTTAAAGAGCCTTAAAGATGGATTGCATTAATTTCTCTTGGTGACTCTGTATGATCAAAACTTCTGATTTTCTTTTTCTTTTTGAAAAAAACTTTATGAGCACTTCAATTCTTGCACTTATTTCCTCAAATTACCACCATTTTGTGGTTCGCAGATAAAGTAACAAGAGGAAAGGAAAAGAAAGGAGGCATTAAAAGAGAAAGAAAGGAAAACAAAAGTGACCTCAAAGCTCATGAGTTTTGTGTAGAAGGATTTAAAGGTGTGCACACATGCACGAGTAAAGGACTGCTTAGAGTAGATGCAAAAGCACATTTTGGACCTAGAAGGGACCACCCTTCGCAGTTACTGCACTAGGGCAGTGTTATTCTAATGGGGGTGATTTTGCCCCTAGGGGACATTTTTGGTTTTCATACTTCTGGAATCTGCTGAGTAGGGAACAGAGATGGCGCTACACACATCAAGGCGCCCACACAAGCTGCCCCTTGACACCCTAATCTCATCTCTGACCCTTCTCACTCACGCCACTCTTCTCTAGCTTCCTCCCTGCTTCACAAATGCCCCAGGCCTGCTTCCTGAGAGATTCTGCATTGACAGTGTCCTCGGCCTTTTCTTAGCTCCAAGTGCCTTGCACCTTCGTGTCCATCAATGTTTGCTTAAATATCTCCTCTGCGGTAAGACCTTTCCTGAAATCGTATGTGAAGTGTAACTCCCACCCTACTTCCAGCATGTCCTAGCCATGTTTCCTGTTTTATCTTTCTTCATAACACTGATCACCATCTGACACAGTGTGTATTTGACTTGTTTACTTTTGGTATGTAGATTCATTACAATGGAAACTTCATAAAAGCAATACTTATTGTCTGTGATGTCACTTCTAACCTGAGCACCTAGAACACGGTGACATAGTAGATGCTTGGTATATATTTGTTGAATGAATAAATGAAGCAATGAATGAATCAAGTAAGAGAAAGTGCAAGATAGAATGTAATTAAATATTAAATTTTATGAAACCAAAAATATCTGTTGGGAAAGTTTTAGAATGAACCCATTTCTGATCACTGTTTTAAAATCCTGATACATTTTATTAACCTTCATGCATGTTCTCTTGTAGCCGCAGTGACCTTACTTTCAAAAACAGATAATATATTGAACAGACACATTGTTGAATGGGTGTAATGTCTCAGTTATGATAGATAAATAAGTTCTTGGTATCCACTGTACAACATACTATCTAAAATTATGGATATGATATTGAGAACTTCAAAATTTGGTAAGACTGCAGATCTCATTAAGAGCTCAAACACACACATAGACACCTCTGGGTATCCCAAGAAAAATGTTTTATGTGTTTATTACCTTCATCTTGGTGATTGTATCACAGGTGTGTACATGTTCAAAAATCATTAAATTGTATACTTTTTATCAATTATATCCAAATAAACTTGTTTTTTAAAAAATAAATGGTTTATCCTTACAAAAGCAAACTTGTAAAGAAATTTGTAAAAACAATAAACATTTAGTAATTGACTGGATGAAAAAAGAGAGTGTTAGGAGGAACTAAAAAAGAGGAAGAGTTTTGTATTAGTTAGGGTTCTCTAGAGGAACAGAATCAACAGGAAGTATGATTATAAAAAGGGGATTTATTAGATTGGCTTATAGGACCAGAAGCTGGATAGTCCACAAAGGCCGTCTGCAGCTAGAGAGCTGGAAGAACCAGCAGCTACGCAGTCCAAGACACAGAAGCCCCAGAACAAGAAAGATCAACAGTGCTACCCTAGTCTGAGACCAGGGCTTCTGGAAACTATCTGGAGAATCACTGGCAGAGTCCACTTTGGAAGAGTGAAGAAGTGAGAGTTCGATATCCTCAGATGATCAAAGCAACAATCAAGAACCCGTTCAAGAAGAGCTAAGCTTGCATCAGCATCTGCTTCCTTGTTATTCCAGCTTTTATTCCATCCTATTGGGCGGTGCTGCCCATGCTTAGGGAGGGGCTCCACTTCAGTTCCTATCCCACATTCCAGTCATTCCTGACACGCCCTCATTGACACACCCAGAAGCCTCTTAATCATCAGCATCTCTTAATCCAATCAAGCCGACAATTCAAATTAACTATTATAGTTTTTTCCAACCTGAACATCATTCTCTTTAGATTTTTGTCTCCACCTTGAGAAATGAAAAGTTGGTTCCTTTACAACTTTTGAAAAACAAAAACAAAAACTGGGAAAAACTATGGGAAAGAGGAGATCTGGGGTTTCATAAATGACTGGAAAAGAAAAATGATCCACCAGAACCTATTAATTTCTTTGATTAGGATGTGAACACAGAGTTTTGGTACCTTCCCCCAGAAGAGCTTTTGATGCACACAAGTGATTGCAGATGACAAACAGAAAGCATTCTGATAAACCTAGAGAAAGAAGCATGAAGTGGGCATGGAGGCACGCACCTGTAATCCGAGCAGTTCAGAAGGCTGAGGCAAAGGATCATGAGTTCAAAGCCAACCTCAGCAACTTAGCAAGGCCCTGAGCAACTTAGCAAGACCCTGTCTCTAAATAAAATATAAAAAAGAACTGGGGATAAGATGCCAGCGGGGGCGCGAGGCAGCCCCCAAGATGGCGTCCATGCAGGAGAGCGACAGGGCCTGTGGCTGCACAACAAGCTGGGCGCCTCCACGAGCTGTGGGCGCCACCCAGCATCGCGTCCCTGCTCACGGCGGGCCGCCGTCATAGACAACATCCGCCTCTGCTTCCACCGCCTCTCATTGGCCGTGAATCTCAAGCTGCTCCTCCGGATGCTGCACCTCCTGCGCCGCACAGTGGACGAGATGAAGGATGCCCTGATGGAGATTATCCAGCTCGCCACCTTGGACTCTGACCCCTGGGTCCTCATGGTTGCTGACATTCTGAAGTCCTTTCCTGACACAGGGTCTCTTTTTTTTTTTTTTTTTTTTATTGTAAACAAATGGGATACATGTTGTTTCTCTGTTTGTACATGGCGTAAAGGCATACCATTTGTGTAATCATAGATTTACATAGGGTAATGTTGTTTGATTCACTCTGTTATTTTTTCCCTTCCCCCACCCCTCCCACCCCTCTCACCCCTCTTTTCCCTCTATACAGTCCTTCCTTCCTCCATTCTTGCCCCCCTCCCTAACCCCAACTCTAACCCTAACACTAACCCCTCCCTCCCCCCATTATGTGTCCTCATCCACTTATTAGCGATATCATTCGACCTTTGGTTTTTTGAGATTGGCTTATCTCACTTAGCATGATATTCTCCAATTTCATCCATTTGCCTGCAAATGCCATAATTTTATCATTCTTTATGGCTGAGTAATATTCCATTGTATATATATATACCACAGTTTCTTTATCCATTCATCAATTGAAGGACATCTAGGTTGGTTCCACAAACTGGCTATTGTGAATTGAGCAGCTATAAACATTGATGTGGCTGTATCTCTGTAGTATGCTGATTTTAAGTCCTTTGGGTATAGGCCAAGGAGTGGGAGAGCTGGGTCAAATGGTGGTACCATTCCAAGTTTTCTAAGGAATCTCCACACTGCTTTCCAGAGTGGCTGCACTAATTTGCAGCCCCACCAGCAATGTATGAGTGTACCTTTCTCCCCACATCCTCGCCAACACCCTTGTTACTTGTATTCTTGATAATCGCCATTCTAATTGGGGTGAGATGGAATCTTAGGGTAGTTTTGATTTGCATTTCTCTTATTACTAGAGATGGTGAACATTTTTCCCTATGTTTGTTGATTGCTTGTAGATCTTCTTCTGTGAAGTGTCTATTCATTTCCTTAGCCCATTTGTTGATTGGATTATTTGCATTCTTGGTGTAGAGTTTTTTGAGTTCTTTATAGATTCTGGAAATTAGTGCTCTATCTGAAGTATGATTGGCAAAGATTTTCTCCCACTCTGTAGGCTCTTTCTTCCCATTGCTGATAGTTTCCTTTGCTGAGAGAAAGCTTTTTAGTTTGAATCTATCCCAGTTGTTGATTCTTGCTTTTATTTCTCATGCTCTGGGAGTCCTGTTGAGGAAGTCTGGTCCTAACCTGACATGTTGAAGATCTGGACCTACTTTTTCTTCTATAATTTGCAGGGTCTCTGGTCTGATTCCAAGGACCTTAATCCATTTTGAGTTTAGTTTCGTGCATGGTGAGAGATATGGGTTTAGTTTCATTCTGTTGCATATAGATTTCCAATTCTCCCAGCACCATTTGTTGAAGAGGCTATCTTTTCTCCATTGCATATTTTTGGCCCCTTTGTCTAGTATGAGAAAATTGTATTTATTTGGGTTTGTGTCCGTGTCCTCTATTCTGTACCATTGATCTACCTTTCTATTTTGGTGCCAATACCATGCCGTTTTTGTTACTATTGCTTTGTAGTAGAGTTGAAGATCTGGTATTGCGATACCCCCTGTTTCACTCTTCCTGTTAAGGATTGCTTTAGCTATTCTGGGTTTCTTATTCTTCCAGATGAATTTCATAATTGCTTGCTCTATTTCTGTGCATTCCTTAACATTGTAAAGGCCATGTATGCTAAGCCCATGGCTAATATCATTCTAAATGGTGAAAAACTGAAAGCATTCCCCCTAAAAACTGGAACAAGGCAGGGATGCCCTCTTTCACCACTTCTATTCAATATAGTCCTTGAAACTCTAGCCAGAGCAATTAGACAGACCAAAGAAATTAAAGGGATACGAATAGGAAAAGAAGAACTCAAACTACCCCTATTTGCTGATGATATGATTATATACTTAGAGGAACCAGGAAATTCCACCAGAAAACTTTTAGAACTCATAAGTGAATTCAGTAAAGTAGCGGGATATAAGATCAATGCACATAAATCTAATGCATTTTTATACATAAGTGATGAATCTTTGGAAAGAATAATCAGGAAAACTACCCCATTCACAATAGCCTCGAAAAAAATAAAATACTTGGGAATCAATCTCACAAAAGAGGTGAAAGACCTCTACAATGAGAACCACAGAACACTAAAGAAAGAAATTAAAGAAAACCTTAGAAGATGGAAAGATCTTCCATGTTCTTGGATAGGAAGAATTAATATTGTCAAAATGGCCATACTACCTAAAGTGCTATACAGATTCAATGCAATTCCAATTAAAATCCCAATGACAGTACCTGACACGGGGTCTCTTAACCTTGATCTTGAGGAACAGAAGCCCAACGTTCAAGATATTTTAGGAGAACTTAAGAGAAAAGGTGGGCGAGTGTGAGGCGTCTGCCATGCTGCCCCTGGAATGCCAGTACCTGAATAAAAGCGCCCTGACCACACTCGCCGGACCCCTCACCCCGCCTGTGAAGCATTTTCAGTTAAAGTGGAAGCCCAAGAGTGCCACGCTGCGGGCGGAGCTGCCGCAGAAGTCCACGGAGAGGGCACAGCAGCTGAAGAGGAGTGCGGGGCTGCCGTTCCAAGCCAAGGGCCCCGGACTGCTCCGCAAGATGGACACCACAACCCCGCTCAAAGGCATCCCGAAGCAGGCACCCTTCAGAAGCCCTACCGCGCCGAGTGTCTTCAGCCCTGCTGGAAACCGGACCCCCATCCCACCTTCGAGGACCCCACTGTGGAAAGGAAAGGGTGTGAAGCTGCTTGACATCTCTGAGCTGGATATGGTCGGTGCCGCCGAGAGGCGAAGAGGAGGAGGAAGACTCTGGATGCAGAAGTGGTGGAAAAGCCAGCCAAGGAGGAGACCGTGGTGGAGAAGGCACCGCGGGCTACGCAGCCGGCCTGGCGTCCACACAGAAACGTGGGTCTCTGAACAGCGAGCCTGCACTGCCCTCCACCCCCAGCGTGGTCCCAGCCTCCTCCTACGTCCCCAGCTCCGAGGCTCCCCCAGCACCATCTTCCCGGGAAACCAGCCTGCAGGCCACCCGGCCGCCTGAGGAGCCCAGCACCCCGAGCCCCACGCTGCCGGCACAGTTCAAGCAGAGGGCACCCATGTACAACAGCAGCCAGGGTCCTGCTGCGCCCACGTCGCCCCTGACGCCCACCACGCCCCCAGCTCTCGCCCCAGCCGCTCAGACGCCCCGGTGGCCATGGTGGCCCCACAGGCCCAGCCCCCTGCCCAGCAGCAGCCTAAGAAGTTGTCCCTCGCGAGAGAGCAGATGTTTGCCACCCAGGAAATGTTCAAGACCACCAACAAGGTCACATGGCCCGAGAAAGCCCTCACCCTGGGCTTCATGGCTGGTTCCCGAGAGAACCCTTGCCAGGAGAAAGGGGACGTGATCCAGATGAAGCTGAGCGAGCACACAGAGGACCTGCCCAAGGCTCATGGCCAGGGCAGCACCACCATGCTGGTGGACACAGTGTTTGAGATGAACTACGTCACAGGCCAGTGGACACGCTTCAAGAAGTACAAGCCCATGACCAATGTGTCCTGAGGGCCACCTGCCCCTGCCACCGGCGCTGACTGCGTAAGGCTCCGAGAAACAAGGGCTTTCCAGCTTGGCTGAGCAGCCAGGGGGTACATGCCTGTGCCCAGCCACTCACAGTGCTGTGGAGCCCCAGGTTATTTAAGTTTTAGATCTTTTCTCTGGGGTGTTTTGGGCTTATTTTTTATATTAATATGGGTTACTTTTTGTGTGATTTAAGATACTTTTTTGGATTCAATATTAGAGTTTTTTGAATGTTAAAGTTAGCCAAGAAAGTTATAACTTCCCAGTTTTAGTGCCTGTTAGACTTTTACCTTTTTTATTTTTTCTTCAAAGAAATTCTACTGACCGAGTGTGAGGGCTTTCCCCCTGCTAGTGCACGACCTGCCCCACAAGGTTGAGGGGACCAAAGGTGGTACCTGGAGATGCTGGGAGGTGGGGGGACTGCCCCGGCAATGCCAGGAAGGGAGACGGCGGGCCTTGCCCTTCGTCAGCGCCTGCCTGCGAGTTTTGTATGTCTTTTCTACAGCTGTGGATATAAAAGAGTGGTCTTTGGGTACCTATTTTCATTGTAATACTGAGTGATTAAAGTCTAGCTTTTCTAAAGTAAAAATAAAGGACTGGGGATGTGGTTTGATGGTTAAGATCCCCTGGGTTTAATTTCCAGTACCAAAAAAAAAAAAAAAAAGAAGAAGAAGAAGAAAAAGATGAAACATGACTTCATTAATGAATCAACAAGGATTAGTGAATGCTATCTATTTATGACTATTCTTTCTAAAAATTTTTTGTTCTAATTTGTTGTACATGATAGTAGAGTGCATTTATACATTTTGATAGATCATACAAAAATGGAGTGTAATTTCTCACTTTTCTGACTGTACATGTTGTAGAATCATATCAGTCATGCAGTTGTATATGTACATGAAGTAATAATCTCTGTTTCACTCTACTATCATCCTTACCCCTATACCCCTTCCCCTCCCTTCATTCCCCTCTACCTAATATAAAGTAACTCTATTCTTCCCTATCCACTCCCCCACTTATTGTGAATTAGCTTCCACGTATCAGAAAAAAACATCCAACCTTTTGGGTTTGATTTAGTTCACTTAGTATGATATTCTCTAACTCCTATTCTTAAGCAAACCTCTCAGTCTTACTCTAGTATCTTAAAATTTAAGTGGATTTTAAAATAGAACATTTCTACTTATCCACTTGAGGGTGAAATTACTATGCTGCATGTGCCAAAAGAGAACCTGGAGTTTGGGTTATGCAGCCCTCAATTCAGGAACTACTTTTTACCCACAGTCTCATACCAGAACTACACTCAGAGAACCTACAAGAAGAAGGCAACCACCTGTGGGAACACACTACTGCAAGGAACCATGTCACATTTCCAAGGAAGAGATTCATAGAATGGAGGAGCGCTCCATGGGGGAAGTAGAATTCTGGTTAATGGAAGGTTGCATAGGTGGAGAGGAGTGGGAAGGGGATTCTAGGCGGACAAAGCAAATTCTCTGTAGACAAAACCAAACGTAAGTTCTCCACTGTGACAGCAGAGATGCCCTCAACTCAGGACTCTAAGGAGTTTAAGGCCCCCAGAGGCACAGGGGCAGCTGTCATCTTGAGAATACTGCATTTCAGAGCACTGCAGGTGAGGGAAAGATGATGGCCCACAGCCCAACATGTTTTCCATTCAACTTTGCACAGAAACAGGCCTGCCTTGAATATTTTCAGAGCCTAGGGCAAGAGTACAAATAGAAGCCCACACACCATATGTCTAAATTATAAACCGAGCAAGAAAACTATTAAATAAAATATGTTCTATTCTCCCACCTTAACAAAAATACCCTTCAATAATTTGGAGGTCCAGATTCCAAATTCAAATTTGCAGCAGAATGTGGAATCAGAACATGGCATCTAGACAAGACCAATCCCACCCCAGATTCTGATCCTTTTCTTTCCAAATTTAGTTCTATATTACACCTTTTTTTCTATGGAAAAGGTGTTTCTAAATTGCTGTCAAATTTTGTATGACCTAGAGTTTCATGTAATCAATTAATCACTTTCAGAACAATTTCTCAACAGTAAGAATCCTAATGAAAGAGAAATGTGGCTTTTGGAAAGAGGTGCTGGTATATTTCCTGATGTTTACTTTTCACTTGGAAATGGTACTGTTCTTTTCCTTGATCTTGCTTCCCTAAAACACAGTGGGGCTAATTGAAGGATACATAAATTAATTAGGAAAGAAATCATTGCTTTGTCTATAGCAAAATTATAACTGCAGAATATACTTCATATATTTTATTCACTTTCAAGAGTTAAAAGTTTTTGTGTACCAGACTCCACTTTTTTTTTTCTTTTCCTTGGACCTTTGAATGAATGAAACATGGTATATGACCAGAGCTATGTCTAGTGCTACTTTTCCATCATAAATCAAACAGTTGATCTATAAATTTTAATACAAATGTCCAAGGTTCCTTCTGCAATGGTAGATTCAGGTGATATCACATTTCCATTTTATTTCATTTGGGGCCAGGTTTGTGGAGTGCCTTCTATGTGCTTGCTAAAGAGAGTTTTTACAGATGAATGTTCAACCTCAGAGTCTCTGAGGTCTGTTTAAGAATACTTCTTCAAATTTATTGTAGGAGTTTTCTATATGTCATTTTTTTTTATTTCATGCCATTTCAAGTTGTAAACATGCCACAAGTAATTTTCTTTTCTCTTCTTCTAAGTCTTATTTTCTTTGAAATTCATACAGATATATCTTGATATTTAGAGGAACTGCCACTTATGTGCCCTCTGGGATTGAACTGCTTTTGACTATGAGAATAGGCATCTTAGGGATCTCATGGAAAAGAGTCCCAAATCAGCATTCCAGACTTAGACAATGTCAACCCATTTGTGTTTGTCAGTTTTTGGTTTCAGTAACAAAATACCTGAGGAAAAAATTCTTAAAGGAGGAAAAGATTTATTTTGGCTCAGGTTTCAGTTCATGATCAGCGGCTCCACTGTTTCTGGGCCAGAACGTCAGGTAGACCATCAAGCATAAGGACATGGCAGAACACTGTGAACCTCATGGCAGCCAGGAAGCACAGATAAAAAGGAGGGGAACTGGACAAAGGGCACCCTCCGGATCACGCCCCCAGTGACCCACTTCTTTCAACTATGCCCACCTCCTACAGTTTCCACCATCTCCCGATAACGCCGCCAAATTATGCATCTGTCATTGGATTAGTCCATTGATGAGGTCGGAGTCCTTATGATCCAATCACTTCCCAAAGCCCCAGCTCTGGACATTGCTGCATTGGGAACCAAGGTTTCAACACATGAGCCTTTGGAGGACATTCCCAATCCAGCCATAACACCATTGTTCCCTCAGGTGAGTGTGGGCTGGGCTGAGGTCAAATGGTAGATTCTGTATACTATGATTCTTGGATGCTGTGGCTGAACTTTTTTTTAATAAATTTTTATTTTGAATGAATGTTCAATTTACAAAAAAGAGAAAATAGAGTTCCCAGAAAATAGTCTACTCATCCAGACTTCAACGTTACATCTTCTATTACCCTAGTATATTTGTCAAAACTAACAAACCAACATCATTACAATACCATTGGCTCAGCTTATTTTATTTATATTTCACAAGTTTCCACATTAATGTCCTTTTTCTATCAAGATGACTCTAGGGTGTCACACTGTATTAGTGTTTTGCTCTCTTAATCTCTGATGCATGACAGCTTCTGTCTCTTCTTGGTTCTTACGACCTTGACAGTCTTAAGGAGGGCTGATCTGGTATTTCTTAGACACTTCTTATTTTAGACTTGTCTGACATTTTCTCATGGTTGGACTGGGGTTGTGGGTTAAAGCAGCAGTTCCCTCCCCATTGACATACATGCTATCAGGAGGACATGATAGCACCATGACATCGCTGATGAGGTTAACCTTGATTATTTGTTTAAGGTGATGTTTGTCAGTTTTCGCCACTGTACAGACACTTATTTCCCCTCCCTTTCATTCTCTATGATTTGGATATAAATCACTGAGTCTAGTCCATGTTCAAGGTAGGAGGAGGTTGAAGCTCCACTTCCTGGAGAGAAGAATATCTTATGGACATTGAAATTCTTCTGTAAGAAAGAGTTGTTCCTCTTTTGTGGAAGATTTATTTCCTTTTCTTTTAATATTGGTAAGATGGAAATCTTCTGAATCAGTAAGAAGTCTAACACTGTTTTTTGGAAAAAAAAGTAAATGCCTATTTCCTTGGGAGTGTCAGGACATGAGAATTTCTAGGTCAAACATTTTTGCAGACAAAACAAGCACCTGCTGTGGGCCCCCTGCTTCAGATCCTCTCTGGCCTTTGTTCGAGTGGGTTTTTCTCCATCTGCTCAACAAAAGCCTAGTCCTTCCAGACATGCTCCAGGTACCCAGCATCTTAGAATTCTCACCCACATGGCTCTGAGTTCAGTTTCAGGGACTCCTTGGTACTCTTCTCCAGAAGGTAGACCAGGCCACTGAGACAGATACTCCCAGACCTGATGGGTAAACCAATGGCTGCTATGGATGGAGTCTGAATATGTAGTCTTGGATACGTGCTTCTCCTTGAGATTCTTATTGTCAAGAAGATATTTTGAAAGTGACTAATTGATTATATGAAACTAGGCCTTGCAAAATTTGGTAGCATTTTAAAAACATCATTACATAGAATTAACTACTTTTGAATAAAGGTTTCACTATCTGTGATTTAATTTATCATAAGAAATGATTGTGTCAAAAAGAAGGAAAAGAAAGCAATCTAACTTTACCTCTTCTTTTGTCAGATTACTAAAACAAGGGAAAGAGAACATTTACATGTATTGAGCACTGTCTAGGTATATGAATCAGATGTACTTATTTTATTCATTCTTCCCCATCCCCCTGAGGAAGGTCTTATTCTCCTTTGACACACAGGGAAGCTTAAGCCTTAGATAAAGTCACACTCCTGGGAGTGCTAGATAAGGGATTTCAACTCTGCACCACTTTCTATAAAATCCCATACAGTGTTTCTAATGTGTGCTATCTCTCATCAATTTGTACTGACTGATAGAACAAGGTTATTGAGGCAGATTGTGAAACCACATGAAAACTTAGCAAAAAATCAGGAAATGGTTGGTTCTCAGAATCTGCTATGGATGCAGCAGAGAAAAGAGTCAACCTATATCTAGGTGTTCTGCATCCCTTTCTAGAGCACACTCTGAAAACTTCTATTATAATAGGCAAGTTTCTCTCTGAAAAAAAGGAAGCATATTAGAAATTGGGATGAGTACCTAAGTAAATGAATTAAACAAGAAATATAAAGGGAGACATAAACTGCAACACAATAATAGCAGGGGTTTTCAATACCCCACCTTCACCAATAGACAGATAATCCAGACAGAAAATCAATGGGGAAATACTAGTTTTTAACTACACTTAAGACTACTTGGAGCTAGCAGTTTTTACAGGACATTCTACCCAAAAGCAACAGAATACACGTTCTTCTTAAATGTAAATGAAGTATTCTCCAGAACAGATCATATGTTAGGCCACAAAACAAGTCTTTACAAATTTAAGAAAATCAAAATCATACAAAATATCTTTTCCAACCACAATGAAATGAAACTAGAAAGCAATAACAAAGTGAATCATGGAAATTTAACAACTATGTTAAAATTAAACAATATGCTCCTGAACAACTATTTGAGTCAAAAAATACAAGGGAAATTTTAAAATATCTGAGTCAAAGTAAAGTAGAAACACAACACACCAAAACTTGCAGGATGGAGCAAAAGCAATCATAAGGGGAAAATTTAGCATAAGAAATGATTGCGTCAAAAAGAAGGGAAAAAAAAAAAGCAATCTAACTTCACATGTAAAGGACTGAAAGAAGAACAAACTAAGTCCAAAGTTAGAAAAAGGAAAGAAATAATAAAGATCAGGACAGAATTAAGGAAAATAGAAACTAAAAAAGCAATAGAAAAGATCAACAAAATTAAGAGCTAACTTTTTGAAAAATTAAACAAAAATTGAAAATCTTTGCTCAACTGAGAAAAAAAGAGAAGTCTTACACAAATAAAATTGTAAATGAAAAAGGAAACATTACAACCAAAATCATAGAAACACAAACGATCATATGAAACTACTATAAGCAACTATATGCCCGTAAAAGGTACAACATGGATAAATTTCTAAAAACATATAACCTTCCAATACTGAACCATGGAGAAACAGAAAATTTGGACATATCAATAATGAGTAAGAAGATTGGATTAGTAATTAAAATTCTCTCATCAAAGAAAAGTCCAAACCAGATGGCTTCACAGATGAATTTTACCAAACATTTAGAGAAAAACTAAGACAAATCCTTCTTAAACTCTTCCAAATTTTTGAAAAGAAGGGAATACTTCCAAATTTATTTTATAAGCACACTGTGAGAAAAGAAAACTAGAGGCCAATAATCCTAATGAACATAGATGCAAAAACTCCTCAGCAAAATACTAACAAACAAAATTCAACAGCACAACGGAAGGATCATTCGCTATTATCAAGTGGTATGTATCCCTGGGATGCAAGAATCATTCAAGATCTATAAATCAAAAAATGTTACAAAAGTATTAACAGAATTAATGCCAAAAAAAACATATAATCATCTCATTAGTTGCAAAATAAAAGGAACTTGACAGAATTTAACATCCTTTAATGACAAAAAAATTCACAACAAATTAGGTGTAGAAGGAATGCTCTTCAATACAATAAAGACCTTATATAACAAGACCACATTTTAATATCATACTCAATTGTGAGAAATTGAAGACCCTTCCTCTAAAATCCAGAATAAGACAAAGTCTACCCTAGACTTTTGTTCAACATAGTACTGAAAGTCTTATCTAGAGTAATTAAACAAGGGAAACATGAAGAAGAAGAAGAAGAAGAAGAAGAAGAAGGAGGAGGAGGAGGAGGAGGAGGAGGAGGAGGAGGAGGAGGAGGAGAAGGAGGAGGAGGAGGAGGAGGAGGAGAAAAAGAAGAGGAAATCAAAATAGAAAAAAAGTAAAATTGTCTGATGATCACATGGTCTTGACTATAGACAACTACAAAAATTCTACCCATAAAATGGTTGAAATTGGTAAAGAAATTCAACAAAGTTGCATTATAAAAGAAATCAACTTATATAAATTAGAGAAAACATTTCTATAAACTAACAATGAACTATTTGAAAAAGCAATTAAGAAAAAAATTCCACTGATAACAGCATCCAAAAAATACTTAGGAGTAAATTTAACCAAAGAGATGAAAGATCTGTACTGTTAAAACCATAAAACACTGATGAAAGAAACTGAAGTCGATACAAGTAAATAGAAATGTATCCCATGTTTATGGATTACAAGAATTAATAATATCCCTAAAATGTCCATATTACCTAAACAATCTACAGATCCAGTGTAATTATCAAGTTTCCAATTCTATTCTTCACAGAAACAGGAAAAAAATAACAATTCTAAAATTCATATGAAATAACAAAAGACCTTGAATAGCCAAAGCCATCTTTAGTAAAAAGAACAAAGTTGAAAGCATCATACTATTAGATTTCAAAATATATTACAAAACTATAGTAATTCAAATAAAATGATAGTGGCATAAAAATAGACACATAAGCCTGTGAATGAGGATAGAGAGTCCTGAAAGAAAAGCCCACATTTGCATTCATTTGAATTTTGAGAATGATGGCAAAAACATACAACATAGAAAGGCCAGTCTCCTATAAATGGTGATGGGAGAAATGGATATTCACATACGAAAGAATGAAAATAGACCCTTCTCTCCTCCCTTATATCAGAATCAACTCAAAATGTTTAAAGACTTAAACTAGAGACATGAAGCTATAAAAATTACTGGAAGAAAACTTAGTGAAAAGATCCATGACATTTGTGATTTTTTTGCATAAGACCCTAAAACATGCAATGAAAGCTAAAATAGAAAAAAAAAAGGAGGGAGAGGTCGCATCAAACTAAAACACTATACAACAAAGAAAAAAATTAACAATTGTTAATTGGAAGTCTTGTGGTGAAGTTTTGTGGGTCTTCTAGATATAGGATCATGTCATCAGCAAACAGAGATAATATGAATTCTTTTCCTATTCATATTCCTTTAATTTCCTTTTCTGGACTGATTGCTTGGGCTAGAGTTTCAAGAACTATATTGAATAAAAGTGGTGAACGTGAAAATTCTTGTGTTGTTCCTGATTTTAGAGGAAGTGCTTTCAGTTTTTCTCCATTCAGTATGATATTGGTTTTGGGTTTGTCATAAGTAGACTCCATAATGTTGAGGTAAGTTCCTTCTATCCCTAGTTTCTCCCGTGTTTTTGATATTAACAAGTATTTGCTTTTTTCAAAGGTACTTTTTGTTAGTTATTGAGATGATCATGATTCTTGTCCTTGATTCTATTTATGTGGTGAATTACATTTATTGACTTGCTTATGTTGAACCAAACTAGCATTTTGGGGATGAAATCTACTTGATTATGGTGTACTATCTTCTTGATGTGATTTTGAATGCAGTTTACTAATATTTTATTAAGGATTTAAAAAAATCAATTCGCTCTTTGATGGGCACTGTGGTTGTTTCCATATATTGACTATTGTGAATAGTGCTGCAATGAACATTGGAGTGCAGATGTTTTCTTGGCATCTGTTATGGTTTGAAAGTGAGGTGTCCCCCCAAACACTCATGTGAGAGACAATGCAAGAAGGTTCAGAGGAGAAATGATTGGATTGTGAGAGTCTTAACCCATTCAGTGAATTAATCCCCTGATAGGGATTAACTGAGTGGTAACTGAAGGTAGGTAGAGTGTGGTTGGGGGAGAAGGGCATGGGGGGCATGGCTTTCAGTATATATTTTGTATCTGGCTAATGTAGTCTCTCTCTCTCTCTCTCTCTCTCTCTCTCTCTCTCTCTCTCTCTATCTCTATCTCTATCTCTATCTCTATCTTTGTTTCCTGATCATCATGTGAGTCACTTTCCCCTGCCATACTATTCTGCCATGATTTTCTGCCTTACCTGGAGCCCTGAATAATGGAGTCAGCTGTCTATGGATTGAGACCTCTGAAACTGTGGAGTCCACAAATAAACTTTTCTTCCTCTACAACTGTTCTTGTGGAGGCTGCTAGTCACAGCAGCAAAAAGCTGACTAAAACAATATCTAATTCCTTTGGATATTGTTAGGGTTTGGATGTGGTTTATTCCCCATGGTTTAATGTGTTGGAAGCTCGATACTTAGTGTGGTGGTGTTGAAGTGGTGGAAACTTTAAGAAGTGAAGCCTGGCATCATGAAGGCATCTGCCATGAGGCCCTCTTCAGAAGCTGAACTGGGAGGGCTGCCTGACTTTGGACTTTCATCCTTCAAAATTGTAAGCTAAATCAACTTCTTTTTATAAACTACCCAGTTTTAGGCATTTTCTTTTCATAGCAAAAGAAAACTAAGACAGTGTACACAGAAGTGACATTGCTGGATTGTATGGTAACTCTAGGGTTTTTTTTTTTTTCTTTTTTTTTTTTTTTTGGTTCTGGGAATTGAGCCCAGGGGTGCTTCAAAAGAGCTAGAAAGAGAATTTTAAATGTTGTCATTACAAATAAATGATAAATATATGAGCTGATGAATAGGTTACTTAGCATTATTTTATTATTTCACATGATATAAGGAAACATAACTGTGCTCCATAAATACATTCAATTATTATATTTTAAGTAAAAATTTCAATAAAATTTCACACAAGCAAACATAAAAAGAGTCACTATCACTCACATAGCTTTTTTTTAAAAAAAAAACTGAGATGAGCTAATAAGATGGCAATATAGCCAAGATGATGAAAAGTTCGAGTTCTGCCTTGGCCCACTAAGAATTGCCCCATATCCTCACCACCACCATCTCCATCCCCCTCCCACCCTGAGGTTTCCTGTGGAATACATACACTACACAGGGCATGGGCACCAGGGACTCATACTCCAGTTTACCTCTTGCCTAAGATATGTTTTCACAAAGCAGCATTTTCCAGTAAGTTGGAAGAGTCCTTTCATAGGTGTGAGACCATAGTAGAGCCTTTCCCAGTATGGAGATTCCTCAGAAAATTTGGAAGCGTACTATAGTGATGTGGCCACATCAACGTTTCTAGCAGCTCAACTCACAATAGCTAAGCTATGGAACCAACCTAAGTGCCCTTCAACAGATGAATGGATAGAAAAAGTGTGGTAAATATACACAATGGAATATTAACTCAGTCATAAAGAAGAATTCAAGTATGGCATTTGCAGGTAAATGTATGGATTTGAAGAATATCATGCTAAGAGAGATAAGCCAGATTCAATAAAAATCAAAGGCTGAATGTTCTCTCTGATATGCAGATGCTAACACACAATAAGGGAGTGGGGTAGGGAAGAATAGATGTTTCTTAGATTAGACAAACAGGAATGCAGTGAAGAGAGAAGGAATGGAAATAGAAAAGACAATAGAATGAATCAGACATGACTTTCCTATGTTCATATATGAATACACAACCATTGAAACTCCACATCATGTACAACCACAAGAATGGGAAGTTATACTCCATGTATGTATGATATGTCAAAATACATTCTACTGTCATGCATACCTAAAAAGAACAAAATAAATATATAAAAGGATATATATGTATGTGTGTGTATAAATATATATATATATATATCTCCTTTCCCTTCCAATCACCAAGTTATATGTGATGAGAACTCCTAGATATGTAAATTTTTGGGGAGAAGAAGAAAGAGATATTACCTAGCTACTAAGAAAGGGAGAAGAAACCAGTAAAAGGTTTAGGGTCAACTTCTTGTCCTTATCATTGTTTAGATGGAGGAACTAGCAAGAAGACTCATGCCCAGGAGTGGGGCTTTTGCCCCTGGAAAACATGGTTCCATCAGTGTTCTGAAATCTGCCAGTCATTTCCATATGATTTCTTCTTGGAAAGGTAAAGACATTATTATTTGGCATTGTCTCCAAGCCTGGAAAGCTATTTCTTCCTAGAAGGAGCTTTTTAACTCTTTGGTAGAATGAGTGATGCTCTCTCTATATAAAATATATATATAATATATATTTTATATAAATATATATAAAAAAAAATATATATATATATATTTTAGTTGTCAGTGGACCTTTAATTTATTTACTTATAGGTGGTGCTGAGAATTGGCCCTAGTGCCTCACACATGTTAGGCAAGCACTCTTCCACTGAGTATGCTTTTTATGATACAGGACAACATTAGGACAACTTGGGGACATTGCTTTGCATCACCATTCTGGGCAAATATGACCTTAAGCAGAAGGTCAAATCTACTTGATATTTCCATAGCAACATGTATAATCAGAAAAATGAGAAATTATACTCCACTTTTGTATGATTTATCAAAATGCATAAATGCATCTACTGTCATGTATAACTAATTAGAACAAATTTTTAAAAGTTAATAAAATAAATAAATAAATCTGTATGCCAAAAAAAAAAAAAAATAACAAATTTCATTTGGGTTTGTGATACAAAAATTCATTGAAAAATGTCTACATGGTAAGTCTGGTCTTCACACTCAAACTACTCAGAACTGAGAAATGTTTACCTACTATGTAATTCTAAGCAAAACACTTTCCTTCCCTCTGCCTCAGGTTTATCAGCTACATATTGGGAAGCGTGGGGTTGGCAGGTCCTAAATTTTTTTCAGATATCTCAAATATTAAGAAGGAAGGGTATTTATAAATAAATATGATTTGTACATCATTTATTAAAAAGTAATACTTCCCTGTATACTGTCTTATTTTGCCTTTAATGAAAGTTTATTATTTGGGGGGCTTAACAGGGAAGACATTGTGCCTTAAAATTATATGCAGTTCCTTATGTGCTGAGAGCCTAGTTAAACATTCAGTAAATATTTGAATGACAGGAATGGGGAAGAAGTCACCCTGATTCAAGTGTTCAGTTAGGAAGTAAGAGATGGTCACCAAACCAAGTATGAAAACCTTCCCCTTTTCTCTCTGTCTCTGTCTCTCTCTGTCTCTCTCTCTCACTCACTCACTGCTTGTGTGAATTAACAGACCTAAGCCACAATAATAGGTTACAAAAATTAATGTGCTTGAATCTGCATAAATTTTCTGTTAACACTCTAGGTCCAGCTTAGATTTTTGTTCATCACATAGGGAGAATCTTCCTTTTTGCTCATTTTCTCCTTTCTCAAAGAGTACACTACTCTTCTGCCTCATTATAAGCCATGTATTCAGTATGTGCTTGATTCTGGTGTTCCCCTGACTCTTGGTCATATAACTGCATGGTAGGTGAAGCAAGCACAGAATCAAAGACCCAGGTTCAGGGTCCAGGGAGTCCATTTAGCAGGTGTGCAACCTGGACCAGTGATTTCTCTTTATAGAATAAGGTACATTTTACCCTACTTGGTGATTATAAAAGTTATTTTTATTTATTTATACCTTATTCTCTTGCAGAAAGGAGTTAAGGTAGTTGACATGAATATATAAAAACAGAAGATAGGCAAAAGTAAAAACAAGACTAAAGATATAATATGACATTGGCAGAAAGTTAACCTAGTCTATTTCATAGAGGCCTAAATATTTGCTCCCAGTAACCCACGAATTGGAGAGTCATCCACAGTAATGCCATAAAGAGCTGAAAAGAGCCTAGTAAGGCCTCACGAACTACACCACTGTCGTTTGTTTTTGTGGAAAGTCCAGAATTCGAAGTCATGGCAATTTCAGTGTGACCAGTGGGTATTTGTGTTATTTTTACATCCTCTCAGAGCCTCAAAATTTGTTTCATGTGTACAATGAAGAAAATAAATCCACCTTTGTGGAGATACGAGGTGCATTGCATATGGTTGGTATTCACTGAATTTCATTTGCCTTCCACTTTCTTTCCCTTCTCCTGGCTCCCTCTTTTCAATGTCTTCTTTCCTCTTACTTCAAGGGGTAAACAGCCCCCTGAGGAACTCTTTTGCACTCCACCAAATTACCCTCTATTTTTCATTATTTTATTAGTAATTATTTTTATTAATTTTTATTTGTTATAATTAGTTGTATATGACAGTAGAATGCATTTATACATTTTGATAGTGCATACATAAATGGAGTGAAACCTCTCATTTTTCTGATTGTTCATATTGTGGAATCACATCGGTCATACACTCATACATGTACATGAGGTAGTAATGTCTGTTTCACTCTACTATCCTTCCTACCCCCATGCCCCTTATAATAATTAACAGCAACACAACACTTGTATCAACCTCAAAGAGTTGCCTACAACCATATTTGCTTTAAAAAAAACTATTTCCTCTCAAGATGTCAACAATAGTAATAAAACAGAAAAGTACCCTTAAAAACTTGCTCTGAAATACTTGGGGCCATTAATGTCCTATACAATACAACAGAGCTGATTTCTTGACAGAAGGTTAATTAGTTCTCTCCCATAGGATGGCATTGCCATAATTAAACCAATAACAACAAGGATAAAAACAACCCCTGGGCAATTTAAGACATTCTGACAATAATGAGAAACGGCAACGGGCACTGTGGACCGAGGCTTTTTGCTACTTGCTGTTGTTTAATCATCATTGGCATAAAAAGCAAGACCTCCAATGCCAGATAACATCCACCCCTGAGAGAGCCCTGTTTTCAACAGACAGCAGGTATTTCAGCCTTGGGCTAGACCTTCCTTTACAGTGTCTTGGTAAATGAGAGCAAGATGCTCCAAATGTAGATGAAACACTGTTCCTGTGGTATGCATTACCATATATCATTTCCCCTGGTAATGATATGATTAATAGCATCTGTTCTGTGACCTAATTATAACCCAACTCATGCATATTCATATCCAGACTGGGTGAGGGAGGGGTGAAGAGGAGTCTGTAGACATTAGGAGACTGCTGCATGGGCAGGTTCCCCTGAAGGGAATGCTAAACAAGACTGGGCACAATGAAAGGATATCTTTCTCTCTCCTCCTGTCAGCCATGGTGGGACTGCAAAGTTCTTCTAGAAACATGTTGCTCAAAACCCTGGAGAAGAGCCAGGAAAGTAGTATTAGGCCACTTAGACTCATTGGGATATCCTAGAAAAGGTTTGGAGATTCAAGAGTCGAAGAAGAAAAACAATACCGTGGGGTCACACACATCCCTGCACCACCTCCCCAGGAGGCACGAAAATGGAGAAATGCCATTTGAGTCCAGTGTTTAAAAATGAGGAGAAAGAGTATGACCTCCCAGGGGATAAGCAGAACTAAAGGTTGTGTGGGTTAGCGACACAGTTCTCCACCTGGTTCACATTTAAGACTCCACTGGGTAAACCCAGCACCATGGTACACATCTGTAACCCCAACTTTTCAGGAGGCTGAGGCAGTGCGATAGCAAGTTTGAGGCCGGCTTCAGCAATACAGTAAGAAAAAAACAATTTCCACTGGGCTAAGGGTGACTTCTGGTGCCCACTTTGATTCAAACATGACTGCCTTCAAGGCTCAGCTGAATAGCTGAGGGCTCATGGCTCCAAACAACCAAGAAAAAAAAAAAAAAAAAGATTCCTCAGAATATATTAAAACTGCTGGGAGTCTTCAGTCTGACTCCCAGTGCGTGTCTGTCAGCTAAGCCTGGTTTGCTTCCATGACTTTGGAAAGTGACTGACATAAACTGTTCTTAGGAGTTTGATTCCCCACAAAAGAAACTTGGGTGCTGAATATGTAGGACCAAATAAAAAGTGCTACTAATTTTTAAAATTTTCCATCATTTTTTTTTTATTTTAAAAAAGAAGGACCTGCAATTTAAGAAAAGTCTAGTGAAATTTTAAAAGCATAGTGAACAAGCAGGATTTTTGCTGCACTAGTTTCAAAATAACTAATATATTTGACCTTTGAATATTTATAATACTTTAATATTACTCTTTTTTTACAATTAAAAAAATGTGCTATTTCTTAATCTAAAATCGGCTTTGTGAGAATTTGGATGTCTGTTTTCCTTTCCAGAAGCATCTCGGAATGCTTCCCTATCAGTTTCACGGACTCAGCCTTGTTGTCAGGGTAGCACGTGAATCAGGGTTTACCAAGTAAATGAAGAAGTCTGCTTAGGAAAAGTAAGCATGTACGTGATTATGGTCCCCTCACAGGTCTTGGACATTTACCAGCTTTAGATGGGGCATGCTAGTGACATGTCAGTAGTGCCTCTGAGAAGTCCTATGTCAATGCTACTCCCAGGTAGCTCCTCACACTTGACATTCGAAAAAGTTCACCTGCCTGGAAATAATTTATAAGAATCTTTGTTGAAGTGTAATTCAAGGCAAGGTGTCAGAATGCTTCTAAAAAGCTCCAGAGTTCTGAGGCAATTAAAATATATCCTTAGCTAACCCTGGGTAATTTACCAGAAATTTCAGGTCTTATGCAATCAAGAAGAATGAATTATTAAGTTCAAGACACATGGCCACTGACCTCAAACAGATTAAAATCTAGGTGAAAAAGTGTTGTAAAACAAATACTCCGCATAAGAAGTAGGATGTGACAAATGCCACAGGATACTACAGAAAATAAGTGCCAATCTTGTCCTGTCATAGAAACGTAGAAATAACAACAACCAAAAACAACTTGGAGGCTCATTAGTCCAATTCTAAATATTAAACTCCTTTTACATACACAAAGATGTATCTTCTTATTCTTCATTGATGGAGTTCAAATCAATATCCATTTCAAATCAATAATTCATGTTGGGACCTCGCACTATCACCCTCTCAAGTAGCCACAGTTATGAATTCACCAGGATAATTAAGCCAGTTAAACAGATTATGAATGAGATGTTCTGGTGGTATCATAAACCCTGAAGACAAACCAAGTCCCCAAGACATTAAATATTTGACATTATGAAAATTTAATCTTACTGTCTTATATTTAATTGACAGTGCTGATGGGTTCAATGCCAGCTGCTCTAAATGGGGAGTTCATTGATTGAATCTAACCTCAAAGTTTAAAAATGCATAACATAAAGATAAAAACCCTAGGTTAAGCCTGAACCAAAGACCACTTGAAATTCAATGTATTACTTAATATGTATTTATTGGTGATTGAGAGAATAAAATTCCTGTTCAAACAATATTATATTTTCTCATTCAGATTTCCCACAGTCAACATGGTGCATATGAACTGGTAACTAACAGATGGGGAAGGATATGAATTCCAGTGCTCTTGATTAAGGTATATTCCACATGCTTCTAAAAACTGAGTCCTTGGACCAGATGCAGTGGTGCACATCTGTAATCCCAGCAACATGGGAGGCTGAGGCTGGAGGATTGTAAGTTCAATGCCAACCTTGGAGACTTCGAGAGACCTTGTCTCAAAATAATAAATAAATAAATAAAAAGGGCTGGGGATATAGCTCAGTGATAGAGATTCCCTGGGTTCAGTCCCCAGTATCATAAAAACAAACAAACAAAAACCTTAGTACTTGGAATTCTGTCTCCATACATTTGTGGAACCCTATCAAGTTATAATTATAAAATCATTCACGCCATTTCATTTGTACAGACTTAACAAAATTGCTGCCAAGGAACCTTTGAATAATAAGTCCTCTTTCCTTTATTCTTTCACCCTCTGGATTACTTCTTTTTACCCTTACAAAAGAATTAATGCATACCTAAGAATTCAGTCAGACACAGGATGACTATAGATCTTTGTCCCTTTTCAATACGTTGGGATATAAAAGTTCATCACACTTCTTTACCTATTCAAATTGAATGATTCCAAGCTTCCTCTTCAAAAATGAGTGACTGACTTTCTTCCCTTCCCTGTGTTAAGTCCAAGTTCCCAAGAATTCTAACTCAGCAGGGAATCAATGTTTCACCGAGGGAAAAATCACAAAATCATTCTTAGCATCATCTTACACGGAAAAGCCATCATTTCTGCTGTTGTGACAGACAGAACAACGACTTGTGGTATTGAAAAGAAGTAATCTAGTAGTTCAGAACAATTCTTGCCAACCTCTGGGAAAAGTGCAGTTCACTCACTCCCACTGAGATTGGGTATGCCAACCATTTGATGCCATTCTTATTTGCAAAATAAAGGTCTAGGAGAGTTGCAGCAATCTAAGCATGTGCCCACCTGTGCTAGACTAAGTGTATGTTGCTCAGGCTGGCCTACTACTGCCTTCGTCCTTGGACCCTTCCTCAGACCTTGCTTCCTAGACACAGAAGCCCTAGCAGTGGCTCAAGATGATCCCATAGTTGAAAACTCTAGGCCTCAGCTATCACCACCACCATGGACCAATATACCCCCATTCTACAAAAGACAAGGAGAAACAAAGGCCGTGGCCTAGACCAAGGAATTCCCAGAGTGACCAGTTATATAGCCCACAAGTCAGAGGGAGGAGGGGGAGTATTTGAGAAGTGTCTTCACAAGACCTCTGTGAAGATGTTCCATGACTGAGCACTGTGCTTGCTGTGAGCTGTTGGCCCACTCAGTAACACTTCTCTTGTATTTTCTTTCCCTCCTTCCCTTCTTTAATCTTTTCTTCTCTATACTGTAGCCTCCAGGAATCCTGCCCTCTCCCTAAAGTACAGAAAAGCATGTAAGCTTTTGCCTTGTGCGTCTCCCAGTGAACCTGGCCTGAGACTCCATCTCCGCTGATGAAAATGAAAAACCCTGTGTTTCCAGTAAATGAACAAAATCTCTCCCTATATTTTATGCAGCTCTCTTCCTGTCACTGTAGTCTGGGCTCCCCATGCAATTGCAGTGAGTTGCCCTGAGCTTTCAGTACACACAAACACAAACACCACAATCACAAATACACACACATAATCACACATACATTCACGCACACACTCACATCATCCCCAAGAAAACACCCCACCCCACCTCAGTGCCAGAGGAGTTTCAGCTCTTAACCATGCTGTGTTCAGAAACCCCTTCCCTTCCCACCCATGACTTTGGTGTCACTTTTGAGAGTAGTGGAGAAAGTGTCCATCTCTCCCAGACTCAAGAGTCACCTTCTGCCTTAAGAAGGACTGATATTTCTTTCAGGAAAAACCTCTGCTTATTATATGAGGATATGAAAAAATCAGAATCCATTTCAATTAAGCCATTAAATTCTTGCCTGGATCTCTACCCGCCCCCCATGGGTCACCATCAGGCATCATAAGGCCTATCAGAACAAACCGATCTCATTCAGCCCTCATTACTGCTTTGGCAGGACAAGGCCTACTGGGAGACATCTATTCAGCTGTCTACACTGTGTAATTTGAATGGCAAATACAGGAATTTTTCACTAAAACCAGACTCACCCTTCCTTCTTTCCTTCCTTCCTTCCTTCCTTCCTTCCTTCCTTCCTTCCTTCCTTCCTCCCTTCCTCCCTCCCTTCCTTCCTTTCTTCCTTCCTAAACTGTTGTTTTTAGCTCCTGACGTTGAGATCATTTAAGAATCCTCTGGATACATCTGAATGGAGCCTAAATAAGGCCATTAGGTGGGAAAGACAGGGACAGAAATTATTATGCATTATTTCATCAATACACTTGCACAGATTCATTGGCAGAAAGCCTGTTCCTGATGTAATTGAATATGATCCAAAAATATGACTCAGCTGATGTACACTGATCACCTACTATGTGCAGAATAGTATGCCAAATGCTGGTGGAGAAAAGAAGCAAAGATGCATACTTCTACCTGAAGACATACTCTGGGACATTATTAGGGCTTGTTTTGCTGCTCATTCTGCTTGCTTTTTTACTATCTTGTTATAAAATTTCATGTTTTTATTATTGAAACAAATTTTATATCATTGTATGTCATTCTGAATACATTTTAGTAAACCCTAAGGATACAGAAATGTCTTTTTATACAGTTCTAATTACTATGTACAAAATTTTTTCAATAAATATTATATCACATGTATCATATTCTTCCATGAATTTAAATGAAGCATTTCAATAATGGCATTTCATAGTAACTTTTATCTGTCTTTGTGTCCTGATATGCCTTAGGGAAATAACCACCTCCTACCAATGACAACTGTAATAGTTAAGTAAACCCCTTCATTTCTGCCCCTTTTGCTGAGACTCCCCAATGTATAACATCCCACAATAATGAAAAGGCAGAATTCACTTAAACATTACTTTACTGATTGTCATTTGGGTGATTGTTCCCTTTTTATTGTATTCATCAGTCAGTCTATCTCATCGCTATAGACATTTTAAATTAATTTGCTCTTTTTTCCATTTCAGATCATATTTTGCGGAGAGCCACTGCTGCTTGCCAATGGGCTGCTTCAAGCGACTCACACCACTCTTACGAAAGACCGGGGCTTCTTTGCCCCACGGCTCCAAGCGGCTCCACTTACGGAAAACCGCTTCTCACGCTTTCGCCCGACCAGTGGGACAAAAGACACATACTCTTTAGAAGTTCATGAAGCAGCTTTCCATTTATTCAAATAACGCCCTCAATATATAAGCAGTCTCATGCATAAGCAATTGTAACAAGATATGTCCATCCAATCCTGTTAAAGGTCAAGCAGTCACTTGCTCGAGCATACATACAAAGTATATCTGTCCACTGCTAGGCAGCTGAACTGATTATCATACAGCCAATTATAAAGACGTTCTGCCTTTCTCCATGCATATTCAGAACGCTGTTTGCTCTCTGCCAGTCGCCATCTTTGGATGCACGTGGCGTAACCCTGGGCCCCGGGTTTCACCCGCCACAATATTCTTCAGAACAAGTGTACAATTTTTCTTCTACCATGACAGATTCCTGCTCAGAAAGACTAGAACAATAGAAAGTCGTTGACCAAGAAATTAATGGGCATGTGCCCCATTAGTCTATGAGGGCTGACCAGTTGTAGTTATTTCTGCTAACTCCAGTTGTTTTCATTTTCATTTCCTCAATTATTTTCAAGGCCAAACATTTCTTCTATGTGATGTTTCACTTAATGTATTTCCTTTTGTGTAAACCATCCATTCAAAAGTTCAAGTGACTTTTTATGAGAAACAGGAGATGGTAAGAAGTAACCTACTATGGAGTGCAGGTCCCAAAAGGAAATGGCCCCTGCCATCAGAAGAATTCTGTGCCAGGCCAGCCATACCTTCAGCACAAAAAGACACAGACCTCCACCCAAGAAAGGGAAATTCCCCAAACTGTGTGCCAGTTCTCAAACCTTAGAAGATAGCCAATCACTTGACATGAGTTGACATTTTCAAAAGCCTTTTCAAACATGCCTCACAGGGCTTGAATAAATCTAACTATCCCCAATTTGCAAAGGAAGGAGCTGAGTCACACAGGGTTTGGCTGACTGATGCAGGGAGAGCCTGTTAGAGAGAAAACTAGGAGCAGGAGGCAAAGCTCCCAAATTCTTGCCCTGGACTCAGGGGAAAAGAGGCCACCTTGTGTCTTTATTGCGTCCATCCAGAAACAGCAACCAATTGTGACTTCCCCAGCTCCCACAAAAGAGCAATTTGCTGCTTTGCCAGCAGTGAAGCCTGAATAAACTGGCCCTTGTGCTGAAAGTGTGTTAAACCCAATACTTTGCACCAAGTCAAGAGCAGCCTGGACAGACTGGCTGGCCATCCCAAAAGCAATCCAGTCCCCTGCCTGTTGATAAGTCCTCTAACTCAGCTAGACATAGCTGGGGGATGCAAGGGGTCAGTAGCTAGGCCATTCCCTCTGTGTTCTTTTGGAAGAAGAAAATACATGAATGCCATATTTACTTAAATTTATGAATCCTAATTTCTGAATCATACATTTGAATTTACTAGCTTTCTAGAGGCATATAGGCCATGCCAACATACCTGGCCAATTTAGTTAGCCTCCAAGATACTTGGCCTGCTTGTTGCCTGGCATCCATGTAGGTTTGAAAGGGTGTATTATTGATACCCAGGAGGTCAGGTGTTTGACAATGAAAGTCAGGGACTCTAAAAATCAATTGTTCATGTTCTGACTTCTATATTTCATGCCAGCTGAAAGTAAGAGAAGAAAGCATATCTGCCTGATTCAAAATTGAAGCTTTCTAATTGAAGAATGATTTGGATGTTACTTGAAGTATCAGACTGCTCCCCCATGAAAGAGAGAGAGAGAAAGAGAGAGAGAGAGAGAGAGAGAGAGAGAGAGAGAGAGAGAAGAAAGAAAGAGAAAGAAAGAAAGAAAGAAAGAAAGGAAGGAAAGAAAGAAAGAAAGAAAGAAAGAAAGAAAAGAAAGAAAGAAAGAAAAAAGAAAGAGAAAAAGGAAGTTAGTTCTGGTTGTCAGGTTTTATTTCATTTTCTGGCTACTAAAGTAGACACCTTTATTTTTTTTTTATCTTTTTATACTAAAGTATATAAAGGGAATAATGGATAATGAGAAGAAAACAAATTTTAGACACAGATGTTTACATGCCCTCTTGTAAATTCACTGCAAAGCATATGTTTAGGGAGTGGAACTATTTCTTTAAAGACTCCTCCTTCAAAGTGTTGTAATCATTCCAAGTAAATAAATAAAGCAGCATTCACACTTGGCCTCCTCTACAACCCAAAGCAGAGAACCACATAGGGTGCCCATCCTTCTGAGGTCTGAGAACTTTCCCACCTGCTGCCCAGCTCCTAATAGGCAGATTATACATTTGCTACTGGAAAATACCCCAACAGGAATTCTAGGAGTTTGGTTTCCCAGGTATAGTTAGGCTTCCCCAAAATTAGGTCTTGTATGTACTCTATGCCCAGAGGGCAGGCACATGGGTGGCATCTTGTATCCTGTGACACCCAGGGCTGCTCATGAGTGGCATTAGCTGTTGCTTCCATCAGGTTAGTCAGCCTCTAACCCAGGAGGCATTAATTCAACCCTCATGAACTGCAGGCCAAGGTGTGCCAGGTTCAGTTGTAAGCACTGGGGACACAGGCATGAATAAAAACAGTGAGCTCTTTGCTGTGGTACAGTTTATTCTGGAAGGGGAGTCTAACAATAAACAATAAAGTAATCAGTAGATGTGCCCATTGCAAGCACTGTTAAGGGCCTTGGTGAAAATGAAACTGGGTGATATGAGTGTGAGGGATGGGTGTTACATGGGCATCAAGGGATGCCTCCCTGGGAAATACAGGTGAGCTCCCTAAGGCCAAGAAGGCAGAAGGAGCAACAAAAGAAAGACCTTGAATGGGAAGAGGGCAGGAGCATTCACGGTCTTAGTGAAAGATCCCCAAACTCTTCTGTTAATCTTACCAGAATTGGTGCCTAAGAGACAAACTTCTTTTTAAGACACTTAGTGAAAAAGTCAGCTGTGACCCTTTAGGTCATCTCATCCAACCTTTTATTTAGAGTTAGAATTCAAAGACCCAGAAAGAAAAAGTGATTTTCCATAAGTTGCATGGCTTCAGGTAGGTATTGCAAGGCCAAGGGTGTTCTGAGGAAGCAATATTCTGAAGTAGTCTAGTCTTTCTGAAATCTCTAAATTACCGCGGGATACTCCCCCAATATGGAGAGAAGACTACAAATTCTCATTAAAGGGTAACTGCCTAAATTGTACAGGATTGGTTAGATTTTGCTACAATACCAAAAAGCTCCAAAATCTAAGTGAATTAAATGCAAGTTTCTTACCATGGGTCAGCAGAAAATTTCTGTTTATTGTAGTTAAGTCCTTATCTGGTGCACTCCCCAGAAGAAAGGGAGAAGTCTGGAAGGTCACACATTAGCAGTGAAAGATTCCAACTCAAAAGCGACACAGGTAACTTGGCCCACAACTTATTGGCCAGACCTACTTATATAGCCCTTCCCAACCACAAGGGAGCCAGGATATGCAGGCCACACATGTACCCATGAGAGAGAGCTAGAAGTATTTGGCAGCTAGCACGTATGACTACATCATGTTCTATACTCCTTAGGCTATGCAAGTAATAGAAAACCCCTCCACAGGGTCAAGCATCAAGACTTTCATTCTCCATCCTAGAAAAACTGAATTGCAACCAGGAATGAAGCAACCAATGTGATGAGAGAAAAATGTCCAATAGGTGATCAAAGTTTTATCGATCGTGGGAGGGAGCAAAGAAGCATGTTTGGATGGAGAGGGAGAATGCAATGCTAAAAGCAGTGCCCTGGAAGTCAGTTTCCAGGGCACTGAGAGGTTTGGGCCCTGGATGTAAGAAGTCCTATCCTGGTAGGAATAGGAGTCCTAAAATGTATCTTCATACATAGTGAATGGGAGGCTTAATGGTATTTTGTAAGACAGCTTCTATGATGATTGGCTCCAGCAAAGGTCTTAGCTCTGACTCAGAATGTCCACCTTAAACCCTCTATAGCCATTTTGCTGCCAGGTAAGACTATCTAAAAAAGGGGAATTCATCCCTGCACATTCCCTAGAACAAAATATACTGAAATAAGACCGGTCACTATTCACTATGCTTACTGACTCAGACTGCCTTAGCCACAGGCACATAAAGAGTTGCTGCCTGCCAATACCCCAAGCACCTGCAACCCCTTGAAGTTTTTGTCTTCCTATTCTGGTCTTCATGATCTTGAGCAATCTGTTAATCATTGTAGCATTGCTGCATCCTGTGTAGGATTCCAAAAAGTGACACGAACATGCAGCCTCTCCAAAATCCAAAACTATGTGAATACTGAGGAACAGAATTGTCTTCTGTTCTCTTATCACCCCAGCATAAATATGTGTGACAGAGATTTGGTGCTCTGTTTCCAAAGGCCACAGTGAGATGAGTTTAAAAATTCAGTCCAGACATCATTACCCTAAGTACATATATGATTACATGAATGGTATGAATCTACATCATGTACAACCTTAGAAAGGAAATGATGTACCCCATTTGTGTACAATGAATCAAAATGCAGTCTGTAAAAATTAAAAAATAAAATAAAATAAACAGTTTCTATGCTTTACCAGCATAGGGAAAAAAAAATGCAGTCCAAGGACCCATAACTTCAAAGATACTGCACAATAGAGTTCTAGTCACACGAACACTAAGAATACATTAGTTCTTTTGAAATCTTTAAACTCTGCCCACTTTTCCCACCTACATCACTCCTTTAGACCCTTCCATACCCAAGCTCTCCTGCTGGAAAGAGAAGAAGCATTTCAAACTCACATGCACTTAATAGCTACAGCATTCTTCACCATTTTTCCATGGAAATTGCACACACAAAAGGCAGGATGTCCAAGTGGCCTCAGCCTGCTGGCCTCTCTGTTTGAAGCACTGGAATCCTTCTTAAGGAAATTCCACTCAATGACCTTTTCCAGAACATAATTAGTGTGTGAGGTTTTCTTAAGCCATGTGCTAAGATGTTTCTTGTATAAACCCATTGGTGATCTGAAATCCCCTGTGATTACTGGAGATGGCTGTGCCACTTCTTGGAGTTCAAAAGCTAAGCAGTCAAATACTGCTGGGCTTTGGAGACACAGGGCTGATGTGTTTGCCAAAGTAAAATGCTGCCTCATTAAAACTACACACGATCAGCAATTGCTGCCTGTGGAGGCTTTTTAGAGAATTCATATATATTTTCTTCACCTCACTAAGAAGTTAGAGTTCAGAGCTGTCCCCAACCCCAACCCCCATCTGGATCCATTTGATCAAGACTTCTTTTAATCCTATTAAAATGTCACATCCAAGTGATAAACTTTTACATGGGGCCTCACATATAACCTTCAGAGGAACTTTTAGTGCTGATTCATGAACTTTCTCTTGCTTGAGGCTGAGATTCTGGTTCTGCCTCTGGCCCAGGGGTCTCCCTCTCACTCTACCCCTCCTCCTTTCTTCATCCACCTCACCCCTTACCAGCTTGACCACTGGTACCTGGTCTATGGTTTCACCAGTTCACACTGCAAAGGAAACTCTTCCTCATCATCTACTGTGCAGTTCACTTCGCCACTGCAGCAGCTGAGAGCATTCACTTCCCGACCTCGTAAGCAATGTCTTAGGAGTGCTGCTCTCCTCCTGGCAGTCAATCAAGATTCTTCTGGAAAGTGAAACCTTCCCAGATTAATATGAGAAACGACTTTTTGCTAATGTGGAAATGGGTAGCTATGGGTTACTGGCATTGACTGCATGGTTATCAGCACCTTGAGGATTGTATCTAATATGTCTGAAGATGGGCCCTCTGTCAGGTACTAATCTGCTCTTCCCACAGGAACAACTCCTTCGGTCCTAACAAAAATTCATGAGGGGGAAACCACTATTGTCCCCATATTAGAGATGAGGACACCAAGGATCAGGGAGAAGAAATAAAGTGACCAAGGTCATGTATTCAGTTAGGATAAAAATTCAGTCTGACTCCAGACTCATTCCCTTAGTAGTAGTCTAGGAAATCCATAGAATTTCCAGATAAGGATGTGCCCTTGACCACTGACCCATGCATTTCCTACAGTCCCCTTTCCTACTATGGAACAAAGGAATTTGTCCAAACTGCAGAATGGAAGGAACATCAATGAGGGAGAAAGTGGCCTACCCTGAAGCCCCACACAGCAGTCCATTTACCAGATTCCCACCCTACCTGCCACAGGAAAAGAAAGCAAGAACTTCCATGACTGCATAGGGCAGGGCTCCTTTGGGACATGCCAGGGTCTAGAGATAGCACGTGTGCAGACTCGTACCCCAAAGGAGCGAGACCAGCCTCTATCTCCTGATCTATCAAGATGAAAACCAAAGTTCCCCCTCTGAGGCCAGGTCTACCTCAGCGCTGAGATCTCCACCTAGATTAAGGACTGAATCCCAGCACCAACATCTACAGAGTCAGGAGGTATGGTTGGGCCTGGGTAAACAAGCCTCCCTGAGACTCTGCAAGGTGGTGACGGGCTGCTGCCAGCATGCAGTAGTGGGTGAGCACAGAACACAGCCCCCATCATGGAAGCCCAGCACATTCTGACTCTTTTTCTAGAGACAGGCAGTCTGCCCTGGGGCCCTGACTGTGAGGGGGACCCGAGATACCGTAAGCATCTGCAGATCCCACGAGCCCCTCAGCTTCTGACCGATGGCAGTTCTAGGAGCTCTGACATCCTCCCAGGTACCTTTTGTTTATTTCCTGACCTCTCTCACTCCTGGCACCCTGTCCTCCTTCCCTGGTCATCCCTGCCCTGGGCTCTGCCCCTTCGGCTGCAGCACATGGATGGGATCCCTCCAGGGTGTGCAGGCAGGGAGGGAATGCTCAATGGTTAAACCCAAACTCATGGCCAACCACGAGCAAGATGACTCCTAAGTTTATGATTTGTTTTTACACACCCAACACATGTGCCCAGTCTGTCCTATACCAGCGTATCCTCTGGATAAATTCTGGCACTGGGTCCTTCATTCAAAGAGCTTGTGTAATATTTTATGACTTGGAGAATTGAGCATAAGTTCTCACCAAGGCTGTCCAAACCCACCCCTCCCTTTCCTCTGTGGCTCTCCACAGATTCCACCCCAGCCAAGTGGAGGCACTGTCATCCCCCGTGTAGCCACTGAACTTGGGCAAGTTCTTTCATCTCCCAGGACTTCAGAGTCATCTGTAAATTGCAAGAGATTTCCAAAGTCACCTCCCTGAAACACTCAATTCTCAAATTTGAGCAAAATTGAAGTTAATTTGACGGCAACAGGGCTAGGCAGTTAGAACATTATTTTAAACCTTGGTGGGAGTTGATATTTTAGTTTACATCATCTTTAAAAATTTCATTTTGTCTGGGGATGTAGCCCAGTAGTAGAGCACTTGCCTATTATGTTCCTGGCCCTGGGTTCAATACCCAGCATGGAAAAAAATCTTGTCTAGTGTCACCTTGACCTTTGCTTCAGGATGACTATCTACCTCTGTTCCCCAAAGTGGTGCCTTCCATGCACAGATCACATAGAATAGCAATATCCTCACGTCCTTCCAGATGATGCCAAAAATTTCTCAGGTTCTAGAATTATCCATTGATGAAAACCTACAAAAGCTAATAGCAACAAGTGAGGAGACATTTATGAATGAGATTGTTCTCACTGCACCAATAACAGGAAGTGAATCATTCAACCTCCCACTGGCCTGAAATTCCTTCTTCAGATCTGCAGATTCACCACCCAACAGCTTTTATATTCAGTGGGGGGAACAGGAAGACAGGTCCCCCTGTGGTGGGTATTAAAATAAACACTCTGGCAGCATGTCTCCAAGAAGATACTGAGACAGAGAAGCACACAACATTGACAGGTAGCACACTCACACACGGCCCTGCTGTTAACTCAAACTTGATTTGCAAATTATGACGTGAACATTAAAACTTATTCCACACAAAGTCACAACCCTCTTTTCTGCTTTTTAAAGAATTTATGCTGCTATTCACTAAAGACAGGAACTGAGAAAAATAAAATATCGTGAAAGTTATAGATGCTGTAGGAATTGCCTAAGTCCTCTTTTTCTAAGTTATCCTTATTCATTGCTCAAAGGCAAATAGGTCCTGGCTCATAGTTAGCCACTTCCAGGAGTTATTTTCCTTCTTGTTTTATTCTTCATTGCTAGAAGAGAAGTTCAAAGGACACATGAACCCCCAGAAACAGACTCTCCCTCTATATTTATGTGTATCTTATGTACATTTGTTGAGGAAAAGAGCTCAATTTCCTTAAGCACCATAAGGATTTAGAAACTCAGAGAAAGTCAAGAACTCACCATTATAAATGAAGATCCCCATTCTTCAAGTAGAATAAAAATGATTAGAAAGCATTTAGCCATGTCCCCCCCCTTCTCTCTCTCTCTCTCTCTCTCTCTCTCTCTCTCTCTCTCTCTCTCACACACACACACACTGAGTAGAGCACATGGCTAGGGTAAGGGTAAGGAAATGGGTCAAATGGAACACACCTAGATATCTCTATATTCCGTGGATTATTTATACCAGAGAGCCTCCTAACAAGTGTCTACAATTTGTATCCTCAATGCTCAAGTTATTGGGTTTCAATTTTTAAAAAAATTATTGAATGCCTACTTAGGTCAAGACTGTATTAAGCATTAGTAATGCAATTGGCATGAACCAGTATAGTTATGTATGTTGGTAAAATACTAAATTTCCTCCATACTGCTACAGCCCATGTCCCATCCCTCTGAACCCTAGAACACCCACAGATCCCTCAAGTGTAGTGTTAACGTCTTGTAATGCAAAGGGCCTACAGGATCCTATGTAGCCCAGAAGTCACTGCTGGTATGGATTGATCAGTCCCTGGGTTCCAGCATCAATTAACATTTTAATTATCACCACAAAAGTAAAAGACCTGACCCTTACCTTCTTTATACTTATAGAGTGTATTAATCAGAGAAATTAACAGAGCTAATATGAGAAACATCCCCCAAAATGTTAGTTAATTAATATAATGAAATGTCTTTCTTTTTCAAGGTTCCGTACAGGTTGACAGTGCACCTGCCTGAACCCAAGTCTTGTGGAAGACCTCACTTCCAGAACATGACATTTAATTTGCCAGACCCCAGTCACATAGCCCCAATCTGACTGCAAGGGAAGCTGGGAAATATAATCTCTCCAAACTCTCAAGTAGAATAAAAATGATTAGAAAGCATTTAGCCATCCCCCCCCCCATTCTCTCTCTCTCTCTCTCTCTCTCTCTCTCTCTCTCTCTCTCTCTCTCTCTCTCTCTCTCTCACACACACACACACACACACACACTGAGTAGAGCACATGGCTATTAATCAAATAATCTCATACTGATGTAAAATTGTATCTGTGACAGCTTCTCTGTCAACCTGCTGCCAGAGGTCACCTCCACTGTCCTGGAGCAGTGGCTCTCAAAGACAAGGTACATCCTTTATCTTGCTGAAGTCTGAGTGACGGGCCTCATCTCAGCCGTGCTGATTGGGTAGGTCTGGGCTGAAGGCTGAGCATTGACTTCTAAGTGGTTCTCAAGAGAGGCTAATACCAGAACCACTTCATCCATGCAGATTCCCAAGACAGTTTTCCACCTCATCAAAGAGGCTTGGGTCAGGATGAACTTGCTCTTTCCCCTGCTTGCCACTCCCAAAGCTCTTCTGCGTTGGGTCTCTTGGGTTTTATTTTGTCCTTGAGGCTTCTGGCTTTGGGGTGGCATTGCCATTCTCCTGAGGAGGTGGGTAGGATGCTGGAGCTCTTTCAGCTAGTTACATTTTGCTAACAGCTGCCTTTCATGCCCCTTTTCTTTCACTGCTCAGTGTCTTGGCCCCACATCACTTCTCTCCAAAGAATTGAGGGAGGCCATCTACACTGACCTTTCCTCCCTTCTAGTATTCCTTTCCTTTCCCTTCTTATACCACAGCTCTGCTCACAAAGACCTCAATTCCTCCTAGAGTATTAACTCTGGACAACAGGAAACACATACCAACAATTTTATTGTCACCAGTAACTTGCACATCAAACTTTATCTTAAAGGTTTATTCTTCACTTTCTCCTAAAGTGTTGACTCCTCCGATGTTTGTGACCCACTGCCTGCTGTATCTATTTCACATTCCCATGTCTTCTTCTCTGTTCATTCTAGAGGCAACTGATATAGTGGAGTCAGATTTTAGTTCAAACCCTATCACTGCCTCTGGCAGATATGTGACCATAAGTCTCAATTTTCTCATCTGTAAAGTGGGAGTAGCAAAGCTGACCTCACAAAATGCTTATGATGAGGTGAGATGAATCAGGTGGAAGCCCCAGGCATAGACAAGTCTGAATGCCGTCTTTGGCCTGGAGTGTTTTTTCAGGTACTGCATCCACAGAGATTATTAGTCATTCAAGGTAGGGTTAGTGCTGACAACATTAAACTTCCAGCAAACACAGGTCTGTTATACCACATTCCAGTTCTAACTCTCTGATACTGGACAAATTACTTAACCTGTAGATCCAGACCATTTGCCACCTGCAAGAAAGAAAACTTAGTTACCAT
Organism: Sciurus vulgaris; assembly: GCF_902686455.1. NCBI lineage: Eukaryota > Metazoa > Chordata > Mammalia > Rodentia > Sciuridae > Sciurus > Sciurus vulgaris. The sequence goes on from NC_136466.1 coordinate 116,429,409, forward strand.
CTTATTTTTTCTATAGTCTGCAAATAGGAAAGAAGATTAGCTTGTAGTTTCATAAAAAGGAACATTCTATCAATTTCAACCTATGATTACATAATTATACTAAATAGACTAAATGTGAACTAAGTAGACTATTGGATGAAAACTTACTCTTTTAAGGAAAGATCTGTCTCCTAAAATGGGATGATTTCCAAATAATACTCCCTGCAGTTTTAAAGGGGAGGTCGGGTTTTGGTTTTGGAGTTTTTGTTGTTTGTTTTGTTGGGCTAATTTGTACCCAGGTAAGCCTGAATATTAAAGTCATAACCTGAAACCCAATCCCTAAACATTTAGAAAGCTTCCATGGCAACTTGAAGATTAACATGGATACACCATTCCAGGATGAATCAGGTTGCTGTGTCAACCTGGGCTCAGGTCACTTAGCAGTGCCTCAGGGTCCTCCGGAAGCTGGAAACATTCAGCAGCCTGGCTTCGCTGAGATGCGACTAGGAGAGCCGATGCCACCCGTTGGGAAAAGGGGTATTTAGCCTGATGTGCTTCCAGTTTAAAGAGGCTTGCGAGGGACATATCTTTCACTCCGTTAATGACAGGAAATGAATCACTCCTTGCTTCCATGGGCCAGCTGGGCTCCATTTTCCAATGCTGGGGAGTGGCCCTGCTGCAGGGTTTCTCTCTCCTCAGGGAGGCACTGGCCACACGCAGAATGTCACAACAGGCCTCAACGGTGTAGGGAAGGTTGGCGCAACGCAGCACATGAGGAGCGCGTGTGGTGACCCTTCCCCTTCAAGTTCCACAGAACAGTGAACCATCAGAGATTTGTGTGTGTGTGTGTGTATTGTTTGTTCTCTGTCCCTCTTATCTCCCACACACAGAAAGAATGAGACTTAAGTGTCCCAATATCATTTGTGATGTGTAAGAAAAATGAGAACTTAGCATGATATTTAACAAGCAATATTACGACACCAAGAGGATCCCATGAGTTTGTGTCTACACATTTTGTAATCCATCTCCCTCCCCACACCTCTCTGAAGCACTCTTCCACCTGGGAAACCCAGGTAACTCTTACCAGTTTGTGAAAAAAGAACAGTTCAAAGAAGGAAAAGAATATTGCTTAATGCCTGAATATGCCTAACTCTCTTCTGAGTGCTCCATGGGTATTGTATCATTTAACTTGAAGAAATCAGGCCTAGAGTTGACTGAGACCTACAAACAAATGATTTATTCCATCCCAGCATCTTCTAATTCTCAGGAGCAGCACACTGATAGTGTTACTTATGTTAAACAGAGACACTAGATCAGAAGCAAAAATGTACACCCACAAGTCAGGGAATAATGTGTGCACCCAAGGACAGAGAGTATGCGCCATGAAGGGAGAGTTCTTCAGCCACTGGCCAGGAGTACGGGGCTTCACCCATCCCAGAGGGAGTCTGTCCCCAGTCCACTGTTAAGCAGACATTTTACACAGAACTTCATACTCTCAGTGCACAATGTGGACAGAAAACAAGCAGATCCCAAGATGAGGGCTGGACCTCCTAGGTAAGGAGAGAGCACAGTGACAAAGACCTGTATGCCAATTACACACAAAGAGTGAGAGAGGAAGGAAGGGAACGTGGGAAGGGGTGAGGGGAGAGAAAGAATAAGGAACAACTACAGCATAGTCTATGCTATATTTGAAGCAACAGGATCTTTTTCTTCTGTCTAAAATGTAAACAAAATGGTTGTTAACTGTGATTTTGAAAGCGCATTTGATTTTATTCTTTTGCTTCTGCACAAACCAGACCCTTGACACACACACAAGCAGAAAGTTCAGTGACTTTTCCGCCTGAGGGTTTGAAGTACTCAGACTCTCTGGAACCTGGGTTCAAATTCCAGGAGAATAATTAGACCCTCTCCTTCTTTAATTGTTGCTGATCAGGGGTGTAGTCCATTTACTGTCTTCCTCCAGGTTCCAGTCAGCAAATTTCTAGTCTGTAGCAAGATTCTCTGTGATTTATTAGGGTAGTTAGGATAAAAATGTATGTGTGTGTGTGTGTGTGTGTGTGTGTTGTGTGTGTGTGTGTGACTCTGAAAGTGAGAAAGATCTAAAGTGAACAATGGGAAAAGAATTTCAGCAAATTAATGACTCAGCTCTCTTGTTCCCATCCTCCTGAGTAGTAATCATTTGTTAACTAGAGTGAGTGTGAGATGAAGTGTCTTGATTCCAAGCACCAGTGAAAGAATGTGTTGATTAGAAGTGAGTTGCAGCTAGAAGATGCCAGAAGCAGGGAATTCAAACATATTCATATTTTCTCCTGACCACTAATGATTTTAATTGAGGTGCAACACTTCTGTAAAAACAAATGATTAACTGTGACCATAAGATGAAAACGAGGCCACCATTAGTGGTTCCAGAGGTCATTAGTGGTCAAGATCATTGGCTCTGAGACAGGACAGCCTTGATTGCCAACCCCGTTCCATTCTTTATCCAGGGCTATGATCTTGGGCAAAGTTACTCAACCACTCTGCACTTCGGTTACCTCCCTTGTGAACTGAAGAGGCAGTGGTACCAAAACCTTTGAGTTGTTTGAATAATTCAAATAAATGTGTTGACACATGTACAACAATGAGGAGCAAGGTCTGATACATAGTGTGAACTTAAAACCAACAGCTCTCATGATGTTGAACATTATTTCCCATAATTCAGAGCAATGATTTTCTAGGAACAAGGAGGAAGGATGAAAAGGCACCACCCTCCACCCCATTGTCTAACAGGAAGCTTCACTACCAAAAATGAGTTGTGACCAAGGTGTGCGTTGTCTGCAGGGAGGGTGTGAAGGCTTAAAAAATAAATAAATAAAAGGAGGCGTGAAACACAGACGTTGACCAGTGGAGTACCGAACCATGAACGTTCACTATGCATGCCTGCGTGAAGTCATTTCATTTCCAACAACGCACATTTTAGACATTACTAGCTACAAAAACAAAGAAAAACACGATCCCTAGAGTTTGATAATTCCACCTGAGCAATTTGGAGGGATGAAGGATACATACGCGCTCTCTAAGAGATAAGAAAATTATTTTTTCCTAGTTGAGCCATGCTCATTTTTTATTGGTTCTTTTTAGTTATACTTAACATTAAGACTCATTTTGACATGATTATAAAAGCATGGAATATAATTTTCCATAATTCAGTCCCCAGTACTTCCCCTTTTCTTCCCATCTTCCTTGCCCTTCCTTTTATTCTAATCTTTCTGCTATTTATTTAGTTTATTTTTGAATTAGTGTCATCTTGTGGATATACATAATGGTGAGATCCATGGTGGTATCTTCATATACGTACATAGGAGTGTTAGGTCATATCCATTCCACTGTTCTTCCCTAAAAAATATAAGAAAAAAAATTGTTTTTCACTCTCAAGTATATTTTATTAATTTTTCTATTTGTTCTAACTAGTTGTACATGACAGAGAATGCATTTATACATTTTGATAGATCATACATAAATGAAGTGTACTCGCTCATTTGTCTGATTGTACATATTGTAGGATCACATCAGTCACGCAGTCATACATGTACACGAGGTAATATCTGCTTCACTCTACTATTCTAAATAGTAGATAAATTTGGATAAGATTATGAAGAGCCTTGTGTGATATTCTGAAGAGGACGAAAATGACCCTGTAGACACCCAAAAATCCAAGAGTTCACTCAGTGAAGAGGCATGCCCATGTCTGTGTTTTCCTGAAACACAGACAATTGAGTGGCAATTTGGAGGATAGGTTGGATGAAGAAAGAAGAAAGAGAACAAGGCCACCACTGACGTAGCCCAGGTACAAAAGGAGGGTGGTGTAAACTAAGACCTGATCAATTGGAATGGAAACATGGAGATGATAGGGTAGGAGAAGAAATATCAGGACATGGTAACAACTTGGATGTCATTTAGTTCATAGCAAAATGATCCCGGGGACTCCATCTCAGACAAGCAGTTAGATGGTACTGTCTGAGTCAAAAGACTATGAAATAGAAATAAACATACCTACTTCCATTTAGGTGGGTGTGGAGGCAGACACAAATGTATTTGAAAGCAGTGAGTTGTGAAGCCTGGGAGGTGATCAGATGGTGTCCATACGTAGTTGAGACCAAGTCCTGGAGTTTAGGCCAAAGGCAGGAGTCTAAAACACAGACCTAAACATCACTGGCATTCTTCAGCCTATCTTTGAAGACGTGGTCAGAGAGAGCACATAAAGGGAGAGGGAGGTCAAGAATGGAATCCCAGCAGCCTTAAGGGAAGGGCAGCTGACAGGGCTGTTGGGGAGACAGGAATGTGGTCAGCTAGGGCAACCCTGGCTCTCACTCTGAGATCTCAGGCTAAACTCTGACTCCCCAAGATTCTCCTTTCACCACATAGACTGATGAGAAGAGTGTTTACCTCTACTTTATCTCTCAATAAACAGCCAAGTAAGCATCGATGCAGAACACAAGGCCCGAAAGCTGATAGTGGAAACTTGGCTGGTGTATGATGGGGCAGTACTTCCTGTCTCCCCCTCCTTTCAATGCTGACTTGAGACCACGGCATTCTCTACTGCCTGCCGCTGATGGAGGAGCAGCCTGTTCACCTCCACTGCCTTTTCAGAGGTGCCGCCCTATTTCTGGCTCCACACCAGACCACAGACCATGCTGGCTGCATGCGTGCAGCGTGCTGGTCATTCCACATTGCCAAGTATTAGGCTTCAGCTGGTCTGTGAGCTGTTACCACAGAGAATCTTGTTTCAAATGTACTCTCATGACCTGGGGATCTGCAAAAGACACAGGACAGCTTTGGCTTTACCTGTTCTACAGATGTGTACCATTGGCTTCAGATGTACCACGAATTAAAATTTCATGTCCCTCCCTTGGCAGTCAACGGCCATCCCACAGGACATCCCGTAGGACCTCGACACTTTGCAGAAGCTTTTTGATTGCTGGTTTTCTCATCTGAAAAACAGGGAAGATATATTAATTGGATGCTATTAGGTGTGCATGCTGCTTCCATTCTTCCTTCTTAACACAGCCTCAGTTTGCCAGACTTCTACCACCCCTACTACAGCCAGGAGCTGTGGGCAGTTCCTCCCACTTATACCTCCAGGAGCAGATCTGAGTGATCTAAGAGTAATTTTATGTGTTTGAAAGTATTTGTTCAGAAATAGGTGAAATTCTGAATAATAAAATATAAAGGAAAATGTGTTGCAGACATTTGAAGAAATCTTGCTCACTTCTAAGACAGAGCTACAAGAAGACATGGTCTCATCCTGGATTTGCTAGATATAGTTGTGTCATCTAGAACTACTGCTGCCACTTAGCTTCCGGCCTGAGAGTGAAGCCACTGAAGGGATAGCAGACAGAAAGAAAGAATCCAGACAGCAGCTTCCTTTGGGGATTTTAGATGTCTTAACTAACAAAGTGTGTTATCCCCTTTATACTGTTTCAGTGAAAATTAAATAAAATCCTATAAAGCGCTAGGAAGGTAGGAGCTGCCGGAATAGCTATTGCTGCTATTGTATAGCACAATTACTCTCACTTCAGTTCATCCGGCATGTCAATTTGCAGGAAATTCCACCTTATGTGGTTCCCCTTGGGAAAATGTCACATAAATGCTACACATTGCTTTGTTCTACAATATTGCAGCTGGTGAACTATTATATTCATCAACTGAGTACTCTCCACTTTCTGCACTGAGCACATTTCCCAGCTTATACCATGGAATCTTTTTAATAACTCACTTTTAATATATCATTGTGCAGATGAGAAAACTGAAGCTGAAATGATGAACCTGAGCCTAGATCAGCTGCCCTCAGAGATGATACCTTCAAGCCTGATGTTCTGCTTTTTTTTTTTTAATGATACACTTTTTTTAATGATATATTTCACAGGCACCAAAGAAGGAAGAATATGTCTCCTTCAGTTCACCTATATGTAAAACTTGTGCAAATAGGCACTCCTGTCTGTAACGCTCCAGAGGGGGCCAGAGAAGGTATAGAGAAAAGAGGTTATTTAGACTCAATCTCTAGGGTAAAGAATGTGTTTCAAAAGAGGATAAGCAGGAGGACAAATGTTGAGATAACATGACTGAGCTAAGTGGATTAAACAAAATGGCAAGTTCATTGGAAAGAGCACAGACTGCAAGCAAGAAAGAGCCATGAGCAAGTTCCCTTTGTCATACAGAAACCATGTTTATTGTACTTTGGCCTAAATCAAGTCTAGTGGACAAACTTGTCATTTCTGGTCACAGACACAGACACACACAAACACACACATGGATGCACACATGTGTATGTATACATATGTGTATATATACATACATACACATACACACATGTACACACTATGTACATATATGTATACACATACATATATATGGGTCAGATGTATAGATAAGTCTTTCTTTACAGAAAGACAAGTGTAAGAAATACAGCAGTATTTCAGCAGATATTTCTCTGCATGGTGAAATCATAGCTATTTATTTGTTTGGGACTTTTTCATATTTTCCCAATTTCCTAAACAAAATTATTATACATGCTTTAATTATATAATTAGAAAAATAATTTCAAAATAAATATATGCATACACACACACACACAACTTCATAAGTTGCGTATTGCCCAGGCTCTCCTCTCTTCTCTTTAAGTCACTTGCCATCTTTTCATTTGTTCTTGCTTCTCTTCCCCTAAGGACTAAGCTCTTGCCCTGAAGGGAGGAAGGCAGTGTGGAGATGGCATGCTGACCCTAACCGGCTGCCCACTCCTGTGGTCATGGAGCCAGGATGGGAGATGGAACCATGTGCAAGGGACACTGTAAGTGCATCTTGCTGAGGGGAATGATTTGCTCCAGATCCAATTCCACAGCACTTCCATCATCAGCCGGTGGTGGAGGCAGGTGGAGAATGTGATAAATGAACTATTCCAAGAGGTCATTGAGAGAAAAAGGAAGAACGCGCTGAAAATTCAATAGACATATTTTTCTTAATATTGGAAAATACTCAGTTAATTCACTTTGATTATGTTCTGGAGAAAAGAGGGGGAGGGGAGCAACAGCAGAAAAAAAGGCTTCCCTGCCTTGACTTCAACGTTAGAATTAAAAAAGAAATGACCTTACCAGTTGCTTCCAGATTCTTTTTAGGAAACTTCCTCTTCATGGAAACTTCCTAAGAAGGTGGAGTGTGAAACTGTAAGAACAGAGCTGTCAGGAGACCAGGCGACAACAAATATGACATGAACCACATGGATTTCTAAGAAAACACGCAGCTGATATTCAACCGAGGTTATGTGTTCTTCTCAGATGTGAGGATGTAAAGTCCTCTGCAATTCCCTCAAATCCTTGATAAAACCTACTAAGCACAAACACGCCCGGAGAAGTAGGAGTAGTTTTAGGGAAATCATAGGGCTGAGTCCTTCATTGAGACCCAGGTACGTGAGAAGGAACCACCCTTACACTGAATCAACTCAGCAGAAGCAAGGGGGCTGGTCCAGTAGTGACATCGTTACACCCATCAGAGCTGGCACAACAGAGCATTGCCACATGCTAAGGACCACCCTAAGGCACGACATTGAGTCTGGGTGAACTAGCTTATTCTCAGGACAACCCTTTGAGGTCAGAACTATTCTTACCTCCCTGTAATCCCAGGGACACACACAATGTTGTGGACTTCTCAGATTTGGGGATGAGATGAAGTTGGGTTTCAAGACAATCTTGTTTTGAAATGGCAGTGGGTGCCAACTCATATTTGGGTCATTACTATAACATAGTAATGGTTTATACTCAGAAACCCCATGTTTACTCTCTGACTTCTATCATGTAACCTTAGAAAAACTATTTGTACTCTCTAATCCTTGGTTTTCTCATCAATAAAGTGGTGGACTAGTAAGAAGACCTATCTTGTAGAATTGCAAATCATAAATCCACTAATGAACCTAAAGCCTGTAGCACAGGGCCCAGCACATAAGTGTCCAATAAATGGAGCCTTTTATATGTTCACTGCAGTTAAAATATATACGGACGCTGAGAGTATAAGCAAACAGCTGGCCACCAGCAAACCTACTCAGCCTCTGACTATCAGGTGCTCCATCTATAAATGGAAAACATCTGGTATACTTCATAAGCCACTAGGGTTTTGGCAAATAAAATAATATAGGCCTAAGAAAATTTAGGGGAAATACACATTAAAAAGGTCACTTTACTGCATGATTGTGTGAACTGAATATTAAAACAGAAAATAAAATGTTCCTGCCACTGTCTGAATATATTGTGATTAGTTGCAGTCTGGAATTTACACTACCATTTTTCCAAGGATTAAAGTTTCTTATTCCAAGTTCAACACATATGTTGAAGCTTTGTTTTCTTTCTCCCCACCCTGCAGGATTTGTATAGGGGAGCCTGAGATAAGATTAAACAAACATATAACAAACCCATATCACATTTTCAACTTAAAAAAAAAAAATGAAAGTCTGAATCAGTCAATCCACCTCTCCACTTCCAGCTGGGCCATAAATGTCAGTTGTTCTACTTCAATAGAAACAGAGGGCCGGTCTTCTATCTCTATAGGGAGCCAACTGAGATGAGAACCCGGCCCAGAGAAAAGAGCCGATTGTTTGAAAAACTGCAAGACTGGGTGTACTTGAAGTTCTCAAAAAGCAGTAATTGCTGAACACCAGATTTTTAGCTATCAATGAGCCACTGTTAAGGACTTAAACCTCATCCCACAAAAGGGTTTGATAACATGTGATATGAATAAAAATGTGTCTGTACATTTTCTTTCCTAAAGCATCCTAGAGAAAATAACAAAAGCTGGTAAAAGAGAATCACTTAGTGGAAACAAAAAGGTTAACCGCTTCAACTTTCAAAAATCATTGAAATGCACACCACATAAATAGCGAACTGAGTTGTGGCATCACATGCATCCATGTTAGTAAGAACTTGAAACATTGGCGATAAGATGGATAAAGTGGAAGACGTGAATTTATAGTCACAAAATAAATCCTAAAAAAGTGATAAGTGTGTGTTCATTATATTTTGGATAGAGAAGAATGCTTGTTTTAAAAAAATAAGAATTATTTTTTAGTTTTCAGAATTCCAAAGAGCTTAAATTGTATTTTTATCCTCTGAAAATAAAGAGTGCCTATAAGTGAACATAGGGAGGTCTTACTCTTGCACCACCCGACTCATGCTTTAGCAATTTTTGCAAAACAGACATCAGTTAACCTTTAATATCAGTGCCCTGCCAACTTCTCTGCCAACCTACTTCATTCACCCTTCAGAATTGGAGAGTCCTTGTGCATTTCAGGGAAATGGTTTTCCCACAATTCAAGGAAAGTAAAGCTGTCCATGATGTCTACTAAACAGAGGAAGGGAATATTGACAGACGGTCTCCCCACTCCACCCCAACACACATAATCTTACCCCTATTACCATGAACCCTGTCTGTCCGTGACTGCCCCTGAGGCAGGTCACGCTCAGGACAGAAGATGCAGTTCTCAGAATATTTGGTCATTCCCCTGCAGGGTGGGACAAAATCCTTGGAAGAAGGAACCTAAAGGAACAAAAATCTCATTGAAAGTGTTTTCGAAACAGTGAATTTTGTGTGAGTTGAACAGAGGATCATTTGATTTCATTTTGTTTCTAAAATGCTGTGGGCAGAATACTCTGATGTGCCACTTCTGTGGGTGGCCCCCGCAAGCTCAGCCAGTGGGAAATCAGCACCAGGAACTCTCTCCACCAACAAGAATCCGTGTCTCTAGCTTCTCATCCCTCTGAACGTGCAGAGGTGAAAATTTTAGCACTAGATATTCCCTTACCAGAAGCAAAGGGTGTCCTGAAGGTATTAAGAGGTTTTTCTGCTCAGAAATTGCCTTCCCCATTTAACTTTTCAATTATAGTCAATTATTTAAAGAAAGGGATGTGGAATGGGCATATTTGGGTAGAAGGCAGGAGTAAGGGTCGTGGGGGAGACAGGAACAGGTCCAAGCGGAAAGAGCCTGAAACAGAGCCATGCCTGGGCTTCACAATGGGTCTGTGTGAGACCCTGCAGGGGTGGGTAGACAGGAGCAATCCGATCGCAAAGATTAAAGGAGCTAAAGACTCATATTTCCTATTATTTTTATTATTTTTCCCAAGAGGCCAGCTGAGACCAGACAATGAGAGTGAACCAGAGAAGATCACATGCAAGCAATGGGTGTCACATTACAATGAAAACAGAGCAGGTTTAGGGAAACACCATCACAGTCACCTCTCAGAACAAATCAGAATAACCTTAGAGCACAGATGTGTGGCACACTGTTGGATAGTCAAAGAGTGTTAGAGGTCAAGGAGATGGTTAACAATCCAGTCCAGGAGTTCTTAACATTTGGGGAGCCACAGGTCACTTTATGAAAGATGAGAAAAGAATGAGTCTCTCTTTTTTTGGAGGAAAAAAAATGTCTTTATGCACAAAATACAACAGATTGCAAACTACTTTGTGGGGGTTTTCAATATCTCCAAAGCCCTTTGGATCATGAATAAAGGACATCTAACCCTCTAACCCAGTTACCTCCCATTGACTCCTACCCCACTGTGAAATGAAGAATCAGAGGCCCAAGACACAGGTAAGATTGTGCATCAGTGCTTCCAACTGCCGGAGTTATAGCAGAGCCCATGTTTAGCTCCCTGCCTCTTATTCCTAAAGCCAAATTCTTTCCACTGCTTTGTGAATCATTTCAAAAATTCTAATTTTTTTTTTCTATGTCATACCCAGCATACATAAAAACTAGTATCTTCTGCTGCCACTCAAGTCTAAAGGAGTCACAGGTAAAAATGTAAAGAAATCCAGAAAATTAAACAAGATCATCTTTGTTTTTAAACATAGATTGAATAATTTTTATTTTAAATTCTGAGAAAAGCAAGTTCTGAGGAGAGCTGCCTGGATGCTCAGAGCGATTTTCTCATTGGTCCCTGTCCATCTGAAAGGAACCTGACTGTGTCTGTGCCATCACCAGCCATTGGCCACATACACATGTGTCCTCCTCCACGGCTGGCTGTGCATCCCTGTGAAGCAGTTTCATCTATTAGTGTTCAGTTGAGAACTCTGTCCTCTTTTCCCTCTCTCTATTTAGAACACGAGTGCTGCTGTTCTTTCCAAATCAACAGCAAACCTTCCAAGTTGTCATGTGGCCAAACCCCCTTGCACGCCACCCCACACCACTGACTCATGTGTCCTCTTAAAATCCAGGCCTGAAGTATAAGCTATTGTGTTGCAAAGGGCCCATAAAGCACTAAAATAGGGATTTGGGTGGGCTCTTGCAGAATTACAGAGCATGCAATGTATCTTTATCAGTTGGCTAGGGATGCTAATCAAAAATCATTGTGTACCAATATGTTTTGGATCCCTTTCTTTCTCCACTTTGCAAGAGTCAGTCCTTAGAGAGGCAACGATTCTAGGAAAAAGTAGAACACCAGTTACATAATTTAATTTCTTTAAAAATATGTAGATTGCTCATCTTTCCAAAAGTGGTCATTTTCTAAGGTTCTGTGGTCATTGCCCAATGAAAGAGGTAGCAAGAAACAAAATGTAGGTCCTTGGGGTTCTGACCTGGCCTGCCTCGAGAAGGGGAGGTTATAGTGCCAGTTCAGACTACTCCAGGTCACCAAACATGACCTCCTAAGCCCTTGCCATGATGTCCAGCTTCTCTCCATTTTGTCTGCTGTCTCACCCACAGAATTACATACATAAGTCACCCCCTGGGTGCCTCATAGGAACCATGGGTCTAACTCTAGAATCTGATTTGTTTCCCAGACGCCAATGAACTTCAAGACTGAAATGAAATTTGTCCATCCTAACCACCTCAGAAGAGCTTCAATTCCAGAACTCTCTGAGGTCATGCCTATTTCTCATATGGGAAGAACCTGCGTACATCCTGCTGTGGGCAGTAGCCAGACAAGGGGAAGAGCTGGCCATGGTAAGGTCTGCCTCACCAGCCCAGGAGAGAGTCAATATGGTTCCTCTGCATGGAGTCTGGTGGTGTCTGTTCAAATTGCTTCCGGAGGTGTTGTCACTGCCTTAGCTTTTGAGAGCTCCTTCCAAGCTGGCTACAACTTCTCCAAGGAGTGTTTCAAGGTCTAATTCTGGACTGTCCAATAGCCCACCCTCCTTTAAGATCCAGAGCACCCTGCCCTCCTTCCCCAGCTGTTTTAGTCAGCTTTTTTGCTGCTATAACTAATGGACCTGCCAAGAACAACTATAAAGAAGGGAAGGTTTAATTAGAAGTTTTAGTCCATACAATGCCAGCAGAACATCATGGTGGAAGAATGTGTCAGAGGGAAGCAGCTCACATGATGATTAGGAAGCAGAGAGAGAGAGAGAGATCTCCACTTGCCAGATGCAAATATATACCCCCAAACCATGCCCCCAATGCACCACCTCCTCCAGCCACACCCCACCTTCCTTCAGTTATCATTCAATTAATCCCATCAGGAGATGAATTCACTGATTCGGTTAAGGCTCTCATAACCCAATCATTTCTCTGAACCTTCTTGCATTGTTTCACAGGTGAGATTTTGGGGGGATATCACATCCAAACCATAGCACTATCTTATGTGGGTCACCACCTCCAAGAGTCTCTTTAGGTTCAGGGTCCACTCATCTGTCCCTCCTTTCTCTTTCCAGATTGTTCATAAGTTATACGACCTAATTACCTCAGGACCTTCCCTTTTAATTTTTAAGAGTCTATTTTTGGTCATTCCACTGGGTACATACTAAAAAAATTGACTAAAACAGAAACTGTTACGCCCACATTCACAGCAGTATCATCCATCACAGCCTGAAGGTGGAAGCAACTTGAGTGACCACTGATGGATGAACAGATAAACAAGATGTGGCACATAAGCACAATGGAATATGATCCAGATTGAAAACACAGTGAAGTTCTGACATGTGCCACAACATGGACAGAGCTTGGAGACGTTATGCTCAACAATTAAGCCAATAAAAAAGATAACATATGGTTCCACTTGTAGAAGGTGCCTAAGTAGTCAAATTGATAGAAACAAAAGATTGAATGTGGTTGTCAGGGGCTGGAAGAGGGTAAGAGGGAGTTATTGCTTAATGGGCATAGAGTGTCAGTTGGGCAGATGAAAACAGTCTGGAGGTGCATGCGGATGATGGTGGCACCACAATGTGTATATACTCGATGACAGTGAACTCTACACTTAGAAAAGGTAAACATGGTACCATTTTATGTTACGTATATTCTGTCATTTTTTTTAAATTTTGTTTATTTTGGAGCACAGAAGCAAGACTTAAAAAGAAATAAACCAAAGCATTGATTGATTGATTGGGGCCCATATTCCGAATGCAATAATATTGAAATTGGAGATCGATGTCACTTCTCAGGTACCGCCTTCACTCATTCACTCCTCTGTTGTGCCTCAACAGCTGCCCTCACATTTCTGATGACTTCTAGAGGCCTGTGAGGCAGTGACGTGGCTCTCAGAGACAGTCTCCCTGCAGACCCCACAAGACGTGATCTTTCCCACGTGTTTCTGCTGGGATGATAAGTATTCACAGCATGACATTCTGAAAAAAAAATTACATAAAAGCAATTTTCCTCAGTACTATTTCTGGTCCTAGTATGAGTCATTCCTTGCCTTCTGAAGAGCTTGCATTGCTAATGAGGGCTTTCAATGCACAATACAACAAGAATCCTACACAATTCTCTAGGGATGGAGAATAAAGAAATTGCTGTTTCATTCTTAAGTCATCCGGAAGGGTGAGAGCAAACTAGATGGAAGAATCAGCCAGTCACTTATGCTGTGCTAGTTGCTTTATCTACAAAACCATGTGGGAAGTACGAGCTTAATGCATTGAGACTCCCACGTGCCTGCCTCAGTCATGTTTAATGCTTCCAAGACTTATTGTGCCAGTTACAAGAAACACAGTGGCATATTTCTCACAGGTAAGCCCCACTCACGTTATGAATACAGTTGGACTCTTGTGATGTATGTGAGGGAGACTATCTAGAATGACTACCATTATAATGGCTAAAACTTGGAGGTTCTCAAGGTCAAAGGGCTCCTAAAAGATCAATTCGATAGTTGTTCCAGATATACTTGAACCTACTCCAAAATCTTCTCATTTCCGCATTATTAAGGGGTATTTGCAAATTAGCATCTGCCTCCTTTTTTACCTATCATCCACACAGAGTTAAATAACATGAAATGAGGTGACTCTGAAAAATAATAACTTATTACGAACTATGAAGAAGTTCAAATAGTTCCCTATGTAAAAATGAAGAAACAGAGACATACAGAAATTCAATCATTTGTCCAGGTTGGCCCAGAAAGTCATTAAAGCTTGTGACTCAGAGCAGCTCTTAGTGGTTTTGAGACTTTTGCCTTTTTCCCTACTCTCCACTTCCATTCCAAACCGTCCAAACTCAAGAAGCACCCCTAGCTGGAAGTTATTTAGATCCCTTGGGCTACTCAAGCTAAGGACAATTCCAGAGGCTGAGGCAGGAGGATTGCAAGTCTCAGGCTAACCTTAGCAAATTAGGGAGGCCCTAAGCAACTTAGTGAGACCCTGTATCCAAATAAATAAAAATAAAAAGGACTGGGGGTATAGCTCAGTAGTAAAGCAACCCTTAGTTCAATCCCCAGTACCAAATATTTTAAAATTAAAAAAAAATCTTTAAAAAGGAGGGAACAGAAGACCAAGACAACAATCAACCAAAAAGAGGAACACTCTTTCCTCTCCTACCCTTGTTCCATAAACCATCTGCAGAGTGGAATCCATTTCTCAAGGGGATCTCCACTTCCAGTTGACTCCTTTAAGAATGAGCAATTTTCTCCTCATGTCCAGGTGGATGTTACATTATTTACTGTTTTCTCATTCTTCCCCCTGGACAGTATTGTCACAGACAGAACATCCTTTCAGGAGTCATTTCTGCTACTGATTCCATAATTGTCCTATTCTTCTGCTCCTGTGTTTCTGCAGAGTTCTTGACTCATGGAACAAGAGTCAAGAGATTCAGTCCAGTGTCAGAGAATTTTAGTGATGTTCCCAAGGTCACATACCTAATTAGTGGCACTGCGAGTGGTGAATCTTGTTTTCTTATCACCCAATTCACTATCTATCTCTAGCTCAGCACCTGGCATGTGGGAGTCACTCAGTCAATATTTGGTATAAAAAATTAACACATTTCATATCTTAAATGGAACTAATCATTCTATTTCTGGATGGGAGGGAGAACAGGGCATTAGAAATGCAAACCAGTTTTATTAGTATGCATTAGGCCAGCAAATGAGATCCATAGGTACCCAGGGCTAAAGTCGCTGAGGGTGTACTTGCTATTTTTAGTTTTGAAGGTTGTCCTTCCTGTCACCTGCATGTCCTATGCAGTCACATGTTGTATAGTATGTGCTTGAACACCATGCCTGGCTCTTGGTCTTGCATGGGAAATCGTGCATGTGTATGTGTGTGAATGAGTGGCTCTGTGTGTGCAAGTGTGTGTACCTGTGTAAGTGTGTGTCTGTGTGTGGAGTGGGAGTGGAGGGCAGAGGCAAGGCATCAGGACTAACTTGCAAGTAAGGACAAGAGGTGGTTGGGAAAAAAAAAAAACCACAGTGTTGGGTGTTTAAATTTCCCACGTTACCAAGTCCCTCTGTGGCAGGTGGTATCTTGTCACATTCACAGGTGAAAATAATGAAAAGAAGAGCAAATTCTTAGTCACTAGTATGAAATCCTGAGCCCCACACCCTCTCCTTCTAGGCTGAAAACAAACATGCTGCACTCAAAGCTGTCTCCAGCCACCTGTGAGTACACAGGGCACAGAAAAGTTGTTTTCCTCGTACTGAGAATGTCCCTGAAACAGGTAGCAACCATTCACAGCTGGCAGAGCCCAGGCCTGGACTCAGCTTAGGGCCATGTTCCCGGGCCCTGCCATGCATCTGAGCTGGACAGGCTGAGGGAGAAGCCCTTGCTTGCTTGCTGAAGTGCTGCATGTGACAAAAAAAGCTATTGAGCATCTTCAGAGGCCAGTATTCATGTTCGTAAAGAATGTCAGGATGATTTTCAATCTAATAGTACTATAAACTGCATTTCAAAATCCTTTCCAAATCCCAGTGCTTATAGAGGACAAAACTATTGTCTTCTGTCTTTCTTTGCCCAAGAAAACCAAACAAGAGGACTCCGTGTTGGTACAGTCCTTCCTCATCTATGCCCAGAGTATGATAGACGTCACAGGCTCATCTTCCGGCGCCTTTGTAAGGACAGACTCAATGCAGGCAAGGGCAAACTGACCTGCTGTCGATGTATTTTATTCCTACATATTGGTCTTTAGTTGAGGTCAGGTAGCTGGAAATCCTCAGAGCGGAGGTAAAAAACTTAAAAGTTTATAAAATCTTGTTCAGCCCTAAAAATACAATAAATAAATAAAGAACCATAAGCTGTGGATAAATTCTCATGAGGAAACTTATGCAAAGAGTTTATTGTATTTTTAAACATAGGACCATGTCTGACACATACATGTTCAAAAGTATTTCTTTCATTGAAAGCTTGCAAAAGCAAAATATCATAATTGAAAGCCAAAGATACCTGAGAAAAGGTTTTCTTCTGTGCAGACATAGGCTCAGATAAATGGACAAGACAAAGCTTTCAAGCAAACGCCACTGAGCACTCAGCAAAACCTGAAATGCCCCATTGCCTGTTGATATTCCGTGACTTTTCACAACCTCCTTGGCTTCAAAATCCAAGTGACAAGTTTATGTCATTGAAACTACTACAGACAGAACAGGAGGCTAAGGAGGAATAAAATGTTTCAAAATCACCATAGAAGAAAAACAGAAGTCAAAATAGAAAGGATATTTAAACCTAAATTCATGTTCCTTTGAGCACTTGAAAATCATTAGTTCATTTCTACATTGGGCAGCTAAAAAAATTAGGGAGAAGAGAAAACTAAGGTGAGGTCCCACAGGTCTGGTGTAAGCCTTCGGTCCAAAGGTCATGCTCTTGTGGATGGAAGAAGGCTGAAAGAGTTTCCTCTTCCAAATTCCAGGTAGCATCCTTGCTGTAAGACAAGTGTCAGCAAACCATAGCCCTCAGGCAAAATCCAGCCTGCTACCTGTTTAAGTATATTGTACAAGTTAAGCAAGAATTCTACATTTTTAATGATTGAAAAATCAAAGGTAGAATATTTTACCAAACTTAAAAATTACATGAAATTCAAGCATTTTAGTTTCCATAAATAAAATTGTAGTGGAACACGCCCCACTCATTTCTACATGTTGTCTTTGGCTCATTTTATGCTACATTGGAGGAGCCCAGTAGTAGCAGCAGAGGCCATATAGTCCACAAAGCCTACTATGCCACTGATCTGGCCCTTTACAGAAAAGGAGCAAGAGTTACGAATGGGGAACCTTATGGGTGCCTTTTCCAAGGAACACAAGGGACAAGGTTTGGTTTCCTGATGACAGATTCCTTTAAAGAATTCTAGCTATTGTGAGCTCAAGCAAGCCTCAGCAGAAAGAGCGAAGCAGGGGGTATCGCAATACCAGATCTTCAACTCTATTACAAAGCAATAGTAACAAAAACGGCATGGTATTGGTACCAAAATAGAAAGGTAGATCAATGGTACAGAATAGAGGACACGGACATAAACCCAAATAAATACAATTTTCTCATACTAGACAAAGAGGCCAAAAATATGCAATGAAGAAAAGACAGCCTCTTCAACAAATGGTGCTGGGAAAACTGGAAAACCATATGCAACAGAATGAAATTAAACCCCTATCTCTCACCCTGCACAAAACTCAACTCAAAATGGATCAAGGGCCTCAGAATCAGACCAGAGACCCTGCATCTTATAGAAGAAAAAGTAGGTCCAAATCTTCAAATTCTTCTGTTAGGATCAGACTTCCTTAACAGGACTCCCATAGCACAAGAAATAAAAGCAAGAATCAACAACTGGGATAGATTCAAACTAAAAAGCTTTCTCTCAGCAAAGGAAACTATCAGTAATGTGAAGAGAGAGCCTACAGAGTGGGAGAAAATCTTTGCCTCTCATACTACAGATAGAGCGCTAATTTCCTTAATCTATAAAGAACTCAAAAAACTCTACACCAAGAATACAAATAATCTAATCAACAAATGGGCTAAGGAAATGAACAGACACTTCACAGAAGAAGATGTACAAGCAATCAACAGATATATGAGAAAATGTTCAACATCTCTAGTAATAAGAGAAATGCAAATCAAAACTACCCTAAGATTCCATCTCACCCCAATTAGAATGACGATTATCAAGAACACGAGCAACCATGGTTGTTGGCGAGGATGTGAGGAAAAAGGTACACTCATACATTGCTGGTGAAGCTGCAAATTAGTGCAGCCATTCTGGAAAGCAGTATGGAGATTCCTCAGAAAACTTGGAATGGAACCATCATTTGACCCAGCTATCCCACTCCTTGGCCTATACCCAAAGAACTTAAGATCAGCATACTACAGAGATACAGCCACATCAATGTTCATAGCTGCTTAATTCACTATAGCCAGATTGTGGAACCAACCTAGATGTCCTTCAATAGATGAATGGATAAAGAAACTGTGGCATATATATACAATGGAATATTACTCTGCCATAAAGAATGATAAAATTATGGCATTTGCAGGCAAATGGATGAAATTGGAGAATATCATGCTAAGTGAGATAAGCCAATCTCAAAAAACCAAAGGACGAATGATCTTGCTGATAAGCGGGTAATGACATATAAAGGGGGG
The DNA here is from genome assembly GCF_902686455.1 of Sciurus vulgaris. Lineage (NCBI taxonomy): Eukaryota > Metazoa > Chordata > Mammalia > Rodentia > Sciuridae > Sciurus > Sciurus vulgaris. The sequence continues at coordinate 116,448,159 of NC_136466.1, forward strand.
TGGGAGGTGTTAGCATTAGGGTTAGGGTTAGGTTTAGGGTTAGGGTTAGGCAGGGGGGGCAAGAATGGAGGAAGGAAGGACTGTATAAAGGGAAAAGAGGGGTGGGTGGGTGGGAGGGAAGGGGGAAAAAATGGCAGAATGAATCAAACAATATTGCCCTGTGTAAATTTATGATTACACAAATGGTATGCCTTTACTCCATGTACAGAGAATCAAAATGTATCCCATTTGTTTACAATAAAAAAAATTTTTAAAAAGAATTCTAGTTATTGTGAATTGAGCTGCTATAAACATTGATGAGGTATGCTAATTTTAAGTCCTTTAGGTATGAACTGAAGAGTGGGATAACTGGGTCAAATGGTGTATCCATTCCAAGTTTTCTGAGGATTCTCCACACTGCTTTCCAGAGTGGCTGCACCAATTTGCAATTCCACCAGCAATGTAAAGTGTGTCTTTTCCCCACATCCACACCAACATCTATTATTGTTTGTGTTTTTGGTAATAGCCATTCTAATTGGAGTTAGATGAAATCTTAGAGTTGTTTCAATTTTAATTTCTCTAATTACTAGAGATGTTGAACATTTTTTCATATATTTGTTAATTGCCTGTATGTCTTCTTCTGTAAAGTGTCTGTCCAATTCCTTGGCCTATTTAGTGATTGGGTTCTTTGTATTTTTGGCATATAGTTTGCAAGTTCTTTATAAATTTTGGAGATAAATATTCTACCTGAAGTGTGAGTGGAAAAGATTTTCTCCTACTCTGTAGGCTCTTTTTTCTCATTATTGGCTGTACCCTGAGATACAATCTGAGAAAAAGCTTTTTAGTTTGAGTCCATCCATTGATTGATTCTTGCTTTGATTTCTTGTGCTTTGGGAGTCTTGTAACACAGCCACATCAATGTTTATAGTAGCTCAATTCACAATAGCTAGATTGTGGAACCAACCTAGATTCACTTCAACAGATGAATGGATAAAGAAACTCTGGTATATATACACAATGGAATATTATTCAGCCATAAAGAAGAATAAAATTATGGCGTCTGCATATAAGTGGATGGAATTGGAGAATATCATGCTAAGTGAAATGAGTCAATCACAAAAAACCAAAGGCCAAAAGTTTTCCATGGTAAGTGAGGGGGGGGGGGGGCTCAGTGAGAGAAGAATGGAGGAACTTTAGATTACATAGAGGGAAATGAGAGGGAGGGGGTTATGAAAAATGGTGGAATGAGACAGACATTACTACCCTATGTACATGTATGATTACACGAATGGTACGAATCTACATCGTGCACAACCATAGAAATGAAATGGTACCCCATTTGTGTACGGTGAACCAAAATGCAGTCTCCAAAAAAATAAAAATTAAAAAAAAAAGAATTCTAACTAGTTGAGTGCGACTTGCTGAGGACTTTGAGCCTGAAGTCTACTCTTTTTAGTAAAAAGAGATATTAGTTAGAGTTAGAGACAATTTTAGTCATACTAGCACCAAATGGAATTTCTCCCTGATTTTCCCTGAAGGGTAGGATGGACTGACAGAGGTGACACACCTCTGAGAATGCTGTCTGTGTCATTCAAGTTCATGTCCACAGTATCATTGGTCAGATCTGTCCCACTCCGAGACAGGATTCTAAAGGACATTGATTTCAAGCAGGAAACAAAAGGAAAAAGAAAAACTCCTGAGGGTCCTGCTGAGGATCTCACCCCCTAGGTTAGGACCACTTACAGACTGGTAATGTTATCTTCTGTTAGAAAAAGGATAATGGTTTCCCATTTACAATAGTTGCTGTGGTTTGAGTGTGTCACCCAGAATTCAAGTGCTGAAACTGTAATTCTCTATGCGGTAGTGTTGGGAGGTGTTGGGGTCTTGACGGCAGAGCCTTCATGAATGGGTTACTGCCCTTCTAACAGGAGGGAGTTCTTGTCTCCGTTAATTACCGCAGGAGTGGGTTGTCATAAAGTGAGGCTGCCTCTCAGGGGGTTTGTCTCTCCCACACACATGCACTTGCTCATCTGCTTTCTGCCATGAGTTGAAGCAACATAAGGCCCTAAACAACACCATACTTCTCAGTCCCCAGAACCCTCAGTCCCCAGAACCATGAGCCAAAATAAATCTCTATTCTTTAGAAATAAATAAATAAATAAATATATATATATATATATATATATATATATATATATATATTTCTTCCCAGAGTCAGAGAACCCTGAGGCTATCTTTCTCTTGGACGCTGAGATATGAGACAAGTACACTGCCGTGAAATTCTGACCCCTCTGATCATTTCCAAGATCGCGCAGCCATTAAAGTAAATGATCTGTGCATTTTCAGCTCCTGCACTCCAGCTGCTGGGGCCACCCTAGTATCTCATGGTAAGTCACAGACTGTAATCTCGCAAACGTGTAATTACATCAGCTAAATACTGAGGAGGGAAAGGGAGGAAAACAGCCCCACAGTTTGTGGCGCTGGGCTGAGTAATCTGTCAGACATTCCACACGCCCCCTGGGGCAGACCTTTGGACTTGCCTTATTGGTAAAAAAGACCTTCGTACATGAAAATTAGTTGGATTAAAGGTTTGATTGCTGCCCTGTTTGGGTAATGTTCACACAGAGTATCGAGAGAGTCTGGATCTTGGGGTAGTTGGCATTTACCCACTGACTGTCATGCAAGGTTTTCTACCGAGGCTCAGAAAATGTTGTGGGATAGAGGGAAGACAATGTGGGGTTGTTTGCCAACAAGTTCAATTCATCCCTTTGTTAAAATGAATCTGAAAAGCGGCTGCATGTATGCGCGCTGTGAAGTCAGCACAATTGGCATTGTTTGTAGCCCGTTTGTTGTGGCTGCTCCATGTGCACAGATCTGGCCAGGGGAGAGGTTTCCATATTAAAGTCATTCTTCTGAGTGCTTGGTGGTTAGTTCTCTGGTTACATTAGTCTGCCTACTGTGCTCCTGGACTTGGCAGCCCAGCTGGGAATGATTTGGGAATGAGGATAGCACATGGAGCACCCATTGCCTTGGGTCTGAGGATGCATAGGCATCTTGAGATGGAGGAAAAGGCCAAAGGAAAAATCACACACTGAGAACACGTGCAGACACTGTTCCAGCTTGCAATGTGACATTTTCCAACAAAAACATTCTAAAAATCCAATATGCACCTTGGATATGTTGAGTTCCGAGACTCAAATTAAAAAGGAAGGAAGGAAGGAAGGAAGGAAGGAAGGAAGGAAGGAAGGAAGGAAGGAAGGAAGGAAGGAAGGAAGGAAGGAAGGAAGGAAGGAAGGAAGGAAGGAAGGAGGGAGGGAGGGAGGGAAGGAGGGAGGGAGGGATTCTTGATGTGTCAACTTGGCTCAATGACAAAGACAGAAAGGAGGCAGCAACTGTGTTGTAGCATGAAGCATGCACTTTCTCCCAGTCATTTATCAAAGCTCATCTGGGCAGCATTACTAATAAGGACTAATAAAAGTCCTTCGTCATAGACTTTAAGAGTATCTTGGCAGGACTGGCCAATCAGTAGAAGCCCTAATCAGTAGAAGGCTTGTGCAATCTCTGAGCCAAACTCCAAATAACATCTGCATCTCCATTTGCTTTCTCTTCACCAGGTCTTCCCTTGCTGACTCCCTATAACAGATTCAGGCTGTGCCTGTAGGGTCCACCTGCTCTTGATCCTTTCCAGACTGCCTGCACATGGATTTCAATCTTGCTGAGCCAGCTTCCACAATCACTAAGCAACATTCCTCTAATATCCATCTTTTTATCTTTCCTCTATTTATTATTTATCTCTCCAAATTTTTATCGATCAATGTTTTTTCTTTCACTGAATCTTTATCTTCTATCATCTAATATCTATCTTTCTGACAGTAGAATGAATCAGACTTAACTTCCTATATTCATATATGAATACAGGACCAGTGAAATTCCACATCATGTACAACTACAATAACGGGATCCTAATTAGAATAAGTTATAGTCCATGTACGTATAATACTTTGAAATATACTTTATTGTCATGTATATCTAAAAAGAGCAAATAAAAATGAAAAAGTAACACCTATATAACTTTTTAATCTAGCCATCTTTCTATCATCTATCTATCTTTATTTCTATGCATCTCCCTCCCATTGACTCTGCTTCTCTGGTTGAACCTGATTCATACAGAGGACAAACTCATCTATTCATGCAAACTTAGCCCAAGATCACAGACTTGTGGCATTATAAAGTCCACCAAGAAAGCTGATCTTGCCTTTTTTCCAGTCCAACCCATTTAAGGTATGCAACACTTTATTTCAAAAATGGGGTTCATTAGGGTCATGATTATCAGCAGGGATTAGAAAAGAAGCTCTGTGAGAGTGGATAGCTCACAAAGGTTCTGCTCTCTGCCTCCCACACCTCAGCTAAGAGTGCCTGTGCTGAAGGGCCTCTGTGGAGAAAGCAGGGCCCTTTGGTTTCATTTCCTTCCTGGGTGCGATTCAACCAAAGGTATACCCAGGTGGAAGGATGCCAGAAACTGGCAATGAAGGGAGTGGTTCCCAGGGACCACATTTCTTTTTAATTTTTTTATTTGTTCTTTTTAGATATACATGACAGTAGAATGTATTTTAACATATTATACATACATGGAGAAAACTTCCCATTCTTGTGGTTGTACATGATGTGGAGTTACACTGGTCGTGTATTCACATGCAAACAAACATAGGAAAGTTATGTCCAATTCATTCTGTTGTCTTTCCTATTCCAACACCCTCATCCCTTCATTTCCCTTTGTCTAATCCAATAAACTTCTGTTCTCCACCCTGCTCCTTATTGTATTTAAACATTCACATATCAGAGAGAACATTCGACCTTTGGTTTTTAGAGATTGGTTTATTTCACTTAGCAAGACAGTCTCCGGTTCCATCCATTTACTGAAAAATGTCATAATTTAATTTATCTTTATGACTGAATAATATTCCATTGTGTATATATAACATATTTTATTTATCCATTTATGCTCTGTTGAAGGGCATCTAGGTTGGTTCCATAGCTTAGCTATTGTGATTGAGTTTCTATAAATATTGATGTGCCCAGTCGCCACATCTTGAATCAAGGAGCTTTGCTCCCTTTACCTCACATCTAGTACATGAGCAGGAATGATTTATTCCTAACCACAGCATGGTGTGACTAATACTTTGCATGGTCCTTGAGTTATCTACCAGTAAGCCTTTTTTCTGTATTAAGATAATATGGGTCCTACCACTGCTCATGGCCCAGGAGATGAGTGTAAGTAGGACAGGTTTGCATAGTTAGCTTTAGGACCATCTGGACTTCAAAACCAGCCCATCTTGGGCTATTCAGGTTTCCTAAAGAAGGAGGCAAAAGCCCCAAAATGGTAGAAGAGAAGTAGGTTTGAGAGAAGAGAAGTGACCAGGGTTGGGAAGGAACCTCATTTCTTTCTGCTTCCTCCTCCAATTTCCAGAATCTCTATCTATGAAGGCCCGGAATCCAGGTAGGCACCTCTAGGGAAGGAACTCTGATATTCCTGCATATGTTCATGTCAGGTTCAGACAGTGAGCACAATAGACCCACAAAAACACAAGGTTTTGTTTGTTAACTTCAGAAAAAAACAAGAAGAAATTGTATGGTCATATGTTCTATCAGTTTTAAGACTGAGAAGGTCCAGTGCACTAACTTCCCACCATAGCTGTGGAGTAATCACTAGGAATAACATTTGTTCATCCTCCTCTGCTCCTGCTTGTGTGTCCCTGTAGTAAATTTGCTGACTCACTCAGAAATGTCACAGAAACAGTAAAGCAGGATTAATTTTCTTTATGAAAGTACTTTCTCTTACAGAATCTTTATCTTCAGCAGAACCAATTTCTTTCTGGATGAGACTATAGGATAATATTAGTTTGAGAACAAATTTTTGGCTGGGATTGAAGATTTTTACTCGACTGGATCAAGTTTCTGGAAAGTAAAAAGAAAGAAAGGAAGGGAGGGAGGGAGAGAGTGAACATTAGAGACGAAACACTCTTTTGTGCTTAGTTGATTTGAAATCAACTTTATAGTAAGTGAGATAAAAAGAAAATTCACCATGTAAATACAAACCTGAAAAGAGAGAGCATTGTTACCAATAATACACACACACACACACACACACACACACACACACACACACACACACAGTTTCAAGTTCACAGAAAGCAAAGGAAGTAATACATTCATGCAAAGCGAACTTTATCTTTCAAAGCTCAAATGCTTAATATTATTACAGAGAAATCCCTAAGGATTGCCTATGAGGCTTGTGAACTTCCCTTAAAATAGGCAAATGTCTGTGATTAATGCACCAGGAAAATTGTGTTTGGCAATGTTTGGCACATGCAATTTGCAGCAGGAGGGATATTTCCAGGAATCCTGGATGCATGGTTATTATAACAATGCCATATGTAGAATATCACCAACTTCTAAAGTCCTTGAGTTGTAATAATTATGTTTACTATATTCCTTGCCTATTTTCTCCCCCAAGGGACAAGAAGATCACTGGTCATGCAGCAGGACTCAAGATATCATATGGTGCTTCATAGTTTATTAAAATATTTTTTCATCTTTTATTTCATTTAATCATCAAAAGCATCTCAAAATTAAAGCAAATTAGCTATCATGACTTGTACCCATTTTACTGAAGGTGCTATTGAATTCCCCATTTTGCTGTTACAGAGAAAGGAACTGGATGCCAAAGATGGTAGAAATAGTGTCAGAGTTACCAATTATACCTATTAATGAATCGATTGATTCAAGCAATTGCTCTTAATTACCTATGTAATTAGCAGTGTAAGAACAGAACACAGTACTTTGCTGATGTGGTTAGATGTATATCCCAAGTACTTTTGCCCTGAGTATATATTGGGACAACATCTCTATAAAGAAACACGGTGATTGATATATATATATATATATATATACACACACATATATGTACCTCATATTGAGAAATTATTATATTACATAATATATATTTGTTTTTATATATCATATTTTTTAATATTTGAATTTTGTTCTAATTAGTTGTACATGACAGAATGCATTTATACATTTTGATAGTTCATACATAAATGCAATGTGATTTCCCATTTTTCTGATTGCACATATTGTAGGATCACATCAATCATGCAGTCATATATGTTCATGAGGTAATAATGTCTGTTTCACTCTATCATTCTTTCCCCCATACCCCTTCCCCTCCCTTCACTCTCTCTACCTAATTATATAAATATATATTTTATTTATATATTTATATATAATTATATATACATATATCAGAAGCCCTTAAAACATTCTAATTTTCCAAATAACCTCAACACTAGAGTAATCTATCCTACAGGAAATACATGTGTCCAACATTTGTGGATGACCTAAATTATTTTTCATGCACACAAGAGAATATTCTGTAGCCATTAATAATTTATCTTCAAATGTTAAAGACTAAGGAAAATAATCTTAACAAATTATTAACTGACACCCAAAAATAAATGGGATACAAACCTTGATTGTAGAACATATATTTTTTTAAAGAAAAATAAGAAACATGAAAATACAACAAAATATTAGCGGTAGTGCTCTCTGGGTGATGAGTTACAGGTGACTTTTATTTCTATTTATGTTTTTCTTTATTTTCACATAATCGGAAAAGGTTTCTTTTATCCCACTGAAGAAATAAGAAGGGTGACTGGATCTGGCCACTTTAGGATCTTTAGCATCAACGATTTTCATCAACTAAATCTTGGCAATTCAGATATGCTCTGTTGAAAATGGCAGAGACGAACTTAGGTGGCGCTGAGAGGTGTCCCAGAGGACTGGCACTGGGGTCTGAAGGCCGCGGTGCATCCAGAGCAGTGGAGGACGGAGGAGAGCTGCTGCCAGGGCCCAGGGGAGCGGGGCGAGACAGGAGTTAGCGTCCCCGCAGCTCCGGGCTGGGGGCGCATACGGGTGGGGAAAGTTCAGGGGGAGGTTCTGAGGACGAGGCAGCCATGTGACCTCCAGGTTTTCCCAAGTCTCATGTGAGGAAGCTCCATGGAAGTTATCAAGTCGGATTCTTGGGCAGAAGTATGGGAGCGTAGAGTGAAGAAAGAAAAGAGACTCCCTGAGTAGTTCTATCTCCCCCGCCTTTCAAACCCCAACAGATACCCCCAATCCACAAACCCTAAATCCTGGCCTTTCCCAAAGGTGCCTTCTACCTATCAGGGCTCCATTAATTTATTTTTGAGGGAAGGGAACATGACAGAAACATCTTCTTATGCCTGGAAAGTGTCCCGTAGCTCCAGCACCAGGGTGGTGGTCGGCACAAAGGAGACCTGGGAGACGGAGACACATCTCAGACACAGCCCCTCACAGATGCCTTTCCATTCACCCTGTGACTGCATGCTTTTCACGAGACGTTTTGCCCTTCCTCTCTTTCCCACACTTCCTTCCCCTGGTTCTCTGTCCCTAGTGTTGACCTGAAGTAGTGTGTTGGGTATGGTGTGTGGGGTCTACTATGTACTTCACAGATTTCCTCATGAACTCCTTCAGACCACAGGTAGCACACCACACACACACACACACACACACATACACACACACACACTCTCACACACACACACACTCACACACACACACACACACACACACACACTCACACCCTGCTACAGTTTCACCATTTGGGTCAAAAGAGGAGACAGGTACCAAAAGGAAAGTTTCCCCATCCACTTCACAATCTTGCTCCTCCCAGAATCACTGTACATGTCACTGAATACCTGCAAGAGGCTGTGGGGAAAGGGAGACCTCCAGGGTGTGGCATGGAGAGGAGCATCAATCTAAAAGCAATGGGGACAAGAGGGACAGGTTCCCTGTGTCCTAGGAGGCAAAGCTGGTGTGGAGTTTATTTGGCCAATGGATGAACAAACTTGCCACGAATTCCTGCTGAGAGTGACACTTCAGACAAGGTGGCTAATTCAGCTAACCCTAGGTTTCACATATATTAAATGGAAAAATATGGATCCCTTATGAGTGGTATAAGGAAAAGGCAAAGTACATAAAGTATACTTAAACACAATATAGAATTGTGGAATTTAGAATTCTAGAATACAGAGGTGGCACATAGGAACAGAGAAGCAAAACAAGGACTGAAACCCTTAACCTCTCACACAAACATCACTCTTCCCCTACACCATTCTTTCCATTTGCTACTAACAGTTTTTGGGAATAATGATAATGATAACATATCCTTGTCCTCTTTAGTTATGGTATATGTTTAATATTTATATTAGAGAAGTAGACAGGTAAAGAAAGAACAACTGGGGAACATGGTTCTAGTGATCTAGTCAAAGATTACAAAAGGCAGTTTGAAAACTTCGAAAATAAGTAGAATTAATATGAGGAAGAAACAACAGCACTATTCTGATACCAAAGCCAAACCTATATCTATAAGGAAACGACAGAGCAATATTCTTTATGAAATAGGATGCAAATATATCTTTAATAAACTGAACTAGCAATTTGGAATAGAATACTATGACCATATGAAACATTTCCCAGGAAATACAGATTGGTTCAGTGTTCAGAAATCAATCAATATAATCTACCATATCAACAGACAAAAAGAGAAAAATGATAACATCATCTCTGCAGGTGCAGAAATAGAATTGATGGAACTCGACATCTGTTTGTGATTTAAACTCACAGCAGACTTAGGAAGGAACATCCTCATGAAGGATAAATAAAAACCCACAGCTAATAGTATACCTGATGTTGAAAGAAGAAATGCTTTTCCCCGAAGGTGGGAACATGCACTCTCCTCACCTCTGTTCCACATCTTACTGGAAGTCCTGGGCAATATGATGAAGCAGAAAAGAAACAAAAGGCATCGAGAAGGACACAAAGAAAAACCTGCCCCTATGCCCAGAAAATAGGTTAACCACATAGGAAATCCAAAAGGATTCACAAAAGAGCTACTAGAACTAATAAATGAATTTAGCAAGGTCTTAGAATACAGGACAGTATTCTAAAATTCTAATTTCTATGTTCAAAAATATGAACAATTATTAATTGAAAATTTTTAAAGCAGACTTACAAGAAGATCTAAATAAATGGAACGATCTAATGTGTCCGGAAATTGGAACACTCAATATTATGAAGATGCCAATTCTTTTCAAATTATCTAACAGTTCCATTGCAAACCCAATAAAAATCCCAGAAGGTTTTGGTGAAGAAATGGACAAACTGATTCTAAAAGTTATATGGAAAAGCAAAGACCTAAAATAGCCAAAATGCTTTCAAAAAGATGGATAACTGTCATTACCTAATTTTAAGACTTCCTACAAAGCCACAATGACCAAAACAGTGTGGTTCTGGGGAACCAATAAACACACATGGGAACAAAAATCAACCCAGAAATAGACCCACACATGTGGCAATTGATTTTTGACAAGGTGACATGATAGGAAGAAAACAGTTTTTTCAAAAAATTATGTTGAAAAATTTGGATATCCATAAAAAAAAAACAACTGATAAACTGGACTAAACCCACATTAAATGTGTTGGCTGCAAAAGATAATTGCAAAAATGAAAATGAAAATGCAGGCTCTAAGAAAATATTTATAAAACATAGCTCTAATAATGAACTGGAATCCAGAATATATGAGGAACTCTCACACATAGCAATATGAAAGCAATCAATCTTGCTTAAAAATGGGCAAAAGATTTGAAGAGATGCTTCATCAAAGACATACAGATGGTATATAAGCACATAAAAAGATGTATGAAATCATTAGTCATCAGGGAAATGAGCATTAAAAGCATATCAGGAGAACACCACATATTTATTAGGATGTAAGCACAAACAAGGGAAGATCTAGCATTGCCAAGGGCTGGCAGGAATACAGAGGCTCAGAATGCCCACACGTTGCCAGTAAGCATACACTATGGGAGAGGCACTTCTGGAAAATTCTTTGGCAGTTTCTTAGAAAGTTAAATATATGTCTCAAACAAACCAGCAATATCTCATTATTGGGCACTTGTCAAAAAGAAAGAAAAATATATGTTCACTCATCAAAAAAGAACATAATCAAGTGTTTATGGCATCTTTATTCATATTTGTCAAAAACTGGAAACAGGCCTATGTGACTATCAAGTGGGAAGTAGATGAATGGAGGTAGGTGTGTACCTTTGGAATACTACCTAGCAGTAAAAAGTAACGAACTAAGTCCAACAACATGGATGAATCTCAAAATCGTTATTTTAAATGAAGAAAGTGAGATACAAAAGTCTGACAGTGTACAATTCCATTTTTATGACATTATTAAAAGGCAAATTCTATAGAGGCCAAAATCACTTTGGTGGTCTCTGGTAAGGATGGTGGAGAGAAAGGGTTAATTATAAAGGGGCAGGAGGAAACATTTTAGGATGGTGGAAATGTTCTATATCTTGATTTTGGGGGGGTTACATTGTACACCTAAATTAAGTGAATATAATTGCATATAAATAATATTTTAATAAACCTTAGTTTTAAAAAATCCTAGAAAAATACACCAAAAACAATAAAAGAGAACAAAAAATACAAAGTCATGATTATCAACAAGTCAATATAACCCACTCACTCACTACCTGATGTCTATAACATGTTAAAGAAGATAAACATATGGTTTTGTAGGCTTTTGATCAGATTTAGATAATGTACTTTTCATATCATTAGTTTCATAGTAAACTAACTAGCCTTAGAGTTATCAACAAGAAAAAAATGTGCCTAGATGTCAGGCAAAGTAATTTCTGATGCAAATTATTCCCCTTATCTAGTGAACAGTAGCCCCCAAAAGACATGTTCAGTCCTAGTCACTGGAAACTTTGACTATGTCCTTATATGTTCTTACATGGGAGAAGATGTGATTCAGTTAAGGATCTGGACAGGAGCAGCTTATTCTGGGTTGTTGGGGTCTGTCCTGAACAGAATCACATGCTTATTAGGAAGGAGAGAGTCCTGAGACAGACAGAGGTGACAGAAAGACAGATTCAGAGATAAGAGAGATGTAGCCACAAGTCCAAGCCTGTTGGCAGCCACCAGAGTCTAGAAGAGGCAAGGGGTGTTTCTCCACTGTATCTCCCAGAGGGAGTGCAGTACCTGTCAGTACCTCAATATCAGCTCAGTGAAACTGACTTTGGACTTCAGAATTATAAGAGAATGAATTTGTGTTGCTTGAAGCCATCAATCTGTAATTAAGTTGTGACAGCAGTCAGAGCAAAATAATATGCCACTTTGTAATGATATGGTCATAAATGACACAAGTGTACAGGTGTGATCTGATCACAGATGCAGGCCTTGTGGGAATTATTCTTTCAAACTGTGCTGTCTAAACTAGACTGTTGCTTGAATTGTTCTCCCTACCCTCACCATCACACCCCAGGGTTTGGCCAGTCCAGAAAAGAAAGAAAAAACAGGAATCCATCACAAGGACTGCAGCAGAAGCTACTCACCTACCCAAGTCTTTCTACCTTCTTCCTTATTAACAGACACACACAGTTAGACCCTGCAGTGTACACAGCTGAAAAACTACATTTCCAAACCTCCCTTATAAATGCGAGATCAATGCAGAAGTTATTGGTGAATGTTTCAGGGAGAAGTCTTTGATTTCAGTTGATTCAAGTGGGATGCTGGGGCCTGTGCATCTCCCTTCCTCCTTTCTGATATCTGCAAGGCTAAGTGATGGATGGAGGTAACCTTGCACAGAGAAGGCGTGTATTAAGAATGGAAGAACAAGAAAGGCAGAACAAGCCTGGGTTCCTCATGACCATGGAACTGCTATCATAGTCCCCGACTCCCTGCCTCTGTTTTACAAGAAAGGAAAAGCAGACCTTGTTTTGTTAATGTTGCTAATATATTTGGTTTCTATTAGTTGCAGTCAAAAGCAATCTCTAACCTATCACAAGATCTAATTAACTGTATAAAATGATCTGGAAAACTAAAAAGGATAGTTAAAAATGAAAAGTTGTTGATAGCATAATTTCTGGTTTAACTTTTCAGGGAACCAATTTGCTGATCGCATGGGAGATTGCTTTCATTTTAATTCTCTAATCTCTCTGATTATACTGAACTTGAATAGAATTACACAAGTTTTCAGTCCTCTTTATGTCCCCAGAACTACAGGGAAAGAGTAGCCATCTTTGTTATTTGCTCCAAAGCAGGGAAAAGTCACTTTAGCAGACAAATGTCTAACTTCCCCCATCCTCCCAAATTAATACTCAGTGTGCTCAAAGAATAGCAAAACACTTCTTTACTAAACTATGCAATTTTCATTTCATAGTGGCTGACTTATTTGGACTCTAAAGAATGTGAACAATTTTCTCCTAATCGTTGAAAACATAATTAAATCTATAAAACAGAGATGTGCAAGTTCCAAAACTATAAAAAATGAACAAACAGAGAAACACAGGATGAGGGGATAGAAAAGCGGGCCCTGCTGATTGGCAAGATCGAAAGCAGACAGGAGAGAATACATAGAAGAAATGATAAAAATAAAAATAATGAAAGCATCTGCAGGTTATAAAACATATGACCAACAACCAGTGTAATGGATGACCTTTGGACCTGAGCCTTCTGGGCAGCATTTCTGTTTAAAAGAGCCCCATTTGCACCACTTCACAAATGCTCCATTAACACTACCTCGCAGGCTGTCCACAGGGAGTCACTGGGTAAGGCAGGGACTATAAACAGGAGGCATAATAAGCAGGACCACAAGCCCTTCCAAGTACAAGATGGAAGGCAGAGTAGTTCACGTCTGCTAGGCTTGAAATCTAGTTTTACTCTCGTTTGAGTTTCCTTCATCCCCATAATAGTTCCTTAAAAAGCAGTTCAAACCAGTACAGGAAATAAAAACTGAAAGGTGTGTTTTCCTTGCCCTTCCAGTTGAAAGGAGCCATGCCCAGGGAGGATGAGGATGCTTGGAGCCCTGAGCTCATGGATACTTCCCAGAGGATCGTGAACACGAATGTGCCTGCTCAGTTTGTGCCACAGGAAAACAAGATAAAAGGAGAATTACTCAATTGCTTATTGATTTATTCTCTGGAACATTCTCTCTGAGGAAAATTGGAGGTGAAGAGCACCAACCATAGCTTTGTTGAGTGGAAAGACTAGAGACTGAAGTGTCCAACGACTTGGGCATGGATCTGCCACTGATTTCCTTTATGACCTTAGACCAGTTATTTATTCTCCCTGAGTTTCCATTCCTTAGCAGGAAAACCAGACTAATAATACATGTCTCTCAGGATTAGATGCACCCATAGGTGCTTAGTGAGTGCTGAATCATTCTTCCCCTTTCCAAATTCCCATAACCCCAGACTGGACAGTTCACAGGCCAAGGCTGACCTATAGACATGTTTCTGTTGCATATTGTGTGTAGGGGTGGGGAGGTTGGGTTTGTTTGTTTCGCTTTTTTTACTTTGAAGAGACACAGCTGAAGATTTCTCTCAAAACTCTAATTTTGGCTTAACTTGAATGACTGCCTTGGCATCATTGACCTGCATTCCTCTCTGGTCACCTGCCTGGGCACATGCTGTCTGGGCATTGGCTTCCTAAACCAGCCATGCTCATTTCCTTGAGTTATCTGCCAGATAATGTAGACATTTGAATTTGACAAATCTATTAGCAGTCACAAAGGAGTCCACTCAACTCACCATCTTTTCTGCCCGATGCTACCTTACGAGTTCCTTTGATAGCCAAATCTAATACTAAAGGTATGTATTCCACTTGGGGTGATTCTCTTCACGATGGAGCAATAGATCTAACACAAAATTGAAAGTTCAGTCAAACAGGTGATGGAACAGCAAGGTAGAGAAGATCCTCACATACACACATACACACATACTCACCATGAGAGTCTGACTACATTCAGTTAGGTTCGTTTTTTTCCCTAAGTTATTTCAGTGAAATGAGTTCATGGGAAGAAGAAAAATATAAATAACGGTCTTCAATGCTACAAGTGTTAATGATTAAACTTATTTCTTTATTCTAAGATAATTTGAGTCAGCTTACACTTACCCATATAATAGAAGATTCAATACTTTAATCGTCAAATAAATAGACAATGAAAACAAACTGTTGGTAGACCACAGAGAAACAGGCACTCTCGTATTACAGATGGGAGAATAAAATGGCACAATCCCTATGAAGGGGAATTGGGGAATATCTAATAGAATTCTAGAGAAATAAATTTCAGCTGTAAGTACTCCCTTCCAAGAAGCTGTCTTGAGATACACCTCCTTAAGAGAGAAATCGCAAATAAATACATGTATTAGTCACCTATCGCTACATCATAAGTAGGGTGGTAACTGTTCAGGTTGTTCAAGACTGAGGTGTTTACTCGAACTATGGACTACCAGTGCTAACACCAGGACAGCACCAGGAACATCAAAACTGTTGGTTATTGTAGTAGAAAAGTAACCTAAATTCATCAGCTTGAAACAATCTATACCATTTATTTTAGTTTCTTGAAGTCAAGAATCTATACACTGCTCATCAGATCTCTGCTTCACAGACTCTCACAAAGATGCAAGCAAGGTATCATACAGCCCTAGGGTCTCATCTGAGGGGTCAGCTGGACAGAGATGTGCTTCCCAGCTCACCGATATGGTTGCTGGCAGGACTCAGTTCCTCAGGCATGATCAAGATGAAAGCTAGGTTACTGCTGGCTGAAGCTGCCTTTAGTTCCTTGCCACATGGGCCTCTCCAACATAGCAACTTGCTTTATCAAAGCCCATAGAAGAGAGAATTTTCTAGCAAGACAAGAGTCACAATTTTTGGTGACCTGATCACAGAAGTGAGCTATCTTTGTGTTGCCATATTCTATTGGTTAGAAAAAAGTTATTCAAGTGGAGGGATCATACAATCCCAGGAAGTAGAGATGAACATCTGCAACAAGCTTAGAATCTGGCAGACCCCAGACGCAGGTGCATCAGATACACCTTGATTTCCATGTCAAAACCTCTCAACTGTCAGTCAACCAGTACTATCTTCTCCCCAGAGGCAGCTTAGGTAGGAAGGATTGAGTTCCAGATTGGGCAGGTGTGGGAGCTAGTCTGGTATCCAAAATGTTCACTCTCAAGTGAGACAATATCTCCTGGGACAACTTTCTTCATAGTTTTTCTCACCCAGGAGCATCATAGTAAAAATCCCCATACTCAGGAAAACCCAAAGCAAAGCAACTCTGGCAGGATGTTTGTCTTATTGTTCTAGGGACTGAACCCAGGGGCACTTTACCAGTGAGCTATGAAACTCAGCTTTTAAAACTGTATTTGGAGACAGGTTTTCAGCAATTTATTGCTGAGGCTGGCCTCAAACTTGCAATCCTCCCACCTCAGCCTCCCACATCAATGGATTATAGGCCTGTGCTACCCCACCTGGCCCCAGCAGATATTTATGGTCCTTCCTAATCTAGATGAAATTAACCAATCAGGGCCATTTTATCATCAGCCATGCTGCCTAGAAATGTCATTTGTTTTCTACCTTCATGAGGCTGCCAGAACAGCAGAGTTTCAAGGCCAACCAAAAGTTAAATTCTCACACAGAAGAAAAAGATTTGGTTACCCTTCACCCATGCTCTCTCATATATGAAAGATACAGATTTGTCTCCTTTTTAGAAAGCTGCTGCTGTGACTACAGGGATGTGCCTTTGTCCTTGGGCAATGGGGCTATAAGGGAAACTATGGGTAAAGGGTGGATTCAAAATCCAGCTCCAGTTCCTCTCCTGTTTTTTTCTGAAGATTGAAGTGTGGGGCTGATGTGCCTTTCACTTTTGGGGGTTTTTGTTTCGTTTTGTTTTGTTTTTAAACAAGGAGGCTACAGTGGCAATAGTCCAGCCAAGCCTCAGGGCTTCCTGTGAGAGCCAACATTGAAGTGTGTGGGGATACTAAAGCAGGATATAATTGTCATCTACTTATCATGGCCTTCATCTAAGAGGATGTGACAACCTTGAGCCACATTGACCTCACCATGGCTGGGCCACTCTGCTGCCTCCCAGGTAGGCCTGGTGCCTAGGACCTAGGACTCTGGTCGGGGTGGACTTCTCACCTCTCACTGTTCCTCTCTCAGTCCCCAGAACTCAGAGGCCCATTTCACGCTGCACTCCTCCACACTGCACCCTCTCTTCTCTCCTAGGGTTTGTCACTTGGCTCCATTCCATGCCCCCTGGGAGGGAGTCAGACAGAGTTTAGAGGCTGTATGGATGTATGATACAATGAAGGTCAAAGCATGTATTTACACAGCAATAAAATGGTCTCCCCAGTGAGAGCGAACGCCTCAGTAACTCTTCTGCTGTATTATGCCAAAAGGGTCTCTGGGTCTTCTCTCCATCCTTTGAATTACGTACTAAAAAGGTCCTTTTCTGACATCTTAGTTGATGGGTTCAGTGCCCTGGGGGATTAGGAGAGTCAAAGAACTCATTCTGCACATAAATACTTCCAGACTTCGAAGTTCACCTGGTTTGTCCCAAGAAACCGAACATCCATAGAGAAAGTTTCTCTCTACCAGTGGACTTCACCTTCTTTCAAGGATGTACAGTAGGAAGACTTCAGAGGGACTGGTGTTCTCATCTGTAGAGCTCTGCTCTGACCTTCTCATGGCCAAGTCTCCCTTTTCAACTTGCAGACTGGCACCAACCCAATGGAGAAAAAAATGGTCCTTTTCTCCTCCAGGGAGTGCAGAATCTTCCTTAGTGATTCTAGTGGTGCTGTGCTCAACTATCCCAAGAGCCAAGAACAGATGAGACAGATGAACTGGCCTGTGTGAGCCAAGGGGAGTCGTATGGTGATTCTTTAATAGATTTGTTTAAGGGAGGAGATGAAATATAGGGCAAAGTCTGAGAAGACAGAGAGGAAGAGCTGGGAAAAGACAGCAGATGTTGTAAAAGATACTCTTTCAAGTTTCCTGTGCACTAGGAATCTGCAGATGTATGTTGGCAGGGCTACACAGAGGACAGCGGGAGGCTGGGGTTTACACATCTGGAAAGCATTTGGCAGGGGGCAGAGTTCAAACGTGTTCTGCTTCAGCTGCCTGCAGAGGAGCCTGGCCATGCAGGCCAGTGCCGAGGGAGGGGCTGGTCATTCACAGAGGAGTCCCCGCCGCCTCGCCCTGGTGGAAGCCCTACCTAAGACGGTGGGTTTTCCTCAGTCTCAGTTCAGTCACATGGAAAAGTTGAAATGATCATAAAAGGACAGAAGAGGATGGGGGAAGCACGAGAGTGAAGAAGAGAAGGCACCACAACTGAGAGAAGGCTGGCTGGAACTCAAGAAACAAAATGTACTTGGACTGAATCCAGTGCATGAGTTAACTTGAGAGCAAAGAACACCATTCAGGGGAGGGGAAAAATCCTCTCTGCTGCGTAGTAACACCAGGGATCATGCTTACACCACATTGACTTTTCTCAGAAATCCCTGTACATTTCGCATTCATGTATTTCAAGAATGCAAAGGGCTCTCTTGATCCTGAGGGAATTACTTGCTCCCTTTTGAAGGATTTACACAGTTCTGCAGAGAGAAAGGGCAGGTTTCCAAGGGACAGGTCATCACCCTCCTGCCCCATAACCTCCTGCTGTCAAGTGTGAGATGTGGGCCTGCCTCCCAGAAGAGGGCCCGGTCACCTTGCATGCTTAGTTTCCTTCAGAGGAGAAGCACATCTCAGGGTGGAAACTGGGTCCCAGCTCAAAGTCCTTGCCACACTCAACCCTACAGAGGATTTGGCTTGCAACTGCTCGCTGGCTTAGCTTGGGTCTAAAGTCCCCATTTGGTAAGGTGACCTTATGAGGCATGGTTATGAGTCAAACAGAACCAGTGTATCTACATTGGTCAATATAATCCAGGACCTCAGAAGAGATCAGAGTCCACCTGGAGAGACAACGTGGCATATGAAAAGAGTAACAAACTACAACAGGAAGCCAGGCACAGTGGCACATGCCTGTCATCCCAGCAGCTCTGGAGGCTGAGGCAGGAGGATCACAAGTTCAAAGCAGCCTCACAACTTAGTGAGACCCTAAGCAATTTAGCAAGACCCTGTCTCAAAATAAAAAATAGAAAGGGCTGGGGTTGTAGCTCAGTGGTTAAGCACTGCTGAGTTCAATCCCTACTACCAAAACAAAAACAAAACAAACATATATATATATATTGCATTCCAAATATGAGATAAAACAAGTTTAGACGGATCTCATACTTCTCACACCTGAAACCTGCTGATCTTCCTATAACATAATGGATGTTTCTGTTATCTCTACAGTTGCCCTAACCAAATATACATGTCTCCCTCTTTGTTGTCCTGCTTATCCTATTTTACCACAGGATCCTTTTAATTTTATGCCCTTAGCACCTCTTGAATGTCTTGTCCCCACCACCATATCCCCAGCTTGAATACAACTGCCTTCTAATCGGTCACCCTGCTATCAATCCCATCCTAAATTCTTTCCCTGAGTTATCTTTCTGAATATAAGTCTGAGCATGTCACTAATGGGGCCAATAGTTCTCCACACTAAAGCACAATACAGTTGTCATCCACTTATTATGGCCTTCAGGATAAAACTCAGCCTCCTAAGCCTGACATATAATATCTTCACATTTTGGTTTCTGTCCACTTTCCAAACCTCATCTTCAACACTGTGCTGGTAAATGTTAAAAGACCTGATCTCCAGACAGATCACTGCATGTCTTAAACAACTCACATTCCCCCTCAAGCAACAATGAACTTGTAATTTCCTGATCATCCCATGATTTCTCACCCATCTGATCCTTTGCACATCTTTCTCTCTCTGCCCACAAAGACCACCCTTCTGCTTCTTCCACACCTAGTCCTTCTTCAAGTGCAAGCTCCTGCAAGAATTCTTACTTTAGTAAGCATAGCAAACATCAGTGGCCACCAGATGCCACCTTGTCATTGTGTACTGCAGGCATGGGGGAGGGTGCTGCACTAGGTGCTTTGTGGGAAAAAGGACACATTTTTTAAATTTTTTATTGTTCTAATTAGTTATACATGACAGTAGGATATGTTTATGCATTTTGATAAATCATACATAAATGAAGTATAATTTCTCATTTTTCTGATTGTACCTATTGTAGGATCTTATCAGTCATGCAGTCATATACGTACACAAGGTAATAATGCGTTTCACTCTAGAATCCTTCCTACCCCCATACCCCTTCCCCTCCCTTCACTCCCCTCTACCTAATCATATTTTATCTTTGTGCTCACATTGCCTTATATCCTTTCTGGAGCATAGGAGCTTTTTATAAAGGTTGAAACACAAAATACAAACAGATCTAGTTTTTAATTTACCAGTTATACTCTATGCCCTTGTTAGAAGATTCAGGGCTATGAATAAGTGCATCAGACTTCCCACAAGTTCTTGAAAGGAAAGAATAGGGAGCAAGGGCTTCATGGAGAAGAATTGCCAAATTAGCAAATTACAGTATAGGATGTCCAATTAAATTTGAATTACAGATAAAATAATGAATCATTTTATTGTTGTTGTGATTGTTTTAGTATAAGTATGTTCCATGCCATGTTTGAGAAATACTGGTAGTAAAAAAGTGTTCACTTATCTGAAATTCCCATTTAACTGAGAGTTTTGTATTTCATCAGGCTACCCTATTTTAATTAAGGATTGGTGGGAGGGGTGTAAGTAGAGTACACAAAAAAATGGAAACCTGCCAGGCACCTTCCAATTGGTCTAGTTAGATCATCATTTTGATGCCTACAGAGGATGAAAGGTCAACAAGAACAACTTTGAAACTGAATTTGAGGTGACCAGTGATCACAAGTGATAGTCACAATTGTTCAGACATGTATTTAGAAGTCCTGCATTGGCCCAGAGGCAAATAAAAACAGCACAGGAAAAACATAACAGATTTCTAAAGTGGAGGGAGGTTGAAGAAGCTTCAGAAATTTAAGGTTCAAAAGGAGATGTTAGATGACTGGGGCAAGAAGAGAAGGATGAGCTTCATTCAGACCAGCTGAATTTGACAGGAGGCTACACCACTGAGGAGAAACGTACAGCTGAGCGGAAAAGGGTGCAAGAACCTGGACATGACAGGGACTGTGGAATGTCCCTACCTGTATGACTGTGATGACCTGCCCGGGCTTCCTGTCACTTACACACTATCCATACATGAAGGAAGAATGAGACTATCCTCATAAATGTCCGAGGCAGCATAGTAGAACACCGATTTGCTAATGTGCTCAATGACAACTCCTTGTTCCAGAGCTTCTAAGAGCCCACCACACCACTGGGGAGACAGCTCACTCTTTGGCTTCCTGCAGGATTGCCTGATGCCGAGCAGTGTAAGACTTGCCCAATGTGGAACACAGCATTCGTTCGATAAGTCATCTCAGTGCCTTGTAAAGCCTAAATTTAACATAGTTTGAATGCGTGTCCAAATGCAGCACATTCCTCATCTACATGAGATTGGTGGAGGCAAGGCCTGTGGAAATTACTTATAAAAGTGCTTTGAAAAATTTAATGTGCTCAGCAAATCCAAGAATATTCTTATTCATGTCAACTGAATATCCACAGTATCACAGAAAATAATCACCCAGACATTCAAAATTATGTCCATGAACTGCCAAATGCCTACATATTTTAATTCGCTCAAATTCACCTCTTCCCCACCACTCCCTATATTCCTTTTGCTTTCCTTTTACTTAGCACTTATCACCCTCTATTATACTATATGTTTAACAACCCATTAATTTTGTGTTTTTTCAGATCACCCACAAAAAGCTCAGGATACAGATCTGGTTCTTCCACAGCTGTTTCTCTCACTGCCCCAGAATGTCCTTCTTTCTTATTGAATAAATTAACTTTAGTTTCCAAAAAGATGACTAAGCTTTCATAGATGAATGTTGGTAGCTAGGAAATTTCCTGAAAGATAAATATGAAAAAAATCTCAGAATGTCACATAACTGAGGATCAAGCTATCACGAGCACATCAAAGGACACTGTTCGTGTAAGAGACTGACCTTCCTCACAACAGGACATTCACAGCACTAGTAGAGAACTCTATGAGCATCTCATGTGACCCATGAGAGGTAATTCCCTGCCCTTAGGATGCTAAGCTCAGCCATTTGATATTTCTCTTACACCTTGTTTTAGTCAGATTTTTCACTGCTGTGACCAAAAGACCTGACAAACACAATTAGAGGAGGAAAAGTTTATTTGGGGACTCATGGTTTAAGAGGTCTCAGTCTATAGAAGGCCAACTCAATTCCTGGAGGCTTGACGTGAGGCAGAACATCATGATGGAAGTTTGGTGGAGGAAAGCGGCTCAAGATAAGATGATCAGGAAGCACAGAGAGAGCTCTGCTTAACAAGGACAAAATACAAACCCCAAAGACATGCCCTCCAGTCGCACCCTACTAGCCTACAGTTACCACTCAGGTAAATCCCAATCATTGGATTAACACACTGATTAGGTTAAGGCTCTCATAACCCAATCATTTCGCCTCTAAATCCTTTTGCATTGACTCACACGAGTTTTTGGGGGACACCTCATATCTAAACCACAAGCCAAGAGGTCTCAGAGCTTTGACCCAACCATGCACAAAGGCTCCCTATGGATTGCTTTTCCCATCCTCCTGGAATATTTTGTTGGTTTCATATGTTAAGGAAGAGACACATTTGAATTCAGATTCCAGAGCTCAGCATGTCCATTTGAGCCTCTGGTTCTTTTTGTACCCCATTCTTCTGCTTCTGCAGCAATGCTAACTACCATAGAGCATTGACCAGACACCTCCTTACACATGGTGTTCTCCTGAGCAAATGGAAAAGGATCCTGCTCAGCTTCCCAGCATGAACAGGCATCCTGAACGTAGACAAACACACAAAAAAGCACACTGCAGCTGAAGCTCAGATGAGCCTTGAAAGGCATCCAGCTGCAGTCTTAAACCCAGCTGGTATGTGTCCTGGTTTAATAATGGAAGAGACTGGCAAGCCTTGGAGAGCCAGCGCTGAAGTCCAAGTTCCTGTCATGTCTGAGCATGCTTGGCCTCCGTGGGAGGCAGGAGGCTGAACGGAATGTGAAGGAGGATGTAGGGGTCCAAGCTAGACAAAGACCTACTAAATAGCTGACCCCTTGGAATCTGGCTTCAAAGAGATGGGTGTAAATTAGCAGTGAACACTGGGCCACAGGAGGCAAACCACAGTACCTGAGGAAGTTCTGGATGGTGGCACCAGCAAGTCCTCATGATAGAAAGTCTTATGTCCACCTTCCCCATTCCCTCTACTTACCACCCTGTCTCTGCCTCCTGTCCTATATGTCAGCCTTCTGGACATTCACAGAGCTTTGAGAAGAGGCTCCTCTGCTTTCTCCTCCAACTCGAGGGCCTGCCTCCTGCAAGTCCTCCTCATCCTCTAAAGCCATCAACTCCACAGCGCCTTTCAACCCTTTCTCCTTGTCCTCTGTCAATGCATCGCAGTATTCTTTTGGTCTCCTAATTATTACCAGACTTGAAACTCACGGATTGGGGTTTATAGACACTATTACTGCCAGATCCTCTTCCCTTCATTGTCTGGAAGCCTGTCTCCATTTAAGCCCTAATCCTTTTTGCCATTTTTGACCTAGTTCCCATTATGTTATATTTTTCCATATTAAGTCAAATAAGCTGCTTGTCAGCCTGCATTTATCTTCTTGGCCCCAGCTCTTCTATTGTGACTCGAATGCTTGATGGAAAAAAAAATTCCACACTGGGTTGAACCCCAGGGACTTGCCCACTTTCTTAGCTTGTAGCATAATAGAGTAGATGAAAAGCTGCTTTTAAAAATTCTGGTGGTACCCCTCAAGCAGAAAAAGGGGTTCTGTGACTCATTACCACCATGTTCCCTGAAATCTTCAAATGAAAAATGCACTTAAATACATCAGAACTGTGAGAAAAATGCAGATAAAGACATCCTCTATGATCATTAAGCCTCTACCTATTCTAATCGATGACAGTCAATGAATTGATTTTGCAGATAAGGGGAAAGAAGAAATTGAGGAAGAGAAGGGACATCAGGGATCAAGGTTCTAATGACAATAATTAGACTCTCATCTAAGAACTATTTAACCCTTCCTCCTCACCTTCAACCCCAGATAACTGTATGTGTGACTGAAAAGATTAAGAGGTATCAGTTTGGAAATATTAATTCTTGTAACACACATGGCATGACCAGGGATAAACAGCCCCAGACTGGTCCTCATCCCTTTCAGGATATATTTCAGAAAGAATCACATGCACTGTGTACCTCAAATCCTTTGAACCAAACCACACCTTCAACAGCTTAGCATGGCTTTAGCACACTCTATCTTGCTTAGCCCTCAAGTAGGGAAACAGTAGGAGTGTTTTCAGGTGCTATTGCTACACTGTTTTTCTCTTTCAAAATCAAGTTGTTGCACAGTTGATCAACTGAAACTGTAGCGCATAAGAGACTCTCAAGAATTGCACCCAAAGGTATTCACATCAGGGTGGTTTAATAATTCTGCCAAAATGGTAACTGCCTTGTCCTGGATGTTGGGAACCGGTGTCGTGCAACCAAAGAACACAGGTGGGAAAAAAGAAATAGAACCTACTCTGCTTGATCCTCCGTGAAGAGGAAATGATAGCTATTCTTCCAGTACTAGATGAATTTTACATTCAATTCCTCTTTAAAAGGGATTTTTACTATAATAAAATATCAACAGTCAAGATGGATAAGAATAATAGACATAAGAAAAGAGTGTGGGGCATTTGGTGATGCATTATTTTAACACAGTCATTTATCTGGTAGGTGTTATCACTATAGTATTCATGTATAGGTGAAAGCCTGCAGTTCAATTAGTTAACTTGCACATCCACCTGAATCTAGAGCACACAACCTTTTTTTCTACATGCCGCACTTTCAAACAAATTCATAATTTTTTTAATTAGATACACAGGCAAAAACAACTATAACTATACTCTTCCACAGAAAGCTTTACAAAACCTCTTTCTACACATGTCCACATGTAACAAAAAGAAGGTGGAGACCATGCCTAGCATATTGTTCTATAAGCTTTCTATTTTCATTTGCAATACACCGTAGAGTTCTTTTTACATCTCTTAATACACTTACACCACATCATATTTGACGTCTGGTTTGCAAGGTTCTCTGCACTCCATAATGTATGTAAACAGTCGTTGGGTTTTTGTTTGGGGTTTGTTTTGTTTTGTTTTATTTTGTTTTGTTTTAGCATAAGTTTCATATGCAGCAATTTTATATTATGTTTTACATGTGAAATATTTTATTTAGTTACACAGAACATTAGGATTCATTTTGGCACAATTATAAAAACATGGAATATAGTTCTTGGGTCTTAAAGAAAGAGCTATGATAAAGATTCTAATAGCTGAATTCTTACACACATTTTTGTCTCTTTAGGATAAATTCCTAGAAACAAAACATACATTTTTCACATACTGCCAAATTGCTAGAGGGAGTGTAATATAATTGCCCTGTCAGCATTGTATTAAATAATTCTTTTATCCATACCATTATCAACATTAGACTTCTGCATTTTATCATCTTTGTCAGTTTGAAAGAGAAAATGGTAAGATCCAACTGATGTTTTATTTTCTCTTCCTTAATTATTACAGGGGCACAACAGTTTTTTATTATATTTTATTTTATTTGTTCTAATTAGTTGTACAATGACAGTAGAATGCATTTATACATTTTGATAGATCATACATAAATGGAGTATAATCTCTCATTTTTCTGATTGTACATATTACAGGATTACATTGGTCATGCAGTCATACATGTACATGAGGTAATAATGTTTGTTCATTATCATTCCTTTCCCAATACCCCTCTCCTTCCCTTCACTCCCCTCTACCTAACATAAAGTAACTCTATTCTTCCCTATCCACCCCCTACCCTCCTTATTGTGAATTAAATTTCAAGTATCAGAGAAAACATTTGGCCTTTGGTTTTTTGGGTTTGACTTATTTCACTTAGAATGATATTCTCAATAAATGTTGATGAGAATGTGGGGGGAAAGCTACACTCATACATTGCTGGTGGGAATGCAAATTGGTGCAACCATTATCAAAAACAGTATGGAGATTCCTCAGACTTAGAATGGAACCACCTTTTGACCCAGCTAATGCACTCTTTGGTTTATACCCAAGGGACTTAAAATCAGCATACTACAGTGACACAGTCACATCAAAGTTTATAGCAGCTCAATTCACAATAGCTAAACTATAGAACCAACGTAGGTGCCCTTCAACAGATGAATGGATAAAGAAAATGTGGTACATATACACAATGGAATATTACTCAGCCTTAACGAAGAATGAAATTATAGCACTTGCAGAACCGTTTTCATGTATCTTTTTAGCATTGATATTATTTCTTTTGTGAAATCCCACCCATGTCCACATTTCATTTTTCTTTCAGAGCTGATTATGTAGTAATTATTCCCCAAATAATGGGTCATATATCTCTCCCAATTTTTTCTTTCATTTTTAATTTTTAAATGTTTTAATTGCAGAGAACTTAAATTTTGTATTTTCTTTGTTGGCTTCTTTTATTGATATCATATTTAAAAAGAATCTTCACTTAGAGGCTATAGAAATATTCATTTATAGAAAAACTTTTTTTTGCACTTCTGAAGTATTTTTTTTTACATATTAATGCTTAATCTATGTGCATTACTTGGTATCAAATGTACTCTAGTTGTTACAACTTATAAAATTAAATGTCACAACAACATTTACTAAACAATGTATCAATTCATAATTTATTCAAAATTACAATACTATTTTAAATCTAATTTTTATGTGCTTATGTTTATTTCTATAATTATTGCTCTATTCCATAGAATTTGATCCTGAGTTTCATGTCACTATTATCAGTTTTAGTCACTATAGATTTATAAGCCATATTAATGTCTCAGAGGGCAATTTTCCTTTTATTATTCCCAACTATCTATTCATTCAAATGCATTTAAGAATTTACTCCATTTCTTGCTCTATTTTCTTTTTGTTTACCTGTTTCCTCAGAGTCTCTTTCTCCCTTTTCTCATGCTAACATCCAACTTCTTTTGATTCTGCTTTCACTCTTCCTACGATCTAGTACTTCTACATACTCTTTTCTTATTTCGTTAACAGTTACATCCTACACCCCTCCCTATCATCTTTCTCCACCATTAGACACTGTAGACCTCTTTGCAAATCTATTGGTTATATGGTAGATAATAATCGAACTCATTTTCTCTGTTTATTATGACAATACTGTTAATATCTTCATAGGTGCTATTTGGTTTAGTGCTGCATATCGTCTGTGCTGGGTGCTGCTAATATTGATCTCCCCCTTAAAGAAGAGGTTTTGGAAACCTGCAGGGTCACTATAAGACTTTGGAGGGAAACCGCAATAACCCAGATCCTCATTGTTAGAGGAGAAGATACGTGAACAACATGAGAAAACAAGGGAAGAAAGTGTTCCAAACAAACCAAGATTCTATATTAATAGAATCCAATGACAGCATGGTAGAAGCAATGTCAGAAAAGGAGTTCAGAATATACAAAATTAAAATTATCTACAAAACAAAAAATGAGATAAGAGAGCAAATGCAGGCAATGAATGATCACTCCAATAAAGAGTTGAAAGAGCAAATGCAGAAAGCAAAAGATCATTTCAACAAAGAGGTAAAGATTCTGAAAACAATACAAACATAAATCCTCGAAATGAAGGAAACAATAAATCAAATTAAAAAACTCAATGGAATGCATCACAAACAGAGTAATCACCTGGAAGACAGAACCTCAGACAAGGAAGACGAAATATTTAATCTTGAAAATTAAGTTGACCAAACTGAGAAGATGGTAAGAAATCATGAACAGAACCTCCGGGAACAATGGGACATCATGAAAAGACCAAATTAAATAATTATTGGGATTGAGGAAGACACAGAGACATAAATCAAAGGAATGAACAACCTATTCAATGAAATAATATCAGAAAATTTCCCAAATCTAAAGAATTAAATGGGAAATCAAACACAAGCAGCTTACAGGACACCAAATGTACAAAATTACAACAGACGCACATCAAGGCACATTATAATGAAAATGTCTAACATCCAAAATAAAGATAGAATTTTAAAGACTGCAAGAGAAAAGCATCAGATTACATATAGGGGGAAACCAATATAGATATCAGAGGATTTCTTAGTCCAGAACCTAAAATCTAGAAGGGCCTGGAACAATATATTTCAAGCTCTGAAAGAACATGGTTGCCAACCAAGAATCCTATACCCAGCAAAACTAACCTTCAGATTTGAAGATGAAATAAAATTTTTCCATGATTAAAAAAAAGTTAAAAGAATTTACAAATAGAAAGCCTGCACTACAGAATATTCTCAACAAAATATTCCATGAGGAGGAAATGAAAAACAATGATGTAAGTCAGCAAAGGGAGGAACTACCTTATAGAAAAATCCATTCAAAGGAGAAACCAAGCCAAGTTAAAAAGCAAAAATAAGCCCAAATGACTGGGAATACAAATCATATCTCAATAATAACCCTGAACGTTAATGGCCAAAACTCATCAATCAAAAGACATAGACTGGCAGAATGGATTAAAAAGAAAGACCCAACAATATGCTGCCTGCAAGAGACTCATCTCATAGAAAAAGGCATCCACAGACTAAAGGTGAAAGGATGGGAAAAAACCTACCACACACATGGACTCAGTAAAAAAGTGGGGGTTTCCATCCTTAGATAAAGTGACTTCAAGCCAAAGTTAGTCATAAGGGATAAAGAAGGACATTTCATACTGCTTAAGGGAAACATAAATCAGGAAGACATAATGGTCATAAATATTTATGCACCAAACAATGGCTCATCCATGTATGTCAAACAAATCCTTCTCAATTCCAGGAACCAAATAGACAGCAACACAATAATTCTGGGTGACTTTAAAACACCGCTGTCACCACTGGATAGATTTTCCAAACAAAAACTGAACAAATAATGCATAGAACTCAATAACACAATCAATAACTTAGACTTAACGGACATATATAGAATATTCCATTCATCAATAAGCGAATACACTTTCTTCTCAGCAGCACATGGATTCTTCTCTAAAATACACCATTTGTTATGCCACAAAGCAGCCCTTTGTAAATACAAAAAAATAGTGATACTACCTTGTGTTCTATCTGATCTTAATAGAATGAAATTATAAATCAATGATAAACTAAAAAACAGAAACTACTTCAACACCTGGAGACTAAATAACATGCCATTGAATGAACAACAGAAGACATCATGGAGGAGATAAAAAAAATTCATAGATAGAGGTAAATGAGAATGATGATACAACATATCAAAATCTCTGGGATGCTAGGAAAGCCATACGAAGAGGAAAATTCATTGCATGGAGCGCATTCAAGAAAAGAATAAAAAGTCAACAACTAACATTACATTGCAAAGCCCTTGAAAAAGAAAAACAGAACAACACCAAAAGTAGTAGAAAACAGGAAATAATTGAAATCAGAGTTGAAATCAATGAAATTGAAACAAAAGAAACAATTCAAAAAAATTGACAAAAAGAAAAGCTGGTTCTTTGAAAAAATAAGCAAAATAGATAAACCCGTAGCCACACTAACGAAGAGAAGGAGAGAGAAAACTCAAATTACTAAAATTCGTGACAAAAAAGGAAATATCACGACAGACACCATTGAGATACATAACATAATTAGAAGTTACTTTGAAAGCCTATTCTAAAACAAAATAGAAAATCTTGAAGACATTGACAAATTTCTAGATACATATGATCCTCCCAAATTGAATCAGGAGAACATACACAATTTAAACAGATCAATTTCAAGCAACAAAATAGAAGAATCCATCAAAAGCGTACCAACCAAGAAAAACCCTGGATGAGACAGATTCTCAGCTGAGTTCTACAAGACCTTCAAAGAAGAACTTACACCAATACTCCTCAAAGTAGTCCATGAAATAGAACCATTCCAAACTCATTCTATGAAGCTAATATGTTCTAATACCAAAACTAGACAAAGACACATCAAGGAAAGAAAACTTAAGACCAATATCTCTGATGAACATAGATGCAAAAATCCTTTAAAAAAATTCTGGCAAATCACATACAAAAACATATTAAGAGATAGTGGACCACAATCAAGTGGGGTTCATCCCAGGGATACAAGTTTAGCTCAACATCCTGAAATCATTAAATGTAATTCATTACATCAATAGACTTAAGGTTAAGACTCATATGGTTATTTCAATAGATACCAAGAAAATACAACACCTCTTCATGCTCAAAACACTAGGAAAAATAGGGATAGTAGGAACATACCTCAATGTTGCAAAAGTTATCTATGCTAAGCCCATGGCCAACATTATTGTTAATGGAGAAAAACTTCACGCATTCCCTCCAAAACCTGTAACACACGAAACTAAACTCAAAATGGATTAAGGACCTCAGAATCAGACCAGAGATCCTGCGAATTATAGAAGAAAAAGTAGGTCCAGATCTTCAACATGTCGGCTTAGGACCAGACTTCCTCAACAGGACTCCAATAGCACAAGAAATAAAAGCAAGAATCAACAACTGGGATAGATTCAAACTAAAAAGCTTTCTCTCAGCAAAGGAGACTATCAGCAATGCGTAGAAAGAGCCTACAGAGTGGGAGAAAATCTTTGCCAATCATACTTCAGATAGAGCACTAATCTCCAGAATTTATAAAGAACTCAAAAAACTCTACACCAAGAATGCAAATAATCCAATCGACAAATGGGCTAAGGAAATGAATAGACACTTCACAGAAGAAGATCTACAAGCAATCAACAAACATATGGAAAAATGTTCAACATCTCTAGTAATAAGAGAAATGCAAATCAAAACCACCCTAAGATTCCATCTCACCTCAATTAGAATGGTGATTATCAAGAATGCAAGCAACAACAGGTGTTGGCGAGGATGTGGGGAAAAAGGTACACTCATACATTGCTGGTGGGGCTGCAAATTAGTGCAGCCACTCTGGAAAGCAGTGTGGAGATTCCTTAGAAAACTTGGAGTGGAACCACCATTTGACCCAGCTATCCACTCCTTGGCCTATACCCAAAGGACTTAAAATCAGCATACTACAGAGATACAGCCACATCAATGTTCATAGCTGCTCAATTCACAATAGCCAGATTGTGGAACCAACCTAGATGTCCTTCAATTGATGAATGGATAAAGAAACTGTGGTATACATATACAATGGAATATTACTCCGCCATAAAGAATGATAAAATTATGGCATTTGCAGGCAAATGGATGAAATTGGAGAATATCATGCTAAGTGAGATAAGCCAATCTCAAAAAACCAAAGGTTGAATGATATCGCTAATAAGTGGATGAGGACACATAATGGGGGGAGGGAGGGGTTAGTGTTAGGGTTAGAGTTGGGGTTAGGGAGAGGGGCAAGAATGAAGGAAGGAAGGACTGTATAGAGGGAAAAGAGGGGTAGGAGGGGTGAGGGGAAGGGAAAAAATAACAGAATGAATCAAACAACAATACCCTATGTAAATTTATGATTACACAAATGGTATGCCTTTACACCATGTACAAACAGAGAAACAACATGTATCCCATTTGTTTACAATAAAAAAATAAAATAAATAAAATAAAATAAAACCTGGAACAAGACAGGGATGCTCTTTCACCCTTTCTATTCAACATCATGCTTGAAATACTAGCTAGAGCAATCAGAGAGATGAAAGAAATTAAAGGGATATGAATAGAAAAAGAAGAACTCAAGCTATCACTATTTACTGATAACATGATTCTATATTTAGAGGATCCAAAAAACTCCACCAGAAAACTTCTATAACTAATAAATGAATTCAGCTATATAGCAGGATATAAAATCAACACACATAAATCTAATGCATTTCTATTCATAAGTGATGAATCCTCTGAAAGAGAAATTAGGAAAACTACTCCATTCACAATAGCCTCAAAAAAATAAAATACTTGGGAATCAATCTAACAAAAGAGGTGAAAGACCTCTACAATGAGAACTACAGAACACTAAAGAAAGGAATTGAAGAAAACCTTAGAAGATGGAAAGATCTCCCATGTTCTTGGAAAGACATAATTAATATTATCAAAATGGCCATACTACCTAAAGTGCTATACAGATTCAATGCAATTCCAATTAAAATCTCAATGACATTCCTCATAGAAATAGAGAAAGCAATCATGAAATTCATCTGGAAGAACAAAAGACCCAGAATAGCCAAAGCAATCCTGAGCAGGAAGAGTGATGCAGGAGGTATCACAATACCAGAATTTAAACTCGACTACAGAGTAAATAGTAACAAAAACTGCATGGTATTGGTACCAAAATAGACAGGTAGACCAATGGTATAGAATAGAAGACAGAGACAAACCAACATAAGCACAGTTATCTCATAATAAACAAAGTTGCCAAAAATATGCAATGGAAAAAAGCCTCTTAACTAACGGTGCTGGCAAAAGTGGAAATGCATAAGCAGTAAAATAAATTAAACCCCTATCTCTCACCCTGTACAAAACTCAACTCAAAATGAATCAAGGATCTAGGAATTAGACCTGAGACCCTGCACCAAATAGAAGAAAATATATGCCTGAATCTTCATCATGTTGAATTAGGATCAGACTTCCTTAATAAGACCCCAAGAGCACAAGAAATAAAAACAAGAATCAATAAATGGGAAGGATTCAAACTAAAAAGCTTTTCCTCAGTAAAGGAAACAATCAATATTGTGAAAAAAGAGCCTACAGAGTGGGAGAAAATCTTTTCCACACACACTTCAGAGTACTAATCTCCAAATTTTATAAAGAACTTAAAAAACTTTACACCAAAAATACAAAGAACCCAATCAATAAATGGGCTAAGGAACTGGACAGATACTTCACAGAACAAGATACACAGGCAATCAACAAATATATGAGAAAGTGCTCATCATCTCCAGGAATTGGAGAAATACAAATCAAAACCACCCAAATATTTCATCTAACTCCAATTAGAATGGCTATTATCAAGAACACAAGCAATAATAAGTGTTGGTGTGAATGTGGGGGAAAAGGCACACTCATACATTACTGGTGGGGCTGCAAATTGGTGCAGCCACTCTGGAAAGCAGTATGGAGATTCCTCAGAAAACTTGGAATGGAACCACCATTTGACCCAAATATCCCACTCCTTGGTTTATACCCAAAGGACTTAAAATCAGCATACTACAGTGAGGCAGCCACATCAATGTTCATAGTTGCTCAATTCACAATAGCTAGATTGTGGAATCAACTTAGATGCCCTTCAATTGATGAATGGATAAAGAAACTGTGGTATATATACACAATGGAATATTACTTAGCCATAAAAAAGAATAA
Source organism: Sciurus vulgaris (assembly GCF_902686455.1). NCBI lineage: Eukaryota > Metazoa > Chordata > Mammalia > Rodentia > Sciuridae > Sciurus > Sciurus vulgaris. Next base: position 116,481,578 of record NC_136466.1, read on the forward strand.
AGTTATGGCATTTGCTGGTAAATGGATGGAGTTGAGAAAATCATGCTAAGTGAAACAAGCCAAGCCCAAAAAACCAAAGGCCAAATATTTTCTGTGATAAGTGCATGATGATACATAACAGGGCATGGGGTGGGGGGTGTCAGGGTGGGCAAAAGAATAATGGAGGAACTTTGGATTGTGTAGAGGAAAATGGGGCAGGAGGGGTGAGGGAAGGAAAGATACATGTACATGAATTGTGTGAATCTACATTGTGTACAACAATAGAAATGAAAAGTTGTACCCCATTTGTGTACAATGAATCAAAATGCAGTCTGTAAAAATAAAACAAAAAAGAAAAGAAAAAGAATTTACTCCATCAGTTTCTAAAAAAAAAAAAATAAGTATTATGGTCAGAATTATGTTACAACATTAGGATGATTTGGAAAGAATTGATAACTTTACAATTCAAGTAAATTATTTGTTTCAGAAAAAGCAAGATGTGTCTATTCAAGGTTTCTTTGTTGTCTCTCAATGCAGTCACTCTCTTCTCTTCGTATGTGTCATAAAGCATATCTGCTGTTAGGCGAATGGAATCTTCTCCTCCCTGCTCTATTTTACTACAGGTTGCCTTGATGCTAAGTCAGTGCACAGTCAATCATCTCCTCTGCAACTTAGCATTCAGAGGCATGGCCAGTCCTGAAGGCTCTGTCCAGGGCTCATCCTGAACAGTCCACTTCTCCCCTCCACCAACAACCTGCTGCAGGCACCAGCCATTTTCAGTTTAGTTTAGCTTTCTAACAGCTCCTCCTGCTCCTACATTTCCTCCTGTAATCCATATATGAATGTCAAACAGGAACAAATCCTATAAACCCCTGCTTTAAACCCTCCTGGGATTTCCCATAACACCTAAAAATCTTTATGTCTTACTCTAGCCAACACGGGTCTACAGGAGCTGAGCTCCACCTACTAAGCAGCCACCTCGTCCCTGCCACCCCCAGGTCAGGGTGTGCTCCACCACCCTTGCCTCCTCGCCTTTTCTCACGTAATTATTACCTCCTTTTGGCCTTTTGTATAGCTGTGACTTCTCCCTGGGATCACTTCTCACAGCTAGCTGCTCTTCTGATCATCCCAAGCTCACCTATTCCACAAGACCCTCCCTGGCCTTCCAATCTAAACTTGATCCCCTCGCTCTCATATCACGTTCTTCTATTTTATTTTCATATACATGTTTATCATAAAATTTTATTTATTTATCTGCCAATCTAGTCCTTTGTGTTTGGGGTATCATCTTCCCTCTACCTGTCCCTCCTACTTCCATCTCCAAAGGCAAGATTTCAGAACGGTCATAATCCTATCTTGAACACACTGAGCTGCTAGGGACTAGAATGCCGTAGTATGTGCTCAGAAAAAAAATTGTGGAATAAATTAATGAACAAACAAAGTCAGGTCTTCTGACTCATGATGAATATTGTTTGATGGAAGCAGCATACATTTTTACAAGACGAAACCCTATTGGCATTTCAGTCCTAGCCATTATTTAATATGAGTTCTTAGACAAAAGACACAAAGTCTAAGAATATTGTTTTCTTTATCCATCAATGGGGTGATTAGTAACTGCCTCACAGGATTGGTTTTGAGGATTAAATGAGAAAATACATACCAAGCAATAGCATAATGCCTGGCACACACTAGGTGCTCAAAATATGTTGGTGGTCTTTGCATTCCTCAGCTACGTTCACTTACTAACTTTACCTGTGTGGCCTTTCACAACTGGGGAGCTTGGAATTCACTGCCCAGAAAGACTTCTTATTAGATTAAACTTTCAAATTTGGTACAAATCTGGAAGTGTTACCACCTGGGATTGTTCTTTTTTGCAATGTTTTCCGAAATTCGGAAGGAATAGACATTTCAGCATGTTATTCCCTACCTTAATCTGGAACAGAAAGTCCAAGACAAGGAGAGTTGAACAAGTCAACAAATAACTGCCATTTTGCTACAAATCAACACAATTGGGGTCTATAATCTTAATATTGCATTAGGGGAAATTTTCATTGCTCAGATGTCACATAGAAGGTTGAAGTTATAAAAGGGGACATTAAACATAATCCCCAGAGGAAGATACAAGATTCAAATAAATCAATGATTATAGTTTCCTAGAGCAATTTCACTGAATTTCCATGAGCATCCAACATTGGGGAAGTACATAAATTAAACCAGGCTATAACGTCTGACACAGTAAAAGAAGTTCATTCTGAAAAAGGAAATGAATTCTTTGACCTTGACTATCAAAACACCACCATTGATGATTCCACACTTTCCTTTTACAATTTGAGAAGCAAGCCAATTTAGTTTCTTTCTTTTCTTTTTACACATTTAATATTTAAGCTCATGAACTTAGTTTTCCTGATTCTTAGGAGGGTTAGGTTGGTCACCAGAAAAATCAGTCATCTTTTTTGTGGCACACTCTGGATCATGGGTGGCCCAAGTTAAGATCAGGGATCACTGTGCTTGAAATACTATTTGGCAGGTAGTGGACACAAAATTACAGTTCACCCCCTGTTATGAAAAGGCTGTGTGTGTACGTGCTTATCTGTTTATTTTTTAAGCAAATATGTACCATATATTTTCCCAGCAAGTATTGGAGTAGAACCATCCAGCACCAGGCAGAGAAACAGTTGCAGCCAAAAACAAAGATTGAGATTGCCTTGTGCTGGGATTGTAGCTCAGTGATGGAGTGCTTGCCTAGCAAGCATGAGGCACTGGGTTTGATCCTCAGCACCACATCCAAAATGAAATAAAATAAAGTTATTATAAAAATCCACTTTAAAAAAAAAAAAGAGTAGACCATTTTTTAAAATTCCTGCTCCTTAATTTACTAACTGTGTGAAATGGGCAAATTTCTTCACCCCCGGACTTGTCTGTAAAATGACAATGATAATAATATCACCTACATCATAGGGGTGTAATGAGTATCCAATATACTAGGATTTGAAAGGAACTCAGAAAAGCCCATTAAATCCTTTGTTATCTCAACAAGAAATCAAGGGAGAATTTTCAGTGGTTTTTTTGTTTGTTTGTTCGTTTGTTTTTTATTTGTTTTATTCTCACCTGTGTTCTTAGGAAGGAGAGAGGTAAACCCTCCCTCCACCCTGGGTGGAGGTGATAGACAGGGACTTTTTTCACCATGTCTCACAAGGTCAAAGGAAAACTTGAGTCATCCACACATGTGAAATAATACAAATGACAAACACTGACATATGTGTATTAATCAGGGTCCTGCAGAGAAACAGAGCCTGTAGGAGAACTAGAGGTTTACATAGGGTTGGCCCTCCTTATCTATGAGTTCCGTATCCACAGATCAACCAACCGCAGAACAAAAACGTTCAGAGTAAAAGTTGCTTTCGTACTAAACATATACTTTTTTTTCTTGACATTATCCCCTAAATAATATAGTTTTACAATTGTTCACATAACAATTTCATTTTCTTAGGTAGTCTGAGTAATCTAGAAATGATTTAAAATATGTGGTGGGGATTGCATAAACCATAGGTATATAGGAAGCCATTTTATATAAGGAATTCTGACATCCACAGATTTTAATATCCTCAGGAAGTTCTGGAAGATATTGCAGGTATAGGTAAGTGCCCACCTGCCATCTGGAAGACGGAGGAAAACTGGTAGAGTAACACAGTCAGATTCTACAGTCCTGAGAAGCAGGAAAGGCCTGAGCACTGTGGAGTCTAAAGGCCTAAGAACCAGGAGCTCCGATATCTGAGGACCAGAGAAGAGGGACGCCCCAACTAAAACAGAGCATAAATCCACCTGTTCTCTGCCCTTTCTTCAATTTGGGACCTCAGTGAACAGGGTAATACCCACCTGCATTAGTGAGGACAGATCCTTACTCAAATTCAAATCCTAATCTTCCCAGAAACACTCTCATAGACCTACCCAGAAGGTTTTATCAGCAATCCGGGCACCTCTTAACCCAGTCACTTTAACACATAACATCAACCATCACAAGTGAAATGAATTAAAACTCCGGTCCAATTTGCCTTTAAAATCAAAGGAGAATGTGGAACTCGAGCCCTGGTTCTCTGGTTTCCAGGCCTACCTGCCACTTGCTGCTGGTGTTATGACAAATCATGTGTCCTCAAGGCACATGACTTAGTGGTAAGTTTCCATGCTTAGCAAAGAACAGAAGATCCAAGCCTTCAGCTAGGGGGCCACAGAGTCCAGAGGAGCAGAGCAAGGTGACATCACTCTAGTGCTCTCCAGAACACAAAGGCTTGGCAGGAGAGGAGCCGGGTGAAGAGCCCGGGAGTGTCAGTCGCCCGAGCCTGCCCTTGTGCCTACTGCCCTGCCGCCTCTCGCCTGGCACACTGAGTGCTGGAGGGCCTTCTGGAAACCTGAAAACAGCTTTCAGTGCAGCCCATGGGAGTAGGTCCTCTGCCAGAGAAAATTTAAACCAACCTTCTGAATGTCCTTGACCTGATTTCAAAACAGGCTTGTGACGGGGAAGAGGGAATACAGTTATCACCCTAACCCCAGGTGCCCACTAAAGAGGACTCTGGACCAGGCTCCATTGTAATAATGAATAGCCACAATGAAAGAGCATGAAAGAGCAGAGAAAATAGAATTTTACAAGGCGGAGAGGCAGTAGGGACATGGCATACTGATCACTGTTCCTCAGGACACACTATGGAGAAAAATTAAGTCTTTAACCTCTGATGGCTTCCTGTGGCTAAGCCACAGAAATCTAATTGAGAGCGTACCATCCACAGAGATCTGCTGTCTGTTCTGGCTGGCTATAGAATCATATTATTATAAGCCTCTGATTCAATTACTGTCAGAAACAAATCACTGTTGCTATTGTATCATTACATAGACTGTGTATCCCCCACATGCTTTCCTCCTCTTTATTTGTCTTCCCCCCATTATCTACAGCAAGCAGTTGAGACAGAAGCCTCATGTACTCTCAAGGTATTCTTGTTGGTTCTGGACAGTTTTCCAAATGAGTTTGTATTTCCACTGGAGAAAAGACCAAACTGAGAGCCAGTACAAGGGACAGAAGGATGAATCCTTCGTCTGGAATTACATTATATTGGAGTATTGTTTCCTTGGGGTTGGTGAAGAAGTTGGAACCACAACCACTTCTCATAATGAGTGCTCGCTGCCTGTTATATCCATCCATTGTACATTCTGAGATAGGACAAGCGTACCTTTCAATTGGTTCAAAAAAAAAAAAAAAAAAACAAAAACAAGTTCCAATGTATCTGCAACTTAATCGTTGTTGTGTTAAACCTCCATCTCTTCTTATCAGGAGAGTCCCCCTGTGAAGTCCCACCTCCTCTGGGGACTTCTCTAATTCTTCCAGAACAGAAAGACGTGACCTAGCTTTCTCCTGCTCAAACTAGCTTCTCTGTCCAGTGCTTTCCTCTCTCCTGTCACCTCCAGTTGCAACCATTTCCCTACAGCTCTACCTCACCCATCTTGAACTTGAAACCCTAGCACCAAGATCAGTGTCAGGTGGTCAAGAAATTTTCTCTGAATCAATGACTGGGTGAATGAGCCAAGGACTGTAACGGAAGAGTTGGGAAACTTCAGAAACACAGGATGTTGATACCTACTAGAACACTTGACTCTCTCTCCTTGGGTGTCCAGCTTAGGCTGTATTGCAAATAGAGGACAATCAAAAAAAAAGTGATACTTCTGAATTGGCCAAAAATTGCTTGTATTAACTTAAACCTCTACAGTCTACAGATGATGTAGGCCATGCAGGTAAAATTTAATAGCTGATATATTCTAAAAATTCATCTGCAAGTGTTTCTCAGTCTCAAGGAAATGATGATAGTGATGATAATGATAATCAAAACAGCCAGTAGGAGATAATACACATTAATTGACCACAAACAATAATGTTAACAGTTGGTTTTACTTTGATCACATCCTTTTTCTGGGTGTTAGACAGTGGCTTTGTGGTTATTTAATATATTGTTAAAATATTCATTATATTGTTAAAAATGTTGAGTCACATAAACTTTGAATCAAGAATTATGATCAATGATGAGTAAATTCTCTATACCTAGAGGTTAAAAATTTAAAAGAAAGAAAATTTTCCTACAATGTGTAATCCTCAGTTATAATATCTGCATTTAATAGCACTTCAACTTAAATAGCACTATTTCCTATTCCACTTAATGATTTAAATTTTTGTCTAAAATTTAGTGAAATCTGTTAATATTGAAGGTGGTAGAAATATAAAGCTCAAAATCTGTAAGTAGGTTCAATATGCAATAGTAGGCTTTGATTATAAGAACAAGTTCTGCTTGTAGGAACATTATGAATTCACAACCTATTTTAATCTACACAGAAACTACGTTCAAACAACAACAAAAAGCACAGGGTTCCACGATATGCAGACACAAAACTTAAAAGAAAAACTTGTGGAAACCAATTCAATCTTATTTTCTCTCATTTATGAGCAATGTCCCTAGTTGTCATAAAATCTAATCCTGGTTAAAGTCCAATTCAGAGGACAGAATTGAATTAACCAATATTCCAGCAACAATAAAAAGAATAATAACCAAGTGATGACTTACACTTGCATAAGGCTGTAGTGTTTTCATGACATTAAAACCCGTATTTGTTACCAATGGGAGGACTCACTCTGCAGGCAGCCAGCAGAGCGGAGCGCCCTGTCCAAGCTGGATAAATAATCATCAGTGACAGTGATTGCGTTGACAAGGCCTTCCACTGTGCTCTGCGTCATTGACTGGGTTCAGCATGAAATTCGACCATGAGCACTTCTCCTGAATACTTACCTAAGGAGACCAACACAATTAGCGGTAATGAGAAGGCAATTTAAATAAAGAGGGCATTTTACCCTGTGAGGTTTTAATGGTGCCTAAGAAGAGTCAGTTAGTTTCAGGATGAGAGTTAACTCTGAATACAAGAGGATTTTGAATAATAAAGACAATACTATTTTGTTGTGTGTTATTTGAGGGAAATCTAGGTCACAATTGAAACCTGGGTTCTGAACAAGTACCATCCTTGTTGACTCTAGAACAATTTTCAAAGATAGGTCTCATGGATCTGATAAGAAGCTCCATAACTTTGCGAAGTGTAGCTCATGGAAAGGGCTTTACTGGGAAAAATGGGTGCACAGCTAGGGTCACTTGTTGTCCCCATGAAGAAGTGGGCCTTGCAAGTTATACAGACAGGCAGGATAACTAACATTCCAGTAAAGGAACCCACACCTCTGTCTCTATCTGCACCTTTTTAAGGGCAAGCATGCAAAAATGACTTCATTGCAGGGAATATAGACCCCTGCATGCCAGGCAGTCTAGGCTGAGATGCTGGCTGAGAGCAGCTGAGCTTGAGCACAGCACCTCCCTCTGGGAGAGGGAAATCCCCAGTACAGCTGAGTCATTTTCAAGGCCACCCAGAGTTGGCACCTCAAGTCATTTGCAATACCTGTTCCTTGCATCACAATATTTCATGTGAAATTTTGTGAACAACTAGGAAATAAAGTCACAGAAACCTGAATTCTCTGCTTCCCTGAATGTCATTCTTATTAAAATGATCCTGTTAGAGTTCACATCAAATAAAAGCATTTCTAGTCTTCCTGTACAAGAGGGCATTCTTTCTTTTCTTAGAAGTAAGCATACATATTTCTCTAGAAAGCGATAGTAAATTCTTTCCTTTCTTCAGTTTTGTAACCTATTAATCTAGGACTGATACAAAACAAAAGCGGTGGCATTGATCACATTTGTCTTCAAAGTAACTCAGTTCTGTGCTTTTGTCTCTCTGTTCAGCTTCCAAGGCTCTCAGGCTGTCCACCTGGATTTCTACTTTGGGTGCTAAGTTCCCAGCCTAACCTTTTGCCAGCAAAATTTACCTGCTTTGAACCCTGTTCTCTAACAGCAAATGAGGATTTGATATGCAGACAACTCTATTAAACTTTTTTTTTACTATCTAGTGTGCAGTGAAGAGAGGGACTTAAGAAGTAAAGAAAATTCTGTGCACTCCGAGATAATACTTCGGTTAAAGAAAACTACCACATTTCTTTTGTCCTGTGGCCATTTTCTCATTTGGATTCAGTTGGGCTTTCTTCCAGATACGAGGTCAAATTGTGACAGCTGTGTGAACTCTCATAAAGAGACTTGAAAATACTTGAAGTCCTTTGATTCAGCTCCTATCAGCCTTCTATCCTGATTTGTATTTCCTAGTTCTTCGATGTTACATTTTATCATTCCCTTGTGGTATGTGTTATTGGTGCATGCCACCTCATTTTCTTTATGGAATGATGTTGTATATAATTAAGTCAGTAAAGCATGCACTCCCTCATAATTGGGTTTGGGTGTATATGAATCTCAAACATGGAGCCACATTTGATTAGCTACTAATCTAACTGGTTTGATTAGCTAATATCTAACTGGTTATTTATAATGTCAAAACAGTGTACTGACGTTGGAGTCAAAATTTTTCAGTTAGACTCCTGACACTGTGTTGGTAAGTTTCCCTAAATTTTCCTTTTCCTCTCTTGTTTCTCTGTATTGGAAGGGGTTGAACCTCATAAAAAGAAATGCAAAAGGCATATTCCACAACAGATTATCAAAGACTGCAAAATCTTGGCAACCCTTTACTGTCAGGGAAAAACTTTAAAAAAAAAAAAGAAAAGAAAACGATATACCATATTGAAATAATTTCTGAACTGATTAAATGCCAAGATAAGGTATGACTCTTCAGTCTCATTAAGAAACCAACTGCTGGCCAACTATGCAAACCTCTTTTATGAGACCTTTTAATATTCCTTAAACAGAGTCTCCTAAAGTTTCTAAAATAGATTGCTTGACCCTGAGCCCAAATCAACAAAATTTTCTCATGTTTCCCCGCAAGCCCTGCAGAGTGAAGGCCTGATAGCCGGATGTGGGCATGACACAGGAAGTACAGTGTGAGCTGCACCACACAAGCCGGGGAATGTCTGCAGCCCTGGGGAATCAAGCAGGTACCTGTCTGCTCTTCCTGTGGTCTCCAAGAGCTGGGAACTAGACCAAGTCGCCCCATATTTCAACTGAAGCAAATCATTAGCAAAACAAGCAAATGGCAAGGATGCCTTTGGAATAAGCAGGTGGCATTTTTTGACAACAAAAATACTGAAGACACAATTTATTGGCTGGGATATAAACAACACACCTTTATCACTGAAAGCAAAGAAGCCTTTCAGCTGGCAGTTGGTCCAAGTCTTCTGATTCACTTCTCTATGTGCAGCACTTAAGACCCTTTGGAATATGTATGAATGAATAAATGAATAAATGAACAAAGCAACAAATAAACAAATGACACATCCCTATCAATATTTCAGAACCATTAGAGGACACAATTAGAAACTTCAACATTAACCCCAAGTCTTCTGCTCTGTCAAAAGGCTTCTTACTTGCTATTACTTCTATATTAATCAGCCTCCAGCTCATTCAAGATTTATCATCAGAGAATCAGGTTTTTTCCATTCTTTATCAAATTAGGAATTCAATTCCTTTGTGACGCATCTCTCTGGGATTTATAATAACTTTTTTCTTCTTCTCAAATATGTGTCGCCTTCAATTCTGATAGCCATGGGACACAGGGGATCTTTCCTTAATTTTTAAAAATTATCAAAGTGTCTGGATTTAATGCAATGAGCCAAATAAATCACTTAGATTCCTGATGAACTATGGGACATGGCATCAAAATCAAGTGTTTCATAAATACAAAAGAACTCTATGTCTCTGAAGGAGCCCAATCTAGGACAGGGTGGATGGCAAAGCCCGCCTCCTCCCCACACACCATCACCCTGCACACATACTCTTTCCTTTCACATAACTTCCAAGCTGGGCACAGAGGCATCTCTGCAAAATCTAGGCTAAAAACCACCATCCTAAACATAATTTGATTAGAAAGTCTAACAATAAATACAGAGTTCTTTTGAATACTTCAGAAGTTGTCGATATTGCAATTGGCTCATATTTTGCTAGCACGTAGGCACACTCCTGGGAGTCACATGTTTTCATTAACATAATTTCTCCCAAGTAATTTGGTTGATTTCTAGATCATGAGTTGCATTTCCAGCTGAGCCAATCCCTGTGCAGTATGAATCATATGGGAGATATCATAACTATGATGTTCACGGGCAACTTGCCTGCCTTCCCCAGGTAGTAGGTATGGGGTAAATCCATTAGTTTCCCAGGCCGCCTGCTCTGTGGATGAAAAATGAGATAGAAGTTGATAAAACTTATGTAATGGACTGGGAGTATGACTGAATGATGGAGCAAGTGCTTAGCATGCATGGGGCCCTGAATTCAATTTCCAGCATATATATGTGTATATCTGTATGTTATGTGTGTATTTTCCTCTTTCCTTTCTTCTGTCTTTCAATCAGGTACACATTATTTTATCAGATTTTATCTGAAAACAATAATGAAATGACCTAGACTTCTCTCTTTCCCTTCCCTGCATTTTTCTCCCTAGAATAATTTCAAGGTTTAATTCCTGATTCTGTCACATAGTGTCTTCACAACAGTTGACAAGTCATTAAACTTCTTGGAACCTCACCTTGAGGATGAAGATGTGCTAACATTGTATGATTCAGAGAATTGCTCTGGAGATGGAATAAGTGAGCATCAAAGTAAAATTCTGGGCATTTCTACTTTTTTTGCATTAAATCAGCTTCCATTCCGTGACCTTTCTTCAAGAACAAAATTCATTATATCAACACCCCCTCTTCAATGTACACACTTGTGATATATTAGCTTTTCATCTCTCTGTCAGTAACTGGATACCCTATGCACATACAGAATACACAAACATGAAAATGGTCACTTTCAATAACAACGGTAGTGGCATTAGGAAGTCACACAATAGACATGTTTTAAAGCAAAGAATTCTTTTCCACAGAGTATTAATTTACTAACTTTCTACACATTGAGTTCCCAAAGCAGTCAAGACATCTGTGCCCCACAGGCTTCACGTTTCCTCTAATGGGGCTCTAATTGTTTTTGCATAAAGGCCCCTAGTGTGCAAGCTCTCTATGTAAAATAAAAGTGGATTGAGGAACACACAACTTGACTCGCCATTCTGATATCTACAATGTTATACTCCAGAAGATACCAGGAAAGATATGGTTAGGATTTACCATATTTAATATTTAATATACATTTTTAGCAAATGGTAAAATTCTTGTTTGAATTATAAGAGAATCAATCACAAAATTCCTCTCTCAAAAACACAAAAATTCTATCACTCCCCACATTTACTTCTTAAAATGATTACAAACACACCCACACAAACGTGAACATATGCATACACACACACACACACACACACACACACACGAGCGCGCACACACACACACACACACAGTAAGCACTACACATTCACACTCCAGGCTTTCCATACAAAGTACTTTCTGTGTGAAAGGCTCTTCACTTTTTTTTTTTTTTTTAAAAAGAACTTTAAACTGAGGTGTTTTAAGAGCGCCACCTTGTGGTAGTGAGTAGTTTCAAATTAATGCATCCAGCATAACAAGTCTTCAGCCACCTTTTCTGGACTATTTTAAGTTGTTTTTTTTTTTTTTGTTTTTGTTTTTGTTTTTTTTTTTCATTAGTATTCATTTATCATTCCTTGGCATTAGTGTTACTGAAGAAGATAAATTTTTCATTAAAACAAAGTAGGCCATTACAAAAACTAACAGAAACGCATTCTTGTGAGCAGAGCTGCAGAACCTGTATACTTAAGGACTTACCCCTCTTCAGGGAACAGAAACACAGCTGAAGATCAACCAGAGGTTCATGAAGATGCAGAATGGGAGAGCAGAATCCATAGTGGACTCATTTAAAGTGTTTTGACTGAATTTTCCTTTTTTATTTGCCACATTTTCTGCCTTGCTACCAGTCTGAGAACCAGCAGCTCAGCAGAAAAGGCAAACACTTCTCACAAACAATGGAATATTAAAGCCATTGATATTCTTCTCACAGTCCCAGAGCCACAGCCAGGTGCTAAAGGAATCGACTGCTTATGAAGAAATAATCAAATATCCCTTCCTTCTTTCCTTCCTCCTCATTTCTGCTGCCTCACTATAGCTACCAGCACTCTCCCCAGGGACCAGAGTGATACTTGGAAAATATAGTAATAGTGCATTAGGAACTTATGCCCAGTTGCAGGTCTGGCCAGTTGACCACTGAAACAAGTAACCACATGGATCTTTTTTAGATTTAGATCATTAAATCCTATCAAAAACTCCACTCAGCCTTTCTTTGAAAGTCCTTATCTCTTTGAACTTTGAAACAAACTGTGATGTGAACTCACATGGTGAACAGCAAGAGAGAAGAAATGAAGAAGAATGATGGTCAGAGAAGATACACTCATTCATCTGAACAAGAGTACCCAAGCTGCCCTTGAAGTAGAGCCCCTCGGGGAAGGTGACCTCCTAATTTAAAGCCAAACCAAGGTACACATACACATGTACACACATACATCCTCACAAGCCCCAGAGCAATCATTCAGCCCCTCGGCTAAGCATAGGGTTTCACCAAACTCCTTGCATTGACCATCTATGGAAAAGACACTTGATTTCTACATCCTCAGACCTGGAACTAGATCCCAGAGATAGGAGCACAGCATAAAGAATTAAAAAATCAAGTTTTGTGGAAGACAAAATTGAGGGAAAACAATCTTTGTCTTCTATTGACAACTTTGGTTAACAGAAACAATAGCTTTTCACTGACAGATAACCATTGAGGGTAAAAACATGTGTACAATTCTGAACTCAACTGTGGGGAGGATGAGACAACTGGAGATCCCACAGGAAGCTCTCAGAGGACCATTGAAATCACCAATCCCAATATATAATCCCATGAGTATAGGGTCTTGGAGGCCTGCCACGGTCAGACATGCCTTCTAGCTGACCTTTCCAGGTCTGACCGACTCCCAGCCAGACTGTGAAGACTGTGACTGAGCAGTGAATTCCGGTTCCTTCCTGGTGACCCTGTACTACTTTCCAGTAAGTTCTCCCATGGTACAATGGTTTCTTTATCTGTACAGGAAGGGGATTTGTGATTCCTTCTGGAAACCGGAGAAGAGAGGGTGCCAGGTCCACTCTCCTGGCTGCTGGCTCAGAGTCTGAGCATACACAGGCCTGGAAGGAAGCCTGGTCATGCGGGGACTGTGATGCAACAGCGTCTCACCACCAGGCCGGGTAACGCCTTTAACTCTCTAATACTCAGTAACCTTTTGGTGACCACCAAGCAGTGATCCAACTACAGCTCACAGGCTGAATGAGGCCTATACCTATGTGTCTGTAAATAACCTTTATTGGAGCAGAGCCACACTCGCCATTCCAGTATCCCAATATGGTTGCTCTCACACAATAGCAGGCTAAGTACTGCTACAGACACCATCAGCCTGCAAAGCCTGAATTGTTCAAGGTGTGGCCCTTTATAGAAGCAGTATGCTGGCCTCAGTTTCAACAGAAGGAGCATTAAGGGAAAACACTGTGGTGACCTGAAGGACCATGAGAAGGGACACCAAAGGCCTAGGCTTGGCTTCTGGTCCTGCTTCTGCTAGAAACCATCTCTGTACACAGCTCCTGAGTGAATCTGAGTATCTCTTCCAGCTGCAAAAGGTCCAAGAGTTCTGTGATTTTAGCAATCACAGAATGCACAGGGGTTCAGAGGTCAACTTTGCTACCAAATACTTTCAATTTCCAAAAACTGTCCAATGACTATGGTATTTAAAATAATTAGGTTAGAAGACCTTGTGCTTATAAAGAAGGAGGCAAACACTCAGGCATGCAGACACATGCATGCAGTCTCATACACTGACACAGACACACACGCTGGGGCAGGCCATGGAGCACACTGGTATGAGCATAGGGTTTCCACCTAAGCTCCATGGGTGTGAGAAACACATGTGTCTCAAGGGGCCTCAGCACTTGCCCCAAGAAAACTGCTGCATCGAAGGTCTCACCATCTGTACAGCTGTGATCAAAATATTACTATTCAGTTACCATCTAAGACACAGCTGTACAATTACGGAGACATGGTTTTACAAAACTAAGCAATTGTGTGAGTGTGTCTCCCAATTGAAGAAAGAAGAATGTCTAAATCACAAATCACTTCACATTTTATGCACATTTACATACAATATAATGAATGCTATCCTATTTATTTGTTTTCCATACCATCTTCATTTATGTCTTTTTGTGAGACTTTTCGTTTCCAAACATGGCTAAATTTAAGAAAAATTTAACTGAGTGAAGCTGATTGAAATTAGCTGTCTTAGTCTGGGTTCTTCCCAAAAGCAGAGTCAGAGAAAAAAATACTTTATTTGGGGAACCAGCTCAGGGGAACAGGAGTAGAGAACCAGGCAGACTGAAAGAGGGACTGGGGGAAGCCAATCCAAGTGTCCTTTATTGAGCTGGTCACTAATATGAGCAACTGAGGCTCCCTCCTCCTGAGCTGCTGTGAGCGGCCCCGTAGCGTGAGCAGGGGCACCTTCCTGGTGCACCTTCCTGAGGGATGCTGAAGGGAAGTATTTATCTAACTCTCACTATTGCCCTACGGGGTTTTCATTCACTCTCACTTGCAGTGTGTGCATGAAACAGAGTAGTTGACCTGGTTTCCACAAGGTCAGAAACAACCTTAGAGAAAGCCCATGTCAGAAAGCTAAAGAGTTTCATGATGCAGCTAAAAAGGGAGCTGACAGATCACCACTGCACACCGCATTCATGGCTGGAGTCAGAAGGCAGACTGAGCATGCGTAAGGAAGGGCACAAAGAAGTGCCGCGCACACTGTGTAATGTTTAAATTTTACCATTCCATCCTCCCAACACACCACCAGTGCTAATAAATCCCACCCATGTCATGGCTGTAAACAAACTATCTTAATGCCCTCAGATCAATACTGTCAGCAAATATGAGGACACAGACAGATTCTCCTACCTCCCTTGGATGAGTAGCAGTGAATGGAAATTCCCATAGGAGAAATCTGCAGAAAGAGAGTGATGTCTTAAAGGTGTTTCAAAGGATCAGTGGGAGTCTTCAAGGAAGTAATGCAAAAAGGAAGAATGAATCTCCTATGCATAGCCCTCCAGATTGGAGAGGTTAGAATGCATGCAGGAAAATATAGGGACTTCGGAAAGGTTGATATAAAAGTGGGGGAGGATCGGGTTGTAGCTTAGTGGTGGAGCACCTGCCTCGAGCATCCGAGGCACTGGGTTCAATCCTCAGCAGCACATTAAATACATACATACATACATACATACATACATACGTACATACATACATACATAAAGGAATTGTGTTCATCTACGACTAAAAATTAAAAAAATAATACTAAAGTGTGTGTGGGAAAATGGGCAACCTTGGGTTTGAAGAGGTAGGCGGTATGCCATCCTGAGCATGCTGGACTCCATCTTACTGACAAGAAATGATCATGGGAGGTTGTGAGAAGGCTGGAAGTATTCAGTTTTCTTCTAAGGAAGATAACTATGATAACATTCTGGAGTTTAGATCATCTCAAAGGAATTTCAGAGGTAAATTAAATTTGGTGTATCTTGATGATCCCAAGATTAAAATAATTCAGCTCTGTCAAACATTTCAATGCACAGAATATACAATAATCTGTTTCTCTGTAAATGTACAGGATAATATGGCTAAATTTAACAAAAGCTAAATGAAAACCACAGCAAAGTTTCATCAAAGCAGACTTTGGTAAGAGTTCATGTCTGTTATTTATTATTCAGTGTCCACAGTGGCTTACAATGCAAGCCTAGAAATAATTTAAGCCACTGGTCACTGCACTGGTCTTTTATTTTTGTGAGACAATATGACAATTTAGGAAGACCATTGCCAAAGTTGTAGACTTTTCCTGCCCTATTGAGAAGAAATATGTTATTTGGGGGTTTTGTTGAGAGCATAAATAATGAGCAACCAATAAACAAAATAGACTTCCTTAACTTAAACTTGTCCAAAGTTATCAATTATATGGGGTTAGGGGGTACTAGGGAAAAGATAAACCCTTCCAGGGCACACCTGTAGTGGCTAGGTCTCACCTCCGAGTAGTCTATTCAGTTCTCAATGAATCAATCCATCAAATGGACTAATCCACTAATAAGGTGGAACCCCTGTGATCCAATCATTGCTCACAAACCCCACTTCAGAACCTTACTGCCCTGGGGACAATGCTTTCAACACATGAGTTTGGGGAGGGAATGCCAGGCTTCTCCGATGCCTAGGTGGATTCTGTATCTTGGTTTTTGTGAAAAGGACTGCAATGAACATGATAACACAGCTGTCTCTGATATACTGATTTTTATACCTTTGAACATGTACCCAGGAGTAAGATTGCTAGGTAGTTTGGTAGTTCTATTCTCAATTCTTCAGAAGGCTGTGTACTATTTTCCATAATGACTGTACTGATTTACATTCCCATTAGTGGTATATAAAAGTCCCCCTTTCCCTGAATACTCTACAGTATTTCCCTTTTTTTTTTTTTTTTTTTTTTTTTTTTGGTAACTGCAATTCTAACTGGAAGGGGATGATGACATCTCATTGTAGTTTTATCTTCTCTGATGATTGATATTGAGCATTTTTCATAAAATGGTTAGTCATCTGTACATGCCCTTGTTTTAATCAGCTTTTTTTGCTGCTGTGACCAAAGACCCAACAAGAAGAAATTTTAGAGGAGGAAAAATTTATTGAGGGGATGCTCATGGTTTCAAAGGTCTCAGTCCATAACAGCCAACTCTTCCTTGGGACTCCAGGTGAGGCAGAACGTCGTGGCAGAAGAGTGTGGAGGAGAAAAGTGGCTCAAGACATCACACCAGGAAGTGGGTGGGGGGAGAGAGAGAGAGAGAGAGAGAGAGAGAGAGAGAGAGAGAGAGAGAGAGAGGAGGGGAGGAGAGGACAGGAGAGGAGAGGAGAGGAGAGGAGAGGAGAGGAGAGGAGAGGAGAGGAGAGGAGAGGAGAGGAGAGGAGAGGAGAGGAGAAGAAAGTGGGCATGCAAGGGTCAATCCTCACCAGGACAAAATATAAACCCAAAGGTACACCCCAGGGACCCACCTCCTCCAGCCACAACCTACCTGCCTACAATTACCACTCAGTTAATCCCTTTCAGGGGATGAATTCACTGATTGGATGAAGGCTCTCATAACCCAGTCATTTCACCTCTACGCCCTCTCGTATTGTCTCACACATGAGTTTTTGGGGGACACCTAATATCTATATCATAACAGCCCTTTTGAGAAATGTCTGTTTAGGTCATTTGTGGAGATCCCTTTTCTACTGCTAGTTTCTAAACAATGGTGGATTTGATGACATAAAAATTATAGTTTTATATAAACTACTTTTACCAACCCAAATATTGCAAAACAAATATTGTGACATATTAATACACATGCTTCTTTTAGTCAATCCACTAAATATCAAGATCTGATGGTGGATGTAACTAGCATAATTTTAATGTAGTGATAAGCATGGATGATATTTTGGAATATCTGCAACGTTGTCAGATTACTTGCATATATATTAATAATTTATAGTGGCGACCAATTTAGTGTGCTGATAATCTGCTGTAGTTTATTGTCAAATAACAACTCATGTATACAGGGATTGGGAATATAGCTCATTAGTAGACCACTTGTGTAGCATGTGCAAAGCCCTAGTTTTGATACCCATCGTAGCAAAAACAAATAAAATAAAATAATGAATGTATATGCTAACACTCAGTGACACTAAAGATATCATTTATGAATTCTCAGTTAAACCTGCCAGCTATACTTTCAAAGTGTGGACTTTATGTTCAATCCATTTCCCAGAAAAAGAATGGAAGAAAGGAAGGAAAAGAATTCTCAGGTCTCCATAAGATGGAAGTTGTGATTTTCAAATTATTTGATTAAAAACATGCATAAATAACTAAAAGCTGCACCAAATCTATAGATGCTTAGAGATATTTGATTTATACACCACAACACCAGCTGCATATATTTGACCTAGAATAGTGTCCATGTGCTCACACATGCAAGACCTTGTATTTATCCAGACCACAGACAACACACCAAGCACATGAGAATTTGAAAGGTTGTTTTTTTAACACTCCTGGGTTGTAATTGGGAAAGTAATATAAAGTGACATATAAGTGATGGACTAGTTTCTCTAAGTGATCCTGAACAAACAGACTCTGTTTTCTCATCTTTAAAATGGGTATTACAAATTATTTTCACCTCATAAGATTCCTGACAAGCAAAATAATCCAAAGACATGTTTTTCCAAACTGCAGGTCGTGAACTACTTAGTAGGACATAAAATCAATTAGCATTTCACAACCAGCATTTTTGTAAAGAAATAGAATAAAATGGAAACTACCCGAGTGTCAGACATGGTAAAGGTAAGTGTTGTTTTGTGAAACTTTAACTCCAAATATATTTGTGTAGCTTGGTCTGGCTTTACGAAATAAATTATTTTATTATGACTCATAAAAAATTTGTTCTAAATACTGAAATGAAACATGTGACGTTTGTAATAGAAGGCATGGCACTTAGCAAGCTATTGTGAGTGACCATTGGATCCCTGGTATCCCTAGGCGAGAGTCACTGGCTGCTCTCACTAAGGATGGGAATTGCTGGTTAGGAATATGGGGGACTCACCTTTTCTTCTTTCTTTCTTTCTTTTTACTTATTTCTGCACTAGGGATTTAGCCCAGAGGTTTGTGTATGCTAGGCAAGGGGACCAGCATTCAATATAATACTATAGCCCTACGGAGGAACCAGAACAAACGATTCCGCAGAGAGAGAAGAGAATGAAAACATGATTCCAGAAAAACAGTGTAGTATTTGATTTGGCTTACCTCAAGAGACAGCTCGAATACTATCTCTGTAAAGCCCTGGCCATGTGACCTTACACATATTATTTAACTTCTCTGGGCTTCAGCTCCCTAAAAATGCGGACAATAACAACAGCTTCTTCATAGGGCTGTCCTAAGAATTAAGTCAGTTCAAGGTTATAAAGTGCTCCGTATGCCCAGCACATAGTAAGTGCTCAAAAAGCGTTAGCTGTTGTCACATTTACTAGCATTATTGTTATTATTACTGCTACGAGAATAGACTAACCTACAAATAAAGACCATTTTTCTGTTTTCATTCTTCTGTTTCAAATGATTTTTATCTTTGAATGTTATTCCTGCAGCAGAACAAAGAAGGCTGCAAACAACTACAAGCTTTAGGGACTCCTTTATATATTGCCACCTACATTCTTCTTTTCCCTGGGATCTAAGGCATTTTTCCAGGATCATTTTTTTATTTTCCTATGTTGTGTGGCTGGCAGAGGAGGTGTGTGTGTACAAATGCCCACATCCTACTCATATGCTGAAGTTTACATGAAGAGATTCAAAGATGCTAAGCCCAGCTTTCTGGATGTGTTAATTCTTGCTTCCGTGTGGAAAAAAAACATATGCAATCGATGCAACTTGTGCAAAGAATAGTTGGGCTTTTTTCATATTCAGAGACACACTGACTTCTGAATTAAATTTGGGATTTGATACGCCAGAGCCCAGTCCCCTGACATTGCCTGGTAACCGCCTGGCTGAAAATAGACTTTCTGGATGACCGCTGAGTTTCAAAATCACATTACCCTTTTGTCAAGTCACGCAGCAGGTAAACACTGGAATAATTTAGAACCTCAACATCAGGGAAAAGCACGTACTCTGGAGAGGAATTAGCCTGGCCAAGGCTGTGGTTTTTTTCTTTGCCTTCCCCTTGCCCTGAAAGTGTCTTTTAGAATTGTGAAGTATCCACCATCCTTGGACTCACTGTCCTGTTATGGCTCGAAGGCAAAAAAGGCTCAGAACACCGTCCACCCTGACACCCCACCCAAATCCCTGCATTCAGAGTCTCCTCTGCATCTTCCAAGGCAAGAATTGCTGATCCAGAATAAATCAATGGCCTGGCCCAGGGAGCTGGACAGACTCTTACAAGAATAAATAACAGCAACCAAAAGAAAACCCAAAACAGATTATAGCATAGATGGATTTTTTTTCAACATTTTTATATGAAAATGTTCCAAAACAAAAGGTGATAGACCCGGAGAACAAACATCTACAAACCTTCCACCTAGACTCAACAATTATTCATATTTTGGCATTTTTGGTTTATCTACATATCATTTTGATTGTGTGTGTAAGATACCATGACATTTCACCACCAAATATTTAAGCACCTGCCTTCTCAGAATAAGAAGATTCTCCCACGTAAGCTTAATGCCACTAACGTGCCTAAGCAAAGCAAGAGTACTTCCACAATAACATCTAATATTAGTCCACTTTTCAATCTCTCTCCCTATCATAAGAATTCTAGCATTATGCCTGATTGCTATAGCTCCTTAGGTCCTTTGAATCAAGAGCAGTCCTTCTACCTTTTATTTTAATGACATTGACTTTTTGGTTTTTATGTTGGTGCTTAGGATCAAATCCAGGGTCATACACCTGCTAGGCAAATGCTCACTCCTGAGCTACATCCCAGCCCAGTGACATCAACTTTTACATCCATCTGGGTCACTTGTCTTATCGAATGTCCCACAATGAAGGCTGGTGAGCTGAGGTATCTTCAGCTCCTCTCCTTATGCCTGATTCCACTCAATTAACAAATATTTATTGAAGCCCACAACTGAGCTCCAGATACTGCAGAGGAGCAGTGTATCATATGCCCTCTCAGCTGACACACCCTGGCCATCCAGCCGGGGCTGCCCCAGGCCCATGGTAAAGTGGCTACCCAGCGCAGAGAAAGACTCTCAGAAGCCAGGGTGAAGACCTGGGGCTCCCCAGAGCCATCCCCAGTCCTGGAATTTGCTCAGTGTGGGGGTTGACCACCATCTCACTTTTTTTGATACCTTTATTTTATCTATTTATTTTTATGTAGTGCTGAGAATCACACCTGCTAGGCAAAGCACTCTGCCACTGAGCCACAATCCCAGCCCTGCCATCTCACTTTTGTGACCTATTGTCTTCTTCATGATCCCCACAGCTGTCCGTGAGGGTCTCTGATCATTCACCTGACCTAACAAGCCCTCAGTGGCCCCCAGTCAGTGTCGACTAAACACTTGCCCTCTCTCTCCCCATGGAACCACGTCACACCATCTGGTCATCTCCCCTATTCCTGTCCAGCATGAACCTCTGCTCCTACCCTATCACCTCTAGCTGGCAGATCTAGAAGACTTCTACTCTTCCTTCAAGTTTCCACTCAAATGGTACCTCTCCTTGGAAAAATTCTCAACTCCACTCTGATGTAGTCACACAGGGCATTTGGTTTAGAAGGAAAATCACAGCCGGGCATGGTGGCACATGCCTGTAATTCCAATGGCTCAGGAGGCTGAGGCAGGAGGATCACAGGTTCAAAGCCAACCTCAGCAACTTAGCAAGGCTGTAAGCAACATTCTAAAAATTAGAAAGGGCTGGGGATGTGGCTCAGTGGTTAAGCACCCTTAGGTTCAATCCCTGGTACCAAAAAAATAAAATAAAATAAAAGGAAAAACACATGAACAAGAATTATATCGCCAGTATTTGTTTCTCTCTCTCCAGCTAGGTCTCAACTTGGTCCGTCCTTGAATGCATGAAGAGGCTTAGGTCTTTTTGTCTTTGTATTGGAGTCTTTGGCAAAACACCAGGTGTTTAATAAACTTGGTCTTTTGGTCTAAGTAGTCATTTTACCCTAGGAAAAGTTGTTTGCTGGGGGCCTTCAGGATCAGACCTAGCGACCCTGATATCTCACATCTGATTTATGGCTCAGGCCTGGAGTTATGGTCACCATCCTCATTGTCTCGGTCTGCTGGAACATCGTGTCGACCCAGCGTCAGGCCGCTGTTTGACTGGCGACAAACCATTCTGCATTCCAGAGCAGTCTGACCCCGTGTCCAGATTGTTGTTTGCTTTTCACTAACAAAGAAGCACTGATTGAAGTCTCTGCAAGTTCAACCACATTCTCTGTGCCATCTTGCTCTCCCTCATCAAGGGCGTGTGTATGTGAGAGAGGCAGGCAGACAGACAGACAGAGACATAAACAGGAGAGAGAAAAGCCTGGCCACTGTGCTTCACCCTGACTTTTGCTGCCCTAATCCCAACAGAGACAGAGTGATGTTCAGGGATTAGGCACCGGGTCCAAAGGGCCATGATGGTTGTCGCCTCCGCAGACCTCCTGCTTCAACAGTACTGGCAGACATGAAGACCACCTTGCGCCACCTCTCCCCTTCAGTCTCTTACCGTCTGAGACAGTGCCTTCTCCGTTCACCCGAGAACCGACAACTGGCCTGCCTAACATTCTGGTCACAGTCAACTCTCCATAAACCTCATCATCAGGATTTTTCTGAGGAGTTGGCCTAATTATTGATAGCCCAAGAACTTTCTATGTTGTGACTATGCTTCTTCCACACTCATCTGTGACCTACGACGTTCACATGGCTGCAATATCACTTAATGTTGTTATTTGTAAATTTTTGCCTATTCGTGTCTCCCATAAAAAGCCTGGCTCTGGGTAATACGAGTGTCCAGGACTGTCGCTGCTCACACTCATGCTAAGGGTTTATAGACTACAGGCTTAAGGTGAGTAAGCATTTCCTGTGGATCTTGAGGTCCCCTACCCCGCCCCCAGCGATTAGCATTGTTTCAGTTTGTCTGTTTTGAACTACAGCCAGTTGACTTTCCTCCAAGTTCCAGTTTGGGTCAGATCTCAGGAGACAGCCTGTCTGGTTGTTCAAAAAACAAATATCTGCCTGGATATCCACCCCAACCTGGAGTCATGGCAGATCGCTGCTGCCTTATGACCCTGCCAAGCGTCCCCATGTACTGTGGAGGGGAGGTAAACAGCTCCCAGTGCTGTAATCTCTCCATCTGGGGTTGCTGACAAGCAAATAAGAGGCCTGCAGCCGACAGCAAGGCTGCCCAGCCTAGGTCCCTCTTGCACAATCAGTGTCTCCTGCCAGGCCTCTGTGCCCTCTTCGCTTTCTCCCCACTGGCTCCTGGACACTCCCCTGCTGACCTCGGAGCACTTCTGACTGTCTACCACTATTTAGCAAGCATTGAATGGGCCTGATCCTGAAAAATACCTAGAAGAGGGGTTCCCTTTACATGGAGAGGAAATAAATAAATAAAACATGAAAAGCAGAATATATGAAAAAATTGTCCACCATCTCTAGCAATTACAGAAATATAAATCAAAACCACTCTAAGATTTCATCTCACTCTAGTCAGAATGGCAATTTTCAAGAACACAAGCAATAATAAAAGTTGGTGAGTTTGTGGGGGAAAAGGGACCCTGGTACATGCATAATTGGTGCAGCCACTCTGGAAAGCAGTGTGGAGATTCCTCAGAAAACTTGGAACGAAACCACCATTTAACCCAGTTGTCCCACTCCTGGGTTTATACCCAAAAGACTTAAAATCAACATACTACGGTGACACAGTCACATCAATGTTTATAGCAGCTCATTTCACAACAGCATAACTGTGGAACCAACCTAGAAATCTCTCAACAGATGAATGGCTAAAGAAACTGGTATATATACACAATGGAATATTACTCAGCCTTAAAGAATAAAATTATGACATTTTTCGGTAAATGGAGGGAGCTACAGAATATCATACTAAGTGAAATAAGTCAATCTCAAAAAACCAGAGTCTGAATGTTTCTTCTGATATGCTGATGCTAATTCACAATGGGTGAGGAGGTGCTAGGGAAAAATAAAGGTACTTCGGATTAGGTAAAGGGGAGTGAAGGAAGAGGAAGTAGTAAGGATACTGAGGTAGTAAGGATAGGAGAATGAATCAAGACATTATTTCCCTCTGAATATGTATGATTACACGACTGGTGTGATTCTATGTCATGTACAACCAGAAGGACGATAAGTTATACTCCATCTATGTATGATGTGTCAAAATGCATTCTACTGTCAAGTATAACTAATGAGAAAAAATTAAAAAATTTAAAAAGCAGGATAGAGATATGATTATTATATAGGACCCAAATATTTCAGGGGCCTTTTGATCAATAGGTTTTTCTATAAACAGGTAAGATCATCTGCAGACTGGCATGTAGGACCTATCCATTAGGGGGATAGGGGTGGGGTGGCATTTGACTTGATGCTATAAATAACCTACTTTTAAAACATTTTGCAATTAAATAATGATGATTTCAAATATTTTTCATTGACTTAAAGTCTGACTTTTTAAATCAGTGAAAATTTTCTCATCAAATTTACCAATGGAAATCTATGCTGAAACATTCAAGAGCATAGTGTTCTCTCTTCCTCTCCCCCACGCCCCACCTCTTCTTTCCTTTCTATCAGGGTGGTCAGAGCAAATTTTAATGCTCACCTCCAAGCACTAACAGAGGTATTTGCTATT
Organism: Sciurus vulgaris; assembly: GCF_902686455.1. Lineage (NCBI taxonomy): Eukaryota > Metazoa > Chordata > Mammalia > Rodentia > Sciuridae > Sciurus > Sciurus vulgaris. The sequence goes on from NC_136466.1 coordinate 116,505,977, forward strand.
GATATATTTACATTATAAACAACTTTTGAATAACTGGTATTTTTTACTAGTTTCTTTGCTCTGTGCTATAAACAGTAAAGAAGTAGGTACCTGAGTGTGATAAAAAAAAAAAAAAGAGCTGCGCATTGGACAGAGGAGGCGTGAATTTGAACCTGCTACTTTCCTATTGTGTGGACTTGGAAAGGACAATCATCTATCTCATGGGGTTTTGTTTTGTATTTTTATTTGTTCTTTATAGTTACACATGACAGTAGAATGTATTTTGGCATGTCACACGTACATGGAGTATAACTTCCCGTTCTTGTGGTTGAACATGATGTGGATTACACTGGTCGTGTATTCATACATGAACACAGGAATGTGACATCCCATTCATTCTACTGTCTTTCTTATTCTCGTCCCCATTTCCTTCCTTTCATACCCCTTTGTCTAATCCAAGGAACTCCTATTCTTCCCTCGCCTCCTTACTGTGTGTTAGCATTCACAGATTGGAGAGAACATTTGACCTTTGGTTTTCTGGGATTTTCATGTTTTTTGTTTGTTTGTTTGTTTGTTTTGTGGTACTGGGGATCGAACTCAGGGCCTTGTGCTTGCGAGGCAAGCACTCTACCAGCTGAGCTATCTCCCCAGCCCTCTCATGGGTTTTTGATGGGAAGAAGAACTGACATACCTGAAGTGTCAAGCACAGCATCGCATACGCAGTTTACTTTGACTTGCTTTTTAGAATTAGAAATAAATCATTAAAAATCTAACTCTTTGTTTGAAAAGTTAGGGCACACTTATTAATTGACTACTATCTTTAAGGATGAAACCGTGCCCTCAGGTTTCATCTGCAGACCTGTGATAAGCACAAAACCTGCAAAGGGACAGTTTAACAAAGCCAGGTAAGTTTCAGTGATTGTAGGAGGAGTTGAATGTTTAGCAGAGGTTTAAATTAGGAGGGGTATCTTCTGACAGAGGGGATGGAAGGACATTGTGTTCTGGGGAGCTCATGAGCGATACTGGGAGGCTGGGCACAACCTGGATACAAGGGAAGTAAAACCCATCAACTCAACTGGAATTCTCCACACTCTTTGGAGAGTCAACAGGGTATGGAGGAATGTTTACAGCCTTGCCGATCAGCAGGTTCCCAACACATGGTCAGCCACTGTTAGTTGTGTAACTCTCAGAAGTCACATGACCTTTCCAAACCTCCAATCCAACCTGGCAAAATTAGTAAAATAATAGCAAACTAGCATGGAAGATTAGAGACAATTTATTAAAGTACATGACACAACACCCTGCCCCTTAGGAAGCTTAATAAATGGTTTATTATTAACCCTTAACTATCATTAGCTATTACAATTCCCCCACACTACTATGAAGCAGATCTCTAACATAATAACATAAAACTAGCCAAATACCCAACCAAATATGAGCAAAAAACAAACAAAAAACAAAACCATTGTGTTTTAAAACATTACTACAACTGAAAAAATCTCAAGAAAGATCAATCAAGGGGGAAAAAAAGGAATACATGTTGCCATTAACAGACTTAAAGAGGAACTGTTAGTATGGTTTCCACAGACATTATAAAAATTAATAAAGTCATTACCAAAAAAGTCATGTGAACAAACATGACAATTTTTCAATTCAAATGAAATGGACAGGTCTCTGAAAAAAGGGTAATTTACCAAAGCATAATAAGAAGTACAAAACTCTAAATATATGTATTATTAAATTTGCTTTGTTGAATTTATTTAATTTATCTACTTTTCACTTAATATATTAAAAATTAAATTTGTGATTAAAAATCTTACCACCAAGAAAGGAGCCCAGATGATTTTCCTAATGAGTTCCATCGAACATTTAAGGAAAAAAAAGATTCCAACCTTACACACACTCTTTCAGAAAATCTAACACCAGCCTAACCTTCATATGAAAATCTGACAAATACTACAGGAAAAGAAATTAGCAGATTGATTTCATTCATGAATGTGGCTGCAAACACCTAAAATATTAGTAAATAAAAATAAGCAACACAAAAAGGAAATACTGTTTCATGACAGAAGAGATACAATCCGAGGAATGCAAGATTCATTCAACATTCAAAAATCATTCTGTACAATTTGCCACATTAACAGAATGAAGGAGAAAAAAAATCACAGAATCACCCTTGTAGATGGAGCAAAACTATCAACAAGATTCCAAATCCATTCATTATGAAAACTAGATACACTAGGAATTGACAGGAGCTTCCTCATTTTAAAGAGTGACTTTGGAAAACCTGCAGCTCAAATCATTTTTAATGCTGAAATACTGAATGTGCCCCCAGTCCCCTGGCCACCCATGATCAGGAGCAAGACAGGGATGCTCACACAGACCACCTCTGGTTGGTGCTGCTCTCGTCAGTGCCCACATCAGAGCTGAATCTGGAAGTCATTACCCTCAAGAACAATATAATGTCTCATCTTGTCAGTGAGTCAACCCTCACTCATTGTTACTGAAACTCCTGAAGTCAGTTGACACAGCAGGCTGGTGGGACAGGTAGTATGTGGAAATAGCTATTTACAATTTCCCTTATGTAAAAGCAACCTCCTGCTGATACTTTTATTTGAAATTCTCTTGTCGTGGGATTTTCTTTTAAAGGGCAGACATCATTTTCCCAAGTGTACGGTCACAAACTGAGAACCAAAGAAGTAAAATACCGCACTCAAGGTCATGCAGTGACTAGGGGGGCAGAAAGTTCAACTTGAATCTTATCGGGATCAGTTCCAGCTTCCATCTCCCCAGTCTCTCTGTCTAGATTCTAAGATTCCATTTACATTTAGAGAAAGAGGTCAAACTTGAATGGAGTAATTAGGACCCTCTACTGTAGTTTGTGTCCCCCAGAGTTCATCTGTTGGTAACCTAATCCCCAGTGTGACAGTGTCAGGAGGTGGGACATTTACAAGTCGATCAGGTCAAGAGCTCTGCTTCCACCCAGTGGATGCGAGGATGCCTTCTGCCACGTTATGACACAGCAAGAAGGCCTCACCAGATGCAGCTCTTTGATCTTGGCCTTCTCAGTCTCCGACACTGGGGGCCGATACATTTCTGTTTATTGTCCTTACCTAGTCTGTGCTATTGTGTCACTATAAGCACAAAATGGCCTAAGATACCCCTTCACAATTATATTAGAAAGTAGGATGCACAGCTTCCAATTATATTTAATAAAGTAGTCAAAATGCATGCTACAGAAATTTGGCAGCAGCCAGACTTCCTTAAGAAGACTCCCAGAGTGTGAGAAATAAAAGCAAGAATCAATAAATGGGATGGATTCAAACTAAAAGCTTTTTCTCAGTAAACAATCAATAATGTGAAGAGAGAGCCTACAGAGTGGGAGAAAATCTTTTCCACACACACTTCAGACAGAGCACTAATCTCCAAAACTTATAAAGAACATGAAAATCTTTACACCAAAAATACAAAGAACCCAATCAATAAATGGACTAAGGAACTGGACAGACGTTTCACAAAAGAAGATATAGGGCAATTAACAAATATATGAAAAAGTGTTCAACATTCCTAGTAATTGGAGAAATGCAAATTAAAACCACCCAAAGATATCAACTAACTCCAATTAGAATGGCTATTATCAAGAACACAAGCAATAATAAGTGTTGGCATAGATGTGGGGAAAAAGGCACACTCATACTTCACTGGTGAGTTGCAAATTGGTGCAGCCACTCTGGAAAGCAGTATGGAGGTTCCTCAAAAAACTTGGAATGGAACCACCATTTGACCTAGCTATCCCACTCCTCAGTTTATACCCAAAGGACCTAAAATCAGCATACTACAATGAGGCAGCCACATCAATGTTCATAGCTGCTGAATTACAATAGCTAGATTGTGGAACCAACCTAGATGCCCTTCAGCAGATGAATGGGTAAAGAAACTGTGGTGTATATACACAATGGAATATTACTCAGCCATAAAGAAGAATAAAGTTATGAAAAAAGTTATGACATTTGCTGGTAAATGGATGGAGTTGGAGAATATCATGCTAAGTGAACTAAGCCAAGCCCAAAAAACCAAAGGCCAAATGTTTTCTCTGATAAGTGGATAATGACACATAATGAGGGTGTCTGGCAGGGGAAGCAAGAGAAGAATAGAAGAACTTAGGATTGTGTAGAGAGAAATGGGGTGGGACGGGGTGGGAGAAGGAAAGATAGTGGACTGAGACAGACATCATTACCCTATGTACATGTATGATTACACAAATGGTGTGAATCTACATTGTGTACAGCCATAGAAATGAACAGTTGTACTCCATTTGTGTATAATGCATCAAAATATAGTCTATACAAAGAAGAATACATAAAAATTTAAAAACAGAAATTTGGGAGCAGAATTTCTACCATTATGTAGGTGTTAGGGAATGAGGGTAATGGTCTTGCCCTCCTGGTTAAAGTGAGACAATTCCATCATGAACCCTACATTCATCAGAGAGACCCTAGACAGAAAAAGTCAGTCTCTCTCCTCTTGAATTAGACTCTTCAAGAAATTGTACAGAAACAATGCAATTATGCTTCACCAAAATAGCCACAGTTGTGATTAATAAAGTGGTCAACTAAAATATAACACTATGATTTCTAAACCCAACCCTCTAGAAATTCAACAAAGTAGCCCCCAAAAAATCTTCTCACAAACCCTATCCTCTTTCTAAATCTTCCTTCCAACCCCATGCACACACATGTGCACACACACACACACACACACACACACACACACACCCCTATCTTGCTGTTTATCACATGCAGCTCACAGTAGCTTCAAAATGTAAACTTTTACATCACTAACTACCAGCTATTACTCAGGTTGTGTAACCCCAGTTCCACAAAGTCAGAGAAAAAACATCCTGTGTCATTTCTAGTCCTCTTTCCAATGCATAGCACATTAAAGGTTTCCTCACTCCAGGATGGGGAGCCAGCAGTACATAGGATGTGGTCGTGAAGCAGTCAATTAAATGACAGCCTATCTTCCCGTGGCATTCAGATGATGTGCCCACAGGGAATGAGATTTTAGGAAGCCTGGCAGCTCAGTATCAAGAAATGAGAGTTCAACCCTGTTTCTTATGACCTTCAGCTACAGACACATTCCAATGCACAGTTTTTCAGGTGAAAGCAGACAGAAACAAAGCTGAGCTACCCAACTAAAACTGTGGATGTCTGATCACGACACTCAAGATGCACCTGATAGAACAGCATCAAATGACACCCATTGGCTGGAGAAGAGAGTCTGCTTATTTGGAAATTATCACATTTTCCCCACTGAAGGGCCTTCCCCAGAGGCAGTCAGTGAGCTTCTCTTTCTCCCAGTCCCTCCCTAGCACCATGCATTTAAAGTCCGTCTTAAAACCATTCTATCTTTTTATCATGTTCTTAGACATTTAAAGAAGTTCCTTTGGCCCACAGTGCAACAGTGATCAATAACAGAAGGACAATGTTCAGAGGCCCTCTGCTCCAAAAAGGGGAAATAGGTAAAACCACAAAACAGAGACCTGAAGCACTTCCAAGAACGTGCCTGGGAACTGTTCAGTTCCTAAAAGGGGCACAGAGTGGGACCATTCCAGGAAAGACACATTATAGTCACAGGTCTCTGTGACAGATCCAGGACAGCAGCAGCATCCCAAGATGTAGAAGGAACAATAAATCTCCACGATCTTTTAAAGCAGTGAGGCCATATCCGAAATCCTACAAAATAAAAATAAATATATTTAATGTGCTGATTATTCAAGACCTCCCCATGTTCTTTTTTTTTTTTTTTTTTTTTTAAGGATCTGGTCTGTGAATTTTATTGCAACAAAAATACAAAAAAGATCGGGTGGATTAAAGAAAATAAGGAAGCTCTGATTCCTTCCCACCTCTCCATGTTCTTGAGCCTACAAATGTGTATTCATTTTCTTCTTGAAATTCAGAAGATTTTTTTTTTCAGGACAAATAGCCTCGTTTTCCTAAAAGATAGCAAAATACAAAATTCAGCTTCAGAAGTTTGCACTTCTATTTATTTTTGAGGCATTTAAACTCCGTCTTAAAACCATCCTATCTTTTTATCATGTTCTTAGACATTTAAAGAAGTTCCTTTGGTAACTTTCTGGCCATTCCACCACAGCCTCAGTCCTCGACAATTTGAAATAAGGGACTTAAGCCTCAGGGAGGATAAGCCATGGCCATAATCACATGCTGCTTGTGTGTATCCTCCTTTTTTTTTTTAATTTTTGAAAGCTAATTAGGTAATTTGAATGAGATATCAATAAATCATTCTCAAATATAAGTAGCCAGGTCGATAGAAAAACTAAAATGAAAATTAATGGTTCATGTTTCATCATATGAGAAATCTATTCTTTCTAAGATTGCCACAAATGCACTACAGTTTGGATGTTCACCTCTGACCAAGGATAGTTTGCAAACAGGAAGTGTTTTGGATTACCTAAAGACTATAGTGACGGTCCTCAAAGCAATCCACACACCCCAGAGGATGGTTCTTGAAATTATCTCTTGACAGGACTCTACTTTAAAAAGAAATTTTTAAAAGATTTCGCCACAGGAATTAGAATTCTGAAATCTGATGACGGCTTCCTATATTTCTACACCTATTCATTTCTCTTTCTTCCCCTTACCTACCCACCACCATAAATCCACACTCAAAGCGGGCCTCACTTCCCCACAAAAGCCAGTGGATCCACCATTTCAATAATGCTAACCCTGCTGCCTCCTGAGAAAATAATGCTGGTTTCTCCCTTTGCAATGGATCTTCAAGCTTCTCTCAGGCTTTGTGGTCCTTTTATCTATGTTAAATAGACCTCCTTTCACATCTTCAGTCATATCAAGGGTAATTCCTTAATACAGCCCACACCCACCCAAAACAACTACTGTAAAGCCAATTTATCTGAAAGGGGCACCAAACTGACATGAGAAAAAAATCTTCCATATGTTGCCAGAGTTCTCGGCTTTCCACATAACACTCTTCACATAACTGGCCATGTGAAGGCCCACTCCTGGTTCCCACCCAGATGTACGTTTTAAAACATGCCACATGGCACCTCCTCTTCTCTGGGATGTACTCCAGAAAGTTGGGTGCTCAGCCAGACTCGATCCCAGACCTTGAGGTTAGATCTTGAGCTCTCAGCATGCTGAGTCAAGGACATGCAAGCACCGCATGGAAGGGAGTGTAGCCTTATCTACCGGGCAGGAGAGACCCTCTTCATTATCTCAATTTAGGTAAAAAGTCCCCTGAGGAGTTGTCTGATTCATTTTTAAACATCTGGGGGGGGGGGGGGAAGAGAGAAAAAAATCATGCTCTTATGGAAGTGCCAAGGGGCACTTCAATGCAGTCTGAACAAAATCTTACTACTTCACATGGAAAAGTGGGAATGACTAACAGTACAGAAAATATGTGAAGCCAAAGTGAACTACATGTCAAGGTTCAATGTTTAAAAATTAAAATACTCTAATTTTAAAACGTAAGCATAAGTATGCAATTTTTAAAGAGAAAATCAGCTGCTTCTGACATCACAAACAACTAGTAGAAAAATAGTTCAAGAAGATGTATTTCAGGGGTGCCTAATTATTGCCTACCCCCAGGATCCTGCTGACACCTGCCTGGTTCCAGTCCAACCGCAATGCCATTTTATGAGCAAACCTAGCAAATTAATCCCAGCTCTTCCCATGAGTCCCTGCTGTCCTGAGCAAGTTGCCCATCCTTGCCGTTTCTCTGCCTGCTGTGCATCCCCGCTTCAGAGGCAGGGTTCCTTTTCCTTCCCAGAGCTACACTTTCTCAGATCCCACTTCGCACTTCGGGCCCATCAGTCCTTTCTCACCTCTTCATCCCTCATTCTTCACCTCCATCTTTCCCTTGGGCAACACCAAATGGCCTTTGAGTGTCCGTTTCCCTAACACACCCATTTTCTCCTCCCCACACCCTGATTTACCATCCTTGGTCTCTTTCCATGGCATCTCCAAGCTCTCAGACTAGAAGTCTGTGTAAACAAGCTCTCTTTCTTCACCACCTCCACATGCGTTAGCCAAAAGTACAGACAGGCAGGCAGCAGATGTGTTAGAGCCGGAGTGGGGGAGGGGCAAGGCATCGCTTCTCGGCTCCCCCAGATCTCCTGCTGAGGACTGCAGCTATAGGACCCCTAAGGAATGAGGCCCTGGGAGGCCAGATCACATGGACCTGGAACAGTAGCTTCTTAAATAAAATCTACCAATTTTTATTATAAATTGATTTGAGTTTTTTAAAATATTGAGGATCAAATAAAATAGCTCTTCTGGTCATGAATCCAGCCCATGGTCCTGAAATTTGCAAACCGCACTTTAAGTCTTTGGTTTCTGTTACCCAACATGCTCATAAAATGGTTGCCAAAGACGTCGTAGCATCCCTGCCAAGCCAAGGCCTGTCTCGGCTCATTCTCCCCAGCCTCCTGTGATTGTGGCATACTTATCACAGGCTCCTTACATCATCTCAAAATCTCTACTCCACCTGTCTTCATCATTCCATCTTATTTCCTCTTTCTCTAGTTTATTTTATTTGATCATCTTCCTTGTTTCCTCTTTCAAAAACTTCTAAAGTAGTGCAAAGGTTATCTATTCTTTAGACTTCAACTCTTCCCACTGTAGAAACTCATTCCCCCAAATACCTCCAGCTTCTCTTCCAGAGCGTATGGTGTGCATGGCCCCCTATCCCTGCACTGACCCTGTCACATTCCTGAGCACCAGTGCCACCAAACCTGCTTATTCCAGCTCTGTCCTCCTGAGCAACCAGGTTCAGACTTTGCCAGCTGCTTCCTGTCTCCTGACACCCAATCAGTAGTCACTGGTCCTCTGTCTTGAATGGCTCCTCCTCTCCCTTCTGACTTTGCTCTCACTAGCCCGCAGCTAGCTACTGACCCCCAGCCTCCAGATCAATTTCCCGGGCCCTAGTTCTTCATTTCTTCCCCTCTATTCTGCTGGAGTCTCAGCACTCTGCTGGGCACAATGAAGAACCCCCTCTGCTTACACAGAATAGAGCCCAGTACCTGCAAGCTGAATGCCCAACCTTCCAGCCAGTTCTCCCTTGCCAGCTCCCTGCATTTCAACCAAACGTACTTGGACACTCCCTCAACACAGCTGCCTTTCATTGTTTGACCCACTCTCTCTTCATGGGATATCCTCCTTTCCCCTTCCATCCTGCTTCCTAGCATTCTCCGCACAGTCTTACCTTGGACTTGCCCTACTCTCGGATCTGAGCCATAAAACTGCCTTGACCCATAAAGTTTCCCTTTTGTTCTCTTTAACAATATGTGTAGTATTTTTTATTGAAACGGGAATACAACCCAGATGTTCAAAAATAATTCAAGCAGAGAAAAAGTATATTAAAAAGAAAGGGCTCCCTCCCACACCACAGTGCCACAGGTCATCTCCTAATTTATTTAAAAAAAAAAACTATACCATTTTCTTGCCCGCCCTTCTGGAGGTTGGCCTTCACTTATGAATATTTATAAAATATACGTATACGTAGTACTTTTTTACTAGTAGTGAATGGACACAGTGCTCATCCTTATACTCCTGGGGTCTTTTTATTAACAGCATCCAGTATTTGTAATTCTAAGTTAGCATATGCAAAGCCCTTAGAGGGTGCCTGGCCTAAATGCTAAATCAATATCCCTTCACATGGCGTATATCAAAGAACACACCCCAGCACTCATGAGCTTAAACCAATCAGGCCCTAGGAGTGCCCGTTAGACCCCAGGAACACAACTTCTGCTTCTGCTTCTGCTGGACCAAAACCCAGAGGTGCTTCTTTTCTAGAGACAGGCTCCCTGTGGGCTGGCCTGTACTCCTGGTACTTGTACTGCCTTTGGAGATGATGCTGCCATCAGGGATCAAGCCAAAGTGGCACCAGCTCCCTCAGATTTTACTAAGTCTAAACAACACATGGAAAAATAAAAAACAAAAGTGGTTTTTCTGCAACCACTTTCAGAAAACAGAGAAATATCTTCTTGTACTTTAATTCGATTACAAGGTAACAAAACTAAATCCACCCAGACAAAATGAGCTGCCTCCAGTCAGCACCCCAAATGGTTTGGCCAAAGCTGGCTCAGCTCCACGTCAGGTCACAAGTGTTTCTGAATGGTAATGCAGAGGAGAGGCCCTTGCCCTTGGCCCCTGTCCCAAAGCTCCCCCACCCAGCTTCCCTGTAGCACAGGACTCACAGGAAGTGTAAATTAAGAAGCTAATCAGGGCAAGGGCAGGGCCTTACGAGGAGACAAGAGAACGCTGGGATGGCAGTCTCCAGTCTAGATGACCTTGCCTGATGGCCAGAAGAACACACGCTGTTTGGACGGTTTTCAGTTCCCCAGAGGAGGCCTGCCTGCTTCCTGCTGCTGCATGTGGCTGAGGCCTTCACTTTCCCGGGCCATTCAGAAGGCACCTGTCAGACTTAGCAAGGGAGGCAGGCCTGGGGCAGGGTCTGGGGAAGGGCATGAGATCTCTAAATACTGAGTTATTTGGGTGTCTGAGGAATTTGGGAGAGCTTGTGACCGCCCTTAGGAGGGAGGCTGGTGACTTAAATAAACATGGATCGTTCCAGAATAAATAGTTGAGAGTCAATTTAAATTCATTTTCCCCAGAGCTTTTCATTCCAAATACACATGGTTTGTGTGCTCATGGACATGTGCACACACACCCCCAGCTGAAGGTTGGGAGAGATGCCATACAGTGGCACTTCGACCCCACCAAGAGAGGAAACAAGAGATGTCTGACCCTTCCATGTTACTCACTGAGAGGCTTCTGTGGGGTAAGGACCGGGTCAAAACAAAGCCCAGCCGTGACAGACAACTGTTCCTGCCACTCCAAACCATTTCCCAGAGTCCTGTAGCATCGGATCCACTAACTGCATAACTACACACACACAGGGAAAATGAGCCTTATTCCTAAACAGCTGCAACTTCTTCACGGTGGGGCCCTTTCACCAAGCCTGCCCTACAGACCATCCCAGAAGCCCTGACAAGGAGAATCTTAAAAATCTAAGAAGTTGAGTAAACAGGGCACAGTTACAAAAAGTGGCACAAGGCCAGGCCACCTGGGCCAACAGAGAGCCAGGGGCTGCTGACTGACCTCAAATGTTTCAGACCAGAACAAGGAGAAATGTCTGTGAAGAAAAAAATCATCAGGCCAACCTCGTAGAGCCCTGCGTGTGATCTCAAGGGTGAGGGCCAGAAGGACATGCCGAACAGTGCCAAGACTCGGACCAGAGGAGAGTCGGTGCACTGGTCCTGTTGGGCACAGAGCGAGTTAGGCTGTGGCTTCACGCTGCCCTGAGCCTACAACGGCTCCACATCCCCCATCCTCAAATGTGGGGGAGCAGTGGGCGTGAGTTCAGGGAAGGGATCAGAAGCTCTGCAAGGAAGGATGGATGACAACTCCATGCAGCTGTTTGGAAAGTTCAGGGCTGTTGTGCCGTTCCAGTGACTTCAGGGAATTAAGATGTTTGGGGTAGGAATTCCAGACAAAACTCTTAATTTAGTCTGGCTTCCAGATGCTTAGACCAAAAACCTCAGTGATGTTTTGACACCTATTTATATATATATATATATATATATATATATATATATATAGAGAGAGAGAGAGAGAGAGAGAGAGAGAGAGAGAGAGAGAGAGAGAGAGAGGGAGAGAAAGAGAGAAATAGACCTACATATCTACATGACAGATAAATAGACAGGCAGACAAGTAGGTAGATAGAGACAAAGTCCTCCGCCACCCTTAAAGACATGCTGGCCCCCATGGCCACTCTGCCCTCACCGCCCACTACTCCATGCCCCGCTTACCCACTTCAGTCACACACAGGCCTCCTTCTCCCCTGACCAGGACCACTCCTGCTTTAGGGATGTCCTCAAATGCTGTTCCCTGGGCCGGAAGAGTGTTTTCCCCAGATAGAGTCATGACTTAGTCCCTCAGCTTCTTCTGGCCTCTCTTAGAAGGTCAGCTTCTTGGGAGACTGCCCCATCTGAAGTTTACACAAACCTCTTTGAACTGCTCTCCTTTTTCGTATCATTTATCACCTTGTAACGTTATACATAATGCACATCCTTTAACAACAGGGACACCTTCTAAGAAATGAGCAATTGGAGGATTTTGTCATTTTGTAAACATCAGAGTGTATTTAAACAAGATAGCTGTGACATCACTAGTTGATACCATGTCCTATATTTTTCTCTTTTCTTTAAAAAAAAAATTTGTAGTTGTAGATGGACAACATACCTTTATTTTATTTGCTTGCTTTTATGCAGTGCTAAGGATTGAACCCAGTGCCTCACACACGCTAGGGGAAAAGGTCTTTGCAGATGTGATTAAGTTGAAATCTTAAAACAAGGAGATTATCCAGGGTTATCTGGGTGTGCCATATGTATAATCACAAATATCCTTATTAAAAGGGGGCAGAGGGATGTTAAAAGAGACACCAGGGTAGGGGGTGAGTAAAGGGAGAGCAAAGAGAGAATTGAAGATGATGGCCTTAAAGATCCAGTGATGTGGCCACTGACCAAGTATGAAGGTTGATATTATGTGTAAACTTGACTGGGCCAAAGATTACATAGTACTCTTGTCTCTATCTACTTGTCTGTCTGTCTATCTTTTGGCTATAGATTATGCTGAGCAAGTCTTTGAGAGTATTTCTGGTGAGATTAATATTTGGATCAATCATCTGAGTAAAGCAGCTTTCCCTTCCTACTGTGGACGGGCCTCATTCAGACAACCAAACACCTGAGGAGAACAAAGGTGCCAAGTAAGAGGACATTTCTCCTCTCTTTCTGCTGGAGCACTGGTCTTCCGCCCTCCCAACACCACTTACATGGTGTTCTCCATGTCTCCACTTACTGACTGCAGACCATGTGACTTCTCAGCCTCTGTAGTTGGGTGAGTCAATTCCAGATAGATGGATAGACAAGTATCTTAGATGATATGTAGATATGAAGAGAGAGAGAGAGATAGAAATTGATCCTATTGGTTCTGTTTCTCAGGGAAGCAGATTAATACAGCAAGGAATGCTGGCAGCCACCAGAAGCAGAAAGAGACCACAAGAAAATCTTCATAGGGAGTCCAACCCCGCCAACACCTTGATTTCAACCTCGTAGAACTGATTTTGGTTTTCTGACCTATGGGACTGTCAGAGAATAAATGTGTGCTATTTCAAACCAATCTGTCTGTAGCTGTTTGTTACAGAGGCCCCAGGAAATTAATACAATAGGAAATACTCTAAGAGCAGAGTCTAATGTCGGTGGGTGGGCATCAAGTTCCATGTGGAATGTGAAAGCTGAGATGTCTACTGCACACCAACGGGGGAGACAGGCCTACTGGGGACATGGAGTGGTAGGAATGTGACTCACAGAATGGTCTGAGCAAGTGTTCTGCTCCGAGGACCCAGGCCGGAAAAGCCCTAGGAAGTGAAGTGAGAAGGGAAGACAGCTGAGTACCGTGTCCTGAGACTCTCTGGACAGTGGTAGTTCAGGTAGAAAGGAAGCCTGACAAAGAGACGAGGAGACATGGGCTCTTGTGGCCTCAGGAGGTGGGGGATTTTGAAGGGCAGGGTGATCACCTCTGGAGCAGTACCCAGTCTGCAGTAGATTAAGCAGTGAGTGGGGATGAGGAAGCAGAGGCAGCCCATTTGGGCAACTTATTTTCCAACTTTGGCTTGGAAAGTACTTAAAGAGAGCAGCTGGTTGCCGGAATGTCTCCACACTTACTTTCAGACAGCGTGTTTACAGGATTGAGTATGATTTGGGAAATGACCCAATAATAAGAATGGTTGGAAATTCAGGTGAGGAAGGAGTTACCTACTGAAGCCTGAGAAGATGCTAATGAGAGGGATGTGGAGAACAAGTGTCATTCCTGACTGTAGTTAGGATTCCCCTGGAGACATTTAAAAAATATCCATGTCTGACCTATAGACAAGACCTATTGTGTCAGATTTTCTGAGCTGGGACCCAGACATCAGTCCCCAAATGACTCCAGGGGATTGAGAGGACACTTGGAATGTGGGGCATTATGTCCCAGGAAGAGCAGGTGCGGATGCAGGCACAGATGTATATAGGTTTGGTGGGAGTGTAAATTAGGGAGGGCCCAGCTTTAACCTTGTATTTCCAAACTCCAAGGCAAGATCACATACTAACTTCTGCTGAGCATGTAATTGAATAAAGGAGAGAGAGCCTGATGAAGAAAAGATGACAGCGTTCACACTGGGTGGAAAAAGGGAGACGCCCCATCTGGAGACATGTGATTAAGATGCTTGGAAGGACTGTGATCTTGGAGTCACTCCACCATCCATTCATTCATTCACCAACAATTGTCAAACAGACATCAAATAAGATATGGTTAACAGGTGAGCCAGACGTTGTCCCTGACCTCACCAATATCACAATTCAATGGAGCAGTGAGAAAACAGAAGATTCAGAAGCTGTGATAGCATTAAATACACGGGAGAGTGGGAACGCTAATCATTGTGGAGACCAAAGTCATTTCCTCAGCACATGGAATGCTTCAGAGATATGTTCATTGTTCTTCAAGCACCTTGGGGGAACAGGGAAGTAATGACTCAACGCTTATTCTCCAGGGATAGCTAAAGCAACCCTAAAACAGCAATGACCATCAGCAGCTCACTGGAGTCTCCAGCAGGGGTAAGTCTCAGAGACCTCAGGAAGGGCGGGAGTATTTTCCTGTGATAAACTCCATGTGACATTCAGAAAGTGGTCACTAGGTGGCAGGGTTAACATTTGCAAAATAACTGCCTGTAGCTGTATACTGTTGGAACTAACCTGCTAACACTTAGTGCCAAATACCCACTTCCCAGCTGCCTGCACTGCCCTGTGGCTAGAAAGAATTGTAAATGCATGATGATTTTAGCTTTCTGTTTAATCTGAACTCACTAGTCCATGCTTATTTCAATTCCTTCTCTCCAACCTGTACAACTGTGCTGGCCAATAAGGCACCCAGCAGTCACGTGTCTCCTGAGCACTTGAAATGTGGCTAATATGACCAAAAGATCACATGTTGAATCTTATTTCATTCTAATTCCTTTTAATAGAAAAAAAAAAAAAAAAAAAACTCATGCTCAACTCAGTTATCAGAAAACTTTTAAGTATGCCTGAATTAACTTGGGCATATTAATCTCCTTTTCCCACTATAAACTGCATGAAATCTACCTATGAATCAAGTATTTCCAATGAAAATTTGACACTGAACTATTTTGCAAATGTAAACTACACATTGGGAAAGTCAGAAGGTAAATACCTCATTAATATTTTACATTGGTTATACTGGTTTTATATTGAGTTAAAAAATAATATTTCAGTATTTTTTTTAATTTTGATTCATTGTACACAAATGGAGTACAACTATTGTTTCTCTGGTTATACATGAAGTAGAGTCATACCATTTGCGTATTTATGCATATACATAAGGTAATGATGTCTGTCTCATTCTATTATCTTTCCTTCCCCTGTCCCCTCCCCACCCCTCATTTCCGTCTACACAATCCATCCTTCTTCCATTCTTCCCTTACCTCCCCTCACCCCCGTTATGTATCATCAAACACTTATCAGAGAAATCATTCAGCCTTTGGATTTTGGGGATTGGCTTACTTCACTTAGCATGATATTATGTTTAAAAACATGCTATTTAATAAATTTCACATGCTTCATTTCACATTTTATTGTCATTTGTTTTGTTTTGTTTTTCGGAGGGGGCATGTCATTTATTGAAAGAAAACAAAACAGGGAGCTGCTCTGAGAACACACAGGGTGATGGCCCGAGGCCCACCCCACGCCTCTGCTGTGCTGGCTTCCTGCACCAACCCAGGGACCCAGTGCCTCCCCAGCCAGCTTCCTTCTAGCCTACTGCCTCCCTTCCAGGGACTTTTTCTCTCCACACCCACCCAGACATTATTCTGTGGATTTAAACAAAGACTTTTTTGTCTCTCCTCTTCTCCCCGTCCACTCAGCTTCTTCTCCACTTCCCTTTTGACTAAGGAATCCCTCCCTCCAGCATGGTCCTACAGAGACTGCCGCCAGGGAGGCTGGCTTCCTGTCCACTCCTCCCACCCTGCTCCAGTCTCTCAGCCCCCCAGACCCTGATGCAGCTGACTGTAAGTTCTTCCAGGAGCTGATTTGCTATCTACGTTTCAAGGTTAAAAAAGAAGAAGCTGAAGAAGAAAAACTTTTTGAAAACACAAATTTAAAAAGCAAAATAGAGAAGGAAGCAGTGACAGATTTGTGTGTGTGTGTGTGTGAGAGAGAGAGAGAGAGAGAGAGGGAGAGAGATGATGATGATGATGCCCGCCTCCTTTCACATATTTGATGTGGGCTAAATAGAAAACTTGCAAGTGTTCCTTTAGCTCCCACAGGTTTCTTCCGGACAGTGCTTCTTGCTCTGGAGGGCGTCAGTATTAGTGCAGAAGGGAGACTCGTGTTTAATAAGACAATAAGAGGCTGGGTCGGTACAGCACAGGAGAAAGTCTGGTGATGGGCTGAGGGGGCCCGGCATTCTCCCACCTTGCTCTGCTCTTGACCTCCTGACCCTGACTAAATGGGCATTTTTCACAAGTGGGGAGGAGAACGAGATTCAAAGTTTTCCTGCAGGCATTGGACAAAGCTGGGTGTTCTGATGATTTTCCCGCAGGTATCTCAAAGTCAATTCTGAGAGCAATTCCAACATCACTGACTCACGTGAAGCAAACCAAACATTTGTTTACATTCATTCTGTTTCTTTTTGGCTCTTGACTATTTAAGATGCATGTATCAGAGTGGGATGCATGGTTGAATTTTGAAAAATCTAGTCATCAAAGAATGCACCGGGTTTGGTTACTTTTTAAAGGAACCCTCTGGTGTGATACTGTCACAAACAATCTGACTCTTTTGATAAAATAAATTTTATCCATTCTACAAATTTCAATTTTTATGGTAGATTTGTTTAAAACAAACTCAACTATATTTAGAAAGTGAAAAGAATTTCAGAATTTCTTCCTTTTACTTCTTCTTCTTTTTCTTTTCCTAATAATAGACTGCAACAGGAACTAACTGTGTTCTGAAGAAGACCATGCTTGAATTTGAAGCTAGTGTGTGCCGTACTTGAGAACTGCTGATTGTGTTTCTACACAAGGACTTTCACTCTACCTTGGCATACATTTACGCCTGGTCTTTTCAGAACATGTTTATTCAGCAGCATACAATGGATTTTTTTTCCCTTCCTTGTTGATAACTCTTGAGACACACCAGTTCTCAATTTCTTATTTTCTTTCTCCAAATACTTGCCTCTTCTTTTTTTAAAAAAGCCCAAAATCTAGATTTGTACCACCTGGGAAGCGAATTGTTCACTGTGTTGGCCAATATCAAGGATATAGGGCATGCTACATACCAGAGGCCACAAGCCTCCATTCCTTCCTTCACTTACTACCACCCAGGCACGTCACCTTGGCCAGACATAGCTGACCACCAGGTCCCAATCCCTAAGATGGGTAAAATTCACAGTGGGAATCCAGGCAGGTTTCCTCTCAGCTGGGGCTGGCTGCTTATATATAAGGATATATAACATATAGGGGCAACCCCAAGAACTCAGAAGAGTTGCTCCTATAAGGTTCAGAGCTGTCCTGACCTCCAGAAACAGAGATATGATAATTGCACAGAAACAAAATTCCAAAGAGAGAGAGAAACCAATGGAGTGACATCGTTAAAATAATAAAAATTCTAAATAATTTTTAAAAATCTGATGGGAAGAAACTTTGAAGAGATAGACATAATTGAAGCAAGGATTGAATGCTAATGAAACAGGCCTTATATGAAAATGATTTTTAGCAAGAAAATGCAACAGAAGCACAACAGATGACAGGCAAAGAAATTTATATGTGACCTATAAGAGAATCAAAGGAAAAGAATGGAGATGTTGTTTCCCGAGAACAGAGGTCAGAGGATCACAAGGCTTTGATCAACACCCCATCAATCTCCATCTACAGTGGCAAAATCGCTACTATTGCGCTTGGTTTGGTTTTTAAGTCATAAATAATAGTTGGTTCAAGATCTTAGGTTAGTATAAAAACTTTTACATTTATAGACATGATATTTTTTCATTATAGCAAAATCAAAACTATCAAATGTGAATCCATCCAAATTAGCAAATCTTCCCCCAAAACTGAAAGTCTTCAATGTGTTCCAACCAGAGAGGAGCTGAAAGAGAACTCCTTGGAAGAGGTTTTATCAGTGGGAAAGGGAATTTCACAAGTCTACTTGGAGCACATGATGCTTCTCTCTGGAGGAATATTAAGGAGGGGGTGAGGTTTGATTCCAGCTCTGACAAATTTGGTGCTTTGAGTACTAATTGGAAGGACTCTGACTCTGTTTTAAAATAAAAAGAACTGGTATGTGAGATCCAAGCCATGTCTGCAAGGTGTTTAGAAAACACGTGCAAATGTTCAGATGTTGCCATAATAACAGCTCTGCCTGTGGTATCTTGACCTCTGGCTTCAAGTTCCCCAGTTCTTCCCCAGGATCCCTCCTCTTGCACCCAGGGTCATGCCAGTAGGCCGACTGCCCCAGGTCTTAGGCTGCAGGGAGCATCTCCCTCCCAGGAGGAAGATGCAGCCAGCACTAAGAGAGAATGGGCATGCAAACCCAGCAGCCACCTTAATTAGCTTCTTCGTATTTACACACAGTTCCTCTCAGTCCTACTTAACGATCAGCCGTCATCATGTGCCCTAATTCAGAGACTCTGCATCAATGATAAATTGGGCCTGGGGCAGCCACCTCCTGCCCCATCATTAAAGAAGCCTATTTAGAGTGGCCTTTGCAGTCGATCCATCTCCATAGCTTGAAAGTCACTCCAGTTCACAGTGTTCCCTGGCTGTGAGCAGAGAAAACTTTGGGGGCGAGAGCAGCAGGCTCTCAATGGCCCCAACACTAGCTCAGAGTTAGCGATTCTATGCAATTCAGAAAATGTGTCTGCATGAAGCAAGGAGTGGCCCTCAGGCCTGGGGACCAAGTCAGCACGTCCTTGGCATTTACTAAGTCCAGATGTCTTTATCTTCTAGGCAGGAAGTCAGAGCCTGTCCAGATGGCATCTTGATTGCTTTCGGCCCAGCTGATTAAATTTGTAGGGCTGACATCTCTTCCAAATACCCTCTCTATTCTATGAAACTGTGGTTGTCAAATAAGTACTGGGAAGAATCGCTCCAGAGCATTGAAAACTGCGAGGACTTGAAAGTGAACCTGAGGGCCTGGGCCATCCACGCCAAGCACGTCCCCTGCCAGATGGCTGCGGTTCTGGAATTCTTTCCACTACAAGCAAGAGGATTTCGTGGGAGGCAGTGTGGTGGGACAAGAGTTCAAGTCTAGAATCAGACAGAGCCATTTAGAAATCCTGGGTCCTCAACTTTCTGAACTGTCAGAGATGACCTTGTGCATCTCTGAGTCATGCTGGCCTTGGTTTACTTACATATACATTTGGGATAAAAGTAAAGCCTGTGTCAACAAGTTGTTCTAAGATCATTTGTGACAAAGCATGCCCAGTGCTTACAAGAGTACCTGACACCTTGTCATTGTTCCCTACTTATATTATTTATTTTTGTACAAGCTTTATTTTGCCTTTTTAAGGTATTGTTCCTTACAAACAAACCCAAATGAGGACAAGGAAACAGCCTGTCATTTAGACACAGTTTGTATGTGTTATATAATTCCTCACAGGCCTTTAGGTCACCCTTCTTTTCACACACGCTCTTGAGAGATAAGCAGAGAAGTTGAGACACTCAGAAGCTAATGAGTTGTCCAAGGTCACATGGGTGCTTGTGTCCGAAGGTAGAAACCCATAAAGCCTGTTAAACCCTGCTCTGCTGATACTCTTAGTCAAAGACAAGGTAGTGCTTGCTGTCCATGGAGCAGAGAAAGGAACACACCAGCGTCAGTTCCAAAGAATACTTCCATTTCCACTAACTGGGTTTTCTGAGGTTCCTTAGGGTGAAGAGAGGATGCCATATCGCCTTTTGTGGAAGTTGTTGCCCACCTCTTCACTAAGCCAAGAAGATTTTCCTCCCAGGTTCACTCTGAAGGGCTAAAAGTCTGACAACAGACAGAATGGGAAAAAATGTTTCAGAAAGGCTCAAAGTAAATGGCTAAATAATAATATTAATACTCTCAACTCTTGAGACTATTAGACTCACAGGTTGTTAAGAATTTACATTCTTAATGAGAGAAATGACTGAGTTAGATTAGGTTATTTTTAAACTTAGATTTTTAAATTCTCTGATTTTAATGCAGTACTCTTAAGACCACTTCATTTCAGAGTTGAGAGTTTATCTCAGAATCCCAATTCCCAGTCTTATACTGTAGTCCCTGTCTCTTTCTGCCTGTAAATATTACATTAATTTACAGTTTGAGAGAAAAACCCTCAGGATACCTTTAACATTTCTGCCTTTATCAAACACATCAGATGAAAGAGAAGTTAGCGAATAACACTGACAATATGGTTAATTGAAAGTTAAAGCTTGACAAATATTCTGATACATTTTACATATTTCTAGCGCTATATATGAGTAACTAGATGACCACAAAAATAACAAAATCCAAATTTGGGGACATGTTTCAACATCAGACAGTTTTTAAATTGCTGTAATGAGGACCCCAGGGAATGAATATTTCAGATATCAGTCATCTTGGGAAGAGGTGAATCCCGGGGCAGGAAATGCAAACTGTCCTTGTATCAGAAAAGGAAGGACTTCTGCCACTTCCCCCCAGCTCCCTGCATGCCACCATATTGAAGCCATGAAGACTTGGACCTGGAGGTATAGAAAGACCTAGAGATTTTTTTGTGACAAAAGTTAGCTGTGTGCCACGTGAAGATGCTGTGCCTGCTTTCCTGTCACTATCTCAGCAATGCCATCAAGACAGAACATACCTCCAAAATATGCCACCTTGGTGTATTGAGTATTTTGAGCCGAAGGCAGTTGAGAACTAGCAGACACAGAAAGGGCTCTCTGCCCTCCCCACTTCTTCCTAAAAGCAGGGCACACTTTTCTCATGAGAAGGGTGTTCTCCTTATATCAGGAGGGAGAGAACATTCTTATTACTGAAGGTAAGGAGTCAAAACAGACCTTTCTAAAATAACCTTATCCTCAGTTAGTTTCTCTCATGGTCACTTTTCCACATTTACTACTCCTAGCCCAAACTACTTTTCTTTGTGTCATCATGTGTTCACAACTTATTTCTCTTTGTTAAAATGGTATATAGGCCCCTGGGTCTAATTTCTTCCATGGCATTTTTCCTTCTTTCTATGAAGCTCCCTGTGCCACATAAAGATGTCAACATTATGTAGAATTCTTACACTTTGTCTCCTATTAATCAGGAATCAGTTCAATTCACAGGCCCCAGCCACAGAATCTAAGAGAGTAGAGGGAAAGTATTTCCTCTCCTAGGAAATCAAGTAGGAGGGCTGGGGTCGAGGCTTAGTGGTAGAGTGCTTGCCTGGTACATGTGAGGCCCAGAGTCCTATCCTCAGCATCACATAACAACATAAATAAATAAAATAAAGGCATTGTGTCCATCTACAACTATATATATATATATATATATATATATATATATATATATATATATATATATATATATATAAAATCAAGTGGGACATAAGAGAGCCACATCCCCCTCTGTGAGAGGGGCATCAGCATCCCTTGCTCTGTCCACCTGGTACCCTTCCAAGTACTGTCAACCACAAAGGCAGCAGCATGGCAGCATGAGGAGAAGGCAGATCAGAGGAACCAGTGGCTCTGTTCCAATGTGCCCATGAGGCAGTACTACAGGTAACCCTTGGAGAAAGGTGGGAATGACTTTGAAGAGGACTTTACTTTGGGCCTTTATGACTCTTAACCTGTGTCTTAATACTATGGAAAATTTTAGATGGTATTGGAAAATGACAATAAGAGTAAAGTTGTCCATAAACTATATTAAAATATTCAGTTAGAAATTTCTGTACAAGTAAGTATAACCCTCTGAAGGTGAAGGGTGCAGGGGGGGAGGAAGCAAGTTTGGACCAAAAGCAGAACCAAAACTAAATGTACAGAGAAGGGGAAGGTAAGTCAATTTAAGTCAACTGGTGCCTGAGTGATAATGATAGAAATTGCATGTCTAGTGTTTTGCTAAATTTTCATCACTAAGTCATATTTTGTTTTTTACATCTTGAAAGAAAGTCAATAAACCTTTTGATTATCGCCAGGAAAGAACTTAAAGGACCATATAAGGTATACTATGACCCCCAAAACACTCCCCGATTATAATCACATGGAAGCAGGGCCTTACCAGACATGAAATCGGGCAGCTCCATGGGGGGACAGCTGACCACATGTTGATGGTACTACTGACCACAAGGGATGAGCTCTATGGAAACCTGGTGGAATAAAAGAACAACAATAAAAGGAAGGATTTTGGATTTGTATGTCCATCTATGTTATCATCTAATGTAAAGATACTTGAACTTTATGAAAATTTCTGGGGTCCACAGAGCTGTCGATTCTCCACTGACAAGGTAGCTTGCTGGTCAGTAGAGAAAAAAGAGTTACATTTTTATTTCTGGTGTCTTTTCTCATGGTGTCCTCTCTTTCTCCATATCTCTGCAAGAGCTGGTTCTTAGTGAGGATGATGGCCACTCCATCCCTTCTTTGTACTCGGAGCAAATTGGGATCACAGAGATCATGGCACCCATTGCTCCAGCTAAACTTCTTCTATTTGTTTACCGACAAGGGATAAGACCACCTGGAGGAAGAAAGAGAGAGCAGATTGTCAGTCAAAAGCAAGTACAACTCCATTATATTGATTCAAACCAAAAACACTTAAATAGGAAAATTGGAAATCATAGTTGTGAAATATAGCAGTGGAACCTCAAGTGAAGAAGACCTTAGAGATCTTAGAGATGAGTTACTTTGATTCCCTCATTTTATAGATGAGAAACTCAAGACACAAAGTGACTGTCTCAATGACACACACAACTAGTTACTGGCAAAACTTGGATTAGTGCTCAGGAGAATGCATTTCTTGGGAGATTTGGAAAATACCCAGATAAACAGGCTGGTAGGAAATATAATGCATAAATTTATGACATAGTTGGAGAAACTAGAGATTTTTAATGTAGAAAGGAAAAAAATTGGGGCCGGGGCTATAGCTCAGTGGCAGAGCACTTGCCTACCACATGTGAGGCACTGGGTTCAATCCTTAGCAACACATAAAAATAAACAAATAAAATAAAGGCATGCTGTCCATCTACAGCTACAGAATTTTTTTTTTTTAAAGAAAAGGGAAAATTAGGGACATGATTATTTTCAAATCTCAAAGAATTGGCAGATAGGTAAGCACTTGAATTGACTCTGTTAGCTAGAAGCAAAGAACATTGTGGGATGTCAGAGGGAAGATTTTAACAGTTCAATATATGATAAAACCTTTTAAACAGTCAAAATTGGCCAGAACAATTGCTGGGGGTAAGTTTTCTGTCACTCAGGCATTTCAGAAGAGAATGGAAAATAATGAGTATGTTTTTGTCTACAGGGAAGAGTGGGATAAGGGGTGTAGAGGGGAGAATTCAGGCATGAAAATCATTTGGAGGGGTGACCTTTAGGAGGATGTGATTCTTTACAACGTGGGACCAAATAAGGGTTTCATTCTTGTCTCTGAACTCTAAAACCTATCTTCCTATCTGTTTGCAATAGTTTAAATTTTAATCTATTTCATATTTCAGGGTATTATGCCCCGAATATTTGATTTGAATGCTGTGGCAGAAGGTCACTCATATTCATTTATTTTCTTTTACTCTTATACACTTGCAGTGAGTCTTTTGAATCCATTATGCAAACACATGCAAATTATATGCAAATGATGTGGCCTCAGAAAATGACAAAATCTTATGGTCTTAACCAAACCATCAAACCTTTCTTTAAGAAGGAAAGTAATATGCCTTTTTCAATGTCTCTGGGGTAGGAGACAATTTCCTGAGAGTAATATTTACATGACATTGGAACTGGAGACTCAGAGGAGCCTTTACTTCACATACATCATGTTTACTTAGGGTTTTAAGGTTAAGAAAACATATTCTCATATATGGTCCTATTTGATCCTCACAATTATCCTGTGATGTAAGCAGAACAAGAATTACAGTTCTTATTTTTCCAGTGGGGAAACAGCCTTAGGGAAGTAAAATGGCTTGCTAGAGGCCACTCAGTTAGTAAAGGATGGATCTGAGGCTTAGAACTAGGCCCCTTCCTCCCCTCCACTCTTCCCACACACTGTGATAGATAACCTTCTTTGATGCCAGGTGGCCTGTCACTAGCCTGCATTTGCTCAGATTATGTTTTGCCAATAGCATCTCCAGAGGTGCTCTTACTGATGAGGGTGGCAATGTAGGGTGACCACAAAAGTCTAATTACTTATGATAGCCCTAGCAAAGTGTCAGTGTGCAACTTTAAAATCTCCAGATGAAGAATATTCTTCACCCATCTTCTCTTCAGCCGCTTGAGGAGGCAAACTCATTTCTTATATCAGGAAGAACAGAAATTCAGTCTCTGCAGAGTTACCATCTGGGTTAGAAACCCTACTTTACCTATGCAGAGTTGTGTGCCATCTTAGAGGTCATTTAATTTCTCTAAACGTCATTTTCTACAACCATAAAATAAGGGAAATTAGAGCACTTTTATTTATTTATTTATTCATTTATTTATTTATTTTTGGTACCAGAGATTGAACCCAGGCTTAACCACTGAACCACATTCCTAGCCCTTTTTCGTATTTTATTTAGATACAGGGTCTCACTGAGTTGCTTAGAGCCTCACTAAGTTGCTAAAGCTGGCTTTGAACTTGCAATCCTCCTGCCTCAGCCTCCCCAGCCACTGGGATCACAGGTGTGCACCACCATGCCCCCAGTGAAATTATAGCAGTTTTATAACATATGTAGAACTATTCTAGTATATTAAAGTGCACCAAAACTAAAAACAAAGCTTGTCCTGGTATCTAAAACAGTTAGTGGGTTAGCTCAATAAAAAGGTAACTACTATAATCACTTTTTTGATGTTAGTAAGACAGTGCAGTAGCAGTACTATCTCCAGCCACTATGAACTCTGAAGCTGAGAACTGGATTTCTGGAAATGGAATGGAAGAACAGTAACACCAAGTATCTGCTATATGCCAGACAGTTGGAGAACAAAAAAGGTCTGAGGTAGCAAAAGTCAGTACATTGAGGAAATGCTTGGACTTTGGCTCAATCTAATCACCACTACATCTTGCACCATAATGAGGGTAATTTTACTCATGCTTCAAAGCTATTTCTGAAGAGAAATTGAGCCAAGGCTGACATCCTTAGCTCTGCTCCCCTTTGGCCTGGCTGCTTTGTTTATAGCAGCTGCTTTGTTTAACCGGGCCAGCTGCGGAGGGGACTAGAGGGGAGTCCTTCTGAGCTCCTGTGATGGGCCTGCATCACCAGGTCAAGCCGAGAGGTGGATTAATCCCCCTCCTGTACAAAGATCAGAGGTGGAGATGGGTGAGATGGGCCAGACTGCTTCTGAGGCTCAAGGAGTAGGTATACTTATGAATCTGTCACCTCCTGCTACAGTTCACAGCTCCCTGGTCCTCCCATCTGTGCCCACAGGGTGTTCTGCCCTGCCAGGTTGCCTCCCACTTCCTCTAATCATCATCCAGGACAGCTAGTGACCCCCTGTGTTACCACCTAGTGACCACCCAGTGGCCCCCTGTGTGACACAGAATCCATAGCCTCCTGAAGAGGGACTGTGGGAGTTGACCAAACTCTGGAAGCGGGTTTAAGTCAGTGGAAACCACCTTGCAGAGAGGACTGCACGACTGATACTGTGTTTGCCAGGAAATGCACGGGACCATCCTGGGGCTGGGTCCTCAGTTATTTTTGGCAAAGATGGTGGGTATGCAAAAGGAACTTCCCCCTTTTTTTTTTTTTTTTTTTTTTTCTCAACGCAGAGTCACTGAATGCTGAGCAGTCAACAGCATTTCTGATTCCAAGATCACCCTTCTGAGCAACTCTCTGACCGCCCAAGTGCTGGGACCTTCACCGCTTGATTCAGTATCTCAGCTCCAAATATTAGATAATCCCACAAAGCTGGGACTGCCTTGGACCTATGATGGCTTCCCTTGTCATCTGCTTCTTTGGGGTGGTGCTGTTTTTGGCCCACTGTGAAGTCAGCGCCTCCTCAGATCAGATGTGCATTGAGGTGAGTTCGAACTTTTTGTCTTGATTCAGATTAAACTTACTAAAAATTTTGAGATTCTATGTGCGGTTCCATCTGAGCCTTGACTTTTCAATATGCACCAACTTCAAAGGACTGTGGGTCTATGGAAGTTTCTCTTTATTGTGAGGAAAGAGCCAAAGAACTCATCCAGGGGATGGTCTGGAAGCATCTTCCAAAGCAGAAGTTAGAATTTCCCTCTTCCACTAGCAATTCCCCCCACATAATCCCAACTGAGACATGAGATAGGAACCACATAGCGTCAGGGCCCTGACGCTAGAGTGGACCTAACCAAGCCAGTCTCTTAACCTGCTGGAGCTGTTGTCCAACACCCCAACACGTGGCCTCTGCCCCAGACAGTCCTTTGGTTTCCTGGCTGTCAGGATGAGGATTAGTAAAGATAGGCTCTTGCCAGGTTTCAGAGCATTTAAAAGATCATTCTGAATGAGTCTGGCTTCCTCCTTGGGTTGGACAGCCCTCCATCTGTTTGACTAACCCACAGGAGTAAAATCTGAGAACAGAGCCAAATTGCACCTTCTGTTTTGGACCGTAACACTATTTATCAACCTGTAGGAAGTTCTTGGAGGGAATGGTAAGGCAGAGAAAGGGGACGAGCCTTAGTCTCTTGCCATCTTCTAAAGGGCTTCAAGCTTCCTCCCACGCTCTCTGGCCCTGGCAAGCATCCAGCACCACGTGGCCTGCTGAACAAAGGCTGTGGACAGGATGGTAGTAGCTTGGTGAGCTGCCTTCCTAAGTTGGGGCTGAAAAAAGAGTAAGAGCCAGGAATGGCAAAGTGTAGGATGACCCTGAGGCAGTAGACAGGGGACACTAGGAGCAGGATGGGCAAGCAGGCAAAGACCTGCCAGACAAGGAAATGAACCAAAGCCAGGCCTGGAATAAGCCCTGGAGCAGAAATGAACACAACCTTGTTAGCCTGGTGTGTGGAGGGAATCGGGATGCTCACAGACCAAGAGAGGATGGAATGCCCAGGGGAAACCAAGGTTGGAACAGTATAGTTTTTTGCTCAGTCTTCCATAACCAAGTGTTGCACACGTGGAGGTTTAAGCCACAGAAACTCATTCTCTCATAGTTCTGGAGGCTGGAAGTGCAAGATCAAGGTCCCTGTGGGGTTGGTTTCTCTTTAGGCCTCTCTTCTTGGCTTATAGATCACCATCTTCTCCCTGTGTCTTTGCATGGTGTTCACGCATGGCTGTGTTCTGATTTCCTCTTACTATAAGAACACCATCATACTGAATTAGGGCCCACCTAGATTACCTTATTTTAGGCCCTACTTCCAACTACAGTCACATTATGAAGCACTAGGGTTAGGATTTCACCATATGATTTTAAAGGGGGGCTGGAGGGGGAGGTGTGGACATAATTCAGCCCAAAACAGAGGGCAAAACCTGAGAAAGCTGTCTTCTTACCATTCGTGTTGGAAGGTCAATTGCTTTTTTTCACCACATTTTTTATTGGTGCATTATAGTTGTACATAATGATGGGATTTATTGTTAAATATTTGTACATGCACAACAGTATAATTCGTTCACTATCTCTCCCCAGCACTTCCCCCCTCCCTCCCACTTCTTGGTCCCTTCCCTCTACTGATTTCTCTTTGATTTTCATGACATCTGCCTCCACCTTTCTTTTCCTTTTCTTCCCCAGCTTCTGCAGCACATGAGAGAAAACATATGTCTCTTGAAGGAAGGTTAATTTCATACAGATGTGAGTGGCACTATAATGGCATAGGAGTGGGGACATGGCCTCCTCAGTGATCAGGGACATATGTCATTCATCTCCTGGCAACACCCTCAGATGGGATAACACTGCCATTAAACTCCAGCTCATTGAGGAGCAGGCTACTTTAGTGCCCTGCTATTACACCAACCAGTTCAAGTCTCAAATCCCTACATCCTTGCAAAGCCAATTCTGCCTTTCTGAAGGCTACATGGAGCCCAAGGAAGGGCTGGGAGGTTTGCAAAGCACATAGAAACAGTAGACCGGTTGAACTGCCTATTGAGGACTTCAGGCCCCAGAGTTGGCACTTCCTTTAAACGGCTCCCACCGTCGCAGAGGGGACAGGAAAGCAGCCGGGAGAGGACCGAGGTAGTCGGTTCTGGGGCCTTCCGTACTATGAAGGTCATAGAAGTGGTCTAGGTCTCAGGGCTGGAAACCAGCCCTGTGTTGAACAAAACAGGCAAGACTGAAATCTTCTAATGTGGCAGACTTCCTGTAAGCCTTTCTCTAAAAGAATTCTGATTTGAAATGGCCTTGTGTCCATTAACACTGGATCTATATATTCTTTTACCTCTTCTCTCTTGTGTGAGGGCCTTGGGCATGCTAGACAAGCTCTCTACCACTGAGGTACATCCCCAGCCCTACCTAGGAGCAGATTCTAAGGCTGATTAGTGAGTCCTTACCACTGTGGGAAACTAGGGAGGGACTCAGGAGAGACAAAGATCAGAACTAGGGATTTCCAGGCTCTAGGTGAAATGAAAGGAGTGGTTAGGAGAAGAAATGTGTGCCTTTGATGTAAGGGTCTGGCCCCTTCCCGAATTCACATCACCCTAGCTTCAGCCACGTTCCTCCCCTTGTTTTCTGTTCCCCTATTCTTCTTCCCTTTTAGTTCAAGAAGAATTTACCATGTACTGTGTGTTCATGTGACTGCCCATCAGGAACTTCTCTAACCTATTCTGAAAATCAGGTTTGGTTTTGTTTTCTGAGTTTAGCAAACTTTCGGTTGAAACAAAACACCATCCCTAAGTGTGAGGTTAAGTGTATTTTCACCAAGTGAATATATCCATATAACCTGCAGTAGATCAGGATATAGGACATGCTCAGTGTGCAGAAGCCTCCCTCATGCCTCCTCCCTGTCAGTAATCCCCAAGTCATCTGGTCCTTTATTGTCATCATTATTTTTGCCTGGATTTGAGCTTCATAAGCATGGAACCCCATGGTGTGTAGATTCTTGTGTGTCTGCCTTGTTTTGCTCAACATTAAATGTACGAAATTCCTTGATGGTGTGTGCAGCAGCCATTCATTCAGGCTCATCGCTGAATGGCACTGTTTTATCAGCAAGCCTCCATTTATTAATGCCATCCACTGTTAAGGGACATTGGCATTGTTTGTAGTTTTTTGACTGTCATAAATGATGCTATTTTGGATATTCTTGTCTTTAATAAACATTTGTTAAATGTATGCCTGAGAGTGGATGTATTTGGTCATAGGGTATACATAATTTTAACTTTCATATTGCCAAATCGTTTCCCAAAATGTTGGTACCAATTTACACTCATTGGCAATGTGAGTGAATTCTGATTGTGCCACAGATTCACTAATATTTTACATTGTTTGTTTTTAAGTGTTAGCCATTGTGATGGGTGGGTAGTAGTATTTCCCTGGGATTTAATTTTTGTTTTCTTGATGAATAATTAGAGTACATTTTCAAACTTTGGTTAATTATTACATAACATGTATGTATGTTTTGCTGGGGAATAGACGCAGGGTTTTCTCCATGCTAGGCAAGAGCTCTACCACTGAGCTACATCCTCAGTCTTGCGTGGTCCCTTTTATATGTGTGAGGTGCCTGTTCAAGTCTCTGGCCCACTTTCTCATGGGATGTCTTGATTTATAGGTATTCTTTGTGTCTTGTGGATGAAAATTCCTTATCGAATTGCAAAGCTATCTTCTCTCACTCTGTGACTTACCTTTCTATTCCCTCCAAAGGTATCTTTTGCTAAATGGAAGTACTTAATTTTATTATAACTCAAAGTCTCATTTTTCCTTTACTTTCCTTGCATTTCTGTCTGCTTAAGAAATTTTGCTTATCCCAATATGATGATATTATCCAGTGATCTCTTCTAGGAACTTGTTTTATATTTATTTCTATTTCTAAGTTCCATGCATGCCAGGTAGCTGTTGAGAATAATTCTCAATAAAACTTTTTGATTAAAAGGAATTCAAATCTACCAACACATTTGAGGGACAATGCAATGAACACTTACAAATCCTCCAAGCAGATTCTTCTATTTCTAAATGCTATATGTTCTGTGTGTGTGTGTGTGTGTGTGTGTGTGTGTGTGTGTGTGAAATATATATATATATATATTTCACACACACACACATATATAATGTTTATATATACAATACACATATGTGTACACACGCACAGAGAGAGAGAGAGAGAGAGAATTACAGCCATGACCAAGCCTTCAGGGGATGACAAATATTCAAAGAGTAGCAGGAGTCCAGTGTTCAGTGATTTGGATTTGGCTCATGGTAACATTTTACATGCATCTTTGAATATTTCCTTGAGAGTGCAGGCCTGCCTCCTCATTTCAAATGGACTTATCTTAACCATTCATTTCCCTAAAAATTATGGAAGGAGATAGTCCTTCAGTCCCTAAGTATGGAGCAGGGGTCTTCAGACAAGCTCTTTTTGAGGAGTACTCTAAGTTCATGGCTGCAAAAATTTCCCAATAGCTCTAGGTAATGATGTGATGCTCTGCAGATCTCATTAAGAGTTAACTCCTTGTAGTGTTGACACACTTTTTAATCCTCACAGTAGGCCTGCAAGATGAGGTTATCATCCCCAGTTCACAGCTGGAGAAACCAGAAGTCCAGACTACAGAGTTTTGTGTTGAGAGCTAGGACTTGAATCCCAGAGGGCTGATTTTAAAGACAAAAAATTTAAAAAATAAATAAATAAAATGACATACAACTGGAATGACCAAAGTTTTAGGGATGTGACTTCTTGGGGGTGTTTGTTTTCAAAGAGTAATCATTGCTCTGAGATTCAGTTTACTAGACAAACTGCTCTTTCTTGGATGGAGGTGTGATTAAAGAGGTAGGGCTGGGGGGCAGTGTCACAGGCTCCTTGTGCATGCACGTGTCAAGTGCAGATGAGACGTCTGAAAAGGTGGGAATAAGCACTTGAGTGAAATTCAAAGCGTTCCAAATTAGAAAACGTTTCAACACTTGCAAGGAGAGAAAATACAGCGGGGTGGGAGGGAGTTTGAGATACATTGCAGAAAGAAGCAAAATAAGATCCTGATTGAAAAAATGCAAATGAATACCTGCAGGGAAGAGGGATTGCAAATACAGATGTAGCACTTGGGAACCCTGCTCCTGGTAAAAGGCACAGTTCTGAGACTGAGCTGGAGACAAAGTGGTTGGCACAGGTCCCAGGACACAGTGAGTCCTAAGCAAATGCCCCTTGACTTTGAATAGGAGTGGGCATGGGGCAGTTGTCATGAATACCAGCTGTGCCACAGTTCTGCTGCTGCAGGAGTTCATGTCAAAAGGGTCTTGTCTACAGGGCCACCAGCCAAAGCAGAAGAACAAGAAAACAACTTTGGAAACTGACTACCTACTGCATTCTAGAAAGACAAGATTAGGCTTGTAGGAAGTGGACATGTGGATCTCAGGGAAACTACAGCGTGGGTTGTGTCTGCCTAGAAATAAAAATAAAGCATGTGGTGCTGGCAGTGGCCAAGCTGTCTGTTCCTTTTCTGCATCCTGTCTTCATTCATGAAAGCACTGTCACTCTGCTGTTCTGCAACCCTGTGCTGGTCTATCAGAACTTTCAAAAGTTTTCATCTGAATCTTGACTGGGAGAAAGACACAAGACTGGTAGAGTATTTCTACCAAAAATGTATAACCTGAGTCAACTATGAGGACACATATGAACCCATAATAGGAGATATTCTGCTAGATATGAGCCTGTATTCTTCAAAAAATATCAATGTCGTGACAATGACAGGCTAAAAAATTATCTCATATTAAAGGAATCCAAGGAGCTATGATAACTAAATGCAATCAATTTATGATCCTGGGTTGGAAAAACAAAAATTACTATAAAGGACAATATTGAGAAAATTAGTAAAATTTGAATATAGACTGTATGTTGGGTAATAACATTGAATCAGGATTAAATATTCTGAATTTGATAATGGCATTGTGATTATATATCCTTAAGACACATAAGGTACTTAGAGGTGAAAGGTCATGTTGTCTGCAACTTATCCCAATCATGTGTGTGTGTGTGTGCACACACTCACAAGCACCTCCAACCTTAAAAAATACAGTCAACTGAAAACAATCCAATGTTTCTTAGATGATTCTGGAGTGTGCAGTGCTTGGTATCCTCATCATCATGGAAATATTGACAGTATAGTTGTGATTACAAAAACTATAAGGGAGGGGTCACATAGGTGGTGAGTCCAAGAAATTTTTGAAAATTTTTGGTTTTTAGATTCTCTTAGCTGCATTTCTTGCCACTTCCTCTTTCTCCTAGGAATCAAGGGCAGAAGGTTCATTGCCATTGCCACCTAAATTGAGATTACTTAATGTTGTAGCCCAGGCTTCAGGCGGGCTTCTTGGTAGCCCTTGGTAATGTCAGCTACTGGTCCTCACTTTCTACTAGCTGAAAGAGATCTATTTCATTTACCGGCTTTTCTTCTTCCTAGTTGTATCCTCAGGCCACTGGCTCAGTAGAGCTCCTTCTGGATTCTCGACTTTCTGAATCACATTATTGCAATAAAGTACTTAGTAAAGCACACAAGAGTCTGAGACATGTAATAATGTAGGTGTCGCAGGCACTTACATATTCAATAGAAGGAAGGAATTGCCAGCATTAAAACTTTTGCTGTAGGGTCAGAATAGAGCAAGAAGAATTGAGAGAAGTTCCCTTTTTCCAAGTGTGAATGAAATTAGTTATGCCAATGGAGACCAGAAAAGAAAAGTGTCTCCTTAAAGCCAATTGGCACCTTAGCAACTAAAGAGACTGCATGTACGCATACTCTCTTGGTTGTCTGGCCACCAAGGACAGTATAGCAAAAAAAAAAAAAAAAAAAAAAAATTCCCCACTAGTCAGTTAAATCTAAGTTTCAAATGCAAAGTGTGCCTTTCAAGGACATTATATAGATTTGCAGCAGCACCTAGAGGACTTTGGGTCTATAAGAATGAAGAATGAATTACAGGGAAATATAAATATGGCATTTTCATCAGTGACAGCTATAATATTGTCACAACATTGAAGGAAACTGGTGATTTCCTATAGATGTGCATGCTCACTGTTGCTCTAAAAAATGCACAACTAAGCAAAAATTGGAGAAAAGCAAAAAAGATGATTAAAATGACAACATCCTGAGATCCTCATGCTTCAGAAAAAAGGAGGATGCTTGCAGTTCTGTTTCCAGCTTAGCAGGTCTGTTTGCAACTCAGCACGAGGAGATCTGCTGATCTGGAGTTTGGTAGGGTAGATCTTCTGCCAGACAGGGCAGTCTCAGAGGAGGCTCTAGGTCACCTGGGTGTGGTCAGGAGAGGCAAGGACGAGAAGCATGGATGAAGTCACCTGGGACCTGAGATATCTGAGAGGTGGCCGATGGTCCTTGGAGCCCATCTCCTTGGACCTCCAAGGGGCATTTACTCTGGAGATCATTTCTTATGTCGGAGCTTCCCTAGGCAAGATATGCCCCATCAAACCTTCCTAGCTGCCCCCTTATCCTTCATCCTAAAGCATCATCCAGATAAATAATGATTCCACATCACCATTTTTCTAACCAACTGCTTCCCATTTTTACCTAGTCAGTCTAAGATTTTTAACTTGGGTTAGGCAACCTCCACATACATATCACTCAATGTTCCACAAACACCAGCATTTTACCTACAAATCTTATCTGTCCACTCCTCCCCTCATTCTTGCCAGGTATTTTAAAGCAAATTCCAAACATCATGTCATTTTAAATCTAAATACTTAAATAGGCATCTCAAAAGAAAAAAGGAACATTGATTGTATGTAACCATAAGGCCTCTGACATTAACAAAATTCATAATTTCTTAATACCATCAAATCTATCTCATTTAGATGTCTCTGATAATCTAAACATGTCTTTTTCTAACTGCTCTACTTGAGTCATCATCTAAACAAGGCCTAGTCCATTATTTGTTCATTGTATCTCTTAAGTAGCTTTTATATTACTTTGTCTTTTCCTTTAAAAAAAAAAAAAACTATCTCCCTTCTCTTTCTTCCTCACTCTTTTACATACTAAATAAAACAAAAATGTTTTATATTATGCGCAACTTTTTGCACTTGATTGATTGCAACCTTTAGCTTAAATCTGTCATATCACTTGGAGGTGTGAAACTAGACCTAAAGTATTCATTGAAATCACATTAATTTCTTTTTTTGCGACAAGAATATATCATAGGTGGCTCTGTGTACTTCATATTGTACTATGTGAGAAAGAACAAAAAGTCTCATTGTCCTATTTTGATAATGCCAATTTAATATTGTTTGATTATTTTTCAAGCTGAAACAAAACATTTCTATTCATCCAAAATCAAAACTAACTGAAGTGTATTCAGAGGAATATTGCTTATATCTTTGCTCCTCTATCTGGTTCTTTCCCACTGGACTTTGTTTTTTTAGCCATGGTTTCTTTGCAAGAATATAATAAAATACAAGTATACCTCTTTTTTTTATTGTAAACAAATGGGATACATGTTGTTTCTCTATTTGTACATGGAGTAAAGACATACCTTTTGTGTAATCATAAATTTACATAGGGTAATGTTGTTTGATTCATTCTGTTATTTTTTCCTCCCTCCCCATCCCTCCCGCCCCTCTTTTCCCTCTATACTGTCTTTCCTCCATTCTTGCCACCCTCCCTAACCCTAACCCCTTCCACCCCCCAGGGATTGAACTCTGGGGTGTTTTATCACTGAGTCACATCCCCAGCCATTTTTTATATTTTATTTAGAGATAGGGTCTTGTTAAATTTCTTTAGGGCCTTCCTAAGTTGACAAGGCTGGCTTTGAACTCACAATCCTCCTTTCTCAGCCTCCCGAGTCACTGGGACAGGCATGCACCACCAAGCCAGGCT
Source organism: Sciurus vulgaris (assembly GCF_902686455.1). Lineage (NCBI taxonomy): Eukaryota > Metazoa > Chordata > Mammalia > Rodentia > Sciuridae > Sciurus > Sciurus vulgaris. The sequence goes on from NC_136466.1 coordinate 116,541,124, forward strand.
TAAGTGTACCTTTCTTATGAAGACCTAGTGTAGTCTATGCTATGCACACTCGAGTTTTGTTTTGTTTTTTGCGGTGCTGGGAATCGAACCCAGGGCCTTGTGTTTGCAAGGCTAGCACTCTACCAACTACATCCCCAGTCCTTATGCTACATACACTACATACGCTATTTGGCACTTTGCTTTTTTCACCTTACACCATGTCCTGGATCTTACTCTCTACCAACATATGCAGATCTTTCTCATTCCTTTTGCAGCTGCAGAGGGTTCCATTTGGAAAATGGAACCGTATTTTGGTACATTGATAGATAACCTTGTTTTGCTATTACAAAAAAATATATATAAGGAATAATATCATGGACAAATCAGGCTGTGTTTTTGTAAGAGCATATTTGGTAAGGATTACTAAAAGTGGGATTGCTACCCAGAGGACAAAATATATCTAATTTTTCTTGATAGTCAATCAAAAATCACTAAATCCAATATTAATTTACATTATTTCTCCCATCAGAAAGAAGCCAATAAAACATATAACTGTGAAAATTTAGGTCTCAGTGAAATTCCTGACACCCTACCAAACACAACAGAATTTTTGGAATTCAGCTTTAATTTCTTGCCTACGATTCAAAATACAACATTCAGCAGACTCATAAATCTTACTTTTTTGGATTTAACCAGGTATGTATCTGAGTTCCTGTGTGCTTTTAATGTTTTACTTACGTAGAAACACAACTTGCATTCTAATTGTCTCCAGGATCTTCTTCTGGGGCACAGGGACACTCTGCTCTGCTTATTCTGTATTTTCATCCTCCCCTTCATCTGAAATACTTTTATGCAGGTGAAATATAATTTAAATAAACACCAATCAATGGAGAGTAAAGTGAGTTGTTCTCAAACCAGCTGCATCGGCAGTATTGTTGAAATTCTAAGGAATTTCAAAAACAAAAGTGAAAATAAATCCTGCACTAAAGCAGACACCATATCATACTATATTTTAACACATTTCACTATTATTGGGTGAATTACATCTAACACAAATCACGAGAAACACACATATCTACGAATTTTTTTTAACTGAAAAAGAGAGTTCCATTTTTGGGATTTAGTGACAGAATTAGAATTCCATATCCTGAACAAGTGTTTGAGAACCGGTGGACAGAAGTATTACAATAAAAGGAAGAAAACAAAGGGAACATGCAGTTTTTGTGTGTGTGGAATTGGAGAAGGGCCCGCATGTCCATGACTTCTGCACCCCTTGCAGTAGATCAATGTCTTCCACTTCATCCTTCTGCTTAAGTTTCTGCAAAGTGGGAGCAAGCACACACCCATAGCACTGCTTCATCTTTACATCCACCACTGTGAGGTGGCAGTTAATCTTACCACCCACTTTTGCAGTCAGATCAGAAACCATCAGTGTGTATTTGAGTGTGTATTTAAGTGTGTGTGTGTGTAATCCAGTATTTTTAGATGCCATACCAGGATGGGTTTCTCTTAACTTCTAGCATTTTGTAAGTCATTGGAGAATTTTTACATATATCATTTGACACACAGTAGTTCTACAAAGTAGTCATTATTTTCAGATTTCATAGATGAAAAAAGGCTGAGTGTATCTCAGTGGTACGATGTGCACTTAGCACATGAGAAGCCATGGGTTCAATCCTTAGCAGCCCCTTCTTCCCCCAAAATAGGTTGTAACTTGCCCAGGATGGCGCAGATTTATATATTTATAAATACATATCATATATGATCCATTATCCATTATACATGGCATATTTTATATTAAAATAATAAATCACAGTTTGATTTTGCCTCCAAAAATTCAAACCATTAATTGTTCCTTAGAATACAAATATAAACCTCTGAGTGTTCAATCTAAATAAGAAAGACATCTGGAATAAATTCTAAATCAGAGCTTTCAGTACTAGGGCTGTTCATTAATTATTTTGACAGGCCATCTGTGGGTATGGAAGAAAATTTTTTGTGTTTGATAATATATAGTGCTGTATGGTATACACAAGATGGCTTTGGTAATGTGACAGAATTTTCCCTTTTTTTCTAATTAACCATTGTTAAACACAATTATCTTTTCAAGGTGCCAGATTAACTGGATACATGACGACACTTTTCAAAGCCACCATGAGTTGAGCACACTGATATTAACTGGAAATCCTCTGATATTCATGGCAGAAACAGCACTTAATGGACCCAAGTCATTGAAGCATTTGTTCTTAATTCAAACAGGAATATCCAGTCTTGATTTTATCCCACCTCACAATCTGGAAAATTTGGAAAGTTTGCATCTGGGAAGCAATCATATATCCTCCATTAACCTCCCAAAAGATTTCCCAACAGGGAATCTGAAAGTCCTGGATTTTCAGAATAATGCTATACACTACCTTTCTAGAGAAGATATGAACTCTCTGAAGCAGGCCACCAACCTAAGTCTTAACTTCAATGGCAATGACATTAGAGGTATTGAGTCTGGAGCTTTCAGTTCAAAAGTCTTCCAAAGTTTGAACTTTGGAGGGACCCCTGACTTGTCTGTCATATTCAGTGGTCTGCAGAACTCTACACTTCAATCTCTCTGGCTGGGGACATTTGAGGACATTGATGACCAACATCTAAGTTCAGCCACACTTCAGGGTCTTTGTGACATGTCTGTTGAGAGCATCAACCTGCAGAAGCATCATTTCTCTGACTTCTCCTCCACCATGTTTCGATGTTTTGCCCAACTCCAGGAACTGGATCTAACAGCCACTCACTTGGAAGGATTACCCTCTGGAATTGAGGGTATGAACTCACTCAAGAAATTAGTTCTCAACGTAAACAAATTTGACCAATTGTGTCAAATCAACGCTGCCAATTTCCCCTCCCTTACACACCTCTATATCAAAGGCAACACAAAGAAACTTCACCTCGGTGTTGGCTGTTTAGAAGAACTAAAGAATCTTCAGAAACTTGACTTAAGCCATAGCAGCATAGAGGCTTCTGATTGCTGCAATCTGCAGCTCAAAAATCTTCCCCACTTGCAAAGTCTAAACCTGAGCTACGGTGAGCTCATTGGTCTTCAGAGGGAGGCGTTCCAAGCATGTCCTCAGCTAGAGCTCTTGGATTTGTCATTTACCCGCTTACATGTAAATGCACCACAAAGTCCTTTCCAAAACCTTCATCTCCTACAGGTTCTGAATCTCTCTCACTGCTTCCTTGATACCAGCAATCAGCGTCTTCTAGCAGGACTGCCAAATCTTCGGCATCTGAACTTACGGGGAAATCGCTTTCAAGATGGGAGTATCCCAAAGACCAACCTATTTCAGACAGTAGGAAGCTTGGAGATTCTGGATTTATCCTCCTGTGGTCTCTTGTCTATAGATCAACAGGCCTTCCGCAGCCTTGATAAAATGAGTCACATAGACTTAAGTCGCAATAGCCTGACGTCCAATAGCATTGATGCTCTCAGCCATCTTAAGGATGCCTACCTCAATTTGGCCTCCAATGCAATTGGCATCATCCCACCCCATCTCCTGTCCATCTTGTCCCAGCAGAGCACTATTAATTTAAGTCACAATCCTCTGGACTGCACATGTTCAAATATGCCCTTTTTAACATGGTACAAGGAAAACCTGCAAAAACTTGAGGACTTGGAGGAGACTGTGTGTGCAAATCCCCCATCGCTACAGGGAGTTCAACTGTCTGATGTCATGCTGTCCTGTGGAATTACTGCTGTGGGTATTTTCTTCCTAACCGTATTTTTACTCTTGGTCTCCATTCTACTCATTTTAGCAATTAAATTCTTTATCAGGTGGAAATACCAACACCTTTAGTGCTGAAAGTTTCCAGAGAAGGTAAACAGAACATGTTTCACACAATTGCCTTAACTGGAGAAATTGTCAGCTCTGGGTGATCAGACTTTTCAGGCCAGCTCCCCATGCTGGGCTGGGATTGACTGTGGGGTGTTTTGTTTTTATTTGTTTAGCTTCTTACCCTGTGAGTCTTCATGGCAGGTAAACTGACCCAGGCCAGAGGACCAGACTCTGCTATGAAAGACATATTATCATTTATTTCCTCACATGGAAGATGACTGGAAGCTGGCAAGGGAACTGTGGCAAGGCCACCTGCCTTCCACTCACTGAGAGACCTCACAGAACCTCATCCCTGGAAGGAGATCATCAGCTCCACAACTTGGCAGTGCCAAGGCCAACCCTACCTGCTTGTGTTCTCTCCCATAGTTTGGTCATTGTGCTTGAGTCAAAGTTCTCAATAATGTAATATTTGGAAAATATAGTCAAGGGAAAAGTCTCAGTGCTTATTTTAAATGAGAAAAAGAAAAAAGCTGGGTATGGTGGTGCATGCCGGTAATCCCACTGTCTTGGGAGGCTGAGGCAGGAGAATGGTAAGTTTGAGGCAGCCTCAGCAACTTAGCAAGACCCTGTCTCAAACAATAAAAAGGGCAGGGGTTGTGTCTCAGTGGTTAAGTGCCCCTGGGTTCAATCCCTGGAACCAAAACAAAGCAAAACAAAACAAAAAAACAATGGATTTAAAAGACTGAGAAATGAATCCTGCTTTCAAATTGACTCTATTTATCTACCAAGTCCTTAGGTTTCTAGGTCTTAATAATGCCCCTGAAGTGAAAACTACAAAAAAAAAAAAAGTGTCCCCTTCCCCTTTTATCCCTGAAGTCTAGGATTTCATCCACCTCCATCCTTCACATCCTTCACTCCCTCTGCCTATCTGGTGTTCGGGCTTTTATGTGGTAGATCTCACCTAGCAGTGGGCCGTGATCCAAAAATGCTCTTCTCATCTGGTGTCTGGTCCTCAGAAGCCTCTTTCCCACAATCAGTGAGATAAGTGGTGGCTGGTTCCCAGGCTGGTCCTCAAACATCTATTTATCTTGGAGAGCATTTGAGAGAGCATGTTCACAATGAAAACTGTGAAGACGCCATCCCTGCACACTAGCTGTTGGGAACACACTAAAGCTGGCTTAGTGACAGTTTCTGTTGAGGCTGAGAGTGTCAGTGAAGGTCGTGCAAACAATAGGGAACAGAGTCATTGCGTGCAAGTAGACAAAGAGGATGGAGATGCTGGCAGCATCAATACTGAGACCTCGTCTAGGCCCACTGGGTCCTGCTCACCTGGACTTTGTTCTTCTGTGTCTGGATTGCTGGACGAGCTTGCTGGGAGGTCTTGTACTCGGCTGCTGCATTTATAGCCCTCTTCTTCCTCCACATCCATGGATTCGAGCAACGGCAGATTGACAATATATAAAAAAAAACTCCAAGTGTACAGAATATGTACAGAACATTTTCATGTTATTATTCCCTAAACAATATACATAACAACTGTTTGCATAGTACTTATATTTTTTTTTGAGTATTATACATAATCTAGAGGTGCTTTACAGTGTATGGGAAGATGTGTGTAGGTTATCTGCAAATACTGTGCCATTTTTTACAAGGGACTTGAGCATCTGGGGATTCAGGTATCTGTGAGAGGTCCTGGAGCCAATCCCCTATAGACATGAAAGGGTGACTGTATCAGGCCTTGATTAAATTCTATAACCAATTTTTAGGTCAAAGAGGGTAACTTATAGTTATGAAATTCTGCTTGGATATCAATGTAAAAGTTGATAAATTTTAATATCCAATCATAATTTTTTTAACCCTTAGATTGAAGGCATAATAGTGGGACATAGTTGTGAAACATGGGGACCATCCTCTTTGCCTCTTCATTGCCTGTAAAAGCAGAACAGGAAGGGAACAGCAATGGGAGAAACTCTTGGGTGCTCAGGAATTACAGACTTTCTCGCTTGTTCTTTATTTTATTTTATTTTTATTTTTGCCTGGAAGATGCTTCAGGCATCTCCCAATGACTGGTTCCTGGTCTTCACTCCTCTGAGGGGAGCTCTTCCCTGACCTGGCCAGTCCAAATGAAATCAGGCCACACTCAATGGTCTCACTAACACCTCCACCATCTTTATATGTTTATCCGCTACAGGATTATTGTCCTCATTTGTTTTAATTTGTCTATCTTGTCATTTCTACCCCAAATGTAAGCTGCATATGAGGGTCTTTGCCCAATAGCGTCCTACAAGTGCCTGGGACAAAGTAAGGACTCAATATATTTTCAATAATTGCTGACATTTTGCCTGGTTTCTCTTCCCTAAACCCTTATCAGTGCCTACTTCCATCCCCAGGCCCATACATAACAACCCTTATCTTCAGTTGACATCTCCAAAATTTCCTATGCCTCCCACACATCTCTCCCCAGAATTACCTAGGGCAATCTAGTGTAAGAAATGGATTCCCGTGCCTTACCACCAGAGGTTGGGATTCTGTCAGACTGAGATTGCCCTGCATTCCCAGCCAAAGAACTGACTCCTGTATAACCTTCCCTTATTCTTGATGATACATGTATCCCTCTTATTTCTTTTATCTTGTGATATTCAACTTCAAATGTATTCCTCCCATGGAAGATTCATCTCTAGGAATTCAGTCTTAGACAACACCAATCCAATAGTTTTCTGGGTACTCTGTCAATGTGAGCTCTTTCCTGTCTTAGGGATTTAAGCTGCAAATGGGAAATACTAATTGTGGATCTGCCAACCCCTAGCCATACTCTTCTCCATAATATTTAATGGGTAACTTAGAAAAACAAAAGTATTCTGTAGGAAAATCTCTGATGCAGTTTGCATTACATTAAAGACAGCAAGGTCTAGGACCTTAGCAAGACATAATTGTCCATCCTGCTTTCATTGATCAGACATGCTCCCCTTCCATGTGATGTAACTAGCTGCCCCATAACTGCACACTGATCTAAGGTTTTGTGACAGTTCCTCTGTTTTGAGCAACAGTAAATTCACCCCTGAAAGTCAGAAAAAGAGCTTTTTGATGGCTTCTGTCAATTTTATTGCTTTATCTGGTTACTAGGATAGAATCTGTAGACATAGTGTGTTTATTGGTTTTATGTATTGCGTGTTGTTGCTGCTCTGACAAGCTACTCCTATAAAAATGTGTTATTATTGCATGATGTAGCTCAGTGAGCTGACCCTGCATTTCAAAGTGTACTGAAGCAAATAGCATTGAAGTCCATAAAAGCTGACTGGCCTCCATCACAGAGGATTCTCTGCGTGAGCTGCAACTCCTACAATCTGAGGAAGAATTATACCTCTCCCTGTGCCAGCAGCCACTGCTATTAACTGAGCACGGCACAGCCTCAAACACAGGCATTATCTGAAAATTTTCAAGTCAGAAAACTCTTAGTTCATTCTTACTTGTCCAACTCTCTGATAAACATTGATTGCAATTTTGGAGTTTGCAAAAGTAAATAACAACTGGCTTTTTAATGTTTTCTTTTTTAGTATAAAATACAAGAGGGGTAACTGACATTGTTTTCTATCTACTCTGAATGTTAAAGAGCTTTGTTGCTTAACCTTTCATGAGCAATAACAGATTTTTAATACAATCTGTGGATTAATTCTTTCTTTTTAAAGTTTCATAATGTTCAATAATTGATTTCAAGTCATTAGCTGGTTAGCTCTAAGCAGAAAAGACTGGGAAGTCAATGGCCTGATGTGTTAAGAGTCTGAATACTAGGCCAAGAGTGGTGGTGCACACTTGTAATTCCAGTTACTCAGGAGGCTGAGACAAGAGGATCACAAGTTCAAGGCCAATTTTGGTAATTTAGTGAGACCCTGTCTCAAAATAAAATAAAAGGGATTTGAGGTTTAGCTCAGTGGTAGAATGTTCTCCCATCATGCCCAAGGCCTTAGATTCAATCCCCAGAACGGGGGGAAAGAAAAGAGTCCAATTTGTCTAACATAACAGGAGGTAGCCTGTAGGCTGTAGAGATATGGATTAGCTCAGTGTGACTCTCAAGGCCAGTTGATTATCAAAACAACCTGGGGAATTCTTTACAAAACAGATACTTGTGTCCAGACTTCAGCTATTGGGATTCTGGGAGACTAGGGTTGGTGTTGGACTCTTGACCAAATGATTTCATATAAAATCCTTCCTTAATCTTAATTTTAACAACAAACAGCAGCAGAAGTGCATTAAACTCCATCAGCCCAAATGCTGGAAATCTCCAAATCCCACGAGAGGAAATTACTTAACGAAAACGGGACAGAAGCACTAAGGAGAGCTCAAACCCAGAAACACCCTGGGCAGGCAGACTGTGTCTTCTGCCATCTCTGCCAGGCAACAGCTGCTCCTGAAACCACCTGCTTTCCCACGGGTGTCCTTCCCACTCCCAAGCCATGCTAGCTTTTCATGATTTGAAATCAGTTAATGACTATTATGAGACTTTAAAAGGAAAGCATTAAATCTATGGATGGTACTTAAAAGCTGTTATTGCTCATGAAAGATTAAGCAGCAGCCGGGTGCAGTGGTGCACACCTGTAATCCTAGCAGCTTAGGAGGATGAGGCAGGAGGATCACAAGTTTGAAGCCAGCCACAGCAATTTAGTGAGGGAAGCAACTCAGTGAGACCCTGTCTCAACATAAAATATAAAAAGGGCTCGGGATGTGGCTCAGTAGTTAAGCACCCCTAGGTTCCTTCCTCTGTACAGAAAAAAAAAAAAAAAAAAGATTAAGCGGTGAAGCTCATCAAGGCCCTCCTCCCACCCTCCTCATCTTGAATTCTCTCTGAGCACTTGACTGTTCAAGATGTAGTGCTCGATCATGTAAAGGTAGGGAGAGGGCAAATGGCCACCCCAGCACCTATGCATCTCCTCCTACTCCCTTCATGTTGGTTCATGGACTTTCTAAATAGCCTGGAAAGCTATTTCCTTTCTATTTTCCCTTTTCCTCTCTTCCCTAGTCATAACCTAAACATGCAACCACAGATAAGTGATTAAATAAATTAGGGCATGCTCTGAATAAATAGGGAGAGATTCAATGTTCTTACATGGAATGTAATACTATAAACAAGTCAATGCAATTAACAATGAGATAAATGCATATTAAAATGAAATAAGCTTTGCTAATACTAGACTGACCAAAAAGAGAAAACTGGATAATAGTATAGGTGGGAAACTGCATGCCTTAGCTATAGACTGGTATAATTCTCCTAAGATCACCTACAGCCATAGTTAGTCAAATTAAAATATGACCCACAAATTCTGCCCTGGGGTGTGTCCCAAGAAACTCACACTTATCTGAAAGACATTGATTGCAGCATAATTTAAGAATGGAGAAGTTTGTAGCAGTTTGAGTGTTCATCACTAGGAAAGTGGGTGGATAAAGTGGGGAAGAGGGACAACACAGAGTTAGAAGCAATGGATTGATACAGCCACAACTGAATCTTAAGCATTAGAGAAAAGCTTATAGAGAGTTTAAAGTTAGCAGAGTTTATTTGAGCAAAGACAGATTCATGTATTGGATATACCCTGAACCAGTAGGATTTCATTTTTTTTCTTTTTTTTTTTTAAGTTTATTTTGAGACAGGGTCTTGCTAAGTTGCTAAGGCTGACCTCAAACTTGCAATCCTCCTACCTCAGCCTCCTGAGTCTCTGGGATCACAAGTTTACAACATGCTCAGTTTCTGAATCAGTAGAGCTCCATAGAGCTCCACCCAGCAACATAGGCAGACAGTATTTTATTCATAGACTTCATAGAGGGGAAGAGGAAGTGATATATAGAAGCAACTTGGTTGGTTACAGCTCAGTATTTGCCCTATTTGAGCATGATATATTGAGGTATTTGCCTCATACTGACATAGTCTGATCTGTTGACAATCTGTGACTGCCTACAGTTCAGCAGCTGCAATGGACTAAAACTCAGCAATCTGTTAAATGGATATTATATACTCTTATTATATACTCTTAGTAAGTTTGCAGTTTATTTATAAACAGAGTCAGTGTTAGGCAATTTTAATTTAACATACAGAGTTTCAGGGAGGAAAAAAAACAAAACCAAAATGATATATTAACATGTTTGCCTACATAAATTTAAAAGATGTGTACAAAACAATGTATACAAAATAAAGTATATAAAATATATTTTTAAAGAACACAAGCCAAAAAATAAACCACTTAACATAGTTGCTGATTGTAATGGGGAAAGGGGGTGAAAGGCAATGTCAGGATAAATTAAGTGAACCTTAGCCATGGTTGATATGTCAAGAACTGAACACACACACAAAAGAAAATAATATGGCACATTCACATAATGAAATGGCATAAGGTCATTATAAATGACATTGCAGAATATATTTATAGACATCGAATGATATTTACTTTAATATCCAAGCAAAAGAGCAGGTTACTAAACAGGACGCCCATTATTATTTCATTTTTCAGCTAAATAAATAATACTTATAAATTAAACAATGACAGAGTGGCTTGTGGGATTACATTGATTTGAGAACTTTTCTCCTTGCTTATCTGTATTTTGAATTTTCTTTCGGTGTATTTTCCAAGTATGGGCAATAAGGAAAAAAAAAATTAAAGAGTTGTTGTTTTGGGGTGAACAATAAAGAAGTCATGGGTCCTGAGAATCACAGGTACTCAAAAAGAAGGCAGTGGTTTTCCAAGGGTTTGTTTTCAAAAGCAAATGGTCAAACTCAGCCTTTATAGGTCACTCTTTCCTTTTTCTTGAGACAAAGGGAGCCACAGCTGTTCTGAGAATCCCCACTGAAATGGGAGGACACACCTTACAGGGGTGAATCCACAGGAAATGCTTCAGATCCTGACAGGAGTCAATACCTCTCTACTTGTGAATTACTTCAGCACAGGACCTTTTAACACAGCATGTGTATTCCAAAAGGACAGGACTTCCGGGCTAAGATTTTTATTTAGAGAAGTTAGTGCTTGAGGATGTGTTCATGCCAACTTGACATGCGAACTTCATAGCTGCAAAGCGCCTGCTGCGGGCCTTGCAAATGTCTTCATTCTTCCCCACCCAGCCCCTGACAGCCATCTCTGGGCAGTGCGTAGTGAAGCAGGATGAATATATGTAAGATGCTTTGAGCTTTACCATAGTAATAAACTTTTTTTGTAAAGCTGTGTGAGACAAAAATCTCATAATCATATGCAACAGGTCTTTCTTCTTCCCACATCTGAGCATACTGGACTGGCAGGTCACAGACGTTCCCTTTTGAGAGTTCTTATCTGCCCACAAGTGTGGGGACTATTAAATCAAATTGTGTGGCACTCCATGAATTTGAACCAAACACTGGACTGTCTCCCACAGACCAAAGCAATATATAGAAGTTTAATCCCAGTAACTAAGTCTTGGCTGGTTGCAGGACACCCTGTCTCCAGCTAACTGATTAAGCTGTAAACAACACTAGTTAAGCTGTGACAAATTGATTGGTTCATTCACTAGTTTTCCTGCCTCACTTTTGTTCTCCTATAAATGCTCTCTCACTTTGTTGGGTGTTCTCAGCTCCTTTTCTGGTAGTTCCAGGTTCTACTTGGTTTTGCTCATATAAATTCTACTAAATTTAATTGGTCTAAGGCATTTTCCTTCTAGACTCCTGGGGGCATCATGGAACCAGGTGTGGGGACTGCTGGGAATATTGTGGCCACTGTCTTCTTTCTGCATCTTGGATTTGGAAGCTCCACAGACTTTTTTTCCTGAGTTTGTTTGAGCAAAATTTTGATCCAAAATGGGTTTGGGTGTTGTGAGCACAACATAGGGCTGGGTCCTATAAGGAGAATTCGGTGTCTGACTGCACCAGATAGAAACTGAACTGGGGTCAGAAGGAATAGGACTTAGGCCCGTAAAGGGGTCTCAGGCTAATGGGTCAGACAGAAAACAGGCCTGATTCAGTAGGTAGATAGGTCAGGTTGCTACAAGAGGAAATCATGGGTTCATCTGGATCCAAGGCATTTAGAAGTCCATCTTCTGGAACTCCTCCCAGGGAGAGCTTGTGCTGGGAGGAGGACATGCCCTTAGGGTGGGTGCCAAGGGTCAGTTTGTGCCATGGGAGGGCATGTGACTGGGCATTTGTGGTAGCTGCTAGGATTAGAAAGAAATACAAAGTTCAGAGGCTAGAATTCTGACCCATTTCCTGAATAAGAATGTAGATTTTGGTTTGGGGCACGTGGGGATTGTGGGGTTTTTTTTGTTGTTGTTGGGTTTTCCTGTTTGTTTTTTGTTTGGCTTTTTGGTGGTGGTTGTGTTTTGTTGTTATTGTTTTTTTTTTTTTTTTTTGAGAAATGGGTGACTCTTACTAGGAATAACTTAGAATTTCAGAGACCACAATGAGGACGTTTTAATTTGTATGAAATTCTTTATTTGTGGAGTAGATGGAGAAAGGATTAAAGATCCCACAGAAACAATGAGATTTAATTTTTAATTAGCATATGAAACATTTAAAACACTAAACGAAGCTGGGAGGGAGAGTTGTTTACAGACATTGAGCCCTTAGGTCAGGAGGGTTGACTTCTTCACATCTTGGTTAAAAGATAAAGCTCAGGACAATAATGTAAGATATGTTTCCCTGCCCTACTTGTTAATGAGCTCTGCCTACTCAGTAACTAAATGCAGGCTGGGATGAGAAGCTGCCTATCATTATTTTTGAGACTCCTGTTTGCTGAAGGAAACCTACATCTGTCATCTGTAGAGAAGTCTTCATTTGTTGCTTTTTAAAATTTGTTCTGATTATCCGTGACAGTAGAGTGTATTTTGACACATTTTACATATATGGAGTATAATTTCTCATTCTTCTGTCTATACATGATGTGGAATTACATTGTTTGTGTGTTCATATATGAACATAGGAAAGTAATGTCTGATTCATTCTACTATCTTTCCTGTTTCCATTCCCCCTCCCTTCCCTTTATTCTCCTTTGTCTAATCCAAAGTACTTCTATTCTTCCCTACTACCCAACCCCTTTATTGTGAGTTAGCATCTGCATATCTGAGAGAACATTAGGCCTTTGACTTTTAGAGACTGGCTTAGTTCACTTAGCATGATAGTCTCCAGTTCTATCCATTTACCAGCAAATGCCATAATTTCATTTCTCTTTATGGCTGAGTAATATTCCATTGTGTATACAAACCACATTTTCTTTATTCATTCATCTGTTAAAGGGGACCAAGGCTGTTCCATAGCTTAGCTATTATGAATTGAGCTGGTATAAACATTGATGTGGATGCACCATTATTCTATGCTGACTTTAAGTCCTTTGGGTATATACTTGGGAGTGGGATAACTGGGTCAAATGGTGGTTTCATTCCAAGTTTTCTGAGGAATCTCCATACTGCTTTCCAGAGTGGCTGCACCAATTTGCAGTACACTGAATGTATGAGTGTACCTTTTTCCTCATATCCTTGACAACATTTATTGTTGCCTGTATTCTTGATAATTGTCATTCTGACTGGAGTGAGATGAAATCTCAGTGTAGTTTAAATTTGCATTTCTCTGACTGCTAGAGATGTTGAAAATTGTTTCATGTATTTGTTAACCAATCATATTTCTTCTTCTGTGAAGTGCCTGTTCAGTTCCTTTGCCTATTTATTGATTGGATTATTTTTCTAGTGTTGTTTTTTGAGTTCTTTGTGTATCCTAGAGATTAATGCTCTAAGGTGCAGGTTGCAAAGATTTTCTCCCATTTTGTTGCCTCTCTCTTCACATTCTTCATTGTTTCCTTTGCTGTGAAGAAGCTTTTTAGTTTGATTCCATCCCTTTTGTTGATTCTTGATTTTAGAGAAGTCTCCATTTGTAAAGGTGGTTCCCTCTCTATCCCTGGAGGAGAGGAAGGACTAAATTACTAGATGCTCTTAGAGTGAAGGTGAAGATTTGAGTCTGTGTCACAAGCCCCGCCTTTGCCCATTCATCCTAAGTGGGTTTCCTGTGTGTGCCTGTCTGGGTCTCAGCAGATGTTGGTAGGTAGGCCTGGAATCTGATTACAGTAAAAAATGTAGTTGAAATACTTTAGGGCAATAATTAGGCAAGTCAATCAAGAAAAAGGAAAGAAACGTTTTACTTCACTCCCTTGCTGAGATGAGCAAAACAAAATGGGCAATGGGCAAAGAAAATACCATCGGAGCAAATACTTTTTTTTTTTTTGGACCAGAAATTGAACCCAGGGATGCTTATCCACTGAGCCACATCCCCAGCACTTTTTATTTTTTATTTTGAGACAGGGTCTCACCAAGTTTCTCACAGCCTCACTAAATTGCTGAGGCCTCCTGCTTCAGCCTCCTGAGCAGCTGGGATCATAGGTGTGCACACTATGCCCAGCAGAGCAAATGTTTTTTTTAAAAAGATTCTTAGAAAAATAGATGGTGGGTTGTAATAATGTCTGTCTGGGTACAGTGAAGTGTTCTGTCCTGTGATGAGATAGTTACAGCTGAGTCCCTTTGGAGGCTCCAAGTGAGGAGAGCTAAGAAACCTACATTTTGATGTAAAAGTGCCTTCTACTTAAAATATACTGTAGCAATATATTTTGAGATGGTATTTTCTGAACTCCTTCAATGGCTTTGTTTAATGATCAGTCCAAGAATAATTGGTAATTATGGTTAAACCTGGTGAAAATAAAAAGAATGGAAATTTGTGAATGAAGTTGTAGTTTCAGGAATAGCTCTCAGTGGCTGGAATCATTGGAGTCTAGTTAGAGTACATTAAATTGTAGATATTTATGAAATGTCTGAACCATTTTCAAGTAATTACTAAAACATGGGCCTTTACCATTCTGATTTGATTGTGTGTTGAAGGAAGAGAGTCTGATGACAAGATAAATGTGATTCTGAACTGCTGGAGATGTTCTGATTACCTTTGTTTTGTTTTTTGGTACCAATTACCTTTGATTGGAGTAGGCTACTGTAAATTGTTCTGAAGAGAAAATGATTATTTTCTGCTTTCATTGAAAAAATGTGTAATGTTTCTTGACTAATTGGAAAACATTAAGTAGTGAAACACATTCACTTAATGGATATTTGATGGCCTATGTAACATTTTACCAAGTCTAGGGATATATGACAAACAAGATAGAATTCCTTTTCCTCATGTAGTGTCACAGAAGCAGGTGCATACACACAGAACAAATAAGAAAGGACAGAAAATTAGTGATTATGTCAAGTGCCATGAAGAAAGGATTATTTATTCATTGTTTCCTGTGCATCATCTGCAAATAGATGCAAATAGATAAATAGTCAAATTAAAATTTTCATGTCAGCTATTTTTTCTGCCATTGAATACAAAATACACTGTTGGTCTCAGTTTAATGTTTGATAATGAGTAAAGTTTGCCCAGTGAATATTTTGACTTCATGCAATACACAGAAACTAGGTGTACTTCGGTCTGCTGGTAGACATAAAAAGGATTGCATTTTGAAGAAATGCTTGTAAAAGACTATGAAATTGTGCTCATCTTCAAAAAGACTTTGGGCCCCAGTTCTTTTAGGGTATTTGGGAGCCAACTCATTCTGGTTGCTGCCTGCTGAAAGAGAGCAAAGTTGGAAAGTAATCCAAAGTCCTGCTCCCTGTTGACCAGGTAGGGCATGGAGAGTTAAGGGTATTTAACATCAGGACAGTTCAGAGGCCCATGGTGGCAGTTGGTTGGTGAATGGATGAGATGGACACAGGGCAGGGATCAAGCTAAGACAATAATAAGACAGGAAAGCACTATTGTTTTTGCGAACAATTGGCATGAAAGCAAGCAGTATTGTTGCCTGGTCTCTGAAAACCGTGAAGATGGTAGCTCATTAAAGTTTTAGGCAGGATTCACATGTTACTGATCTGTGTGTGGGGCTGTTAAGGCTCTAGAAACATTAGCAGAGTTGTTAGAAACATATACATAACATTTAGTTTTTATAATGTCTCAGATGTCCTCATGAGCTGTAGTTAAGATATCTAAAGCCATATGGTTTTTGTAAAATACCTTTCTATTGGCATTACCTCTATGTTTAGTAGAGATTCCTCTATTCCTGTCACTTAGGGCTAGGTAATCATACTAGCAACCACAGATCAAGCCTGCCTATGTAGGAGATTAGGAAGATTTGCAGGTTTTAAATTGACTTATAAGCCTATGACTCTGACAGTCTCTTTTGTTAGTTATCAGGCACTCCTGTCTAAGAACACTTCCTGTATAAGCCTTTAGTTTTACTTACTTTTGGTGGGGCTGACACAAGTGTACATCTTAAGTTACATTAAAAGAACTATTATCTTTCCTTTAAATGTCCCTGTATGGTTGTTATTTGGTTGACTCTCCTGTCAGGTGTTTAAGACCAAGTTGGTCAACTTGACATTGTTCCTAACTACTATTTAGAATCAGCTGATATTCCTCAGGTGGTTACTCTTAAGAACTTGGGAGAGATCTCTTAGCTTCTCTAGTGCCATCTTGCAGGATAGGTCAGGGTCTTGCTGACCACATGTGGCTTCCCTTGGAAGCATTAGGAACATTTCCCTCACCATGACTTTCCTCTTTGCAGAATGTGCACTGGTTGGCCTCCTATTTTCTAGGGTTTCATTGATCCCCATGATTGGGAGGTCATGTGTTCCAGAATTGTAAAGCCTGTAGAGAAGTCAGATCTTTCCCTGGGATTGAGCTGACCTCAGAGTGAAAAAGCCAAATATTGGCTCTTTATTTTTCTTGACCCCTTTTATCTTTAGTCTTCAAGTTGTGGTTTAATCATCTAGCAGACCAGTTTCACCAGTCTTAAAGTAGGAATGCTGGGTTTTAACTTTTTTTTAAACCCATGACAGAATTTTTCTTTGCAAACTAAAGTGTTAACAAACAGTAAAATATGTTAAAATATGTTATTGTGTACCATATGATAACGGAGAGAATGAACAATTGCAACTAAAGCATTCCAACAGTTTTCTCTCTAAAGTTTACAGGAGGACTATTCAAACTATTTTCCAGAAGTATTCCATCATTATATCTATCATTTACCCAATTTTCCACTGACTTCATGTCAAGTGTTCTTTTATTTTTTAACAATATCAATAATTAATTTAAATACAAACAACCTAACTAATGTAGTTAAAACATGTGTGTTCAATATGTATAAAAAGCAAGCAATAGCTGTATGCTCTATAATATGTCACACTTTAAATATTAATATACCAATAGGTTAAAAGCAAAAGATGGTGAAAGTAAGCATGAGAAATCTGAAGAAGAGTTATTAATATGAAATGAACTTCAAGAAAAAGTACTTTCAGAGATAAAGGGGAATATTTCATAACCATAATAAAGTAACCTCTTCAACAAAGAATAACAATCCTAAATGTGTATGTAACTAGTAACAAAATTTCAAAATACATGAAGTAAAAATTAATAAAACTAGAACAACAAATCTACAATCATATTTGGAGATTTTAAGCCCCCTCACTTTATCAGAAGGAGTCATGATATAGAAGGCTTAACAACATTATCAGCCACCTTGCCCTACTTGTTATTTATGGGAAACTATACACAAAAATGTTAAGTAGGAAACTAATGAGGATAAACTATATTCTGTCATAAAATAAACTTTGAGAAGTTTAAAACTTTTGAAATCATGCAGACTGTGTTTCCTGCATGGTTTAGTACAATAGAAATCAATCACATTAAGATATATAGAACTCTACCCCCAAGTCTCAACTACTTCAAAATTAAACAGCACACTTATAAGTATCTCATGGGTCAAAGAAGAAAGCTCAAGAAAAGTAAATAAAAGTGCCTTGAACTAAGTGATAATAAAGCTTAAAATATCAGAATCTCTGGGATGAAAACAGTACTCAGATGAACACTTAAAGTACTTGTATCAGAAAGAAGCTAGATTAACAATCATTTTATTTTCAAAGTAGTCAGTAGGAAAGAAAAGATAAGAGCAGAAATATGCGAAATAGAAAAGAAATAATACAGCTGAAAGTTGATAAAAATCTAACAAGTCTAATCAAGAAAAAAAGCAAGAAATAAAAATTAATATCTATGAAAAGGGAGCTATCAAAACAACCCTACAGATGCTAAAAATATATTAAGGTAATATTCTAATTGTATGTCAACATATGTAATTGCTTATATAATCAAAATATGATCTATTTTAGAGAAGGATCTGTATGCTGCTGAGAAGAAAGTATATTCAGTCACTGATGGATAAAAATAGTCTATAAATGTCATATCTAAATTTATCAATTTCTGTAGCTTCTTTAATTAGTTTTTGTTCAAAGTTTGTATCCAGGGCTGAAAGAAGTGTGTTAAAGTCACCCAGTATTATTGTGTTGTGGTCTCTTTGATTCTTGAAATTGAGAAGGGTTTGTTTGATGTATGTAGATGTTCCATTGTTTAGGGTATAAATATTTATAAATGTTATGACTTGTGGATGATTCCCCTAAGCAGTAGACATGTCCTTCTTTGTCTCTTCTGATTAATTTTGACTAGAAGTCCAGGTTATCTCATACAACATTAGAAACCCCTGCTTGTTTATGAGATTCATGTAAATGATAAATTTTATTCCCATCCTTTTACCTTCAGTCTGTGAATATCTTTGCCTATGAGGTGAATCTCTTGGAGACAGCATATTTTTGGGTCTTGTTTATTTTTAATCCAATCTGCCAGTCTTCGTCTTTTGATTGATGAGTTCAGGCCATTTACATTCAATGTTGTTATTGAGAAATGATTTTTATTCCTTGTTATTTTGATTTATTTCTGGTTTTTACTTTAAATTGGTTTCTCCTTTGTTTGACCATTTTTCTAGTGTAGTTCCTCCCTTTGCTGGTTTTCACTATTATTTTTTATTTCTTATTCATGAACTATTTTATTGAGAATATTTTGTAGTGCAGGATTTCTAGTTGTGAATTCTTCAAACTTTGTTTGCCATGGAAGGTTTTTATTTCATCATCAATTATGAAGCTTAATTTTGCTGGGTATTGTATTCTTGGCTGGCATCTGTTTTCTTTAAAAGCTTGGTATGTATTATTCTAAGACCTCCTTGCTTTTAGGGTCTGAGTTGAGAAATCAATTAAGATCCAGATTGATTTTCCTTTAAATATGGCCTGTCATTTTCCTCTGGCGGCCTTTAAAATTCTATCCTTATTCTGTATATTAGGCATTTTCATAATAATGTGCCTTGCTGTGGATCTGCTGTAATTTTGTATATTTGGGGTCCAGTAAGCCTCCTGGATTTTATTTTCCATTCCATTCCTTAGTTTTGGGAAATTTTCTGATATTATTTCATTGAAAAGGTTATGCATTACTTTGGTTTGTATCTCCAAGCCTTCATCTATCCCGATAAATCTTAAATTTTTTTTTCAGGTTATCTATATTTCTTGGAAGTTCTGTTCATGTTTTGTAATCTTTTCTCCATGGTCAACTTTATTTTCAAGATTATATATTTTGTTTTCATTGCCTGAAACTGTCTTCCAAGTGGTCTAGTTGTTGGTGATGCTTTCCATTGAATTTTTAATTTGGTTTATTGATTCCTTCATTTCAAGGATTTCTGCCTTATTTTTTTTTTCAGAATCTTTATCTCTTTAGTGATGTGATCTTTCACTTCCTGTATTTTATTTCTGATTTCACTCCTTACATTTTCCTTTACCTCACAGATCCGTTTGTATACATTCTAAATTCCTTCTCTGACATTTCTTCCACTGTGGTGTCATTGAATTCTGTTATTGAAGTATATTGATTTGTTTGGAGTGATTTGTTCCCTTGCTTTTTTCATGTTGTTTGTGTATCTACCCACCTAGCAGTAAGGATCTGAGAAAGTACAGTTTCTACACTGTGAACTTGTAGTGTCTCTAAAGCTTTCCAGTACCTCGCCATTTCAGGGGAGACAAATAATAAAAAAAAAAAAAAAAAAAAAAAAAAAAAAATGCAAACAGTATATAGCATTAAACCAAATAGTTTCTGCTATGACACCTACAAAGATAATTGTCACAATAAACAGAAATCATATGATAATTTATTGCCCACAGTTAAAACAGTAAGTTTGCAAAAAGGCTTACAAGTTTGAATGGTAGACTGGGAGAGAAGTGATGTAGGATGTGATGATTATGAGGAAAGAAAGAGAGGGAAAGAAAGAGCAAAAGAGAGAACAATAGAGATTGGCTGTTAGTAGAAGAAAAGAGAATCAAGAGAAACAGATAAGTGAGAGAAAATATATCTATAAAGTAAAAATAAAAATAAGAACATAAACAAAACTGAAATATACTAATCAAATATCCTATTCTCAAAACACTTATCCATAAAAAATAACTGCCTTCAAAATGCTAAAGATGAGGAAAAAAAAACAAATATGAATATATATAAATGTAGATGAATCATTAGGGTCACAGAGAAAAGAAAAAGGAAAAAAATAATCTAGGTGAAAGTTAAAGAATTATGTCCATTGGAGTTCAAATGATTCTCAGTTTCCCTTATCAGCAGTGTTGGTTGGGGTTGCTGTGGTGAAACAGCTAATCTCATAGGTTATACTCCTGGAGGCAGGGTTTAGGGTCAGGTGGGCTCCAAGTTCTTCCCTGAATGCAATTGGTCTGGAGACTTTCAGTCAGTGCACCTCCAGGACCCAGCAATTGCTGGCCCACACTGGAAGACAGAACCTCAGATATCTCCCCTGGGTTCCACTCGTGTGATTGAGGAGTCAATTCTTAGTCCACTACATCACTTTTCCTGTCTCACTTTCAGTCTCCAAACTCAATCTCTCCCTCCCTTGCCCTTTCAAATTCCCAGCCAGGCACATCTCTCCCAGTCAGTTCTGCAAGCAGCCAGGTCGGGGGGAGTGGGAGAGCCAGATGAGTTTCCACAATCAGCAGTCCCGTGTAAACCTCTCTTCATATTTGATTTTCTCCTGGTCAATTAGGCACACTCTGTGTTGTGTAGTGTGGGTTTACCAGGTGTGTATTTCAGGCCAAACTCAGGTTTGCCAGGAATTGGCTCCCTTGCTGCTGGTCCCATGCCATGGCTGCAAAATACTTCCTTCCTCTGTTCTTTGCATGCATCCTGGGGGGATGGCGGCTTCTTTCCCACACAAGGATATTGTGCAGTTTGCCTTTTAGTTTAGTCAGGCAGTGTCTTTCATCTCTAAACTCCCTGCACCCAGACATGCCTCAGTTCTCCTAAAATGCAGGTTTCTTTAATTCCCTTGTCCCTCCACTTTACTTGTGGAGGGACCACTCTGGTTAGTGCGCCCAACCACAGCAACAGGTGTGCTGCTGGGGATTTCTTCCTTACTTTATTATATCCAACCTCCTGAGTCCCTGATCTGCTTTGAATGCCAGTATTACATTCCAGTGAAATCCCCCACTTTTGTTGTTGTTGTTGTTGTTGTTTCATTCACCCACCTTGCTGAGAAGTTGCCTATCTGCTTTCTTGGTTTCATGCCACAGAGCTGCAAGGAAAGCAACCTTCTCTATTCTGCTATTTTGAAACAACTCCTACATTTTCCAATTTTTTTTAGCATATAAAAATTCCCAATGGTCCTTTGAATTTCTGTGGTATCAATTGTAATGTCTCCTTTTCATCCCTTGCATCTTCTCTCTGGTGGCCTCTTTAATGGACAGTGCTATGTGCAAGCACTGGAGAAACAAAACTGGTACTTTAAAGGAAGTAAATCCAAGGTTAACATGGACTCTTGGAAGGCCCAATGGCTACCTTGTCTTTCCTGAAGTTTTAAATCTTCAGTTGCTAAAGGATTGGCTCTCCTACTCAACACAGAGGATAATATGGATTTGGGAAAAAAATATTGGTGCAGTGAATGCTGTACTTCTCCCTGCCCACTCTGCAGTATAGCTTCAGGGCCTCATCTTGAATTATATCTTACCACTTATGGTGGTACTCCTGAAATGGTACACCTGTTGGAGGCTTTAAGTAAAGTCAACTAGGAAAAAGCCTCTCCAGAAGCAGATAATTTAAGATATGGACAGTAGACAGCTTTCCCTAAGATGCCAGAACAGTACCATTATGAGGCTTGAACCCCTCCTAATTTTTCCCTGTGCCTACGTTTTGCACTTGGCAGGACTTGCCCAGTAATTAAACTTCAAGACATTTGTTCTTATCCCCTGACACAGTTCCACCCAGTTACAGGATGCAAGATTGCTTACTAGCTAAACAGAGAAGTCCATAGTTGCTAATACTTTGTTGCATATACATGAATACATTGGATATTGGAAAAGCTCAGTCACAAGAAAATTAACAGTATATTTGAATAAAATGGGTAGACCCGTCACCTGGCTTGTTCTTTAGTCATCTGACTTGATTTGATTTAAAAAGACCCTGGCTAAGAAACATGGTCTAAATCCTTGGTATTATCCTCCTCATAGTCCCTGGTGCACTGCATTCTCTCAAAATCTTAAATGTGCCTGTGTAGCTATTTGCTGGATACTGACTGGGCTCTCTGGGCTGGGTTGATAATGACTCAAACACTTGAACATAAGGACTTCTTAACCTATGGATGGTGGTGACTGGGAGTGGTGCATTGATGGCTTACATTTTGATCAAATTCTCACTTGTGGGAGCATGGCCAAAAGGGAGGAATTGTTAAATAAGATCTATAAGAAGTCATGGATTCAGATTGGGTTTCTTGTGCTGGGCCCAGCAATATAAAGTTTCATCACAGTATCTAAGATTTGGATGGTTGCTGAAGGCTCTGTAGCCAATTAACTGATTAGGCTGTAAACAGCTAGTTATATGTAACTAACAGTTTGGTTATGCTGTAACCAATTAGGTTTTCTATCCCCCACATCTATTTTTCTGTAAATACTGTCTGATAATCTGCCCTGTTCTGTCTACTGTCAGATTTGTGAATCATTGTGGTTTTGTCTTTGTTTTTTGTTTTTTTTAAATCAATGAACAACATTTATTATGACCTTAGAATAGGTCAAGACTTATGCTATACTCTGAAATTTTTATTGAGATAATGATAGATTTACATGCAGTTGTAAGAACAAAGTCCCCTTGCCCAATTTCCTCCACTGGTAACCTTCATAAAACTGTAGTTTAAATAGCACAACCAGGATACTGACATTGATACAATCTACTTATCTCATTCAGATTTCCCAGATTTACTTGTACTTGTGTGTATTAAGTTCTACGCAATTTGATTACCAGTTGGTGGTTTTGCTTCAGTAATGTACACTCCATTAAGCTTAACTGATATGAGTAGTTTTCTTTCTAACAGGATTGGCAGCCTGTCAGCTGGTAGTGTATGAGATGACCTTGTCTCTTAGAACGCAGAGCCCCCAAATGCAGCGAGTTGCTGCTGTGTGTTTTCCTATGAGTACTGGGCTGATGACTTCAGTCCAGGGTCTGAGGTGTCTGGACTGCCAGAGAACATGAAACTGGGCCAGGATGACTGGTTTGCATCATGCAAGAAGTGATGAAATTAAGATTTGCCAAAACTATGGTCACCTCTAGCTTTTCTAAATATAAGATATAATATTAACCAGAGTAGTGGTTAGAGAGAAATAACACAAAATGATTGTCTTGAGGAATGAGTTTAAACACATAGGAAGAGGGAACTTATATTTAGAGAACTGCTCTACCATCGAGTTCCTTAATGTTTGGCCTATATTGAAGGAAGCAAATTTCCTTAGTTAATATAGCTATCTTTTCTCATGTTGCATTTTTGTTGTGAACTGGAATGCTACATGGGAAGTTGCCTGTTGATTAATTAGAACTAATAAAGAAGTCCTGTTACTGAGACTGATTGCCTTCCTTCACTTATGGTTTTTCCACCAAATTTGTTAACTTGGTAGTATATTATTTTTCCGCATTAAAGAGGAAATAAGATGGCTTGGATCATTCACAGAGGAGCCTGATTTTGAATTCAATTATGGCAGTTGGAAATATTTAAAAGGTCAAAAGCATTAGAACCACAAAAGTCTGGATTCCAATCCATGCTCTCTGTAGAGAGTTGTTGTGAAGCCAAATACAAAGCCCATTTGGGCTGGTTTCCTCATCAGTAAGAGGAATATCACCATACTGAGGACTACACTGAGGCTTACAAGGGCAGATGAAAAGCATCTTGCCTAATGCTAAGCTCATATACGTACATAATAAATGTTCAAGTTTTTCTCTGGTAGTTCCATGGATTTTGATCTTCAGTTTCCTATGGCCAGGAGCTTTAAGAAGCACTAGTTATCACAGACTTTAACCCAGACAAACTTTAACATAGACAATTAACATACTCATACCAGTTGCCCATGCCTTATTAATTGCCTGCCCCTCCCAACCATTCATTACAAACCCAGTGTCCCAGGCCTCTTCCTAGAGATTTTTAAGTGGATCCAGGACAGAGTCTGGGAATTTGTAGGTTTAATAAATATCCAAAGTAATTATCTTCCAGTAAAATACTAGTGACAAAGTTTGATTTTATTTATGTAGTGCAGGGGATCAAACCAACGTCAGACCTCATACAAGCTGGGCAAGTACTCTACTACTGAGCTATGGCCCTAACACAGCTTCTTCAACTTTAATGAGCAATTTGGCTGTTATGTTGAAATGCAGACATCAGTGGGTCTGAGATGGGACCTAAGATTGTTCATTTCTAGCACACCCGTGGGAGATGGTCTGGGGACGACACTTTAGGAAAGGTCTTTAGGGTCTTGGTAACTGGATCACAGTTACCTGGTAAGTATCTTAAAGGTCTATTTGTGATTTCATAAGGAGGTGGGAAAATGAGATAAGAAAAATGTTAGGCTATAAGTGGGGAATTTCTTGTTTTGGCTTATCCACCTTGACTACACAGGAAGTCGTTTTTAAAAATTATAGATGCCTGGGTCCAATCTTCAGATTCAAATTCTCTAGTGTGGCCAAGCAGGCAACCTATTAAGAGATTGTTGAGGCCTTCTAAACCAAATTTGCAAGTTGTGCTGCCTTATCTCAAGTCACCAAACCAACCTGTTTTCTCTTAAGTGCTTGGTCATTGAGTGCCCAATGTGATTGCCCCACATGAGTATTAATTTTTAATTTTTAATTAATTTTTAATGAGGTGATTTCTCCTTAGTTGAATACCTATCTCTGCTTCATGAATTCTTTGGTCCTTTTATCAATCTTATACCCTGACCCCCACACCCATTCTAAAAAAAAACTTGTGGTTTCTGTAGGTTGCACCCCATTGTACTTATACTATTAGAGATTTACTAAAAGCAATGACTATGACTTTGACTTCAGATAGAGCCCTCCCAGTTTGTTAGGGAACTACTATACCACCAAACACATATGTAACTATCCTTGCATTAAAAAATAAATCCCAAATAGCATCATGTGAATGTTGAAAATTTGGTGCAAGAAATTATGTCACAGTGGGCACATCCATCACTGTCATAATCTTGTCCCGCTTCTTCTTTGAACTTGTCTTGTAGTAGAAGAGGAGGTGAGGCTTTCCCCACATCCCTGAGCCCAGGACTTATAGATAGACAAAGTTATCTAGGATGCTGTGGACATGGTGTGTGTGTGTTCCCCAAAGGTTCATGTGCTGGAAGCTTGGTGATGGTGAAGTAGGGTGTTGCCGCCCGCAGCAACAATCCCGCGGGAAGGAATCGGAGGCGGACTGGGAATGAACTACTTCCTATTATCTTTTTCTGGGCTGCTTTCTTTCTTGCTTGCTTGTTTGCTAGTGTATAGAGGAAGAGAGGCTTGCTTGCTTTTAGAGGTACTACGCTTTCAGAGGAGTTATTTCTTAAGAGTTCTGCTGCTTCTTCTTAGAGGTGCGTCCTGCATCCTGTGTCCTAGAGGTGCGTGCTATCAGAGGTGCTTCTTAGTGGTACGACCCACTACTGCGTCCTTCATTCTGTGATCTAGAGGTGTGTTCTCCTCTGAGGTGAAGAGAATGTCTTATATACACTAAAGCAGCCAATCAGCTTAGGATTAAGTAGCACGATTGGAGCACGCACCGTGGTACCAATCAAGAAAGAATGGGGAACATGTGTTGACCACGAGCACTGAAGAGACATCAACCAATCAGGCAAAAGGTCATGAGAGATCACACCACGTTAACACTAATTATGCGCCACCTCTTGGCCCAATGCCATCCGCCATCTTAGAGCTGCTTAAGCATGTCTCTACAGTAGGGCCTACTACAAAAATTAATGTAGTTCTGACAGAAATTAATGTAGTTCTCTTGGGATCTCAGTCTTACAGGAGTGAGCTATTATAAAAAGAACAATCCTGGCCCCTGAATTCCTCTAGTTTCCTGCTTTAACACATGGGTTCTTCTGCACATGGTCCTGCTATTGTGATGCCATCTGCCTTCATCAGAGTCTGAGTGAATGGATCACCTGATCCTGGATTTTGTTTCCTAACTTCATATTCTTTATAAAGTACTCAGCCTTGGGTATTTTGTTATAGCAAATGGCCTAACAGGTAGGCTAAGGGCATATTTAAGGAGACCCTTTATCCCAAAGAATATGAAAATTGCTTAAAATATTTAAATCAGAGTAGCATCATAGTGTCCTTGGATTTGACAAGGATGAACAGACCTGAAGGAGTAAAAGCAGGGGCAGGGAAACCAGGTAGGAGGCTACTGGGCTTATACGGGAGAGAGATTATGGTAGTTATTAAGGTTTCTGGTAGGAGAAAAGTGGTGGGAATATAGAGCATAAAAGCATTTTGCAAACTTAGTGGGGTGTGTGTGTGTATTCACTTTTTTAATATAAAGGGAGAGTTTAGGTATAAATGGAGGATCTGGTCATGTGAGAAGAGGAGGAACTTGGCATGCTTTGAAAGAAGGGGTAGAGAAGAGAGTGGGCACACTTTGGGGTGTTTTGAGTATGAGGCATCATGTACAAATGTCCAAAATTGAAAGGAAGGACCAAGGGGAAAGTGCAAAGAAAGGTTCAGCAAAGAATGAACCCTGG
Organism: Sciurus vulgaris; assembly: GCF_902686455.1. NCBI lineage: Eukaryota > Metazoa > Chordata > Mammalia > Rodentia > Sciuridae > Sciurus > Sciurus vulgaris. The sequence goes on from NC_136466.1 coordinate 116,567,844, forward strand.
GAAGCAGTGGGTGTAAGGAGGCAAGTACTCAGATGAGGGCAGAATTTTCAAGACAGAAAGGAATAGGTAAAGGTTGAAGAGAAGTAGGAGACAGAGGTGTCGGGGAGACTGGTGTTCAAGGGGAGATAGCCTATGTTAAGTGATGCCTGAAAGTGGGCTTTGGGTTTGGGGTGTGACCTACTGCCCTCAGTCCAGTGAATGAAGCCAGATATTAAGAGTGAGGGGTGATAGGAAGACTGGAAAGTGTCCAGTACAGATTATTATTTTAGGGAGTCAGCTGAGCAGGGAAAGAAAGAAAAGCAAAGGTCAAGGAAATGGCTTCTGAAAGGACAAACAGATGGGAGGAAAAAGAACCACATGGGAGAGCACAGTAATCAATGTAGCAAGGATTCAGGAGAATGTGAGGATGCAATGGGAGAAAGGATACCCCTTCCCTGGAGATTGGAGGTTGGTAAGCCCTTCAGGTAAGGAAGTGAAAGGAGTTTAAGGACTTAATCTTGAAAAATGGACTATTGTACAGGTCAAAAGGAAAAAGGCAAACCATTCCACTCACCAAAAAGCAATGTGCAAAAACCCATACATTCTAAAGTAGAGTAATAATCAGTAATATCTTTGGAGATGGTATGTACATGTATATATTTGAAAAAACTTACTAGTCATTTTCATGCTAAATTTTTATTCAATGTTATGCAACTGCATAAGTATAAATATTTGTTCAATATACAACAATTATGACATCCATGGGGGAATTTCTTAGAGAAAATAAGACTGCAAACACTTTATTGCACAGATCCTAACAAACTTTCAAGCTGGTAAGTCTACAGCTGGGAGTACTACCGAGGAGCACATCTTACAATCACATAGAGACTGACCAAAGAGAACACAGGAGAATTTCCACCAGCTTACTGGAAAGCTTCACAACAACAAACAGGTAAGACATGAATGCAACCTTAAGTACTCTTTACTCATCCAAAATGCAAAAACATATTTGGCAAAAATGATAATACACTATACAAAATATACATAAAAATATCCTTTGTAAACGAGCAGCTAGTTGTGCTTTAAAGAAAACTGGACAGTTAAAAAGCAAAGTCTGTAAACCATGAACTACCTCCTGGACAGACCTGGATTGATGTCTGAGTGTAGAAGGATCAGGTTCTGACAACTGCCAAACATATGTATTATAAGCTTTGAGACCACTTTGAAATCCATTTAAGTTCTTGTAAAAAATATTTTTTTTCCCTACATTTCAAAATGTAGTGATGGGGAACGGCTCAAACTACATGGAAAAAAAAAAAAAAAAAAAAAACAGGGGCAAGGAGCAAACTTTCTTCTGTCATTGCAACTCACTTTAGAACAAAGGACAACCGAGAAGTCGGTTGTTATGCCTTTGTTTATGGAGTGCTTATAACCTTGCTAGAAGATTTACAATCTATAGGGCTGTACAATGAGGCTGTGCTTACATAAACAATTTTATAGCATAAAGATACTAAAACATCCCCAGGGGATTTGGGGCTAGATTAGTCATTTATCAGTAATTTTTTTTCATCTTAAAAAAAAAAAAAAAAATCCTGCAATGTGTCCCAAGCATCTTATAGATACTTATCTGCATTGTCTCTCAGTGCCTTAGTACTTATGTCAGCAAGTGCCATCTCACGATTCAAAACAAGCCACCAAAAAACTGCAACAACAAAAAAAATCAAAGTCCCTCAGCACTAAAATGATTTGACAAATTCTATATATTTCATGGTATACAAAATTTAAATAAGGCTTAGCAAAAGTAAAAAGGATGGTCACATTCAAGCACCAAATAGCTCCACTAAGTCTCTTTTGTTACAAAAATGATGCTCTTTATTAATACAGTATTTTTTTGCATACAAATAGAGAGATCACATTATGAAATGAATGGAGCTACTCGATGCATCAGAAATGAATGTGAAACCCAGGAACTTGCTAAAAACAGCAAGCTTCATCTACAACATAAGGCCCCAGCTATGTATTAAAATGTATCTGATGTCCTGATTATTCCTTAATATATATGCTATGATGCCAAAATCCAACTCCCCCCTTCTTTTCCTCAAAAAAGCAAATTTAAAACCTCTTCCAATGCCTGATGCTTATCACTTGACCTAAGTACCAGCAGATTTGTGTGCAGCCAGTAATTTTCCTTTTTTATTCAAGAGCAGGGCTGGTGCAGGACTACCACAAAACATGTGCTTCTTGGACTAGTCACTCACAGCACAAATGCTTGAGTGTAAGAGCTTGAAAAGAAAGAAAGAACAGAAATAAAGCTGATGTATGTTTATAGTCCTTGCTCTACCGCCAAAGACCAGACATATAACCTACAGACAACAACAACAACTGGCCTTTTGGACAGTGGGACCTAAGGATTAAAATGTCCACTAGGATGACTGAGAAATAAAAATGGCTAGCTCCATTTGTCCTGACCATTCCTAATGGAGGATTCCAAATGCAGCAATTGGAGTGCTCTTGCTTTAGATCTGGAAATACAGGTAGCCAGATCCAGTACTATCAGAAACTGGTTAAAAATACACATAAAAACTCACAATCTACTGTATTTAGGGCTTTCTTTCATCTTTAACTCTACTTATAAAACGGAGCCTTGGAATCTTCTCAAACCACAGACCAAAACATGTGGGTGGATGTGTACATACACAAATATGGATGTATCTATTTTTACACACACCCAGTTTTGACCATTCTGCTTCATTACTACATTATGATACGTGGTAAAGCAAAGATCTTAATTTTAAAAAGCTGTAGTAAACAATGCAATCAGCAGCAAGGTATAGACTCTACATCCCAAACCAAACACATTGCTAGATATTTACAGAGGAAACCTCTTTCCTCCACAATCCTTAGCTGTAAAGGTATCTCCTCTTTTTGTACAAACACTATCTGGTAACAGTTCTACCGGTTACAACTGGGAAGGCATCTGGAAGAAGTTCCCTCTTTCTCTTCCCCTCCTCCTCAGCGAGGCTCCACGCTCTGCCTGGCGGACATTCCCACACAGTGCTGGTTTCGAAGGTGGTCAAGACACAGTTACACATTCAGGTGGGGTCTCCACAGTCCTGCCCTGGGGCCTGCCCAGTTAGGAGGCCTTTTTGTGAGGGCTGCTACGCAAACTCTCTTTGCCCCGCCTCTGCCGCACCACAAAATCCTTCTCTGAAGAAAGGGTGATGGGGCGATCAGAGTTCGGGGCTTGGGGTGCCTTGGCTGCCTCCCTGCCCACGTTCTGTTTCCGGGGTGGGGGAGGCTGGGCAGGGGCAGGCTCTCGCGCTTTGGTTTCTCCAGTGGCAGCGGTTACTGAGAGCGCTCTGTCCCTGTGGCCCAATCCGCTCAGCCCCTGCGCATCAGAGTGCTGTGACTCTAGGGGAGAGGTGGAGAGGCGGAAGGATGGCAAAGAGTCACTCTTTGTCATGTGGGTTCTGCTATCTGCCCCCGACTGGGACTTCCTATGGTCCCTGTTGCTGGGAGCTGCCATCTCAAGTGTGGCCCCACTGGCTTTGGAAGAACAGGGGCCGCTGCTGGTTGTGGCAACATCTCGAACTCCTGGCCTGGCCTCTGGGAAGCTGGCGGAGTAGCTGAGAGACTTCTCTGGGAGGGCAGCTGGTCGGAGAGAACTCTGCCCCGTGGCTGAGGGTGACCGTTTCATGCTGCTGAGCTTGCCAGCCTCAGGTAGGGTCTTCTGGGGACCGGGCCCCCTCCCCTTGGCTTCTGGGAAGCCCTTCCCCACTGCTGCACCTGGCTTCTCTGTGCCTTTCAGCCGGGCCTCCCCATGAGCTAGGCAAAGGCTGGCCTCCAGCTTCCCGCTCTCTGCTGCTGGAACGTAAAGTGCTTCTGTGCATTTCTTCCCTTCCGACCCCCTGTCTGTGGCAGGGGCCTGCTGACTTGGGCTTCTGTCTGTCTGTCTGCACAGAGGGGGGCAGTCTTTCACAGTGGATGGTTTGGGGTGCTTTGGAGATGGGCTTTGCTTTTCACCGACCATGGGAAGTTTATGGTCTACTGACTCGCTGGACCCTGGGTGTCCATGCCTTGGCAAATGCAGCTGCTTCTCCTGCATCTCCAGGCCATGATCACTGGTGGGTTTCAATCTGGGATCTAGAGGACTCTCTTCAGCGTGCGGCGGGTTGAAGGGCGCACTTTCTCTCCCACCACTCACCTCGCTGGCTTTGCTCTGGGAGCCTGGGATGGCGGTGAGCACCTCCAATCCACCCTTGCTATGGCTCCTCCCGTCTCTGCTGGAGCCACTGAGAGGCTGAGTGACAGGCTCTTTGCCCTTTGCAGTCCCAACACTTGATTTCTGTGAGGAGAGGGACCTGTCTGGATGCTTGGGCTTTGAAGGGCTGGGGTCAGGGCCAGGTCGGAGATTGTGGTCACTGCTCTCACTGTGCACAGCAAGAGCAGACCTAGGAGGATCCTGGAGGGCTGCGGCAGGTTCTGCAGCACCTGGCTTGGTCCCTGACTCCCTGCCAGAAGTGTGGCTTGGGAAATTGCACTGCTGCTGAGAGGTCAGGCTGGGCAGGTCTTTGGTGGTCAGGGGGCGCTGAGGGTCACTGCTCAAATGCCTTTGTAGAGGCTGCTCTTTCCTGTCAGGCTCCTTGGGACCCTCTTTCTGCAAAGAGGAGAAACTGGAGAGCTTTTCACTCTTCCCACTCTCAATTCCAAGGGGCTGCAGGGGACACCTGGCAGGGAGGGCTTCAGGTTTGGGTTCCATGCCACTTCTTATCTTGCCTACCTCCCTTTCACAAGGAATTCTAGCAGAGTTCAAGGAAGATTCCTCTCTGGCCAGGGACCTTGCCTCACCTTGGCCATCTTTGTGGTATGTCTTTGCACAAGGCCCCCAAACTTTCTCCAGGGTCTGGGCCTGCGTGTAAGAGTCTGGGTGGGGCCTTCCCACAGAAGGGGGATTTTTGCAGTTGTCACTGGCTTTAGCAGTCTCTAGAGGATACAGTTCCACAAAGGAGTCTCTGTGCACATCAGCCCTCAAGGCAGACCGCTCGCTCCTCCCTGTGGAGGGGCCCTTTCCAGATGGTTCTTTTAGGGTTGGCTTCTCCTTTGAGGGAGGCCCTTCAGGTGGGAGAGTGCTGTCCTGGGTCTGTCCCAGACCAGGGATGACCTTGGCGTCAGTGGCATGGTCTCGATGTTTAGTGGGGCCAGCCTCTCTCTGCTGGGGATCACTTTCCATGACTGTCACTGGGCTCCTGCCAGCAGGATGGGAAACTTTCCTGTCACGCTTTGGCTCTGGGTCAGGCAGGGAAGCTGCTGGTGAGTTCTGGAGACCCCGGTTGGGGGGTAGGAACCGAGGCTCAAGCAGGTAGGATTTACTCATCTTTAAGCTGGCAGGGGAAGACTCTCTCAGGCTAGGGGTTTCACTCTTCTTCCCACTACTGCTAGGAAGAGGTAGTGGCACAGAGGGCACCATGTCACCACCCGGACTGGGGCTCTGTGCAGGATCTGGTGATGGCTGCTCTGTCTTGGAGGCATGAGGCCCCGACAGAAGAGCAATGTCCAGTGTACCTTCAATTGGCTTCAGGCATGAAACTGACCGACCCTCCAGCTTATACTCAGAGGGGCTTTTCCTGACAGGGGACTCGGGAGCAACCAAGCCTGGCTTCTCTGCTCCGCCATCCACCCGGCCAGCTAAGGTCTTGAGAGGAACAAAGGAGACAGTGCTCATCTGAGTTGTGTGGGTGCTGCTGATAAATGCTCGGCTCTCAGAGCCAGGCGGAGCCTCCTGCTGTCCACTCATGGGCCAAACTGGGTTCCCTGGAAGGCATTCATGGGTGCTGGATGTCATCTTGGGCTTTAGCATGGAGCAGTGGCCATCTTCTTTGTCTTCAAGTGACATTTTCTTTCGGAGGTAATCAATATTGGCCAGTTTACTGTCTAACTTCTCACTTCGCAGGACCTCCTTGGCCTGGGAGGTCTTCTCTGTGTTTTCACCCTTCCCAGAGGCGGACCTGTCAGGGGAGTGACAGAGACTGTCCTGGAGGGTGCTGGGAGCAGAGACCCTTTTGAAATCACCTGTGCCCTGATTGTGCTCCCCGGGTGCTGGGCCATAGGCAGCTGCTGTCCCATCCGAGGCCATCCCCTCAGCGACACGGATACTGGCCTGCTTGTGGAGAGCATCTTTCAGCCGGCTGCCCAGAGACTGAGCCTCTGCTGTTTTGTTTTCAAAATGACCTGACCTTTCTAAAGGCTTGGGGTAGACTTTCTTCTCTCTCTCCTCTAGCCTAAAGAGAGCATGGTTTTCCACATCGCTGCTGAGGCCGTGGGGCTTCTGGTGGGATTCCTGCTTTTCTGGAAGGCCATCTGGTTTCTTCACGACCACCTTGGACTTCAGTTTGTCCCGGTCCAGGTCGTCCACAGACTCCTGCCGACCCAGCTTCCTGGAGACAGGGCGTTTCAGGCAGCCTTGCTCCACTGGCCGGGCACGACTGAGGGATGGGGCATCACACACGTTCTCCTCCAGGCTCTGCAGCGTTGCCTCCCGTTGGGACTGCTCCCTCTGCACTTCCTCCTGGGTCACCTCCAGGCTGTGCTTGCGGGAGCACAGGTGCTTCTTATCACTGCCATAGGAAGGTGACAGCTTTTCCTCAGACTGCACACGCTTGAGCAGCGGTGACCGCGGGGGCTCAGCACTCTTGGGCCTCACGATGTGTCTGACGATTGTGGGCGGGGAGTGCATCTTGCTGGGAAAGGCTTGGGCGATCTTGGCATTGCCCAGTGAGTGTCCCAACAGTGGGGATGGCGAGCGCTGTGGGGAGGTGGGCTGGGGAGTTGGAGAGGGCGTCCGGGCCAGCGGGGAGAGCGGGATGCTGCCAGCTGACTTTCTTCTTCCAGAGCGATATCTCTGCCCACTGAGTTTGGGAGCCAGGCCATGGAGGGTGCTGGGGCGGATGTGTCCTGACCCTGCTGGGGAGTTGGGGGCACTAGAACTTGGGGAGCTGCTCTGGGAGGAATTAGTACCTGTGGGTAGAAAATAGGGCTGTAAGCATCCAGGGTCATCATCCCTTTTCTCCCCACACTTCCCACCCAGACAGCTGGAGGTACAGTCGGCATCATGTCTTCGCATCTCACTAATGAAACACCCCTGCCCACATCCAGGTTAGCCCGTTCTGCTTGTCTTAGTTTAGTCGTCAGAAGAGCCCCTCTGTTCTCCCTGTGAGTCCTGTCTGTCACTTCCTTCCTCAGCCTGGCATAATCCTCATGTTGACTTACTTCCTCTCAACTCTCTCTTGCGGTCTGGACCAGGAGACTTACCGGATGGGAAGTCAGGGGTGGAGCGATAGCTGGGTGTGGGAGATCGAGGAGACAAGCTGTGAGTGGGTGAGCCCGGGAGGCTCTCTCCTGATGACAGGGATCGGTTCAAGCAGGAGAAGCTTCTGCTGGTGTGGAGTAAAGGAGAAGGCTGCTTGGCTAGCTTTTTGAAAAGAGATCTTCTCCTAGAGTGGAAAACGGGAAAACATGGATCAGAGCCTATTTTCAGAACGATTCCTGCTTTTCCACCACACGCGTGCATTCAGTGACTCTGTCACGTAAGCGACAGGAGCAGGATGCTACTTCTATGTTTATTCATAAGTTGTAAAGGAGTAGTCTTTTAAGGTTTTCCTAAATCCAAACACTTAGGAAAAGACAAGAAAACAGGAAAAATACAAATATGTTAAAAACATTTCTTTCTTAGGCTTATCAGAAGGGTCTTCTTTGTGTGAAAGCTTCTGAGTACATACCCCATGTCTATCCAGAGTAATGGTTTTCCTTCTAGAGATTTATTTTGTGTTATCTTGCATACAGAATTTGTTAGTGGGGAGACACTAGGTAGATGCTTTATCTAGGAAGGACCGTATGCTGTATGCTGTGCTTATTCTGGTGTGGGCTGCTGAATATTCCTAATAACACTGTAGTCTGTGTGTTTCATATGGAAAACACCAGGCAAGCTGGGGCTCCTGTCCACAGCAGCAGATACCACACAGAGATTTGAACATGCAGTTAGCACTTGATGAGCAGGTCCCAACGCAACAAAGTGCAGCTGCCCGTGGCTTATCAGTGCCCCTGGCTGTATGGCATTCTTACCTTCACAGAGGCCAATCCCACCCTGCTGAACTTAACACAGAAAGTTGTGACATTGCTGCTCTTTGAAACAATACATAACCTAAAGCACAATCAAAATATAGAGCACAACCAGAAAGAACAGAGGGATCCTTGAACTTGTGCATGTAATTTTCATCAAAGTAACGCATGAACTTGGGGCACAAAGTCATGTTCTACAAACTTAAAACAAAACAGCAACTCCTCCACACTCTCTCCATGCCCCAGAGAAACCACCTTCTACTTTATCTGTTTCTTTCCTCTTCCATTTGTCTGTATATTGCTAAGTAATGTGCTTATACAGGCATTTTTAAAAGCCTTTTCTAGTTGTAGTAATTATTGGTTGATTTCCTACTATAGAAAATGAGAATTAGGGGTTGTGGCTCAGTGGTAGAGCACTTGCCTGGCATGTGTGAGGCCCTGGGTTCAATCCTCAGCACCACATATAAGTAAATAAAACAACGGTCCATTGACAAATAATAAAAATATTAAAAAAAGAAAATGTGAATTAAGCTGTTGTACAATCTCCTTCTATCTGCTGATCAAATACACTATCCTTTTTCTATTCCTCCCAGTATGCCTAAAACAAAGAATTTTAGTTACAAAAAAAAAATTAAAAACACAGCAAAGGGCTTCTCAGGGTGCTCACAAGTGACAAAGAATAATGGAAATCCTTCTGCAATGAAAATGTGTCAATGCTTTTCCTATGAAAAATAATGCTGTTGTGAATACAAACTTCAATGTATAAATATATGTGAACTGTGGCAAAGAATTTCTCATAGAGAAATAGGACTTTCTCATACAGAAGCATTTAAGTAAGGAGTAATTTCTCTAACATTAATATATACCAGACTCCCAAAGAAGAATGATTTAACTAACCTTTCTAGACTTTCCTTCTTCTTAGACTTCTTGCTCCGCCTCACCATCCGGCTCTTATAGCTGTTTCTCCTGGCTGGTCCTGTTTTGATTGATGTGTTTTCAAATGGGGTAGTGGTGATTGACACCTTATTTCCACTCTATAAAAAAGATGAGGTAATATTAAAGGGGAATGCTGTGATGAAGCAACATCAGAACAGAACAGAAATAAGAGATCCAAAGACAAATAGATACAAGCATTCCTATAAAGGGCCTTCCCGTTTCTAAACAACCCTTCCATCAGTGAAGTCCAGGCAATTCAAATAGGGTAGAAGGCAAAGTATGAAGTCTTTCAGAGGGTGGGCTCTGGAGTCCACATGTTTGAGTTCAAATCCAAGTTCTCTGACCTCAGCGGGCTGCTCACCTCCTGAGGCCTCAGCAGAGTCACATACACACTGTACCTGCTAATGGTACCAATGCTGCCTATCTCACAGGGCTCATCTGAGGCATAAATGAGAGTTTGTAAAGGCTTTAGCACTGAGTGTGACACATGGAAAGGGTTCTATAAATAAGTTATCTTCATCCATATGTATTAAGTATAAATGTGCCCAGTGACTGTCTGCTCTTGGCTGATATATATATATATTTTTCTCCTTTTTGTGTTTTTTCTTTGGCCTAGAAATCATAGAGGAGCAAAACTGAGTCTTTTAATTACTTTAAAAGGTTCCCTTTCTATTGTCATAAAACCTGTCAGCTTGCAGAGCTGGAAAGCACTTGCCAGCCAGTAGGAAACCTCTTTCTAACCAGGTCACGCTAGGAGAGGTCATTCCTGGTAGGTTTCTGTATCTTTGGTAATTTCCCACAGAAAGTTTGGCAACCCCCTTTCTGTGTCTTTTCACTCAATCTGCAGACAGGAGTTTGCTGGGCGGCCCTACGGATGGAACTGGGCATGGAGTTTGCTGCCAGGCCCAGGGTGTCCAGGGCAGCAGGCAGTCACACCTCTTTTTGAATTTTGTAATAACCAGAAAAGAAACATGTCCTTTCAAAGTAAGAGATGGCTCTGATAACCTTGAAAATATCAGTAGGATAAGGAAAAAGGATTTGGCCTAGAAGGTACCCAACAGCTCAGCTCTAAGTAGTACCAAAGAATGGGAAGTTAAGTGTGGTAAGAGCAGGGGATTGGAAAACACAGGGACTGACTTTTTAAATGATAACATCTACTTTCTGCCCTGATTTGGGAAGTATTTCATGCCATTATAAGAAGAAAAGAGTAAAGTAGAAATAAAAAGAAAATCACTGAGAAGTCCACCACCTAGCTACACTGGAATAGTTTAATATATTACCTGATGGTCTCTCTTATTTTTATGGTGCTAGAGATAAAACTGAAGGGCTCATGTGTGCTGGATAAGTGCTCTGCCACTGAGCTACATTTCTGACCACTGCTGGCCTTTCTTTTTCAGGCACACACATGCATGTGGACACACAAGGTATATAGAAGATTTTAATTTTACTGTTTTTCATTTTTTATTACGTAGTTTAAAAAAAAACTTTCATCATTAAATATTCCTTAGGGACATCATCTTTATTGACTATATAATGTATTCCACTTGGGTGAAGCAAAATTCATTTAAATATTTCCCTACTGCTATTATTTTCTGTCTTTCAATTCTTAGGAGTTCTCTTATATATTTATGCTTTGTTAGGGAATAATTTATCCATGCTCTACCTCCAATTTAGTATTGAAAAGTAGCCGTACTTTATTATTGGCTTTGTAGTTCCTTATACATTTAAGAACATATAAGCTCATACCTAATGCCACATTTGTACAAAACATTTTAGGGAAATAGGGTTTGAACTTCAATAAGAAAATCTGTCCCCTCCCCATTCAGAAAGGATAAAGACTGGCATTCTATTTATTCTTTAAGTAGAAATTTTGGTTAGTGAATATGTAAGGTCTACCACTCAAAGTTTTTTTTTTGGAACAGGTCATCTCTTCACAAATTGAGTGAGACCCGGATAAAATTATTTATATATATATATATATATATATATATATATATATATGTATGTATTTTGAAGAGGCCACAAATGTGGTTGGAATTTACCTTTCACTGAAGTTCTTTTAATCCTTTTCCACATTTCCTACATGGAGTGGACACATGGAGTCATAATGATCATCTGCCCGTCTTATTGCACAAGCCACTTGAATCTGAATCTAGTTCTACTCATTTTTATGGGATTCACCATTGACTCTCACGTTTATCTAAAGAAGCTAACCAGGCCACTGAGTATTTTGAAAGCAGATTTTTAAACCATTTTCATATATACTTTCTTTATTTTCTATGACCAAGTCATGAGGGTTGTTCAAAACCCCATGAATGGAAAGGGACTATCATCCTCACTGTACAGATAAGGAAAGAGATTCAGAGTCCCTGAGATTCTTCTTTACCAGGGTCACAGAGCCCAAGGGAAGAGCCTGTGCCTTCTCTACTGTTCCTGACCCCTCCATGCTTCTCCTTGCAGCTGCACTCTGACTGGCAGGGTGCACCCTGGATCCCTCTGCCTCTCCTGTGCCTGGTGTGGTATGTGGCTTGGGCTTGTCATCAGTGGTAGGGAGCACACCAGCACACAATGGCTATGAGTCATGCTTTAAGAATCAGATCATCAAGAAAAATCAGTACTGTGGCACACGCCTGTAATCCCAGGGGCTCAGGAGGCTAAGGTAGGAGTTCAAAGCCAGCCTCAGCAAAAGCGAGGTGCTAAGCTACTCAGGGAGATCCTGCCTCTAAATAAAATACAAAATAGGGTTAGTGGCTTAGTAGTTGAGTGCCCCTGAGTTCAATCCCCAGTACACCCCCCTCCACCAAAAAAAAAAAAGTAATCAAGGAGATATAAACATCAAAAAAATTGTATAATACAAATGTAATACAGATCCTGAACATTTCTCATGACAAAACAGTGAGGAGCAGAGCTTGTAAAATGTCAGCACATCACTGGGCTATACCCTATAAAAAAACAAATTCAGTTTTCTCTTTGTTTCAATATGGCTCTTTCAGAGGACAGTTCATTTGACTTACACACATACAAGAATGATAACTTCTTTAAGAGGTAATACACATAGGATGCAGAGAGCAAATATTAGGTTGGAAACATTAATAATTGGAAAAAATGGTAAACGATCGGAAAATAGGTGCTATTTGTGAAGCCTGCCACCTGGTGGATTCATTCTGCTACAGCAGCTGCTCCCTGAATTCCCTTCAAGTAGCTTACCTAGGCTTATCCTCAATTAACTTCTCTTGATGAATGAGCAACCTCTTAGAGAAATTCTGTTGCACTTGTTGAAATGATAACAGCAACAACAACAGAAATGTATCCAGCAGACTGTTAATGTTCAATTAATTCACTTTTACTTTAAACTCTTTTTATTATTAGTGCACAGTTGGAGGATAATTATTTTAAGCTAGCTGAACTGAACACAACCACAGAAGTCAGGCTATCTAATCTCTTCTCTCAGCCTGGCTCTGTTAGCTTATCAGTTGGCCTTGGGTAACTCACTGAGTTCCACTGTTTTTACCTTTCTTTCTCTGCAAAGTACAGATGGGAATGGGCTCTTTCTGCATCCCTGTATCCTTGCCCTGACCACTCACTCAGCCCATTTTCCTGCATACTGTATCCTCACGTGAACCCAGGTTCCAACTTGCTGATTTGCTCCATACCTCACACATTTTGAGATTTACACAGGTAGCTCTTCATGTTGCAGAGGTTGGGCCCATTTTCCATACATTGAATCTCTTCCCATCTTTCAAAGCCCTGCACAGATAACCCCCAATTCTCTGATACTATCCCTGTGCATCCTAGAGGAAGGAAAGCCATCTCGCTTCCTTCAGAATCGTGCATGTTTTGCACTCTGTTCCTTATGTTTAACACTTTGTTTATAACCTGGTATTGCCACCGCTTTCTTCTGTGATTGCTGGACTATAAGTCATTGGCAATCAGAGACTTCATGTGTAGAGCAGTATGCTATAGAAGTTAAAAGCGCAGGCTGCTGAGCTCCTCTATTTGGTTGCCAATCATCTTGTGCTCCATCCTAGGAGGTAGGCTTAGCTGCTTTGTTAACTTCTCTCTCCTTTTTAAATCTGTAATTTGGAAACATTTATAGCATCTATAACTGCAAGTTATTTGTGTTTATTTGTAGAAAAATGAAACAGAACTTTCTGATATCAAGTGCTCTTGCTTCATTTTTGTGTGATTCTTTCAGTATTTCACACAAGGCTCTGCATACATCAGGGGCCCAACAAATATGAAAATGGTAATGATGCTATTTGGTGATCCCCATTTCGGTACATAGAAGCTCCCCAGAGGTCCTAGGAAGGAAATTTCTGAAACCAAGTGGTGGTGAAGCTTCAGGGCTTCTCTTCTGCATTGGGAAGTTAAACTGATGCTACACTAAGAAAGCAGGCTGCCTGAACAGAAGGGTTCCTAGGTTACAGAAGTCAGGCGTGGCAAGTGATCATGTGAGCAGGGGACAGGACTGGGTCAGTATGGTCTCAGTCTACAAATGTAGGACTGCAGAATGACTTCAGTCTGTTTACAGAAGTTTTTTTTTTTTTTTATTAAGTTTTTATGAAGTTCTTTTAAAAAGATCACTGCCTAAAAGTCAAATGAAGGTGTCAGGAAAGCTTTGAAGGGGGTAACCTGCCCCTGGGGCAGTGAACTAGACAACCATACTAGTCTGCAATTCCAGGATTCCAGCATGCTGAATGCCTTTGGACAAGGTTCCCTGCACATGTAAGTCAGAGCTTTCACACAGGTCCACTTTGAAGTTAGGAGGGGAAATGAGACCATACAGAAAATGATTACGGTGCTCATAATCCCAAAGGTAAGTATTGCATGTGGGTTTCTGAACATACTTATAGCCCCACTAAGGGGTGATCATTCCATCTTTTTCTAAGGATGCTGTGGAATCTGCGAGGCCCTCTGCGAGGGTAAACACAGTGGACGTGGCAACTAACCATACTGGCACTGCCACCCACGTGAAACCAGCCAGGGCACGAGAGGCACTGTTGATACGAGTCAGTTCACACTCTTTGTTGAAGAACCGTTGGTTCCTTTTGGAAGGAAGCGGCATGATTACACAGTTTACGGGGAAGATCATTCAATCCCTCGTATCCTCTTTGTTTTATCACAATAGTTACTCCTCTCCAGTCGTCCTGTGAGGCACAAGCAGGATCCTCTACTGGGATCACAGAGCTCCATAATCATGGGAGGCAAAATGTTATATCCAGGACCATCTGATTCTGCTGAGAAACCCTGCCAGAAACCTTTAGGGGAAATACATATTCAAATATCAGAGATGCAAGAGGAGAGCTTTTAAAATGCAGAATCACATTGAGACACAAAATAAATCATGAAAGTGATCAATTATGTCTCAGCAAAATAATGTATGTTCCTCAATATTTATATATTTCAGTTTAATTTTTCTTCTGCTTTTTTGAGCAGATGTATACTATGATGTAAAGATATGCTGTGGCAGAAGCTACTTTGCACATAACACAATATTGTTATAAAGAATGTAGAGGGCAAGACACACATATTACCAGTTAAAATCCTTTTAACCTTTTTCAAATCGCTGATGCCAAGCTTTGGAAAAGCTCTGTTAGGATGAATAACAAGTAATGAAGCTCACCTACAAAACTCAGACTTATTCTCTAACACCAAGGGTCAAGGCATGCACCTACACAAAGCCAAAGAGCATTTTAAAGACACTAAGCTCCTTAGTCTGCCCACCCTGTGATCTCTACCAACGAGAAAGGCTTATTTATTGGATGTAGGAAACGAAGGAAAACCCCATGTCTCCCCCATCCTTATTCACATAGGGCGGCTCAGTGAGTCAGTGATAGGGAACCAGGGACCACAGAATCGAGTTCTCTGGGCAAAACAGCTAGTGAGGGTCTTGAATCTTCGCATTTCTTCTTGACTTTTGTATTTTGAGGTGATTTCAGGTGACTTTTATAGCCAAGCCATCTCAAAGTTGGCAATCTTGCTCTGCCTCCCATTTCTTGTACACTTAACTGAGACTCTTGTTCTATCCCAGTTAAATAAAGACCATTATCAGAGACAGGAGCTGAACTGAACTTAAAACCCAGGTCTTATCCAGCCAGGAGCCAGAATGTGTTTTGTTTCTACTTAGTAGCCACATAGAAGTGTAGGCTGCCCCCGGTCATCTTAAGGTTTTTGCTACCAAACCAAATGGCATGTGCAATAAGACATGAATCAGGACACAACAAAATAGCTATGGAGTCTTTGTCTATGATGGTAACTTTTGGATGGTAAGCAAAGGAGAACCCCAGGGTTTGTTTTTAAACCACAAACTTATTAAGCCCCAAATCCCCATAGGCCCTGAGCCCAAGAGCATAGTCTCATTAATGCTGTGAATTAATGGCAGTAACTTCAATCTGCTTACTACCTCACACTAGACCTCAGGATAGACACAGTATTCCTTCTGGAGACTAGGTTTTCAAAACCAAATCTTCTGAAAAATACACTGTGCAAGCTGAAGGGATGACACAAGTGAGGAAGAAGCCATTCAGCTGCATTTGGTTTTGAAAGCGCTGTCACCTACTTCCTGGGAGCACCTTCCAAGTCCCTCATTTTCTTTCAAGTTCCACTTCCCGGTCACTTCCCTTCCCTGGGATACTTCCCCATCTCACAGAATGTTTTTTCCCAAAGTATGATATTCCTCTTTCTTCTAAAGCCCCAACTAATGTCTCTTCTCCCCACCCATCCCATACTTCTCCTACATTTCTGGAGGACAGAGACTATCCCTTATCTCTTATGTCACCAATGTCTACCTTGAAGGCACCAGAGTCAGTCTGCTTTGATCTTTTTTCCTTCTTCTTTTGGTGCACTGGGAATGGAACCCAGGGCCTTGTGCATGCTAGGCAAGAGCTCTACCACTGAGCTGCATCTCCAGGCCTTTTACAATCAGTCTGAATGGATGTGATTTAAACCAGGCATATGAGTTCATGGTTATATATATTTTGCTCTGTCTCCCTAAATAGGCTCTGGGTTCTTTAAGGCTCATATCTCTCTGGCTGGTCACCCCCTTCCAGAGTCTGGGTATAGGGCTTGAGAAGCAAAAGACCATCTATAAATCTGTGGGTTTGTTAAATAATCCTAAAAGTAGGGACTGCATTTATTATCACAGAAAAATCAGCTTTCTTTTCAGTATGACTGTCTCTCTCCATTCACATTCATATTTCCTGTGATCTCACTCCTCAGGCTCTACGCAGCTTACCTGTCAAAGAGAAATGGATTCACACTTAAGCTAACTTATATATTTGTATGAGGAAGGAGGGAAACCTACTAATTGCTAGAACCCCTTCTTCCCCTATCACTTATTTTCATCATTTATAGTACAGGTGGGCACATTCAGAATTCTTTCAAAGGAACTCCAAGTCTCAGACTAAACCTTTAGAATGGATTCAGGGTTCAGTACTATTGTCTGCTACTATTTGGTAGAATCAAACCTACCAAAAATTCCTTAAGAAAATCACCCGTAGGAGAGGTGATTCCCAAGTGGATTCCATGATGTGTGAGGTACATAAGCAAAGAGTATTCTTACTATGTAGAATGAGATATAAAATTAGAAATGGAATGTACAAATATAAAGACTTTCTCTCACAATGTAAAGGAATGCATAATACTTTGTCTTTACATAAACCTCAGACTACTGCATATCCTCTAAATAACAAGACTGACTACATGGTGCCTTGGAGAACTGATCTCTTGGTACTAGTTCCTTTGGGCTACCCACCTTCTCTGCATGGCCATGACATAAAGAAGACATTACCTTCAGCAGGAGCTCTATAACTTCTGTGTGAACAAGTCCATGCACTGGCTCTCCATTGATGTGCGTGATCAGATCCCCAGCCTTTAGTCCTGCCTGGTATGCTGGACTTCCTTCTTCTACATTCTTAAAGTCCAAGAGAGGAGAGTATATTTGTAAGCAAACAAATGACAACCCTAACACCTGCTGTTTCTTCTGGCAGAATATTTTGAGCAATTCACAAATGATCCTAAGTTCCTACTAAGGTATTGAAAAGGCATGGTTCCTATTCTCTCACTGTTCTGAAATATGATAATCTGTTTCCTTTAAAAAATATCAAGAGAATTGGGAATCCAATTTTTAAAAACAAGCTCAGGAAAGTAAAATGGAAGGAGGATAGAAATAGGATGATCTTTTACTATGTCTACTAGTTGGCATGTAAGAATGTGCAATCGACTCTGGAAACTGAACAGAAATAGGAGAAATATTAATTTTTGCTAAATTCAGTTCCACCATCTAGATAAAGGAGAAGAACATTAAAAGCAAATTGAAACAGGTCCCAAAGGCCAGGTTAACAGAAAATAAGTTTGCTACTAACTGCTTCAGCCAAATGACCCATTCCCCAGTCTGGCTGGAAGTGAAAACTAACAAGGGTGAGTCTGTTGGTCTTACCCAAACGATATGGTGCACGGTATAGATGTCGCTGTCTCCCACGTACACCCGGATGGCTCGGATGGTGAAACCATAGTTCTTCCCTGAACTGTGTATTACAATGGGCTGATGGGGACTTGCAGCAGCTGTTGAAGAAGAATCTCGACTGGGAGAAGAATCTCGTGAAGAAGAAGGGTCAGATGACAGGGAGTGGGGAGACATTGGACTTCCCAGCGGAGAGACAGCAAACATATCTGTAACAAAGAGCCACCCATCAAAGCCAATCCCAGGCACAAATACATCATGCAGTCAGCCTCCCCAAGGAACTCTGTCAGCATGAGGAGAATGGCCACAAAATGAAACCCACTCATTTCCAACAGCAAAATAAATAGTGCAAAAATGTTTATATTGGTAAATGGATGCATTTCAAAACTGAAGCTTGTCAAGGAAACATCGAAGCTGCTTCTATTTTTAACTGATGTTTCAATTAATATTTAAAGTTATGATTTCTTAGTTCTCTACACTAATTAAAAGATCAGCTACTTCCTGGCTATGATATTTTTATTTAATATATTTTAATTAAAGAAATAAATCACAGATGCATGCATTTCAAGTATGTCCTGGTGCAGAGAAAGCTGTGTTTACTACAGTAAAAGAAACTGGGGACTCCAAATCTTATGCACAACAATTTAATGTGGTCCTTTCCAAACACACATGACCAGGAGACCAAAGATCAACCTACCAGCTGCTTTCTGCATTGTTATTGAACTAGTATTGATTAATGAATTTTAATAAAGAAAACACTAATGCAGCAACTTCTTCATAAAAGAATGACTCATTACTATGGTTACAGCTTGATTATCCTCCTGTAGTACATGCAAATAAAATAAGGTTTCTTCTAGGTAAGGCAGAGGAGATAGAGAAATTTTAAGAGCAACTCAGTTCATCTTCCAAAACATCAGTTGTACTGTTTTTAAGCAAACTGCTATGTTCTGAATGTTTGTGTTCCCCTCCCTACCAAAATTCATATGTTGAAACTTAACCTCCAAGGTGACAGTATTAAGAGATAGGACAAGGCTCTGTGAGGTGGTGCATGCCTATAATTCCAGCAACTCAGGAGGCTGAGGCAGGAGGCTCACAAGTTTGAGGCCAGCCTCAGCAACTTAGCAAGACCCTGTTTCAGAATTGAAAAGGACTGAGATGAATCACCCTGGTTCAATTTCCAGTACCAAAAAAGAAAGTGGGAGGTTGATGAGGTCATGAAGGTTCTACCTCTCCTGAATGGGATTAGCACCCTTATACTAAAGGCCTAAGAGAGCCTGCTCTCCTCTTCTGCCTGTGAGACTATCTAGCAGGTGCCATCTATTAGAAACAAACCCTTGCTAGACATCATGTGGCCTTGATTTTGGATATCCCAGTCTCCAGAGCTGTGAACGATAGATTCTCTTGTTTAGAAATTAACATCTAAGAAATTTTGTTATAGCAGCTTAAACACACTGAGACAAACTTTTAATTTATACCTCACATCACTGTTTCATCTATGTGAATCTGAACGGATATTAACTGATCATATAAAATTGTGTGTGTATGTGTGAAAAGAGCAACTTAAAGAGGATGTTGAGTTCTAAATGTGAACTTTGTTGGCACCAGCCTACTGGCTGGTCTGCAGTACCACTGAGAGACTCCCTGTTGGCAACAGTAAGCTGAAGTTCCAAGTTTTATTTTGTCCAAAGAACAAAAAAGCTAAGCACATCGCCACCTCTGTTCCTTCATTCTGACATCATGTGGTATCCTGGTCCTCTTCAGGGGCTTCCTTCTGTCTAATCAGAAGGCCAGGTGAAGGGAGGTACAATGGTGGGAAGGAATTTCACAACATATGAGCGAGAAGAGGAAAGAGACACAGACCCAACAGCAAAAGAGCCAGGCCCCCCAGTCCTTGAAGGTCTCCCTCATCTCTCCAAATTGAATAGTTTCCCTAAATGTGAGCTATCTAACCCACTTTTCAAAATGGACAGGACCATATCAAACTTACCTTCCCTGCTACGCAGCTGCACTTGAGCTACACCTCAGGTTAAAAAGGGTCATTGAGACTGGAAGACAGGTGTGAACTTTATGCTCTAAATGGTATGTCTCCCAGAAATGGAATCTGCAAGAGTGAGTCTTACTTCTCAAATGAGCATTTGTTTATATCCAATTTCTTTCTGTACAAATATGAAATTCTAAAAATATAAACAATCCCTTTTATACAAGGCCTTCATTCTTGCAAATACAAGCCATCTGCAACGTAAGTTAGTTCCCACTTCTCCATGGCTGTCATTTGAGTGATGTCACAACCACCAGGGTGTATGTTTCATCCCTGCCAGTGGAATTACTACAGACTTGGTAGAGGCAAAACCAGGTTGTGGAAAAATACTGCAACCCAACAAAACCATAATTAAACCCGGTTTTCCAAAACAGGGCAGAGAATGATTTAACTACCAGTAGGAGGGGGCATAGCTCAACTGACAGAATTGGGAAAATTTATAATTTCAGTGCTATGTATGACACTCTACATCTCCAGAAATGAAAAGCTTATGTTTTCTTTGTCTATTTCTTTATTAATTAGATGAGAAAAACCCATACTGAGCTTTCCAACACAGATGCTGTAAACAGCTCTGTAAAGTATATAAATGATATGCAGTGCAGAAGAGAATAATCATTCAAGAGAAAGAAAGAAAGAAGGCTTCATGGCAAGGAAGCCCTTCTCATTCCTAGATGCAGAAAGTGAGATGACACAGGCCATGCATGCTCTTTGGGAGTCCCAGAGGTCCTGCAGGGGGAATTCAGGGGCCCGCAGGCAGGAACTCTGGAGAGCTGTCCTGGGACAACACCCCTTATTACTTCAAGCAGTCTTGCATCTCAAATAACATTCCATAATGGGGGAAGAGGCAGCACATGCACAAATCACACAATCTCATGCGAAAAGATGTCTCTCTACCTCCTGGGATCATGAGGGACAGAGCACTGGCAGAAAGGGACTTTGTGACTTTCCCCGAGATTTTCTTTTTTTCTGTGCTTTCTAATCGCTGCCGAGCCATGTGAGAGGCAGGTTCACTGGATGGCTTTGAGGAATTATCTGTACTGTCCACACACTCGCTTCGTCCATTTATCTGATCCAAATGCTCTGAAAAACTGCCAACTGTACAAAGAGAAAGGAATAGGCACACTCAGGAAAATCCAGGACAGGAGAGGTGGAGACGGCCAGAGAGAGAAGGAAGCACATACACTGGGAAATGCTCTTCCATGTGGCCCACGGTCCAGACAGTGTCAGGCCAAGATGAAAAAAGGCTGCAGAAAGGTAATGCTGAGGAGGAGACGGAAGAGGTGTCCGTTGAGGCTTTGTTCTCCTACAAAAGTCTGACAAAAATCTCAATTGGTGAATCCATTTAACTGGAGGAATAAATTACTTTCTATATTCTATGTTTCAGAACCTGTATAGACATAACTGTTGTCCCTGCCTGGCCCCCATGAAAAGCCATGCTGTGAAGCCAGCACTACCTTAGGAGCACCATGACTACACACTTCATACTGACATGGAAGATCACCATGACTACACACTTCATACTGAAATGGATGATCACCATCAAGGCTGCTAATAATCTCGACACAGGGGCATCACTGAGTCACTCTCTGTAGGTGCCGCCACCAGCCATCTTCCTAGCACATATCTCAACAGACTCAAATATGTTTCATACACAAGAGTGCCAAAGCATCTCCTCTAGCTTGTCCCAAGATGCCTCCTTTTACTCTAATCTCCTTGCAAATTTCAGTGGACAAGGTATAGGACATTACTGGCTACGCTCCTGAGCGGCTCTCTTGTCTTCCTCTTAATCTGGAAGATTTGATCTCCACTAACCATTCCTGAAGTTAATTTTCATCCCAAGCCACCTCTTAACTTTATTAACCCTCAGTATAAACTGGAGTTATTTTTAAGTTAAAAAATTAGGACTACTCTCAAGAGAACATAAACATACAGGAGGGGCAGCAATGGGGAATGACAGAGGCCAGCAGTATAAAAAGTTCTCAGGTACAACGACATGAGCACCTCAGGGACAAGCTGAACACTGACTCATTTGTGTTTCTCCTATTCTTTATTCCCCAGGTTATCAGTTTTCTAATTTCTCTTTTTTCTTTAACCAAATCATCGATGGCACATTTTTATCCATCCAAAAGAGGCTCATCTCATAAATTCTTATGAGACAGAAATATGGAATTTATAGTAATAGAATCCATTAATTAATAGAATCTAAGTTCCCTGTGCTTTTAAAAATCATCAACTCTATCATCATCTTAGGAACTATGATCCATGCAGAGTATGTACCACCATTATAAACCCTCCATTGAAACACCAGTCAGCAGGTTTTAAAGTGAGGACCCATGACGTTCTTTGTCCAGGATGGTCTGGCCTGTTTTAACATAGCTAACATGTCAGTTGTGCAGCTACATACACACTACCAAGCTGTACAAAGCTTCTGCGGTCTGTGTTCGTGGAGGTGAGCTGGAGGCAGCTCGGGTCTTGGCTAAGGAAGTCTGGGGCTTGGGAGGGCAGTGTGGGCACAGCACCTCCACGGCCATCTACTGTGCTGCATGTACAGGAAAAGGCTCATGGTCCTCCATGGAGCATCCATCTTTTTAAAACAAGTTTTACTCTTTTCAGTTATATGTGAGAGTAAAATCTATTTTGAGATATTTATACAAGCATGGAATATATCTTATTCTAATTAGGATCCCAGTCTTGAGGATGCACATGATGTTGAGATTCACTGTGGTGTGTTCATATATGTACGCAGGAAAGTTATGTCGATTCACCCCACTGTCTTGAGGCACCCATCTTGGCCAACCGAAGAGGACAAACTTAAGGCAGATGTCAACAACGTTTTCATTCCTGTACGCTAAATGCATTCTCACTTAGCAGCGTATCCATCCCAGTCCCTGAAAGAAATGAGCTGCTGAAGAACTTGACAGAACTGCTTCACAGGTCACAAATTTCATCTCACAAAACTTGTGTTTATCTTTTGGTGGGTTACACACTTTCTTTCTCTAATTGGGTTTGTATGGGATCCCTGACAAGTATAAAATGAAAAGCCAAATCTCTCTACAGTGAGTAAGTCTTGAGTGCATTTGAGCACCACATTGACCATAAAGACTTGCTTTTCAAGAATTCAAATACCATGTCTTCATGAAAAAAGAGAAACAGGCATAAAGTTGTGCGGAGTGTGGATATTCATTTCTCTCTTGTCCCTCTTCTTGCCTCTGCCACTTCATTTTGCAACACTGCCTATAAGCGTGTGCTTCCTTTCTGCCAATGGTGGATAATGTCACCTTAATGTTCTCTAAATGTCAAGGGTTCCTTCTTTTTGATGGTGGAGCAATATAAAAATCAACAAATTTAATTTTACTACAGTCACGGTTTTCAGGTTCCTTAATTACCCTTGGCTATAAGCAAATCAGCTCATCTCTCTATTCTGTACAACCCCCAAGGTCTTTGATTATTTTTAGTGTGTACATGGGGGAGAAGGAGAGAGAACGGTGGTTTGAATCTATTAATCAAAATGCATGACAGGACCCAGGCAGATTTTTTTTAATTATGAAAGTAATCAATCAAATGTTTAGACACCATTCCCCTCCCTTCACCTCCTGCCTTTCTGATATAGGCTGAAGATGCCAAGAGAGAATAAACAATTCACTGTGTTAAGAACAACATGGAGGTGAATGTGTTCTACTCAGGGCAAGATAACTAAGGTCTTTGTAACTAAGATTATAAAATACCAACATACCTACATTTGATTTGCATACCAAGATGAGCTCAAAATGGCCAGGAATTGTAGGGGAGTAGGTTACCTCAAACGCTACTTTCAATTGCTATTCTCCTGGCTTTACAGTTAGAATATGTGAAATTACCCAACATGGAAACAACTGAGGAGAACGGGTAGCAAAATAAAAAACAACCAACTCCATGATCAACTCTAAGCATGTGTGAGATGCCACAGATTCAAACTTTTCAGTGAAGCTGAAGTCAATCTAGCCTGTGAAATTTGTTTTTTGGGAGGAGTGATTTAAAAGAAAAATCTGACACTATGAATATTTAGTTAAAAAATGTTGGAAAAACTTGGAATCATTTATGGTTATCAAACTAGTATATTGAATATGACTTAATAAAAACATTTACTATAGCAACCATAAGCCATATCCATGTTTCACTTTTTCTTTGAAAAAGTATAAATGCACAAACTCTATAGAAAGATTATGCTGTGCATGAAATTTTCATAAACCAAATGATATTTTAAATGTATCCCAAAGGCTTGTTCTGAGGAAAGTGCAAGTTTGGTTATCTAAGGGGGCCACCTCAACTATTACGAGGCCAGCAAGAACTTTAAACATCTATGGAAGCATAATTACCAATGTCAGGAAGCTTGCTTCACACAAAAGTGCTGTCAAGGAAAAGGCCCAAACCCTTGATTGCCTCCCACACAGAAGTCTCAGGACCCCCCGAGATTGGGAAGTATGTTTTGTCTGCAGTGGAGTAATTTCACATGCATGTAAGATACCAGTTGAAAGTGGGTTGATATTTCTGACTTTCTCTCCCTTCCCTCTCTATCCAAGCTGCTCTGGAAGGTGTCTGGGAGCCTCATGCATGAGAATCTTGCTGCTCTAGTATGAGTCTAATGTGCAGAGAAGTTGTTTGCTGCAATGTGTTCCCTTAACGGAAGCCAACTCCTTCAAAGAAACTACCAATCAGCTCAAGGCTAGAGGAAAACTGGCTCTATACTGTCCCTCATGGAGATGTCCCTCATCAGATCAAGGTAATTCTGATGACTGTTGAATATTGTCCCTTGCTCAGAACTCTGAGTTGGATGCTACTCCATGAGCTGTGCCTATGCTGAAAATAGGCAGGTTCTGTCTGACTTCACAGGATCCCATGGAAGCAACTAGGGAAGTGAAGCCTGGCTTTAAGGTTAACTCAAGCTAGAGCAGCTTGCTATATGGCCAAGCACGGAGGCAGGATCTTAGACAGCTGACCTGAGTTCTTGGGAGCTGGCCCTTCAAGCACAGGAAGAGAGTCATGACAGAAATCCAGGGGTGTAAAACTCCCATCCTCACTGTCTGACCTGGCCAGCCCTGGGACTCAGAGAACTCAGTCACTTAGACTGGTAGATGAGAGTGGTATGTATGACCAGGCGCTTACCTGACAGGGTGGAGCTGCTGATGGTGCTGGCTGGGGTGGTGACCTCAGGTTCCTCTTGAGCACACTCTTCAGGAGGAAGGGCTGGCTTTTCAGGCTCCTCATGGGGGTCTTTAGGACAGGGCGTGGCTTCATCTTGTTCTCCCTCTGCTGAAATTGCCAGTTTGGGAAGTAGGCCAGAATTGAGTTTATGTCTGTTGCTTTCAGTATCTGAAGAGTTGGATGTTGATAACTGTTGCCTAATTACAAACAAAAACAAAGTCACATATACACACCAGGAAACTGTGTTAGAGATAAATTTTGGAATGAATCAGGTAAAAATGGAACTTGGACAAGCCTAATGAAAACATGTGTAATGTGATGGTTTTTAAGGTATGCACCCAGACGGCAGCATGCATGTCAAGGGAAGCTATTAGAAACACACAGGACTCATTCTAAGACCTTCTAGATCACAGGCTCTTGGGTGGGCCCAGCCATCTGTGCTTTAGCATGGCCCCCAGGTGATTCTGAGGCTTGCTAGGGTTTAAGAACCACTGCCCTAACAGCTACTGTTACGAGACTACTTAAGAGACATCTCACATACACTTCAGAATACTCCGAACTCCAGCTTAACGTTTCTGTGGATGGTAAGGTTGTGCTTTTGGTTTTGTCCCCAGAGTCTTCTTTCTCCTCTCCTGAATTCTGAGTTATTCGATCTATACTGCTGAAAACCTGGAAGGCAAATAATCAGTGCTTGTTAATATTTTGTAGAAAGAGCTTGTCAAAAAACAAAACAAAACAAAATCTGAAGTCTTGGAAAGAAAAACTGAGAGGATGACTAAAGTGTGGACTGGGACCACATATTAGGAAAGCACTTATAAGGTTGTTTACTGGAATCCTGATGAAGTGTCAAGAGTGTGTATGTGAGAGAGATACTGTGTGTGTGTGTGTGTGTGTGTGTGTGTGTTAGGGGAGCTACACCATATCTTATGGACTTTGTATCTGCAAACAAAATTTTTAGATGCATTGAGGTTTCTAGGCCTCAGGATCAATATGCCTCTTAGATTACTTTTTAACTATGAAGTCAATCAGAAAATAAAATAACAGAGAAAAAAAGGTTTACTGGCCACTAGTTGGGGGTAGGACAGAGAAAAATGAATTGAAATTGAGCATGATGAGAAGAATAAATGATCTGCTTTGAGACTTGGGTGGGGGTGAGAAGATCGGCTGGGAGGAGGGTTTCAGTACCTACCTGGTAATAAGAACCAGACTTATTTGTCTTAAAAATCACATACACAGGCAGCTTCCTATATTGCTACTGGGATTCCTGAAGAGGCTCAGGGTTTAGACAAATCTAAGTTTCAGCCCATTTCTTCTCTTTTTCTTTTTAAATTGTTTTCCCCCAGTGTTGGGGATTGAACCCAGGACTTCACACAAGCCAGAAAAGTGTTTTACCACATGAGCTACTCCCGCAGCCTCCCCCCCCTTTTTTTTTTGAGACAGGGTCTTGTGAAATATCCCAGGTTAGTCTAGAACTTAAGATCTCCCTGCCTCAGCCTCCTGAGTAACTGGAATTACAGGCATGCATCATGGAGCCAGTGATCTCGGCCCAGGAAGTGTGGGAGGTAAAACAAGGGTGCTGAGAGCCCAGGGCAGGGAGCATGCCCCACTGCCTCATACTTGCTGTTCTCCTGGGTCTTTGTGGGCCAGAGAACAAGTCAAGCTCTAGGCACTCATTTAGAGTTAGCAGAGCCCTTGTCCTGGTTAGGGGACTAACTTGCCACCACCCTCTCTTGGGAAATCTCTATCTCTGTTGTCGTTCCTATAAACAGGGTAGTGCTGGCCAATTTGCAGATACACTCTAGGCCATCACTTAGAAAAAGCTATAGAGTACTTTAAAAATCGTGAAATATTATAGAAAAGCTAAACAATAATCATGCAAAGTACCATGACAACAGAAAATATATAGCAACTGAAAGTGGCAAGAGAGAGTAGGTTGCCCCCTAGGTCTATTTTCATTTTTCTTGGCCTACCCTGTCTCTAAACTCTGGTTTTTTTCATTGTTGTTTGTTTGTTTTTAATATTAACACTTTCAGTAAAAAGGCATCACTATCAAGTATCTCCAAAATTCTGGCTTGGCTTCCTATTGTCTTTTTAATATAACTTATAATTTCTACTACTGGTAGACACACTGGCAAGTCCATCAGATAGACAGCCACACAAAGAGATGACTACTTGTACAAGTCTAGGCCTCCAAATGAATTTTTTATATTTGGTGGGGAGAGAAAGATACTACCATAGGGTAGGGCCTACTGATACCAACATGACAAGGTCATCTTCCCTAAACAAAAAGGAATTTAAGTCTAGGAGACCTCACACCCTACAAAGAGCAGGTAG
This sequence comes from Sciurus vulgaris, assembly GCF_902686455.1. Taxonomy (NCBI): domain Eukaryota; kingdom Metazoa; phylum Chordata; class Mammalia; order Rodentia; family Sciuridae; genus Sciurus; species Sciurus vulgaris. The sequence goes on from NC_136466.1 coordinate 116,594,888, forward strand.
TTTTCTGATTCAGTCCAGCTGGGTAGGGTCGCAAGTACTGGCCAGAGAAAGCTTCTGGCAGACATGGTATTTGGTACCTCATTTCACTTACTTTTGAAAACCTGTGAGAACACGAGGAGAACTGCCTTATCTCCACATTAAAATCTTCATCATTGGTATCATCTTCTTCCTCAGTTTCCATATGATGATACTTCTCTGACCGAGCTGCAGAGAAATGTTTGGAACAGTTCCAGTTACTCAAAATGTCTGCTTTTAATTTAGCTCATGTAATTATGAATTTTTGTATCAAAGTAACATTGTGTTTAAAAACTTGTAGGTATGAGATTGGAAGGCTCAATAATGGAGATTTTTTTTTTTTTTTTTACAAAATAAAGGCCAAACAGAGTCTTATGTCGGATAAGATAATGCACATACTATCAAAATAACTTGTGTCATCCTCAGATTCCAGTTGGGGAATAAATTCTGCCTTCTGTCTCAGCAAACTGTTCCAGTCTAAAGAACGGAAGAAGCGATGCTGCTTGACTTCAAATGCACCACCTGGAAGGGGACAGAATAGAGACAGAGCAAAGTGGTACACGATCCTCCAAGCAGAGGTCTTAACAGCTGCAAAATTAATCGGCAGAGAAGTAAAGACGTCATGGAAATCACACTTGTTCATTCTACAATCAAAACTCAAAAAAAATTTCCATAATTTATCAGCAGGAGATCTGATTTTGCTAACAGCAGTGGCTATGGCAGTTTTTCTTTGTTAATTTTTCCACGACTTCTTCCATTTTTCAAAGGTTAATGATGCGGCCGCTTAAAAACACATTATGCTGAACCTGGGGACATGGATGCATGTTGGCCCAAAGCAGGCTTACTCATTATAAACCCAAATTCTAACAAGGTGCAAAATGTGTTCACAGCAATATTTCCTCTGGGTTAAGGTTAATAATGATGAATTTTTCCTATATAATGGTTACCATTCAGTTTTACTGGATTGCTTATTAACATATGCAGTAGGCATTAGATTCTGTGGCTTAGATTAGGTTGTGACTCACAAATCTGTTTGATGGATTTATAATGCATCCAATAAAAATCAGTCATGCTTCCTAATTTTTAAGTTCCTTTTTGCCAAGTCAGCACAATTTGGTTAGATGTTTTTAATTCAGTTCATGATTTTCAAGAGTGATGTTGAAATGCAGGTCTCATATAATATACTAACACTTTGTCCATATCAAGAGAAGAAGGTACAAATCATAAAATCCTGGTACAAGAATCTGGACTTCAAACTTCCACCAGAAGACAGCGTTGGTGAGAGATTTCTCAAAAGAGCAGTACCAGGGTCTACTCAGGTCCCTGCTGGATCTCCTCTAGTTGAAACGGAAAATGCTTCTTCATTGTGTCATTTCCCAGACCTCTCTCATTCTGTCCTCTGACAGATATAAAAGGAACGGGGTGGGAAATGGAAGTTGTATGAAAATTGGGCTGTGAGTCTTGGTTGAGAGAAGAGGTGCTGTGTGGTTCAAAGATGTGGCTCTGTCCTTCTAGCACAAGGCAGAGTTTTGACTCTAGCTCTAAACCCAGGAAGGAAAAACTGTGCTTAAAAACAAACAAACAAACAAACAAACAAACAACTGCATGTAGAGAGAAGAGCAAACCAAGGAAAATCATCCCAAAGAGGGGAGAATGGGTTCTTTAGAAAGCACTGCATTAGAACCTTCCTCTGAGTTTCTATCCAGGTGTTTTCCATATTTCTAGCTCTATCCTGAAGTCTGAGGTTAATCACAACAGGAATAGCACTAGCAGTTAACACCTTGTGGGTCAACTCTGTGCCAAGTATTGCAATGCATGCTGTAGGTATCCTGTTCCCCTTAATCACTGGGTATAACCACACAAAGGAGGCATTATCAAACTCCATTTTTGATGGGAAAAACTAAGGAAAAGCAATAAAGCACACTGGACTGAGATCCCCTAGAGGGTAAGGATGACAGGGGCTAAACCCAGTTCCATCTGCAACACCCAGGCCCAGCCTCAGTGCCACAGGCCCACCCACATGAGAGAAGGCTTGCTGTAAGCTGCCTCCACACCACCATCTCTCCTGCCTTGATCTGAAATGGATTCACAAGGCCAACACCTGGGAGCTCAGCCAATTCATGTGACTGTTCTACAGTATCTCCCCACATCCCACTCTAGTCCCTTGTAACATCCTGGTTGCTATCTCGCCCCAATCCATATCTCCAAACAGCTGCCAGTGTTGTTTTCTTCTAGGGCTCTTTTACTTGGAGAAGCAGAATACAAAGTCATGAGAGCTGTTTCCTATCCAGCTCCCTCACTGTGTTGACAGCAAGGGGTCAACAGAGTCAAGCCCTGATGACACACATCTCTGCATTCTTAGCACTGCCAAGCTTCTACTGTACCACAAGGACTAACATTTCAGCTGATGTAGTGCGACCACATCACTGGTACACCGCTGACACTCTGGGATGTTTCACTTTACCCGGACCAGCCGTGTGTCCAAAGTCAAGGGTTACATGGCAGTTCCAGACCACACCGATGCCCTGACTGCCCCACTCTGGGATCCAAGCTGATGAGAACCTCCACTTTCTCTTTGGACTGTGACAAATGGGCCTCCCCCAAGGAATCAGCCCACTGAGGATCCAGTACACATTTCTCACCCTTTGGCCTTTGAGCCTCACTGAGAACAACACAATCAGCAGTGAGTCCTGTTTCTCATATACTTATGGGGAGATGAGGAAGAAAAGAATTAAAGAAATAAATTGGGGGGAAGTGACCTGTGGGCTAAACTCTTAGAAAAAAGTATAGGTGACAGCATTATGAGCTAAATACAAATCACTCATGCAATGACAGCTCTCAAGAATTCACCATGAAGGGAAGAGAAGGGAAGCTATTCCTTGAAATCCTGTTATGCACTAATTCAATGTACTAGATATCTTCATGAACATTTTTATATGTACAACTCATGATAATCCTATGAGGTATACAGTGTGCCCATTTTTACAGACTAGGAAACTAACACTGAGAGCAATAAAGAAACTGTTTGAGGTCTCAGAACCGGCACATGGGTCCCACCAGCACTCAGTCATGTCTGAGCACCTCTGAGGTCCAGTGAGCCAGGTTGCCACTCAACTCTCTGTGAGTTCAAGAACACAGTTCAAGGAGGACAAGGTCCCAGACTGCAAGTTATGCTTTGGCACCAACATTCTCCCTCGAGTTTTCTCTCCTTTCATGGAAGTTTCTTAAACATCCATTATGTTCTTCACACCCTTTTTCTCAGCCTCTCTAGTCTCTTGGGCAAATGCACATTCGCACATTTTCACGGTGCATTATTTTGCCCGTTAAATATGCATTAAATACAAAATGCTGTCATTGGAAGCTGCGCGGCAGGCCTGCAGGATCCTCAGCCTCATTCTCCAGGCCCTACCGGGACCTGTCATGTTGGACCTGCCTGTTTGGCAATCACTTCTTGACAATGCAAAGAGCTTGGCTAGGGTCTTTTCAATGTCTCTTTTGTGCTTTTGCTAGGGGATTTCTCTCTCAAGCTGTCAAAGTTTAAAAAGACTGAAAATAGCAGGCAACCAGAAAATGTGCAGAGAAATAACTTGCAGCATATGATGTACATACATGGGTATGCTCACCACCATCACAGCCCTGTCTTATTAAGTCAAGCCCAATCAAGAATCCAGGTATTCTTGGAGGAGGGAAAAGGGCAGAATATCAAATATGAAAGTCTCTAAACTGACACTTAAACACTGAAGGAGTAGGGACTCGAGTGTGTTTTATAAAGGATATGCCCATTGGAATAGATTTGTAATCAGATCTTAGGAGGATATTTCTCTGGGTCAGCTGAGCTAGAAATCTGAATAGATATTTGTATTATTACAGAGAAATCATAAATTGTCATTGCTTCTCATGTTTGGCTTGCGTAAAACTTGTTCCTCAAAACTCTGCCCCATACATTGTGATACCAATTATTTGATGGCTATGCGCATCTCTTGAAGCAAATCTGACTGCAGGCCACAGAGAGTGAAAAATAATGAGTTTGCTAGTCATTTTGGACAAGTGGAAAAAGCAAAGAGGGTGGGAGGAAATATAAAGTACAGAGTTGAAGAAGTTCAATGGGAAGGTAAGGGTGACACCACCTTATATATTACATATGTGTAAAAGGAAAGCATGAGATTCAATGACAAGCAAAAAATTCAAAGTGGCACTAATAACATTATACCTGGTTTTAAAAGTCTTACCTGGACAAAGGCTCTGTATCCTCGTTTATCCTGTGAGGTGCTATTACTAAAAGCTCCTTTTCACAGGTGAGAAAACAATGAACAGAAAAGCAAGTGATTTGCCCATGGTCAAACAGCTGAGATTTAAACTCAGGTAACCTGACTCCAGAGCTTGTGCTCTTAACCTTGATTTACATTGTTTCCAAATTCAAGTCCACTCATTCACTGAAAAGGGCAGAGGCACCTGAGCTTTTAAAAGGCTCATCCCCAAAACATTTCCTATTAGTCCCCGATTTTAAACCTTCTTGAATTCTCTAATGTAGTTTTTTGCAAATTTTTCACATAAAGGGCACGGCAGTAAATATTTAGGTCTTCTGGGCCACACTGTCTGCTCATGATCACCCAATTCTGAGCATGAAAGCAACTATAGGCATGTCAAATGAATGGCACTGTTGTGTTTCAATAAAACTTTACTTACAAAAACAGGCTGTGGGTCAAATTTGGTCTACAGACTGTAGTTTGCTGACCTCTAGTGTATTATCATAAACTCTAACTATGCAGCATTTCAATCATAAAGCAAAACAGAGCTTTCTAGTGGGACTCTGTGGAAGAATGTGGAGAATAATATAAATATTGGGCACTGTTGCAAATGATCTTTGTCTTGAAAAAATGGGGGAGCAAATTCTTTTTTGTCTTTTCTGATATTTATATTAAAATGTGGTAGAATAAAACAGGTAATAGTAAATAATATATATCAAGCCAACCACTTCTGCTGATGACAAGTATGGATACTGGCTAGAGTATGTGCATATAGATTTAATAGTAGTCTTATCAAGACAAATGCACATTCTCAGGCAAACTGGGATTTCTAAAGTTTGTCTATTTAGAATATATGGAAGAAAAGGAAGCAGAAAATGGACAGCAGAACAGTTTGGGGAAAAAAATCAGCAAGAAACAAACTTATCTCCTTCATCTTGAAAAGCAGTGGTTTTTAATCTCCTCCTTGAGTCATGGTGCTGATCACCGTGATATGACAGCATGGTTCAACCCCAGGCCCTCTTTCCCAATAATTAGTTTGAGTACTGATAACCTCTTTCAAAGCCTGAGGATAGTAACCTGCTGGGTCAAATCTCTATGTGAATATATATATATATATTAAAAAAAAGAATTCCACATATCTAAATATCTATTTCAAATTACTTAAGATGTATGCTTTTTAGGACAGAAGAGTTGCATATGTCCTTGAGATTTATTGAAACAAAATAAGAATTTCTGTTTTGCAAAACATAAAAACAACAAAAACAAACAATGACTCTCATGGTGTCTACACTGGTCTGAATCAGAAAACAAAATTCCGAATAATGTTGCTATAATGTAGTCATGTGCTACATCAACTAACAGATGTTGCCTATACAAAATCAAAACAAAAACAAAGGCCTCAAGATTGCTCCACAAAGACACTGTTTCTTGCATATTGACAAAATCAGAACACATGAGCTCTAACCTGTTCCCAGTCTTTCCAGGGGATTCTGCCTGAGAAGTAGAGTAATCAGATCCTGGGCATCTGGTGGTGGGGCCTCATCCTTCTCAGGCCAATTGATTTCATCTGGAGGAAAGAGAAGCGGTTAATAACTATCTCTCAAAGGGTGGTCCAGGTCCCAACAGCATGAACATCACATAGATATTTGTTGGAAAGGCACATCTCAGGCCCTGCCTCAGAGCTACTGAAAGCAGAATTGCACTTTAAAATCTTCAGTTAACTCTATCCTACAGAGTCAACTGTGAGCAGCATTATTTTATAAGAAATATCACAGCATTCTACGTGACAGGAGAGACTATTTCAACAAATGGTACCTTTTATTTGCTTTTTTTGATTTGTTTTTCTTTGGCAGAATTGGCTCCCACAAGTTTTGCCTTCTGGTTATTCAGAGAACTCAATGTAAAAAAAAAAAAATTCCAAATGCCTGTGTTCTACATGCCCACCCACTGGGAATCATCCCAGAGTAAGATTTTCCCTTACTACCCTCAACTAAAAATTTGACCACAGCCACAGAGCTCTTCGATTCCAAGAAGCAAAAAATTATCTTGCAAAAAATATTTCTAGATACAAAGGAAAGGCCAAAATGCTAAGACTGAAGAACAAGAGTAATACCCAAAGTAATCATAATAATGGGAGTATTTAAAATCTGTCATAAATATTAGAATATGTTCTCACTCTAAAGGAGTTTGCCTGAAGATAGGTGTGCATGCTTGTGCGTATGTTAATGCAATAAAAACATGAGTTATTTCTGTGTGTGCCTGCCTCTAGCTTCCTCTGCTGCAGTTTAAATCTGATTTGGAAAATAAAACATGAATATGCATCTGAGCCGTAAGGCATCAAGAACAAAGCCAGCATTTGCTGCTTGTGTTAATTAAACAGTTGATTCCCCTTGCCACTCAGGCCTTGGTATGTCAGAAAACAGCCTAGTTATAAATCCATAAACAGCTCAGACATTGTATAAAGGGGTTCTACACTGCAGGCAACTCACAAATCTACTTTTTAAAGTTTACAAATATGCCTGGCTTGCAAAGTCAATGTTAGAAAATACTGTTGTGATTAAGGGGATCTTCATATGCAAAGTAAATTTTTTCCGTATTTCCATTGATAGCCTGTGTAAACATGGTCCAAAAAAGATTGGAGGTGGCTGATGGAGATGTCAGGGATGCCTGACAAACTTCCAGGAAGAGAGAGGTCTTTTTGATCTATGCTTTCAGGAAATTTATAATATCAGCAGGTAGGGTAGTGATAGATACTATTTAATTATCATTTAGCTTTGCCACAAGCCGCATAACAATAGTGAGGGTCAGCTTGCAGGTTAAGATCTAAAGGTTATTGAATTTTAAATGAAAGATGAACAGCTGTTACAGAAATAACATTATACCATAACAACTACCAATGAAATCATTAACAATCTGTGGATTCAATTTGCTTCCTTCCCATTCTCATTATTTATTATTTGGTAGACATTTGTTTTCGGATTTATTACATTTTTGTTAATTTCTTCATTGTGCCATTAGCCATTTTTCTCCCATTTATGTAAATGGTACCCACATTAACCTTTCCTTCCCTGGTGCAAGTTTTCTATTATGGAAAAGAAGACCAGATGACAATTAAACAATTTGTAAATCCCACATCAATTTTTTTTGGTTAAAAGAAAAAAAAAGCACATTATAAAAGTGGGGTACATCACAAGCACATTTTCAAATTCCATGTTAACAAAACTTCCTCAGATCAATTTTCAACACATACTACTCTCTCGAGATTGTGAAAGTCAGTTATGTGCTAGGATGAGTGAGTTCTTTTAATTTGTTGGCTCAAATGTTTGAAAAAGGTTAACATTTTAGTAGTGAAAACTGTGGCACTTGACAGATTTACATTAAATAGCTGCTTCCCAATAGTGACTTAAAGATAACTCCTGATGATATTTACCACTGATGACTTGTCCAAATAACTCTTCTGGAGTATCGCCAAAGAATGGCACACATCCAACCAGAAATTCATAGAGGATGATTCCCATGGCCCACCAGTCCACTGGCTTCCCGTAGCCCTGCCTCAGAATCACTTCTGGGGCAATGTATTCAGGTGTGCCACAGACCTGGAAGATCATTGCAATATTAGAGTAACTGGAATATTAGACATGAATCAAGTGAGCAAGATGACTACCAATTATTTTGCCTAGAGTGCACCTGCTCAGCTACATGGAAACACAGGGACTAAGACCTTAAAAACAGCAATCAGAAGACTAAGGCAAATTATCCCTTTAATCCCCAAGAATAGTTTAAAATTCTATTCAAATTTAGTTTCAAATTGAGAATCTGACCCTGTTTGGTCATTTTACCATATTAAAAACATTTCTAAACCTTTAATTAAAATAAGAATGCATTTTTAATTTGTCATAATCAGGGAGAGTTTTAATACTTGTATGTCCAACTGATTCACACCATGGTTATTTCATAAAGGCATGGCGGTTGAGATGTGTTTACCTTAAGTAACTTTACAATGAACAGATTGTGGGCACATGGTAATGAGGCATGCTTAAAGGGAAATGGGCCATGGCTTGGATTTTAGAACCCGTGATTGTACAATGCATCATGAGTTTCAAGAGTACTCTACTGAGACTCTTGAATTCCTTACAAAAACAGTTTTCCATTTGTCTCTCTCACACTCTCACTTGTGTGCAATTAGATCGTCTGTCTTGCTAATAGACCATAATGCTGGGGGAGGAATGTGGAAGGAGCGGACAGTTCAAAGAGGCCCAGGGAGACAAATGGGAGCAATTTGCACTTTATTAAACGTAAGGCTTATACAGACATCTAAAACACCAGCACTAATGTGAAGACAGCACACACAAGTGGGTTTCATTGGCAATACTGTACTTCATATTTCTCCACTGCATAGAACAGCATGCGAGTTTACCTGTTTATCTAGGAACTCTCGAGCATCCTTCTCGATATGACCCTCGTAAAGATTGGTAGTCATGCTCATTAGTCCCACCTTGGATAATCCAAAATCTGTCAGTTTTATGTGCCCCATGGAGGTGACCAACAAGCTATGAAGCAAAAGGACACAGAGAAAAACAATCACTTTGAAGCTGTTTCTGTGTTTTTAGGTTTCCTTATTCCCTCATCAATTTTTAAAACTGTTGCATACATATCAGTATCAACATTACTACCAAACCTGGCCTGGAAAGAGATGAAGTCACAGGAAACTGTCAAATACTTGAACCTAGAGGCAGAGAGTAATTCAGTGGGTGGGGCCCAAGACAAGGCAAAGTTAATCTAAGTTGGAGGATAGTTTTTACAACACTGTGAAACTTCGAAAAATTCAACTATGGAAGTTTGACTTCCTTCCAGTTTCAGAATAAGAGAGTACACAAGAAAGGGCTACCAATAATTTTATACATACATCAGGAATTAAGATAAGCAACCCATCTGTGAGTCAAGTGAAACAGATAAAAACTTGGACAGAAAAATGTATTGTTTCAGATTTCAACTTCCAGCTCTAATTTAAATTTGTACTCATTAACCACAAAACCTATATTCCTTATTATACATGCAAGGAATTTGCATTTGAATATATATAAAATATTTCATTTTAAGTCAAAAAATAAAAATTTTAAATAGTATATACAGTATTAAATCAACAAAACACTAAAGGAATACAAGAACTAAAACAAAAACTACTGGAAGGAAATACACCAACATTCTGATTGTTTTGTTTGGTAATACTGTGCTAATTTTTTTTCTTCTTTTTTCTCTGTGCTTTCCAAATATTTTGGAATGAGGATGAGTCACTTTTATCATAATTTTTCAAGACACTTAAAACCTTTTTGACATGTAATATTTTTAGATACATCTCACAATCAATGGAGAAAACACGCAATATTTAATTAATGGCATCAAGATGAATAGGTAGTCATTTGGGAAAAATATCTGTATCTCAAATCAGACACCAAAATTAATTTAACATAAATTAAAAATTAATAAACGAGGTTTGAGTAGAGTAGAGCATATATCCAGTAAATTATTTTGGAATGGGGATGGATTACCCAAGTATTAGTATCAAATTCAGAAACTATCTAGAAATTCTATGTTGATATTCAAAAGTTTATATCATAAAGAAAATTTTTTAAAAATTCACTCTGCATTTAATCTTTTCCCCCTATTTCTCATAAGTTTTTATTATAATGCTGGCATTATAGCCTTTAAAAATTACATAAAATTACCATATGTATTGTGAAAATATAGTTTGGAAATTATGGAGGAATTAAAAAATGTGCAAATAACACTAAAACATATCATAGACATAAGAAAACAACTGGTATTTTGTAAAAGGACATGAGTTTCATCAGTATACATACTTGTCTGGTTTCAAATCCCTGTGTACAATCCCATAATTATGCAGATATTCCAAGGCCAAGACTGTCTCAGCAAAGTACATCCTGGCCATATCGACAGGGAGAGGACCCATGTTTTTCATTAAGGTAGCACAGTCTCCCCCTATTAAACAAAGGGAAAAAATTTAGTAGGTACAGTGCCCACTAGGATTAACCAAGACCACCAGTTTCTTTAGATCTCAGAATTTCAAAGTAGAACCACATTTGTAAGTACATCCCATTCATAGTGAAGACTGTGTGAAATAATCATGTTCCTAATTAAGAAGTGGAGTGGAGAAAATGAAGATTTAAGATGCAGGATTTAACAGAGCAGGTTTGGCTCTGAAGTGAAACTGTATTTTGAAGAACTGCTAGCATGATGTTAGGATTATGGTGACAATTTAAAATATGTCAATGTACAACATGGATTCTGGAATTGGGCTACCTGAGTCTGAATTCCCACTCTGTCTTACAGGCTAAGCTCTTTAGCAAACTAGTCAGGGTGGTCTTGATTGCTTCATCTCCAATGTCAGGACAGTAAGAGGATAATCCTTCATAGGATTATTGTGAGGATTGCAGCAATCTATGTAAAGAACTTGGGATACTGCCCAATAATATAAGTTATTGTTGTTTAAATAATCACAATAATGGTTAAGAAAGCAAAGCACTGTGCTGCAGAGAGCGATGGGTGGATATAAGGCAAGCTTGACTTCTGTCCTCTAGCACTCAGTATCTAGTAGTCTCCCTTTCTTGGACTTTGGTTGCCTCACCTGAAGAATGAAAAGATTTAGCTAAAGGACATTGTTTCCGTGAGTTTTATATAGTTTTGCAAATCTGTTCAAACAAGAGCTTAAACTCAAAGCTTTGAAAATTGTTTTGGCCTCTACTGATCTATTCTTCTTATTCACTTTATGTCAACAAGTCATGGCCACTCAAGATCTCAGAAATTTAATGGGGAAAAGAAGGAAATCGGATTATTTGGAGTGTTTAAAAGACCACAAATCACTTTTAAAAAGAAGAAAAACTCTGAAACTCAGGAAGATTGGCTGGATTTTCTTGGAAGTCTCTCTTTTCTCCTAACTCATTTTTTTAAATTTTAAAATTTGTTTTAATGAGTTATACATGACAGTAGAATGCATTTTGATATATTATATATAACGGAGAATAATTTCTCATGCTTCTGGTTATACATGCTGTAGAATATCACTAGTCATATAGTTACATATGTACATGGGGTAATAATGTCTGATTCGTTTTTTATTTTATAACATACCCTGAAAAAGATATACTTTTAATTCATATAAGAAAACCAATAGTAATGAACACTTTTATGATGTGTGATAAAAGGAAGTGGGAAATATCCCACTGCCTATATTCCAACTTTAATGACCAACTGAGGGGAGGTAGTTAGGATTGAAAGCTATTTAAAAAGAAAAACTACCTTTTTCCAAATAGCACTAATTTTCCCATTGTTATAGTAGAAGAGGCACTTTACAAGCAATTATCAGAAGATAATGACTGGGAATACAGCCATCTCATTGCCTGGCTTCAGTTCCTAGGTGGATATAACTATTATGTGGAACAAACACAGACAGCTTCCACAACACAAGAGAGGGGGACTTCTGGGTACAGGTGCTGTTTCTCTGAGACAGATTTACCTTCCACATATTCCATGACCATGCACAAGTGGCGCCTTGTTTCAAAGGAGCAATACATGCTCACAACAAAGGGGTTTTCTGCAAAAGTTAGGATGTCACGTTCCACAAAGGCCTGTTGGATCTGGTTTCGAAGGATGAGGTTCTGTTTATTAATCTTCTTCATGGCAAACCTCTGCCGGGACTCCTTATGTCGAACAAAGTAGACTGCCCTAAAAAGGAGTACAAGTGTTGGGGTTCATAGGAAGAGAGAGAGGAGGTAAGGATATCTTAGGGGACACTAAGATATCCTTAGTGTCTGTATCCTAAGCCATGTAATCACTGACTTAAGTTCATTCAGCTCACATATACTATGCTGGAAACCCCAAATTCCAGGTCTCATCCTTGGGCTGGATTTATTTATTTTTTTTCTTTAAAAAAAAAAATCTTTCAATAAAAGTCGTATATAAGGCATCAAATTCACAGTGACTGCTCAAGAAAGGAGCTGGGCAGTCCCCAGAGGGAGCTAATTTCCAAAAGCTAGCTGATGTTTTCAGTTTTTCCACAAACAAAACAAAATCCAATATCTAAGTCAGAACAGGGAAGAATTAACAAAATTACATACAGATCACAAACTAGATACATTCTAGCATTAGACATATGTTAGGCACTTTTTCTTGACTAAAGCAATAATTTTCTAAATAACACCCTTGGGATCTGCAAAAAGGATCATAGTTTCTTAGAGTATCTGGTTTCCAATTGAGAGTAATTTACTTCCCACAAAATTTCCAGATAAATAAGTGGGTAAGAGGTTATATGAGGACATTCTGTGACAAAGGGTAGCATATTTTTCTCACTATGGACATCAGTATGCGCTTCGACTAATCCTGTTCCAACAGAAAATGCATCTCTTTAAGAGAACTGTGCACAGCCATGTAGCTTTGTTTCTGCTTCCTCTAATCCCTGGCCAAGGTGTCAGGAAACTTGACTGTAAGATGACCAGACCAGTCTACACTTGAAATCTGCCTAAAATCTCACTTCAATACTCTCGACAGCAAGACAGTGACTCCCTGGGGATGGTGTGGAGAAGGAAGGAATTAGGAGGAGGAGCCTTAAGGCCCCATCAGGAAAAGAGGAGCAACAAGACCAGGTCCTGGCTGGGCTCCTTTCCTCACAATCCCCTCACCTGTCATGATCACACAGCACAGGTTTAAATTCTTCAGGAAAGCAGTGATCAAATAAACCATTTACATAAAGAGCCATCAACTTTAAGAAGTGCACAATAAGTTACATCCTGCAAACAAAAGCAATTATCAAAGAAGAAATAGTTTACCAAAAATAGGGCTATCAATCAGTGAAGAATATCTTGTGGCAAGCCTTCCAAAACAAGGTTATGTGATCTGAGATGCTCTGAAGACTGATTATTCACTCTGCCTGAACAATGACCGCAAGGGGGACTGGGTACCCTGGGCCCCACTGAAACAATATGTGTAAGTATATTCAAGCCCAGCTTAATTAATATTAACATCCTGCCTGTATATGTTCAGTATTATTTTTTCTTTCAAGTATGTATATCTTTATCTTTTCATTGTATTCACCTTCCTCTGCTCACAAACTCACACATTTATGTCTTCTGTCTCTAAGCATCTGGAGGGGCTTTGCTCCTCTTAGCCCCTTCTCTCTCCATTTCTTTGGGTTTCTAGTTTTTCCTTCACTGTGGAGTAAAAAGCTCTCTTAACGACACTCCACAGAATCAACTCACTGAATAAACCTGGTGCTGTTATTCCCACTCTAAACCAAAGTAACGTGAGAGCCATACAGCTGGGTGCCCATCACTTTCCGTAGGGACTAGCAGTCCTCTGCAGGATGTGCAAATCAAACACCCCTGCTCCCCTGGGCTGGGTCTGTTCACGTTGCCCAGCCTGTTTGCTGGCTGGACTTGATATCAAAATTAACTAACTTAAATATTTAAACCAATGTAATGTGAGTCTGACAATAAGAAGCTCTGTTGTTTATTAAAAAAAAAAAAAAAACTAAGAATATTTTAGAAAGTTTTGATAAATATGAATTACTAAATAAAATTCCTATTGATTTATAGGTGGTGGGATTTCCAAAAGTTGAAAACTTCATAAGCATATAGATTGCTACATTCGGAATGCTTTAAGTTCTTGTTGCACCTTTAAAGAACCTAAAATTTGAACCAATGTATATATGTAATATATATATATATATATATATATATAATATTTTATGGCTTATATATTGGCTGTCTTGAGAGGTCTGGCATCCAAAGACCAGTAAATTCATTTGTATTTAGGTTCAATTGAAATGTTTAAGGTACATTTTTAAAATGACTTCCTACTTTGAACAACTTTTTAATGAACTTAACTAGTAGTTCTTCCTGCATCAGATTAAAGGATTTTATTGTATTTTTCTTTTTCCAATTTCCAATTAGATAAAAATCAGAAGTTTACAGATAAATTAAGCTGCTTCTAATCAGATGATGGTAGAAGGATTTTAAGACCCATCACAAAAGAGCAGAGAAAATAACTAGTCCATCCCTTAAAATAAGATAAGCATTGGGAAACAAATAATGGTCATGAAAAGGGATTTCTGAAAGAGGGAATCTATTTTTTAAAGTAAAATTAAGAATTCAAAGTGTTAACAAGGAAAAGCCAGTATTTTTCTATTGATTGCCTCTTTCTAAGGGTTAATTAGAATATAGCTTGCTTTCCATTTCTTTCTTTGATAGATCCCTACATATGTATTCTGATTTTCATATTTAGACTATCAGAACATAGCCATTCTGATTTTCAATCAAGCATCACCACTTGCTACATAAATAATTGTTTAGCAATATCCACTAAAAACAATAGGAGGGAAAGGAAGAATGGAATTGTACAGGATTATATGAAAAAATAAAAGATGCCCCAGGACCAATTTGACCAGGATCCCAACTAGCTCTTTTTGTGGCACTGTGTAAATAGTGCTTTTATCTGTGCTTTAATCTGAATGTTTTAATTCAGATTTTCAATTTATAAAATTTGATTTGATTCTCAATCTCTAGTCTCAGGTTTTTAGTTCATAAAATTAGGAGGTGGACTAGAATTTAAAATTTGCTGCAGCTGGATTTTTTGGTATGTTTTATGTTATTGGTTTCTTACTTTGTACTGCTTTGGGAATATTATTCTTCATGCTAGAATTTGTTTACTAGTAATAATTGTTTTCTCTCACATATACCTTTCCTCCTCTAGGTCAAAGTTCTAGAACTACTTGAGCCATTAAAGAGTAAGAGATTGGGAAAGAGATGAGAGAGCAGGAGAGAGCAAGAAACAAAGAGAGAGGGGCAGCAGACAACAGACTTCCTAATACCCAAACATAGACCTGAGCAGATATGGCTTCATATTTCCCTGTTTCCTGTGCCTAGGGGTTGTTTTGTTTGGAAAAGCTACTTCCACCAATCTCCCTGTGAAATAGAAAAATCCAAGGGAAGGAGGTGATGTGGAGTAGAAGGTCAACCAGGGACTCCTGTTCTCGGGAGCCAAGCTACTCTAAATCCAGACAGGACTGGGGTATGAAGTGGGGTGGGGAGAAATGGACTCTGAAGCTGACAGGACCTACAGCCAAATGAATCCATCCCATTTGGAGTGTGAATGTCTAATGTATATAAAATAATGCATGGATCAGTTATGAGTCTGGGCCTGCGATTCTGCTTGTGGGAAAGAAGGGGTATGTATTAGAGAAAAGCAGTAAGGAAAGTTAATGGGGAGTGTGTAGGAGAGGAGCATGGGTCAGCTTGCACATGTGCCTCCCTGGTAAACATCCTGGGTCCCGAGGAAGGACAGAGTAACAGGCATCATGGTTAGAAAGAAAGGCAAAGTAGGGGAGAAACACAGTGCCTTTCAAATTTAGTGTTTTTGCTTTTGAATCAATATTATTCTTCCTCTTTCAAGACATTTTAAAGTTATCACTTAAAAACCAGGAGGTACTTGACAGAAGGAGGAGGACCACTGTACCCCCAGCTAAGATGGCTAAAAGTTTTAACCACAAGATAATTAATGGAGAGGAGCGTCCTGCTTGGAATGGGAGGCTATGTGACCATGTCTCTCAGCCTCTCTTTCCCCACATGCAAGGGGAAATATGATCAACTGCCACCTGCGGCTTTGGTGAGAAGAGTACACAGATGAAAAAAACTCCTAGCAAACGAACATCAGCCTCTGCAAAGTAGAGCTGCATAAAGGGATGCTTAACTTCCAGCCAAGCATCAGAAACATGTTAAACAGAGGGAGAATGAGATGTTTGTCAATTTGGCATTATCACATGAATGGTCAGCAGGTATGCTGGGAAAACCATGGTGTGTGTTTGAGCCTGAAAAGCAGAAACCCTTCCTAATGAGAGGCTGGTTCCCAGAACCACCGATTTTTGAGAAGCCAGGGAATATATGGCCTTCTGAGTCACTGATGTGAGGGGAGAAATCATTAACAGAAACCCAAGACAGCCTCTAAAGCCCAGGTCACCCAGCCATGCAAGGATCCATTTGTTCAGCTAGTTCACATCAGCCTGCAATCAGCATCATGACTGGTTCAACGGATTGAACTAGTGCCATTCAAATTTTAAATTAAAAATAATCAAAACATAGAGGAAACCTGTCAGAAATGTAATGAGAGATTGAATCTGAGAAAAGCAAAAGAGAGAGAAAAAAAAAAAAAAGTTTTGGCTGATTGGCTGAGGCACCGATAGGCAGCTTGTGAGCCCATTAATGACTTGGCCTGCATCCTGGGTGTTTACTGATTCACAGCTTGTTTAACTTCTTGTAGATTCCCAACCATTCCCCAAAGTGTGATATACCTCATCTACTATACAGTGGTTTAATTGCACTACAAATGAGTTTACTCAACCAATTAACCATATACTGCTAAGATATATGCCCAAGTTTTACAAAAGCAGAGTTTCTCAAATAATCTTATTCTAGAATTCTACTTTCAAGAGGATTTAGTGATTTTGAAGTCTATGTGCCCATTAAATCAGTGAGTGGCCTTCTCCCTGAAGAAGAAAGATCTCCTCAGATCATATCCAAAAGTATAAAGCACTGAAAACCAAACAGTAATAAACAAAACCCATGAATGACTGCATGCTAGTACAACACTGCTAGGTAGAAAGTTTCATTGAAGTCCTTGAAGGAAATAAAATACTGCAAAAATATAACATCAGAAAGCATTTATGAACCACAACAGTATATATGCCATTTGACATAATCCTGAAAACAAATTGGTGAAGCATAGAAAGGACTCACAAATATTTAAGTTCCTCACTAAGTTAATGGTGTGGAAAATATTAGAGGTGAAAAAATAGTAGGGAGAAATATCCCTTGTGGCACAACAAAAATCACTTTATCTCATCTGCTCATATGTGTGATAAATGGCAATAAATGTCTCTGGGATTATTTATTGCTCCCTGTATATAGATGGAATTGGGATTAATACTTAATTAAACTAGAATTCTCTGGCTGTCTAAAATGGATCAGGTTATAGTTTGTGCATTAATTGCCCATTCAAACTATTTATCATTAATTCAGAAAGATTGTGTCACTATTTACCCCATGCCCTAGGAAGGAAATTGTGTGTCTATAAAAATGGATCAAGGAACGAGAAGAGAGCAATTCAAACCACCCCCCACAAAGAAATGGTAAATGTTTAAGGAGATGGAAATGCTAATGACTTGATCATTACATATGCAATGATGTATCACAGTGCACCCTATAAATATGTACAATTACTTGTCGATTAAAAATTTATTTAAAAAACCTATTTTATTTGTTATCAGAAGGTACAGTAATAAAAATAAAAGTGACAAGAATTTAATGTCTACTATGGACCTAAAATGTATTATTGTTATTTTTTTAAAATACATTTTTACATTTTGATGGACCTTTATTATTTACATGTGGTGCTGAGACTTGAACCCACTACCTCAAACATGCTAGGCTAGCACTCTACCACTGAGCCGAAACCCCAGCTCCCTATAATATATTATTTGAAAGCAAATTCCATAGCACATTTGTGTGAATCTAGAAAATGCATCTCTACGTTAAAAAAAAAAAAAAGTGGATTGAAGAAGAAGCACCACTAATGTGACAGGCTAGTGTTCAAATCTTAAGATCTTGGTGTAATACAAAGATGAACAGAAATGTGTTGCTCTAAATTTTCAAACAGCCTTATTTAAATAATTTTCTGACACAAATGACTACTGATCAGATAGAAATGCAGGCTACTGCTCAAGCAACAGTGCTAGATATGAAATCTGTACACATGTGTATATGTGTGTGTGTGTGTGTGCGCGCGTGCATGCATGTACACATGCATGCATACATATATATAAAAACCAGGCATTTCTGAACCCAAAGGACAGAATGAAGGAGTAGAAACAGAAATACATAAAACTTTACTTTTACTTTTTAAAAACTTTCTCCAGCTCTCTAGAAGACCCCTAGGTCACTTCTTATGTTTTCTGTTGGGGTATTTAACTGGAAATGATTCTGGCTACACATCATACCCATGAAGGAAAGAGCAGAAATCTCAAAAGTCAAGTCCCTATATGACATCTATTTGGTATAAGATACATGTGAAGAATAAATATATTAGTAAGGGCATTAAAATATAATAGCGTCTCTTGAATTACTCACCCATAGGCTCCATTGCTAATCAATTTAATTGTTTCAAAATCACTTTCTCGAGGTTTCCTTCGAAGTTTCAAGGAAGCATTAGAACTCTGGGGAACAAAGAAGGAAGTTAAAAAAATAGTTCAGAATTTGAGGGAATTATTTTAATGGCAAAATAGACAATACTTGAATCAATGCCGTGTTGTTCAGGGGCTGAGTTACAGTATTCTAGCTAAAGACACCTCGGACAGCTCTACAGATCAATCTTCCACAGCAGTGCAGACCTCACCGGGGCTCAGCTGCATTTAGGCACACCCACATTTCCAAGAGAAAGGCACCAAGCTTTCTGAAAGTTCCCCATTTTTATTTTCCCTCTGAA
Organism: Sciurus vulgaris; assembly: GCF_902686455.1. Lineage (NCBI taxonomy): Eukaryota > Metazoa > Chordata > Mammalia > Rodentia > Sciuridae > Sciurus > Sciurus vulgaris. Next base: position 116,613,697 of record NC_136466.1, read on the forward strand.
CTCTTCTCATCCTAGCCTCATTCTAGTCTTAGAACATTTTGAGATTTAAGTCCAAAATACCAAACCTTCCTTCTGATTTCAGTGTGCCAGAAAAGATGTGCCAGGGTGGCTGTCCTTGTGGCTGGTGAATGACATAGCCTCTGTCCCTGACTGGAGCACGTCCTTTTCATTGCTGTGGCAATCTTTCTTGTTTGGGAAAGCGATTAGGTGACAAAGAGCACACCCAGGCGTAGAATGCCTGACTTTCTTTATCTCCATACCAGAAATCTTAGATGGGTTTAGATCCCAATGTTCTAAAATGATGGCTCTCTAAATGTTTAGCTCAAAGGACAGGGATAAACATAAAAATTCCCCTATGCTCCATTTACCTCAGCAGGGAGAGGTTGTTATCAAGCCTCTCTGCTCCCCTCTGCAGAGTTCAGAATCTACCACCCACCCACAGCTGGAAAGTACCCATGGCTCTGAGGTGTGTCCATTCTCCCCAGTCTCTGCTGGCTTGCTGAGCCCTTCATCCCACTCATCTTGGGAGGACATGGGCACCCAGGGTTCCACCTTCCTCTCTGCTCCAGTCCTCTCACCATCCTGAGTGACTTCAATGTCTATGCAGGTAACACAACCAAGCCCAGCCCTCAGAGTTACTTAACTTCCCCAACTCAAACAGCCATCTCTTTCCTCTACCTCCCCCTGGTGACTGGCTACAGGACCTGTATCTAGTCACCACCTGCCATGGCTTCAGTGGGACCATACCCACTGTGGCTGCTTTTTCATGCTCTGGGCTCTGAACAAGGCCCCCTTGTTCCATTAACTTCTCCCCATCTACTGAATTCCTCTATGTCCATGATGACTCTTAAGTCACTTGGACTTCCACCAGAAGCTCTGCCTCCAGGGCAGGAACATAGCTGATATCCAACTGAAGGTTTGATGGTTCTTCTTGGATGCTACCAAGGAACTCGAGTCTCAATATATTCAAAACTATATATTATGATAATAATAAAACAGCTATCATTTATTTAGGACTTACTATGTAATACTATCCTAACCACTTTATATGGTCTATCTCATTTAATCTTTTACAATCTCTTATACCTTTTAAGATGGGAGAGCTTTAAAGATAGGGAAACAGCGACACAAAGAGCTTCCCTGTCCACCCCAATTTACACACACCTACCAAGAGGTGGAGTCATTTTTCAAATCCAGGCAATCTGCATCCAGCACCTGGGTTTCCAGTCTATTTCTGCTTTCCTGACCATCCAAATCTGCTTCATCCTGGTTTCTCTGCTGGTATTTATTATTGAGAAGAATGACCCCAGCCACCAGGACCACTGCAGCCACCTCTCAACGACTTCCCCATGGCCACCCTGCTACTCCCTGAACCCCACATGCTTTCATTTTATCAAGCCATGACTCCGGGTCATTTCCCTATTTCCTCTTTCCACTCCCATATACACACGACACTCCTCTAAAGCTCAGTACTTGTTAAAACAACATAAACAAAACATAAACCTGACAAATGTGGGAAGCAGGGACCTGTGTGTCCAGTCTTCACCCAAGCTCTCTGTTCTTTACGGCCTCCCTTGCTCTTAGCACACAGATGGGACTTGCATCCGGGTTGTTCCCATGGCCCCTTATTCTAATAATTACTCACATTTCAGTTTAAGTGCCATGTTCTCAGGAAATCTGGGCTTTCTAAACCAAGGCAAATCTCTTTATGGTATATTCTAGTGGACATGCTCTTTTTTGTCTTTGTAGATCTTATTGTATAATTACTATCTTTTGTGTATGATTTCTTTTTTGTAAATTCCTGTTTCTCTTTGAGGGAAGGCACTAAAATTGTCTGCCTGCTATTGGGCACAGTGCCTTCCATGTAGAAGCACAATAAATATTTGTTGAATAAAGTAATTAATACAGTCAAAATCTCCAAATGCTAATAAACAGAAAAACTAACATATTTTGTCAAGAAAGATACTTACACCCACTGACTCATCAGTTTCTGGTGTTTCTGCTGTCCCACTATCATAGTTCCCCAACTGAGCCATTTCTAAGTTAAAAAAAAGGGGGGGGGGAAACAGGGGAAACAAAGTTTAAGAAAAATATTGCAATTAAACATTATAGTATAGACTAATTTTTTTCTTTTTCTTTTATAATGGAGAAAGTATTTTCTTTTGTAATTGTGGGAAAATCTTTACATCCAAAACAACAAGAAGCAGCAACTGAGATTTTGAACTTACTCTTTACACACCTTTCCCAGAAAGCCCTTTCTTATGAAAACCTAGACACAGGAACTTTAGCGATTGGGCCTCTATTCCAGCTAGCAGCATTCATCAGCTGATGCAATTAAGGCAGCTTGCAAAGGGTTTGGTGGTTAAAACTCTGGCTATGATCAGAGAACCAAGAGAGGCAAGCCTTCCCTGACACTGAGAGACATTCAAGGTACACTGGACACAAATTGGAAATGACTCCAGTTGTAGTAGGCATCCCTTGCTCCATTTCTTCACATCTACTGAAAGATATCTCACCAAATACACTAAGAATTTACAATTTAAAAGTAGTAAAGGTGGTGGTTAAGAGGGATTTGGAGATGAAAAGACTTTGGTTTCCACCACTATTGGCACTTATTAGCTAAGTGACCTTTTAACTTCAGAGTTTTAACGTTCAAGGTTCTTCCCCTGAACGATGAGAAAAATATTACTTATCTCTTGGCTCTTTTATGACTATTATACACTACAATGCACATAAATCCCTTAACATGTTGACTAACAAAAATTAAGTGTTCATTTAATGTTGACTGATATTAATTACATTGTAAAAAGTAGTTAATTCTGGGCTCAATGCCATATGCTTTACACCAGCCTAAGTACTACCCTGGTGGTCTAGTTAAAAGTGACAACTACATGTAATTGCTCAACACACCTTAGAATGCCTCCTTGAGTTTATATAAGTAAATGAGAAAACCTAATTCACTCACTGTTCATTTTTATACCTAAAAAAGAACATGAAAAAATTTTATCCTAAAGTATTTTTTAATTTTTTTCAAAATTGAACACATATATAATAAAAAGTTATAGTTTTTAGCTACAGATTTTTGTATACAACTAAAATTATTTCTTAGGCTCTTATTTCATGTGTTGATGTTCTTATAAATACAATCATTCTTTGTGGGCAGTGATTACTCATAGGAGATACGAAGCAAAACAATATTGGAGTGTTAGCTTTAGGTAAATATTTACAGACTCCCGATTCTGAAATAATGAGATTGATAATAACATTCCCAGTTTACCTGTAAGGAAATTCTAAAAATAAAAATGAGCTTAGTACAAACTACATCCTTTCTTGGTATCATTCAAATGATGCCAACATCCAATGTTCTAGCCTCTTAGAGATAAGGACTCTGAACTAAGACATATTCCTCCTTCAAGGAAAGAGGCAAAATTTAATACTACTTCAAAAAAACTGCACTAGCAGCTGACACTTATTAAGCTATTAATATGTTAAGTAACTACAGGAATAACTCATATCATCCTTAAAGCAACCCTGAGAGTAGGTACTCTTGTATCCCATTTTTACTTCACAGAAGGAAGAGAGACACAGAGGTTCCTGAACTGCACCCCCAAAGTCCAGAACCCTCGCTTTTCACCTTCGAAGGACAGGCTTTAGGTATGTTAGTTTAAATGTTGAAAAGAAAGGGAAGCAGAGCTTGTTATCAGGTATTAAAATTACCAGAAGACACATTTTATGTATTAATAAACAGATTAAAAACTACCCTCGACCTGATTCAAGATTATTGACAAGTTAAAAAAAAAAAACTCTCACTGATAAATTTATATTCCTAAACTCCAAGGGTGTCAAAGATAATCACTAACTTTTAAAAATATTTTTAGTTGTAGAAGGACACAATACCTTTCTTTGTTTATTATTTTTACGTGGTACTAAGGATCGAACCCAGTGTCTCATATGTGCAAGGCAAGTGGTCCACCACTGAGCAACACCCCAGGCCTCGTTACTAATTTTTTAAAGCCTCTGTTAAGATGTAAGTGGGCCTCAGATAATTCACATACTTAAGCTCAGCCTACAGTGCTATTTCCTGCCAGATAAGAACAGTGGGTAGAACTCCCTGTCTGCAACACAAGGGCTGACGCAACCTTAACTATACCGGCGTGAAGAGTCACTATAATATGCTTTGACAGCCTCCCCCTCTCCAATTATTTTCATAAAAAAACAAATTAAAAGATGGTTCTGTTTTAAATAGAATTTCTGCTAAATAACTATTATCTGGGAAATACATATTATTTGTAAGCAGTGGGTAGTAATGGAATGGAACCAAGAGTCAGCTTTTGAAGCAGGAAGCTGAGGCATCATTTTGTAATGCCTGAAGAGATTTTTAAAACTCATCTAAATACCATTAAACATCTGCCCTTTTTATTTCATTGATTTAAACCATTTCTGAAGACTCATGATTCAAAAAGGTAAAGATGGTAATTTAAAAGCCATGGGGGAAAATCTCTCCCCAGGGAACTTTTCAGAAAAGCAGCCACCAGTCTCTGATAAGTGATGAATCTGTTGTGGTATAGCTTTCAGTACAGTATAAATTTATCTGGCATTATCTCCCAGTAATGCATGCATCATTTCACTGGAAGCAAAGATATGATGGCCATAAGAGCAAACAAAGCAGGGAGAACAGGAGAGAGCAGGGCAGAGAGCAGCAGGCTCCCTGGCTTTAGACAGGCAGCGTTTACCTCCATCATAAACAATTGAGCGGGATAAACGCTGTTTGCAAATTCAATTTAATGAACCAGGAAGATAATTTTGAATGGAGGAGTCAATGATGGTTTATGAGTCTTTTTAGCAGTAATAACCTAAGTGTTATAAATAACAATCCCAAACAATAATGAACAAAAGGTTGGTGGGGGGTGGGGGGTTATCAATATTAGAGTTTTGAAAAATCACTAACAGGATGCTTGCTATTCTGTGTATTTAATAGAATTATAATCTTTCTTTATTTGAATCAACCTTAAATCCTTTCATAAGCTTCAAAATTTTTTATTTATCATTGGTTCTCTTGTATATTACTATCTTTCATACTTTCTTGAGACAAATAAACAAAAATAGACCTACCAATACTGCACTCAATTTAAAGCAATCTACCATCAGTTGCATTGCTCCCAAATTAAATTTAAATGTCAATTTAGAATGAATGATAATTAATTTCTGTAGCGACACTTTCAAAATTAAAAGTACTCTCAAGCAGGGTCCAACTGATCTTTGCAAGAGAAAAAGGAACCAGAGAAGCTTAGAATTCAAACCCTTCTGGGACAGGATGGCATTTCTAGGATGACAGGCCTCTAGGATATTGAGCAAGGCCCCATTCTCTGGGTAACACAAACAGAGGCAGGTTTGCTTGCTCCTCAGGACTCAACTTAGGGCTGTTTCCTTCATTTCACAACTGGGGAAAGGGACTTTTCAATAACACAGCCAAAACAGAAAGAATAAAGACTTGCTGTGAAATTCTTCCGTAAGGTCACAGGGTAAAAACAAGTAAAAGATCAACTCAGCCAAGAACTCACCTTCCAGAGGATCCTTATTGAGACCCAGCTGACTGATGATGTATCTGGGGATGTCAGTTTTGATACCCTGTCCTTCTTTCGCATGGCCTTCTGCTGCTTCTAATAGGTAGTAGAATTCTTCAGGATCAAATTCCTGCCAGAAGACAAACGCACGCAGATACTTCCTTGAGCCACAACAGTCTGAGATTTTACTATGTAAAATCCGTTCACAATAAAACTGCTGCACACACATGGTTGTGGGTTATTTATACAGAAAAGAGATAAATAGCTTTGAAAACTATATAATTCTCACTTTATATCTAAAGCCTATTCATATTCTAACCCAATACTTGTGATAATTGGCAACACAAAGATAGTAATCATTTCCAATTTCTTTGTAATGGAACTTGGAGGGTATTCTACTCCACTGAAAAAGAACAAGTCTGACTTTTTTTTTTTTTTTCTTTAAGCCAGGGTCTCACACTATTGCCCAGGCTGGTCTGGACTCAAATGATCCTCCTGCCTTAGCCTCCTGAATAGTTGGGACCAAAGGTGCCCACCACTGTGATCTACTAGATCTGGTTTTGTATATATATGTGTGATGCTGGGGATCATTCCCAGGGCTGTAGGTCTGATTTTTATCTTTTTTAGCAAATTTTTAAAATCTGAGAATTTCATTCAGAAGATTCAGTTTCTTTCTTTGTACAAACAAACACAAGGGAATAATGTTTAACTTCATTGACTCAAAAATAGTTCAGGAGACTCCCTTAATATAGAAGTGTCCAAAAGTATTAGAAGGAAAAACTTTGAAGTTTCCTTTTTTATTAACTCTAAATTTGCTGTTAATAGTCACACAATGCAAAGATTAAGAAAGAAAAATAAGAAATTAAAACTTTTAATAACCCGTTTTCTGTAATAGTTTGATAATATATTTTTCTTACGTATTTTATTCCTTGGTAATCTGTCGCTTATACTATGTGTGTAATAAAAATCTTCCAGATTTTTCAATTTAAATGAATGCCCTGGATTGATGGGTTGCAAACAAAGCTGTAAATCTGCTCACAGATTTAACACATTTTGAAGTATTTTCAGTGACATTTGTTGAAAATTTTCCCCACAAGATTTTTCTCATTTTGATTAATGACCACAAAAGGGGATTTTAGAACCTCAGTCTTTGACAATTACCTAAGTTTCTAAAGGCCATATATAAAAGTTTGCTGCAAATGAAGTAAAGCCAAACCAGTGCCAATGCTCAGTGCCCTGTAAAGACACCTGCAACGACTGATGGCAACCCTGGGAACTGCAGGCATAGGATGGCAGGCAGGAGAAACATCCCTTAATACTCTGGAACATCAATTTCATCTGAGCTCTATCCTGTATTCAAAGCAACATTTCCAAAGCCACTTCTAAATCCACTTATTTCTTTCTTTGAGAGGTTGTATTTTTACTTTTTCTCTTCTGATTATCAGAAATTATGTAAAAAATTAATTTCCTCTTTTAAGGCAAGATCTGTTCTAGGCATATCTGCTGTTGTTCAGAAAGTTTTAATGCTAACTGGCAATTTCTCCCAAATTTAACTATTGCACATGGTGCATAATTCAAGTGCTACAACAGAAGAAGCAATAAGGAGGAAGAGTCCCTTGCACCTGTATCTGCCACTCACCAGTTCCCCTCCCCAGGAACATCATGACAGTTTTCCCCCTTTATCCTTACAGACACCCATGTCAAATGGTGTATTTGATTATGGGATCTTCAAGGTTCTGCCACTGAAGAAAATCCTCACACCCCACCTTTGTCTTGGAGATTCCCCCCTTACTGTAGCTCATCAGGTACTATCATGTTTATGGGGTTATGATTATTTCAATATTGTAAAACAATGTGAATGTTAATTAAAAAAGGGGTAAAACTAAAGCATCACAGCCATATATGTTGTGTGTGTGTATGTATTGATGTGAAATGCTGAAAGCTCTCTTGTACATATGGAGTTATAACTACTTCAATGGTTATGAGAACTTAAAAGTGAATTTCGATCCTATATTAATATCCCGCTAAAATAATTCTTATTGTCAAAGCTTCATATTTGTTTACAGTTTTGACTGGAACATCTACCAAAATTTCATAAAACAAAAATTGTAAAGAGGAAAATGATCACTGGTCAAAACAATGTAGTTGCTAAAATGAATTGCTTCTAAAAGTTTTATTCCTTTAGGTCTGGATGATGCCCTACTGTATTCTTCCGAATGGTTTGCTAACTGGCACTTATTTCTAACGTGGCACATTTTAAAAACAAATAATAATTATAGCCACAGGTCACTATTTAGCATATCTCTGACTTCCATCTCTCTGAATCTTGGCAACTCCAAAAAGCATGAAGCACAGCAAGCATTTTAAATTAGCTGTGACATAAAGTAATTATGCTGAGATAAGGTCAAGTACATTATTTCATGATCATCCTTCAAGTTTGACCAGAATGTGATATGACTATTACTGAGTACAGCACCAATCCTAGAATTCTTTCTTAAAATATAAAAAGACAAGACACATAAGGATGTCATCATGAACATTCACGAGTCGTAGTTCCCCCTGACTCTTTCCATTTAACACTGGTGGTTGACATAATAAATGAAACTAGAGCTTTCTGATGGTTGCTGCTTTCCCACAGTTAACAACAAATAATGTAGTCACATCTAAAGGCATCTTACCAGGCACTCCAATAACCGAGCAGGGCGGGCAATAACAATTAGGATCTTTCGGACTAGCTGTTTAATAAAAGCCAATTCTCCACTTTCTGAACGATCATGAGCCTATGAAAAAGCAGTGAAAAGAAATATGATACACAGTTGTTTCACTAAATGGGAAAGAAAATCAGCAAAGCATGCTAATTAGATAATTACAAAATATTTTAAAAATCACATGATTTAGAAAACGCTCTTAAAAGATTGATAAATGGGTGTTATCTCTATATAAATGGACAGTATTAAACATATACATCTATGAAATAGCTCTACTAACTAAACTTTAATGGCAAAACTTTGATTTATTATCTCTGTTGAAAATCAAACATAAGGGCCCTTAATGTGAACCATGAATGAAGGAGACATTAAAAGTTTATGACACATTAAGTACATGGTACCAGTACAGGCAGCTTATCCAGAAACTGCACTTTTCAGATGCAACATCTTAGATGTATGAAATGACTAACAGTAATGGAATACTTTTGTTACCCCAGCCATTTAACATGTTCATGAAATAGAGTTTACATATAAAACATGATTAACACATTAGTTATTTCATCACATATAAGAGATGTGCAATGTTTATTTCAAATGTTGACTTAACATATACAATGAATTCAATTTCACACATTGAATAAATAATACGTAGGCACTGAACTTAGTAAAATTTAACTGACTCAAAATCTTTTTAAATTTTATCTTACATGTTGCCTAAGCACAATAAATATTTTGAGAGCAAAGCTCAGTTTGTTAGTAGTCACTGAAATTTTCAATGATATTTCCTTGAAGAAATCTGATAAATCTCTATCAAACCTGGCACAAAAAAAAATTAGAAGTTTTAATGTAAATATGTGCATACTCATTTTAGGTTTTCTTAATTTACTTTCCTCTAAGGACTTAAAGTATCAAGGTGATGCTGGTACAATATAATTTCACAGACATAGTAATAAGAAATTAAAATCATTCAAAAAGCTGGGCATGGTGATCCAGACCTGGAATACCAGCTATTTGGTCTGAGGCAGGAGGATCACAAATTCTAGCCAACTTGAGCAACTTAGTGAAAACCTCCCTTAAAATAAAATAAAAAAGGTTTGGGGTTTAGCTCAATGGTAGAATGCCTAGCATGCACAAGTCCTGGGTTCAATCCTCAGTCCCACCAAAAAAAAAAAAAAAAAAAAAAAAAAAAAAAAAAAAGCCAATCATAAATTGCTTTATCATAATAAGGTCCAATCCCTGACCCTGCTCCCAAAAGAACTAGCAGACAAAATTTATGAAAAAGATTGCAATATGTCTTATGAATTTAGACCATCAAATCAAAGGCCATGTTCCAAAATAAAAGAAATCATATACAAGTAAAAGAAAACAGCTAACATTTACAATTAAAAATTATAAGAAAAATGAGAATGGGTTAATAATTGTAAAACAGAAAGTGTTCTATTCTACTAAAACATGCAGACACATATACGTCAAATATTGAAAACTGTCTTTTTAAAATTTTTCCCCCAATATGTGTTTTGCAACAAAAATGGGTTTTAGAAGATACAATGAATGTAAATAAGTGTGGTTATGTGTGTTTTTTTAATAGTTTACCCTTAACTAAACAAAACCCCCTAAAGATAAAGTAAAAAACAAAACCAAACAAAAAAATTTCTGACTTCTTGGTCAGAATTTGGGTTGACCACTGAAGTTTATTCGTACTATAATAATATTGTTTCATTAATTCAGGCATATAAAGAATGTCTGAAAAGCCTGAACACACTACGGTGGCTTTTTTCAAGGGAAATGAGCATTTCAAATGTGAAAAAAATTAAAAATAGTCATTCAGATGACACAAATTTTTTTTAAAAATTATCATTCCAACTTCTTACTTCTAACAATTATCAGTCACATCCAAGGCTAAAAATATGAGTTATATTAGCTCAAACAATATTTGATCTGGTATCATTAAGTGGGAGGGGGGGAGAGAAAGAAGAACTTTGCTAAAACATCAAATGAAATGATACAATTAACCTGAGAAGGAAAACTGTTTTCTGGCTTGCTGGAAACAAGCTCCAAAGGGGGACACTAATGGACACCCTTGGCCTCTATATTACCTATTGGCCACTGTGAAAAACACCCTGACCCAGATTCATGAGTAAGTTAGAGTTCTTCTCTCTCTCTCTCTCTCTCTCTCTCTCTCTCTCTATATATATATATATATATATATATATTTTTTTTTTTTTTTTTGACTAAACACTCATTTGTGAAAGGAAGATGGAGACAGGAAAGCATTCATCTGGAGTTGACCTAGACTTCAGGACTTTCAAAGGCATCAGTTAAATCAAGCTGCTCAAACCATAGGGGACCCTTGCCTGGGGTTATGCAAAAGACAGGCAATAGGAAAGGAGGTGGGGTGAGAGGCTTGTTGGCAGTGTGTCACAGCTGGGAACTGACTGCATCCAGGGGAAACCCTATCAAGTTCCCACAACTGGGCTCCAGCTAGAAGGGGACAGTTCTTCAGTGACAGATTAGCACTAAGCTCCTGAAGGCCACTGTAAATGTGACTCTGAAGATAGATTTAAGTTTTTAAAAAGTACTGAAGGAAACTCTGTATCTGTGGAAATGAACAACATTCTTATTCCTACCTAACAATGACCTTTGTGACCCAAGAATAATGCTTCTAAGCCACAAGAGGAATTTCTCTAAAACTCAACAATTTTCATCTCTCATATGTCCCATTCTCATGATCTTTGAAATTTTTAAGATTTATTTTTAATTGTCATGAAACAATCTGCCAAGTCTGTCATACATACAGAAATGAAAGAAGGGGATTATAATATAAATAGCTATGGATAGCAAATCTACCCTTTCCAGGGAGTGCCTACCAAGGAATGAAAAACACAGAACTAAACTGGTGATTATGATAATATCCTGGGACAGAATTGCAGAATTCAGGATGGAAAACCTCTCAGAGTCTGACTACAGAGCTCCTCTCAGGTCTGCCTTGTCCATTCAAAAGTATACCATTTCACAAGCATAGTTTCCAAGGTATTCTCATACACAGTAATAATCATAGTGTTTCCGAAATTTCCAAGAAGCCGATTTGATTAACAGGAATAGCAGGATTAGATTACTTGATGCTCCATAATCATAGATCAAATGTTTTGGCATGCCATATGTATTTTCTTCCTTCCTCCCTCCCTTCCAAGTTACTGAGAAATCAAAAGGCACCACACACAGGGAGTTAAAGGTTAGAGATGACCCCTCTTCCTCAAAGAGTTCACTGTCTGCTAGTAAAGTGAGACCCCTAGTGACCATTATATTATAGTCCACTGTATGCACGGAGAGGGACACAAGCAGTGGGCCATGTTATGGGTTTTACCTGTAGATAGAATGGAACATTGGGGAGTGTCACACCAATGTTCTCACAGCTGCACAGAAGTGTGGTGGAGCCGAGGGTTAGGCCTGGAGGAAAGCAGATCAGTGAGAATGAGGGTCTGAGTCAGGAAGTAATAGTAGGACAAGAGGAGAAAGTTGGAGAATATTTAAGAAGAAAACTATGAGTCCAGTGGCTGTGTGATGTAGGGAAAGAGGAAGTCCAGTAGGACTCAGAGTCCTAGCATGGAACTGAGAAGATGGTGGTGTCAATAATGGAGGCAAAGAATGAAGGAGAAGCAGGTTTCATTGAGGAGATGCCGAGTCTAGCTGCTGATAAGGTGGACTGCCCACTGCTACTCTGAAGGGCTGTCCAAGTGGAAAGACATTCAGTAGGCAGACAAACAAATCTGAAGCCACAGAGAATGCTGATGGTCTGAAATATGGACTGGAACCCACTAGAGTCCATAGGTCTTTATTTGAAGACAGTCAACAATATCTCCAAGGAGAGAGCTGAAGCGGGAGGAAACTGTTGCAAACTAATTTGTAGAAAATATGAGTTGGAAGAGAACACTGGCCCAGAAGAGTGGCCAGAGAGGTACCAAGAATAAGAGAAAATGTTAAAGAGATGAAGAGAGAAAAGGGTTTGAATACTGTAAAATAGACTGGTTCCAGTAAAATGGCCTACCTACCATGAAGCTCTCATGGCCTCTGATGAATGTGAAGACACCACTCATGCAACAAACGTTTGGGTCCTTGTATGTGTCCATACCATCCTACCTGAACAAAGCAGGTGAGATCCCTGCCCACAGAGTATTTATACTCCAGCAGAGTGCTACTCAAAGTGTGGTCTGCAGACTGGTCCAGTCCATGAACTGTTATTAGTGTGGATGAGGTAAGTCAACTATTGAGAATAAGAATTAAGCAACTTTTACAGCAAGTTTGCATGGCCAGGACACCCAAGTGCATGACCATTTTTTCTGTAAATTCATTTTCATTTTAGTTTATGGGAGAATTGGCCCATGCCACATTGGCAACTGACATAAAAGTCAAAAACAATGCCTTCACCCCCAAAGATAGTTTAAGAGGCACTGCTCTAGTAAACTGCAATAGGTTGAAATGTGAACAATGGCAACAGAGCAGAGAAGACTGCTCTGGAAGTTTGGATGGGAAAGGAAAGAAAAATAGTGGCTGCAAGCCAGAGAGTAATCTTCTTATCTTGCCAGAACTAAATTCTGTGGGGCAAGGACAGATGGATTTCTCAAAACTTGGGATGCTAGTATTTTCCTTCATTTTTGTGTATTTATATATTCATGCTTAGAGAAAACCACCTATGATTATATTTACATGGTCATAATTTATGCCCTATGAGATACAGAAATACTATAAATCTAAATATATAGGCTAAATAGGTTTCACTTGTAGGCTGTGGCTGATCAATTTCAGTCAGAAGAGCAATATTATGCAGTAATTCCTTTCCAGCACACACATTCCCTTCCTGTCCTGGGTGTTATCAGGAGTCAGACATGCAAGTGTTAGGCAGAGACGGTTCCTGTGTTTATCTGTCATTTTGGAAATTGGATATTTTGTTAGAAGAAGAACTGACATTAATGAAAATATAAGTTACCATTTACTACCCAACACCACATGCAGGTTAATTAATAGGCCTCACAGCCTGGAAGAAGCCAGCAATTTTCCATTTAGCTTTTTCAGATATTAGAACTAGATAGCACCATCAAATAACACACATATGCTCAGGCAATTTATAACTTTATGGGTAAAGGGTGGGGGAATCACTGCTTCAAAATCCTTCAAAATCCACTTATCCCAGAGTCATAGATTGTTGGGTCCCAAGGTTCCTGTAAAGGTTATTACATTAACTTCCTTTTACTGTACATAATGACCAGAATCAACTGATAGCAAGTAGCATCAGGTAGTGTTTTTTTCTTTCTTCTTTGCTTCCCTGAAATGTGAACTCCATCTCATAGTTACCACTTTAAGCAAATGGTCTACTTAGGTATCTTTTTTTCAGGGTAAATGCAAAACAAATCAGAAAACTTTGTATGCCCAGATCTTACCTCCTGTAGCAACTTATCTAATTTGTGTTGCAATTCAAGGAAGTATCGTGAGGTGATCAGACCCTGGTGGGATTTATCCAAACAATCTCGAGCCAGTTCAATAATCTGATGGTGAGTGAAACTAAGCACTCCATCTGCTAGGGGAAGGACGTTGTCAGGGGAGTAGCTGGTGATAATTTCCTTTAGACGTTCTTCCATCTGAGCTGTAGCCTGTTTGGAGAAGACACACACACACACACAGGTGTAACATAGGGAGACACACGTGTAAACAATTCAGCTGTCATGCTTCCCGAGCATTTTCACAGACCTGCACAAGTTGTTAAGAAGAATTACAAAACTTAAATCTAAAAGAAATCTGAATTCTGGGCTGAGGGTTTCGCTCAGTGGTAGAGTGCTTGCCTAGCATGCGTGAGGCCCTGAATTTGATCCGCCATACTACAAAAAAAAAAAAAAAAAAAAAAAGATAGAAACCTCACTTTTGCATGGTATAATAATGGTGCACATATGCCATTATACATTTGTCCAAATCCACTGATGGCACACCACCAAGAGTTGTAATGTAAATGTGGACTCTAGTTAGGCATGTTGATCATGGGGGAGGTGAGGCATGTGGGGGCAGGGTGGGTAAGGAAAATCTCTGTACCTTCCACTTAATTTTTCTATGAAGCTAAAACTGCTGTAAAAGATAAAGAGGAGGAAGGGAGGGAGAAGGAAGGGGCCATCACCATCTCATCATTTGGAATAAACATAATAAAGATTTGAGGTATTTAAGTGAAAATGTATATTTCAGGATGCCAATTCCCCTTTTCTTATATTCCATCAAATATAAAATGGGCCACATAGGATTCCTGAAATAACTCTAATAATATCTGGAATTGTTATGCTTTCATGTTAGATCTTGAACTCTTTTGGATGGACTGTCAAAAATATCAAATATTTCTTCTCTTGTTACTTACTCAAAACTCAGGACTGCTGCTCAAGCCCACAGCATGAGCCCAGAGTTTGTTTTCTTGGCTAGGTTTCAATAAACAAGGAGCAAGCATCATGTATCATCTTTATCCTTCCCTCAAAAAGCTACACTGTGTGCAAAATGCCAAGGGAATTCCCTTGGTAAAATAAATCTAAAATTTTCTTTCCAACTTTCATTTCCTTCCCTGTGATCACCTACTGCCTAATCAATATTCCTGGGTAGCATGAATTATATATGCAGGGATATTCCCTTTCCTCCTTCCTCCTGCTTTCCTCTAAGGTCTGAACCTGCGTTAACTAACCATAGTAAGTATCTTTCTCCCTAGTGAGCAAGGGACATGTGATAAATAGCTAAAACAGCTTCAATCAATGACATCAATGTTGGGTTCATTACAAATAATAAGTGCTCTATTTCTGATTTATGAAACCAAAGATTTCCCTTTGTTCTCATGCCTGGATCAACAAAGGGAGTGGGTGAGGATCAGCAATGATGTAGAGAGTTTGCCTTCTCCCAAATGTGCAGAAACATTTTGGTGGGAAAGACATGGAGGTGAGGCAAAGTGACAGGGACCACAGGAGACCAGCTCCTTGCAGCCAGGGCATTTGGCAACAGCCCTTGGACAAACTGTACTCTGGCTCAGTTCAAATTCCTTTTATCAGCCTGCAACTGTACTTTGCAGTTGCAAGGTACAGTTGCAACTGTACCTTCCCTTCTACAGCAATGGAATTAGAAATATCACAGCTGAAGAGATGGGAAGTCAGAGAAAAGAAAAATAAGGTTTAAAAAGAAAAACAACTTTGATGACACACCAACCTACAGCTTCCGAGGGAGAAAATGGGTCTCTACTTGACAACACAGCAGCAGGTCCAGAACACAGGCACAAGGACCACAAAGGGTGGAAGGGCCTTTGAAAACAGACCCTCCCTGCAGCTCCATACCAGGCCCATGCAGGACATGGGGCACAGCCAGAGCATTTACTTTAAAGCCAGTTCAGAGCACCCACAGAGTGGAGAGTCCTCAGCAGTTGTTAGCTTAATGTTTTGTTTTTGTATTTTTAGTTATTTTCCCTTTCTAGGAAGGCTGCAGTGCTATTTAATGCAAGTCATTACTGGATAGGACCCTTACTTCCTATGACAAAACCACCTTACAGATGCTAAACCCATGTTGCCTGTTCATTTAGATGCTAGGCATCTTACATTTAATTCATTACCTTTGGGAACCTTTCTTTGTAGACATGGTTCATCATAATTATTTCATGGTCACAGCAGGCAGGGGATCGTCCAGGGCTGCAAGCAAAGCAAATTACCCTTTTAAACCTGCCACAGCATGAAATGAAAATAAGCTTTTTATTTATAAATAGTCAGTTGCATCGAAAGTACTATGCAACCTTCATATGGAAAGTATGCTGCATTAGGTAATAAACTAATAAAATCAGTCATTAGTACATGCATACACACACATACCCACAAACACAGAGGCACTCTGAATAGGATTTGAAAAGCAGGCTCAAAAAGCAAAATGCCACAAAAAACAGAGTTACAATACCAGTTCAGAAAACATCCTTAAACTGAGATTATATTCTTCATGTAGTATGAGTTTATGTAGTTACAGAAACCTATTAATGAATTGTAGTACAATACAAAATAGGGCAGCCACAAACAGCAGTATCTAGGACATGTATAAGAGTGTAATTTCACACTTTTATTATACACCTGCGCTCGGCCACATACCACTGGAGAGGGCTGAGAGTTCTCCATGGCACAGGTGTCGTAAGTGAAATCCATTTTCTAGCCTAGCAAATATTTATTTGGGTTGCTGAGGCAGGCATTATGTACAATAAGAAACAGTGGCATACAACTGTTGTTTCCCTCTGTATTTCAGTGGTTCATTTGTGGCCTTCTTGGTGTACAACATTAGGATAATTATATGTCTGGGTAGGTAAAATTTGTACAAGCTATCCCAGGAACTTCTTTAATAAAACAAAAAATGGCAGTAAAACACAGTACCCTCCCTAGAAGGACTGGTACAACTAAACTTTTATTCTGTATCTCAGAATATTCTAATGTCCCCACAATTATCAGAGTGGCTGTGTTTAGTGTTAGTTTATGGTAGTAAATGGAGAAGAAAGAGACCAAGGGAAAAACGCTTCTGAGTACACTTTGATTCAACTGAACACCTAACTTTTTTTATATTACATCCTTACTATGTCAACATATTCCAATTTCACAGCATCAAGATCTATTGTCACTGGGCAATGAGATGGACAATCGATGCCTCCCTTCTAAGAAGGACCTGCTGCCGGGGCAGTTGGTGTGCTGTAAGCAGAAACGCTGAGCCCGTCAGACCCCTCCAGGGTGGCCCAGCTGCAAGGAGTCATCTGGTTAAAGCAACGTCTTTCCCAGGGTGCCTCCTCTGTCCCAGGGTGTTTCAATAATAAACCCAATGACTGTGGTGATCTGGCCTGAGGGAAAACTCCCTGTGAGGTCCACAGAGGTGGATGGGTCTATATTACAGCTGAACTTCTGCTTCTATCCAGTCCCACTTTCTCCCTTCCCTTCCACAGGTGTTGGTCCACAAAATGCTCCCTAATAAACATTCTGGACAGGAATCTCTACTTTAGAATTTGCTTCCCAAAGAAACAGACTGATACATACTGTTTGAAATAAGATTATTAAAAAAAAAAAAAAAAACCTGTCCCTACTCAATGTATAGTTTTGACATTCATAAAACTCAGGAGACAAACTCCTGAAATTTTGTTCACAGTCCTGGGGAAATTAAGACTTATGATGTGAATAAAGAGTAAAAAGATCGGGGGGGGGGGCTTTTATAATATGGATGCTGAGGAAAAATATTCTCCTTCCTTTTCCACCAACCTTCTTCCTCTTCACTTAATATTAACTGCTCTGGTACCATGACAGATTGCCTTAAAATTTCCAATGGCTAGAAGCTTTTATAGGTAGTCCCCTAAGGTCATCATGATTACCATTAAAGCAGCAATTAGCTAATTGTGAAAATTTAGAACAAACAAGACAGTGCCTCTTAATGATAATTAACAATGTCATCTTTTATAAGGAAAAGTCACACTCTATTTATGATAGTTCACAAATCAGTTAATGCATATGTGAATTATACGATGAAAGGTCTTCACTCAAAATGGCTGAAGACAGATACTCCAAGGACATAAGTGTTTGGTCAGGTCCACACACACCTGAGACTCCGGGAACGAGGGCGCATGGGTGTGTTCCTGCATCTGTTCTCAGTGGCGATGCTTTCAGTGGTACAAAAATGTTTCGATAAGAAGTGTAATTCATCTGGCGTTGGTTGGTATGGTAACTGATGCAGCTTCTCCTGGGAGGAGCAGGATGACTGAAACAAACCAAAAAAAGTCATAAGACTGCCTCCAAAACAATGCCCCAAACCTGGGTGATACTCCCATTTTACACTGCTTCCTTTTCATGTTATAATTGTAACTACAACCTAGTGGTATGTCTGATGTTTTCTCTGAGGGGTCAGTATGCCTTCTATATCTCACCTCATTTGTCTATAAGGACAGTTTCCCAAAAGACAGTTTCCTCTCTGGATAAAACCAGGCTCAGACAACGGAACAAACCCAGTCAAAGTCAAAGGAACTAAGCAGATGGTGGAGTACAATCTGAGTGCTCACTTCTGCTCCTGAGATTAAACACTGCGACTTTAGGTAAATAACAAATGATATGATGTAAGATCAGAAATAAGATGGTGAAATCCCTCTTAAGAACACATGCTGTCCTTTGCTCCACTACCATCAATAGGTGCCATGGGTAAAACAGGAGGGATAAAGAAATTTTTCTCAGTAAGACCATAGTTTTAAATTTTGTAATTCTCCGCCCCTCACCCCTGAGGCTATCACTTTTTTCTTTTCTTTATCTCTTTCTTTTTTTTCTTTCTTTCTTTTTTTAAGAAAATAGCTTTGGGAGTGGCAAGTTTTTAATTGCTTATCTATAGTTTTACTTTTTTTTTTTTTTTCCCTTTTAAATGGTGCTAGGGATTGAATCCAGGGCCTCTCATACATACTAGTAAAGTATTCTACCACTGAACTACATCCCCAGCCTTTTTTTAAGAATTTGAGACAAGGGCTTACTAAATTGCCCAGGCTGGCCTCAACCTTGTGATCCTGCTCAGCCTCCTGAGAAGCTGGGACTACAGGCATGCACCACTGTTTTGCTTTTTGAAAGCATTCAACATCTAGAACATGGTAAGGTAGAAAAGGTAAACATCTAAATAGCACCACTTTTAATCAATCTGGGATATATAGCTATAAAGCAAAGAAACTATTTCTTGTTTAGTTTTAGTGAGAAGTAAACTCTATAAGCATTCTTAATAAAAGAGATTGAGAAAGTGTGAAGTAGAAACATGTTTAGGATAAGCATATTTTGAAAGATGCCACTCATTTGGAAATGTCAGTTCTAACAGGCTTTGTTATTTTAAAAAAAATCTGTCATTACATTAAGAGCACCTTTGTAAATACCAAAGCACTGCAATGCAGTAACACTAGGAATTAATGGCTACAGCCTAAAATATCCCAAATATCCCAATACCTTGAAATTATAAAATGCCTTACTAAGTACAGGTGGAGACAAAGAGGGACTTTTGTAATGTAATGAGATTATTTTATAAACCATAAAAATGAGAACACTATTAGAAAGGTTTAGAAGATAAACACAAAGCTTTATTCAGAATAAATAGGCACAACCTTAAATACTTTCATTATGAAAAAAATAAAACACACGACCTGAGTCAATTCAAGAAATCAGGAAAATAATAATAAAGTCAATTCAGGCACGAGGAGGCAGTGGCATTAACAGTAAGACGATGAAATTAGCAAATGAAACAAGATATTTAAGAATCCATACACAGTGCTAGGGATGCAACTCAGTAGAACAGCTGCCTAGCATATGTGAGACCCTAGGTTCAACACCCAGCCAGAAAAAAAAAAAAAAAAAATTATACATATGTCTCTGATAAATCAATGTCTACATTTACATTCCTGTATTTAAGATTTTAAGATCCAAGAGTTTAAAGAAATGACTTTGGGTGGCAAATTATCATTTGAAATGATAAGCTATTTAAAATTTTTATTTAATCTATCTAGTGTGAATGTTGTTTCAGGTTATTGTAGAAATAGTAAAACATTTGATCATGAGGTGCTGGCCCAATTGCTGTTGGGCTATTATGCACAGCCCAGAGATCGTGCTACTTATCTAAAGGTGAAAATTAAACAGGTAATCTTCCAAAACACACCAGGTTCAAGAATTTCACATTAATCACTATGTAACACACTGTACTTGTATGGGAACAATACAAATGGACTACAGGGAGGGGCCTTCTGTGGATAAAGGCAGGAGACAGGATGGGGAAGGAGAGGCTTCAGTGATATCTTTAACATTTCATTTATTAAACAAAATAAAAATATGTCTTTCAAAATAGCTGTAGCAAATGTAACAAAATGGTGACATCTGTTGAACAAAAGAATTTTAAAAATAATCATATACATTGTCTCATATCTCCATAAGCCATGTGGCCCATGTTTAGTGATAGAGAACATGATAAACTGGGCGATGGAGAGGTACAAGGGACTGTCCTAACTTTGACAGTATTGGAGAAGTAGGAAGGAGGGAGCTTCTCTGGGGTGAGTCCCTTTCATCTGAACTGGAACAAGCAAGGTGTAACTGGATTAAGGGCCAAACCAATAGGATGGGCCTAGGGCAAATGGGCCTATAGCAGCACAGTGAAATGGCTTGGGATTGAATAAAAAAGGTATTAAATGGGGCATCCAAAGTGAGGTTTGTTAGGTAGAGATGTAGAAGTTCAGTTTTAGCAGAGATGAGAGACTCAGAGGAGATCTGCAAAGCCAGCGTAGAGAGTTCTCAAGGCAAAAGAGGGATTCAAATGCAGAACCAATTGCCCCGGGGCCTCTCATATTTATTTTTCTTTTTGAGACAGGGTCTATCCATGGTGCTCGGGCTGGGTTCAAATGATCCTCCTGCCTCAGGCTCTCAAGTTGCTGGAACTATAAGAATATATCACCAGAGTGTGCTCTCAGAAGCTTATTGAAAAGGTACCTCTCTATTGGTCAAACAGTGTTGGAATACCACTTTTAGAAGAGTTTCAAGAATTAGTTGGGTAGTTTTCCAATAAATTAAGTCTCATTTCTTCATATTCCTTTAAGTGTGGTACCACTGAGTCTTGTTCTCCAACTAATTTGCATATGATTTTGACTACACCATAAATCATATTCCTTTGCAAGGAATGAAGATTTACACACACACAAAAAAAATCTCTGCCAGTTCTCAAGGCAATGAGTTTCAAATAGATTTTCTGAGTAATGATATCATTCAAATAAGCATTTAGTCTCTCAAGATAACCATTCTGCAAAGGATAGTATGCATATGCATGCCTAAGTTTCTACTTGTTATTTATTAAAAGCAATATAATTTTATAGTCATACCTCATATTTATGAGTATTTATATTCTTATTTCTGCTCTTTCTTTCAGCAGAAAATAATTTATCTGGTGGGTAATATATGAAGGAATGTCTTCCGACTACTGCAATTCCATATTACTTACTTCAAAATTAAAAATTATGATCTGAATATTATCTTGGAAAAGTTCCACAAATTAATTTTAACTGCAAAATTTGATGCTAAAAGAGTTTCAATAGTAAATATTCTCTGGGAAGACTGATTAACTTCATATGACCAAATCTTTCCAATTTCAGAATATAGCATTTTTAACATGTGGGCAATTTTGCCGTTTCCATCATATCCAAAGGATAACGATATAATAATGTTTACATTTCCGCATAAGCAGTTCTGGAGTTTGCTTAACAACACAATTATCTGTAAAATTTAAACTATATTTTCAGAGGACTTACAATTTTATCTGTATATATTCTATATTTTTATTTTAAAATAACTAAAGTGTATTTTTGATAGGTTAAATGACTACTAGTTAATGAGCCACCTAAGAGTGAAACACATTAGAGTTAGGAAAGAAGATACAGTAACTACTAAGTAGTTCTGAACAGATTTTGCCCTCATGTTTAAAGGACAAGAGCGCAAACTGAAGAAGAGAGAGACAACTTTCTAGTTTTTGCTCATCACTTTTATCAAAAACCAATAAGGAGGAAAGAAAGCAGCACTTTGGTGCAACAGCATCTACAGTCCACAGATTAAACTGCTTCTTAAGATTTTTGGCAAACAGACCATTTTGGAAGCTTAATTTTCATTTTGACAGAAAAAAGAGGAATGTTGATATCAACAATCTTGTATCACCTTCTTCAATAAGACAAATGCTGTAGAGAAAATGTGTTAGAAATATAGAGTGTGCTTGGCTAAAAACTGTCCCAGGTAACTACTTCTTTAGGCAAACATGGAAGTTAAGAGACAGCAGCGGCTCCATTATGACTGATGGCCATGTTAAACTTTGTAATCACAGGGTTTAAGAAATGTCATGTAAATGTTTTAAAAATAGCTAAACGCTAAGGTTCAGACCACGGGTTATATTCGTATTGGTAAAAGAGGGGGGTTGATAAACAACCCTTCCGGTTTCTGATCCATAAAAAAAGGCAGACAGCAGCAACTACATCACAGGTGTGTTGCCAGGATTCAATGAGCCACAGCACTTCAGAAGCTAGACTAGTGCCTGCTTCATAGTAAGTACTTGTAAAGATGTTATTTTAATAAAAATTATCTATATGCAATGGATTCCAATTTCACATAACTCACCCCTTTTTACAGATTCATTTTTTAAAAAAATGGTGAACAATGTACTAGAGATGGAAAGAAGAGAGATCCTGCACTCTGCTACTTTTCTTACAAAAAGAGATTCCTGCATCTAAACCATAATAATCTCCACTAAAGGCACTGCAAGATGATTGAACTGAAATAAAAGAATTTGGAGTCTGGGGAAGATTAAATGAGAGTATGTACAAGAAAGTCACAGAACAGAGTCAAGCATTCTATTTATTTATGTTTGGCTCTAACTAAAGATACCCAAGGATCTGGAAAAGTATGGCACTTAGAACTTTAAAAAAAATTATTTCCATTTTTTTTGGTCAATCAATTTCAGCATTTGTTTCTGCTTTTCTACATTTTCAATGTGGAGATTTGTGCAGTTACTGTCATAACGACAATTTTATCTGGTGATGCCATTCAATATTTTCACTGATGCAAGACTGAAACTTCTTAAGATGGTTAGGATGTTTCTCAAAATGATCTCAGTGGATAATAAACTCATCTACCACAACAAGTGAAATAAGGGACAGGAAAATAAATGACCTTTCTTCAATAAAATGCCATAAGGTGAAAGTATTTAGTAATACAGTCGATTTTAGCAATTTGGTTTTAAAGTTGCACCAGGAGACCCAAATTTTATTACACATGGAGTTCTGGAAACACACAAGATAAGGTGGTGGTTATACCAGTTAGCTTTTATTAATTTAATTGTAGTTTCTTGTTAATTAAAGTATTATTAATTGGTTAAATCTATCTGCATACCAGCACAGTGCTATGGGTTGTGGAAAACAATAGATGGATATCCCTAAATAAGGAAGCACAGATTTTGACAAAATGAGGAAGGAAATGCATCAGAAGGGGCTCTATAGTCACTGTTCCTGGCTGGTACAAGAGCATCCGGGCCACCTCATTAGATATTTATTAAACACCTCTGACCTCCTGGGCCTTTCTAAGTGACCACCTGGTTCCCAAAGCCCTGTGGATACAGATACCCCACAATGCCACTAATTTAAACTAGGAACCCATGTATCTAATCTACTGAATTGTGTCCAGTAATTGCTAGGCCTCTTGTTGAAAATCTTAAGAGTTTGGGGCAAAAACATCCTTTTCCTTTATCCGCTTTACATGATTTCATCTTGTCTCTTTATTTAATGTCTTTCTCATCTTTCCTTAAAAGTCCTTTCTTTGTTAGAAAAAAAAAAAGTAAAAGGGAAACAAAAGAAAAAAGTCCTTACCTAGAAGGCACAGACAAATTTAAGGCTTGCTTTTTGTTGTTGTTATTGTTTTTAGGAGAAAACAAAACAAAATAAACCTCTACCTAAGACACACAAGAAAGAAGACCAAGTCCATCAAAGTTTAATGGCATTTTCAGCATTAATATCACTGGCATGGAACCAAAGCAATAAAATCAGATTGTGTTTTTCCCCCCAAACTATACCTAATGGGATTAAAGTGAAAGTTCCCAATCTCCTCCAAACTTGTGATCCTGGGTCTTACACAATTTATGTACCACCATTTAGAAGCTTGCAGCAAAAGAATGCCCTTTTTATGTTTGTCAGGCTGTCATTTGATGCGGAACCTATTCACAGTAGGAGACATGTGGAATTTATCTCCTCTTTCTTACCAGGAAACACCCAGAGAAATCACTGCCTGCTCATTAGCTCTGGGGTTGTGAGAGAGAAGGGAGAAAAGCAGGCACTTACAGAGACTGTAGAACTGGGTGTGTTTGTCCCATAGCCAGAGGAGGGGAGGGAAGCCAAGGACCAGCGGCGTCCATCAGACCTATGGAGAAAGAGAGGTCAGCTCAGGCCAATACTGGTGGACTGCTACATGACCACCCCAGGGAAACCAAGTATTTTTAGTCAAATGAATGACACAAACATAGTCTGTGAGGATGTGGAAATGCTCAGCCAGGGTCAGGATAAACAAACATTATACAGCACGTTGACTTTTATTTAAATGGAATCAATACACCCAAACAAGTAGAAAGTGAATGGGTTGATCCATAGTATTGATCTCTCACTAATACACTTTGACAAAATGAATACCAGGGATAATTACAATGATCAAACTCAGCAGATTCAAATGAATACAAACAGAAACAGGGAGGAAAAGCACTCTCATCTGGGAACTAATATCCAGGGCCACAATCTTTGCAAGAGCCTGGATTCCACCATGGAACCAGAGCCTGTGAGGAAGTTCAGTGAATCCCAAGCATTTTCCAGTTAGGATTTTTAAGGGAACATTTCCACTACTCACACCTAGGGAAGAAGGGAGCTGTGGGCACATAGCTGGTTCAAGCCTTAAGTGGCAAATAACTTTACCACTAAGAATCAATGGTCTTTGGCTCTGAACCTCTGCAGGGTTATTGCCCAATGACTGAATGTGACTTGACTTCACCAAGCGTCCATCCCCTGCAGTTTTTGAGCATGCAGCCTAGCTCTGGTCAGTGACAGGAGGGCAGAAAAAAAATTCTCCCCTAGAAACAGAGCCTAATGCGAGAGTAAAGCCATCTGCTCCAGTCTTAGAGGTAAAGCTCTCAGGAACCTTGAAGAGAGTCATTTTTATCTTCAAATGGTAATAGGACAGTGGTTTCTGAGGTGGACTATAGTTATGAATTAGAATCACTTGTACAAGGGTCTAAAATGAATTCATGCAGTGATAAAGGCACAACCACTGACAGGGCAAAGTGTCATCAGAAAGTAAACTTTCTGAAATCTCTGCCATTCTGGAACTATTAGCAATTTTATTACCAATTTCAAGTAAGACTGTGCCCTAAAAATTATAAAACATTGTGGAAACAAATACATGCAAATTTGCCCAGGAGCAAAACAGGAAAAATGTACTTTATAAACAGGAATGTTGTATTCTTAGATGCAATACCAAGCACAGACTTTTTATAATCCAAAACTGTATTAAATTTACTAAGAGAAAGAAAATACTGGATAAAATCTACCAGAGAAACATTCCCAATAAATTTAAATCAGGGAATTCAACAGCATTAGACTTCGAGAAACCACAATTAAATGTTTATGTAAAATGCTGACCTTTTAGCCTGGTATTCAAGGGAAATATTATCCTAGTAACGGATGTTACTGTAATAAATGCAAATGGTCCACAAAGACAAAATGGAGAAAATCAAGTGGACGAATCACAGAACTACTACAATGTTAAGATTTTAGTTGAATTTACCTGTCATTTCTGTGACCGTGATTGGAGTACAATTGAATCAAGTATGTTTAAAAAAAAAAAAAAAAAAGAAGAAGAAGAAGAAGAAGAAGCAAAATGTTTGTAAATACAAATACACCAGGTAAAAGGAATTGGGAAAACTGTTATATATTGTTCAGGAACATTTTTAAGCAATTGAAAATATTAAAGACTTAAGAAGAAAATACTTACAATAATATAAAGATATCCAACTATCAGTTAAATGGACACAGGTTCATCCTACCATGCCTGTACTTTATATTTTAAATACTTCCAATTTGAAAAAGTAAGAAATGGATATGATTTTAAAAGAATTATTCAGTCCATTTAATAGCAATCATCAGAAACTAGTCTCTGGAAAGAGTGAGGGACACAATTTCCCCTACTATGATTTTGTTTTGTGATTCATTAACTCTCCTTTCCCTCAGGTATCAATGAACATATTTCTGATGGATGAACAATTCCAGGAGGAGACATGTTCTTATTAGTTGTGAAGCATAAATTACATTTGCTTAGTCCAGAAAACACACAACTAGAAATATATTTAAACAAGAAGGTGCTCAGTACTCTGTACAGCCATCAACCAGAAATAATTTATGTCTCATAAAGTTCCCTAAGTTGTCCATATCTACGTACTAAAATGGAGCAAAAGGACCATTGCATTTTCATTTCCATGACAACCACACATCAGGAGTTACTATATATGCTGTATGCAGTACTTAAGAGAGAACATGCTCCCTTTTCAAGAAAGCTATCACAGGAGTGCAATTTGGATTTTACTAACAATGTTGTCCTTTCTTTGCAGTAGTTACCAATACAACATTATCTGAAGATGAGACTACATTCTTGCCAAAGCAACAAGGCTTTTTGAAGAATCTTTTTTATTTGTGGGTGGAAATTTCAATGTTACATTAAAGGAAAAAAAGAAGGGAAAAACATCTAATGGGAACAAGGACTCAAAGAGATTGGCAAAAAAAAAAAAAAAAAAAAAACAACAAATCATCTCAACACTACTCATAAAATATAAAATATAAAATTCAGACTTAAAAAATGTACAACAATGAAAGAATAAAAAACTCTGATATCAACCCAGTTATTTTAACTGTATGAAGAGGAAGCAGATTTCTTTCTGTCTTTGTTATAGTTATCTGGGGTGATACATTGTATATTCTAGTTGATGCAGGACAAACTGAATATAGTAATAAATGTAACCAACTAAAATCCAATCAACTAAAATCAACTCCAGAAAGAATTCTGAAACAGGAACTAGGAGGTTGCTCTCATTACCAGAATTCAGCAGCCAAATCTGTTCCAGTAAATCACTTATGGAAATACATTCTGTGATTTAACCTGGCAGATAACAACTATACAACTAGGAGAGATCCCCAGCATTTACTCTAGGACCTTAGATTTACAATGGAAGTGAAAATAATTTGCACTTCGGCAACTTCTGGAAAGCCAGAACATTACTTCTTCCGTCCTTCCACCAAAGGAGGAAAAGGGGTAGCGGGGGAGTAATTCTACAATTAGATGGATTGTACATCAGTACAGGTTGAGCATCTTCATCTAAAATTTTGGGATCATGAGTATTTCAGATTTTGGAACTTTTTGTCTTTTCAAATATGGGCATTGGCTTTACCATTGAGCATTCCAAATCCAAATACCTCAAACCTGAAACTCTTGAATATCATGTTGCTGCTCAAAAAGTTTCAATGACTCTCAACAAGTTTCAGATTTTTGAACATTCTGTATTTTGGATTTGCAGATTAGTGATACTCAACCTGCATTACAATTAGTGGTGTGAAAATATTTCCTTGCTCCAGATAAAATTCACATTATGATGCTAATTTTTAATTTTTTAAACGTAAGTATTTAAAAATTAACTTGATGATTTACTTTTGAATCTGGGTGAGAAAATATGGAAAAGAAGTGTGCACCATTACACTTCACAGTTGCAATTGATCTATATTATAGGGAGTATCTATCAATGAAACAAGTAAAGTCAGAATACATTAATAAGTCTGACCTTCATTCTTCACCCAGTAATATTTTTTAAAATAGAGCAATATTTCCTCTTTTGGCCAAATTTGTAAGAAAATAAAATGTGGATTCTTAAAATGGCATTTCTTTGCAAAGGTTCAGAAATGCACAGCAATGGTGACCCTGGATAAAATCTCCATGTTTCCTAAATGAAAATCAACTCCAAAATTGAAGAGGAAGACTCCCAGACATTAAACAGAAAATGCCAATTTGAATTTTCATAACAGAGTTCTGTTTACCTGAATAAAAGTTTAAGAAAATAATCACTCATGTCATAATCTAAATTAATACTTTTTGAAGAGTGTGGAGGGAGTTACAGCCGGAAGTTCATGCAAAATCAACCGGAGGTCTCCTGTGATAATCTCCTGTCACGGTTTATGGTTTGTCAAAAATAACATGCTTGGGGGTTTGTGTATTTTTTTTTTAAGCACAGAAACCAGATTCATCTGTCCTTCAGTCACCCACTTCATTATTAGGTTCTCTTCATTTTTATAAATCTGGCAGGATTAAGAGGCTATGGTTTCTGTCATGTTTTAATGCATGCTGTAATGAAATTTGCATTTTTCTTATTACTCAAGGTAATTAAACGCATTCCCTCCCCCACCCCCACAGAGGTCTGTTTTAACGAGTATGGCCAGGACTTGTTTATTTATTTTTACAGGATTTTTCCCCCCACTTTGGAATAGTAGGACCATCATGAATTAATATTCACTGGACAACAGCCTTTCTGGGACCAGTTAGTTTTCATGTTTTCTTTAAGGTACTTAAAATGAGAAATTGAAAGAAGTTGAAATTAAGGGAAGATTATGGTGTGGGTTCAGTAAGATTCTTGGGGATTGTGGGGTTTTGTTTGTCTTTGTTATTGTTTTTTTTTTTTTTTTTTTTAAGATGGAGATGGGGTTTCACTACATTGTCCAGGCCCGTAACTTGAAATTCTCTTCCTTAGCCTCAAAGTCACTGAGATCATAGGCATGTGCCTCTGTGCCCAGCTGAGATGATGACTTAATTATTCTTATATAGTCCCCACAATGGGAAACATATAGACATTTAACATACGATGGGAAATGACTAAACTAATGAAAGAACAAACATTTATTTTTGGCTTGAGGCATATAATGGAATCTTAATTATACAGAATTCAGATAATGCTGTACACATACCCTTTCCTCTGGATTCTGCCATAGAAAATGCATCACATGCTGACAAAGGGCAGTGAGTTTTGCTGGTTAGTAATATATGTAGAAACAAATGCATTTTTTAACTTACTTATGTGAATTTACTAAGTGCTACTTTAATCCACTTTGAAATATACCCAGGTCTCTGAGGACAATTTAGCAAATATCTAAGACATTCAGACAATTAACCAAATTTATCCTGAACATTCAGAGACCAGACTGAAGGGAACTTTTTCTTTCACTGTGTTCTTCCTGGGTGGAAGAGGGCAAGTTAAGTAGATGGGAGGGGTGAGCAGGTCTGAATCTGACATAGTGAAGTACACAGATTGCCCCTGTAGAATAGGAAGGCATGACTGGGTTATGACACAGTAGAAGACCATCCCTGCAAAGGCTGAACATTAGATCCTTCTGAACAATAACACTTCCTCTTGACTCAATGCCCAAAAGGAGGTGTATCTCTTTAAGATTCAATGTCCCATTATAAACATGATCACAAGAGAAAACATAAAATGTCCTATGGTCCAAGTATGTTTTTTTTTTTTTTTTTGTTTTGTTTTTTTAACTCAGGGGGATCATGAAACTGCTGGTTTAATGCTCCCAAAGAGAGAAGCACCTCAGAGCTTATACTTTATGGTCCCAAGAAAGGCAGTTTGAGAAAAAAAGTATTTGATAAGGACAACAAAAGAAGTCACACTATGATACAAATTAGTTAAATCTCTATAATTTAAGCTCAAATGATTCAGGAATAATCCATTAAGCACCAACTATGTATAAAGCATGTACTAGGAATGAAAGAAAAGAGGGAAAGTGTAATTCCTTGCCCTCACTGGGATCTCTCCGTTTAGTGAAGGACCAAGAGAGGGACTTCAAATTCCAAAGTAAGGTGGAATTCATCATTATATTAGTGTGTTAGCAAAGTCCCTTGTCCAGGGGAGCTTTGAAGAAGGTCTTATGTGACAACCAGCAGGATGTCAAAAGCAGAAGGCAGGGGGGTGGAGAGGGGCCAGAAATGGAATTCTCCATATTACACTTATTACTCACAAGAAGTTCTTACCTCCGTGCAAATGAAAAATGGGCTGAGGCACTGGGGGAGAAATTTCTTGGACTATCTTGAGGGCTATTTCCTATAGAGAGAAAAAGAAAACTTGACATGATTTTGTTTCTGTACCATTACCCACATGCAGAATCTTCTTTCCTTAGTAATGAGTCCCTTTACTTTTTGTAAAATGTCCTTCCTTCTTATAATGTTTTGGTTTTAACCTGAGGTAGGTTTTGGAGGAGGGGTGCCTGAGTTCTGGCAGAGCTTTCCATGTGTGCAAGATAAATGAATACACACTTTCCCCCATATCACCAGCTGCAGCCTTTCATATAATAATCTAAAGATTTCAGTCCTATCTAATAGTGAATATATAAATGTCTAGGCTATGACCTTCTAGATGCTAACATTTCAAAGAGCAGAATGGACAGGTACACATATGTTTCAATTTGGAGATACTTCTATTCTGGGAGACAACCTTAGTTAAAATGTCTGAGTTCTTGAAAGCAAATGCTCAAAGTACACTCTGAAATGTGCATGTGTCAGAGCTAGTTATAAAATATTAGGAAGAATCCACTCTGCGGACGTATTTCTAAAATGACCCAGATCTATCGTAGCACTGCTCGAGGGGTCCAGAAGGATTATCCCTTGTCAATATTTTCTTCAACAATCTCTCTGCTCCTAAGCAGCTGGACCATGACTGGCCAGGTGGCCTCTAAAAGCCACAGCCGCACAGAGACTGGCAGCACGTGTCTCTCCAAGTCCTTCGGAGGCGGAGTAGAGCACTGATTGCTCACTAGAAGGAGGGCAGCTCCTCCGGGACTTGTTACTTTCTCCATTAGCCCACTCAACCTGCTACTGATCATTGAGAAAGCTTGGCAGGCAGCTGGCGAGGGCGAGTTCAGGACACTCCAGACCACCCTGCTTCTCTCTGCATGTTTAATTAGACTTGTGGAACTGACTGAGGACCGCCTGGGACTAGAGCTGATTTCAGTGAGGAGGTGAGAAAAGACTACAAAGTTATCCTGTATATTCTTGAAAAATGGCTGAAAGCCCAGTACTATAGCACTGGTTTCTTAGTGAAATGGAAATTGTAATTAGATGTAAGGAACACAAGATTTCACATTAAAGTCAGTACCTGGCTGTAAAGGAAAACAACCTATTACCAGTGCGCAGAAAGAATAGACTAACACATTAAGGAGGCTAAGTTTATGGTTACCTTGAGGACTTCTGGACTAGCTGCATCTCTACTGAAATTTTTCAATTAACTTAGGGTTGCAAATTTTATAGTGATGTCTTCAACAGATGCTATTAACTTTATGACAGACACCACAATCAAAGCTACCCAATGGGGGAAGTGCTGAGAAGCCTATTTCTTTATGGACAGAGAATCAAGAAGCATTTTTCCCCCTACTGCAATGAAATTTATTACATCTTTGCATCTGGTGTTCTTTGAACCCTTGGAGAAATGGATTTTGCTTTTGCCATCTATTAATCCAGGATTCATCTTGTCCATTAATCTACACTGCTAAATTAGTTACTTTGACTTCTCTCAATAGCTTTCATTCCTCTACCCTTAACTTAGCTTTTTACTCTCTATATTCTATAAAAGTTCTCAATCATTTCAAGATGGCTAAAAAAAATTTGCTTCCTATGGGGAATAGTCTAATGCCAGAAATATTTGAATAGACTTTGTTTTTTATTTGAGAGGAATATTCACTTTACTCATACACCATATAGAGCAAATTACCAGAGAATTATTAGGAGTAACAAAACAACTGTGTATTTGAAGCCAAGACATTTTGAAAACAATCCCGGCTACCGCATTCACTTAGAATGAAATAATAAGACCAAGAAAAACTGGCCATAAATTATTAGCTGGCGTTCTTTGCAAAGAAAACACCACCATCTTTGGAGATTTGAATGTGATCAACTAGAACAATTAGAAACCTCACTAAATATTTTTAGAAATCTTGAGAAGGGAGAAACAAGGAATTAATTTACAACCTTTTTCACTTTTAGAGATTTTAATCAGTGGTCCCCAGGAAGCCATGTAATATCTTACAGTACATGGTGACCCATCACATTGAGGAAGGATGCGCAGAGATATGGATATAAATGCAGAACACTTTAATAAAAAAAAAAAAAAGAGGAGAAAGAAGAAAAGATGGCTGTCATTAATCATCTCTCATGTTCTGATGCTGCCTTAACATCTTGGACATCTTGGGCTTCTTTTCCTAGTGTATTGATTGAATCTTTTCCTCTCATCTACTTTTTTTTGATGTTATTTAACTATTATTATTAACTATTCTTATTTAAAAATAAATCAATTACACCATTTAACCCATATTTATATTTTCTATATTCTCCATCTGTAATTTTTTTCTGAATTTGCTTCTAAGAACCAAAACATTATCAGGTATATTTCAATAGCTCTAGCTCTATCAACATATCCATCTGAAACATTCAAATGCTGACCATGAGGAAAGTTATCTTCCTCTATATATGTTTTGCAAAGTATTCTCTCATTGCAGAGAAAGAATTTGCTATCCAGGTTTTTAGGCCTAATGTCTACACCTATTTATTGTATATGATCTAAAAAACCTTCTCCACTATGCAGAAATCTTTGATTATCAATTCATTGATATAAAATCTAAATCTATAACATCTTCTCCACTATATAAATGTTACGAACATATCCAGTTCTTCTACTGCTGTAGAACCAACCCCAAATTCCCACATCTTCAACTTTAAGACTATAGACTTATCTGTATAATCTTAATAATCCAGATTTTTCTTTTTCTCAGGTAGGATCGAAAAGCTAAGGTGAAATGAAAATATATATAGCATACACAGAGTTAGTGTTGCTTAAGGACAAGACACGTTCTGCAATGTGTTGCTAGGCAATTTCATCATCCTGTGAACATCACAGGATGTACTTAAACACACGAGGGTGGTATCCACATCACCAGGTGATGAAATCTTATGAGCCCACTGTCATTGTTTTGGTAGTACAGGCATCAGGATTTGCAAAGAAATGGGGTTGGGTGGAACAAAAGAGGAATAATGCTATGTAGTGCATGATTACATTATCAAGACTCTGCAGCGTCATGGGATATTAGAGAAAATGAGTGAGAGTGATGTGGACTAGAGTTCCTGATAATTCAATAAGGATAAGAGACTATAGCTCAATCTGAAAGCAGTTTGGCAAGTTTTAGATAAGGGGAGAGAGAAAAGGGGACTTCTGGGAGGTCACAAGAGACAGGATTGCTGGCTGAAGGAAATTCATACTGGTAAAGTGAATAAGATTTAAACAGTTTGTGCACTAACTAATGGGTGGGGCACTTTAAGAGATGTTTGAATGCAAGGGAGAGATGCCACAGGTTTTCAGCTGGCATGAGTGTGGTGGACAAGGGAGCATCAGAGGCGCAGAAGCTAGATCAGGCAGGTCAGGCAAAGAGAAAATGTACCATGATAGGCAGACGAAGTGTGATTGATGATGGGCTAGAAGTAAGTGATGCGAAGAGTACAGACTACGAGTGACTGACCTCTCTGATGTGGCGGACTGAGAAAACAGAACAATGAGCCCACCAATCTGGAATCTAGAGAAAGTGGGGTTATGGTGGTAAAAGAGGAAAAAGGTAAATGAGCTTTTTGTAGAATTCTGGGTCATATGTAACAGAAAATTCCATTTTTCTGAGGGAGAAATTATAAGACTTTCAGAATAGATACAGAAGTCCATCCGTGATGTCTTTGTTCTTATTTGAAATAGAAATTGATTTCTGCTTGGTCTATGAAGATTTAGTGACACTGTTTTGTTTTATGATGATCAAAAATGCTAATTTAGAACAGATAAAATTATAAAGCATGCCATCTATATTCTTAATGCAGAGATGAGGACCTGACTGTTGCATACATGTGCAGCGCTTCCCCAGGATGAGAGCAAGACGAATTGAAACCAGAGTCCTATGTATGACCTTCACTCCTCACAGTGCTGCTCTCTGAATTCATCCACCCATCTGCAAAGCAATACCTGAGAGACTCTCAAATGAAAACTGGTGCCAGTTAATTCTCTGCCCATATGTGCAGCACTTGCTTATAACTCAAATCCTGCCGCTCTGGGGATTTGCTGGCTCCTGGATGTTCGAGTGCTAGGACACTTTATAGACTGCTGCTACCACAGTGGATGTTTCTGACCTGGTATAGTAAGCTTTAGTAGTGGTCAGGTATTACTTAGGTAATTAACTTCATGATCCCCATGGGTGACAGCATGGCTAATACACAACAGTGTATCAAAACCATATTCTACCTAACGGTGCTACACAGGGTGCCTCATTTCAGAGGCAGTTATTGTTAAGAAAGTGATTTCCAGATTAATTAAATTGTTTGATTGCTTTGTAATTAGGTTGGAGAAGTCCCGTGTCTTTGCCACAGAGAAGCAAGCTACAAATCTTTTTAAAAGGCATATGCTTTACCCACTATAGATTATTAATGTGCTTTTAATAGCTGTCTGTGCATGAGATACTTTCTGATGCCTTGGGTTTCTATCAGAACTGAGGGAATCCAAGAATAATGATAATTACCATTTGTAACTCCTGGTGGATCAAACAGTAAGCCCCCATTTGAACCCTTGCTGTCATTACTTGATAAGCCTCTTAAATTAATTGTGACATTTTGCACCACAACAATCAGAGTAGTGTTTCTTACTGTTTTGTAGGAGATCCTCAGCAGCACATGGCCACTGTTTAAATCCTTAAGAGCAAACTTCACTGAATCAAACCTAGGATCTCCCTGCAAGACAAATACCAGCAGACAGAAACTCTTCTATAGGAACCTCAAATTGACTGAGTTTTGTAAACTCATGGTTCAAGTCACCAGAGATGCTAGAGTCTATCCCAATGGACTTAGACAGGTGATGTGCAGAGAGCCAGAGATCTTTTCACTTAGACACCTGTCTCAGAAACTGGCTCCTCTCCAGATATAATTGTAGAATATTAATTAAACCTGGGCAGCTGTTTAGACTCTAAGTAGCCAAGGAAAATCCTTGATTGGCTGTCAATGGAACTGTCCCTGGGTATACTGTGAAGTGTTCACAGCAGGCCAATGAACAGAAGTACACTAATACGATTGGGTTTTCAAGTAAAGAGTGAATTATACACAGTGGATCAAGGCTTTCTTGGAATGTGGTTTCTCTGAATCTCTTGGTTTTCCCTGTCTCTGCCTTACTGATCCTTCTTTATCCAGTACCACTACTCACTGCTTGATTGATGCAGTCAACAAATATTTATAGAGGGGAATGATATGATAAAGATCCATCTGGTTGTTCTGTGGTTGATGGGCCACAAGCAGGTACGAAGGGAAGCAGGGAGATCGCTTAGGAATCCGTAGGCATAGACAAAGGAGAGAAGATGATGGTTTGGATGGGGTGGCGGCAGAGCTCAGGGACAGTGGCAGTAGAGCCAACAGGATTTGTTGAAAAATGGGACTGAGTGGAATGAAGGGGGAAAAAAGCAGACAAAGATGGCTTCTGGATTTGAGGACTAAGTGAATGGACAGATGGCAGTACTAACTGAGGAGGTAAAGACTGGGGTTTGGTTTGGGAGTGTGAGAAAAGAGCAAACTTGATACCCCAATATGGTACAGTCTGTCTTAGGGGACTCCACCTCAAATATTTTTAAATACATTAAAATGTGCTCATATTGCCAGGCACAGTGGCATACACCTGTCATCCCAGTGGCTCTGGAGGCTGAGGCAGGTGAATCACAAGTTCAAAGTTAGCCTCAGCAACTTATTGAGGCCCCAAGCAAATTAGTGAGACCCTATCTCAAATAAGTAAGTAAATAAATAAATAGGGCCAGGAATGTGGCTCAGTGGTTAAGAGCCCCTGGGTTAAAATCCCCAGTACAATTAATTAAGGTGCTCACATTCTACATTATTATAATTTTATATAACAATGTAGAATTTAGTTACAGTTCTCACAGGTATTATTTATATTACCTAAACATTTAAAAATTTGGAGTTTTCTTTTTATATTTTAGAGCAAATAATGTTTTATTTTCCCCACTTCAAAGTATTTTAGTGCCTAATGAACTGAATGGCAATAGTGCTAGTAAAGATTTGTAGGGTAGAAAAATGTCATAGGCTAAATATTAAAGTTTG
Organism: Sciurus vulgaris; assembly: GCF_902686455.1. Classification (NCBI taxonomy): domain Eukaryota; kingdom Metazoa; phylum Chordata; class Mammalia; order Rodentia; family Sciuridae; genus Sciurus; species Sciurus vulgaris. Next base: position 116,649,766 of record NC_136466.1, read on the forward strand.
AATAATAATTTCAATTATTCTATCTCTTGTCACCACAGGTAAAGTGAATGGCATATGATGATATGCATATTATATCCAACTTCTTTCTTCTCACTAATTTACAATTCTAAATGCCAATAAGGGATAAACCCTAGTTACATGTGTAGATACACAAAAAGTGTATTTTGAGTTCTCAGTGCCTAACCTAGTCCCTGTTGCATAGTAAACTAGAAACACATTAGTTTTTTGTCTAATGCAATAATTATGAATTAAGTTCTTTGAGTTACTGGTTAGAACAGATTAAACAGGTGAACAAGATGCAAAGAGCTAAAAATCTACTGAAGGAAGCACATAAGCACTGACTTCATACCCATCTTGCAAAACAAATTCTGAATCCTTAATCATGTGAAAAAGAAATTTTCCTAAACCAAAGTCCTTAAATGTATCAAAATGACTTAAAAACTTCTCAATCATGATAACATAGAGAGAATGTATTGTTTCACAACAGCCTAATAAGTGTACCTGCAACATTTTCTAAGGAATGACTGATGAGGTTATATGGTGGAAAACACGTAGGGAGTGGGAGAGAGACACACTAAAGGGTCAATTTCTGTGTCATGAGACTCTCACTGATGTCTATTGTCTCAGTTCTATGAAGCCATTCCCCTGGAATTTGTGTACTGTATTGAAATGCGGTGGCACTGACACAAATCCCTTGGAGATGTGTTATAATGGGTTCTTGAGAATGTTTTAGCTTTTCATTGACCCTTCCTTATTACTCTGAATTGATGTCACATCTCAAGGTGATCCTGAGTAAAGACTGGTGAATGTCAGGAGTAATGAAGAAAGTTGATTTTTAGTTGTATGTTTTCCTCCCATCTACAGTAATTCATTTTCCCAGCAACAGAGGAGAGATTACTTTTACCCTTTGTTGAAAGTTACTGAGTAGCTCAGCACTGTAAGGTCAGGGAAGGGGAGGAAAGAACATGGCCACTATAACAGATCTTCCTAAGTTGCATGTGATTATATGAAACTTGATTCATTCTATTAATGTCAGATCATTAATTAGTCTCTGAACCTGAATAGTTAAAGAATGTAACAACTTGTGCATGTTATTATTTTTTCTATTTTACACAAAGGGATTTCAATTCCTTAACATAATTAGATACAAAAAATTTCCCTTTTTACCTAGAAGAGTGGGGGATGTTATCAGGAAATTGGTTCTTCTTAGACTCCTTCAATTGCTGAATAATTCCATTTCAGGGAGGAAGAATTTAAATGAAATGCTGCATTATCCATATGACTTCCTAAATGTAATCTAAAGGTATTCTCTATTATAAATCTCTTCCTGTCAGCTCCTTAGTTAAAAAGTAAATACTAAATTTAAGGTGGTCTTACTTAAATTGTAAATGCTCCTTTGGCTTCCAATACAAAGGAATTTTATCTGAAAGAAGCAAGCTATGCGTGAGGGGGTTTTCCCTTTAAATAACCTCTTTTCAGTTTCTAAAGCCAGAAACCTGTTCAGGCTTAAAAATAGTCAAAGACATTCAACCCCTACTGCTTCATAACGAAATAATAAGTAACGAGCCAAGAATCTGACCAATCAGAATTCTGAGGTTCAGCTCCCACAAACCATGCAAGAGATCTTGGAAATCCCCTGGCTGTGAGACGCTCCCTCCTCTCATACTCTTTCCTTATATTCCCTTAGATCAACAATTAGTTTTCAACCTGGGCTGTGTAAAATTCAACTGGGTAGCTTTAAAAATGCTTATGTCCAGGCTCTGCCTGAACTCTTTAAAGGAAGAGACATTCCTAGGCAGGGTTGAGAATCATGGTGTTAGAACTTCCTTGTGTCCTGTAAATCATATCCTAAACTTGCACTTGCCCTTTGTAATTCTTAATAACAAAGTCGTGGAATTTTCTTTTGCTTCCCCATTTCTTCTTAAACTCAATTTCCCACACTCCATGTCTCAGGTACACGAGCTCAAAGTCCCTTTTATACACATTCCCCTGCCCTTTCACACACATTTAAGTGTTCTCAAAACAGCAGTAAAAACTCAACTTCCTTTACCATCAACCCAAACAGAAAATATTCTACCACACCAACACTACAAAATCCCACCTACCTACAGGTGTCCTCTGGAGTTATCAAGGTACAGCAGTCCCCAAGAAAAAGGGGCATACGTCCCAAGACCACCAGTGTATGCCTGAAGTCACAAATAGTAACAAATTCTATACACACATAATTTTTTCCTATACATTCTCATACCTCATGATAAAATTTACTTTATAAATTAGGCACAATATGAGATTAACAATAACTTTTATGTCAGCAGCATATGATTCTTTTTCTTGTAAGTACAGAGCTTTCACCTTTTCACTTAAAGGAAAGTTGTTATGGCTTTTCTTTGGCTTATCTGAATTGCTGGCATCACTACTCTAGTGCTTTGGGGCTATTGTCAAGTAAGATAAGGTTTAAACACAAGCACTATGACACTGCAGACAATCAATCTAAAAGATGAAATGGCTGCTAAGTGCCTAAGGGTGGGAGGGTACTGTACACAGTGTGGATATGCTCAATGAAGGGATAGTTGGACCTGGCATGTTGGACCAGGACAGAAGGAGATTTCATCACGCTATTCAGAACATTGATTTAAAACTTCTAAATTGTTTACCTCTGGAATTCCCATTTAATATTTTTGGACCGCAGTGAGCACAGATAATCTAAACCATGGAAAACCAAAATCTGGGATGATAAAGGGATACTACTGTACATAACTTCCACACATAAATCCTATTGCTGCTCTCTTCTAGACTCAGTCATCACCACAATTTCTCCCTTCCTCCAAAACCAGAGCATCTGCCCCACCTCCTAGCTAAACTATCTCCCTGTGTTTCTGGATTAAGATTTGAAGACTCTTTAAAGGAAAACATAGGGCTGGGGTAGTGGCTCAGTGACAGAGCACTTGCCTAGCACGTGTGAGGCCCTGGGTTCGATCCTCAGCACCACATAAAAAAAAGTAAAATAAAGGTATTGTGTCCATCTACAACTAAAAAAAAAAATTTTTTTAAAAAGGAAAACGTTCATTAACCATAATCTTGCTTACACTTTTACTATCAACTTTAATCATCTGTTCAAACCAGTTTTCATTATAATACCTAACAACACATGAATGAAATATTTGCCTTGAAATTTGTGCATTTCATGATTTCATTTCATAATGGGCAGAATGTCTATGATTAGATCCATTCAACATTAGAACATTTAAAACTATCAGGACATTTAAAATCAAGGCATCAATCTGAATTCAACAAGGAATTATCAGAAGCAAAACTAAGATCAATTACTTTAATGTCTGTAATCCTTCCTTCTTGCAGAAAATATGCATATACAAGGATGTGTCCATCCAGGCCTACTTTCTGATTATGTTCTCTAATGTGCCTTGTCCATGACATTTGCAGTAAATAATCCTCAAGTAACTGAGGAGAGCTTGATTCAAACCATATACAGCTCAGATTCTGTATGCACAAATGTCAGCCTTCAGAGAATCACCATCTTATGGAGTTCACATTGAATCCTTCAGGTATTTGGGGGTGTATGGGGACAGGGAAAAAAGTTGCGATTCCTGTTCAAGAGCATCATAGAGTCTTCAAGGCCCTCTTTGAGTAAAACACTAAGTGAATATTTGAGAATTCTAAATTATTTGGCAGCACTTATCGAGAGTCAGTATATGCTGCATATTCCAGTAGGCCCAGTCAAAGAAAATGATACCTGAGGCTTTTTGCATGTGATGTGGATGTGACAATGGATGAAGGGGAACACTGACAATTCTGGAGAGAGTGCTGAAGCCAGAGCTTTGTGTTCTAAATACTCAAAGGATCAGAAACAGCCTATGACTGTTGGGTGTCAGGTGAGGTGTCCCTGTAAGGTAGGTAGTACAAGGGAAAGTACTGCCACATTCTTCCTTTTTGGTTACCATGTGGCAGACCCTTGGCAGCCTTGTAGAAAGATGAATCACACCATCCCCTGACCTCAGGGATCTCACATCCAGGCAGAGAAGACAGACCTGAACACAATAGGCCTCTGTGCTGCTGGCAGGATGTGTAAACAGAGGGAGCCCTGAGTTCAGAAAGGAGAACCATGCTGGCTTCCCAGAAAGGATCTTCAACATGAATCCTGAAGGGCAGTGGTAGAAAGGGAAGGGAAAAGGACAGATGTTTTGAGGCAGAGGAAGCTGAACAACCAAAGGGACAGTCCCAAAAGTGAGCGTCACATTTAGATACGTTTTGGTGTTATTATGAAAGGAATTATACGTACACGGCAAAGAAAATTCTAACAATCCAAGTAGGTGTACAATAAAAATGAAAAGTCTATCTCAACCTTTGGTTCTCTTATCCATTAAAACACTTTTTTTTGTGTGCGTTGGGTATTGAACCCAGGGCCTCGTGCATGCTAGGCACATGCTCCACCAATGACCTACACTCCCAGTCCCTCATTCAAACATGTTTGTCAGGTTGTTCTAAACCTTGAGCCTCCATCTGTTCTTCTACTATTCAGATGTAACTTTTTTTGAAGGATCATCTACATGCCAGCACATGTTACATACATAATGCTCCCAAATACTATTGTGACATATATCAGGCTCTGTATTTATACAACATATAAAATTCTAGACTTGTTTTTTCCTAATAATTTTTTGTATTTGTTCCACCTAAATCTCCACCATCCTTTGGCACCAAATAACATTCTAATATAGAATGCACCATGATTTACTTAATCTTATGAATGTGTATTTATGCTGATATTAGTGTTTTGATGATTTAATGTGTATATTCAGAATATTTATGTAATTATATCCAAGAGCTAAGTTCCTAGAAGTAGAACTGTTGGTTAACAGCATAGATACATTTTTTGCTTTGGTCTGTATAGCCAAATTGCTCTCCCAAAACATGACACTAGTTTATACTCTGGCTAGTGGCATATAGGGTGCTATCTCCCTTCAACCTTGCCAAAACTGATTTTTTTTGGGGGGAGGGGGGATTTTTGGTGGTTTGACAGATAGCATCACATTATTTGATACATGTCTCTATTTTTTCCAGCTCTCCTGAGATTTAATTACCAAAACTGTATATATCTAAGATGTACAATGTGATTTTTGACCGAAAAATGTTATGAAATGATTATCACAATTAAGCCAATTAACACATCTATCATCTCTTCTATCTTTTGTTTATATTTTGCAGTACTAGGAATTAAATCCAGGCCTTACATATGCTAGGCAATCTCTCTTCCACTGAACTACATCCCAGCCTCCCTGACCTTTTTTTCTTATATTTTATTTTGAGACAGAGTCTCATCAAGTTCCCCATCCTGGCCTCAAATTTGTGATCTTCCTGCCTCAGTTTCCTGAGTAATTGGAATTACAGGCATGTGCCACTATGGAAAGCTTCACCTAAGATTTCTTCAGATGATTTTGAGTGAAGTTGGGCACACTTTAATATGCTTTTTGTGTTTTTATTTATGTAAACTACCTGGTTCACATTTATTCCACTGAATTCCATGTTAATATTTTTGATATTGTGGCAACACTGTTAATACATTGCAGATCTTTTTCCCATTTGTGTTTATTGTAATGTCATTTATTATAACTTTTCTGGGGAAAACATTTTTAAACTTACCAACCATTTTCCTTTATGGCTATTAGGTTTGGTACCTTATTCAGAAAGGCCTTCCTTACTTGCAAATTACTTTCTAAATGCATCCATATTGTCTTCTAGTACTTTTATGGTTTCTCTGGAAAAAAAATGTGTGTGTGTATCAATATAGGGTTTATTTGGTATAAAGGGTAAGATAGCAGCCCAATTTGCCACTTTCCCATTAACCATTTTCCAGTTAACCATTTGACTTAAGATAAGACTATTTATCAGCTTGAAAAATCTGAAGTTTCCCCGAATGATTTAAACAAGACACATTTAAGGCATGTGACTTGAAGTTGTGGAGGTGGAGTTAGAGAATGCTAGGCAGGGAAGTGAATGGCGAGGGGCACAGATGGATGGAGATTCAACTGCAACAGCCGGGTGCCAGCTGGGAATGTTCTAGCAGGTAATAGTCCAGGAGATTCTTCACCTGGATGCTATTTTTATCAAGTACTCCAGGTGGTTCTTGGGCACATTAGAGTTTCCGAACCTGAGCTTTTGAACAATAATCTTAACCTTGACTTCATATTAAAACCGTCTACAAATAGCTAGGGAACTCAGAAAACCCCCAGAGCCCAAGTCATACAGCAAACCAATTAAATCAGAATGAAGGGGGCATCATCAGTCATTTTTGAGGCTTCCCAGGTGATTCTAGTGTGCATTCAACTTTCAGAAATGCTGCTTTAGGTTCTGCTTCAAAGCTGGGCATGGTGCCACACTCCTGTAATCCCAGTGGCTGGGAGACTGAGGCAGGAGGATCGCAAGGTCAAAGCCAGCCATAGCAACTTAGTGAGGCCCTAAGCAACTAAGTAAGACCCTATCTCTAAAAAAATACAAAAATGGTTGGGGATATGGCTCAGTGGTTAGGTGCTCCTGAGTTCAATCCCTGATACTAAGAAAAAAAAGATTCTGCTCCAAATATATAATATTTATATATTTATATTATGTATATACAAACATGTATTATATAATACATATATATATTCGTGTGTGTACATATATATTACATATATATAAATAAACAGTTGAACAATTTTAGTTGTTCTGTCCTTACTATGCATATAAATCCTGGGATGAGGAGAGCTTTTTAAAATGATACATATTGAAATCAGGTAAGAAATTTGAGATTTCTGATTTAATTGGTCTGGGGTCTAGGTAATTTTTTTAAAACTCCACAGGTGACTCTAATGTGCAATCAGGCTTTAGAACAGTGCAGAAATTCTTCTACTGTACAGTGCAGCAGATTCACTTGAGGATTTGTTACCCACAGACTGCTGGGCACCCCCACAGTGAGTTCACTCTTAGGTTTGGGTTTGAGCCTGAGAGTTTGCAGTTTTTACTAGCCTGCTGCTGTTTTGGAGATCATTTTGGGAACCATGATACTTGCTATGATGAACCATGAAATGTTTTATCCTGGAAGACATAATAAAGGTCATGTTTTTTTGAGGAGAGATTTGATGGAGGTGTGGCAGAAGCGGGGAAAGCATGCACAAAGAAGAAGCCCAGTTTCCTACTTCTTGCATAAGTCCTGAACTAGTGGCTTTGGCAATGGGGGAGAGGGGCCAGATCTAAAGAATATTTCAGAGGCAAAGAAGGAGCGGGTATAACCAAAGGTAATGCTGAGAGTTCCAGTTTGGATCACTAGGTGGATGATGTTGCTAATCCCAGAGAGAACAAACAGGACTGCTGATGAAGAATTAGGTATTGGATTACAGTTGGACTCAGTGATGTGGGACATAAATAGAGTGCCAGTGAACAGAAACACACATCTGTATTCAGGAGAAATGTCCAGGCCCAAGGTAAATTTGTGGGAAAATCAGCATGCACAACCTAGATTAGAGAGTGTACATCACAAATAAATGGTGAAGCCAGGCACACTGGTACACACCTGTAATCCCAGTAGCTCGAGAGGCTGAGGCAAGAGGATGGTAAGTTCAAGACCAGCCTCAGTAACTTAGCAGGACCCTAAGCAACTTAGGGAGACCCTGTCTCAAATGAATGAATGAATAGGGCTGGGGATGTAGCTTAGTGGTAAAGCATCCCTGGGTCAATCCCCAGTACCCAAAACAAAAAACAGGTGAGGAAACAAAAGGTGCTAACAAAGACAGAAATATAAAAACAAGTATCTTAGGAAACAAGGCAAAAGAAACAGTTAAGAAACAGGAAGAAGAGTTCCTGGGGTCAAATCCTGAAGGGTGCTGAGGATGAATAATTTTTTTTTTTTTTTTAAACAAAGAAGTCATCGGCCATGGCCACTGGGAGATGATGATGGGGCTCCCACTGTGATGAGCACAGAATGGTGTCAAGTCCAATTGCATCATTGATCTTGAGCAATGTTAGATCTGAATTAGTTTCCCAAGGGTACTAGAGCAGGAAGTATAGACTCTGCTCTATCAAGACAAGTAATAAAGATAATGAACAACATGTACACTTGATTAAGCTATAATTTCAAAAATAAGAAATTTCAAATGTGGCAGTAGTTTTGAATTTCACAGTATGATTTTAAAACCCACTATTAAAAATATGCTATCTGGTGGAAAATGGATGAGATAATTCCTTACTGAAAGTATCCAGAAAAACACTCCGGACTCGGGAACTCGAACAAGAGATTTCACTAAGTAGATGAGCAGAGTGTCTGCCGTGAAGGGTGAGAGAGAGATAGAGAGAGAGAAAATGGTGGTGGAGCTATTCTGAACTAGTGGAAGTTTGCGGGCTAATAACAATCTGGACCAAAGACTGACAAGGAAGTTCTTGGGCTAACAATCTAGGTTGTAAAATGGTGTGTGTGTATGTGTGGGACAGGGGACAGAATAATGGCGGCAGCAAAAATGGTAGGAGAGAAAGGGCTGCAGACTTGTTAAGCCATTGTCCCTTCACTTACTTGAGTGATTAGCTCCCTAACTTTGTTACCCAGAAACTGAAAAACAAAATTTCGACCTTTCTTCTACAGGTTAGAGGATTTATGAGTTTGAAATCTTTTCTTATAACATTACAAAATGTTCTACTTTATTTTTATTAATGTATTAATTGTATATATGAATTGTATAAATGTATGAATGAATGTGATATGATACACATGCACAGGGTATGCATGAATGGCATTTTTAATTACTTTTTTACTAAAAGGAAGGAAAAACTCCACTAAATAGCTTTGTAATGTTTTCCAAGAGCAATTCATTTAGACCTCCTTCCTTCTCCCCCAAAAGTAGTAGATGTCATTAAAACAAAACAAAACAAAAAAAACCCTGCAACCTTCATGGAGACCCTCTAACCTCAAGCACCAAAGTTTTTGAGGTGGGTGTGAGGTAGAGACAGCGGCACATCACGACCACAGGGCTGACTCCAGCTAAATTAAACTGAGGGGATAACTTCAGTATTGCTCCTGATATTGGAAAGTGCTACACATAAAACTGTTTTAACTGCTTTAACTGGAGGCAGATGGTAAGGGCAGGAGCAATATGCACATGGGATTTTTCTGCTGAAACATTTAAAACCCTTAGAAAAGGAGCTGCTCACTTTCTAAAATAACTTTAAAAAAACCTGATTCTAAATGTAACATGATCATAGTAGAGGACTTGGAGAATAAATTATAAAAATGAAATGTTAATCCTATTAACATAATTTCATCTTTAATTTTAACAGTATGTTGTATAGATACAAACATTTTAAAATTAGATCATAAACTATATTCAGTTTTGTGTCCTGATTTTTATAATTAGACTGAACTTCAAATTTCTGAATACCATTAAATATTTTTCAAAAATACAATTATTTTTTGTTTTATTTTCTGGTGTTGGGGATTGAATCCAGAACTTCACACAAGCAAAGTGCATACTACCACTGCGCTAAGCCCTCAGCCCCAATGGGATGACTATTAATGACCACAAATTATTTCATTGTACAGATGGACTACAATTTTCACCATCGTCTTCTTACTATTTAATGTTTACGTTTGTTCCAACATTGCATTATTTTATCTATTATAAATAATGCTGCAATTAACATCCTGAAATATGTATTTCCAAGTACTTGCATTATCATCTCCTTAAATTGTATTTAATGAGGTACAAATAATAGTTTAAGTGATATAAACTAGTTTTAGGGTTCTTGCCACAAAGTATCAAGATGCTCTCTGACACTACTGTAAATTTACCTTAATGTATGAAAACCACCTTCTCACTACACCATCACCATGTTTGCTTTTTAATATTTGCAAATCAGCTGAAAACTGGCATCTCATCATTTTGCTCTGCATCTATTTGATTAGTGAGAGGTTGAACTTTTCATTTGTTTACTTCTCATTTCTATTTCCTTTTAAAATGAGAGCTGTTTGTTCCTGTCCTTTGCCTATTTATTTAGTGGGGCATGGAAGATTTTTTTCACCTTCATTTGACTTAACAATACTAATCTTTTGCCTGTTATACTGTTGCTGATATTTCCTCAGTTGTTAGTGTTTTAATTTTGTATATGGCATTTTTAGTAGGGACCTCCTCTCTATAGAGCCTTGTTGCCATCCAGGTGGTTTTGCAGGCTCGTTGGCTTCCAACGTTCACTCTCTGGTACTCCTGAAAGTCTTGTGAGATACATCTAATCGCTCCTCTGCTTAAACTGGCAGACTGCATTTGTTGTTTGCAATGAAGAAAAGAGAGATGCACATATACGCGTGCACACTTGAACACATACACATACTCATGAAAAGTGTGATTGGAAGTGAAACAATTCAAGTGAAACATTTTCTTCAATGAACATATCTTTTCATTATGCAAAATAATTTAGTTTTAAAATAAACTTTTTTTTTCATAGTAATCTCTTTCAAGTCTCCTAGTTACTTCAAGGCATGGTATTTTCTACCCCTTTGGGGATGTCCTAGGAGGAGGGTATGGGAAAAGAGCAGGAAATGAAGTCTGGAATTCATTCCGTTCTTCCACAATCATTTCCAATTGGCCATAGTTGATAATATGTAACAATATTAATTTCTACATATCCATCTTGTACACAGTCTACTTCATCCATTATTAAGAGTGAATTCTCTTAGATATCTAGGTTATTTATAGCATATGAATATAATAAATTTTAACATTTGAATTATACATTTTGTTTCTGTTTGTTACTTGATGGCAAAGAGCTTCCAGAATAAAGTTAGATATTAATGAAGACAGATTCAAAAGAATGTTTCTAGTATTTCACTAAAGCAAGATAATGACCATTAGTCAAAATTAGATGGCTTACTACATTATGAAATTCTCCATTCATTCTTATTTTCTAAAGAATTTTAGCATAAATGAATGTTTAATTTTTATCAAGTACTTTTTTGACATCTATTCAGATGAACATTTAAACCAATGTTATGATGTATTGATAGTATACATAATATTAAACTGATCAGCATTCTTGGAATGAAGCCCCATAGTTTATAGCAAATAATTCTTCTACGGTTCTACTAAATGTTAACTTTAATACTTCAAAGTGTAGTAAGTTGGTAATTTTCTTACCCTATACTATATGGGTACTTCTTTTTATTTTCTTCTGTGACAGTATTGCTTTTCTTCCTGGTAAGTAATTATCTTAAAATGTTCAAAAACCACAAATGAATGCATATGAATATGAATGCATATTTACTTAATATGTTCAAAGGAGCATATTATGATTCTTGCTCCCTGCCTCACTTCCCAAAATCAAGGAACTTACCACATGTATGTCTGCAACATCTTCAATGCACATCTAAGTCTAATTATGAATTCTATATTTACATTGTTATTAGCAAATAATTATTTGTACTCATATTTCAAAGGGTCTTTTCAAACTTCAACTTTTCTATCAATGCTCATTTTATAAATGAGTTACTCATTGTAATTTAACTCTCAGTCATCAGGTGTGTATCTTTTGAACAAACTTTTCAGACACATGGAAAGTATATTTTATATGTCCTCCCATAAATGAAGTTATTTGATTACATCATCATTCCCTAACAATGGAAGGGAATAAAGTCCAGCATGCTTTTTATACTTTTATAAGTGATTAGGTTCACTGTCATTATTTTGTTCAGACAATTTCAGATGTTAGGTGTTTTCCTTTATTGCTCAAAATTTATGAGAGGGGAAGTTTTGTTTTTGTTTTTTCATTATTTATGCCCATTTTAATTTTTGTCCAACTTGTGAAAGTATTAAATAATAATCTTTTTTTTCATTTTTAGTATTGCTGATAATTGCTTTAGTTCTTTTTATCTGGTCCCCTAATAAAAACATATGCTATTAAAAATTAATAAATGAATCCCCAATTTATCTGATGTAGGAAGTTTAACACCAGAAAATATAGTTTCTCAAATCGAATAGATAAAGATAACACTGTTTGAAGGCCACTGAGATCTCTGTCCAGCTCCAAGAGCAGTTTTCTTGTGGTCAGAAGTAACCACATTTTGGTTGCTGACAGAGGTATTAAGCCTCTGCTGTCAGGAAATGTTGAACAAGAGGGGGACATCCATCTTCTGTCTCCTGCCTACCTGGCTGTTGTTCTGATGTCTAGACATTAGTTGACTGCTGACACGACATTCTGTGACCAAGATTTGTTACATAAATAAAAAGGGTAATTCCTCCTAAATGTGACCAGTCATTGGCATCATCCTACTCTCTGGTATTATTGTAGTTTTACAAGTTGCAGGAGGTGACAGGCTGTTAAGAGATATTTCAAAGAAAAGCATGAATAGCTAACAGACCACAACCCATGTGTCAACTGCTCACTGAGTTATGTTAGTATCAGTAACTTAAATTTAGACATTGTAACTAATCACTTGCTACGAAAGACAACTTCAGGAAATGAAATGGTAAGTAGGATTCAAGGTCAGATAAGCACATTCTCATGACAAAACTGGTTAAGGCCCCTGCATATGAGCATCCATCATTTCTGGCAACAGTAAGAAAAGAGGGATAAAACAGCTCCATAAAACCACAGACGATGCAGATGGTGATAAAGCTTATGTGTATTTTTTTGTACATCTCTTGAAGTTAAAAGTCTACCTGGTCTCCAGAGGAGGGGATGGAATATGCATTTGGTCCTTCTCTTCTGAAAATCAAAACTGTCAAATGAAATGACCAGTGATAAGCTTAAAACTCATATTTCCTACTGAAAGAATGACACAAAAGTACCAAATGTAAACCAATCAATTCATTTATCATTTTTCCTTCAATTTCAAAGATGCCAAAATCACAAATTTCAAGTGTTTTGTTTTTTTTTTTTTTTGTTTAAACCATTATGGAAGTTACTTTATTTCCTGTATTTGGCCTATTTAAGATGATCTGTATCACTAAATACTGAAGTTTGAAGCTTGGAACATTCTCTCTGTGAGGTGCTCTCTGTCTTTCACAACTAAATAAATTCAATGACTGGCTGGTCACTTGTAACTACCACAGAATTCTGTAACATTCTCACATGTGCAGAAATAGGCTTTTAGGCTTGCTTGTTCCAGTTTATAGATGTAATTACCACAAACTGAGATGTATTGCTATTCCATATAAACAAGGAATTAGATGGCTTTTCAAAGTGCCTGGGAGGTCCAGACAACAGGACAACCTGTTTGCCCATCAAAAGTCCTTCCAAATGGAACATCCATCCTCAGATACTGATGAAATAAAGAAAGTGACAGTATCCAGAACATGCTTTGTTGGTCCCTTGGGCATACATTCCCATCTTATGTCTGCTGGAGTCCAATCTGCTGCCTTACCCTCTAGCACTTAATATTTTAGATGCCCAATGTTTTAGTCAGCATTTTTGCTGTTGTGACTAAAGGACCCGACCACAACAACTGCAGAGGAGAAAGAGTCGATTTGAGGGCTCACAGTTTCAGAGGTCTTAGTCCATAGAAGGCCAGCTCTATTCCTCAAAACTCAAGGTAAGGCAGAACATCATGGAGGGAGAAGGTGGTGGAGGGAAGCAGCTCACATGGAGATCAGGAAGCAGAGAGAGAGAGAGAGAGAGAGACTCCACTCTCCAAATACAAAATATATGCCGTGGGCTGGAATTGTGGCTCAGTGGTAGAGCGCTTGCCTTGCATGCATGGGGCACTGGGTTCCATCCTCAGCATCACATAAATAAATAAAACAAAATACATACCCCATAGCAACGCCCCAATTACCACCTCCTCCAGCCATACCCTACACTTCAATTAATCCCATCAGGGATTAATTCACTGATTGGATTAAGACTCTAACAACCCAATGATTTCTTCTCTGAACCTTCCTGCATTGTCTCAAATGTGAACTTTGGGGGGACATCTCACATCCAAACCATAACATTCATAGTGTCATTTGTTATCAGACCCTAAAATATTAAAAGCATGTCTCCAACAAAGAACACAAAGTCAGTATAATCCTGAGAACACAGGGTGAAAAAATTCTTTAAAACAAAAAACTAGAACAATGCAATAGCAGTCGTAGAAGAATGTTTTAAATAATAGAATATATATATGCATTAAATAATAATGTATATTAGAAAATATATTCATATATGTAACATAGTCAAATAATATATGCATATATGTTGTGTATATGTGCATCACAAATAAATATATACACACACGCACACACATATTCATTCCAATCTTCTCTTTTAACAGAAAAGGAAATAATTAAGGCCAAGATTAGAGAATTGTTCAAAAATCAAATTTGATTGTTGATTGTCAGTAAACTATGATAAAACTTACAAGAAAATTAACCTAAATACAACTTCTTTCTATCTAAGGATAAAAAGATGAGCATAGATCATGTAATTTAGTGCTAGACTTTTGTTCACTGATATCTGATGCCATAAGAGAGAATGCTTTAGAACATTCACGCTTTAGGGAAATTTGTAGGTGCACCTGTATCAGAGATATTCCACCAACACAGAGGTCATTACCATGAGAATCAGCAGCAGAATGGCTAGAGGATGTGCAGTTTTCATTAAAATGATTAGGAATGTCCTCCACCTCAGTTCAGTGCTCCCCAGGTAGGTGCCAGGTCCTACTGACCATCCTTGGTCATGTGGAGTAGACCTGTTAGCTTGCTAGTATTCCACTTGTCTCCTGACCATTATTTCATACCACACCTATACAGTTCATTCCTAAAATTAGATTTTTTTTCCTATCCTTAAAACATACCATAAATGATAAATACAACAATAAAACACCTGTAAAATCGCTTTTATAAAAGTGAAGTCTATCCCACTCACCCTCTTTTGAAGTGGGATCTAAGTTCTTACATAGAAAAAGACTGAAGAAAAATAATGAGACAAAGAGTAAATCAGATCTCACTCTGGACTGGCCCAAGTCTTCCTTGATATCTCCAGAAGACGTCGTCAGGGTCAGATTCAAAGGCCTTGCTGAGTGCTCCAAAGTTAGAGTCCTGGGAATCAGTGTTCCAGAGCTGGCAGCGACACCAGCAAGCCTGAACAATTGGTTGCACTGGGTCTTGTGTTCCTAAGCATGGTGTTCGAACACATGTGTACACCTAGACTTTAGTGCAAGCCAAAGATTACTCTGAGTCGAACATGTGACAGGTTCAGATTCTCTGGTTAAAGTCAAGTTATAGTGCTGGGGATGCAACTCAGTGGTAGAGCACTTGCCTAGCATGTGTGAGGTCCTGGGTTTAATTGCCAGCAGCACAAAGAAGAAAGAAAGAAAAAAATCAAAAGTAAAGATATGGTGGGTAGACTCCCCTCCCAGATCACCTTTCCCAGACCTTTTCACTGAGGCAGACCCTTTGGAACTCCTGAGGTTCTGATACCCTAGAGTATTACTGTTGTTATTTTTTTTTTAAAGTACCATTAATTTCCCAAATCAGTCCTAAACCAGAGTAAGCGCACCAGCCAAGAGACTTCAAAAATATGATATGCCAAGATGAAAATATGACAGACTCCTGCAAGTGCGTTCCAGACAAGACTGTGACATGGGAATCACATTCCATGGTCAATAGCCTACTCACACACACCAACAAGCCTGCATTCTAATTTGCTTCACATTTACACACTATGCTGCCTTCTCAATTCTAACCATGTCATGAATCCTAACCAATTATAACACTTAAAAAAGTTCCTTAAAACTCACACTGTTGTACTTTATATACTGCAGTTGTAAAGACAAGTTTCATTATTTTCATTCGATAGATGTAAAGTCTTTTGGAAGGACCCATTTGATAGACAATTTGATGGACCCAGAGAGTAACTTACCCAGGGTAACACTGATGATACGAGGAAGAGCTACACGAAGACCCAGATCCCGTATGTAACCCTAAGGCCAGTGTTTGTTACATACACCATTTAATACATTATTGGTCGTTCACTAACAACGAGAGGGTTTCAGGTAGCAGGAGTCCTGAATTACATAGTAGCTGGAGGTTTCTACCCTAGAGTCTTGTCCTCAGTGCCTGGGAGAACACTAATGTGAACAGCTCTGCAGACTCCTAAAATGGTTCATTTACCTCACTAACACCATCAGGTCACCATGATAGCACTGGAAACAAAGTCACTGGAAGTTTAATACAATCAGCTATTGTTTCAGCCAGAGAGAACACACTTGAGATGGACTTAGATATGTGTCAAGTTGTTTTCCTGCCAAGACAACACATCCTTGATGCTTATTAAATGTCATTTGCAGCAAGCATTAAAGAACATATCCTATGAACACAATCTCTGGCTTTTAGGGCCTCAAAAATCCAAGTTAACGATGATGGATGGCCCAACAACACAATAAGACAATAAAAGGTTAGTGCTTTAAAGCACTGTTTCCCAGATTAAGCGGAGAAACTAAAGTTGATCACAAACACTTCTGTATTATGCTATTCACCACAACATTGCTTGTAAGGAAAAAACAAGAAACAAAACTGGAAATAGTCAAAATATTCACTAGGGGAGGTAGGGTAATGTTCACTTGGGAGATGTTCATAAAATGGAATAGTTTGTGTTCATTAAATTAAAGACATTTATGAACATATAAAAATACTCAAAATATAATACCAAAAGAAAATTATCTAGTGGTGCATGTTTGAAATCCCAGTTACTCAGGGGATCACAAGTTCAAGGCCAACCTGAGCAACTTAGCAAGAACCCACCTGGAAAATAAAGATTTAAAAGGGCTGGGGATGTAGCTTAGTGATAGAACACCCCTAGGCTCAATCCCCAGTACTGAGAAAAAGAAAGAAAAGAAACTGACCTAGAAGTATAACTACGATCCCACATTTACACATGTTAAACAAATACATGCATACATGTATGTTTACATATATACAAGTATATGTGTATATAAATATTATAAAAGATGCAGATATATAAAATGGGGATACATATTTAGACATATACCCAAATGTTAAGGTTAATTCTGAGTGGTGGATAAGAATATAGTTGATTTTTATATTCATTTTTATACTTTCTTATATTTTCTGTATTTTCTACAATGGATATGTACAGCTTTTATAAATAGAAAAAAAAGTTTTAAACAACACATTTTTAAAACACTTAAAATATTTCAAGTTGTTTATAAGCAATGATCATCTCTTCTTCCTAAAGTTATACCACCTTTCTTATATTTCCATTCTTCTACATTTCCTCTACCTTTCTCCTCCTAAGCCTAGGAAACCAAACTCTGCTCCATCTCCCATACAGGAGTGTTAATGGGCTCCTCTTCCCCACACTTGAACTCTCCACACTTCAGATGGTTACCACCAGGGGACCTATACCTTAGCATTTCATGACAAGCTCCATAATTATCCACTGTTGCTCCTAACATAAAAGCTTAGACCTTGAGAAGGCTGCAATTTACATGGCTTTTGTAGAGAAGTACTCACACACTGCCGTAGCAAATACAAAAATCTGCACTAAAGCATCATTAAAGCTGGGATTGTAATTATGCCAGAGTGAGTGAGTTCAAAGATAGAGATGGCATTGCTGTACATGATATTTAAATGTGCCAGAAAAGGAAAATGCTCTTTAGCATGTGTATTTGAATTTTAAATTACAGATTTTTAAACTTCCCTTACAGGTTGCCCAATAGTGCAGGGCATTTTGGTTGTGCTAAGCATCTAGTCTTCTAGCGATGGCACTTGGGAACTTAGAGAAGACAGGTGGCACAGCCCCATGCTAATAGGCCCATGCCTTAAGTTCTTTGATGCCTATGGAACAGTTAGTTTGTGATGCAAATCTACACATTCTCACTGCCTAATGACCTGGGGGAGAGAGTCTTAATTTTTACATATAGCTGAGGATTTCTGACTCAGTGTCCAAGATAACTTGGGGATAAGCTGGTGAGGATAAGCCAGACCACCATGTCGCTGTGACAGTCAGCAAAGCTGCCCAGGCTGAGGCCATGAGACTTGAGTACAGAGGTGATTTAGCAAGGATTTTAAATGCATCTGTTACTTTCTGGGTATTTCATATCAGAACTAAAGCAACCAAAGACATTAAGTAATTTTTCATTTATCAACAAGTAGATCCAAAAAGTTTATTTTCCCCCAATTTGAATATATAAACATGAAAGGATAAGAGGGGATACGATTATTCATGTCACTGATATATTATTTAGTGTACTGAGTTACACATACAGGAAATTCAGAAGATACAATAATACATGTTATTTATCCTATATTTATACTACTTAATGTATTGAGTTTATATATATATATATATATATATATATATATATACACACACACACATACGTATACATATGTACGTATGTGTATATATATGTGTGTGTAGATTTTTTTTTTTGTACCGGGGATTGAACTCAGGGCACTTGATCACTGAGCCACATCCCCAGTCCTATTTTGTATTTTATTTAAAGACAGGGTCTCATGGAGTCGTGCACCTTGCTGTTGCTGAGGCTGGCTTTGAACTCATGATCCTCCTGCCTTAGCCTCCTGAGCTGCTGGGATTACAGGCATGAGCCACCAAGCCCAGGTACATATATTTTTTTTTTGCTACGTATATATATTTTTAAGTACATAATTATATACTCTTAAGATTTAGATCTAAAATGTCTAATCTAAATGCAGTCAAAGTGGATAAGTCAATTATTTTGGTTTTCACTTCTAATATTTTATAAAATATAAAATTTAAAAGATTCTCCTATCTCAATAACTTTTAAGAATACTGGTAATTTTGAGACTCCAGTTTCTCAAAAACTTTTTGCCTTCCAGAATTTATAAAAATCTCTTTCATCACAGAAAAATGACCTTGAAAATTTACAGTGTTTATCTTCTATCAAAAATAGACAATTTTAGCTGGGTGCAATGTGCACGCCTATAATCCCAGGTGCTCGAGAGGCTGAGGCTGGCAGAAAAAGTCCAAGTCCTGCCTGGACAAATTAGTGAGACACAGTTTCAAAGAATAAAAAGGGTTAGGGATGGAGCTTAGCAGTAAAGCACCCCTGAGTTCAAATCTCACAAATCTGAGTACCAGAAAGAGAGAGAAAGGGGGGAGGGGGGTGGGGACTTTTAGATTTCTTTCACTCATCCCAATTAGAATGGCGATTATCAAGAATACAAGCAACAACAGGTGTTGGCGAGGATGTGGGGAAAAAGGTACACTCATACATTGCTGCTGGGGTTGCAAATTAGTGCAGCCACTCTGGAAAGCAGTGTGGAGATTCCTTAGAAAACTTGGAATGGAACCACCATTTGACCCAGCTATTCCACTCCTCAGTCTACACCCAAAGGACTTAAAATCAGCATACTACAGAGATACAGCCACATCAATGTTCATAGCTGCTCAATTCACAATAGCCAGATTGTGGAACCATCCATCCTAGATGCCCTTCAGTTGATTAATGGATAAAGAAACTGTGGTATATATATACACAATGGAATATTACTCACCATAAAGAATAATAAAATTATGGCATTTGAAGGCAAATGAATGAAATTGGAGAATATCATGCTAAGTGAGATAAGCCAATCTCAAAAAACTAAAGGACGAATGATCTCGCTGATAAGTGGATGATGACACATAATGGGGGGTGGAAGGGGGGCAAGAATGGAGGAAGGAGGGACTGTATAGAGGGAAAAGAGGGGTGGGAGGGGTGGGGGATAGGATAAAAAATAAGAATGAATCAAAAACTATTACCCTATTTAAGTGTGTGATTACATAAATGGTATGCCTCTACTTCATGTACAAAAGAGAAACAAGATGTATCCCATTTGTTTACAATAAAAATAAATTAAAAAAAAAAAAGTTCTGCTTTGCTTAACTGCTCTTTGGACTTGGGAAGCCAGGTGTAGGTATGACCTTGATGACTCAATCATAACAGCATCTGAAAGGCAATAGGACCCTCTTTGAAAAGCAATGGTTGTAGCATTATATTATAGATAAGGTAAAGGCAAGATTTCCTAAAACTACTTTCAAAATACAGCAATGAAGTAACAGGCTATATTGGGGTTTTGGAAGCACTTCAGTAGTTAAGAGGACTCCCTCTTTTGGGGAAGCAAGATATTGCCTTACTTTAGGGCACTTGCTGCATTTTTAGTCAGAGTTAAATGAAGGCAGGGGCATTTTTACATAAGCAGTTACTTAACCTTTCAGTAAATGTTTGTGAAGTGCCTGATAGGGCTTGAGGACTTGCTAATACAATTTCCCGCTCCCTCCTTCTGGGAGTCCTGTCTTCCCCTTGGACCTATGGCACTACCTTCTCTCCTCCCTCTGCTGATTGCTTCTCCATCTCCTGCTGGCCATCTGTCTGTCCTCCCAGGACCTGAAAATGTCGGCCTTGCAGGCCCAGCCCCAGGCTCTGTCTTCTCACTCCAAATGAGTCAATGATTTCCACGCCCTCAAGGTTTTACACAGCCATCTGTGAGTGAATGGCTTCCGAATTGATATCGACCCAACGGATGAGACCTCTCAGTTTCAGATCTATATAACAACTGCCTATTTATGTCACTTATATGTCTCATGGGCATTTAAACCCAATATTCAGCAAAGTGAACTCTGAAGC
The DNA here is from genome assembly GCF_902686455.1 of Sciurus vulgaris. NCBI lineage: Eukaryota > Metazoa > Chordata > Mammalia > Rodentia > Sciuridae > Sciurus > Sciurus vulgaris. The sequence goes on from NC_136466.1 coordinate 116,670,392, forward strand.
ATTATCTCAGTTCTGTTTTTCTTGTCTCCTTCATTGTGGAAATCGTCCCTTCCACTATTCATACTCCTGGGGGGCCATGGGGAAGCCACCTTTGATCACCTCACCCTCACTCTACCTCTAAGCTTTCACCAGGTCCTGTCAGTTCTAACTTGAAAAATATGTCATTAAGTCTTAATGGTGCTTCAACAACTGAACCTAAAGAAAAGCCACTATGATGAACACACACACACACACACATGCACGCACACACAGAGCTACAAAACTTTACAAAAATAGAAGGAAAAGCCCTTATAATAAGTTAGAGAATAAAATCTTTCTGAGTGGCTGCCCAGGGGGCCCATGTTCTTAAAAAGCATACAAATAAATACATAAAGGAATTAATAAAAAGGTGGTATTATTTTTATTAACACAGGGAAGCTTTAAAATTAAATTTAGGAGTCAGCTTCCAATGGTTTTAATTTATAATTAAGGAATGAATAAAAAGCTAACACACAGGTCATCCCAGTTAAATTCCCCAAATTGAGATTAGGGGAATATGAAAGATGTCAGTCATTAAATTATTATTAGGAATAGATTACATGTAAACAGTAGAGTCTTCTCAAAGGACTGAAATGACAAACGCAGGTCACAGGGCAGCTGGATCTACATAAAGGAATTAACAAAGAATAATGATGTTGGTATACACACCCGATTAGTAACTCAACACAAAGCAGCACCAAAAATGAGGAAAACACAGGGCTGACGTCAGTCCATCTGATTTTATCATTCTTTTCCTTAAGCAGGAAGGGCAAGATGTGTTGTTACTCAAGCCAACAATTGATGATTACACAAAGGCTAAGGATTTAAAAACCCTGAGTACAGCATGAAATAGAGAAATGGTATTCTCCATAATTCAGAGAAACTGATTTATGAAATTCCTATTATCACACAGCAGTTGCATTGTTAAGTGACAGAGTTTGAATACATGTACTGAATTAAGAAATCTGGTCTTGAGGTCATTGAAAGTCTTAACAAAATTGAACGAGTCTAAAGGGATGCCCCACTGAAGGCTGACTAAGGCTGATCAAAGTTTATTTTACTCAGTTTATTTTGCTTATTTTAACCAATATAAAATAAAACTACAAGGAGAACCTCCAGGTGCTTAGAGCTGAAGACAAGTTTAAGTTGGTTTTCTGAGATTTGCTTATGTATTTGGAAACTATGGGCAATGGTGGATCATATCAGTGATCTCCCTGGAGAAAAAAAAAATTATATCATTTTAAAGAAAGTAATCAGATGGGGCATCAAGAAACTTAATTCCTGTTAAGGCTATGCCTCTGCAGGCATATAATCTTGCTTTGTCCTCTTCCTCAAACATAAAGAAGCAAAAGACCTACAATATTTGTCTTGTGCCATCATGTTTAAGTAGTCAAAGGAAGTCACTGCCTGGCTGAAAGAATATTTTTAATAAAGGTCTAGAAAACAGGTTCAAACAAGTTGGTAAATAATATGTCAAGCATGGAAAACCTCCTGTAGGTTTTTGAATTAAAGTCACAAAATAAATGAAATGAAGGCACCATTACACTGAGGGCTATGAACCTAGTCTCGCCTTATCTAAGGAGAGATCCTCCACTCAAAAATCATTCATTTCCACTAAGTTGCTCTCACCAGCAAACAAAATTTCACAAGCAAGTCTCTCCTCTGTACTTCATGAACTCCGGAGGGCCTTGCAAATATCTAAACAGAAAGGATGCTATCACCACCTCTGGGAGGCTGGGGAGCTGCCAGAAACAGTTCTGACCCCTGTTTGGCTCTCAGTCTTCCCTCCTTGTAGCATGGCTATGAAGTTTAGGAATGAGTCTGAAAAATCTTTTTGCTCAAAAACTTGCTCACTAGTTAGGAAACCATCACTCTATATGGAGAGACTAAGAGTATGAGACAGGAAAGAGCCACATCACTGACGTTAAACTTGTCAAGCATAAAGAGGGAGAGGAAGCCGTGAGATCGGAGCAGGAGAGGCTGAGAGCAAGTCAAGTCATGCTGAAAAATAAAACGACAACACTGAACAACAAAAATGGGAAAAGTCAGAAAGAATGGCTGACAGATTGGATTACAAAACAAACAAACAAACAAAAAAACCACAAAACTAAGCAAAGGAATAACTTCTAGTAAAAAAAAAAAAAAAAAAGATAAAATTTAAAAAGCAAGTGGCAAATTAGAAAAGAATGCTGGTGACATCACAAAGTATTAATGTTGGTATCTGATTTTGTACAAATCGATAAGATAAAAATTAAACAAAAGAGAAGGCCAGTGGGTGAGAATACGGATGAATAAAAAGATATAAATGGTTAATGAGGACAGAACATTTAAAATCCCACAGTACTAAAGCATGCACACTGTAAATACTAACATATTATGCTTGGCTTATATTGACAGAATCTTAAAAACCACAACACTCAGTGTTGGCCAACAGGAAGTAAAATATAGTTTCAGTGTAGGCCTGTGAGTCACTCATGTGGACAGACAGAAAGACACATGAACCACACACAATATGTATGGCTTAAAGACCTGAGAGGTACAATAAACTGTGAACTGGGGTTATCTGTGAGTAGTGCGTTTATAGAGGGTTTATAGTTTTCATGTGATTTCTCATAGTTTCTATGAACTACCAGCTTTACTGTTACAGTCAGAAGGTCACATTTTAATTTTTTTTAACCAAACCAAGCTTAAAGATGAGAGTCATGAGAACACAGCCTATAACATTTCTTAGGAAGTTTACCATATCCTTAAAATGGCACAATCACATGCGGGCTGGTAACCAAACTAAGTATTTGGTTACTGTTGTGGGCCAGAACCTTAGATTATAATAAGTCCCTGACTGCTCAACTATACTCCTTTCCAGTTTATAGGTTACATAATTGGGGCAGTGGATTTATTACCAAGTTTCTTGCTGACAACAAGGATGGACTGGGCTATCCCATAGTGATGCTCTCAGGGATAGCTCTAGCACACTGAAATACTTACTGATCCTGGTCTATCCCAAATTCATCTTTAAATTCATTAGTTTACCTTCAGTATTTCTTCCTTTCTGCATCTCATTTCCAAACTATTAAGTTTTAGTTATTTGCATTAGCACGCCTGTCTGTATAACCATTGCCTTTACCTCCCATCCAATTTAAGTATCCCATGAGGTCAAAGTGTAACACAATCAAGGTGAGTAGAGTGGCTATGCAAATGCAAGGTAAGTTGTAAAGAGGTAAGACCAATTTTCATGTGTGGCTCAAAAAGACACAAGTCCAAAAGAGAAAGGTGGTCCCACTTTTCTGAAAGAAATTTTTATTTTTAAAAATGGATGTGATATCTTATAGTTTCTCTTTACAAAGAGTAAAGCTTTCCTGGGTTTTCCAGTTTTCTTCTTGGAGTTGTATTGTTTTCATACAATCCATACAATTTCTCCATTTCTCTGATTATTTTCACCTCCCTTGGCCTCCTGTAGCTGAGTTATATCTTTGAGGAGAGGCTTGGGGAACAGAGTTTACTGAAGAGATGTCCACTGAGATGTTCACAGAGGACTGAGGTATAACTCAGTGGCAGAGTGCTTGCCTAGTGTGTGTGACGTCCTGGGTTCAATTCCCTGTTCCACAAACAAAAGCCAGGATCAGTAGTGCACACCTGCAGTCCCAGATACTCAGGAGGCTGAGGTAGCCAGGGCAACTCTTAGCAAGTCAATGTCTTAAAATAAACTAAAAAGCGCAAGGGATGGCTCAATGGAGAGTATTTGCCCACTGTGTTTGCAGCCCTGGGCTTTATCCTCAGTACCACATAATAGTAAACACCAAAGTGTTCAGAGTGGTTCATTTTGAATAGTGGGACTGGAATGTTTTATTGTGTTGGCCAGTCCCTATGTTCCTACTGAAATAAAGCTTTTCCGGGTTTTGTCTTCTTGGAGTTGTATTATTTTCATACAATCTCTCCATTTCTCTGATTATTTTTACCTCTCTGGGTTTCCTTTAGCTCAGTTATATCGCTGAGGAGGGTCTTGGTGAGCAGACTTGCACCAAAGATAGGGGTGACTATGCATGCAGAAATGAAATCTCTTTAAAACCAAAAGTTATTGTATATTCATAGACTTGGAGATCTATGGATATCTCTTTGATAATTTTTAAGAGTTTCCTAATAAGTAAGACTCCTTTCTTTTCTCCCAGAAGCCCTCTTACAAAAGAAGCAAAGAAGTCATCTGCAACTTTCCAGTAGAACAAATTTGAAGAAACAGGAATAAATATTTTGTCCCACAGTGTTACCTATATTTGATACCTTAGGACTTTAAAAAGTATTGGAGCTCACTTATCTCCATGTAGTTCAAGGGCTAAATATCACTCAGAGCTCATTCTTCTACCTATTTGAATTAAAATTTGGTGTGGAAGTGATATTGTTTAAACAGAAGTTTGAAGACATTCTCCTCAAGAGAATAAGTTTTCTCAGCTGACAGGAAGAGGAGGCGTCAGACTCGGAGCAAGAGAATGCCTGGGTGTGCGACAGCTGGTTGAGGATGAGGAGGGCAGCTCTGGAGGCTGAGAGCAGTCCTGGGATCTGCAGGATGAAGAGGAGAGCTCAGTCCCACTGAGTGCCCCAGACTGCACAGGCTTGGCAGTGCTTTCTTTCCCAGCCTCCAGATAAGAGTCCTGCCAACCAACACCTTGATTCTGGCTTATGATACCCTGAGCAGACAACCCAGGCAAGCTGCCCAAGTGTCTATCCTACAGAACTGTAAGATTAGTAAATGCACATTATTGTAAGCCACTAAATTTTTAGTGACCTCTTATACAGTAACAGAAAACTACTGCAGATAGTTTATTTTTAGAGCCTTATTACTTATGAAAAAAGTACTCCATGCTAATTTTTCTACCTTCATATTCCCCCCAAATAAATAGGTAACAATTTCTCCTCTTTCCACAAATGCTCTATGAATATGTATCAGCACACCAAAGTGTATGAATGTATGTGTACACTCTAAAGCACATGAAACTACAACTTGTATTTTTTCACTTACAACTTATCTTGGGTGTCTTTCCATTGCCACCATATAAAAGCCCACCACATTCTATATAACAACCATATAGAGCTGTTACACCCAAATCATTCTATACGTAAGCAACTGTTATTAAAGGACAAGTTAAATAAAATACTGGTAACAATTTTCCATTCCAGTTATAAGCAATGTTACAGTTAGGATGTTATTTCTGAGAATATCAGTAAGGTAAATTCCTTTATATAGATTTGCTGGGTCTAAGGGTAAATGAATTTGAAACTTTAATCAACCCTACAAACCACTAACCAAATGGTCACACTAATTCATATTAACACTTACACCATGTAAAAGGAACTATTTCCCTACATCTTTGCTATGTTTGGATTTTATCAATTTAAAATATTATGGGAAATGATACTATCTCATTATCCTGGTTCACTTTTGTTTTATGAGTGCAATGAAGTAAAATTTCATACTTTGTTGGCCATTTTTCTGCATGACATGATAGTCACACCTTTTGTTATTTTTCTGTTGGTTGGTTCATTCACCTCTTCATATCAATTTAGACAAGTTCTTTCTACACAGACACTCAGATGGACAATTATTTATGGACACACAAATATTTTTCACACTTAGTTTTCTTTTGATTTTGCTTATTTTATAGGAATTTTTATTTTAGGAGACATACACCAGTCTTTTGTTTGGGAACTTGAGGATTGTGTTTCATGCTTAGAAATTTCCTATAACTAGGAGCCTGTGGTTTTTCTATTTTTCTTTTTTAAAATGGACTGTCCATTGTTCTTTTGGAAATCCCCAGCTCCTCAAATACACTACTTAGATATGCCAATATCTGTTTTTTCTCCAGGCAATCCCGACACATGTACACAAATAATTAATGTGCCCATTTGTACCGATCCATGTACCAGGGAGGGGTGGCCAGACTCATACAATCCCTTTGTATTAAAAACAGAAAGTGTAGCTCTGAGTTCTAGACTAATGAGTGCTGAAAGGTAGTGGCTTTTCTTTCTGCTGTGTCCTGCAGAGATATTGAGGAATCCCCACAGGATAGAGAATGTGACAACAGAAAGGAGGAGTCAGCAGGGTGAGGAGCCACTGTCCGTGATCCAGACACAAGGACTGGGCCTCAGTTTACATTTTCTTCTACATTTACAGAAATAGGAACCTAGCAGACTGTGATAAATGGCACTTTGCATGAAAACCCACTTTCACTGCTTCTAAGAAGCTGTTGGCTCCACAAAATGAAGGAAAATACTCTCATACTCTGTGCAACAGACATCTCTCTGCCCATTCCCCTGATCAAGTTTGAAAATTAACATTAATGAGAAAATAATTTGAGCTAAGACCACAGAGAAAAGAAAAATAATTAAAAGAATCATTAGAGTCTTAACCACATTTGCTTCCTTTTCCATATTAGAACTAAAGAAAATCACAGCAATCTAATCAACAGGCATATGAAGGATAGTGAAATTATTATAAAACACTACAAAAAATGGAGTAAGATTATATTTTTTAAATCTTTTTTTGGTAACAAGGATTGAACCTAGGAGTGCTTACAACTCAGCTATATCTCCAGCCCTTTATTTTTACAGTACCACAATTTAACCAATTCATCTTTTACCTTTTTACTTTACCACCTTTTAGCAATTATTGTGGGTGAAATAAAATGTTATTCCAAAAGAGCAACTACCACTCTGTCCCTTCTTCTCCCAACCATAACAGTCAACTCCTACCCTCAAATGGAGCGACCCATCCCTTGGGGGGGGGGGGGGTCAGTGACAGACTGATATTTAAACATGAAACTAAGAGTGCCTGAAAGTCCATCAGTGTCAAACTGGAGTTTTCCCAAGAAGCAACATGGAAATTGAGCTACACTCTTCCAACCATCATTTTTCACAGTCCTGAAGACCTTTTCCTAAAACACAGGTCCTCCTCAAAATCCTGAGAAGGCTCAGCATCAAAAGTTGTTCCACACCCTGACCTTCATCTGACTTTCCTTCTTCGTTTTCTCCGTGCAATCAAGCATGCACATCCCCTACTCTAGCCATACGCTGGGAATTCTTTCTTTCACCTCAATTCTACCTGTCCAAACCTGACCCATCTTTTAACATGTTGGCCAAGCAGCTCCCCCAAACTCTCCCTAACTTTCATGATTGGAATTAACCTTTTTCTTCTTTGTATCACTTAGGATAGAACTTTGAAATTAAAAAAAAAAAAAAAAAAAAAAAAAAAAAAAAAAAAAAAAACATGCAAAGCAAAGGAAAAAGTATTCATTGCAGAGTTTTTGTACTTTGTCCCTACCTTCCCTATAATTCTATAAAGTACTTGAAGCCAAGGGCCTCATCTCTTGAATCTTCATCATCCTCACAATGGCCATCTTGAGATAACAGACAAGTGTAAGCTTAGGGAGAAACATGCTGAATGATTCTCAACACTTATCCTCTTCATATGAGCTACAATATCTGCATTCCCCAAGCACATTTCACATGTTTTACATCATCTGAAAATCTATAAAAGGAAAAAGTAATAATTGAAGAAGGACCACATGTAAAAAGGAATTCTGTATTTTGTAAAGAATAACTTAATGATAAAACAACAGGAAAACCAGGATAGATGCAAAGACACAACCAGATTTCAAAAGGCCTGACTTCTTTTAAAAAGTAACAAAAAGAAATAAGACAATATTCAAGAAAGGGTGATCGGTTACCTGCATGAGCAGAGAGAGGTGAATGTGGTCTAGGCAATGCTGGTGACTGTCCATTGCCTATCAAGCTTTTCCGGTTGCTTGTTCGGCAACTGTCAAAAAGAAAGAAAAATCAGTTTTAAGGGAGAATATAACAGCAACAATAGTCAAGTATGTCCAAAGGAAGATCAGACTAGGTTGAAGTACCTACAATATTTGCTCATGCGATTGCTAACATTTCTGCAGATTATTATGTATCCACTAATATTCAAGGGATGGCAATGTACTGAATATTAGAAACTATAATGCATTCATATAGCATAACACCATCAATATTCCTCACTGCCAGTGAAGTTATAATCACATGCCTTCTTTCAGCTCCTGTCTGCAAATATGTGACATGCCATATGCACAAGTGATAAATTAAGGATTCAAATCAGCAAACCACAGGTAGCATCTTTGTTGACATGAAATTTCTAATAGAAAATTACATGCAATGAAGCGCAATGACATTAATCTTACAATGATGCACTAATTAAAAATCTAATTATTTAGACAAATTTTATATTTGTGCCTTTTGTCAATAGCACAGGCGATGCCTAAGATAAATGTACTTCACCACTCATTCATTTTTCATCTTGCATACTGCATTCAAATTCTTTATTAAGGTACATGTTTTGTAATCATAAAAACAGATTCTAGTACCTTTAGGATAACAGTGATGGCCCTTTTTCACAAGCATGCTAGCTAGCTACTAGTTGTATCTTGAATATCCAGTAAGTAGAAATAAATCACTATACATGGCCACAAGGCACTTTTTTCTGTTTCTGCTAGTAGTAACTGATCTCACTTTGGTCTGCTCTCCTTCACTGCAGATGGATTCATTGTTCTCCACCACCACTACAGTAGCTAGAAAAAGGTGATTAAACCCCACAAGTTACCTCCTTCACCTCCTGTGTAACAGTGTTCAGGGTGCTGTGACTCCAGCCCTCCCCTACTGTGGTGCCCTCAACCATCATGAACAGTTTATTGCAATGCCATTATTCTTTAGGCCAGGCCTCTGTTATGCCAGGTTCCAGAAACAGGAATGTTCACCCAACCCCCTAAATTAGGTAAAGGAGTTGATATACTTCAGGGTTTGTATAAAATATTTAAAAGAGACATTTCTAAATATTCAAGAAATACATTTCAAATCCAAACCCAATTTCTTCCAGCAATATTGACTTGGGAGCCTGTCCTCTTTCTTAGATGTTTGCTACTTATTATCATTTGTCAACATTCACATTCATAATTTCTTAAGGTCAGGCCGCATTAGTTTATTTTCCTGACTGCAGCAATCAACATTCCCTAGTATTATCTGAGTTTAATTATGATCATGTTTACTCAGCCTTAAAGAAGTTGTTGAATAAGAATAGACCCATGATACTTAATTATGAAGGTGGATTGTGATACTATCAACTCATCTATCAAGAACTGTATTCAACCTATTAAATTCATCATCATTAAATCAGATAGTCTGATGGTTTTTAAAAGATACTGTAAAATATATTTAGTGTTAACTCAAATTAATGTCTCATTCCATTTCAGTAATGGAATATTAAACATATTAACCTGCTGAAATTAATACAAGAAATTATAAATGACAGATTTATGTCCTGGAAATCCTAGCAAACTTGTTTGAATGAATTAATGGAAATTCAGGTAAATTATTTTTAAAAGGGCTATTTGCATTCTATTTATTTATTATTGATCTATGTCATTTACAAAGATTTTCTCAACATTTAACTATTAATATCTGCACATGTAAATAAATAAGAGATGTATAACATCAGTAGCAATCCAATGAACATATTATCCAGTGAAATATAATGCTTTAAGAAAGTCTTAAAAATTTAAAGTTTTCTAAGAACATATAGAAAGACTACTACAATATTACTCCAGAAAGCAAAATAGTCGACAATTCACATTTACACATAAACAAAAATGTCACAATTACACCAGTTAAAGTCTATCAAAAAATGTATGCAAAAGTAATTCCAAAAATACCATCCAAAAGAATATCAAAAATAAATGTGTAAGTAAAACCTGAAGATGGGTTTCATTTAAATAATTGGAGGCACAGCTCATTGATAAATGCCCTGAATAATCTAAGAACACTATACAATCAAAAGTGCATTCGATAACCTATCAATCTTCAACATGAAGGTAGAGATGGCATTAAAATTACAACTGTCTTGGAACTTTCTTGAATCTCAAAAATCAAACAGGGAACTCAAACATGAAATACCCCCAAAATGGCAAACCAGAGTTTACTGAATACAGGCCAAACCTGATTTTCATGTGTACACAAAGTAAATCTCTATATTTACGTATGACCAGTGTAACTCCACATCATATACAACCAGAAGAATGGGAAGTCATACTCCATGCAGGTATAATATGTCAAATTACATTTTAATATCATGTATAACTAAAAAGAACAAATTAAAAAATTTAAAAAGAAGAAGTAGGAGCTTGGCCTCACAAATCAATTTTTGGCTAACACTCTTAAGGGTAAAGGGGTATTTTATACTGTGTTTAATTCTGAAATGCCTAGATCTGGTATATATTAATATTTTTTAAATCCTGGGACTCTACTGAGACATTCCATGGAATATCCAGGTGGAGGAGGGGAAGGTCTGCCTATCTCAATACTATCACTTCTAGTACCTCTGAGTGTCTTCTAATCTTATTGTTCTAAGTAGGGGATACCCAATAAATGAACTGCAATCTGTGTATGTGTGTGTGGAGCAGGAAACTGGGGACGGAATCCAGGGCCTGGTGCATGCTGGAGAGGCATTCTACCACTGAGCTACACCCCCATCCTTACAATCTGTACTGAATCCCACAATAAGGAAGCTCCAGGTGGGCTGGCCCTTTGAGTATTTGCGTCAATTGCCAGAACACCTGGCACTGCCTCCATTAATAATAACAAATGTAGTGTGCTTTGATCGTTCATGCCATTTTCTCATGGTGCAAAATGCTGTACTGAACTTTATGGTCATTATTCATTCATCCAGGTATCACATATTTTTCTGCCCAGGAAAGGAGAAGCTTAAGGTATTCAAGCATGAAGCAGGCTCCCCAGGTGTTCATGACCACACCTACTCATTAATCCATGAAATGATAAAATAATGAAGGTATCACTTAGGCAAAATAAATATTTCTTCCCTTTCACCAGCATGACTAAGTCAATTCTGGCTTACTGTTCTTGGGCAGAATCACCCAAGGGAAAAACGGGATATCTTGCCAGGTAAAACAACAAAGCCACTTCTCTTATAGCAGAACTGTCTCGTAATTAATCCTCTAACATTTGGCCTCATAAAATGTTTTCTCCAGTTTTCATCCTTAGGGATATAGGTGTATCACCACAAAAAAACAAAACTAAAGAATGGTAATGAACTCAGGTTTCAGACTTCAATCCTCAAACGCATTGGTTCAACCTCACCCTTCAAGAAGTAGGGAGAGTCCTTTTACCCTGCCCATAATCCAATCTCAAAGTCAAACCAACACCCACTTCTTCTCACAAAGTACTTCTTCCTCTTAGTCCTCTAGTTGAATTTACAAGGAAAAACTTACTTTTCCTGTCCATGCTCAGTTTATTCTCTGAATTTGGAAGGTGACTTCCATTGTCCTATTAATACAATGGCAAGGATTCTTTTCTTATAGAACCAGATTTATGCAGAGAAGACAGCCATGTACAAATTGAGACAAAGCAAACAATGGATTAGGACAGGGACTAATAATCACAAGAAAGCGCTTCCTACCTCATTTATCTGGTTCCTCCCTGGAAAGAACCACCCAGTGACAACTAAAAGGTGCAGAAAGAAGGATCCTACACAGGATCCTGCCAACCATGGATTGGGAGTCTGAGAAGAATGGGAAGGTGGACGGAGGATGACGGTGCTTTGGCACGAGTAGGACTGACTGCTCTGGAGGGCAGGGAGGCAAGTACATGGGGCAGAACAGTGTGTAGGAGTGTCACAGTCTGATGGGCCCTGGAGAGTGATGTGAGGCCACCACAAGGAAGTGTTGTATTTGTCTGCATGGCTTTGCTTGGACAGGTGAAATAAGGATTTGAACAGGGCACCAGCCCTGCTCCTCTGGTTCACTGTCACCATGACCCAAGCAGTTTCACAATGAGCTCGTCATTCTCTTAATTACTGCCAACAGCGCCTTCCATTTGCTTGGAAGATAAAAAGATGGTTCAAGCATTTCATCATCTAAATCAAGCCTGACTTGGGGTGAACACAAAGAGAAATATGGGCTACTGAGCGGAAGGATGGAGGGGTACAGAGGGGAAAGTATGTATTTCTGATCCAAACCACCCACATTCCATTTCTGCCTAAATTGTCCTTAAGCTCAGGGCTCTATAAGAAAGGTTTGGCAGGTTCTGTGTTTTATGTCTGAATCTGTCACATGTCTTCTTACAAAAGAACCTGTTAGCCATTTCCTACTAAGTTGTGAGGCCCAGCAGGATGTGGCCTTCTGCAATGGTACTGCGTAGCTGGAACTGCACTTAATTTTAACTGAACATTCACTTTGAGACATGAATTCTGGCCTGTTGATTATGGCAAGACAAGTGAGAAGGGGAAACCCCAAGAGCAGTCAGCACTACCTTCACAGCTGGCTTAAAAGGTCAGTGCTCCCTACAACACGTGACAAACTGCCAATGAGGGGCAGTAATGACAGTGGATTGAACGAGGAGAGCCCCAGCAATAGTGGGAAGCAAAGTTACAATTTACTATTTCATCTTCATGAAAATTTTGACAAATTTGCACAGGAGACCAATTATAAACCAAAGCTTTACCATCCGTGAACACCTGCTAACTATGACCTAAAACCATAGTTGAAACTTAACATTTGAATATTTCTTAAATAGAGAATAAGGCTGAAATAGAAGAAAGAGCAGGACCAGGAGACAGACATCATCTAGTGAGTAGCTGAATAAATGTGATAAGCTAGGTAACTTTCAGCTTCCATATATTTACAATGAAGTGGCGGGATCAAATGAGAGAAACAGTCATAAGTGTTTTTTTTTTTTTTTTACTAAGAATTTTTTTAAAGATATAAAAATGATCCAATAATCCCCACCACACTGGAATGAATAATTGCTTCATTTATCATATCTTGATAAATATATATGTATCATATACATACATGTATGTAAATATACATATCATATATATCATATCACATCATATATATGAGATACATATATATTTATACTATACATATATATTTATGTTGAGAGAGAGAGATTAAAGATAGGGAAATGTGCTTTCTGGTATACAAACCAGTAACTCCTTCCATCTTCTAAATAGGCAAGTACTCAAAGAGCTGTGGCTTATAGCTTTCCCATTCATTGTTGGTACCACTGTAGCATATATGTATTTGTATAATGAGCAGAATGGGTATGATTTTACATTTTTACTAGTGGAATCATATATCAGGAAAAAACAAAAAAGACTAGGAATCGTGCATAAATATTAATGGGTTTTCTCCTAAAGATAACACATGTCACTTCCTTTCTATTGACTAGGCTATTTTAAAACTATCAGGGTTAAAGGTTAAGTCCTAGAAAACTGATAGTAATGCGAATGATCATTGTCCATAATAATAAAAATGAATTTTGCCTGGTGGAGGTATGATCAACAACCTCCAAAACAGAAAGATGACCTCAAACCTTTAATGTCACGATGCTGTACGATATTAACCAGTTTTGCAACCACAAGCAAATTCCTTTCATAACTCATTTCATATATACATGTACATATATATACCCATATATGTTTTTTAAAAATCTCCATTGAGTCTGCTTTAATATGTTACTGCTGTTCTAATTAATTAATACTTTAAATAAAATCTTTCACATATGTTCATTTTATACGATAGTAAGGCTTTTGACTTTTGGATAAATTATACTTTAGCATACACAATACATTATAGATTTTCTATAACTACCTTTTTTCTACTCAATGTTATATTTTGAGATTTAACCATGGCAACATAAATCTGGGTCTAATTCATTTCTTTTTTAAATTATTCATTTGACATTTTAAGAATTTTAGGATTCTTAAATGTTCTAAAATTATATATTATGGACATTTCCTTTTCCTCTATGCAACCTTAAATATCTAGGATTGTGCATTTGTAAATCTAGTTGCAAAAGCCTTTCAAAATATCTTTAATAAGACCTCTACTTGAAAGAAAAATTATATTATGCAAGAAAATCCTCCTTAAAATCTTCTCTGGATACTTCTCCCCTAAATCCTGCTTGTTGCTACCTCCACAAATCTCTGTCTCTGTCTCTGAGTTACTGTGTTTTCCTAGAAATAACTTGACTTCCTCATGTAAATCAATCACTCCTTTTCTGGGGCATCTTCAAGTCAACACTCCACCACTTTTCCTGAACAGCACAAGGCCACACCTCATGGCTGGTTGGAAAAGTTCCATTACTCCTTAAAGGCAGCAGAGAACAAAGCTTTACTATTTCTGTCTCTGTCACATATGCTTTGTAGTTTATAAAGTTAGGATATTGCTGGTGTCTTCCCCATTGCCCCTGAAATCCAGGTTCCTCCAGGCTTCCATGAAATCATTCAGTATATTACTTTTTGTGTGCCTAGGATATGCTAGGCACTATTCTGAACAAACAAAAATACCTGGCCTCATTTTGGAAAAGGAGCAGAGAGTAAACACAATAAGTTAGTCATATTTATACTGTGTGAGATGGTGATAGAAGAAAAGTAAGGCAGATGTAGGACAGGAAGGACAGGGGTGGGAAGTTCGGATTTTAAACAGGTTATCAAGAAAGGCCTCTTGGTGATATTCAGGAAGACCAGAAAGTGAGGAAGTGAAAGCGCAGCAGGAGCAAATGCCCTGAGGCATGAGGGTTTCAGGAACAGCCAGCAGACCACTGAGGCAGAAAAGTATGGGCAATGGGGTGGCGGGGCGGGGGGTTGTCCAGAAGACTAGAACAGAGAGGAATGAAAAAAGGCACATCTTGGCATCTCGCAGGCCACAGTAGGAAGTCTAATTTTCAGTCTCAGTGAAAATGGAAGCTCTTGGAGTGTTTTGAACATAGTCTGACTTTTGTTTTAAGAGGATTGTTCTGGCTACTAAATTGAAATAGTTGGAGGAGGAAGCAGGAAGACCAGTTTGGAAGTGAAGTTGATGTGCATCCCAAATGCACTCTCATTGCCTGTGATTCTGTTTTAAATAGAGTATTTTATTTTAAAAATCTGAACAAAAATGGTCACAAAATTCAATGCACACATTACATATTAGTCCATACTCTCTTGTACAGCCTCCAAAGCACTGGTGAATTAGCAAGTGCTGATTCTGCAACAACTACCAAGCCCTAGTACTTCAGGCTTTTGCATATTTGCATGAACTAATGACCTACTTCATAGTTATCAGGGTGATGTAATTGTTGATATGGTTGGCTTGATATATAACTAAACTTTTCCATTAGCAGAAAAGCTCTTTTTAAAGGCATTAATTATAGTAAGAATGAATGGTTGCTCATGCTGTTTTCATCTATGAACAAAAAATTTAAGATGATTACAGAGTGAAGTACTGGTCTTTGAGGTTTCAAAAATTCTGAGGAAAATCAATAGGAATATATATGCATGTATATATAGTAAAAGTTAATATATACACATATATATACATATATGCATGTAAGTATATGTGTACACATAAACACACACACATATTAGCATTTATAGTGCTTCTTGGAAATACTAATCCATTAAGAAAAACTAATAAAGAGGTCTGGCCCAATTTCCTGTCTTCATAGCAGAAAAAGAGAAAGCTGAACATGCAGATATTAGTAAGCACTATCCAATGTGACAAATACTTATGGAGAGCCTTTTCTTATGTACGAAATGCTATGGAGGATAAGAAGATGAAGATACTCTCAAAGTATTTAAAATAGAAGGCTGATTCATAGAAAACTACTAGTATTCTAAGGCAACATCTGGAAAAGAGGCACAAACAAAAATTTGTTGCTATCTCAAGTGTAAGATAAATTCACAACCAGCTTTTAAATGTGTTTTCATAATAAACAAACACTAGATTTTCACAGCATATACTAAGCATTGCAAATTACACATCAGTAAATTTATTTCATAAATTTCATCTTATGAAACTTCATAGGATTTGCTTAAATAATCTCTTGATCTCTATAACCTACCTGACACAAATACATTTAAAAAAAATTTATTTCTTCTCAGTTATTCTCCACTTCATGGCTACTTCACAGATGTGCATACTCACACAGTTATTTAGATGCAGCTGACATGGTGAGCTTTGCTGTCACATTATCAGCATGCAACTTATGATGAGTGACATCCACCATGTTCTACCACAGTAATCAAGGCAAAGATTATCACTCTGTGGTCACTCATTCATTCAATATCATTCAGCATGGAGTTTGCAATCTAGAATGGGGGATAAGTTTCTTAAGTATAAGGATCATGTTTTATGTGATACTAAACTTCTTTGGATACGCAGAAAATAAAGAAAATAAAAATGATTTCACTAGAGATACATTTTAAAAATACTGGGTGGGGGGCAGTGCTGGGCATTGAACCCAGGACCTCACGCATGCTAAGTACATACTCTACCACTGAGCTATACCCTAGTCCCCACATTAAAGTTTTGAATGACTAGCTAAAAATGGCTCTTAACTTTAACAAGTTCATAATTTTAAAGATATTTTTTAGTTGTAGATGGACACTTTATTTATTTTTTTATTTGGTGCAGAAGATCGAACCCTGTGCCTCACATGAGCGAGGCAAGAGTTCTACCACTGAACCACAACTCCAGCAGAATGAGTTCATAATTAAGCCTGGAAGACAAACATAAGTCAAATTTATTATACTAAATTGATATAGGATGGCATTATAATATATTTACTTCTAGTGAAGTGAGTAAATCCTTGTATATAACTAAGAAAATACAAAGAGATTAGGACATCTGTGTTGCTAGACACAGGGGATGAACCATCTCACTAGAAAATATACATACAAATCAGTCTGAACAAAATGATGTTCAGACTTGGGATGAGGGTGGGAAGAGCACTGGAAGGCTAAGTCTAAGAGCTGAAGAGCCCTTTCTTGGGAAGGTACTCCATGGGCTGATGCTGGCAGATGGTATGGTCTCATTTCAGATTTCTAAGGTCTAGTCTACCCTGCAAGGAAAAAGCATTGCTATTTCCTGGCTGGGCCTACCTGTAGCAGGGGTTTCAAAGTGATAAGGGGTAAAAGCGGGTTGGAAATGATGGAGCCAGTTTTGTAAATGGTTGAAAGGTCAGGTTCTGTGGTTCTGAGACCCAAGCCTTTGATTGCACACAGGGAAGGTGTAGTGAGGGACCAAAGAGAAGGCTGCAGACATACTTGGGAATTCACAAAAAATAAACAAAGCACCAACTAAAACCTTCCTTCCAAACCTCTACTTTACAACTATGTATTGCTGGGGAATGGAGATGTGTATGACATAAAAAAGTTATTATTTTTTTTTTTAACTCCCATGATTTGTACTCAATGAAAATATCAAAGTCAGAACTTGATATATCTTTTCCCAAGTAGCAGAAACCAAGGTCGAAATGCTATGGTAAAAATGACTTTAATGATTTACTGGCATTAGATTATACTAATTGGCCAATGGTAAGGATATAAATCTTAAAAAAGGGTCTTAGAATGTGGTGGCTGCATACCAAAACAGAAAAAAATTCAACAACTTAAATCTAATGTTCCATCAGTCTTTTTGGATATATCATAGTAAATTTTACTATTCACTTTTTTCCTCTGAGTAGTGTCATCTACTTATATTTGTTTTAAGAAATGGTCTTTGGCTTTAAAGGGTGGGACTGGGAGATGTTCATATATTCAAATCTGTTTATTATTATTTTTAGTTGTATATGGACATGATTTTATTTTATTTATTTATTTTATAACGTGGTGTTGAGGATTAAACCTAGTGTCTCACACATGCTGGGCAAGTGCTCCATCACCTAGCTATAAGCACAGACCCTCAAATCTTATTTGGGGATATATATATATGTATACACACACACACACACACACACACACATGCACACACACATGCATATATGTGTACACATATGTGTGTGCACATATATATCCATGTGTGTGTGCATGTGTGTATACATACGTGTATGTATGCGCATGTGTGTGAATATGTATTAATCACTGAGGTAGCATACTACTATTTTACTCATTCCAACCTTCTCCAAACAGAAATTAAATCTCAGTTTAACTTGGTACACCTAGAAATATTTAACTTGGTGACACCTAGAAATATTTAACTTGGTGAATATATTTTAGTCTATAGTATATTTTAGCTACACAGCTAAATGCTATTCCGAAAAGTAAAAAGCCATTTCCTCTCTCTGGATGCAAAGACTGCAAGACCACTCCTTTTGGACGCTTAAAAGGGAGAGATTACTTCTGGGGCCACAGAATCTCCTTTGCATGACACTCAACAGAAATTTATTTCAGCCCGGAATGAGCAGCATGGCTGTTGAACGCCTTCCAGCTCTAAAGCATTTTGCTTTTGTGTAGCAGTCTGGCACACCACTGTGTCCACAAGTGCACTGCCCCAGTTCCATGTGCCTCCACCACCAGAACACAAACACACAAACGTGCACAGCGGCATCAGAGCCACACTTTGTTCTTTTCTGTGAGGCAAAGTCATGTGGCAAGAAGCCAGTCTCTTTCTGTTCAATGTGTTTTGCTGCTAGCTGCTCCTAATTCAGTATCTTGCAAAATGACATTCTGTTAATGACATGAATGTCAAAGCTGTGATAATGGCAGAAGTAGAAGGAAATGTTTCCTAAATGGAGAAGCAACAGGAAAACTGCCAAGTGGATATTAAAATAAGTTGTGTGTTTACCCCCTACTTCAGTGCTTAGTCCCCTCCAATTTGTTCCCAACATGAAAGAGAAGTGGTACCCTAAGGAAAAAAGAATAGGGAATAGCTCACCTTAGTGAAAGGGCAGGGGGAAAAAAACAAACCAAAAAACCAACCAAGAGGTCAAAGGAATGTTTTCCCTTAATTAACTTGACAGATGTCTTTTCTTCTCCTCATTTGCATCCACTGATGTTTTCTTAGTCATTTTCTCATTTTGCCAAGATGAAATTGGCCACAAGGAAGCCATTCTGTTGCTAAAGACAGGACAACTGGGGAGATACCAGAAGATGCTGGGCTATAAGTCACTCTGTATTCAGTTTGGGTAACCAGTGCTACTTGCTGTTGTTATTTGTGGACTGAGTAAACTGAATTTAGGGTCTGAAAAATGATGTGGCAACTTGCCAAGGCGGCACCACTAATTAGTGGCAAACAAAGCCTAAGAGGGGTGATACAGATCCTACAACCAGGGCACTTCAAAGTTAGAAAGTGCCCTAGATATATGCATACATTTAACTACTTCTTATGTGAAGGCATGATAATTCTCCTCCACAAAGACAGAATAAGTTCTATTTTAGACATAATGGATGTGAGCACTTGCTGTTGGTAGACTCAATTTCAAATTTCAACTCCCCCTGAACCTCAATTTACTGATATGTAAAATAAGGATAAGAATATTAACTACTACAGAGGTCTACGTGGAGATTAAATGAGATAAAATATGTAAAGAAATTAACATGGTGCCTAGTACACCGAAAGCACTTTTAAATATTAACTGTCAAAAATAAAGCATGTGGTCTGTCTCTCTCTAGCACGCATTCTTTCATGCATGATGCTTGCATGCTTGGAATGTCACACTAAGGCATTCCCTCACTGATTGTGGAATAAGAAGTGTATCACTGCCCATAGAATTAGCTTCTCAATCAAAACAATGAATTATGCAAGAATTGAAGAGGCTAACTCAGGCAGCAAGACTCCACAGTAAATACACATATTGCAAAGACTCCAAGTAAATATAAATATCGCAGAATGTGTCAATAAAAAAAGGGACTTGTTGGTTTTAGGAACAAAAAGAAACAAAGCTTAAACCCAAGTTCAGAGTATTCACCCCAGCACTAGCCAAAGGCTTCAAACTGACATGGTCAGGCGGAACAACAAGCAGGGGGACTAGGGACTGCATCCAGTAGACTTCAGGATTTCAGAACAACTGTCAAAACTATGTGCATCAGCTCAGCTTAGACCAGTGCCTTCAGTCATTTAAAATATCTGACATGTCTTTCTCTGCTACCATATTCCTCAAATAATCTGATAAACTTCACAGAAGGGTTTGTCCAAAAACAAAGAAAACAATAATAATAACAGCAGCTATTATCAACTAAGTATTTACTATATTCCAAGCAATGGTTTAATTTTCCTGAAGGTCTTGAAAGGTAGAACTTGGAACACTGAAGAACTGAGAAGTTCCATAACTTACCCAGATGGCACAAATAGTAAGTGGGAAAAGTGGGATGCCAAACAAGACAGTTCACCTTCAGAACCTATGCTTTGAACTATTTTGCTGGACTGTGTACAGAGCAGAGAATGAGAACTTTAAGGGGCCCAGGCCCAATAGTGACATTTACCTTGGTAAACTGATATCTCAGCATTCTGTTCATACATAGATCATGAGTTCTGGCTAACTATGAATTTCTTGCTATGAGGTGGAACTGCTTCTAGAGTAGCAAGTGAACCAGAATTTTGACCCTGCAGCCTGAGCATCAAGTACAAAACGTGGCTATAGTTATCAAGATTCACACCTGATTGTGTCTTTCTGGAGACAGCAAGCCTGATTCTAGTGGACAGAAACCCCATTAAGCAGGGATGTTTTTTATCCCAGGATACACTTGTATACATGTTTTTCAGGCCCATGGTAGACACACAGGTGAGACACATACATGACTAGGGATTTGCTCCTCTACAGTACATCGTCAAGGAGCCACAGGTAGATGAGCAACACGTGGATTTTCCAGGGCAGCTGGCATTTCTTCCTTATTCCTCCCCTAACCAGCTGGTTGAGCCAGACCCAACAAAGGAGAATTGTGTTGACACATAGGTATGTCAGACTTTTGTTCCATTGTTTCTTTGTGAATTTCAAAACCAATTCTAAAATTCTGGATCACTCCCCCTACCCTTGAAAGCAGCTTTTTAAATTTTTATTTTCATTTTATTATTTCCATGTAACTGACTCAAAGTATTCAAGAGAACACAGAAATAAGGTTTATAATGTTAAGTGTCCTTGTACTCCCTGGCTTTGGAGAAAAGAACTAATTGCCCTCCCACACCAGGAAGCAAATTTAGCTAGCAGAAGACCTAAGACATATAATAAAGTATACTAAATGCATTATTCAGATGAGCTATTTTAGAGGTTGAAGTATTTACAAATAATATAACTCAAAGCAAATTCAACAATTTAAAACCTATGTATTTACAATTTGAATAGCCTTGTGACCCCAAATCTTGGATTCTTTTGTTGCACTTTTTCTTTCAAGAAAAAGTCTTACGTAAATATATGAATATGCAAATGGTATGCTGTTACTCCATGTACAAACTGAACCAACATGTATCCCATTTGTTTATGATAAAAATAAATTAAAAAAAAAAAGAAAAGAAAAAGTCTTACATCTATCCCCATCCTAGCTCCCCAAACTCTAGGAGAATAGGCATGAAAGCATCTGAGTATAGATAGAGGCTTCACCAAACCTTATTAACTAGGTTAAAACCAAGGCAGGAATTCATACAAGATAGTCTTCAGTTACTCAGGAAAATTATAATTCTGGTGCAGTCACCTTCAGATCTCTGACCTGCCTCTTATGGACATGGCCACTGGCTTCTCCTAAGTCCAGCCTTTTTTTTTAATGAGATGATCTCATCATCCTAGCCTGGGATTTGGTCCTTATTAGTAAGTGCCCTGAGTTCCAGAAAAACACACCATCTCCACGTCTGCACTGTACTCACCAGACACCCAACCTAAATTCAGTCTGCATTCCCTTCAGTGACTCAGAGAGTTCCTGTTCATTGTGCTTCTGGATTCCTGTTTATTAAAGTTAGGAATCCTGGACCTTCCCATGGAAACACTTCTAAGAAGAAATTCAATGGTATATAGAGAGATGCACCCTACTGTGTAACTTTCTGTACTGAAAGGGATCCTAAGAAACTCACCCAGATGAAATTAAACTACACCAAAAGCAGAATCAGGATACCTCCATGTAATGAAAGCAAATCACTGATACTATGAGAGACATGAATGTGAAATCTTCTATTGGCTATTTCTAAATAAACCCTAAATCCTACTGAAATGGCAAAATCACATGAAAACAACAAAGCTAAACCCATCTTGAAACTCTGTCAACAGCCACCAAGTGAGTCACTCTTTTTGGCTTTGTGGCCACATCATATTTTCATTCACAGTATAATCATAAAATTGTAGGGCTCATTTGTGTAACTAAGAGTGTTTTCCAGATTCTTAAATTAAGAATCTCTGTTCAGAGGCCTGTGTCTTCAGAAACTAGCTATAGGCACTGCTTACTATAGTAGGCACCAGTGTTTATGAACTTGCAAAATTACATTGTAAGGAGCAAACTACTTTGTATTATTAGTTTGTCTCATGTATAGTACAACAAAATTTTGATGTCATGTACATCAAATAATAAGAAATCATTTATTAGTTTTGTATCATTAAAGATTCAGTGTTTGGGGCTGTAGCTTTATGGTACAGCACTTGCTCAGTGTTTGGGAGGCCCTGGGTTCAATCCAAAACAAAACAAAACAAAACAAAACAAACAACAACAACAACAAAATGAACAAAGATTTAGTAATTTTAAGTAGTATGAAACAAAGCAGGTGAGTGATAACCAACAGGGTCTACTGACGTTTTATAATCAATATCAAGTGATAAACCATCTAGAATCAGAATGAAAGGGCAGTATGGAAATGCAAGAGATAAAGAGTTTCATAAGATACAGTGAACTCCCATCCCCCTCCACCAGTACAGCCATAAACTTGGTTTTCTTGTTTTAACTCAAAGAAGAAACTTGTTTCTCTGATGTATATGTAGCTTTATTCCTTCATCCAAACTCCCCCACCATTTTCTAAAGTGTCTTGCCCCATGCAGAATAATGGTATCAAGACCTAAGAGACACATTCTTATGAGTTTTTAACCAGGAAATCTGGAGAGGGAAACATTTCCCTGCATTTTTAAATGGTTCTATTGTTCAGTGAGGCCACGGACTTTGTGTAACTGGGATGACAAATAAATAAATAAAAATTAAACCCTGTCTACCTAAGTTTCACAGAACACTATGTAGTCATATTAGAAACAACAACAACAACAACTAGAGGCAAAAATAAAACAAATCAACATACAGGATCATCTAAACTGGAAGAGCAACTGTCAGAGGAATAGTTCAATACACAGGTAGATAAAGTATTCCTGGAATGATAAATATTCCTGAAGCATAGAGGCAGGTTTTGAAATAAGTAACAGAAAGGAATGATAGTTAATGAAGGAATGATTTTTTTTTTTTTTTTTATCATTGAGAAATTAAGGACTGGTGGGAGCAGAGGTCCCCAGGAAAGTTATTTAATGTGTTTGTTGTATATTGCTAAACAAAATACATAGTTCCATTTGCAAAATAATCTTTGAAAAATTTTGTGTTACAGTGAATATCAGTTGAAGCAATAATTAATGTTTGTGTGATAGTTGAAAGAGAGAGAGACAGAAAGAAAGGGGAAAAGATACTGGCAATGAGTTCAGCACCATAGTTAGGAAGAATTAATGGTATATTAATTATAAATGCTACCTAACCCCCAATCCTTCTGGCCCTCATTGTCACAGACTTGCTCTATAGAGATTAGTCATTTTTCAACTGTTAAAACTTCATATTAGAGAAAGAACTTTGATTAGTTTTCTGCTCCCTATTTTAAGATATGATTTTACCTCAAAAAGATGAATGTCTAACTCATCCAAAAGAAAGAGTTAATCAATTTGTACTGAAATGAAGAAAACTGCTTCCCTAATCTTTTTTAAATGTTTTTTTAAAAATTGATAAGATCTAGGAATAGAAATAGGGCTGGCAACTTTTCTTAGCATGGCTCATTTTGGGGTTATTCTGTCCTCCAAATGCTTTATAATGCACCAAATGAAATATATATTTATAAAAACCTACCCCCAGAGTAAAGACCTAGTTCTTTCTCAGTCACACCAGCCCCAAATCAAATGATGAACCATCTAGAATCAGGATGAAAGGGCAGTTTGCAAATGCATGGCTCAAGGCCATCATGGGGCTGGCAGGCCTTCTGAGAACCCAGAAGCCAGCTGGAATGAGCAACAACTGCTTCTTGGCTCCCACTTGCTTTCCTCTTGGGATCTATCATTCACTATCCACCTTAGGATAACTAACTGCCACTCCATGCAGAAGTTCTCCGTCTCTAATCAAGCCATCTCACCACTTGCCTCCTTATATACCACCTATATTTTTTTACTTTCCTCTGAGATGACAGAGAACAAAAGACAATGTAGGACAATGCAGAATAAATGATGAGTCTCCTTCCCCTAAAAATCCGCCCCCCCACAATAGGTACAACTAGAAGATGAGATATCAATCCTAAAGTCACATACAGAGATAAGTGAAAAGGGGAGGAAAACAGCCTGATATTGCCACACGTAAAACATACAGAAGCAAAGAAAATGAATTGGAAGAAGACCTTCGACAGTAATGACAGTGACTACTTCTCGGTGGCAAGAATGTGGGAGTGTGAAACCAGACTTTTGCTGCAGTTTCCAAAAATTTTTGATCGTGAATACTGCAACCCCTTAATCTGTCAATTTTTCTACTCTTAACTGCTTGATGCTGCCTTTCCAAGACTTTCAGGTGAGGTCTTATAAAGAAAACCAATGTCTTTTCTAATATTGCTAGTCAAATTCCTCAGAGAAAAGGAGGGAAGCAGAGAGGGATGGCAATGTACCCTGTAACAGAATAATTTATTAAGCCATTCATTTGTGGTATTCTGATGACTAGAAGAGAATGAAAAGTATTTTTTCCTTCTCTTATTCCAAGAAGTCTTTGTGTTTCAAGTCTGGGCTCCTAGACCTTAGAAAGTCCTTAATGGGTTTCAGATTCAGGAAAGGGAGCAGAGGTGGGGAGGCAGGCCAAAGGCAAGGTCCCCCTAAGGAAGAAACAGCCTACTGAGAGGTGTACTTGCTGGGAAAGAAACTGGTGGAACTATGCAAGCCTAGAAGACCAGGATTAGCTTTCCTGAGACAGGCAGGGGGTGAGGGGAGGCAGTGGTGTCTGGTTATGTAGCTGTGTGAGTGACCAAGGTGGTCTGTGCCCACTCCTTTCCACTCCTTTCCAATGCAGGCCTCCAAGAGGTAGACGATAGGCCATGTGGTGGGCCTGTGTGTGACTTGGGGAGGAAGGTAAGTGGGACACAGATTTAGGAACAGGAGCTGTGCTCCCTGTGTGAGTGCCAGTTGACTGTGTTCTGCCACTGCAGGCATCCAGGAACTCCACATCCCAATTTAGAACAGGCCACATCATTCCACAGGGCTTGAAGGACAGGCCACAACAGATGGAGAGCAAGCCATTCCCAACATCCATATCACCTGACAGTCTCGAAAAAGCTCCATCAAGCAGTTAAGAGTAGAAAAACTAACAGGCCAGATTACCCTTGGTGGGGAAGTACCAGCTGGCCCCAACTTACTCACCAGCTACCAGGAATACCAGCCAACTATCTTTTCCAGGAAGTCTTCGATATGTCATTTTATTTTATTATTTTTTTTTTAGCCCAAACCCATCTCTCTTAGAACCTGGCTTGATACACAAAAAGAGAAACAAGGCACAGAATGTTGACTATACAGTTTATTACTGGAAGGAATTATTTTCACCCTTAAAATAATAATCCAATGGCTGTTGGTTGTATAGTCACCAGAGCTGGTTCAGTTTCATTCTAATGGTTACTTATGACCTGGGGGAAACCCCACAAGCTTTGGCAGGTTTGGAGAACTCCAAATACAGCAAAGACAAAGGAAAAAGGTGTCTACTTAAAATACAAAAAAACACAAAGTAAAATGAAAAAGCCCCTTCCCCATGAAAATTAAAACAACAACCCTACCAACAGCTCCAGGGTTGCAAAGATTTGAAGAGAATGTGAGGCTCTGAGGGCTCTGGCTTATGCTAAACCAGCAGTCCTACAGTCCTACAGGGGAACCTTTTTTTTTTTTTTTTAAATAAAATAAGTTTCTAGATTACATGTGTACTACTAAGACAAGACTCTATCCTTTTAGACTATCCACATAGAGCACAGGTTTTTATAGCACCAGATATAACCTGCTACTCTAAAATAATAACTCTACAGACGTCATCCTCTCCCAGCTTTATTGTTACATACATTCACTCCTTTTGGAGCTTTAATTACTGAATTTATATCCGGGCAGTGATTACCATATTGCATCAGAATATAAAGTGTCTCAAATTCAATGTGCAGAATACGAACAAAGTCAAAGCCACAATAGGGACTTATAACTTGAATCACACTGTCACATGGTAAGAAGACATTAGCAAGCCCAGTATAGTGGCACATACCTGTAATCCCAGCAATTTGGGAAGATGAGACAGGGGGATGGTAAGTTGAAGGGCAGATAATACAACTTAGTGAGATCCTGTCTCCAAATAAAAGTAAAATATCTAAGGATCTAGCTCAATGGTAGAATGCTTGCCTAGTATGTGTGAGGACCCTGGGTTCCATTTCTAGTCCTGTGGGGGTTGAGGTGGTGGTGGGGGGGGGTAGGTGGAGCAAGCTCCTGGTCTTGGAGCTTATATAATAATCTGAATCCTGTCATCTGTTATTACAGTGCCTGACATTATAGCAAGGTCACCTAGTTATCACTACAAAACCTATGGCTATAGAATTAATGGACAAAAATTGTAAGTGGGGGTAATCTAGCACTAGAGAGAATGACAAAGGGTGGGACCTTGTGGTTTTGGAATCATTGTTCTGCAATTGTCACCCTCTCCAAATACCCATAGCATCCCTTGACTTGGATGCTCATGGATTTTCCTGGAGAGCCTTTCCAAAGGTTGCAGAAATACTGTACTTCTGTGGTAACAGTGAACATTTCAAATGAGTTTGGAATTTAGGGCCCAGAAAGGACATATCCTCTTTTCAGTGTCATATGTAAGGGCTGAGTAGCTGAAACACCTGAATAAGCTCTCAGAAACCTCCTGAATTCTCTAGGTGGGGATTGTAATGACACCACAACAAAGAAAGAAGCCTTTTTTAGAGTAGTTTTAAATGAAGAGATTTCACAAAGCCAGATAACTCATTTCATGCTGAAGACAGTGGCCAACTGGTTTATGCTTATGTTTGAAATGTGATCAGCTAGGAGCACAAGCTGCCGCAAAGGGCCTCTTTTGTTGAAGACCAAACAGATAAACAGGGTTATGTACCCCTAGGGAAATGTAATACAATTTAAAAACCTATTCTTATACTTCATTGTTTATATGCCTCTCCAGATGGATGGCACATGCATGTAGACTCACAATGTCTTATTATTTGACAATAACTGATACTTTCCATTGAAATTTAAAATTTTGCTTATCAAAGACAGTGTTTGCAAAAGTCAAGGTAAAGGTGACAACTGTAATGAGAAAATAAACACTAGAAGCCTGTCTTCCCACAGCAAGAGTCAAAGTTAATCAGTTTAACATGTTGCAAAATCCAGATCATTATAACTGAATTCATAGGGAACCATGCATGACTGCTTCAGCACTGTAACCCCGCTTAACAAAGGCAAACTAGCTGTCAGTTACTTTAGAATCAAAGGCTTTGCTTTGACTTAGACCAGGAGCTGTTTTTTCTTGGTCAGAAAAGGACAATTTTTAGAATATAAAAAGGACATTTTTTAGAATATAAACCATGCCTATGTTGCAATATGCTATGCCAAACTAGCTCAGCCTGACCCTGACTTTTTCTTTATAAAGTCTCCTTAAAAAGAAGTATCTCTAACAACTGGAAAAAAGCACCATGAAATTAAGACCCAAATAAAGTAATGCTTACAACTCTATCAGTTAGCTGAGAGTGAAATTCCACATTGTTATTTTAATGTTAATAGCTGCCACTTTTTAAAAAGTGCTATCAAGTCAGCAAGAGCTTTATTTTTTAAGGGTGAGTTGTTCACAGTAAGAACTAATTGACTGCCAAGAAGGAGACAGGTTTTCTACTCATCAAAATACTGGTTTCCATCTCCTTCCATACATTCAGGAAAGTCTTTATACTTAAATCTGAAAGTCTTTATAAGTATGGTTAGACTAGGGCAAAAACAAATTTTTATTTATTTTTCTAAAACATAATTATCTTAATAATGACTGAAATTCATCTTGTATACATGTAAATATGGTTTATCACTACTAATAATTTGTCTATACAATATTGGACATGAAATAAACTGCTATAAATCTGTACTATTATGCTACCTGTAGTTACTTCATGTTGCGGTTGTGTACTTCTGGATGAAATATACACATCGTTTTATTGTTCTGCAGTTTTGAAATCTGTCATTCTCAAAAAGTCTTTCCATCATTTACATAAAGTTCATGATTTCTGTAACTCTTCCCCATACTGACATATATGACTGTATGGAATAGGTCAACTCTCTGATCAACACAGCCAAGTGTTTTGATGCTAAGAGTAACCAAGTTAGGTAAGAAGTAACCCAACTTATTTTGGGGTTGGTGTGGAATATTTTGCACTCCCTCAAATTAAAAATGGTGTTGAAAACTGGTCTTACTCTAAAATGTAGCGCTCTCACTGGAGACTAAACTCCTTGCAAGCAAGCATTTATCTTGCCCTGTGATACCTGGCACAAAGTTACACTGGATTAAACATTTTTGAATAAATGAATAATTTGAACAAACAAGCTAACAGAAATGAGATAACAAAAGTTTGCTGAAAATAGAGTTGAGGGTGTTTGGTCATAATAAACCTTGACCTTTCTTAAATCCTCATTTATTTTATTATTATTATTCTATTTTGTGGATCAATTCTAGGGCCGCATGTGTGCCAGGACGGCAATCTGCCAATGAACTAAACCCAACTCTGCTCTCCTCCTTCCTTACCATGGTTAAAGTTACCATTTTATAGTCTCCTAAAAATCTCCTAGCCTTTGTTAGCAGTGCCTGTGGGTCAGGCTGTGTTGAGAACTATCCTGTCAGATTCTATCCCTGACCTCCAGGGTTCATTCTAAATGAATTCAGGTACAAAAGGATAAATCACACAACAGTTTAGGCAACTGTACATATTCTAAAAGAATCTAGAAGGCTTCAGGGCTACAGCAGCCATGGCACCAGTTTTCAGAAGGGAGACAGATTGCTTGTGACAAATAAGCACACCTTCAACTCAAGTGACAGAAGTAGGTCATGATGAGTAAGTGAATTTTCCACTGACTCATTTCCACATGTACTCTGGGCAGCAAAGGACACCAGTGATCTAGTTCCCCACCTGGAAGAGATGTACGAATCAGCTAATGAAAGGTGCTGGGCTGCAGACTGCCTGGCAGGGAGAGCCACCCTCCTGACCTGTCACCAGGCCTGATAGGAACAGTCACTTTGGAGAAATCCTTCCTGGTTATGGAGACTCTGGTTATGGAGACTCTGACAATCTAGACTGTCAGGACATGGAAGTAAGGCTATTCCTGCTCAGGGATCAGTGAAATCAGGTTGCATGGGGCTCTACCAATTAACATATATTTGAGAAACCCAGGTAGGAAGTTTTTCAGCATTTCACTTTGAATGCAAATAACCTCTATTTTAAGTTTGACAGAGGGAAAAGACCAGGCAAATTATTTCTAAATACAAATTCATTTATTTTAGTGTAAATGGAGCATACCACTGTAAATGTCAAATAGTCACTATCTATTATGAAAATAGGACCCAGCCAATCTTTCCAACTTATTCAAAGTTGAATGCATGAATGATCAGAGTTCTCAGTCCCCAGACAGAACTTAAAATATGTCCTTATTAAAAAATTGAAGGGCAATAAACCAGGCAAAAGAGATGACAAGAGCTGGTCCTCCTCTGCCATCAATTCTGGGAAATGTCCAGTGTCTTTTGCTGGAGCAACCAGGACACAGACTGTGTCTTTTCTATGCAGAAGCCCCTGGGATTGGGTGGTAGTATGCAGACTTGTGATCTCCACCCGTCAGGAACTTACATCGCAATAAATCTGTTAAATAAATGTATATACATTTTACTCTAGAAGCAGACTATCCATAGATGAAAGCAAATGCTTTCCTTCACACAGAAGAAACTATCATCCCTACTTGGGAGGATTCCACCTAATATCAGTTTTATGTTTTCCAGTACAGTTAATGAACTAGGCAGCATCATTCATTCTTTGAACAAAAGAGGTCACACATCATCAGCAAGTTCTGAAACAAGGTTGAAGCTAGAGGAAAGAACAAAAAACATTCTCAGTGTAAAACCTGATTGGCACGGATCAACACCCACGGCCTTGGCCTCTTCAGCACAATGCTCTATTGAAATAAGATACTAAATAAAAATATAGCTTTTAAGATACCCAAGCCTTTATAAAATGACACATTGTTGGGAGAGTGACATAAACACCCAAGATCAGAAAGTGCTAGGGTACAGAACATTTGGAAGACAGTTAGGTGCTCCAAATATGCAAGGCTCATACAGGGGTAATGTTTTGAAATAAACTCTCTTTAAACTACAAAATAAAACAGATGAGCTTACAATCACAATCTCACTACTAATGCAAAACAGGTCTTCTTCCAAGCATCACTTCCAGGACTTTTAACTGATTTGCCTCAGGACTGCTCTAGACTGAAGTTTAACAGAAATGAAAAGATACTTTATTTTCTGAGTTAAAATGTCACCCAGATGATCTATTTTTACCACCAGTGCTATGGTTACCTCTTCAAACACCAAAATGATGACGATGTCATTTTATAACAGCTATCCAATAACCATCAGATGGTCAGCTCAGAACTCTAGCCCGGGACTAACTTACTATAAAGCCAAAGTTGAAAACAGGATCTAACCATGAAGGGCTATGGAATAGAGGTATCATGTCATGGTCTTACTAAATTAGCCAGAGTGCTTTTACATTGTATTGCCCTGGGAAATTAATTGTTCAGTAAAGACCCATAAGGATCTGAATAACATTAACCCACGAGTGTACAAAATATTTAGATAAGTAAAATATATATTTGATTTGAAGTTAGGTTTTGTAATTTCTTACATGTTCCTAAATAAATATACATCACATTTAACACTAAATCATGTTAAATCTTGGTAAATTTCAGTTTTAAACATGTTCACATTTTTAATATAAATGAAAATATTTCATTGAAGTTTGCAGTATTTAGAGAAGTCCAAAATGCATAAAAATAATCTGAGTCTTATTTTCAGATTAATTTGGATCATCTTTGTATATACCTGTATATAGCACAAACTTTAAGTCCATAAATAGCCATTTCAATGATATGGTTATTTTAAATTATCAATTTATAAACTATCAAATAATAAACTCAACTGGAGTGAGCTTACATTTTTCTTCCTCCTAGCCTTTTCCCCATATAAAGAAACATGCCTTCCTGTTAAACCTGCCCTCCTATCCCCCCCATATTTCCTCCATACGGATATAAAAATCATGCTGCCAACAGAGGTTTGGCAAAAAGAAAATAGTTTCTGTTCTTGTCAAGAAATGAAAGTGAAAAAACAAAATAAACAAAACACAGCAATCAAAAAACACTATCACCTTCTCATAGAATTTTGAAACCCCAATTTCCTACTCTGTTCCTATTATCCTTCCTCATTCTTATCTCCTTTTGCTTAGAGAGGTTTCCCCAATGTACTTTTACCTGCAAGAAAAATGCTAGCAATACAATGAAACTTCAATAGGTATTAAATCCTTTTATGACCCAAGTTGTTCCAATCCCAAATACTACTCCAAAGACAACCTTAACACTGATGCCATGGAAAAGCTAAGTATGCCTCTCTATGGCTTGTTCTTCCTAGAAAACACTACTTAAATCATCTCCCCATCCTCTGCCTCCTCTTCTCTTGGGAAATTATAGGACCAGAAAGATTAAAATTCAGTCCTGAGTCTAAGCAGCTCTAAATACTTGAGAATCCTGGAAGAGAAATATTCAACCCTAGTTACCTTTAGCACTCTTCATTAATCTTTATAGAGATGACTCAATCCCCAACCTGGAACTCTTTCCTGTGGTCCACCCAAACCACATGTCCAACATCTCCACTCAGGCATGAGCCAAAGCTCCAATCCAATGTGTTCCAAACTGAAGTGACCATTGTCACCCAACCAGTCCTGCTTCCTGTGGCCCCATTCAGTTCCCAGCACAATTATACAACAGCCTAAAGCAGAAATAAGGGCATAAACCTCCACTTCTGCTCCTCCCCACTTTAATCATCCAATTCGTCATCCAGCCTCATGGATTCCACTCCCTGGGCTGCTCCCTTCACTCTCATGGCCACCAACCTGCTTGTGGTCTCATCACCATCTCTGTGGAGAAACCTGTGATGCTGACCTGACTGGCATCTTTCATTGCCAGAAATCGTGATCTTATCACAGTAGGGTATAAAACACTTCAGTGGTCCCTTCTACGTCCCCATTTATCACTCTAATGGAAATTCACCTCAACTCTTACCCCAAACTCTCTGTCTGGTCATCTGTTCTCTTCACTATAATATTGGCTATCATTTTG
Organism: Sciurus vulgaris; assembly: GCF_902686455.1. NCBI lineage: Eukaryota > Metazoa > Chordata > Mammalia > Rodentia > Sciuridae > Sciurus > Sciurus vulgaris. Next base: position 116,702,861 of record NC_136466.1, read on the forward strand.
CTATATTCCTTCACAGTGTTTCCCCAGCACATGGCCTAACACACAGAAGTTGCTCAACTAAGATACTGAACTAATGATAAATGCAGAGGTTGGAGAGTGGAAGGCTGCCAGCTGCACATTCCAAGCCTCATCTCCCCAGTGAGATCTTCCTGCTTTAGGCATACCTTCTCAAACTTAGAGGTGGTCTTAGCAACAGATCCAGAAGTCAGAATGTTTCAATGTGAATTCTTAAAACAGATAAGCAGCCAAACAACTCCCTCTGCATTCAACTCTGTACACGGACAATCAACAAACCTGTTTTTAGACTGAAAACCCTAGGAGCAAAAGGCTTATCATTCTTAGTGAATACAGATCTACTTTTCATTATAAGAGGTAAAGTTTTCATTAGGAATTACAGACAGAAAAGTAGAAGGAAGCTCTCCATCTTTGACATAGTTCCACGATTACAGGAACCACATGCAAGACCCCATCACTAAAAGGTGTCTCTTTTTACAGTTGTACCATGAGGTACCATTAACTCCAGCACTCATTTATGTTGAATACAGGAATACATACATATACAGCTAGAGCTGACTTTGCTTCCACAGCACATTGGGACCCTAGTGATTAGAGAGAATATCTGTATGAGCTACGGGTCAAGTCAGATATACTTTACTTCGTTTTTGTAATAACTGTATATTTCACTGAGTTCTATACTACAAATAAATGCAAACAGCGGTCAAACCATCTATCTTACTACAGCATTAAAGTAAAAAACTACTGCCTTGTATGCTAATTAGCTGAACTGTCTCATTAAAAATGTAGGTAATTAATACTTATACATCTTCTAGCAACAACTGATAACTTACAATTACATAAACATGCCTTCCTGATGAAGATAACTTTTAATAATCTTATATGAAAACATTAAAGTAGGTCATATTACAGTTATTTTACTTTCTATATTTAACATGATACATTTGGATTTTCACAAATAAAGGTAATCAGATAATTTAAATCTGATTTCTTTTCAGAGAGTTTCAGTGTCACTTGCATTCAGAATTAAAATAGAAGGTAAATCCCAAAGATAAGGAGGGAAGAAATCCCTTTCATCCACATCTCTGTCAGCCTCCTAAGGACACTAAAAAATGATGGATTGCTTTTCACATCTCTTTTGACCAGAATTCTGTGGTCCCAAATATTACAGGAGGGGAAAATGTGCCTAAGGGGCTATGGTTTACAATTATTCTGTATCATGCTGATTAGCATAAACAACCATGATAGAAAATTGTATGCAACTCCCACAAGAGTCAATAAAAGACATTGATCCACAGCCACAGCTAAGGGAGGCAAAACTGCTTACAGTCTATGCTTCAAGCTTCCTATCTAATTTGGTGGAGGACCTTTTATCCTGAAAATAATTCCATGTTTACAAAACATTCTTCTTACTGCACATGAATTACCTTTCACAAGCAGAAGGACAAATCAAATCTTAGCACTTCACTCCCCAGTATTATAAGGCTAAGAGTTTGCACCCAGATTAACACAGGCATTGATTCTGCTCCTACAAGCCTAAAATGCAGTTCATCTCCATTAAAAATTGTTAGATACTATTGTAATAGGCAAATGGCATGACATATAAAAGAAAGTGTAGATCTCAATAAAATATTTTTTTTTCCTTTCCAAATTACGAAGTTTAAGCTGGTAGCTGCTTATCACTCCTCTTATTCAGAAGATACTTGGACTTTGGTATCAAAACACAAAGTCCAAGAAGGAAAACTACTTTAAGACCAACAGATGAGAAGTGCTTTGCATTATTATTCCTTAACTTTTTCTTATTTCAAAGATTTGCCTTTCCAGCTGGGCCTGCCAAGTAGGTAGGTGCATCACACAATCTTCATCAATTCATGGCCACACTCAATTAGAGGAAAGCAAGTGCTTATGACAAAGGGAAGATGAGCTGCGGAGAGGTGCAGGCTCCTTAAGTGTAAGTAGAAGACATAATATACTACAGAGCAGGGAATGGTCACCTTCCTACAAGCACTGGTCTTTGGGTCCCAAAGATCAATGATCAGGGACAACTGCCTCTCCTGCTCTCATGTCCTTTATGTTTGGTTTAATACACTCCACACTTTACTAGGGGCCAGCTAGGTGAAAGTCACAGATGACAACTCAGAACATTTCTGACTGCTTACTTCCAGGCCTGATGAATCAAAGGTTACCTTTCTGGCATGATATCCCCTGAATTATGCCAGCTTCCAGAGTCAGCATCATGACAAACTCCAGAGGCCATCTACATGGGTCTTCCTCTCATTACTACAGCATCTAAGCTGCTGAAGCCACCAGAGAGTTTCTAATCTACCTATTTATTTCTAACCTGAAGTCCATGGACTTGGAAGGGGTTATTGAGTAGAGTTCACCGGGTCTGTGAATTTGAATTGTTTGAAAAAAAATCTTTATTTCCACTAACCATAAACTGAAATGTAACCTTCCATTCATATGTACATTCACAGTATCAGCAATAATTATGATTTTGCCTCTAACAGAAATCATATATATTTTCATATCATGCTACATTGGTTGCTGATATATTTTAAAGATCAATTATACTTATTATCACTTCAAAGTTACAATAGGTCCTAGCCCTTCCCTAGATCTGGATACTGATGTGATACTAAAGTACCTCATAGATCACAAATGTATGAATATGCACATGACTATTTCAATATAATTGATTGGATATTTTATGCATTTAAAAATATTATTCTGAAAAGACTACCATAGTCTTCCCCACCTACCAATGGAATCTGCAATTTTAAAAAGGGTCCAGGAAAATAAATAAATAAAAAATAAAAGGGGCCCAGAAAGTTTTGACAATGTCAAATGACTGGTTCATGGCAGAAACATGGCTGGAAACAAGGTCCCTTGAGTCACATCATCCTTCAGGTACTTTTGTTATCCTGTATCATTTCAGCTAACTCTATTATTAAAAAAAATAGCCAGAAGTCCCCAAAGAAAGAGCATGTTCTGGACACTATGGGGCACTATGGGACACTATGGGTTCTCAAAACTAATGTCCCAAAGCCATTGTCTCCACCTTTCTTACATGGGCTCATTATCATCAGAATATGTAGAACCAGTGGGATTCTCTCACAGGTATCCACAGCAAGTTTAGACAGTCATATGGTAAGTCTGTGACAGAATTTAAACAGGAAAGAAACTGAAAACCAGTCCACCTATTTTCCATCAAAGAGAGTTATCTTCAACCATCCTAAATAGTATTTAAACATTACTCAGGAAGAAGATTCCACAATCCTTTGTAGAAAATACACTCAAAATTCTTTTCCACTGGCCCAAGAGAGGCATGAAAGACAGAACATAGGCATGAAAATAAAAAGCTTGAACTAATTTGTATCCCTTGGGATGGCTACGGAAAGAAGGAAAGAAGGAAGGAAGGAAGGAAGGAAGGAAGGAAGGAAGGAAGGAAGGAAGGAAGGAAGGAAGGAAGGAAAGAAGGAAGGAAAGAAACATTAGGTGCTGGAGAGCATGTGGAGAAACTGGAGTCCTTGTACACTGTTGGTGGAAATGAACAATGGTGCAGCTGCTATGGCAAACAGTATAGCAGTTCTATTTACAAATAGAACCACTACATGACCCTGTATTTCTTCTTCAAAATATGAACCTAAAACAGCTGAAAGAAGAATCTTGGAGAGCAATTTGCACACCCATGTTTACAGCAGCACTAATCTCAGCATCATTATTCACAAGAGCCAAAAGGTGGGAAAACCCAGTTGCCCACTGAAGGACAAACAGGCAAAGAAAACTTGGTATATAAATACAATGTAATATGATTCAGCCTTTAAAATAGAAGTAAACTTTGACACATACTATTACATGGATGAAACTTGAGGTCGACATACTAAATGAAGAGTCAGCCACAAAAAGGCAAATGCTGTATGATTCTACCTATATGGGATAACCAACACAGTCAAATTCATAGACACATAAAGTAAAGTGGTGGCCACCAGAAGCTAGGAGGAGGGGATAGGCAGGTGATGTATAATTTTGATTTTGCAGGATGAAAAGAATTCTGAAGACTGGATGTACAAAAATGTGAACATACTCAACACTGAGATGAACTAATGTTCAGGCAAAAATTTTTAAAGCAAGAGTGCAGAACATGAACAAATTAAGAAGGCATATTCATCCTCTATTTTCCAGTTTTTCAAATACCTAAAATATAACCAGTCATAATTACTTGACCATCCTGCCTTATCCCACAAGCTTGTCAATAACTCAGAATATCTCAAACGAGCTCAAGTTATTTGGGTTAGAAGGATCTGTTCCTAGTTCTCCTGCATCTTTTCTCCATGAAGGAGATATGCTTGGTTGTGCCCGTATAACAGGACCCAGAATCCACAGAGAGGTTTTCTCACTTTGATTCTCCACAAACCATCTGTAAGATTGTGAAGGAACGGGAACACTGACTTCATGACTTTTAGGGTCCCTTTCAGCTGACAGCTTGGAAGGACCAAAGTGGGGTCATGTATTTGTTGACTTTTCAACGATTCTCCTAAAAATATCTAATTAGGTCAAAGCCCACAGATTCTGGTTTGCTAAGAAAAAGGATATTATCTGAAAGCCAGAGCTTGCATGTAGGTTTTTTGTATTCTAATTTGGCTATCTCTCCAGAGTCTGAAGTCATGGCTTTGGGTCTGGTTTGAAACTAAACTGGAAAAGAATGTACATATACTGGAAAAAATAAAATTTACAAGTCATAAATCATAGTTCTTTAGAATATTCTGAACCACTCTAGTCACTGCAATCCTCACTCTCCACAGAATATTTGGAACACTACTCTGGCTCTATTCAGCTGAGAGCCTACAAACTTTACATGCTATCTTACAAAGTGTCACCTGGGTGACCCTATGTGTTTCTCAATGATACCCTTGTACCAAAAGGTAAATATGGCTATTTATCATTGGCAATTTATGAACCTGTCAAACACTAAGCGATGAGGGGGGGGAAATATCAACCTGAAAGAAAGCGACTGTTGCCCAAGGTCACAGCATGGAGGCTCAATCTTATTTCACGCACACAAATCAGATCAATTGAAGATGGAAATGCATTATACATTAGACAAACAGTTTCAAACCTTGATAAAAGCAGACCTTGGAATGTGCATTAACAGCAATTTGCATTTAGTAATGTTTCATATTTGAACATTAAATGAGTTGAGGGGGAAAAGCAAATAAAAAATATCCAATTGCTTTCTTGAAATATTGATGGCAGTTCAGTAAAAGTTCAGAACGGTAATGAAACTCCATGAGCTAGCTGTCCCTAAGACAATATCTGTATCTAATAACTTGCCTCTGATGCCTAACGCCCTGTTTCCCAAGTTCTACATAAGGGATTTTAATTTTTTTAGAAGCATTTAATCCTAAAGTGTATGCAATATTCATTCCAGACTTGAATTTGGCGATGATGTACCCTACTGTCACTTTTTTGCTAGAGAAAATATGGAACACCAGACTGCCAACCTAGCAATAATGTACCATGCAATATGAGAATCAAACTTGGACGGCACCTCAAGTAGACATAAAAGCTACTTGGCACTATGTATTAAGATTCATAAACATGTTCACGTCACTTTGGCCTAGAAATCTCTATTCTGGGAATTTATCCTAAGGAAATAGTCCAAAAGACAGAAAAAGCTATATGCATGAGTGTGCTCACTGTGGGGTGCTTTCAGTCAATAAACCTTTATTAAGTGTCTATTACGTGCCAGGCGCTATGCTGGCATGAAGTCTGTGCCTCAAGACACTCATGATCAGCTGGAAATTCAGATAAGCATCTGCAGAATTACAGCAAGTTGGGATAAATGCTAACAGAGGACCGCACAGAAGCAAGAGAAATGCTGTAACATGCTGGGAGAGAAGGGCAGAGAGGAAGGGTCAGAAAAATTTTGAAAAATTTGGGGTAATGATCTTATCATTTTCCACAGCATTTTTTAAAGGATATAAGTTAATGTTAAAATACTGAGCAAATCTTTTGATGCTTTTGAAAACTTATCCCTCAGTATAGTTTTTAAATTAATAATAAAAAAACATACCAAGCAAGCATAATTGCCCTTAGCTCTCAGAAATCCCTTGTCTTCCTCTGCGCTGTGTGTAGGAGAGCAGTGATCAATCACAAATCCTCACCCAGCACATTCTACCCACCAGTCTATTACCAGTCTTAGTTTTCTACTATACACCAGGGTGTCCCTAATCAAAGCTGCTAAGGAACTCTGAGTTCACTTTGCTTAAAACAACAAAACAAAATACAGTCACACAAAATACCTTATTGCTCCTTTGAGAACTTTTCCTTTCAAATGGCCCAGAGTTGCTTTAGGAACTCCTGCTGTAAAATTTCAGAAGGTCCTTTGCTAAACACAGCATGTGAAATTTGTAATGATTCTTGAGTTTTGTTTTTGTTTTTTGTTGTTTTTTGTTTTTTTGACAAAGGAGAACATTCCAGGTTGTATTTGGAAGCTTTTCAAGCAGTATAGATTGGACACACCTAGTAACACATAGTGAGAAATAATCTCCACTAAGTAGGGGCATGTTGCAATCTGCATAGCATGACTGTATTTACACTTGGATTAGAGAAAATTCTATTCCTGTAGCATGCATGACATCGAGTTCAAGTCAGGACATGCTACATATCAGGGTGTGGGAGCTGTTGAGGTACCTCTTTCAACATGTTCTGTCCTGTGCCAAGGCAAAAGGCTTTGGCCATAATCCACAAGTGAGGGGGGGCTACTAGAGAAGGGCATATCTGAAACTTCTTTCTGGAAAAAGTACCTAAAGAAAAAGACTGAACCTGTGATAATCGATGGTAAGAAGGTAAAAGTAACATATTGCTAGGCATTGCCCTAAGTGTGGGTAGGCAAATTTTTCACTAAAGGACTAGATTGTAAATATTTTTGGCTTCACAGGCCAGAGTCTCTGTTGCAACTCCTAGATTTTGCCCTTGTAGCACAAGCAGCCACAGATGATCCCAAAGTAAATCACTGTGACTACATTCTAATAAAGGTGAACATACAAAAACAGATGGCGCCTGCAGGCCAGAGTATGTCCACCCCTGCCTTCGGTGCTTCAATATCAATTTTATTTAAGGCATAAGAAAAGTTTTTCTGAATATCTTCCTCATTTAACGATGAAGAAACCAAGTATCAGACAGGATGTGATATACTAAGGTTATGTGTGGAGGCTGATGCTGAGTCAGGACTCCAGCAAAAATCTGTCCAAATCCAAAGTCTGAAGTCTTTCTTTCTACTCCAGGAACAGGGACTGTTAGGTTGAATACAGAAGAAGAGGAGTGAAAGCAAAAATGGCAAGTCTAGACCCTTCTCAGTTCACATCAATTGACCTAGGCCCACTGATCACAAAATAGGGAGGGCACCCAAAATGCTTATAAGCAGGGATACAGGTGACACAACTTTTGCAAGGGAAGCTTCTGGAAAACTGAATACTAAACTCCTTCATCCATAGGAGAAAGAGGAACCAAATTTTGTGTCATAATATGTCAGATTATGGTAAAGCTAAAATGCAGTTGCTTTCCTGGAATTTCAATACTCTCTAAGAGAATTTTACAAAGTAATCCCACTGATATTCACATGCTCAATAATTCATTTGTTGCATACACACTTGGCAAACTATGTAAGTGTGCTAGAACGAATGTGGCACTTGTTCTTTAGCAACTTAAAACTCTGAGGCAGGGCATGGGCATTATAAGCAAATAATCACCCACCGTTCTGAATGAACTGCCACTCGAGGGCAAAGAGAAACAGCAAGGAAGAGATGCACAGTTCAGTGCCTGAAACTCAAGGGAGAAGAGGCAATGACCATGAGTGTACCGCTAGATGAACCTTAATCTAGGTTCTCCCTCCTTCCCCCTGACCCCTTGAGAGACTAAGGGTTCCATTTTCACCATGGTTGTCCTAATTTGTAACCTGAAGACAAGGCCACAAGTCCATCTCTGTTGCTCACCAGCCTGAAACGTCAAACTTCAGTACCATTATCTTACAATGTGGTGCTTGACTAAATGTCTCACAGAGTCCCCCTCCCTTTTTTGATGGTCTTAGCAACTGAACTCAGGGATACTTTACCACTGAGCCACATCCCTAGTCCTTTTTATTTTTTATTTTGAGATAGGGTCTTGCTAAATTTTCCAGGCTGGTATAGAACTTGGGAGCTTCTTGCTTTAGCCTCTTGAGTACTCTGCCTCTGTCTCTCTCTCTCTCTCTCTCTCTCCTGTTTTTTTTTTTTTTTTTTTTTTTTTTTGGTATGGGGAGATTGAACACAGGGGTACTTAAACACTGAGCCACATTCCCAGCCCTCTTCGTTTTTTATTTAGAGACAGGGTCTTGCCGAGTTGCTTAGGGCCTTTATAAATTGCTAAGGCTGGCTTTGAATTCATGATCCTCCTGCCTCAGCCTCCCAAGTTGCTGGATTACAGGAGTGTGCCACCATGCCTAACTCATTTTTAATGTATGATTCAACACGTCCAACATTCAAAAAAAGTACCACTCTGTGTTATGGTTTGCATATGAGGTATCCTCCAAAAGCTCCTGTGTTAATGCAGGAGGTAAAATTAATAGATTATGAGAGTCATAACACAATCAATGGAATGGATTAATAATTTGAATGCACTAACTGGTAACTGTAGTCAGGTTGGGTGTGGTTGGAAGAAGTATGTCTATGGAGGTGTGCCCTTGGGGATTATATCTTGTACCCTTGGCTCCTCCTTCTCTCTCTCTCTCTCTCTCTCTCTCTTTGCTTCCTGGCTGCCAAGAGGTGAGCACCTTTCTTCTGGCCATGATATTCTTGCCTCATTGTAGGTCCAGAGCAATGGAGTTGGCTGACCATGAACTGAAGCTCTGAAACCATGAGCCCAAAATCAAAACCACTCCTCCTCTAAGTATTCTTATCAGGTATTTTGATCACAGTGATAAAAAGTTGACTAACACACCTTGGGTGATCTTAGATGTCCATACATTTTAATCCATGACATAGGGTTTATAGTATAAAAAATGATTCCATGATTAAAAAAAAAAGCAGAAAGTTTCACTTACAGAGTTGCACAATTTATTTCTGAAAATTAAATGATGATTTTCCCCAAAGGACAGAGGGGAAAGGAAGATGTGGAACAGATGGATTCATTGTTCCCCTATGGAGAAAAAAATGTCTGCACCTTGCAAAAATATATTAATTGGTCTGCCATCTGGCAAGCTTGCTCACATACATAAGGGATAAAGTTTAGATCTTGAGGTTTAACATTTAAGCCTGTGGGGAGATGGTAATTGGAATCTAAGTTAGCATTAGTATTTTTAAAAGGAGCATTTCAAGAGAAATCTAAATACAGGAAAAAAACAAGACCTAAAATGTGAGATCTTCCAGAGTGAGGTCACTAGTATCCATGCCCCCTATTCCCGTAGCACACTAGGGCTGGTGGCCCTGGACACTCCCACAACAGACAGGGTGGAGCCTGAGCAGAGTGCCTGCCTTCTCAGCCCAATCCTGAATGCTTCCCCCTGACTTTGTCATCATCCCGTCCATTCTTTCTTGTATATTATAGATGTTTTTCCAAAATTTATAGAAATCTTATCATATTAAAGCTGGGTTTTAAAAAGAATCTTGAGGGGAGGGGGACAGATCATAAATCCCCAAGGTAGAAAAAAATAGGAGTTTTATGGGGTGTGTACACATATAGGCAAACACTCACAAAGAAAAAATAAAAAACTGTCAAACGTTTAATAGGGTTTGCATCTGAGTAATAGATTTTAGGATTTTTTTTTTTCTTTATGAAGGTATTTTCCCAGTTCATTTTTTTTTTTTACCTTGAACTTGTGTTAGTTTAAAATTTATCTTAAAGGTTATGTTAAGTTCCACTGGAATAAATATATGATAAAATAGTGGGAAAACTTCATCATTTTACAAAGCAAATAAGGTACCTTAAATTTATCTTTTGTAAAATGCATATCTTTTTCAGTCTTCCCTTACATAAACTCCAAGAGTCCTTTTGGACCTCCATACCTACTTTCCAACAATCATAAGTTAGGTCTTAAAGAATATATCTTACACATATATAAACCATAGGTGAAATTTTTCTATCCCATGGCTCAGCTTCCTTCCCCAATAAACAACCCCAAATTTCCCAATTCCTGCTAGTCAACTTTGTTTATCTAGTTTCTAACAACTTCTTCATCAATGTAGCATCAAAGGGGCTATTATGTACTAATAATGAATCACACGATTTAGTTTATGCTTTTCTTTCAAACATCTTTTTCTGATGCATTTTCCTGGTGTTTCACCTGACATTCTCAACCATGTAATCGAACTATGTGTTAATTATTCCTTTAGAATAATTATGTTTAAAAAGGATGACACAAGGTACCATGACACCCAGAATGGGGTCCTGGAATAGAAAAAAAGATACCAGGAAAAAAACCCTGAAATTTTAATAAGAGAATTTAAGTGACAAATTATGGAGGCAACACAAAACATTCCAATCTTATTTTAGCATTTTAAAACTATTAAAATACAGAAAACTTCTAAGGCAATAGAAATATCTCATACCCTCCTTGTGGTGTTAGTTACATGTATTTGTTAAAACAGAGTATATGTCTAATAAGTATGCCTTAACTGTATGTAAACTGTATCTCAATAAACCCAACTTAAAAACAAAACAAACACACTTACTTGCTTGGACTTTCTTTTTCTACGTTAGGTATATATAAGAGATTAATCCCATGCCAGTAGTAATCTGAAGTCTGAAAATTACCTCCTCTAACTTTTAAAAAGTAACTGAAAAGAAGACTTCTTTCATTCAGTCCTTAGAATGAATCATCCTGATAAACAGTTCACAGAGTTCTCAAATTGTACCACCAGAAGCTAAGAGATAACCAGTGAAGAGTATGTTTTTTTCCCTGTGGTTCAGAAAATTCTGCACACAATATTTATGGAGTTTACTCTCACATAATTGTTTTATGCATGACAAAGGAGTTACTTCTTAGTTTTCTAAATACAATGATTTTCCTGAAAGAGAGGATGTATTTAAGTGTGTATCAAGTCATCCTTCATAGGAATAGTTATGTTAGCATATTCAAGAGAAAGTATTATATTTTAAAAAGAAAAGAAGCCTAGAAAGAATTCATCACTAAAATTTCCCAAAAGACCTTTTATAGTATTCCACTGCACTACCAGGTAACAGGCAAAACTTTTGTCCTTTCTATGAAACAAACTAAATGCACTGCCACAAGATCAACAGGGATCCTGGGACATGTGCATAATATACATACTCTGTGAATATACAGGATTTTATAACACATAGAGAAATAAGCCTTGGTGCAGGGGGGTATTACTCATTCAGAATGTCTGTAAAATAGCAGCTGCTCAGAGCCATATCCTAAGTAAAGCTTCAATTTAAAAGTGCAAGTCCACTCAAATATCATCATAAACTGTGATGCTTTAAGATGGGGAAATTACAGGAGATTACATATACGATTTCCATTAATGAGAAAGAGAAGCAGCAGGTGGCAATTTTAAAACTAAATAAAACCTACTTCTACTTTTCACTCTCTTTCCTCAGAGAGAAAAGTGGCATTTCTATAGGAAAGATAAAAATTGTCAGATCTATATTCCACAAGTGTCGTCTTGCTAAGAGGCTTCTGTTTCATAAAATTAAAAAATGACAATCTTACCTCATGAATACTATTTTTGGTAATTAGAATATTGTTGGAGCTCTGATTCTTTTAGAAACAGGCTAGCAATGTTTGCCACTTTCTACTGGTTAGATCTGGGGACAGTTAAATCATTACTCTGTCTCTCAATTTTTTTTCCATTTGTATAATGAACACAATAATACAACCTTAACAAAGTCATTCTGTAGATTCAGTGAGACAATATATATCCCATTTCCTCACTAGATATTCTCCCTGTCATTCCTTGTTGGCTGATGTTGGTGGATCTTCACTGATTATCATATGTTACTATAATTATGTGTCTATATTGCTTTTTAATCCCCTTAGGTTGAGCTACATGAAAGAAAGGATCATCCTGTACACACTGTTGTTGTTTCCTAGATGATAATCCCAACCCCGGTCATCTAAAAGGTACAATCAAGAGTTGGTATATAAATGGAAAAAAAAAAAAAAGTGAGGCAATGTGACAAATCCCCATACCCCATCCAACTGAAGTCAAACTTGGTGAAACTAGGTTATTAGGTTATCAGGTTTCAGAGGGTGATTCAGGCGCATCTGCAAGCTCCCAAGGCAGTAAAAGGGTCACAAAGAGATGTGTGACTCATAAATCAGCCCCTTTAAGTATTTTTAACTGTAATTAACTTCCCATGTTTCAGAGCTTACTCCTCCTCTTGGTTTCCCTATCTTTCGGCCCCGTTTATGATCACTTGACTTCTCTTTAGTGCTTTGAAGGCAGCCAAAGGAAAGGAATGGGAAGAGGTGTGCAGCTTTCAGGATAGGATACTGCACTCCCCAGTATAACCCCTAAGACATCTTAACCAGCTCCGGCTAGGACCAGAAGACAAAAATAAACCAAAGGAGAACAAAAGCAAAAACAAAATCACTTTAGTTTAATAGATCTTAATATAGAGTTTAAGATATATACACACCTGGGACTTCCCAACAAAATCCATAAATGCTGGGCCATGAATACCCTCCAACCATGTTAGTTTCTCTATTAAATAGATTTGAAATCAAACCTGTTAAGTGGTTGAAGGAACAGCTACAAGCCACTGCCTGCTGGACACACCTATTAGAATGGAAGGTTTGAAAAGCGAAGGTTGTTTCTTCAGCTCCCAGCAGGGCATGCCACTTACATGGGAACTAAAGAACTGGCTTAAAACAGGACTATAATCTTTCTGGAACAATAGGTCATGACGAGCTTCCTTAATGCCAAAGTAAGTGTTTAGAGGTGATTTCTGCTAACTGAAAGAAAGTATAAAGGGCATATATATTTACTCTGGCTTGAATACAATGCTTCTGAATATGTGACTCTGTGCCAAGAGTCAGAGTCCTTTTCCCTCATGGATTTTCACCCTGGGACCTATTCCATGGAATATTTGCATGGCCTTGGAATGGCACCAGAAAGTCGTATCATACAATATGTAACCAGTTCAATTTCTGTGCCTTTTAACTTCCCAAATCACTTAAGTCTGACATGAGAAGGTACACTAATTTTACGGTTAAATTAAAAAAAAAAAAAAAAAAGACAAGAAAACTCCCACTTGCTCTTCTCTAAAAAGCCTCCTGTAAGAAGTCATCCAACAGTGACTACCAAATGTCAAAGAGACATGAAGTCCACCTGCCAGGAGGACGTCTTGGTGACAGCTATGCTGGTAAAATGGCATCCAAATCACCAAGATCTAAGAAATGAGCTGAAGACAGCAGGTCTCTAATCTTGAGTGTAAATTTCGATGTCAATAAAACACTGATTTCTCACTTTAAAATCCTTGGTTTCTAAAGCTAACTTACCTGAACTTGGCAGGAGAGAAGACATCTACAAGAAAGAACACTACATGCAAATTTTACAGGCTATACAGTAAAAAACAAAATTTAAAAATTTATTCTTTATGAGCTCCATGGTCCAAACATCTAAGTCCTATAAGTAGGAAATAATGACTTATAAGCATGGACACTTATTTCACAGAATCCATACTATTACCCAAAGCCCCCTGAACTACCCACATTCCAGTGATCCCACCAGCTGAGTTTGAAGAGGACAAATTCATCTGCCTAGGGACCTACCAGGTGTGGAAAATGCCAATCCAGAATCATTCATCTAAGTTGCCAAGGTGGGTGATGTGCCTGCCAGTTGTTTTGCCAACTGCCTACACTGTAGAGTAGTCAGGTGAACATAGGGTGATTTTACAATGAGCCAGTTTTAGAGTTAGCAAATTATCCACATTTATCTGGATGTACCCTAAGACAAAAAATTCCATTAATCCTCACATGAAAAAATAAAATTTGTTCAACTTTGGAATCTATTTAGACAATTCTTAGATTTTTCTTTCAAAAGGGTTGAGATTAGCCAAGTGAAAGTCATAGTTTTATAGGAATTTTATCTGGAGTTCCAAGATCAACAAGCCATCCAACTCAGACTTAAGAAATAACATTACATAATAGCCACTTAATAGCTATTGTTTTACAGTAACAAAGGATTCATTTACCGTATTTCCTAGAGAGCTTTACTCAGCTCTGGTTTTTCCCACAGCAAAAGTACTTTTTCCACCTTCACCCTTCCACACATCTATAAAGTAAAATATTTAATAATTATAATTTCTAATTAAAAGATACCTCTCCCACTGCATTTTAAAAGACATGAATGAGGGCTGATGTTGTGGCTTAGTAATAGGCACTTGCTTAGCACCTGTGAGGCACCGGGTTGGAACCTCAGCACCACATATAAATAAATAAATAAATAAATAAATAAATATATTGTGTCCATCTACAACTAAAGAAATATGCTTAAAAAAGACATGAATGAGAAGAGGGCTTAACTGGTTTTCAGGTAGGTTACACGCTCAGTGATTTCCTTCAGATTTAATAGCAAATAAATTCAGTAGTGGTTAGGCAGTAATCTAATACTCTTAAGAAAGAGAGACAGTCAAGTCTGAGACATAAACATACACTAAAACATTTAAAATTAGGAACAAAAAAAAAGCACAGCAAATACATTTTCTACCAATACTCATATGGTAAACTGGGCCTGGTGAAGCTATTGCTTTCTTCCCTCTATGAGACCAAGAACTTCAGAAAGCTCAGCAAGTTTCACAGTGTGATCTGTCAGATCCCCATTCCCTCCACCCAGCTAATTCGCTCTGAACTTTATATATCACTTTCAAAGGATACTTGCAATCTGAACTTCCATGTCAGCTTAGAAACTTTCCAGGGACATGGGGCGCTGGTTCATTACCTTTAAAGAGTTAAAAGCTCAAGCAGAACATAAATGGTAGTTGGCCTACCATGTCAAGATCTGCATTTGTCTGTACTTTTGCCTGCAACTGCAGTTGCTAAGAGACCCTAAACTCTAACAAAATCAGAGTCGTTGATAAATGGAAGACCAGGAAGTCAGCAGAATGTAGAAATTCCCAGGGTTCTATAATAAAGCAAGCATTGGGGTGCTTAAGAAAATAAGAGCTAAACGTTAACTGCCTATTCTTCTTACCAAACTATTTCAGTCAAGTGTTGATCAAAGCCTAAAGTCTGTATTAGTCTTTTTCCTTCAAGATTAAACAACACAATGGTTCAGTTTGTTATCAGTATAATCACCTTCTCTAACAAGCATGTCCAGTAGCCATTAGTGTGGCTAAATGTCCCACAGACCCTCTGATTCTACTAACAAGGTTTAGGGTCAACATTTTCAGAATTTACAACCAAGTTCATGAATGGAACTTTCCTAATTTCCAGGCAGATAGAAGAAAATGAAATGTAAGTACCAAAACTCTAAGTATGAACAGCCATGTGAATGTTTATTTAGCAATCTAATTAAAAAATGTGCTATGTATCACAAAAACTAAATCTGCCACTATATAGCTAACACTTCTACTGATAGAGAATGACTGCTTTTAATGGATGGTTATATGCACACCCTGAACCTACTTTCATCCAGGTAGCCCCAGGACCATTTTAACATCGTGGCTCTACTTTTAACTTTCAAAGGGATTACTCAGTTACCATGATGTCATTCCCAAATGACTAGGTTACTCAGTGAAGGCAGTTCAGATTAAAATAGCTTTGTGCATGTTCACTCTAACTAGAGATGGGTGTGTATGGAGACGGGTGGGGCCAGAGACTCTGGTCTTATTTTCTCCCCAAAACCCAGCTCATTCCATATCAAGGAAGAATCTCTGGAGTTATTCAGAATTATCCTATCCCAGGATTCCTCCTCTATGAGCCATCTCCACATGTGGACTTAAACGACTTCTTGACCCTAATATCTGTCAGTTTTTAGTCCAGAAAGCTGATGGTATCTATCTTGAAGCTTATGATTCTCTGTTTTGAAGATGTTTATTTAGGCATCTGATAACAGGATATATTTGTAAGAAGAGAAAACAGAGCTGGAAAGGAATAAAAGGTTCTACCCCTCACTGTGGACTTACCAATACACTACCCTACCTCAAAAGTTAAGGCAAACACATGCACACACCCCTCAGTGCTGTTCAGTTCCATACACCTCTGCATGGAGCATAACCTCCACATTCTAATGACTGAGTTCTTTCCTCCCCCTTCCCTCTCTCCCTTCCTTCTTTCTTTTTTGGTGCTGGGGATCTAACCCAGGGTTACTTTATCACTGAGTGACATCCATAGCACCCTGCTTCCCTTTTTTTTTTTTTTTTTTTAAATTGAGACAGTGTCTCATTAAATTGCCCAGGCTGACCCCCATCTTGCAATCCTCCTGCCTCAATCTCCCTTGTCACTAGTATTACCACCGTGCCTGAATAAGGATTTATTTTGGTGAACTTTATTTGAAATTCCCTTTTTGCATTTCCACACAGCTCTGTGTCCACCTTGTTCACCTCTCTCATTTCTTTCCTCCCTTCCTCCAGGTCTCCCTTTCTCTTCCCTCACAAAAGACCTGCATATTCCAGAGGCAAAACAAACCAACTGTAAGCTCCTACTGTGAACTTCACTTAAGAGGCCCAAAGCAACAGTTTGGAAAAGTGCATATTCCTACTGTGTCCTTTGTAGCTCCTGGGGAGCTTTAATAAGGAAGATAGAGTCTGTGAGACAGACAGAGTCTGTCACAAGGTGGAATGGCCGGACTCTCAGCAAAAATCACTCAGGGAGCAAGGGTCTCTTTGGATCTTGGAGGTTTCGGTTTTCTCCTCTTCCCTGAGAATATCTGTGACATTGCCATGTTGGAGCTAACCAGAGATGAGAGAAGTATGGGAGGGCAGAGCCCTGCAGGGATATGCAGAATACAGTCCAGGGTGCAAAGAAAGGATGAAAGGAAGCAGTTTTGAAACAGGCCTGGGCAAAGCACAGAGTGGGAGGAAATGGGAGCAGGGACTCCCGGGAGCGGCTAAGCCCGCAGGTCAGGCCTGGAGAGAAGGAGCAACAAATGGGACCAGATCTCAGCTGCCAGAGGAAAAGGCTACAGGGGAAAGGCTGAGCCCCAGGGCTCAGGAGGAGACCCACTAGTGGTGGCTGGGAGCTGGGGAGGCCTGGAGTCAGGGCTTTAAATCAAGAGAAACTCCAAGTGTAAACCTGTAGAAAGGACAGACTCATAGGCTGTGGAAAGAACTGGAGTTGACAAAGAGGAGGTGAAAAGGAAACTGTCATTGCCAATTTGGGCAGTGAAGCAGACGATAAAGTGAGCAACTGTGAGTAAGGGAATATGATTCAGGGATGAGGCCTGTAGGGCCAGCTATGAATGAGAACAGGGCGGGACATCATGATGTGTGGCTACTGGATTTAGCTATCCACAGAGAGGAGTCACCACCCCCAGTCTGCAGTTCCTCACTGCACTCCTGTTTCCTGGCTTGTGGCATACCCACCCCAGCTGAACACTCTAGGGCAACTATTTCTGCCAAAGGCATCGATGATCTCCCAATTGCCAGCTACAACATACATGTTTATTTTAACTCTGAACCACTGGACCATTCTCCTCCTTGATCCTTGCTAAAACACTCTTTAGGTGCCCTTGTTTGTTGGGGGATCCTCCCGCTCCCATTAAGTCACTTTTCCTATACCTGGATGCATCTCTGCCAATCCCTTAAATGAGGTCTCTTTAGCTCTCCCAGATAAAGCTAACTCGTTTCTCTGATAGTCTGAATAATAGTTCTCTGCCTGTCCTTTCTGGTCTGTCCTGTCCAAGTGCCCTGCTCCTGTGTATTCAACCAAATGCCTAGAGGGACTTTCTTTCTTTCCTCCCTGGGAGCCTTTGATGATCCCAGATAGCTCCCTCCAAATTCTTCCCACAGACAGCTCTTTCTCATACTTTAGGTCTCCCCTTAAATATTACCCTTTAGAAAGACATTCCCTGACAACATTATCTAAAGCAGTCTCCAACCCCATGCCCAGTTACTCTCTTCTCAGCTACTGCTTAAAACTGTAGGAACACTGACCACAATTTGGCAATCAACTCATTTAGATACTTGTTTATTGGTGAGGTGCAAGCACTCTGTCCTGCCCACCACTGCACCCCTTGACCAGCATGGCCTGGATGAAAGCATGAATGTCCTGTGGCAGCCAGCACACAACAGACGACACTCAACAAGGGTGGATATAACTATGTTTGGGGAGATAAAAGAGGAGATTGCAAGTACAGGTTCTTGTGTTTTCTCTACTCTTATATGAACAGGTGGTTTCTCCATCTCCCAGGTTCCCTGAGTCCAAAACCCCAGGGCTATCAAGGAATCTTTTTTTGTCCCTTAGAGCCAATGGCTCACTGAATTCTAACAATTTTAACCTTTTCAATCTCTCTCAAAGACACCATTCTTTATTCAGGCCTGCAAAATCTTTCAGCTAGGAAACTGTAATGACTTACTGATTGGTATCTAGTTCTCATCTGCACTCCTAGCCTGAAACCCTAGTACCACCCGTCATCTCTCTCCCACACAGGAAGAACACGCTCTCTCAGCTTTCCTCCCCAGTCTCATCCCCACATTGTAATAATGATAATGGTAACAGCTAAGACTTATTCAGAGTTTTTATGTGCTACTCAGCACATTAGGCAATTTACACATATGAATGCATTTTAATCTTTACAATAATCCTAGGTAATTTCCTTATCCTGATTTCATCGGTGAGCATCTGAAGTCCAAAAAAGCTAACTTACCTAACATCATAGAGTCAGGATTTGAAAGCAGGTGAATCAGCTTCAGCTCTACCCTCTAACCATGATGCTGGACTGCCTCTTCCTGCTTCCTGCTCCACTAACACCGAGTTACATTTTTCTGCTCCAGCAATACCCAACTACATATAGTTCCTCGAACTCTGTGTTGCCAAGGCCACCGAACCACTGTATGCACCATTCCTTCTGCCCCTTGGGAAGGTCCTGTCTAGTCATATGAATACTAATCTATCCTTCAAAACTTCCTTAAATATTGCTTTTTCTACTTGAATCCTCTCTTGGCTCCCTGAGACCAAAGTCTCTATTCAGCACAAGCCACTCCTAGGGCTTATATGTACCTTGTAAATACTTCTCTATTACCATGGTTTGTAATTCAGTTTTGGGTCACAGTGTGCAGGTACATAAAAGGTGCTTAATTATTGTAAATTTGACTGGGCTTTGGGTACAAAGGGTGACTATAAATTCACCAATATCCAGAATGCCAGAGCAGGAAAGAAATCTATTCTCTATCCTTCCCATATATCTGTGAGCAAAGCAAAGAGAAAAACTCACAACATTATAGATGCTTTTGAAGGCAAGATGCATTGTGCATAAAAATTCAGGACATTCTGACAACTACAGCAGTTAGTTTAAGATCCCTAAATGTACCTGCTGTTCATAGCAACTGCTGAGTAATGCAAATTCAGCAAAACCAAACCAAAACAAAGCAAAACAAAATAAAACAACAAAAAAAATTCTTTTGTCCTTTAGTTCTCAGAATTTGGAGTTCCTATGAAAATGCACTCAAAAACTTGCTCAGCCTAACCAACTATGTCACAAAGTGCTCACTGGCATGGATACGGGTTTTACTGATTGAGGTGTCATCCAAGTTTGTAGATCATCACTTTGGCCAAATGAAAACATGACAGATTTCTGAACATTAAGAGTAGAAATCAAGCACCTTCTAGATTCTCAAGACTGTACTTCAGCACAATTAAAATCTCATCTTGAAACTTAGTGGCAACATTTAAAAAATCCATGTTAGCCTGTACTTACAGTAGGATCCAGAAGAAACAACTGAAACTCAAGCTTGACCTGATCCCCAAATTCTTAATCCAACAGGAAAAGATGTTATAAGCATCTTTTAATAATAGGGACTCAGAAAAATTAAGTTCCATTGCTGTGAAGGGATCCTCAGTGAGAATAGTACCTACAGATCTACAAAATTTAAAACTTTTAAACATGTTAATTTTACGTTAGTCTAAAAAAATTTGGGTGAAAGTGTGTCTGTGCAGCCCGAATCTCTGTTCTTCAAAATAGCAGGTGAATGGCTGTTCTGAGATGGCCTTGATGAAACTAGGAAGGGGAGAGAAGGGCAAAGGAAGTCACAGAAAGAAGTCATTTCCAGGGGAATATCCCAGCTTTACAGCAAAGCAGGAGACCAAGTCCACATGCATCCGGAAAGCCCAATGTCTGCTACAGTCAACAAAAAAAGAATGAAGGACGAGGGCACACTTTATCAGTTCTCCACAATTCTAAAGATCTTGCCCTAATAGTAAGACTATAGGCTCCTTTCCCTAAGAACTCTGGGAGTTACAGGCCAGGCAGGGCTCTGAATTGGAAGAGAAACTTGAAAAGTTTTCCTGTGAGAGGACAAACCAAACCAACGAGCCAGTGCTGTGCTGGACCTGCAAGGTGGATATGATGCAGCAAACCAAAAACTTGCATGACAACATTGGGAATCATAACTCAGGTTTAAGGTAGGAGTCTGAAACCACTCAACCTTTCTTTTATTTAAGCAGCACAAACTACCCTATGAGCTCTATGATGCTCACTCACAGGCGCATAGCTGTATTTTACCATTGCAAAAAGGAAACTGACATTAAAGGATAGGTTAAGATGAGGTTCTCTAGATTAAAATGTGAATCAGAAAATGTAGATGGGCTAAAACATTCAAAATGAATGATCTGTCAGACAAGTCAGCAGGTATGCAAGAAAAAAGCTAGGGCTGGGCCAGAGCGAAAACCCAAGGGCTGATGCAAGTCTAACTGAGGGCAAGATGAGTGTCCTCACCTGGATACTGAGGACACCTTCCACTGAGCCTGGCAAAAGTACAGTACAATTTTGAAATAATAAGGTCCTCTGGAAAGGAGAGATTCTTAGGGAAACTGACTAGCCAGGTAAGAAATGAGGCTAGAGTTGGAGATAGGTTTTAGTGCAGTTAAGGAGCATCCCAGAGGGAAGAGTAAGAATGCAAGCATATGCTTCATGTCCCAGAATTAACCACTGTATAATAATAGAACACACAGCTATATGCGCTCCCAGGAGAGAAGGAAACTTGCCCTTCATTTTTCCAAATCTATATAAGAGAGGACATCATTCCTAATCTGAAAAATTCAAGGGTGCTCAACCAGTAAAGTCTATGAATATATTTCCAATTCTGAAAAACTCTGAAATCTGGAACACTTCTGGTCCCAAGCATTTCAGGTAAGGGATACTTGACATGCAAATCTAAAGCAATGCTGGGGCTTTGAGATGCATGCAAGAATGATCCTCTGGATGTTTATTTCCAAACTCCAAGAATCCTGAAGATTCCCCCAATAATGAACGGGCTGTGGCAACCTGCACTCCTAGAAGGGATGGAGGAAAATTCACCGCCCTGTCTGTTTTGGTGAACTGAAGATAAAGTTCTCTGTCTTGGGGGGTCAGGGGTGGATGTGGTCCTCTCATGCTCTCCCATTTTGCTGGGAAGAACATAGGCTACTTTAGAATCAAGACTCTCTGCCAACATAGGTTGTATGACTTGAAGTGATCAGACTGGGCACTATTGCCCTAATGCCAGGTCTGACCAGGTCAGACTCTCCCAACTGTACTATCAACAGGTAGGCAAGGGAAGGAAAGGCTCCGACTGCTTTTCAGGTCAGACCCAGGTACAGTGCCAGGGCAGCCTTATCTCCCCAAGAACTGACTCCAGGTATGAGCAAAGGCTTCATGGCAGCCAGGAAGGCTTCACTCAGAAACATAAAAGGCACCTGTCTCACTGAAGAGGTAAGAAGTTACAGGGTTTATCAACACGTGGAGAGTGGCCTGTCCATGCATCGCATTTATCTCTTTTCAACTTTCTTAGTTGTTTTGGAGATTCGATACATCAATGATACAGCTACTACAAGAGTCTCTAAATATACTACGTAGCCAAACAAGAAAAGCATAGACTCGTTATTTGAAAAGCACAACTTACGCAATAATACAACATGGTTTAGTGATATCAACATTGTTCAAGTTACATTAAGGTACAACTTGAAATGAATCTGCCAGATTTCATTCACTTATACACATACAAGCATGTGATATGTGTGAGTACAAAGTGTATGTGAGAATATTTTGAAATATAAGAAATAACCGTGGAAAATTTCAAAAGGAAAAATTACTAAGTTTGCCAAAGTATTACATATTTACATTTACATTATACAAACAGTTACAGGTATAAGAAAACAGAAAGAACCATTTTCTGGTGTTCTTTGAATAGTGGAGCACAGAGAATGTGGAGTTCCAAATCTGATAGTATGCATCCTGTTTATTTGGCTGTGCTGTTGTTTTCACGTGTATTCACATATATGTGTAAGGCAAGTTTTGACGAAAAACAAGGAATCCATATTTGCACAACTGGGAGGGTATGCCCCTCTCAAACCACAACAATGCTACTGCTGTGTGGAGAAATGTGGAGAGAAATGCCTCCTTTAAAATCATATTTTCTTATTCTAAGTGGCAGCAAACTATCTCTGAATTGCCTTTCACTTACAGCATAAGCTTCATCTTGACATTGAAAAATTTACCCTACCTATTCTGTCAGATATGTATTTCAAAATGAAAAGGCCAGCCCTGTATTAGTAATAAATGCCAGCAAACCAAAAAAATCAAAATGGCAAAGTTATGCAGATCTGCCTCTTTAAGCAGTAAATAGGAGATAGGCTAACTTGGACTATCTTTGCATCATATGTCTGCAACTTATAAAGGTCACATATTTAATAGAGAGGAGCATCTGAAAGGCTTCTACAAAGAGTACCAGAAGGCTAAGAAGTCTGGGTGATGAAATGGATAAACACGATTAGATCAAAGGGACACACTGAGACAAAGTCTCCTCCCCCTCTTCTTTTTCTCTCCCCACCACTCACAAGGAAATGTCTTATTACCCACATTTCAAAAGGAGAACCCTGAGAAGCACATTCATCCAGATTGCCCAGGAAATCCTAAAGACGATTGAACACCTGAAATGATGCCCCCCTGGCAAGGTATAAACTTTCCAAACTGTCACCCAGTAAACAAAACCCCAGTTGCCAAGGGGCTCCAGCAGCCCAGCCCAAGGGGCCTCTGGGAAGAGAAAGGAAGGATCCCGCGTTTTTACCTTTGTGTTCGCCGAAGCCTGTTCCCACTCCTCAAATGAGGCAAAGTAAAGTTTGAGAGCACAGTCCAAAAATTGGGGTCAGACATATCCATTTCTTTCTCTCTTCAATTCACTGCGGGTTCAAGGCCATGAGACCAAAACAGGGTGAGGAAAAAAAAAAAGAAACAGTAAAAAAAAAAAAAAAAAAAAGAATCCCAATTATCTCCTCACTCCCTCCAGAGAAAACGTGATGTGAACTGTGATCTCAAGAACAACTTGGAGCATGTCTGAGATTACCCATCCCGTCCTAGCCTTTAATTAATACACAGCCATCTCTCAAAGGTTCAGGAAACTTATTTCCTCTTGGGTTTGCCCTCTCCTAGTGAGCCTTGGCCAGCTATAAACAGTAATTACAAGAGTTTAGCCGTGCGTTCTGTTCAAAATGCTGTCTGTGTGTGATTCAGTCCAAGGTACTTTGTCATCTGTTTGGCAGATACCATTTGCAGCTCCCGCGGGGGGTGGGGAGACTGACTATTTTAAGTCTTTGGTTCCGGGAGGCTGTTGCTTATCAGCAAAACCATTCACATCCGAACATGCCCAGTGCCGAATTTCCTTTTGGTATCTACATACAAGGAAAAGAATTTGAATAGAAAAAGCTCCTCTTGCCCTCCCCTCCTGGAAACAAACGGAAACTTAAAAGCACTTTTAGAAAACTGGCCTATGGGAGGACTTGAACCTGACACCTACATGTACCCTCCCTGGATCCAGCTGAAAGAGGAGGCGGCAGAGCCCCTTCCCACCCCCAGGGAGGACACTCCCCCAAGTGCCTCCCCAACAGTGCCTCACGGGAAAGGGAGCTGAGGCCGGTGTGCCGCGCAGGAGCGGGAGCGGGACAGTGAGCATCCTCCGCCTCCGCTCCCCCATCCCAGAGCCCGAAATGGATCCGTCCCCCAAAATAAATAAATAAATCCAGCTGCTGCTCTGGAACACGCTAGTGTGCTGAGCACACCTGAAGGCTGATCACTGATTCACCACAGGAAGGATCACCATTAAAATGCTCCCAGGGAAGTCCCTAATGACTTTGCAGTGACGCTAGCTATTTGTTGTATAGGAAAAACACACAAACGCGAAGCCACACTCAAGGAAAACCTCAGTAAAACTATATTTATGAGTTTACATCCACTTGATGGATTATCACAGTGCACATGGTGGCATCATGACTGGTAACTACAGATTTAGCTAATGGCCAATCACTAAGTGTAAGGATACTACTTGACATTGATTTAACAAACGCTGGAATTATTTTCCCTTCAAATTAAGTTAGAGGTTGAAAAGAAGGAATGAGAGGGAGGAATGAATCAAAGTTATTGTTATTCATTTTGAAATAAGGCATGGTATTTAAATAATTCCCCCAAACCACAAATGCTTATGTAATAGCATATAAAGGGGGAAAAGTAGAATTTAAATTACTGCTTTAAATCTGGTATGATGTGAGAACAAATAGTAAAAAAAAAATTTTTTTTTTTTAATTCAGGGGAAAAAGAAAGCTCTAAAAAGTGGCTCAGTCCATCCAGCAAATAATATAACAATTCTACTTACAAAAAGAGGAAGGATAAAGAGAAGGGAGGGCAGTGGGCTGAGAAGCAGAGAGGGGGTGAGCATACAGAAGTCTGCTGTGGGGTCCTCGGTAGTTAATTCTTGGGACCCACAGAAATATTTTCACACCAAGGACTCTAAGAGTTTCTGAGAATAATTCTTGTACAGGGCTTTCTTATGCACAGTCTCCCTACATTCTTGTGCAGTCCCCATAGATCCTTGAAATCCTCAGAGATAGAAAAGAATACATTTAAACAGGCTCAGTGTTATTAAGTGACAAACACTTTCCCAGGTATTGAGAGTCTGCACCCATTATTTTTGCCCTATACTAAATCATCTCTTCTTTTTAAAAAGTAGTTTTAGGTACAATCAATCCTCTGTATCCACAGGTTCTGGCTTCAATAATACTCAGACTGAAAATAAAATTATATCAATATCAAACATGTCCTCATTCCCTTAAAATACAAGGTAACAACTATTTATACAGTACTTACATTTTATTAGATAGCATAAATAATCTGGAAATGACTTAAAAGTATATGGATGTGGGTTGGTTATATATAAATACTAAACTTTTTTTTTTTTTTAATGGTATTGGCAAGTGAACCCTGGGCCTCTTAACCACTGAGCCACACCCCCAGACCTTTTTATTTTTTATTTTGAGACAGGGTGTTACTAAGTTGCTTAGGGTTCCCTAAGTTGCTGAGGCTGTCTTTTAACTTGAGATCCTCCTGCCTCAGCCTCCTGAGCCACTGGGATTACAGGTGTGAGCCACCATGCCTGGCTGCACCATTTTCTATAAGGAACTTGAGCACTGTGAATTCCACGGAGGGTTTCTGGAATCAACCCCCCATTCCCACACTACATCTACTCAGGGATAACTGTACAAAAAGATACTTTATAGGCTGACACAAAGATAGACACATACTCCAGAGCAGCATCTCTCCTTATTGACATTTTTGCCTCCATAAATCTTTGGGGAATATTTTTGTACTTTGGAGAATGTTTAGCAGCATCCCTGGCCAGTACCCACTGGATACCAGTAGTGAGAATCAAAAATATCTGCAGACATTATCAAATGTCTCTTGGGAAGCAGACCTCACCCATGGTTGGGAACTATGTAAAGCTCTACCTAAAAGCTCTAAGAAAGATGGTATCTCGGGTTTGAATTCTGGATCAACACCTACTGTGACCTTAGGCAAATCACTTACTCTCTGCCCATTTTCCCCGACTTCAAATAGTAAGACCAACCTCTAAGAAGCTGACAAGCATAAATTCAAATGAGATGACATATACAACCCCCTTCATGCAGTGGCTAGTATACTGCATAGAAATATTGTCAGTATAGAGAAGTTAAGAGAATACTATGCTGAAAGACATAGGCCTGGAGTGGAGGGTACCCCACAATATGCTCTCTGCTCTCCAGGGCCTTGAACATAACTTGACCGGTGTTAATCACACTGTATTATAATTGGCTGTTCACTGCTGACTTCTCTATCAGTGCTGAAGCCTAAAGCCACATTTTATTGATCTCTATATTTCCAGAAACTGACAGCTCCTACTTTGTACAGGCACCTGAAAAGATGCTTCTGAGTGGACACTTCAGATGCCCAACTACCTACTATTTTTCTTAAGATGCATTGAACTGAAACGATCGGTATTAACAGACCAATTGATGTTCTTAAAGAATACTGAATTCTTAACAATCCCATGAGAATATGCTCAGATTCTAAAGACCTTCCCTTACTGACTCATTTTTAACTGGAATGATATTAGTGCTAATATTCTTCAGGTCATAATATGGGTCTAAGAAATGTCACAACCAAACCGGAGGGAAACTCCTTTTGAGTCCTACCTCCCTCTTGAACAGGCAAGCACAAGGAAGAACTTTCTGAGTTCACTTTTAGATTAAGAGGGATAATTACACACTGCAGGCTGCCCAGTGGAGAGCACTCAAGATGGTGAGAGAGGACCTGAAATTGTGCTGTACAAATTATGGGTTGAGGATCTCTGTTGAAAGCAGAGAAAATTTAGGGGATAAGCAATAGCTATCTATGAATACTAAAAGGACTATGTGGAAGAGAGCTTGGATCCAAAGATTTAAAAGGCTGAAACATGGTAAGTTGTTTTTATTTTAATTTTTAAAAAACTTGTTAAAGTTGTAGATGGACACAATACTTTTATTTTATTTATTTATTTTTATGGTGCTGAGGATGGAACCCAGTGCCTCACACATGCTAGGCAAGTGCTCTACCACTGAGCCACAATCCCAGCCCAAGGGCAGATTTCTTATAGGGTGGTTGAATAGACATGAGTTAAAGAAGACACAGTGGCTAGGACTCAAGCTCTGGATGATTTTAAGACGTGATAATTTCTCAACTCTTAGCTTTCTCAATGGTCCCTCTAGAAAAGCCCATGTATTTGCAACTAGAATGAATAAATCAATGACATAAGCCATTTATTTCTTCTCTTGATTGAAAGATGCTTTTCCTGGCCTGTGGGCCTCAAGTGTCATCACTACCCGCACTTCCTGCATTTTAGGAATCTAAGCAAATTCTTAAAGGGTTGGATATGTAGTTTTAGCTACATATAATTTAAAATGTTTGTTTTTTTTTTTTCCTACAGTTAAAAGGCTTGGGAGGATTTGGGTTTTATCCAATGTGAAAATATAAAAGTAGGTTAAAGAGCCCAAGGAGCCACAAATGTACTAGTTGATACAGTGAAAGTGTCTAGTACATTCCCACACTCATTTAAGATAAGAGTAGGTGTGACACTGAAGTGCACCTTGTCTTCTAACCTGTTTGGCTTGATTTGGGAACCTATGATTCAGAAGTTAGTGCAGTCAGTAAACACAAGAATTAAAACTGTCAGAACTACTGACATTTTCCTACAGACAAAATAATTACACAGAAACTAAAGAAACTAAAGAATGGTTTATTTGCAACCACAGCACAACTCTGACTACAGAACTAAGAGGAAAGTGAGCTTACTAGAAATTCTGAAGAACATAGCTGGTCTAGGCCAACATACAGAGTTATTCAGAAAGATTTTCTACTTATTGCACAACAACTAAGCTATACAACAATGGATAAGCTTTGTGATCCAGAGCACTCATTCATTTGTCAGGATGACATTATCGGCCATTGTTTTCTGAGAAAGGTAAACGAAATTGAAAAATAAGCTTGTCAACCTACTGAAATGCTAGCTTAGGAAGAAATGAGTATGAAAGAAACAGTGAAATCCTTCACTGCTCACCCCCCTCCTGTATAGAAAATGTCAGGTCCTCTATACTGACTCGAATCTATTTTTCCACCAGCAGGCCCCTGCCCATTAAGAAGCATTTTTCTCTAGCCCTCTCAACCCTACACAGAGCAGTGTTAAAAGATAATATCCCCAGAGCATTTTTTTGAACCAACACACTATGGGACATGATGTTTTCTGGGGTGGGTATGAGTCTGGGAAGCAGTCAGCTCCCTTTGTAGGATGCTGGAGTGACGTGGCCACATCCAAGATGAAGACACTAACAAGAGTGGGGTTGGTACTGAGTCCCTGCTGACATTCCCCCTGATCCTGACCTGGTCTAGGGATTCAGCTAACTTTGACCTCTTTCCACTCCCATCTTCAGAGCACTTCAATATGGCTTGCAAAGGTGGTCCACACCACGGGTCCACTCTGGTCACCCTCTAACTGCCGTCATGCAGGTTTGAAGACAGGAGTGTAAATGGCATGCCTCCTGCCCTAAATGAGAAAGTCAGGAAATAAAGTTTAAAGTCCAAGATGGAAATGTGAAGAAAGTTGCATATATGAGGAGTAAGTTGAAAGACGTGTCTTCTAATATTTATTAAACAAATTTGTACTCATAATGCTAAAACATGGAAGAAGACAAAAAGATGAATGAAAATGAACTTGTAAGGACAGATGCAAATGCTAAAAACCCAGAGAAAGTTTGCATAAACAGGTTTACATTGTATTTTAAGAAACACTGTGGAACGAGATTTCAATTTCTGAAGTGAATGGATCAAATGAAACAAATAGTTTATTTCTCTTTCCTGATAGCCTGAACCGAGAATTACATGATCCACAAGTATGGAGTGAAGGATAAGGTCCAAGTGGGGAAAGGACAGGATGAAGACCAGCCGGAATGGTCAGAGAAAGCAACATCTTCCTCAGGCATTCTCTGGATCCCAAGAGAAGCAGAGAGGCTCAGAAAGGTTGCAAGAAACTTCACAAAATCTAAGAGGAGAGAATGGGCAGATATATGAAATGAAGGACTTTTTCCTCCCAAAGTAGTGACTCCTTGGCCTGTATGATAAATAAGCAAGAGCAGAACACCAAGCACAGCCCACAGACTGGGAAGGGTATAGGGACAGGCATTCAGAATCACTTCCTGAGAGGATGACCTAATGCCACCTTCTTTCAAACAGGGGAGGGCCCTGGGAAAAGGCCTACAACTCAAAGAAAGCTCCAAGCTGGGAAGAGCAGAACATGCTGCCAGAAACAGCAGAGCACCCTCACAAGGTCGGAGGACTCACCCTATAGGGAGGAGGCTACTGGGAGACAGCCAGAGATGAGTGTTTCTCTACTCTGAATTAGCAGTCTGGAAGATCCATCAATAAACCACATGCTACAATGGCCCCCAGCACAGCAGTGATCCAATTAAGGAGCTGAGAACAACATTTGGAGCTAAATCCCCTCATCTCACAAATAGGAAGCCCTTACATAAATAGGAAGGCTAACTCCTACCCTGCTTTAAGATTGGACTTGTTGCTACTTGTTAAAGGCATTCATTGTTAGGAGCCTACTACCCCCAGTGGATTAGACATATTTCTCCTAGACTCTGCCCCTGACCATTTCTGCATGGAAGGGTTTGGTCACTGTTGTCCAAATCCAAATTTGCTTGCAGATTAGTTCCACTAAGGGCATGAGCTCCTTGAAGGTGGGGGCTACATCTTCTTCATCTTTAAATCCTCAATACCAACATTAGGATGACTGTTAAGACCAGGGTGAAGGGGAAGGAGAGAGAGAAATGATGGCGGGGAGAAGGGTGAGGGGAGTATATAGTGGGAAGAAAAGACTGAGAATGGATTTGTTTCCAGTTAGAAAGGTAAGTGATAACAAAATTTGGGCTAGAAGCTCAATATTTTGAAGACTAACCCTACGTATGTTTTTAAAAGCTTTTTTTTTTTTGTCTATTCAAAAATATAGTTTCATAAGTCCATGAGTCTATTCATCATTAATATACCCTGTACCCTTTAAGTCTATTGTCTCGGTTTTCAAAATGTCAGAAAATAAGGACCACACAGAGGTAACCAGTTATGGGTAGGCATACATATATTACTAGTTATGTATGAAATGCTAAATGCTTTTCGATGGTAACAGTGAACCAGCTATACTAATCCGTGCATTAGACTCTCAGTCTGGAGTTAACTTCAAGGACATGGTGCTTCTTGATCCAGAAGCTTGGGTACAAGGTACATCATTTCTCATACAGTTCCTGAGCATGAATTACAGTGCAATTATAAGAAGTGTCAATTTGGTTTAAGTGGGTCAGTGTGGTTATATTTAGTCCCTTAGTAGCTGACACCAAGGCCTTTCTGTAATACAAGATTAAGGTTAATTTATCAGTTCTTCTTTTCTTGAATATTTTTCCAGGTCAGATAACTAAATTTATGGACAATATTCCACTAAAATGAGAGATAAGAGTTTCCTTCAAAGTACCACTAAGGAACATATACAGACAGGTAGAAACTATATGCTTCTGTAACAGAATTTTATTCCATTTTTAAGGCTGATTCAAATTGTCACAAATTGGGATGACATGTCAGTGAGTGTTACAGTTTAGATATTAAGTGTCCTCCAAATGCTCATGTGTGAGCAATGCAAGAACATTCGGAGGTGAAATGATTGGGTTATGAGAGCCTTAACTCAATCAGTAAGTTAATTCCCTGACAGGGATTAGCTGAGTGGTAACTGAGGCAGGTAGGGCTGGAGGAGGTGGGCATTGGGGGCATGGCTTTGGTGAACTTCTCTCAGTCTCTGCTCCTGATCATGTGAGCCATTTTCCTCCACCAAACTCTTCTGACATGATGTTCTACCTTACCTCTAGCCCTGAGGAATGTGCTCTTAAAAAACTAGGTTGCTTTACTTAATGAAATGAGACCTCTGAAACCATGAGCACACAAACAAACTTTTCCTCCTTAAAACTGTTCTTTGGTCTTTTTTGTCACAGCAGTGAAAAAAGCTAACAGTGAGGACTTGACATTTTTAGCCAGACTTTTTAAGCAAAGGCCACCATGCCCAACTTGCATCATTTTTTTAATCCCCAAGAAAACTTTTTAAAATACAGTAATTCAAAGGGAAATAAATATAATGTCAGCCATGAAAAGTATTTACTCTGCTTATCAGAGAAATGCAATTGTCAATCAAATATCATTTTTACCTTTCTAATTGGCAATGATTTAAAAATGATAATACTGCTGGATGTGATGTAATCCTAGAAGCTTGGGAGGCTGAGGCAGAAGAATAGCAAGTTCAAAGTCAGCCTCAGCAACTTAGTGGGACCCTGTCTCAAAATAAAAAATAAAAAAGGCTGGGGATGTGGCTCAGAGGTTAAGCTTGTACTACTGGGTTCACTCCTTGGTACCAAAAACTACTAAATGTTGGTGAGGGTGGGATATATAAGTACTCTGTACCAACTTTCTAAAAAACAACTTTGAGAATTAACACACATATATGTATATGTCTGTATAGATATATGAGCATACATCTGTGTAGATAAATATGTGCATATATATACACACACACAAAATATACATATCCATATATATATATATATATATATATATATATATATATATATATATCTGAACTATAATTCACAATCTGGAATTTAACCAAAGAACTTAAAGTATACCTTTTTGTACATAAAGGTTTATGGATATAGAAATTAATCACAGAATTCCTTACAATAGCACAATATTGGGGGGTACAAAACAAAGGCAAACCTTCATAAATCCTAAAACAACCATAAAATGGAATTTTATAAAACCAGTAAAGACCATTAAAGTGGGTTGAATAATTAATTCAAAAGATATGCAGGTTCTAAAGATCTTGAGATTGGGAGATTTTCCTAGACTAACTGGGTGGGCCTTAAATGTGGGGCAGAGTGAGATATGAAGGTGACAATATGAAGCTAAAAAATGATGTTATGCTGCTGGTTTTGAACATGGAGGAGCAAGGGGCCAGGAGCCAAGGAATGCAGCTCTAGCATCTAGAGAAGGGGCAAAACAGATCCCACCTCAGTGCTTCTAGAGGGAGCTCAGCTTTATTGAGACCTGAACTTCAGTCTAGTGGAACTGATTTCAGGCCTTTGACCTCTAAGAGAATAAATATGTGCTCTTTTAGGCCACTTAGATTGTCAAAATTTGTTACACTACCATAGGAAACAAAAACATTACTGTTTTAAAAATATGTAATAAGTAGGAAATGCTCCTGAAATTATTTTAAAAATGGAGTATCATGATCTATACTACTTAAAATGTTATATATGATTATACATGAATGAAAATGGAAATAAATTATTTTAGTGAACATCTGTGAGACTATGATTGATTTTATTCTGTACATTTTTTTTACATTTTTGCGTCTAAATTATTTTTAATTCAACAATTTTAATTTCCAGAAGTCAAACATTTGACTAGTCTTGTTATTATGACCTACAAGCTCAAGTTTCTGAGAGTTTTAAAATACTTTGAAGAGTTTATAAAATTAAGGAAGAACATACTTTTACTCTGACATTTTCATAAAATTTGACTGATATTTTTTGACACATGAAATAAAATGCATGAGTAAAAGCTCTATGAGCCTTGAAAATAAATACTAAAATTGCTTTTAAAAAAGGTCTTTCCTACTTGCAGGAATTTTATAATATAAAAATGAAAAATATCTCTGTTTTCTGGACATAAATCTTTACCTGTCTATGGCAAGTGGGCAAATGGGTATTTTCAAAGCTGACTGAGTTATAAATCCATAGAATGCTTTGTTTTTGGTTGAATATATACGTTATTATTTGCAGATTTGTGAGGCTGTGCATTTATATGAGCGGTTTTGAATTCCAGACCCACCCACTTTCCTACATTGTGTTGTAAACTTTCTTCTTTCATTACTTAGAAAAAATAATGTACTTTCAAAAAACTAGGTTGCTTTATTATTAACCAGATGTGTATATAGTGAAAAATGATATTCTTCATTTCAAAGAATTAGTTATTTAATGCACACAACTGATTTTTTTTGAGACTAGAAAATTTAGATTTTACTGTCTTTCCTTAGCTAGGCTGAGAAAACTAGATGGTGGAGGCTAAGTTTATGATTTTACATAAATATTCTTGAACCAATGTGCTGTCCTATATATTATAGAAGACACCCAAATTAATGTTCCTGATAATCAAAATCTTTCAAAACAAAATTCATTCTAGTTAGTAAGAACTGTAACAATGAGACTCAAATCAACCAATATGGTAGACAGATGGGTGATATGAATGAAATGAGAACTGTCTCTTTTAGGGTCCTTAGGAAATAAAATACATACAAAATTATAAAGCATGCTAATACATAATAGATAGAAGAAGAGAAAAAAAAAATCCAGATGCCATCTACACAACAGAAAGAGAAAAGTGAAGATAATAGAGCAAATCCCATTGTATTTATTTATTTTTTAATTTTTTATTTTTTATTTGCTCTTTTTAGATATATATGACTGTAGAGGGTGTTTTGACATATTATACATATGAGGGGTATAACTTATTCTAATTAGGATTCCATTCTTATGGTGGTACATTGATGTCGAGTTTCACTGGCAAATCCCATTTTAAAAGAACAAAATATACCAGTTTGGAAAACTGGAAAATGGAAGAAGAAACAAAGTAGTAGTAAATGGGTAAAAGCTTTCACTGTATATAAAATTACAAAATAATAACAGATTTGCATTCCCCCCCATTAACTAAACTCTTAATGGCTTCCATTATTTCTTAACTGTATTAATGTAGTTCTCCTGCTTCTCAGTGCTCCCCACTGTCAATGTGAAACCATTGTTCCAAAACTGCCCAGCTCTAAAATATGCATATGATCCTATCACTCACCCATGAAATAAAGTTCAATGGCTCCCTACTGTTAAGCAGCAGTGCTTCTCCAAGTATGATTTCTATTTTACCATCACTGAATCATCTGGAATACTTGTTAGAAATGCATATGGGTGGGGGGTCTTCTCCACACCCATTGATCCAAGAATTTGGGGAGTGAAGCTTAGGAATCTGCATTCTACTGAACTGTCCAGGTGATTCTTAATGCACATCAAAGTTTGAGAGGCACTTCAGAGGAAAATTAAAATATCTTTATTTAAATGGAATACTTTATGATGCAGTACCTTGTTATCTCTCAAGCCTCATCCTTTGACATGTGTCCCCTGTGGTTTATGCTCCAATAATAGTAAAATATGTGCTTGTCAGAAATATTGAATTACTTTAAGCTCCCCAGATACTGTAAGCTTTGCCACACCTCATTGCCTTTGCACATCCTGTTCCCTGTTCCTAGGATTTCCATCTCCTCTGCTTGGAAAACTTCTGCTCATCTTTCAAGTGTGAGCTGTAAGGTCACCTCTCTAGCAAAGTTTGCCTGACTTTTTCCTGCACACGTAAGTGGTTTTCTCCTGGCTCCTCAAGGAGTTTTATATGCATGTCTCTTTTCTAGCAAAAGTTCAACTACGGCATGATGGTGTGTTTATTGGTCTAATTCCCCAGTAGGCTTGAAGCTTTCCAAGTACAAGGACAGATTCTACTCATCTGTGTACATCTCCATATACAAAGTAGATACTTAGCAGAATGAAAGAATATACACACATCATTTTCTATGCTTAGTTAAAAAACAAAAGAAACCCATTAATTATTTCTCCAATTCTACATGTAAGCCCTAAAAGAATGCTTCCAAAACCATGTTGTCTTTCGTCAATCACTTGGATCGGTTTTTCTTTTAAAGCACTGTCATTATTGACAATCTTCATAAGGAGTAATAAAAAGAAAAAAATTTAGGTCCATGATATTTAAGCAAATTTTAATAGTTTATTAAAAAATGAACCAAAGACATTAGTAGCTTTTTATTTACCCTCACAATAACTCAGAATGAAATAAAGCATTATTTTGTCTCCCTGAATAGATGAATAAAAACTAATTCAGGCAGGGTGATCCTTTTCCAAGGATGGGAACTCGATCTTGCTGGGAACTTGATCAACACACCACCACCCATAGCAGAGAACAGATGAGAACTAAGAGTGCCACATCACTAGAGTTTGAGGTTTGCAATTTTGCTGGGTAGCACCTCACAGCTAGGGTTTCCTAGCTCACATATGTCAGTTTCCATGGTGAAATCTTCCACGCTATTTAGGAGGAGTTGCACAGATGAACAGACTTCAGATCAGCTGATTTGAGCAATGTTTGACAATCAGGCACCTCTGCCCATTTCTCCTAGCATACTTTGTACTCTTTAGCAAATGCCAATTGCTATATTCTTGTTCTTGCTCTTATTCCATAGACAACTAACCCCACCTAAGGTTTTCACTAAGAATTAATGTTGCAGTTGACCATGTTGAAGATGTGACCAACTGGGTTTCCATTTAAGAGAGCATTGGATATTTCAGAGGAAAGTACAAGCTGTAGGCAATAGGAAGAGTCCACCCACAACTATGGAAGTCTGAATTTATCAGAGAAGCTGCCAATCAGAACTTGGAGGCAGGCTTCAAAAATAGGGGTGACTGATGCTCCATTTCCTCACCCCATTTCATCAGAGAAAAACAGATGTGAAGATGCAGAACACTGAAAAGGTTATTAGCCCCCTGATGAAGACACTACTGACTTTTATTTTCCTCAAAGTTATCAAGGGTAAATGACCTATGTACTAATTACGCAGTCACTAAAAATGACCATACAATAGCATGACAACATATTCCATGAAAAATAGAAAAAAGCACACCTTTGCTGATTGCAGTCATTTTGATCATAAGTGCCCACAAAAAAATATTTGTAGGCTTTGTGGAAAGCAAACAATTCATGCCAGGTGATTTTTTATTATTTCATTTAAGCTATTGCTTTAATATGTATTAAAATATTATGTTTTTAAAGCTGTTTCCTAGTCTATAGTAAGTCACTCCATGATTATATCAACTGCTAACTCATCTTCCCTGAGGCAACTCCAACTGCTCTCAAATAATACTGATTAATGCAAAACACACAGAAAAAGCAGAGGCCCAGGTTGTCCTCAGGTAACAACTTAGGGAGAGACAACCTTCAATTGTTAATGAACACTAGACTATAAATTGCCAGCAGCTAAAAGATAATCATCATTTAATGTCTTGAGTATTATCAGATATAACTGTCAAAGTCCTTTCTCTCCCCTTTCAAAATAATTATTTCTTCTATTTATACTTTTAAGTGTCTAGTACTACAGTTTTAAAAACATCACTACAGGATTCTTAGCTCAGAAAGATTGAGTAATTCTCTTCCAGAAATGGCACTAGATGCATTTCAGTGAATGGTCAGTTATCTGTACTGTACCTTAGTCCATTTTCTGTTGCTATAACAAATTACCTGAGGCTGGATACTTTGTAAAGAAAAGTCTTTCTTAGCAAACAATTCTGGAGATCAAGAGCATGGCATCAGCTTCTGCTCAGCTCTGGTGAAGGCCATAAGACTACATCACGACAGAGCTGATGCCATCACGGTAGGAGTGCATGCAAGAAGGAGGGTCACATGTAAGACAGAAAACACAAGAGAGGCAAGAGCCAAGTTTATTATTTTTATAACAATCCACTCTCACAGGAACTAACCAGGGTCCCATGAGAATCACATTAATCCTTTCCAAGGGCTATGTTCCCAGTGACCTAACCATCTTCACCTCTTAAAGGATCTACCAGGTCCTAATATCCCCATGCCGAGGACCAAGTTTCTAGCACATGAATTTTGGGCACAAACTCAAGTCATATCCAGACCATAACAAGTAGCTAAAACTTATTAAAGGTATTGTTTGTTGCATTCAGATGTATTAGAAAGTAAAGACAGCTGCACGCAACAGAGGTCTGGACCAGTAAACCAGTTCAGAAAGGCTGTTTCAAATGAGTTTTAGACATAGACAGGTAAGGGAAGTTCTGGGTGGGTCTAATACCCATCTGTCAACATGTGACCAATGGGTCACACCTGTCAGTTAACGTGCTAAGTATCCAAAGACCAACAATTTTCTAGAAGGGGAAAAGAAGTTTTGCAGCATCTTTTAAATATGAGACATACCACATATTTCTGACTTTTTCAGTGTGGAACACTCCAAGGGAAGCAAATCAAAGAACATGTGTGAAACAATGAACAGATGAACAGACCAGAGGATGCAATCCTGACAGCCAATTTTTTCTAGCTGCACAGTAAGTATCAGAAGAATGTCTCATTCCTGGAGACTCTGTAATATCCTTTTTCTCCTGCCCCATTGATACCACAGGGTGAATTAGGGTACAAATTCTTCTTTGGGTGAGGAAGCAATTTAAGATCCTCTATTCTTAAAGAATCACTATACTTTGAGAAGATTTCACCAAAACAATTTGGAACCATGCTTTTTATTTTTATTTTATTTTTTTTTTAATTCTAAGAATCAGCACTTCAGGAGGGAATAAGTAAATTAATAACATACTGTTCTCCCAGAAATAGTCCAGTAAATAAAACCGTAGTATTTGTTTCTCCCAATGAAATCACATCTAATCTACCTGTCACATTCCAGGAAACTCTGGAATAGATTCATACCTGGAAGTTTATGAGTCCAGTTGAGAAACTTAAGAAAAAGTCTCATAGAGAAATATGAGAGATGAAGTAATACAGAGTAGCCACGCGGCTCTTGAAATTTGAACGTGAAACTGTCTTAATAAATAGGATATACTTCTAACTGAGGTTTATTGTCAATTTCAAAACAAAACTAGTCGTTTCCACAGCTGTATAAAAATTTTTTGAAAAGAGGACATTTTAAAATTTCATTGACCAAAGAGAACAATAAAGCATGACTAATAAAAATGCACTGGTAATCCATAAATTTCATCTCATGAAATTGTTTTAACTTCTTGCCACACTGAATCTCCCATAGAGTTGGCAAACTGTAAGTCTCAGTCTTACTTCCTCTGTGTCTCCCCATGAAACCCGAGAGGACTTGCTGCAGGGTACAGAAGTGTCCTGAGGTAGAGGGTGAGAATAAAGCTAAAAGAGGAAAATTCTCAGTCAGATTTAGAATTTCTGGTCTCTAAATACTCTGGCACTGATTGCAAATTCACAAAAATTTAATGAAAATAAAATACAGAATATAAATATTTTATAGAACAAAATATTGCTAAAAATCTATCATATTCCTTTATTTTAGAAAAAAAAAAAACATGTTTTCTTTTTCCTTAGTTGAAAAAATTGGGACTAATGTGGCTGTTTTTTATTGTATTCTTGGAAATCCCCTTTAAAAGTTTATCTGAAACTATACTTCTTTCCCTAAGGGAGCTGGTTTCAAAATGTCAGTGAGGAAAAAAATAAAACAATAATGCTACACCACATAAAACAGGATTTCCACAGGACTGTTCTTGTTTGTGACATGGGTTTTGATCAAACTGCCACTCCTGTGCTGCTAGTTAAGCCTCAGTTCCCAAATACCACAGCTCGGCCCAATTTGCTTCCATCAATCCTGGGCTGCCACAGAATTTACTGAGACAGTGAGGCCTTCAGCTGGTCAGGGACAAGCAGCTCTCCAGATGTTCAACTCTGCTATTTTTGAAGTCTGGATAGAAATTGACTTCTTAAGGGAAAATAAAGAGCCTAAACCAGATTATGAGAAGGAGTCAGGAGGAGGGGCAGATTCAGTATAAAAAAACGCTTCTGAGACAGAGGAAAGATGCAGAATCCAGGGCCATTTATAAACATTGAGGTCCTAGGATGCCCCATCAGACATCCTGTCAAGCATTTTACAATATACCAACATCTCACATCAAAGATGTTTTTCCTGTAAAACATGTTGGAAGTATTTTATATTTCTGCTCCACATCTTAGCAAATCCTCACACACCCTTGTGAATTCTTATAAAGTGCAAAGATCTAAAATAGAAATTGTTTGCAAATATAATGTTTTGTGGGTGTACATGTCTCTTCATGCTTAAGGATCTGGGTATGTATGGAGAGGCAGTATGGTATAGTATCAGAGAAGACAGATTTTGGAGCCACTGCTTGGTTTATAATTACAGCAACAGTACTCACTATTGCAGTGTTCTTGGGTGAGTTACTTAACCTCTCATGACCTAGTTTCCTTTTCTATAAAGTGGGAATAATAGGACTTTTCTCAAAGGACTGTTGCTAGGATTGTGTTAATTTTTTAAGTGTTTACAATAGTGCCAGATATTCTAGAAATGGTGGTCATGCCATTGGCATTTCATACTTAATGGACAAAATAGTTTTGGAAGAATCACTCATTTTCCCAGCAAAAGTGCTTATCGTTGGGAGTTGTCCTTAAGGAATTGGATGGAGAGAGCCATGTACCCAGTCATAGAACAATATCTTGAATTCTACTTTTTTCTTCCTAACAATTCATCTATAGGAGAGGAGCAGGGGTGATCCTAAGGCTAGGAATAATCTCTTCCAGGTTAAGGGCAGTTAAAGTCAAAGCAATTAAGCACCTCTTCTTTCCCCAGAATAAATTCTAAAGTCATTTCCCTCTATTGGCCAAGGTGTACAATTACAACAGTGATTCTTTGGATCTGTTGTAATAGAAATAATTTGGAAGACGGTAAATGTAAGTGAAAAGTCAATTTTATGCCAGTGGGGAGCAAGGAACAGAATAACAAACCATTGAGATTTTGAAAAATAAAGCAATATTAAACATTTTCACTCTGTCATAAATTATTAACCTGAGCATCACAAAAAAAGCAACCTTAATTACATGCGACCTCATTTGAAGTATTTAGTACTTACTTGGGTGTTCTCTAAGTATAGTCAGTGCAGCCCACATGATAAATAGCTTTTTGTTCCCCTAAGTTTTTTAATGGATGGGGCTCATTAGTTTACATAATCATCCCTAAAACTAGGACAGCGCTCCCACTGTTGCTCTGCAGTAAAATATTAATCCTACCAAACCAAATATTTGACATGATCTGTTGGCTTTGGAGTGTTTTCCCTAAACCATTAACTTCTCAGAGGTATGAGGTGGCAAAAAAGAAAAAAAGAAAAATACCCTATTTTTCATTACAGTTTTATTACATAAGGAATATATTTCAAAGAGAACCGAGTTTTTTTGAAGTGTATCCAACTCATTTTTTAGCAATGTATATCCTAAGCTAGCTCTTCAAAAAAGTTCTGATTTTAAACAAACACTGCACACGATTCCTCAGCATCCAAATAGGCTACGCACTGAGGAAGGAAGGTTATAGCAAATATGCTTTAAGGCTGGCTCATTTCTCACATATAAAGTCACTTAAGAAGGCTAAGAAAATGTAATTTCCTAGACAGGAGATCTTCCTAAAACAAGATTCTCTTGTTTCTTTCACAGAAACTTTATATATACATATTTGGCTCAGGAAAAACAAACAAATAACAAAACCTTAAGTAAAAATATGCCCATTAAAAAGTATGTTTTCTTCTTTCATGCTATTAAATATACAGGATTCAAGGAACATTTGCTCTCATGCATGTGTGGCCATGAAGAATCTAATAAATCCATGTAACCATACTCCTGTAAGACACCAAGGTGCTCCGGAGCAGATTCATTCACATGTGTATGTTGGTGACATAAAGTGAGTTGCTGACAAGGAAGGAATGTGAGTTTCAGGCATGCTTCACTTGATGTGTGGGCAATTCACCCAGGGGGTGATATTTTCTCAACATTTGAGCACACAGGGCTAGAAATAAACAGGTGGAAAGACACATTTTGAATTTTCTTTCTACAGTAAAGATCAATTACTTATCTGTTTAAAAACCTATGGATCCTACTGCCTACAAAAACAGAGCCCATCTTGATCTTGGTCTCCTTTTTCCAGTCTGGACACTTTGTTTCTTTTGTCACCCACCCCTTCCCCATCAGGTGCTCCCAACCCAGCTGCCCCTGCTGTGCCCTCTGCATGCCTTCTCTTCTAGAACCTCTTCTCCTGATTCTCATCTTTTCATCCCTCTACACCCTGTTGAAACTGAATCAGAAAGAATTAACCCTCCCTCCTCAGGGCTGGTTATTATATTAGAGCTAACTGCTTTCTCATATTAGAGTTAAGTGCTTTGGTGTCTGGCTTCCCAGAGGGAAGGTAGGTCACAGGTAACCCAGCCTCCACTGCAGGGTCATAAGGGCCATCGGCATGTGTTGGTAGGATGAAAGAGCAGTTCTACAAGGTGTGCCTACATGTAGGTGACTTGGAATCTTTTTCAGAAGTAGATGGGATGCAAGAAACAAATGAAGCTGAGGCCTCTGCTACTGCTTATTGGGGTTTTTGCTACCATGCTAAACACTGCTGGCTTTTTTTCTCCTCAATGATACAGGAAAAGTAGTCACACATATGGAAACAAATTTCACCTTACCTGCTTTGTTTTTATCCCTCCTCTACATATCACCACTTACTCCACATACCCAGTTCTTATCTTTCCTCCAAGATGGGCCTCCTGTCTTACCTATTCCCAAGGCCTTTTGCAATTACAGACATGCACAGGCAGGTTATAAGTTGAAGGAAAAGAAACAGATAAGTTCTAAAATCATTCCATGCCTATTGCTCACATAAAGCTAGAACCAAACACAAAACTGATTTGGTAACAGGGAAGGGGAAAACATCAAAAGGGATCATTCTCAGGTATCTTTCAATGACCAAGAGCCTCAGTTGCCCAAGAGAAATATCTAGGGCCCTCCAGCTATTGGTACCATAAGGGCTGCTGCCCTTCTGATTGAAGTCTTTCCCTAGCACCTACATTCTAGCTTCCTTCTACCTCTCCCCTGTCAGCTTCTCCTTCTAAAAGGTCCTTTAGCTCATGGCCTATGCACAGACTGGCACTAACCTTTCAGTGTCACTCTATCCAGGGGCCAGGCTCCTGCTTAAAACTCCTTCTTCTTGCTGCTTCTGTGAAGCCATTTGCCTGATCTTACTCCTATCCCCTGAACACCTCTCCTCCATCTGACATTTAATATGTAGGGTCTCAGGAGTCTGTCCTAGAGCCATTTCTTGCTAGCTACCTTCATCTTGTCCCCTGGCCCTCCTGTCCGAAAAGTCTCCACTTTATTTCTCCATACCTAACTGTTCCTTGGAATTCCAGACTTGACATGGCCATCATATAAGCATCTCAGATTTAACATTAAAGAAAACATGCTCTTGATCTCCTTCCACAAGCCTCTCCTTAGGTTTCCCTACCTCGATATTGCAGAACCACCATCCTCTATTACTCCAGCAGACACCCAGGAGCCATCCTTGATGTCATACTTTCCCTTGATACCCTATACCCTGGCAAGTCCTGAGCATCCTCCCTTCAGACACAGTCAGAACCCATGTACCCCTCCCCACGTCACCACCCCCTCTAGTCCAAGCCAGGGTAACTCTCACCAAGAAGACTTCTTGAGCTCAGTTCATCTTCTACACAGTAAGAAAGGTAATTCTGAAAAGGCAAGCCACGTAGTTCCCCTACTTATCCAAGTGCTTCCCATCATGCTTACAGGAAAACCTAGCCTGCTCACCCTGATTTATGACCTCCTGCCTGCCCACCTTGTCCACACTCCCTTCCTGAGCCCATGCTGGTCTTCTGCAAGTTGCTCTTGCTTCTGGTCACTATTCTCTCAGAAAGAAAAAAGTCAACAGACTCACCTATTTTATTTCTCTGCAGATCACTGGTCACTCTCCATGGTTTTCCTAGTTTGTTTATGGCACATCCTTGTCACCAAATTGCTGCATGCCACTAGGATATAAGCTCCAGGAGAGCAGAGACTTCTCTATCTTGTTCAGCCTAGGACATAGCCTAGGTGGTAGCAGATGTTCAAAAACACTTGTTGAAATGAAGGTTGTATGAGTGAAGGACAGTCTCGGTGCCTTAGCTCTCCCATGTCATCTCTAAACACCTTCTGTCAAAAGATTTTGAATTGCCCAAGACTCTGCCCTCCATCCTCCCCCACTTAGGTTCATGCTACTTCACACTGTAACCTCCATTATCCGATGTCATGGGTAACATCTTTGTACTTTCCCAGGATTTCATCTCTAAGAAGACTTTGGAGAAGGCCTGCCACAAGAATAAACCCTGTCAATAAATCACAATACTGCATAAGAAAATAACTAAATCACGACATTCTACCTAAAGAACTGAATCACAACACTACATAAGATTACTCCCCAGCCTCATCATCAGTGTTATAACAACTGTTCACTAAGTATCTTTCTGTGTCTCATCCTTACTTCCCCATTGTATGGATGAGAAAACTGTGGTTCAGAGTTTTGCAAATAGCCCCAAGTCTCTTTCAGCAAGTGACAAAGCAACAGATGATAAAGTCGTTTGGTTAAAGGTCTCAGACAGGGGTCAAGGGATATTGAATTGAATTGCTTCCCATTCACCTTCATAGCAGCATCCCAAACACCAGCTTCTGTCAAAATTATGGGGATGATAAGATCCAAAGGCACACAAGCAGATTTCTAAAACAAAGCCATCTGTGATAATGGAGAACCTTAGACATGAGTGATATCAAGCCCCCAAAGCTAAATCCATGCCCCAATTTTATCAGGAATCTCACCTACATGTGCTGCCTGGAGCAGAAACTGACCACTAAAGACATTTCATACCTCTTAGTGAAGAAGCTACACATGAGTATGAAGTACATAAGACATGCTCACTCAAAGTAAAGGGCAGGAACTTTAGACCATTTTCCTCCATGCAATGAAGTCAGCTAGACACACACAAAGCAATACTCACCAATAAGCTCACAAAACAAATCAAAAAGAAAATCAT
Source organism: Sciurus vulgaris (assembly GCF_902686455.1). NCBI lineage: Eukaryota > Metazoa > Chordata > Mammalia > Rodentia > Sciuridae > Sciurus > Sciurus vulgaris. The sequence continues at coordinate 116,746,659 of NC_136466.1, forward strand.
ATAAACACTACATTCTCAATAAAACTACAACTCTGTCAAATAGGGTAGCATTCCTAGATGTATATTTTAGATTGACATTAAAACTAAATCTGACTAGAAAGTGAATCCTGTGTAGTCAAACAAATTAATCACCAGTAAAAAGGCAAAACACTCCTATAGTGGTTTGCAGGCTGGCAAACTCCTTTGAACAAATTGCAGGTAGGCACTTTAATGAGGGAGAAAATATGAGCTAACATAACTGTGGTCCAGTCAGTTCCTACAGGAGGAAATGCGCATTAACTGATGTGCTGATATCTGCTGCCAAAATAGCAGCCAGGGAGAACTACAGGCTGTCAAAGCAAGATGCTGTTATTTAGCCAAGGCGGCCCAGGGTTTGGGCTTAGCTGCAATATGACATTCTCAAGGGAAGCATGAGTTTTGTTTCTAATGTTGGCTCTTTAAGTGACTTTTATTGATACCATTTTTTTTTTTAGAACTCACTAGTTCTCCCTGACTACCAACAGGAGATTCCAACGCTGTCATTATGGCCTCAGATACACACACCTTGACAAATAATAGAAACTTCCTGTCATCCTTAAACACTCTTCTATGGCTACTTAATAAATAGGTAGCCATATCCAGACACATTCATAGCACTTGAGTACCTCTCTAAGTGACCCTCCACATCAGTGAGACACTTCACCAAATCTTCAGTAGAATCCACGTCAGTCTCCTGACATAAAGGAAGTCAAAGGCCAGCACACCCTTTCACACACAGTGATGCCCACGGTTCAGAATGAAATAAGGCTACTGGTGTTAAGGGTGAGGGCAGATTTTTTTTCCTACCAAAAGCTGAGATGTGCAGGGCCATTACCAGATCCTGGCCCTGATACTCTTGTTTGTGAGACTCTAAGACAAGTTACTTAATCTCTGTAAATCCCAACTTCCATGCTTTAAAATGGAAAACATCATCACAAAACTCTATTCTACCTATTCTCTCAAAGATGAGACCTCAAATCACTTTGGGGCTGTCTCAAACACGATAAACAAATAAATAATGGCAAAAAAAGTTCAAGTAAACAGCAAGAATGACCTTGTTGGGCTTTCATGAGGATCAAATTGAGAGTTGGTATGTGAGAAGAGTTCCTCAATTGGAGAGCACTTCACAATTACAGAGCCAAATTGATCTTGGCAGACAGCTGGAGTTTTTCCTGCTGCCTAGGAGCAATGCCTCTATACAACCCTCAGAACCAAATTGGGTCAGAGAGTCTCTTGAAAAATGAAATCCCAAATTTCAATAGGGCAAAATAAGCCTGGCCCTGGCCTGCATTCTCTGTCAACTGTCCAAATCAATTCCTGGGGTGAAGGAACACAAGCATTTCATACACAGCTAAGTAGGAATGGCTTCTAGAACTATCCGAGACTTCCGGATGACAGCTTTGAAAATGAATATAGAGACTTTTACTACTGTTAGAATTTCTCGGGCTTCTTACTAGCATGACAGTGCATTTGGGAAAACATTTTCTTTGGCAAATCTATGGCACAGGTGCTAAGCCCCATCCCTACTGTTGCAACGCTAAGTACTGCTGATTATGTATCTCCTCTTCAGTCACTAAGTCCCAGATGGAGACTCAGAATCCTTCTCAACACAGTTTTTATAAAATAGTCAAGAAGAAAACTACTTCCTAGTATTAGCAATCCCCAGAATAATAAGCATTGGATTTACAGTCATATGTCTTTCCAAAACAACAATTTCTACTTTGAGTCGATAATTTCCAATAAAAAAAAATCAATATAAAAAAATCCACCCAATCAATATATTCACCTATTTTAGGTTCTGTTTTATAAGTAACTCACACTAGGCTTAATAATGAGCAAAGCAACTCAAAGTCACACATTCTACTATGCTATAAGGAACACGGAAAAGGCCAGAGGTTGCAACGTTTTGCTTTAAAAATATTTGTGCCAAGTGTTCTTTCCCATACCCAATTACACAGAGTTTTGGGGTCTCAGTCCAGAACTATTTTTCGTTAATATATTCTTTGTTCCTTCTTGAGCAAAGCAAAGCAAAACAAAACAAACCATTGGCCTGGCCAGCAGATACCCTTGCAGTCCTCCTCCTTGTGTGAGAGAAGACTTATTTCTGTTAGAATTCCTCAGGCTTAATGCCAGCATCTAAAACAGGCAGATTTCTTCTCCATTCAACCAGAATACCTGTACTTTCTAAGACCAGCCGGAGCATTCATTCCAGACCTGTAGGTTACTGAGCAAAAATATGTTGGGAAAAGTTATATTTGAAAGACAAAGAGACACACTAAGCACACATTTCTTTCAGTTCTAGTCCTTTATTAATTAAGTCATTGCTAGACAGCAATATGCTTACAACAAATGCAGAATGTTCACTCTTCAATGAACCATAATAAACAGGACTCATAAGATACTTTCACCCTTTTTGCTGAACATGTAAGGTTATCAGCCATCCCCTTAAATGTTCATCATAAAATCTCAAATCAAGAAAAGATACAGAGCTTCAAAAACAAAACATTCTTTTTAGTTAGAGGGACCAATACTTGATCTTTGCCTTGACTATCAGGAAACTTGTAGTTAAATCTAGACCTCGATTACATTAGTAATCCTATTCAAATATCACACATAAGTCACACATAAAAGCATTGTGGGTAAAGTTTGAGTTTTTTTTTTTTCTTATCTTGAACTAATTTGATACACATATTTTCATTGTAAACCATCCCAACCCTTTTTCCAAAGGACATGGATATAAATTATGATGAACAGCCAAATGAAGGTGGCATCATCAATCTAGAGTCATGGCTGCCGCTGGCTATTCTTGCCAGACCATGCTTGACACCTAGGGCCCTTACCTCTGCCAGACTGCACATGTGAGGTTCTATTAAGAGATAGGCATCACATTAAGAGATGTGATTCAGAAGTGATGGTGTAGGTCTTGCCATCCAAATAGAATTTCACATCCAGCAAGTCACTGGAAGTTAGAAAGTTATCTATCTATTCCTCCTCAAAAGATTTATTCACATAAAAATTATACCATCATAGTGGTACATGATGATGATTTTTCCCTTGATAAATTAAAGATGACAACATTCAGAAATATTCTGCACAATGAAGTCAGATGCATATAACTGCCTGCCTGGTAATCTTCAGACTGTTCTAAGTGAAGTGTGTAACCATACACATGTGCATTCATGTACTCTTAATGGCTTTGCAAGTGGCAGTGCTAGCAGAGCTTTAACTACCGTTTCTCACCGAGTTTAATGGCATTCTCAATGTCTGCAGAGCACCTACAGGTGATTAAATCATTGTTAGAACATTCAATATCTCAGGTGTAGAAAGGATCACAAAAACAAGTTCATTTGGTCTCTTGACAATCAACCTGAGGTGTTAACAGCCTTCAATTCCACGGGGCCCAGGTTAGCTCAGCAGCCCAATCACAGAAGTAAAAGAAGAAAAATGTGTCCCTGTTCCCATAATCAGAGACCCTTCCCAGGCTTTTAGGCATCTCTATGGGAACTGGAGAGCAGAGTCTCACACTGGAACTTAAGCCACTCAATGAGTTTTTCTTCAGATGAGAACACAAGTCTTACTCCCTGGGTATCTTATTCAGCTGGTTCCTGTTCCTAGAACCACAGTGTTTCCCTGAGGTCAGTCCCCAATACCAGGACTGTGGAGCAAGGTGGATTTGGCACAGCTTCTGCCTCCTGACTCCCTATTTGAAAGAGGCCTTTCAATCTGCCGATTCCCTCACTCCTTCATCCACACTAGACATGAAGTCCTGCGCACCCTCCCAGGCTCTGCTGGGCCTTCCTACTTTCTACATGGCTGTCAGACCATCATTTTCAAAGCTCCACCAGCAAACACACCTAAAAGGGAAAACATTATCTCCCAAATTAATTTCTATTCTTTAAAAAAATTTTAGATGTAGATGGACATAATAGCTTTATTTTATTTATCTTTATTTTTATGTGGTGCTGGGGATTGAACCCAGTGCCTCACATGTGCTAGGCAAGAGCTGAACCATGAGCTACAACCCAGCCCCTCATCCTTACTCATAAGATACCACAATTCTACCAGGCTAATGCCCCCACTTCCCACTTCAGCAGGTTCTGTTAGCTCCTATTTTCTAACACATTTTGAGTTCCTTTCTCTTCTCGATGCAGTCTTCCTCGTAGAGTTCTTTCTCATTTCTTTTCTGCTCTCTCCTTTCTCCACTCAATCTTACCATGCTTTTCCAGGGCAGGAATTCCACTCAAATACATCTTTACCATTCCACTTTCCTGACTGAAAGCCTACAGACCTACACCAGAAATGTTAAACTCAAGACTGGCATCTGAGATGCTCTACATAATCTACTCCCAACCTTACTCTTCCATGAAAATGCCTCTCTCTACTCTCTGGCTCTATGTAAATTCTCCAGCAAGCTGGCTTGTTCATCCCTGAGCATGTCCCCACCATTCCTTTGATTTCTGCTCCTCTGTTCATCTCCAATGACCTTCTCTCCTCCTTTCCATTTTGACCCTAAACAAGCTTCACAGTCAAGTTCAAATCCTGTTCCTCCATTCCTGTATTCTCTGACTATACCACTCATGTGGCATTCATAATATAACTCTGCACATTTTATTTTTTTCAAGTATTTAGGCATAACTAAACAATTACTTAAAATCAAATTAAGTTCCTATAAAATAAGAATCCCTTCCTTTCTTGGTATTTCTCCTGCAACAACCTAATCAGGGTCCATTATATTTACAGATTAATTGACGTGTTGCAACTTACAAGTCCTTTTAAGACAGTCTTGGCTTCCAAAGGAATGATTTTAAACCACAGAATATGCTGAATGGTGCATTTTAGGTGCTTATCTCTTTCAGTAGTTGCTAGTCTTATTACAACTCATTCAAAATTCTACCCAAACTTGAACATGCTTAAGAAGCTGTGTGACTACTGAAGGGAAGAGGAGGATGCAGGAGTTCATTTCACTAACTGGAAATATTATTTGTGATATTAGTATATTATTAAAATGATATACTACACACAAGAATTTCAAAGTATATCCTTTCTTATGTTCATTCACAAATTCACAAATTTGTGCATGTAACAAAATAGTGTCTTAAAATAAGAAACGAATGTAAAACTTTATGTGCTTTTACAGCAATATTATGTTAGGCAATTGATTCTTCACCGGGGGAGGGGGGGACCACGACTTTGAAGCTCCAAAGAAGCAGAAAATAGAAATGAAAATGCTTTAGGTTCTAAGTTCTGAGTTCAAATCCTTTGCAATCATTACTATTTTCTCAAGATGCTACTGGAATATAAAAATTACAGCCAGAACTGACAAAAATAAAATAAAAAATACATGTTCAACCACAGTCTTTTAGCCTTGTTTTCACAAAACAATACAGCATCACATGGAATTTCATTTACTTCTTTAACTGTAATAATGTATAATCTTTTTTCCTTTTGCACAGAAACTATGGTCATTTCAATTCAAGAGTACAACCTGATGGAGACACCAACATACAGAACAATGAGTCATACCTGTGAAGCTACAATGAGGAACCTGAGCCAAACACTGTTGATAGGCTGAATGAACAGTCATGCTTACAGGCAGTCATATTTTTTCCCCAAACATACACAAATGCTATTGTGATCAATAAAATATATTTTTTAAGTATTCTGAAATTCATGGAAACTTTCTGTATTTTCCCAATCAAAAGATACACCCAATCAAGACATCACTTTGGGGTGTTCTAAAAAAAATTCTGACGTTAACAAGGTCAATTCTCAAAAGCGAGACCATCTATATTAGATTTGCCACAGAGGGTGTGGGCATGGATTTCCATGACTTTGTTTAATATCTCTCTCAGTCCTCTGCTCTCTGTGCAACATCTATAAACTTTAGCTCCTTTTAGGCCTCCAGTTACATTGACAGAAGAATACAGATGCAAAGGAACTGAAAATGGTAATCACTGGCTCCTAAGAGTGGTAAAGGGAGTTGTCCATGCTCTATTTCATCTTACACTGAGCTGGCAGATAGGATGGATAAATCCAAGCACCTTATAATCATCACACCCCACATGTTCAGATCCACACTTGGGGGCAAGATAACTGCCCAGATCCTCCAGCCAGAGGCCACATTTTAGGGAGCCTCTACCCTGTCCACTAGCTGGAGGAGAGGACCCTGCCGAGGCCCTCAGAGTAAACACCTTGCTCTTTTCTGCAACTGTGCAGGCAGAGGACACAGCATGGGACTATTGTCTCCATACTTCTTCTAGCACACAGTCATACTAGTTCCCTGGTCGTTTCCCTTACAGCAGGCTCCCTCTAATCTTCATCTCTCCAGGACCACACCTAGCTGAAAGAAGCAAAATGACTGTTGAGTAAATCAGAACATGAAGATCTGGTCACTGCAGAAAGAAGTGGGTTGCAGCAGAGAGACTGTGAGGACCAAGATGCCTGAGGCAGGATTTACCTGCAAGAGAATCTCAACCTCTGCTAGGGAGAAAGAGTGAGTCAAACTGAGTGCTGTCCAGAAATGGTTAATGCCTTGGTGGGCTGGAATGGCAGTCTGTGGCTTTTACCCAGAGGGCTATGAGAGGGTCCATGGCCTTTTTCACATAACATGGCAGGCAGGCATCCTGCATGTGGAAACTCTGATTTTATGAGGGGGCTACAATGTTCTGCCAATGAGACAGCAAGGGATTCTCCTCCATGTAGACATATGGATATTTGTGCTCAAAGGAATCTAAAATCTGGAAAGTTAAAGCAGCTGATTATAAAAGGTTAAAGGTTAAAATAGAGGGAATAAGCCTCCTGGACTGTGGGAACCAGGCTGGCCATCTCCCTAGTCTTTATTCTTGAAGGATGTTCTCAGGTTCCCACCAAATACATGCCTGTCCCTGATTTCTCTGGCCACAGAGGTCTGTCTAGCTTTTATGAACTATCATCAGGAGCACTCTGTGCTGATAGCGGACTAGAATTAGCAGAAGAACGGGTACCATTGTGAAAGGAGCCCCATTGTAGTGAAAGAATCAGAAAAGCTGGTCCAAGTCAATAACTCCCTCAGGCCTTGTTCCTTTTCCTGTAAAGGGATGTGAATGTGCCTTCACAGGGTCATTTGATGATCACAATATAAATAAGAGGAGGTTCAGCTTACATTGCATTTGTGTCCTAGGGATGCTGTAACAGATTACCACCAACAAAGTAGCTTAAACAACAGAGATTTCCTCTCCAATGGTCTGGAGGCCAAAAGTCTGACATCGGTATCAAGAAGTCAAAATCAAGGAGTCAACAGGCCATGCTCTCTCCAGAGCTCTGGGACAGGTTCCATTCCTTGCCTCTTTCAGCTTTACTGTGTGTCAAATCTCCCTCTGCCTCTCCTCAGAAGGACACTTACGATTGGATTTAGGGCCCATCAGGATTATCCAGGATAATCTCCCCATTTCAAAATCCTTAAATTAATCACACCTGCAGAATCTTGTCCTAAGTCAGGTAACACAGGTTCTGCTGGTTAGGATCTGATATCTTTGGAACCATTACTCAGCTCAAATGCATCAAATACATGAAACATTAATTCCTGCCCTGTATTCTTAATTCTCATCATCTGAGCTAGAACAGATATTCTTTGAAGATCTCTTATACTTTACAAGTCCCATGAAAGCTTTTAAGGTATTACGTGTGGAACATTTTTTTTTTTATTTAGAAAATGAAATCTGTATTCTACTCAAATTTTAGTTCCCAGCATTAGATTCCATGCAAAAAAAAAAAAAAACTAACATAGTTAAGTGTTTCATTTTTTAATTTCTAAAATAGCTAGACCTTCTGTTCAGAGAAGCTGGAGAAGGAGGAACTACATCATAAATGCTTCCACTGTCAACTGCCAAGTGCTTGCAGTGAGTGTCATTTGAAATGCACTGTTAGTAACAGTTCTGAATATCTCCAGAATCCAAAGGCAGAGGAACTACTTGAAGCAAAATTGCAATGAACTCCAGATGAATGACTGTGAACCCCTGGCACTCAGTCTGATTCATGTCAGTGTCAGAAAATATAAAAAGCAGCAGCAGCAGATCTGGAAGGGCTTGACAGAGGCCCAAGACAGGGGTAAAATCACTCATTCATTTCTTCAACAAGCATTTGTTGAGAATTACTATGCAGCAGATATTAAAGATTCAATGGTAAACACAACAGGCAAATCCCTGCCAACTTGGAGGTTTCATTCTAGTTTTGAATGATAAACAACAAACAAACATCATATACTGAGTGGGGATAGTCAATGTAGGAAGTATCATGAAGTAGGGAAAAGGGGGTGGTGGTAGTAGGTGCTCATGCAGTGGCTGAGGAAGGCTGCTCTGCCACAGTGACATTTAGTACAGACAGTAAAGTGGTGAAGGCGAGAACCATTTGGGTACCATGTGGGCGTTCCTCTGGCTGTTCTGGACAGCTAGAACACAGTGTTGTGCTAGAAAATGAGGATGTGCTCAAAGACTAACAGGGCCATGTCAAAAGGAACGAAGAGTCAGCTTAAAAGACTTCCTGCCAGTGAATTCTAGGACAAGATACCCCCCAAAGAGGTATGATGCACATGGATCATTATGTATCAAATACATATATATACATATATTATATATATATATTTGTGTGTATATATATATATACTTTTATCTGTTTTCTTTTTTCTTCTTTTAAAAATCTAAGAGTCAATAGTAATATTCCTAAAAATAAGGTGAGAAGAATGAGGACAATTCTGTTTTAACTGAAGAATATCAGCTAGATGAAAGAATTAGATTAATTCTATTAATTCCAATAATTGATAATTATAATAATGGAATTAAAAATTATAATAAGTAGCAATGTAGGGACTGATTCAAACAAAGTCATCAATGAATGCAAAAACCTACTGGGTGAATACTTGTTGGGAAAAGGATATTTACAAGGACTCAAATTATCAGCCTAGAGAGAGTATTAAATAAGGCAAAAAGGATATCACTAATAGGAAAAGATCTGGCAGACAGTAGGTTTTAGGTTTCCTGATGTGATGCTATGTGGAGGATATCCCCACCTGTTCTTGTCAAAAAAGTTGAACCTGAATCTAAACAATAGGAAACCATCAGACACATTGAGATTATAGGATGGTCTATGAAACAGTAGCATGCTTCAAAAATGTCAACACTCTGAAACAAGAAAAAAAGTAAATCAAAGGAGATTAAAGAGATATGCCAACTCAATGGAATGTCTGATTTTTAATTATATTCTAGACTTTAAAAAATAAAACTTTGGGGGCTGGGTATAACTCAATGGTAGAGTACTTGCCGAGCAGGTACTAGGCTCTGAGTTAGATCCCCAGCTGTGCAAACAAAACAAAACTTTTATAGATACTTTGTTGGGACAACTGATGTACTACTATTCGGTATGGGGGGGGTATAAAAAGAATAATGTGATATGTGAAGAAGAATGTACTTGTTCTTAGAAGATATATGCTCAAGTATATAGGAGTTAAATGTCTGTGTCTCTGTAATTACTCTCATATTACTCAGCAAAAAAAAAAAAACAGTTTTTGAAAAAAATACAAAAAAGCCAAATGTGGCAAGGGTAAAGCAAGGGAACATGCTGTTGGTTGTACTATGCTTTCAACCTTTTTTTTGAAGGTTTGGAATTTTTTTTAAAATGAAGGAGTATGAGAAGAATGTTCCAGGTAAAGAGGATAATAGGTCCTGACACGAGAGCATGGTTGGTCAAGGAAAAGCAGAGTCCCATAGAGCCAGAGGGAATGAGTGAGGGACAGCAGGAAGTCCTTCCAGGTCATGGGAGACAGCGGGAAGTTGCTGTAAGGTTTTTTCTTTTGGTACTGGGGACAGAACCCAGAACCCAGGGGCGCTTAACTGCTGAACCACATCCCAACCCTTTTTTACATTTTATTTTGTGACAGTCTCAGTACGTTGCTGCGGCTAGCTTTGAACTTGCGATCCTCCTGCCTCAGTCTCCGGAGGTTTTGGGATTACAGGCGTGTGCCACCATGCCCAGATTGCTGGAAGGTTCTGACTTACACTCTTGAAAGGTGACTTGAGAGCTGGAGGGAGGCATGTTGCAGGAACAAAGTTCGACGGAAGGAGGAGGACAGGCCATGAGGCTTCTACAAAAATCCTAGGAATGAGTGATAGCAGCTCTGACTAAGGGTAGAGGTGATGAGTAGCACCCACCATGAAGGCAGGATCTGCAGGACGTCCCAGTGGGTGACGCCCCACCCCCACGTACATAACTGCATGTTAAAAACATTTGATAGGGGGAAGATTTAAAGATGACTTTGGACTAAAAACCTGATTCAAGTGGGTGGAGCCAATCTGTACTTTATAGAGAGGAGAGAATAAAACAATTCCAATATTACAGTAAGCAAATAAATGTTTCTTTACTTTTGGGGGTGCCTTCCTAACTAACTGGAGCTGGTAATGATTCAGCTAAGTCAATTGTCATGGGGGAAAAAAGTAGAAACCATAAGAATCCATGAAATTTAGCTTCTTTTCACCCAGGACCATTAGCACAGCTATCCCAGTTTCATAATATCTCATCATTCACTGTCATGTTCAATTAGAATATGCAACCTGCTTGATATCAAGGTCAGGTTTTGTAGTTCATTTGGAATGCGGGATTTCTGAGAATAATATGAAGCTTAATAATAATAAAACAGAACACTCATCTTGGAACATTTTGCAAATGTTACCTAATTAATTCTCATAACACCTCCAAGAGGTATTATTATCCATGTTACTGCTGGAGAAACTTGAGATTTTTTTTTTCAATTCTGCATTTGTATTAGTCTTCTCCCTGAGACACCTCTGTGCTTCACATTACCATCCCCATCTTATGCTTTCCAAGAATATCACAACTTAATTCTCTCATCAACAGGGTGGGTGTTAATGGCTGTATCCACATTTTTAAAATGTAGGAAACAGGCTTTTAAAAATGATGGGAAATGTCTTTTTTTTTCCCCAGTCACAAAATGGAACTTGAGACAAAATCTTCCCCCAACACATGTGCATACACATGCGCACACACACACACACACACAGAGCAAAGTAAATTTTCTTCATATGCTCTAAGAAGATCTAGTTAGTAAGAGGTAACTGTTCAGGCTCCATAAAATAATTTCAATATATTCTAAAACCAAAATTCAAAGAGTTGGGTAAGTTGAACAGTCACAATATTTGGCCCAGAAAAGACTGTGCAGTAATGAATGAATACTCTGAGTTAGTGGTGACAAAGGAACTGCTTCCCACTTCTGCTCCAACCCTGCCCTCTTCCCCTCTGGAGTAACACAGACACATGGGCTCACCCTTCTTTTGCATTCCGACAAGCAACGAAAATTTCCCAGTGGCAGAACCTGCAGAGACCAGGTGAGGGAGGGGCAAAGAGAAGGGCTAATTGACTCATCCACACATTTCCTGCCACCATCTCAGTGCTGTCTACAATGCCAACCTTCCTCATCTCTGCCACCCATACCCATGGGGCAAGCAGGGTATCATTATCCAGCTCATCTCTTTTGGCACAGCCATTCCTTGGAGGTATAGCACTATATAGATTTGGTCCTAAAAGACAATTCAGAAATAAAACTCAGGGATGCATAAGGCAATTCATTAAACCATCGCATTCACAAAAGTCCTGGTATCTGCAGAGCACGGAGAAATTACCATCTGGTACCAGCTTCTTCAGATGTTCTCAACGTTTTCCACAAAGTGAAAGGGGGAAAACAGAGAAAATAAAAAAGATAAAAGGTTCTACTCATCCTAAAAAGTAAAGGAAACTAAAAGAGTTCATTGGTTTAGCAATCAGGTGACTTTCCCACTCTCATAGGTTCCCAGTGAGAAGGAGACCCCAAATCGGAACATGCTGCCATGTGTTCGGTGAATACTGACTTCACCCTCACCAGGGCAAGCAGTGTAGTGAGGGGGATTCAGGCAGCTGTAGATATCCAGCAACCTTTCCAGCAACAGCAGGACAATGCACCAGCTCTGGCAAAATTGGATTAGGTGACAGCTGTCCTTGATGCCCTCCTTCTTATGGTTACTGTCTACCTTTCCCACCCACCACTCCATGTCCTCTTCTTCATGATTGTACTGAGCACCAATACACTGCTCTTCCTATGTTTTCACTAAGGTTGAGAGTTCACAGATGAAGACAGCTGCCAAGAAGTTCAGTTTGCCCAAGGCCACAAAACTTTACATGTTGGGGGTGCTGACACTGACTAAGGCACTATGACTTAGGTTGGTGGGGTCACAAACTTAAATATCTCCAGGCAGTCAGGTAACATGAATGAATGAAGGCAGGTGGGTTCGTGCTAGACTGGAGAATAGAAACCTCATAGAGAAAGGGCAGCAGTAACCCAGACAGAGACAGAATATCACCAGGAGCAAATGCAGATTAACTGAAGGCTCTTGTGTGTCAAAAGTAATCCCCCTCAAAATCCCTATTCAGAATTTCCTTCTTGCTTCAAAGTACATTCATAGACAACTAATTAATGTATTTAGTATCTGATACCGATGGCCCTCAAATTATAATGGGGTTGCATTCCAGTAAAAAACAAATTTAACACATTTAATCTATTGAACGTCACAGGTTAGCAACACAGCACACAGTAGAGTTTCCATTGTCTCCCCTTGTGATTGCAAGGCCGACCAGAAGGTGCAGCTCTCTGACCCTGCCCAGTATCACCAGGGAGTGTCCTATCACGTATTGCTAACCCAGGAAAAAAAATCCAAATTGAAAATTCAAATAAGTGTTTCTACTGAACATGTACCACTTCTATTTTATGGAATAGTCAACAAGTCATTAAGTTGAACCACTGTAAGCCTAGGACCGTCTGTATACACCAGGCACTGGTACAGGCACTCAGGAGATGAGTGTAATGGGATGGGCTGGTCCCTGCTCCATGGGGCCTATATTCAGTCCTTTTCAACATGTGACATGTCATGACTTTGAGATCATTTTCTCTCTAGTCAAGCATAGTCTTTAATATACTCTGTGTTTTCCTTTCATCAATCATACCTTTTTACTTTGTCCTTGAACCTTGCTTTATTTATAAATGCTACCTGGTCAGTTTTTATATTTTGATGGCTATAATTTACTATTTATGGGAGAATCAAAGTATGAGCACTACCTCTTAAGATGTCAAGACCATTCTCAAAACACCCTTAATACATGACTGTAGGTCATACTTTGAACACGTGTGAAAACATCAGAATGGGCTTGAGTTCCAGGCAGCAACACATTCATTCATTCAATCAATACATATTTATGAACCCTCTCCTGTTTGTGTCAGGCACTATTTTAGGTTTTGTGAAGACGTGTGAAAAATAGACAACACACGTCTCGTGGCATTTATAGCTCAATGACAACACTCTTTCTCTGAGGCTAGTGCTACCCCCTACTAGCAATGTGGCATGTGTGTTTTCAGTGACAGCTGAAACAGAGAGAGGGATCTGGGAGACATGAGAAGAAACAGGATACCTTCTCTCTGCCAACTCTAGCACAACTGACTGTGTGTTTACCACCTTGAGACTCCAGGAACCAATGGAGAGAAAAAGAAAAGCATGGGAGAAGTAAAATGGAAAGGAAGAGAGTCGGAAGGCAGCAGGTGCTCTAGGCGCCATCCACGTGGGTGTTGGGGGACAAAGGGGAAACAGAAAGGACCATCGCGAACCACAACAGAAATATGATCACTGAGTAACAGGACAGCCTCCAGATAATCCAGCTTCCCTGAGGAGGACAGGCATGCCAGGTACCAAGAAGGATACTGAGGAGATAAAGTCAGGGCTTCCTTTTAGAACCTTGCTATTTAAGTGCAGTCCAGACTGTGAGCTGGCACAGGTCATATGCACATACCTGAGAGGGCACCGATGTCAGGTTACATGAAGAGGTCCTAAGTGATGGTCCATTTATTAAGAACTGAGGATCATGGGAAACCCTGAGTGACTGTAGCTGCCTTTGAAGTGGGGGGCTGTGCATCAATTCCATGAGGTCTTGAAGGCGCTCTCTGTCACACTGGTAAATGATGAATTGATATTTGGACCATATATATTTTCATTTGTGAAGGAATTATGTATTTTGCCTCTTTTTGGGGGGTGGGTTGAAAGATTTTCTAAGAAGGGTCAGAATTTCAATATGGGAGAGCCTTCAGGAATAATGTGAGCTAATCCTCATTTAGTGTAGGAATGTGCTCTACATCTTTCTAGCTCAGTGGACACCTGGCCTCTCTGAAATTGATGGTATGGTGAGGTAGCCCATTTCCTGTTCAGAAAGCTTTCTCAGAAAATTCCTACTGAGCCAAAAGTTGGTTTGCTGGAACTTCCACTCAGTAGAGTCTGGTCTTGTTCCCTGGAAATAAATTCCATTCAGCTTCCCTGAAAACTGCGGATCTCTTATCTGCACACTTCAGGAAACCTGACATGGAGAAGTCCACAGAGTCCTGCTGGAGATGGAGAGCTGACTCAGGTCTCAGCACAGCTGCCTCCAGGGCTTTACTATGAAAAGAATAGGCTCTTCCACTATCATATTTAGAAACCCTATGTGTCAGCACCTCAAAAAGGCACTACTGTCACTCTCTTCCAGACCTTCAAGCCCCACTCACAGAAGAGGAACAAAGAAAAAATTGGATCCACTGAAATAAATAGGAGGAGGGGGGAAAGACTTTTATATGGATGCAGAAAGTTTTTGGATCACACTTTTTTTTTTTTTTGGTATCAGGGATTGAACCCAGGGACACATAACCTCTGAGCCACATCCTTAGCAACATCCCCCACCCCTTTGAAAATATTTTATTAGAGACAGTTTTGCTGAGTTGCTTAGGGCCTCAATAAGCTGCTAAGGCTGACCCTGAACTCATGATCATTCTACCACAGACAGCCTCCTGAGCCACTGTGATTACTGGTGTGCACCACCACGCCTGGCCACAAATATGTTTGAACACCTACAATTTACAATATCAGGGCATACTATCAGAGATAACCAATTCCAAGCTACTAACCACAGAACCCTACCTAGAACTGTCACAATGTGTTCAAGGCATGACTCATGGCTACATATTGTCCTCCCTAAGTTTGCTCTCTTGGGTTCCAGTCAAGTCATTAAGGTTAGAAATCTCAGTGTTGAAAATTATCAGCTGAACACCTACTATTATACCTTTCTTTGGTTCAACTCAGTGTCAAAGATTGCTAATATTTTATCAAACTTACTTCTTCTTCTTTCTAGATCCAAGTACGCCAAATTTCATTGGGTGTGGTCACAATACTATATCTACGCAATGGGGTGTTAGTGGCATGATATGTGCCATGTCCAGGCTTGACAGTACACCATTCTCTATGTTCTTTTCTTTCTCACTAGGTACAAGTGGATGCCTAGGCCTCTGGATCTCTGAATGACTCTATGGATCGGATCCTCTCCCAAAACGTTTGTCTGAGTGATAACTACAATTCTGTTGTATTTGAGTCATTATACATTATACATTCATTTGGTGGCCTATTTGTTAGTAGCAAAGTAACTTACATATCATCTCTTCCTCTTTCATTCCTAATAAACCTTCCATGCATTGAGTGAAAGTCTAGGGAAATAAAAATGACTACAAGAGGTCACAAGGTCTACCTCAACCAGGTCATTAAAATTCAATATAAAATTATAAAAGTAGTATGGATGGCTTAAGTTAGTCACAGTGGAAAGATGTAAGATTTCATTTTTGAGACTAGGCTGTAGTTAAGCTATTTAATCTCTATGAGTGTTGGCATCTCCACCTGTCAACAGAAGTAATATTCCTTCCTGTCTCAGTAGGGTTGGGTGGCTTAAACTGAATGAAATCATGCATACAAAATATCTGGCCAACTATAAAGTACTTTATAACTTTCAGTTTAATGCGTAGTAACTGCCCTAATTCAGGACCAGCATCCTACTTGGAGTTTCTGCCAAAAACCCAATATATATTCTCAATATTGCAGGGGTGCATTTCCTCCTCACTCTAAACTCAAACTGGTCATTTCCCTATTCAAAATAAAATCTTCTAAGACTCCTGAAAGCTTAAAAAATGAAAGTCAAACATTTAACTTATAACTCAAAGTCCTACACAGTATGGTTCTAAATTGATTTTTAAATTTATATCATCTCCTCTATAATTCCATGGTTTTCTTCTATCCTACCCACCCTGTTTAAGCAGTCCATATTATTTCTACTATATTTTCTTACCTTCTTGATTTTGTTCTTCACTCTGATTTGGTTCTTTCCCCATCCCTCTGAAACTGAACACCCCAATTTTTCCAAGGTCCAGCTCAAACACAACCAGTTCCATAAAGCTTTTCTCTAAAACACTCTTCCGAACATCACCCTCCTCTACATTACCATAGCATTTTATCAGATTCTCTTTTCTTCCTCTACTATGGACAGCATCTTCATTTTGAAGTCTACTGTCTTCAGTAAGGAAACAGAAAGAAATCTGAGTATTTAATGAAGACATGCTACACCAGAGGGAAAGGGTTCAAAAGACAGTTCAATTTCTTGTGATTGGTTCACCAGAAACAGACAAATTACATGAGCAATGGAATTCTCCAGATAGAGAAGAAACTATTCCTATGCTTTAGGATTGATTACATTCAGGGGATGCTTTATAAAAGCTATTACACAGAACTTTCATGTTGAAAGTCACTTTTATAATAATAAATGTAATCCCATCAGCAGAAGAGTAGCACCAAAGTTCAAAGTCATTAATTCATTTCCCTAGTCAATCTTTTTTCACAGATTTCTGTTCAGTCTTATTTTAGGAATATGAGAGAAACAAATGTGTGAAACTGTCCCAATGATATCAATTTAAAGGAACTGGCCCTAAGTGGCACATTTTTTATTCATTTGCATACATAAAATAGAGTATTAATTAATAAGAATAATTTAAGTTGCCCTTCCAGTCGTTAAAAAATTTGGGTCTACTTTCCTCCTTATGATAAAAAAAAAATAAATAAAAGTAGAGAAGGATGCTAGTATTCTGCATATGATGTATTCTGATTGAATATTGGGAGACATACTATATTTATAAATATTAAATTCACAAAAGTCTATTAGAATATATGTACCATAATACAATATACACTATACAATAGCAGTGTTTCCTATTATACATTCTTGTAACAACCTATAAGATGCAAGGAGAGATCCTTGGGAAGATTTCTCTAATACATAAAAATGAATTAAAATCGGCCTATGAGTGAGGGGCAGGGTGCATAAATGAAAATTTCTCAAAAGGGTTTTTAAAAACAACACTTTTAGACAAATAAAATACTTTTCCTATAAACCAGAGCAGTATAAAATATTCTGTGACAACTATGGTACTCTAACATCAATTAGGAAACATTTTCTAGAAATTGTAATAAATTGCATCATTACAAGACACGGATCAAAACATGAAATTCAGTGCAAATTTAGTGACACTGAAGTCAAACATCTAATCATCCAACACCAAGTGAAATATTCATAAGATATGCTACATGGAATAAGTACTTTTTTTTTTCTTTTTTGTCCGTGAGCCTCTAAGTCACAGACTAAACAATTCAACCAGTTTCCTCACTCCATGTTAACAGGAGGGAACAATTGAAAAGCTATTGGGTGTGTATCGCAGTGTTCAGAAAGTGCAGATACTGGTGGTGGGCCCAGGGGGACAGAGACAAAGCAGCCCTGGCAGGCCCTGCAGCATGCTTACCTCCAAAAGTGAAAAGCGAAGAGAGGGCTACAAGGACTGCCTGGGCTGGATGGGGTTGGACTCAGGCTCCTTGGAGTGAGACTGAAAGTTAAAATAATGTCATTCCAAGTGGGAGAAATGATTGCGTTAAAAATAGCACAGCTCATTGAAGGGACAGTGTTCCCTCTAGGCCAGAATCACTATGGCATGATTATCAATACGACTAAGGTCATCATCTAATCACTTGTCCTTTTTCAGCTCTAAAATACAGAACAAGTTAAAGGTTTCCCACTGAAATTTACATTTTAAAAACTACAGCTGCCATTTTTATTTAAGCCTTTTCTTTGTCACAAAGCAACTTGGCAGATATGTTGGGCATGTGATTTTTGCATCAAAGAAAATCCAGAGCCATTTTACATTGAGTATACTGTCTTCCAGTAAATCCATAGCAAAACTAAAGAGGTTAGCAGGCAATGAAAATAAAGATTCAGCTTAAATACTGTAGCTTTTAAAAAGCAAAGTAACTAATATTTTCATATAAAATAGATATATTTAGTACTTTGCAGGGAAAAGCAGGTATTCCTTATAATAAAGACCCAAATATCATTTTTTTTTAATCCTCAGGAGGGATGATACAAAGTTCTGCTTATGCTTATACTCATAATACTTAAAATTCTTATATGCAGCTATAAATTATTTTACTTTCCAGAGATTTTTTTTTTCAAATTCAACTGTCAATGAACCATTGTAATTCCTGCCACTAATTCATCCCAACCGCCAAGCATATTCAGCAACCAACTCTCAAATATTCATCTCAGGGTGGTTGGAATAGAGTTCGTTACCTCTTTTCCTTTGGTTCCATGTCTCCTCTCAGTTAGGGAGGTAAATTAGATACCTTACTTACTGGAATTTTGACAACCGATATATCAAAGTATAATGCTGATGTTAGTCAATTTGTAACTATTTCTACATGGCAGAATAAAACTAAGAACCAGTTAGGTATTCTGCTTCCAACTCTGAGGCTGAAGTGAGGAAAAGACACTCCTTTTATAGTGCAGTGTGTTCTAAAAGAACATTGACTCCACACCATGCCATGTTTTCTTATCTTAGAGTACAGACATAGAATAGAGCTACAATGGCTATTTCAACCTGATTGAGTCCTTCATGGCCACAGAGCATTGGTGACAATGACCAAACTAAAATCTGGGCTTACTATCATTTTCAAATTCTGAATGCTATCCTCATCTCCCAATATATGGATAATTGAGAGTTGGTTGTTTGTCTTAAAATGTAATATAATATTTTTACTCAAACACTACATTTTACTTAATAAGATATTTCAATAAAGTGTGGTAACTTCTTAAGTCATCTCTGGTTTAGTGCAGTAGTTGGTTAACTAAGGAATTGACCTCCTTGGGCACTGAAAGCACATTTAAAGGCTGCCACCCTTAAACATACAGTACTCAAACTTAACAGCTCATTGGAAAGTTCTCAGGATGTCCAGTGATATGTCTGTCCTTTTATCTAAGTACTATACAGTCTTATCTATCTTTTTCAGTCCAAAAACAGACATGCATACGGACTGACGCCGCTCCCTGTCTTCAAGCTGAAAACACATTTGATGCGTGTTAAGAAGTATCTCTATGAAGCAAACTCTTAAACAAAGAAAAAGAAAAAGAGAGAGAGGGAGGGAGGGAGGAAGGGAGGGAGAGAAGAGACTAGCCAAACGAAATGCTTTTTCCAGGAATTGAAAAGTCAAGCATAGGGTATATAGATGTCATAAATTAATGACTTGTTAATTTCTGAAATGCCTGCTTATTTGGTATTTCATATCGAGGATTTCCATTCTGAGACAGGAATCAGTAACTATCCCATGTTACTGATAATTGAGATGGAAAATGCTGGATTGCTGCATCTACAGAGTATAAAATACGCTCATGTAATAATCCATAGTTTCTATGCCTATGGAATCAACTGTCTTAAAAGAAACACTGTAGTGTCTCTTGAGGGAAAATTCTAAAACTATCCTAAACATTTGGTCTGTGAGTTAGGGCTCTTTTACAAGGTCCCAAAATAATTACAATTATATACATTAAATCTGCCTTTAATAAAATCAGTGATAAGACTTTTCATTGTAACAAGGCTCAATCTTTCAGTGGTAAGAAGCTTAATTTACTCAAAGACTAGCTTTCTTCATGAATGAATGCAACTTGAGCTATGCTTACTTAAGAGTAATTTTACATTTCAAGGTAAACAAAGTGTTCAAAGTAGATTACATGCTAATACTATATTTAAGAGTGATCACTCTATTCTACTGTGTAAGTTCCTTTAAATGCACAGTTACATCTACCAGGTCAGAGGCTAGACCAAGGGGGAGTGGTCAGATAACAAATAAAAATCCGAGTGACCCCTGTGCTCTGCTGACTCCTTTGTCCTGTCAGCAGGGGCAAAGCCGTGAGTCCTGTGGCATCCCTCAGCTTTCACACTGTAAAATGGAACCTCTGCTACACTGAATTTGTATTGTACGAACTCCTCTTACTGTGGATGAGATACTGGAAATGAAAGAAGGAAAAAGGATGAAGGTGCAATGAGATCTACTAAGTCAGTCTGAAGAAAATAATAAGGAAGTGGCACAGAAACTGGAGGTAAAAGCCAAGCTGGGGTTAATGCTCCTGGATCTTAACTCAGAACTATGGCTCTCTCAGATGGGTTTCCAGAGTGTTAGGGAGAAGAAGTGGAAGGAAAGCCACTCAAATATTCCACACAGATGGAAAGGGCTGAATGTTAGGACTGGGGTAAAGATGAAAAAGAATAATGGCAGAGGGTAAATAGTATTTGTGTGTCTATCATGAGGAATGCCATATCTACCAAGAAGGTTCTAAGAGCCCTCGAACTTTTCATAAGTGAGCTCCTCATCAGTGAAAAATCAGTGCACAGTTTCAGAGCAAGGACTGATTTAAAAAGTATTCATTTCAGAATATTGTGCTTTTATTAGTTTATTAATTAAGGAAATAAGTCCTCTTATGTGATGCATCTATAGAATTTGAGAGGAACAATTAATACTTGGAACTGGGCATAGCTCTCTTCCTGCAGTCTCTTCCTGGTGGTAGCCCAGTATATGATCCCAGTCCCAGTACAGGGACTGTACTGATTTCACAAAAACATAATTTTGTATCTGTGCTGTAAATGAGAAAAAAAAGGATATTTATATTTTTCTACCAGATTTATATTTTACTGTTTATTATTTTAAGTATGCCAGCACAGACTAACCCACAGCTTCTGCATCTTTAACTAACAGATTTAAAATAAAAATTTGCTGACACTTCCTGCATCACAGATGTCTAACTTCTGCGCCACAAATTAGATGTGGACATTTTCACATAGCTACATCAAATCAGAAAGCAGTGAGATGAGTTAATGGGTTAAAAAAAACAGCTAAGCAAACACAGAGCTCAACTAGGTAAACACTGTATGCAGTGGCTGGAGACTCTGCAGAGAGGATTCTAAATGTACTACAGTTCATTAATATTCTGTTGTACTGATAAAACATGGATCATATCTAATGACTGTCACAAATAACCCTTCCCTTGCACTCTAATCCATTGTAATGTTTTCTATTATTCAATGCAGACAGAGACCTTTCTTTAGAAACAGGCATCATGAGGATAAACAAACAGTAAGAGAGAAAGAGAAAAAGACAGATACACCATGGCCTACTGATACATTCTTTCACAATGAGCTGTTAAGATGTTTCCAGAACTGAGCTTTAGTAACTTTAAATATGCAGTAGTGCTTTCCTCTGACTGCAATGCAAAATGCTGGGTCTGGGTTTGCACATTAGCTGAAACCAAATGCCATGCATTTAAGACATGTTCCTCCACCTCACACTGCAGTGCTCTGAGGCTGTCACTACAAACAAATGCTAAATAGCTATTGGTCGCCGGAAAGCTAGTGCCATGCAGAAAGCATTAAAATATTAAAGACAGACAATACTTACTCCAAGGTCAGCCCCGGAATCTGTAGCCTTTCCCGCTGGGCTTTCATGGTTGTTATATGTTACCACACTCTATTGTAACCATGACACACATTCCCTGCCAGCGTCCTGGTGATGACAGAGAGCCAAAACCAACCTCTCTAAAGGACTGGACTAACAACCTCTCGAGGGGGAGGGGGATCCTGCAAGTTTGGGTCCTTCCACCTCTAGCGTAATCAAGAGCTGTCAGCGGCTTTCCTCAGGTTAACGGCGGTGCACACTGCACTGATTTCGTTAAGAGAATGAAGCTTGCAGCTCTGCATATCAAGTAATTGGTTTCTGATTTTTTTTTTTTTTTTTTTTTTTTAAGAAAGTCGCTCCACTCACAGACCCACTTTTCACCTCAGTGAAATGAAGAGTTCTTTTCGCCATGCAGACTGGGGGGAAAAATAAAGCCACAGTGTCATACTTAAAAAACAGTTTATCTCAGCAAACGTCAGCTATTCCCCACATCCCTGCGATGCTCAGGAACAGCATTTGGCCACCTCGAAGAGAATGCACTCACACTTTCCTTGGAGTTAACAAAATCACTCATATTCCACAAGAGATGAGGAACAGTGCCAGAAGAAAATCATTTGATTTCTTTCTTTCTTTTCTTTTTTTTTTTTCTAAATATGGCAATCATCAGTAAGAGGAATAAACTAACTGTGAATCTGGGGGAAGGTGAGCCCTGTCTTGAGGCAGAGACTTGTGTGTACTGGCAAAACCCAAGATGAGAAATACCAACCGGAAATGCAAGAGACAGGAGCTCACATTTCTGTTTTTGAAAAGCTGGTTTTTAAGAACATCTCAGTGTTCCATATTTTACAGAAGCAATCTAAGATGAATTAGGAAGGAAAGAGACAACATATACTTTGAAAGCCTAAAAGTTTCATCCTGTATTTATCTAAGGAACACAGTTTTTCACAGTATTCCTAAGTTGGAACTAAGTGTACTTCCATTGTTGTATATGAAGAACACATATCTGACTCACTTCCTCTAA
This sequence comes from Sciurus vulgaris, assembly GCF_902686455.1. Classification (NCBI taxonomy): domain Eukaryota; kingdom Metazoa; phylum Chordata; class Mammalia; order Rodentia; family Sciuridae; genus Sciurus; species Sciurus vulgaris. Next base: position 116,769,375 of record NC_136466.1, read on the forward strand.
TGAATTTTAAAATGCTCTTAAAAATTGGCAACAACTGGTTTGTTGAGAAAAAACACTGGAACAAATTAGAACTTGAGTTTATCAAGAATTCTAATTTTCAAGCACTACGAGGCTACACACACACACACACACAGTACCACCTGGGTGAAGGGATGATGTTTAAGTAGTTGTTTCAAAGGCTGTGGTGATCAAACTCTTATCTTTCCACAGATGAAGAAACTGAGGGTACACATGTAGAGGCCAGGCCAGGATAAAATCGTAGAGTATTTATTCTTATCCCAGAGAACTTCATAGACAGGAAAGCCATGTATGGTTATTCAGGTTGGGTCCTGCACAAGGGGGCTAGGCAAGGGGGGAAATGGGCTGAAATCCAGTCTTCTTCCCACTTTGCCAACCCTGCACTTGGCTCTGGGCTGCTTTTACCCCATTTTTCTCATTTTCATGAAGTTATGTGACCTTCTAGAGGCCACCTGCTTCTAACTTTACTAAGGTACATGTGGGCTAGTGGAGGTTTATGTAATAGCCTAGAACCCTTTACTAAACCCTCCTCTACCAACTTACTCTGTGACACTTGTTAGTAACTAGTCACCAAATGCACTGAACTAAACAACTCTTCTTTTCGAGGCAACAAATCCTTACTTGAAATATAGTCATTGGGATAGTCACTGCTTCATAGGAGGCAGACAGAAATGTCTAAAATACATCTAATTTAGTGTAAAAAAGCATGACAAGAAGAAATCACAGAGGTAGTAGAGAATACAAAGAATGAGGGACCAACTCAGGAAAGTCAGGGAAGGTTTGAAAGCATAAGTGTTATAAACCAAAGGACAATAAAAAAGAAAGAAAAATTCAGTTACCTATACCAAAACAATAGAGCTAAATTATCACATTCTTTAATCTTTTAAAGGAGCTCTCCATTTCAGGAAACACATTAGAATATTATTCAACAAACTTCTATACACAGATTTTAAGTGCATTTCAGTTTTATATGAAGCACAAAACATTTTCACGTGTATTTCATTGTAATATCCCTAATTTAACATATCCCAAAGCAAACTTACCATCTTGTCCCCAACACTCTCACCCCCAAATAACCCTCCTCCTAATGTAAACTATGCAGAGTCTCACCACCGAAACCACCCTGATCCAAGGTGTGTTTAGCTAGATTGATTGCCTCCTGACTCATCTCTCCACATCCTCCCTAGTACCCTCTTCACTTTATGGGACACCAACTCCAGAGTGATCTTTTCCAGAACATGTCACTCCTCAGGTCAGAACTCTCCAACAGCTTTTCTCTCATTCACAATATGAAACAAACAAACAAACAAAAAATCCAGCACACTTGGCTAGATTGATATAGTCATGGGAGGGAATGAAGGCTCACCTTTGGAGGATATCAGAGAATTAGCCCATTAATCTTGAAAAGTTCTAAAGCAGGGGGAATCAAGCATCTATCTTGCTTTCCCTATGAATCACACCTTAGAGGTGGGGATGTGATTCTCTTTAGAGAGACATTCTCACTGGTAATAAAGAAGGGATGACAGATGGAGGATACCACCATTTTTCAAACCCAAATAAACCAGTCTGTCTGGGCCATGCTCATCAATGTATGCTAACAACACAGAAAGAGAGGCACAGGACTTGTTTTTTTCTTCAGGCAACACAGGTGAATTAGTCTTACTCAAAATTCATATCATCCTTGGATACAACCAAGTTTCTGCCTCGGATACGGGGCCAAAGAACACATTAAGCAATACCACAGAGATCAACAGAAGCTAGATGTGAAAGTCTGAATCAATGACTGATTTTCTAAAAAAAATTTTAATGGGGTGTGGGGGATGGGAGGGAAACTAAAGATTAAAAATGACAAACCAGTTGGAACACAGGAACTTTTTATGGGCCCTGATATCACAGAAATGGCACGCATACACATATTCTGACATTTAGAAAATAATCAGTATGATGTAGATACTACACATACTAATACCCTTTTCATTAAATGTATGTGTATGTATGTAAATATGTGTATATATAAATGTGTATAGACAGTAGGAGTTCCTGATGAAACTCATCAATTAATTTTAAGTATAATATTAGAACATGATCACTTTTAATTCCTTATGTTTTAGAGCTATATATAAAAATATTCATAGATGAAATAATATGTATAGTTTTGCTTCAAAATAATCTGGGAAGGGAGAAAAAAGGTAATATAGATGAAATAAAACCTGCTGTGGGTTATTATTTATTAAATCTGGGTGATGGGGTGATTATACCATTGTTTCTACTTTAGTATGTTTGAATTTGTTTCTATCAAAAAATTAAAGAGGAACCTCATCAATCCTTCAAAGTTCCACATGACAGTCAAAGATCCACACCCACTTGGCCTGCTCCCTGTGAGTCTCTTTGTTACCCCTGACTCTTTTCCACATATTCCAACACACTGCTACCTCAGGCCCTTTGTGCTTACTGCCCTGGGATGGTTTATTTCTTAAGTGTACCACAAAGGGCCCATGTGTTAAAAACTTGGTGACAAGTATGTGGTGCTTTTGGGATATTGTGGAGGTGGGGCCTAGTGGAAGGAAGGTTACTAAGGACATGCCCTGGAAGGGGACAATGGGACCCTGTCCCTTTCCCTTACTGCCTGGCCACCATCAAGTGAGCAGCATTACTGTGCCACACACCCTCTGCCATGGTGTTCCACCTCACCACAGGCCCCAAAACAAAGGAGCCCACCGACCATGAACTGAAATCTCTAGAACCATGAGGCAAAATCAATCCTTTCTCCTTTTAGGTTGATTTTCTCAGGCATTTTGTCACAGTGGTAGAAAACTGACTAACACATGCTCCTGATCCTGGAACTCATCTCTTCAGAGGAGTCTAATATCCTGCTCCTGACCCTCCTTCCCACCTCACCAGATGGCCCCACAGGAAATGCAGGACTCCCAGACTTAGTGTTTCCTTCTCTTCATATTGAGGCATTTTTCTCCTTAGCTTTTATCATCACCTGACATACTTTATATCCATTTACTGTCTGTCTTTCTGTATCAGAATGCAGGCTCCACGAAGGCATGTGTGCTGTGTGTTGTTCAGAGCTGTATGTGTCCAGGGCCAAGAACAGCCACACAAATATTCCAAAAATATGGACTGAAGATGAATGAATGACCTTCTTTATATTGTCAGACACAATTCTGTGCTAGAGAGCCATGAGGAGGAAAGATAAGGACAGAAGCATCTTCCATTGTTTCACACATCTCTCTCATTCATATTCGTATTACCTCTTCCCAATTAAAGAGATCTGTCCTCCTTTTTCCTATAATTGTAGCTTTACACAGCATTAGATCAGCATAGTGTCAGAATAATGAACTCAGAGAGTGACCTCCAAGAAACTATGGAGTTGGGTAATGTTCAGGTAACACACAAAGAGGGAGAAAGGCCTCTGCTGGACAGAAGGCACACCATGGACTAGCTGTGCATGTGTGTGTGTGTTAAGGTTACACAAGAGTAGTGTGATGTGTTTGGGTGGGTGCAGGGAGAGAGGACAGTGTTTTAAACTACATAGGTATGACTGAGAAGACATACATAAACCTAGGCTGAAGTTAAGGAGCCTTCTCTTATAAGGATACCCTCTGCTGCATTATTGGTGCCAGTATGGATTTTGAACAAATCCAATGGCATGATTTAAGGCTGGGTCTTTCCATGTATTCTATAGAGCAGTGTTTCTCAAACAGGCTTGGCAGTATCTGAAGACATTTTTGGTTTTGCATCTTACATCAGAGGAAGAGGGCTGTTGCTACTGGTATCTAGAGGTCAGGGATGCTGCTTAACATTCTACAATATACAACATAGCCCCTTACAACAAATAACAGTGCTGTTCTAGACACTGTGTTCCAGAGATAAGGGTCGATTTCTACAGGACATTCAGTATCAATGGCCAGTTTTAAATGTTTTGATTCTGATGTCATTATACTCAGTTTGGAGTAGTCTTATTTTTTCATTTCTCATTCCATATTTTCTCTCCTGGTAACATTATTAACCCAAATTATATGATTTTTTTTGTATATGTGTCTGTGGTGCTGGGAATTGAACACAGCACCTTGTGTATGCTAGACAAGCACGCCACCACTGAGCTACACCATCAGCCCCTAACCTGAACATATGTGTACACTTCTGTCCTGTTTTCACAGGGAATAGCCTTTTATAGTCAGAGCCCTAGAAGTGTCTCTAAGTCACAGAGCCTAATTAACCAGGACTTCACGCCATACACAAACAGCAACCTGGATATAGAATTTTTCAAAGCAAAATGTCCCAAAGTACATGCTCCACAGCACTCTGAGGCCAAAGGGGCCGGCTTACAAGTAATATCAGCTACAGGTATCTGAGGTACCTGGATGATGGGATTTCAGTATAAGGGACTTGACTTTCTGATGATAGGGACAGATCTCCCCATTCAGTATTTTTTTTCTTCTTCCCTAAATTCAAGATTCTACAAGGAATATGCAAAATACAGAACTCAGAGTGAAAGTGACCATCACTCCCTGTCTTCAATTTATCTATTTTTCTTCAAAGACCAGCACAGTTGAAGAAAACTTTCAAAGAAGGTGAATGTGTGTGTTCTGTACTTTTATCACATACAGTTATCACAGTATGGATTGGACAGAACCATGAACACTATCATTCTTCAATAGCTGATATTATTCATCTAACAAATTTCTATTTAGCAATGCATGCTCTGGGTGTAAGAGAGACAGCGGTGGATGAGACTGAGTACACATCGATAGAGTCCATTAATTCAGGAAAATAAATAAGGACATAGATAAGATCATTTCTGGTAATGCAAGGCACCACCATCACAGGATGACAGAGTCAAGGAAAAGATGGTCTTTAGATTAGGGCTCTGAGGACTCTGATATGCAAACTTCATTGGCAGGGTGAAATTTGCCAGCCCATGAAGTGTCAGGGAGAAAATGCAGCAGTAAGGAGACAGCAATTGCAAAGACTCTGAAGCTGGAACAAGCCTGGCTCATTTGATGGACATCAAGAAGCCCCATGTGTGATGAATAGTCACTCAACAAATATTTACTCAGCATTTTTACCATGCATGGCATCATGGGGGATACAAAGATGGACCACACTTAAGTTTGGTTTGTGAGGACTGAATCATGTAGTAAAGCAGGAGGAGGGTACAGTCAAATTTAAAGGCGGAATCAGATTTATGTTCTAGGTGCTCGTTTGATTTGGGGGTGTCTTTTAATAAGTACAGTGAACTTTTCGAGTAGGATTCTATGAGAAGTTGTTTAATGGTTTCTAAGGACTCTTTATCATTTCACAGGGCAGGTAACATGAGGCAGTCTGCATGTGATCATCCACTGAGGGGACACACAGTAACTTCTTCCAGTAGCCAGGACGTTAAAGGGAGGAAAAATGATGGATGTGATTCCGTGATGGGGAAAGATCCAGACAGAAGCATCCCCCACTCTTTCACACAACTCTCTCATTCATTCTCTCTCACTCATTCATATTCTCATTACCTCCCCTTTCCTGCTCCTCTTCTTCCTTCTCCAAACAACACGAGGCCTTTTCCTGCCAGGCAGAGGGTTTATCACTGGCATTTACACAGCTTGCTAAAGATATTTTAAGATATCTAAGGTGTCAAATTTACCACCAGCACACCTCTTCTCAAGAAACTGAGGAGGACATGCTCCTCCTGAGCCAAGAATTAAACCATCCAAGAAATGCATGAAGTCAAGGAAAGGGCAGTACGTAGACAGAAGCCAAGGGAGTCACCAGAATGATGGAAACCAAACCATGGTGAAAGGAAATCCCAAGAAATCTGCTGCCATGCAGGAGGCCACAGAGCACCCCATCCAGCCAGGACCAGAACACAGAGGGTCCAGGATGCTGCTTCAGAGAAGATGCACCAATAGGCTATCTGATACGTTTGACAGTGTGGAAAGTACAAATAGAGGCATCCTAACTCAACTGCAGAATATGGGAAGGATCCAGAATGGCTACATAAAATCTAGCAAAGTGAAAAACACCCCAATTATTAACTTCAGGAAAAACACAAAGTTATAAAATAAATAGAGATATGATCAATAGAAAAATGGGCAACCCCTGCATTATAAACAGCAAATAATGGCCCCTCTAAAGATATTGCAATCCCCAGAACCTATAAATATATTATTTTACAGAGCAAATGGGACTTTGCTGATGTGATTAAGGGTGGTGAGATGAGACCGTCTATATTGTCTTGTGGACTGCCTGTAATCAGAAGAGTTCTTATAAAGGGGAAGAAGGAACCAAGAGAGTCACTCAGAGAGGGCGACAAGGTGGGAGCTGAGATTGAGTGATGGCAGCCAGGACCAGAGACTAAGGGCAGCCCCTAAAAGTTATGAAAGGGAAGAAACACATTCTCCCATAGAGCTTCCAGAAGGGAGACAGACTCCGAGTCTAGCCCCATAGGACTCATTTCAGACTTCTGACCCTCAGAATTATAAGATAATAAATCTGTGTTATTTTAAGACACTGAGTTTACAGTAATTTGTTGCAGTGACAATAGGCAATGAAGATGTACATAACTGCAATACTATAAATATTAAATAACAATTTTACCCCAAATCCTATTTTAACAGTGCTACCGCTATTTGGGGGATTTGGGGGATGGAAAAATAATATGGTATGGAATGAGGTAGTACAAGAGTTAAGTCTTTGGGTATCACAAATCGAGTCAATATATAAAGGGCAAAATTGAAAATAAGAAAGAGCAAACTAAATGCATTATTGTGAAATGTAGAGAACATTATTAAAGAACTCTGAGGGAAGCAGGACTGAAGGGTGGGAGGGTGAGGCAGGATGACAGCTTTTCATAAGCCTGGCAGTATTATTTAATTTTTAAAACTCTACATATACTTTGATAAGAATAAAAATTAATGTTAAAAAGAAAGGAGATTAGCTGCCAGAGATACTAGTAATTCCTTGCCATATCTCTGAATTTTACTGTATTCACTTTTATTGAAACATCATCTAATTTCCTTACACTTGTTATCTACCACATTCAGCTAGACACAGTAGTATTTTAAAACTGGGAGAGAGGTGAACCATTTCCATCTCTTTAAGATTTAGTAATTTTCTTCCTCACAACACTATCTCCCTCGTGATCAATGTGAATCGAAATCTTTATAAACAGAAAGAAAATGGAAAACAAGCAAATAAAATAAAAGGGAATGTGCAGAGAAGCACTTGAAATTGAAGGGGGATTACAAGCCTGCATCCTCTTCTTCATGCGATACAGGCTCCAGGACACAGTGCCACATTCCGATGCGAACACTTGTGCTGCCTTTCTACCCCAAGTCCCCAGCTGGTAGTAAACTACTCTTTTGTTTCAGATTTTACTCTGGAGTAATACTTTATAACGCCCACCAGGCCTGCAATTCAAGTCTTTTTTCCTACCATCTGCAGCCACGGATCCATGTTATGCCAAGTTCCGACAAAGTACTCCCTGAACACGAGGCCTGGCACCTTCTCTCCATTCCTACGGCAACTGTACTCCGGTTTGGCTTTGGTGACAGCACTCATCTTTTCTGATTACATTAATTGTGGGTAAAACTTAACTCCATGCTCTCAGTTCAGTCTAACCCAGGCACATGATCCATTTTCTGATCCTGAGATGGCTTTGAGGACATGGACGTGACTCAAGTCAGGCTACAGACAAGATAATGAGAAAAGGGATTCTTTTCTTGCTGTATCTGAAGTTGGCAGGTTATGTATCTTTGGTTGTCTTGTGACCACCAGAACAGTACCTATAATATTCCTGAAAGGGCAGAGCCAACACAGACAAGAGCAGAAATTAGGTGTGAGTTAAATTGTTCGAGTCATGGATCAAGACATGCCTCATGATGGACACTTAAACTTTCTAATTAGGTGATCCAACAAATCCTTTCTCAAGGCTAGTGTGGATTGACTGTACTATCACTTATAACACCAAGATTATCAGAAAGCTTTGTGAGTTGTATAAATATTTTTGATTTAACACTTTTTTCCCCTAAGAAAATAACTCAACAAATCCAAAGAACCTTAAGATCTAATTTTAAAAAATTTAAACAGAAACAGCATTATTTCGAATAACCCCAAACTGAAAATTACTCAAACACCTATCGACATAAAATGGCTAAGTGCACTGTGGCACATTCACCTATTGGAATGTTGCATACTCATGATATTGAATGACCCATAACCACATTCATTGTAAGATAAATCTTAGAAGCACTTCAAGCAAAAGAGAGTATAACTGCCCTGTGGGAAAGTAAAATGGTGCCGCACTTTGGGAAAGGGTATGGCGATTCCTCAAAAGCTTAAACACAAAATGACCTTAGGATTTAGCTATCCCACTTCTGGGACTATCCCCTCCAGCCCCAGATGAAAACAGGGACTCAAACAGGTATTTGTACACCCATGTTCACAGCAGCCTTCTTCACAATGGCCAAGAGTGGAAGCAAGACGGTGTCCACTGATGGATGAACAGATGAACAAAATATAGTATCAGCTATATTATGGAATATTTTTCAACCCTAATAAGGAAAGGAATTCTGATATATGCCACAACAAGGATGAACCCCAAAGGCCTTATGCTAAGTGAAATAAGCCAGTTTTAAAAAGCATTGCATGACTCTGCAGAGTGGCTATGGCTGTGGATTCCGACTGCTTTCATAGACACCAAAAGTGAAATGAATGGTCATTGCCAGGGACTATGGGGAAGGAATAGTATTAGTGTTTAATAGTACAGAATTTTGGTTGGGGAAGATGAGAAAATTCTTGAGATGGATAGTGGGAATGGCTGTAATTTATACACTTAAAATTGGTAAAATGGTAACTTTATGCTATGTATATTTTATCACAATTTATTTTTAAAGGGGAAAAGAAAATGTACCTATACTGTCCTCTACCCGACCTGTGCTATTACACATCAGGCAGGGAGGAGTGGAGTGGGGAAAGGTAGTGACAGAAAGTACTCAGGGGCTCTGATATACAGATCATGTCTTGTCTTCTTGACCTAAGTGCTGATTACATGCATGTGCCCAGTTTGTAAAAATCCCCCAAGCCTGTGAATGTGGGAGTTCCTTATAATCCTAAGCTGTATCTCTCACAAAAGTAGACTCTAGATTAGATTCTTTACAGCTTTCAGACACTCCTCAAATATACTCTCTTTAAAAAGTGATTTAAACCCACTATAATTCTATAAAGAATTTGAAACAGTACATAAGAATATACATGTGTACAGACACACACTAATATAATAAATACATCAAAGTAGAAAAAAAAAACTAAGGTAAATCAGTACCAAGGAAACTAGAATAAAAAGAAAGATGTGTGGAAAAATACAGAACTTACACATATAGAAAGCACAGAATGCTAAAGAGTAAAGGGGTCAATCTTATGAGCTGTGATGAAAATAATTCATCAGTTGCTCACCATTATATAGTTAGTAAGAGACTGAGCTAGGACTTTGAATTGGATTTTCTGATTCCGACTGCTGCATCCTGTTCATTTTCCATGTTGTACTTTTCCAGATCACAATATGGATAATGAGTTGTTTGACAAAATGATTCCGGTAGCATTTTTCTTGTTAATGGATTCAACATACTTAATTCATAAAAAATTATTGTAATATATTGCATAAAGTTAGATATATATCAGATACATAAACTAGAAGGTAAGCTAGAGGCAACTGTTAAAGTACTCTGAATGACATCATTGGTCATAGACAAAATTATTAAAGCAAAATACAGAGGACTTCTGAAGAGACTTCACAAACTACAAAGAACTCTCTAGAGATTATAGCTGATAAAAGGGCTCTCTTCACTTCCATACTTGGCAAGACCATGGTTAGCTCCTCTTCTGAGAAATTAGCAGGTGTATAAAGTGTGTCTTCCATTTTTGTCATGCTTCATTACATATGGGATGATTTATCATAAACCCCACCATCTTCCTTCAAGAGGTCTACCCACATTGACAGAGCAACCTTATTAAAGAAAGAGTCTTGGTAACAGGTTATTGCAATGATGTTTGATTTCTAAAATTTTTTAATTTTCAAGCTGTGAATTACATAACTAAGACACTTTTCATACCTGATGTTCTGTGAGAATTTTACCAATAACAAATGGAGAACTTCTCCACCTCTAGGACTCCAGTTGACTGCTAAAGACAGAGGGGTGTGTATTCCACCCTTGTTCTCCAGGCATGCATGACTGTGTCCTTCAGAGTCAACTCACGTTCTGAATGCTTCACTTAAAAGTCATCTATGAAGTGAATTAGTGATGAGAAGAAAAGGCCACAGACCACAGTTAAACTCTTAGGAAAATGTTATCAGTAACATTTGTGGATACTGGATTTTGAAATCTGGAGAAAGCAAAGTGAATAGCAGGGACACAAATGTTTACACAATCACCAGAACTATTTTAAAAAGGTTCATCTTTCAGAAATGTCATTCCCTGTCATCTCTTATATAATTACAAATCAAGCACAATTGTTTTATCATAAAATGCTATGGTGACCTGACAACCCATAATAAATGACCTGACCATATATATTTCTTTTTCATTTGAAATCACAGTAATAAAAATGACAGACTTATATTACTGGGTACCTTCTGTGCCATAGACACAAGCAGAGCAATGAAAAACCAAACATCATTTCTTTATATTGCATGTTGGGTAACCATCATTTCTTTGGCAAATATTTATTCAGTACCTGCTACGTGCCAATTACTGGAAACAATAAAGATTACTATTTCTCAGTTTTACTATAAAATGTTTTCTTGGTTTAAAAATAGAATTTTATCTAAAAGATTCTATTTGTTATATTTCTAACATGTGATTTCTAACATTTTAAAATTTTCATTGGGAAAGAGAGGGAGGAAGAGAAGGGAAGAGAGATGATGAACAAGTTGGCCCACACTTAATTGCCTTAACAACAATATTTATATTGACTTTCATCCTGATAGTTCAAGTTCCACTGAACAAAGAAAGAGGTGAAATGGAAGAAAGACAAAACTAATGTTAACTCTCTGTTCACTATATCTGCTTGAACTTCAGGCATTTTATAAGAACAACAGAAAAAACAAAGCTTTAACCCTGTCTATTTCCATTAACCAAGCAATTCAAAGAGAATTACATATATTTAAAAAAGAAAATCAATAAGAAAATGCAGTTCAAAATATAAAGACCACCTTTTGATGAATGGAAAATACTTCTATTATTCCCATTCCTTCCAGAAATAGCTAAATCAAATTATAATCTTTCAATGCAAAAATAATCCCTTTCCAGAAAAACTAGGAGATGTTGAAGTATGCATCTTGCAATATCTACAGCAATGAACTCTGTAAACATCAAGTGATCACTGAGGTAGACATGGAGATGGACCATCAGAAAAAGCAAAATGCATTTCATAGAAATATACTGAAAAACACCTCAAATTACTGATTTCTCCTGAGCAGAACTTGAAGGAAATTTTACAGTATTTGAGATGATCATTCTTATTATCTTCTAAGGAATCTCTAGTTGTAGCTTCAATTTTCTTTCAGTCAAAATTTATGTGGGAGAATGACACTTTCAAAACTTTTGACAACATTTTTAACATTAATATAATAATAACATAATAATATAATCTAATATAATAATATAATAACATAATAGTTTCTAATATTACAGTTGAAATACCTACCATTTAGCACTTAGGACACAATTTCAGATACTTTACATTGAGATTGTTAGTCCCATTTTACAAATAAGAAAAGGGATACAAAAGTAGTGATTAACTTGTCCAGGGTCACCCAGCTAGAAAGAGGATTTTTTTTTTTTTTTTTTTAACAGAACTGGGATTTGAACCCAGGGCCTCCTACATGCTAGGCAAGTGCTTTACCACTGAGCTACTTTCCCAGTCCAAGGAGAATTTAATTTATTTATTTATTTATTTTGGTTCCAGGCATAGAACCCAGTGGCACTTAAGCCCTGAGCCACATTCCCAGCCCTTTTTTTTTTTTTTTTTAATTTTAAGTCAGGGCCTCACTAAGGATCAATGTGATGAACCTTCCTTAAGTAGTAAAGGTAAAGGTAGAAGATATAGTCTACATTTTTATCATACAACATTCAATATATACCTATTCAAATCCATTAGCTTTACTTAATACCGATAACACTGTGTTAAAATACTTGCCAAATACCTAACCAAAAAAAAAAAAAAAAATCAAAGCAAGTACTTCTTAGGATACTGAAGGCTTATGTCCTTTAGGTTAGTTGAAAGACATTACTTATGTTTCTAAACTAAACTGTACTTGTGGAGGTGTGACTCCACACCTCATTCACCACCTAGCACACTGTCACAAAGGACTCAGTGCTTGCTGTTCTGAACTCAGATTTTACTCTTCTATTTCCCAAATAATCATCTTTCTTCTCTAGTGGTGCATCTCTTTCCAACTCCATCATTTCCAAATTCAACCATTTTATCATGAGGTTTATTGCTTAGCCCCAAAATTCTTTAATGTAGATTATGATTTATAAACACTTTAGACATTTTGAAAAGCTATTTGTTTGTATTTTTGGTAACACCTAAAAAAAAATCTAAAGCATATTGATTGGTCAGGACTGTTAGATTTAAATATATATAAGGGATCTATGATTTTAACTAAGTGAAAGACTCTATGATGAAATAAAACTCTTTGAATTTTATCTTAGGAAAAAATATCTTTCTGCTCCTTCATCACAGTGAAATATTTACCTCAGCTTAAATATGGCTACCTCAAAGATCGCTTGACCTGACATAAATCAGAATACCACATTGCTCTGTCCTACAGTATTCCACTTCTCTCCTTTCATATCATGTATCACAATTAGGATAAGTAATATATGATAATAAAACTCCCTTCTGTGTTGATCAACATTTTATACTAAGTGCTTGATGTCCAGCTCACACAAAGTTGGCACTCAACAAAGTGAAGAGTTCATTGTTAACAAAGACTGCTACAAGCATGGTCACAAAGAGTGAAGGCTGAAATTCAACTGGGGATTAGTTCAGGAAGGCCGAGTTAGGATTCTTGATGAGAGATCAGAAATCAGAATTCGTCCGGGATACCTTGAGAAGTGAAGCTTGCCATACTTTCCTCAGCCCCATCTAGGCCAGTGACACAGATGGCATTCCAAAGCCCACTGGTGTCCTTCCTGGCACCAACAAGAGTCATGCAGCTCAACAAGTGCCCTGGAGGAAAGCTGTGGGCTTCCTTGAGAGGAGGAGCTGAAATGCTTTGCTTCCTCCTGCTTGGGGCTAAGGAGCATAGGGGGACAACACAAGGCTTTGAGTATCAGGAGGTGAGAATGGAGAAGTGTAAAACTACACATTTTGACACCTCCCCAACCAAACAGCAGAGAACTTCTCAAAAGTCATCTCTGGTGACATTACAGAGAGTTTATATGTGAATGGCAGTAATGCTATATCCCTTTCCAGATAATCTGAAACTGGAATCACAACATACACATATCATATTCCAACACAACTATCTTTGGTTCTGTAACAGGGAATCTAATTGGGAATATGGTATAGGTTTTCATCTTTGCTTTTCTTCCCCATCTGCTCAGCCAACATGGGAACTCAGATCTTGAACATGTTTGAACTCAAGTCTTTTGAGTCTCAGGCTCCTTCATCATCTACCACCTTCTTCACTAACATGGTACTCAGGATGGAATGGAACCTGTGACATTTGTTATATATAAGAGAGATGGTCCCCTTTATAAGAGAAACTTGTCATGTAGACATTTTATTTTCCTTTGCATTTTGTTGGAGAAATCAATTTTTTAAAGACGTCTCCAAGCCATGTGAAATAGTTGAATCAGTATTGAATAAATATTACTGTATCTCTGTCAGTTTCACTCCCATGCAATCACCTCACATCACAAACTACTGGGTCTAAAAGAGGGTCATTCCTAAGACTCAATATAAAAGTTCATGTGCGAGCCAATTTAAGAATGTTCAGAGATGAAGCAATGACAGAATCTTATCAGTGGATTAATACACTGCTATGGATTAACTGGGTGGTAACCATAGGCAGGTAGGGTGTGGGTGAAGGAGGTAGGTCCTTGAGTGTGTGACACTGGGGTTTATATTTTGGCCCTGGTGAGCAGAGCACTCTGTTTGCCTATTGCCATGTCCTGAGCTGATTTCCTCCATCAGTCCCTTTTACCATGAAGTTCTGTGTCACCTCATGTCCACAGCTATGGAGTTGACTGACTGGACTGAAACCATGAGCAAAAATAAAGTTTTCCTCCTCTACATTGTTCTTGTCGGGTCCTTTGGTCACAGCAATGCAAAGCTAGCTAAAACAGCCATGACAGCAATTCTAGAAAGAAGAGGCAGCAGGGAAAAGTAGTGTTGAGTAGCAACTTGAATGGAAGCTAACTTCCTATGTCCAGATGATGAAGTAGAAAACTCAAAATGCTTAAGCCCTCTAAGTAATCAGGGGATACTGTTAACCCTTTACATTGAGATTTCCATCAAAGTACAGACTTGAAATCTGACATACTTCATAAGTAAGGGCAGGCGAGAGAAGTGCTGACGTTTCTTTGTGGGGAGATGGATAGAGTATGGGAAGCAAAAATAAAAGCTATGTTCCTTTTATTTCAGTGTTCCTCTGACAGGTCAGGATCAGGCAGCAACTCAGGTCTGGTCCAAACCCTACAGGGACCATAAAAGTCATCCAGAAAAAAATATATATGCATTTTCCAGGGTCCTACTTCTTCTAGGGCAGAAACAACAATAAAGAATGCAGAGGTGAAAAGAATTAGTACATCATAAAAAATGGGAAAGAAAAATAAAATACTCTCACATTGACTGTCCCTAAGAGAATTTACTCACATAGTTAAATTTATGCAGCAAGTTACCAGGATCCTCATAAATACTGGACCATAATCAAGCTGTAATCATTCATTTTATTTACATTTCATTAGGGGGCACTAAGGTAATGATCTTTGAGAGATTTCACTGCAGCCAATGAAAACAGAAGTGGACCTCCTAAAGGGGGTGGGCATAAAAAGGGAATGTCTTTTGTCCCAAAGGTGCAGAATTATTAAAAACAATCTGTTTTAAAAGTTACTATGTGCTTTTTTAATGCATTTTCAACTCATAATTGCATTTTAAATTATTTTAACTTCCCACAGTACATGTGAGGTAAGACCTGGATCTGTCTGCCTACAAAATTTAGACTGAACTGTAGCATTACATGGAAAACAAACTTCCATACGATAGAGGCTGCAACAGAAATTTCCAGTACACCTAGAACATTCTCCATATATATTAGGACATGTCATTTACTGCTGGCAAAATCCATGACAACCTTTCAGGCCCCACCATAGCAATTTGAATAGCTACACAAAAGGGCAGAGCGGCAATATCCTGAATAAAACATCCAGTGCCTGCATCTCTCCTTTGAAGGCTGTCAGCCATACATTTTGAATAACCTGAAATGAAGATCAAAAGGGAATAGAATTCATTTATTTATTTATTTTACCTGAGGCAGTGAATGAGAAGAAAGTAAAATTCAGAATTTAAAAAAAAAAAGTCTAAATTTAGGCAAACATCAATCCCTTATTCCTAAGATCCACAAAGAAGTTTAATCATTTCGTCGAAGTCACAAAGTAGGACACTGAGGTATAAAATTGAGGTCAAAGCAACAAAAATAGTTAAAGATAAATAAAACCAGATATTCCCTCCTCTCACTGTTTCCCCTCTCAGTCACCTTCTCCCTGACCTTCCGCAAACACACTTCCTCCTGAATTCCGGTCAGGAACACCACTAGGATTCTCTTCAATCATTTCAGTTTGAGAGCAGCTCCTCCTCCTGTGGGGACTCCCATGGAGTTGCTCCTGTTTCTCCCTCTTTTCTGAGGCACATTTTAAAGACAGGGAGAACGTGACAGAACTCAAGATGGGAAACAGAGAAAAAGAGGCTGTGCAATTTTGAGACAATTCTGCCTAACATGTGGATGCTGGTATGATATAAGCCATCTCTTCATACATATTTAAAAAAAAATAAAGAGAATGAACTGAAGGATAAAATTGCTGGTGCACTAGTTTAACACATAACCTACTGTGCAAGTGTAAGAGGTACCATGCAAAAACTTTCTATCACCAGGTAAATTAATTGATCCTCTATAAAAGATAATTCAGATAATAAGATTTTCTGTACAGAATATAATATAATTACCTAAATAATAGACTAAATATGGTCCCAGTGCTGGAACTTTTTCCTATCAAAATAGCAGAAGAAGCTGTCAAAGCCTCCATGAACCTCCAGTACAAACAGAGACAGCTGGGCGGGGGTGAGGAGGGCAGCAGTACTTGCTCCCGTCCCTCCCCAAATGGCCTAAGTACCAGTGATTGTCCTCTTCAAGGAGCTGGCCCAGGTGAGACAGCCACACAGCTTTCCTGACCTCTGTGCTTCTCAGGGAATAGGACCCAAGAGGTTCAGGATTCCTCCCTGGGAGTATGAGTTAGTGGGATTTGGTGGAACATACTAGGAACTTACCCACCACTTATATAGTACAGTTTCCCTGGGGAAATATTTTCATGGGTTTTAAACAACCAATTTCAATATGAACTACTTAAAAAGAATTCAACTGAAACCTGTGGTTATTTATGGGAAAAAATACCCTAAAAATAGATTTCTTGCTCAATTAGGGATTTTTGCCTCCATGGTTTTTTTGTTTGTTTGGGGAGGGTTTCTTTTTTCTTTGGTGAGGGGAAGGGTAGGGGAGCCAGTGAGACTTTGAACCCCTTACTTAGTCTCTACAAGTCCAAGCATTACTTGTTTGTAAGATGGAGGTCACAATATCATGTCCAGCAACCTAATTAAGAGATACTCATTTACTTTATTTTGAAAGCTCAGGGTGTGATAGGCAGAATTCTACAAAAAGCCCCAATGACTCATACCCTGGTATCATCCTCATGGGAAGAATTTGTGAAAATAAACCTCCCATGATGAGGTTACCAATCAATCAATTTTGACTTCATCAAAAGGGAGTTTAGGCTGGGCGTGATGGCACATGTCAGTAATATCAGCAGCTTGGGAGCCTGAGGCAGGAGAATCACAGTTCAAAGCCAGCCTCAGCAACTCAGTGAGGCCCTAAGCAACTCAGGGAGACCCTGCCTCTAAATAAAATACAAAAAAGCGCTGGGGATGTGGCTTAGTGGTTAAGAGTCCCTGGGTTCAATCCTTGGTCCAAAAAAAAAAAAGGTGCAGGGAGTTTATCCTGGGTGGACTGGACCTCATAAAGTTAAGTCCTGTAAAAAGGAGTGAAATATCAGAAAACTGATCCTCCTCCTGGCCTCAAAGACAATGGAAGCTGTCATGAGTTCTATCCTTGCACGAAACTGAATTCAATCAGCAACCAGAAGAGGCCAGAGGAGGATTCTGCTGAGTGCTATTCTGACTTCTTAGCCACAGAACTGTGAGATAATAGATGGGTATTATTTTAAACCATTAAGTTTATGGTAATTTGTTACACAGCAATAGAAAACTATTAATACAGAGTATAGCTATAAATACATGTTTCCAGAACCTGGAAGAAGAGAAACATTAGAAGTAACACAGGATATACATATGAGAAAGAGAAAAGAAGGAGGGAAGAGAGAAAGGGCCCATGATACCACTCTGATAGAAGCTTTATAAATATTATCTCCTGCAAAGAAAGTTTTATTTAGAAAAAAAAAAGTTTGTGTCTCCTATTACTGTAATATAAAGTTGCAACTTATCCCCAGCACCACAAAAAAAAAAAAGTCGCAACTTAAAGCTACCAAATGTACAAATTTACAATCAATTTAACCAAAGTTTTAACTTCATTATCATGATAGAAACCTTTTAACTAGCAAAAGGATACCACAGAAGGATGGTCTTGAATTTTATTTTAAAAGCACTCAGAACAATATCCAAAAGGGAGGGAGTTGTGCCTTTGAAGAAACTATACAAACTCATTTGTTTATCACATAGACCATTTCAGGAACTATCTTCAGTACTGGCAAGAAAACACACACAGTATTGTAGAAATATAAACAAAATAATCCCTGTAGCACTGTGGAAAGAAATTAGCTATACCAAAGACATTCAGAAGAAAATACAATTTGTGGACAACTTTTTAAAATAGCAAAATCAGAAAATACTCCAAATTAAAAAAAATAGGAATCACAAAAAAAATCAATAGGACAAAAACTGAAGAGTGATACCTAACTACACTTTAAAAATTTTTGATCTGTATGTAAGACACATTAAAACATGTAAGAGTTTTCTTCAGAACCAAGATTGATTTACCAGAGAAGACAAGAAACTACAAAACACACATTTGCTACTTTAGAGCCTTTTTGTAATTTTTACCATTTATCATGCTCTAAATTATTATTATATTTTAATTATTAAAAAAAAAAAAAGGTCAAACATTTCAGGATGCAGGGCATCCTTTGGGCATTCTTTGTCCTAAGTACACAGTTCTTGGCACTACAATTGATAAACCCAGTGTTCCAAGAGATAGAATGGAAGTCCTATAGGCATTTTTGCTTAAAGACAAAACTCGAGAAAATGCATTCAGCATGCAAGTCCACTAAAAAGCAAGCCTTTGGACTGTGCTACTATGGTATTTCTATATAAATATATTTCAACTGTCATGATACAGATTGTATCAAATAATGACAACAAGAGGTATTTAGGCTCACGAAACTTCCCTACACTCACTGTTTGTTTTTAAAAGGCAGCAACACTTTTATAATATGGGGAAAAAATACTTTAACATTCCTTAATTTTGGAGTCAGACCTTTGATTCTTTATGTTTGGTGGCTATTTAGTCAACATTCTGTACTTCTGCCCAGACATGAACAGTCACGCTTTCCTGGAAGTGCTGAGGGCAGCTTGTGCTCTTGATGTGCATTACCACATCCGGTTCTGAGAGGCCTATGTGATCATCAGCCTCATTTCATTGGTAATGAAATTAAGACCCAGGAAGTTAATTTAACATGAAGGTTAAGTGGGTTGGCAAGTGATAGAACTGTGGTCCGAATGTGTTCTAAGGTTAAAATCCTAATCCCAGATGTGTATTTGGAAGTGAAAGGAGAGAGGATAGTAAGGAAGCAACCTCACATAAGAAATCAGTGCCCTTATAAATGAGGCCCCAGAGAGAGAGGCCTCGCCCCCTCCCCCTCTACAACCACGTGACAATACAGTGGGAAACGGTTGCTATGAACTGGGCAATAGGTCCTCACCAGACAGTGGGTCACCGGGACTGTGATGTTAAACTTCCCAGTCTCCAGAAATGTTAGAAATAAGTTTCTGGTGTTTATAAGCTACCCAGCTATTACCTAAAGCTCCTGTGTTAGTGCAGGAATGTTCAGAGGTGAAATAATTGGACAGAAAGAGTTGTAACTTAATCATTCCATTCTAACTTAAATGGACTTAGTGATAACTATAGACAAGTGTGTCGTGGCTGGAGGAGGTGGACCTTGAATGACCTTGAATGGTTCCTCTTCCCTGTGACTCCTTCCCTCTCTCTCTGCTTCCTGGTGAGCCATGAATGGAAGAGCACTTCTGCCCCAAAACCACAATGACCTCACCTTGGACCCACAGCAATAGACTCAATCAACCATACGCTAAACTGCCGAAATCATGGGCCAAAATACATTTTTCCTTAAGTTGTTTTGTCAGGTATTTTGACCACAGCAACACAAAGCTTACACACCAGCTTAGGTATTTTGTGATAGCAAATAGAACACGTTAAGATAGTCAACCCTCAAAGCTAAAATAAACTATCCTTATATTATTCTACCTCTCATGATATAATTGCCTTTAATAATAAAAGAGAGGCCAGATATTCAGCAAGGTCATTTTCCCATGATGGGGAGGAGTCCATAGAAATTCTTCACACATAGGTATGTCCGTAATCCAAGGACTTCCTGTCGGCAAGGACACAACACTCTCACTCTCACAGGCATGCTTTACCACCAGAGCGATAACTCAAACTGCTGCAAAGTCATTAGCTACTTCCTTATACCAAAATAATTGATTAATTTGCCACCCAGACAAGGATTTTATTAATTTCTTTTTTTTAATTAAAAATCATAAATTTTCATAGGGCAATGTTGTTTGATTCATTGTTATTTTTTCCCTTCCTTCTCACCCCTCCCACCCCTCTTTTCCCTCTATACAGTCCTTCCTTCCTCCATTCTTACCACCCTCCTTATCCCTATCACTAAACCTAACCCTAACCCTAACGATAACCCCTCCTACCCCCCATTATATGTACTCATCCACTTATCAGCGAGATCATTCATCCTTCAGTTTTTTGAGATTGGCATATCTCACTTAGCATGATATTCTCCAATTTCATCCATTTGCCTGCAAATGCCATAATTTTATCATTCTTCATGGCACAGTAATATTCCATTGTATATATATGCCACAGTTTCTTTATCCATTCATCAACTGAAGGACATCTAGGTTGGTTCCACAATCTGGCTATGGTGAATTGAGCAGCTATGAACATTGATGTGGCTGTATCTCTGTAGTATGCTGATTTTAAGTCCTTTGGGTATAGGCCAAGGAGTGGGATAGCTGGGTCAAATGGTGATTCCATTTCAAGCTTTCTGAGGAATCTCCATACTGCTTTCCAGAGTGGCTGCACTAATTTGCAACCCCAACAGCAATGTATGAGTGTACCCTTTTCCCAACATCCTCGCCAACACCTATTGTTGCTTGTGTTCTTGATAATCGCCATTCTAATTGGGGTGAGATGGAATCTTAGGGTAGTTTTGATTTGCATTTCTCTTATTACTAGAGATATTGAACATTTTTTCATATATCTGTTGATTGCTTGTACATCTTCTTCTGTGAAGTGTCTGTTCATTTCCTTAGTCCATTTGTTGATTGGATTATTTGTATTCTTGGTGTAGAGCTTATTGAGTTCTTTACAGATTCTGGAAATTAGTGCTCTATCTGAAGTATGAGTGGCAAAGATATTCTCCCACTCTGTAGGCTCTCTCTTCACATTACTGATAGTTTCCTTTACTGAGAGAAAGCTTTTTAGTTTGAATCTATCCCAGTTGTTGATTCTTGCTTTTATTTCTTGTGCTATGGGAGTCCTGTTAAGGAAATCTGATCCTAAGCCAAAAAAGTTGAAGGTTTGGACCTACTATTTCTTCTATAAGATGCAGAGTCTCTGGTCTGATTCTGAGGTCCTTGATCCATTTTGAGTTGAATTTTGTGCAGGGTGAGAGATAGGGGTTTAATTTCATTCTGTTGCATATGGTTTTCCAGTTTTCCCAGCACCAATTGTTGAAGAGGCTATCTTTTCTCCATTGCATATTTTTGGCCCCTTTGTCTAGTATGAGAAAATTGTATTTATTTGAGTTTGTATCCATGTCCTCTATTCTGTACCATTGATCTACCTGTCTATTTTGGTACCAATACCATGCTGTTTTTGTTACTATTGCCTTGTAATAGAGTTGAAGATCTCGTATTGCGATACACCCTACTTCGCTCTTTCTACTGAGGATTGCTTTAGCTATTCTGGGTTTTTTATTCTTCCAGATGAATTTCATAATTGCTTGCTCTATTTCTGTAAGGTACATCATTGGGATTTTAATTGGGATTGCATTGAATCTGTATAGCACTTTTGGTAGTATGGCCATTTTGACAATATTAATTCTGCCTATCCAAGAACATGGGAGATCTTTCCATCTTGTAAGGTTTTCTTTAATTTCATTCTTTAGTGTTCTGTAGTTCTCATTGTAGAGGTCTTTCACCTCTTTTGTGAGATTGATTCCCAAGTATTTTATTTTATTTTTTTGATGCTATTGTGAATGGGGTAGTTTTCCTAATATCTCTTTCTGAAGATTCATCACTTATGTACAAAAATGCATTGGATTTATGAGCATTGATCTTGTAATCTGCTACTTTACTGAATTCACTTATGAGTTCTAAGAGTTTTCTGGTGCAATTTCCAGGTTCCTCTATATATATAATAATGTCATCAGCAAACAGGGATAGGTTGAGTTCTTCTTTTCCAATTTATATCCCTTTAATTTCTTTGGTTTGTCTAATTGCTCTGGCTAGAGTCTCAAGGACGATGTTGAATAGAAGTGGTGAAAGAGGGCATCCCTGCCTTGTTCCAGTTTTTAGGGGGAATGCTTTCAGTTTTTCACCATTTAGAATGATACTGGCCATGGGCTTAGCATAAATGGCCTTTACAATGTTAAGGAATATTCCCACTACCCCAATTTTTTCTAGTGTTTTGAGCATGAAGGGATGCTGCATTTTATCGAATGCTTTTTCTGCATCTATTGAAATAATCATGTGATTCTTAACTTTAAGTCTGTTGATATAGTGAATGACATTTATTGATTTCCAAATGCTGAACCAACCTTGCATCCATGGGATAAAACCCACTTGATCGTGGTGCACTATCTTTTTAATATATTTTTGTATGCAATTTGCTAAAATTTTGTTGAGAATTTTTGCGTCAATGTTCATTAAGGATATTGGTCTGAAATTTTCTTTCCTTGATGTGTGTCTGTCTGGTTTAGGTATCAGGGTGATATTGGCTTCATAGAATGAGTTTGGGAGGGTTCCCTCCTCTTCTATTTCATGGAAGACTTTGAGGAGTATTGGAATGAGCTCTTCTTTAAAGGTTTTGTAGAACTCGGTTGAGAACCCATCTTGTCCCGAACTTTTCTTTGTTGGTAGGCTTTTGATGACCTCTTCTATTTCATTGCTTGAAATTGATTTATTTAAGTTGTGTATGTCCTCCTCGTTCAGTTTAGGTAATTCATATGTCTCTAGAAACTTGTTGATGTCTTCGAGGTTTTCTGTTTTGTTGGAGTAGATTTTCAAAATAGCTTCTAATTATGTTTTGTATTTCACTCATGTCTGTTGTGATATTTCCTTGTTCATTCTGAATTTTAGTAATTTGAGTTTTCTCCCTCTTTCTCGTTGTTAGTGTGGCTACGGGTTTATCAATTTTGTTTATTTTTTCAAAGAACCAAATCTTTATTTTGTTAATTTTTCCAATTGTTTCTTTTGCTTCAATTTCATTGATTTCGGCTCTGATATTAACTATTTCCTATCTTCTACTACTTTTGGTGTTGGTCTGCTCTTCTTTTTCTAGGGCTTTGAGCTGTAGTGGTAAGTTTATTTGTTGATTTCTACATCTTGTGTTGAATGCGTTCCATGAAATAAATCTTCCTCTAAGTACTGCTTTCATAGTGTCCCAGAGATTTTGATATGATGTGTCTTTGTTCTCATTTACTTCTAAGAATTTTTTTATTTCCTTCCTGATGTCTTCTGTTATCCATTCATCATATAATAGTGTATTATTTAATCTCCAGGTATTGGAGAAGTTTCTGTTTTTTATTCTGTCATTTATTTCTAATTTCAATCCATTATGATCTGATAGAGTACAAGGTAGTATCTCTATCTTCTTGTATTTGCTAACAGTAGCTTTGTGGCATAAAACATGGTCTATTTTAGAGAAGGATCCATGTGCTGCCGAGAAGAAAGTGTATTCGTTCTTTGTTGGATGGTATATTCTATATATGCTGGTTAAGTCTAAATTGTTGATTATGTTATTGAGATCTATGGTTTCTTTATTCAATTTGTGTTTGGAAGATCTATCCAGTGGTGAGAGAGGTGTGTTAAAATCACCTAGTATTATTGTGTTCTGGTCTATTTGATTTCTGGAATTGAGAAGGATTTATTTGACGTACATGGATGAGCCAATGTTCGGGGCATAGATATTTATGATTGTTATGTCTTGCTGATTTATGCTTCCCTTAAGCAGTATGTAATGTCCTTCTTTATCCCTTCTGACTAGTTTTGGCTTGAAGTCCACATTATCTGAAATGAGGATGGATACTCCAGCTGTTTTGCATGGTACGTTTTTTCCTATCCTTTCAACTTTAGTCTATGGGTATCTCTTTCTATGAGATGAGTCTCTTGCAGGCAGCATATTGTTCGATTTTTCTTTTTAATCCAATCTGCCAGTCTATGTCTTTTGAGTGATGAGTTCAGGCCATTAACATTCAGGGTTATTATTTGATATGATTTGTATTCCCAGTCATTTGACTCATTTTTGTTTTTTGACATGATTTGGTTTCTTCTTTATTTGGCTATTCCTTTAGGCTAGTTCCTCCCGTTGCTGATTTCCATCATTGTTTTTCATCTCTTCCTCATGGAATATTTTTCTGAGAATGTTTTGTAATGCCGGCTTTCTTTTTGTAAATTCCTTTAGCTTTTGTTTATCATGGAAGGATTTTATTTCACCGTCAAATCTGAAAGTAAGTTTTGCTGGGTATAAGATTCTTGGTTGGCATCCATTTTCTTTCAGGGCTTGGTAAATATTGTTCCAAGCCCTTCTAGCTTTTAGGGTCTGGATTGAAAAATCTGCTGATATTCTTATTGGTTTCCCCCTGAATGTAATTTGATTCTTTTCTCTTGCAGTCTTTAAAATTCTGTCTTTATTTTGTATGTTAGGTATTTTCATAACAATATGCCTTGGTGTGGGTCTGTTGTAATTTTGTATATTTGGAGTCCTATAAGCCTCTTGTACTTGGTTTTCCATTTCATTCTTCAGATTTGCGAAATTTTCTTATATTATTTCATTGAATAGATTGTTCATTCCTTTGGTTTGTTTCTCTAAGCCTTCCTCAATCCCAATAATTCTTAAATTTGGCCTTTTCATGATATCTCATAATTCTTGTAGATTCTGTTCATGATTTCTTACCATCTTTTCTGTTTGGTCAACTTTGTTTTCAAGATTAAATATTTTGTCTTCATATCTGAGGTTCTGTCTTCCAGGTGTTCTATCCTATTGGTTATGCTTTCTATGGAGTTTTTAACTTGGTTTATTGTTTCCTTCATTTCAAGGATTTCTGTTTGGTTTTTTTCAGTATCTCTAACTCTTTATTGAAATGATCTCTTGCTTCCTGTATTTGGTCTTTCAACTGTTGATTGGTGTGATCATTTAATGCCTGCATTTGCTCTTTCATCTTCTCCTTCAATGCCTGCATTTGCTCTTTCATCTCCTCGTTTGCTTCCCTGATTGTTTTAATTATGTACATTCTGAACTCCCATTCTGACATTTTTTCTGCTGTGCTGTAATTGGGTTTTATTGATATAGTATCTAGGTTTGTTTGGGACATTTTCTTTCCTTGTTTTCTCATATTGGTCAGGTATCAGTGGGACTCTGAGATATTGCAGATTTCCTCTATTGGCTTATAGTGTCCCTGTAGATTTCCAGTGTATCACCTCCCAGCCTTCAGTAGCCCGAAGTCTTCGAGTAACTTGATTATGCAGTACTTCTGAAGAAAGCTGTCCCTAGCCGGCTACTGGTTCCAGGGCTTGGAGCTGGCTCTGTGTGGAAAGGCTCTCACTGGGGGGCCTGCTCCCAGAAGCTGGCCGTGTGGGAGGAGCCTACTGCTGGAGTGCCCAGGGCTGCCTGGAGAAGGCTCTAGCTGCCCTGCCCTACTCTAATAAGCTGCCCGAATCCGGGCCTGCCGCCTGGGCGGGGCCAAGCCTCACCGGGTGGCGGAGACTCACCCTGTGGCTCTATTTTAGTCTGAGTCTGAATGCCTCCCCTTCTTGAATTCTGGGTTCTGGAGCGACTGTAGATGCAGTCACCCTCTAGTCCGCCATCTTGGATTACCCTGTTGAAAAAGCTTGCTGCCGGAGGGGGCAGGGCCGCCTGGAGAGGTCTCTGGCTGCCCTGCCCTGGTCCCAGAGGCTGCTTAAGGGTCAGAGGTCTCTGCTGGCTTGGGGACTTATGGCTGGCTCTGTGTAGAAAGGCTCTCTCTGGGCAGTCTGCTCCAAGAAGCTAGCCTAGAAAGGCGCTTCCCGCCAGAGGGAGCCGGGCTGCTTGGGGAAGTCCCTGGCTGCCCTGTCCTGGTCTCTGAAGCAACCTGCCAGCGGGCCGGAGCTCACCATGCGCTGGCTCAGGGACTTGGAGCTGGTTCTGTGTAGAAAGGCTCTCACTGGGGGGCTTGCTCCGAGAAGCTGGAGAATCTGGCCCTGTGGGAGGAGCCCACCGCTGGAGTGCTCAGGGCTGCTTGGGGGAGACTCTAGCTGCCCTGCCCTGCCCTACTCTAATAAGCTGCCCGAATCCAGGCCTGCCGCCCGGGCTGAGCTTCACTGGGTGGGGGAGACTCACCCCATGGTTCTATTTTAGTCCGAGTCTCTCAATGCATCCCCTTGTTGAAATCTGGGTTCTGGAGCGACTGGAGATGCAGTCACCCTCTAGCCCGCCATCTTGGATCGCCCCCTATTAATTAATTTCTAAGCATAAAGTGACTTGACTTAATTAATCGAAAACCAAGGAGGAAGTCATGTAGAAACTGTGAATCTCCTACAGTTTTGGTCAAACAAAATTATTGAGGGTAAACATAACACGCATACACACAAGTATGTATGTGCAACAGTCTAGAGTATAGGCTATAATGACTATATTCTTTTTGGGGGAAGGGGCACCAGGTATTGAACCCAGGAGTGCTTAACCACGGAGGCACATCCCTAGCCCTTTTTTTTTTTTTTTTAATTTGAGATAGGGTTTGCTAAGTTGCTTACAGTCGTGCTAAGTTGCTAAGGCTAGCTTTGAACTTGCTATCCTCCTGCCTCAATCTCCCAAGTCACTGGGATTACAGGCATGCACCAATGTGCCCGGCATGACTATATTACTATGAATATAGTTTCAATATGTTGTGAAAACGAATCTTTTATTATATAGCCTTTACTATAATTCTCAGCACACTCTGGATCAAAGAGATCCAGACATTTTGCTGTTAAATAAAACAGTGTAATTAGTCACAAATGTTTTATATACAGACCTAGAAACTATATTGGTAATGATAATGGTAATTTATGTGAAATTGTGTTATCTCACAGACAAAAATTTTACAACTTGATAAGAAAAATACAAATGATCTCAAGAGATAAAATGGCAAATGCATGAATATAAAGTTATCAGAAAAGATCATCCAACTAGAAAAATAAAATGAAAAGATAATAAACTGTTAGTAAAACAAAACTGATATTAACAATGAAGTAGGCAAATCAAAAACATCACTAAAAAATTATTATTGTCAAGGATATAGAAAAGGGTGCTACTTCTCAAAAAGTTTGCTAGTGGAATATATTCTCTGATATTTCTTCTCTCTGGTTCAGTTTGGTTATTTTCTATTAATCTGTCTTCCAACCGACTGATCCTGTCTTCTGCTGTGTCTAATCAACTGTTAAACCTATCAAAGGTACATAATTTCAGATGCTATACTTTACAGGTATGAAATTATTGATGTTTCTCTTTTTATGTATTCTGAGTTTCTGGAGAGATTTTCCAATTCATCAACTACTTTTCTTTTACATCTTAATTGTGTGATCTTTAAGTCTCTATGTTCTAACTCCAATTTTGAGAAAAATTGTAACTATAAATTATCTGTCTTTTATCTCACCTTTTGGTCATATGGCCCTGTCTCTTAGCATATCTAATACTTCTGATTACAAGAGATTGCTATAAAAAATTGAAGAGGCTCTAAGTCACTGTTTCTTAACCTTACTCTCTTCCCACTCCATCATCATTCTGCCAAGGGGCTTTGTTAGACTTTTCTCCCAACCTATGAAATGCATCATATATCTGTTTATACAGAGCAGGCATTTGAAGGGTCACCAACCACTGTAATATTTAATATTTGATAACCCCATAAGAAACAATCATTATCTCCTGAGGAGTAAGGTTGCTGCTATGAAGAATGTATGCTTTAAAATGTATTATCATCTTCTACCAGAGAAAGATACTCTTCTACTTCCAGAAAGAAAGAAAATCAGTGACCTTAATGCAATCACGGTCTGAACCGAATCATGGTTAGTTACAATTTCAGTATGATTTTAGCATTACTCAGACTTGCCCCGCCCGGACTTTCATGGGACAGTTCAACTACTTTCTAAACTCATGACTGGAACATGGCAGTTAGCATTCTCACTGTAGAAACAACTAGAAGGGTGTTCTTTGGAATAAAAGGGATAGGTCCATTAAATTCAGGCAATTTATTCATATCTCGAAGCTAAATCCTTTTACTGAATAGCAAGCAACTTTCAATTAAATATGAACAAGGCACTCTGTGGCAAAATTACTATGTAACTTTAAAAAGGTCCTTTAAAACATTTCTCACACTAGAGAGTGTATTTTACACTAACAATCTACATTTATCTTAATAAAGCACTAGGAGCACTACAGGAACCAATCACCTATCATCATCATTTTGAAAAGTGATTTGAGGATGGCATTCAATGAACTATATGAGAGTTCAACAAGCAAACATATTGGAAAAGAAGAATAAAAGTTATTATCTGCATGTGACATAATTTTGTATCAAGAAAACCAGATTCAATTAAAAACTATTGAAATTAATAAGATAATTAGCCTGAACTAATCCCATATAGACATATATACTTCAACATTTTTTGCTCCCAATGACAAAAAGAAAATGTGGTATAAAAAATCCTATTACATAAAAATAAACAAAAGAAAAATATACCATGAGCAATATGTGTGTGTTCCATAAGAAACAAAACTAAAATACTTTAGAAAGAAAAGCTAATACCAGTGTCATTAAATATAAAAAATGTTCCTAGAAGGAAAAACTAGATGCCATAGGATGGCATCTTCTCCTTAATGAGATATATAGTCTTGGTTTAGTTTTATTTTGCTTTCTTGCAGCGCTGGGAATTGAATCAAGGGTCTTGCTCAAGCTAGTATGTGCTCTACCTCTGAGCTACATCCCCAGTCCTATACTTTTAATATGCCACTCAGGGAAATGTGGCATGGTGGGATAACCTCAAGCATGTTTTTAACATTTTTCTGGGGAAAAGAATGAATAGTTGAATAAAATGAAAAGTAGATTAATCTGAAAAAGAAAAGAAAAAAGAAAATGCATGTCTATCGTTGTGAAAAACAGTGTGGCACTTGCTGGTTAAAGAAAATACAGATCACAGAACAGGACATACATTAAATATAATGAGATATAGCAAATCAGTGGGGAGAGGAAGAATATTCAGTAATGGGAGAAAGGAGCAACTGGTTGGTAAAATGGGAAGAAAATTTTACTCTTTCATGCACCAAGATAAATTACAAATCCATTAGACCACAGACATTTATTTTGTGCCTGGTAGGGGCCAGTCCCTGGGAAGTACTAGAGATTCAAAGATAATGAGATAGCCTAGTTGTATAATAAATCAAGTTGTACATGGGAGAGTACACTAAAGCACCCAGATCCTTTTAGTGGGGGGTGTCTTGTTCCTAATATGAATGAGAAACATTTATGAAATTTACAAGGCGCCATTTCTATCCTGTTTACTGTACTTCTCCAGTGCCTTCACACCAAAATGTATAGTGCCTGACATATGATAAGAACTCAAATATTTATTCTATAATAAATTACAAATGTTTTAAAATCACATGACAGCTGTATTTCTATCTGCATGTACTTCCCCAGAAGAGGCTGGGCCTTGTCCTTCCACAGACAGCAAGTGAAAGTTTTTATACCCTGTCATTTGCAGAATGATTAGAAGCAAAGAGATGGGGATATTTCATCAAAGAAGTGCTACAGGGTGTCCAGGTAGAAGGAACTGAGTAATTAAGAAATGGACAAAAGTGTTTCTCCTGAGTAGCAAAGATGATAACACTAAAGATCAAGAGCATAAAACCAAGGACTCGAATTCCTCAGTTTTATTATTTTCTAAAAGCAAGGATT
Source organism: Sciurus vulgaris (assembly GCF_902686455.1). Classification (NCBI taxonomy): domain Eukaryota; kingdom Metazoa; phylum Chordata; class Mammalia; order Rodentia; family Sciuridae; genus Sciurus; species Sciurus vulgaris. The sequence continues at coordinate 116,799,188 of NC_136466.1, forward strand.
GGCAGCACCAGAAACTCAGACTGAAGCTTACCTACAAAAACAAACAAACAAACAAACAAAAAAAAAACAAACGAACAAAAAAACCATTACTGATTACTGGTTAAAGAAATAAAACAGACTTTTTCATTGCTTCACAATATAAAGTCTTCTTCTTATTTCACATACCTACATAATGCTTAACATACACCAGGAACTGTTAAAGGTGCATTTACCAATGTTGTTTCACTTCATCTTCCTAGCAACGCATGACTGAAGTGTCATCATGATTATCTCCCTGGTTCAGATGAGGAAACTGAGGACCAGAGAGGTTGAGTAGCTTCTCCGTGATCATTTCATACCAAGTGGCAAAGCCAGGATTTAAATTCAGTTATACATGTGCCTCCATTGATACGGTTCATCCAAAATACATGCACTCTCCACCTTAACACTTACTACTTATGAAACCAGAATACAGACAAGAGAATAAGAGAATAGTCAAAGGAGTGATAAAGATAGGAGATGGAATCCTTTTCTATCGATTACTAGCTGTAAGAGGCTGGGTAAATTAAATAACTTTTGTGGACATTGACTTTTATCCATTAAATGAAGAAAATGTAAAATAACCTCAAAATTAAAGAGAGACAGTAAGTCCATGGAGAAGTACCTGATCACGGAGGAGTACAAAGCTAGGACAGCAGCCTGAGCACTGAGCTGGCAAAATCTGCTGTGGAAGCAGTTACAGCTGAGAGGTGAGGTGGCTCCAAAAGCTCACGTGTGAGACAGTTAGAGGTTAGAGGGGACATTACTGGGTCATGAGAGCCCTAACCTAATCAGTGCTTCAGTCCTACATAGGGATTAGTGCGTGGTAAGTTAAGGCAGGTAGGGTATCGCTGGAGATGGGATATGCCCTTGGGGTTTATATTTTGTCTCTCTCCCTCCCTCTCCCTCTGTCTCTCCCTTTCCCTGTCTCTCCCTCTCCATCTGTCTCTTCCTCTCCCTCTCCCTCTCTCTCCCTTTCCCTATGTCTCTCCCTCTCCCTCTATCTCTCCCTCTATTTCTCTCTCTCTCTCTCCCTCCCTCCCTCCCCCCCTCTCTCTGTCTCTCCCTCTCCCTCTCTCTCTCTCTCTTTCCCTATGTCTCTCCCTCTCCCTCCATCTCTCTCTCTCTCTGTGTCTCTCTCTCTCTCTCCCCCTCCCTCCCACCCTCCTCCCTCCGTCTCTCTCCTTTCTGGTGCAATGTTCTGCGAGGCTTTCCTCTATCACGACCTTCCACCTTGATCAATGGCTTCACCTCAAGCCCCAGGGAATGGAGCCCTGAGAACTGAGACCTCTGAAACTTCAAGCACTCAATAAATATTTTTTCCTCTAAGATTGTTCTTGTCAGGTCTTTTAGTCACAAAAGCAAAAAAGCTGACTAAAACAGGATCTTCCAGGACAGAAATGGAAGAAAGCCTAGGACTAGAAATATGGTCTAGAAAATTTAAAGACGTTGAAGGATAACTAGGTTGGAAAGAGGGGAAAAGGGGCAGAGTTGGTGAGTAGCAATGAGGTTAGAAGATTTCCATCAGTTCTTTGGAAGGTGGTTGATTCCCTTCATCAAACAGATAATAATAATAACACACCAACTTCTATGTTGAAAACATCACACCACAAAAGATCTAATGACTAAGAAGAAGTTGAGAAACAGGGATGCCTGTCTCTTGCCTTTACTTGCCCTCTGTGTATAAAATGAATTCAAAGGGTAGTTACTTTGAAGTATTCCTTGTAACACTGGCAGAACTATTAGGAGGCAGCAAACATTTATGGGTGCCTAGCTTATGCCAAGGATTATGCAGAGCTTTTCCTATGCTCTGTCTCACCAATGCTCCTAATGATGTTCCACATTTCTCTTTTGACCAGAGACTTAAGTCTATTGACTTAAGCTATTGAGTGGCAGAAGTGGAAAAGGGTCTTACCTTTTGCAAAAAAGGACAAGATCTTAACTATGGTAGTTATCGTTTGCAAATGTATGTAGTTGCCTCTGGGAAACAGCTTTCCAGAAGGAATGTAATTACCAAGCAAACAGCACCAGGTTTCCCCTGACTGCAGAGTTCCACCCTCTTTGACTCATCAACTCATAGTTCTGCACATTCTCTCCCACTTAGCTTATAGGATCCCTCCTTTGCTGCCAGGATAGTTTACATCACAGCAAATGAGACCCCTAACAGCCAGGCTGGGTTTACAGTAAGAAATAACCAAAGCCAAACTGAAACAAAGAAAAAGCTTAATTAATTCAGAAAAGAGCAAGAAGATAAATAATAATTAAGCCCAGATTCGCCTATTTTAATTATAAATATTAAATAAGCCAATTTATACATCAAGTCACATTCAGTTAACACACTAAAAGTAATTTTCACCAATTTGCCCTAAGTATATTCTATACCAGATTTCCTCGAACTGGAGTCTGAGAGAGTTTTTTTTTAGGAATATGTGAACATTTAGTACATCTGTTGAAATTTTTGTTGCCATTTCATCAATAGCCTTTTAATTTCAGGCTGCCCCATAATCTCCATGCAGCATTTCCATTTATACTAATTAATGGTTAAGTTGGTCAAGTACCACTACCTTCCATTGCTTGGAGGTTGTGAGAAAAGATCAGAGACCTAATACACAAGTGAAGTCAAAATGACATGACTGGGCATGGTGGAGCACACCTGTACTCCCAGGGGCTTGGGAGGCTGAGGCAGAAGGATCACAAGTTCAAAAACAGCCTCCGCAACTTAGCAAGGCCCTAAATAACTTACGAAGACCCTGTATCAAAACAAAAAATAAAAAGGGATGGGGATGTAGGTCAGTGGTTAAGCTGCTCTGGGTTCAATCCCTGGTTAAAAAAAAAAAAAAAATGAAAAAATTATGGAACACTGTGAAATCATCACTAAAGACTTTTTATTAGAAATGTTACAGGAGAATGGAGCTTCCCACTGAGCATAAAAAACATGCCAACTCAGAAAAACAAACAAATAAGGAAACCTGTGCCACAGTAACCAACAACATACTCATACAGTGAAGGGCAATGTATTTCAACAAAGCATCATCACTAACATGTGATATTAAATTAATATAGCCATTTTAAATACTACTTTTTTTTGTAATTGTGTTGGACTTGTTCTAATTTGTTTTAGTTTTAGTAGTGAACAGCTTATACCTGAAATTGTCTGGTATGCATTAAAAAAATTTTTTTCTTTTAAAAAAGCTCATGCATTATTCACATTTGAGGAGTATCTCCAAATGTAGGGACTTCAACCATCAATGATACCACTACTGGGCAGGAAGTGCTGAAACAGGTCCACAATCACTACATGCTGCCACTTTGCTGTTAGGTCCTCCAAAAAGAGCAAGGAGGAGGCAAAGCAATGTACCACAAGAGGCTTAAAACTTAATAAGAGAAAAGGTCCACAAGACAGAAACAAAATAATATTTCTTTAACTTTCTGCAGCCAAGGAGACTTTTGAGATTCAGATGAAAAACTTCAGTCTCCAGAAAGTTATCCACAGAACCCCACATGAAAACACCTGATAATGAAAGAGGAAGTATATTTTGTGTTATGGTTTAGATATGAGGTGCCCCCCACCCCATAGCTCATGTGTGAAATAATGCAAGAATGATCAGAGGTGAAATGATGGGATTTTGAGAGTTAAAACCTAACCAGGGGATTAATCTACCTACAGGGATTAACCAGAAGGTAGGCAGACAGGGTGTGGTTTGAGGAGGTTTGTGGTCACAGAGGGCATGCCTCTGGGATTTGTATTTTATCCCTGGCAATGAGAACTCTCTCTCTGCTTCCTTGTTGCCATGTCCTGAGCAGCTTTCCTCTTCCACACTTTTCCACAATGATCTTCTCCCTCACCTTGGGCAATGGATTCAGCAGGCAACAGCCTGGGCCCTCTGAAACTGTGAGCACCAAATAAACTTTTCCATGTCTAAAATTGTTCTTATCAGGTCTTTTGATCACAATGGTGAAAAAGCTGACTAAAACAGTTTGTAAGTGGTGAATTATTTTATTTTCATTAATAAATTGAAATGAGATGATGACATGAAACCAAGGGAAAAAATTGAGTCCAAGAAATTAAAAACAACTTATTGGTTTGGTAAAAGAAAGCGAACAACTACTAATAGGTTTGGCTGAGGAAAGATAAATAAATGAATATATACTTCCTAATCTTATGTTCTCACTTCCAAGGAGTCAAATTACATAAATATTTCATAAACACTTAATATTTTTATTTATCAGAAATGTTTCCATATAAAAAGGCATACCAATATAAAATAGAGTAGATATGAGAAATATAAGTACCTAGTTTACTCCAATTAAAGAATTATGGACAGAATCTGTGCATGATTAAATGTAATAATATGTGAAAAACAAAATACTTTAAAAAAAATCATTACATTTGACAGGGTCAAAATATCCCCCAGTGTCCAGTGCCTTTGATTTGAAAATATGGTTCTTGTCTAGATGAGAATTAAAGAATACAAATATCAGGAGATTAGAAATAATTATGATGAGATATGTTTACTGGCTGCCAAAAAAAAAAAAAAACACTAAATAATATTTTGAAAACCTCAACACAATGTTTTGTTGAGATTTATATAAACCAAGTACAGACTCTGAATAAATGAAAGGATTTAATTGCTGAATTTCATGGTTTGTCATATAGAAAATATCAAATTTCACTCTATCAAATATTAATAGAAAAATCATAATAAAAACTGTGCAATTTATTTACATAGCTTAAGTAGATATCAAAGATTGCAGACATGCTCTGAGGAACAGAACTAATCACCAACCCATGACCCACACATTGCTAATTACCAACCAAAGATGGAGAAAACTTTCATCACCATTCATTTTACACTGTGGCTTTTAGATCAAGATTCTTCATTTGTGATCTCAAACTAGAAAGGGACAGGCAGGGAATTTAATTTGAAGTGCAACACAAGTTTATTTCTTTTTCCTTTTTCCCCACTATTTTCCTTTTTATTTTCATGAGAAAACAAACTGTATTATTCTCTGAAATGCACAATATATGGGGTGAGAGCAAGTTCTCAAGTCACCTCCAACTCTGAAATCACTGTCCAGCTAAAATAAAATAATAAAATGAAAGTCTTCTATGAAAAGTTCTTGTTTGAATTACCATTTGGGTAAGAAAACTGGATAATAAAACAAGACATTCACACAAGGGTCAAACCCCTCTCTCCAGGGCTAAAATTTCTCCATGAAAATACCAACATTATCCAGGAGTGCTGGTGCATGCCTGTAATCCCAGTGGCTGGAGAGGCTGAGGCAGGAGGATCCAAGTTCAAAGCCAGCCTCAGAAATTTGGTGATGCCCTGTCTCAAAATAAAATATAAAAAGGGCTCTGTAAGACTCAGTGGTTAAGTGCCACTGGGTTCAGTCCCTGGTATGAAAGAAAGAGATGGGGGGAGGGAGGGATGAAGGAGGGAGTGAGGAAAAATAGAAAATGAAAAATAGAAAAATAGAAAACAAAATGTCTACATTATACAAGCTGATAACAGGGTGACAGAGCTTTTCCTGATGGAGACTTCTTACCTGCTCATCTCCAGAAAACTCTCAAGTAATTCAACCTGCAGTTTGACAAACATACTTATCTATGAAAAGCCCTTGTTGGCACAGATTTCATGGGTAGCAATGGAAAAGGGATAGTTAATTGAAGACATCCTTGTTTTAGTTCTTACCAACCAGGCTACTGTTTGAAGGTCCCTTTCTAACAGTCCTCCTCACACCCCTGAAAAATAGTACTGGACGCTAACCTCATTATAAAACATTTCCAAAATTCTCTGAAGACAGCATGGGTTCCTCGCATGTTCTTTTAAAACTCAGCTACACCATCCGACAGGATCAGGTGTCGATGTTTCCATTCTGGTTGTAATATCAGTGGAAAACTATTACAGTCCTGTACTTGAATACCCTTGTCCCTTTGTACAGTTTCTTTCACATATTGCAAGCCTTTCTGGTGGCAACAATGTCTTTCATATAATCTGAATATTTGGGGCTATGGAAGCCAAGCATACCATGGATAAATAACATAACCCAAATAATCTTCAGACTTTCTAGATTATTGCAGAATAATGACTAGAAATTAATAGATGCAATGCAATGTCAAACCCAATTTGTTTTTTACTGACAAGTGACAATTATAATAACTATCAGGAATGAAAGAAGACATATAAAACCAGACAGAAATTCCTTTCCCGCCACAAAGAATTAGGGTCCTGATAAGCTTCAAGAAAGGTTAACCTGCAATTGGTGTAATTAATAATTTGGGAACAAGAGTAGAATAATAGGAACTGAGATTAGAATAAACCTTGGAAAGCCCCTGTAAATATTTGAAATTGCATATATTGCAATAATTAAAATTGCATAAACAAGGGCAACACACTCTGAAGAAAATGACATTTCATACACATTAAGTAGGACAATATTAAGTGCTGTATCAATTCTCTAAGCAACAGATAATTTTTTAGAGTCTCACTTGATTGTGACTCTGACACATGAAACTGATTTTGCCTAGTTACTGATAAGGTCTAAGAAGCTACAGTTCACCTAAATCCTGTCCTCCATGAAAATGTTCATCTCTAGGAGCTAGTTGTGAATCCAAAGATGCAGAGGAGCATGAATAATTCAAGATGGATGAGGAATATTTAGGGGAACCTTATATCCCCTCCACAGGAACAAGTATGTGACCTCAGTTCTGCCACACAATTTTTGCCTCTTTGCTTTACCTTAACCACAGGTTCACTACTGAACCTCCTACAGCAACCTGGCCCACCCAGCTTTCTCCCACATACCACACTACATCAGAGAATCATTCCATTGCTAAAAAGAGAGTGAACCCAGATAGAGTTGTATAAAGGCAGTTCTCCATTACTTCAGTCTTGAAAACACATCAAAGAGAAAAATATGTATTATCACAGAAATTTTTGTTCCTTGAGATTAAAAAAAAAATCAAACTTCCTGATTATTCCTCATATCACTGCACATTGACAAACTTTTGATTTGTCCACACTCTTTGTTTTTTCCATTCGCACTCATATATATACACCACTGGCCTAAATGCAATGAATGTCTGAAGCTGAAGATTAATCCTTTAGGGAAGGACAAAAAGTTGCCCTCTGATGTTAGTTGCATTAAGTTTATCAAAATTACACTTCTTAACTGATACCAGAAGTTCCTTTTGTTTTTTTACCCATCTTCTGAAACAATGGTAAAAAGCTATGAGGTGCTCAAAACAATTTTACCACCAAGATTCTGCTGTTGCTGTAAGTGTTATCTGGCAGAAAATGGTCCTCACCAACATCCAGTATGGTATTGGGAAGCAGAGGTGTGGTGAATAAAGGAGCAGCTTAAGAAGACATGGTTTCAGTCTTCTAGTTCATGCACAAGATGCCTTAAGAGAAAGATGCCACAGGGCACAGCAGAACAGTTCTTTTTTGTCTTAGAAAGAAATACTCTTTTCTTCCTTCTCCTGGATTGACCTTTCCTCTTCCATACACTGTATCCTATGCAGTACAGTGATTGGAGAAGGTTTCTCTTTGGATTAGGTGTAGTTGCATATAATTGTTAACCCAAATAAGTAACTCAAACAAAATAGCTAAATGCTTTCATATGTAAAAGACACTCAGAAGCAACAAGTCCAGGGCTGCTTGGGTGACTACCAAATCATGAGACTTCTACCTTTTAGTTCCACATCCTTTGGTAGGTCCAGTCTACCTGTTCATAGGCCAATATGGCTGCTGAGACCCTATCCAACACAAGTGCAGTCCTAAAGCGAAGGAGGAAGTAGGAGAAAAATGATCTCCACCAGCTGGCTTTTCCTGTATAACACATTCTTACCTCTCACCAGTCAGAATGTAGTACCATAATCATACCAGCTGTAACGGAGGGATCCTGGTAGGTATGGTATTTCAGTTAAGTATATTATCGTTTTTCAAGAATCAAGAGTTTGATAATTAAGACAGAAGTGAGGCATGAATACTAGATATGCAGCTGGATGCCTCTACCAATTCCTCAGATGATTTAGTTTGGGTATGAGCAATCTCCTCCACCTCAGGGGGATCCCTGAGGAACCTCAGTGCCCAGCCGTGATCAGTCACCAGGGAGAGTCCACTGGCATGTGGGGTAACAGCCTTCCAACAGAGATGAGCACACTTGGTCAAAGCACACAGGGCTCCCAAAGCACCCACTGTGGGAGGAGAAGACAAGTGGTGAGGACGCTAGTTCTGACCAACTCCATCTCCCTAGTTCATCTCAGCAACATATAATGCTTTGCTCTGTAGGTGCAGCTAGAAGGTTCAGGTGCCGGACCACATTCTCAGAGAAACATTATAAATAGGGGGAGCTTTCCAGCTTTACCCACGCAGGCCTATTGCACAGGTAATGTAGTAGAAATAATATTCATTTGCCATCATCTAAAGTAGAATTGATTGTATTTCAATAGATTTGTCTTCGTTCTAATGAGGTGTAGAGAAGATCCTGGAGAAAAGGAAAAATAAATAGTAGCAACGAGTGACTCATATTTTTTCCTTGCTTGGTAGACTGACAAATGCACTTTCAATGGTTCTCTCCCCGATAAATAACTTGGTTTATCCCCATGTTCTTCCACAGTCCTTTCCTTCACTGTCAGTAGAGCTATGGAGTCCATTCCAAAGAATTTGGTAACCAAGTATAGTAAGAAACATGCCATGGATCACAACAAACTCGACCTGGGTAACTCCTAGTGGTCACTGGGATATACCCTCCAGACTTCAGCATGTGAATGGAGGGTAGGTTGAATTATGTCTCCCAAAAGAAGAAGTTCTATCTCCCAGGAACTTTGAATGTGACTTTATTTAGAAGATGGGGTTAAGATGGAGTCACTACAGTGAGCCCTAACTTAATATGACACATTCTCATAAGGGGAAATTGCACACAGAGACAGATGTGCACAAAGAAGAAATGTCATGCAAAGATGAAGGCTTCCTATAAGCCAAGGAAGGCCAAATGTTGCCAGCAAAACACCAAGTTGTGTTCTGTGGAGTGTCCTCTCCTGTTATTACTAAATTCTTTGGAATGAGCTTCATATCCACCAATAGCAAGAAAGGTATAGAACAGATCTATCCTCATGGTCCTCAGAAGAAACCTATCCTGTTACCACCAATATCTCAGGCTTCTACACTTCAGAATATAAGACAATACATTTCTGGTGTTTAAGCCACCCAGGTTCTAGTATTTTGTTACAGCAATTCTGGAAAATTAATACAAAGGGTGGGCAGAGCATTCCCATCTCCTTTCTGATCCATCTAGCACATTACTTCCTTCCTCTCAAGAATCCACATCTTTGTGTGTCTCTCTCTGCTGTCTCTGTCTTTGCCTCCAGCTACTTCTCAAGTATCATGATTTTCAGTCACCATCACTTACAAACTTGTGACTCCAGTCACACAGCTTCCCAAGGCAGCTCCAGGAATATTTGCTGACGGTCGGGTCAACAGTTAGAGGCAACCATTTATTTCCACCCTGACAAGGATCCTGTACTACCAGGACCAAGATCATCAGATATCAATTAATACTAAATTGCCTACCCTTGTTTCAAAGTCTCTGCACGAGATGCAACCACACAGACATGCAGCTCTCAATGGCTTATGGAGAAATGGAAACTGAGTGAAAGAAGAGTTAAGTGAATACAGATCAGGAGGTATAACTGCTCACTGCTGCTGATTCAGTTCTAGTATCTAAGTGTACTCTGCACATCAATATCTCCTGAATGTAATTCTAATTCTATAACACCTGTCTATCCTTTCATTCTTTTTCCTACCCACCTAGTCAATAGGATCTGTCTGATAGAGGTTGATAAAATTGGAAAAGAAAGCAAAATCTTTTAATGAGAATAATGGAGTGGAGAAATCTCAATTGTATATCCACTCTCTATCTTATATTGTTTGCTTACTAAAAGAACCTGGAAAAGGACTAAAGTAATGAACACCTACCTGTACAACTACCCAACTTAACAAATCAAATAGCACCATGGCCCTGGCACCCCTACCCAATCTCAGTTTCTCTCTCTTCCCCTAGAGGTTAACATTAATGTGAATTTGGTGTTCATTATTTTCAAGCATATTTTTACACTTTTACTAAAAAGACAGTGCACCTCCAATGATAGTGCTTCTTAGCCATAGTTCAGTTACTTTTTTAAAACTCTCCTTTTCATCTAACAAAACATTAGAGCCAAAAGAGTAACCGAAAAACCTTAATTTTATTCTTATCAATTAATATCTATTTTTCACTTGTGTTATCCCCACCCACACCCAGGAAAGCTGTGATACAGGGACTTCAAGCAAGCTGAATGGGAAATACACGTAGAATAGGTATGGAGTTCTGGTACTCCTCAATTCATAAAAGTGAATGGAAGCCTACATTGCCTAGGCTTTCAAAAATTTGCCTTGACCCAAAATCTCAAATGGATAAATTAGAATTCCATCTATCATTCTTATCTGTTCTCATAAAAGACTTGAGTACAAAAAATAAGATTGTATGGTGGTTCATGTCTGTAATCCCAGTGACCCAGGAGGGTGAGGTAGGAGGATGGCCAAGTTCAAGACTAGCCTTGGCAATTTAGTGAGACCCTCAGCAACTTAGTGAGACCTTGTCTCAAAATAAAAAAATAAAATGAAGGGGTGGGGGTGTAGGTCAGTGGTAAAGTACCCCTGGGTCCAATTCCCAATACAAAAAAAAAAAAAAAATAGTTGGAACAACTTAACTGAAGAATTCAATAATTAACTGCTCAATTAGTAAATTGGTTAGTCCATAAGAATGCTAAGTGGTAAAGGAAATGTATTCTTTCAAATCACACAAACAATGTTCCACAAGCATTTGTGGTCCACCAGTTACATGACAGGCATGGTTCCAGGCACAGAGGATACAGCAAAGCCTCTTGCCCTAAGGGAGCCTCCACGCCAGCAGGACAGTCTGTATAAAGTTACACTAAAGATCTATCTGAGGAACTCTCGGAAACCCTCTATGATCAACAAGTCGCAACTTGGCGAGAATGTCTGCAGTGCTGGTTTTCTGGGGAAATCTCACAAGGCCTCAATTGTTACAGCAAAACAAAAGAAAATCTGTTCTATGCTCTGGATGAATGTAGCATCTCTGCTGACTTCTGGAACCTATTAAAATGTGTTTTTCAGGATGATTTGTAAAAGCTTTCCTGAACCTATAAACAAATACCATTAACAGCCAAAGGAAAAAATATTCCCACTTAGAATTTCATAAAATGAATTACTGAAAGCAAGGAAGCATCTCAGGGCTCTCAGTGACTATTCACAACCACAAGAAACAGTCCAGCACTTTCCTCTCCTGTTTCTATTGAGGACAAGCACATTTGTGGGCAAGCAAGGTGCTCAACTCAGGTACAACAGATCAGTTCCAGAAAGCACTTCCAGCTGGAAAAAAATGCACACCAAGAATCAATCATCATCAAATAACAAGGATTTAGAGGAAAACAATACAATAAAAATGTTTGTGGGACTGTCTCTACATGGTTAGATGATGAGTAAAAACAATATACATTACTCTATTTTTCTACAATGGAAATAATCAGAAGAAATGATTAATGCCTTATGATCTTAGGATTTTCATAGTAAAATAAAATACCTCTCCACTTCTTGAATGCTGAGAATCTGACGGTGGAAGTGTGTAAAGGAAAAATTATTTAATGCATCAAAAGACAGTAGTAATGAAAGCTAAATTTCCTGCTTTTAAAACTGTCTTTTTCCCAAGTGATAAGATCTATGATAATTTTTCTTAAATTTTTAATTTTATTTGTTCTAATTAATTGTACATGACAGTAGAATGCATTTATACATTTTGATAGATCATACATAAATAGATTATAATCATTTTTCTGTCATTATTGCATTATACAAGTTGCAGGATCACATTGGTCATGCAGTCATACATGTACATGAGGTAATAATGTCTGTTTGATTTTACTAGGCTAATTCTGAATGCATTTCTTCCTGTGTTTTCTAGTTTCTCTACAATGATCACCTACATGACTGATAGAAATATTATTCAAATTACTATTTTCTACAAAGACCAATTAGCCCTAGCATAGTAAAATATCAAGTATTCTACGTTACTACTTAAAAGATAGACCAAAGTAATAGGGATACATGTATCAATTTATTCTCCAACACAATTCTTAGAAATGCTTTCAGGTTTGAATTACTTCCCTCTTTCCAAGATCCACAGAAGTTCAGAGAGGTCAAAATGTACAAACTCTTCTTGAAATTAGCTATTTCAGTGGAAATTGCCAGGTGCCAGGTCCCCGGGCCTCTCTGCTCTGCAAGCCCATCAGCAGCACATCTGATGAGGCAGGGGGAGAGATGGTAATGGAGAAAAGGCAACAACCCTGTGGTTGGGTTTTACCACATGCTGTTCATTTCAGTATTAAAGGGTTTCCTGATGAAGGGGGGAAAAAACTAAACACAGGGCCAGCAGATTCTTTCATGATGGTTTTTCAAGTTCTTCTTAAGATGAGCCTTTTCTTCCTTTGGCTGCAAAGTCCATTTCTGATGCTAGGTTATGAGAGCAGAGAACAATTTGTCACATCTATGAATTCCTGTACCTACAAGGCCAAGTTTCATCAGCCCTCCACTAAACAACTTGAAAAATATGACTGTGTTCTTAGGTTAAGGTCAACGTGCAGGGTTACACACACAGGCAGGATGATTTCTACAGCAGTAACAAAAAAGCCAGGGCTCTGGCATTGACTCAATAGAACCATTTACACTGTACAGAGAGCGGTGAGCTGCTGTCAGTCTAAGGCATGAGACAGTGGAATCTTTGGAGTTTCTAGGACCACAATAAAAAAACAAGAAAGAAAAGAAAACCTGATAAGAGCCACAACCTCAAAAAGTACCAACCACCCTTACTTAAAGCGCTTCCCTCTCTGGCCAGTTTCATTTCCTTTCAAAGTGTTTGTCACATTGGAATGGCTGGCTCAAGATACTGTTTCAACCTTCATTTTGTTAGGTTGTTGGTGCCAACACCTGTCTCTATTGTCTTTAGCCACCCTCTGAAGATGCAAGAATGAGATTTCCTAATATCAAAGTACCCCAAGAGAACAATTCTTTCTGCTAGACTCAAATTGGGTGTGGAAGCCTTCAACTACCTGGCATTTCTTTTAATCAGTTACACTGCTTTTGGGTTCATTTTACAAAGCCATCTGGCTCTGCAGACATCAATGCAAAGACTATGAAAACCCCACATTTTATTGTGGCCCTACAATGGGGAGCGATCCACTTCAAAGTGTGTTAAGCTCCCAGAGAGTCTTCATTGTTCAGGCCTCCAAGGAGCCTGGCCATCTAGGAGATAAAAGAATTCTTCTGAGAGCACCATGTAAAAGAAAATATTTGTTCAGTCCCAGTGTCCCTACAAATGTGATCTTATGCTCCACAGCTGGAAGCCTGAGCAGATGAAAATGAAGGGGCCTTAACAGATATGGTGGAGACCTGGTCAGATAAATTGGAGGTTGGGGGACATGTGCAGCCCTAAATTAGAGAATGCTGAGGTGCCCTCCTTCCTGTGAATATCCTACTCATTCTCACAACGTTCTCCACACCTCAGGAATGGCATTAAGTAGAAACGCTTTGACATTTTTTTTTCTCACTCCTGAATACAACTGCAATTATATTTAAAATATCTTTGCTTTCTATCACTTTGACAGATTCACTTTTGAAGTTTTCTATTCATATATTTCAATAGTCCTATTCCTTTCTAAGAGATAGTATGATGGCCTTTAACAAATGTAATACTAAGAGACAGACTGATGAGGGTTTTTTTTTTTTTTTGCAAGTAGCTCTTTCATTCATTAGAATTTGAATGCTAGCAGAAATGATAGCAGAAAACAGAGGAGAATGACATTTAAAAATTCAGATGTATAAAAATATTATAGGGATTAATAGCAAGGGATCAAATTTAATGTGCCATTTTAAAAGGTAGTCCTTTGACATGACTTAACCTGAAAGTTCAGTGCAGCTGGGGGTACGTATCACCAGCTCACAATCGGTTTCCCAAAAGATAAAGGCAGCAATTTTTCTTTAAGGCACAGAGAATAAGGGTCACTGACTATTGACCCACAGGCTTCATCCGAATAAATGGAGCCGTCTCAACTCAGTTCTTAATGGCAAGAAGACCTGCCAGCAGGAAAGACAAGCGCTCAGGTCACAATTATGGCTGATTTACAATTTCTGCAATAAATCTGGCAACAGGGTGGATCCTCACACCAAAAGAACTACATCTACCCTGGGGATGCTACACGTTGGCCCTGACAGAGCTGTTAAAAATTTAAGCAATATGGAAGTCAATGCTGGCAATGGATCTGCAGCATCAATATTTTGCTACCTCCTGAATGTAGAAGGTTTAATATATTCTAGTAGTAGAGTAAGCAAAATAAAGATGAGAGACTGGTAACTTTTCATTTGAGATGATTTAAGATAGTACCAAACACACGAAGACACTATTTGATAAGGGTAACACTTGAACAAGAATAAGAGAATAGCATTTGATTAGAACCATGTTAAATGATGTTATGTTTTACTTTGAACCACCTGTGGGCAACCTTTACAAGTCTTTAATTGATAATTGATGCACACAAAATATTTATCTTGATTCAGTTTTAATTTTTAGTTGTAAGATTTACCATCTTTTAAAAGTACAATGTCACATAAGGTGGTTTTATTTCAGTTTGATCTAAATTAAAAGTGCCCATGAACTAAGGAAGGCTCCATTTAACCTCATCTCTTAAGCTCTAGGAAGGATATCCCTGGCTTTAAAGAGTCATGTTTTGAACACAAGACCTGAGAGGTTTCTGGAGGTACATCCAAATATTTTCTGGTCAACACAGCAGCACCCACTGTTTAGTATCTTTATGTTGGACTCAGTCTCTAACACAACCTTAGTTTTTTCTTTTGAAAAAATTATATATAGGTATATACACACACACACATATATATATATACACACACACATTTAGCATTTTTTTTATCCTCCATTCCTTAAATCCTGTAAGTATTATTTTATTATTCTAGTGCTTATAGCTTCCCAATGTATCACTTTGTGCCCTCTATTCTTGAGTGACTTTTTGGACATCTTGTCCGGATCAACACATACTGGCTTCAGTAAAAGTAAACTCCACAGCCACAATACTGCATGTAGACTCCTACAGCCACTCCAACCCCACTCAACAGTGTTGTTTGTTTCACAAAAACAGAGATCCTCCATCGTAATTTAAAAAAAAAAATTCTATCTTTCAGGGTGTGTAGGAGTGGGACAGCCCTGGAACAAATTCGAGAGTTAAACATATAATGGTAATAGTAAAAAACAAAAAACAAACAAACAAAAAAAAATCTTTGGTTACTTTTTCTCTTATGACACTCTGTATTTTTTTTTTTTTTTTTTTAACTATGGTACTCAATATCTGGTGAGTCTACCTACATTCTAGGACACTTTTAAGATTAACAATGTAGAATTTACACAGATATATACACATAATCATATTTGAGATATGCTGTAATTATATCTTTTTATATTTAGGTTTATCAACTGTCAATTTTGATGATGATTACAGCTTAGGTGCAGGAAACACACTTTGAGTTGATGAAAATACAACTAATGTGGGAACACAAGAAGCTTTTATTTAGCACAGTTTGTACTGTCTGTCATCTTTGCATATTTCATGATGGACTCTTGGTTTCTGTGGTTATAATTACCATTTCCTCTTTGCTGCTTATGTTTTCACCAATGCCCAGTAGAGATTCCTTCAATTTGGTTAATCTGTCCTTTATAGCCCCAACTCCACACATTGCTTAAAGAAACCTTGATCTTTAGCAAAATACAGATCAGAAAACAACAAAAATAACAGCATCCAGTTATGATAAAAATAAAAGTCCTGATGCCTTTTAACGGGGAGTAATCTTAGAGACTAAAATTGGGATCCATGAAGCACCTTCTGGATAGTTCCACATAAGTATGAGATAGGAGTTAGGGAATAACTATCCATCACCACCTTTAGAGCAAAGCAGAAAACTATACTTGGTTTTGATTTGATACAGATCCTAAGTTCAACAGAGGTTTTGACATAACTCTAACTTTATTGTCCTTTTTCAGTCTTAAAGTTAGAAATTCAATTTCCCTCACTTTTCTAAATTGTGATCTTAAATAATCATATATATGCAAAAAAATTCCATACCAGTTTCTTTATTTGAATTATTCTACCATTAAAATTGTAGGAATCTCAATTTCTAAGACATAATTATATTTTATCCATATATGTCATTCAATAATAATCATAAGACATTAATTTTTTCACCCTTTCATTTTTGGTGACAGAAAAACTAGTGAGTTTTTCTAATGAATCAAGTAAAACATAGTCAGGACCTACATGGGGATATCCCTCTTTTTTCTTAAGCAAAATACAGACTTTGGGTTGGGGTTATATCTCAGTGGTAGAACACTTTGGCTAGCATGAGCAAATCCCTGGATTTGATAGGAAGGCAGGAAGGCAGGAAGGAAGGAAATGAGTGAGTAAGTAAGTCAGTCAGGGAGGGAGGGAGGAAGGAAGAAGGAAGTAAGGAAGGAAGAAAGGAAGGAAAGAAAGGAGGGAGGGAGGGAGGGGGAGGGAAGCAGAGAAGGAAGAGGAAGGAAAGAAAAGGTATAGATTTCACTTTTGCTTGTATATGCATTCATCTGTAAGCTAATATTAACATTTTTAATCACAAGCACTTTTAGTGTCTAGCTCCGATATTTCAAATACCTTAAGAAAACACAAAGGTATTTATTACCTTAATATTGTACAAAGATTCAAAAAAGCAATTAAATACATCAATGAATGCAAGTAAATTAACATAATATTAATACAATTAAAAGTTAAGAATTGTAAATACATTATAACCTTCAACAGACAATTATCTCTAAAATTTCAAGTGACAATTCAATACTAAGCTTAAAAATAATCAAGTCATAAAAGACAGTTCTTAGTTCACATTATATTTATACAGCCCCCAACCAGTTTAGATATCTCAAAAATTGGCAAACAAAAAGAAATACAAATTATTTATAAAGTGATAGTCATTGAAAACTTTAACCACTTAAGCTTTAATGTAATGATTCAGTTCTTGGATAGATTAAAACAACATGCCTATAATCCCACTTCTGTACCTTGGAGTAATTGTATAATTATCACAGAGATGAAGTAAGATCACATTTGAAGAAATAAAATTGACAGAAGAAATAATCCTTAGTTTATCAATAAATACTGTTTTCAATTACTAACATCAAGTAAAGAGGTTCCAAACTGAAAAATATTAATTTCTTGTTCTTTTCACTGTGTAGTGTTGTATGACCCTTTCATGTTAAAACCATTTAAGATAAAATACCTGCAATTTAAAATTTTTGAATTTAACTAGAATATGGAAAGGAAAAAATAAACGGTTAAAAACAGTCATGTAAAGTATGAAAAGAAGGGTAGTGAATGAGAACTTACCAGACATGACAAGTCACTAGAAAGCCACCGCATTCAAAACAGAATGGTGTAGGAACAGAAATAGACAGATAGGGATGAGAATAGACAGTCCAGAAATAGATCCAAAAACATGTGGCATCTTTACATGAGACCAGGATATCATTTCAATCCCAGGAAAAATAAAGGATCTTGTAACAACTAGGACTTAAGTAACTGGTTATTCATCTAGGAGAGAAAAAGAAAAAGAGAATCCTACCTCATATCATGTATGAAACTTAAAACTGCAGTAAAACTGAATGTTCTTTAAAAATTTGGGAAAAAAAAATTAAGAGATTGTTTATCTGGCCTTGAGGTAGATGGTACCACCCTGAGTGTGACAGAAAAATCAGAAGCAATAAAGGAAAAGATGGAGGTGCTTGAGTAAACAAGAATTAACAGGTTTCATTTAAAGACTATAAATCTGAAATAAAAACCACAAAGATATATTTGCACACATACAACAAAGGATTAATATTTCTAAAATACAAGAGTTCCTGGAAATTGAAAATGGAAAAATGGGCTTTGAAAATGAACATGAAATGAAAAAGAGAAAAATTCATAGACAATGGTCATTGAAAATACATTCCACATCAGTGATAGTAAAGGAGATGGCAATTAAAATAATCATGAGAGATAATAAGATTGACAAGAATTAAAAAGGGCAGTGACATCCAGTGCTGGTGAGAATGTAGGAAATGGGCAATCTTAGGTGTGAAGGTGATTTGCTATTCCTTTGGATAAAGCAAGGTAGTGATATCTATTAAAATTAAAAATACACATACCGTTTGACCAAGCAATTCCACTTCTGGGAATCTATCCTATAGGAAAAAAAAGGACCAGTACGTAAGGATATAGGTACAAAGCAGCATTGTTTGTTGAGGGATGGGAAGTGGGGTGGAAAGGGGGTATTGAAAACAATATGAATGCCCATTAATTAAGAAATGGTGACATGAAATGTAGTATATCTATCCTGTAGAACATTATATAATCATTAAAATAAATAGGATAAATCTCTATCTATGGACTTGGAATATTGATAAACTCAGAAAAGCAAATTGAAGAGGGAGTGCTTCACATCTGTATTAGGACAGGCAGCAGCCATGACTGCCACAAGTCAGTGTATGTGAACACACTTGCCTGGGCACGGAGCAGGGAATGGAAGGACACAGACCAGCAGAACGGCGACCGCCTAAAGGTTATGAATGGACACACGGGTTGGAAGGGATGGGGATCTGTACTTCTGCTCTGTGTAACTTTGTGCTATTTTACTAGTTACTATGGGCATAATGGTTAATTAAACAATTTTCCAAACTACATTGAAGAAAAAAAAATGATTAGCTTGGATCAGTGGTAATAGAGTAGTAGTATCTCCAGACATTCATCTTTAGTAAAACAGTATCAAATGAACAGATCTTCCTTCTTTGTAATGCCAGTCTCACGACAGAGGCTGTGGTCATTTATGGTGCCTTGCCCAGTGTCTATTTTCTCTCTCTTCCCACCATGGGTATCAGTCACATGTTCAGGTAGGGTTGAATACACTCCATTTCCAGGGACTCCTAATTGGTTTAAACTTACTGCTCTCCACAGGAAAAATAATTCCAAGTCACTTACATGGTCTTAAATTTTCTGGTAGTCACACTGAAAAACTTTTGAAAGAAATGAATGGATGTAATTTTTATATTTTTATCTAACCCAATATATCCCACATTATTATTTAAATATGCAATTAATATAAGAAATATTAATGAGATATTTCACATTTAATTTTCCCATCTCAATTTAGACTAGACATAGTGTAAGAGTGGCTAGTGGCTACTGCACTGGACAGCAAAGGCCTGAGCTCATGAGAGAGATGTCATAAACACTGCCATACTCATGACTGAACACAGAATGGAAAATGGTCCAAAGAGAAAACGTTAAGAGTGGAAGGAGAAAATCTCTCTCCCAGTGAGAGTGAACAAGAAAAAGAGTAACCGTGGGAACTGCTGACAGACATCGATGAACAAGATGGAAGGAAGCCTGCAGAGGGAGAAAGGAGAGCTAGGGCCCTCCATGACAGCCCTGACCCTTTGGATCAATCCCCACAGGAAGCCTGGGGTAAAAAGTCATAAGGGCTGGTAAATTTCTTTTTTTCTTTTTTTCCCAGTAACTTTGGGTTAGGTTCTCTATCACTGGTAATCAAAAGCAGACTACTTGATAAACCCAAGGACATTGCCATGACCATTCATTTTCTTCTTCAAGTGAACTAACTCTAATGTTCCAAATTCCCTCCATTTATTTGTGGTCCAAGGTATTCTTTGGTTAAAAGAATTCTAGCTTTATCTGATAGCATTTTTAGGTACCTTCTGAAAACATCACCAAAGGAGAGTCTCACAGCAATTCCTGGCGATCCAGGTTAACTTTCCAGTCATCACTACACAAGAGAACACTTTTTTTTCTCTTGGACTCAGCACACTGTGAAATCTCAAATGCCAGTGGGCGCTCACACTCATTCCACCTTTGTTTCTGCTCTTCCCTCTCTGGACCAGGCACTACTGACATTTAGGGCAGGTAATTCCTTGTTGGGCTGGAGGTAGAGGTTTCCTGTATGCTGTAGGGTGTTTAGCAGTACCTCTGGCATCTCCCAAATAAAGGAGAAACCCTAACACGCCTCCAATAACTGCAACAAATAAAATGTCTTCAGACATTGTCAAATGTCACCTTTTGGGGCAACATCACCCCGAGTTGCTCTAGATCAAGAGTCAGGTCAAGTGTACAACAGGTCTGCATTGCTTTATATTACTCGGTCCTTAGAGCACAATGCTACCCTCCCTGAGCCCGGCACCACAACCTTCTCAGGCTGTGGCCCTCTCCCCAGCCCCTCAGCATTGTCTGGTCATACTCTTCTTCCTCCACTGTGGCTCTTTGCTGAGCCTGGGCTCTCCACCACAGTTCTTCCCAGAAGAAATGTGGCTAGTTCCCTTAGACTTCAACTTGAAATAAGTCCCTGAGCGGCTTTCAGAAACACACACCCAACCGTTCCTTTCAGCTTTTCTGAGAGGGTTTTCTAACAGGGTATGAACTCCTTTCTGGTCATTCCATTCTCATATTGGTCTTCCCAGCATGGGTCACTCATTTCCACCATAAGCACCCCACGAAGGCAGTCCTGTGCCCATCTCTCCACTGACATGCCATTCTCTCCAATCCACCTCTAGGCTACAGTTTCGTCATAATTACTCATCAACTCTTCATAGTTCCTCAAATTGATCTGTAATTCAATGCAATTACACACACACACACACACACACAAACACACACACACACACACGCAAAATCCACTCAGGCTTTTTATACTAGCTGACAAAACTGATTCCAAAGTAAAAGAATCTACAATAGCCAAAACAATGGAGAAAAGATGCATAAAGTTAGAGGATCATCACTACTCTTATCAAGACTTCTATCAAGCCACAATAATCCAGGTAACATGGAAATGGTATAAGGACAAACAGATTAATGAAAGAGGTGGAATAGAAAGCCTGTGGGTAGACACACACGGGGACACTGAGCTTTGACAAAGATATATGGTATTTCAAGGGGCAAAGGATAGACTATTTGACAAATAGTTCTTGGACAATTAGATACTTACATGTAAAAAACATCAATTTTGATCCATATTTCACTCCACATACAAAAATCAACTCAAAATTAGTCATGAGTCTAAATACAAACACTAAAACTTCTGAAAAAAAGCACCAGAGAAAGCCTTTGTACCCTTGGATTATGCAAAGATGACAGATCAACACCAAAGGAAGCACTTAAAGAACAAGTCCATAAATTAGAGCAAAATTAAAAACTCTTCTCCTTCACTGGATCCTACAAAGAAAAAAAAAAAAAAAAAAAAAAAAAAAAAAAACCCAAGCCACAGAACAGGAGAAAACATTTACAGATTATGTCCATGGCCTGGGCATCTCTTCTCCAAAATGCTTGCAACTTTAAGTGTTTCAGATTTTAGAGCAATCTGGATTTCAAATTTTTAAATTAGAGATGTTCAACCTGTAGCAGATTTCTTTATAAAGACCAAAAGGATAAGGAACCCAAATGTCCATCCGCAAGTGAACAGATAGACAAACTGTGGCACAACCATTCAGTAGGCTTGCTCTTAGCAATAAAAAGTAATGAATTATTATTAACACATGCCACAAGAATTAATTTCAAGACTTACATTAAGCCACAATAATCCAGGAAGTGTAAAAAGAGCCAGATGCTGATTGAAAGGAGTCAGATCAAAAAACAAATAAAAATAGAGGAGGGTGTATGTACAGTACTGTTCTAATAACTTAAATTTTAATAAATACAAAATAACCTTTAGGGGTGGCAAGCATTGGTGGCTGCCTGGTTGGGGCACAAGGTAGAGGAAAATTTATAGGAGATACATATACATGCATACATACACACACTATCTGTATATTATTTATACAATAATGTAGAAATGTAAATAATAAACATGTAAATATAAACTATATGTACTTTAAATACATATCTTACCTGTGGTAGTGGTTTTACAGGTGCATATGTGTCAGAACATATCAAATTATGCACTTTAAATTATGCATAGTTTATTGTGTGCCAATTACACCTCAATAAAGCTGGCTTTAAAAGGGAAAAAACTGCAATGTTAACTGGTAAAGCAGAGAAGGTGATAGGGCTCTTGGGACAGCTGAATCGGTTCATGCTACAAGGAATTCCACAAAAGAAAGCAGTGTATGGGAGTTGCGAGGTTGTTTTATTGTGTTAAATTCTGCTATGGGTTAAAAGAAACAGATCTCACAGGTCTTGGTATGTTAACAGAATACAACTTAGGTGATGTTAAATAGCAGATATGGTGTGTGCTGGAGTGGAAAAGACTAGATAGAGCCTTAATGAAGCACCCCATTGAACTATCTTTGCTTTAATTCTCCTTTCAAACACCTGAAAAGATAGCCATCACCATCTCTACCATGGTTTTAAAGATTTTATGCAACCCCTTTAAGGAAAAAAAGTAAATAGAAAAGAAGAATAGAGCTAAGTGGCCTGAATTTAAAAGATAATAATTAAATAATAAACTTTTTTTTAAAAATCCATATGTTTGGCAACAATATTTTCCCTATCAGAACCAACTGCATTTACATACAAATTAATACCTTGGAAGCACACCTAAAAAAGCCACCATTGTTCCCCTAAGACATGAAACCTGTGTACTGATCTATTAATTTCATTTCAATATGTAATGTCAAGTTCATTTTTAAAACATACCTCATTGCTTCCAGGTGCTTCTTTAATCCACAAGGACTATTTTTAATATTTAAACTAATTTATCCTAGACATAAAACAAAAAATTTCTACTTATTCTTGTAGATAATTGATTCTTGATTTGTTAAAATAAGAAACACTATGTTTTATATCCTGAATTACAAAACCCCTGGAGAACTCACTCATGTGCCCCATGCAAAACAAATACTAGTGTTTACTCATTGGTAGAAAGGCCCTGGGGAACAGAGAAAAGACACAAAACTCTCCTTCCCATAACCCTGCTGCTTAGCCTAGAAGGAAGGTCCCTACTTCCCCTCACAAAAATATCACTTTCCTCAAAGCAGGTACACGTGGAAGTCACATGGTGCCAAGCCCAAAGCAAATGGCCTCTTCAGTCTCTTAAAAAATACATCAAAAAGATAACCTCCGCTTCTAAGCTGACCTTTCTAAGTAGAAGCATGTACTGCCACTGCCCATAACAATGACAAACTGCATAGAACACCCAGGTTTAGGAACAATAAGGCATTCAGAGCTAATGTCACCAACAGGTTAATCCCATGTACACCTATGACACACAGAAAGTTAGACATCATTTTCTTCCTTCACAATAAAGAATGTAGAGGTTATGCTAAACTAAAGGTTTCTAATAAAGTAAGGACATTTTCATGGAAGTATCCCTAAAATATCCAAACACTTCTTAAAAGATTCTTTCATATTTCTACAATACAAGCATTTAAAATCTTTCCTTTTGTACCATACATGTATAAACTTTTTAGAACTTTCATTCTAAAAAAGTTGTTAAAATATATCCTTCTAGGTCAAATTCATGCCACCCATTTATGTCCACGTGTAAATCAAATTTATAGACCACAGTTGGTAAAAATATTTTCCTTTCAGGCAATTGTGTTGACAGAACTATCTGCATAGAATCTCCTACGGGTAAGAGCCAAAGGTTATCTGGATGATGTGTGAAGTGAAGCAGAACCCAGATGGCCACCCAAAAGGGAAGGACTATGGAGTTACTGGCATGTTCCACAGGCATGTCTCATGTTCCAACGTGTAAGCACAGGGAAGTCCTGGACCTCATCCCCAAAGAGAAGACTTCACAGAACAACATGTTAAAAGACAATGTATGCACGATGTATCAAAATGTATAAATGCATTCTACTGTCATGTACAACAAATTAGAACAAATAATTTTTTAAAAAGACAATGTAGGTGTTTTCAGATGAAAGAAATGACCCATCAAAACCTCAGAAGGTAAGGTTTCCACTTCAGTAAAGCAAAAAAAAGGGGGGGGGGGGAGTAACCTTAAAACACATTATTTTTCTTCTGTAGTTGCTTAGGTCTGCCACTACCAAGAGTAAAAGAGAAGGATATTAAAGATCCAGGAACCGTAGCAGAGAAATCCACAGAGACTGAAAGGAACACAAGGGAATTCTCGCCTCTCCTATCAGGGCCGTGGAGGACCCAACTTACTACCGTGCAATGTGGGTAAAGAGAGGACAATACAGAGCTCAGCTGCTGCTCACATGTCTAACTGGATGATGGATATATTTGGGGGTTGCCAGTAGCTGCAGCTGGGCTTGCTGCACCCCTCTTAGAGGAGCCGTCACTAGTCTTCCTAATTCTGAGGTACACTTTGCTCCTGGCAGTGCTGGGTGGGTGACTCAAAGTATTCCTGAGAGTTAAGTAAAAACCTGTGACAAGTCAAGTCAAACATGCTCTGTGAAGTTTATCCTTTATTTAGCCCACACTGTGGCTGTCAATGCTAAAATTCATGTCTTCCTGGAACTCAATGTATACACCCCCTTACTTCCCAGCATGTTGACTCCAGCATATTGATCTGAAGAAGAAACTTTGCTCCAGTCCCTGGTAGTTAGGAACCCTAAATTCTCATCATGGTTGAAAATCAGTCTATCTGAGCCAAAGCAGGTCCCAAATCCTAAGCGCTCAGTTCTTCACTTATTGAATGTAGCTATTTTAAATCAGATTTCTCCTAGCTCTGAAATCCTATGATTGAAATATTCCATATGGAGAGCTATAATGTCCCACATTGTTCTTCTCAACACATTCTGCCCCAAAACAGAGTTTCAAGAAGTGACCTGTACACTATGCTGAGAAGCCATAGATTATTCTATAAGAAGGGCCACTGAGCACAGGGATTTCATTCCCCCCACATCCTGATGATACAGTGCCACAATATGTGTGCGTCTGTCTCTGTTGCACATGTAGAAAACTCTACATCATGGTTGACCATCACAGGATAGAGTGAAAGAGCAACCCAAGTTGCTCTTTCCCCTTTAACACCTTTAACACCTCTCCTTGGAAAGAAAACAGACCCTCAGAAAATGATAATCAAAAGATCTGGCACTAAGGAAATTGCCCAGTCTACAATGTGATCTTGTGCCTAACTCAGTAAGACAGGATTTGAAGGGAGAAGGGACAGGGTATAATTCCTCATAGGTTTTATTTATTAAACACACACACTCACACACACATAGCGCTTACTACATGGCAGGTACTATTATAACAAATATTGTAACAAATATTATAACAAATATTAATCGATCCTCTAAACAATTCCTGAATATAATGGTATGTTCATTTTACAGATGAGGAAACCAGGACACATGAAGGTTAAGTAAATTTTGAAGTCACAAACTTCATTAAGTGGCAGAGACAGGATTTAAAACTGGGCAGTGTGCTCCTGGGTCCATACTCTGAATGGCTACCCATGGATTCTCTATAGATTCACAGCCTGGAGAAGGTAGCTTGTAGTGAAAAAACACACATATTCCCCTGTCCCAGTGGGCCGCTCTTTACAGGTCTTACTACAGAGGATTTCTCACTGTAAAACCTTCCCCCAAATCCTGCTGAATTCAGACTTGCTAAAAAAGTTATACTAGAGCATATGAAAGGGGTAATTTCCCTTCAAGTTTTTGGGGACCCCCCAAACCTACCCCGGAGCTCCCTGAAGTTCACCTAAGAGCGGTAGTTTTCAACTGGAAGTGTCATTTTAGATTTATCTTGAGAATCAGTTCAAAGTACACAAGCCTCCATACCACGCCCCCTCTTACACACGTGCATACACACAGGCACACACAGTTCAGATCTGCATTCTTGAGTGCGTCTGAAAATGCACACATATTTTGAAAAATCTAAACCTCCCCTAGGGTAACCTAAACCTTTCCAGTAGAGCAAACATAAGTTCTTCTTATTTTCTAAGGTAAAAATAACAATCCTACATTGTTTCCATCTCCCAAATCTCCTCCCTCCCTATTTCATAGAAGATAAGTGCATGTGTGATAAGAAACGATGCAAATACATGCCAAATACCAAACTGGCTACTCCATGAATATATAAATGCAATTGACATTCTTCCCAGTCTGAAATCCTCTCTTTACTCTCAGGATATATTACACTGCTCTCTTTTTATATAAACATGCCACTTTAAATGCTAATTCAGATGCAACACTCAATTTTTTCTTCGTTTTGTTTTTGGGTTTCTAACATTCAAAATGACACTGGATTTCCATGTGTCTTTGACAATACATATTTTGAATTCCTGCTTCAATATTTGTGGGGGTGGGAAAGTAGAAAATGCTAAGCAGAAAATAAATTTATTTTAAAAGTTATCCAAATATGGTTTATGTGTCCTTTATTTTGCTTGAATTAAACTCTTTCCCTCTTTTTCAGGAAATGTTGCCTTCACCTTGCTGAAAATCTCATAAATCTATTTCAAATCAGTTGTAAAACCAAGGTGATTCCCTCTCCTTGCATTCTGAAAATAACCTCATTTTACTCCAACCACTTTTCTAAACAACCAGTCAAGGCATTGTGCTCTGAATACACCAGGCCTGAATTTAACTCTTTAAAAAAAAAATTGCATAGAACTATGTACACTAATGACATTAACCCAAGTCTCTTCAATTACATATAAGGTCACTTCCTATCTCGTCTCAAAATAAGGAATTCAACCTTAGAAACTTTCTAATTCAATGCAAGCAATTCCGTATATCTATGGTATGACAAATTCTATCTCAGAGTTCCAGCAGGCTCAGCTCCACCCAGAAATTCCCAGTGACCATCAGGTTCCTCTGCCTCCAAGGTCCTAAACCATTCTTTGACAATACTGTCTCCCTCTGCTCATCACTCTCATCTTTCTACCCATCCCTGAACACTCTTGCACCTACCTAAGGAAGGCCAAATTAGAAATGAGTCAAATAAGTGTATAATTCATGTAGCCAAATGGTTTTCAACACCTCCTCTAGTCTCTGGTAGCCTTGCTTCTGGCCTGTACACCAGAAGCACCCCATTAATTGACTATCTTCTGCTATCCCCCAAGGTATGTTTGTTTCAGTAAGGTACCAAAGAAAACATCTTCAAGATACAAGCAAATGAATTTCTGGCACTGGGATGTCTGACACTGCAGTAGGTGTGATTAAGAGGGACATCCCCTTTATGAAAGTGAGGTGGGCTTCCAAGCGGGCCTAGCATATGACAGACGGTATGGACATCTACCATGCTTACTCCCAGCCAACCCTACTGGACTCCAGCCACTTTCCAAATAATGAAAGAAAAGGGTGAATAGAAAAGAAACATTAACACTATTGAAAGAAATACTGTTATAAAATGCTGGTATTGTTGCTAGATCAAGACATTAAAATGAGCCAAGATTCTTCTTGCTTCCGGTAATTTCAATACTCCCAGCAATTCCTCAGCATACAGAGACATATTTTTCCAGGACTGCTGTGCACATGATGAGATGCTTCTGCATTGGGTTCCTGCTGCTGGATACCCATTAAAAATCTTTAAAGCATATATGACCAAAGAACATAAGGCCAAGAAGTCACCTAAGTATCAATCATTGATTCCACTAAAAGAAACTAATAATTGCAGATACTTTTAGAGATCACAGGCCTACAGAGATACATGAAACAATGCACTAAGGCTCATAATTAAACAGGGTAGAAGAAAGACCATTTTAAGTACAGGGAGAATCTATTGCTAAGAATAGATAATACAATTTCCTTCTTCTCTGTGTGGAGAGATCTGTAAGACCATTAAAAAGCAGGATGGGAGGAAAGGAGGGAGCTAGCATAACCAATTTCCTGCTCCTCTCTCTGGGGTATAAAAGCTACCAAGAGACTCTAGGGAATTCAAAAAAGAAGCAGCAGCCTCTGTCCTGGAGAGCTGTTTATTTGGGCAATTAACAGAAGACAAAGGAGTCCTTTAAAAATAAGCAGCAGCTGCCAGGGACACCTTGGTTTTGTTCCTTGCCATCCATTAGCTCACATCTTGGCTTTTTCATTTTTTCCACTATTTTTTTTTCCTTCTGCCTAAAAGCAAACTCCTCCCAGAGAGTTTTCCACTTAGAAATGTCATTTCAGGACTTTAGTTCTTAAATATGGGTGAAACCTCAATAAAAGACCCATGATACTAATGCACTTTTAGAAATAGACACTGTTCAGATAAGTTATTGACAAAATCAAAATAATGTCAAGGGAGTCTCTGTGTCCCACATTGAATATAAACCATGAAGGTCCTGGCATTTGCCAACCAGCCATGGGATCACGGCTTCTCTTCACAGAGCAGGCTTGGGGCAGGCTAATCAGAAGCAGCCGGTACCTTCTCTGCTCCAGGCTCCCTATCTGGTGGGGGAGATAGTCTTGTGTCCCTTACACAAACAGCCACACAGGGTAAGTTACCATACTTGGTACCTCGCTGAATGAATACAAAAGGACAAGTCAGCATCAGGCTAAAAATCCAGAGCACTGAATCTAGTTCTGAAGCTAACTGCTATGATATATGATTACATGTGCAATTGTCTCTTTGCCCCCCCCACCTGTAGTTAGTATTATAATAAGGCATTTCAAGAGTACCAAAATTTATCCTCGTAATGTTTTTTCTGTGAAATTTGTCATTAACCAATCGGTGCCTGCCACAGAAGATCTTTCAATCATTATAAAATTGCACTCATTGGGGCCGATGTTCATCAAGAAACAAAAACAAACAAAAATCCTCAGGAAACAAAACACACATTTGGTATATTTTTTTATTCAGAGCAGATTTTATATGATTTTTCTTCAAATCATTTTTAAAATCTGTGTAAATACTTGGCTAAAACAGCTTGAATTCAACTTTTGTCAAATCACTGAGTAGTTTAAGTAAAATATTTCAATACCAAAACAAAGAGGGTAAAAGATAAACACATAGGTGCACATAACCACATTAACCATATATGAAACTCCCTGTAAGGCCAGTCAATTCCCATTTCAGTCATTTCCTGCACTAGTAAGTAACCTTTATCATAAACCTGCTTTCCATGCATGTTTTTATACTTTTACTATCAAGGCACTTAAAAACAGTACAAGATATTCTTCTGCATATTTTTAAAATTTTATAAAGTTAATGCTATCTTGCCTATGAAATTTTCCCTGGGTTTTTTATAATTATACCTGTTGATACAGATCCTCCAGTCCTTTTACCTGCAGTTTAGTACTCCTTCTAATAGCTCTATCATGATTTGACAGGTTGTTGAGAGGAGAGCAAGCAAAGAATGTGATGACTTTAGTTCTAAGAGGCATGAGAGGGAAAATGCTGGAAGAATATGGGATCAAAAGACTTGGTGAAGGGAAATTCTTTGAATGGAAGAATTAAAGCAAAAAATCTAGGGCAGCTGGGACAGAGTTAAGGTCTGGGGCCCAAAGAGAGAGAAAGGGCTGGAAAGGCACTTGTTATACCAGGCCTGAAAGCAGTTCCCTTGAATTTTATTTTTTATTACTTTTTGCACTATTAAAAAAAGGAGGTTGCAATAATTGCCTTTGGAAACTTTTCACATGTTTGTGAAACAAGATGAGCTTTCAAGTTATTTCTTTCAAAATGACTAGAAATTAAAAATTAGGGGGGATTTGAATTATATTTTTCTAGACAGATTATAAGTTGCTTTTTCATACTTTTAAGTAATAATAAAAAGCATATTTTCTGTGTTCTTTTATTTGTGAAAGTTTTAGGTATATGTTTATATATAATTGTGGACATAAAAATGATCTTTAAGCTTATTCTAAACAATACTCAAATGTTTTCAACAAATCTAACAGATCTTATAAGTTTTGGAAAGATAAACATGTTATTTAAAAATATCATGCTTCAAGACAAACAAATTGGAAGCAGATACACCAAAACAAGGTGTCTCCTTCCAAAAGCACAGCCTTTCTGAAGGTACGTGCCCTCTGACAATTTCAATCACATCACTGTGTTACTACAAACAATGAGCGCAATGCTATACTGTGCAGTTGCTCACTGTTAAACATGACTCAACAGAACAGCAGACTCAAAACCCCAGTCCTTCTGGGAGGAGGTACAGAAAGATTTTGAAATTATTGGTACAGGAGGTATCTGGGCAGTAAATAAGCTGAGAAAGTGTTAACGGGTCTAATAACCAGGTACCATGATGTTGGCTAATACGGACACCTAATAAAGATACGCCTGTGCCCTTCTTCATTAGATTTGTATTAAAACCACTCTTGCATTTATTTTAAGAGCTATTTTCTTTTTTCAAAGTCCTAAAAGAACCTTACGTGAAGAGAATGATTCCTGACACTGTTGTGTTCAATGAAAACATCGAGTGGCATTGGGCTCCAGAAAAGAAAACTGTATCAGGCATCATTAATTTGGGGGGGAGTATTGGTATTTAATAGAAAATACAAGACTGCATTTTTATTTTGGTGTTCCTTCACTTGGGAATATTTTCACAAAATTCCCTGGAAAAGGTAGCTGTAGTTTGACATATGCACTGTGCTTTTATTCTGTCCCCTGAACAATCAACTGGTATTTACTTGGGAAGGGATTTTATATGGCACACAATTCTTTCCCTAACTATGTATTCAAAGCATGGGCTTTAAACATACAATTCATTATCCTTTTTTCAATAAAGATTCCATTCTCAAGTAGATAAATTTAAATATCTTCTTTTTTGTTGTAAATTTTCAGATCAACTCATGGTTAGCAGTTAACATTAATAGAATTAAGACTTACTTGACTGCAAAAGAAGAAATGGCTCTTAATCAAATATAAGGAATTTAATTTGCTAATTAGTATGATCTTTCCAATAATTACTAGAAAGTTATTAATAGAGCCAAGTGCAATCTAGTATAAAGGCTAGCAAAGTTTTTCTAAAGTCCTAAAGTTTTCAAATACAGTATAGACGAAATATCTAGGGTGTTTAAGGCCCAAATAAAAATATAAATAAACAAATTAATATTTTTTCCAATAAAGATAGTTTATGTAGTTTTGTTCTATTTTTCTTATTTCTGATTTCTCATTATGATGGGAAACATCAAACTTTTGACTCTTGCAAGTTGAAGAAACAGTCTGAATAATGATATAAAAGAGTGTTTAATTCTAAGGGCATTTCCTAATGTAAGCTATTTGGCCATTAACCTCTAGCACAGAGAAGTGGAAGCTGGGAGCTAATGCCAATTTGACTAAGCACATTTTCCAAGAATAATCATCTGGAATAGTCCACCTGGCAGTTTAAACTTGGGAAAAAAAAAAAAAAAAAAGAAGCAAAATGATAATAAAATATTCACAGCTCAAGAGTTTTGGTTCCAAGATACAAAGGCTAAAAATTTCCATGATTTAGCCAATAGGATGAATCTTATCTTTCAACAGTCACCACATATTTTTCTAATCCTCCACAGAGAGATTTGTGAAATTTTATCTTAAAGATTTATACTACTTTTTTTAAAAAAATAAGATGTTCCCAAGAATGAATGTATATTTTAAAAAGTTGCCCTTCCACTAACTTCTATGTAAATCAGACAGCAAATCTAAATAGTTAGATCAGTTCTTATGTAAGTACTAGTTAATAATAAATCTACCCTGAACACAATAGAATATTAAAGGCAATTAATTTCATCCTACAAATCGCTAATGAAAAAGCTATGATTTATGCAAATATATTATTTGCCTTTAAAAATGAAAGATTGAGACACTATAAAGAAACAAAGTCAAGGTTCATAAATCTGATGTTTTGATACAGGAGCACTACATGAATCAGTTCAGTAAGATCTAGATCTAAGAGTAAAGTTCAGCTGACTCAATGTCTTTATCAATTCACATACAAAAGTACACAACTGACTGCATAAAAGAACTGTACTGTATAAGAAATAATCACAGACTTCCAGAACACACAGATGAGCACTAATTTCTGATTCAGATCAATTTATACTCTCTATAGCTTAAAAGACTAAATTTCTTGGTCACAGAATGGAATTTTTTTTTTTGAAAAATAAGATCCTCCCAAGAATGAATGTATATTTTAGTTTAATAATATAGTCAGGAGAAGAAGCCCTGGAAATGATAGTGAAATCATTACTATTTGACTTTCTATAAATGAATTACATGTTTTTGTTTTCTTAATTCAGTTGATTATCATTAATCTTCCAATTGTCACTGAAATGTAACAAGTCAGAGAATACCACATCACAAATTATGCAGAAAGAAAACAAGGAAACATAATACTACTACTTACAGACTTCCTCTTCGGGGGAGACTCAGCTCCTTCTGCAAAAGAAAAGAAAAACACATATAGGAGATGTTATATTAACCTTAGACTACTGGGATGTTAACCAGACAAACATAAAATGTATCATCCTTCATTATACTTGATTTGGCGTTCTGTATACTGAAAAGATTTTGATGCCATAATTGCATACTGGAGTCCTTCTTACACTGTTCTCTTTGTACACTGTGTTTAAGGTATAAACACAGCTTAACTGAGTTCTGGAGGACAAAAACCATCAATCCTCCCATAGCAACTACAGTAAAATACTAAGTTGAGTTGCACAGTCCTGTAATTGAACATAAGGAAAATCTGAAGAACCAAAGGACTTATCAAACAGGAAATAGATATAAGTAGTAGGAGAAATTTTGCAGGGTTACAATTAAATGAAAGGTAAAATGAAAAGGGCAATTAAATCAGACTACCTTGCCCTCAAAAGAAACAAATTCATGCAAAATTTTCATGATGCATACCAAATATTATACTTCATTATTTAAAATAAAAGATGGTGACATGGGATTCCTTCTGGTATTATTCCTCACAACAAATGTAATTTATTGCTTAAGATATTTAAAAGTAGGTTAATGAACCTCTAAACTGTAACCAGATGGTCACAACAATTACCAAAGGGTTTCCTACTTTGAAAAAGAGGCTCTTACACTTATCTCAAATTAAGATTATTATCTACCTAATCAGTAGAGACGCTGTGGAAAAGAAAACAAACAACAAAAATCCACCCAGCCAACCAACCAAACTAGCAAACAAGTTCACCAAAGAAAGAAATAAGCAGGGATTCAGAAATACTCCAACCCTGACGTGGTGACCCTAATTAAAGAATAGGAAGCAATGAGTCATCCAGCTACTTGAACCTGAAATGAAGTATCCTATAAATCCCAAAGGTTTGATTCATTTGGGTTATTCTTTCCCACAAGTTTATTTTTTGCCTTCCAGGGCTGAGCATTATTGTTTGAAAGATGTTTCCCCTTAACTTCAAACTCTCCTTTCCTGACTCCTATCTTACTGGATGCTAAATGTTTGCTGCAGACAGTAGTCTTGGTATCATTTCTAAAAAGTGAAATTTACTCCTGCTCATCTTGCAGAGAATGGCCTTTAGAGTATCTGATCAGAAGCAACAAAAGCTCTGTGATGTGGGATTTAAACAGAGGATGCCCTCCCTACTTATCAGCAAATGTGTTTCCAAGCAGAGTTATGATAATCACATCACTGTTTAGTAGCAGAAAGAATTGATAATTTTAGCAAAGAAGAGCCTTCTTTCCCCTAATAGCTGAGGATTTCTTTATAAGGGTTCAGGGTGAATGCTTTAGTTTTTGCTCTTCTTGTTTGGTTTTGCTTTTTTCTTGGATCCTTGATTAGTCACAAGAAATTATAGTATTTGCTGACCCTGGCTCTCCGATTCTAAAACCTAAATATACCTTCATTTACTCAAGGCCCCAATGACAAGAGGAAAGTTTCTAACCTGGACAGTTTTCTTTGGGAGCTGACATGCAAACAGAAAACCAGTGAGTAATTTTCTATATGTGTATCTTGGGTTATGCCTACCACTAGAAATTAGTTTTGTATGCAGGTTGAAAAAAGAAAACTCCCCAGAAGGAATTCTTCACCATATTGTTTCTTTTAAAAAGAAATTGAGAACCATTACATAGCAAAAGGCCTAGAGTCTGAAAGGGTAATACTGCTCTGTCCAATAAGATGATCTGACAGCAGCACAGAAGATATCAGAGGTGTTATCATTAATAACAAAAAAGTAATAAATCAGATGTGATTTCAACTATCTATGCAAATAGATCACTGGGAAGATCTAAGACAGGGCCAAATGAATGACTCAAGTAGTTCACTCAATCAAATCCCCTCAAATGACCCGACCATAAACTGGCTGCTTCGCTCTGAGAAAAAGCTGCTGAAACAGCAAGATAAGGGATAAAAACCAACTCTGTTTTTAATCAGAAGTCTTTCCAGTAGGTCTAGAATTATGAGTTCTAAACAAGGAGAAAGGTTACAGTGGGTAACCCAGCCTTGCTGCTCCCCGGGACGGCAGCCGAGATTCCAAGATGAGGAGCAGAGGACATTTAATAGGCCACTGTCAACTGACCTGAAGCCACCACGCTAACCAAGCTGAAGGAGCTAATCCACCTGACTGCTTGAATGTCAGGCTCAGGACTGGAAACTCAATTTGGTAGCAAATTGGAATCAGATGTGATGGTAATAAAGTGAGAGAAATGAATGTGCCGTGGCCAAGACCTTGTGAACAGTAGCTGTGAAAGTCTGCAAATACCAGGGGGGCTAAGCAATCGCAGACTGAGCAGGGAGCAGCGACTGCCCTAATGTATGGAGACCACACGCTGATAAATCTGCACTGGTCAGACATAAATGAACAGCACCAAGGCATTTTACCGCCAAAGCCCCTGCGGTACTCTGTGTATGTGTCCTCATTTTATTTTCTTAATGTCAGGATAAGGTCACTAACACATACTTGGATAATTAGATAAGACATGTGATATCGGTCTGAGTCATAAACTGAAGCTTGCATTTGCCATATGTGGAACATGTGTTCGAAATTTAGCGTCAGGCAAGAATTGAAGGTGGGAAGAAAAGTGGGGGAAAGAAGAATCCATCTCAACTAAATAATGTGCTAATTATTAGGTATCACTAGAGTAAATACACTCTTAACATTTAAGGTTAACATTTTTTAATTTCACTGATATCATTTACTCAATGACTTTTAATGCTTTTTAGAGTTACTGTTAATTATTATTCACTGAATAGTATATCCTTTGCCTTCTTTCTAAAAGTGTTAAAAATATTTACATTGAAAATAAAGGTGAAGTAAAATTAATGTTGTCTGAGAATTCTGGGGTTTTCTAGAATTTTCCTTGACAGGATGAATGGGCATGTAGGCATATACATGTGACCTAGCACATGGGAGATGAGGCAGAAGGATTGCTTGACCCCAGGAGTTCAAGGCCTTCTGGGCAACAAGAGAGATCCCATCTCAAAAAACAAAACAAAATGAGTGTACCAAAGGTTTCCTGAAATCCAGGAAGAGAATTCACAGAGGGTCCAAGATGACAAGAGGGACCAAATGATTCTGCTTCCTTCCTCAGCCATTCCTGAGAAATAGTTTGTTTCAGTCATGAAAATGGCAAAGAAAACCATAAAGTTTTATATTTCCAAGTCATTTTTTCACAGTGGCTATTTAAAAAATATTTAATAAGTATTTAATAGCTATATACACACAAATAAAGCAATATGTATACTATTTTATACATAAATGCCACAGGTGTTTAAAGAATCTCTGAACTATTTTTTAAGGCATTAGTAAAAGTATACTTTAAAAGATAAAGATTTACAGGAGTTCAAATAGTGTATGTAGATAAGTCCCCCCTTCAAATGATGGGGCTTAATTTTATTTCCTTTGGGACTGAACAGGAACTTGGTGACTTAACCTCCATAGAACGGAGTATGGAAAGTGAACAATAGCAACATCACCACAGAGATGCTGCAGACAATACCTGGACCAGGTGATTACATTAGCATCACCACAGGTAAGTCAAGCTAACACCAGGTACCCCCTGATATATGATGAAAAGACACTTCATTCTGCACTATTCTCCCTAAAACCTGGTAACTCCATTCTAACCAAGAAAAAGCATCAGGTAAACCCCAATGGAGGGACATCTACAGAATATCCAACCAGTACCCCTAAAACTGTCATGGCTATGAAAAACAAAGCAAAAATGAGAAAACAGCCACAGACCTAAGGAGATATGATAAGTGACTGCAATGTAGGATCTTGGATTGGATTCTGGATCAGAAAAAGAACACTGAAGGGAAACCTGGTAAGAAAAGTCTACAGTGAATTGTTAGTCATGTTTTGACATGTTAGTTTTGACAAATGTAAGGTTATGTAACATGTTAAATTAAGGGAAGCTAGAGGAAGGGAGTTTAGGAATTCTCTGAAATATCCTGCGGTTTTTATCTGAACCTAAAATTACTCCTATTTTTTTTTTTTTTTTTTTTTTTCTTTTTTTGAGACAGGGTCTCCCTAAGTTGTTTAGAGCCTTGCTGAGTTGCTGAGGCTGGCCTTGAACTTGCAATTCTCCTACCTCAGCCTCCCAATTCACTGGGATTACAGGCTTGTGCCACTGTGTCTAGCTTCAAAACTTTTTAAAAAGTATACTGAAAATGAGAGAAAAAAAAAAAAGAGGAGGAGGAGGAAAAGAGGGAGAAAAAAGGTTAGAACTGGTGGAAGATAGAAGAGATAAATATCTAAATATGCTAAGCTTATTTTAAGGTAATATTTAATAGCAATTTTTAGGAGGCTAGAGAAGTAGTAGGTGAGACAAGATTGTGGCTCAGACCAGCAGTGAAGATGTTGAGAAGCAGCCAGATTTGAGATATGCTTTCACAGAACTTAGAAAAAAAAAAAAAAAAATGGATATGGAGCATGGAAGAAAAAAGCATGGTGGAGAGTCAAAAAATTGTGGCCTAAGTAAATGGAATCTGAGGGAAGAAAATATCATTTGGACATGCGACCTTCAAGAAATCTGTCTATACAAGAATGTGAAGTAGAAACTTCCAAAGAGGCAACTGGACTCACAAATCTGGGTGGAGGAAAGAGACCAGGGCTGGAGAGAGATTTTGGAGTCATCATCATCTAAGATGGCATGGAAAGCAATGAGAAGGAGAGAAGAGATAGAAAAAGAAGAGCTGGCCACGCCCACGGGCCTCCGCATCACACCCCTGGAGCAGTGGTAGGATGTGCTCCACATGGCCAAAGGGTGCACTGCACTAGCCACAGCTGGAGTCCTTCAAAACAAGGGAACTGAAAGAGGCTGAGGAGCATAAAATCTGTCATGGGGGCAGATGCCAACACTCTCAAAGGCAGCATGATGGCAGGACAGACTGTCAGAAACTGGTCAAGAACCAGGGAATTAAACCCAGAGTTGAAGATGACTAGCCAGAAAACCGCCCAGTTAGGACACCTCTGCAGGGGTACACTTCCCCTCCAGGAAGCACTCTGACTGTCCCCACATCATTACCTGTGGTTCCTTGCAGGTCCCTGTGAGTATAGCCCCTGCCCCAGTTGCCACGGGGACACAAGAACAGAACCCTGGCTCTCCTCCTAGCACAATGGGAAGCAGGACCAAGATGACCAAGACCCAAGTTCTTGGAGCCCCTCCAAAAGAGGGAAGGGGATTTGGAAGTTGGGCAACTTGCTTCCCTACCTCCTCCCACAAAAACCCTGAAAATAAATAAAATGGCAATGTCCAGCACACACTACTTCCTGGCCACTGTTCACAAACCAGTAGATTTGAATTTCCTGTGCTTCCCCATTATCATCTTTCCCCTGTCACGGGCAGCTTCAACCTCTCGCCAGGGGTCAGCAGAGGCACCCTGTACTGACGAACTATCATTTTAGGAAGAGTGCTCAAAGAGCTGAGGTATGCAAAGTGGTGTACCAGGTACTGTTAGGGACACGTAAAGGGAAAGAAATCAATATAAATGTCTCTCAAAGCTAGTTGGGGGAAACACACACACACGATATGAAACAGAAGAGCTATCACCAGGTGTAAGATTATGTACTACAACCCAAACGTGTGAACGACAATAGGGGACAGAAAATAACAAGGAATGAGATCATCCAGCTTAAACGGTGGTTCTGAACACGGGCTAATTCGGCTGATGGAGTGATTCCGAAACCTGTCTACATATTAATGTTACCCAGGGAGCTTTTAAAAATGTCATTGCCTGAGCACCACCCCTAGAGATCTAGAGAGAGAGCTGTTTGCATAAGTTGCTTATTAGAGGTTAGTAATATTAAATCTCTCTAAGGACTATTAATTTGCATAAACCTTTGGGTTTTTTTTTTTAAAGAGAATATTAATTTTGTAGCTGCCATTATGGTAGTGAAGTTTGAAGTTCTTAGTTCCTTTGCATGTGAGAAGTACTGTCGTTATCTGCAAAGAGCCCTCCCTTCCCAGCACTATAAAATCAGCTGGGGGTGGAGGCTCGAGCACTGGGGAGGTCCCAAAAGAAATGCCTGGGACCATATTTTCCTGGCCAACATTTCTGAGAATCACTTTTGAAGGCAGAAGCAAAGTACAGAAAAGTCCATACCAATGAAGCAGATCTTATATGCAAGCGTGGTTCTGAATCAGCACAGAAGGCTTTCAATAACTCTTGAAAAATCCTGTACACAGCCCACAAAGCACATGAGTTTCCAGTAAAGTAAAGCTGGAAAATCTATAGGGAGCTCTCTATAGAAATGCTTGAACATTCAAACCATTCGACCCGTAACACGCCAGCAAAATTCCAGGGTGGAACGTGAGTTGAGCGAAGAATCCTAGATCTACCCCTTTTTGCAAGATTATGTCATTCTAGCTTTTGTATCGATTTTCCTTAGGGAATCTAATATATTCATTTGTGCTAATAAAGCTAAACAGAATAAACCATGAAAGGTTCACACAAAATGTCTACTGAGCTTTTATATAAATTTTACTTGATTAAAGCTACATACCCATTTTCTTGAAAATCGGAAATATCATTCTTCTTTCCATGTGGGTTTGTTCAGCCATGAACTTAAATAAACAGCTATTGTCCTCAAGACTTTGACAATGGTCTCATAAGCCCTTCACGCAGACAAAGTTTCGGAGTCACAACATATACCTCTATTTTGGTCTTTTAAGAACTTAGTGTCAAAAGAGTCAATGAGATTCACAAGGAAATAACCTAGCTGCCTGGATAGGATGCTCAACCTTCCCAGGGAAAGCCCACAGGAGAGTAACAATCCATCAGAGGCACAAAGCCATTAGGTGATGGGATCAAAATTTGCGCTTACATCATTCAGTTCCCGATTTACCTGCTGTACTTTAAGAAAACCAGAGGATGGGGTGTTAGTTCATTTTCCATTGCTATAACAGAGACCTGAGGCTGAGTAACTAATAAATAAAAGAGGTTTATTTAGTTCACACTTGGAGGTTCAAGTTGGGCAGTCTCACAGGAACTGGAGTCTTGCAAGAACTACCTTAATCCCTTCTGAGAGTAATGTCCCCTAATTACCTCCCACTAGGTCCTTTCTCTTAAAGGTTCCACCACCTCTCCACACTGCCACAATGGAGACCAAGCTTCCAGCATAACCCTTTGGGCAACACACACAAACAGCCTCCAAACCATACCAAGTGGGACACTGTGGTAAGGTGAGGGACAGAGAGAAGGAATTACATGAACAGGGAGCGTCGGCACTGATAATAACAACAACAAAATGAGGACAGCTTTTCCCCTAAAGAGGAAGAAAGATGAGGTCGAAACAGGTACCTTTGCCTTTTTTAAAGAAGGGCAAAGTAAAACGGAAGCAATTCACTTGGAATTCTGTAGTTTCAGTAACACAGAAGGCAAAAGTCTTCTTTCAAGGGTGAAGGCAAGGGCACATTTGGGGATTAAAGCAAGCAAAATGGGTTTCCTTTATTCAATCACACACCTTTTAGTAAAGGTCGATGTGGCAGGTGCTGTGCTAGGCACTGGGGATAAAGGGCTTTACTCACTGTAAAATGCAGTGTGAAAAGGCCTGGAATTGAGGTCTTTTCAAAGTATGCACTAATACAAAGGTGCGGGGGGATCAGTTGTCTTTGAGGAGGGTCAGGGCTGTTCCTTGCTCTAAGATATTCCCTGTTATTCATGATTAGAAATGCTGGTGCAACTGACACTATTCTCAACCTCTAGGCTAAGCACAGATTAAGTTAAGCTAATGACAAAGCTCATTTTCTTGGTCAGTATAATTGGCTCAAAGATGGCATGGAACCTAATCTTGGCAAAACGATGTTTGCTCAGCATTAACCCCAGGAAGCTAACGGCAGCCTCAAGGACAGGTAATAACGTGGGAGAGAAGGAGGACAGGGAGAAGTGGGGTTTTGGATGATACATTTGAAAGAACAGATCATCCTTGCCTAGCAGATATCTGAACTTCAAGGGTTCATGAGCCAATCAAGTCTCTTTGTTGTTTAAACCAGTTTAACTGGTGTTTTCTGTTCCTGGGGATTCAAAAGTTCCTGAATGACACAATACTTGTGCCTACTCTTTCTCTGGTAATGTCTGGGAGTTGGCCAGTCTGAGTAATGGAGAGGAAAGGACCATTGCAGAAGAGGAAAAGGATGAAGTCAGGTAGGGGAAACTCAGTGTGGTCAGGACATAGCAGAAAGATACCCACAGGAAAGGAACATGGAGGCAACGACAGGGTCAGATGGTGGATGGTCTGGGGGAACAGTGTGTCTTCATCCTATAGGAACAGGAGCTCCAAACATTTAAACAGGAGAATCAGATGGTCAAATCCACATGCTGCAAAAGATTAGTCTGGCATTAGGGTGTCGAACAGGGCAAGACTCGAGAGGCTTATTCAGTTATCTGTGAAGCATGGTTGAGGGGCAGGGCCAAAGATGAGGCAGTGGAGAGGCAGAAGGGGAGGCAGGCTAAAGAGGGAAGTGCATAACAGGATCCACAGGAGGGAGAAGAGAGCTGCATTTGTAGGAAGTTTGGAACCACCACAGAAGAGCCAAAGGCAGGTGCCACAGAGGTAAGGAAAGGGGCTTTCAGATACCAAAAGCGCTGAAAGTCTGTCAGAGGTTAAATGATGGGAATCTAAATGTGGTTGAGGGGATGGAAAAACTGTCTATGCTAAACCAGAGGGTCCCTGAGGGTCAGGAGCATGAGATACAAAGTAAGATAAGAGCACAGCCCAGCTTCCCATGTCTTGCCTGCATGAAGTTAATCATCAATCGGGGGAAACTTTAAAACACTGCATACGTTAAAATTGTATACAAGTGATCCAAATTGTTTTTCTTACTGAGCTTACCTGCCATCATCCATTAAGTAACAGAGTCTAACATCCACTACATGATGGCATCAATCATGTTGTTTCATCTTCACTATTAGTCCCATTTCACAGATGAGAGAATGAGGCACAGACAGCTTAAGTAACTCACACAAGGTCACAGAGCTGGTACAAGACTTAGCTTGTCTTTGAGTCTACATCTGTCTGCATTCAGAGTATTTTAATTATTTTCCACCACCAAGTAATGATTTGGTATATTTGTACTAGGGACCCCTGCGTGTAGGCTATCAAACTGCAGAGTTGGTAGCACACTGCCAATTACTCATGGAAAGGAGGAATACAACACAAATCTTGGCAGTTCCTTCTAAGCAAATTTCACACTTAAATTGTTTTTATAGACTCTGATTTTATTTGAAGCAAAGTCCTGCAAATACGTTGCTTTTAACACACATTTTTGTCAAGTAGAAAAAGCGTAACAAGCCAAATAATCAGCTAACCCCAAGTAAATGAGCACATGAAACAAGCTTCCTTTCCAGTCAATTACTATGGCTTTTAATGCTTCCCAAAGGTTATACCCTTAATGTCAAAAAATCAAGTTTAGGAATCAGATACTTGTATATGCACCATTTTCCAAGACAGCACCACAAAGGAATTCTGTCTGAAGTCGATGTTAAAGGGGCTTTCCTGAGTAATAACTAATACAAATGTGACCAACAGCGCTGGTTTATTGAGTGTTCAGTATACACTAAGTGAAATGCATTTAGTACCTCAAGGTCAACAGCCGGCAGCCCATGGTAATGTATTTTGGGTAGTCACTTTGTTCTCAAAGAACAAAAGGACTCTTTCAAGTGAAAGTTTCTGTGTCTTTTTTGAAATTAAGGAAACTAGTTTTGATCATATTAGAGAAGCCAGTCCTTACAAAATAAAAAGAAACTAAAATAGAAACACATAGTAAAATAATTGAACTTAAAGCTAACAGACTTCCTTAAATCAACATACAGACGAGCCCATCTTCCAATCCCAGACAATGCTGGAAAAGTGTCCTTGAGAAACCTTTTTATCCTAAGACTCAGTTTCCTAAATTATAAAATGAGGTTAAGACAAATTATCTCAAAGGGTGTTAAGAATAATGACAATGCATATGTGCTTTTAACACAGTTCTGAAACATAACAGCACCCTGGATATTAGCTA
Organism: Sciurus vulgaris; assembly: GCF_902686455.1. Lineage (NCBI taxonomy): Eukaryota > Metazoa > Chordata > Mammalia > Rodentia > Sciuridae > Sciurus > Sciurus vulgaris. The sequence goes on from NC_136466.1 coordinate 116,841,636, forward strand.
TTCCTGTTTAAGTGCACTACTCACATTAGTGGAGGCAACTGGAACACAAGCAAGAGTTCTGACAAAGACAGGCTAAAAACTAGTGAGCCTGTGGGCCTGACCCACACACTTCCTCCACATCTCAAGATGGAACCTGGACAAGGTTCTGTAAAACAACTTGAAGTCTCAAAGCAAATGGGTTTCAGTAGAATGACACAGTAGAATGTCCTGCTATTAAATCAGTAGGATGATCACACACCATTGCTAGATAGTTAGAGCATAGCTGTCTTTAAGACAATGCAAATTTAGAGGTCCCTTGCAATCTCTGCAAAAGCGAGGCCATGGTGAACAAGTTTTATGATTTTCTTTTCTTTTTTTTCCTTAGAACCAACATAAGAAGCCTCTGGATAAATTAGTGCATCAACCCTGCCACTTAACTATGTTTCTTGTTACTGGGGAAGGCCTATGACCTACACTGAGCTCAGATAAAAAGGCAAACACTGCACAGCTGTGCCCCACAAGGCTCTGCAATTCTTTCAGTTCTTCCATCCATTACCAGCAAATTACAGTAAATTCAAAATATTGATCTGCACACCCCTATATGGGAAGAAAGTTACCATCGACTTTTATTGCTTATTGTTGGGTCCAATTCCCTGGAATCAATAAAAGCTACAATGTTCATAAGCTTCTAAAAAGCTAGTTAATATAGTGGATATGAGACACCTTTTAGAATCACTATAAATCTATAGGATTCTTCAACAGAAGAGCAGCAAACATCTTCAGTGTTCAGAAGCCTTATTTGATTTGAGAGTCTTATCATTACTGGGAAAATGCCCTGGGAAAGAAGTATCAATGACAGGGAATAAAAAACGAACAATTAGAAAGAACCCTGCTTAAGGGAATTTCATTTTTACCCTTTGGTTCCCTTACATTTCCACACCCAAATCACTGTCCAATGCACAGTTAATCATTTACAAGTTGTGATCATTCTTAAAAGGTATATCTTAACACAGATTAAGATGTGTTCTTGACTGTGTTTTCTAAGCTCCATTAAAGAAGAGCAGCTTGCATATCAACAACATTTCAACTGGCCCTAATTTTAAAAATCAATGCCCTTTTATGAACCAATTTTTAAAAATCAGATAATAATTCAAAAGTTCCATTAAAATTACAGACAACCTTAATACAAAAAGAAAAAGGCTTTTTTATAGAACCAGGAAACAGAATTGGATGAGACTATTTGACCCAGGATAGTGAATTTACTCTGCTGAGATTAATCATTTTTATTTACTAAGGACACCTCGTAGTTTATCTAGCGGTCACTATTCTGAAAGTCTATTTTAGTGTAGAAATTTACTGGCAAATCAGCTCAAGGGAGCTCTTGAAGTGCCATATGAAGCTAATATCCACAAGTCAAGTTTCTTCTGGCCATTCCTCTCTATCTAAATGCAAAAGAAGACACTTAAAATGTACATATAAAATAGATGAGAGCAATGGAAGATTGATGACACACATATTCAAATAATCAATAATGTGAACTTAAGCCTCTAATAGTGTTGAAATTTATTGTAAAGGGGTCACAGAATGAAATAAACAATTGGCTTGTAGAGGATATATTTCATTTAGTAAGTAATAGATTCTATCTGTTAATGGGTACAGCACCTGACATTGTTTTTAAATATTTTTTCTCCAATAAGCTGCTTTAAGTAACATCAGCTGGAAGAATGCTGGAGTTGGGGACTTCAAGATTGAAGACTATGGACTAAAGTTGGACCCCTTATCTCCTACATCATACTTTCCATCACCATTAGGAAAACTGGCACTACTGTGGATACCCCTGCAGTGATAAAAGTTAACTTTGTTCTATCAAGTTCTAGGCACTGTGCTACGCACTTTCTCATACAGGATTTCACATAAGCCATGCTCTGTGTTGCAGCTATAGGCAGGATCACCACCACTTTTTGAGTCTTGGAAAAGTGACATCAATCATAATGTCAGTGGCATCACATTTAAGGAGAGCAAAGACAAAAGTCACCTCGGTCCTTGAAGCCCCCACTGTGATTATGTACCAACCTTCTGCCAGAAAAACATTTTTATTTAAGAAAAATAAATTCCAATTCATTTAAGCTGCCGTTAGTTAAGTTTTCTGTCAATTACAGCTAAATACATTCCTAACTGATACTCTCCAAAAGTCCTTAGCACTGAACTTGACAAGTCAGTTTTGGACTTGCAAAAAAAAGGGGGGAACCAGGAAACAGAATTGGTATTGAAATGCATACCATGACAACCCTGGAGCCCTGAGGGCTGGTGCATGTTACCCAAAGAAAAGCACTAAATATTGATGACTAAATGTTCCTTAAATTAGTTGATGACAAAATGTTCATTAAATTAAGCGTAGGTTCTATGAAAAACAAAAGCCTTGGAAACAATGATTACAGATCTGTCAATTTGTTTCCTTTTTCCAAAATATATTTGGGAGGACTGCTTACTGTGTGTTAATGACTTTGAAGTTAACCAAAGAGACTCTAAGCTTAATGGCATCACATTTGTGACAGTTAATTAGCAGAAAATATTTTAGTGCAGGGAGGTTTTTGCTTTTTTTTTTTTTTTTTTTCCCCAGCATCAAAAGCAATAAAAGGCTTTGGGGTTTTAATTGCTTCTTCTCAGAGTCTGAATACTATTCTCATTGCAAAAACAGAATCCTTCCTTCAAAGTCAAAACCATCCCTTGTGATTTCTGTGGATCACAAAGACTACAACTGGCATAGACATTTAAATTTGAGACCTAAGGAAATTTTCATGAGGTGGGTTCTTACTTTTATTAACCATAATATAAAGTGATTTCCAAGTAGGAAGCCCCTTCCCTTATCACATGTGAATGCGGCCATCTTCAGTTGAGGAATGAGCTTGGGTGGTTTTCACTTTGGTTTCTATAATACTAATTGGGTTCTTAATTTTGAAAAAATAAAAAATATACTAAAATCATATTGGACTCACATGATTCCCTTAATTACACAGAAGGGATGTATTTTTACAATGAATTCCACTGGGTTCCCATGCCAATCTGAAATTAATAGTTGATTATAGGCTCAATTTCTATAAAATAAAAGTAAAAGCACACACTAGAATGACAAAAACAGAAGACCAAATAGTATAAACAAAGGGGAAATCAACTTTAGAACAAGAGAACTCTGAATGAACAATCCAAAGTTTCAGACAGCCTAAACTATCATTTAAAGCCACCTTATTTAGACAAGTTGATGAATTTGTAGTCATGCTTTTAAATGGTTCCGTAAGACTACTTTTGAAAAAAGAAAAAGAAAACTGAATTATACCGAGTTAAATTGTTTATCAATGAGAAAATAAAAACTGTAGCAAGAATAAAATATACTACTGAGAAAACATCTCTTTAAAATAATCTAAATATACAAGTCCTATATGCTAATGGAATTAAGCTGCTAACCCATCCATCCTTGGGACCACCAGGCTGAATACACTGAGGTGCAGAGTCTCAGAGAGGTGGCCAGGAAGGATGGCTCAGAAGAATGGCTTAGGCACCTGTGAGTGCCAGCTTCATTTTGTCAAATGGCTTTGGGCAACTTACCTGCCCCCTCTGTGGCTTTCTTCCCTTGCTGGAAATAGAAGATTATCAGAGCTCATGGTGTTGTTATGAGGATTAAGCAAAATAATACATGTAAAGTACTAGAAAAGTAACTGCACATATCAAGCACTCTAACATTAGATTGTTATTCTATCTTAAATACGCATATACAAATCTTACATTGAAACCCTAAGGTTTTGCAAATTTGAAAGTATAAACTATTCAACTACATAATAAGTAGTTATGCCGATATAGCTTCACTGCACCAAAGGACAGATAAAAAATGAGTAATAAATTTAAATATTCTAAGCCTACTTCAATGAAAGATTAGAAATTCTCTTCTATTCTTATATTCCTGATACTCTCAGGTGCTTTCCAATTGAGCTCTGCTACTTTAAAACTAAGCCAATATGGATTACCTAAGCAATTGCAATTGCTATTTATCAAGCATGAAGTCCATCTCTTAATGAAAAACAAACTTCTTAAGAAGTCAGATTCCATTTTGATCCATATACATGCTAAACACACTGGCATATATTCCATGCATTCTGTAGCTGTGTATTTTAAGCAGATCCTTTTTATCTCAAGTAGTTTTCATTAAAGTACAAGAGAAAAAAGTATTTCTTGCTATGACCAGGAACAATATGCTAATTTCTTGCCCACTCTGTTTGCATTCTGTTGTTTTTCTCTGTCCACCTTTCATCAATAAATAACAGTGTTGCTTTAACTAAAAAGTGTGGAAAATTCTGATTGAATTTTCCACTTCAAAGTACACAAAATCATTTCATCTAACATGCTGTGTTAGAAAATCTATGCTCCATTCTGACCTCCTGTTGCAGTCTATTTCAAGTATTGGTGATGCACCGTATCACTGCATGGCTGGCGAAGTAGAGTAAACATATTGACTGAGAAATGTTTTGAAAACCCCCTATTCCACACAGATCCCAGCTACTGTCAAAAATCACAAAAATGTTTGCATTCTGTCTGCGCAAGAGCATGACAGAGCTCTAGGAGAAATTCCCACAATAAATAAAGCCAGCTTCTTGTAGAACATACCATCTGAGCAGGACTGTGCAAGGCTTGAGTTAGAGGGAAGAGGATGCAAGATTCAGCCCAAATAATAAGCTTAGAGGTATATGAGAGAAGACATTATTAACAGTGCCCTTCCTTTAACCTATTTGCAAGGTTAAAATAAAGTTTAGCAGAAGAGATTACCACCGCTAGTGAGAAAGCACTACTCGCCCAGCGGCCAAGGAACTCATGGAGAGAAAAGTAATATACTGATTGACCTTTTCTTCCAATTGCCATCTAGGTGGCTCGCTGTCTTTTTTCATTTGGGGGATATGACAGCTGACCCAGCTTATTTTCCTGGGCTGGCAAACTGGACAGTCCTTGGGCAAGTTAGGCAGCCAAGAACGGTAAACTCCTACAATAAAGAGCATGACACATGAACACTATTAGAAGCAGGAAACCCTGAGCAATAATGTAAATAGGCTTCTGGGTTGAATCTCTTTCTTCCCTCCACCGCAGGCTTCCTGGTTCCTTATTAGAACACAGTGGGAAAGGTGTTTTCCAGCTTTCAGAATGACAGCCCAGTATGAATTTTGCATAGTCCCTAAAATAAAGAGCAACAGGGTTCATTTGCCTCAGCAATTCCCCAAAGTGCCTTAGAACTTTGTTAACAGGTATTACTTGACAAGAAATCAAAGTTCCTTGGCAAAAGGTTGGGTGTTCAGGTAAACTGAAGAACCAATTTTGCTCTTGCTTTTCTCTCCCCCGACCCACTTTCTTTCTCCTCCTCATTTTCCACTCTCTCGAGAGCGCGCCCTTTCTCTTTCTCTTTTCCTCTCATTTTCTCTCCTACCCTGCAGGGAGACACTATGTTTGCTTAATAAACTCCCTTATGTGGAAAAAAAAAAAAAAACAATTTTATGTAGCTCAGAGAATTGACTTACTGTGAGATCTCAAGATGATTACAATCTCAGCATTGTATCTGTTAAGAGCAAAGGTGGAATCTGTAATGTTCCCCAAATTAATGGGGCCACAAAACATTTTGAGGTGAAACACTGCTCAGACAGAACATACTTTGAGAAAGGAGGTAAAGCTCAGTCCTGCTTTTGGTACGATGCAAGGATCACCCCGAGAAAAACAGAAACCAAATCACTGTCATAAAATATACCAGTTTATTATACTGAGTAACTTTGAATTCAGTTTTGAATTGCACTACAATGAAAGAGGTAGGTGGCCTTTGCTGTCATTCAGTAAGTGTCCCCTTGTGCACCTCACAAGATTGCAATAACAAATCCAAAAGAATACTGAACATAAGAACTACAGAAACAAATTCCTTGTGCACTACAATGATGGAATCTCTAAAGAAATAAACACAAGGCATAAAAATACATGTCCATCATATCATAGCCCTACAGTTCACGTGAAAGATGAACCTAGTTAATACTATCACCACAGTGTTTACAACAGTGACAGAACAACAGAACTGGGCCCTATTTATTAATGGCCAAGACATCTTTGTTTCCTTTTCTCTATTGGGAAATTGCCTGTTTCTCCATCTTCCACTGAGGATGTCACAGAGACCATTGCTCAGAACAATAAGAATGAAGAAAGGAAACATGTTGTAAGTTTGGCTGGTCCTCTTGCTCCATTGGTGGCACGTTCCTCCTCCTCTTGATGCTCCACCAGGATTGACAGTGGGCATGGATCTTTTTCTACTCTGAAGAGCTTATCACTTTGTATGATTCTTTTTGGATTTATGTGCACCCTTAGCATTGTTGACATTTTTTTAAAACTCTGATTTTGTAGCTTAACACGACCTGCTTTGATTGTTAGGGTGATAGTGTGATAGTGTCCAACCTGAGTGGAAGAGGAAGTCTCTGAAATAGGTGTGCTCCTTATATCTATAATTTTTCAAGTAGGCAAGTAACACTTGAATAAAAGAAAAGGATAAACTAAGGCAGAAATATTTAGTTCCAGAAAAAGGTAAGCTTCTTCCTTATTGTAGTCCTTGGGTAGAGATGCCGAGTCATTCTGCTCTCTGCCTGAGCTGCGACTGGGACTGGGACTGGAACTTCTTAGGACTCAGGGTCAATCAAAGAAACAGGCAATACAAACAGATAAAGAGGTAGCCAAGATACTGGTGTCATTAAAGACCAAAAACTCAACTATGCCAAAGGACACAGTGGCAAGTGCTGGGCAACAGGAATGAAGACACAAACAATTTGGGTGAAGAGGTATAACAATAAGAATTGAACAAATAAGGAAAAAATTTAGACTGAAAAAATATAGCAGAATTCAATGAGCTTAGCGTCTGGCTGAGCAAAGCAAAGGAAAGGGTCAGCAAAGTTTAACTTCGAAACAATAGAAATTATCTACCATGAATCACCCAGGAAAAAGAAAATGAAAAACAAAACAAAAACATCAGTGTTTAAGAGCTGTGGGACAGTACCAAACTGCTGAACATAAATACGTATCCGGGGAAGAAAGAAGAGAAAATGGAGTAGAAGATGTATTGGAATAGAAGATGTCCAAAACTTGGTTAAAATCATCAACTCACATATTCAAGAGACTCTGTGAACCCAAAGTAGAAGGCACATTATAGTCAAATCTTTTCTAGGAAGTAAATAGAAAAATGTACATGAGCTAATGGGAAAGGATTGCCCAACACACACACACACACACACACACACACACACACACACACAGAGGCTTGAAAACAAGTTAAAACTGGTAATGGAGTTATCGAGACATTGAAACCAGTTACAAAAAGAAGCACTAATGACCTCTGAGCTTGGGCCAGTATGTGTATCAGAAATGTTTTGGTTGCTCCTCAAACATTGCTAGGAAACAAACTCCTTTCAAAGCCCCATCAGAATCCACAGAAGCAAGACAAGACTTGACTGGACTTGTCTGGTGAAATGTCTAGGCTATTTGTTTTAGAGTTGCTGGCCATGCTTTGATTTGCTTTTCTTTTTGACCAGGGGTGATGGATGAACACAGGGACCCAAAGATGCGGAAGTCCTTGAAGGCAAAGGGAAGCTTTTGGTAGTTCTTCATAAGTCTAGAAACCAAATTAGGTAACATACACTTGACCTATCCTGTGATCGTTTCACCTCCAAATTAAAAATATTTCCTGTACTCTTTCTCCAAATAAAGTGCTAATTCCATCTGGGCAAACTTTCTTTTATAAAAGTCTTTGGCAATCACAACCATGATGACTTTGAGAAAAATCAACAAACATAATTCACTAGTTTTTGTTTGTGTGTGTGTATGTGTGTGTGTTTTAAGTTCTGGGGGAAAAATTCTCCTGGGGACAAGAGAAGTTGGTTTTTAAGAATTTATTAATGTACACCAGACCTGTGAAAGCTAAAAGAAATGGACAGTCTACAGTCATTTGTAGACTGAACTTGTCCAGTTTCATCTGTTCTTCAAAGCCAAGCAGGACCGGGCCTGGGTGGTACAAGGAAGGGAAACCATCTGAGGAAAAAGAGAAAGAGAACCACATTCCCAAGTCGGAAAGAGAAACAGGCCAAACTGAGGAATTGTCCCTAATGTTTTTGGTCACAACTTTTAATTAGACTTAAAATTGAAATTTCAGTAACTGAAATACAAGAAACCATAGTGACTGTAGTCTTTGCACTTGTTCATTATTTTACCTGTATTTTGAAACCTCATCCCAGAGTTTCCTTAAAAACAAAAGAAAACAGAAGCAACCGGCATTTTACTAGATAATCAGTTAGAATGGGGAATATTTTTTTAAATTGTATGTATTTTTAAGGAGTACACTATGATCATCAAACACATGCATAGGATGGGTAATGATCAACCCTGGCTAATGAGTACCCTTAAACATCATTTCTTTGTGTTGGCAGCCTTTGGACTCCTTTTTGCTCTATGAAATATAAAATATAGCCTTGTCAGCTGTGATGGCCAGCTTGCTGTGCTGTAGAACGTTGAACTTGTTCTTTCTATATAACTTCATTATCATCACCCACAAGAAACATTAAGAAAATACAAGACTGAAAAGAAAATCAACGGAAATTTGAAGCATTCTTCAGATTGCCACAAGGATAGTACAAAAAGGTCTTCTGGGCTGCAGGTAGTGCCGTTTTCGTTTGATCTGGGTGCTGTCTACACTGTGAAAGCTCACTGATATTTGTACTTCTCTAGAGTACAAAAACTACTGGTGAAAGAAAGTGTTTAAGATCTGTGGGATAAAGTCAAAATATCTGCACTTTTCTGTATATACTTTATGCTTCAATACAGTTTCTTTGGTTTGGTTTGGTGTGCAGTGGGGGCCTCAAACCCAGGAACCTGTGCATACTGGGCAAGTACTCTACCACTGAGTTATACCCCTAACCCCTCAAAAGAGTTTTGGGGTTTTTCTGGAGATTAGAAAGTGATTCTTCAAAAGACAGCTAGATAGCTGGCTAGACTCCCCTTCAAGTCTAATTACTAAATTCCTTGGCATAGGGTCTGGCCTGAAAACAAATGCTCAGTATATATTACTAGAATTGAATTTCAAAGTTTTTTTATCCTAACATTTTTGAGTGCTTCAATACTGTGCTTATATCATGCTATATAGATAGTATCATGGAAAATAAGTGGAAGTCACTTTCTTCAAAATCACTTGGTGGGAGCCAGGCACAGTGGTGCATTCCTATAATCTCAGTGGCTCAGGAGGCTGAGGCAGGAGGATCTTGAGTTCAAAGCCAGCCTCAACAACTTAGTGAGGCCCTAAGTAACTCAGTGAGACCCTGTCTTTAAATAAAATATAAAAAAATCTGGGCATGTGGCTCAGTGGTTAAGCCCTCTGGGTTCAATCCCCAGTACCAGGAAAAAAAAAAAAAAAAATCTCTTGGATGGGTCTGAGAGATGCTAGGCTGAAAGAAATGGGGTAAGCTGGACAGTCTTTTACTTCTCCTTGTTTTCCTAGAATATCCTGCCTTTTTTGCATTGATGGTGAACATGGTCAAACGGTCCACTGTTAAAGGGAAGCTAGGCATTTCAGTAGAATCCAGTAGAAGACAGAAATGGCTAGAATGCTGTGGAGGTTTAGGAAATGGCTCAGAATAAAAAGGAAAAAGCTCCAAAGAGTTATAAATTTCTTATTGTTAATTTTTTAATGTAGGATGATGGATATATTCATTTGTTTCTTTATAGTAATAAATTTATGGTACAGATACAAATATATAAATCATAACAGTACTATATACCTTAACTATGCAGAATAAAATTTATTTTGAAAAATTTTAAATTGGGTAATATATTAACATGGCTCAAAACTCATACAGTATGAAAAGGAATTTTGGGTTTTAAAAAAGTCCCTTCTACCCCTGTTTTCCATCCATTCAGTTCCTATACCAGGGAGAACTGTTATTTTTAGTTTTGTACATACTTTTCCAGAATATATGGTAAATGTGCAATATTTGACTATCTAAGCCAATATGAATGTACATTCTGATTCCCCTATTACAGAAAAGGAAGTATATTAAGTCCATTATGTAGTCTTAATTTTTCCCTTTGATGAGGAGACCCTTCCAAATGAAATAGAGTCATTCTTTTATATAGCTGCCTGCTATTCCATCGTGTGGGTGAAGTAAAATTTGTTTACCTAGTTAAATTCTAAATGATATTAAAAGAAAATTGGGCTACTTCTAATATTTTTGCTATTAAAATTTATGCTATGATAAATAACTTTTTCCAGGACTCAATTCATTTCACATGTATGCTGGAATAGCATGATGGTCATACTATCCAAAAACAGACTGGTGGTTTGGAATGTCCATATATATAAATATATATATATATATATATATATATTCTTTTGATTGATACTGCCAATTTTCCCTCTCCAGAGGTTGTATTTACATTCTTACCAGCAATTTTAGTAAAAAACCAATTTCCCCAGAAAGTGTTATCAAACTTTCAGAATTCCGTTGATCTGACAGGTAAAGAAACATGTCAGTACAATTTTTAATTTGCACTTCCTTTATGAGGCCTGTTGAGAACCATTTTCCTATGAATAAAAACCATTTATTTGTATTTGTTTTGAATCGTCTATTTGTGCCCTTTGTCCATTTTGCTATTGACTTAAGGGTCTGATATTTCTGTTAAAGCCATCAGAGACAAAAATCTCTGTAGACTGGGATAGAAAGGCATAGACCTCTGAGGGCCATAAACACTTTCAGAGAGTTCTGCAGTACTGTGTAAGCAGCTTGGAGTCAAGTGGCTGGAGAATGGTATTTAAGCCAAAGGATTTCTCTGGCACTTGAAGTAAAAAGAGCATCACCACTACTTGAGGCAAAAAAGTAAAAATAACAATGATTGCCTTTCTTTTGAACTCTGAGAAGTCCTACACAGTTCCATACAAGACATGCCTGGGACACCTCCTATCCCTCTGAGATGAAAGTGGCACAGAACAGGCATGATGGCTACCTATTGATCAGGGCTTCAGGGACCTTGTGGAAGTTTCTAAACTTCACAGCTCTGTCCTGCCCAAAAGCAGTGAATCACTGTGTACAAAGTTTGCTAGGCAGGTAGAAGACAGTGTAAGTAGCATTCAAAATGCAACACAGCATTCTTTTGGACATAAAGAGAGAGAACCGATCACTTGGGATGTTCGAAAACACTCTGCTTTTGGTGTGATACTCACTGTTACAGCTTGGTCGTATAAAATGGCAAACATGGCCCATAGGAGTTGAAATTGAACGCTAAAGTCAGGGGTCCCCCAGAGTTAAAGAATGAGGAAAGATGAAAATATCACTTATCTGTAACATTTTTGTTAATATTCAAATCATGGTAGGTATTTGTCGATCTGTTTGTTGGTTTATGTCTAACGGAAACTTGCAACTGTTTTAACCTTGTTTATGAGGAAGATGTCTTAATATTCACCACGAGACTTTCTTTCATTAGCTGTCTCTACCCATCTGCCAGTGATAACAAAAACAACCGAGATAAGAGTTCAATGAAAATCAGTTTTTTAAAAATGCCTGCTACCCACAGCAATTTCAGGATGTTTTACATTTCTACTGTTTCACTTTTAAAATCTTATGTGTTTCATGGTGTTGATCTCCCAGAACCATCATTTAGTGTCCGGTAAAAACTAACAGAAGTTTTTTAACTTCTTTGTTTTTCAGAAGTACCTGTTTCTTGATCTGGGTGCTGTTATTATGGAATTGTTCCGTTTCTGGAAATTCAGCAGGCCGTAAACTTTGAAACTCTATTACACTGCAGTAACCAGTTTTATGCACATAAATCCTCTCTGGGAAAGAAAACTGGTCTGACTCCATAAAAGGGAAGTAGCTGCAACTGCTAGGCCTGTGTCAATGGTACCATCTGTGGAAAGTGTTAGCATCTCTCGCCACCATGTTAGCAATGTCCATCACTGCCCGGTGTGAGATTGAGAATAGGGACAAACTAGGTTTGAATCCTCACTCCCTTTGACTTGCTGTGTGATCTTGTGAAGATATTCAACGTTACTGTGCTTCAGTTTCCTCACCTGCAAAATGGCAGCGATGGTGTTAGGGGACCCAGTGATGTGAATGGTGGGAACATGAGGTTAAGAGAATAATTCTATAAAAGGGGCCCACTGTGCTAGACTCCCACATGGTTTCTTTTCCAAGAAGCAATTTATCTGCAGCCCTGCCTGACCTAAGTGGACAAGCTATGTTACATTCCTCAGCAAACTACCTGTGAACTGCAGGAGAAATGCAGGGCCAAGATAAAGTCAACAGAAAGAACCAAGGAGACTTTTGTGATCAGATCCTGAAAATATGGGTAATAAGGATAGTTCCACCTAACCATAAATTCTGTAAGAATGTATGGTTAAGAATCCAATTAAAGCTGGGACCAGTGGTGCATGCCTATAATCCCAGTGGCTCAGGAGGCTGAGGCAGGAGGATCTCAAGTTCAAAGCCAGCCTCAGCAAAAGTGAGGCAGTATGCAACTCAGTGAGACCCTGTTTCTAAATAGGGATGTGGCTCAGAGGCCAAGTGCCCCTGAGTTCAATCTCCAGTAACCCCCCACCTAAAAAAAAAAAAAAAGTACAATGAGAACCAGTCAGCATGGGCCAAGGTGACCTAGAGTTGCATGGCAGTGGGGACTTGAAAATCTGATGTCATCTTGCTGTCAGTCAACAATCAAAAGGTGAACCTGAATGGAACTATTTGGAAACTTCTCTGGGATCCTCAATAAAACTGGAGTGGAGAGGCACATTGACCCTCTTCTCTCTGAGAGGACCCTCTCTTTCCCTTGAGAGTGTCTCCTGCCCCTTTTCCTATCTCTTTAATAAACTCATTCCTAAGCAACATGTCTGAAACTCTGAGCAACATGTCTGAAGTCTTTTTGACTTGATTAGAAGAATCAGGGTTTGAAGACAGGGTCTTCACACTGCCTCGGTTTCTCAGAAGGCCCCAGTTCCATAACAATGGCACTGGACATTCTGAGGTTACTGTGAGCATGAAGGGAAACTGTGTGTGAAGCACATGGAACCACACTGGCACAGGCCGGCGCTGCTTAGGTGTTGGCAATCCCATTAGTCCTGGGAGCAGTACTTGTCTCACAGGCGATCCCATCCCTTGTGTCATAATTTGTGTCTGTTTTCTCCTGGGGAGGTGCAAGAGAATGTAGAAAAGAGGGTGAGTGAATGCTACACCCTCCAGAGCATGATCATGTTCCAATGTGCTACTATTCAAACCCATGCCCTTGCCTCCTGCCTTCAAGCAATGGTTCCACCATCTCAAGTACATCCTGCCCTCATTACGTGCTCCTGTAAAATGATTGTAAAGTGTACATTGTGCACGTTTTTAATTGACATTAAAACAGAACTGATTGTAAGCTTATTCCAGACAGCAATGTATTTTAGGCTCTATCCACATGGCTGTGTGTCCCACCATTTGGGCTGCTACTTGTAATGGCTGATACTCCACAGCATCACCCTATTCTCCCAATTATCCTTTCAGCTGTCTACTGCTTCTGTCTGCGCTTCTCACTTTGCAGCACAGCAACAATGATGCAAGAGGTACCTGTGTGCATGTCCTTGTACAGAGGCAACTTCTTTAGGATTGGGATCCCTGGATCAAGGACACTCTGGAATTTAGCAAGTGCTGCCAGTTCATTCCCCAAAGCAGCCTGGTTTACTCTCCAGAATGTCTGCCCCAGACCACACATTCAAAAAGTACCCCTAACGAGGAAGGTGGTGTTATTCCTTCATTGCACTGAGGAGGAGAGCCCTTCCCTAGGCGTCAGCACTCGTAAAACAATTTAAAAGAGTTCTGTGGGATCTCAGAGGCAGTGTGTGACCCACCATGAAGGACAGTGACAAGAGCCATCATCTTGACCTGTCACACATCCTCCAGTCTGGTGCGACCCATGACCACTAGAGGTACTTATGTAACGTGCTCACTCACACTCATGCTGTTAGAAAGTTCTAATCTTCCCTTAAGGTGCTGATGAAAACCCACCATTTCCAGGAAGCCTTTTCCAACTGACCCTCCCAGATCTCACTCCACTTAAAATCAACACAACACTGATACTGTTCACCATACAATTTATTACTGGGTCTGCTTCATTCCTTTGCCAATCAAATTACATTCTTGAAGGAAAGAATCAAATCCTACAAGTTATAATTCTCCAGGCCTTACACACTGCTGAGAATATAGCAGGCAAAAATAATTAGAATTACAGACTTTTAACAATGAAAACATCCTATCTCAAAGACTAACTGATCCTAACCTCTTATTTTACAAAAGAGAGAAAATTTCCAGAAAAGTTAAATAATGATTACCTAATAACTATGATAAGAGCAATCATAATTTTCAGTTTGGTACTGATTAAGTGGCTTAACCATGTGACAAAAATTTGCATGCATTATGTCACTGAATCTTCAAAACAACCTGATGATATTCATATTATTTTAGTCCCCATTTTGTGGATGAGAAAACTGAAGCTTTATCAAAGTGATTAAGTAATTGGCTCAAGGTCTTAGCTAATAAGTTTCAGAGATGAGATCCATGCTCATTTTAGTAAGGACCAAAGATAACTTATAGATGGCTGATGTCAAAACAAAACTATAAACTGTCTCAAAGATTTCTATTAGAAATTTGTGATTCCCTAAACATCTTTATAAAAAAGTTTACATAGTGCAACATTTTATGCAACTAAATAATTGCCCAAATAATTATGGCAACCAGTTTTTCAATCCCTTCCCCATCTTTCTATGTCCTTAAATATAGTAATGAGCATTGAATCCTCCAAAAAATAAGAAATTATTCTTTAACACTTGAAATTCCTGGGAATAAGAAGGCGCTAATTACCATCTAGAAACTCCATGCATAATAAGACTCAAAAATGTAGATAATTTGAAGCCTATACTCTTAGTGCTTAAAAAGAAAATCCTATTTTCTTCTGATAAAACAGACTGAAAATTCCATGCTTTTCCGCTGTTTTTATTTTACACCATCTATGCAACTATGAACTGGTCCAGACAGCTTCTTCCTGGGTCTGAACAGTGGGTTTCTAAGGTCTCACAGATATTTACTTTTCAGATAGGTAAAAATGAAAAAAAAAAAAAAAAAAAGGATCAATCCTAAAAGGTTTATAGTAGTGAGAAAAGAAGACCATCTGCTCTGAGATAGCTCTGGGCTGATTTTCCCAGCAGGGGAGCCCAAGTTTTATAAACCTCATTCTCATTAGAGAAAAGGAGAGAAATTGCTTAGAATTAGTATAAAGGATTTTAAAGCCCTACAGCAGACTGAAACCATGGATCTTAGACTGACAAGCAGGTTTTGGTATGAATTATCTGTGTATCAGGGTGGTTTGGTTTGTTTTTTTAAAGAAGGATAGAATGTTACAACACTTCCTGGTTTTTAAATTTATTAGATGCTATGCCTGCCGTTATTTGCTCTCACATGCTCAAAATTTCAATACCATCTTTATGAACCTATTTATTCTGGATCAGCAAAGCTTCCAAGGTAAAATGACAGCTCGTGAAGAATAAATCTTCATCATCCTTTTGTGCTGAAATGCCAGGAGATTTGAAAACTAATCCTCGGTACCCTCTCATGCTCTCTTCTGTCTACCAGATCGTGTCCCCGATGCTCCCGTACCAAATTGATTTTTATTTAACAGAGGCCTTTACCAGCTCCACAAATAATAGCTCTGTGGTCTTTGAACTATTATTCCAACTGCCCGTTTTGCTTCATTCTTTGTTCATTTGCTGTGTTAACAGCGTTCCTACTGGGGGACAGACAGGTGAGTATATTCTCAAAGTGAAAGACACTTTAGACATTCCCAGTGGACGAGCTTAGCCAATCAGAGGTACACTGCTTATCTTTGATCTCCTCCTCACCCTTTACTATTATTCAAATAAAACAGATTTCAAAGCTTGTTTTCCTACACTAAACCACAAAAGCCTTTCTAAAGCAAAGCAAAAATTCAGACAAAAATAAAAGCCAATGCCTTGAGTAGAAAAGGAGCCCCTTATTGTTGGTTCCTATACTCCCCCACCCCCAGTTTTTAAAGTCATTTCTGTTTTGAAAATTAATTTCCACTGAAGACCCTGGTGGAAGACTGCCAGTCTTTCCAAGTAATGAAAGAATGATGCCGTTTGTAGAGGGATTTTAGGATCTTGAGAAATGTCATTCAAAAATCTTAAGACTAAATGGTAAAATATCTAGTTCTCAACAGTATTCTCAGAAGAGAAAAAGCAATTCCATAATTTGGTTGAGAACGTGTTATATATTCCTCTTTTTGCCAATGACAAAATAGAGACCAATGAGGCTCAAGTGACTACCCGAGGTCACAGAGCTTCAAGGTACAACCCAGTCCAGAATATTCTCTGCACCACACCCCATTGCAATTAGGAAGCTAAATGTTGCCATCTGACCATACTGTTTCCCAGAATGAACAATGCAGACTCACAATAAAATCCATGTTCTCAAAAGGCTTGGCACCTGGTTTACCATAAACCGTTACTGACCCTCAGAACATGGAAACCTATAATTTGTAAGAATTCTTTACTACAACTTAGGTTATTGAGTTGAAAATGATACAGTGCTGATCTAAGCCAAGTGTGCTTATAATAAAAGGTCACTGGCTACACAGATGCACATTTCCATTTGCCATTTATTGTCCTAGTAATGCATCCGGCACAGCAAACAGTGGCTTCTCCCATCGCTTGTTATTATAAAAGATTTTTAGGCGCTTCTCAAATTTCTAGCATTTTGGAAAGGAAAGAATCTGACCTTTTAAACCTATTTGGTACTATGGCTGAACCAATTCACACAGCACATTAAGGCACCAGACAGATTCTTCACAGCAGGTTAATGAGTTCCTCTGAAAGTTTGAAAAAGAAGCCATGAGTCTCACTCAAAACAGAACAACAATAAAGCCTCTTCTCACCAATAGAAGAAAATTAGCTAATTGATAGCATACTATATAACACATTGTACAGCATTTCTGAGAAACAGAATGAAATGAATACAGGACAAAAGAAAAGAGGAGGGACAAAACAAGGTGAGTTGAAACCTTAAATCATCATGGAGCAAGAGGCATGTGCTGTGTCTAACAGTGGATGCGCTCATTTCACATGAGACTTCAGGATTTCATTAGTTAACATTTGTAGGTGGGGTTCAAAAGGGGCCTGCTCTACTGAGCTACCCTCTTCATCAACAAAATTTATATCTTACATGATGAAACCATCAGATTTAATCAAGCTACTTTACATTTCTCCCTCACATGTTAACAGAATTCGCATGACTTTATCACAAGATTCCTGAGTTGTCTGGGACTCAGGAAGGAAGGAACACCCAAGGCACTTAATAGTGTCAAAGGGCTACGACATCTGAAGTCTACTTTTAAGTACCTTAGCATACACAATGTAGCATTATTAATGGGCTAAAATTATAACTATGCACAGTCAGTAGCCCTAACCAGAATTTACTTACCCAGGGTGGTCAACTAGCATGATATCAGAGGTCCCCGCCTGTAAGTCAGCACCAGAGATTTTTTGTTAACTGGCAAACTCAAACAGGCTTTCACTGGTGATATGAAACTCCGTAGCTTGCTAGTCATATGGTGGGTGTTTAAAATAGGCTTTCGTTGTTGAAATTAATTATATTTAAGTGAAAAGGCAAAATCAGTTTAGAGGCATTCTTGTCTCTCATGAAAAGGGCATAAGAATTCAAAAAGGCCTGCAACTTGTACCCTTAGAATTAACACCTGAGGTTCAAGTGTAACCAGCCTCATATCTAGCAGTGGAACCAGAGGATCCTGTTGCTTAATGCTCACTATACACAGGTGAGAGAATTCTGCCTCTGGAAAGTTGTCATGTTGAGTGAAACCTTTCCAAAAGATTTGACTGGAGTGCTTCACCTGGCCAGAGAGCTGCAATGTCACTGAGTTTAAAGCACACATGCCTAACATATATATTCGGTTAAAGTCTATGTGCAGCAGAATTGGCCTGAGACTACCTGAACTGTTTGGGTTTAGCACATCCTCACCCAAAACTTCAGCCACTTTTGGTGGCTGTGGCTCTCTGTTGAAGACAGTTGGGCATGACCAAATGACCTTAAGAATATCTCAGCCTACATGTAATAATCATAGCACTGCAGCTGACCCACAACACCCCAGTGAACTTTCAGGAATTTTACAAACCAACTGTTAAAGCTACTCATGATAAAATTAACCTATCTACATGTGCAAGTAATACATTGTACTGAAAATAAAGTAAAGGATATTCAAAATCAACCCTCTAATTTTTTCCCTCTAGTGGTGCTAGGGATTGAACCTCAGGACCTTATGCCTGCCAGATAAGCTGAACTGAATGACATCCCCAACTCCACTTCCTAATTCTCTGTTATATTGTACTAGAGTTTATATCAGTTGTATCTAATGGTAGACAAACTGTATAACATAAGTAATTATATAGTAGGGTGCTACTGGGCATCTCTTCCTAGCTATGAGTTTAATGATGTCACACATATTTGCAACCTGCCATGGTAGGAATTCAAACACCATGGTAACTAACAAATACTACTAATCAAGACTGTTTTGCTTTCATGCTGGTTGTGAAACATTTACCAGAGCATCCCTGGTATGTATGGTCTTGACTTAATGGAGAAGTCACTGTCCCCACTCCATGTCCGTACTCTCAACCCTCAGTTACACCCACATAAGTAAAACCCCATGCCTCTGTTTAATGCAGAGGTCCCTTACTGCCATGCACGTCTGCTGCCCAAGGCGACAGGACACACTCACTTTTGAAGCAGCTGGGTCCACTAGTCTCTGGCGATGTCGGGCTGAGTTGAAATGGCTCTTCGGAGGCTGCCCTTCCTGACAGTGAATGGAAGATGGGGAATGAACGAGAGGAGGAAAGGGAGAGGTGGGGCATGGGATGATGGGAAATGATCAGAAAAGGGAGAGGGACAGTGTTTAACGGCACCATACTTCATCTCTTTTAGCTAAAAATCTAATAACAAAAACACATAACAAGTACTCCCCCACAAAGCACACGCTACATGCAAGTCATTTTGTTAAAAAGCTTGTTTATGCATGTATGTCACACAGTCACAAACACGGTCCAGGACTGAGACACTTCCAGCCAAATTTTCAATCTTCTATTATCTCGTCATTTCCTCCAATTATATTTCAAGGATGCTAATGAACACTAGAACATGATTTCCTTAACATGAAGTCTATCTTCCTGAATAAAGAAGGAATTCTTGTGGAGCATTCTTAGGGTTAGACTTGGCACCATTTGCATATCACCATAATGAATCACAGTCCTCCTCAAAGCCATGAAAATTCTCCTGCCTGGGAAGCTTCTCTCGCCAACATCCTGGCAGAATTCATCTTGTCTAGGAGCCACAAATAACCCTGCCCTTAAACACACATTATTTTTTGTTGTGACTTCCATTAAACTGTATATACTAAACCTATATAAAATGATGATCTCTCCTTAGACCAACTCTGTCAATGCCCGTGTGTGTGTTTGTGTGTGTGTGTGTGTGTATGTGTGTGAGCAAATGGATCACACAGAGAGACTTCCCACTTCCCTGTGACACCTTCCATGCCAACACATGCAAAGACCACCTGATGTACTATATTTTAAAGAGTCTGGAACAGGAGCCCCCATAAATGGTACAGAGGGTCACTCCTCCATTTTTCAAAGCTACAGATCACTAAACAAGAATTTAAGAAGCAAGTGTTACTTCCCGGTGCACACTGACTCTGGGGATGGCAAGATGGAAGGAACAAAGAAAGGGTGTCACAAAACCCCTGGGCTTAACAGTCCTGATGCCTGGCAGCAAAATGACCCTCGGGTGATGGACAGCATTTGCTCAGCTCTAATAACAGAGGAGGGTAAAAGAGCCTCCATTTAGGTAAAAATCCAATGCCTGTATTATATGACTTAAGAAACCTTTTTTTTAATTTTTATTCTAGGAATAACTGCTCTGTTACTTCTAAGACATGTATCAATCCCACCCACCGAGTGGTCAACAATCACTGCTTCCTTGTCCACAGCATAGCGCTTACCTTTCAAAAGGGAAATGTCATAAGGAGGAGATTGCAGGGCAGGATTATGTTTTGTTTTGTTTTGTTTCTAGAACTGCCCTGCCAACCTGCATTCTTTCTCCACTCTCTTCTGAAAAAAAAATGCAAACAGTCTTGAACCTCAGCTAACCTAGAAAATGTACCAAAGTTTTAACAGCAGAAATGATATTCATTAACTCACTATTTAGCAAAACAAACAAACAAAAAACTGAGCATGTTTTGCCATGTCAACACAATCAATAGGTTTTGTATAAGAAATGTAGTTTGGGGGAGAAAAATCAGACCTTATTTATTTAGATTAACTGTTTAGAAATTATCCTTTAAACTTAATGATTTATCAGAAGGGGGTTTTTTAAATGCTTTTTCTTTTCTTCCTAAAAGAAGTTATCACATGTAAATAAATTGTCATCCTCATTAATACATCTGGAGAACTCTCTGCCCTTATTAACCTCCCAGTGGAATGATTACAACTGAGTTAAGACTTCCAATGCACAGTGCCAGGCTCCCACTCATCAAGAAAAAAATTAATCTCAGACTTAAATACACAATTACAGTCAATGTGCAAATTAACTAAATCCTGGGCCTGTGGTTTATTGCTCTTCTTCTGACTCCAAGGTGAAAATGTTATCTTTTTTTAATTAGCTAATTGTACCATGAACTCGGCAGGAGGCAGATGTGGATATTAAACCTGAGATCTGAATCTTAAACTCCCAGTTGCCAGAAGGCTGGTTTAAAAAGAGCAAGCACATTCTTCAAGGGGTGGGTTTTTGGAACCTGGTCTCTCTTTTATCTCATTTATCATCAAATACAACTTGATGTAACAACAGTCTGCTTGCAATGAACAAATAGATCTATGAAATAATCAATGTAGTTAGATAGAGATTCCAGTAATATATCTTAATAGAAACCAAGGAAGAGCCTGGAGAATTAATGTCATTTTAATGAATTGCACATAGAGTGAAAATAAAGGAATTGTCAACAGCTCACAGCAAGTTTTTCTCCATATGTGCCACATCTTAAACTTAAACTAACATTAATTTTCAATAGTCACACTGAACTGTATTGTTAAAAAAAAAAAAAAAAAAAAAGAAAAAGAAAGTCTTTGGTAGTTAGCTGCTTACATATTTATGAATTAGCCTAGTGACACTGACACCTTATATAAAGAAATACACATTTAGACCCTAGATGGAGACCTTTGAGAAAACTTCAGTCATTAAGAAGCTGGAACACCTGCTTCTTCACTTTCAGGGAGACTCTAACTGAAATGCTTTTCTTTCCTTTTTTTCCAGTTACTTACCAGATCTCCTGGTGTTTCCAGGGGAAGTACAAACAATGCATTTTTGAGATTAGTCAACTAAGTACAGTTTTACCACTCCAACTATGTAGTACATTATACATTTGTTAAAAAGCAAACAGCACCCATAAATGGTTTCTTAGGAAATCCATTTCCTTATATGCTATGGCTTATTGAATGTGTACCCCCAAACATAACAGAGCCCTTTTAAAATTAAAAGCTCTAATCTCCCAACATTTTCTGACAAATTGTTTTTCTGCAACGGAGCTTCCTTATGCTGAGAATGGAAACTGAAGAACTGGTCACCAAGTCTGTGCAGGTGCCAGCAAGGCTAGGAAACTGGAATTGTAACTGTCTCTGACTAGCACTTCACAGCTCTATTTCCTGCCAATCGTGCCTTTCTTCTTATAAAAGTAATGTTTCCCCTGTGCCCCAGATATGGAGATTTGGGGCAGAAAAGGTATCCTCCATCTTGTGCAGGGCCCACTTTGAATATGTCTGTTTTCTTCCACCAATCTCTGTCTCTCAAATTTTATGGTTGAGCACCCAGCAGCAGAGCCTGCTATTCTAGGAACAAAAAATTCATACATTGAAAACTTATCCCCCCAATTCACAAGTTAATGGTATTTGGAGGTGGGGCATTTGGGAAAAAACTAGGATTAGATGAGGTTATAAGGGTGGAGACCCCCATGAGGTCATTAGTGGCTTTCTAAGAAGAGGAAGAGAGCTCTAAGCTGGCATGCTTGTTCTATCTCAACATGTTATGATACAGCAAAGAGACCCTCACCAGATGCCAAGCAGATGCAAGCATCTTCATCTTGGACTTTCCAGGCCCTGGAGAATAAGACAAACTTCTTTTCTTTATAAATAATTTAGTCTCAGGTATTTTGTTATGGCAACAGAAAATGAACTAAGAAAATATACATAACAAATTTGCCCACAATTTCTATGTACAAGGAAAACCCTGAATTCTATCAATCATGCTAACATTAAAGGCAAAATTTGTGACTTCATTTTCTTCCCCAAATTCCAAGTCCCAAGAATCTGTTTCTCCTCTAAATGACAGCCTTCAAACTCTGGTATCTCTCATTCCAAACTGAGACATCAGACTCCTGGTACCATTTACCTCCTGGCTAATGACATCAACATCAGCAAAATAACAGATTGGACCAGGGTGAGCCCTGCAGGACTCTGAACTGATGGCTTATTTGTGTATGCAAACTGGGGCTCTTCACTTTGTGTATGCAAAGGGCTGAGGGAGGGGGTTTGGGGGCGTTGAATTCCTCACATTAGTTTTGAGAAAACAGAAGCATATTCTATTTCTTAGGTGGACTCAACTAAAATCATTTTGATGTGATAACCAGTACAAATAAAAGTAGCTCGCAACCCTCATTTATGTAAATAAACTATTCGAAAATGACAGAAGAAGAGCTGACATGTGCGTAATGTAGTAAGTTAATGAGACATGTTTATCTTCAAGCTAAATGCTTGCACCAAGCCTTCACCTGTTAAGTCATTTTAGAAATTACAAACATTCCTTAACATTGCACACCATACTTTTTAAAGAAATTATTGTTCCCTTAGCATTAAAGATCTGATACATTAGTGCTCTAGCCTAATTTGCATCACATGAACGTATTTACAAGAATGCTCTGTGGAAAACAATATATCAGGCTTAAAATAATGGGTACCCAATGAATTTAGTTGTTTACAGCACATTATTTACAAAAGCCTAATTCTTTAAATCAGGTATAAGTTACTCTATATTAAAATGAGATCCACAAGGAAAATTTAAAACTAAGCATACCTATAATTTTGGCATGAATCCCATTTTTTAAAAAAATCTATCATTGGACATTTCTAGCCTAGACATTTTAATGTTAAAACAATCCAGGAAATAACTTAATGGATCATAAATGTGTTTTAAGGGCTCCTGGACTACTTTTTAAACGTAAACTCAAAGATGCTTTAATTCTGAAAACAATCTCATACATTGTCAGAGAAGAATACATTTCTCCACCCAACTTCTATATGGTTTTTGTTTATGATAAATGTTTCGCCACCAATCAAAGCCCTTACTAAACACTATAAACACTACAACACCAATTATCAAAGAGGCCCTTGAACATCAGTAACTTAGGATCAAAAGTCAAAATTCCCCATGAAGATAAATTGATTGACAGAATTTACAAGGTAGAAAGAGATAATGGTTGTCAAGCATATCAAAACAGGGAACAGAAACCAAATAATATTGAAGAAATGTGTCATTTAGAAGATAGAGCACATTTTTCATTATGATATAAGCATCTGAAGCCCATGGAACTAATCACACATTAATTTATGAAAAACCTTCATAATGAATAATGTCATAAAGTAGAGAGTAGATCATCTTTTCTCATCTTTCAAAGCTAAGCTTTTCAAACAAGCTCAGGAGGTGATTCACCAGATGGGACAGAGGAAGGAAGAGCCCCACCGCTGAAAGCAGACCCAGGCCACGGCTTTCTGGCTTCCTTCACTGTCATGCTCATATTTTACATCATGAAATAATTTACTAGCTTTACCAGCACTGGACTCTATTTCCTGACCTACTTTAGTTCCTATTAAAACAAATTCTGGTCTCTAAATTGAAGAAGTGACCCTCAGACGAAATCCATACTAAGAGCACTGTGGATTTAGCGCAGTGGTAAAGTATCTGCTTTGTGGGTGAATGAGGGAATCTCTGGGTTCCATTCACAGCACTGCAAAAAGGCAAAAGCACACACACACACACACACACACACACACACACACAATGAACAAACACAACAAGATGAACAAAAAAAATAAATAAATAAACCACAATAACAGAGATCTTAAATTGTAACAAGATAGGAGTCACCCAGGAAACTCATTAAGAATGCTTTAGGCTGCATCCCAAACTTCAGTTATTTATGTTTTCCCCATATCCATGTACTATGTGTACTATTATTTTAGTAATAGTTTTATTTTAAAAGATCATTCCTTCTCTTAAAAAAAATAAATGCTTCAATTCTAAAGATGGCCTACATACTGGCATCTTTAAATCATGGTTTGTTGTGATAGTTACACTTCTTTCCTAATGCATATTAAGAAAAATGTAAGAAACACTAAATTAAAACATCTACATACTGACTGGTGCCATCTGTGTGCAGAGGT
Organism: Sciurus vulgaris; assembly: GCF_902686455.1. NCBI lineage: Eukaryota > Metazoa > Chordata > Mammalia > Rodentia > Sciuridae > Sciurus > Sciurus vulgaris. The sequence continues at coordinate 116,866,249 of NC_136466.1, forward strand.
GTCTCTCCTAAAGCATGGCCACCAATGGAGTGTGTAGTCCAGGCAGTGTACTTTCAGGGGTGGGGTGGAGATGATGGGCACTCTCTCATAACAACACCCCAAGAACTCCAACTGCCTACTCAGAGATGCCATCCAGAGATCACAAATTTCCCATGTCTATGACTCAATTTTTGACCTTTGCACCCTAAATCTGTCCTTCTCAGTGTTCCTCACCTCTAGGACAGAGAGCACCACTTACCTGGAGTCAATGACCTAGGAGTCACATTGCTGTCTTATTTTCTGATCTCAGTTTTCTTCTACTGCTATGTCCGTTGTGGACCAAACAATCCCATACCTCTGTAACCCTCAGTGTTGGACTCAACTATATGTTTCATATCTAATCCTTTCTTCCACTGCTTCAGCTCCAGCTAAGCCATCAGAGTTAGCGTGCTAGGGCTGTGCAACAGAAATGCCACAGACTTGGGGCCTTAAACAAGAGACCCACGGTCCAATAGTTCTGGAGGCTAGAAGTCCATGAAGGAGGTGCTGAGGGCTGTGAAGAAGGCTGTTCCAGGCCTCCTCCGTGCCTCACAGCCAGCCATCTCCTCCCCTCATGGCATCCCTCCTCTAAGCATGCCTGTCTCTGTAACTGTTTTAGTCAGCTTTTTTGCTGCTGAGACTAAAGGACCTGACCAGCACAAATGTAGAGAAGAGAAGTTTTGTTTAGGGGCTCAGCGTTTCTGAGGTCTTAGTCCACAGAAGGCTGGCTCCATTCCTCAGGCTGAACATCATGGTCAGAGTGTGGCAGAGGGAAGCAGTTCACATGGTGATCAGGAAGCAGAGAGAGAGTACACTCTCCAGGTACAAATATATACCCAAAGGCACAACTCAATTCCCACCTCCTCCAGCTACACCCTACCACTTCAGTTACCACTCAGTTAATCCCTATCAGGGATTGATTCACTGATTGCTTAAGGCTTACAACCCAATTATTTCTCCTTTGAACCTTCTTGCATTGTCTCACATGTGAGCTTTTGGGGGACACCTCATACCCAAACCGTAATAGTATCCAACTGTCCCCTTTTTATAAAGACACCAGTCATACTGAATCAGAACCCACATTAATAATCTCCTTTTAACTTGGTCACCTCTGTGAAGACTCTCCTCCAAATAGGCCGCATCCGAAGCACCCGAGGTTAGGACTTCAACATACTGGGGTGGGGGTGGGGACACAAGTCAACCCACAACACCACACAAGTTGGCCAGAGTCCAGCAATAGTCTTATATCTCCTTTCTGCTGCTTTTGCTTTCTGTAGTCTTATCCTCCCAGGGGCAGATAAGCCACCCACCCACCCCATCCTCCCCCCAAAAAACATAAATCATGTCACTTCCCCTCAAATCTTCACTGTCTTTCCCTTCCATTTACTCAAGTCCTTCATGCCTGCAAAACCATGAGTGATCCAGCCCCGGCTGCTTGTTTGACTCCCTATTATCCATACTCCTTACTCACTTCACTCCAGCCAATACTGGTCTTTGTGCCACTTCCAGAGCCTTCCATACAACTTTCCCAGCTGCTGGGGTCCCTAAGGTTCCCTTCACTGCAAAACACTTCCTTCTACATGTTTTGCAAAGCATGCCTTTTCACTTCATTTGGGAAATGTGCTTCCTCTGAAAGAAGAACCCCATCTTTCCCTTTCCCTGTCTTCCTTTTCTTCATAACATTTATCACTCCCTGGCATTTTACTTGAGTGTTCTTTGTTTGTGAGTTTATTTTCTATAAGCACCACAATGCCAGCAATGTGGTCCCATTTGTTCTCTCTCTGCTATGTAGGTAGGTGCTCAGTAAATATTTATCAAAGCAATAAATGAAACAAACATATATACACCGTGCACAATGGACTCAACCGCAGGAGTATTTTCTTTCCCTATGGCCTGAAGAGGAGAAGGGAGGAGGCTGCTTCGAATCTGAAACAAAGAGCTGGGTAGGCAGGGTCACCTGACAGGTGCCCTTTCTTTGAGAAGAGCATTAGGCCAGGCTGTGCTGATTCCGCAGAGAGGGAGCCAGGCGGCAATGACTTCTAGCCTATTTTCTCTTCTTCCTCCTTCCCTCCAACCTCCTGCTGTGGGCCAAACCCAACCAGGCACCAGAGGGCAGGGAGCCTTTTGATGAGGGTCAGCTAGGGAGGTGGGGAGAATGGAGGGAGGAGAAGAAAACAGATGAGAAACTTGGAGTGGGGTAGAGAGGAAAGTGGAGCAGGGACAGAAACAGGTGCAGAGGGAAGAAGATAAGGGGAAAGATGCAGTGACCTGGAGGTCAAGAGAAGACAAAGGTACCATATAATGGCAAAATAAAAGTTAGCAGCAACCCAAGGGATGCGTCCCTCCTCCCTTCTCTGCCCAGTCCCAGTTTTTTAACCAGCATGTGTTGCTTCACCTTCAAAACTATCCTTGCTGTTTCAGAAATGCTGTGCACATGTCTGTGTGCCTGATAGGAGGAGAGGAAGACAATTTGAGTGGAAAAGCCATGAAGTACTTTTCTTCTCTGCTTCTCACTTCCAAGAAATGCTGAGGAGGCGAACAAGACATTATGTGTGGAGCTCACATATCTAATCACAGGGATTTCTCTTTTGTCAAGGTTTCACATTAATGTAATTTTTGTAGATATGCAGGCTCAAGTCAAAAGAAAACCCTGGGATTGGATTCCTGATGAAATTCTCACTGTGAATTCAAATTTACTTCCCAAAACTGGTGCACTTCAATTTGCCTTTTAAGTTATTCAACATTAGGAAAAGTAGAAAAGTCAGTCTGCATAGAATCCACTGAGGTTCCATGAAGAAGGGAGCCCAGGTACTCACTGGGGTACAACAGGAAGAATCTCACTGGGAACAGTCCCCCTGGGAACCAGTTGGTGGCAGTTGTCATCCCAAGTCACTCAACTTCCCTACAATCTTAGCATTCAGTCATGGGGTTTTGAAGGTCTGAAACTCCAAGAGCCTGTTTGAAAGCTACGTCAATACTCTAAAGATCAAAAATGTCCAGGATACCCTAGTTTTATAAACAAGTAAATTCAACTATTGGGCTTATGCCATAGTTTAAATTTGTAGGTTTCAAAATATGTGTGTTTTGGGACTCTCAGTACTGACAAGTCATTTATAAAATGTTTACATCTACTATTGTTCATAGAGAAATATTTAGGTCTTAGACCATATTATACCCATAAGTCAATGATCCTTTGTTACAGCATTTCAGAATGTTACATATTGATTCAAATTAATGAATTTTATGTCAAAGACCAGTTAACATATTTTGCCATAGACAATAAGTTTATGGATGTAATTACTGACTTGAGCTCCAAAAACAGCACAATTACACTGTAGCACATATGTCAACCCACTTAAGTCACTTCAATTTAGGAAAAAAAATCTAATATCACATGCCACACATTTTTAATGAGAAAAATTACAAGATACCTAAATTAAGAGAACCAATTTTCCACAGGGAAATCTAGGGGGAAAAATGTAAAGGTAAACCAATTTTCTAAAGGCAAAATAAAATTTTCAACATAGCTCAGAGTTGCACCCAAAGCAAATTATTGCCAGCAAGTAATATGGCTCTGATAATTAGACCTGATTGGGGTTTAAATTAAGCAAGGGATGCACCAGACTACTCAAAGATATTTTGATTCGTTTCATCTGTTCTAGCAGGCATGAGGAGAAAGGCTGCGGTCCCAAGAAGAGGGAAGCACTCCAGCTTTGCAGTCAGCAGGGGAGATACCACTTAACTGACCTCTCTCATCCAGCAGTTGCTTATCACACAGATTCATATGTGAAACAGATTAAGGGCCTACTCACATCGCAGCTATGATTATAGCACTGAACACCTAATATAGCGCAGCCAGTGTACAGCACAATGGTGAACACATCTTCCACTGGCGCACAATCCCTGTCAGTTCTTGGGTAGGGTATGTGCATCAAAGTTCATCTTGTCATTCCCTTTAACCAGTAAGGTCCCAATGCATATAAGATGTGAGCATTCAATGCTTTAACCACCAACAAATTAAATCACCCTTTTGCTGAGGTCACATAGTTGTAATTTTGTTCTCTACTCTTTACTTAACAATTAATTTTACCAGGAAAATATAAAAAATAAAATGGATTTTGGCTTTCCTACAGCAGTTCCAGGGTGACTTCACCCTGTATGGTGAACATGGCATGTGTAGAAGGGGTTCTATCACATGTGAAAGACCCACAAGTGGTTTCCCCAACTGCAAACTAAGGATGTAACCGCTACCTCCATAGGGTTGGAAGATAACTAAGACATATATCCCACATTCAGCATAGGCTTGGCATGAGTAAACTCTTACAGGATGCTGGCTATAAGTGGTCTAGAGATCGCTGTCAGTAACTGCTGGCTAAGTCACCCTAGCATTGACTCAATTCGTTTCCACTCTAAACTTCACATCATTGATTTCATGAGGCCTCTGAACATTTTCCACTGTTTGGAATAAATAGCCTTGCCCTCCACCCTGCCAAGTTCCAGGCTTTGTGGGGACCATCGATGTCTCAGGAATCACATGTGGTGGAAGGACACAACAGGTGCCTCTAGTTACCTAATTCAATAAAACCTGGGCTAACTGCTTTGAAAATAACTGAGCAGTAACTCCACCCTTGAAGCAGATGGCTGCAGAGCCTGCCTCCCGAGCACCAGACTCCGCCACTGCTTTTTGGCCCCCTCCCGCCATGCATCCTGAGGACACCATAAAAGTGCTGCTGCCATCCACAGCAACGTTCCCAGGCTGCCAGGGAACTTCCACTCTGACCACCCTGTGGCCTGCAAAATAGGAAGGAAGAAATGTGCTACACAATCAATGAACAAAGTTTTGTTGTTGCTTTCTTGCTAAGTCGGAGGATGGGAAGTGGTGGGAGGGAAGCACTGAAGCATGGGGAATGGAATGAGGGCAGGTGACAGATAGAAGCACAGGAAGTGTCTGGAAAGAAACACCAGAAAGGCTGCTGACGAAAAATACTCCAGCTAAAAAGGAAAAGGTGTTCTTTGCCAAGAAAAACGTGCTAATCTTATGCAGCTGAAAGAGATATTTAAGGAAACATTGTAAGACTTTTGTCTTTAACTCCTTAATTCTTAATCCTGGAGCAATACTTAATCCTCAAGTATTCCCAAAGGACTAAAGTAGTTCATGATTTACTGCTCTGAGCATCACTTTTCTAAATGCAAACCTTGCTTTTAGTGCAACAATAAAAGGTCAAGATAGCATATTTTATTGCCTCAATCAGTTGCAAGGTCCTCAAAGGAGAGTAAATAGTCTTGTGCGTATATGATTTTTAAAACAGTTAACAGTTATACATAGCCATTACTGCATGTGAGGCTCCGTTGTGCACTATGTGTATTAACTAATCTTTATAACACAGCTAAGAAATGGGCACTATTATTATTCCCATTTTACAAATGAGATAGGCATAAGGAGGTCTGAAAATGTGCATGAGGTCAAGAGCTGGTAAGAAATGGTGCTGGTATTTAAACAGAGAGGGACTGTGGTCTGTGCTCTTAAGCACTACCCTTAAGATAGAGGTCCTTATGGGTAAATAATAAGACATATTTAGTCAATGACTTGAGATAACTTTTCAGTTAACTTTTCACTTAAGTTTAGTGACCTCAAGTATGCTAAGATGCTTTGCAAGACACTTAAATACCTACTTAAGCCAATACCTATTGCAGTATTAAAACTTCGATTCTAAGAGAGTAACAGTGTGCCCTTCAGTCCCATTCATGTCCTGACTTGTAGGAAGAAGAGCCCCTAGGCCACACACAAGACTCTTCCTGGCGAGGCCACCACTGTCACCCATGCTCTGGAGACTGTGAGATGCTCAAGAGTCATGCTATCTTCATTAGACACTTCTTCTACATAAATCACCCATTTCATGTGAGTCTACACTCAATAATGAGCCTTTGCTCAGATTTCTCAAAACTGGTGGCTACATTTAAGTCAATCCTCACCCAGTATCACTGCTTTCTATTTTTGAGTTTGATAAAAACAGGTGGTAATATAAAGATGCCCTGTTACATGGTCTAAACAAATCGAAGACTTGACTAAGATAAAGCTCTCCAATCAAGTCCTGTTGGTGGTACAACAAGAAGGATTTATAGGAAGGGTTCTGAGTTGGAGGAAATGGGGAAGGAAGGAGGAGAGAGAACCCAGGTTCAATGAAGGTGCTGACCTGTGTCCTAAGTAAAGCTATTGAACCAATGAACACTTCAGAATTTGATACTTAAATATAGTACCCCATTAAAAAGTACCAACACACCAAAAAAGCAGAATGGTAATTATTATGGAAGGCTGAATAAGAAATGTTAATATATGTCTAATGTGGATTACAGAAGAAAAGATGAGAGACTATGAGGAAATGACTATTTAATTCTCATGCTTTGCAGCAATAAAATAAGAAGTGTTACAATATTGCAATGATTTAATAAGGTACTAGAAGTCCTCACCAATGCAGTAATAAAAGAAAAAGTAAGAAGCAAATAATTGGAAAGCTATTCTATTTGTAGCTGATAGACTGTCTCTACTAAAATATCATGATATCCTACAGATAATTGCTTTTTGAATTATCAAGAGAGCACAAAAGAGATTTCAGATACAAGATCAAGTTATAAAAATAAACAGTATATATATATATATATGTATTAGCAATAACCAATTAGAAAACATTAAAGGAAAAGTGATACAATTCATAATAGCAGCAAAAACTGTAAGATATTAGGAATGCATACATAAAAGGATGAGTAAGATCAATACAGTGAAAATTATAAGATGATTTGATGGGCACAATGAATATCAGACTCAAATACTCCACACATTAATTTGAAGAACGATATTTCCAACCAGAATTCCAAGTAGATTTGGTAGAATTAAACAAATGATGCAGTTAGAGCACTAACTGGCCAAAAATATCCAAATCAATTCTAAATAAAGGAATAAAAAAAATAGAATACTTACCATACAGAAGTCAAAATTTATTATAACACTGCAATAACTAAATCACTGTAGTAGGAATAGATTGGGGCATCCAGAGAACACCAGATCTTTACACTGTTGGGAATGTAGTGTAAAATGAGTACACCAAACATGAAAAAAGATAAACCTGATAAGCAAATAATATGGCAAAATATTCACTTTCTGTCTGGAAAAATAAATAAATTTGATCCATACCTCACCATACACCCCACCCCAAATTAGATGAATAAAAACCTAAAGTCATTCTTCATAGAACTAGAAAAAAACAGTCAAAGTCATTTGGAAGAATAAGAGATCCAGAATAGACAAAGCAATAATGAACAAGAAGAGTGATGCAGGATCTCAAGTTATACTACAGAGCTATAGTACCCAAAACAGCATGGTATTGGCATCAAAACAGACAGGAAGACCAACGGAACAGAAAACACAGAGAGATAAACCCACATACTTACAGTCATCGAATACTTGGCAAAGGTGCCAAAAACACACATTAGAGAAAAGATAGCTTTGTTACCAAATAGTGCTAGAAAAACTGGATATCCATAAGTAGAAGAATGAAATTAGATCCCTATCTCTCACACTACAAAAAAAAATCAAATAAAATGCATCAAAAACTTAGGAATTAGACCAGAAATGTTACAATATTGGGTCAATGCTCCATCATATTAGTTCAGGCATCAATTTCTTCAACAAGAGTCCTAAAACTCAAGAAATAAAACCAAGTATCAATAAATGGAATGCCATCAAATTAAAAAGCTTCTGCCAGAAAAGGGAAATGATTAAGAGTCTAAAGAGAGCCTGCAGAATGTAAGAAAATATTTGCCAGCTGCTTCTCTGACAGGGGACTAATATCCAGAATACATAAAGAACTCAAAAAAAAAAAAAACATCAGAAAATGAATAACCCAATCAATAAATGAACAAAACGACGAAACCAATTTCTCAAAAGAAGAAACACAAATGGCCAAGAAATATATGGAAAAAAAAAGTTCAACATCTCCAGCAATTAGGGGAATGCAGAATAAAACTATACTAAGACTTCACTTAACTCCAGTCAGGATGGCAATTATCTAGAACACAAATAAAAAAAATACTGGCAAGGATATTGGGTAATAGGTACACCAATATATTGTTGGTGGGACTGCAAATGAGTACAATCACTATGGAAAGCAGTATGGAAAATCCTCAAATAAACTAGGAATGGAAACACCATATGACCCAGCTATCCCACTACTTGGTATTTATCCAAAAGAACTAGAATCAGCCTACTCTAGCAACAGAGCCACTTCAATGTTTATAGCAGCACAATTCACAATAACCAAATTATGGAATCAGCTCAGATACCTGTCAATAAATGAATGGATCAAGAAAATGTGGTATTTATAAACAATGGAGTTCTGCTCAGCCATTAAGAATGAAATAATGGCATTTGCAGATAAATGGATGGAAATGAAGAACATCATGCTAAGTGAAGTAAGCCAGACTCAGAAAATAAAGGGTCAAATGTTTTCTTTCATATGTAGAAGCTAGAGCAAAATAAGGGAAAGAAGATGGGATGGGAGTGGGAGGATCAGATGTCATAAATATATAGGAAAGATCAGTGGAGCAGAAGAAGAAAAACAGGAGGAAATATGGAATTAATTCAATAAAATCAAGTTATAGGCATATATAAATATACTAAAGGAAATTTCACCTCTATATACATGTAGAAAGTACCAATTAACAATAAAGGAGCAAAAAAAAGATAAGTAGAGGAAGAAAAATGTGGTGGAGGGGGGAAGATGGGGATTGCAAACAAATGCTTGCATGCATGGTTTTGTTAAAATGAGCCCAACTACTATGTATAAGTATAATGCTATTTTTTAAAATAATGTCAAAACAAAACTTTGGGCTGGGGTTGCTGCTCAGTGGTAGAGCACATGCTTATTAATACACACAAGGCTCTGGGTTCAATCCCAGCACCATAAATAAATCAATACATAAATAAAACTTTAAAAAATTAGAAGAAAAAATGAAGTATGAGATATTTTATGACCAACGAATAGGAAACAACTCATGAAGCAGGACTGACAAAATGAACTGCACTAAAAGTTAAGCCTCTGTGTGACTAAGTTTTAAAAAAAGAAACAGATCAAGTTAAGATATTCCTAATATGTAAAATAAACAAATTAATAGAAAAAGAAAACTATAAAATGTGTAAAACATAAACAGCCACTTTAGTATAATCAAAGTAAAACAAAATCAGGACTTCAAGACACATAAAGATACAAGATCTCTTCAGTGTAATTCAAATTTTTAAAAGTCACCATTTCATATCCATCAGATTAGTAAAAATTAAAAAGTATCAAACTACCAGGTGCTGGTGAGTAAGTGAGAAGCCAGCAAGCAGCCTTCTGGTAGAAGTAAATATACACGGGCTCCAGTACTTTGACCAATTTCCTGGCAGTATCTAGTAAGTTTAAAAACATCAGTGGCATAGAACCAACAGTTCTGCTTTTTAACACATATATTAGAATAATCCTTACCTGTGGCCATCAAGAATTCCATGCATGGATGTCCATTGAAATATTGCTTGTAACAGATAATAAATAAATAAACAAACAAATCTAGCAAACAATAAACTAGAAACACCTAACATGTTTATTAGGAGAAAGAATAAGAGAAAATGTGGTTATATTCACAAGGTAAAAAAAACAGCATTGGAATGAACTAAATCTATAGGAATCCACACAGATATATGTAAAAATCAATTCTAGATGAAAAAAGTTGCAAAATATATACCAAATTGATGATGCTGATTGCTTCTGAGAAGAAAGGTGAAGAAAGAGACAAAAGACTGAGGGAAGGTTTTCAGTCATGTTGTGTTCCTATTTTGTGTTTTAAGTTTTTTTCTACTGTAATGTCCGACAGCTCTCATTATAAACACTATCTTCAGAAAAATGACAAGACACAAACATTTCTCCAATTTAGATGTCAGATACTGAGATGTTTGTTTTACCATTCCCTATACCTTGCAGCCTTTTTTAAATTTTGTTTCCACCACTGAATCTCCTAGCTGGGCATGACTGTGTAATCATAACTCTCATCTAGGTCAATACTTAAAACAGGAAGACCTTCCAACCTAATAAAAAGCACAATCAAAAGTTATCCTACCATAATACGGTCAAAAGGACTCTCTTCGCACAAATGTACATCTTTTGACTCAAAATCAGATAAAAACAGATTTAAAATCAGAAAGGCCATCAGTGTGTGCATTCCTGATCAAGACAACATGCAGGAACTTCTAATCTTGTCCTTCAGAAAGCACTGACATTGGCTGACACATGCAAGGGCAATTAATAACTCCTCAAAGCTGAGATCGATATCTCACTTTTCTTTTTGTTCAAGTGGAAATAATAAAACTTCCAATAACTATACAAAAGGATTTATCCATTTAAGTTCTAGGTGAAGATGAAGCATGTCTCTGATGTCCCTCTGTTTCTCACCCTAACCATCAAGGTCCTACCTGTAATGAGACCTTGGTCTCCACAGTGCCGCAGACACCATAGGTGGCCTGCACCCTATCCCTGAAGAGCTTCCTAACACTCTAGAATCAGCCTCAGCTGCAGAGAACTCAGTGCGAGTCAGGCTAACCCGGGGTGGGCAGTGTCCATCTTGAATATACACTGCTTGCATTCTCCCACTTCTTCCCCAGGCATTGTCCAAAACCATCGGAGCTGCCAGACCCAGAGTGAGGAGGAGTTGGTTCCTTTGGGACACCCATCAGCCAAAGACAGGGGCAGGAGGTAGATAAATGCTCCAGCTTCCCTAGGAGTCCTTCAGATGCATGATCCTGGAGGGTTTCTTTCAATACATCTCAGGAGGTCCCAGTAGTTCCCATGGCCCCTAGCTGAGGCCTGATACTGGCCCCCCTTCCTTCCCTCCTTTTGTTTCCTTCTCTCCCTTGTCTCAAACTCCTAGCCCTGGAATCCTTATCTCCTGCTCTGCTTCCAGGAGGATTCAAGTGAAGAGAAAAAAATAAATACATACCACCTAGTCTAGCTCTAAATTCATTTTTTCCTCATTTATAGGGATTCCATTAATTCCTAAATATTTAAGTACCAAATGGCATGTGTATTACAGACTCAAAACTAAAGAGGACAATAAAGGTCCTGGTCATCAAGGACCTCACAATCCAGCAAGGGAGAATTCACACGATCCCACAAAAAAGTACGACATCAGCTAATGTGTGTATGTGGGCTGGGGGGTGGTGACAGCTTCTGCCTGTGGAGATCTCCAGCTCCCAAGCTTGTCCCCTTCCAATTGTGGTAGGCAGTATGTACAGTGGTTCCAGTCTTGGACCCTGGTTCTCATGCCCTTTTGTGACCTCCTCCCCTTGAATGTGGGATTGAGTGATTCACTTTCCAAGAACTAGAATATGGCAAAAGTGATGAGGTGTCATGTTCCAGAATAGGTTACGAAAGAGTGACTTCCGCCCTGCTTGTCCTCTCTCGCTCACTCTGACAGAAGATGCCTTGCTGTGAGCTGACCTAGGGTCCTCAGTTCCGGTACCTGCAAGGAACCAAACCTGGGCAACAACCATCTGTGGGTGCTTAGAAGTAGGTCCTCCTCCCTGCAGCCTGGAGGTGACCGTGGCCCTGACCAATACCTGATGGTAAACCAATGAGAGACCTGAGCAGATCACCCAGTTAAGCTGTGCCCACAAAGACTGGGATATGAGAAAGTCCATGGTTTGCTACATTTTGGAAAAATGTGTTACATAGCCACAGAAAACCAATACACACACTAACCATGATTAAAAATCACCAATGACATGGGTACAGTCTGGATAGAATATGTCCAATGTATAATTCTTATTCTTTCATGTACTCACTTGATAAGCACCTACTATGTGCTAGGCAGTGGAGATATAAAAGTTAACATTTAAAAAGGATACGGTCTCTGCCTTCGTGGAAAAAATAGCAAAATTTGTGACAAGTGTACTTATGCAACTTCACAAAATTATTTTAAATTATGACTTACCTTAAATGTCTAATTTCTACTGACCCTATAATTTAGTAAATTGATTAAAATATTTTAATTAAAATACTTTCTATTAATTAAAATATTTGTGCTATATTCATTTACTTTATGTTCAATGCAAGATACCTTAAAGCATATTCCATCTGCTCAAGACATGTTATATATTTAGAAAAGAATTCTAATTTTCTTTTCCACAAAGATTCTCACAGGAATTAGGGCCTTTTCCTTCCATTCATTCAACAAACTATTCTCACAGACAGAAAACCCATGAAGCAGTGAATTGGAAACATTATACCCAAACATTTTCTAATATTTTCCAAATCAACAGCTTGAATGTCTACATTCTGCTCTTTCTGATGAGATTTTGTGGCTATTGTCTAAACTCAGGATAAATATGTAAATGTTATTGAACAATATTATGTGAGAGACATCCATCTTTTGTGATGGGACTTATCCCTTTCCCACGAAACTGAGTAAAAAGGAAAAACTGCTAAAACAGGAGAGCTTTTTTATCAGACTTACTCATAAAATATTTTTCTGGTCCAATTGGTTTCTTTACAAGCATACTACCAGCTCTCCCTCAGCATCATGAACAGCTTTGAAAAAACTTGAAGAAATGTGACTGTTTGAAATAAATAGGAAAAGAAAGACAGGGGAAAATTATTTTTAGATGGAGAATTTACTTACACACACACACAACACAGTGTGTGCACACACATGGACCTATAAAACCCACATGACTGGAAGAGTTAAAATCATCCCAGGCAATTTTGTTGTTGTTGTTGTTGTTGGAATTGAACCCAGGGATGCTTAACCATTGAGCCACATCACCAGTCCTTTTTTTATATTTTATTTAGAGACATGGTCTTGCTGAGTTTCTTAGTGCCTTGCTAAGTTGCTGAGGCTGGCTTTGAACTCACAATCCTCCTTCCTCAGCCTCCAGAGTGGCTGAGCTGCTGAAATTACAGGCATGTGCCCCTGTGCTCAGCTCCAGGCAAATCTTTTAGAATAGTACGTAATCTGTCACACTGCCACGCAGGCCTTTTGAACATGCCTCTCCCCATTAGTACAAACCATCTGCACCAACATGCCCTGAGCAGAAGTTCAGGCTCATTCAGAGCAATAACTTGACTTCCCAGCGATCAGGAAACAGGGCCTCAAACCAGGGGACACAGATACCAGAAGCTGGATGTGGGGAAGGAGGTCACAAAAGGCATTGAGATTTGTTTTTATTTTATCTATTTAAGTAGACAGGGTCTCACTATGTTGTCCAGGCAGGCCTGGGATCCCTGGACTCATGTGGTCCTGCCACCTCAGCCTCCTGAGTAGCTGGACCCACAGGTGTGCACCTCCAGCCCTGGCCTAGATTTATTAACCATCTTCTTCTTACTCTCACTTTGGGCTTCAACCAAGAAGTCCTAGACACTATTGCATTGTTAAAATTATGTCACCCACATTGTTCATATTTCCCTTTCAGACTGGATGATATTATACTCGTCTTATTCATCTCATATTTTCTGCATACCCCTTTCTTTCTTTACTCACCAGAAGGAATATAAAAGGTGTTCTATTTAAGGAGGAAAGATAGCTGATACTTTATTAGGACATCCTTTGAAGATTACTGACATAGATCTCAAGTTTCATAAATCGAATGTACACAATTGAGCTTTGCAAATTTGCACTGCATGACATTTTCTATACAAAAGATTTATCTAGGTTTCTAATTTTGGGGATAAAATATAGTCCAAATTATTATCTAAATGGATCTCAGCTATATAAAATACCTTTCATAAAACCTCTCCCCCAAAATCACTATGGACTAGACTAGGGTGTAGGGTACAAGTATAATTTGTGAAGTCAAACAGATCAGGTTTGTACCTACACAGACATGCCTTATGATGTCCAGGCAATTTGTTGAACATCTCTAAGCTTCCGTTTCCTCATCTATAAAATGGGGGTTAATAATATGTAACCAGGTCATTTTGAGGATTACAGTTGATATATATAAAGTATCTAGCACAACTCCTAACATTTAGGAGACATCCATTTCAATATGGAAAGTTCTTAATGGATGTTCAAAATATTTTACCACATTAAGCCCAGTGCCAGAATCTTTAGTGGAAACTACTATTTGCTGAAAATACTGAGGGTTTGGCTAGTGTCAGAAACCTCACTGGATTATATCAGGGGATCAAATTAAGTGAAGTGCTAAAATGTTTCTAGCTCTAAACTACCACAATGAAATAAGGTACTGCTTAGCAAGTCTGCAAACAGTCAAGAGGAAGGGTATAGATAGAAACTGTTCTCAGAAAAGAATTATTCCACAATTAGCTACTGCTCATCTTCAGAAGGAAATGGGCACCCAGGAAACACTAACATAAATAGAGACTTGGCAGAGAGAAGCAGGGCACACACTGTAATAATCCAGTGAGATGTGGTGCTAATAAAGCAAAAAGAGTTTTAGATATGCAGCACAGGTTTTTAAAACATTAAGGAAATGGTAACTCTGAAGAGTCATTTCCCCAGGAATGAAAGAGACAGCAAGTGGGAACAGTATCTCACATGAATTAAACTGTCCTTTAAAAGCAACAGCCAGCACGAAAAGAATGCATCTGAGGCTACTGCGGCATCCTTATGGCTCTTGCTATGGGTGTTAAATTTTGCGTAACAAAAAATGGTAACTAACGGGTTGACTCAAATTGCCCGGCAGCCTAATCAATTAGACTGCTGCTCCTGCCCACCCTCCTATTAAACCTAGTTAAGGAGGTGCACCACTGAATCTGTGTCTCTTCTATCCTTTTCGCTGAGCCTCTGCATACATGGCTATAAATATCAGATGGATGGATAGACAGACAGCAGGCCGATAGAATTAGATGATAGTTTTTACACATACATTTAAAAAAAACACAGGATAAAGACAGAATATTATACTGAAACCCTTTTGTTTTCAGAATGATCCGAAACACTCTTTAATTATAAAGACTGAGCTCACTATCTATGGGGAAATGCTGTTGGGCATGCACTGAGTATAAATACTGCCTAAGTAGCGTCTCCTGGCAGAAAAACCCTCTCCCAATTCCAAGACCAGAAACTTTCCATTTAGGTATAATTCTTTTTCTTTTTTCTTAAAAAAAGGCTTAAAATAGGTTTTTTGTTTAAAAAAATCTACTAAGGGTCTAGATTTGAAAGGAATTATATATACAATGATCAAAGAGCAGTTATGGCCTATGTATATGTTTTGTTGGGTCTTAAACTTTCCAAATAAAAGTGGAATTTGAATTCCTTTAAGCAAAATATATGTTCTCCAGTTTGGCCATGAGTTCAAACATTCCCTATTGTCCCCCTAGTAGGTTTTAATGTATATCTATGTGTCTAGGCTTGAGGAAATTTTAATTTGCCTTTACTCTCCTAAAATACAGTTAAGAAAAAGATAAGGAATTCAAATGATAGAAAATGAAGGATGGCAACTTGGGACAGACTTTTGCAATTTTCCAAGTTAAATCAAAGACTATCTTTAGGATATTATGAACTTTCTGAAATGGGATAACTTCTGTTAGGCAGGGACTAGTCTCTTACAAAGTAATAGTTCACTGCAAACTTCAGCCATTGGCTATGTGTAGGAAGACAGTGAACAGATGAAAGAATGTTTGACAACTATAAATGAAAACACCTTGATTCTGATATGCACTATTTCAACAACTCCAGCTCAGTCACTTTATTTCTCTGAAATTCAATGTTCTTAGCTGAAAGATGAAGTAATTAAGCTAGATTAAGGTTTCTCTCCTGGAGTTAAAATTCTGTGATTCTCTTATTCTAAAGCACCTCAGGCTATGGCTGTTGAAGAAAAAGACCCTTTTTTTTCAATTTTTTTTTTTTTTTTTCTTACAGAAAAGCTCTAAACCTGAACCCTGGAGGAGTAACAGGCAATAAAAATCAGGCAAATTCTTCAACTGGGATTCTTCTTCAGAGTGTCAGGATGTGCAGAGACAAGAATCCAGAATTGATCATCTTTATTCTGGCTGATGTAACCACTATAAATAATTGCCTCTTGCCTGTGAGGTAATATGCTTTTGGTCAAGGACCCCATTAGCATCTGAGCAGACCTTGAGAATGTCTCCTTTATTTCACACACAGCCTTTATCAAATTATATTTCTTTTTGAACTTTCTGTTCTGATTATAATCCATAACATAGAATCCTAATAGAATGGCTCAAAAAAACCACAAAGAGAATTTAAATCACCTGTAACCCTAGTCCTTGAAATGAACAATACACTGCTTGATCATTTCCCATGTCTGACTCTGCATTGGGGGGACATAACAGGACAAACCCACTTCTTGATCCCAGGAAGCTGATGGACAGATGGGGGAGAGAGAGGCAAGAGAGCAGGCAGTGATGATGGAGTCTGACCAGAGCCGGGCCAGTAGCAGGACCTGCGGAAGCAGCGCCTCACCCTGACTTGTGGGTTGGAGTGGAAAATTGCTTCTCTGGGAAACAAATATCCAAGAGGTCTCCAGAAAAAGGAGAAGGTAGAGAAAATGAGGAAGGGCAAAGGTGCAGAAGAGGGAGGTGAGGCAGGATAAAAGGGAAGAGGGAAAAGAGGAAGAGAGAGAAAGGTGAAACAGGAGCAGGCAGGAGCAGGAAGAGCCAGCCAGCCGAGGCAGGGCAGGCAGCTCAAGGCAGAGGTGTCTCCTGGGTCAAGACTTGATCTTGATTTAGGTTGCTGCTGCTTCCTCAGCCTCACACTGGGGTATGAAGCAGAATGGAAGGAATTAGGCAGAATTGGACACATCCATCAAAATCTTCATCAACTCTGCAAAAATGCTCTACCTCTAGACCCTGGAACCAGTCTGGCTTATGATGCCTTCATTACAATTCAAAGATGTCCCAATGAACCAGAAGAATAGAGAACAAGGATGCAAGTAATTATTTCATCCTGAGGAAATAACCTAAGTCCAACAGGTTTCCTATTTTGTAGACTCTGGGCCTCAACAAAATTCAATTGCACATAACTAATGACCAGAGGATACAGTAGGGTGGGCAGAATGGAAGTTGGCTCCTTCCCAATGTTTGACACAGGTTTCTGATTTAAGCAGAGCAGCCACCCAAGCTGCTTGTGCAGCATGTGCAAATGCCCCATGGCAGACATACATGCAGTCTGGCAAGAGTGTCCATGGAATCGGATCTTAAATTGTGAGCCAACAGATCATAACTCGGAGAACATTCATAAACTAAGTGCACTGGAGAGAAAAGGAAAACCAGGAAGAATGAAACGAAATGAAAGATTAAAAAAAAAAATGACGAGGCAGGATTTCCTGTCCTGTCCCACACATTCTAATCCTCACACAACTGCATCTAAAAGCTGCCAGATGAGAACGATTATTTAGAGCAGAAGTGATAAAAGGCAATAACAAATTAAAGCTTTATGCTGACTTGCCAGTTCAGCTATTTGTCACTGTCAAATTATTTAGGTTAAAAATTATAATAACGTAGGCTAGCTGATCATTGAAGTCATGCCTAGTAATTCTTTTTACTTACTAAACAAAAAAAAAAATCTGCATATTTTAAAGAGACCAGCAGAAGAGCACAAATGTACTAACCCTTCAAAAAAGAAAAATTTAATATTTTTATGACTAATGTCAGTGAAATAAATATGCATTCTGTAAGTATCACCTTCCTTTTTTGCACCTCTTTTACCCTATTTAGAAACATATTATTCATGTATAAAACATATTTACATTGTAAAACAATAAGAAAGAAATCTTTGTGGAAGAAAAAAGGCAAGATATAGGGGTGGGCAGTGAACACACTAAAATACACAACATTAAAGCAAAAAGTCCTAAATATTCAACAGGAAAAAAAATCTCTATCTGCAGTAAATAGTAACTGAAATTAAAATCTCAAAATAGTGTGGATGCTTTTTGTTCCAAGTAATGCACGATTTGCAGTGATTTAAACAATGTAAGGGATTTACCTACTATTATAACTAAAAAGTCCCGTGAGAGGTTTTGCCTCAGGATTTGATTCAGCAGCCTTGAGATGCCATTGAGGGACCTGTTTTCTTTCCTGGGCAACTTTGTGAAACAAGCTTTCTTCATATACCCTAAATAGCTTCAGCTACTGTTGAGGCTGTGTGCTTCCTAGTTAATGTCCAGCAAGAAAGCATCTCTTTCCCAAAGGGATATCAGGGGCTGCTAAGAAGGAACGGTTACCCAGGACATGCTCAACATTAGGGGACCACATCTCTTGAGTAAGTCATACAAAGTTATAGCTCTACCTCAAACTTATTCTCCATAATGAAATTAATAAATGTTCCCAGGCACCATTTTATCTTCATGAGCCCCTTAGATGTCTTTCACCCTATTTTCCAAGGACTAAAATTAACCAACTAAAATTTTAAGTCTTCCGTCTTTTTGCCTGACTCCTAATTCCCTTCTCCATGTTTACTAGCATGGTTCTTCATAGAACAACTATTTTCTGCAATCCTTCCATGATGCAAGAGAATGTTTCAGGGATTGTTATATCATAAAATACCTTTTGATACAATTACATAATTTATGGGTTATAATTGGGGATTACTTCTATTCTCTAGGACCCAAGTCATTAATATATAGCAACAAACTAGCTGTATTTCCATAGACCAAAATAGCCATCCTTTTAGAACAATGGACATTATTTTATCCTCTTTCACAGGCAAAATATCCAGAGCTGATCTCCTCCTCTAACCCTACAGTTGGAAAAACATAACATAACTTTAGCTCTTCAAGGCCACTGGAGAAATATGAGTGAGCTGAACTCTCCTTTCCAGCTTTCCACCTATGCAATAGCAACCACACCATATCCATCTCCAGGCTTCCATGTTGTATTAGGCAGCTTTTTATCACTACAATAAAATGCCTGAGGGAGGACACTTACAAAGAAAAGAAATTTATTTAGTGCACACTTCTAGAGATTTCAGGTCAGAGTGGGCTCTGGTGAGGATGTTATGGCAGAGCATGTGCAGGGGGAAAGAGCACCTCGTGAGGCAGGAAGCGGCAAGAAAAACTGGGTGGGGCAGTACTCAGCCTTATATATCGATTCTCTCATGAGAAGTAACCAGAATCTCGTAAGAAGTAACTTAATTCCTTCCAAGGGCATGCCTCTAACAGTCCTAAGGACCTCCCAGTGGCCCTACATCTGAAAAGTACCATTTGCTCCCACATCTCCACACTGGGGACCAAACTCCCAATACATGGACGCTTGACAGCCGAATCACATCCAAACCATAGCACATATTACCCTGGATACAACTTCTAGTGAACTTGTCATAGTAGATGATAATTATCAGTTGGGCCATCTGTCTTGTGCACCTCAAAGAAACAAAAATTGCATAAGGTAATTAAGAGTGTGGCCAAACCACCTGGATTTGAATGCAGATATCTAAGTTTGCAACTAGTCACTGTGAGATGCTGGGAAGAATAAACTGTTCACTTTTTTAGCAAAGAGATGGAAAATTCAAAAATGCTTCCTCAAATGTAAGCAACATATTAAACGAAGTCCAAAGTAGCTGCTGTTTTTAATGCAGATGGAAAGAACATTATATAAATATGGGCCTGTGTTTGAAAATTTAAAAGGTCATACAAGTTCGTAACTGAGAAAACCCAGAGTGGAAGGGGGATTTGTGGAAAGCAGAAACCAACAGTTCATAACCACCACCCCTCCACAAGGCAAATAAATGCATGTGCGCACAGCCAGGACTGACGGGGACCAGCTGCTAGAGATGAACGCCAGATTTCACACCAGTTTTCAGTTTAGAACAACTTAAGGAAAGCATCTGACAATGACAGGAAGGGCTGTTATAATCAAAGACGCTCTCCCAGTGAGAGGAGGCAGGAAATGATGTAGTCACCGTTGCCGCCACAAGCCACCCCAGCATATCCATCCTATCAAATCTGAAGGGGGGTGGGCTAACAACGCAGAGGATTCATAAATGTGAACAAGATGGTCCAACTGTAAGAATTTACGCAACCCCTTGGTGATCCAAGCATGAACACTGATACACACCAGCCCACGTATCCAGATTCCCACGAACATTTGTTATTTTCTCAGAGCAAGGGAACTTTCCTGGAAATTACAGAACCTTCCAGACTGCAAAGAGAACTGATAGAGTCCTTTTTGATATGGTTCCCAGAAAGTGATAGAAAGCTTATTTCAAGCCACAACCCACATTCCTGTATGGAACCACAAGGTTTAACAGAAAACTTAAATCTCTCTTCCTTCTTCTCAACCTGGTGCCAGAGACTGAACCTGGTCAAATAATGAAGGTTTTATCAGAAAATATTAGCATCAGCACCAAAAGGCGTGAGGCAGGACCCTTTGTGGAGGGAGTCCAGGATCTGGAGAAGTTGTTCCTCCTTCTTCAGGGTGAAGTGACCACAGCTTAGGAAAAAGGGGATTCCTAAAGACATTAACTGTCTGAGGACAGCTAACCTGTCACCCAGATCCAATGACAGAAGAACTGTCTTGCCCACATAAGAAATTCTTTCTAGAGCACTTGAAAAGTGGAAAGCGGTGGCTGACTTGAAAAAACAAGAGGGATGGACAGTCACAAAGGAGAGAATATCCCCGTTAAGGACCACTAACCTGACAACTATCAAGGAAAATTGCTTCGATGTCTATGCTCTAGTTCAGGCAAGACTTTAAAGCAGCACATATGAGAGTCAGGTTTTTCTGGGGCAAAACAACATAAGGTTGTTTAGAATTCTCACCCTTTACATAGAGGAGATTTAAATACAGACAGCATTGATAAGACAATGACATAGGTATATATGTAAATGCATACACTCAGACACACATCAGTACTCATTAAATGCTACACTTCAAATTATTTTGATTGGTTTAAGTTGTCTTGGCTAGTGTGGCATTAGAGATGCAAAGTTTCATTCATGAAATTTTAAATAATGGTGATAAGATTTATCTAGACATACAAGCGGAACCTAAATATAAAGCACATGAATAATAGAATGTGCATGAATTTTGAATGCTTATTTTTCAGAAGAAAACAAAGAACCGAATGTGTGAATTCTTGAAGTCTCTCAGCATAGCCTGAATTTGCATTTCAATAGCTTGCAAGGTAAGGTCTGTGAAATTGGTCAAATGTATAGACTCTCATCTCGCCTCCACCCCAAATCAGTCAATTAGCTTCTAGAGAAAGTGGCATACAGAAGTTAATATCCAGGAGCTCAAAATCTAATCCAGCTGATACACATCAAAATAATTTCAAAGCAAGTATGTTGAGGACAGAGGTTTTCTACGGAACAAATTCTGGATAGAAAGCATACAGTGCAGTACCGGCTGATGCGGTCAGTGAACACACACGTGGAAATGAAATAGACAAGGCAGTACACCATGATATCTGTACAAAAGGGAAGAGCTGGAAAGACTCAGAAGACTGACAGTTAACACATCAAAACACTTTTCCAGCTGGTAAAAAAGTAAGCGTGGCATTTTTGTCCATTTATAACATAAGCATCTTAGATGTCATCTCCACTATGTACACATGCTGCCCAGGACCCCCAGTAATTCACATCCCAGCCCAGTCACCATGCACCCAGAGGCCAGGTCGCTCCTAATGAGGACTTGTAATCCCAGGATCAAAAGCCTTTGCTGTCTATATTAGCTACTCCTTGCCCTTTATAAGTCCCCTTGTTCCAAAAGGATTTTTGGAATGCCTGCAGGAACAAGAGTCAATACACAAGTGCTACCTATTTGAACAGCCTTACCAACGTATTGGGCCTTTCGCGTTGCAGCACTTGTGTTCATAGGGAAGATGGCTGTCCGCACTCTTTCTTATTCTCTTTTAATAAAAACAGGGATTGCTAGACACTGAGAAATCCAAAGCACGAGGTGTTACGCCTCTATCATAATAGATACTCAAGAAATAGGGAAGTTTAAAGAAATGGGAATTAAGGAAGGACTAAAAAAATTCATGGAGAGTAGACATCATAATAAAGTTAATTTTACCAAGTATCCACTTACTGGGCATAGTTAGTACTGGGATCTGAATGTCTGTATTCCCCCACCCACTAACCCAAAAGTTCCATGTTGAATTCCTTATCACCAATATGATGATATTTACAATTGGGGCCTTTGGGAGGTAATTAGAAGTAGATAATATATCAAGGTAGGTTTCCTCAGGATGGCATTGATGCCCTTATTTAAAAAAAAAGAGACATGACTCAGGAGGCTGACGCAGGGAGGATCACAAGTTAGAGACCAGCCTCAGCAATTTAGCAAAGCCATGTCTCAAAATAAAAAATTAAAAGGGCTCAGGGTGTAGTTCAGTAGTAAAGTACCCCTAGATTCAATCTCCAGTACCAAAAATAAAAATAACAAAAGAAGAAGAAGAAGGAATGTGAGACCTCTTCTCATTACACAAGGTATGACTGTCTGTGAATCAAAAGGACAGCCCCTATGAGATGCTTAATCTGCTGGGATCTTGACCTTGGACTTCCCAGCCTCCAGAACTGTGAGAAACGAATATGTGTTATGAAAGCCATCAGTCTGTCACTTTCTTCTAGCAGCCCAGGCTGACTAAGATAGATACTTGCCTAATTCTGGTACAGTCCTTATAACTCCTCTGCCGGGTAAATGTTAGCATCTTTATGTCAAAGAAGAAGAAACTAAACCTCAGATAAGTTAAAATTGTGTGTTCCAGACTCACACAGCGAGGATGTGGCAATGCCACATGATGCAAGGGAAGCAGAGGAGGAAGAAAGCTCAGCTATCCACAAACACAACAGGAACAGCAGCCAAAACTTACTATGAAATCACCAGGTTCTTACTATCTGCTTGACGCTCTTTGAAGTAATTTAATGTACATGTCTTACTTATTTTTACAACATTCCGGGGGCTAGGGTAAGTAGTATACCTTTCTGATGCAAAACCTCGAGTTACAAGAGAGCAGCATGCCCAAGAAAACAAGGCCAGTAAGTGGATCGACATCCAAACAGGATCCTAGTAGACTTCAGTTTGCTTTTTAGCAAACACGAGCTTATCCCCCACATCAGTCACCATTGTCCTTATGTGCTCAGTAACAACCCACAGAATTCAATGGCTTACAATAATGAACTTTTTTTTTCTCACACATGCAGGTCTGCAGGTAGAAAGTGGGTCTGTTGAACTTGACTCCAGGCTACAGGGGGACAAAGGACAGTTGGGTAGTAGTGACTTTCATGCTCTTCTCATGATAGATCACCAAAGACAAAACTTTGCAAAACTGCACAAGCATCGTTCAAGACTCCAATCAAACCCATCCATCAACAGCTCAGTGGCCAATAATAGCCACACGGCTAAGCCCAAAGTCAAATGAGAGGAAAGTAACTGCTCACCTTGAGGCCACAGCAGGGGGGTAAATGAATACTTCTACTACAGCTCAGCACAAAATTCAGAGAATAATCGGATCTACCACATTATCAAATCTGATTCATATTTGCCATACTGGCTCATAGTTGGATTGCTATACAGATCATGAAAACGAATCTGTGGGCTTCACAATTTATATGTGGAATAAAGTTTTAAAGGAAAAGTGTAAATAGGCATATCCATAGTATTACTCAATCTTTACCTTCACAGCACTACTAAAATTGAGGATAGGTTATTAGAAAATACAAAACTATCACTACCTCATCATGAAGAATATTGTGACAAAAATGTATAAAATGAAATACTTCCAGACCTACTTCTACCTTTGGGCACTAAGCTAAAAGAAAAATCCATTAGAAAATATTTAACGTTTTCCAAAGTCACTTTGAGCTCATTGTAATAGATTCTACCTCTGACTCCCCACCACTTTCCTAAGTGTTTGCATGTTCTTAACACACTAGAAGACTAAGCAGGAACCAGAAAGAAAAGTATTCTAAAAAAAGTACGCTACTCTTCTCATGTTTTGTCCCCCCAGAAAAGAAGGGTTCAGGTTTATTAGCAACATGATTTCAGGGCTTTGTGTGCACACATATATGCAAAAAGAAATTGGGAACAGTGTCAGAAAACTAATAAAATTGTACCTTCTATGTGTCTTTCTTCAATTACAGAAATTCCATTCAAATGGAAAGAAAAATATGGCTGAATTTGATATAATCTCATTCAGGTTTTTAAATTCACTCACTGTTCTAAGCAGTATGGTACCAACCTCATCATCCTCATTTAAGAATGAATTGCTTTTTCCATTACAGTCTCTAGTTTGAGAAGTTTCATTCTGCCTTTTCAAAATTGTATTGGAATGAGACTTGTAGGCAAGTTGTCAAAGTTGGAAGCAATTTGCAAAAGAAAAACAGCACACGCATCTCCAAAATTGGATACATCATTTTCAAGACCTGACACTAAATCATAAAACTACTTTGTTTACTATGTGATTTTAACCATTCCTGCAAAACAAAGTGTTAAGATACACATTATGGCATAATTCTTGAAAACCATCCTAACAGAAATCAATATTAGTCTGGGAGATACTGTCTTCTCCTTATTCATAGTCTGGCTCAATCAATTATGAAAGCTGATGACTTCTTCAGAATCTCTGCCCAGGATTGACCTCTCCTTAGATGTCCAAAACTACACACCCAAGTGCTCACTGAGCATCTCCTCCAGATGGCTCCACAGGTACTTCAAACACAAGATTCACAGCCCATCTAACCATCCTCTCACCAACCAAATCACCTTCACTTCTTTAGTTGTTTCTACTCACTAACTTCTGAAACCTGGGAATCGACTGTAGCTTCTTCTACCTCGCCTTTCTTAGCCATCAGCAGGTCACCACATCCCTCTAATGTGATGACCTGCCACCATGTTTTGTTGCCTTTCCTCAACTTCCACCCATCAGCACCTCCATCCAGCTGTGGCATCGCTCACCTGTGCACTTCAACTCCCTAGCTAGCTATCCTGCTTCGATTCTTGGGCTCTTCCCAAGTATTCTTCATTCATAGTTAACAGAAAAGTCAACACTGGGTAAAGCAGCTCTGTATTTTCATTGTCTTCCAACCTTTGGACTATAAAGTTTGAGTCCCTCATATTCTCAGGGCACTGCTCATCACTGCCTGCTTCTCACAAACACTATTTACACATCCTTGTTAAGGGTGCACCCTATCTAGCCATCACACCTTGCACGCACTGTTGTTCCCCCTGCCTGGGATGCTTTTCTTGACTAATGCACACCTGGGCATCTTTCATCTGTCAGAAAGAGCTCCACCTCCACTAAGCCTTCCCAACTTCCTTCAGCAGAGCTGGGCACCATCCCCAAGCCCCTGAATCATGATTGACATGGTTTGCAGCATGTGCTATTTTGGAAATGGTTGTTTGTCTTCCCCACCACTACACAAACCCCTGGCAAAATGGTATTTTATTTAGTGCTTGGGAGAAAAACACTAAAGTATGTATGGAAGACATGCATGTAATCCTCTGATACAAACCTGTCGATATATGCTATTATTATTAAACACTTGTTGAAAGAAAAGCAAAGAATGAGGCTCTGTCCTTGGCTGCCTGAATCAAAAGCACACACCTCCACAATCTAAGTGAAATAACCAGCATTCTGAGACATGCACATTCCTCAAGAGTACCTGTGAGAAAGGCTCCAACACAAATCACAGGTATTTGCCATCTCTAGCACTTGCTGCAAGGGGCAAGGCAACCATCCTACATGACCTTAAAGTAGTTTTCTGATGTAAAGCATGAGCATGTGGCAGCAATTTTAAAAACATACAATTGCACCTGAACACCACAAGCGCCATGGGTCCTTTCGGAGGAATAGGTCTAGAGCTACCTACAGTCACCCCATTATAATAACTGCCCCACTGAGGTGGTTGGTTTATAGTTCCAGCTCTCACATGGCTATCATTGCTATCATTGGGGAATGCAAGAAACAAATGCAATTAATACATGCACATTCCACCCTCCTCTCCATGAAGAGAAAAACATCCCAGTTCTCACTGGAAGAAAGGAGGACACATCTTCTAAAGGCTGTCAAATCATGCATTTTGGATACAGAAGTGGTATATGCTCCACAACTTGGGGGTTACCTGGACAGTTAGCCCCTTAGGAGCAGTTGGTCTCAAACTTTCACTGCTCACCACTGTGAGACACTTACTGAACTGCTGTGGATTATGTGCAGATCACAGGCAGGACTTGGGAAGCTCTCCAGGTGGCTCAAAAGCACAAGCTGCTGCATTCAAACCACTGTCCTCAGGTTTGGTGACATGCATCACATCAGAGTTGACTTATACATTTTTGATTTTCACATTTTTGCACAAAAAGAAAAATGATCTTTAAGGACCTTTCATTGATGGCACCGAGTACTTCAAAGGTTTTTCTTAGACAATGAAGTAAAAATAAAAATAGGCCACCTAACAACACTTTTCTGATTGATTATAAAATAATACACTCTGTAGAATGGTTAGAATAAAAACAAACTCTTATGACCCCATCAATATACAATAGACCAACATTTTAATGTATTTTCTTCCTGTTTTTTTTTTTTTTTCAAATGTTAATGATGAAGAAAAAGAAAATTATTTCTTGATAATTGTTAGCCATGATGAATATTTTGGGGACTTTTTAGATCTCATTTTAACTCATCCTCAACAACTCTGAATAAGTGCTAGTACTGTATTGGTAAGGAATTAAATAGCACCACCAACATCACACAGTTAGTGGTAGAGATGACCTTGACCACTCAAAGCACATACAGGCTCTTTCCTTCATCCTTCTAGGCTAGAGTATATATACATGTGTGTACATATGTGTATACATGCTTTTACACCTGCCTCAGACATATGTGACTTGTACATACAAATACAGTTAAGGTCATATTCTTTTTTTTTCATTTGACATTACTGTCAGCTTTTCCCCATATCATTAAACATTTGTTAAAAGCACAATTTTAACAGCAATGCTGTCCTCTTAACACATGTATCTCATAAATTATCTGCTAATCCTGATGCTTTTGATTGCTTCAAAGAAAAATTATATAAAAGAAAAAAGAAAAAGTATATATTTCTATGAATATATATTTTCATATATTAATATATTTAATTAATTAATATATTTCTATGATACTTTAAAAAGTTGTATGGTTCTTCATAATTTATTGGAAATGTAAGCTTCTGGTAAATTCCAACACCCTGTTCTTTAGACCCTGGTGCCAAAAATAAAATGATTGGCTGCTGCACGCATATTGATCTCTGTAAATTGGTGTAATTCTCAATTTTTATAGTTTATTGATCAGTTGGTCTTTTAGTCTACTTTTGTCTTCTGTCGCTCTTTTAAGCAATTTCATTGTTTTAAATGCAACATTATCAAAATTTTTAGGTCTTATCTACTTGAGAGCATCTTTGGGGGCAACTAAAGATTTCAAAAAGATATAATAAATGTAATCACACAACTCTTATAAGAAGGAACCAATAGCTAAACAATGAAGCAGTGGCTAATTTTATCCAGAGAGCTGTTGCAGCTGAGCATAAAACTCAGTCCTGATCAGCTGAGGCATAAACAGAAAGACACAGGAGTCACATCGTTCTCATCACCAGTCGGAAAGACACAAACTGGCTCACTAGGGGCAGGAGTTTTTTAGTGCTGAACTTGAACTTAATTTATTGTGTGGGCCTAGTACAGTAGGAGAGCACAACACAATGGATGGGACCTCAAGGAGAGTTTTACAAAAAGTGCAGATGTTTTCTCAGTCATTTCTTTTATCAACTCTCAATAAAAGCCAAGCATGTAACGTGAGTTTATGATTCTGCAAAGGGGCTTCTACAGAGGTGGAGATGGACTGCCTAGGTGTGTCACATCCTGATGCAGGGGCCCGCAGTAGGGCAAACCTCAGGGGAATCTGGGAGATGAACCATAGGAGGTCTCCTGGGCTGTTCCTCTTGCACAACACTTCTCTGAGACAAGCATGCGCAGGATCTATAAAGCAGAGCAATTCACAACAGATTGCTTGCAGGAGCTGCGCACAGGTATCCTGCATTAGTGATTCAACGAAGAGTCATGAGCTCCAAATACTAAAGTAGATAATGGATGAACTAACATTTCCCCATGAGAATGAGGGCCTGATCGGAGACATTACATCATCATTGCACAACACTGGGCAATGCTTGGGGGCTATGAGTTTTCACAAAGAGCATCTTTGAATCTGTTCAAATGCTTGAATTCAGTTCAGGTCCCAGTGAGGTGCACAATGAAAACTGAACACTGACTTTGCCTGGCAAAATGCTAAGAGCCAGGGACAGGTCAGTGTGTGTGATTATCAACTATGCTGGATGCACTTTCTTTACCCAGCCAGACATACTCTTCATCCCATGCTGGGCCCCAGAGTCCATGAATTCCCTTGCCCTCTGGCCTCTGCTCATGGACAGCACAGCAATGGTTCAGAAGAACAGGGGAAAATAAAGTCAAGGTATCTACACCCTGGCACACCCCTGAGGAGTCACATGGCTAACTGTCCCTATTCCTAGGGTCACCTCTCCTATCTCCTGTCATCTCTGTCTCCAGATTCTATTAACTTTTCCCTCCTCACCCCTTTGGGCCTAAGATGGCGAGGGCTCCCTGTTGCTTCCAGCTCCTGGTACTTCACCACCCCCTAACTTTTTCCCGACACCTGCCCCAATCTTTTCAACAATCCCTTCACTAAACTCTCCACCAATCATTCAGTTAGTACATGCCATCTTTTTTATTGGCTGGATCCTGCCTGACACCCATACTTAATTACTTAAAGTTGCACTGTGCAAGGCTTCACGGTGAGACAGGGACGAGAACTAAGACTGAGGAGGAACCACATACAGACATTGTGCTAAAAGATTTCCAGTCTCCTTCAATATTTAAATCCTTCATTTGTTATCTCCATTTTACAGATACGGACATAGAGATTCAAAGTAGTTAAGAAACTTTGTCTCAGAGCTATTCTGTTACTAAACATATAAGAATCTAAAGCTGCAACTACTCAATAAATTAGTTGTAGGGTAAAATATTTTTAAATGAGATAATTTTAAACAGTTTAATCATTATATACAAAAATAAGTTTAAAATGCATCATGCTATATAACATGCAAATAAAAGTGTACAAGTAAAAGACAAGGGCCTATTATAAAGTTAAGAATAGAATTAATTAATTATGGAAAATTCCATGAAAGAATTAGAATTTACTTTGGTTTCTGACAAACAAGAAGAATTTAGGCAACATAAAGAAAAGTAGTGATAGGAAAAGAGGATTATGAGTTTTCAAAATCTCAAAGCATGCTGGGAGAGGAGGTGATGGAACAGGGTTCTGGAAGACAAAGATTTGAAGAAGATGAAACCAGAAAGGCAGACTGGAGCTGAATAAGAGACAGCTAGAGAGAGAGCAGTGTGATTTTACTCTCTACTGGGGCAGACAAAGAGAAGCCTGGGGGGTATTTTCAAGCGGGGATGGCTATGTAAGCTGACTGAGAAGCAGGATGAACTGGAGAGGGCCTGGGCACAGAGGGTCCAAGATATCTCCACAATCCAGGAGTGAAACAGGGCAGGTCTGGACTCCAGACATACGTTTATGGTAGAACTGACAGGGTTTGACAACAGGGCAAGAGATGGAGAAATCAAAGGTGGGAACCAGGATGACTTGGAAGGTTACCAAGGCATTGACAGAAATAGATATGACGATGTTCTAGTGTTCAACAACTCTACAGTAGAGCTAGATAGTGCAAGAGGAGCTATCATCTAAATTTGTTTATCTTATTTTATACTATTATTATTTTATTAAGAAATAATTCTTAGAGTACAAAATAGAAATGTTTTCTGAAAGATTCAGAAAACTATAGTATGATGATTACCTCAGAGGGAAAAACTAAACTCCAACAATGGATAAGAAATACCATTCAGATACACCTTTGATGTGTCTAACAGGTGCAATGAAAAGTTCTTTTAATATGTTGATTCTTCTTGTCACATAGAAGTCTTCCTGTTTTCTGGAACTGCTGAAGAATAAAAGTACTTATCCCAAAAAGGAATAAATATTATCACATGGGGCTGGGACTGTAGCTCAGTGGTGGAGCACTTGCCTAGCATGTGTGGGTCACTGGGTTCAATCCTCAACACTGCATAAAAATAAGTGAATAAAATAAAGGCATGTGTGCATCTACAACTAAAAGTATTTTTTAAAAAATAAATACTATCATAAGTGTTTCTGTTATAATCTTCCAACTATACATCTCACTATATCCACCCAGTCTTCCAGTGAATAACGACAGAGTAATACTTCCACATAATGATCATGCTATTGGATTTCAGGTAAGGTGTAAAATATGCATAATTACAGTAAAGTTAACTCAGAGGAAACATTTAGAGGTTATGACTTGAATGGCCTACACTCAAATACAAAATAGAGGTGATCTGATGTCCAGTCAGAACAAAAAGTGGCCAAATGCTTCACAGCTTTCTAAACCTGAATTCTAGACCAAGGCCAGTGGAAAGTCAGTTCCTAGGCCCAGGGGAGATGTTAACTCTTTATTCTTGTTCTAAATAGGTTGGTGGTATGAGATAAGACATAGGAAAAAGAGAAGGAAACATTCTCACAAATCTACAAGTTTAAATTATAAACATTTAGTTGTTTTGTTGTATAACTGCACCATATAGTAAATTTAGGGGAAAAACTGCCCCCCATGCACATTCTAGCTGGGTGTGACAGTCAGAAGTGGCCTGGAATGGCAATCGTCAATTGAGGGAGGAGAGTCAGCAAGGGAGGATGATGCCAGGCAGGGATGGACGAGAGGATGGCAGGACAGGCACTGCGGGAGGTCTCTCTAGAGTAGCACCCCCCCCCCCATCAGTGACTTCTGCCTGCCATAGTGATGCCTGTCATCCATTGTTCTCCAGTCCTGGAATCCATCACATTAGGGATAGGGATGGTCTCATTATAACAAATACAAGGGCAACATAATAGAAATCACTAACACAATTAATTTCCCTGACAGCTAAAAAAAAAAATATGATCCACAGATGAGGAATATTAGGCCCAAAATGAGCCAGTTATCCTTTGACGAATTAGCCCTGTCTAGAAATTCAAATTGCCCCAAGTCCAAGATCTGCCCAAGCCCTTCCATCCGTCAGAATTGTCCATGTTTTGAGATGCAATCCGAGACGTTTCCCAGACTTTCCCAGACGCTTAACAGTGGAGGCCACTGGGGCCTCTTTCTTTCACACTCACCTTAAAGGCAGTGAGTGACTGAAGTGCTATTAGTAGTATTGGAAATATTAACAGCCCACAGAAAATATGGAAAAGCACAGTCTTCAGATGAGAAGTTCAGTTGTGCTGCCATTTTATGAGGTAGCCACATTCTGAGAAATTATATGGTCTGACTGAGATAAATTTTCAAAGTCCAAAATTTAAAGACACCACCAGTATGGTGTTTTGAAGAGCTAGAGGTACTGAAGACTTAAAAATAGGTTCTGAACACATACTGCAAGACTTTATACTAAACACATACTGCATTATTATAAAATTAGATTTTAGAGAATTAGAATAGTATATGCTTCAGATTTCTGACATGAGGCTCTAAGTTATTTAAAGAGCTGGTTAGTTCCACACACTATGTATCTATTCAGCACATAGACTCTTATTCCCATTATTATATAAAATCCTAAGTATTCACCTGTCATAATGACCACTGAAAATGTTTACTAGCTTTACTAGTAACTGTTCTAATTTAGAGACAACTTCAAACAACAAATGTGGAGAAAATATAATTTTATTCTGTTGGCAATGATATGGAGTGTTATAAAGAATAGAAATCATCATTTCTTCCCAAGAATATATTTTTGAGAACCTATTATAAACTATTATGTGACCTTTAACCTTTTTAACATGAAGTCTCCATTTTTTTATAATTTAATTATTTTGATTCATTATAAACAAATGGGGTACAACTTGCTTCTGTTTGTACATGAAGTAGAGTAATACCATTTGTGTAATCATACATGTACATAGGGTAATGTTTGTCTCATTCTGTTATTTTTCTTTCCCTCCCACTCCCCCTCATTTTCCTCTATACAATCCATCCTTCCTCCATTCTTGCCTCCCTCCCACCCCTAAGTATGTATCATCATCCGCTTATCAGAAAGACCTTTAACTTTTAAAAACACAATTATACCTATCTCCTTCTGTAATAAACTCAAGTCATATGTCAGATTGTGGATTTCACAGAATAATAATCAGACACTAGAAGGGATGTGACTTGCTCTGATTACCTAGTAACACAGGGTCAGAGCCAGGAATACAAACATGCCAATTTGCACCTTGCTTTTTACTATCACAGGTGTGCCTCCCTGGCTGGCCAGATGAAATGCTTCTCATTCAGAGCATTTGTAAATTAACTGAATCCTTAAATTCACTAGGTGGCGTTGCTCTTCTGAACTCTACCACTGACATCTGTTGTAATACAAATACACACTTAATTTTTTTACTTTGTAGTTTCCTTACAGTGGAATTCCTTAATACAGCCACTCTGTATATGGGATGTCATTTTTCAAATGTTAGACTTAATGCAGTAAGAGCAAAACGGGCACTGTGTAAGGCAGAGTGGAGTTCTAACTATGAAGTAGCAGAACTTTTAGGCACTTTGATGCTATTTCTCATGACATGAAGACTTTTTCCCATTCAGAGTACAAAGCAGACATTCTCTAGCCATTATACAGAAGATGATGGTAGGTGTAGTAAAAGTTTCTTTTACTACTCTTCTTTAAGTATAAAAAGATCTAGCACTCTAATACTATATGAGCAAGTAGTGCTTCCTTTGTTTACTGCAAATCTTTTAGATAGACAATAGCTCCATTATTTTAAATAACCAAAATAATGATTCCTTTATTTCCACAATGAAAGGTCCATGAAATAAATTATAATACTTCAAAGCACCATAGCTTTCCAGTGAAGTTGTCACAAGATGTAGGTTAAAGAAATGAAAAACAAAAAAGAAGAAAAAGGAATTTGTTCTCAAAAATACATTTGAAATCACCAGAAATGAATGAGAGACTTCTCAGTCAATTCATTGCTCATATAAACTATTAGTAATTTTATAGAGTTCATCATCTTTTCAACAAAGAGCATTTCCATATTTAACTAGTGAGTCCAAAGAGGATGTGGACACAAACAGCTGTGCATCACCAGAACTTTATGGAGGTGATGAAAACAAAGAAAAGGAAATCCACAGCTGTGACTAACCCCACTGTACATTCAAAACAATGACCACACTGGCATTCATTAAGGAGCTGGGCTGTTTACTTAGGTTGAGAACAATAGATGACATTTAACCCCAACTTCTTAATCCCTCTTTTGTTTACCTGCAAATAATCCCTTAGTTTGCCCACAATATTATAATATTATAGTGGTCTAAATAATATTACTATTAGTAATTGACAGCACAAAAAAGCAGACAGGAAGATCAGTTGTGATTCAAAAGACCGTCACGGAAGCCTTTCTAAAATGTGCTGTATATTCTGTATTTGCAAGCATGCATTTTTTTCTTAATTTCACAAAAATAATGACTAAGTTTAACAATGGCTAATGAAGAGGTTCTTTCCCAAAGAAAAATATCCCTTATACACAGGAAAAAGAGTATTAGGAGTTAAAATGCCAATTTTGGATAGACTTATGTTTTGGCTTCCTTAAACTTACCAACTGCCAAACAAATGTTTTGTTTTGTTTTGTTTTGTTTTTTCCCAACTTTTCCGATTTACCAAGTTTTAACTTGGAATACATTTGTACACCAAAGTCAGAGTAATTTAATTAAGAGAAACTTGGGCACAAAAAAGTAGGGTTGTGAGATACATATCTTTGCCTCATTTCAATATAAATAAATTACAGCAAACTTTGATTGAGCTGCTAGCAGAAGAAACTTTCATTTTACTGTCGGGGGAGACTCCCAGCAGCTGCCCACAACTGCCATGCGATCACACAGATGCTGCTAGGAGGAGGTTGACCCCAAAGCAAAACTGAGTCCTGTGTTCCCAGGACTGGACGGAGTTGCTACCCTCCACAGACTTCCCAGACACTTGACAGAATGCCAAACCGGCTCATCAGCTGTCACTGCCAGCCACGTTTAACTATTCTTGAACAACCAGCAGAAAAACAAACCGCCGCCAAAGTGTCAAACTAAAAGTCATATCTATTGTCTCTGACAAAAGAGCCTCCCTCATCGAACCTGTGATGTGTCATACCTGTAACTAGAGACTCGGCAGAGCTCACTGCCAAGTAGACACTAAGAACGGTGCACATATTCATGCCCAGTAAAGGAATGACAAGGGAACTTTGAAATCCTCAATGGCTGGCTACTGACAATGCTACATGTCAAGAACAGAACGATTCCTACCTGGAGCCCTCTCCGTCTTAGAATGCTGGACTCATCCATCTCCCCCTCTGCTTTCTCTGAGCCTCTCACCACAGTCTAGCCATGCTGTACTACCTCTACTTGGGCACGCTAATTCAGAGCCCCGCAGCTGCTAAACACTTACATCACGCTCTAGCTGATTGGAGCCCGGAGTCAGCTGGTCCCGCTTAGTTATTCACTCCAGCAACTTCGGAGATCACGGAGGCTTGCAGTTCGAGGGAGAGAGCAGCAAGTGGGCTCCAACACCTAATGCACACATCCACGCAGGCAGCGGCTCTCGTTATCAGATGGAAAACCGTAGGATCCCCGCTTTTTTGTTCTTCTCCGAAAAGCGGGCCATGGCATTCCAGGCAACTGGTAAATGGCTTTCAGCAGTGGCTCTGGGTCAAGCCCCTTCTGAATCAAGTATAGGGTCAAAGTGGCTAAGTAAATCAGCGGTGACAGACACCTCTGCAAAAGACAGCTGCTGATTGGGACGGTGAAAAACTAGGGCACAGCTGGTCAGCCAAGCAGCACCACTATCCCTGGCGCTCATCTTTTCTGAAGGCATCAAAGAAAACAAAATGTAGCAGAGCACACACGCACTGCCTGAAAACCTGAAAACCAGGGCTGGGGCAGCGGCTCCCAGCCTGCCTCCCAGAACTCTTCACACCTCCAGCTTGAAAGCCCTGATCATTTACATAAATACCTCACCAGTCAATCCAGAGCCCACAGACACAAACAGCTTAGATTTTAATTTCCTTCATGAAAATAAGTTCTGTTGACAACTGACCAAAATGTAAAAGGGAGGAAGGGGAAGAAATTTTAAGAACCATCGTTGGTTAGAATATTAACCTATTTTTAGTCTATAAGCAGGAAAAAAAAAAAAAAAAAAGATTCCCATCATGTGCAATTTCACAGTCTTGTTTCGGCTTGTTTACTCCGCTCATCCTCATCTTATTTCAATTCAAAGCAACCAAGAGATGAATATTAAGTTTTCATTACTGGCATGGCACAGGAGTAACAATACACAGTACTACCAATTTATAATAAATTATTCCCCCTGGTGTCTATTCTAAAGATATTTAAATTGAGAGAATTATTTGGTCCTAGGAGACATAAGGACTATCTGCAGTTTGAGAAGCACATCTTCCTTCACTCTAGTTATTAGACAAATTCATTTTTTTGTTTGTTTGTTTTTGAAAGAAAGATAGTCAAAAAGGCAGGCCTAGATGTTTTTTAAAAGATCAGTAATTCCTGGATTTTTAGGTGATCTAGCTCTTTAGAGATTTCTAAATGTGAGAGGAAGGAAGTAGCAAATGTGTCCCTATCCATTTGCCTGTTAGTTCACTAGCTTTCGTTCCTTTCTGGCTGTCAGCATACTATTAGGATTACTATCAATTGATTAGATTATGTCATTAAAAAATAGCTCAGGAATTTATGAATCTAACCACTGAGGAAAACTGACTGCGTTTTTCGTTCCCAGTCTTTGCGTATGTCTCCAGACACAGAAAGAGCTTCCTTGTCAAGAGATGCCACCCCAGTAAAAGGATCAACAGAGAAGCATGCTTTTCCTCTTAAGTGTGTTCACTTGATACCACTTCCACAGAAAGCCCTGGAGAGTTTTTAGCTCTCGTTTACATGTAGAGAAGTAATGCCATCTCCTAGGAAAAAAAATGAAAGAAAACAGCACATAACTGGTCATTGTGCATATCAAAGTACACCAACAGATTCGAGCACAAACCATATTTTTAAAAGATTTTGAAAAAAGTAAAGCTGTTTAAATTGAAGTGCCAAAAAAAGAAAGAAAAGAGGAAGTGGAAGAGGGAGAACAAGATGGCTTTGCTATCTATGGGTCCTCTGCAAAGTTGATGGAAGAGATTCCCATCCTTCACAAGCCCTCCTGTCAGTCGACCTTCTCCTGCAAAGTGAAGACCTTTTTTTCAATGAAAACAAAGAGAATGACAAGTGTTGCCCCTTCTCCCTCAAGTCCCCCTTTGAGAGAGGAACACAGAAAGTGCCCTGAATTCCAAGGGCGCTAGTGAACAAAGCCTCGATCATGAGCAGGTCGGCAGGAAGCTACCAACTTAAGAGTCACGTTGTCTGTCCACAGAGGCAGAGAAAGTCCTACCTAGTTTCAGAAAGAAGAAAAAAACACCTGACTCCAAAAGCTGAACTTTTAAAATCAAAAGTCAACCATAATGTCCTTACCTCTGTTCTGAGTACTATGATACTTCTAGAAAAAGTGGGGTATGGTGGAGAACACCAAGTTCCCTCTGGAGAGAGAGAAGGGGAAACGCTTTTTGTCTTGAAATAAAGATCACAGGTTACTAAGAGGAAAAAAATATGCAAAAGAGAACCCAAAAGTCTCTTTTCTGTGACCAGTGGCAAAACTAGTTGGCACTGCTATCAGAAGACATTTTGAGGACACTGTCCAAAAGTCAGGTGACAGGCATCCCAGAGAAGTGAACCCTGTGCATCTTAGGTACCTTGCAGCTGGAATTGTTTGGCATGTGGGAGTGACAAAAAAGAATTTGGCTGAGGATGAAAAGTAAACAAAGGTATATTTTGAGATAAAATCTAGGTTAGTATTCCACCATTAACTAAGTCTAAGATGAAGATTATGACCATCACACCATCAAATCTACTATGAAAAAATATCGATTACCTGTCAAAATGTATCACTTTGAGAAGTGATACACATACATTTTAAAGAAATAAAACCAGCCAGAGGCAAAAACATTTGGGACAAAAATGAAAGGCTGCTGAAAAATAACATTGAGCAATAATGGCTTAGCGGAGGGAATAGTAAAAGGAAAATTGCTACATTTACCCTTTGCTATATATTTTCTCATCAAGATAAGCCATGTGTTAAAATGCAATAAAAACTTCAAATGATGACACTATTCACAGGTAATAATTGGGATCTAGACTAATTTCCATTAATAAACTCATTTTTTCTGCAATTTTATACCTTCGCAGAATATGTTCACAATATTGTGAGTCAATTCACAAAGTACTAACCTCAAGGTATACTGCTTGTACACGTGTATTCACATAATAAAATCTGGTGGGCTTTGTCATTAATTGTTATCTAGAGCCAAGGACTTTGCGGTATTTGATTTAAAATATTATTTGTACAGATAAAATCACATGCCCATTATAGGCATGATTAACTTCACGGAACACTCAAAATCAGTGGTCAGTATAAAAAAGGTCAAATTTAAATTTTAATAATTACTTCAATTAAATGCTTCACAGGAATAAAAATTTTTCCAAATCCTAACTGGGAAAAACCAGGGGTAAACCAGCATTCGGTTGTATACATTTTCACAGAATGGTAAATGGAGATTTTGTAATCACTGGCCACAGAGATGATATTGGCTATAAGGATGCAGGTCCGTCTCCAAACTCACCTGGTCAGGCATCTTTCACATATTTAAAAACAAGTTTCATGTCTTGACTAGTTCCATGTTGGTTACCCTAAGTCAGGGTATCTTTGGATCAGATCCATTTTTCAGCTCATTAAGGAAGGACTCTGAAGAACACTGTGAGTAGCAGGAGTGTTGTTTACGACACAAATTTGTGTGAAGTTTGCAGCCCTAACTTAGCACCCCACTCCACCCCTCCTAGCAGCTACACGCCTTCCCTTCGCCTTCCCTTCTGAACATCCACCCAGAAGCAGAGGGAGCTGATGTCTGAGGGAGTACAGAGGATCGTTTTCTGGTGAAGTTGTTTCTCCCTCCACCCTCCTACATGACCCAGGGACAGGAGTGAGAGGGAAGAGTCACCATGTTCTCCCCCACCCCCATCCACCAGAAAGAGCTCCCAATGTTCCATACCTGCTCCATCTAGGGAGTAAGTTCCCCTAAATGTTTTCACATGTAAGTGTGGCAGTGACCATTACTTCTCAACAAGGAGGACAGACAGTCACAAAACCCTCCAACCACCATATCCTGTCAGTCACTTTAGGACGAGAGGCTTTGAGTCACTTTAAGACAAGGTTTGTATGTCTGTGTGTGTGTTCATTCCAAAAGTAAGTCGATATGGTCAAGTGAATGGATCTCTCCCTTCATTCACCAATTACTTTTTCCACTATAAGATAACAGTCAGTGACCAATGAATGTGTTGCATGAAGAAAGGTAATATAGGGCTGGGGATATAGCTCAGTTGGTAGAGTGCTTGCCTTCCATGCACAAGGCCCTGGGTTCAATTCCCAGAACAAAAAAAAAAAAAAAAAAAAAAAGGTAATATAAAGGAAATAAAAAGGTACAAAAGGGAAACAGACCATGAGAGTGCATACAAGTATCTATCACTATGCTTACAATCATACCACTGAGTCAATTTAAATGGTAACGAGAACCCTGTATGACCAACACAACTGTGAGCATTGAAAACATATATGTCAGAGCTTACATTTAAATTCTTCTCTAATATTTGTACTCTATTTCCCCATTTAACTTCTCAATACTAAAAATAATGGTCAACATTTACTGATCACATACCAAATGTTAATTACTGCTCGAAGTAATTAGAATCATCTCATTTGACTCTCAAAACAGCCTGAAGAATAAGGTACCAATTATTATCCCTTTTTACAGATGAAGAAACTGAGACTCAGAGAGGTTAAATAACTTCCTCAGGTTCCTCAGGCAAGGAAAGCTAGGACCAGGATACCAGCCTCCACCAAGTTGACTCCAGAGTCTGCATTTCTAACCACCATGCTCTCCTTCCTCTTTAGTGTTTAAACAGAGGAGGGGAAAATGTTTTCAAAGTGAAAGAAAAACACGTAAGTCATCAGATGTTTTAGCTCCTAAGGAAAAATTACCCTATCATAAGCATCAGTGATCAGAATATACCAGAAAAAGGCATTTGAAATCCTGAATTCTTGTAGGCCCTGTGCTTCTAAGAAAGAAAAGGAGTGGGGTCGCAGCTCTGTCAGGAGGGAAACTAGAGGCCCCTGGGCAGGATGAGACAAAGAGTGCTAGCAGGAGACAACTTAGAGGGCATGGCCTCGACCTTCTTCATAGCCCTCTCTCCTTAGCCTCCATGTTCAGTCTAAACAACTCTCAGTCTCCTGGCATGCTTCTGAATTACACAGTTCCAAATACAACCCATATTTACTCACAATCACGTGAATTCCACAAAGCCATGGGCACCCTTTCAATTGTGCCAGGCATAACACACATCCTTGTTAACCTGTGGAGGTTTGGGCAGCTCTTCATTTTCTAGTCTGAAACCTTGTCTGGAATTTACCACCAAAGGCAGCTCCTAAATCACTCTTTCCTTTTAGGTGAAATGACTCAGGACAAGGCTGCTCACCCAGTTCCACGTAGTGCTGGGAAGGAAAAAGAGGGAAATGGGGGAAATCCCAGGCCTGACTTCTCCCTTCATTTGCCAGAAGCCATGACTCCCCAGGCCTACTTAGAATTACCCTGCACGGAGCCAGTCCCCATTCAGGTCCTGCCAATGAGCAGCTCAGTAGGCTGGGGCAAGTCCCTTACCTTCCCTGAACTTGGATTTCTCATCAGCAAAATGAAAATATCATTATGGGCTTATGACCAGGAAGCTGGAGAAGAGGGGAAGGGAGGAAGAGATGAGCTGCTGGAAAATGGGCAAACACCTCTCACTGTGGACACTGGTCCTTCCCCACTGGTCCCCGGCCTCCAGACTCCTTCCTGCTCAGGAACATGCTCAGGGCTGAGGAGGAGGCTGAGGCTTCCCTTCAATCCCTACTCATCACCAAAGACTCTCCCAAGTGGGAAAGCGATCTCTAAAACCAGTGAAGAGCTGAAGCTTCTGTACGCAAAACACATTCTAATGTCAACTCTGAGAGGACAATGCCTTAAATACTAGGCTGAGGTTGACACCAGCATTTGCTACTGTGCAATATTAATACCACAATAAGATTATTACCTAATATTATTACAACCAAATCTTCAGAAATATTTACTAGGTATTAAAGTAACATACAAGTGAACCAGATAGCTTAGTATACCAGTGTCATCAATGCTCAAAAGGGAAAGGACTCCCTTTAATGGGTTCCAGTCTATCTAAAGTACTAAGAGATATTCCACTCAGGAACAAACACTGAAACCACAAATTACCTTTTCTCATAATTTAAAATAGTTATTTAAAATATTCAAATAACCTCTAAGGTTAACAAAGGTAAAGAAATAGAAATTCATACTATATGTCTTTTCCTCCCCTAAGAACAAGATTTTAAATCTATTGGGAAGGAGAATAAAACAGTGCAAGCTGCCTCCCAGGGAAAGATGAAATCTTCCTCACTCAAAAGAAAAAAGAGGACCTAACACCTTCCCATTGACAATACACCAAAATCAGAATTTATCTGAAGAGCAGCATTATCTAAACTACATTTCATTTAGCAAAAATTGCAGGTGGGGTCAGTAGCAAGCATATGCCTACAAAATATGCTGCATCCCACGCTTCTTGCTTTTAGTTCCACGTCCCATCTTCCTGCAGTCTGAAGACTCCTTAAATGTATGCAGTTGGTGATTTCTGCTATGTACCATGCATGATTTCGCTTAAGGCTTTTCACAAGAAAGCTATACTGTCTTGACGTTTGCATCACCTTTTTTTTATCTAATTATTTCTGGCATATTAGCCATCAAATCACTACTGACAATATGACAGGAATCATAGTATTGAAAAAATTACATCCTAGGAGGAAATAATAAAATATAAATCACATACATAATTTTCTTTTGAACATTTTAACAATGACACCCTCATATACATATGAAATATAGCAGACTATCCTCATAAATGCCCTAACATCAATCACAGCAGGAAAATATTCTCTACTTTGCGAACACACGAATCCAACAAAATATAGCATTTCTAATAAAACTGGGTAATACAACTTCATTTTTTTCATAAGAGAGCATTTATGAAGATCTGACAATTGGAAATAGCACCAGTATTTTTTTTTCCAATTGTGTTCCTTCATTTCTAAATGATACGCAGCTAACACAGGGACCATGAACTAATATTTAGCAAAATTCTATACTTCATATTCATATAGAAAGACAGGAGCATATGAGTGAGGTGATGTTGGTAGTACTGTCATTACAGGATGCCTATCAACTGCACAAGCTTTAGAAATTTGAATAGTGATATATTGGTGATAGTCTATTTGAATCAACTGAGTAGTTTATGAGCTTCTGAAACTGATAGATATTCCTAAAATTATTACCAAAATGTGACAAGATGTACCTGGAGATAAAAATAAGATTTAAAAAAAAAAAATGTACTCTATCCCCTATTTTCCAAGTATAAGAACTCAACCAGAGATTACAAAAGCACTTTCTATCTATACACATAGTAAACATTTTTTAAATCCTGCAGTGACAAAAGGCTGAGATTCAGGTTAAATATCTCGTTACCTAGCTAAACTGCTTAAAAAACAAACACGAAGGGGAAAAAATCCGCGAAATTTTCAAAGAGAAAACCAAGTCTGTTAACCTTGTAATCTAAACCCCAATTAAGGTTTCCTTTCTCCAACACAGCAAAAAAATAAATTTAAATTCTCCAAATTCTCAAGACACAATTGACCAAAGACAAAGATGCTAAATAAAGTGAAGGTGGGATTCCACACACAAACTTATTAATCAAGCTTCTTTTTTCCATCCAGACTTTTATATCCACACATATCACTACATAGATCTGAGTAACCTTGAGCAAGCTGACCGTTCTAAACCCCAAGTTTAAGATCGCGTCTTCAGTTTTAGCCTAGCTAGAGGCATCAGGTTCAATTAATTCTGAAGCTTGACTGCAAACATTCTGACCTTGTTTGCATTATACACACAAGGCCCAGCACTTTGGTGACTCTACAAATACTGAGTAGCCAAGAGGTCCAAGAGGTGTACATATAAATGATTTAAAAAAAAAAAAAAAAAAAAAACAGATTTCTTTCAGGCAAGAACGCAGAAGCGTACGCGTTCCCCCTGAATTTTGTCATTCCATTATGCCCCACATTTGCTTTGACTTTCTATCATCCTGCACTAACATGCCTCCACTTCAGACAAGAAGAGAAATGGGGCTGCCACCTGCCAACTAGTTTACGGCTGAAAAAGAAGCAAGTACTCCTTGGGACTCTATCATACAGCCTGGTAAGCAATGTGTGTCCCACTTCTCTGCGATATTAACTCTGTCTTCTGGCCTCACTTAAATGTACTCTTCTGAGAAACACAAAATGGGATCCAGATTCTACATCATTAATCCTCATCAGTTCCTTGTGAAGTAGAAAGGAAAGAGACTGGTTCAATTTACCAATGAGGAAAGTGAGACAATGAGGTTAAAAGAAGAGCCCAAGGTCGTGAAAACAGCAGAAAAGCAAAGCTAACAAGAGAATTCAGGTTTCTCAGTCCAGGACCCAGCGCCCAGACAGTAGCCACGCTGCAAAATACCTCTTTTTTCCTCATCCATCCCACCAGGACTTCAACTGCAACTCAGGGGCAAGGGCTGCCTGCAAAACTCTCAAATAGACACTCAAACAAATTTTTTAAAAAAGTGTGTATACCCACACATGCATATGCACAGAGAGGAGAAACAAGCGTTCAGTGACGATCACGGCAAGGATATATATATACAATAGGAAGAAGTCACAGTAAGCACTACCTGAGGTCACAGTATTCGTATCTGTCTAATTGAGCAAGAAGATGTAGAAAACACCGTGCTTAAATTTCTAGTGCATAGTCCATAGTTCAACCTGTTCTGGTTTACACTGTGGTCAGATTTCTTTCTATACTATAAAGACACAGTCTTCATACAGTCATGCATCAGTACTCAGAATACCCTATGATTTGGGAAGGGGTGTTGCAATTTTAGTCCAGGACTCTTCCCTAAGACAGTGATTAGTAGCATCTCTTTCTGCTTGTCACCTTTCTCCATCTCTTAGCTCAAGAGAAATAAATACTTTATTGAGTTTTCTTAATAACATTTAAAAATTATTAACATAAATGCTATTGTAGAACATCTGGTATATACAAAAATGTCATTAAATCACATCTAATTTTAATGAGTAAAGATTTATGATCCTTATTTTTTAATTCACCAAAATATACACTTTTACACATTCAGGACCCGGATATATATATTAAATGCTATCCTTAAAACTTTTCTTAAAGTAAAACCAAAGCGTGGTTTTCTTTAGCCAAAATCAATTTATAAAGTTTTTTTCCCCAAAAATGACAGTAAAAGTTAAAAAAAAAATTGATCCTTTGGTAGTTTAATTTCTTAGATTTATCTTCTCTCTACTCTTTATATAAGAATTCAATAGAAATTTGAGCACATTATCCATAAAAATCAAGAAAATCTATCTCAAATTTTACACACTGATACAAAGTCACTATGTTCTATTTGAAATCCCCAGCTCATTCATTTATATTCATTAATCTTAATGATATCATTAATGCACAATGTGTTT
The DNA here is from genome assembly GCF_902686455.1 of Sciurus vulgaris. Classification (NCBI taxonomy): domain Eukaryota; kingdom Metazoa; phylum Chordata; class Mammalia; order Rodentia; family Sciuridae; genus Sciurus; species Sciurus vulgaris. The sequence continues at coordinate 116,910,093 of NC_136466.1, forward strand.
CAGAGAAACTAATTGTATTTTGCCAGAATCAAACATTAACAATTATGCCTCCCATTATCACCTAATAAAATAAAAAATAAAATTTAAAAAGTCTTAGGCACACAAGTGAATATTTTGATATGGTAACTAATTTGCATTTTTAATGCTACAATAAATTGGTCAGATTATCATCAATGAGATAAATTAATATTCTCTAAGTAAAGCGATGGGGAATTAGTCTGTTAGAAATCGACAATTTCCACTCACTTCCTTGAGCTTTATTGAATCCAAGCTTAGCCCTCCTTGGTCCTCTTATCTAAAGCTGGCTTTTATGACTCCAGCTAATACCAACCAACAGAACATATTCCTCTTTAATTTTATATACTTATCACTGCTTGAAGAAAAGACGAGAGATTAGAGAATCTATGCTCTTCAAGTGAAGGAGAATATCTACCTGGGCGATGAAAATTCCTAAGTCAGAAGTGCATGAGTCGATTTGTTTAAATCATTGTATTGCTATTTTTTTATCCCCTTAATTCAAAAACCAATCACTAAGTATCAACCATGAGTCAGGCATTATGATGGATGTTGAGAAGAGAAAGAGGGAAACTCTTAGGTCTCACAGTCCCAAGACACGTGAATAAATAAACAAAAGACAGGAAATATGTAGCAACATAGTGCCAGTACCAGCAAGGTGCTGGGGATGCTGAGATATGGAAGGTGGGCAGAGAGTGAGGGAGGGTTTGGGAGAAGTAGTAAACAGTGCAAAACAGACAACAATCAGTGGAGGATCTTTTATTAGTCCCCCTAAACTGAGGCCACAACCAAAACAACTGAATCACAATTCCAGGGGGAAGAGGGTGGGCCCCAGGAATCAGGTTTCTGAAGCTCCCCAGGTGAGTCCAATGTGCAGACAAGTTAGGACTCACTGGCCTAAGAATGTGGGAAGTCTCTGGGGCAGAGAGGAGAGGGGGGGCAGAAGAAAGAATGCCAGGCAAAGATGACAGCTGCCACACAGGCACACACAGGGAAGTCCAGCTGGGTGTGTGGGCATCACAAGACACCATGGTTCTGGCTCCTAAAAGGGACTTCTCTCTCCAACCACAACCATCCTGGACTCTGACATCTCTTCTGAGTTCACAAAAACCAGACCCCACAAATTCTGTCCCTTTCTCTCTTCCCAAATTTGCAGAGTATAATTGCCTTTTACTTATTACACTCTTAACATATTTAGCTTAAATACCTAAAAGATTTATACTAGGAACCCTCTTAGAACTCAAACAATCTTTCCCATAAGTGATTATAAAACTTGAGAAGAGGGGAGAGGAAGCGAAGTAACCAAAGGGAAGTAGAAGGAAAAGGAAGTATTGATCCCTGAGGCCATAAAAGAATGTGACTTTAATTTCTTCTCACTGAAGATTAGCATTTTTATGGAAAGACAAGGCACTTTGTGCACAACCTTCCTCTAAGACTCAAGTTCAATGAACTGGGTAAATCTGATCTGTCTAGGTCTTACTAAACATATTCCATGACTCAATTATTAAAAGCAAACAAGATCCTTCATCTGTTCCTTCCTGAGGTTTCTCCAGTGCCACCCGAACTCTGGTGAATTCATACCTCACCTGACAACCTTGAAAACCTGTCACGGCTCTCCTCTGAGACACAGAGTAAGGACATTTGTGAGAAGCCTGTTAATTGTATTCTTTAACTGTCCTCTAAAGAAAACTGGATGCAACAAGATGTGTACATCATGACAGTTTTACCTACAGATAAAACTAATAAAGAAAAATCTCATTACACTTTTTAAAGCAATATACAGAGATTCTTTACCTTAACTCATTAGAAAAAAATACAGATTTCTTTCGGGGGAGGTGGAGAATAAAATGAAATCCTAATAAGTGACTAGAAAGCAGAATTTTTAAAAATATTCTTATTTGTCTTCTGAAATACATGTTTTAGAAGTATGCTACTAATTTTACTACTCAGTTTTCAGAGAGGATACCTGTATCAAATGCAAAATTTGCTTCCTTTGCATGCTTCCAAAGAAGCCTCTTTGACCATTTTTTAGTATTAAACCATAGCTAATAGACTCTCGGCATGAAGTTATTCATTTAACTCTGGTGTTTTATAATGAGCTGTTGATAATACGTTCCAGAAACATTCAGTGTGTTCTTTTGTTCATTTTTTTTAAAAGTTACCAGAAAGAATTTCTCCAACTCAAGTATGTACCATTTTTTTGACCATAATTCAAGTATATAAACCCAGGATGCCAAAACATCTTCTGTACATCATTCCCTAAAATTTAAATGCTATCAAGATTAACAGTATTCTCTTACTTGTAGCTGTGATCTAAAGCCAACTATTACAGAAAAAAAATCCCCATGTGCCATAATAAAGCATTTTAATTTCGAGCAGTCTATTAGTTTTACAAAAGGTCCTACTGATAGTTTAACAATGAGACAATTAGTTTTATATACTCTGATTGTGTTTTTCCCAGCTGGCTTAGTGAATCACCTTGCATACCTTTCTCTCACATATATTATGGATGCTTCATTTTTCACACATCACAATTTTTTTACTTCTATGGATTGCAAAGTAGATTTGCTGATGTGCCACCTAGTGGATAAAATACTACTTGCATCAGTATACTTACCAGTGCCTTCCAGTTGTAAAAAAAACTCTTGATTATCTGAGTTAATGGAGATAAGAGGTTGGTGAAAATATTTCTCAGACAATAATCAAATGACAAACATGACAAACGCTGAGTCTGTCCCATCAAAAGTGCTCTGGAAAATGATGTACAGAACCATTCACTTAGGAGACTGGCTTCCTTTACATATTTATAGCTACTCCTCCAAATGTATGAGGCCCCCAAGAGGAAAAAAGCTGCTTGAGGCCAGGAAGAAAATGATTCCCCTCCCATGCTGATGACCCAAATGTAGCTCACCATCTCTGAGAAGGCACAGTACTAATTCTTAGCTTTTTCCAAATTCCATAACATTAACAAGATTCACAATGATCATAAACAGGTTATCTTGATTTTGTAATTTGTTACTAGGCCAGGTAATGTGACAAAACTCTGAAAAATATCTGAGGACACTGCTTCCCTGAGGCTCTGGGGTGAGAGGTAAGATGGTGCCAGGCAAATATCACTGTCTGTTCCTGGAAAGGTGTCTCTGGAGACCCATCTTCTCTACCAGAAGGTAGACTGAGAGCTTGCCCTCTCCCTCCTCACTTTCCACAGTGACAGACAAGGAAGACAACTTAAGGCCTTCTCAGCCTCTACACAGTGTTTACCATGACTTCCAAAAAAACCCTCAATCCTGAAAGCAGTGCAAGAGTACAGCATTTGATGCTGAATTTCACCTCTCCATCAGACAGTCGGACTTGTATCTAACATTCCTTCTTTCACTGTGAAATGGTGCTTAGCATGAATTCATTTTCTGTTTCCAGCTATCATAAATTTAAGTTCTAAGTTCAGAACCAGAATCACCCATTTCTTTCTCTGTGGATGAAATAGTCACCTAATGCCATTCAATTAGGAAAGTTTTGTGCTTGTTTGGTTGGGTTTTTGTCTGTTTGTTTTGCACTGCTGCTGGGGATCAAAACCAAGGCCTTGCATATGCTAGAGAGCACTCTATCACTAAGCTATACTCCAGTCCCAATTAGCAGTTTTATAAAGCTGACAATCAGGTACCGATCTCCTGCCATTCCCACTTGGATAATTTATAAGAAAACACACAGAAATGCTGCAAGGCTCAGAGACATTTTGTTCCGTATCAGGACCTGAAGGATAATCCTTCCTGCCTGTCTTTCCTTTAGTGGCAAGATAAGTCCTAAAAGCACAAGATGGGAAACTGAGCTACTGGAATCTATACCCAGTTCTTCCACTTAACTTCAAAATGTCCTTGGGAAAGTCATTTAATAAAATGCTTTCTTTAATTTGTCTTAGTTTCCTTAAGGGAAGAGAAAATACATTTGCCTATTATTTTTTAACCTCCAATATTTTAGTTTCAAATTTTTCAAATCTAACCCATTTGGAAAAATAGAATAAATATGCTTAAAGCTTTTCACCCAGATATTCACCAATTATGAGTATTTCTCTATGATATTTTTGCTAATATTTGTGAAAATACACTCCCGACAAAAAGAGTTTATCACCTTAAGTCTTAAGATGAAAAGCTTTCCATAAGAAGCCGATAAAAGGTCGAGAAGTTAAATTGAACAAAATATGCTAAGAACATTTTATTAGGAATTAGATTTCCTCAAAAAATGCTTAGAATATAAAAGCGTTCTCATTAATTTCCCAGGCAGGGCTTCAGGAAGGATGGTCCGTCTTAGCTGAACCTAGAATCATTCCATTTTAGAGGTGAAACCAGGCACTAACAACCCTTCATTTCAGAGATGTGTCAACTGAGCCCCAGCGATAATGCTGCTTATCGGCACTAACTTTTTATCTGCCATAAATAATATGCTTCTCTACTACAAGAGAGGTACGGACCTCAGAGAAAAGTAGAGAACAGGGAAGGCAGACCCTGGAGGGAGGAGGCAGTGGCAGCCAACCATGGTCAAGGGCAGCTCCTCCCCAAAACCACTGACATTCCCTGGCAGCAGCACAGGATTCTGGGCTCCAAGGGCAACGCAGCAGAGCTGCCCTTCAGAGCGAACCATAGGCTTCTATTTCCAAACTCTCAGAACTCCCCTTTCCACCCTCCGTCTGACATGCTCCTAATTTCAAAGGTCTGACTCGCTCCCTATATTGCAAGCACTTCTATTTTCCTCTTTATAGATTATGCTGTTAATGTTTCTTCTGACTACTTAGGAAACTCAGGTTCTTTCAGAGCAAAGATTTGACCATGGAAAATGAAGCTCTACGGCATATGGCTTTGCAAGATAACCCCCTCTCTAGGCAAACACAGGCAGGACCCTCCTGAGGATATACGATGCAAGCTGTACGTTTCTGAGCCATGCTTCAAGGTTTTGTGTTAGAGATTTCCTGTTAGTTTGGTCCTGCTTAAGAAATACAAAGGCTTTTATTCATCAAACTATTTAAGGCCATTTTTGAAATCCCTGAATCAATAGGAATAATTCAGTAGAGGAATATTAATTTTCAGTAATACGTCTTCTATTGATTGTTTCCCTGGCTACTTCCTGGTCTAGTGTGACTCAGTAGCCAGCTCCGTACACACTGGCTGTCTCATAAAGATACTTATCGATGGTGTTCTTGTGCATACGATCACACCGTTATCCAGCTAGCCCACGCCAGCCTTTCATTATGCTATGCTTTCCTGATGCTGTTTGTTGTTTTTCTGCTTCCTGACCACAGCCTGAAACTGTGGATAAAAGAAGCAGTTTACAGCGAGCCATCAATTGCTTCATTTGCAAAATTAGGGGACTCGTGAACTCCTCTGTAAAATAATTTGAGATGCTTTGATAAATGATAGCCAAGGTACATGATTCCAGTATTGATTTCTAAAGTCACTGGGTTCTCTGTCGGTCCCTGTTGCATTTGCAGCTATCTTTTTAATATCTTTTCTCCTTTCTGAGAAAAGTGCCCAAAAACCTGACAGGCACCATTATTTAAAGAGTGTGAGATGCCTTCATCATTTGAGAGTTACTAGTCTTTTCAATTCCTTTTTCTGTGTCCATTTGCCCCTTTACATACGACTGCAATCGCCCCAACAGATGGCTAAATCAAGATGTTCACCAGATGACACTTCCTTGACATGACCAACTACTAAAACGCTTAAGATAACAGATGTTAACTTACCCAGGATGTATTATATGTTCTAGCAAGACATCAGAAATACTCTGAGGCTTTCCCAAGCTCTGAAATGCATCCAATTTATCTGAATAAACACAAAGAAAAGTGGCAAACAGGGAGGAGCAGGGAGGGACAAAGAACCTATTTTCCAACAGTTTCTAAATCATTTCCTCAGTTAAAGTTCTACATGTTTAGACAAGTCTGTCTCTTAAGTATTTGTTTCTTGCATTGGAAAGAAACATGTGCCAAGAAGATAGCTGCTTTTTATTTTTCACTCCTACCCTAAAATGGTATCACTAAAAAAACAGACTGCTGTTGCAGGGTAATACATAATCTTCACTAATTCTCAAACGATCAAGCTGCATGTGGCCATAAACTGTTGATTTGTTGCCATAGCCAAGATGGGATTCCTCTGCAGCAGAGCCAGGGGCAGCAGAGCGTTACTGACATCTCTCTCTCCAGTGCTCAGACACCAACTGTGAGGGAGCCCAGGTGGCTGCACAGAGAGGCCAACAGGCACCACTTCTGCCTGGCAGACTCACTGGGCCTCTGCCTAGCTCCTGTGTGCAGTTGGCCCTCCTCTATTCCAGAAAGCCGTCACCTGGAAAGCCCCCAGGGATCATCTCCCTGCAAATAGTTAGACACAGAACAGAGGGCAGGGACATGCAGTTGTCCACTACTGCTTCTGCTTGCACAGGACAGTCTTCCAGGTGGCACAGCAAAAGCCTTCCCATCACACTTTGCTGCCTCCCTTTTCTTCCTCAAGTTCAGTCACACATTTGTATTAAGACCTCTTCATGTGGCAGACAATACCATTCTGATTAAAGAACTGTGCAGTTGGAGAAGAAAAGGGCGGAAAGAATCGAAGGACAGAGAGGCCAGCATCTCTTCTAGAATTACTAGCCAGGTGTACCCCATACCAGCAATGTCAAAGGAGGAGACAGGAGGCCCAGATGCACAGCTTTCGGTGACAACCAATGTTATGGTGGCACTCCCGTTCATGTTTATGGTCATGTTAACTCACTTCTTACTTGTTCATCAAACCTGTTTCCCTTATTTCTGGGTATACAGCTAGAACACATTTCCCAGCCTCTCTTGCAGTTGGGTATGGTCACAAGACTGAGTCTGAACAATGGAATCTAGGTCAATGCATGCCACTCCTCAAGATCTAGCCCAGTAACACTTACCATGCCATCCTATCCCTTTAAATCCCTTATGTATCATCTGGGTCTTGACATCAAAGGGATTGCAGAAGCAACATAAAGATGGCAGAAGGCCTGTCAGCCTAAGTCCCTGAATGACCAGTGTGTGGAACTCTGCACAGACCACCAGGCAGCCTGTAAGGTGCGGGAGAAGCACACTGCTATCATGTTAGGCCAGTGAGGGCTGAGTGTTATCTGTCATGACAGCCAGCATTTCTTTAGCACAACACAGTGAGCACTGTCATCCTGATTAAACCCCGGAGAAGACTTACCTCACCAACAACTGCAAATCACTCTGCAACTAAAAACCATGGTGCCCTTGCAGTCTCCACTGATGTCATATGGGTCACAGTCTCAAGACTTTAAAGCTGTTTGGGAGTCCACTCCCTGGGTACTAATAGGGCAATTTATACACTCGTGTTTCCATGTGATGAGGTACTGTGCCACCATTACAGAGGACACGGAGGAGTTGTACATGCTGCTCAGAGACCTTTCGATGAAGATAAAAAGCAAAGCTCAGCTGGGTGTGGTGGCACACGCCTGTAATCCCAGTGGCTTGGGAGGCTGAGGCGGGAGGATTGGGAGTTCAAAGCCAGTCTCAGTAAAAGCAAGGTGCTAAGCAACTCAGTGAGACCCTGTCTCTAAATAAAATACAAAATAGGGCTGGGGATGGGACTCAGTGGCTGAGTGCCCCTGAGTTCAATCCCTGATACCACTCCACCCCCCCCACCCCCGCATAAAAAGTCAAAACTCAAAAAAGTATATAAACTTTTTTAGTAGTATATATTTTAATTGTCCATAGTGGTTTCTTTTTTTCTGGAACAACTAACAAGGAACAAATAGCAATAATTACCTTTATAGAGAGGAATTAGGGAGAGGAGCAAACCACTGATTGATTGATTGACTGATTAACTGACTGCAGTACAGGGGATTGAACCCAGTGGTGCTTTACCACTGTGCTACATTCCCAGTTCTTTTTATTTTTCTATTATTTATTTATTTTTAAACTTGAGACAGGGTCTCACTAGGTCATCAAGGCTGCCTCAAATCTGTGATTCTCCTGCCTTGCGCTCCCAAGTTGCTGGGATTACAGGCCTGCAACATCATGTCTGCCATAAAAGGGAATCAGCATTTTGCCTTTTTATTTTTGTTTTTGGGGTACTGGGGAATCAAACCTAGGGTCTTACGTACGCTCTAAACAAGCACTCTACCACTGAACTATATCCGCCACTTTTTATTTTATACCATCTTATATTCTTGGCATTTTTTTAGTACTGTATTTATATGACTTTTTATAAAAATGTCAAGATGGGTAACAACACTGTGGTTCTTTTTTCATAATCCCTGTATTAAAAAAAAAAAAAATGTTACTGCTAAAATGGAAATCAGCAGCAACGAAGGAAGAACATGTCAACGAAATGACTGAGCTTCCTGCTCTCCTCCCAGGAAGACCATTCCTCCCATGAGAATGCTAGGAGGTTGTCACTGACCAATTGCAAATCATAACCATACAGCTCTGAATTTGTACTGGTGTCGTGGGTAACCATTAAAGCTTCCCTGTGGCTTATTAGAAAAGTAACATGTGGCAAGAGCATTTCTGATTAGTGATCACTGTAGAAATGCCTTAAGAGGCTGCTCTTTGTAAGTTTTCTTCCAGTTGAATTACACGCCTTTCCCTCTGAGTCCAAAGCTGTTTGTCTACACACAAGGGGAGGGGGACACTTCATTTCAAACTATGGGAAAGACACCACGAACAAAAAGCACTGTGTTAAAGGCACACAGACATGCTGGCACAAAAGGACAGTTTAGTGGGTTGTTAGTTACAGAAGCTCTCTCCTAATCCTGGGAGAGATTCTAGGTCTCATTTAAAAAAAAAAAAAATATCCTTCAGAAGAGAAATACTTCTCCAACCTGCACATTTCCCAGTAAAGTACAAAAATGCTTCTTATTATTCAGGTCTGGCTCATCTCTTTTGCTTAGGTTTCAATTCCACAGCCACAGAGAAAAGGCTGACCCAGGACACAGCAGCACATCCATTATTATTGCAGGTGCTCCCTGAGCTGTTCCATTTTTTGTTTAAATAAACTAAACACAATTCCACTGGAACACAGACGTTAAGGTGTATTTAAATATTCTGGGATAATTTGTTTGTCCTACAATATCAGGCACCACCAAATGCAGGGCAAAGAGGATGCTGTAAATGGAAGAAGGTTCCAGAAATGCATGCAAAGTCCTGATCTTGCAACAACAGAAACAAACTCAGGCTTCAAGGAGTCCAAAGTGTCAGGGGGAAGAGGTGAGTTAAAATATAAAATTACAACTAGCCAAACAATATATCATAATATAAAATTGTTTAAAAGCAGAACATTCTTCTACACTTCATTTCAATTCTGCATTATCTTCATTTTTAAAGTCTTCTGAACCAGAAAATGACATAATTTATTTGATTTGAGGATGTTTATTTGATATCAATGTTAAATCGAGTCACTCAAGAACCAAAGTTGGAACTTCACACATCAGAGAGCCGGCCCAGCTGGTGCTGGACAAAACAGTTCCTACTGCTTCACATTTCAGATCCCATGTCATTCCAACAGCACTACCCAGGAGCCCTGGTGTGTAGTCATTTAAGAGATTACTAACCAAAAGCCTCAGGCTGCATTTTAAAGCAATGTTTTTCACAACAAAATTCCACCAGAATGAACATGGCTGAATAATGAGATTCCCATGTCTGACTTGGCAAATTAAAGACTGTGACAGGGAAGCCAGGGAAACAATGTACTGGATATTTCACAATGTGGTTGTCTGCCCCGTTTAAACCTCACCTGGAAAGAGAAGACAGGGCAAAGGGGACATGCGGTAAAGACACTCACATCCTCCTCCTGGAGACAGTCAACTGTTCTGTTCTAGTGTAGCCTCAAGGCAGAGGGAGGGAGATGCTGCCATCTAGAGATACCTAGGGATATCAACTTTGATATCAATGCAGCCAACATTAAAGGACTGGTAGGGTGGAAAGGAAGGACTCCAAAGTCAAGGGAAATAGACACGGGAGAGTCTGTTCTTCAAGGAATCAGGTCTGTGCCTTGGTTTGAGAAGAGGGCAAGGAGAGGAAAAATTCCCAAGAGTGTAAGAATGCAAAGTCCCCTGTGAGGGGAAACTGGAAACTGGGGAAACGGAATTAGAAGAGTGAAAGGGAAGAAACCAAATAAAAGATTTTTTTTTTTTTTTTTTTTTTTTTTTTTTTTTAATGAAGGAAAGACAAGAGGATGGGTAGCCACGGTGCAACAGGTCACTGGGGACAAGAGGTTAGACCTCTGGAAACCCTCAGACCTCCAGAGTTATGAACTACAGAAAAGGAAAATGAGGTTAGAGAGAAAGCCAAAGGGAGGAATTAAAATCAGATAGACAAGAAAATAAAAGGGATATGAAACTCAGTCCAAGACTGACACCCTGGGGAAAACAAGAGCTGTAAGTAATGAAAAATGCACATTTCCTACCCCAAGTTACCGAGATGCACAAGAAGATAAGAGGACTATGTTAGGAGAAAAGACTTCGAGAATGGTTGAATACTATGCATGACTGAAGAAAATTTCCCAAACTTTCTACTAGAATTTATTTTCTCACAATAGAAATGAGTTAAACTTCACTTATTAAAATACAAAATGATGCAGATGTTACCTAATCCTGAAGTTCCTAAGTGATAACTAGATCTAAGATCCCAACATAGGATGCTAAATTAAGTTCTACCTGATCAAAGACATGATTTTATTAGCTGTGATCGCAGATTCCAAGTCTTTCCCTCTTCACTGAAAGCTTTCAGCACTGTCGGGGCGCAGATGATGGCCATAATTCAAATGCAAGTTGGTGACAACTGTCAGCCTGGTGGGACAGGTTATAAGCTTCTGATTTTATTGAGGACTCTTGTCACCAGCAACTTCAGCTGCATCTAGTTAATTTCATATCAGATGCAGATTTGTTTAAAATGCCAGACAAGTGGGGGCCATTCAATCCTGTCCAAGCCTCTCCCTGCTCTGACAGGAGAGGAATCCAAGAGTTGTCAGACATGATGGATGAGGGGAATTACTCCTGGTGTGTGTCAGGGCCCCTCCCCCTCAAAGCACATCACTCTCATCAGCACGAGAGGCAGAGGATGTTCTATAACTCAGGATGGAGGCAGTTTGGGAAAACAGCTTGTCCCAGAAAAGTGGTGCACAGTCAATAACTTCTCACTTCTTTGGTTGGCTCTTATGATACTGTCAGCAAGAAATTAGTTTCCAGAGCAGAGACCATTCTAGAGCTATTGCAGCAGTTGGTGGCATTTCCAAGCTCACAACTATAAGCTACAAGGAAGTCTGATCTCTCCCTTCATCAAATCAAGACAAGTAGCCCTTGAGATTGGCAAAAGAGGTGAATTTCTGCAGGCAGTGGGTGGCTGGCCACACAGTCCCAGCTCTTGCTCTGAAAATATCCCCAGCCTATGGAGACCTGCTCCCACCTGATCCAAGTTGTCAGGCAGTAGTAATCAGTGAATCCTGTTCCTGGGATTAGCAAATCCAGAGTTCTGTTCTGTCAAAAAAACTCCAGGAGAACTAGCCACATTAGCACCCCAGTGTAGGAGTGCACAGTGTAGGAGGTGAACACAGAAACCAGACAAGGGGAGAAGTAAGTCTTCCCACTGACAGCCCAAAGGACTCTGGTTTTATAAAAGTAGCTGCTCTTTAATATTTTCTCAAGGGGTGTCCTTTTTCTCAAGACTTTCAAAGAAAATAAAGATGTTACTTACAGAGAAAGAGAAATGTTAAAATAGTGGGTGGGGGTGGTGAAAGGGAAAAATCTTTTAAATGTAACTGGAAATAAATTTTACTAGGAGTCATGAGGCTTCCCTACCTATTCTATTAGATGACAAACATAACATAAAACTTCAGGAATCATATTTTTTTTATATAAACAGAGGAAGACAATCAAATCAAAGGAACAGAACAGAGTTAAGAGACAGACCTCTAACCTACTTGGTGATATTTTATTATATAACTATTATATATTGCATAATACTTCTTGTATAGGATAGTATATAGGTTAGGAATAAAAAGAGTTTGTTCAGTAATGGTGCTGGGATAACTGGGTGACTGCTTGGAGAAACAATAAAAAGGAAAATTGCTCTTATACTGCTTAACAAAAATAAGCCCTAGATAGAGATTTAAACATTAAACATTACATCATAAAGACATCAGAGGAAAATATGAGATAGTATTGTTAGACTCTAAGAAGAAAAAATACCTTTCTAAGCATGACATGAAATCCAGAAAGCCATTCAATATTAACAAGACAACCCTCCAGCAAAAGTAATCCAGAGGGAAAAAAAGGCGAGAAGATGCCACCAAACAAGAGTAAGAATGAAAAGGACTCAGAACTGAAGATGCCACACAGAGCTGAGAGTTTTGAAAATTATTAATAATTGAATTTCCACAAAATCACAAAATACCCAACTAAGAAGAAATGTAAACATCTTAATAGCCTTACTAGCAATAAAAATTTGAATCAGTCAAAAATTCCCCTACAAAGAAAATATCAAGTTCAGATGGCCTATATAGGCAACGTTTAGAAGAGTCAAGAAAGAGATCAATCTGTTCTTTCGCAAACTCTTCCAGAAAAGAGGAAACATTCCCCCAGGTAGAGAAAATTATGGTTTAGTAAATAGTCACACCTGTCCACTGAACATCCACAGTGGGTATTCACTTCCCACCTCACTGATGCCTGACTCTGCCATGGTGCTAGCTGTGGCCAATGGACAGAAGTGACAGTTGTCAGTTCAAATCTTATCCTTAAGAAGTCGTATTCATGCTTATCACTCTGGGGTGGTCCAGCTCCAGGGTGAGAAGGACATCACAGATGAGTGCTGCCCTTCAGCGTGAGTCCCAGAGGGAGGCACAACCTTCAGGCATGAACCTGACCTGCAGAGTTGAGTGGAAGCCACCCCAGTCCATAGCTAAGTCACTCCAGCCAACCCACACACCCAAAGCAAGAAGTAAACACTTAGGAGTTATGCCCCGAGAAACTGTGATTCATTTTACAGCATCACTGCCAAAAGAGCTGGCTGGCATACACTCCTAATTTATTTTGTTCAGCTTACCTATCTTAATATTCAACCAGACAAAAATAGTACAATAAAGGAAAATTATGAGCTAATACCACTTAGGAATGCAGATGGAAAAATCTTTTTTTAAAAAAAAGTTTTAGTGAACTGAATGGAGACATGTATTTTTTAAAGCAATTTATCATGACCAAGTATTTTTCTCAAAAAATGTAAGATTAATGACCGTCACCACATGTAAAAAAAGCATTTTTTAAAAATCTAGGCAAACAAGAAAAGGCACATTCTTCACCTGATACAGAACTTAAAAATTTTTAAAAAAACCCACATCATTTATCATACTTAATATGAAATGTGTGAAGTATCCTCTTTAGGATGAAGAGAAAGTTAAGGATGTATGTTATTACTACTCCTATTCGAAGTCCTGGTGGATAAAAATGAAATGAAACTAAAAGGTTGGAAAAGTAAAAATTAAAGCTGTTATTTTTTTGTAGGTCTTCATTATCTATAACTCCCCTCCAAATCTCCTCTCCAAAATTACCAAGCTTTATTAAATTAAAAGGTAATATCCAAAAGCCAACTGAATTCCTATATATTAGCAAACTTGTAGGAATGTTGGTTATTAAAGGATATTATTTGAAGTCCCTAAGAATAAATCTAATGGTATACAAATTCTTTCTATAAAAAATAAAACCTTATTGAAAAACATTAAAGAAGTCCTAAGTTAATAGGGCAATATACCATGTTCTAGAATAGTAAAACTCAACATCATAAAAATGTCAATTTCCCCAAATTGATCTACGGATTTAATGTAATTTTAATCAAAATTTCAATCAACTTGCAGAATTTCACGAGCAAATTTATACGAAAGATAAATGGGCCCAAAAGAGCCACCACTCTTGAAGAACGACAATGACATAAGGGAACTTTCTTGACCAGTTATTAAGACTGGTGATGAAATTACAGTAATTAAGAAAGTGTGATGTGGGCACAGGGACAGGCAGATGGGCCAATTAAAGAATAAAGCCCCCAGAAACAGAATCACATCTACAGAAAAGTGTACAAAGAAATACTTGGCAGTTTGCTCTTATATGAATTGTGTCCTTTAATTGTTCCAGTGTGTTCTCAGGATTCCTCATTCCCACTTATTAATGGAGCCAAGAGGACTCCGTGAGGTGAAGTAACAACTGCCCAGAATTAGATCCAAGAAAGGTCATTACTAGAATTCAGTCCTAAGTTTACCAACCTTGAACACACCGGTCTTTTTCAACATCTGCTATGTTTTGAGGAACAGTTAGTAAATAAAGCAAGACATAGGGCCTGTGTGCTAAGGATGACAGACAGTAGCCACCCAAACATTCAATAAAGATCTCAGTAGAACACCAGGCAGAACCCAATACATGCAAGCAGAACAACACAATGACTACTGTAAGGGAGGTCAAGGAAAAGACTGCTCCTCGGAGAACATCACTATGGAGTCACACCCTGAGCCCACTTAACTGAGAAGGGTATACTGCGTATCCCAGAGAGTTAGTCATGGCACCAAAAGTGTCAGGCTGATTCAGGTGGGTCACAACTGGAAAGAAAACAATACTCAACATACTTAATTAGAAGATGAACATTCTCAATAGAAATATAAATTATACTCAAAACCTTTAAAAAACTACAGAGACCAAAATTCTGTTTCCGTGCAGACATGGTCCACAAATCATCAGGTAAAGCCATATTTGCCCTCTACATATGCAAGAAATGGAGAGGATTTAAAGTCAACAACAGAAATGCTATTTTTTAAAGAACTATAACAGAGGGTAAATTAAGAACACCGTGTCCCATAAAGTTTGTTTCCAAAGAGCCATAACTCTCTGGTTGTGCTCTCAAATACTTAGTTTAGTTATGTGAAATTCCTATTAAAATGTTTTATGTTCTCAGCTCACTTAATAGCTTGATTTTTCTAGTAGTTTGTTTATGCCTAGCTTCCATGAATACAGAGAGAATCATGCTTTAAATAAAAATGAAATACAAGAAAAATGGCATTTTAAAGAATGGGAATCAAATTAAAATCTAAATTGCAAATCATCTAACATGTATAAAAAAGCTAAATTAGAATGGCAAAAAGTGCTGAAAGGGAATATATTTTTAAGGGTCATAAACCAAACGATAATATTAATTGCAATAAGAAGGCTTATTTAAATGAAAAGCCCAAAACTAAGGATTTCATAAGCAATGGTCCTAATTTATATGCTTAACATGCTAACATTTGTTACTTTCTCTTACATAGCTAACCAATTAGGGCATATTTCTAAAGAGCCAATTTTATTTTCTGGCAATTATTTGTTATCTTAGCTATAATTCTGCAGCTTTTCAAGCAACAAATGAATGTCTTACATCTGGAGAAGAAAACAGAAAAAGTGGTGGTATAATGTTTGAATACATGCAATTACTGGTATGTTACATTCTAATTAACATAATTAGCCTCAAAAACATTCCCACAATGACTGTCAACACTTGGGTCAATTTTGTGACGGTTAATGACACGTGTAACAAAGATCTGCTATTCTTTCTGATTTAAAAAAAATAAACCTTTTCAAAAAGGAAAAAAGAGTCAGCCTCACTGAATATTCAAAACTCTTTTTAATCAATAAAGCTATACTTTGGAAGATTTAGAAGGTGACCCCATAGCTTATTTCAGAGGTTTACAAATTGAGGTATGGGTACCACAATAATATACTTAACTGAAGTTTAGGGGGAAAATATTAGAACTTCAGTTTCCATTTTTTAATCTTTTTTTTGTTGTTGTCATTGGTTTTAGAGCATTTTGTAAGTTGATTCTCAAGCAGAAACACAGCTGATAAGCACCGATGCTGATGTGGTTAAAATACTTCCTCCTTGGTGGTCAAACAGCTATACCCTCAAACACTCCAAGGGAACTCTATCTCCCCCATCCCTTACCCCAGAACTCCCCAGACATGGCAACTAAATGGTTAACACTTAGCAAACTCCATTGCCTCTAAGTTCTTGCTGAAACCCTACAGTAAATGCCCTCCCTGGTGGTTTTCTAGTGGAGATTCACAGGTGTGTTAAAATAATTTTTAAACCACCTGCCTGTACATAAAAATCATTTTGAAATACATTCATATATTAGGGATATATACTCAAAAATGCTTTGTTGATAGAGTGAGCCAGCAAAAATGTTAGAGGCCCCAGGCATCCTCCGTGTTATATCTGGGTAAGCAACAGCAAAATTTGGAAAGCTGGGGGGAAAAAAAAAACCCAGAAATATTAGCAACATTTTCTGTAAAAATTATTTTAATAAAGATCCAAATATACAGGGAGTGTGGTAAGTGGTGTGCAATATGTCAGTGCAAAAGAAAGACTTCTGTACAAGTCATATTTTTGATACAAAAAGAAGATTCACAAAGACTGGGACCCTGGGAAGTCTTTTCTGTCATCCAATGGGAAGGAGAATGAAGTTGGGTTTCTTTCTTTTATTAATCCTGGTCACCTTTTTATTTTCTTAATGGCTTCATCCCTTACCCATGTTAAAAATGTCCTATTATCCTTTCTGATTTCAAGCAAGTTTTGCACCTTATAAATTATCCTGTGGAAAACATGATACCCCAGCAGTCATCTAAATCACAGAGAAGCTGATTTTACAATGCCAACTCTGTCACTTCTTTAAACCATAAACTTCAGATATACATTTAATAAAACCTAGCTTCCCTGACTTTGTAAATTAAATCCTCTTATCCAAGATGATAATAAATAACAGTTAAAATGTATTGTGCTCTTCTTATGCTTCCAAGAAGACAACATTGCATGTATGACCTCGCTTGACTCCAGCAACCACCACACACAATAGGTATTATTAATATTCCCATTGGTCAGAGGTGCCACAAGGTTACACTTCTTGGTCAAGGTCATGAATCTAGCAAGTGATACAGTCAAGATTCCAACCCAGGAGTCAGACTCAGGAGCTCATGCTCTTAACCTACTCTAAACTGCCTACAGTAATTAAATTCTAAATCAAATGCTTTTAAAAACGATCACAATTTAGATAAGGGCCACTGTAGAGCATGATCTCTCCCGGCAAGGGGAACAGCGTGGCCCAAATTCTGTTCTATCATAAAATTCCCCAGTTCCAGGATTCACTTTCAAAAGCAAGACTCTCAAAAGTCAATTAAAACATATACAGGTGCGGTGGGCACAGACAAGTGCTAAGTCCATGATACTTTATCTACTGTAATTTCTAGAGCCCCTCAACAAAGTGTCCTAGACTCACACCTTCAACAACTAAATTCATTTTCCTGTCTCTTTAGGAAATCAGGACAACTGGGAACAAAGAGGAAAGGGGAGAAGACAAGTTTAGCTGCAGATCCGCACAATTCTAAAGAGCTACAGATGCAGCTTTGGTGGTAGAGCACTTGCCTACCAGGTATACGACCCTGGGTTCAATCTCCAACATGGTCCCTCCCCCCAAAAAAATCAGATATGTACAATTCAAAGGAGGGTAATGGACCTAGGATTGGGGTGAGAATGGGTAAGGTCAGGGAAGAAGCAATACCATGAGCTACAGTGCAGACAGGTACTTACCCAACAGAGGACAATTGCATGGAGAAGTACTTTCTTTTCAGAACAAGGAAGGACTGAAGAGGAATCTGATGTCCCTTGGCAAATGGCAGGTGGTTCACAACAGCCAAAGTTACTCTGCCAAAGTTTATACACATTTAAAAATGAAACCTCTTGACCTTCCATCAAATGAATCTGTCAAGAGAATGAATGTTTTCCACAAAATGGGAAAAAAATAAATTTCTTAAAGTGTAGTTAATTACTGTGTCATTGGAGTTTTGTAAACAGGAGGGACAAAGTGATATATCACTATCACATTATTTATCAGGCAGGCTAAAACTGCTTTTTAAAAAACACTGCGTGTGTGAACAAAAAAATGTCTTAGATTTACATAAACCAATAAGAAATAAACATACCTAGATAAGTACCACATAAGCAAAGAAGGGGCATCTATTATCAAAGAAAAGCAAGTTGGTTTCATGAAATGAAGAAATATTTCATTGTTAAAATTTCTAGACAGACATGATTTCTTGCCAAAAGAATGATAAACAAATACCTATTTTCTTTTTTCTTTTTTCGGTATGGGGGATTGAACCTACGGGCACTTAACCATTGAGCCACATCCCCACACATTTTTTTTATGATTGCATTTTTTATTTGTTCTAATTAGTTATAAATGACAATAGAATGCATTTGTGCACTTTGATAAATCATACATAAATTATAGTTTATTTAGAGACAGGATCTTGCTGAGTTGCTTAGGGCCTCACTAAGTTGCTGAGGCTAGCTCTGAACTTGCGATCCTCCTGCCTCAGCCTCCCAATCCTCTGGGATTACAGGAGTGTGCCACTGTGCCTGGCTGCATACCCATTATCTTGAGGAGATATATAAAACCATGACAAATTAGAGCCCAAATATTACTTTATGAATGCAGAATTCTATGGTGGAAACAATAAGGTAGAATCTTCAATTCTTAAAGACTATTCAGAATACACATCAGCCAGAGAAAAAAATCAAGTTTTAGTGGAAAATCATCTTAGATGGAAAGAAAGGTTCAAAGAAAAATAGGTAAAAGGAAGATGGAAGAAATCAGGGCTCTAAAGAAACAAACTGGCAGAAGAAGCAGGAAGTCTGGAAATGATGATTGTTCCTAACATGAAGTTTTAGCAAAACTTGAGCCAGGGATTTACAACTTTACTGTTACTTGCCCCCTGCTACTCAGCATCTATGGTTTAAAATATTTAAAAGAACCAAGGAATCTGGGACTGGAGACGTAGCTCAGTGTTAGTGCTTGCCTAGCATGTGAAATGTCCTGGGTTCAATCCCCAGCACCACACACTTACACTCAAAAGGAAGCTGATATGCCCTGAACAATAAATGGATTTATCACAAATAGCTAAATTGTGTTTTATATACTATTCCATTCTTCACATAAAGGCAGATTAATACAGCATGAGATCACAAAGAAGTCTTTTCACAACCCAGTAGGCCATTATCAACAATTAGTCAATGAATCTAATAAAAATACAGGCCTATTTCCTTTTGACTAAAATACCTGAAGATATCATGTTTTTCACCTTGGACATTCCTAAATACAAAGGAATCACTTGATTGGGTGATCAAGGGCTCCTATCCACCTCACACAAACACCCATTTAACTAGGAGACATCTGTGTTGGCAGTGGTGTTCCAGGGTTGTGATCAAGTCAGAAATCATTCATCATTGATAACCCAGGAGCTTCTGAGCTTTCATGTGTTGCTTTGTCTTCCTGACTCTGCCAGAAGCGTCCTGTAAGAAGAAACACCATCATCACCTCGACTTTACCACCCACAACCCATTCCACTTGGTACACAGCTCCTCTGTGCACAGAAGCTTGCTTAACTAAGTCCCACTCAGCTTTTAAAACTCAAGTCCAGTTGCAAAGCTTTTCCAGAGACCACAGACCAAGTCATTCTCCTGCTTCCATGAAACTGTCCCTGCTGTAAACCATGCAGTATGTTGTTATCTTCCACCCTGTTCTCTGATTTCTCAGGAGGCTTTTTTTCAACCAGGTTTACAAGCTCCTCAAAAGCAAGACCATGTGTTACATCTTTTCTATAAAGGTTTTAAAACTAGTTGTATAATAGGGATGCCATTAATAGTCAATGAACTGAAAAATGAGCATGGTAGGGAAAACACTGATTCAGAAGCCAACACCAGATTGATGCTTCAGGTGCCAACAAACCAGGAATAATATAATTACCAATACTACCCCCATTGTGCTAGATACAAAAGTGTGCCTAGAGAAACTTGTCTGGAAAGGTATTGAAGTGTGTTGCTCTTCCAGAGCCATAACACTCAGTAATTTCCTAAGAAGTCTATGAAATATAATAATAATTTTTCATTTTTCCAAAAACCGGAAATGTTATATCTTAATACCTTTCCTCCTACACACTACTGTCTAATTACTTTTAGTTTCTTGGTTTCTTCTGCATGGCAGAGTCATATTTGTGAGTAAAAAGGCAAAGGGCAGAAGCTTAAATTTTACCATGGGGGCAAAAGGACACCAAAAAGGACAAGCTGTACCACCCCAGGAGACCCCAAGTGGTACCTGTCCACCACTGCACCAAAGGGCACCTCCATAATGGCTACCATGACTACTTGACACCTTTATCTTAATCATCTCCACACACAACAGAAGCCAATAAAATCCCTGTTAGACTGAGCATTTAACTAGGCTCTGCTCCAGGAAATAGCACACCAGGAGTCTTGGAAAATACTGTAATTTAGAATTAAGACCTCTTCAACCTCCACTAAAAATGAACCATCTTCTAAGTACTAACTACTTAACAGGCACCGTTCTTGATGCTAAGAATAAGAATAAGACATCTGAGGCACAAGCAATTTACCACCCATGGATCATCTCTTTAGTGTGGCAAGTAAGTTGACTGGCACCTGGAGAGGTACAATGCTTGGATAAATGAAAACTAAGCTTTAACACACACACATGTTCACATATGTAGTATTGCTGTTATAAGTTGGCTTTGCTTCCTTTTGTGACGGTAAGCCATGAAAAGACGACATGCATTTCTAGTCTTTAAATCCCATAGAATATGTGCAGACACCATTCACCACACTGACTTCTCAAATGCCCTTGACAATACAAAGTCCACCTGACTGGTCTGTCCAAGCACACCCTCCAGCAGGGGCCCCATCCTTCCCTGGAAATACAACACATATGTGAGATAATGAACACTTTCTCATTGTCACAAAACTAAAAGAACACTAAGACGCTGGAAGTTTGATGTCACTACTCTGGGAGGAATTTCATCATCTGAGAAAAAAAAAATCTCTCTCCAAAATCCACAGTTCTTCATTCATTCGTAGATTGACTCACAATGTCCTTTTTTTATTGTTTGCTAATTATCCTCTGAGCACACGGGCATGTTTAGCTAAGGACGCGCACTTAAAGTATCTCTTCATAGAGGCAAGTAGTTGGATTATGGTGAGAATTTTATAGTACACTTTTAAGCTGATCTTTGATTTACAGACTCATGTTAAACCAGCTACTCCATGGATGGGCCCAGGTGAGCCTATAATGAGATTTATCTTCATGGATTAGGCCTGACCTATAATAATCTGCTCAGGGCTCCCTACTGCTATTTCAGCACTGAGTTATGAAAATTCATCCCTTCACTATAAACAGAACCTAGCTCAGAGGGTAATAACTATGAGATGTATTACTCCTGGAATACAAGCACTCCTGAGACTCTGATTATAATGTCCACAGCTGAAGGCACTATTTCACAATTGAGATTACTACTTTCCAGATGAAAAAAATTCTGAACTGTGGAATAATGCCTTCAGCAACACACACTGTAATCACACTTAGCAGTTCCTTTATCCCAAGAGCAATACAGGTTACCAACAGTTGGTATGGTAAGCTGATTTAGGGAATGGAAGGTAGACAGTATAAGAGGAAGCACAGATAACCCTAATTTCATATTTTTCATTGCCTTATCTGCTGGCTTCAGTGTAGGAGTTCAACATGTCAAGTAACTATATCAACTTCATTAAAGCATAGATTTCAAAGAGTAATTATTTTTCAACAAAGAAACCAGAAAAGTTTTTATGTTATTTTTGAAGATAATATTAACTGCTGGATCAAGTGCAGTGAGCTGCACTTTCCTAGTAATTAGAAGTATGAATTTGAACAGCATTCATAGGAGCAATTTAGCAAAAGCTGTGGAAAACTTCAACAATGCTTATATTTTTTGTCCCACTAATCCCACTGTAAAAATCTACCCTAACTAATTAATAATTAGAGGTGAACAAGAACTTTTTAAAAGTCTGCTCATCACCATTATTTGCAATAGGAAAAACTTGGAAATAACCTAAAGAGAGAAATAGCTTAATAAATTATGATAAACCTATGCACTGGAATATTATGCAGCCTTTAAATTGAGTCATAATGGCCATGGAGAAATGCAAATTCATAGATATATTCTGTAACTTTTGTTAAGCAATTTATCCAAGGGCATTCAACTGTTCCTACATCAATATTTAACAGACACTCTCTTGGAGTCAACTAATTGGACTTCAGAACAGGTTTTTGTTTTTGAGCTATAAGGCTAATGAAGTATTGATATAATATTAAATGACTGCAAATAAAGTCTGTGCCCTAAATAAATGCTGACATTATGTCTCCACATTCTGAATGAATTAAAAAGGAAAAATACACTTTTGCATATGTTTAGTGAATTTTCCCTGACTCCTCATAATGCATTTTTGCAAATGGAAAAGATGAATATTCATCAAGGCTCTTTGAATATATTACAGTTTAAATAGTTTGGTTTTAATATTTATAGTACATCATGAAATATAATTTTTCCATTAAAAGAAATGGATACAATGTCAAATGACAGCCACTGAAGAAAAAGACTATTATAACACTTAACCTAATATTTAAAAATTGAAAAACTATTTCAAAGCACCTTGCCTGTTTAAAAAAGTTATGTGTTCCAGTTTGTTCAGTTGGCCAATTTTGAGCAAAGATGGGGGACAAAGGAACAACAAGCAAGACCCTTATCATGCAAGGGAGGACAAAAAGGTTAAATTCCACCCCAAATCCAACCAAATGAGGGGAAAGTGCTTGTTTTCCTCCCCTCTGATAATACCATGCGAGCTAAGCCCACCTCACAACCTCCAAGAAACATTTCCAGCCAACCCCAGGGACACTGATGATTGCACTTCCCAAGTGACAGGCATGGTATAAAGTGCTGCATGGTTGTCGTGACCGTATTAACAACGTAGCACCAACTGTCATAGCCTTATGACCCTCTTTATGGGTTATAAGGCTATGATAACCATGAGCTCCTTTCACAGATGGATAAACAGAGGCCACACAATTAGCCCTAACTGAGACTAACAAATGGTAGAATCTGGAGTTGATCTCCAGCAGCCCATGCTCTTAACCACTCTTCTTTCTCCCCTCACTCTCGCTTTCCAACCAATTACTTTAGCTTAATTCCTAAATATAATTTCCATAGTTAGCATCTCCCTAGCTTGAAGAACAGCTTCTCAGTTAACCTATATAACATAAACCAAAAAATATTTATCACAGATTAAAAACAAAAAGTAAATAAATAGACCAGAACCAGTTTCAGGGCACTGGAAATTACAAAAAAGAAATACATTTATTTATACATTTATCAAGTTCAATGAGCACCTACCATGTACCATACATTATTCCAGGTACATTAGAAATAACTGGGAAAATAGAAAAAATAGCTCTTCCTCATGAAACTTACAAAGTAGTAAGAGATATATAGTCCATCTTTCTTAACCAAGGATTCTGCATCCTTGAATTCAACCAAACACAGAGAAAAGATATTTGAAAAAATTATAACCATACTGCACATGTACACTCCTTTTCCCTAAACTATAGTGAGTAATAACTATTTACCTAGAATTTACATTGCTTTTAGGTACTGTCATTAATGCAGAGCTGCTTTAAGAACATGGGAGCATCGCATAGGCTACATGCGACTACTAGTACATTTTATACAAGGGACTTCAGCATACTCCAATCTTAGTATTCAAATGGGTATCCAAGGAACCAGTCCTGCATGGACACTGAGGGATGACTATAAATAAAATAAGCAAATGACATGGGTATATTTGAAGGTGGCATGAAGAAAAATGAGGGAATGGAATGTGTAGCAAGCAATATAAAGAACAGTTTCAAACACATGGTCAAGGAAGACCCCAGTGAGCTAGAACATGGATGTGACTTTCACACAAATGAAACATATGAGGCACATTATTCAAATCAAACCAAACTGGAGAAAAATACTGGAAACTAATTTTCACAGTCTTTCTGCCATCCATTACTTCAAAGCACAAAAGTGGTGAATATTTCTTATGATGGCCACATATACCATTTCTAAGCTCCAGTCATCAGAGTTTACAACTTTATTTTCCTACCAAGAAATAAGTTGCCACTGGTCCTGCTTTTGCCTCCTAAAATTTCCATCTTTCTTGCCAGAAAGCAGCATCTGTACAAATCCCACCGCTTCTGACGACTATGACTTCTTTGATAAACTACCTATGTGTGTGGGGAGGGACAGAAAGATGGAGGAAGCAAATGGGAAAATGGGTTTTCCTCTCTTCAGATTAATGTATATGAAGTATACATCTGACACTTCATCAGCACTCCCGGCTGGTGTCCCAGCAGGCGGACACTGGCTGAGCATGTATTCTGCCAGCTACCAGGCTACTTAGGATGAATTGGCAACACGCCATTTATCTGAAATGCCCAATGTGTCTGGAAGAGGGAACACAACTAGATTTAGCACTGCCAAGGAAAACTAGATACTTCAGGCTAGGAATTAATCTCCTCCTTGAGAAGGTAGTTAGCATTACCTTCAAGTTTGCCTATGGCATTTAAATCACTATAGGTCATGCATTTACTAAAATTCATATGTACCAAACCACAAGGCCTTCATTTATATCTTACTAACATATTAATACCTATCAGGTGGAGGGTCTACACTTTTCTCAAATGTTGTTGTAGTGGAGCATGGAATCCTGTTATACCAAGAATAATGCTGTCCCCTGGACATAAACCATTTTGATCCCTTATTTTTCTAATTCTTTCACACTTGAACATGCATATTGCTCCAACTTACTCAATAAATTGACAAAATATTTAAACCAATGTGACTCTAATCATGATTGCTTAAAAGCAGATTAATGAAACTTCCTTGAATATGGCCAATGATAAGCTCTTCACAATTTCATTGACATTTTTTTTTTTTTTTTTTTTTGAGCAGTAGATGTGGAATTAAATCACATGAACTTTAAGGCTAATGGTACTTGTAAGATGCACACTGAAAAGCAAACCAGAGAGGTTTAAATGGATGGTCTTACCAGGTCACCCATTAAGGCACAGAGTCACACCACTATTCTCTCCTTGCAACTAAAGGAGTGTGTCACTTTTCTAGGAGTAATTATTTATTTCTTCAACATTATTTATGAATGTCTTCTATATACAAAGCATTGTGCTAAGAGCAGTGAGGAATAGAAAAATCAGTCAGGTTAGAATTCTGCCCTCCAGGAGCTTACAGTCTAGCAGGGCCATATCAATCAGACACTCAAAGAACCAAAAGGTGTACCCATGATAAATGCTAAGGGAATTGGGGAGAAGATGACTTACAGTTCTAAGATGGGGCTGCTGTGTAGGAAAGGTGGCCAGGAGGACAGGATCAGTCAGTGGGGTATGCTCTACTGTGCAATGTACCTCCACAAACTTCAGCTTCCTTGTAAACCAAAGTGAAGAGGAGAAGAACAAAACAAGAGTTCTAATATATGTCAGTCTCCACCTCTTCAGCATCATTTTTCTAGCAAATCTGTTAGTTGTAATCTGCAGACATAATTTAGACGTAATTCAAACATTTTAGAAATATGAGTAGATAAAACTTTAATATCCTTTTAGCTATGTGGTCCTACCACGGATCCTAACAGCAAAAAAAGACTATTAATTTGTTCCTGAGAGACATATTTAAACATCACAGTGACACACTGAAACATCACAGCAGAAGACAAGGAAATCAAGATGGTGCTCAGCTGGGCAGCTCTCCTCTGGCTGCTGCTGCCCTTATGTAACAGAAGGTGGGGGATGAAGAGTTTTCCATAGACTACAGTTAGGAATTAAAGAATCCTCTGAAGGGAAAGATATGATGAGGGTTAAATGTTCAATCTTCACTATCTTTCAGTAAATCCAATTATATTCTGGCTTCTGTGCCCAGATTTACCCATAACATGATAATAACAGACATATTAATATTCCTAGTTTGGACTTGTTACATGCCTGTCAACTATAACAGTTGTTCTATATGATATCTCAGCATTTTCTCCAGTTGATCATAAGCAAACACTATAAACATAAAACTTGCAGGTATATCAGCTAATAATTTAAGTCATTCTTTAATAACAAAGTCATCTGACAAATTTCAAGCAATGCTCTTCTCATGCTTTCTATTAGTAGTTGTTATTTTGGTATCCTATTCCCAAATAGGGTAGGTGGCCTGACACGCATTTTAACAATGATTAAATCAGCATCTGTATCTGGATATGTGACTACCACTATTAGGTAATAAGATACAATACATGGTGACAGTGTTGTTTTAATCAGGATGATTTACTTGGCAATAAGCTTAAAAGGTTACTATTTGTGTGTTAAGCATAGTATTACAGTGGCTGAAAAACACTTTCGTCAAAAAAGGCATGAATTGTAAGGTATTTTCCTCTTAAAAAAGTAAATTCTTACAGTCAAATAAGCTTTTAACAAAATTCCCCAAGGAGAAAAAGTCACTTTGGACAGGGGGATGGGATGGTGGAAAATGCCATCTATCACTGCTTTAAGTGTGTCTTTAAAAATAAGTCCCAAGGTTAGGGATATAGCTCAATGGTACAGTGATTGCCTAGCATGTGCCAAGTCCTGGCTTCAATCCCCAGTACCATGGAAGGAAAAAAAAAGGTCCCATCAGGAAAAAGATGACTTTTTGCTTAAGGATAATTGTTAATTTTGAAGTCACAAGATATCCTAAAAGAAACATTTCTCTGGAGATAATTATTCCATAATTCAGAGCCTTAATTATTCTAAAAGTAAAATCAGGGAATTTCAGAGTTGAAAGGGACTTCATAGTTTAATACATCTTTTCATCTTGCTGTTGCAGATGAGGTGATAAAATTTGAGAAACTAAGTGATCTGCCTACATTTATACAATTACTTAATGGAAAAAGCAGCACTAGAGGCTGGACCACAACCAAATCTCAGAGCTGGGTGTTGTAGCACACATCTGTAATCCCAGCAGCTCGGGAGGCTGAGGCAGGAGGATTGCAAGTTCAAAGCCAGCCTCAGTAACTTAATGAAGCCCTAAGCAATTTATCAAGACTCTGACACAAAATAAAAAATAAAGAGGGGCTGGGAATGTGGCTCAGTGGTTAAGTGTCCCTGAGTTTAATCCCTGGTACAAAAAAAAACAAAAAAAAAAAACACTAAATCAAATCTTAGTACATTATTGTAAGATTCTCAAATACCCAGTATAATTTAGTATCAATAAATTTAAAAAGACATGTTATTTACAGTAACACACATTACATATTTATTGTAAAATACATATTATTTACAATAATAAAAATCAGCAAAAGATGTTTAAAACTCTATTTTCATGCCATACAACTCTACCACCAATGTAAAGACTAACTTGCACAGATTTCTAAGCTGAGTGGAAGTTTCAGATAGAGAAGCAAGATGACCACTAACAACAAAACTAATAGGCAGGGGAAGGAAAAATAATAGAACAAGACAAACATCATTACCCTATGTACATGTATGATTACACAAATGGTGTGACACTACTTTGTGTACAACCAGAGAAATGAAAGTTGTACCCCATTTGTGTACAATGAATCAAAATAATCATAATAAATATTTTTTAAAAGAAAAAAATTTTAATAAGCATTATGTTTAAAAATAAAGGTCTTCTTGGAGAAGAAAAGGAAAGTTCAAGTTCATGTTGCTAACAAATATGCAAATATTTATTCCATGTGCCAACTGGTAAATATGGAGAGTGCTGGTATGCAAAAAGCCAACTTTATTCTTCCCCCCAGTGCTGAGGTTGGAATGTAAGTTAGGCAAGTACTTTATCGCTGAGCTACACTCCTAGCCCACACCATTTTATAGCATCCTAGAAAAGAATGATCCTAGCAAGAATCACTAACAGATGGTAAATGTAGGGGAAA
The DNA here is from genome assembly GCF_902686455.1 of Sciurus vulgaris. Taxonomy (NCBI): domain Eukaryota; kingdom Metazoa; phylum Chordata; class Mammalia; order Rodentia; family Sciuridae; genus Sciurus; species Sciurus vulgaris. Next base: position 116,937,979 of record NC_136466.1, read on the forward strand.
TATTTTATGAGAAGCATGTTTGCATGCCTTGAGAGTATCTCCCCACAGATTGCTTATAGATTATGAGGGGAAAAAGACATAACTACAGTGGAAAAATTGAGCAACACCTTGACTAAATGATCAAAATTAACATCATAGTGAGGGGCAGATGGACATCACGCCCTGAGGACACATCACCAGTGCCTGATTCTGGTCTGAAATGCTAAAACCTGAATCTCGCCATGGGAAACAACAGAGAAATGTAATATGAGGACTGTTCCTTTAAAAGAAATTCTACAAAAATGTCTATGTCAGAAAAGACAAAGGGCTGGGGTTGGAGCTCAGTGGTAGAGCGCTTGCCTAGCATGTGTGAGGTGCTGAGTTCGATCCTCAGCACCACATAATAATAAATGAATAAATAAATACAGGTTAAAAAATGTTTTCAACGACTTTAAAAAAGAAAGAAAGAAAAGACAAAGGATATGGAAACATTCCAGACTAAAGGACACTTAAGAGATAGGTAATTAAATACAACACATAACCACAAGTTGGATCCTACACTGGAGGAGGTAAAATGCTATAACAGACATGACTGAGTCAATTGATTAAACTGAAATAAAGATGGCTGAGTAGATAATAGGTTTGTGTTGGCCACAAATTTACTCAAGTTGGTAACTGTGATAACAAAGAGATGTGATATAGAGACCAAAAATAAAATAGTCCAAAAATATCTGAATGTGCATGTACACATGTACATACATACATAGATACATATTTACATACACAGAGAAAACATGACAAAGCAAACTGAGCAAGAGGTTATTTAATTTAATGTACATTATAGGATAAACCAGAGCTCTGGGTATTTATCTTATCCCTATAATTTTTCTATAAGTTTGAAATTAAGTAAAATTTTGTCAAGGAAAAAAAAAAAGGCCACAAACACTTCCATGTCTTCGGGAGTAGGGTGGCAAACGGGGGCAAATGGAAATACTCCGTAAGTGAAGGACGGCGGCAAAAATTAACATGCTGAAAGCAAGGTAATTCACATCGCCAAATCTGTGCATAGTGCCACATGTGTGTAAGTTTCTACCAAATTAAACTCAATAAACGTAAGTAGACCAGAGGCAGGAGGCGGGATGGAGCACCCCGACCCGCGCACGTGGACACTCACCAGGCTGGCAGTGAGCGAGGGTGCAGACTGTCCCAGGGCCTGGCTGCGCATGCGCACGAGGTTGGACGTCTCTGCCGAGGCTTGCCAGGCCTGGCCGGCCACTGCGTTTGGAAGGAGGTACCGCCCTGTTGGGGTTAAAAAAAAAAAAAAGATATTATAAGTCACAGGCAGACCATAGTAGTTGTGTGACAGTGCTGGGTCTCTTCCTAGCCATCTTCTCTATTCTGCCGTAGTGGGTTAGATTATGTTGTTAAAAAGCAGAGAAAAACTATTTCAAGTCAAGAGATTCACTGTCATGTTCTGACCCCGACTTTCCACAGAGACCCAAGCAAACCTCTTGATCTCCTGCACATGTAGCTTCATCGGTGTAGGATGCAAGTGATGTTTCCTATCTGTGTATTCCACTGGAACATGTTGAGGCTATATGTTAATACAAAAAACATTCCTTGCATCCTGGAAATAAATGTGTGTTTATAAATGTTCTTTAAAAAACTCTAATGCAGAAAGTGATCTAGGAATCAACTAAAAAGGAGTCTACAGCACAGATCATGACCAACAAAAGGAAAGGGTGGAACTCTTTCAAGGTGAAGTGGGGCTGATGCCCCTTTCCCCAGCTCCTCTCTGAAGTGCTGGTGGCCGTCCAACCGTGTCTGCAGCATACATAATGGTAACCATTTGCATAAATCAGGACATCAATGTCAGTCTAGGTTCACTGCACAATTTCCATCAACCTTGAACTCTAATATACACAGTGTATGCTTTTAAAAGTCAAACAGCTGAACCAATTCACACCGTTAGTTCCTTGGTACAGGAACTACACCAACATTCATATGTAAGAAATGAGGTTTTTGACTAGGAAAGTTAGGGGGGCCACAATCATTCACATAGTAATGAAGCTCAGCAAAAACAGTCCCTGTCTGATGTTTTTTCTGCTTTGCTCCAGTACTAGCACATGACTGGCCATCATTTATTGAATGATGACAGGGTGAGTGAGCATTTTCTTCCCAAAAAACATAGGGAAGAAGGTCCAGATTTGTGACAACTCCAGCTTTATTTCAGTACCATTAGTTCCTTCTTTTTCCCTTAAGCATGCACCTAACAAGCACATCCCACTGGTTAATAACTATTATAATCTATTAACCAGTTTACTATCACAGCTATTACTAACTACCAACACTAGCAAAACACAGGAACTGGGAACATCTCCCATCAATTGCTCAGGTTAAGTGATCTAATGATTTACTTAACCCAAGTGCTTTCAGAATTTATATTTTAATTACAGAGGGAAAAATGGCATCTTATTTTGCCAAAATTGATCTTTCATTCTCTTATTACACAGTGAAAGTAAAGGCTCTGGATAAACACTAGACCAGCCTTTGAGATCTTCCCCTGTAGTTGAAGGACATTGGGGAAGGAAGTTAACCAACCTCTCTTGGCCTTGCTTTTTCTCAGGCTCTAAAATGGAGATAATAGAATTGACTATGTAGAATTGTTTAAGATGCTCGTGTAACCAAAACACTAGATACTAGCTATTTAACTTTAATAGTAGCAAAGTGAAAAAAATCTACTCTGGTTGGAATTTTTTTCTTTTCATTCCAAAGTAGAAAATGCACAAATATACAAAGAAAAATATCACCTAGGATCACACCAGAGAAAATGGCTCTGGACATGTCCATGATTTTCCTTCAGACTTTCTTTCTACAACCTACATTTTCTTGCAAAAATAGGATAACATTGATTTTTGTCACCTGCTCCCTGCTATCCACGTGGAAGAGAGTTGACCTTTCCAAGCAAATAAACACAGCAACTATCAATTAATTGGAACATGAACACTGTCATTGAAAACTCAAATATAATTAATTACCCTCTGTGATTCTAATCACAGTCTCAAAGACATTCAGACATACATTTTGAAGGGACTGTTACATTAAAGTCCAGAATTTTTCTTTTTTCCTTGTCTTATTTTGAACTGTGAACTAAAAGCTGGATTAAGAGGGCTTTGGGAAATTTGCCCCCTTTAGGCCCCAAAAGCAGGACATTAATGAGAAAGGGCAGCAAAACCCAATTGAATTTAGGAGAGGGGCATTAATATGACTTGAACAAATAGTTTCTTTAATAACTCTTATCTGAAGGACCTCACTTGTTAAGAATTTGTCAATGTACTCAGAAATCTGAATGCACAGATTGTGGGGGAGGTCCATTCTGGGTCTCTTCCTATGTCTTTCACCTTGGTTTTTGTTTTTTTTGTTTTTTTTTTTGTGTGTGTGTGTGTGTGTGTGTGTGTGTGTGTGTGTGTTTCGGAGAGAGACCCAAAGGGTACAGAAGTTACATAATGTCAAGATTTAAATGATGAAGAATCCTTGCTGGTCTCTCTTCCATTCTGCCCCATATACTTTCTTTACATGAAAACTAAAGGTAGATGCAAAAACATCTGGAGAATCTAGTGTAATTAGGGAAAAATTTAAGGGAAAATATTTTAGTTCACTAAAAAATTGTACAAATTAGCCTTTCCCCCCTCCCCCCTTTTAGTAGTACCTGAAGAATGTAACAAATGTTAAGCTTTGATAAAACTGGCTGGTAGCTACCTGCAGTTATATTAAGTTATTCCCTATTACTTCCTACATATGATATTTTACAATATTACTTTTAATAGTTCTTATCAAAAAATGTGTTCCAGGCTCTCACGTGATAAACTGCCCAGGAACACTTTCCTTCCACACCTAAAATGGCAGTCCCTAAAGCCCAAGTACTGATGGGGACACTCCAAGGGTTCTAGATGGCAAAGTAAGAAGCCAGGGGAGAGGTCTGAGACAGGTAATGGGAAAAGAGGAACCGTGAGGAACCTCCTCCTCATCAGGACCAGCTCCTGGATAATCCTCAGTGCAGGAGAGTCATCTACTAGGATCCTAAGCCCCTGAGACCAGGGGTGGCCCAGCAGGACATCAGCCTCTGGACAGATTTAACCCAGAACAAGCACCCTGAGCACAATGAAGGGACCCAGGCCCAGGCCCACTCTCTCTGGCACTCTGAGTCACATTTTGAATACTTTCATCTTGTTAAATCTCACAGGTTGCTTCAAGATAAGTAAGCACACTGGTACCAAACTGGTAAACTGGTAACAAGATTTGCCTATCTGTGTATTCCACTGGAATGTCTTGTCCTTCTATCTTCTCTGGAATCAAGGTTGAATTTAACATTATCAAGTATGTCTTACTTGTTGCTAGCTCACATGAAAATCTAATCTTGGTAATTAAGACCAAAAGAATGTCTTCAATTCCTTGGTTAGCTTAACAGAGTCTAACCCAAAAGACAAGAGTTTGTCATTCAAAAACAGTTCCAGCCTTAACCAACAGGAGAGAAAGGCCCCTGCCAGTCACAGTAAAAAATAATTGCTCTAGTTCTGGGTGACTTTAGAGTCACTGCTGATTTCCAATTCTGAACCACACAGCTGATTCCATTACTATGTTGCAAACTTCTCCAAGCCTCAGGTTCCTCAGCTGTAAAACCTGTGCAAACTAACATGGTTGCTGGAAAGTCTAAAATAGAACATATATTAGAAAATTAATGCAATAAAATAAGCTTTAAAAATAAAAAGTGCAGCCAGGTGCAGTGGTGCATGCCTGTAATCCCAGTGACTTGGGAGACCAAGGCAGGAGGAGCACAAGTTCAAAGCCAGTCTCAGTAACGGCAAAGTGCTAAGCAACCCAGTGAGACCCCCTTTCTAAATAAAATACCATATAGGGCTGGGGATGTGGCTCAATGGTTGAATGCCCCTGAGTTCAATTCCTGGTACCAAAAAATAAAAATAATGAATAAATAAAAATAAAAAATGCAAAGAACTACCCAACACACATTGGATTACAAAGTGAAGAAAAAATAAAAACTTGTTAAGCCACTGCAAAAAATAAATTAGGAAGCATTTATATACATATACAATTAAATGTTTATAATCCTATAATGGATAACATTTTAGATACTATTTTTTGTACATAGGTTTTGTCCTAAGCAATCATATGAATGTTACAAATTGGAGGGCCTGTTAATACAACACATGGGACATTTCATTCCTGCCTAGACCCCCATTAGTGTTAATAGGAAAAAAGAGGACAACAGATGGATTTAAGGCAGTCATTAGAAGGCACTAACATAGTGCCATAGTTGGTAGTGATTACATCAAACTTTATATAAATTCACTTTCTGATGACTACCAAGAGCCTCTAGAAAGTGTGTTGCTGTTATATTCATGCATCATTTGCTGCCTACAATTTAAGAAAATTAGCATCTGTCAATGGCATTATTCAGCTGCACAGGGTGGAAATTAATGGATAATACCATTTCCAATTTGTCGTATGAGAGGTGAGCTTGTCTAGCAATCTGGTTGCTCTGTTTTAATACCGAATTGAGCTGCTTGTTCCAAATGTAACTTTGATCAGCTCTGTGCTCTTTAGAAACATGTTTCTAAAATCCTGCCATGCTCATTAACATATATTAAATATTTTCTACTGCTATAACTAGAAATTTAGAGGCAACAAAGAGAGGTCTGTTTTGAAGCTGGAATCAGTCTACCAGACTAATATAAGAACCTATAAGATTTCAAACACAGAGGTATGGATTGTTATAACTTTTTACACTGAATATTGTGACTTCACAGAGTGAATAGTATAAATAGATTACTCAGTCTAAATGCTGATTGTGCCTAGATTCTATCTAGGCTATATATGAACTCTCCTTGAATGTGCTTTCCTGTATTTCCATCCTGAATTCCAAGAAACTAGAAGCAGGAACTTCATATGTGCATGCTTTCAGATGAGATACATGCTTTCAAAGCACCCCAAAGGTACAACTACCCTAGGAAATAGGAAAACACCAAGTCAGCAATAACTTTTGCAGAATGGCCATACAAAGAATTAAATATAGCCTCTGGAGATCTACTTTATCATTGGGGAATAATGGCACCTGACCAGATTTGAAAACTTCCATTAAAAAAGCTCCGTGTCACCTAAAGTGCACAGATTGAATAATCAGCTCACCATCTTACATTTGGGGTTATTTCTCCTGGACTATAAGCAGGACATCAAAAAGAAAATAAGACCAACTAACTAAATATAAAAAAATAACTGTTTTGATATGACTTCTGGTGTTCAATAATAAAAGAACTCTGAAAAGGTTTGTTCACTCCTCCTCTAAGGTACCAATCAGGAAAAGAGGGAAGCTAAGGTAGCAATGCATTGTACTCTGGGGTTTGGGGAGGTATGATAGCCATGTAAGGGTGTTAGGGAAAATGAGAGTAGCATTACAGAGGCTAAAGGGCTGGGAACAAGAAGGGCAATGGTAAGTTGCCACTGTATTGGTGCCATGAGCAGGCAAATGGGGCCACATGCTCTGCTGGAAGACCTCATTCTCTCAGCCTCTATCTCTATAGGTTTACAGGTTTGGGCCACCAGCCCACTGCTCACCTCAGCACCTACTGATCAACTCTCACAGCAACTCCCAGAAAGTTCACACCCTCTACTATACTGAGAGGAAGGACACTCCTACCACTTTACCTTCCCCATTGCCTGGTAAAGTCTTCTGTGCTTAATCCCATTTCTAGGAGTATTTAGAAAGGAAGTGGAATCTGGGCTTCAAAAAGATATTTGTATACCCATGTTCATAGTGGCACTAATTCACAATAGACAAAAGGTACCAACAATGCAAATGTTCATTGATTAATACGTGGCTACACAAGACATGGTGTATATGCATACATGCTGTGTATACACACACACACACACACAGAGTGGAATATTAGTCTTTAAATAGAATAAAATTCTGATACTTGCTACAATACAGGTGAATCTTGAAGATGTCATGCTAAATGAAATAAATCCATCACAAAAGGACAGATGTATGACTCCATTTCTATGAGGTATCTAGAATAGTTAAATTCATTGAGATAGAAAGTGGTTTCTGGGGCTGGGGGAGGAAGAGCAGGGAGTCCTTATATTTAAGGGGTTCAGAGTTTCAGTGTAGAATGATAAAATGGTTCTGGAGATGAACTGTGGTGATGGTTGCACAATGATGTGAATGTACTTAATGCCACTAAATTGTGCAATTAAAATGGTTTATTTTGTTATGTATGCTTTATCACAATGCACGCACGTGCACACACACACACACACACACATCCTTAGTGGCTTATCCAAAATCACTATGCCACATAGAGGAAAACTAACAGGATTTTTTTTTTTTTTTTTTTTGTCAAAAGGAGGTCTCCATATTAATCTATGTAGATACCTACTACTGCAAATTACACTTAATAACTTAAGTCCTTCAAATCATTTGCAAGTCAGGGGAACTGAATTTTTAAAGAACCCTCCAAACTTTAGAAATAAAGACAGGGTAAAGACCATGATAAGTCACTGGCTGAACCTGGGGAGAATCCATGACTCAGCAGCCATTGCCCTAAGGTGTACTCCATCATCATCCAGAGATTCTTCTTGTATGCCCCATTGCTCACTCCTAAACATTTGTTCCTGGTCGTCATGACTCTAGTCCTCACAGGCAATTATAGCCTCCCTTTATTCATCTTCAGTTGTCCTAGTACAACAGAGGGACATGGTTCCTTTCATCTTCGTGCTCACATGGGTGACTGCCTTCCAATTTCTTGTCCCCACTGCGAAAGAATGCCTGTACCTAGGCAGCATCAACGGTGCTGCTAAATCATTCTTCCTAATGGCATAAATAAATATAATTTGAGAAACCAACAGACCTGTGACCAGAGAGTGCCCAAGTTCACTGACTCCTATATTGGCTGCTGCTCTAGCCTTTAGAAAGAGTGCAGTGTGTTTTCTTATGCAGAAAGTCCAAAGCAGAGCCTTGACCCTGAGTCCTTAAAGAAAGCACTGCCCAGGTTGGTTGACAAGGCAGCCAGAAACTGAGCAAGAAAGAGTGCATGTCTGCATAGGTGGGTATCAGAGCAGGGAGATGGCAATGGGGCATCAAGATCTCCATCAGATCACCTGTTTCATTATAAGATTCAAATCCAGAGACGACCAGTTCATTTTTTAGAATATTATCACCACCATTCTATATTTAGCATCAAATGACTGTCAAAGCAACATAACTAACTGCAAAAGCCTGGTGATAAAGCTAGAGGCATGCTTGAAATGAAGCTTGGAGTAAGGGAAGCAGGCATCAGAAGTTAACAGCTTCTCTTGGGCAAGCCCAGACAGACTAGGTCCATGACAAATGTTTTAAGGAGTCACTGAAGCCCAAGTCCATGCTGTGAGAGAGCTGGAAACTTGGCAAATAACAGAACACACGTGTCTACAATACAGAAATCAAAGCCTTTGGACAAACCATGAGGCTATGGAGTAGAATCTCAAGCTGCCACTGCCACTGTCAATCATAGCTGCAGTTTTAAATCAAAAATAACTTCTGATGTGGGCAATATGGCAAGGTGATTTAAGGCTGCAGTAGTTTCTTTACCCTCAGTCCCAGATAGCCACCCTGTTACCCTTGCCATTTTATGATAAAAGGACAAAAATGCCAACCCAGTGTATTTCTAAACGGAAACAATTCAAAGTTATATATATATATTTGGCCTTTGTTTTTTTCTTACTTCCCCTAATTTTTTTCTTAATGCAGTATTTCTTCTCATTCTAATCATTGCCATGATTAACTCCCAAATTCTAATAAGGACAGATATTAGGATCAAATCGGTTAATATATGTTGATAAAGCTTGGTCAGCTGTAATGCTTCCTTTTTTTCTTTTATTAAATATATGTATTTTGCCATATTTTTCATTGGTATATTGTAAACATACATAATGGTGAGATCTTGTTTACATATTCATATATGCTCACACTGTAACAGTAGAATTTGCCAATCATTCCCATATTTCCCCTTTCCCTCCCCTCCTCCCTTTCCTCTCCTCTGTTGATCTCCCTTTGATTTTCATTAGATTCCCCTCCCCCCATCAGCTATAACACTTGTGTTATGACACTCCCTTTCAGTGTACCAACACTCTTCTGCAATGAGACCCAGCCCTGGTCACCAATTTCCCATTGCAACGAGACCATCAAGGCACTCTCCCTCCGGGTGATGGTTTTCTGGATTAAAAATTTTTATTTAAAAGATAATGATTTGACCCTAAACTCTAGCTACACAGACCAAAGGCAAATGTGACAATGTAAAATTGATTTTTAAAGAGGTATTAAATAGAGCCTACTCTAATGAGAACATGGTAACAAGAATCTGACACCAAATAGTGTTGCTCGGAATAAATGTCTGCCTGAGCAAGGGTACCCAAGGAGCTGGGTGGTGGCAGTGTCTAAGCAATGCTGGGCAGGGGTCAGAGTTAACATCTGCAATCTGGCCTCCCTCCATTCGTGTATTGAAATATAATTCAGTAGAATGAATTGCTAGACATGTCTAAACCCCCTGGGAAATGACAGATATTGATGAATGCTGCTGGCAAGATATATGGAAGGAAAAGGCAAATAAATAGAACCATTTTTTCTCAGAGTCATTTTGTGATATGTGGAGCAGCTGTTAAAGTACTTGTCAGTTCTCCTCTCTTTCTCCTCCTCCTCCTCCTCCTCCTCCTCCTCCTCCTCCTCTTCCTCCTCCCTCTTCATACCTGCTTTCTTTCCAAGGACCAGTACCTTGGCCAGTTCAAAATAATCATCAAATGAGGAAGAGTCAGCTCTTCCCCGTCCCTAGCACATTTGGGTTTATCAACTCAGTCCCATCCTTGCCAAAATTTCACTCTATCTGAATGTGTTAGATACCCCCTCCAGATCCTGGAAATAGCCTCAATTTCTAAACTCATGAAATCAAACTGTTGATTTTGAGTCTTAACCATCTGACCTCAGTCACGCAGTTCATATTTTAAAGTAAAACCCTAACCATGCTATGCTGTAGCTTGTGACCATGGCTTCTCAACCTCCTAAACCTCAGTTTCTCATGAACATTATGTCAAATGGAAATGATGGCAATCTCAGGAAGCAATCATGAGAACTAATTTAGACTGTCAGTAAAGAGGCTGTCATACCAAACAGAAGGCTGCCATAAACAATGACTTCTTATCCCCTCCACTTTCCATTGCCAAATAGCTCTTCTTAGCAAGGATCTTCCTCCTTGTGTCATCTCCAGACTGTATCAAATTCTGTCCAGCATCAGACACTCTGAGGATAACTGGTTCTCATTCCAATCACCAGGGGACTCAGGAGCACAGGGTGGGAAAGTAGCCAGACACAGATTTGCACCCTACTTCACCCTTCGTTAACTAGGACGCTGCACAACTTGCGTTCCCTCTCTGAGATTCCCTCTAGATGACAGTAGGTAACACATGTAAAGTGACAAGCACACCACTGAACACAGTTTGTGCTCAGCAGGGGTTCCAGTTCCCCTTCAGGACACCTTATCCATTTTACCATTGGCACTAAAGCTAGAACCAGGGGTGCTATTGGTCTTACCTCCCCCCATCACACTATCTGCCTCTCCGTGTAGGTGCATATGTACAAAGTGCCACTTGTTTCTGGACACAATATGCTTTGCAACATTATAAACCCTGTGTGCACTAGAATGGGATCTCATCTGTCCTTGTAGCCCCAGGTCATACCTAGTACAATACCCCATACCTGGAACTCACTGGACTTTTACAGAATCACATATTTGCATCTCCAGTCTGTCTCTCACATACAGTTCTCCCAGGCATCATATTTTTTCACACTTTTCTACATTGCCTAGAAAGGTATTCAAATTTTGTTCAACTGCTTGTTTCATAACAATAACAATGAAAAAGACTCCCAGGCCTCAAACTTGATATGGAGGAGATCATATCACTTCTCTTGGCTTTGATTTTTCTCTTCTAAAAACTATTTCCAACTCAAGAGTCTACCACCTCCACAAAATGATGCATATTTTCAAAGTAAGCTGATTAACCTCATTATGCGAGAGAGCAATTCATCTTACTTTTTGGAGACATTATGAAACTTGCTCAATAATACTTCTTTGCACACACAGATGCTTTAATTGATGGATCCAAATGTCACTGGCTATCCTGTGATGCTAAACATTTCTGACAACTGCCCCACATCTAAACAGTTATAAAGGAGACCAAGGAGGAGCTGGGGACCAGAAGCTTTACAAGAGAAACAAAAAGAACAAAAGCAGCCTTAGGGAGAATTAAAAAAAAAAAAAAACCTCCACATCACCATCTAAGCAGAAATATCCAGACTAGCCCAAATTTCCTAACAGGTTCTCTATTTTTATAAGGAAACTTCTATATACAGCCTAGTTCACAAAATCATGTGTTTCCATGTATAGTTCTTTGGAATAGCTTCCAGTACCATGCTAAGTGTATTCCAAGAAGATTTCAAATTCTTTCTCCTCAAAGACAATGTCTATGTTTGCTTCCTAAAGAATGTAATATTTTAGTTTGAAGAAATGCTTGTTATATTCTGAGAACAGTGGTGCATGCCTATAATCCTAGCAGCTGGGGAGGCTGAGGCAGAAGGATTCCAAGTTCAAAGCCAGTCTCAGCAACTTAGCAAGGCCATTAGCAACATAGTGAGACCCTGTCTCAAAATAAAATAAAAGGTGTTGCAGTGTTGCTCAGTGGTTAAGTACTCCTGGGTTTAATCCCTGGTGTCAAATAAAAAAAAAAAAAAAGAAAGAAAGAAAGAAAATGCTTGTTAGTATCAATTAATGAATAAGCAAGAACTCTAGATTACCTATAAAACATTCATTCAAAAATACCACTTAATAGATCTCCAATTCCTCCAAAAGGCAAGCAGTTCAAGGTCCCTGTGTCTGGAGTGAGATGTCTCAGTTAGCGACCGTATAACCTGCCCTCCTACCTCACTGACTACGAAGGTTAGTTTATGCTTACACTATCTGACAAGAGGATCTGGGCAATATTGTTATCCAAGCAGTGATCCCACATCCTGAATTAAATCCTAACAAATATTTAAGTAGTTTACCAAACATAAGGATGCCCTTGTTTTTAACGAGAGAATCAAAGCCAAGATTAGAATCACAAATGCCTCAGCACTGCCTGAAAGTGAATGGCAGGTATAGAGCTGGAATTCAGCCTTTTCATTTCACATCTGTTACTTAGCCACTGACTACTTCTGAAAGCTCAGATGACATTAAGTAGCTATGAACTCCAAGGTCAGTGCCTCATAATTTACAGTAACAGTTTTGCTAGGATCCTCAACATTCCTTTTTAGAGAACTCAGCTATGCTTATGGGGACATCAGTGGGCTGAGGTAGAGGAAGATAGACATTCGGTCATTCCAATCACCCTCCAAATTGTCATATCTCAAGTTCTGAAGCCTGATCATTTTCTTCTAGCCATTCCCTTAAATGTATTTAATCTCTCGGTATTTGAATCCACAGATAGCGCTATGACTATCTTGAAGGCATCGTAATAGGGCATAAGCACACAGACCTTCACATGTCACAGAGATTAGGTCTGCTTGGGGTCATCCACAAAGATGACCCCGAATAGAACATAACTAAGCTAGAGAAGAAAAATAAAACAGGAAAAGAATATTGTACTGTAATACCTGTACCCCTGGCCATTCATGCCATGCAGGGACTATGAGACAACATGTCTAATAATGCCTAGGTATAGAACCATTCCACTACTTACTGATGGGATGGCCCAATTTAATTAAAAAAAAAAAAATACAAATGCCTAAAAGAAATTTGAATTCAAATACATTTGAATATGTATGCTCTAAATGCTGCAGTGGACATACCATATACTAAAAAGATTATTTCTTTATCTGAATTGAAATTTGGTTGGGCATCCCATAATGTTATCTGGACATTCCATAAGTTACCTATTTACTGAGCACTTAGTATTTGTAATGTGTGGAGCTTTGCTTTGAGGATATAAGGAGAAAGTCATCAAGGTATAAGAGGAGAGAGAAAAGTAGAAGAGTTTATAAAAAGTAACATGAAGGTGTTTAGAATGGAATTTGAATGTAAATGGGTTTTTAAAAATCATGTGCTTTAGGGGTTCAGTTGTATGCTTCTAATCCCAGCAACTTGGGAGGATCAGGTAGGAGAATCCAAGATTCAAGGCCAGTCTGGGCAACTTAGTGGAGACTATCTCAAAAATAAAAAATAAGCCAGGCATGGTAGTGCACACCTGAACACCCAGCAGCTCAGGAGGCTGAGGCAGGAGGATCACAAGTTCAAAACAAGCCTCAGCAACAGTGAAGCGCTAAGCAACTCATTTAGGCTCTGTCTCTAAATAAAATACAAAATAGAGCTGGAGATGTGGCTCAGTGGTCAAGTGCCCCTGAGTTCAATTCCTAGTACACCCACCCTCAACAGAAAAAAAAAAAAAAGAGAGAGAGAGAGAGAGAGAGTGAGTCTTAACTAGCATTGTGATGCACACCTGTAATCCTGGCTACTCAGAAGGATAAGGTAGGAGGATTCCAAGTTCAAGGCCAGCATGGGCAACTTAGCAAGACCCTGTGTCAAAGATAAAAAGGGGCCGTGGATGCAGCTCAGTGGCAGAGTGCCTCTGGATTCAGTCCCCAGTATCTCATTTAAGAAGGTGGTGGAGGATGTTTTAATCCCATTAAAGAGGGAGGTACCCCCAAGGGCTAGTCACCTCTTACAGGCTCTGCCTCTTACTGCTATCACATTGGCAACACCTGAATATTGGAGGTGACACATTCAAACCATAGCATCATTCCACCCATGTTCTTACTCATAAAAAGGAAGCAGGCATTCAAATGGTATTGTTCTCTCTTTCACAAGGTTTCCCCAGTGAGCAAGTTAGTGATCAGTTAGAAGCAAGGAGGGGACTTACCTCCACCTCCATAAAGACTCAGGTCTGATTCAGGTGCCTGAGACATTACTGTCAAAGAACAGAGAAATTATCTGGCTAGGCAGACACAAGGAAATAAATTCAGCCCTGACAATATGCGTTGATTAAGTACTTGAATGACAATGGAACGTGACAATGACAAATGCAGGCTACTACCACTCGAGTCATTAATATATCAGAAACACTAATTTTTATCAATCTTTAAACTTCCCAGTTGGTGGCATTGGTACTTCTTCACCTATATTTTTTCCTACATCATTGTCAGTTTTTGTCCAGGAATTTAAAAAACATCTACATCCCCAGTGGCTTTGATTAGCCACTGAAAACAAGTTTTAAGCAAGAGAGGGATGGCCGGGTGTGCTCGGTTTCAGAGGACAGAGACAGTACGTCTACTGGCATATTCTGCTAGAGGGGAAGGTGAGAAGGGAGCATAGCCTGCACAGAAATGTGTGTGTGTGTGTGTGTGTGTGTGTGTGTGTGTGTGTGGTGTGTGTGTGTGTGTGTGTGTGTGTGTGTGTGTGTGACAGAGAGAGAGAAAGAAAGAAACAGAAGTATGTATTAAGTGGGGGGTAAGGATGAGGTCTAGAAAGTAAGAGAAAATGAAGGAAAATCATTCTCTGAAAAGACTACTCTGCTCTCTCACCTTAGTAGCTAAAATTATTTACTGCTCAAACTCAAAGTGATCTTGAGGGTATAGGGTGTGCTATGGTTTGCCCCACCAAAATCCATGTAGAAGCTTGATCCCCGGTGTAATGGTATTAAGAAGTAGTGGAGCCTTAGAGAGGTGGTTAGGTCTCCTGGGAGTTAGGTCTCACTGGAGGAAGTTAAATCTCAAGGGATTGGATCTCTCACCTTCAGAGCCAGTGGTTACAAAGAAAGCAAGGTGATTCCCTCTTTCTCTCTCTCCTTCTCTTCCTTTCCTTTCCTTCTCTCTGTCCAGGATTCTCTCTCTCTCTTTTCAACACACACCCACTCCCTCCACACACATTTGTTTCTTATGATGTAGCACAAAGCCCTCACCAGAAGCCAACCAGATGTGCATGCTCCATCTTGTGCTTCTCAGATTCTAGAACCATAAGTCAAAATAAACCTCTTTCTTCATAACCTACCAGTCCCAGGTATTTCATTATAGCAACACAAAACAAGATAGGGCCCAAATACCCAATTTACAGATGAGGACACTGAGGATCAGAGACGCAGGTATGGCAATTTAGCAGTTGATGGGGCTGGCATCTTGGGCCACAGATCCCCACTGCATGTCCTTCCCCTTTCATGCTGAAACAGCAGTATGAGATGTCAAGATGGCTCTCCACCTAGTCACGTCTGTTGCTTTCTATCTTTAAATGCCACTCCATCTATCTCAGGTGTCCTGTTCTCTTTCTGGTCTACAGGTTCCCTAAGCACTCCTGCATCACACCCAACTACCATGCCTCTATTGTCCAGGGAATTACACACAGTCTGATTTACTGATTCCAACACATGAGCAGCTGGCATCCCACATGTACCATCACTCAGTGGCACTGCTATTTGATTGTCCACAACAACAAAATGCCACCACAAGAGCTAGAAGTGACCTATGTCCAATACATACACGGGTTCCAGTGTGGCAGGTAATGGCTTCTCCAGGCCCGTGTATTCCTCCATCTACCTCCTCCTCCCCAGTAACTCCAGTGCTGAGGGTGAGACTTAATAGTTATTGCTGATTTCTATTATTTCAATTAAGATTTCACACTCTTGATGATTATATAATCAGTTCAATTTTTGTAGTTTCCTCATTTATACTAATGACTCAAAGGGAGCTCAAACCACTTCATCTCATATGGGCTATCCATCCAAGGAGCTGAGATTGGTCTCAGGAAACTTTTAGGGACCTAAACGTGTGTGATGCATAAAGGATCAAAAACCAGGCCCAGCTACACTCAGGCCAAAATCTATTTCATTAGAATAAAACAGATTTTCAAGTAAGTGAAAAAAAGAAACAAACCAACCAACCAGTGGAAAGAAAATGATGATACCTCTTCAAAAAATTCAATGCCTTGATAAAATGCTATAAAAAATGAAATCAGTTTCTTATTCTAAAGGGAATTTTAAGAACAAACAACTTGAATTTTTGATGTATGGATTCAATAAATTCATTACTTTCCTCAGGAAGGACCCAAGTCCATCATTTAGAGAATCACGCTAGAACACAAGAGGACTGGGGGCATTGTGCTTTGTGGATCTGACATCCATAAGTTCTTATTTTCTTTTTGTTAAGTTTCTTCATTAGCCTAACTGATCCAGAGAGTCCCTTACAGAAATACATTTAGACATATACATGCCAGCAAATTGTTTAAAATGAACACTTAAAATGACATTTTCTTCTTTGGTGTGCTTTGAATATTTTCAGTTACTGGGTGTGGGTTGCCACATCCAGTACACTGAGCTAAAGGTCAAGAAGACCAACTTCTTTTGCAGGTGGCAATGTATCTGATTTCCTGCCGAAGCAGCCTCAAAATTCTAGATCAAGGTGACTTAAGGCCCAATCTATCTTTTGCTTCCCAAAAGGCATAGAAACATAAACCAGTCCTTTTAAGGTCATCAGAATTAGTACTCCGAACTACATTTTAAGTCCTTTGAACCCTATCTGTACAGAATTGTAAAATGGGTTTCTGAAGAGCCAGATTCACTGAAGTAGTCTCTGGAGTTCACAAATACATCAAAGAAAACAGCCCCTCTCTCAGTTGACTCTCAGTGTCAGGAAAAGCATTGGATTCTCCCAGTCTTCATTAAGCCTCCTTCCTTAATTAATTCTCCCTTTGTGCCTGACTCCTCACCTCTCCAAAGGGTTTCCTGGCACAAAATGTCTAAAGGAGAGTCTGTGACCATGGGGACTAGGCAATCGCCTGT
The DNA here is from genome assembly GCF_902686455.1 of Sciurus vulgaris. Classification (NCBI taxonomy): domain Eukaryota; kingdom Metazoa; phylum Chordata; class Mammalia; order Rodentia; family Sciuridae; genus Sciurus; species Sciurus vulgaris. The sequence goes on from NC_136466.1 coordinate 116,954,860, forward strand.
GAAAAAAGATGGTGGCCACTTGGCATTTGCTACACAGCAGGTGACCAGGGGCCTGGGAAGCTGGGTGTGAACACTTTAGAGGGGCAATGACTCATCAGGAGACCATCTGCATGGAAGATGAGCTCCAGCAGAAGGTTCCCTGACAGAGACCACTGGGAGGCAGCATCTGCCAACATGGCTGACAGCTGTGTGTTCCATTAAGTCTGTCTCAGGAGACCTTCCTTACCCTGACAAGAGAAACTGCAGACACACACACAAATACATCAAAAACATATTCTTCAATGAATAGGAAAATATGTATATATGGATAGAAATATGTATATGTGTGTGTGTGTGTGTGTGTGTGTGCGCGCGCGCGTGCGTGTGTGTCTATGTATAACTATGGACTAACGTAAGAGTAGTGAAGACCATAAATGGCTTTAAAGGCTTCTTGAAACTATGCACTGTCACCAGAAAGAAGATGCTGATGGAATTGCCTTTTTATGGCCTGGTGACACCAAAAAAATGGGTAGAGACATTCTCCAGCTTCGTAAACTCTGACTGATGAACTATACCATTTTATAAGTTCTAAAACAGAGTACTGCACGAACTAAAAAGAATCCCTTCCCTTCAGAATATGCGTTCAATGCACAGATTTTACACGTATTAAGAGAAACAGTAAAACAAGTAGAAACAAGATTTTTTTAAATCAGTGAAACTTTAAATATAATTTGTGGATCTGTTTTTTTTTTTTTTTTTTTTTTTTCCTATTAGCCAAGAGCCAAAGAGCTTTGAATACTTTATAAAGAGTTTAAAAAGAAAGCAATGACTTCAAGAATTGTGACGATCTTTGCCCCTTAAAAATTTCAAAACGTGCCAGATTTCAAAGCATTAATGTTCCAGGCATCCTTCAGAAGGGGCCTGTTAAGGTAAATGTAGCTCATTCATAACTCACTCCACAGCCCCACCACACCCCACAGTCTGCCTGCTTCCAGACTGCTGTCCAAGCTCTCCCCTGACTTTGGCGCAACTCCTGAAAAATCCCACCACAGGTACCAAAACTTCTCTTTTCTATTAAGGCTCGGGTTCACTCTCTCCACCATCTCTTCAATGACCCTTGACCAGAGGTGTCTGCTATGTCCCATGGATCCCTAATCCCAGTACCAACATTTCCCTGAGGTCTTAACCTTTTCCTCAAACATGTAGACAGGCTTCATTTTCAATTTGTGATCTCAGATTTTGAGTGGGTATCGATGTGCCCAAGAAATTCTTCTACACTTGGAGCTCCCCTTCCTGTTGATCTTACCTGTTTCACACTTCCTTCCCTCCTTAGCTCCCATATAACCCTTCTGACACTCATTCAGGTCTCTCACAACACACTGAGGGAAAGTAAAGCAACCAAGTCTGTTAAGCTATCTTATAAAACAAAGCAGCTCAGTGGTAGAGCACTTGCCTAACATGCATGAAGCCCTGGGTTCAATCCCCAGTCCCCGCCCCCAAAATGTATTAAAATCAGCAATATGAAAAGGGGCATTTTAAAATTTAAACTTATTTTTAGATAACTGCAAATTCACATGCAGGTATTCCTCTTTACCCAGTTTCCCCCATGAGAGCATCTTGAAAAACTACAGCACAATATCACAAGCAGGGTATCAATATGGAGAGTCAAGATACAGAACAATCCCACAACCAAAAGCATCCTTCATGCTGCTGCCCTTTTACAGCCACACCTGCTTCCCTCTCACCTCACCCCCTCCTTCAGCTCTGGAAACCACTGATCAGATCATTTCTCTTATTTTGTCATTTCAAGCATATTACATATAAATGGAGCTACATACTATGTAACCTATTGGAATTGACTTTTTTATTAGCAGAATGCTCTGGAGATCCACCCAGGTTGCTGTATCAACAGTCCATTTCATTTTATTGCTGAATAGTGCTATGTGGTATAATGTCCCTAACCCACCTACTTTTGCATCTATTTTCTCCTCCTTCCTCCTGACACAATGGAGGAAGTGCCTCTCCGTGTGCTCTGGATGCCCCAGTCCTCCATTTCCATTCTCTGGCTATCATCCAAACCATCCTCAACACCTTACAAGGTGCTCCAGCGGCTCCCACAGCAGGATGGCTCTCTCTGGTCCCCTAAATATCTCTTCCAGCCCACACCTTTTATTTCTAGTTCCTTTCACAGCAAAACTTCTCAAAAGTGCTCTTCCTGCTCTCATCTGCAAACACATAAGAGAGTTCTAACTCCTTAAATACCATTTTCTCTTAACCCACACCATCCTCACTTCTACCTGCACTTCATTCACTACTCTCCCCAAGGTTACTCAGAGACCACATCGCCATTGATACCTTTCTCACCTTATCTTATTTACTCTCTCGGATGCAGCCAATATGTACTTTGCCATCATCTTCTTTCAAAATGACAATTCTTTTTCTGTGACTCCATGGGCCTACTTGTGTACCTACAGGTTTCATTTCAGACTGAATTCACATTCTATGGCTTCATTAAAATCTACTTCTCTCCCAGTCTCCCCAACTTAGTCAGTGCCATGTTCCCCCTGCTTCTGTGCAGTTGGACTCTGAGCAACTGGCTAGCAGGTCCCTGTTTTTCCTAGCACCCCCCACCACATACCCATCAGCTGTGACCATGTGACTGGATCCTGGCAAAAGAATGTGAACGGCAATGAATCTCTCCCTCCCAGATCAGGACTTTAAAGGGAACCCTTAAGTGAAAACATTTACTATGAACTATTACACAGCAAAGAAATAAACTAGTACTGTGTTAAGCTATTGATGTTTTAGGGTTTGCTTTTCTAGCATGTAGCATCCTCCCAACCCATAATGCTTTGATATAGGCATTCTTTTGATGATTTATAAAAGTGAGGAACTAGCAAGCATATGAGTAGAAAAGTTGTATTTAGGTGCAATATGTACTAAATAAAAAAAACTAACCATAAAAATCATTTATGCAAATTAGCTTTAATGTGAATATATTCAGACTTGCCTAAGTTAAGGAGACCTTTAGGATGAGAAACCTGTTAAGTACTACGCAGTACTCAAATACTATGGTCTCTGGGTTAATTTTAAAGGAAAAAATAGTTTCTGGGATTTTTTTTTTCCTTTTCTTCTTCAAGTAAAATTCACTTAGAAATGCCTTACTTAAAATGTTCAGGTGTTCTGGGTGTGGCAGCCCATACCTATTATCCTAGTGGCTCATGAGGCTGAAACAGGAGGATCACAAGTTCAAAGCCAGCCTCAGCAACTTGGAAAGACCCTGAGCAACTTAGTGAAAAATAAAGGGCTGGGGATGTGGCTCAGTGGTTAGTGCTGTGGGGTTCAATCCTTGCTACCAAAAGAACGAAAAAGGAAAAAACTGTACAGGTGTGATTCCAAATTGATTTTCATAATTCAGAAAAGAAAAATTGCATAATCCTCCCCACCAAGATAAAACATTCTGACAGTTTAGAAATTTTAGTTTATGGCTCTCTGCTCCTCCCCGTTCGACAGACAGGCACTTCTTCTCAACTCCTGCCGTGCCAGCAGCGTCCCTGAGACACGATGGTGAAGGTCGGAGTGAACGGATTTGGCCGTATTGGGCGCCTGGTCACCAGGGCTGCTTTCAACTCTGGCAAAGTGGATATTGTTGCCATCAGTGACCCTTCCTTGACCTCAACTTCATGGTCTACATGTTCAGTATGATTCTACCCGTGGCAAATTCCATGGCACAGTCAAGGCTGGGAATGGGGAGCTTGTCATCAATGGAAAGCCCATCTCCATCTTCCAGGAGCGAGATCCCGCCAACATCAAATGGGCTGATGCTGGTGCCGAATGTGTTGTGGAGTCCACTGGTGTCTTCACTACCATGGAGAAAGCTGGGGCTCATTTGAAGGGCGGTGCCAAAAGGGTCATCATCTCTGCCCCTTCTGCTGATGCCCCCATGTTTGTGATGGGCGTGAACCATAAGAAGTATGACAATTCTCTCAAGATCCTCAACAATGCCTCCTGTACCACCAACTGCTTAGCTCCCCTGGCCAAGGTCATCCATGACAACTTTGGCATTGTGGAAGGACTCATGACCACAGTCCACGCAATCACTGCTACTCAGAAGACTGTGGATGGCCCCTCTGGGAAACTGTGGCGTGATGGCCGTGGGGCTGCCCAGAATATCATCCCTGCATCCACTGGAGCTGCCAAGGCGGTAGGCAACGTCATCCCTGAACTGAATGGGAAGCTCACTGGCATGGCTTTCCGTGTGCCCACCCCCAGCATGTCAGTGGTGGATCTGACCTGTCGCCTGGAGAAAGCTGCCAAATACAATGACATCAAGAAGGTGGTGAAGCAGGCATCAGAGGGGCCCTTCAAGGGCATCCTGGGCTACATAGAGGACCAGGTTGTCTCCTGAGACTTCAGCAGTGATACCCACTCTTCCACCTTCCATGCTGGGGCAGGCATTGCCCTCAACGACCACTTTGTCAAGCTCATTTCTTGGCATGACAATGAATTTGGCTACAGCAACAGGGTGGTGGACCTTATGGTCCACATGGCCTCCAAGGAGTAAGAGCCCCTGGACCATCTGCCCCAGCAAGAACACAGAGGAAGAGAGAGGCCCTCAGCTGGGGAGTCCCTGCCCCCACTCAGTCCCTCAACACACTGAGAATCTCCCTCCTCCCAATTTCCATCCCAGACCCCCTGAAGAAGGGGAGGGGCTTAGGGAGCCCTACTGTCACATGCCATCAATAAAGTTCACTGTACCCCAAAAAAAAAAAAATTTTTAGTTTATACTGTCAACAAAGTTGATTTATTAGCACTACATGCATATGACATTCCTATATAATCTACTGGAACAGAGAGACTCCTCTTTCTTTTATATTCCAACCTACCCGAATGCCCTTTGGAAAACAGAACCATCCTCACAAGGAAAAGAATCCTTCAACTTGACTACTAGGGCTGAGGCACACACCACAGCTGTGGAATGCAGGACAAAGATTTGGGGCACTCGTGCATACGGAGAAGCCAGGGCGCCAGACTTAAGGGTCCCTGTAATGATTAGAGTAATGCTTCCCTTCCTCATCAGGGGCTCCGAAGCTCAGTCAATGATTCCACCATGGTTCTAGGTGCCCTTGGCAGGCCATGAAGACAGAAAGCACCATAGCCTCGAATAAACAAACAAATAAATAAACAAACCAAAAAAAACAAATTTTAAAAAACAAAGTTATTTTTCCTTCAGGCAGTGATGGGCATAGCAAGCTCTAAGTCTGTTGTTTAAATGGCAGCCCTGCAAAAAAGAGCACTAGTTGTTTCCATATATATCTATATCTATCTATCTATATATACATACGTGTATATATATATATATTTAGTTGTAGATGGACACAATACCTTTATTTTATTTATTTTTATGTGGTGCTGAGGATAGAACCCAGTGCCTCACACATGCTAAGCAAGTGCTCTACCCACAAACCTAGCCCCATGTTCCCCCTCTTTTAACCTAACACTCTTGGTGATTTAAAACTTTAGTTAGGGAAGCACAGGCCTTAGATTTTTCTTTATAAGGCTCTGTATCTTCTAATTGTCTACATTGAACAAATAATTTATCATTAAAATACAGGTAAATGAAGCAGGCTGGGGAGATAGCTCAGTCAGTAGAGCACTTGCCTTGCAAGCACAAAGTCCTGGGTTCAATCCCCAGCACCATAAAAAAAAAAAAAAATACAGGTAAATGAAAATATCTTAAAAAATACAGGTAAATGAAAATATCTTTATTATAAAAGAGGTTTTAAAGGGAGAGGAGAGAGAGAGGGAGGGAGAGAGGGAGGGAGGTAGAGAGAGAGAGGGAGAGAGGGAGGGAGGGAGAGAGAGAGAGAAGCTATCTATGATAGACTAAATTATTGGCACAGTAGCATTATATTTATACAACCTTGCCAAGGTATCCAAGTGGCTAGAGTATGCTTCCATCCCCTGGCTCTGGGTCAATGACACATGGCTTGATTACTTGACTTGCTTTGGCCAACAGGAAGTTAGCAGACATGAGGCATACCAATGGACTTGTCTTCTCATGCTTCTGCAACTTACCAAAAGATCATGCCTTGGATAGTTGCTGATCTAAGAAATAAGGTAGCCACATGGAGCATCCTGGAACTAAGTCCAGAAGAGCCATGTATGGGCTCCACATCCCAGATGACCTTTGACCACATGAACAAGAAAGACTTATTCTTATCTGCCATCGAGATTTTTTAAGGTATATGGTATCATTATTGTTAGGGAGAACTTGACATGGATAAAGCTATTTTGAAACATATCCTCCATTTTAGAACAAGAGTCACCTCACAGTCACTCTGACTCAGCCTGACCTAAACCCCAGACAATACTACATCATCATGCAGAAAAAGGAAATTGTTATCTGGGACTAGAATCCCCAAAACACCTCATTCAAAACGGAACAGTGACCACCTCAAAGAATGGAGGTGAGGACCAAAAGCACCCTTTCCTGACAACCCCCTAGCAATGGCTTAGTCACAAAAATTCCCCAACTCCCTCATATCCCTGTATCTACCCTGGGCTGCAGGCAGAAAATGGGCCTCAGTCTCCACGTCTTCACGTTTGTCCCGAATAAACTTGTTACTGTTGAGCTGCCTCTTCTCTCTCTTTATTTCCTTCATTTGGTTCTTTCCTTATAATTATTAGTGATTAATATATCACTGAATGGTACCACAAAACTCAGGGGCAATGACATTTTCTCATGGACTGAATTGCAGGAAATAAAAGAAAGGCCATAGCATCCTTCACATGCCTATACAAGAAGGGAGCCTACTCAACCATCATGCTAGTTGGAAAACTATTCCTTAGCAGATAGAAGTTGTTCTCCTCCCCCTCATCATATATACAATTATATAATTATAATTTTAGAAAGTTGTATGAAATATGCAATACTATGAAACTATTCAAAAATGGGACTTCACATTAAATAAACATGTGTCTTTCAATGTTAAAACAATTATTACAACATGATTTTTAATGGCCACAATTGTTTTTAATTTCATATATATACCATAATATGTTTTATCAATTCTCTGGCCAGTATTCAGGTGATATGCAATTTTAATTATTATAAATGGTACTTCTTTAAATATCACTAGAGTTAATTCTCTGCACATATCCGTGACTATTGCCTGTGATGAATACCTAGAAGTAGAGTTGCTGGGTTAACAAATGTGTAAATTTTAAGGTTTTTAATTTGTATGAATTGCCTAGTTTTCATTTACTTTTGTAACTAAGGGACCCAGAACCCTACACATGAGTCAGCCCCAGATTAGACAAGCAAAGATTTTCCCATCTAGGAGTGGCTCTAATTAATTCTGTTGGAACTCAGAGTTTATTTAAAACCTCGTGGATAAGTATTATGTTAGGAACACCTTGGTGGTTGGCCATGGACCCTGGAACCACAATGCTGGTTGCAATTCCTGGCTCTGCTATTTACAAGCAACATGACTTCTACAAGTTAATCAATCTCATCTGTAAAATGGGGATGAGCACCTCCCTTAAAGGCACCTAGAGAATTAAGTAATTCAACAAATGTAGTTTCCTAGTAGTAGTAGTACCTGCCATATAATAAGTTTTTAATGTTAGCAATCATTATTGGTAGGGATTAATAAATGAATACATCACAGATCTTCCTTCCAAAGAGCTAAAATTTGAGTGAACCTTATCAACGACAATTGGATGGTAAAGTTTTCAAACAATAAACTAAGCCTTCACAAAATCTTAGTTTTAAGCAAAGTAGAATTCTGTCAATGAAAAGGTATTTGGAATAAAACAAAGTTAAGTCATGGGAAGGTGGTTGGCCTTTAGGCAACAAAATAAGTTAGGCATAGGCTTCTGATGGAGAAGCCAGTTTGACTTAATTTAAGTTTAGCAACCAGGTATGTCCCAAGGTGAGGTCACATATATTATTTATAGTTGCCTAAAACTAGTGGAAACTGCATTTTTTAAAAAAATATAAGAGATGATGCTTCCTTCTCTGTATCCTACCTGACTCTGGCTTGACAAGAACACAGTGCAGAACACAAAGTAGAAATCTACATGATAAGGGTACCAAACTGATTTTCATGAGCCTATGCTCCCCATTAGCTCCAAATGCCCCAAAATTCAATTACTTATGCACATAATAGTAATAGCTGCCCATCATTGGGCTAAATGATTTGCACATATTACTTCATTAAATCCTTAGCTAAGCTATCTAGAGGGCCAATTAAGAATGTTTTTCTCATATTCCAATACAAATTCCAAGGAACTATCTTCAAAAACAAGCTGACATTCAATGGATTTTCTAAAGCTCTTCTAAGAAAGATTAAAAATTTTTAAAAATTAGCTGTACAAAGACAATTATTAAAACTTATTGTTCAGCAACCTAATTGTATAAAGATAAAACTGCTAGAGCAGCTATGATTAAGAAATGGGAATCAAGTCTATTTTTTTTTTTTTAAATAAAGCTAAAGGTCAAATTTCATGCTTCAGTTCTTCTGCAGCAAGAGTTATACCTTTGCATCATTTTAAAACTTTCAATAAACTGCTCTAGCAAAAATGGTGAGCACAATTACTACCCCTCCTGTTTGACAAAAATACTTCAATCAGCCAGGTGCAGTGCCACACACCTGTAATCCCAGCAGCTCAGGAGGTTGAGGCAGGAGGAGCTGAAGTTCAAGGCCAGCCTCAGTAACTTAGTGAGGTCTTGTCTTAAAAGAAAAAATTAAAAGGCTTGGGGATATAACTCAGTGGTACAGCACCTCTGGATTCAATCCCAATATAAAAAAAAATGTTTAATCAAAGTAAATTTCCTCATTAAAATTAATAAACACAGGGGTAGATCTTTAAGATTTAATTTCCTTACCTATAAAATATGGGTTAGACTAAATAATATTTAGACTGTCCCACTTAAAATAGCCAACAGTCTCCACCTACCAAAGGAAAGCAAAGAAACATGAGAACAAGACTTAGAAGAACATCAGCAAGACTCAAGTGAAAACTTGTGCCTTAACCTGAGAGAAGCATGGTGGTGTTTGAGGACTGCCTTCCCCTGGCCGGAGGTCAGAATCTCCGATCCTCTGACTGCCTTACCCACGCCAAATGGGCCTACTCTACAGCCCATGTGGCAGCAGCATTTCTGTTCCCAGAAATTTCATCTTCAGAAAGTCAAACTCCATAATTCTTCAAAAAATGTGAGCATTTCAACTGATTTTCCAGACGATTTATAAACTGGCAGACAAGACTGTGGTATGTAGACAAAACTCAGTCTCAGAATTTAAAAAATAATAAAGTTCCTCCAAAATATGTGTATTTAGAGAGAAAAGCAGTCTGATGAAATAAAAGAAACCTAACCTTTACTGATTTAAAAGTTGAGTTGAATATGAAAATTTAAACAAGGAGTTTTTTCTTTTTTTTTTTGTAAAGATCTTAGTTTTAAAATATCTTCATTTGGCTATTTTTCAAGCTAAAGAAAGTGATTTGTGGGTTTTTTGGTTTTGAAAATTTTTAAAAAGTTTATGCAAGTTTTAAATTTATCTTTAATTAGGTGCCAAAAATATATATTGGAGAAAAGACAGCCTTTGTAACAAATGGTACTAGGAAAACTAGATATTCATATATAGAAGAATGAAACTAGATCCCTATCTTTATCCCTGCACAAAAGTCAACTCAAGGTGGTTCAAGGACCTATGCATTAGACCAGAAACTTTCCAGTTGCCAGAAGAAAACACAGGTTCAACACTCCAACATATTGGCACAGACACCAGCTTCCTTAACAAGACTCCTAAAGCATAAGAAATAAAACCAAGAATCAATAAGTGAAATGGAATCAAATTAAAAAGCTTCTGCACAACAAAGAAAACAGGAGTATAAAGAGAGAGGCTACAGAATGGGAGAAGATCTTGCTGGCTAATAAATAAAGAACTCAAAGAACACCCCCAATTCCGCTCCCCCCCCAAAATATATATATACACATATGGAAAAAAAAAAAAACAGACATTTCTCCAAATGGAGAAATACAAATGACCAACAAATGTATTTTTAAAAGTTCAACATTCTTAGCAATCAGGGAAATGCAAATCAAAACTAAAAACTAAACTGAGACTTCATCTCACTCCAGTTAGAATGGCTATCATCAAGCATACGAAGAATAATGAATACAGGCAAGGATGTAGGTAAAAAACTACACTCAAACATTGTTGGTGGGACTGCAAATTAGTATAACCACTCTGAAAAGCAATATAGAGATTCCTTAAATGACAAGGAATGGAGTCACCATATGAGCTAGCTATCCCACTCCTTGGTATTTATCCAAAAGATCTAAAATAAGCAATATAGTGATATAGGCACACCAATGTTTATAGTAGCACAAATCACAATAATAAGTTATGGAATCAGCCCAGGTACACATCAACAGATAAAGGGATAAAGAAAATGACATAAATATATACAATGGAGTTTTACTTAGTCATAAAGAAGAATGAAATTACAGCATTTGCTGGTAAATGGATGGAACTGGAGACTATCATGCTAAGTGAAATAAGCCAGACTTAGAAAGTCAAGGGTCCAGTGTTTTCTCTCCTGTGCAGAAGCTGTAGTAAAATAAGGAACAAAACAGTAGGAGAGCATCCCATGAAAATAAGAGTGATTAGTAGAGGAAGCCATTAGAGAAGGAGGGAGGAGGAACAGGAAAAGGGAGAAACTAGAATGAAGCTGACCGATCATGCTATGTACATATATGAATAAATCACAATCAATTTCATAAATACACACACATAGAGCACCAATTAAAAAAACAATAAACAAACAGAAGGAAGACCACTAGAGTAGAGGTAGGGAATGGAGACGAAGGAGAGAGATAGAGGAAGCCCTGGGGACTGAAGTGGGACAAATTATATTCCATGCATCTATGATATATCAATATGAACCCCAACATTACATATAACTATGATGTACTAATAAAAACATTTAAAAGTTATCTTTAATTTTTATCTTCTATAATATGTATTTTAATTTTACTGACATATAATTATAAACATTTATGGGCTACAGGGTGATATTTCAGTTACACAATGCATAATGATCATATCAGGGTAATTATCATTTATCATTTCTTTGTGCTAGGAATATTCAGAATCTTCCCTAGTAGTTATTTTTAAAATATAAAATTAATTGTTGTTATCCATATTTAGCCTATTATGCTACAGAACACCAGGAGTTGTTCTTCCTATCCAACTGTACCCTGTACCTGTCAACTCTCTATCCTCCCCTTCCAAGGTTCTGTTTTTTTGTTTGTTTGTTTGTTTTGTTTTGTTTTTTTGCGGTGCTGGGGAGCAAACCCAGGACCTTGTGCTTGCAAGGCAAGCACTACCGACTGAGCTATCTCCCCAGCCCCCAAGGTTCTGTTAATCACTATCCTACTCTCTATTTCTATGAGACCAGATTTTTTTTATCTCTCACATTTAAGAGCTTTTACTCAGTAGAATGAATGGGACATGACTTTCCTATGTTCATGTATGAATACACAACCAGAGTAACTCCACATCACGTTCAACCACAAGAATGGGAAGTTATACTCCATGTATTTACGATATGTCAAAACACATTCTACTGTCATGTATAATTAAAAAGGAAAAATAATTTTTTAAAAAAAGAGCTCTTACTCCTCTCTCATAAATTATATGCAGTAAATATTTTGGTGCATAACTTGAAATATTTTTTTTAAATTAACTTTAACAATGCAGTTAAACATGGGTGAAAGATTAGAACAGATATACTTTACAAAATAAGATATATTAATGTCCAGTAAGCACCAGAAAAGACGTTCTACATTATCTAGTCGCAGTAGTTTAGATCTGGAATGTCCCCAAAGGTCCATGTATTAAAGGTTTGGTGCCAGTGTGGTGCTATCCGGAGGCAGTAACACCTTTAAGAGATGGGGCATAATGGAAGGTCTTCAGGTTACTGGGGGGGTGTCCCTGAAGGAGAAGAGTGTGGCCCCATCGCCTTCCTCTTCCTCTCTTTCACTTCCTACTATGGTGTGCTGCCACAGGCCCAAAGCTATGGTGCCAATCAACCATGGACTAGACCCTCTAAAACTGAGCCAAAATTGATCTTTTCTCTTTTTAAGTTGATTCTCACATATTTCTTACAGTAACAGAAAGCTAATAAACTAATAGTCAAAGAAATACTAAAGAAAACCACAACATGATATAATTACATACCATGAAAATGGCCAGAAGACTGGAAATACCACAGATTAGTAAGAAGGCAGAGTGATTGGTTTATTAATTCATCTTTGTTGGGAGTAGAAAATGGCAGTTATGGAAAGCAGTTTGATAGTTCCTCATGGAGTTAAATCATATAGATACAACATTAAACACTTAACTACTGATACAAACAACATGGGCAAACCTTTAAAACATTATGCTGAGCAAAAGAAGTCATAGTATATGGTTCCATCTATATAAAACTCATAAGATGAATCTACAGACTGGTATTAAACTGGAAAAACAGGAAACATTTTATATTTTGTTCACAGTAGTATTTACACTGGTGTATGAACAGCCCAAACTCATACATACGTACGTACACAATGGGGATAGTGCATTGTATGACAGTTATATATATTAAAGTTTATTACTAAAGGCCTCAATTTAAGTATTTCTGGATTTGATTCCAATTTTTTTTTTTTTTTTCGGTACTGGGGATTGAACCCAGGGCCTGGTGCTTGCGAGGCAAGCACTCTACCAACTGAACTATATCCCCAGCCCGTATTTCTGGATTTGGATGAGATTGTATCAAATGGTCTGCAGGCTGATTTTCATGCATGGAACCCATGGTCATCAGGACCATATCAGAGAAGCTCAGTTCTCTCCTGATCCAAGCCGCCCATAGCACCCATGACTCACCGGTCAAGGCTCCACCCAGGCTCCCACGCCGCAGCTGCCTTCCATCTTCACTCAGCTGTTTTTTATACTTTAGTGACTTTCCAGGACCAGAAGCCACATCTGGGTTGCTGCATTTCCGAAATGGCATGGGTGGTGGGGACAGGATGTGATCAAGCTGTGTAGAGAAGAGCAGAGCATAATTTGCTGGGGACACTAGACACAACTCAGAATCAAAGACGCTGCTCACACTCACTTCCTTTCTTCTCCTTCTCTAAACCCCTTCCTTCCAACACTGCTTTTCATTTGGTAGTTTAGAAAATTCAGGATTTCACTGTTTTGTCTTTCATCTGAAAGACAGTCTTACTTGCTGCAAAATCTCAGTAACAGGATTTTGAATGCATATCACAACACACTAGTCGGTCATGAAATCAAGTTGAGGTGTTTGTGACCAGTATTTTTTAATACAACAAAATAGAAATTATCACTGTCCAATGAAGAAAGGAAATATTGCTACATGGATTTTTTTTATTGAGTTCTGAACATGCATGCGGGTGTTTTCTGGGCCCCTGTATAAATAAAATATGTCCTTCTCCAGACCATGGTTCCCCCAGCCCAAGTTGAAGCATATTGCTCTATAATGAAGCAAGAGACCAGTTCTTTAGTTGGTCACAAAAGAAAATCCACATATTGCTCACACATACAGGTTCAGGAGAGAGATTTCTAAGCACGATAACCCTTAATGGAAATCAATACATCCCTACATCACTTCATGGCTTTTAAAAAGAAAACCTGTCATGAGAATCAGAGAAACCAAAGTCACTTCAAGAGACAGCTTTCCACAAAAGAATTCCTTGTGTCACAACACTTATTTCAAGATCCATTCTGCTTTTATAAGAAAATCTTTCATACTTGAAAAGTGCCAGATCTTCTGGATGTTCCACCTTCGAGGTAATACAAATGCATAGATATGCATCTAGATAGTCACAAAGGACAAAGATATTCATATGCATATACATGTACATATATATATATATCCAAGTTATTAAGGATGCAAAAATATATTCAGATATTCACAGAAATGCCAATTACCTCAGAAAAGGGCTAACTTTGTAGAAATTTTAAAACATCAGAGGGTGACAATGACAGAGGGTGACAATGCTCAAACCCAGGCATTTTAAAGGATGTTTCACTGAGACTTATGTTGCTTTCATGGAGAAAGTGCTGGTCCTATGGCTGTACCCATCTGAAGTCTTTTAGATTAAGGCCATCATGAATGTATTTATAATAAGAAATTCAGAGACAGGTCATACATCTATTTGTTGTCTACACCACTGTACCACATTCAAAATCACTTGCACAGTAAGAAACTTGACCCTGCCTATGAATAGTTAGTTTAGATAGAATTGTCCTCACTGGCTGCCACGCAATGTTCACTTTCCCCGATGCTCAACTCGACTCATTAGTGACACCCTAAGGCTCAATTTCAAGAACTTCTCATTAAGCATCTGATCATACTCCTGGTCAGCTAGTACATTACTGTATTTCAACTACCAGTCACAATTTTAGTGAGGGGTCCTTGAAGAACTAGTGGTCCATCTGCTTCAGGATTAAAGCCACATCAGGAGGGAAAAGAGATTCCAAAGCATACTTTTAAAAGAAACAGCCCTTTCAAACAGGAAATTGTACTTATTGCAAGGTATTTGCTGAAGCTGCTGTTCATTACATCAGTGTCCTACTTAGAAGGGCCTCCAAGGAGGGATTTCAGTCCAGCCTCAGATAGTTTACTCTTAAATTTTATGGACAAAGAATTGTAGCTAGGGAAACCTGGACAGTTACCTATCAGTTTCCTAGAAAAGGCAGAATCCATCAATCCATGGTTCAATTATAGTCAGACCATCACACAATGCAAATGTTATTTCTGCCTTGTTTTTGGTTCCACTTTATGTCCTTACCCTAATTTTTCTTTTCTGCCAATTTTTTTTTAACTTTGAAAAATGTCAGAAGAAAACTTGAAATGATGGACAAGTGGTCTGAGTAAAGCACAAGGAGCACCTGTACTCCACTAGCCGATGATGAACTAACTGCTAACCTTTTGCCACACTGCTTTTGCTTTCTGTCCCTCTCTTCAGGCACACACATGCACACACACACATGCAAGCAGTGGGTGCTAGTTGCAGATTGTGGGTCTTCGCCCATAAACACTTTAGCGTGCCTCTTCTAAGAATATGGGTGTTCTCTTAAACTCACATATGCTATGTTCTACAAATTCTTGCAAAATGTCTCATATCTTTTGTGATCAATGTACTATATAAATACCAGGGAAATTATAAAATCAGGTTACACAATGTAGACTTAACATTAGTAAAGCTGCTCTACTCCAGAACAAGAAAACTTGCAGCCACAAGGTGGCAATGTGCCATAGACATTCAACAAAATGTTCCTTAATATCTACTAGTCCTAGTCAATGCACCCAGAATGGATGACCGCCGCTCAAAGCAATCAAGCAAGTTAGGGTCTATTCTGCTAAGTTATTTTCTCTTAATTACAAGTGGCAGCTGCATAAAATACAAATCTTTATTGTTCAAGGTTCATCAGCTTCTGCTACTTATTTTTCACCCAGTTTGCAGAATTACAATTAATTACTCAGGGGAAGATTGTTGTATTACAAATTAACAGAGGGTGGAAAAATAAGTGGGAGGGAATAGTTCCTAAAAAGGAATTATGTAATTTCCTTTCCTATGTCTAACAGTCATAAAAGACATGAAACAAATGTGTCTTTTTCTTTCAAAAAAGAAGGGATTCAATAAGAAAGTGTAGGATAAAGAAAAAGAATCTCTTCCACAAGCTATTAATCCATAAGCCAGGGTTTTTAATCAGAATCATCACCCCAAGAAAAGTGTATTATTTTAAATCTGGGGGAACTAAGGCAGTGAACTGTGAGGGCGGCAAATGTTTCAAATATAGTATGAGCAGAAAAACCTATAAGCATAGCACACTGTTCCAGAATCCCATTTCCTTCTTCCCATCAGTTCACACTCCCAACAGGGCTTTCTCTAAATAGATCATTTTTCCAAATTTGCTATGTTGTCAGTGGCTTTCGTATTCCTTTTACAATTAGTCAAAGCCTCTTAAAATGGTCTAGTGCAGCCCTACTATTTATTTGCCATTTTTTGTCCTGATTTAAACACTCACAATCCCTTTAAAAACATTTCATCACACCCTAGAGCTTACGGTACATATCAAACATGTCATTTTGGACATTGCTCTTTAACTGATTTCATTTTAATGTTTTCCAACTTTCCCAAATTCCCAAAGTCTTCACACTATAAGGAGTTTCACTAAAGACAGAGGTCGCCTTGCAACTTTCACTGATGCTCAAGGGCATCAAAGCCTGGGCTTGTTCCACTTGCTGCAAATATCTGCAATTTTCCTTCCCAAGCAAACAGTCTCTAGAGCCGACTCCTGGAGAGCCAGATCCCATTCCCTGGTCATCTAGCACACTGCTAGTCACAGATCTCCAGAATTAAAACATGTTCTCCAGAAATATGTCCTTATTTCATTCAACATTAAGTATCGATTCTTGGTGAATGAATTTGCTCAAAAACTCCTGTTTGTTTTCACAAACCCATTTAATTTCAAGAAGAGCCAAAACAAAACCAAAAACTTTGAAGATGTACACTTGCCCAACAGACAGATGGGGTGTAGCATACCGCGACGTGTGAGTGATGGACAACTGCTCTTAGTTAGCAGTCTGCTGTAGGAAACACAAGTCATCCTAAGGAACACAAGGTACATACACATAAAGGCAAATCTGAAACAGATTTAGGGGAAAGTTTCCAAAATTATCAGTCCTATAAAAAGGGTAATCACATATAATTCATAACAACAGTAATAGTAAGAGTTCTAACTCTACATCTTCTGTATTTATGTCATCCCCAGAGAGTGTTTGCTATTTTACAAGCTATCTGGCTGAGAACAATAGAAGAATCTACCACGATCACATGTGGCTTCTCCCATCAATGAAGACAAATTAATAGTAAAAATGAATCATTTATGAGGTCAGATCAATTTTTAGCGTCTCTCCCATCATTACCACCACCCTGTTATTGGGGTTTTTTTTCCTATGGCTCTATCCCCAAGTACTTATCATCCATCTACCTCTAACAGGCATAACTGGCCACAAACACTGAACTTTTAGTCTTCTTAACAATTTTCTCCAACCTCATCTCCAGACATGGTCATGGGTTGCCCAATTCAGTTTTTAAATATTGACAGTGGGCATATGAATAGAAAAAGATTTTTCCAAATTCAGTGAATGACGTAACACCATTTTTCTAGCTAGTGGGGTCACAAACTTCAAAATTATTCTTCGTTTCTCTTTCTCATTTCATATCCAGCTGGCAAATCCTCTATTCAATCCAAAATATATCCGAGAATCCAATCTCTTGACCACTTTTACCAGTAGTAGCCTCAGTTCTGCTATCATGATCCATCTTACAATGACCACCCTGACCTCAGGACAGCAACCAGAGACCTTTCTGAAATACAAGCCAGGTGCTCCAACTAGGACTATTAGAACTACTTCTCTGCTGCATCCTCACAAGGCTGTTTCTTCACCCTGACGAAACCCAATGTCTAGACAGTGGTCTACAAGGTTCAACCACCTCTACCCCCACCTCTCAGACCACAGGATCCTCCATTCCACTCAGTCCACCTTGGTTCCTAGCTAGACCTCTGATGCCCCAAGCATCTTTCCATGCAGGACATTACATTCATCATTTCTTCTCATTGGGAGACACCCCAGATATTAGCTATTGTGCCTCCCATGTCTTCCAGGTCTCTACTTAGAGGCCATTCTTTGCAGGAGGCCCTCTGTGAAATAGCATGCCCACCACTTCCTTCCCTTTCCTCGTTTTTTTCATAGCATCTACTTCCACACGACACACAGACTTTTTTGAACTTGTCTCTTGCCATTCTTCTGCTAAGATATAAATTAAATGAGATTATGCACCAATCTTTTTGTCCACTGCTCCATCCAACAACAGTGCCCACAAACTAAAAGGCACCCATAAATATTTGTGGAAGGAACAAATGAATTTGCAAATCTCTGGTATTCAGTTCAAATATAACAATAGGGGAAAAAATAAGAAACACATGCCATAATGAGCTTTCATTGTTGAAAAATAGAAATTATATTAAATAATATTCAAGGTGAAATGCTTAAATGAGTCTCCACAGTACTTTGACAAAATTGAATGCTTCATGTATGGAAAAGACCCTTAGGTTATGGCAAATGGCATCTTTTCAAAGAGTCTTTTCTATATACCAACCTAATATGCTAATTTTTTTAACAGGCCTACCTCTGAAGGTGATTCCTAAATAATGAATTATTCGACCTTTTAACTGTACCCCTACTAGCATATTCACTTGTGTCTATCAATCCAACCTTTCCCCAGCCCCATTTCTCTTTTCTATAATTCCACATTCATTCCCAAGATGTGGCATATGCATTTTAAAGACCCATCCAGAATGCATGTGCCCTAAGGCCAAAGTTCATTAGTTCAAAGGGATCACCAATGTCATCTGCATATATGATGGTGGCTCACTGGAGAAGTCTTTATGCTTCAAAAGAGAGAGTGATAAAAAGAGAGAAAGAGACTAACTACTAACACAGGTTATAAAGACATGGTTCAGGTATTCTATTTCTTAGAATATTAAATATTTGATATGAAAATATCTGAATTATGAAGCAGCACAGGCTAGGCTTGTAATCCTAATTAAACATATTCTCTCTCCCATCACCACCCCCAAAAAATCAAATTGGCAAAATGAAATGACTTTACTGTATTTCACAACTGGACTTTATTTACTTTTAAAACAAAGTCTAAAATCAATATTTTAAATTTTGATATAACAGACTTCTATAGTTAAGACAGTAATTATTGGATTCATACTAATTCCACAGTGGTTAGGAGCTAAGACTAGAGATAACAATGAGTTTCCTAATTAAGATACTTAACTCTTTCTGCACCTGTTTCCTCATCCACAAAATGTTAATGACACAGTATCTACTTCCTGAGGTGGCTGTTCACATTTGTAAAGCACTTTAAACTGTGCCTGGCACTTGGTGAGCGCCCAAGGAATACTCACTGCAGTTACTATGAACGTTTCCATTGGCAAAGTCGCTTGCCATTTTATAGGTGAACACAGGCTTCACCACAGATAATTCACAAGGAAATTAAACTTACTGCGATTTTACCAATGCTTCTGTTTTTACAGCAAAAGTGAGAATTTGATCAAAATTGCTGTACAATTATTTAGTCTAGATGCTCACAGAATTCCTAAGGTGTGACCACAATGGGTTTCTTCAGCCATGTTTTCTCATGAAGTGGAGCATACAGTGGCCCTCTTGTCGACCAATAACCAAACATATTGGTAGTCAATGTCACTATCCTTTGTGGCTCAGCTCAAGTCCCACTTCCAGCTTGGCAAAGCGTGTCGCTCTGTTTACCTGGCCCTTCCCAATGGCACCTCTCAGATACCCTTCCCTCTGCTCTCTACTACTCAAGGAACATAGAAAATAAGAAAGCATTCAGTACTCTCTGCACGGCCTGAAGAATAGTAACACACCTTTCCTGGTATCCTAAAATGTAACTATAGACTTGAGTTAGACTACTGAGAGTGACAGTCCTAGCCTGCATTGTACTGGGGCCCATTTATTGATTTTGCTGACATTCAGTTTGGATTATGCTACCCAGAACGCTTGCTTCCATTTAATGATATTGTAAGAAACAGCCCTATAAATCTGGCTGCTCTGTTCTATAAACATGTAAGGAAAGGTCTATATTACACTGTGTCCTCCTTGTGAGGACCCATCTCTTTCTATGAATATTTATTAAGCAGCTGTGTGCCAGGTATTGCTCTGGGCACAGCAGTGGACAAAACAGCAATAAACAAAGCAAACAAAACCCCCTGCCCGCCGGGAGCTTCATTCAAGTTGCAGAGAGAAACACTTATAAAAATGCCTTTTAGTTCTGTGCACTAGAACTAGTGGTGCTGACGCGGGGTTATGGTCTGGTTTTGTCCTGGGCACCCCTTGAGTCACACAACTAGTCATGTTTCCATACTTCAGTCCTTAGAAATCCCCAGGAAAAGCCTGTAGCCACACGCCAGCAAGCATGGCACACCTCATCTCCAATCAAGACTCGTGGATCCTTTAGCTCCACTAACCTTAGTTCAGATTTCCTTCTCCTCTTTAAACCAGTGCTCTCCAACTTGTGCCGATTTCTGTCACCCCCATCCCCCAGACGACAATGGCAACGTTCAGAGTCATTTTTGGTTGTCACAGCTTGGGACAGTGTGCTGGGTATCTACTAGTCAAAGGCCAGGGATACTACTAAATATCCTACCGTGCACTGGACAAGACCCCCACAACAAAGAGTTGCTTAGTCCCAAATGTCAATAATGCCACTATTGAGAATCCTGCTCTATACTTACCCTCCTTCTTGTTTGTCTTCACCTATTTTTAAGCTATTCACCTTGCTGACTTATGTGATTACAGGTCATCTTAAATTCTTTTGAGAACAAGAAAGGGAATGAAGAGCATAGAGAGAATTTTAGCAAAAATTGTTCATTTCAATAAGATTTGGTGAGTGATCATTTCCTGTGCAATGCTAATTGACCCCAACAATTTAGCTGTTTATTGAAATTCACTTTCTCAATAAACATTCACATTTTTGGGAAATGATGCATCAATAGAATGCATTTAACCTAGAAGATGTCGAGCTACCAATATTGTTTTCCATCTTTGGCCTTGTAATTTTTGGAATAACAAACTTCAATTAGCAATGTTAAATATGTTTCAGAAATGTCTTAAAATACATTATTAGATCAAACTACAAGGGCATTCACCTACACAGAGCTGTACTGCCAGTTTCAGCTCTTCATTGATTTTCTTTCTTCCCTCCCAAGAGAAATATGTAAATTAGCAATTTGATACCACTATCTTACTTTTGTCTGTCAACTCAACTTCAAGAAAGTCAATGCCTTTGCTCATGATTGTGTCTACACACATACACATACACACACACACACACACACAGCAACCACAAGCAACAAAATATCATCAGAGCCCAAGGACAGAGCACCACACAGCAGGCATTTAATTACAATAAATTCAATAGTTGAAAGATATGAAAAAAAAAAACAGTTAATATTATTTTACAGTTTTCAGAAAGATGGCATTTATGTGTATAGTTTTCAGACTATGATTCAGTTTTAAGGTTTGGTTGAGGGACAATGTCAACACAGGGGAAAACACAGGGAGTATACTAATTTAACTGTGCATATGTATCACCTGTTTTCCTGTCACTTTAATATTCTAGATGTTTCCCTGACCTTTATTTAGGAATCTGATCTATGCCTGAAGTTGTTTACTTATCTGAAGTCACTAAAATCCCCTGATACTATCCTGTCCCCATCAGCAATATAACTACAGATTCTGACTGTGGTTAATAAGCAGGAAGAGAATACATTTCTCACCACTTATCTTCCTCTGTTTAAAGTCAAAGCGGAAAATTCCTACACAACACTACAAAACTTGACATCATGTGCCCATTTCCCTTTGTGGCAGAGATACCAGACTCCCAGTTAGGCAGTATTATTAGTCCCATTTTACCAAGGAGGAAGCAGATGCAGAAAGATTAATCATTCAAAGTTTTTGCCTTAACAGGAGATACCACAATGAATCAAGTCTGAGATCCCTAACTCCAGAGTCCACGTTCCTTCCATTGTTCCCAAATGTCCCCAGAAGAAGGCTCACAGTGGTGAAGCACATGGAGCCCAGAAATCTAATGTTAACTTCCTCTTATAACTCCAGGCTGGGAAAACTCCCCATAAAAGACCACATTCTTAGATTCTGGCATCAGTCAGTCCAAATAATCAGTTTAATCCTGATTGGTGGCCCACACATATGATTTCCTTAAATCAGAATTACAGAATCACAAAATATTAGCAGTAGAAATCATCTGTAGTCTAATTTCCTGGTTTTGCTGGAAGACTATGGCCCAGATGGTCAATTGTTCAGGTTTACAAAGAGAGTTGGTGTATGAACTTAGACCAGAACCCAAATTCCTAAACTACAATCTATTGCCTACCACACTCTGCTCCCATTACCCACTTTGCTTCCCACAGCCCCTCAGTATGCATCACTATTATAACCAACTTGGATGATCCCCAATGGTTTTCTATCCATACATGCTCTATAAACCCAGAGTTGCTCTAAAAAAACATTTTCCACCAAAAGTCCATTATGGATTAGACAGTGTAGTACTAAGGGTTGAAGATAGAAAACAGAAAAAATTGCAGCCATCTTCCTCAGGGCACTTCTATCCCAGCCCTCTGACATAAAACCACAATCATAAAACAATATGGCAGATGCCTGGATAGAGTCTGGTACAAGGGACTATAGGGCTTTGAGCAGAATCATGGTGCTGCACCTAGTTAACTGCTTTTCCTTTCTATTTTGGCAGAAGAGTGTTGGTATTAATTAATGCCTTGACTTGCATTCAATTGCATAGATTATGGTCCTTAGTCACACAAAAGCCAGTGTGAGAAGGGGTATAGAGTGGGTCTAAACACATGCTAATTGTCCTTATGCCTTATAGAGCTTTTCATACCCATCTTCCATGTTCTAAGTGGCAAGAGAGACAAAGCAGAGACTCTCCCACCCCATCAGCACCACGTATCACAACAGTGCTTTTAATATCCTAAATGTCATCTTTCTTTAGGCACCAACTGCTCCACCAAGGACCAAGTGCTGAAGGAGTCTGAGTGCCTCACATCCTATTTTCTGAAAAGACCAGGAAACATGGCAAGGAGGAAGGCCGTGATTTGCGGCGAATTTTCCACTAGGACTGCACTCAACCCCTTATCAATCATATAAGATGAACAAATTTTAATTTCATCTATAAAATAATTATATCCCCCTCACAGCATTCTCATGGATCAATATAAACCTCCAAGCATAACACCAGGGACCTAGAAGGCACTCAAAAGTTTATTTCCTACACCTTCTTAGCTTAGTTCATTTCTTCAGAACCATAAAACAAAATAATCAATTGCTGGAACTTCTGTTCCATAACATCCATTGGCACTGAAAATAAACTTTATACAAGTTTCTGGGGGAAAAGTTCAAAATAAACTTTTTATTAAAATAAAAGAAAAAGAAAAAGCTTATGCTCTTTAACTGGACAAACTCCACAAATTAATTTTTGTTTCACGATTTCACATTAAGAGGAAACAGCCTTTTGGAGTAGGTCAGTTGTAAACAGTAGTCACAGACTGAACTCTGACCTGATAGGCGAAATAAACATTCTGAAGAAGTGGAAGTCACAAATTCTCAGCAGCTTGGGGCCTCACCTAGTTTACATGGAGACTATTGAGAAAGACAGTCACTCAGAAATTGGCGAATGTTTAGAAGGTGAACTGGCTTTGGGGAATGAGGGAGTACACAGCCATGAGAACTATATGTAATCAACTTTATTTCTCCTTTAATGGTGTGGGGGGGAACCTGAAGGGAATGAAAAAGAAAGAAGGGAAGGACTAAGGGGAAAAGAAGAGAAAAAAGTGGACAAAGTGTTGGAAATGAGATGCTCAGAAAATATAATCCCCGATAACCCCTAGGTTCCAAGTCCCTCAGAGTCACGTCTTCTCACCTGACCTTTGATTCTTGGTGGTTTGTGACAGAATCAAAGAACACACAATTATTTTAATAAAATAATGTTTATTGTGAAATAGATATTTATAAAAATATTCCATAATAATATTTTTTTTAAATTCCAAGACCTTGAGTCAGTAGCAGCCTGGTTCAGTCACAGATCTCTTTCCCCTGATTTCCATCTGACCAGGTTCCTACCCTGCTGTCCCCCTTGTTTCCCTAGACCAAATCTCTGCTTCCCAATTACTATTCTCTGAGCCTAAAACTGGAGGTCCAGGGGCTGCCTTGTGCCCAGCCTGCTGGGGACCCGAACAGAACATTGCATCTGGCATCAGTGTCACTGACCTGCCCAATGTACTGTTCAGTGTCTGTCTCGCCTCTGCTGGAAGAACCCCCTAGATATGGGACTTGTTTTAGCACCATCAGTAATGATACAGACACCCCAACTTCCCTTTGTACAGTTCATATCAACCTTGCTCTGACCCCCACATCACCCAGTCCCCAAAAACCAGGCTCACAGAACATGAACATGAATTTGACATTCAGGATAAGGAGAAAATGACAGAAAGACATAAAAGAAGAGAGGAGAAATGAAATGAAGGACCCAGAAGAAAAAGGAGGAAAGAGCAAAAAGCTTGGTGGATGCTGTAGAAATCTAATTCACCTAAACTTTCCTTCATATTCTATAATTCACTTGGGTTATAAGCATGTAAGCACCTTGATTACACTGCCCTTTGAAATCCTGACTCGCTGACCAAACATTACACAACTTCCCTACATTAATTTACTCTCCAAACAGGAACCACTCCTCTCCCTGCCAGGAAGAAAAGTCTTCTCTAAGTTCCAAGAGATGTCTGAGCATCCATATGCAATCAAAAAAGGAAAAGATTTTGCCTTTGGGCACAGTTCACAACTCTGCTAAAAGAAGTATTCACCAGAAGCCACAGTGTGGCAAAAACAGAGAGAAAATAATTCACTGTCAAAGGTCCCTCAAGTCCTCCAGGCATCCCCAAAGACTACGAAGAGTTACACAAAGAAGACCAACGCGGCAGCAGGGGAGTTGCTAAAGAGCTCGGGGAGTTTTATCATATTCTCCTCTTTTATTCTCATGTATAAACAATAATTCCAAAACTACTATTAAAATTATATTTAATTTTAGACAATAAGAGTAGTACTGCTACTTCTTTTCCCCATAAAGAACAAAAACAAAAAAAAAAAATCAGCAATGCATAAGAACCCCAAGGAACAACCTGACGAGA
The DNA here is from genome assembly GCF_902686455.1 of Sciurus vulgaris. Lineage (NCBI taxonomy): Eukaryota > Metazoa > Chordata > Mammalia > Rodentia > Sciuridae > Sciurus > Sciurus vulgaris. The sequence continues at coordinate 116,979,732 of NC_136466.1, forward strand.
CCGAAGGCATGAATAAGCTGACTTCTTGCACAGTCTGCAAATGGACTTCAGCAGATGAACCATGAAAGCCAGTTTATAGTCAGCCTCTGACCCAACTCCATCTCCCATGCCCCAGGTCAGTACTTCCCCATTCCTTCCTGTGACTCACTGGTGGAAGGACTCTGCCTGGACACAAGTGGATCTAAAGGCTGGACTCAGGCGACATGCTAAGGGGAAAGTTTCAAGTTTGAGCTTGAAATCTGTCTGAGAGCAGAGCACTCCACTCTGCAGGTACAGATAGTCTTAATAAACCTAGGGTTCTGGTATATAAAAACCTGAACTTAGGAGGACGGAAAGAGTAGGGGAGAAGAGGGATGAAGAGAGGATAATTAGTGGGTGTGGGGTGAGGTTGGACAGGAGGAAAAACTTCTAATATTCTATAGAGTATCTAAGGCTGACAACAATTGCATTCAAAATTGCTAACAGAGAGGATTTTAAAAGTTCTGAAAACAGAGAAATGGTAAATGTTTAAGGTAATAGATATGCCAATTACCCTAATCTGATCATTACATTTGGTATACATGTATGGAAATGTACTATACCCCATAAGTATTTATAATTATTATTTTAAAAAATAATAAAAAATTTTAAACTTGAATTTATAGATTAATTAGATTTCTTCTCCATATATGGGGATTTTAAGCAATGAATTCCTCTGCTGTGTATTCATTTAAAGACTAACTAAAACCAGTTCACAACATGGAAATAACAGCTCTGATTTACAATGCCACGCCCATTTCACAGACCTGGATGGAGAAGCACAGGGGATCCCCATCCACAGGTAACATCAGAGTGAGTGTATTTCTTTGGTTTCCAATTACAAGTGTTTCTATAAAGGTTAGTCACTCCTCCCACGGCTGGGAGACACCATTCCCACCATGTTCAAACCACCACAGCCACCAACATCAGTCCTGACCTCCACCCTGACCTTCACCATTCATTGATTTTCCGGGGACTGGTGAACTACAGCCTGAGCACCACATAAAATTGTGTTAGACCACAGCTATGATCATTCATTTAAGGACCTGTACATTCTGTCTACAACAGCAGAAATGAGCAGATCGAACAGCCCACAAATACTGAATATTTACTATCTGGCCCTTCATAGAAGAAGTTTGTGGTTATCTGGTTCATTCAATAAATTTGCACATTTTTAAAAATTTATCTACTACATGCCAAGTGTGGTTTGTGCACTCTGGAAGCAGCAGAGACTGAAAGAAAGGTCCTTTTCTTTGTGTGATAATAAAGACTGGGAAGAAGAAGGGAGAATGTGGGACAAGAATAAGGACTCCTCTTTAATACTGATGATTAGAGATGATCCCTCTGAAAGGGCTACATCTGAACAGAGACCCAAGTGAAGGAGAAAGGGAGTGAGCCATGCAGGGGCAAGAGGTGCACAGACCAAGGGAATGCAAAGTGTCTGGGCCCTGAAGTGAGAGCAAGTCCAACATATTAGAGGAAAAGCAGGCAAGGTTACTGAGAGATGTCCCCTTTCTCCACAGCCTCAATGTCCCTGCCACCAGCCCATGCCCGTCAGGCCAAATACCATACTAGGTGCTTTAGCATGTTCTCTTATTCAATTCTTAAATGACTCTCCTGACAGGGTATCATTTTCTCCCCCATTTCACAGGCATGGAAACTGAAGTTTAGGGAGTTTAAGTGATTTGATCAAGGAATCAAGAATTGTGACCATTACCATCTGAGAGTCATGGCTAGCGGTAAGACTAACACTGTTCCACACTGTTTCCGTTTCACGTTCCTACAAGTAGCACCAGCACTGTCACCCAGCCACAGATCAGCAGCGTAAAGCTCCTGCTGTGAGTGGTTCAGGCAATCAGGTTCTTGCTTCCTGATGAGAGGAAGAAGTTTCACTGGGCTACCTTCTTTTTCCTTCTCAGTGTTCTGACCAGGTTCTTCCTGAACTTCTCTGTTGCCTCCACCCCTAACATTATATAAGTCTCCTAAGACTACCTCCAAAACCAACATCCAAGCTGCAGAAGATTCCCTGATGTAAGGAAATTGCCCACAAGGGAAAAAAGAAGAAAGAGAAATCACATTTGCAGCAGCCTTCCGTGAGCCAAGCACTGATCCAAGCACTGTAGGTACTTAATTACTGTGAGATGATACTTGGTGAGAATACCTGGGTTTTAAAGTACAGTATTTTCCACTGGGATTTCTCCAACCCTTAATGCAGGAAATGCTTGAGAAATCTCCACAACAGGATGATTTAAATAGAGACAGCACATATCTGCAACTCTGTGCTCCTTGAGATCAACCATCATCCAACGTTCTGAGCCAAGATACACAGCAACTTCCTACTCCAACATACTGCAGAATGTTTTCTTCCAATGCCTGCCACCTCCTCTCCCCTCCTGCCCCTTTTAAAAGTTCACACCAGCCTCTAATGCTTTCCTCATAATTGTTCAGATATCCAAGGCACAAATGATGAAACCTAAAGCAACACCTAACCATATATACACTTAGTTCCTCCCAGAAACCCAGGAGCTCAATTTCCTCAAAGCCATGATTTCTTGGCTTTGGGGATCTCAGACAGGTAGTATGGATTAATTCCCCAGTGTAGCCTCAACATCGTAAACACCAGGAAACCTGAAGACCATTCACAACAAAGTTCTGTAGCAGCCTGTACTAGAAAGCAAGGAGCATATCTCAACAAATATCCCCTATAAAAGTGGGACAGAAAAAAAAAAACAAAACAGAAAAAGTGATGCACAACAACTAAATAACTTACCCTGCTCAGTAGAGGAAAAAAGGGTACAAAATGTTCTCCTGATTCCTTTGTCTTAGCACTTGCTATGAAAAAACAAAAAAACATAATCCCATTCTGGTTAATATCTTGTTGCCCCTTCTTATTGTCTCATCTCTTTTCTGTGCCCACCCCCATGCTTAGGAAAAGGGTTGATACAGCCAGCACTTAGGTATGCATCACATAAATAAGCATCTACTTATACTCAAGGATATTATTAGATGACAACTTCCCCAAGAGTTAGAGATGCACCTCTGAAGCAGGATAAAAATCAGAATAAAGTCAGGATGCCTCTATTCATGTGAAATGAGAGGAGGACTATTTTAGGAAGAGGCCCAGTCATTCTCACCTCCTATCACTATTCCTTTGTGATGGGGAGGAACCAGTATAGCTCAGTTTCTCTCTCCCCCCCCCCCAAGAATTCCTACATCCAGAGGTCAAGGAAAATCAGCAACAATGACTATTGCCCCCATGACTGAGGAAAGATGGGGTTGAACAGCTGGGTGTTCTCTGAGGAGGCAGGTGGGAAGAGCAGGATTATCTATCTGGAAAAACAGGATAATTTTACATTTTGTGTTACATAAATGATATTTCACTAAAATGTGAAATAAATGTGCCATATGTAAATATGTGCCATTTCCCCCAGTGAATAAGAATACAGGAAAAAGAAAGTCAACACTGAGAATTAGTTTTGAAAACTTAGAAATGACTATTGTACAAATCAAACAAATGCAATTAAGTGGTGGCATTTTTTACTTGATAATTAAACACTTTTCATCATGATAGCTAATTAAAGCAAAGGGGGGGAATCTATAGGAAAATGATAATAACTGCTCTCAAAGAGGGAAATAATCTACCCAAAACCTCATAAGGATTCTTATAATTCAAAATATTACATTGTCACAGTATCTTGTAACCAAAATTTAATCAACAGTGGTACTTAAGTTAGAAATAAAAGGTCAAAGAATTAGATGAAAGGAATCTGTGAACAGCCTAAGTACTCTCAGAACAATCACTAAACCAGAAAGTAGACCTGAGTGACAGGCTTTTCAAACTGGGAGAGGACACTGTGACCACCAACACTGGCCTTCTAGAAAATGCTTTTAGAATAGGAAACTCCCCCTCCAAACATGCACACATCCCCCTCCCCTTCTCCTCCCCACCATGGCTTCTGTCATCTGACTGACTGCATATTTTACTTGTTTGCTTATTGCCTCTCCCATTGGAACATAACAACAGACAGACACTGGAGTCCGTGTTGCTTCCTGGTGAATCCCAACAGCTACAAGAGCTCCTGGCACATAGCGGATGTGGTAGCTGGTGTGCCAGATAAACTATTTGGGGTGCTTCACCTTTTGGGCACAGAGTAATGAATGGTTTCCTCTGTAGTCCTCCCAAGGTTGCACAGGAGTCATGTGATGTGTTCTGACCACCGAGTGTGAGAAAAAGTGATGTGCATCTTGCCCAAATTGCATGTGAGACCCTCCAGGGAGGTCCACCTAACTGCTTCAGCAAATGTTTCCTCCAGATGGAAGCTGCTCCACCAGCATGTCCCAAAGTAAGGACAACACCACATACAGCCCCAGCCGACCCTCGACAGACACAAAGCATGAGCAAGAAATAATTAAGCATGTGTACTTCAAGCCACTAAGGGTCGAGGGTTATCACCCTCCTGAAAGAGTGGGTGCTCTGCACAAATTTACAGTTGAATGTGCCTGTGACTCACAGTGAGTTCTGAGGAGACCTGCTTGCTCACAATATTTGCCATTCCCTCCAGGTACTAAGATAAAACCTATGTTCTTAAAGAATGCAAATGGTAAGGTCCAATATGTGGAAAGACAGGGGTATTTTTATCATCCTCATTCCCTTCTTTCCATATGGGCCTCAAGCCTTCCTAGGGAGGTCTTTGTTTGATCAAAGTCAAGACAACAACTTGGAAGTTATGTTGCAAGAAATAATCAATATTAGCAAAAGAAAGTTTGGTCTTGTACAATTTTCACTCAGAAACCCCTGAAGAGCTTTAAAGTCCTTCCGACAAAGCGCAAGACCTCAAGGATGAAACGGCCCCCTTATGATGGACACTAGACATGGAAAGAGTACAGAAGTAGAAGACCAAGGAATCAAAGTACACGAAAGAATACCACCAGGCCAAGAAGACAGTCTCAGCAGCCCAGAAGTGGTGATTTTATGTCAACAAATTCTGTGGAACTTCTTCCTTCAAGAGTAGATGGTGCCAACTTCTTCCTGAGGATAGGCTCTGATTAGTCACTTGCTTCTAAGGAACAGAATAGAAATGATGACATGTGACTTCAGCACTTAGGTGATCACTGTTAATTTCTACCCCTTTCTCAGAACCTGCATTTGATTCTTCCCTGGGTAAATTATTATTTGATTAATTAATAATTCGGTGACTGACCCAGAGTAAAAATATAGCTCCAATGATGTGTCAGCAGGCTAGGAAGCACATGTGGGCCAAAGCATACACAAAAATGATAATAAAAAAAAAAATCAAACTGCACAGTTGCCCAGTGTTATCCATCTCCTGGAATCCTGCATCTTCTGCCTCTATCTATTTGGGATTATCTATGACAGTAGGGAGATGATCATTAATCAGTCCAAGATTTATCTTCTGTAGCAGTGTTGATGGAATCACTAACCCATCCTGAATAACAACAGGAATGGAAGGGGCAATGGCAGGAGGATAAGGTATGGTTACAAGAGGTAATAACAGCAGGCTCAGAGGCACAAGCCTGTAATCCCAACAGTTCAGAAGGCTGAGGCAGGAGGACTGCAAGTTTGAGATCAGCCTAGGCAAGTTAGCAAGACCCTGTCTCAAAATAAAAAGTAAAAAGGGCTTGGGATGTAGCTAGGTGGTAGAATGTCCCTGGTTCAATCCCCAGTACCCACCCCCGCATCACACGCACACACTAGAGATGGTGCTAAGATTTGCAGGAGAGTGAGCTTCAGAAAATAGGATATCTTAAAACAAGTGAAGAAAATGGGAAAAATAACTTCTTCAGGTTCCCAGAATCCCACAGCTATTTGAACTACGATTAAATGTTCCATATCACCCTATCTTGAAGCAATAATGGAAACCTAACATCAGAAGCTTAAAAAAAAAAAAAAAGGTCATCACAGATTTCTTCTGTCTAGATAAAAATAAAAGCAGTATGTGTTACCTACGAAAGAAATGGTTTTCAGTTCCATTCCTAAAGCATTTCACAAGTACCTAATCTGTGTTAAGACACTATACCAGGCAGCGGGGTACAGGGAGAAGCAAACACAGCCGCCGCAGTCAGCAACATCTCAAGCCAAGAAGTGACTCTTAACCTTGGAGGGTCTCAAATTCCTTTGTGAATCCTGTCCAAATTGTCACTCCTTTCTCACAATGGACACACACATAGATAAATACGAACCTTTGCTAACAATTTCAGATCATCCATAAATTGTGAAAGACCATGGATCACAGGATAAAAAGGCTTTGAAGTAATATGAGAAAAAATAGGGAGACTTTTACTTAGGAAAGGTATTATGTAATTTGTAGCATGAGATTATTAGTCTAGCCTTTCTTTCAGGAAGCTGAAAAGAAATCTCCAAATCTCCAACTTTATCAAATACCAGAAATCACAGGGGACAATATGTATGCATTCATGTAATGGTAACATTTATGCAAGTTACAGTTACTAATATTTCTGGCATCACTTCTTATAGGTAACAGTAATTAAGCTGAAATGAAATTTGTGTAAAACCTAAATTAATGAAGTCTGCATTTTAATCTTATCCTTTGTATTGTGTATGTTGTCTGATTAATTCTGAATATAAAATTTTTCTGCAGTTTCAAGTCAGCAAATGGAGCACTTCTCAGTATTTTCAATGATTTCAATAATTTTTGCCTATAATATCAGTTAAAAATTTCACTTCAACTTTTCATTTTTAAAAAGGCTCAGTTTCTCTACAGAAACTATATTTATGCTGTCAAAAATGACAACTGAATTGGGCACCAGGGATTAAAAAAAAATCCTCTCTCATACTTCTGCAGATTCTTCTAGGAGACCGTCTCTCAGAAACAGTACAGAGAATTTTCTTGAGGGTGGGGCATGGAATGCTAACAAGTATCAAGTGGAAGGACTGAAAAATTACTATACCAAAGAGGGAAGGGGATGGAGTCCAGGATACCACATACAGAAAATAGGAGAAAAGAAACATGAATTGATGTGTTTTCAAGTTTCCAGGACTGTCAGTCCAATGCAGTAGCCATGAACCACATATGGCTATTTAAATTTAACTTAGATTAAATATTCAGTCCTCATTTACACTAGCCTCATTTTTAGAGCTCAAAAGTACATGTGGCTAATGGCTGCCATATTAGACATTGCAGAGTACAGAACATTTCCAACACGTCAGAAAGTCTGATTGACAACACTATTCCAGAAAGTGAGAATCCAGAAAACACTGAGAACCTACTTAGTCTTAATAGAATGTGCATAGATTCAGAAATAAATGACTTCCAATTAAATTCTATATGGAAAAGAAAATGAGTTGATGCAAAGGAGAGAGAAAACAATTAAGATTAAGAGTTCTGATTACAATGAAGAAATGACTGACATTATACTGCTCAGCCCATCACATTCTGAGAATCAAGTGGCTCAGGAATTACCAAATAGGTACAAGTTCTGTGGAATATTCTTCCTTTCAGCCTATAGCAACATTTCCTGAGTTCTTAGTATCTATACATGCCCCACAGAGAAAGAGTTCTAAAATAAGAAGACATGTTGTAACCTTCAGGAATTTAGTAGGGAAGTAAGGAAACGGGGAGAGAGGAAGGGAAAGAAGAAAGAAGGGAAGGAAATTCAGATGTGATTTATTTATTTGTATTTTTGGCTCACATATTTTCCTTAGCCACATATCCAAGTCATGCTGCATTTAATCACAAGCACCTGAGAGAAATGCATAACAATATTGCTCTGAGATATAGTTTTGATCTTCACCCGAATATTATCTTTTCCAGAGACTCATTTCATTACATGCCTCCCTAATTCCTTTTGGCTCATGACTGGAGATGAGATCTACTTGAAAACAGATCTTTCTGGAAAGACTCACTTTTTTCACCTGAAAAATTAAGGAATTAGATAATCTTCTAAGGTTTATTTCTCATGTTGGTTCTCTGAGGTCTATGATTTGACTTCGTGCTCAGAATGCTCTAAAAACTCAAAATAAGCTTATAATCTCAATGGGGAGTTTAATTTACACAGGAAATACATGAGAATTACAAAACACAAAGCAGCAGTTACAACTTTTTATTTTCAAAAAATGCAAAGATGACATAATACAAAAAATTTGAGCCGTATTTTTTATAAATTTTGGTGAAGAGGTGATAGCCACACTTGAATGACAGGGTTATGTATCACTTATTATTTTGTCACCAAAAGGTACATGAAGAAGATAATTTTTTAGTAGGAAAACTGAAACAAATTTTGTATTACTCTATTTCAGTACCTTTAAAAATTACCTAAGAAAAGAACCACACTAAAAAAGGCATTTTAGATTATAATCCAGTAGGTTAATTTAGCCTTTTGCTGATACTCCCTATTATAATTTAATTTTTTAAATTCTTTTTTTTTTTCAAAGTACAAGTTATGACCCATTAAACTCAGTATATGGCCCATTTGTGGGTTCCAACCAACAGGATGAAAAACACTGCCATGAGGGAATCAGCTGGTCTCCCTGAAAAGGGGCACCATATTTATAAGGCTGGAATCAGAAAACCATGTGGGAGCATGACATGGGATTGGGGATGGATAGCTAGAGACAGAGAAAGGGGAGAAATAGCCGAAAAGAGGTGTCTAATGAAAAGTCTCCTATGTAAATTTGTTTCCCTGGCAACCACATTTTTGTTGACTAAAAAAGTTGGGGAACCCCCATGCCAAGGTCGGTCACTATTGCAGAGCTAGCTGGAGGGCAAGCCAGCCTACCCGACCCCCACACAGAGGTCTGATGCCATCACTGATTGATGCTGCCTTACCCCCACACTGAGGTCGGACACCATCCCTGAGCCTGCCTGCCTGCCCGCCTACTGCTGAGGGACACTGCACTTGCCTCTGTGCTCACTCAGCACACCCTGCTGGGACTCCCCAGCTTCTTTATAGGCTGGTGCAGGCATCTTGGATTATTCCTGAGGGCGTGGCCATCATCATCGGAAGGGCAGCTCCTTCCTGAGACACCTATAGGAGACTGGAGGCCCTTTGACAGGACTCAGGATTCAAGAAGAGGAAGTACTGAGAGACTTGGGACTAACTCAGAGCAGCTGGGTGAGTCTCTCCCACTGGGCGAGGCACCCTGGATGGAGGAGTAGTCCTGGATTGCAGGGAACTTCGTGGAGTAGAGTTGCCCAGTGAGATTCTCCCGCTGGAGCCGTGAACCTGGAAAACCGGGAGCATTGTAGAGGAGGACCGCCCAGCAAGAGGCTTTGATGCAGAGTGAGGGTCCTAGGCCTAGGCCGCAGGACCAGACTGCAGGCAGCTTCTCGGAGGAGGGCCGCCCAGCAAGAGGCTTTGATGCAGAGTGAGGGTCCTAGGCCTAGGCCGCAGGACCAGACTGCAGGCAGCTTCTCGGAGGAGGGCCGCACAGCAAGAGGCTGTGGCACAGAGTAAGGCTCCTGCGCAGGGTGAGGCTCCCTGGCCCAGGCGGTAGCTGCAGTCCCCAGGGAACGTAGCAGAAGAGGGCCGCTCAGCAAGGGAGTACCTTGCAGGGCCAGGCTCCCCAGCCCAGGCAATAGGTCAAGACCCCTGGTAATACCGCAGAGGAGGGCTGCCCAGTCCAGGTGGTTGTTCTGGACTAAAGGGAACTTCTCGGAGCAGAGCTGCCCAGTGAAACTTCCCCACTGGGTGGGTATTCCCCACTGGGTGAGGCTTTCCCACAAGGGCAGTAGAACCAGAGACACAGGCCCAGATCAGACATGCCCCAGTCTGCAGTCTAGTCCCCCCTTTGGCTGACCATCAGTCAACAAGGGGAGGCACCTCTGCCCACCGACAGGGAATATACCCCACCTGAAGGCCACCACCCCTAGAGGGTCAGCTTCCTTGTATACCACTGCATTATCAAGTTCCTCCAAGACTTCAGGCTACTGAAGGCTAGGAGGTGAGCTATTGGAAATCTACAGGGACAATATCAGTCAATAGAGGAAATCTGCAATATCTCAGAGTTTCACTACTAGAGGGGTAGATACCTGAGCAATATGAGAAAACAAGGGAAGAAAACGTCCCGAACAAACCTAGATGCTACAGAAATAAAATCCAATGACAGCATGGCACAAGAAATGTCCAAAGGGAGTTCAGAATGGACATAATTAAAATGATCAGAGAAGCAAACAATGAGATGAAAGAACAAATGCAGGCTTGGAATGATCGCACCACTCAACAGTTAAAAGAGCAAATGAGGGAAGATCATTTCAATAAAGATTTGAAATATTGAAAAAAAAAACAAACAGAAATCCTTGAAAGAAACAATAAACCAAATTAAAAACTCCATGGAAAGCATAACCAATAGGATAGAACAACTGGAAGACAGAACCTCAGACAATGAAGAAAAAATATTTAATCTTGAAAACAAAGTTGACCAAACAGAGAAGACGGTAAGAAATCATGAACAGAATCTACAAGAATTATGGGATATCATGAAAAGACCAAATTTAAAAATTATTGGGATTGAGGAAGTCACAGAGAGAGAACCCAAAGGAATGAACAATCTATTCAAAGAAATAATATCAGAAAATTTCCCAAATATGAAAAATAAAATGGAATATCAAATACAAGAGGCTTATAGGACTCCAAATATACAAAATTATAATAGACCCACACCAAGGCACGTTATAATGAAAATACCTAACTACAAAATAAAGACAGAATTTTAAAGACTGTGAGAGAAAAGAATCAAACTACATTCAGGGGGAAACCAATACGGACATCAGCAGATTTTTCAACCCAGACCCTAAAAGCTAGAAGGGCCTGGAACAACATTTACCAAGCCCTGAAAGAAAACAGATGCCAACCAAGAATCTTATACCCAGCAAAACTTACCTTCAGATTTGACGATGAAATGGAATCCTTCCATGATAAACAAAGGCTAAAAGAATTTACAAAATGAAAGCCAGTGCTACAGAACATTCTCAGCAAAATATTCCATAAGAAAGAGATGAAAAACAATGATGTAAATCAGCAAAGGGAGGAACTACCCTAAAGGAACAGCCAAATAAAGGAGAAACCAAGTCGTGTCAAAAAAACTAAAATGAGCCAAATGATTGGGAATACAAATCATATCTCAATAATAACCCTAAATGTTAATGGCCAGAACTCAACAATCAAAAGACATAGACTGGCAGATTGTATTAAAAAGAAAGATCCAACAATATGCTGCCTGCAAGAGATTCATCTCATAGAAAGAGACAGACTAAAGGTGAAAGGATGGGGGGAAAATATACCATGCACATGGACACAGCAAAAAAGCTGGAGTATCCATTCTCATTTCACATAATGTGGACTTCAAGCCAAAATTAGTCAGAAGGGATAAAGAAGGACATTACATACTGCTTCAGGGAAGCCTCAATCAGCAAGACATAACAAACATAAACATCTATGCCCCAAACAGTGGCTCATCCATGTACGTCAAACAAATCCTTCTCAATTCCAGAAATCAAATAGACCACAACAAAATAATACTAGGTGATTTTAATACACCTCTCTCACCACCAGATTCTCCAAACAAAAACTGAACAAAGAAACCATAGACCGCAATAACAAAATCAATAATTTAGACTTAAAGGACATATATAGAATATACTGTCCAACAAAGGGCAACTACACTTTCTTCTCAGCAATACATGGATCCTTCTCTAAAATAGACCATATTTTATGCCACAAAGCTAATGTTAGCAAATACAAGAAGACAGAGATACTACCTTGTATTCTATCAGATCATAATGGATTGAAATTAGAAATAAATGACAGAGTAAAAAAACAAACTACTCCAATACCTGGAGATTAAATAATACGCTATTGTATGATGAATGGATAACAGAAGACATCAGGAGGGAAATTAAAAAATTCTTAGAGGTAAAAGAAAACAAAGATACATCATATCAAAATCTCTGGGACACTGTAAATGCAGTACTTAGATGAAAATTTATTTAATGGAGCACATTCAATAAAAGAAGAAAAAAAAAATCAACAAATAAACAACCTAACACTACAGCTCACAGCCCTAGAAAAAGAAGAACGGACCAACAACAAAAGCAGTAGAAGACAGGAAATAGTTAAAATCAGAGCTGAAATCAAAGAAATTGAAACAAAAGAAACAATAGAAAAAATTGAAAAATAAATAGTTGGTTCTTTGAAAAAATAAAAAAAAAAAATTGATAAACCCTTAGCCACACTAACAAAGAGAAGAAGAGAGAAAACCAAAATTACTAAAATTCAGAATGAACAAGGAAATAACACGACAGACACGAGTGAAATACAAAACATAATTAGAAGCTATTTTGAAACCTATACTCCAACAAAAGAGAAAGTCTTGAAGACATCAACAGCTTTCTAGAGACATATGAATTACCTAAACTGAACCAGGAGGACATACACATTTTAAATAAATCAATTTCAAGTAATGAAATGGAAGAAGTCATCAAAAGCCTACCAACAAAGAAAAGTCTGGGACTAGATGGGTTCTCAGACGAATTCTACAAAACCTTTAAAGAAGAGCTCATTCCAATACTTCTCAAACTATTTCATGAAATAGAAGAGGGAACCCCCCCAAACTCATTCAATGAAGCCAATATCACCCTGATGCCTATACCAGACACAGACACATCAAGAAAAGAAAATTTCAGACCAATATCCTTAATGAACATTGACGCAAATATTCTCAACAAAATTTTAGCAAATCACATACAAAAATATATTTTAAAAAATAGACCATAACAATCAAGTGGGTTTTATCCCAGGGACACAAGGTTGGTTCAACATCTGGAAATCAATACATATAATTCACCATATCAACAGACTTAAAGTCAAGAATCACGATTATTTCGATAGATGCAGAAAAAGCATTTGATAAAATATAGCATCCTTTCATGCTTAAAACACTAGAAAAAATAGGGATAGTGGGAACATTCCTTAACATTGTAAAGGCCATCTATGCTAAGCCCCTGGCCAATATCATTCTACGTGGTGAAAAACAGAAAGCATTCCCCGCAAAACTGGAACAAGGCAGGGATGCCCTCTTTCACCACTTCTATTCAACATTGTCCTCAAAACTCTAGCCAGAGCAATTAGATAGACCAAGGAAATTAAAGGGATATGAATAGGAAAAGAAGAACTCAAACTATTCCTATTGGTTGATGACATGATTATATATTTAGAATAACCAGGAAATTCAACCAGAAAATTTTTAGAACCCATAAGTGAATTCAGTAAAGTAGCAGGATATAAGATCAATGTTCATAAATCCAAAGCATTTTTATACATAAGTGATGAATCTTCAGAAAGAGAAGTTAGGAAAACTACCCCATTCACTATAGCTTCGAGAAAAAAAAAAAAAAAAAAAAAACTACTTAGGAATCAATGTAACAAGAGGTGAAAGACCTCTACAGTGAGAACTACAGAACACTAAAGAAAGAAATTAAAGAAAACCTTAGAAGATGGAAAGATCTCCCATGTTCTTGGATAGGCAGAATTAATATTGTCAAAATGGCCATACTACCAAAAGTGCTATACAGATTCAATGCAATTCCAATTAAAATCCCAATGACGTACCTTACAGAAATACAGCAAACAATTATGAAATTCATATGTAAGAGTAAGAAACCCAGGATAGCTACAGCAATCCTTAGCAGGAAGAGTGAAGCAGGGGGTATCGCAATACCAGAACTTCAACTATACTACAAAGCAATAGTAACAAAAACGGCATGTTATTGTCACCAAAATAGAAAGGTAGATCAATGGTACAGAATAGAGGACACAGACACAAACCCAAATAAATACAATTTTCTCATACTAGACAAAGGTGCCAAAAAAAAAAAAAAAAATATATATATATATATAATGGAATATTACTCAGCCATAAAGAATAATAAAATCATGGCATTTGCAGGCAAATGGATGAAACTGGAGAATATCATGCTAAGTGAGATAAGCCAATCTCAAAAAACCAAAGGACAAATGATCTCGCTGATAAGCAGATGATGACACATAATGGGGAGTGGGAGGGGGGTAAGAATGGAGGAAGGAGGGACTGTATAGAAGAAAAAGAGGGATGGGGGTGGGGATAGGAAAAAATAACAGAATGAATCAAAAATTATTACCCTATGTAAATGTATGATTACACAAATGGCATACCTCTACTCCTGTACAAACAGAGAAATAAGATATATCCCATTTGTTTACAATAAAAATAAGTTAAAAAAAAAAAGTTAGGGCAGATCTGTGGAAGGTGGACTTTGAATTAGACATGGAATCCTGCCAGTATGAACCTGGAAGGCCAGTCAGGGATACTGAGGCATAAGTAACAAACATGTAAGAAAGTGAAGAACTAGATAACAATCGTGAGAAAGAAAAGATGAGGAGACCGTGGAGAATAGCAGGACTTTCCAATGGCAAAAGAGAAAATGATTCTCCTATCTTCAAAAACAAGAGAAGCTTTAGAAACCAAACACTATAACAAAGGAAGAAAATGATGCAGCTGAGCAATACAGAGTATAAAGCTGATCAACCCACTGCAGACCCGACTAGCTCCATCTCACCTACTTCTTTTCCTAAAGAGCTAAAATAAATTTGTGACCCAAATGGAAAAAGGAACAATCTCTGTGACCAGGTCCCAACACATTCACATACAAAGTCATGTTCAGATCATACATACATCCATTCAGTTTTTTATTCAATGAATCAAATGTTGACTTCCTACCATGTACCAGATACCAGCTGTACATTCATGAAGCAGTGTTCCTGCTCTTAAGAAACCTCAGTTAAAAGCCAGCCTCCCAAGTAAACAGCTACAGCATAGAGCTCTCAGTGCTGGGACAGAGAGGTGTACGAGGTGCTGTAAGCCCACAGGAGACACTGTGACTGGGTCTGCCCAGGTGGGCATGGGCTCCCATGAAGGAGCAGCAATGTAAGAAAGTTTTTCTATTAGAGGCCATACCATATGCAAAGGGAGGAGGCCTGACAGCACAGATGTGTAGAGGAATGATATAGGGGTCAGGAAATGGAGCTTGCCGGAGAGATTGAGAGGGAAGAAGACACAGCTGGAAAGGGAGGCTGACAGCACTTCGTGAAGGGTCTTTTAAACAGTGCCCCAAAGGATGAGCTGTGATACCCAGCATTGAAAAATAAGATAAAAGCTATATCTTAAAGACAAAAGAAAACCAGGCATTTTAAAGTCAATAAATAGAAAACATTAAGTACAAACTTCAGAAAGATGACACAAGCAAGCTAGCCACTTAAAGACCATACAAGTGGTAGTCTAGGATGGAACTGGAGAGCAGGATGAAACGAGGAAAGGCAGACCAACCTTGAAAGAAGCACCTGTGCCTATCTGAGTGCAGAATCAGCAGGGGAGTTTGAAGTGAAGGCAGCATGGTTTTCACGAGCAAGATTAAATGCCAAAGGAAAACAGTAGAAAGAGGGGGGTTGGGGTGTTTTTTTTTACATGTATGTTTGAGAAACAGGTAGACATAACCTATCCAAACAATAACATAAACGAAGGCTGTTAAGGAAGAAAAACTGATAGACTATCATCTCACTGAATGCTCTTGAGTCAGGAATCAGGCAAAGTCCCAGGAAAGGTGATGTAATTAAACTATCATGACACATTACTTAAAACACCTTGTTCTCCATGCAAACGTCTGACAGATAAGCCCCAGTGACTCTGCAGATAACAGCTGTTCTGATCTTTCAATATTGCTAAGTTGCATCCAATGCTGCTTTATCATAAAGTGCGTCATGATGAGACTAAAGTGTTAGTATGCAATTGCGCATCTTTGTAGGACCTCCCAATACCTATCAGAAATTTCTCATTTGTTTCCCATTCATAGTGGTTCTTTTTTCCCCCTGTAAATGAAACCCCAGTAATTTTTTGAGGTGGACTATTCTTTATTTTAAATATTATGTATAACTAGGTCAAATTATTAATGACATATTTGATTACAGTTCCTCTTTTAGTCCACTATTTTGCTGCTGTGACTAAATGACCCAACCAGCACAACTGTAGAGGAGCAAATTGAGGGCTCACAGTTTCAGAAGTCAGTCCATTGAAGGTTGGCTCTATTCCTAGGGGTTTGAGGTGAGGCTGAACATCATGGTGGAGTGTGTGGCAGAGGGGAGCAGCTCACATGAGAACAGGAAGCAGAGAGAGACTCCACTCACCAGATAAAAATATATATACCCCAATTCCCACCTCCTCCAGTCATACCCTACCTGCCTCCAGTTATCACTCAGTTAATCCCATCAGGAATTAATTCACTGATTGGGTTAAGACTCTCAAAACCCAATCATTTCTCCTCTGAACCTTCTTACACTGTCTCACATGAGCTTTTGGGGGACACCTCACATCTAAACCATAACAGTTGCAATACCTATTTAGATTAGGATTTGATATGTTTTTATTTCCAATATCTAAAATGCTTTGAAAGTCAGTCCTGTGGTAGTGCCAAATTTTTTTTTTATTATTTTCTATAATTTGTCTTACTTCTTTCTCCTTTCTGGTGGGTATATGTGGGTCCATAAAGTAAAATGACATTTTGTCAACCCACATTTTCTTTCTTGGTAATTTAATTAAGTAGGGGGAAAAAATGCAATAAGACAACATGTACGTACATTCACATGAAGACCAGCTTCTAAAATCTATATTTTACATAGAGACTTTGAAAGATGTTTGTAATGTGGGCTATCCTGATGTCATATGATTAATGTGAAGAAAATGTTCTACCTTAACTACTGCTCAGAATCCCTTTAAATTACCACCGATCGGCAATCCGTCATCAGCAAATATGCTTATGTCAAATGCCCTTATAATGAGCTATCACGTTTTCAAACATTTTCCTCCATTACCTAACCAGGAGATTTACACAATGCGTACAACCTACAGAGAGGAGAGTAAATGAAATATTGGATCTTGGTTTAAGTGAGCAAACGCCATCTGAACAGTAGGGGAGAAAAAGGGAATGTATAAATTGAGAAAAGAATTACCTATTCATCTTCATCAATAGTTGACACCATCATCATTTGGCCTCTAAAAAAAAAGATGTTTTAATTTGCTGGGAAGAATACATCCCTTCAGGGAAGAGATTTGGGGATTTGACCATGAATAATAATGAAGTAAGCAGTTTTCCTCATATGTAAAATCCAGTCTTTCAATCCAAATGAGATTCTAAGTTGCTGAGGGAGGGCAAGGGATTCAATTTATTTATTCAAGTCCATGTAGGCATCCTTCATCCACATCAACCAGATCTACACTTCCTCCCACTCAAATTAACATTAAGACAAAAGAAAAAATAAAATATTCCCATTTGTATTGGCCAGCTTGTAGCAACAACCCTGGGATCAAAGAACAACCGCTGTTCATGAAGCTGCTAGCTGCCCTGCCTGGAATGCTCCCCTTGCAGGAAATTCAGGCACCAACTGACAGTCCTCTCATCATTACTCTGCTCCTTTGGTAAATGTGAAACATTCTCTTGGCATCCCCAGCTTGCAATAAATCATTCAGGCTCATGCCAAAACTCAAAACTCAGTACTTATTAATTTTAACTAAGTTCTGATACCCATTATCAGTTATGGACAATGACAATATTTCTCTAAGCCCATTATTTCTTCTGTGCACCTTAGAAAGCTGAGAGAAAGCAAGAGTATGCCTGACCTTCTGTGGCTTCCTAATTATGACTGTTTCCCATGGTGGGGGTGGAGGGGGGATGCAGAATTAAGAGAGTCCCAGCACATTATGCAAGTCAGGTAGACAGGATGAGAATCTGGGTAAAGCAGACTTAGAATAAGAGGCCTTCAATATGCAGCATTGAAGTGATGTATAAATCAATAGAGAATGATTAAAACACCGCTCTATGAAAGAGCTGCATCGTTAATATACATTTCATTATGAGAAAAGAATGCTGTAGTTAGACCCAATGCTTGGGCATACAGCACACTAGTAGCACAGAATGAACCAAACTGTTTAAACGCACAGAATTCCGAGAAATAGAGCTAATCAACACAGTTATTTCTTTAAATTTCACTTAAACAAAGCTTTTTCAGATATTCATTTGTAACTTAAATGTCCACATTAACAAATACATGCACATACCCAAAACATCTGATTTCTACAGTACTCCATCATTTAACAGATAGCCCCTGCTTCAAAACCCAGCAGCACCAATAAAAACCATACTATTCTTAATCAGATTACAGCACAAAATCCATATCTCAATATCCCTAATTGCATGATCATTGCATTCACCGGAATGAAACACACATTTATCTTATCCTTCCTTTTAAATGGGTCAATTAAGTGCAAATCCACTTGTTTCCCTTTATCAAATGACAAATTTGAGAGCTAAATATTAGGTGTTTTTGCTTTAATTAACTTCCCTGAAAATACAGTATCATGTTTACAAAAGAGAACAAAAGTACCAAAAACCTGGTGGTACCTGAGGAACCAAATAGCATTCAGCAACCCCCTACCACCTTCCCTTTTTAATTTAACCCTCCATTTCCTCCACTGAAAACCAAACAGAAAGGACTGACCTCCAGGTGTTATTTTTCTAGAAAGTTATATTTACCACCTACTGGTTTAAGAAAGTTATCATGACTTTTATTAAGGAGCACTTGCCAAGTCCTCCCAAGAGAAAATAATGTTCCTTCATCCTGTTTTCTTCATTTTATTCAAAGGGAATGTGAAAGTTGTTACAGTAAAATTATTCTGATAGATATTTCCTTTGTTACCTATTTCCATACACGTCTATAGGCTAAATTCTAACTTTTACTATTCAAAAGAAATAGATCCCTTACAGTCATGACTTTTTCATCACTCAAAGAAATTTCATGTCAAAAATTTAAGCTTGGTCATCTAAAAAGCAATGAAAATTTATCATGCAAATGACTATAACAAAGTTAGGTTAAAATATTCAATATTATATGTATTTCTGTTTCATTTAGGGGCATAAAGCCAGCATATTTTAATGATTTTTGTTCACCTTAAACAAATTGAGGGTGCATTATTCCAAAGAATTGATGTCCTTCAGAAGCCACCTATGGAACTATCTCAATTTGAATGTAATTTATATCTTTATTACTAAATTCAAATGCTTCTTTATTTTTTCATGGAAATTCCTCTACCCTGTTAAAAATGTCAACATACACCAAGAGAGGAACTTTAATTTTAGCTCATTCTATATATGAGACTCAGAAAGTTTCCACATCCTTCCTATTGCTAAATAAAATGAACAAAGTAGTCCAATGTCAATAATTCAGTAATGTGAAAAAAGAACAGTAGACACTTGTTATAAGCATTTCCTATGCTTGAGACATTGTACTTTCTACATGTTACCTCATTTAATCCTGATGGAACAACCAGACAAGGTAGGTGGTAATATCTGCTGTTTTAGAGCTGAAAAAACCTGAGTCATTTGGTTGGAGAAAACCATGTTTTCCAACATGGTCCCAACCCAGAGTCCTATAGACAAACACCAAAACTGCATGTAGTGTTTTATCATGAACCTTCCCACAGGTGACTCTACAAAAAGACATCCAAGTTGAGTAGGAAGAATTTAACAGTGGTCTATAACTTCTCAGGCAAACCCAGGAGTTTGAATAATGGTGCTGAGGACTCATGACATCTAAGTCCCTCTATCATTTTGTATTACAAAGAGGACAGGTATTTAAGAAGTAAAGGGAGTAGGAAAATAAATAAAAGGTTACATCTCTCTTCCTGTACCCACAAAACTCCCACTCACCATGTTTCCAACACAACTAACCACCCTCTTAGCAAATATATTACCGAGACAACTACTGTGACTTATCCAGTATGTCTCTCTTAACCGTACTAAGTGGACATCAGTTGGTTCCCCAAGTAGTCAGCAAAATATTTCCTCAAATATCCAGTGCAATATTTCATGAACTGCATTTGAAAAGAAGAATGTGCACCGCCTTCTCCCTCACTCCCCTCCACTGAGAGAAAGGAGTCTGGTTACATGGAACCACAAAGGAGCTCAGGGAAGAGGAAACATCCGAGCCATTGGAAGACTACCTGAAGAAGCCTGCAGGTGCTGTCCACACTACAGGTCACGACCCCTCAGTGAAAGCAATTTGGTAAATCAGTGCCAGCATTTTCAAGGCAGTGAAATGTAAGTAAACAAAATATCAGAGCAGGCAACACATAATATAGTAAAATGTTTTATGAAACTAAGCTTCAGCAACAAATTCTATAATCAGTTATATGTATTGGTAGCATGTGTACCAGGATGGGACATAAAATGTGTTTCTTACTGTAGATTAAAAAAGTTACTTTGAGGGCTGGGGTCGGAGCTCAGTGGTAGAGCACTTGCCTAGTATGTGTGAGACACCTGGGTCGATCCTCAGCACCACATAAAAATAAATAAATAAAACAAAGGTATTGTGTCCATCTACAACCAAAAAAAAAAAAAAAAGTTACTTGACTCCTCTCACCTTCAAGGTTCCCATGCAACCAAGTTCTACTGAGTATCCTTCCCAAACCCACCCTGACCTCTCTGATTCCCCTGTGCACACCACTTGAAGGTAAAGTCAACATTCTTCACCAAAACCATCAGAACAGCCTCCATTAAATTGCATATTCCCCTTAAATCAACTTCCACTGCTTTGCCAGAGGACCTACTGTAAATGCAGAAGTGACCCTCTCGCTCACCAGCTGGAAAACCTTAGGTGCCCACAGCATCAAAATCATAGCTCCCTTAGCATGGCACAGCAGGTGCTCCACAAATAAACCCCAGCCACCTTTGTCTTCTAAATTTATCTCCACAGCCCCAGTCTCAGGCACTGCTAGCAGGAGCACTCCAGCAGCTACCCAGTCACCTGCAAGCCTCTGCTCATTCTTCCTCTGTGTTCCCACTGTGTCTTCCTCCACAGAAGCTTCCCTGGGACGTGGCCAAGTGAACCTGCTCTGGATCCCAGTGCACCCTGTATCTACATGGTCTAATCTATACCCCATTAAAATGACAGTGTATCGGTTTTTATGTACAGCCTCCTGGTCTTTACTCAAATGTCACCTCCAGGAGATCCTCCCCGCCTCTCCTGACAATCTCATCTAAATTTTCAACCTCTCTTGCCTGCCCCCATCTTTCCTAGCTCTCTCCACTGGTTTATTCATTTTCCTTATCATTTACCACTATCTAACACACACACACACACACACACACACACAAATGATAGTATATCTCCATATATTTTTAACTTGTTTACTGTTTATACCCACAATAAGGAATGCCAGTTAACTCTTTTTCAGTTTTAATATGGCTATATCCCAGTGCCTGACACATAAGGAGAATTCAAAAAAATACAAGCTTAATGAATAAATGAGCAAATACCATTAAGATCAGAGATCGCTACTCATTCAACTTTGAGTCTCCAGCACATGTCATGGTGCCCATTGCATAGCTGGTATGCAACAAATGTTTGCATCTTAAAAAGTGAAAATACTCATATATGAAGCAGTCTATTGTTTGTCTCATACTCTCCTATTTTTAGTAAGCACAGACATTATGCCAGACAGACCCATAAGCAAATCAAAAAGAAAGCAAAAGTCCTGGAATATCACCCTACCTATGGTATGTCTAAGTGTTTTAGTCAGCTTTCACTATACTGTGATTAAAGAACAACTGTAAAGGAGGAAAAGTTTATTTGGGGGTTCAGGGTTTCAGAAGTCTTAATCCATAGACAGCAGACTTCATTCCTTGCAGCTCAAGGTGAGACTGAACATCATGGTGAAAGAGTGTGGCAGTGGGAAGCAGCTCACATGATGATCAGAAAGCAGACAGAGGGATCTCCACATGCCAGATACAAATATATACCCCAAAGACACACCCCTGACACCTCATCTCCTCCAGCCACATCCTACCTGCCTTCAGTTACCACTACATTAATCCCATCAGGTGATTAATTCATGGATTGGGTTAATGCTCTCATAACCCAATCATTTCTCCTTCAAACCTTCTTGCATTGTCTCACGCATGAGCTCTGAGGGACACCTCAAATCCAAACCATAACATTCTACACCTTACCCCCAAAAGCTCACACTCATCTCACAATGCAAGAAAGTTCGGAGAAAAAATTACTGGGTTATGAGAGACTTAATCAATGAATTAATTATATGATGGCATTAATTGAGGGGTAACTGAAGGCAGGTGGGGCATTGAGGGCATGGCTTTGGGGTATATATTTGTATCTGGTGAACTGAGTCTCTTTTTACTTACTGATCATCACATGAGCTGTTTCCCTCTGCTACAGTCTCTTGCCATCATGTTCAGTCTCACCTTGAGCCCCAAGGAATGGAGCCTGCTGTCTATGGATTGAAACTTCTGAAACCCTGAGCCCCCAAATAAACTTCTCCTCCTTCTGGTCAGGTCTTTAAATCACAGTGGTGAAAAAGTTAAGACACTAAATTTTAGGCCATCTGGTGTCTTTTGGGAGCTGATGCTATTTTGAAAAGACATCCCTTTATTTGGCATTGAAAGGAGAAGTCAAGTGCTTTTAATATCTATATTTTCAGCATTCACATTTGTTGATAATAGAACCATTAAAGCTCTGAAGGTAATTGAAGCAAATAAAACATCAGGCATGTTATTCTTGGGGGAAGGAGGTTTTCACTTGACAATAAGTTATGAGCACATCCAATATTTATAACCATTTTAAAAATCAAATTAAGAATATAAGGAGAATGATAAAATATGCATAGGTTCTTAAGGCTGAAAACTAATTCTCACACATGTCCTTAAGTCATTTCTGGTAAAATACAAATTTGTGTGAACTATCCTCAAACCTGGAATAAAGTGTGAAGCCATTTTTTTTAAAGTTTCTTCATGATCAAATAAAAGATTAGTTGTTCTAACAAAGTATCACTCTGTCTTTAAGACATAAACAAAACTGGCAGAAACAAACTGTAACCAGAGAAATCAGATAATCAGGAAAATAGTCGCATTTCCTTGAAATGACAAAATATTTCACTAAAAGCAAGTTATACTTAGCTAAAAAAAAAAAAAAAAAAGAACAAGGAAACAACTATATTTTTAGTGTTCTCAAAAAGAAGGAAATATTTTAAAAGAAGCAAGTGGATAGTGATTGACAGCCTACAGTGCAAACCTAATATTTGAATACATCAACTAGTAAGATTTTTTTGAGCAAAAATTCTTGAAAAGCCGTCTTTGAATAAATGACTTCACACACTAGGACCACTTTAACACTATTTGAAGGGGTTCGACATTTCATAATTCATAAATATACTCTCCTGTTATCAAGTAGGGCAAAAATAACCCAAACCAGACCCAAAATCCATCACAAGCAGCCAGAATCCCACCTGAATAGTTTAATGTGTTTTGAGTTCAAAACTTGCTCTGACTCTGACAATTTGGTTAACCAGGACTGACAGGTCAATACACAAACACCTGCCCTGTTATTTCTCTGAACTCCACACCTCGCAGGTATATTTCAAAATCAACAACTTATAACCAAAATATTGTTTTAACTGTTGTGAAAGAAAAGAGAACAGAATGAACAGATTGTTCCCTGCCACGGAGAAAATGAACAACCTGTTTATTTGTAAGGTGGGTCAATGTATAATCACTATATTTGCTTGGAAATAAAATGAGAATAATTCTACCAAAAGTGATAATTTTATATTTTATATCTCTGAGTCAAACTTTCAAAATACCTCTCTTGTTTCCTTTCAGCCCACTAGACCCAGAAATAGCTTAGCCATGTGTTTGGCAAAGAGGGGCTGGGGTGCAGGGAGGTGTTCCAGGGACCACTAAGGGGAGAATTTCCCCACTATAAACTTTGCCATCACCAAATGTTCTTTCCAAAGCATTACTGTTAAAAGAATTTAAAAAAAAAAAAAAAAAAAAAAGACAAACTAAGTTGTTAGCTTCATAAAGGATAATGCTTTAATTAAAATGTGATTTGGTTTTAAGTAATTTGTTCTTTCCTCTTAAAAGACCTTATTAAGTGAGACAGATATTGTATAACAAAATCTGATGAAAAAGTAATTTGGAAACAGTCAGTTGGAGATCATCTGGGGAAAACCATACTAGTAGCATCTCCAAAGACCCATTTTCCTGAATTCACAAAGACACACTGAAAGCTCAATTCTCTGATAAGGGAATAAGCACTTTCCCTTAGTATAGCAGATGCTTTACATCTCTAAGCAAAATTGAAAATGAAGTATAACTAACATTTTTCTTATCACTATGGTTTGATGTCATTCTTAACTCTAGAAGGAAACCCTCCAAAAGGGCAAATTCAGCAGTTTCACAGCTAAGAGATTCTTACAGCAATTCTAGTCTGTAGTACATCCATTTCTATCACAAGGAAATGAACTTGGTTCTGGCCTATTCCTCCAGACATTTAATAAATCAGGATTAATAAGAGAACTAGCCTCGAAAATCCAAAGCCAATCTCATTGTGCTTAAGAAGAATCATTTGAATACCCAATAGAACAAAGAAGCTTTTAGGATTTTGAAATGGTCAACCAACATTCTGGATGGAATGTCCAAAAGCTCACCTCTTAAAATAACAGATCTCTGGTTAAAAATGGTGTCCCACCCAAGTTCCTGGTGCTGCTTTTCCCAGTGTCTCACTAAAATACCACGGAAGATTTAGAAAGGAGTGAATATTCATGTTATCTCCAAAAACCAAGGCTGCTGAAAACACAAGTTACTGCCAGAATATGGGAAGTGCTCACTATGAGAAAAAGGCAGAAATACACCCACACTTCTGCTTATAGAACACCCTCACTTCACTTCGTTAATAGATTTTCTTTAAAGGGATAGGAAGTTACTTCATAATTCTACTATTTCCCTGACTCGGGCATATCCCTTTCCGACTAAACATCTGGCAGCTGTCCCATTTTCTGCCTGGGACACTGATCTGGGAAGTAAAGGGGGACATTGCTCCCCTGACACCTCTCCCTCATTGAGCAGCTATGATTACCTCCCTAAATGGTCATCTCTCTCCACTCAGGAAGAAACTACTAGGCCCAGAAACTATTTAGAAACTGAGCACAATGAAGGTACTGAACATCAAATTTTATGAGCTGCAGCCAATATTTCTCACAGCAAAATCATAGCCTTAATTTACTCATTTATTTGACAAATACTCATTGAGCTCCCTCCATGTGCCCAGTGCTGTTCTATATTCTTGGGATGCATTAGTGACAAAAGAGACAAGGATCTCTGCCCTCCTTGAATTTACATTCTAAAGAGGGAGGCAAATAATAAAGCAAATACAATGAATTATATAATTGCAGAGACAATAAAAAATACTATGGAAAATAAAATGACATATAGAGCCAGGCAAATGTGATTGGGAGTTGAGGGGAAGGGCTGCAATTTTAACAGGATGCTCAGCGTAAGATCCATGGAGAAGGCACCATTTGCTGAAGACTTAGACGTGTTGAGGGAATGAATCCCCTGATTATCTAGGGAAGAATTTCTAGATGGTGGCTTTGAATAGCCACAAAGTACCAGCATGTCTGGCACATTCCCAGAACAGCAACCAAATGCCTGGCTGGAGTGGAATCAGGAAGGGGACAGCAGGAGAGGGTAAAGCCTGAGAAGAAACAGGGACCAAGTCATGTGTGCAGAATTTGGCTTTTACTCTTGAGTGCAACATGTGGTAACTGCAGGGTCTCAAGCAGAAGAGTAATCTGGCTGACATTTTGAAAGGATGCCTATGGATGTTGTGCCAAGCACAGATCCCAGGAGCGTAGGGGGAGTAATGAAAGTGGGGAGACCACTGAAGATATTAGCAGGACAGGTTGAGCATACACAATCTACAAATCCAAAGCCCAAAATACTTCAAGATCCGTAACTTCTCAAGTGCCAACATGACTACAAAAGTGAAAGATTCCACACCTGACCTTATATGATGGGTTGCAATGAAAATGTAGGCATACGAAAAAATATTATGTAAAATTACCCTCAGGTTATGTGGATAAGCTATACATAAAACTTAAATTTCATGTTTAGACTTGGATCCCAGCCTCAAGATATCTCATTATACATGCACAAATATTCCAAAATATTAAAAATCCAAAATGCAACACTTTGAGTTCCAATCATTTTGAATAAGGAATACTCAACCTGTACTTGCAATGAGAGATGGTTATAACTAAGAACAGTGGTGGAGATAAGAGCAGTGGTGGAGAATATCATGCTAAGAGAAATAAGCCAATCCCAAAAACCAAAGGCCAAATATTTTCCCTGATAAGCAGATGCTGATCCATAGTGGGGGGGGTGGGGGGGGGTAGGGAAGAATGAAGGAACTATGGATTGCACAGAGGGGAATGAGGGGAGGGGTGGGATGGGAAGTATGGTAGATTGAGACAGACATTATTACCCTATATACATGTATGAAAAAAAATTTTAAAACATATTTATCACTGTCAAAGATAATGAAAACAATAAAACAAGTAAATAAATAAATAAAAGTAAATTTAAAAAGTCACCAGATTCTGTAAATATTTGAGGGTAAGACAAAAAGAATTATCCAGTGGCCTGGATATGGGAGTATAAGAGAATAAAGAGTCAAGAGTAATTTCAACATAGACTGAGCAACTGGAAAGATGAAGCTGCCACTCACTGGGAAGGAAAAGACTAGTTGAACAGGAGGCAGAGGAGAAGTTCAGTTTGGGATACACAAAGTTGGAGATGTCTATTAGCCTTCAAGGAGAGCCACTGAGCAGACAGTTCGATACACTTCTCTGGAATTTGGGTGGGATATCAAGGCTAGACATATACATTTGGAAACCTAGAAGATATAGGTGGTAGCCATCCTACTAGAAGAGATCACAAAGAACTGGGAAAAATATAAGGTTTCAGACTATACTCTGAACTTCTTCAACATTAAAAAGTCAGAGAGAACAGGAGAAAACAGAAAAGGAGAATGAGGAAGAGCAACCAGTGAGCTAGAAAGAGAACCAAGAGTTTGAGGTGTCCCAGAGGCCCAGTGAGGATCATACATGAGAAGAGTGAGCACTGTGTCTGCAAGTGGTGGTCTGAGAACGGACCTGTGTGCTTCAGTGACCAGTGGACATAGGTCATTGATAACCTTGACAAGAGTGGTCTCTGAAGTGAGGGGATGAAAGCCTTATGGAGGGTTCAAGAGAGACTAGAGGAAGATGAAGCTGAGATGATGAGTAGAAATAACACAGAGATGCATTAGATTACACAGCAAAGTAACAAAACTGTGCCCATCAACAGGGGAAAGTGAGGGTAAGGGAAGGTTAATGGAAGATAGAGTCATGACAGCATGCTTGTGGTAGACAGGAATGATCAGAAGAGAGGGAAAATCTGCTGACATGACTGGCAGGGGAGGGGGATGTTGCTGGGGTGGCTTAACTAGGCAAGCAGGGACAGGATGGGGCCCATACCAAACACTGGCACATCGATAACTGCCTATGCAAACCAGCAAGAAGAGAAAGGATGAGAGACAGATGTAGCAATGGGGGAAAGCCTTTGGAAACTCTCTTATGACTGTTTCAATTTCTCACCAATGTAGGAATCAACTTCATGAGCTAAGAGTAAAAATGGAAGGAGAGATGCTTCAAGTTTCAAGAAAAGATAAACCAAAGCTACCTGTAGATTTTTTTAAAGTCACCTTAAAATTATTGAGAAAACAAATTATTCCATTCAACAAGCTAAGAAAACCACCACCACCAAATAAACCTAAGGGAAGCAAAAGAATGACTCACTAAAAGACAAAAGCAGAAATTAAAGGATTAGAACATAAACACTAGAACAGCTGCTTCTTTGAAAGGATCAATAAAATATACAAATCTCTTGCAAGGCTCATCAAGAAGGAAAGGATACAATTTCACAACATCAGAAATAAGAAAATGACTATAGCCAAAGAAACAAAGGAGATTTAATACAAGAATAAAGGAATACATTCAATTTTATGCTGAAAATTATGAATCGCTGGATGTTAGAGATGATTCCTAGAAAATATAAATAATCAAAACTGACTCAGGAAGCAGACTCTGGACAATTAAATAGCTAGAAATACACAACACTGAGGATGATTTTACAGATAGTACTATCAAATCTCTAGGAAACACAATTTTTGTACTTTTAAAATGTCATAAGGTATAGAAAAATCAAGAAAAGTTTTAAATTTCATTTTATAAAAGTCAGCATAACCTTGATATCAAAATTTCAAAAAAGTACAAGAAATGTAAGTCCATTTTATTTATAAATATAAATGAAAAATCCTAAAAACCATTATCAAATCACATACAGCTACAATGGGATCACACTATTGGATGCAAAAACTGCATTTCAGAAAACATTTTTAAACCATTATTGATAAAACTTTCAGTAAACTCACATTAAACAGTATTACTAACCATCATCTGAATCCCTGCTTCACAATAAAAGGCTTTCCTCTGAAACACATAAGTGCTCAATAAATATTAGCTGCTATATTATTATGATTGTTATTACATTTAAATGAGACTCTTTCTTCCTATCACTGATATTTAATTCTCTATAAAATCAACTGTTCTCTGTCCACAAAGAAAGTAATGATCTAATGTTGGACCACTGCTTGAAAATTCCTGTGTGTAAATTCAGGCAAGGTGATTATAAATTTTTCTGAAATATAACACAAAACAAAGTCTTGGGGAAAAAAAAAAAAAAGGCTGGTCTAGTTGTATTCTGTTTAACCTTGGTAGTAAATCTTGCTGTTTGCCCAAATTTCAATGAATTAATAAAAGCAAGTCTGTAAAAGACCAAAGAGAAAGACAAGACTATTTTACCTCATATCATTCTGTAAACAATTTAGGATAAAGTATAACCCATTCAACATTTGGCCTTAATGTTTACTCAGCTGATAGTTTACAAATTGGTAATTCTTCAGCTTAAGGAAGAAATGAAGACTTTAAAATTCCTTATTTCTCTTTCCCAGCTCTATTTCCTTGTGCTTTTCCACTGGGAAGAGGGGTCATGAGGAATCGAATTAGTTTGGTCTCTCCAAAAGAATCAGTTACATCCTTTCTTACCACTCTTCAGGTTTGCAAAGGCTTTAGCAGTCACCAAGCAGAGGGAAGCATTGGGCTTCTGCCTGCCTGGGGGTGGTAGCACCAGTGCAAACCCGGGACCTCCACTGTGGTTGGATTCTTAGCTTCCCAAAGGGAAATCATTCCCTGACGCATGCAGCTCCCTTCTGTAACTCAGCCTAACCACTCTGCACGTGAAAGATCAGCTTTCCCTCCAGAGAATTCAGGAAATTGGATATTCCTTAGTAAATGCTAGTGTGTAGAAATTTATTGATGGTAATGACCAAAAGAAGAGGGGAGTTACAGACAGAAGTTCTGCACATGAAGATATAAAGACAGTGCTAAAAATGCAGAGCTGCACTGACTACACAATGAAACTAAAGTTAAACAAGAGGCACAAAAGAGAAATCATGTTGTGCGCATGTACAAATATATAACAACGGGTTCTACTATTATATATAATTATAATGTACCAATTTACAAAATTTTTTTAAAAACTGCATATCATAGAGAATAAACAACAGTTAATAAGACCTCAAATGCAGGACACGAGTGAGAAGGAAGACGCGAGGCAGATAACAAAGCATTACAGTAATGACACCCAGACAAGCTGTGGGAGATTTGGAATTGGTTTAAAAAAAAAAAAAAAAATCAGTGATATTCCTTAAAACAAGTCAGTGGTATTTTCAAACATGTACACTATCCCTGCAATAGACATCTTTAAGGTTATCTGTCAAGCCCTTAGGCCCTTTCTCTAAAAAGGGTTCCCTGGGACACATGGCAGCCACATTTATACCATGCAATGTGGCACAGTGGGCATCCAGAGGTAGCTGCCTCCTCACCCTAACCCAATCACACTCTCATCAACATCTGCTGGGCACCTGGATGTGTCCATAATGGGTCCCTCAGGCTTAAGAGATACCAAATGAGAGTCTTCCCTAAAATGTCCCTAGTAAACTAACAAAATACCAGCACATAAAGGAGGATGTGTGTCCGATTTAATAAGTAAGAAAACCTTTTAACAATAATCCGAAATTAAAGGCAAGCTCAAAAATTGATGCCTTCAAATGTGGTCCCTTTTGTTTTGTTTTTGTTTTATTTCCTTAGCAGAGGTAACTAAACACTGGTTTTAAATACATGCATAGCCTCTCTGTGTGTCTCAAACCACATAAACCTAAAGATCCTGAAAAGAATCTTTATAAGAAGGACTGTTTTAAAAGCACACAGGATGTGAGCTGCTGTGCAATGGCCAAAAGCAACAAGACATTGTCACAGCTGAAATGCAGTCCCTCAGGTCCCAGTGAGCACTCAGGGATGGGGGAAGGTTAACAGCTGTGGGCGGTGATGGGAACCGGGCCTGGACCCAAGGTCCCATGGCCTCCTTCCTTTCCTCAGGCAGTTAGCGGGTCTGTGTCTAACTGGGAATGACTAAGACAACTAATTCCTGGGACTATCCAAATGACAATGGAAAGAGACAATCATTAGAAACATCTTATAAATATGAACATAAAGGAGATTAGATTCAGTCTCTACAGCACAAAACTGAGGAGGGGCAGGGAGCACCTTAGACTGAAATGCTAGGAAGAATTTGTTTTCCTAACATGGAGATCTATTAAATGCCTAGCAACTTCCCCAGGGAAATCGTCACAAAGTCACTCAGAGTGGAGAGAGAAATTCATTTCTGAAAGCCTTGTTCCAACTTGGGAAATTTCACTCTATGCCTCTGTAATCCCCAGGGACTGCTTGGCTGAGGCTGCAGTGGGTGTAACCATATGTCAGGATTAATATGTTGGATATGCCACTCACCCACGATCTGCTAGAAAACAGTCAAAACCAAAAGCACCAAAGGAGGCACTCTTTATGGAAATGAGTATAAGCAACTACTTTATAACATTAAAACAGCCACTTTGTCCTTGGCCTAGATAAGACAATTATTTAAAGAAGAAATGTTTAAAAGAACACAGAAGCAGGCGTCCTTTGCCTCCAGAGTGGAAGAATGTCAGCTTTCTATCTCAATGGCAGCATTTTTACAGGAAGCAATTCCTTCCTCTTCATCACCCACACCAGGAGTACTGAGTTGCCCTCTCCCTTGCTGGTTAGAGTCTAGTCCAGTCTTGGTCCTCATCCCCCAAGACTTAGCTTAGCCCAAGTCCAAGCTCCTCCAGAAATCGTTCCTCTTCAGGCTCCAACGTATCTTGAAAACCTTTGCTCCCCTCTAGTTTAGTGCTCATTACCTGGGACCCAAATGGCCAATCTCCCCCATCCTCTCCACTGTCTGACCCAGGTTTAGAACATTAGGAGTCATGTTTGGTGAATAAATTAGTGTACTGGAACTCAGTCAAAACAGAAGGGAAAGATGAGACCAGGAAAGGTGACATCATTTCTGAACATGGACTCTGCTACACTGGTTAATGTGGTCAAGGTGATGGAGAGAAAAACGGAACAAGGTTCATCAGACCCCTACTTGTCTGGATCCGGTGTGCCAGAGGAACAGCTATCCTACAGAAATCTTTCTGCTTCAAATTCAAAGAATTATGAAATATTTATATGCCCTAACAACATTTAAAGTTAACATCTAAAATTGTTCATCTTAAGTTTAAATAGCGGCATGCAGTCTAATTTCTGGCATTTAAAAAATATTGACATTTTTAAATGACTGCCTTTATTCAAGCTTTTAAATATATCCATTGTTATTTAAATATCATAGTGATTTGATACTCATGATCCATATTAAAAAATACATGTATGACCTTTTCTTTCACTTTCATATATTCAGTTTTTTCTTAAACTTGTATTTTCATTCCATTTCCCCCACAGAATTTTATTGTAATATAATAATTTTAAATTTTTTATTCATCACACTATCATACTTTTCTGCAAAAAAGTTATGAAATTAATATTTACTTTCTCTGACCAATAGTCCTAATGAGTAAAAAGTTCAGCTGGATTCAATTATTATTACCACTATTAATAGAGTGCAATTTGACCAAATAAATGTAAAAAATTTTAATAATCAAAAATTAAAACATAAAAGTAAAATTTCATTGGAAATGCATTTCTCAATGAGATATATAGGAATGGTTTATTTTTTCCAATTGGTCTGTCCATAAATGCATATTATTTTATTGCTAGAATAAGAAATGTTTCAATAGCAATTCTATATCATTTCCTGGCATGAGAAATATAAACCAAAAAACCTTGTTCATGTCAATAAGTTGGTGGGAATGGAAGAAGTGTTGTTATAGAAGTGGCACTTAATGCTTTGAACTCCTGAGATTTACGCTAAAAAAAAAAAAAATCACATATGATTAATCTTATATGACAATCACTATTCCTTGACGAACTGTTTAGGGTCATTTCAATTTTGTTCTAAAACATCACTTGATTTTCAAAAAGATTAATTTCCAAGTCATTAAATTCTTTCTCAATACCAGATGGATATTCTGATTGTTCCTTTGTATGGCACCCTGTGGGAAGCAGTTTGCTTCCTGTGACTGTATACCATGATAAGATCTGGGGGAAGAAGAGCCAAGCAACCCATTAGTACAAGTGTGTTCCTGGCAGACCCATTTTAGGAAAGAATGCACAGGGAAGATGCAGATCTGAAATTGTTTCCTTACAACTCTCTATGGGCCCATTACCTCTTGGAAAGTCATCATGGACCCCAGGAGTAACACACAGCCGT
Organism: Sciurus vulgaris; assembly: GCF_902686455.1. Classification (NCBI taxonomy): domain Eukaryota; kingdom Metazoa; phylum Chordata; class Mammalia; order Rodentia; family Sciuridae; genus Sciurus; species Sciurus vulgaris. Next base: position 117,012,494 of record NC_136466.1, read on the forward strand.
GCTTGTTGACTTCAAGAACCAGTGAGCCTAAGGCCTGTCCCTAGGTGGAAGAACAGATTCAAATACCAGTAGGAGAGAATGCAAACTGGAGAACTGACCCTTTAATGAAGTAGAGAATGAAACCAGCTCAGCAGAGATGCAGGTAGGACCCCACTGCAAAGTACAACAGACAGACAAGAGTCCTTCTAAAAAGTGAGGAAAACAGAACAACAAAAAACAAACAACAATAACAACAAAAATGGCAGAGGGCACCAACAGAAGCAGTAATAGCAGAAAGCTTAAGGGTATTATTTTTAGATGTTGGATTTAAGAAAATTCACTTCCCATGAGGAAACAGGGTTTGCCAGCAGAAGAAAATGAATTTCCCAACTGCCAAGGACAATCACAGGAGCAAGGCAATATGCAGGAGAGAAAGGTGACAATAACTTCAATTGTTGTACTATGGGATTAGTCCAGGCCTGAGGCAGGTACTAACGGCATGCCAAGAGAGAAGTCTCAATGCTACTTACTATCTTCTTACTTGAGGGGTCCATTCTTTCCAGCTTCTGGATCTTTAAAGCCAGAAATCCATTCTGTGTTCTCTAAGGAGAAAACACGGAAAGATGGTGGATCGTTCTAATCATCTGGTCAAAATGGTACAGAGACAGGGATGGTCGACTCATGGAATCTCCTAGGCCACCAGAGACAAACCCGTCTGCAACCAGCAATGGCCCAGATTTGCACACCTAGATGTTACTCAGGTCTCTCCCTTGTACACTGAATAGCTGAAAAAATGGAGACCGGAGTGAAAAACAATTTGATGAGACAGCTATGAAGTCAGAGAGGCAGTCTAGTACAAGGACCGAGAGCATGGACTCAGGCCAGGCTGGCTGGGTGTGAATGTGGGATCTTCTTAACAGCCCGTGACTTTAAATAAGACTTGGTGTCTCAACTCTTATCCATCAACTGGGGCTATAAGAATACCTTCCTCTGGGGCTGAGATTGTAGCTCAGTGGTAGAATGCTTGGCTAGCACATCTGAAGCACTGGATTCAATCCTCAGCACTGCATAAAAATAAATAAAAAAGATAAAAGTATTGTGCTCATCTTAAAAACAAAAAAGAATACCTTCCTCGTGGGGTTATCATAAGGATTAAATATATGGATATAAAAATCAGGCACTTTCTAAGAGCAGTAGACACATGCACATAGGTTTCACTTAACAGGATTATTTTCATCAATCATCAATAAGAGAGAACTAGACCATCAAGAAAGGCATGACTTGAAGGGGCCATTGAATCCAGGTTCCAATTCTAAGTCCTCAGATCTAAAACTGACATCATCAAACTCCAACCTAAAACTCAGTTCCCATTCTCCACTGTGGGCCTCTGTAGTGAGGTCTCACCAGCCACTGGAGATAAATACTGATAATGACCCCACTAATAAAAGCATGACAGCATACTCCCAAGAGGGCCATTTCTTCCATGATTATGGAAAGTCTGCAATATGTAATACAAAAACTAAAGCATTTTTTAGAAAGTTCTAGTGAAGTCTTGATTCAATTGAAGAAAAAATACAAAGGAAATGGACGAAGTAAGCAATTAACCCCAAACTTCATAATGAAAATATCATTCAAATAATACATTCTGTGTCATGTCTAGATTAATGCTCTATATCAAGGCAGGAAAATTGAGTAATGCTCAGGGGTATACATACAATGTGGCTACTTTAACTTCTAAAGTAAATTCTAGCCATTATCAGTGCTTCTCTTACATGGCCCATCAGTTCCACCATCTCCTCCTCAGACCAAAACCAGCAAATTTATGTGTAACCAGAAGAAAGGGTTGTTTGAAGAAGAGCTGAGTAGCTTCTGGGTAGGGTATATGTCCCAGAGAAGGAATCCTGGGCTTCAGTACAGGGAGAGGTACTGGTGGTGAACAAGAATTTAAACAGATACACACACACAAATAGAAAGAATAAACCAAGAGGAATACTCCCTCAGCTACGTGCTGCTGTAGAGAAATCTCTAAAAGTGTAGTAAAGGGGGAATGTGTGTGGAGAGACCTAGATGGAGAAAAACATACATCAGATTGTATGAATCTCACCAACACTGTTCCAAGTTAGTAGAAATTATTTTTTATACTGCACTTCTTGGTGCAAAATTTAAGATCCCAGTAATGTAAATCAGTTGCCTCAAAAGTTCAGCCCTCACTAAATGAAAGCCAAATAGAAGCAAATTCAACCCATTTTCTTATAGCTTATACTTGTCGAGAGATAGATCTTTATATTATGGAGAGAATAATCAAAGGCAGACTATATTTTCCTTCTATAGGAAACTATAACAACTTCTCATTATATTTTAGCAAAGATATCCCAAGTTGTAGTTAATTTCAAAAATTTCAAAGGGTATTCTTTAGAACTTTGCCTTCTTTGAGATTTTAAAAGAAGGAAACTGAGTCAAAGTCAAATCCACTAGGTAGACTTACTGTAGACAAAGATAAAACTCAACTAAATAGGCTATGACCTCTAATAAGCTCATCTGTAGCATGAGTCTCCCAGCAGGGTTCAATAGTTCCCTGATGGCTTTGATTAAAAGAAAGGCTTTTCTCCCAGAGTGTCCTTAAGACTTTGGTTCACACAAACACATTTTGGAAAACTCTGGTTTGTATTCAAAGGACCTAAAATCGAGGATATCAATGGGTCTAATTCTGGAACAAAACTCCTGGGTCCAAATTTGCTCTGTTTTTTTATAAAAGATTCCTTGCACATGTATGCAGTGCTAGAAGGGACACAAAGTTGGTGCAACCACTTTAGAAAACTATTTTATACTATGTTCTAATGGTGCACTTACACTTCTCATGTGACTGATTCCTGTCTTTACAGGTGGTCCAACCTAAGATAGTTTGCTTTAGGTTTTTTTTTTTTTTTTTTTTTGGCTTTTCCATGATGCTAAAGTGGTATGCATCAATAGAAACTTCATGTTGAATCTGAATTTTGCTCTTATCTTGAGCTAGTGACAAGCAGCTTGACACTCTATCTCAGTGCTGAGCAATAGCAGATCCCAGCTGTGGGATAACAAAGTGAAACAACTGAACTTTCTGGGGTACCCTGTGTTGCTAAGCTATGATGTTTGGTAAGTTAGGTATAGTAAATGCATTTTTTACTTGGAATATTTTCAACTTACTATGGGTTTATTTGGATGTACCTTCTCATAAATTGAGGAACATCTGCATACACAAAAAAGTGCGTGTGTGTGTGTGTGTGTGTGTGAATGTGCACATGTGTGCTTACACAAGGATGTGTGCATAACAGAAATGAAAAAATATGCTCAAGGATTCTCATGATTCATAATAGTTCCACACTGAAAACAACACAAAAAGTCCACCAGTAAAATGGATAAATTAAGTTCTAGCATTATCACAGAGTGTGGTGGGCTGTAAATGGTCCCTAAAAATATCCACATCCTAATCGGAACCTGTGAATACTACCTTAGATGGCAAAAGAGACTTTGCAGATGTGACTAAATCAAGAATCGTGAGATTAGGACATTATCCTGAATTGTCCAGATGGGCCCTAAATGTAATCATAGGTGTTCTCATAAGAAGCTGGCAGCTTGACCTGAAGACAGAAGAAAAGGTGATGTGAAATGGAAGCAGACACTGGAGTAACACACCTTGAGGACAGAGGAATGGGCCACCACTAAGGCAGACAGGCAGCTGCTAGAAGCAGGGCAAGATAAGGAAAGAGACTCCCCTTGGAGTCACAGGAAGAAGTAGCCCCATCAACATCTCCACCTTAACGCTGTGCAACTGATTTTAGACTTCTGACCTCTTCAACTGTAAAAAAAGAAAAAAAAATTAAGGGGTGCTGTTTTAAGCCACTAAGTTTGTGATAATTTGTTACAATGGAAGTAGGAAACTAATAATACAATGGGATAACCACACAGAAATGAGAAAGGATGAACTATCACTGCACACGAGATGACGCTCACCAATATATATTCAATAAAAGAAACAAAGCATAATCAAACATACTGTCCTGACATTTATATAAAGTTCAAAGGCAGGACCAACTTATTCATAGTGTTAAGAACTCAGGACGGTAGTTATCTCTGGGAAGATGCACTGGCTTGAAGGAAGTGAGGGGGCTTCTGGAATAATAGTCTTAACCTGGAAACTGGTTACGTGAATATATTTATTCCAAGAAAAGCCATCAAATTATACACACAACATGCATATGTTTCTCTATATAAATCAAATGTCAATAAAAGTTGTTTTGGAAAAAAAAAAAAAAAAAAAAAAAATTGTATCTTCTTTTCTTTTTTAATCACTAGATCCAAGTGACTCATAAGTCCCTCTTGGGAAAGTAATGCTGGGAGCAATCCCAAGCTTGGCAGGTTCTCACACAGTAAGAGAAAGAAGACCACTGACTGACCCATCAGTCAGTCCAAAAGGAAAGAGGAAGAATTAGGTCTCTGGCAAACAAAAATAAACCAATGCTTCTAACAGAAGGAAAGTGATCATTTTTTTTTTTTTTCCAAATAAAAAGACTCTAAAATTTAGAATTCCCTTCTTCCAAAAACTCAATCTACTATTTTACGCTAACAAAAATAGGGCAAGATTTTAGCATAGAAGTTTAAGTGAATCCACTGGGCTCAAGAAGACACACAGATGTCTGCAGACCCACATCTAAGGAGGGAAAATAAAGGGGGAGGAAAATCTTCAGTGAGAAAAACCTCACCCACCTAACAAGGTCAGGGTGCTACTACCAAGTAGTTCTCTTATCAAGTAAGAGACTAAAAATCTTAATACTCTCACCTTGATGTGGCCTTTCTATGTTATAAAACATACACTGCATATCACACAGAGTTTTAAAAAAGCACACAATAGTTCTCCATCTAAAAGTCAAACATTGCTTCCTCTGGGAAATCATATCAGAATGAATCTGCATGCAGTCGCATTGTTCCTATAATTAAAAATTACTCAATCCAGGAGAGAGCTGGAGGAAGCTCAACTTGAAGCACTTGATAGGGGGATCAAAGCAGGGTCAGGTCACACCGACCACAGAGGGCAAGTTCTGACTTCAGGAAAGTAGAGAAAAGCAGACAGACCAGCAAGCTTCTTCCCTTTTATAATGAGAGCCAAAGGTGTCTCTAAACTGCTGGCTGAAATGGAGACAATCCACCCCAACATCAAAATGGTCGCAGTCCACTAGCTGGTATGGTACCAAATTTTGGTGGAATACCTCATTTACTAAAGTTTAAAATCTCCTTACTGCCAAATCCATAGGTGGCAAAGGAAATTCAGAGGGGTTAGATATCGCAAAGCTAGTAAGTCAAAAAGTAGGGATTCAAGCAGTTTGGTGGTTCCAATTTCAACATATGGCCTCTGGTGAGGCAGCACCAGCATTAACTGGTAGATTTGGGACTGTTTCATACTGCATTCAAACACAAAGTACAGATATGAAAGATGAATATTAGATGTAACTGAATTTAATTGAATTCATATGATTGAATATAAAATAAGTTTTACAGTAATTATAGGGGAATAAATAGCCAGAATGACAATTTGGCCCTAAAAATTCATCATGAGGCTTCAATAACCCTGAATATAACATATTATTAAAATGTCAAGACTGGAACATACATTCTCTGATGTCTATAATGTAGAACACTGACGATCTCAAGCTTCAGAAGACTGAGAGTATTTTCAAATCTGAAACAAAGCAAAATATCAACAATGAAATCTGGGTGATGTTTGATGTTCTTGGTGCTTTTCTGGAAGTGTGAAATATTTCATCATTTTAACAGAAAAAAGAAAAAATTAAAGAATGGCTCAGGATAGTTCTGTGCAGCAGTACCTACAAAAAATTATTTTGAAACTTGGAATGGAACCATCATTTGACCCAGTTATCCCACTCCTCTACTTACACCCAAAGAATTTAAAATCACCATACTATAGTGACACAGCCACATCCATGTTTACAGCAGCTCAATTCACCATAGCTAAAATATGGAACCAACCTAGATGCCCTTCAGCAGATGAATGGATAAAGAAAATGTGGTGTGTGTGTGTGTACATATATATATATATATATATATATATATATATATAATGGAATATTACTCAGCTTTAAAGAAGAGTGAAATTATGGCATTTGTTGGTAAATGGATGGAGTTAGAGAATATCATGCTAAGTGAAATAAGTTAAACCCCCAAAACCAAAGGCTGAATGTTTTCTCTGATATGCAGATGCTAATTCACAATGAGGGGGTATAAGGAAGAATAGAGTTACTTTATATTAGGTAGAGGGGAGTGAAGGGAGGGGAAGGGGTACAGGGATAGGAAAGATAGTAGAGTGAAACAGACATTACATACAAGTACATGTGATCTTACAATATGTATAATCAGAAAAATGAGAGATTACACTCCATTTATGTATGATCTATCAAAATGTATAAATGCATTCTACTGTCATATACAACAAATTAGAACTAAAAAATGAATTAAAAAATATTTTGGGCAGCATTAGAATAAAGAAGTAACAGACATCTAAGAAAAAAACCCCAATTCTGAAAGTCAATTGAAGTCCTAATAAAGAAATCGATATGTTTTCTGTCTTGCACAGCCTACAATTATCTCTTATAAAAAAGTTCTTATGAATATGGATTATTTAGGGATTTTAGCGCTTTCTAATATTGTTTTTTCCCCTGACTCAGTTTTACTTTTGGAAGCAAGGCCACTACCCCAGGAAATTCATTCATGGTCAAGGGTAATATACTGAAAACCAAAACAAGTTTTTGTACATATGATTGTTGTTTTAAGTGATTAATGGCTACTAAATAGGTTTGCAAACAGTCTGCTCATCTAAGACCTTAATGGTGGCCAAATGTGCTCACAATCACCAGGGAAATGACCATTTGACACTCTAAAAAAGAAAGCAGAGGGCCAGCCACAAACTCTGTCCTGACCAGGAGGTCAGAACAGACTACACTGACTTCTGAGTAGTCTCCTCTTCACAGAAAAGGCAATTAAGCCAAGCATGGTGGCACATACCTATAATCCCAGTGGCTTGGGAGGCTGAGATAGAAGGATTAAAAGTTTGAGGCTAGCCTCAGGAATTTAGAGAGACCCTAAGCAACTTAGCAAAATCTTTTCTCAAAATAAAAAAACAAGAAGGTCTGGGGATGTAGTGGGTTCAATCCCCAGTACCAGAAAAAAGGAAAGGTAACTAAAACGGAGAGTATAAGGGGCTTTTCCAGAGTCAGTATGAAGAGCTCAAAAACTGGACTTTTTGTGTACCTCTGGACTGTAGCTTTTAACAAAAATTCAACACAACTGAGAGCTTCCGAAATGTTGAGAAGCCCATTCACACTCTCATTTAGTCCTTACACAATCTGGTGATAGAGATATTAACACTAATTCCACTCGACTGATCAAGAAACTCAAGTTTAGAGTTACACTTGCCCTGAGGTCTTCAAACTTTGGTGGTTAAGTCAAGCCAGTCACCTCGGCTTCCAAATCCAAGCCCTGCGCTCTTTCCACAGGCAACAACCATGAGCCTGGTGTGGAGCCCACAGTGTGGTCAACCAAGACAGGCAGTACAGAGTGTGCTTCAATTCTTACTTGGAAGCTATATGAGTTTAGAAAACTCCTTGACATTCTTTAAATGCCAGTCTTCTCATGTAAAGTGGCTCTCCCAGCATCCTCCTCACCCCAGTGAGCACCACAGTGGGTGTGTGAAAGGCCAGTACACGTGGGCACTTGAATGGTAGCTGTTACTATTACCAGTGAACACAGGCTCCATCTTCAGGAGAACTCTTTCCTAAAGCACGAGTGAGCACATGCCACCCAAAGAAGCCAGCCCGATGATGTCAACACAAAAGGGTTCCAGAATTTGAAAACTACCATTCCTTCCCACCACACATGTCCTTGCCCTTGATTCCCATCGCTCTACATTCTAACCTTTCCTCAGAAATCCAAATATTGAAGTCCTAACCCTTGGTACCTTGGAACTAATTACATATGGAGATAGGATCTTTGGAGAAATAATGTCGAATGAAATCATTGGGGGTAGGCCCTAATCCAATATGACACATGTTCTTATAAGAAAGGAGATTAGGACACAGTCAGACACGGAAGAAAGACTGTGTCAAGATAAAAGAAGAAAATTATCAACTAGGAGACAAGAAGAGAGGCTTCAGAATAAACTCATTCTGCTGACAACTTCCTCCTGGACTTCCAACCTCCAAAACTGTGACAAAATTAACTTCCCTTGTTCAAGCCCCTGGGTCTATGGTACTTTGTTACGGCAGCCTTAGGAAACTAATACCCCTCATCAAAGAAAAAAAAGAGGCATCTTATTCCCCATCTGCATCCCAACTCAGGTGTGGAACACACAGCATGACTTCATCGTCACTGCATATGGGACCAGAACACCAGCCAGACTAAGAGCCAGGAGGTGAGTGGCAAGCTAAAGTCATATGTATGCTAGACATTAACAAACTTCCAGTCCACAAAAGGGACACTTCTCAGCACTTTCAACATTAGGGCTTGCTCACAGGACTCAGCAGGGGGAACTGGAATTCAGGAGCAGGAATGCTGGCCTCTTATTTGGGGTCTTAACAGACTAGGTGGGGGCCTCCCTGTAGGAAGCAAGCTAAGGAAAGGGGGCAGAGGAAAGAGGGCCTCACTGTTGGAGATTCCAACAGCACCACGAAGCCTTTAAAGTTACCTTGGGGATTAACCGCAAGTAAAAATCTCAGAAACCCTGAAAGACTGGTACTGCATTTGTAACTTCCTGACTTAATTGGAGTATGCAGAAATCATTATTACTATTATCATTGAACATTCATATGAGGCCAAAGAACAAAGTTTCTTATGGTCAAAACATTTCATGAATAATGAGTAGTTCATGATGAATATTTATAAGTCCAAGTCAAACCCTCTGGATCATCACCAGAGAGATAAACCTCTTTTTTAACATAATGGCAATGACTCAAAACTGCCAGGTCCAAAGAATGCAACAAACTGAAGATGAGGAATGTTTATCAATCATTAGTTTGAGGGTTTTGTCTGATGATTTTAGAGAAACACAAAATTTCTATTTCTTTTTTCCTTTATTACTCACATAGAATACATATTTTATTTTCCTGAAATATCATTAAGCAAAAAGAATTTATGGACACCATTCATTTTAATAAGTAATACATGTTCCTTTAAAGAACATATGGATAATGTGTCTTGTTAAGTTCAAATAATGCTCCTACTTCCCAAGAATTTAAATGTCAAATTATGAGCTGTCCTCTCATTTTCCACGGCATTATGGATAAAGGTTTTTTGGGGGCTCTGCTTTGTCTTCCAACTCACCTTGGGGGTCTTACAGAGCTCTTTCTGCCCAGGCATGAATTACAGTCATCACTACACGTGAGGATTAACTCCTCTCAGGTCTCTGTTTCCCCCAAAGTCCTCTGTACTGTTGAGGATAAAAAAAGACTCTGGGGACAGGACAGATATTTCTCAAGGACCAGTCCCTGTATCAATTTAGCTACCATTGCTCAGAAGGCTTGTTAAATATATAGACTTCTGGGCTACACCTAGATTCGCTAACTTCATCTTTGTCTATATAGGGCCCAGGAATTTTAATATTAATCAAGCTCCCAGATTGATTCTTATTCTGAGTGTGCTTAAGACCCAAAGCAACAAAGAGTGTGTGCTAAGGCCATCAGGCTTTACAGTCTGACGTGACTGACCACAGCATGTGAGACCACGGGAAAGCCACTTCACCCAGGTCGTGCTTCCCTGCCTGTGTATTTTGGATAGTAATAGAACCTTCCTGTGAAAGGTATTTGAAAGATGACAAAACCATCTATGTGAAGTCTCCAACAGACTGCCTAACCCACAGCAAGAATTTTCAAGTGTTAGCTGTTATTATGACATGCAGAAGAGCTTTGGATTTATTAATTTTGGTGGAGTGATTAACCCTTCGTTATAATAAAATGAATACACTCCAAGGGACCCAGGGAAACATGCCTTCTGCTAACAAATCATGAAGCTCTGAGTGCTCAGTTTTTAACTAACATCTATAGCAAATGCAGGCTATAAGAACACACTCTGAAAATGCAGTGCTGCAGTCCCTCAGGTTTTCATTCCACTGCATCTTAAATGGAGGTGTCACCGCAGACTCAGGGGAACCTGGAACTGTTGCCATGAAACACGATCCGACTTTGCTGTCCAACATAACATCATGACATTCGTCTGTATAATTAGGTATTTGGCTCAGATTTTTTTTTTTTTTATCATTTATATCTTTTGTTTTTGTCTTTTAAAAAAATCCCCATATACTAGTAAAGCAGAGATTAGAAACACACCTGGGACTTTTGTAGAACTGAAGCAGCACATGTATTTAATTACGGTGAGGTTTCTGGCGTTATCATTCTGAACATGCTCACGCTCTACCCATTAAAAAGAGAAAAAAAAGGAAGCTACAGGGAAATGCAGACGGCACACAGTAAGTTTAATCTTTAGATGATCTCCAATGAATCTGTGCACGCTGAATGCCAAATTACTGCATGTAAATAAAAAGCAGGAAATCTGCCCCTCCAATTTCTACTCTCCAGAGATGGCTTCTGGAGTATTTCTTGAGTGAATCCCCATCTAAGAACTAGGTCACCGAAGGAACCATGCATGAACACAGAGGTTATTCCAGAGGCTTGGCAAACACCAAACACTCACAGCTTGACCCAGGAAATTCCAAACCCCTCAGGCTGGCTTGAGTGATCCTTCCTCCAGGGCACCCAGCATCCTCCAATACGTGAAACTTCTCTCTGTGCGTGAAGGTAGTGAGATTCTGACACATAAGAAAAGACAAGAAAGAAGAAAGTTAGAGCATCGAGGAGAGTGAATCTAGCAGCTCTTAAGACAGGGAAGCAGAGCATCAAGCACTAGAGGCTGTAGCAGTAAAAAGGACTCTGCAAGAGAGATGAGGTGGAGTAACTCTGGAGTCAACCGAGTCTAACCTGTAGCTCAATCCTGGGGCATGATGCTATAGGGAGGAGTAATGCTTATTAAATAAAGGACACCAATTACCAATTATTTCTTAACTGCCACAATGAAATGCCTTGTATACAACCCATGAAGTATTTATTAGGATTCCCATTTCACAGATAAGGAAACTGAGGTTAAACACTTGGCACTTACTAAGTACTCAATATATTACAGCTATTTTTCTGATAAACAAATGAGTCGATCTGATTGAGCATAGTTTTAAAAGGATGATTGTAGCATTCCAAACAGTCTTTTATTATATCTAATAAAATGAGATATAAATGATTATGGGGGGAAAATCAGGTACTCAAGAAGTCTGTGTCTTAGTCATAAAATCCTGGAACACACTAACCCAGGAACAAATCTGTAACATTGATGAAAACTGATCTCTTTGACTTTCCTCCACCCAGCAATCACTAAAAACACACTGTCCAAACTATCTGCCTGCAATGTTCTTTATATAAAATATGGACAAGCTGATGGTATCTGCACGTGTTAATGCTTCGGGTTCCTAAAAGAGTTTGTGACTCAAAATATGGTCTTCTGAGTTTCCAAGACAACTCACATTTTCTGATTGCTGAAAGAGTTCAAATTGCAAACTAAATAATATGATCATTCTCTTGATTTGATCTTTTATACATGTATGCACAAGCTTAATGACTATTTGTAACTCTTGGATGTTTCTAAGAATAATAAAACCACTTCACTGAATGGAACAAGAGTTACAACAAATGGATGTGAGGGCAAAAAAAATCTGTGCATTTACTAAAAATCACTGACTTTTACACTTAAGATGAGTAAACTTCATGGTATTTAAATTTAAATCAAGATATAATTTATCTTGATAAAGCTGATTAAAAAGCAACATTCCATTGCTACATACCTGTGGGTTCGCCCGGCCACAGTAGGGCTACTATCTGGGGTTGGGGAGAGTTCTGGTCTTGCGACTCCCACTCCTTCCACCCACTCCCACCACTGATCCAATGCATAAAACCAGATATTACTGAAAATGCAAAGTGATTTTTGTGAGAATGATCACACTCCTTTCAGATACCAAGTAAGATATTCAATGTTATCATGACTTTTTGACAACTTTTTGAAGACATCATTTTTATGATAAATGCTGTATGCAGAGCAAGCTTAAAACTTCAGAACTCTTATCATGTTGGCGTCTTCTCTCTGAATCTGTTTGCAAAGAGTTGAGTATTCCTCAAAGCACCAAAGGAATTCTTAAAAGGCTGACCGCTTCCCCATCCTCACCATCTCCGCTCCACTGCAAGGAAGAGACTGGTGAAGTGACGGGAAATGAGCTGATAAACTGGACAGGGAAGCTACAGGATGTGCACCCAGTCCACAGTGAATTCTTCAAATACCATCAGTCTGGTAACATCTCACCATTTCCTGGTCAAGGCCATGGTCATCCATGGTCATGTCCCTTGTGACCCTTGGCAATAGCTTCACAGGTCACCTACTTCAACCCACCTCCCCTGCAGTCTGTTCTCAATCTAATAGTCAGAATGACCCTCTCAAAATGAAAGTCAAATTATGTCACTTCTCTGACTAAAACCCTCCAGAGGCTTGGCATCCACTCATACACATGACCAGGATTTGACAATAGCCTCCAGGCCTGATACCATTCTGACTTTCTCTATCAGCCTGTTCCTGCTTCCTTGCTCACTCTACTTCAACCACATTAATTCTTTTCCTTCAAGCACATTAAATACAGTTCCTCAGGGTCTTGCACTTGCTACTCCTTCGCATGGAGGGCTCCTGCCACAGATAACCCCAAAGCTGGCCATCTCACTTCATTCTGACCAAAGGTTAACCTACCCGAGAGGCCACTCCTGACCAACTTATCTAAAATATCGCCCCTGACATATACACACACAGTGAACCTCTACCCTATTTTGCTTGGCTTGGCTTTTGCAATGCTGGAGATGGAACCCAGGCTTGTGCAGCTAGGCAAGCATTCCACCACTGAGCTACACCCTCATCCTGTATCCCGCTTCATTTTTATGCCAGCATAGCACCAAAATGTGGACATTAATCATAACTGTTTGTGTGTTGCCTGTTCCTAGCCCCCAATATCAACTCCAGGAGCTTGGACTATCCCCAGAGCCTGGATTGGAGGCTGGCTCATAGAAGATTCTTAAAAATAAGAATCTCACCCCATATCAGAAAGGGGTGAACACTAGGACTTTAACAATACACACTCCCAGCAGGTCCAGCAGCCCATGCTCCCAGGTCCTAATGGGAAAAGGAGCAAAAGGCCAAGGAGCAAATAATAATAGCTGGAAAACTGCCTATCAAAGTTCAACGTCTGCTTCTGAGAGTAATACTCACATAGATCTACAATCATCTGGGTAAAAGAAATCTTCCTCCCAAACATTCCCAAATAGTTCCCCAGTAACAAAAGAATAAAAACAAAGGTAAATATGAAAGACTGTTATATTTTGAACCACATGTGAATTTAATTTCTAAGTGTTTTAACTTGAAAAGTTCATGTTTTAAGTAAAGCAAAGAAAATTAATACTTTCAGGGCATTTTCACTTTAAAAAAAAATCTTATATGGGTGGAATGATCACCATCTCCATTTGGAAAAGAACAGAGGCTAAAAAAGGTTAAGCAACTCACTTAAGGCTATGGCATCAGGACTTGACCTTATTCCTTCTATTTCAAATACATGACTTTTTTTCATTATTTAGGTTGCATTCTAAAAAGGGGAAAATGTTTTTTGAAATGAAGACCTAACTAAAGAAACATCTAAATTCAAATAATGCTGGCCTTGAACTCCTGAAAAACTCAAGGGTACTTGAAAAACTCAATGGTACTAGATCAGAAAACTGAGGTTTAGAGGGGTAAACACATCTAGGCCTGTCTAAGGCGAGATACAGAGCAGCCGGAAACTGAAACAGGATATTAGGTATAAGAAAAGCAGACTTCTCTGTAGACAGAGATACACAAAGGAACAGAGACAGAACGCCATCAGAGGATACCCAGCCAGCTACCCCAAGGCATCACACACCAGTGCCAGAACCTCTCAGAACATATTTATGATAAATCTGTAGAGAAGTAAGTTGTATAATTTATCTCAAAGGTCATGATAATCACCCTGAGTATACCTGACCTATAGAGACACAGCCAAGTTTTGGTCAATTACACAAATTCAAAACTTAAGTTAATCACCCTATGTTAAAATATGTTCAGAATATACACTACTGGTAACTTCCATAGAATAATGAGTCATTAGTAATGACAGTCAATAACTATTGTAGTCATTAATGACTTTATTAATGATTAATATAACAAATATACTTTATTATATTATCAACAATAATTGTAAACTGTATTTATGATGCAACACAGAAGATTAAAAACATATTAGCTAACCCTAGTCTTAAATCATTCCCAGGTTCTACTCAGTATATTAATATTTAAAGACCTAAAGAACCATAAATTAAGTAATCTGTTTCATACAAATAAAAGAACGCTTGAACATGTTATCCAGAAATTTGAATGCAGCGATCCATGTATTGTTTTTATTACACAGCCTCATTTCCATACAGGAAAGCACTTGCTCACAGTCAGTTTTGCTTCACATCACAACTGATGAATATTCAGAGGCAAAAGGTCACTCTGAGAAGACATACTTGCATGCAGGAGGATCTTTATTTTAGGAAAGGTAGACTTCAAAAGGTTTTAGCTGCTCAATGGTCTATACAAGCACTGCATTGAAAAGTTTGAAAAGGAACATCTATCAACTATTATTAATTCAGCCTCCCAAGCTGCAGGCATGGTGGCACATTTCTGTAATCACAGCAGCTCAGGGGGTTGAGGCAGGAGGACTGCAGGTTTGAGGCCAGCCTGTCAACTTAGTGAAGCCCTAGCAACTTAGAGAAACCCTGTCTCAAAATTTAAAAAAAAAAAAGGCTGGGGATATAGCTCAGTTGGTTAAGTGGCCCTGGGTTCAATTCCTAAAGGAAGAAAAAAAGGGAGAGAGAAAGAAGAGAGAGGGAGGGAGACAGAGGGGGGGGGAGGGAGGGAGGGGGAGAGAGAGAGAGAGAAAAAGAGAAGAGGGAGAGAGAGAGAAAAGAGAGAGAGAGGAGAGAAGAGAGAGAAGAGAGAAGAGGGAGAGAGAAAAGAGAGAGAGAGGGGGAGAGGAAGAGAGAGAAAGGGAGAGGGAGAGGAAGAGAGAAGAAGAGAGGGAGGGAGAGAGGAAGAGAGGGAGGGAGAGGGAGGGAAAGGGAGAGAGGGAGAGAGAGAAAAGGGAGAGGGAGAGAGGGAGGGCGGGAGAGAGAGAGGAGAGGGAAAGAGGGAGAGGGAAAGAGGGGAGAGAGAGAGGAGAGGGAAAGAGGGAGAGGGAAAGAGGGGAGAGAGAGGGGGAGAGAGAGAGGGAGAGAGAGGGAGAGGGGGAGGGAGAGGGAGAGAGAGAAGAAGGAGAGGGAGGGAGGGAGGGAGAGAGGGAGAGGAAGAGAGACAGAGAGGGAAAGAAAGCAAACCTCCCATTATGTAACTTTTTTATGGCTTCTATATAACTTTCTAGCTTATAAAATTCTGATAGGTTGCTCAAGTTTAATAATTTCTAACAAGATTAACATAAAATATAAAACATTTATGCACACCATACCAAAATCGAAGGCTTAAGAAAGGATTCTACCAAGATTAAAGACAGTTTGAATACTTAAAAAAAAAAAAAGAAAAAGAACAAAAATTTGTAGGGAGTTACAATGGACAGGGATAAACTTGTCAGAAATTTCCATCAGAAAATAGCAGGCACATTTCTTTAAAATATCTACATGCTGAGAAATGCAGACATTATAATCCTGCTTTTCAAACTACCATCACTTATTCTGTTTGCTGCCAAAAGAGCAAACAAAATTATCAATTTCCATGTTGGCTCTAATACTTCAATCTACAAGGAAAGAAAGGAGGAAAGCAGCTTCAAGGTCCCAGGACAAAAAGAAACCAAGTGACAGGTAACACCCGTTACAAGTTACTGCAATGACAACTGTGCAGCATCGCTCATACTTCTAGTTCCACAATCGCGGCTGCTCAAAATGGAGCCGTTCATGAAAAAATTGTGTTGCAGACCTACGAGGAGACAAATGCTATTGATGGAGTGGTGACTGAGACCAAGTCCCTCTGGAACTTCTGCTCAGATAAAGTGAGATGAATGAACATCAATAAAAACATCTCAGAGGGCATAAGGTGCTCTGAAGATAATAAAGTAGGGGGTATGTTAAAGAATTCTGGGGCTTGAGGGGCAGGAGGGGTTGCTGCTTTAGTTAGAGGGGCTAGGAAGATTTCCTGAGGAAGTCGACATTTGAACGAGGATTATATGAAGAGATGGTCCAACTACAAGATCCAAGGAGAAATAATGTCTGCCTTAATTCAAAGACTAAGGTGAGAACTGGGTACTGATAAGAGAAGGAGAGCCAATGTGGCTGGGGAAGACCACGACAGAGAGGTCGGAGTGGAAGGAGGCTACCTTCCTTCTGCAAAGATGACGTCTTAACCTAATTGCATGGAGATGCCATCAGCAGACTTTAAGCAGAGGAGTGGCAGCCCAGTTTATGTGTTAAACAAGATACGCGCTGACGTGAGGAGACTGGGCTAAAGGGAGGTAAAGCATAAGCAGACAGACCAGTAAGTGCAAGAGTTAGAGGAAGAACTGGATGAGGATTACGGCAGTGGAAGTAGGGCTTGAAAACAGGGACAAAGAACCTTCGGAACATGGAGGGAGGTGGGAAGATGTGATAAGCACAGGGAAAGGAAGAATGACTCACAAAGTGGGGTCCTTAGGGTACATGATGATGTCATGTAAGAGATGGCCAACTAAGAACTCCATTATGCTAAGATGTCCATTAGATATCCAAGTGGAGTCACCAGACAGACAATGACCCTGAGCTCATGGAAGATCAAGATGGAGTCACAGATGCCAGAGACAGTGTGTTAGAAATGGTGTTTATAGTCAAAGGCTAGATAGCTGGATTACTTTAAAAAATGCCCAGATGGAGAAGAAGGTCAAGGACAAAACCTTACATGACTGCAACCCTTAACACTGGGCAGATGAAGACATATCTATGAAAGGTACTCAGTGATGACAAAGGGAAACCAGGAGCAGACAGGATCACAGTGACCAAAGGAGGGGTGGGTGGGAAGGATTGGGCAAGCAGTAGAGATTAGGTTGAGAAGGGTGTGGGGGACCTGACGGGACACAGTCATCACAGGGAACTGGAATGAGTGAGAATAAGGCAGAGCTACAGTTAGACCAGTGACAGTGGTTATGCTACCCCCACCAGGATATTCAGCCGCAGTCGTTGAGAGGACGGATGTTTGAATTTTACAAAGTCAAGGCCACTGATAGAGACTGAGAAACAAGGGATTTGCTTAAACCCAGACTACAGACTCAGCTGGGTCAGGAGGAAGCCAGGCCATGAGAGGGGCCTGATGGGTAGGAAGATAGAAGGAGAACCAGTGAACTGAAAGTTCCCAAGCAGACACAGAGGGGCACATGAGGGAAAAAGACAGGGTAGGGGTTAGATAACTCAATGTTTGAAATTGAGATTCTGGAGGTGGTATAGTTACGATATTGATTTGGCTTAGAACAGCAGTTCCTGAACATTTTGGTCGCAGACCCCCTTTGCATTCTTAGAGGTTATCAAGTGTCATATTTAACACAAATGTGTGAATAACCTAGTGATATTTACCATATTATGCACTGAAGTAGACATTTTAAAACAGTAGTTCGTTTAAAAATGCCAATAAAGCCATTACATACAAACATAATAGGCATTATTTAGCATTTGTACAAATCTCTTTGATATCTAGCTTAAAAGAAGACAGCTACATTCTTACACGTGAGCTAATTTATCTTGAAAAATTGTTTAGTTGAAGCATATGAAAAAAATTTGCCACTGACAGGTGTATGTCGTTGAAAGGTATTATAATAGCCTTTCAGATACTTGGGGATATTCCTCAATATTACACTAAAACTCAACAAGTGCTCGTTTCTTAAAGTTCAGTTGCAGTTGGAATGTCAACTATATCAATGGATGTCTTGTACTTTGTAGTATTAAATCCTTTAGTCTAGCTGGCATTTTGATAGGATCTTTTATCCAATGCATGACTCTGTAACATCATACATTGGTCATTTGGAAAATATTGGTTCCCTAAGTTATATAGATCTTCCAAAAACTGACACATCAGAAAAATATTTCAATCCTGGGAAGTTTTCAAGCTCAGAATGGTGAATATAAGTTTTCCAAAATTTTAATTTTTACTTGAAGGCTTCAATTTGTCACTGGCAACCAAAACAATCAGTCATTTTCCTTGAAGTGAGAAGCCACTTCTTTCCTTTCCAGATGTCAGCCAAGTGCTTAAGTCTGATAACCAGAGTTTCTCTGCCAGTCATTCTTGCAAGCAGGAATGGTGTTCCATGGAGGGAAAAAAATGGCCAGCTCAGCTCACAATTCAAACAATCGCAAAAGCACTTTTCCTTCAGACAGCCGTCATTTTTCACTGCACAGAAATGTGCTATGCATACTTCTCATTTCACCACCCAGAATATTAAAAAGAAGTGCTCTCAAGGGTTGAGATATAATAAAACTAATACATTTTTTACTGCTTCATCAAGGACATTCTTAAGTGAAACTGGCACTATTTACTGCAAGTGAGTGACAATGAGGAATGGAACAGCTACTGGCACTGTTTGGCACTCAGGTGCTGGCAGTTTTATTCACCCCAGCCTCTGCCACCAGTGCAAATGTCAACATAGTGAAAAAGGCAAATGATGTCTTTGTAATATTATACACACAGTTTGACCTTGCAGACTCTTGAAAGGACTGAGAGGACCTCAGGTGATCTTCAAACTGTAATTTGAGAAGGAACTGCCAGCCTGAAGTGTGACCTTGAATGTATGGGTACAGCAGAGGTTGGGGAGAAAACAGCTGGATCCAGGAAGCAAAGAACCTGAGAGGCCAGAGTATTGACTTTACCAGTACAAGGATGCTCAAGTTACAGAAAACAGGAATATTAGCAGAAAGGAAGAGAAAGCAAGGAGGTGACGGCATTAAAGGGTGTGACTAAGAAGCTGAAGCCTAAGAAGTGTTGGTAGAGCCAGATCACATGTGCTTCAAAGACCTACAGATTTGTTTTTACTTTCTGTGATACTAAGAATTGAACCAAGGGCCACACATGATAGTCAAGCACTTTATCACCTACCTATATTCCCAGCTCTTTTTATTGTTTTGAGACTGGTTCTCGCAATGTTGCTGAGGCTGGTCTCCAAGACATGATGCTCCTGCCTCAGCCTCCTGAGTAGCAAAGAACCAGTTTGAAGGTGGCAGCAGCAGAAATAATACCTCCCAGGTCTGACATATATGGAGTAAGAGGGTGGCTACCAGAAACCACTGAGAGGGGTGAAGCCTTACGACACCTTTATTGGCTTTTCATGACCATGGCTTGGTTCTCACGCAGACCCACGCCCCACCATCACCCAGCCTAAGGGCTCCGTTCCAAGAAATTCAAATTCAAGATGTCCTGGGCATGTCCTGGGCATCTACTCTCTTGGGGTTCTCCCTGATGACTCTGCTGCTTAGTCTGTGTTGAGAACCCCTGGAAGGTGGTAGCAATGCCAAGCTCCCAAGCCACTGGAGATCTGAACTTGACCTCAACTCTTTCACTCCAGCCAACTTAAAAACACCTTGAGCTTTCCCCTCGAGCATGTGCCTGTACAATTCCCCTTACCTAATATATTCTAAAATAACCCTCATTGATTCTTCAATTTTGGGGCAAATCCCTCCTTTTGGTCAAGTTCTTTGTTGGTGATGATCTCAAGCTGGGTGAGAATCTCCTTGCTGCTCTGCTCAGAGTCGACACCTATACATTTTTGTTCTCTAAAGTCTGTGGCCATATCTAAATTAATGCCTCTGAAAGAACTGGGATCATATCTTAAGTAATTTGAGAATATCTAGCACTGTGTTTTATAATAGTGGTGGGCATTTAATACATCTTCCTAAAATCACATCTTGCTCATCTTGTTAGTTTCATGTTAAGTTCTTATGGTGGAATGAAAATAAAACACATTTGCTTGTTCAATGATTTCATTTCTATATCAGGGCTTTCCAGAAAGGTTTTAACTTATGAAAAGAATATGAAAAATAAAACCCTTATTTTATAATTTTCATTACATATAACACTTTCACACATTTAAAAATATTTAAATCTTGGGTGTTTTTTGAGATGCCTTACAATTGTAAAATTACATGCAGTCAAGATTTGTAAAACTTTTATGATTCATATGATTACAACTGATCTTTAATCACTTGCTAAAAGCAAGGAAAGACAGAACAAGAAACCTTAGTAAGGTAATGGCAAAAGGTTGGGTAGGGGGTTGTTAGCTGCAGAAGACTTCAAACTTTCAGTCCCAGAACATATTAAATGGAGCACGAGGCCTGCTGGTGTCTAGAAGAAAATCTTGTAAAACTGTGTAACCTTTGTACTATGAAGCCATTCATTGTTACAGTTCATCTAGGAGCATCTTAATGAAGCAAAAACCAACACAACTTTTTCATTGTTGGTGACAGACTTCATTCCATTTCCAGACAAGCCTGTCTAAACACACCCCTTCTCTTTTCTTCTTAGTTGGCTGACAGCTGCCACCAACCTACTTCAAAGCAGGTTGGAATACTTATTACAAAACAGTGGGAGAATGAATGAAATGCACACAAGTTCACTGTTTTAGATGTTAGAACCTCCTGCAAAATGACTTAATGAGTGCACTGCTTGGAAACCATCAATGGGAGGAGACCTGCCTAAGTGTTCTGATGGTAGAACATCGACTGCCTCTAATTGTGTACACAGAAACACCTTCCAGGAATGTTTGCTGAACACGGGCAAGTCTACAAACAAGGTCCACCTTGTATGGCTCAGGAAGGCCCTAAAATAAGGTCAAAAAAAGGAGACTCATCAAAAGAGGATGAGTTTGAACAAAGAATGGAAAATAAGCACTAGAGTTGACATAGGGGCCAGGGGATGTGGAAAGGCAATGAAAAGAATAAGCGCACCCTGATCTCAGGTCCAGCTCTAGTTAAGTTAGAATTAAGGCTGTTAAGTTCTCATATTTCTAGGGCAGTTTTTTCTTACCATGGGATTGAGTCCTTAACTGACATACCACAAAGAGAGAAAGAGAGAAAAAAGGGAGGGGGAGAGAGGGAGAGAGAAAGAAAGAGAAAATAAGAATTATTTTTTACATAATACACCTAAGGGGCAGTGTAACATTTAGCAATTCAGCATCTTTCAAGGCTACACAAAAATAAAATGGAGGCTTTCCCTGGATATATTTTATGTATGTCTTTGGGTTTGTGTAAAATACATATAAAAAAAAAAAAAAAAAAAAAATATATATATATATATATAATCTTTCCCTTATGTGAGCCAAAATAAAATTGTGTACCATGCATTGTACATTACTAATAATCCCTCAGGCTAGGACACTTACAATTATTACTATAAATAACCAAAAGACGGCCATTATCAGTGCAGTAGACTAAATTTTTTTTCCCCAAGAAATTAACGTGTTGAAACCTAACCTATAATGTGGTATTAATGGTGTTAGTAAGAGGCAGGGCCCACGTTAGGTGGTTAGGTCCCGGGGGCAGAGCCCTCATGAGGGGACTTAAGGCCTGCTATATTTGGGATCTTGACTGTCCCCCAAAGGACGACGTGTAAAAAGCTTGGTCCAAGCGTGGTGCTGTTGGGAGGTGGAAGCTTTAAGAGGCGGGACCTAGTGGGAGACTACAGGTCACTGGGGACAGGCCCGTGAAGGGGACAGTGGAACCCTGATCCCATCTTCTTCCTCTCTGTCCCAGACTCATGAGGAGACAGTGGTTCTGTTCTGCCACATACTTCCACAATGATGTGCTGCTTTACTAAAGGCCCAAAAGCAACAGGGCCAACCAACCATGGATCAGAACCTGTGAAACTGTGAGCCAAAATAAACCTTTTCTAGTTAATCATCACAGATACTTTATATAGTGACAAAAAGCTGATTCATATAATACCCTTATAAAAGAGATCCCAGAGAACTGCCTCTCCCCTTCTACCAAGTGAGGACATAGCAAGAAATGAACCATCTATGAAACAGGAAGTGGTCCTTACCCAGATATGGAATGTGCTAGCACCTAGAATTTGGACTTCCCAGCCTTCAGAATAATGAGAAATCAATTTCAATTGTTCATAAACCACTCAATCCATGATATTCTGTTAATAGGAGCCTGAATGGACTAAAACACCAAATTTGTTTTCTAAGTAGCCTTTTCTTTCCGTTTATTGTACTCTGAATTTTTTTTACCCAAATTAGTTTTTACATATTAAAAATAGCCCTAATATCATATGAGTTATTTCTTTGGAGTTAGCCAAGAACCCTAAGGGAGTTAAGATACTTGAAAAAGCAGTAACTTAATATTATGCCATCATAACCAATAGCACAAAAAGGTATAAATTCTTAATAAATCATCTCCAAAGGGATTTGAAATTACCTGTTTTTCCTAAGGAAAAGTATTTTAAAGTAAAAAAATGTTTACTATATAAAATGTGCAGGAAAAAGAAACCTACCCAATGCTAATGACTTACAATAACAATCCAGTTTCACTATTCACCTTGTTGTAGAATGCTAGGCAATTGCTAACCCAAGTTACTAAGTTACTGTCAATCTAAAGAAGTTATTAAGGGGGGAAATGAAGTTCAATGGGGCAAAGTTATATAAATTATGAAGGAAAGTACACTCAATAACAGTCACTCAGTCACTACATACAAATAAAAATGTCCAATTCTTATTACCAGAAAGCAACAATCAATAT
This sequence comes from Sciurus vulgaris, assembly GCF_902686455.1. NCBI lineage: Eukaryota > Metazoa > Chordata > Mammalia > Rodentia > Sciuridae > Sciurus > Sciurus vulgaris. The sequence goes on from NC_136466.1 coordinate 117,035,377, forward strand.
CCACTTCAAGATGCCCTACAGGCTTCACAGTGCCAGAGCAAAAGCAGCTATCCCACAGGAAGGTGTTGTCAGCAGAACCTCCATGAACACATGCATACTTCCAGAACTACAGGAACAAGGTTAGGAAAGTCGACCACACCTTCACAGGAAGCTCTGTTGCTCTGTTTCTCTTAAAGGCTACCTCCCAAAACTTCCAACAGTGCTAGACAAGAAGTTCTTTCAATAAACTGTTTTCTCAGAACACAAAACAAGTACATAAAGAAGGCCCATAACTACTTAGATGAAGTGATCATAATTAAAGGAAGAGAAGGGAACAGGAGGTGTCATTTAGAACATTCTAGTACTTGAAGAAAAGCGATATGAAAACCTTCTAAAAGTTGATAGCTAATAGCTTATTAAGTAGTGGCTGAAGGCGAGGGGTCAACCAGTATAAAGAAATACAAGAAATATCTTCTAATCCTAGACAACAGAAACACACAATTCTTCAGTAAGGGTTATGTGGCTTTTACAATAAGAAAGTAATCTTTCTCAGATTTCAGAATCATATAAATTAATACTCAATAAGTAGCAACACTATTTATTATTGAAGTTATTCAAATGCTCCTACAGTCATTATTTGATCCTCAAATGATCAACTCTGTAAGGAAGACAAAGCAAATGGACATAAAAAGCAAAATGACTTGTCCAAGGTCACATGCCTAGTAAGCTGGGGGAAGGAATGGGAACAGAGTTTCCGTCAGCCAGAGCTCTCCCATCACCTCACAGATTAATTATTACTCATGATGATTAATGTAATGGAAAGGATTTTAACTGCTCCGGAGTTTCCATATCACATGCCTATAATACACTTAAAGCTTTCCAGTAGAGGACATGAAATCAGGGTGTACCCAAAATCATGTAAGAAAACAAAAGCCCAAAATATACCCATGACTATTCAGCAAGCTTTGGAAAATATAGTTTGAGATCTCATTACCTTTTTGCAATACTTATGCTTTCCATATGCATCATACCATGCAATATACTACACTTCTAGGCCCTGTACACATTAATGACTATTAAAAGAAAACTAACCAAAAATGCAGAGCTATAGTCATGTGGCTACAGGAGATGTTATTCATCAACTTTAAAGACAGACTCACACCTGAAGGTAAGCAGTGTACCCTGGACAAGGGCAGGCTTAGAATACCAAATGACTTTGAAGCCACCAGATTTTAAAGATCAAGGCAGGTCAAATAAACAAGAAGGTACTGGGCTGAAATTTAACAGGAAATTGGATAGGTTTATGAAGGAGAGCAGAATAAGAAAGAGTTCAGCATCTGGGAAGGAAACAGCTGAACTCAAAAGGATAAGACACAGCACTGAAGTAACAAGAGTAAATGAGAGCACAGACCCATGCATGGGGGATCAGTTCAAGTAAGGATTCCAAGGAGACCAATCTTCCCCTCTCTTCTTGAAATTGAGGGAGCCCTGGTTAGAGACCAGTGAGATTGATCATGATCCCTCTTCTAAGAGTGTACAACATGTTTCGGAGAAGACCTAAGTTAACATGATGAAGCAACCTGAGATAGCCTAGAGAAAAGAGTGCTAAGTGACAATGAATAGTTTTCAAACACAGAAGGCATTTTTACAAAGATCAAAGTAACCAACAGTTTTCATTTTCATTCAAACTTAAATCCAAAAAGAACTGCATAAGCAAGCAGTTTCTGACTCCTACGACATGGTTACTAAGAGACCCTCAGATCGTTTTTTTAAAACTTTTTTCCAGGGCAGGGTACAGTGATTTGGCAGGCTGAAGCAGGAGGACCCCAAGTTTGAGGTCAGCCTTAACAACTTACAAGACCATCTCAAACTTTAAAAAAAAAAAAAAAAAAAAAAAAATATATTTAAAGGACTGGCAATGTGACTCAGCAGTAAAAGCACCCTTGGGTGTACCTAGTACCAAAAGAGAAGGACAAAAAAAAAAAAAAAAAAAAAATTTGTTTCCAAGGAGAGGATCAACATTGGAATGTTTGTTTCTATTCTGATAAGGAGAAGTTAGGGCTATTAATGTAAATGTAGGGTTTTCCAGCTAAATTTTATAAAATGTTCCTCTTCAGTTAATTGCATCCCTAGTTTCAACATATTGCAAGGGTTGCCAGGACTAAGCCACTTAACTTAGAATGGGAATCATTTTTTCATAAGCTAATCCTATACATTACAGCAATCACACTTTCCTCTTTGTCTTATTCTAAAAGTACTAGAAAAGATAGCACTCTACTGAGCAACCATCTCAGAGTCTCTGAGAAGACTGGTTCTTTTCTTATCCAAGAAAACAGAGTAAGAGGTCCAGACAGCAGCCCCTCCCCTGACCCTCTCCCCACAGCTCAGAACCCCAGCCCTTCCCACAGGTCCAGTCTGGAATGCAGTGTTCCAAACTGGCAACTGTGGGAACTAGCTCAGCCAGTAAGGCTCAACTCATCCAAACTTGTTCTGAAATCATGAGCAGCACTGAAACCAGACAGAACCCTAGGAGGTCTGAGGGCCAGAACATTCCTAAAGCTTCTGCACACCCATATGAGTGGGCACATCAAATCACTGCGGTGTCACCAATGAGAGCAGTCTCAAAGGTCCCTTGGTTAACTCGGCATAGTCTTGGGTATACCAGTGGCAGAGACACTGAACCTAGTGTCAAGTGTGCTAAAGCAGACTCTAAACACTAGCATCACTTTGGATAGATGACAGGTCACGCCTCATTCATGTGCAAACCAAGACAAAGGTTTGCCCAACACAGACCAGGCTCTTACTGATTCTACTGGACATAAGATTCAGACATAAAGACAGCCCAGGTACTCACACAACCACTCGATCACAAGCCAACATTCTGTGCCACACCTATGCACCTCCAAAAGTGCCACATCTTCTTCAAATAAAATATCAACTGAATTTGGGATCAGTGTCTTTAGATCTACTTTGTCCTTTAAAAAAAAATAGCTGTTACAAGCAAGAAAGTTATAAAACTCAACAACTTAAAATTAGGATTTCTACCTATCACAAAAAGAAAAAAGTTTTTTGTTTTTTTTTTAAAGAAGATTCTTTTTGCACACTTGACATTCAGTCTTATAAATGGTAAATCATTTAAAACTCCCAGACATAAAGGAAAATATCAGTTAGGTAAGGTTAAACTACAATGGCTCCATTTTAAATTTCTTTATTTATATAAATGCTTTCAACATATAAGGCACCAAATCAGGTATGTGATATTATCAAAGATGTGTAAACTGTAACCCTACCCACAGAGTTCACAAGCAACAGAGAGGGGTGGGATGAGGTGGGGGAGGGAGAAACTGGAAGTACAGAGTAGTTTTTTTTAAAGAAAAGTAGAGATGGGGTGGGGGAAAGCATAGAGAAAGAGCTGATTATGAGCTAATGAGAAAGCAATCCAATTTGAAGCATCCAATTGCAATTTTGATAACTGAGAAATGTGTTGCTTTTTATATGCCACCCTGGCAGCAGAGCTAATGAAGGAAAATCCCATTCTCCCAGGGAATAGCTAAGAAATATAAACAAGGGACTTGCCTTTAAATCTTATTAAAATAGATTTACTTCCATGACATTTTTTTATTCACTATCCAAATTAGTAAATTTGTTATGATTCTGATTTGCTTACTCAGAAAGTCTTTTCATATGCTTTCAAAAGTGTTCAGAGCTATAGTGATAACAACAGGAGTGACTAATAACGTCTAACATTTGTTGAATGTTGTTCTGGGTACTATTCTAAGTATTTCAATATATTAATTCAGTTCACTGTAAAGTCATCCTATCAGGTAAGTAATGTTATCATACTCATTTTACTGAGAGGGAAACGGAGGCTCAGAGAAGTTAATACTACTGAAGTCACAAAGCTATTGTCAGGCCAGGATTTCAACTGAGGTGTTCTGACTCAAGAGCCAAGTGATGGAGTCAAACATTTCCTTTTCCTTGGAAGTGAACTGCAGTAGAAAGCACACCTCTTTCTGCAGAGATGGGCGGTAAGACATCTCTCCTAAACACGACCCCCCAATGTGAATCAAAGGTGAAAACTGTGGTGAATCTAATTGTCTCTGTGAAACACCTGCTCCCACACCACCATTCTGTAGGGAATGAGCTCCTCTGTCTCCTCCTATTTTACCAAAGATGTCTTCTAGAAAAAAATTCTCCAGGAAGTAAGAAAGCCAAGTGGTTGTCTTTGTATCCATTAAAATAATGATGCTACTGTTTTATTTTTTAATATCTATCACCTTCTTTCAATTATATTTTCTCTGATTCTTTAGAATTTACCAGACTATCTTTGTAGAACTCTCTGACCCTGCATGTAGCTATTGGGTAAGTTCTCATGCCAACCCCAACCCATTGTTCTTGTTCTTATGCCAGAAGAACTTACTGGAATCCTAGAGGCCAGTATCATGCCCTTTTAAACCTCAGGACCTTGGATGGCTGCTGAGTAGCAGATCCTAACTATATACCACAAACACTGGCTCTCTACAGAATTTTCTTTTGTCTTTGTTTTTTCAAAACAGGGTTTCTCTCTGTTGCCCAGACTGACCCTGAACTCCAGGGCTCAAGTGATCATCCTACCTCAGCCTCCCAAATAGCTGGCACTACAAGCACATGCCACTGCACCTGGCTTACTGCAGCACTTCTAAGCCATGGAAAGAACCCCCTTAACTCTTCCCCCCACTCTTCTACTGTAAACTCTCAAAAATTACCAGCTTTGCCTTTTCCAGGAACCCTGGGATGAAAATGAAGATCCCTCTGCTTATAATTGACAAAGCCATTGTTACATTTTATATGCATGACTAATTAGACCTGTGACTGGCAAATTACGTCTTTAGGCAATTTGTAAACCCTGATTTTTGGGCAAAAGTATATGTATAAAACATATACGTGCACCTATACTCACATTCGCAATGCATATATGTACATAAATATTCAAATTCCTTCCAGAGCAATTTATGCACCTTATTTCCAAACACATTTAATTGAACCTACTGTTACTTCAAATGAAATTTCTACTTAATTGGTAACTGTGTGTGAATTATTAACGAGTGCTCTTTGAGAATAGAACATAAAAAAAGAAAAGAGAGAGAAGCTCCTGATATAGCAGGAAGATAAGTGACTGCATCTCCCCAGCTTCCCCTGCCTGTGGTTGTATAATAGGCTCCTTTCCTTTCCTTCCTTCAATATCACTGTCAGCCTTTACTTGTTGTGGACGGGCCACCTTGGATGGCTGCACAGAGAGAGGACCATTTGGATCTGCATTCTCTTCGAATGGAAAGATGTCGAAATAGGTTCTGCCCCTGGGTTTTGGAAGAGAGCACATTGACCTTCCTTAAACATCCCTTCCCTACACTGTGCTTTTAAGACGGGCTGCCAGGTTCATCCTTAAAGGAGCAAAGCCTTTTCTCCAGCATTGCTGTGGTTCGGATGTGTCCCCTAAAAGTTCATATACTGGAAATTTAATCTCCAGATTCATATGTTAATGGAATTTAGAGGATGGTCTTTGGGAGGTAATTTGGATTTGGATAAAGTCATGAGGGCAGGACCACCACGATGGCATTAATGGTTTTATAAAGGAAAAGGAAGAGAGACTGGGCAAAAAGGATGCCCTTGACAGCTGCAGAAATGCTGTACCATGCTCTGGGACTTTCCAGTCTCTAGAATCATGAGTCACATAAACTTTTGTCCTTTATAAATTACCCCATCTCAGGTACTTTGGTACAGATACAGAAAAACACCTGAGAGACTAGGGTAAAAACATAAGACTCAGGGACTCTGATACTGTGATTCGTGTGCCCCACGCTCATGTGATTTCATGACGAGAGGTTGGGCAAACAAAGAGAACAATTAGGTAAAGGTAGGGGCCAGCAATAACTAATTGCACTGTAGCCATGTAGCTCATTTCAGAACCTCCACATTCCTCAGGCACTTCCCTCTTGTTAGTTGAGCTGTGCCTTTTAGTATGAGAGGCACAGATACAAAGCAATTAGGGCCCAGGAAGCACATTCAGGATAAAGCCTTCAGCTGAACAAGGGCAGAACACAAGTTAATCCTGAGGATTTCCGTCAGCCGTTTTCAAACATTGGTGTGGTGACAAGGGGAAGTCTCTTTCAAATGAAGGTGGCTGATCTTACCCCACCTCCAGCCCTCCCACACTGATCCAGTCATTCTGGAGTGGGGCCCACCCAGGAATCTGCATTATCACCAGCCCCAGAGGATCTAACCTATGTGGCCCTGGGTCACACTGGGTAGACACAGACTCAAGTCATCCCTGCTCAGCAGCAGGGGAAGCAACTCTAGATCTGAATTCAAGTCATGATTCAGTTGCTTAGAAGTTACAAGGCCCGAAGCAAGTCATATCGTCTCTCTAGGTCTCCTCTTAAATGAGGAGAGTGGAAATCATCCCTAAATCATCCCTAAGGGTCCCTTCCTAGCTCTAAAGTACTGTCACTGTGAAAAGTACGTGTGATAGTAAACCTTGCAACCTGATACATTTTTGCTTTACAAATTCACAAAGTGAGCGCCTTTGGTATTCGCATGCACAGACCCAGGTAGGAGAGGTTTTGGGAGTAATGTGTTGTTAGTATCTCCTGGAATCAAATACATTCTTTAGTCTGGTCCCCCCCTTGAGGCCACAGGCATGCACTACCATGACTGAGAGATCACAGGTGCAGGCTGCTATTCAGAAGGGCATCAGCAATGGACCCAGATGCCAGGAGGCCCTCGCTCTTGGGCCCCACAGACCAGAGACCTGCCTTCATGAACTCTTGCTCCAAGTCAAGGTGACTCCTCTGGAGAAGGCTCCCAAAAGAGCTTTCATAAAAAAAAAAAAAAAAAAAAAAAAAAAAAAAAAAAAAAAAAAAAAAAAAAAAAAAAAAAAAACAACAACTTCTACTGAAACCAAGAGAACACTGGCAGACATTGGTAAAGCAGTCTTGACTCTTCCTACCTCAGACTTCCTTTGTGGGGGTGACGACCTCACAAAGAACTCTTCTCCCTCGCCCGTACATACAGCACCTGCTCACTGTTCTCTGAAATCAGGGCTTGTTTGTTCAGTAAATAAAGCGTCTGCATTAATAGGGGATTTAAAGAAGCTGAAGGGGAAAGGCCTTGCCCTAAAAAAAGATCTGTGGTTAGTGCCGACTCTCAGTGAGAAGCTGAATTGACATTCTCATTCCCTCTTTAATTACTAGGGGAGGGGGTTGCTGGCGGCAGGTGCAGAGGGGACTGCCAATGAGGTTACGAGGTACCCTAGAGGACAAAGGGAGTCGGAGAAGACAATGAATGACAGCACAGATACAGGTTCGGAAACTGCTGCCTTTCTCTCCCCTTATTTTCTTCTAAGACAACCAAATAAATTAGATTACAAACCAGTGAATCCTATACAAAAGAAAGTCAACAGAATTCTGCCTCAATTTAGTGCATCCTTCCAGTCGGAGAGAGCCGGGAAGGGGAACCCAGGTCCAGAGCAAGAGTGTACCAGCCTTTCCCCAGCTCGCCTTCCAACTTAGATGCACTATTTCAGATTTACTCCAGAGGCATGAATCAAACAATTAAAACTGGTTTCTCCATTAAGGATATACAGTTCTCCTTCCTTCTATCAGGTGCACACGACGCACCAGTCTTTACTCAAAGGAGAGGTCAGGAGCCAATTTACACTCAGAAAGGTTGTAAATCTGTGTACAATAGAAAAAGAACATGTTAAGTCAAATTAATGTTAACTGTAACATTAAAAATAAAACGTCTACACTGAGTTTAGGGATTCAGAACACAGGCTTTGGAGGATGATGAATGGCATCAGTACCATGGCATTGGTCAAGGCTAGACACAAGTGGCAGACCTGCACATGTGTCTGTTGCAGAGGGCAAGCAGCAAGTGTTCACGCTCAGAGCACAGAGCTAATGGCCTCCCAACACTAGGAGCCTGCACCCCACTAAGAAGCCTCTGGCTTCCTCCCCTTCAGAATCCTGGGAATGGCGTGACTATTGCTATCTTCCACATAGCAAGGCCACTTTAGAATTGCCAGGTTTATTAAATGTAAGTAGTGGTGAAGCAAGGAAGAGGGCCAAGGAGTTACAGCAATTAGGAAGAAAAATTGTCACCAGGCTTCTTCCTCAGCAGGTCTACACATGGGGCAGTCTGCAGGTACCCGCCATCTTCCCTTCTCAGGTAGAAAACCAAAGAAGGCAACTCACTCACACAGAAGCTGCTCCCAGCCCATGCCCACCACTGAAGCACTTCCACAATGGCAGCCCTGAAGCCTCTTTCCAAACACCAAACACAAGGTGTCCTTGCTTTCTACCAGAAACCAAAGAGGTGTCCTCACTTGGCCACATGGAATTGCTCACTGCATCTGGGCAATTCTATCTCCCACACATGACGGAGATCTGGTGACGGAGCTCCCTCCTCACTCACCCCCTCTGCAGCTTTATTCCCTGCTCGTCTCTCTCCCCTGAACTAAAAGACACTCCTGCTCCTAGTCTCACATCATTATCATCTGACTTCACTGTCAGAGTAATCTTTTTTTTCTACCAAGGTTTACTAAGGTACAACTGAAAAATTAAAATTTATATATTTATAGGGCAAAGCATGATATTTTGACATGTGGTATTGTGAAAAGATTAAATCAGGCTCTTGATCATATCCACCACCTCACATACTTGCACTTCAGGGGTGAGACCATTTGGGATCTGCTTAGCAATACACATATATTCACTAACTATAGCACTATGCTGTACAAGAGTCCCAGAATGCATTCATCCTAACTAGTTCTGCACCCTTTGACTGACATCTCCCCAGCCCCAGCCCTGCGCCACCACCATTCTCTTCTCTGCTTCTATGTATTCAACCCTTTCAGATTCCACACATAAGCGAGATCACGCAGTGTTTACCTTTCTGTTCCTGGATTGTTTCACTTAGTATAATATCCTCCAGGTTTATCCATGTTGCTGCATATTAGAGTAGTCTTCCTAAAAATCTGATATGGTCATGGTACTCACCAGCTTTAGATTCTTCAATGCTCTCAATTCCCACAGAACTGGGAAGACCACCCTGCTGGACTTCACAATGAGAGTGACCTGATTCCCTTTTGCTATGTTTTGAATATGGTTTGTCCCCCTAAACATGCAGGAGTTCAGTCCCTAACGTCTTATGTCAATGGTCTGAAGAGGATAGAAACTTAATCTGGCTCTAGTGTTTACAGGTGGGCCCCCTGGAAAATGCTTAGATTGGGTCATTAGGGTACAGCCCCCATGACTGAACCCCACTGGTTTTACAAAGAGGAAAGAGAAAGCACATATGCCTGCCATGGTGTTATGCAGCCCAGGGAGGACCCTTGTCAGAACCATGCCATTTGGACCTGTACCTCAGGTCCACAGAGGTTACAAAGTATACAAATCCTCAAAAGCCACCCCTCCACTGAATGACCTTCAAAAAGGAGATGCGTTGTGAACACATCATTTAGCCCAGCTCCCAACACAGAACAACTAACTGTAAGCCAAAATAAATCTCTTTTCTTTATAAAGTAACCTGCTGGGGGTATTTTGTTATGTTAATGAAACTGGACTAACATGTACCACCAGAGAATCTTAACTCAGGGAGAGGTAGAGGGGTGAGCTCCAAGAATCTGCGTTTTCAGGAGATTCGGATAGGACAACATTACAAGTACCTACACTGAAGTTTAAACTACAGGATTGCCCATTCCATCTTCAGGCCTACACCTCCTCCTTCAACCTCTGCAGATGCTATTCTGATCTCTTTATAGAGTCACCCTGTCATAACTGTCATCAGTGTCCCTGACTACATTATACCCACCTGTCTAAATGGAGTTCAAACATTAGTTCCTAGGGAACATCTCCCCAGACAAGCACCCTTACTCTGGGCATCCAAGGCTCTCTGTATAGTGGATATAACACATTACATTTCCTTTTCAATCTTTCCTACCAGTTCCAGAACTGCAAGAGGGGTACTTTTATTTTTAAATCATCACTGCTACAATGACATACAGTAGGCACTCAAAAACTGTTGCCAACCAAATTTTGAATCAATGAACAAATGCACAAACTTTGAGCAAATCCAAAATGCCTGGTTGTCAGTGTTTACCCCCAGTCTTTCATTATTTCAGGACAATCAACTCAAAGAGAGGTTGGTTAAAGAATGAGGAGAAATGCCAAAGGAATGAAATTAGTCCAGACACCAACACAGACTTTTGCAATGCAGTTTCTGGTGACTGCATGTTTCCAGCTGTTGTAACTTGGGGATCCTTTACAAGGCTGTAATTTTCCAATCACGCTGCAAGCTAACTACTTTTATGCTAATCTCTCTCAATAAATACTACTGCTAGAGAAGACACATGCACTTGTTTGCATCATAAAGGCCAAAAACCTTGAAAACAACACTTTTAAACTTCCAAATGTTCGGGCATTTGTGCCAGAACTTTCCTCAGCAGCAGTAACAGTTGCAGGGGGCAGTCCATGAATGTCCACTGAGGAAGAGGGTGATCCACAGAGGATACAATGTATATAAAACCCCAAAAGCCACCCCTCCACAAATGACCTTCAAAAAAGGAGATGCACTGTGAACACACCCTTTAGCCCAGCTCCCAACACTGAACAATGAATCAATAAGTAATTTTCTTGACAGAACCATTATTTCACAGTTTGTATATTTTAAAGTACGAAAGAGACTTCTCTAGGTCTCTGGCAAGTTAAACTCCCATAACAATTACCTTTATGATTTACTTGATGGGTCAGGCAATTCTAACACCTTAAAGATAAAAATTATAAATTTAGAATAAAATGCCTTTAATATGAAAACTAGAAGCCTCCTCAAGAGCAGACACTTGTCTTATGGCAGCCTGGTGCCCATCACGAAAACTTCCTTTGCAATAAGTGCTCTGCTGATTGGCTTATGATCCCATCTCCACAAATCAATATTTATCGTCTCATGTTGCTCTTTATTAAGACCTTCCCTTGCACTTTTTTGATGAATCAATACTCCCAGGTTTGAAAGCTATTCTGAGTTCTTCACCAACCTTATGCAGATTTTAAGATTTTTGGTAGCCTGGGAAGGAAAAGAGCATTGGAGAACATTCTCTTTCAGGGAGTCGGAAGACCTGTGAAATTAACATAGGCAAACATGCTCATGAAGTGTTTGACTTTCCTCAGTGGCCAAACTGGTCACGACTAGTAGTCACAAGTGATGTGCGACCTCCTCCTTTCCTTGGAGGTACAGCCCGCTCTTGGCCAAGGAAACCTCTCACTCACAAATGACCTCCACTCCATGGTCCCACCACCTGCGAGCGTCTGCTTCCAGACACCTGCCTCTGAGTAGACAGCTACCACACCTTTCAGTCAAGAGTAATAACTCATTTTCTTAACTTCCTTTAAATGCCAAGCTTTGACATCTACTTGTGTTTTGATTACTCTGCCCCAAAGAGCCTTCTTGAGTATCCAAAAATCAAATAAATATTTCGTATCATCTGAGTCACACAGAAAAGAATAGGGCAAATCTCTCCCTGTGGTGGGCATTTTGTTTCCACAAACACACCACAAGATCACCTTAAGAGGCTTTTTTTTTTTAATTAAACTATTGAACTACTGACTCTTAAAAAGTGCTCCCATTCAACTAAAATGTTGAACGCGTTTTCATGTGATGCTGTCAAGTGGTTACTTTTTCATTCATCACATAGATGCAGCTGGTTTTCTGAACATCAGAACAAGATGTGATATTTATTCCCTATTAAATTTCATCCCGTTAAATTCTGCTCTTTGTTCCAGCTCACGGGGATCTTTTTGGATCCTAATTCTCTTCGTCAGTGCACTCACTATCCCTTCCAACTTAACTTCAAAAGCAGATTTGATGAGCCTCCCCCGTGATGTTCCAGGCCAATTCATTAAGGAGCCAGGCTCCCTCCCTGGCGATGCCTCAAGGCATCACACACATTACCCAACACTCCTTGGGTTCAGATGTTCAATTAGCTATGACTCGTACACCAGGCTTGTGGGGAGTTCAGCAAAGGTCTTTCTAAAATTCAGAATAATTGGTTTTTGCACTGAGAAATCCCATCAAAAAAGATGAGTCTCGTCTGATATGACCCACCCATAGTAAACCGCAGCAGTCCCTGATAGTAATATGACTTCTTATAGGACGACTGCAGTGAAAACCTGCCACTCCTTTCAGCTGTCCAATGTCTGAACACATTTCTTGTGTTTGAGAGTTCTCCCAGTGAGAGAGATGTAGTAGGGATGGGAGACCTTCAACTTCTACTAAGGAAGGTAAAAAGGAAGCCAACTACATTCTTGGGCTCCCAGAACATGGCAGCTAAACCCAGGACAAGCTCAGTACACAGCTGTGCCTATCAAGGACTCTGGGTTTGGAGCAAATGGCAAGACAAGCCAGGGCAGTCTGGAAGGCATCCACAGGAGACAGGGTCATGATGCCTGTGTGCGCAGTGAACATCCAGTTGGGTCTCCAATAGAAGGGGCCAAAGCATCTGCTTCCTAACTCTTCCATTCCCTCAGTCGGGGCTGGCTGGACTCTTTAGGGGCTTGCCATTTCCCAACACTGCTTCCTGGTCTTCCCATCAACATATCCAATATTCTTCTAATAATCACAGCTCTATTTATTCTGAGTTGGTTTCTGTGAGTGGCAACCAAGGATTCTGACTGCAAACAGCCTCACAGCCTATCGATCAGTCAGTTTAGAATTCTGCCCCGAGTCCTTATCGACACACCTGCTAACCCTATGAAAAGCAGACAGGACTAAGCCTCACTCCTCACTCCTCAGGAGTTCTATAAGATGGGTCAGCTATAAATCCAGCAAGTAAACCTATATGTTTTTCTCTTTCAGGACACTGAAATGCAATTCATCCCAAACAGAATCTGAACTCATTCAGACAAGAGATGTGACGTGCATGTTCAACTTTTCACTCATCTTACGTTTCTAATCCATCTTTCCAAGGTTGTCTCCCTTTTCAATCCTCTTATCATTTCTTTATGAAGAAAGCAAAAGCAAGAAGAAGTCTGGCATTTTTCTTTCCTGTAACCATTCGGATATTCCAAGAAGTATTCTTATTTTTCATGGTTTTTTTTGCCTTTGCATAGCTAAGTGGCTTTTGCCAACAGAGGTGCGCAAACTCTCCACAAACTGAGCAGGTGAAAAGGGAGACAGTTATTCTCTTAAGACCACCTCCCCAACCCAAACTTGGTCATTACACTTTGTTCCCACACAGGCCAGTAAAACATTTAATTCCCAATTCACCCTTCCCAAGTTTGGACTTTCAAAATTCCCATGCAATATATTTATTTTTAAGAAAATATCAGATTCTATAGTTCAGTGAATAGCCATGTCAAGTTTTAACTTTCACATTAAGTATCGAAGTTCTTTTCTAGAGAAACAAAATTGAGTAAATAGACTTTCAGTTGATCACTTTTTCTCTTGAGAGCCTTAAGCTATATGATGCTATTTTAAAATGTTTAATCTTAAAAATACACGGTAGTTTCATGTGGATGACCACTTTGTCATGCTAAAAAGTCATGCGACTGTTCAGGATGTAAGCAATATAAAATAGAACACAATATAACATGTAAATATATTCAAATAAAAAGGTGCACATTAAAGTGATTGCCTTCAGGAGCAGAGGAAAATAAAAATTGACTATGGGATACAAGGGGAAGGAGGGAAAAAGGAAGGACAAATTAATAAAACTATGAACTTATAAAATACAGATAATATTTCCCTAGTGTCAATATTTAGAAGTGGTTTTCCTTTGGAGTTCAGAAAGGCTATGCGTGTATGCATACGTGATCTGGGGACATCTAACAAGCTAAAATTCATGTATATGAGTGCAAGTCAGTTGTATTTCATTTCTAACACAACACTGACTGACCATGATTTAGATTCATAGCACCAGACAGTACATAAAATACACTTATGTTTAAATTAAATAAAATCAAGACACTTAGAAGAATTTGAAAGAATATTCATGCACATTGTTGTCTCTAACCGCTAAAAATGGAAAAAGTCAATTTGTTAATGTAAGATATTTAAGATGATTTCAAACAAAATCAAACATTTTTTCCAAATTTTGAATGACATTAAGTACATTATAAAATTGGTCATGCTTAATACAATGTAGGCTAATGAAACACACAATCTTGAACCAGTTGGTGAATCATTTAGCTTTATTTTTCCAATTAAATTGGGGAAAAAATTAACTTGTACATTGTATAAGATTTTAGTACCTTGCTGGAGGCAGCTCAATTTAACCTCTCATAACTCCCTTTGAGTCATGAGGTTTTGTAGTAGTGTGGCAGTGGTTAACTCCTGAAAGAAAATCATTATTTCATTGACCACATTTCTATATTAAACAAAACCATATTTTATTGCTGTGGCAGGCTCTATGGACTAGCTACCAAAAATCCATTCACAGCCTCTCCTTCCTTATCAACACAGAATTTGATGATGTCCCAGACATCCTGGCAATGAGGAGTAAACATGAGACCCAGTTTTGATCAACGGAATAAGTAATCGCTAGATGGATCTCAGAGATTCTCTACAACAGGACAGTACAACTGACGAGGGCCCCTTCTGCTCTCACCCTTCCTTCATCTTCCCACTGGAATATAGATGCAATGCCTGGAAATGCAGCAGGAGGGTAAAACATCCCCAAGGATGGTGAGATGGGAAGAGAAGGTCTCCTTCTTGGATGACATCCCTGAGCAGTCACACAGTCCTAGGCCATCTATAAGAGGCAAACTTGTTATTGTCAATGCCACTATTAGCTGGGTTTTAGCTAAACACATTCCTAATGCAGCAGCCATCCAAAAAGGAGAAAAACTGAGCAGCAATGCAAAAGCTCTTTTGAGAGCTTATTTAATGAAAAAGATGATAAATGGCATGTACACCATCAGAGCAAATCCGAGAAAAAGACTGATGCAAAAGGCTGGTCCAAAGTTGAACAGGAATGAACAAAGTAAAAAACATTTGCATCGAGAGGTAGACTTACCTATGGGTAAAGTGACAAAATAATTTATCTCCCCAAATCAGTACACTTTGGAGTGAAAGGGAGCACTACTAATAATTATGCTGAGATAAGTGTAAATGGAGACTATCCCAGGCACACTACATTATATGAGTAAGGTTTTCAGTGTGTTCAAAAAATTTTCAAGTAACACCATTACCTCACCTTTTTAATTACAGAAGAGCAAAAGATTCATACGTCCTTTCTCTAGTTGGCCATCAATCACAGACCTTCACCTTCTTTGGAACATACTCTCTGCTTGTCCTTATAAGGAAGTCAGTGCAAAATAGCTCTAGTGGGTACACTGCTGGAATCCTCAGTGAAAAGAAAGCTCTTGCTTAATAATGACCTATGTGCTTTCAATTAAAAAATAGCTTTCCTAAGAAATTATCCAGCCAAAATTTCCTTGTAAACTAGCTTTTGATCCAAAATAGAATAGTTCATGTTCACTAGGTAACATAATTAATGACTTCTAGAACCCTGATTTATTACAAAGTCTGGAAGAAAATGATCCACCCAAGAGAAAAGTAAATCAAAGTTGAAGGGCTGATAAATCACACAAATTAGCATGATTCTAATGAAAATTAAGATACTTTAATTATATGTTTCTTAAAACTCCGACCCACACATGGCTGAGGAGTGGTTATTGGTACCACTGGAGAAAAGTCTACAAGAACCATGACTAATCCAAACTACAGTAACTCGAAGAGCCATTTCTACTTGACCTTGGAACATTTCTTCTTACACTTTCTTTTAAATAAGATGAGGACACACAGGACGGTCACTCTCCATAATAGACTCACAAAAATTATAACCACATAGTGCAGAAGGTTAATTGTCACACCTTCCCTGGGACTCACCCAAGTTCTGCAGCATAAACCACCAAATCTTGAGTAAGACATTAGGAATTCCTGCACGTCCCCTCAGCGCGCCAGCTTTGCAGGCTCATCTCTCCTCACCTTTCCTGCTCCCTAAATGCACATTCACACTCCGGAGGTGGCATCAGCTTTGTCCTCAGACTTGGCCTCTGTCTGCTTTCCCCCAGCACACTCTTAGTCCTCACTCAAGGCTCAAATCAAACGCAACCTTTCAAATGCTGACATACTATCACCCAGGCAAAGGCAAAATTTCTTCTTCTGTGCCCCTCACTGTATTTCTCTCATCCCAGGAACAGTTCCCCTTGGACTCTGCAGAGATCTCCAGATACCCAATAATTTCCTTTTCTCCAGGGTGGGCACTGAAGAGAACATTTCAAACATTCTCTTCATCCAGAGGCTCAAGTATACATTCTCCTCACCTTCTTGCCCCAGTGCCAGCTGGCCTGGGCTCCACCTGCTTTCCCGGGCTTTGATCCCTACCATCTGCATCTTCTGAGTCCAAGAGACAGAATCTTTATACCCATGCTGCTTCAACACTCTACCATTCTTCCCATACCACCTTCACCAACCCCTTCCACAGCCACCACCCCTGACTCTGTTCTGACTAAAAATAGTCCCAAATATGTTTCAGCTATGCAGTCTATGACAATTAGGTTTATATCAATATAACAAAACACCTGAGATAATCAATTCAGAGAGAAAAATTTCATTTTGGCTCAGTTTTGGATGCTCCAGACCATGATAGGTTGGCTCTATTGCTTTGGGCCTGGGTGAGGCAAAACCATTCACCTAAGGACAGGAGGAGGCAAAAGAGGAAGAAGAAGGGCCAGTGTTCCACAATCCCCCCCCCGCCCCCCGCAAACACCTAAAGACCTCCCAATAAGCCCCACCTCTCAAAGATTTCACCACCTTTCCTGCAGTCCACCCTGGGGACCAAGGCTTCAGCACACGGGCCTTTGGGGGACATTGAATCCAAACTATAGCAGAGCCTTAAGAAAAGCAGCAATGTGAAAACTGGTACCTTTCACTATACAAAGGGATCGCTTCTCATTTTAAATCAATAGTACATATTACAATCCCTCCCACCACCAGAGGCACCTACTCTGTAGGAACCCTAGCAGATTTCTAGATTGCAAGTCTCCCACGTCCCACCCGAAGCTAGCCATTAGTTGAGAAGATTACCCAGACGTCCCTCTGTCTCTTTAAGAAGTGCTTCCCTGAAAACTAAGCCTGTGATGTCGTAGATGCTGGGGGAGCAGGTCACGCTCTCAGGCTGTTTCAACAATCTGCTAACTGGATTCTTTTAGAGGCACTAGATTAAGTTTTAGAAAAAGGAACCTGTACTGTGGATGCCATGTTCTCTCCAGGGTGGCATTCAGATTTCTCTCGCCTGGGTTGCTCCACTCTGTGCCAGAAGAGCTCTGTTCAGCTTCACTGGGCCTAGTCTTTGAGCAACCAGCCAGTGTCCATCAGATTCGGCCAAGGCTAGGTGTCCTCCCTTCTCCTGTTTCTTTCTTCTACTACCTCTGATTATCCAGTACATCGTATTTGGCAAACACAGACAGGTTTCCTAGGGTAGCAAGTCTGATGCCCTTAGAATTCTAATACATGAAATCATACCAAACCAATTATTATCATTTAGAAATGAGGTCTCCTGCCAAAACTCCCATGCTAATGCAGGAGCTGGCATGATTAGACCATGTGAACCATAACCTATTCAGTGAACTGTCAATTTGATGGGTTAATAATTTGAATGACTTACTGGGTGAACCGGAGACAGGTGGGCTATGGCTAGAGGAAGTAGGTGACAGGACGCATGCCATGGGGATTATGTATTTTGTTCCTGATTCCTCCTGCTCTTTTGCTCTCTGCTTTCTGACTACCATGAGGTAAGCAGCTTTCCTCACCTCTGCCCTTCTGCCATGATGTTCTGCCTCACCTCCAGCCAAGAACAATGAAGTCCACCAATCATGGACTGAAACCTCTGAAACATAAGACTCAAATTTTTTCCTCTCGAAGTTGTTCCTGTTAGGTATTTTGACCACAGCAACAAAAACCCAACACACCAATAGCAGTTAACATTTTGGCATTATCTCTGTGCCAGTCACTATTCTAACCGCTTTACATGAATTAGCCTTTACACCCAACCACCTTGAGGTTATACCATCCCTGTCCCATGTTAGAGAAAATGAGCCTGCCCCTTTGGGGGAATCTACTAGGACAAGAGGCACACCCCTGAGGTAGCATGCCATCACACCCTCAGGCCTTTTTCATATAAACACAAAGAAAAGCCATCCTTCACACCCTTTCTAAGTAGGCAGGTGTAGGCTTTGAGATGAGGTTCCAAATATTTTGCACATTGTCTCAAGAAAGAAGAATAAAAAGTCTAAGCAAGTAGTTAAGTATAGGAGATACTAATACTCTAAAAGGTTATAAGATTTTTCCAGTAATAAAAAGTTTTGTATAAAATCCACTCAGAAATTATAGTTCACTACATTAAGCTTCCTGACCATGGGTATTTTTGCCTAATTACACAATATAAAGTCAAAGATAGAAATTATAAACCTAATTCTTGCTTTGCATCTCAAATTGTTATCATTATAAGATAAAAATATCCAAATTAGCACAACTTTCATTGCACTCTGTGGTCTAGTATCTGGTACACAGCCAGGGGCAAACTCACTGATCTCAAGAAATCACTTCCTTCTTGGAATTTACAGGGGAGATTTTCCTTCATATATAGTGAACAGAAAGTGACTCAATAAATGAAGCAATCTAAAGTTCAGTGCATGAGGAAAAAAATCAACCAATTGTGAAAGCATATTCCAAAATGGAATTCCTTTAAAAGCTCATCTTACTGTTGACAAATAGTGGAGTTGGCCCTTCACCCTTTAAATTTATGATGAACAGGTGAAAATGAATGGCATTTTGACAATGTGCAAACCAAATGGGATCACCATTTGCTGGAGACTAAAACATGGATTATTTGTTGGGATATATTCTGAGTAGCAGCAACCCAATTCCAGAGAGTAGAGTACTAAGCAAACAAGTATTGCCCCCAATCTCATCTGTTTGCAGTAAAATGAACATGAACCTCAGCGGCAGTGGTGGGTGGTCATTGTAGGAGATCACCACCACCAAGGACAGAGGATAACCAGGGGGCAGTGGGAGATAAACCATGACTCTGGGGCTATTCACTGGGAGGTCACTGCACCAGAAAATGCTGGCAACAGCATTTGGGGTCTACCCAAGTCACTTAAAGATATGAGGAAAAAGGAGAAAAAAGGGCCAAAAGAAATGTGATAAGAAGATCATTATATAACCTAAAATGGGACTGGAGTTCATGAAAATGAATTATAAACAAAACAAGGAATGCTTCCCCAGAGGAACAAGATACTGGCAGTTATATTATAATAATGTACTTAGTATACACCATAGCAATCTCTCAGTATCTGTGGGGGATTGGTTGTAGAATCCCCCACAGAGAACCCAATCCAAGGATATTCAAGTCTCTTGTATAAAATGGCGTAGTCTTTGCATATAGCCTACATGGATCCTCATAAATATTTAAGTCATCTCCAGATTACTTATAATACTGAATACAATGTAAATGGTGTGAAAATTGTTATAATATCATTTTGTTTAGGGAAGGATAGGGGAAAATATCTGTATGTGTCTGCTACAGATGCAATTTTTTTCTCCTCAAACATTTTTGATCTGTAATTGATTGAATTCGAACATTTGTAACCCACGAATATGTAAAGCTAACTCCATTTAATCACTCTAAGTGGAATAATTAGCTAGGTATAAAGGATAAGTCACCTGAAAAGAAAGCAAAGAATGAAACCAAGGCCTATCGTTTTCTTTCACCATTCCTTAACCCTGTGTAGTCCCTTCTATCAAGTCATTCTATGGGTAGGAGAACTACAAACATAACTCATTGTTCAAATCAGTTCTTTTCTGTGAGTAAAGCGTGCTATTACTAGTTGCACAAGATAGGTATAAACAAGCCTGGTCAAATCTCCATGGATCTCATTTCTTCATGACTCCCAGCATAGGACCTCCCTTAGGCCCAAACAAGGTGCTCTCCCCTCTCCTCCAGTGCCCCCCACCTACTACTGGACACTCCCACTGATTCTGCTGCACTCCTTGTACACCCTGCCTCTCTCCCACAAACCTGGCAAACAGCACTGCTGTGTGCTTTGACACAACCCAAGGCGTATTCTTATCCTAGCTTTTGCTACACTGCATTATAAATGTCTGTTTACTCATCTGGCCCCTTTACTAGCTATGCCAAAAGTTTATTCTGAAATTTCATTTGCATGCTGTGATTTTAAAATGGGCCCACATTTCTCAGGGCTACTAATTTATGGGGAAATATTATTTAAAATTATAAAGTCACAGTCACATGAGTTATTGGGATTTCCCTATCAATCTGTGGGCTTGTAAATTTTATGGAAAAACAGCAGTCCTTGAAAAGAAGAGACACTAAAGTGGTTTCATGTTTATTTCTATTAGATGAGACACTCCAGCCAATTTCTCTACTAAATTAGCTTTCCTTGCCCTAGCGGAGCCAATGTGATAACAACTGTCCCAAAGGCTATACATTTTAAGTCACATAAAAAGCAAATGTGCAGGAATGAATATTCCATTTTATTTTTGGCATACCACACAATTCATTTGGTGTGATTTACGCAATTTCTCCCAGACTAGCGGTTCCATAAGAGAGAATCGTACAGTAGAATAGAGGTTATCAGATATGACATTGGAAAAAAGAATGATATACTTTTTTCCAGCTGGTTAAGGGTTGGTAGAGATAAACATTACCATTACATACATTTCAAAGTCATCTAGAATAAATGTACAATCAAGTTTTAAAGGCTCAATCAAAATACTTTTGTGAACATGGTCTCAGCAAACTTAAGACTAGCACAAAGATTCTTGAGGGCAGGCACATATGGAGCAACTAAATCAATCATCTTAAGCTACTGCAACCTTGACTGCAAACTAGAATACCTGGCGTGCTTTTGTTTTCATGAAAATGCTAACAGTCTTGGGATCTGATCCTAGAACTAGTAAATGAGAACTTCAAGGAATAGAACCCAGACGTTGGTATTTTTTTAAAGTCTTGATGGGGCTTTTATGCACACCCAATGTGGGAATTTCTCTTCTACTTTGTCATTGGTTTACCCAGAACCAGAGACAGTAACAAAAAACATTGAGTTTCTTAGACATTATCTTAGGAACATGAACTCACTCAAAATCCCAATAACACCATGAACTCATGGTATACATGAACTTCAAAGCTCCCCAAAACCAAAAGCAGGTACTATATACCATTCCATTTTACCAATAAGGAAAGAAAGGCTTAGAAAGGTTGAATAACTTGTCCAAAATTCCTCATTCAATAAGTGAAGAAAATAATTCAAACCTCAGCAGTCTATCTCCCACAGTGGCTCTCTACACAATGACTCTATAGTTCAAACGTGGCCACTAAAGACATCCCCAGGAACCAAACAGGAGTTTCCATATCTATTCAGTCCCTGGGGCTGGGGGTCAGGAGGACCATCAAAGTGAGGGCATAAAAGAGATGTGGCTTAAATATGCTACTGATATAACAGCAAATCCATGAGAGTGAGAACTATATAATTTTGAATACTTCTCCACTGAGAAATAATATTCTTAATACCAGGTCTGAATTCCTCATTCATGCCATAATTTAAAGCTAAATAGACATTTGGAAGAAGTTATGCAGAAATGTTATTATCCTTGCCACTAGATCCCAGTCCTTGTAACCTACTAAAAGACATTAACTAAGAATCTTAAGGACAAAGGGCTAGGATAGTAGGATGAAGCAATTGTCTGCACTCTTTCCTACACCTAGATTATGCCTGTCAACATAAATCTAAAAAGAAAAAATCTAAATTTTTTACAATCTAAAAAGAAAAAAAAACTTATTTGTCCACAATTCTCATTACTTTTTACCTCCTTCCTCTGTTCCTCTTTATATAAAACTTCTCAGAAGAACTCTTTGTTTACACAATATTAAAAGCTTCTACCATTCCTCCTTTCTAAGTTTGGAAGAATTCTCAGTCACTCTCTATTCAGATATTGCTCTGTTCTATTTCCCTTTTTCTCTTCCTTGGGACTCCAGGGACTTATATATTAGACCTTTCTACCACATCACATATATCTTTTTAACTCTTCTCTGTGCTTCAGTCTAAAGATTTCCATCTGGCTACCTTCTAGTTAACTCATTCTCTTTTCAAATGAGTCTAATCTTCCATTAAATCAAACCATTAAGTACTTTTCTTGAATATTTCATTCTCCTGTTGCAACATTTCCATTTGTTTTCAGAGTTCCCAATTCTCTGACAAAATTTCAATCTCTTTTTTAAATTCCTTGAACATACTGATGGTTATTTTAAAGTCTGTGCCCATTTTCTGAATTTCCTGTGAGACTTTCTATTCTGGCTTGGTGGCTGGCTTTCCTCTTAAGTTTTTTAAAAAGTCTTATGCTATCCTTGTTTTTCTGTCCCTTATGTATACTCACTCCCCTAGTGACTTCATCAAGTCTCATGGGTTTAAATACCTCCCTCTATGCTGATGGCCCCACAATTAACATTTCCACTCCTTTCTCCTTAACTCCAGATTCTCAGATGTTACTGCTTATTAGGTATTGACAATAGGCTGTCTCCTACACGTATTAATATATGCAAAAACAAATCCTTCCATCACCTCCTCTAGAGTTTTCTTGATAAATAGCAACTTCTATTCTTTTTATTCCTCAGAGCAGGAGCTCTGGAATCATCACAATCTCCTCCTCACATCATACATCCCATCCATCACTGAATCCTTGTATTCGCCTTCAAAATGTACCTAGAATGTACTCACTCTCCACCCACCTCTACCACCCCACCCTGCCTGAGAACCATCCTCACTTATCTCCTCCTCCAATACTTCCCTGCTCCCTCGCCCAGTATAAAAAGCCTCTACGAGATCTGCCTTGTCATGTCTGAGTTCCCCTGCGTCTTCCTTGTCCCTTGCTCACCCTGCTTCAGCCATAGTGGCCTCCTTGTTCCTCAGAAAAGTCACGAGTCGGACAAGCTTTCATTTCAGAGCTCTGCATTTCTCTTCCCTGTCACCTGAGAGCCATGTCACTCACCCCCTCACTTCTTTCAAGTCTTTATTCAAGTGTCACCTTCTCAAGAAGACTCCCATAACTGACCAATAAAAAAATAGCAACTCGTTCCGTTACTTCCTATCTCCCTTCACCTGCGTTAACTTTTTCCAATTAAAAATCAATCGTGTGTTTTATTAAGTTTAAGTGCCTCCCCTAGATGTCAAGCTGTATGAAGGCAGGGATTCTGTTCTGGCCATTGCTGAGAAATCAGAGTGCAACATGTGACAGGAACTGAGATAATCACTGACGAAGGAGGGAATAATGAAAAATGAAGCTAACTGGTGAATCTGCTTGACTTAAATGAATAAAAGAAGGCTTCTCTTAAAAAGGAAAGGTACTTTAAAAGGAAGGAACCATGACTAAAAACGAGACATTTATTTTTTAATATTTTTTAGTTCTGATGGAACTTTTATTCATTAATTTTTATGCCATGCTGAGAATCAAACCCAGTACCCCACACATGCAAGGCAAATGCTCTACCACTGAGCCACAACCCCAGCCCCAAGACTTATTTATTTTTAAAATACTAAAGTGTGTGCATACATACGCACACACACACACACACACACACACACACACACGCACACACAGCAAAAGCACATGTGTATAATCAAGAAGACCTGGCAAAAAAAGATTAAAATTACCAAAGACTCCATAATTAAATAAATATCTTTAAAGAATCACCCAATTTTTTTAAAGAAGCATATTTTGTAGCTAACTATACAATCTTCTAGAAGATTTGTTTCCAATTTCTCTTTTTCATTATCTTTAAACAGATGGAAGCAATAAAAGGCATCCAGCATGCTCAGCGTTCTAATTACTAGCCTGTAGCTCTTTTAAAATACCACTGTCCCTTTAACTTTAAACTCTGTACATGTGCCCCAAGTTCAGAATATTAAGTGCCTTAACATATTAAGAAGTGCCTACAAAACTAAAATCCTTGAGTTTATTACAATGTTTAATTAGAAAAAGAAAAGGATTCTGTAATTAAGGTACTTTACATGATGGAAATGTAAAATGAAGAGCTTAAAATGAAATGATTTGACAGATTTTAAAGGGAAGTCTTCCTACTCACAATAATGGATAGCCTGTGTTCTGCTTCAAACTGAAGCTTAATTAACCATTACGTCATACAGCCACGAAACTCTAGATAGAAAAGCAAATGAAAGGACAATCAAAATAGTCTACTGTTTTATATATATATATATATATATTCCAATTTTCAGAACACATAGAATTCAGTCGACACTCTAGCCTGCAGGTTCTAGGAGGGCAGAGATTTCTGTTTCCTTCACTGCTTTAAATCCAGAGCCTAGAACAGTGCCTTATCCATATTAGGTGCTCATCAAAAAATGTGAAGTGGGCAGAGAACAGGTCAAGCCTACCTATTTTAACCATCATCACCACATCACCACTGAAAAAATGCCAACTGTAAGGTTTGGCCCCGTTTTGGTTTGGTTAATATCCAGAAAATGTATTTTAGGCAATAAATGAATAAATAAGGAAGTTTAGAGAATACTATTACCTCCTGCTCTTTCTTTTTTAAAATCAAAACTTAGGAGGACCTAAAATTGACCATGGCTCTTGGAATTTGATCATTGCTAAATATTTAAGAATACACCCTTCAGGTAAAAATATTAAGAAATTCCTTTTGTAGCCTATTTTATTCCAACTTATTAAGGGCCAACACAGGTGTCTACTCTGGCTTTATTTGGATTTTCCTTTTCAGTCATCCTCTTGATGGATGGAATAATAATTCTTTCAAAGATGATGTGGCAAATACATAAAAGGCTCAGGCTCTGCACAGGCATATTAAAAATGCTGATACTGGGCACCACAGCGGACACTGCAGATGATCACCAAATTTCTTTTTCTTCTTATCTCACTAGCCAAGTCCAGATGTGCTTCAGAACAGCAATGTGCCCAGGCAAAATACAAAAATAAAATCTCTACATTCCCTAGACTCTTTTGCAACTATTAGTGACCATAAAATAGTCCTGGCCAGTGACATGAGTCTAAAAAAGCAAAAACAACCACTTCACATCAAACAAACAGCAGATACAAGTCTTTTACCTTCCCCCTTTCTCCTATCCAGAATGCAGATGTAGTAGTAGAAGTATAGTGGTCATCTTTTTTTTCTTTTTAAATACCCAGTGGGAATACAGCAGACCCTTTTTTTTTTTTTTTTAGTTATAGATGGACAATACCTTTATTTTATTGATTTATTTTCATGTGGTGCTGAGGATCGAACTCAGGGCCTCATACATGCTAAGCAAGCGCTCTACCACTGAACTACAACTCCAGCCCCCTAATAGAGCAGTCACCTTTTTTAAATTTTAATTAATTTTTTATTTGTTCTAATTAGTTGTACATGACAGAATGCATTTACACATTTTGATAGATCATACATAAATGGCGTGCAATCTCTCATTTTTCTGATTATAGAGTTGCTTTGCTCATGGTTTGGCCTAGATATCTTTTAATCCTGGACACCAAGGTCACCCTACACATGAAAAGCACTTTAGGGTTGGTTGACACATAACACCGTTTCATTAGGTCCAGCCTCCAGATGAGGTGGATAGTGTGCAGCAAAGAGGTGGATCAGAGACAATGGTCTAGAAACTGGATGAACCAAGTTCCAAGTCCCAGTCCTGCTGCCTTTCCTAGGCAGCAGTCATCTTAAGACCATGAGCAGACACACCAGTACCAAGGATGACCACACCCTAAGAGAGAAGGGCCCAGTTTCCTGAGGGAACTCTAGGTGCTATAGCAGCTGGGGAATCCTCGTTTCCTTTTTCCTTCCATGAGGAAAAAGCAGAACCTCTACTGGGTCAGAGTCACTGTGTTCAGGTTGCCACTGAATCTAATCCTCCCCGACACCGGTATTATTGATAAATAAGGGATCAGAAGAGATAAAAGCTTTTGGTAGCACTTCCCCTAACTCAGCACATTTATAAAAATAAAAATGCACTGCATGCTAATATAGGATGTTTCTCACTTCAGCAAGGCAATAGTACTGAGAGCCCAGCTGTAGTTGTCCAGTGCTAAGAGAATTAAACTTTTAAAAAGACACATTCTTTAATTAAACCAAATTAACTAAAAAAAAAATCATACAAGGGGCAGGAAACCAAAACATCCTCAACAAAAGGCCTGAATTATAGAATTTAATTTTATTACTTTTGCTTTGGAAATTAGCGAGATAATTATTTGGATATAAATGTTTTTAAAATATTTGCTACCATCCCAAAACAGTTTAATCTCCAAAATTAAAATCCCTCCCAAAGCTTGTAAAAATCATTAATTCAAGATGGGGAGATAATCGTTGCCCAAACCGTGATCAGGAAATGCACACCAGCCTGACTGTAAGTTTTACTCAATATTCATAAATGTTCTTTAAGTCCTGATCATGATCTGGCTGGAGATGATGCAAGGCTTGACTCTTCCAACTCCACATCCTCTGGTTTCAGACACTAGAGAGGACTGATCATGGTCATCACATCTCTCAGTGATTCCCAACCGTGTGCAAGGCATGGTAGTGAAGCACATCTCTGACAGCCCACGTGCAAGGGAAGCCCCTCCACTACTCTACCAGAAAACTCCACTGACTCTAGAAGACCCACAACAAATGCTTAGTCCTCTTTTCGAAGGTTATTCTCTCAGAGGCCTGCTCATACCTTTACCAGAGCATGCGCTGCACACCATTATGGTTATCTGCTTAGACAGCTCTTATTCTCTATCAAACTCCTCACAAAGATCATTGCATCTCTAGGCTCTATGAAAGGGAAAATGTCAACATATATTTGTTGAATGACTAAATGACCTAATGAATACATGATGGTATCCCCTATTGCTGGTATCACAGAAAAATGCATAATATTTAGGTTATGTCTTGCAGGGTATACATAAACCTAAGTTGTCTTTAAACCAAACTTTTTGAAAAACAATGAAGAGTTGATTTGCTCATGGTTTGGCCTAGATATCTTTTAATCCTGGACATAAAGGTCACCCTACACATGAAAAGCACTTTAGGGTTGGTTGACACATAACACCGTTTCATTGGTTCCAGCCTCCAGATGAGGTGGATAAGTGTGTAGCAAAGAGGTGGATCAAAGACAATGATCTAGAAACTGGATGAACCAAGTTCCAAGTCTCAGTCCTGCTGCCTTTCCAGCTCTGAAACATTAAAAGCTTTCCCACTTACCTTGCAGGCTATCATGAGAACTAAATTTCTTCTCATTGCTGCATCCCTGAACCAAGGCACAGAATGTGGCACCTGGTTGGGGGTGGGGCATGCAAATGACACAGAGTTAATGAATCATGTAAGAGACGGTGTTTGGACACAAAGACTAGGCCTTCTCCCATCATACCCTACAGGCTCAGAATGCTTATCTTACAAACTACCACTTTTCTAGCAGTTCGGTTCAACAATACTAGTTACTTATTCTCCCCTTAGTATAGTGCTTTTCTTGAAAAACTACATGCCAGTTGTTGCCTTGACAATTGCACTTGCTTAGCTTTAATTTGGTATTGATTTAAAAGGAAAGGAGGGGGATCTGTAAGTTCTACAATTAACAGTTAAATTCACATAAAAGTTGGTTGGAAACAGGCTGGTCCTTTTGACACTGTTGTTTTGCAAATGGAACTGCATTCCTTTTTAGTCTAGGCAATTTGATCTAGAAGGCTTAGCTAGAGAACCCAAGGGTATGTACAATTGTGCCAAAAACAGATGTAACAAGTATCCTCTGTAGTTTCATAATGAAAAATTTTAGAAAGCAGAATGATGCAGCTATGTTCATCTACTACAATTCCTCAGCTTTCTTTCTACACTGTGCACATTTCAATTAATTCTTCTCTTCAGAGGTCACCAGCTCCTATGGTGACAGCATCACCAAGTTACCTAATCCTGGAAAATGCAAAATGACCATCCAGAGCTCACTAGTATCTATCAAATAAATGGACATAGGCAGACACCAAATTTGTAGAAAATCATTCTAGAGTTTAATATGAACATTCCCTCCTAGAAGACACCATGGAGGATTTTCAGGAAACATGTTTCAACTTTTTACTTTCCTCCTCTATTTCTGCTTTGTCATTTCCTATCCAACATGAGTGGATTAACCGTGTCTGTTTTATCACATTGGATTAGAACTGAAGAACCTATGTATCCATCAGTAAGCAAGGCACATTTTCTAGTCATCTTCACGGTTAAGGAAAATGACAGGCAGCAAAGCAGAAAGAAAGAGCAGAGAGAAATAAGCAGAACTCAAGTTGAATGGAAATCAAACTTTCCCTGCTGATGATACTCACGCATGCATCTTTCTTTCAGGATCATACATTTACAAAAGCGAAATTCGATTAACTGGAAATGTATATGGGGAATTATACTACAAATATGGATTTCGCTTTCAGTTGTAAAATTCTGAAGAAAAATATTACCACTGAATCAGAGGGAAATGGGATATCAAAACATTAATACGAAATATGCAATTTCTGCTCCAAGCAATATTAGAGTAGCATTATGTTTATTCTATGAGGATACAATTAGAATGTTAAGGGGTCTCTGGGCATTGTCCAGTTGTGATCAGTTTGCAGATTGCTAAACTATTTAAGACTCTGAAGATATTCTCCTTGGTGATAAGACAATGTCCTCTGTTAAAACAATGATAATTTTTATCTATGCTTGTCACCCAGTCAACTAGACAGGCTATTGATTTAGGTTGGACATCCAAAGGCCCAAACAACAATGAATGGTGGGTGAGTAGATTCCATTTTTAATAGAAGGCCAAGATGGATGCTTTCTTCAGCTGATCCACAATCAGTCTTTGAAACAAATAATTTCTAAAACCTCTAGTTCATACACACACACACACACACACACACACACACACACACACACACATATATATGTATATACACAAATACCTTATTTTTTTGTGGTGCTGAGGATTGAACCCAGTGCCTCACATGTGCAGGCAAGGGATCCACCACTGAACTACAATCCCAGCCCAACATTTTTCTTTTAAGTTTCTCACTTTTATTGAATCTTCTCAGAAATATTGTGAATAATATTTACTCTATAACTGCAAAAATGAATAAATAGATGAAAGAGAAAGAGATTTGATACTACTGGGCAAAGTAAGACATATGAGCTCTCAAAACACAATTTTGCTTGGAAAAAATGAAACCAATATACTCAATATTTGAACTTACATGCATTATATACCCAAGAATTACGTCTCACAGGTATAAACAAAGGCATTTTTCCTTCCCAAAGCACTAGAGA
This sequence comes from Sciurus vulgaris, assembly GCF_902686455.1. Taxonomy (NCBI): domain Eukaryota; kingdom Metazoa; phylum Chordata; class Mammalia; order Rodentia; family Sciuridae; genus Sciurus; species Sciurus vulgaris. The sequence goes on from NC_136466.1 coordinate 117,064,757, forward strand.
AGAAAAATATTTCATTTAGTAATTTATGAAATATATGTAGGTCTAATACGTTAGACTACTTTAAAACTGGGAGGTATTCTTTTTTCATAAAGTCAAGTCACATCAGAAAGAAGGCAAGCTTGCAGTGCAGAAAGAATTGTTTTAGCCAATAATGCAAACCACCTTAGAATTGTCTCTCAATTGCATGGAAAAACCAGTGAACCTAATCAAGTGAGGTTATCAGAGTTTCTTTAATAGAATCTAGAGTCCCGCCCACATTGGCTTCAGATCAATATTCTCAATGCTTCCTCTTTCCCAATTACAGAAGACCAGATAACCCTGTGACTGATGGGTGATACACACAAGCTTATTTCCATGGTTAAGCCAAGTTAACATACATACCCAGGGAAGCTATTTCAATTACTGAATAAATGGAAAAGGGTTAAATGTGGAATTTAATGGGAAAGGATTTAACAATATTCCCAACTTCAGCAGGCAAACAGGCAATTTCTGAGGAAAATATGCTAGAGAAGACAAATCCCACGTAGAAATAGCATTCACATTATTTCAGAGTTGTCTTTTTCTTGTTTTAAATCTCACCTTGGGCAATATTTGATATGCAGAGGTCTGTCCATGATCAAGACAAGTACAAAGCAAAAAGATCTTTCCCCTTTGCTGCTCCTCTGGGCCCCTCTGCAGAATCTGCACCTCAGTCCTTGGTGCCGCATGCACCACTTTTCTTTCCTGTTCTGGGAAGTCACATGCTCATTATCGGGTCATCTCCTTCAAGATGCCATTTCCAACTTTGACATACCACTACCGAGTTTTCAAAGCCCTTAAATTTCTAAGGGCTTAAACTTCCAATACACACTTTCCAACTTAAAAAAAAAAAAAAAAAGAAGAGGCTTGTGAATTTCTTTTTCTTTTTAACACAAAGTTTTGCATCATGCCACTCTTTGCAGTCAGAATAGGTACTATCTACCACACTTCAGCTGGGTTGGCCTGTTTATTAATGAGTCGATTTGCACAGTGTGAATGTTAGCACACATGCACTTCACACTGCATTACAATGCATGAGCAAGTGTAGAATAATTATAGAGTAATGCATCTTGATTTCCAAATTGGAGGGTAGACTCCATGATAGAGAAACTCCTCTGAGTGTTCCTTGCAGCAGACTGCTATGTTTGTACTCTCTCCTTGGAGTTCTCTAGGTTTGATTATTTGCTGCAGGGCAGGTTGACCCCACCCAGAGATCAGTTTTCTACAAAAGAAACTTGGGACAAAAGGCTGTCTTGCATCAAGATCACTGGACTTTGGCAGATTTATTCGCAGAAATTAAATCTCTTAGCATTCAGATTACTGCTTTTTCTAGTAACTCCCAGTTTCTGGAATTGGCCTTTTGCCTCCTTTATTGCTGACTGGGAACCAAATACCTGGGTTCTGATTCCAGCTCTGCCACTCACTATATAATCTTTGTAAATTCACTTTACTGCTCCATTTAAGCATATTCTGTGAAAATTCCATGAATCTATATTTTCATTTTTTTAAATTGGTAGCAATCCTCTAACAAGAAAGCATCAAAACACTAAATTGGAATATGAACCATTTAACACCAGAGTTCTAAGACTCCAATCATACAGGATCAGGTTGGATCTCATCAAATGGGCTAAAATCAGTGCCTATTGCATTTAGTAAGGCATTCAGTAAATATGAGCTACTATTATTACTACTGAAACGAATATAATTGGAACTTATTCTATGGATTTTCATCTAAATCCACAATTTCAATGTAAGTTGGTAGAACCAAGTCTGACTTTAAACTGAATTTAAGTTTAAGGGAATTTGGAAATTCTCTTTAAAAAAGAAAGCATTAGAGGGGAGTAATTGGATAGGAGAAATAACTCCCCAATGTTCTTTAGCACAGTAAGATAACTCTGGTTGACAACAACTAATTGCATATTTCAAAAGAGCAGGTAGAAACTATTCTGAACTGTTCCCAAAACAAAGAAATCACAAATGTCTGAGATGATAGATATGCCAATGACCCAAATCTGATCATTACATATTGTATGCATGTATTGAAATGTCATGCTGTACCTTATAAATACATAAAATTACTGTGTCAATTAAGAACAAAAATATATTTTTAAAAAAGAAACCATGATGGATTCACTTTTCAGCCACTAAACAAACATATAATCACAGAAAGTACATCCCAGCAACCCAGAATTCCATTTAATTTTGTATAATTTTCTCATCTTTGAGTTGAATCATATTTGTTTCCTACCTGAAAATAATCTGAATATAATTCTGAATAAAGTCATCCACCGATAAAGTAAAAATTCATTTGTCCTGCCAAAATGGTTTTATTAAAGCTGTGGTTAAACTGTTCTTTTCTCTAAACCTCATTCCCACTTTTGCTACTTAATTTGTACTCAAAAATACTTCAGTGACAGTTAAATCTTCCATTTTCTCCCATCTTCTGTGTCTTCTCTGAACCTTTCCCTCATCTCCTCTCAGAATCAGAATCCCAAGTTGGTATCTTCTTTTTTTTGGGGGGGGTGCTGGGGATCGAACCCAGGGCCTTGTGCTTACAAAGCAAGCACTCTACTGACTGACCTATCTCCCCAGCCCCCCCAAGTTGCTATCTTCTGCAGCTACGTTCTCATCTTCCAGGTCCCTTCCACTCCGATTTCTGACCCCATCACAATCTCTGGGTCCCCAGTTCTTTCTGGAGAGACCTATCTCTTACTCAGCAACTATGGTTCTTCAAAACAAAACTGTCTCTGGTTGCCTTCTAAGAAAAGATCAAAGGGTGAGATGTTTGATGGATACCATCCTGATTCTGGATGCCTAGTGGGGAATTATCCAGTGTTACTCCAGCATCAGGACTATATTAAACATCACCTCCTAGAGGGGTCTCCCCCAACCATGCATCTAAAGCCCCACTTCTTCTTCATGCCGTGGTACTTACCATCACATGCATTTATTTAATGTTGCCTCTTTAATCAGTCTACAAAATCCATGAAGACAGGAACTTGGATTCATTCAACAAGGAGGCCGAATGTTTACTACAGGCTCTCTTAAAAACACAAAGCAAATATTCAATGTATATCTATTGATGAAATCAGTGAGATCTGGGATGCTTATGTGGTTCAGCACTGTGCCAGAGTCTGTGGGGCTAGAAGAACACAAATGGCCTTTCACATTGGGAGGAAGGTGGCAAAGAACACGAGAAGGATAGAAATGAGAATAACTACGGTCCATGCAGAACTGACACATGCGAGATTCACGCTGCTCAACAGGGAGCTGGCTGAGTCCCATGGACACAAATCATGCAAGGCCATATTAGGAAGAGCTTTGAGATCAAGGTCGAAGAATTCACACTTGATGCCATTGTCAAAGCATCATTGTCAAAGCTTCTCTTCTCCAGTGAAGAGAGCCATGCAGGCACTGCGGGGGGCCCTCCTACGGGTTACAGATCAACAATGATGTAGTCGTCCTAGTCAGAATGGCAATTATCAAGAACACTAGTGACAATAATGCTTACAAGGATGTGGGAGAAGAAGCACACTCATACATTGTTGATGGGAACACAAATTGGTGCAACCACTCTGGAAAGCAGTATGGAGAATCCTCAGAAAACTTGTAATGGAACCACCATTTGACCCAATTATCCCACTCCTCAGCATATACCCAAAGGACTTAAAATCAACATACTACAGTGATGCAGCCATGACAATGTTTATAGCAGCTCAACTCACAATAGCCAAGCTATGGAACCAACCTAGGTGCCCTTCAACAGATGAGTAGATAAAGAAAAGAAAATGTGTATATATACAAAATGGAATATTTTTAAATTTTTTTGTAGTTGTAGATAGCATGTCTTTATTTTATTTGTTTCATTTTTATGTGGAGCTCAGGATCAAACCCAGTGCCTCACACATGCTAGGCTAGCACTCTACCACTGAGCGACAGCCCCAGCCCCCACAATGGAATATTACTCAGTCATAAAGAATGGAACTATGGCATTTTCAGTAAATGATTGGAACTGGAGATGATCATGCTAAGTGAAATAAGTCAATCTGAAAAAAACAAAGGCTGAATGTTCTCTGTGATATGCAGATGCTAATAGGGGGAGAAGAACAGAAGTTCATTGGATTAGACAAAGGGGAATGAAGGGAAGGGAGAAGAGATAGGAATAGGAAAGAAAGCAGAATGAATCAGACATACATAACTTTCCTATGTTCATATATGAATACATGACCAATGAAACTCCACATCATGTATGCTATGTCAAAAATACATTCCACTATCATGTATAACTCAAAAGAACAAATAAAAAAAATTTTTAGAAAGATGTAGTGGTCACTATGGAAGCAAAAGTGGAAACAGAAAAGTATCAAAAAACTGAAGACTCCAAGTTTCCACAATTTCCACCTCTGATTTAGAGAAAAAGAAAAGCAGAATGAGAGAAATGGTCTGATTTCAGTAAGGAAAAGAATCAATATGCAGTATTTGCCTCAGATCAATGTATACTACCATGTTCTGGGAGATGAGAACAATGTACTATTACCAATGATGAATGCTCAAGTCCTTATACCAACTGGTAACTGTGAACTAGCTAAGTGAGGTGCGTCACAAGAATTAACTACTGAGGATCTATTAGAGATCAAGCGCAGCTCTGCCCCTCTGAAACAGATGATGACATCACACATACTACGTGAACTATGGTGTGCAAAAGAACAAAGCCCAGGGCCTCTCAAAGACTCAGAATTCACATTAACCAGGCAAAGCTCATAATCACTAAATTAAACATTCTAGGTCAGTACTTAGTGGGGAGAAGCAATGAGAGTATTTGCCTCAAAATGAACAGTTTTTTTTTTCTTTAACTAGAAAAAGGAAACTAAAGAAAGCTAGAAGTATTATTAGTTCATACCTAAATTCCAAAGACAATTCCCCAAACTGAGTATTTTGTTAAAAGAAGAATTCTTAGAAAACTGGATGACCAAAGGATTATTTATTAAAAAGAAAAACAAAGGTGGGGGAATATATTACCTCTTGACTTAAACATTAAAGGTTGAATTCTGAACCTTAGGCATCATGGATACTTAGGTTATCATCATATTGTTCTTGATAACTTTTTCTGAGAAAAAGACAAAAATTCTAATTCTGTTTTGTTGACAAGTTATATTATTTTATTTTTAAGACTCAGGCAATGTAGAACCATCATTTTTAAACAGGTTGGAATAATGTAAATAATCCAAGCTAACGGATTTCTTTCAAGCTTGAAAAGTATTTACACTGTTATGTGGTTCTACATCTTTGTCCTCAAGGAAATAAACAAAAGAAAACTAGAAAAATAGGAACAACTAAGAAAATCATACTATCATTGACATTTAATCATTCATTCAGTACAAGTATTTATGGAATGCAGTCGCTCATGTGTGGGGAGGAGGTGCAGGGGTTGGTTTCGGGGCCTTCCTCAGATACCAAAGTCCAAAGATGCAGGCAAAGGACAGATGAATGGGGACGTAGTTCAGTGATACTGTGCTTGTCTAACATGTGTGAGGCCCTGCTTTGATCCACAGCACTGTAAAGAAGAAAAATATATATGTGTGCACTCGTACACACACACACACACACACACATGCACGTGCACTCATGCGCGCGCGCACACGAACTGCATAGGTTATATGTAAATACTTCACCTTTTGTTTTTTTTTCAGTGCTGGGTACCAAACTTAGGGTCTTGTTCATACCAGCAAACACACTACCACTGAGCTACATCCACAGGCCCCTCTTGTATATTTTAAATCATCTCTAGATTACTTGCAAAACCCAACAATGTTTAAATGCTATGAAAATAGTTGTCACACTGTATTATTTAAAGGAATACTAAGAAAAAAGTCTATACATGCTCAGTACAGATGCAATTTTCTTTTTAAATATTTGACCCATAGTTGTTTGAATGTGTCCACGTGGAGCCTGCAGATATGCAGGCTCACCGTCCTTACACCTCCCTGGCACATGCAGGGTGATGTAGTGACAATGAACATCTCCTTCACGCAAAGTCAGCCTGGCACTTGCTTTGGCCTCGATGTTTTAAACCATCTTCTGGGATGGAGAAGAGTCCAAGTGAAAGAATCACTTATATACTAACACCCTGGCCTTGAAACAGATAAATTCGTCTCTCCAATCTTTCATCTTCTAATCTGTACAAGAATAATAATTTTGCAGGGTGCCAGCAAACAGGGTGCCAAAATAACTGTGGTAGACAACCACTCAAATAGCCCCAGATACTGCTTCTTCCTTGTCTTCACACCCGTCTGAAATTCCCTCCCTTTAAAGGTAGACTGGACCTAGTGACTTGCTTCTAAGACCAGAAGGCGGGAAAGTTACAGGCTGTCATATTCAATATTGGGTTACAAAGAAATCATGACTCTGATAGTCCCCTATGGTGAGATCAGGAAACGGAGGGAGTTCCCTGGCTAACATGCAGCAAGTAACTGAGGTCCTTAGCACAACAGCCGCAAGGAGCTTAATATTGCCTACAAGCCCCTGAGAGGCCAGCAAGTATATCCTCCCCCAGCTCAGCATTCAGATGGGACTGCAGACCAGGCTCAACAACCAGAGTGTAGTTAATGAAAGACCTAAGGTCAAGGCACCCAGTTAAGTCATTCTCAGGTTCCGCTTTGCCAGAAAGCAGGGACATTAGCTGCTATTTTAAGTGACTAATTTTGGGAGGATTCATTACACAGCAAAAGGTAATTAATACAATAATGCAAATGTATGTAATACACTATATATATATATATATATATATATATATATAAGGTTTTTAAAAATTATATCGGGAACAGAATTAAGTAGGGTTTTTAAATGATCCCTTTAAGACTTTCCTTATCTTGAATAAAATAAATCTATTTTTTTAATCCGCTGTCATCAACTACATCTAAAATTAACTGGTCAATGATAACAATCCCTAGAATTAGAAGTAAACCATCAACCAACAAAAAAAGAATTCTGACAAACTTCATGAAGGAATCAGTGCTCCATAGGACACACAGAGCTAAGACCCACTGGGAAAGACGGAGTTCATATCGATGGAAGTCTCTGCGGTGGTGGGGGCGGAGACGGAATTAAACATAGGCATAAAAAAAAAAAAAAAAAAAGAGGATACTAAAAGAGCAATCCACTAGGAAATAACAGTTCTACATCCTCAAGTGTCTAAAAACTCCACACAATATCTAGAGTAAAAATCCAGACTTCCTATTTTAGCTTCCAGGAAAGTCTAAGTCTTTCCTGAATAACAGCTCCTACGCTGCATGAGACATACTATTTAAAAAATTATCTTAATCAAATCTGCTAACAAAACTTGAGGGGACCCCCGTAAGTATGAGGCGAGTACAGGACCGATATTGCGACTTAGCACATACATACAATGACACACTGGGTCACCACCCTCCATTCAGTCACACCCTTGCCACGTGATTGCTGTTCCTCCAAGGGCAGAGTGGGCTTGCCCATCTATTTATCTAAGCTCTGCCATAAGTCTTGCTTCGACTAACAGGATCTGAGGAGAAGTGACAGGGGGCCAGTTCTGAGGTGCTGAGCACAGGCGTCACTGTGCAGCCTGTATTTGGGTTAACCCAGCAATGTTCCGGAGCCAGCTTGCACCCTCTCATAAAAGCTCATTGCTAAATGTTCAGGAACTTGAAGGCCAGCTGTTAAACACAAATTGAACTCATATTTCTAAACAGAGAATTAAATAAATCATAGTAAAACTCAAGATATTCAGAATGCATAACTTCCTAATTCTTCCTCTGCAGTCTACTCTAGCCAATGATTTGGAGGTTGTCTGCTCACCTGAATGATGAAAAATATCACATACTGGCATCTAGCTCTTCCCACTGATATCGGTTGCTTGAAAATCAGCCCTGGTGGGAGTATTTCCACTACACATGGACAAATACTACAAAGGAGGGCTGTCCTTTCTCCCATAGAGCCGTTAGGCTTCCACCAGCAGGAGAAATGTTTCCTGGTTGTCTCTGCCCTTTCATCTGAAGCTCCAGAAGGATCTCATAGGAAGCAGACTAGAGTCCAACCCACAGGAAGAAGACAAGCCCCGCCAGACCACAGCTGGAAGCAGAACCATCAGCCAAGCCAAGTCTAGACCAGCCAACCCACATTCAGACAGCAGAACCCCATGTCTCAGAATAAAGGCTTTTGAATAAACTGAGTTAGGGAAGAGTTTGTCATATAACATCGTTGTGGCAATAGTTGACTGAGACACAAGGTAACTTGGAATTTGGTCAACTGGTCTATCTCAGGAGGTGAAAGATTACAGTTTAAGAAAAAGAAAATAAAGGTAAACTAAAACAGGCCCTGAAAGTGAGAAGGTGATGGCCAACCAATAAAATTGATGAAAATGTCATGCTCAGCAGGCATGGTGGCACATGCCTACAATCCCAGCGATGTGGAAGGCTGAGGCAGAAGAAACAGACTCAAGGCCAGCCTCAGCAACTTAGCAAGGCCCTAAGCAACTCAGTGAGATCTGGTCTCAAATAAATACATAAATAAAAAGGGCTGTGGATGTAGAGTACCTCTGATTTCAATCCCCAGTACCCTACCCTCCCACCTCCACACTCACAAAAATGCCACACTCCAATAGCATCGTGTGTTTTTGTTTTTTTAGTTTTCCAGCTGGTGTAAGGGCTTGAACCTAGGACATCACAAATGCATTCCCAGCTCCAACATGTTGCTTTTAGATAGCATCATAAATAGAATTGAGATGTTAAAGAAGGAAGGTCTATGAGAGGAATTCAACAAGAATTTATTAAGCCCTAGCATGTGCTAGCAAAATACTATATACTGTATATTCAAGTGAAAGGGGCACAAAGTGCTTACGGACAAGAGACAGGTAGCACGGTGTGATTAAAACCCAGGTGCCAAGAGGCAGTGAAAGGACCAAGGCAGGGTATACACAGGAGAAGACTTGCCCAGTTCACAGGATCAGGGACAGCAGGGACCACCCAGTGGAAGTGATCTCCACACCGAGAACACTCTATGAGTCCCTACTGGAAGAACTCAAAAATGAAAACAGCTGCTAGAATCAGAAGAGGGAGAGACTACAGGGAAAACTGAGAGGACTGGACAAGTGATTAAGTCAAGGTGCATCCTGGGGAACCTTGGACCCCCAACAGGGGTGGGGGATGGCCCATTTCTGCTCTCCCTGTAAGGCACTGGGGCTGTTCATGGAAAAGGTCCTGTTCACCTATGTGATCCTAGAGATCTAGAGCCTGGCCCAACCTTTGCTCAGGCTGTGAATACTCCACTCTTCCTCCCTCTCATTTGATGATTTGTCCATCGACCTGCCAGGCAACCTTGAACATGTCCCAGTGACAAAACTGAACAGCTCAAGTTTGGTCAGCATTTCATAGATGCATCCAAGCTGATTAATTCTGCACTGGGGCCATGGCTTCCAGGATGCACTGCATCCCAAAGGCAGGAACACCCTGAACTCCCAACCCTGGGGGAGAAGGCAAACATCTGAAGAAAACCCCATTCTTTTTATTGTATGCTTTTTAAAATCCAAAGAATACATCTACTACTCACCTTCATAAGGATGAAGGTATGTCTGAACCACCCAGCTAAAATAACTGATTTTAAGTAGAAAATCAAACTTGAAACTTAAAATTTATTTTTTTTAATTTCAACAACCCCAATTCACATTGAATTGTCAGAATCATGAAACAGCACGTCTTACTATAAGCTTTTTTTGCTTCAAGAATTAATTCTACAAGTATGACTACCTTGCAAATAATTTTTTTAAAAAACTTTCATTTTAGTCACACTGGTAAATCAAGCATACTAAAGCCATTCTACTAGATGACAATTCAAATATTGAAACACAGAAGGAAAATAGAATATCTGACAAGGTTTTCATTTAGAAACATCTCAGGATCCAGTTCAATCAAGCACCAATCTATTCTTCTGAGACTGTTAGCCTGCAATGAAATATTAAAATTAATAAGGCCATTTTCTTTAGAGACTTGGTAAAAACTCAATAGAGATGCCACAGACAAGACAGAATAGTTTAATTTGAGAGAAAAAAAAAGTAAGTTAAATTACCAAGCCATTACTGCCTTTCTCTGCTACCATTAAATACACACCTAAGGCATTTCTGGTATAAAATACGAAATACACACTGTGGAAGAAACATAATACAGGTGCCTTGTTTTATTTTCCTCATCTACAGGACTTCAATCTTGAGCATCCTGTATATTTGATTTTTTTTTCACCACAATTTTTCGGCTCAGCTGCCTCTCTACCATGCCAAGTTAAACTTTCCCAAATCTTCTTGTTCTAATCATAGCACAGCAAACTCCAGTAAAAATAACTGAGTAAAGCTTCCCTAAAATGACTGGTATCTATAGCAAAAAAAAAAAAAAAAAGCAGCTTCAGAATTCAGAATTTTTTAAAAATTTATGATGGCCAAAGTTACCACATTGGCACAGAAACTGAAATAGCATGGAAATACTGGATGTACACACACACACACACAGTAACATTAACCACTCAAATGAAGTTACTAATTTCCCTCAAGTTGTAGAACATCAATAATGTAAATGACTTATTGGATGTAATTAAAGTGCAGGTTATTAGAGTTAGGTCTAATTCCCAACTTGCCCCTTCCATTTCTAAAGTTCAACTAGAAAACCCGGGCTTTGTCCTTTACACTGACAACAACAAAATAGAGGTATAAAAACTGAATGGTGCAGTGAATTCTCAAGAAGCAATCGTGGCCGCCAGGGCAAAAGAGGCAGGAGTTGGCCAGCTGTTGAGTATATAATTGGGCGTTTACTTCCTGTGCTGCATGCAGGGATCCTGCAACCTCACATCACTCCCACGCCACAGGAACTTTGTTCATACAGACACCAAGTCTCCAATCAAACTACAAACCACTTGGGCCACAGTGAGAGTAGATTTCTTAGAGCATTCGAACCTCTCGATTTTTTCCTTATTTGATATGAAGGTAATTCTCGGTGAATTTTTAAAGCAAGTTTATATGAAACATCATATGGTAACTTTCAACCTTTCACATAAACACTTAGTTTTTGCTCTTACTGACTTGTTTTATTTAATAACCAATGCCATTTGGAAAAAACAACTTCTTGGATATTTTGAAATTAAAAAGAAGACATGTTGAGCTGTTGTGTTCAAGGACACAGCACAGCCACTGGGGAGAGGGAGGAGGGGTGAATCAGAGGTTGGAAAAACTACCTAGCTTTGGAGAAGGTGCTTCCAACTTACCATTTCTTTAAACATCTGAAGCTTTGTTATGGAAGCACAAAATCTTTAAATGATGTCCCAATCAGTAATCCTGAAGCCAAGCTTTTGGAAAACATCCCCAGTTTTTCAGGAGAGAATGGGGACACTGATTATGAAAAGGCAATGTACTTGGCCAGGGATTCAGTATATGTAGGTCACTTAGAAACTTTGTTTATGAAGCACTGACATTCATAATCTTGGTCTTATTGTAGCAGTTCAGCGTGCAGAGAAAACCAATCGATGTTATATTACATTTGGAAGGAGAGCGCAAATCTCCAGATTTGAAATCAACAGGAACAACTTCGACTAACGGCTTAGTAGTACCGCTTATTTAAAGGTCACTTTAAAAGTCATTTGAATTTTCAATCGTGTTGATAACAATAAGCTCTTTAAAGTTATAGTCTTTAAGCCTGGGTTTTACAAAGAAATACGAAGTCCATCTCGAGTCAGACATTTGCTTCTGTCAGCTAGGGTAGCTGCTTGGGGCTCCAGCATTCTTGAGTTATTAGGCCTACTCTTATAGCAATGATAAATGGTCCCATAAAGTGCTTGTGACACATCTGACGTCATCCACTGGAGCGGAGGAATAAGTGAATCATGAATGAGAGTTAAATGGGAAGCGAAGTGTACAAAGATTTTCTAATACTTGGTGTTAAAACGGATTAATAAAGAAATAAATAACATCTCTAAGAATATAGATAATATGTACTGTATTCTTCCTTACAATAATAATACTAGCTTTCCGGAAAAATTGCATTAGATTTACACTTTATCACCATGTTTTTGTTATTCCTACATAAGCTAAAATGACAAGTAAAGTAGTGACAGGATGTCACTTTTTTAAAGCTAGCAATTGAAGAGAATTTTTAGCACTCAGAGAAGTATAAGCCTTCAGCAAGAAGGAACTAAAATCAGAGTCTATAATTGGCATTTAAAATAAATGTTGCTGTCATAATTCAATTTCTGATGTCTGCTTATAACCAGTGGCTTCCCTTCCGTAAAACTAATCAAAATAATTTATCGTAAAACAAACTTTAAAGTATATTCTTTAATAATGATTAATGGTCAAGAACTTCAGATTGAAAGGCACAAAGAAGGGTTTAGAGCATTTACCCACTACATGGTGTAGAGAGAAGACTAAGAAACAGTGGGGGAGGGAGAGGGGAGACTTTCAAAAGTGCATTGTTTCAATTTCCAGAAAATGCCGTATAATTTCCTGTACTATCAATCTGAATTCCAGAACATTTAAACTGCTATAGTAAAAGAAGAGCATCAGCATTACAGGACAAAAGATACAACTATTTAAAGTCTTATATGAGTAAAGAAAATATTTCTAAAATCCCTTAAGACCAAAGATGGAAAAGTCTTTGAATCTGCAAAAGAACATCCTACCAGAGAAAGTGGGGAAGAAAGATGGAAAATTTATTTAAAAATAAATTTTGTTTTTCAACATCTGAAAGCTGAAAATTCAAAGTTGTAAAGTTTGCAAGAGAATTCTAAGCATTCAAAAGCATCTATGACAAAAGCATATAGCTTTAGACCCTCACTTTTTTAATAATGAAAGAAAATAGTTTAGTCAATACTGAGTGATATCAAGATATTTAATTGGTTGGGAGGAAATAAAACTGTGTTGAAGTCTCTTCTTACATATACACATTTGCTAAGTTAATTAAAGCATAAAAACAGCTTCTCTAACCATGCTCCACTGGCTAGGAACAGGCAACATATGTACTTGAAAATAAAACTGAAATAAATATTCTATCTCTGAATCGTCCAACACCACTACCATCTCCCCCAAAGCCTCAGTTGAGTTTTTAATCATATGACTAAAACAAAACTGGCCTGAACATAGTCTTTCCTCATCATTCTGAGAAATGACCTGAAATAACTTTTTCCTCATCCCCCTTGAAGTCAGTAAGAACTACAGTGGGGAAGCCATATTTTAGATAATTGTCTATAAAAATCAGTGTACTATAAACATGATGGACAAAGAATAATAGAAACAAAGAATACAGCTTAATGTTTTGGATCCTAATCCAGAATCTTCTGAGGAGTCAGAAAAAAAAGACTTGAAGTTTAGTTTTTCATCTCTCTGAGCCTTAGTTTTATAATCTGTGAAATGAGAGTTGGATTTATAGTGATTTCCATCTTTCCTGGTCACAGCACCCTGTGACACTTGGATGAAGTCCTTAAGATGTCCGCCTCAACACAACCCCCGCAAAATAGACCCATACTCAACAAAGTCTGTGATTCCAGGGAGGCAGACCACCACCCAGCTCCCTAAAGTTCATCAATGGTCCCACCTCCAGTTATGTATTAGAAGATTTCCAAGGTCTCACCTAATTCTAATCCTCCGAAAGGTGCTACCCCTTCATAAGTTACCTTCTGAAATTACCCACCATTGTCAGAGCCCGGCTATGACAATAGACAAGTTCATGTCAGAGAACCAAGAAATGTCCTAAACATGATGTCTTATCCAACTTCAATTTTAAAATATCAAGTCCTTTGAATGTAGCTCTCTGAAACAAAGAATCAGAACTCATCACAACCATGCTCTCAGGGTCATCTATTCCAGAACCCAGTTTGGGAAATGGTTTATTGGTTTAGATCCCAGCTTCCTGGGACTTGACCATTCTTACATACAGCCCCTGGAACCAGACCTTCTAGATGAATGCCCCCATTCTGGAACACTAATCATTCCACAAGGCATGGGAGTTGCAATAAATAAACTGAACTAGTGAGATTTCTCTCAGTAATTTGAATTAAGAAACAAAGCATGTAGAGTCAGATGGTATGTGAACAAAGAAAACCCAGAGTCTAGACTTTGGCACTATATATATATATATTTTTATATATATATATATATATATATATATATATATATTATATATATATATATTTTTTTTTTTTTTGGTGACAAGCCTATTTATCCTTTCCTCTGCCTAATGCAATCTGTCCCCAAAGTCAATAATCTCTTAGATACTCCTCAAAAATAACATCCAGAGAAAAGACAGCCTGATCAGTAATCCCTACTACATAAAGCTGCTTGCTCTTATTCCAAGAATATAAGATTTAAAAGACTATTGATATCTTTAATACAATAGATTGTTAATTTTCCTGAAAAAAAAAAAAAAAGAGGAAAAACTAAGTCATACTGAATTTTTTCCTATACTACCAAAATATTAAGGGACATAGTTTGAAAAAACTTTGTAAACAAACACTAACATAAATGAAGGAGTCAGAATTATACATACAGCCAATAACAGATAGTACAACTCTTAGTCAAAATTCATTTTCTACTTCTGAAAGCTATTTGGGTCACTTGAATATGATAACAATCAAGCCATGCTCTTCTTTACTTCCAAATAAATCCTTTAGAATCAGAAACACAACAACAGTTTAGGAAAACAAAAGAATTTTCCACTTGCATTTAAACCTAATCAGGACTTAAACGGAAGGAATACTGCTTAATTTTTCTGAGGTGCATTGAACCCAAAGGAACTATGTTGTTTTTAAAAAGAAAAAAAAAATTATTTTGAGTAGAAAAATAAAAGCAAATAAAAAGGAAAAAACCTAGCATAGAAAAAGCAAATGAAATCAAAGAGGGTCTGATCTGAACAAAGGGTGTACCATACTCTACACAAAATACTGGTTACTAAAGACCACCTCTCATCAAAACCTCTCAAATACCCTCTTTGTTGTCACTGAACATGGGGCAGGGCAATAGCTTCAGCAGACAAGGCCTCAACAACAAGGGAAGCTCCCCACTGACTTCCTGAAGTTAGCATTCCTGCAGGTCCAAATGGTCCCTTCTGAGAAAAAAAGGCCTCCGGTGACACAGGGAGCAAACAAAAACATACCAAGTGGATATTTTCTAAGTCTCTTCTGCAAGTACTTCTTATATTTAATTCTATAATGTCAGATATATTACTTACCCAAAACCCACTTCTATCCTAGAATACAGATCTGAGCATATGTCCAACACACACACACACACACACACACACACACACACACCAACAATTATTCAAACCATTTCATTCCATTGAAAGGGAAACTAAGTGACACATTTCTGAAGTTCACATTTACATGACAGTCTATGTTCAAGGGTATGGGTTCAGAGGTATGGGGCCTCTCCTTCCCCGTTTTCCACCTTCATGAGCAGCAACGACATCCAAACCGGAGCAACATGGTATTGTCAATGCCATACCCACACTAAGCTCCCTGAAGAAAAAGACCGGGTATTGTAAGAAACAACGTAATTCAATTTGGAACCAATATTTGACAAGAGTACTCAGCCACTGATTTCATTTTAATATTCCCAGGCCTGAGAATTCTCAGGATGTATAATTATGAGTAATAACACCATAATTATATCTAGTATTTCTTGATGAGGGTAAGAAAGAGTCCTTTTTAAAAGAAATGGAAAGTTCTATATCTACACAAAGTAGAGAAGCGTCTGTCATCAATTCATGGTCATCATTTCCCCTGTCCCTTCCCACTTCCATTTTCCAGACATCGCTTCATCACATTGATAATTTTCTGTATATAACTCTAAAAGATGAGTTCTTTTAAATACAACTATGATATCATCACATCAATAATTCCTTTAGACCAAATATCCAGTCATTATTTGATTTCCTGAATGGTCTCAAAATGTTTTTAGTCTGTTTGAGCCAAGATAAAAATAATGTTCATACACTGCAATTCATTTGATACATTTCAAGTCTTCTTTTAATTTAAGATTCCTTTGCATGTACTCATTTTTGCAATTTATTGTTGAAGAAACCATATGGTGTCCTCCATACAGTTTCCCCGATTCAGATTTTACTGATTGCATCTCCATGGTCACATTGGCAGTTTGATCCAGAGACTTACAGAGACATGCCTTCTTTTTCTTTCTTTTTTTTTTTTTTTTTTACAAGAAAACATCCTAGCTGATGTTGCCTACTTTTATCAAGAAGTATATACTGTCTGAATATCTAGTTGTCTCTTTGTGATAATAGTAGCTATTAATGATGCTCATTGCCTTTATCCATTTTTATTAGGTTTTACAAAATGGTAACATTCTAAATCTATCATTTCTTTAATTATTGGTTCAAATACTCCTATAGTGAGAAATTTATCAATTATTTCATCATACTGAGGTGCAAGTTCAATCGGAAAGGCAGGATAAATGATCCCTTTTCTCTTTATCACTTTCAAAGTAACAAGTTAATTTCCCAGCATCCTTCAAAGGTGACAAAGCTGTTTTGCATGATTATGAAGTCATGAATTTAAATATATATGATGTGACTTAACTCATCACAGTTGTTATTCTTACTGATCCTCAAACTGGCACATCCATAGCAATGACTCCCGAGCCCTTTTAATACAGCCTTTCCTGGTCTTTGATAGCTTCCCAGGTTTCCAGTATGACAAGCTGTTTCTAATTCATGATTTCCATTTTCACCCCAGACCTGGAATCTGTTATGTCTTCCAGGAGGGAAACTAAATCTGGGCATTAGGGATGCTCAATGCCACTGGGTTTATCATTATTTCCAGCCATTTTTATCAAGGGGGGAGCAAGCAAATACATTTTTAAAAATAGATCAAACCATATACCCAATAAGGGGCTAATATAAGAAAATCATATAACTCAATGCCAAAAAATTAATAACATGATTTTTAAAAATTGGACAAAGGAGACACTTTTCAAAGAAAGAAATTCAAATGGCGAACAGGTAATGAAACAGGTGTTTAACATTTCTAATCATTAGGGAAATGCAAAGCAAAACCATAAGGAGATATCATCTCACATCTGTTAGGAAGGCTATTATCAAAACAACAAAAGCTAAGTGTTGGTGAGGATGTAGAGAATGGGGAACTCTCATACAGAGATGGTGGGAATATAAATTAGTACAGCCATTATGGAAAACAGTGTTGCAGTTCCTTAAAAATCTAAGAATAGAACTACCAGGGGATCCAGCAATCCTACTACCAGGTACATATCCCAAAGGAAAAAAAAAATCAATACCCCATAGAAATATCTGCACTCCTATGTTCACTACAGCATCATTCACAATAGCCAAGAAATGGAAACAACCTAACTGCCCATCAGTGGATGAATGAGTAAAGAAATCGTGGAGATATTACACACATACATGAATACCCATATATATAAATGTTCATAAAGATATATGGGAAGACAGGCAGAGACAGTGGGATATTATTTAGCCTTTAAAAAGGAGACAATGTCATTTTTAAAAAATGTAGATGAACCAGGAGGTCATTATGCTAAGTGAAATAAATCAGACCCAGAATTAAAATACTTCATGATTTACATGTGAAATCCAAAATGAAGTCGAGTGCTTAGAAAAAAGAGATTAGAACTGGGGTCGGGGAGCTGGGAAGATGTAGGTCAGAGAGTACAAAGTTGTAGAGGTGGAGGATGAGTAAGTACAGATAGTGCACGTACAGATAAGGACCAAAGTTAATAACTCGCGTGCCAAAAATTTGCTGAGAACAGATTTTACGTGTTCTGTTGGCAAAAGAAAGAAAAGTATGTGAGATGATGGATATGTCATAGGACTTTACTGTAGTGATCATTTCACTATGAAAACATATGATGTACACCTTAAGTACATAAAATATTTTAAATCATGATAAGTCATAAATCATACTGATAACAGTAGTTTAAACTCAAGACCACAGGGTTCCTACTTCTATAATTTCTATCAATCTTACACCTGTATCTCCTTTCATAAGCACACCAAAAATTCCAGTTCCAAATGACATCAAAATGTTCACTTGCTTTATCCAATATGCACACATAGTCTCAACAGTACTAGCCACTAGACAGTGACTGCCTCTCATCCTCAAATGTGACAAACTCCTCCCTCGGCCTCCCAATCTCAGTACACAGGTTTCCTTGGCCTGTGAACTCACAGTGCATCTTCTCCCATTCTTACATGCCTGCTCCTACTCAGCCTTACAGGTTAGATAGGAAAACCCTGCCTAACTCTGTCTACCTCCATCACTTCTTCTAACTTCTCTTGGACAAATGTCCTATAATCTACTCCCCACCCTGTCCAGAAAGAGGCACTATACACCATGAACTGCTTAATGGCCATTGTATTAATCCCAGTCTCTCCAAATATTTACATAACTCTGAGTCCTTCTACTTCTTCTAGGAGGACTAGAAACACCCAGCTTAACTCCTTATTTTACTTCACTGAACTATGGTAAAGTTCCTAAATGAAGGCTACAAAAGCTCATATTTTTAAGAGGGTCCTTTAATGCAAAGACTTCTAGAAGATCATGAACTGAACCAAGAAAACAAGTACATCTTATTTTCATCAACCTTGTAAATTCAGCATTTCCACTCATTATCAGAGTAGGTTATAAATGCAATACCTAAGACTTTGTCACCAACAGGCATCTTCTGATGTTTTCATATCACATTATAATTTAGATATCTTGAAATATCATTTGTCCTCATTACTGCTCAGAAATTACAATAATTATCAGGCCTGCTGCTAGATTTTATTGGTTGATGCTTTAATAAAGAAGTGAATCTTTTTCTACATCCCAAATTTTTAATATTTTGATAACTATTTCACAAAACGCATTTGGAAGCTTCCCTATTCATTATTTTTTTGGAAGAGTTTGAGAAGGACTGATTTTCGGCCTTTTAAAAATGTTTGGTAGCATTCTTCAGTAAATTCATTGCTTTGATGTAGATCACTGTATTTTAATACAATTGGTTTCCTTCATAATCCTTGTGTTTTTTTAGCATTTCAGATTTTGCATGGGTCTGCATACTAGTGGTAAAAAGAGGGTCTGAGAAATGGAAGTGAACCATGGTGGGGAGAATTCTATCATTGGCTTGTTTGGAATCTCCACCACACGGGGATGCTGAAAAGCTTGTCAGTTTCGGTATTGACCTTCTACTCTCTCCTGTCATCCACCCCCATCACACCTGTACCCAGCAAGGGGTGCTCTCACTGCTCAGTCCTGTTCATTCCACAGATGTCCCAGACTGTCAAAGTAGATTGGCGATCACAACACAAAGAAGCTAAGGAACCCCTGAGTGGGAGTTTTCAGAATAGAACAAAACAGAGCACTTGAAGATTCCTAACAGCCATTAGGCAGCTAATTTTGACTAAGTGTTTTTGATACAAAAAAAAAAAAAAAAAATCCATGAAAACTTAATCAAGAAAACAGAGGAACAACTTCTTATAATTAATATGATGTATCAAAAAATATGAAGTTTTAAACTGGGTACAGTGGTACTTGTTTATAATCTGGCTACTCAGGAAGCTGAGGCAGGAGGACCCACGTCTCAGTCCAGCCTGGGCAATTTAGCAAACCCTGACTCAAAATCAAACAGAAAGAATTGAGGTAAATCAGTGGTAAATTGCTTTCCTAGCATACACAAGGCCCTGGGTTCCATCTCCAGTACCAAAAATAAAGTTGAAAAGCTACAATAAAATGAAATCTTTTCTCCATAATCATCAGTTACTAACTTTGATGGGAAGGGATCAGTGCCCTAAAAATATATGGAGCTCTTACAAATCAGTAAGGGAAAGACTACCTAACAGAAAAAATATACAAGGACACAGCATGTGAGAGAAAACAAATTTCCCTCAAATTTGTGATTACTAGTGTGATTCACTAGTAATCAAAGAACTAAAAAACTATTTCATTATAAATCATAATTAAATTATTAAATATTTTCATTTTAATCATTTAGTCATGTGTCAGATTAAGAAAGGATAATACCACTTAATACAAGAATGAGAATACTTATACATACTATTGCTTTTAATGAGAAAAATTAATGAGAATACATATCCAGCATTTTTAAAAAGTACCAACTATTGGATGGAGGTGCACTCAGTGGTAGAGTGCTTGCCTAGCAGGCACGAGATCCTGGGTTCAATCCCCAGCAGGAAAAAAACAAAAAAGAGTATCCACTCTCTGTTCCAGCAATTCAACTCTAGGAATTTAACCCCAGAGGAAGATCCAACAAGTACGGATGGACCATCATAAAAGTATATTCAAAGCATACTTTACAACTACAACCTAAAAAAAATGAATGGGACTAATTCTATGTCCAACAGAAAATTTGTTCAATTTTCGTATATTCATATAATATGGATTCACTTTTTAAAAATCTACTTTTTCTCATATGGAAAAATAGAATATACCAAGTGGGGGATAAAAGTAGATGGCTAAATCACATCTTACAAACCACACCTTGGTTTTATAAAAAGCACATGCATATACAAAGTCCAGAAGGCTACCAAGAATATGGTCACGATGGTGTGACCTCTAGGTTATGAATATATCTTTATTTTTAAATTTAATACTCAGGAATATTAACAATAATGACATATTGCCTTTGTAATGAGTATTTACCTTTTTGAAAAAGTTTCATTCCACATTTAAAAATGTTCTGAAAGATAGAAAAAGACAGAAGCTAACAATCCTCTTAAGCAAGAGTGCCTAAGGACGACCTTGGTACATGCCCTGTGCACCCATTCAACTTTTCTCCAAGTGGAAGTGACATGATGACTCCTCCTCATAGATATACTGGACACAAGTGCCCCACAGTAAAGGTAGAGCACAGGAAAGCTACAGTCTGGGTACTGTAACTACAATTTGGGTGTCATTACCATCAAAGACTTACCAAAACTGAGTTTAGGGATCATGGCCTGCAGAGTATGCAACCCACCTTTTCTTCTCTATTCTGCATTGAGATTAGGCCACATCAGCAGAGAAGTAGTTTGGGTTCCAACCACCACCACCACCACCCCCCTACCGCTCACAGTCCCCTGGACTCGCTTTTATTGAATTAGCTTTCCTGGAATCCCATCAGCCTATATCCTAGAGGACTGAAATAAACGTGCCTATGAAATCCATCACTGTGTCTTCCATAAGAGCAAAGAATTATGTTCTCTAAAATTACTTCTGCTTTACCGAAGAAGAATTCTGCTTGGGCTTGGCATCAGAGGTAGATGGTGCTTCTTCTGAACAAAAGGTCTGTATTTATCTTTCCCATGGTTCTCAACCTTGGGCAGGCAGATGGAGACACATGCCCTAAATGTCACAAGTGAAATCTAGAACTCCTCCCAGACAAACCTGCCAGGCATTGCCCACGACTTCAAGATCTTCAGAGACATTTCCCGCTTCCAGGTTAAGAAGTGCAATCTCATAGTTCCTGGTTCCTTCTCATAAGTTTCCTTTCCACATGCGCTGCTAGAAAGTTTGTCTTCCAATTTAATGTCTACTTTCAAAAATATAAAGGTCATTTTGATATGTACAGTACAATAGCTGCATATCTGGTTCCATGTCACATCCCTGTACTAATATTTGACTAATATTTGTCCCAAACTTTTTTTTTTTTTTTTTTTCCGTACTGGGGATTGAATCGCTGAGCTACATCCCCAGTCCTTTTTATTTTAAATTTTGAGGCAGAGTCTCACCAAGTTGCTTAGGGCCTAGTGAAGTTGCCGAGGCTGGCCTTGAACTTGCAGTCCTTCTCCTGTCTCAGTCTCTCAAGCCGCTCGGATTACAGACATGCGCCACTGTGCCCAGCTGCCCCAAACTTTTAGTTTATTGTTTTGCTAAAATTCACACATTCTAGAAACTTTTTTTTTTTCCTTTTCACAACAAAGGTAGGAAGAAGAGTACAAATAATAAAACAAAACAAAACTAAGTATGTGAGTCAGTGTGGCCCAAATATTTCTTGTTCTCTCCTTTTCCAGCTATAGAACAGAAATGCCCAGAGGTAGTAAGAAGTTCTAGCAAATGTACTGCAAGCCGAAGTAGCATTTCCAGGCCACCACATTTCACTGCTGCTGGAAACCTCACAGATTGGTTTTCCTCTAGCCCAGTTACCAGCAAGCTTGCATACGGCAGTCATTCCAGAGGTCTGGATCCCTGCAGACCTGTGAGGGATAGGCAGCATGCTGCTGCTTCAGCCAGGAAGGCTTGGGGGTTGGTGTTCCTATCTGCAGGTCAGCCTAGCCTTACTGAAGTACTTGATGTACAAAAAAGAGAAGCTATAGACCTCCATAACTTGGGAATGCAGTTCCACAGTTTTTCAAAGACAACACAGGTTGAGTATCCCCTATCCCAAATTCTTTGTATCAGAAGTGTTGTATATTTCAAGGATTTATGGATTTTAGAATATTTGTGTAGACTTTTATACCAGTTGAACAACCCTAATCCAAAAATTCAAAATCCAGAAGGACAGAGGCAGGCTAGGATTTTCAACATATCTGGTCACTTCTGGAGCACCAACACTAGGGTCCTGCTGATAAGGAACCCCATCCTAGGAGGGGAAGCAAAGGGACTCTCACTGGGTTTCATTAACTGGGCCTTGGTGGGCTACATAGTGTGGAGGACTCCACCACTCAGGCCCTTCAGGAAGTGTTCACGCCACCCCTAGTGTGTGGGTTACAGCAGAGGACAAGCATCTTTCATTTTCTACTGCTGAGAAAACTACACTACATTTGCTTCAACAGGTGCTAAGTGCCTATTGAGATTATTTTTACCCCTGGGGTGTTGCAAGAGGCAGTTCACAAAAATGTGGATATTTTTCTGTAAGGAAAATATGGTGAGGGAGTAAGAATTTTTTTAAAAATTTTAAAACAATGAGGCCAAGGCTAAGTTTAGTTTATTAAAGAAAAAAAAGTGTGTAGCCAGGCCACAGATTAGGTTTTTAGCATGGTCAGGTAGCATGGAGAAGAAAAAGGATCATTTCCACAGTAAATGAGGTTCCCAAGAAACAACAGGTAACTCTAAAACAAGGGGACTCCAGGGACAAAGTGCTCCCCTGTGTCCTCATAATGAGGAGACTGTGAGACTCATGTAAATAAAGGTTTAACTGGAGTTTTTCTCAGGAGTGTGCCTCCTACATGCTGCTGGCCTTGAACCCTGCACCAAAACACTACTCAGAAGAACCAAGTCTGAAGGCTAACACCAGTTTGTCAGGAACTCAGCTGTCAGGTAGGCTAAAGTGATCCAACAATCAATGTGAGAATGTTGAAAAGAAGTAGAAGAAATGACATGTACAACAGCATAGCTCACAATCACCAAGTATGGAACCAGCCCAGGCGTCCATCAACAGATGAACAGATGAAGAAAATGGCATATATACACATTTGTGGCATATGTACACAGTGGATTTTGGAGTATTTGTGTAGACTTTTGTACCAGTAAATAACATGGGGGTCATTTCTGATACAAGCATGACAGGCAACCAGAGACCCAGAATTAGACTTCTCAAACCCAGAGACTTGTACCCCCAGGGGCAGTGATTGGTGACATGTACATGTAAGCCACAGAATAAAGACAGTGCATCTTTCTAAGGCATCTTTTTACAGTGATGAGTATGTAAATTCAAAGATATCTGAGTAATGTAAAAGAACTCAGCATAAATAATTGGTTAACAGAAAAAAAATCAAACTCATTTGTACTAAAAGAAATTTATAGATATGTTTATATTTCTGTATACATATATGTATGTGTATATTTTATAAGATACTTCATTTTATACAACAATACCTGAATTTCATGAAAGATTCTTTCATATATCAAGTCCAGAAAACTAGGGGGCTTGGAAAATATTTTATACTACATATTACCAAGCAACTAGACATTGAAAACACACACACACACACACACACACACACACACACACACACACACCCTAAAAGACATTAAGAGCTACGACTTTTCAATGAACTACCTAGATGAACTGTTGGAAAGTTAGGCTACAGTGCACTCAGGGGAACTAGGTATAAGTCAGGTAAACATGGAGGCGTATAACAGCTAAAAACCTCCATCTACTAAACAAACACCATGGAAGACACTACAAGACCTATTTTACGATGGGGAATTTAGCCCCAGTCAGCATGTCCCAAAGCCCCTGCTCAACCATTATGTTGTCCCCAGTAATTATTTTAAAAACACTCCTATGATCTCTACCACCCCAGCAGAGCTATTTAACAAAAGAATAAGAAAAAAACACTAAGGAAATATTGTTATGTTACTGTCAGTTCTTTCTTCAAAACGCAACAAGGTGGAACTATTAGTACAGAGCAGCCTGAGCCTCAGACCTGCCTCCTCCATAACATGAACCTAGCCCAAGTTTACAAGAACAAGGCAGCTGTCACATACAGCCAGTGGTAAATGAAAGAACAGTTCGTTCCCAGGAGTGAAGGGAGTGGGGGCCCCTGCTGTCATTTTGACTCTGTTGGTTCTGCGTAAGGAAGGCAGAATAAAAATCACACATCAGACTGTACGATGAACTCGATCAGACAAAGCACCGACCCTCTCCTGAGGGAATACAACCATCGCAGAAGCACAGCTGCCCCGCCCCAAGCCCCAGAGTCAGCCTCTGAAGATGGGTGGGGAGGACAGTTGCAGAGGATGTGTACTTTGAAAATGCTCTCCAGGTGTGCACCACTTTCAAACATGATTCATCCGCTGGAACAGTCAGAGCCACCATGTTGCCCCCACAGCCAGGTTTTGTGAACACTCCAAGCTAGGTATGTATTCCTTCCTACCTCTCTTTCCTGATCCGTGAAATGCTCCAGCCCGGTCAGCTCCCAGTCCTAACACTGTGGTAACAGAGACCAGAGGTTCTTAAACTGTGTAATTCTTCATAAAAGATAACCAAGATTTATGCTGTTCTTTGGATAGAAATAATAATTACAGCTTTAGGGAAAAAGTATTCTGTGGATCTCCAAAGTCAGCCCCACAATTTTGTAAGATAAATACCAAGCGATTATAAGATAAATGGTTAGTGGGCTACAAAGAAAATTAATATAAATTACAGGTTAGCAAATAGAAAAGAGAAGTAAAATGGCTATACTAAGAAATATAGGTATTTCAACATCTATGTATTGCTTTATATATGACATGAAAAATATATGGGACACTGAACTATTTATATGCACATATATATATTTCATGCCATATATTATATATAATGTATATGTGCATGTGTGTGTGTGTGTATAAATATCCCCAAGTCCAAACACATTAAGGATGATTGGGCATCAGGAAGAATTAAAAACACAGATTGTATACCATCAAGAATCAAGGTATATCATTGTTGGTGGGACTGCAAATTGGTGCAACCACTATAGAAAACAGTATGGAGATTCCTAAGAAAACCTGGAATGGAATCACCATTTGATCCAGTTATCCCACTCCTCGGTCTATAACTAAGGGACGTAAAATCAGCATCCTACAGTGACACAGCCACATCAATGTTTATAGCTGTTCAACTCACATTAGCTAAACCATGGAACCAACCTAGTTACCCTTCAACAGATGAATGGGTAAAGAAAATATGCTATCTATTTGCAATGGAATACTATTCAGCCATAAAGAAGAATGAAATTATGGCATTTTCAAATAAATAGATGGAGTTGGAGAATATCATGCTAAGCAAAATAAGCCAATCCCAAAAAACAAAGGTCAAATGTTCTCTCTGATATGTGCATGCTAACCCAAAACAAGGGAGGGTGGGGAGGGGAAGAACAGAAGTTCATTAAATTAGGCAAAGGGGAATGAAGGGACCAGAGGGAAGAGGGGAATATGAAGGACAATAGAATTAATTGGACATAACTTTCCTGTGTTCATATATGAATACATGACCAGGATAACTGCACATCATGTACAGCCATAAGAACAGATTCCTAAATAGAATAAGTTATTCTATGTATATAAAATTTGCCAAAATACATTCTACTGTCATATATTAAAAAAAAATAATAAAATTTTTTAATAAAGAATCAAGTTATCAGCTCTTTCTCTTGCACACTCTGGACCCAATCCCTGTCTATGCCCCCCTTTTTGCTTCCTTCATCTCTGCTGCCAAGTCTAGCATCTCTGCTCTTCATCTGCTTGCCAGTGACTTCCTAAGGCTGTCCCCAAATGGTGGCTTTAATCCCAAGTTCTCATGACCTCTCAACTCAGCTCTCCAGCAATTCTCTGCATCTCAATTCCAAACTGTATTCAACTTATCATTTTTTTTTTTTTTTACTTTACTTAATGCAAAAATGATATGGTTTCAGTAGAAACCATATTTGGATTGTTGAATTTGGATCTTCCTCCAGGCTAGCGATCTGTGGTGTGATCCTCCCTCTTAACAGACACACTACCTCCCAGTCAGCCACAGGTCCTGAGGGGGTAAAAATGCTCTCTGGTATTCTGTGCTGCCTCTGCTCTATGGTGTTCCACAGGCCAGGTGTAGTAGATGCATTTTCAACCTACACTATTTTCAACCTAGGAGGAGCATCAGAACTCTGGAAAGCCAGTGTGAGTGTCCTTCCAGGTGCCTAGCTGGCTCCAGCTGGCTGTGGAGCAAGGTCACCAAGTAAACGAAGCTACCTACCCCCCTAAGACAATAGGAAGGAACACCCAGGAAAGCGGTATGGGACAGGCAGAAATTATAGGCATCTCTGCTATAGTATCTCAAGCAGGGCTTCCAAATGATACAAAAAAGCAGAGTTTAAGATTATTTGTTGACCTAGGATTCTGCTTATGAGAATTTTTCCAAGAACCTATTAGTGTCCAAGGGCTGACACAACAAAGCACCAGAAAATAGTAACTTAACAGAACTTCTGTCTCTGTTCTGGAACTTAGAGGTCAAAGATGGAGGCTTTGGCAGGGCCACCCTCCCCCAAAGGCACTAGGGAGGAATCTATGCCAGGTCTTTCTCCTTGTGTCAGGCAAGTCTCTGGCTTGTAGCAGTAACTCCAGTCTTCACATGTGTTCCCGTGTGCATGTCTGTCTCCAACTTTCCCCTTTTTATCAGGATACAGTCATACTGGATCAGAGACTCACTGTACATCAGTAGGATCTCACCTTAACTAACTATGTCAGCAATGACTATGGTCAAATAAGGTCACATTCTAAGATAGCAGGGTGAGCACTTCAGAACAGTTTAGACAGTTACAATCTAACCCACAATGTCTAAATTCTGCTTACTAACTTTTCTCCAGGAAAATAATTCAAAGAAGAAAATTTTCTTCAAACAGTAAGTCACTGTTTGTAAATGAATGACAACTCAGAATCAAGAGACAGGCAGACTAAGCTCAAGCGTCTTCTAGGACACCAGAACACAGCTTGTAAGAATCTGGGGTCTCAAGTCACCTCCCTAGGTTCAGTTCTGATGTTGGCTCTGACAATTACTTACTAATAATTAACTAGTGACTCTTACAGGTTACTTAAATTTTCTTTGGTTCAGTTTCCTTGTCTGTAAAATGGGGAGGCAATAATCCCTACCTCATAGGGGTTCTTCCCCCCAAAGATTAAATGAATATAATAAAATCTCATCACAACACTGGATAAAGGGTCCAAAATATTAAATCATATAAAGTACAAAATTTTACATTGTGAAGTTACATATAGTGCATGTTTTTGCCACTAGCCTGGCTCCATAATGCCCAAAAAGCATTAATAACTTTATATCCAAGCTTGCATACTTGGGGTGTGTTACTGGGGTGTTGGCTGTACATGAAAAGCACTTAGAGCACTATCTAGCACATGAAGGGCATTAAATAATCTCCATCTGCACTCTCATGTTCACAGTTCACAGTGACAGGTAAGCCTGTTGTAGCTCCTCTCTTGTGTTTGTGTGTCTTACATACTCAGCAAGACTGAATATAGACGCATGGGAGATTCAGATTTAGAGGCCAAAAGTATACATAGATTATGGCAACTCCAAACTGCAGAATGTCTTAAGGCCCTTGCCTCACTGCTGCACATACAGTAACTCCTTACGCCTATTTAGAAATTACCATCAAGTTCGTCTTTCTAGGACATAGATAAGGGACCAGAGTGAGCAAACAACAATGAAGCCCACTTGTTGCAATTCAGAGATGTCATTCATAGGCAAGGTCCTTAGGCCCTTACTGACAACCAGCTTATTTGACCCATAATTCTAACTAACTAGATCACCTACTTTTCAGGTCCATGGAAGATTGGAGCAACAAATTAAGAGACAAAGGGGTTACTACCATAGAAAAACTACAAAGATAAGACAGCATCCAAAGTATGGATGTCTGATGGCATCAAGAAAAGAATGAGTAGTAGCCTTCCCAGTTGCTCTTGAGTGTAGCTACTTTGTGGCCTGACACATCCCTCTATAACACCAGCTCCGTGTCATTTAGTGATGTGTTAATCATCTAGAAATCTATAAGGCAGCAGAGATTGTAAGAAACTGCTTTATGGAACCAATTTTTTTTTTTTTTTAAGTTCTGATATCCTTTACTGGAATAAACTCTGCATTCTATGAGAAAATTAAGACACTAATCTTTCTCAAATAGCTCCAGATGGTCCAAGTTTAACTATCCAAATTGTGATTAAAAACTAGTTGATGACTTTTACCAGGTAGGATCTTACCAGAACCTTTGGAGAAAGTGACATATAGTTAATACACAAATAGTTTGAATTTCAATATGTACTCCAAGTGCTTGCAAATTTTTTTTTTTATCACCTACATTAAACTCCCCTTACAACTTAGTTTATACTGCTTCTGTCATAACAAAGTCTCTTTTGGAAACAAGAACAGGAATAAACTTTAGTCTAGATGCCACTCAAACTCCCAATAATAAAATCCAAATCACTACTATTCCCCACTCATCTCTAAGTCTGTAAGTCATTATCCTTTTCCCTAGAACACACATAATAGAGACAGAATACAGATTTTAGTATGATGATGTTGGACAGCAAGAGCCAGTTTTTGAGACCTCATCAACTCTTTACGACCAAAGAGTCACAGTCTGATACCACTACATTCTGATGGCCTGAGTTTCAGCACCCTTAAACAGCAGTTCTGAGCCCCAGCTACATGTCAGAACCACCTGGGGAACTTAAGGCAGTTACTCAAGCCCCATCTTAGAAGTCAGATTTAATTAGTCCGGAGTGAAACCACGAAATTTTTCCCCCACGATTCTAAAACGATTTTAATATGTAACCATGGTAGAGAACCACCACATCAACACAGTCCTTTCTTAACAATAAAAGTCAAACCTAATGCATTTTAAATGCATGTTAAACCATTACCCTATTCTTCAAAAACCACCACTCCATCTTGTTACTTGTAAGTTACTAAACCATTAACTTGATGGGTGCAGTGGCACACACCTATAATCCCAGAGGCTTGGAAGGCTAAGGCAGGAGGATTGCCAGTTCAAAGCCAGCCTCAGCAAAAGTGAAGCACTAAGCAACTCAGTGAGACCCTGTCTCTAAATAAAATACAAAAGAGAGCTGGGGATGTAGTTCAGGGGTCAAGTGGCCCTGAGTTCAATTCCTGGTACCACCCCAAAATAAAAAAATTTTAAAATTTTAAATAAAAATAAACAAGTAGCTCAGATATCTCAAAATTTCAAAATAAAGATATATTCCTATTCAAGTGCGACTAGTAACTACTCTTAGGCAATCTTTACAGCTGATTAAACACTAGATGTTTAATAAGTTGTTTTAATACTAGTTCACACGTTCCCATTCTTGTGCCAGTTCTCAGCAGCCAGAGGCAACAGCAGATAATTCTTCATGGCCGGACATTATCTCAAAGTACTCCACTGTGTACAGAGTTATACCAAAGGAAACAAATGAGTGGCAGACAACAGCTACTGTGTACACGTAAAACACTCTGAATCTTTATGTGAAATTCTTTCAGGGAGATATGCATGGACTCATGTGGAAATGGTTCCTAATGTTAAGCATGAAATGTTCTAAGTAATTTGCTAAATCTGGAACAGAGTCAGGCAGCTGGGATTTTACAAAGGACAAGGCTGATCCACAGGTTGGCGTGCACGTGAGAGCTCTCCCAGGTCAGCACAGAGCCACCACACAGAGATCAGAGCAGGAGCCTGCTGACTCGAATTTCCTCCAAACTTCACCTTTGCTAGTTTTCAGTAAAGCCATCGGTGTCAACAGGCCTTTTCCAAGAATATGGGCACCAGGAAACATTTTTATATGCCAAGTATTTTCCTTTATCTAAAGGAATTCCAGTAAGCACGAACCCAGCCCTCACCTGCTTCCCCTCCCTGGTGTTGGTGATCATCCACACAGGCACACGACCCCACTAGGATTAGTTTCCACAAGAAGGCCGTAGCCTGTCCTCTCCTCAAGCATCGGAACACTGGAGATGACCTTACACGAACAGTGTCAAGTATCTGTCAAGCAGGCTCTCCCCCAAAAATGATAGCATGGTTTGGGTCCCTAATACAACTGCACCAAGTAGGATCCCTCAATATAAGGAGCAATTCTGGGCAACTCTGGAATGTCTGTTGGAGGGATATCATTGAGGACAATGGACATTCACCACTCAACATTTCCAATGGTGTGGGGGGATTTCTTAGTTTTATAACAAGATCTGCTCTCCTGTGTAGCCTGTTTGTTTCTTTCTTTAGAACACTCCATCACATAAGAATCATCTTTTTTCTTTGCTTAGTCTGCTAGAATGCTCTGAAATTTACAAGCAAGTTTCAGCCCTCTGCCAGCAACGGCTCTCCAACATTCTTGTACACTCACCTCACCGTGATTTTTCTTTTCTCCTTAACCTGTAACCTTCCTTTTGCTTCAATTAACCGGATTTATTAAGTTCATTCTCTAAGCACAATTAGAAATTTCCCCTGGAATCTACAGGATGGAATTCAACCTGCCCATGTTAGATGAAATTATTGTACATAATCAATTTGTGATATTGGCTGAATAGATGGGCAGTAATTTCCTCCTCCACTTCTATCTATTGACAAGGACCCTTACAGCCAACTTAAAAGGAGAGAGAGAAGCACAGATGGCAGTGTGCCGAGAGGAACAGAAGCACATTTCACATATCAGTCCAAACTTGCAGCAAATCCGAAAGAGCATGGTAGGAACTCACTGTCACTGTGGGGACAAAGAGCAAGACCCCAGAGTTACATAGTGTAAGTGGGAAAAACCAACAAAATCATAGTTTATATCTTCCTATTTCAGATATTTAAATAGGGAAGTTCTGAACTTACTACACAATGATTTTTTTCTTTAATTATTCTAAAACAGTAATAGTGATGATGATAAATGGTGAGGAGAGAAAATAAATGACCATCATTAATATAGCTCACAGATGCCAAATTGTACATACTGAGTTTAATTATTTGCAGCCATTGATCTAAAAATTCTCTCTCATGAACAACCTCTCTATCTACAATATCCAAATCCAAGTCACAGATGGCATCTATCCTGGTGAGGACTTGTTCTCAGATTCAGCTTCCTTGACCTGTCTGCAGCACAGCACATGGTTCGACACCCCAATTTCTTCCCCAAAATACCATCTCTACTTGGCTTCAGAGACATCACCAATTTTCCTCTTCAATCTCCCGTCTTTGGCCACTTAATCTAGCCTTTTTTACAAGTTACTTCCCATCTCCCCAACTTGTAAACTCTAAAGTGCCCCAGGCGCCAGATCTCTTTTGTCTATGTTAAACTATTCTTGGCGATTTTACCTACCTACGAAGAGTCCCTGAATGTGTCTCTCCGGCCTGGGCGTATTGCTGAGCTTCAAGTTGTTACAATTAAATACCTGAGGCAATTATCTTATAAAGAAAAGGCTCGTCTTATGGTTCTGGAGTTTCCAGTCCAAGATCCAGTGGCCCCGCTGCTTTAGGCCTGTGACAAGCAGCACACATGGCAGGATTATGTGGCTGAATAAAACTGCTCACTTCAAAACCAGGAAGCATAAGAGACAAAGGAAGAGGCTGGGGTCCCCTTAATCTCTTTGAGGGCATGTCCTCCTCAGTGGTGTAAGGACTTTCCACTACATCAAGGGTGAAACCTTGCACCCTCTGACCAATCTCCTCCAACCCCTATTCCTGGATAACCACCATCAATTCTCTGCTCCCAAGGACTATTTTAGATTTCATTATACATGAGACCATGCAGTTGTTCTCTTTCTGGGTCTCACTTTACGTAGTAAAATGTCCTCCAGTCCCACCCATGTTGTCATAAATAGCAGAACTTCCTTCTTGAAGGCCAAATACAGTAATATTCCACCATCCACATATACATTTTCTTTTTTATTTATTCTAATTAGTTGTAAATGACAGTAGAATGCATTTATACATTTTGATAAATCATTCAAAAATGGATTGTAATCTCTCATTTTTCTGATTGTACATATTGTAGGATCACATCAGTCATGCAGTCATACATGTACATGAGGTAATAATGTCTGTTTCACTCCATTATTCCCTCCCCCGTCCCCTCCCTTCACTTCCCTCCACCTAATATAAAGTAACTCTATTCTTCCCTATCCCTGCCCCTTATTGTGAATTAGCATCTGCATATCAGAGAAAACATTTGGCCTTTGATTTTTTGGGTTTGGCTTACTTCACTTAGCATGATGTTCTCTAACTCCATCCATTTACCAACAAATGCCGTGATTTCACTCTTCTTTAAAGCTGAGCGATATTCCATCACGTGTATGTGTGTGTGCACGTATTTACATTTTCTTTATCCATTCACCCACTGCGACACAGATTGCTTCCCTGTCTTCGCTACTGTGAATAATGCTGCAATGAACACAGGAGCCTCTCTTCACAACTGATTTCAGCTCCTCTGGAGATATATGTGCGCGCGCACACACACACACACACACACACACACACACACACACACACACACACACACACCCAGAAACAGGACTGCTAGGCCATTCAGTAGGTCTTTTCATGACTGTAACAGCCATCCTGTTTTCCATGATGACAGCACTAACTTGCATTCGCATCAGGAGTGCCCAAGGGTCCTGTCTCCTCCACATCTTTGTCAACACTTCTCTTTCGTAACTTTGCAGTTTTGATTTGGATTTTCCTAACAGAGGTGCTGAGTACATTTTCATATACCTGTTAGCCATCTGAATTACTTCCCCTGAGAAGTGGCCCATGAGGTCCTTTGCCCATCTTCTAATGGGGTTATCAGTATTTTCGGTATTGAGTTGTATTCATTCCTTCTATGTTTCAAATGTTAATATTTTATCAGATATCTAGTTTGCAAATCTTTCCACCATCTATTTCGTCCTCCACAAGGGTTTCAGCCTTGCCATGGGGTGACAGGCCAGCATTCAGAGTGTGGCTATGAAAATAATACTGTATTCATAAATGGCACTTATGTTTGAAAATATCCTTTCACTCACTCAACTGCCACAAACACTCATACCCTAGAAGGAAAGAGGCAATTTTATTGTTTTTCCCCATTGTATAGAATGGATGCCTTTATATTTTTCCCAACCTAAATTTCATAATTCAACATGTGATTTTGCTGAGGATATAAGACACCTACATACATGAAGGAAAGGAGCCACATTAGGACTACCCTGCCTCCACCTTCAGTCCAGCCCCATTACTGCCCCTCTATAAATACTAGAGTCCCAACCCAAGGAGGGGCTTCTCATCTTGAGATAGTTCATTCTCCCTTGAATGTGTATCTACTACCTAAATTAATTTCTGTATGAGGAGGAAAAGGAAGAGCTAGTGTTAGTTCTTCAAATGCATAATTCTTTCAAGATTATGACTTGTAGCTGCCAGATATCAGCTTGCACACCTCCCTAGGTTTAAAGGCATGTTTGGTAATCACTGGATATCAGAATTTCTCTGGATAACTTTATGTATCAAAAAGCATTCACTCTCAACAAATATGAAAAATGTTCAACATCTTTAGCAATTAGAGAAATGCAAATAAAACTACTCTAAGATTTCAACTCACCACAGTCAGAATGGCAATTATCAAGAATACAAACAACAAAAAATGTTGTCAAGGATGTAGGGGAAAAGGTACACTCATACATTGCTGGTGAGAATGTAGATTGGTGCAACCACTTTAGAAAGCAGTATGGAGATTCCTCAGAAAACTTGGAATGGAACCACCATTTGGCCCAGTTATCCCACTCCTCTGTTTATACCCATTGATCTAAAAATTTTAGATCAGCATATTACAGTGATGCAGCCATATCAATGTTTATAGCAGCACAACTCACGTTAGCTAAACTATGGAATCAACCTAGGTGTCCTTCACAGACAAATGGATAAAAAAAACTTATGATATATACACACACACACACACACACACACACACACAATGGAATATTACTCAGTCTTAAAGAAGAATGAAATTATGGTATTTGCTGGTAAATGGATGGAGCTGGAGAATATCGTGCTAGGTGAAATAAGACAATCCCCAAAATCTAAAGGCCAAATGTTTTCTCTCATATGCAGATGCTAATTCACAATGTGGGGTGGGGGTGGCTAGGGATGAATAGTTACTTTAGATTAGGTAGCGGGAAGTGAAAGGAGGGAAGGTGGTCTGGAGGTAGAAAGGACAGCAGAATGAATCAAACATCATTACCCTGTGTATACATATAGCTATATGACTGGTGAGATTCTACAACCCACCTGTTGTACAACCAAAAGAATGAGAAATTATACTGCATTATATACGATGTATGAAAATGCATTCTACTGCCATGTATAACTAACTAAAACAATTTAAAAATATATGGCATCTTCACCTGCTCCACGAGGGTTCAGGACTCTCAGGGACCCAACAGTGGCACAA
Organism: Sciurus vulgaris; assembly: GCF_902686455.1. NCBI lineage: Eukaryota > Metazoa > Chordata > Mammalia > Rodentia > Sciuridae > Sciurus > Sciurus vulgaris. The sequence goes on from NC_136466.1 coordinate 117,099,671, forward strand.
GACCCATAACTTACCAACAGACTGCACACTATGAGCAAACCCCAGCGCGGACAGTCATACTCTGCAGATTTATCACGTGGGCACTTACAGCCACCAAGGCACAAACAGATCTGGGAGGTGACATACCTCGCTTAGCCTGGTACCTCAGTCTGTGTACTTCACTGGCCTGGGATCTGGTGCAATGAGATTGCTGACTGAACTCCTCCTCTTCCCATTTAGCAGAGAGTCCTCTAGCCCTCCAGTTTAACTGGTCAAAGTCTTTGGAATTATCTTGGACTCTTCCAGTTCTCATATGCCATTTCCACTTGGCAAACAAATCTTGTTTTGTTTATGCTCAATACACATCAGGAACTTGGTTCCTCTACCACCTATTAACCTGGGCCAAGCACTCTCACCTGATTACTGCAATCACTTCCTGATTAGTTCTCTCTGCTCCCGCTCCTCAGGTCTATCACCTATACAGAAGCCAGTGAACCTGTTAAAAATTAGATCATATCATTCTTCTACTCAAACCTTCCAAAAACTACCCAACTTAATTATTGATATACTTTTTCCTTTTTAAGGGGGAGGTGACTCAGAAAGACCTGCAAAGTGACATAATGAAACCTTCCCCCTTCAGCCTCTGCCTCTGATCTCATCTCCTACTACCCTCCCCCACACTCCTGCTGCTCAAACACCCTGGTCTGCTTGCCTGCCTTAAATTCTCCAGCTGTGATCCACCTCAGAGCCTTTGCACGGCTCTTCCCTCTCTCTGGTTCATCCTTGCCCCCAGACATATATACAGCCAAATAAATCTTCTTGCTCAGATAATTTACATAAGCCAACTTCTTGGCAAGGCCCTCCCTGACCATGCAGTGCAAACTGCAGCATCCCTTTCCCCACACCCAACGCTCCATATTCCCTTCACTTCTCCTTTCTCTTTAGGGTAGAAATTACTATCTAACCCCAGGGTTTGAAACCGCAGAGTGTGGTCTAAATCTAGCCCAGCACTTGATCTTGTAAATAAAGTTTTGTTGACACTCAGCTACGCCTATTCCTGTGCATACTGTCTAGGGCTGCTTTTACACCAAAATGGCAGAACTGAGTAGTTGCAACAAAGACCATCTGGCCCATAAACTCCACTGAAGACAAAGGAAGAACAAAGAAATTTACTATCTGGTCTTTTATAGAAAAGGTTTAACTCCTGCACTAACTCATTGTGTAACATAGTATCTGTCTTCTCTACATACAAGTTCCCATGGAATCAGGGACTTTGTTTTGTTGTTGTTTTCACTACTATATATTCAGTGTCTGTTACATACTAGATGCTCAATAAATATTTGTGGAGTAGATGGAGGAATGAATGAAAAAGCAAGTTGGTATTGTTGAACAGGAAGGGCTAGGACATGCTACTGATTATATAGTTGGTAGAAAAATTTTACTCACCTACAGAAGAGCTCTGGGTTTTCCTGCATGCCCTGGTTCCTAGACATACAGCTCAGTCATTTTCTCACTTCTCATATAATAATAGCACAGTTTAAGACAAAGGAAGAACAGGGAAAATTCTGGAATCTCACTGTAATGTCACCACGCTGAGGCACATGCCATTTAAGTTGCCTTACAGTACAGTATTGGGCATATTAAGATAACCATTCCCTTTTATGTCAGGTTCTCAGAATCAAATTCCCTCCAAAAGGAAGGAGGTCCACACTGATCTCCGACTTCATTTTCCTTAAGCAATTCTGAACCCTCAGAGCAAAAAATTAAGATGGTCACCCTCAACTCCTCCTTTATCTCTCTCTTCGATTTATTAACAAGACACTGCTGCTGGTGCCCAGAGAATTCTGGGGGGGAAAAAACAACAATCTATTTAGAAACAATTCTGACTTAACTGCTATGTCATTTCCCATACATGTCTCCCTTCCTCTGAATTAGGGGAGACATTTGCATTAAAACAGAATCTCTCTTACTTAGAATGCACCTGCTCAAGCAGATTAAGCCCCAACCTAAGTCATAATCTTCCACTTCTGAAATCACTACTGCTCTAACAAAATGAGTTATCACGCCTGGTGAGACCCAAGGAAAAAAAAGACAGGACCAGTAAAAACAGAATTCCCTTCACATGAGGGTGGAGCGCTCAGGGGCAGGAATAAAAGATGTAAGAAACAAGTATAGCAAATATTTTCCTATCAAATGTATAGAGAGATTAAGTTATGATTCACAGAAAATTAACACACCATGCAGGAGACCAGCGCTCGCAGGGACACATCCTTCTCTGCTATTAGAAGGCTATGCAAAAGGCCATGCTTTGTTGTTTTTTAAAGGCCATCAGTCAGGGTTGATTGCCATAACAGCGCTATTACAGATGATCTGCCCATTCTAATTTCACACGATGATAACTTCTTTATTCATAATAATAAAAGGCAAGTGCTATATAACTTTGTTCAGAATCCAACATGGTACTGGACTTTTACAATGTGTTAATTTATAAGCCTAATTCCATATGGTTCTAATGTGGAAGAAAAGTAGTATTGCAGAGTTCTACATATTTTCCCCACTCACAAATACATATGCACAATATATATAATGGTTTTGTTATAAAAGTGCTAGAAAGGATGAGCATACACCTTCTATTATATTAAGGTTTCATCTCATGTAATCAAGGATAATGAGATATGATGTGCCCTACAGAATAGTTTGGTAATGGTTCACCATGATTACAGGGTAACAGTCATTTTTTAAAACTATCCCCCTTGCTCACTCTAATGGAAGGAGGGAGAAAAAAGAAAAAAAGAAAAAAAACCTACATCTTTCACTTAATTTAAGACCTATATTTGAAATACTAAAATTCTGGTATAATAGAAAAGGCTATCTCATACTTTTTTTTTCTTTTCAGGACACAAGGATTTATACAATGTGGCTAAGAATTTATGATCTGTTGTTCCTAACAAAAGGTGACCTTGCTAAAAGATATTTATTGTGGAAAAAAAATAGATCCACTAAATAATTTTTTTTCTTTCCAGACATACAAGTAAGCAAAACATCATCATGGTAATAAAATAGGTGTGCTGAGTAGGTATCTAGTAAAACATATACAAGGTTAATGAAATTTAAAATATTCCCCAGAATGGAGTCTTCTGAGAATATGCATAGAAATATCTTAGTCACACTGAACCACTGGGGGGAAAATTAGTTTATTTCATTCCCCTCAGCAAACCTACTTTGGCATATACATGAGCCTCCTGTATAGATTCACGAGCGCACATCTGGATCCCAGTGTATGAGGAGAATGATATATCCATTAGGAGAACAGGGTATAAGCAGCTCAACAAAATTCTACAGGATCCTGCAGGCATTGATATTACTACATGAATTTTTATGAGTTTTCAGGGAGGAAAAACATTCCTAATGCAAGGGTGATAAGACGCGACGGCTCCGAGTAAGTGGAATACACACACCCTGGAGCTGCCACTCGCCATGTCCCTGCTCTGAGGGTGGCACAGGCATAATTCAAAACCCAACAAGCCCCTGCTGTGTGTAGGTCTGGAAGGCTCAGGATCAGGAACCCCATCAAGTCCCAGATGCAAAACCCCCTCCTGCAGATACTTCCAGAAAAGCCACTCTTACCTGTTGGCTGTACTTCCACATGAGGAAGGACACACTAACAAAGGATCACCAAACATAGCGGGGAGTGTGTTCTCCTCCTAACCTGCGAACTTCTACCCACGAATCCTACTATCCCCATCCTTCTCCATAAGGGGTGTAGCCCTGCCTTGGAATTGCCAGACCAGCATTTAAAACATTGCTATGAAAAGAAAACTGTATTTATAAATGGCGCTTCTGGAGGAAAACATCCTTTTGCTGACTTACCACAGAAAGATGCCAACGCCCTGGAAAGGGAGAGAGGTAGTCTTCCCACTGGTTTCCTTTCTCCTGGCATCGCCAAATACACATCAGTTCCGCAAAATTAAGTTTTAAAAATTCCCCCTTTTATAAAATGAGAACTGGCAATTCTCAGGCTACTAAAGGGAATGAAATGCACAATATTCCTAATGGGAATGATGCCTTTTAATAGCTGCCTCTCTATCTGAGGATCCACTCAAAAATGATCAGGGCAAACATCGAAAGTTGCATCTTATTAATCTGAGGCCCTTTAAAGCAGCATGCCTGTTGCCCTGTAACACAGAGAAAATTGTTCAGTTCCGTAATGAGACATCAACACTCCTTCAGATTTAGGTTGGGGTGTGGACATAAACTCATAAGGAAGTATGCTTTCAAACACACACACACACACACACACAACTTGGAGTCTCGTACAAGTTACCAAAAAAGTATTCATGAACACGCATGTGTCCGAAATCCTTTGCTTCACTCAGGGAAGAGGTCACAGAACTTTGCCTGCTGAAGATCAGAGGAGATCAGAATGCGGCAGTCAGACACTGTGAAGGCAAACAGATGGGTTCGAATCCCATTGTCACTAACAGCAAGATCCAGTACCAAGGACTTGAGGTCTCTGGAATCCCTGCTTCCTCAGAGATTCCTTGGGAAATGGGGCTCCTCCCTCCACCTCACAGACCTGCCTGAGGATGAAAAGGACACGAGTGAACACCCACCACAGCGCCTACTCATAACAGGACCTGGTAAACGGCACTGGGCAGAGAACGTGATCTGTCTCCATAAGCCAGCGGGAGGGAGGCCAAGGCCTCTGACACCCTGGCACCTCACAGAACCACCTGGCAGGACTTTAATGGAGGCAAGTGCAACAGGGTCTCCCAGTCAAACCTGAATTGGTACTTGCTGTCCAAGAGCCATAGGTAATGCAAATATAATCAAAAAGGACACCAAAAATACTGCCACAGCACCTAGTTCACTACTCAAGTCCAGCTGCCAAGAACACAGGCTAAATTTTTGGCTTATCATGGTCCTGGCTCTCCTAAGCATCCTCTATCTCTATTTGCTTCAGTGTTTTATTTTGTAAATGGTCGTTGGCCTTTCTACAGCAGTAGAGTCATTGGCTCCTTCCAGGCAGTACCGTGGGGAAAGGCAGGATTGGAGCAAGAGGGTAAACAGGCGCAGAGGAGAAACAGAAAAAACCAAAGCTACTTAAGCCAGCTATCCATTTTGTGTGGAAGACTATTCCTAAGCTTTCAGGCTTAAAGCAACCACTGCTTTATCTTACTTCACAATTTTATGAGTCAGGAATTCAGGCAGGGTTCAGTAATTGTGTTCCACATAGTTTTTAAACATTTTTTAAAGTAACTATCAATGAACTGCTAAATCTACTCATGAACAAGTTTCAAAAAATAGCCCTTCTCTACTTTAATTAAGCCACAATAGTAAAGAGCACTGGTTTTGAAATCATGCAAACCATGAGCAAGTTATGTAGTCTCTGTGAACTTCACTTTCTGGGTTAGTCAGCTTTCTAGCACTGTGACAAAACACCTGAGAAAAACAACTTAAAGGAGGAAAGATTTATTTTAGCTCATGGCTTCAGTCAGTCCATGGTCAGCTGGATCCATTGCTTTGGGCCTAAGGTGAGGTAGTTCTTCACGGCAGCAGAGCATGTGGTAGAGGGGCTCACTCATCTCATGCAGGCCAGCAAGGTGTAGGGTCCTTCAGAACATGCCCCCAGTGACCTCCTTCCCAAAACCAGTTCACACCACCTCCCACTAGTCCATGCAATTATGAACCCATCAATGTATTAACCTATTCATGAGCTCAGACCTTCATGGTCCAATCAATTCTCCAAAGCCCCGCCTCTGGGCATTGCTTCACTAGAGACCAAGTTTTCAACACATGAGATTTTGGGGATATTCCAGATCCAAACCATAACACATTTTCTAAGTAGAAAACAACCCCCACCTTTCTTGCAAGATTAAGGATAGACACAAATGTGAGAATATATGGAAAGTATGTGTGCAGTGCCTAACATAAAAGAGGCCTTCAGTAAGGCCTGTGCTAAGATACATGATCAACGCTTTCAGAAGCAAAATAGCCAGAGATCCACTTCTAATTAACAGCACCAGAAAAACCAAATATTTCAATGAGATGCTACTCCTGGTGGTATTTGAATATAATATGAGTGTCATACTCAACTTTGATGTCTCCCTATGACTTTTAGGGGAAGAAATCTAGTCAATTAAGTCATTAACGACAGATTCATTGTTCTCCATTCAGTCCAAATGTTGATGTTCAAGGTGTCTAGTTTTAAGGCTGAGCCAACTTTAACAAACAAAAAAAAGTTGGCTAAAAAATCTTTTTTCCCTAGCTTTATATGTTTTTATAGCATATTATTACACAGATAATTGAGCACTACAATTCAGCAACCAACTATGGAGAAGAGCTGCCAGCAAGCAATGCTGTCAAGGAAATTAATTAGTAAAGGGAAAGAAGGGGCAGCACTTAACAACCATTTACATAAGGTAGTTTTAGTCTTGCCCAGAATTTGCTTTTGCAAACAATTTTAACAGTGTGTGTGTGTGTGTGTGTGTGTGTGTGTGTGTGTGTGTGTGTTCAGAGGATGGAGTGCACAGTGCTCATACCCACTCCCAAGTTGCTCCTTCACACAGAGGCCCCAACTCATGGGGAAATTGGAGAAGGTAAGACCTTGGCTTCCTGGGGGCCTTACAGAACCCAAAAGAAAAGTTCCTTACCTTCAATGGGTTCCACACTTGGGCTTCACCCTCTCAATCTGCACGTTCAGGAGGCAACACAGGAACAGAGTCAACGGCTTTGAGACATCTGTCTGCCCTAGACGTACAACCAGCATGAACCAGCCTCATTCTAGATAGTCCTAATGGGTAATCACTGGCCAGCCAGAGGGCTAGACCTCTAGAAACCGAATCCTACATGTAACTTGACCATTAGCGAAGTTCAGTTAAACAATTTAACCATCTCTCCTTTGCTTGTCCATTGTTCACCTTCTCATGGGGGAACATGAGAAATTCCTGCATGGTGCATGGCACCTGTCCATGATCCAGGAGGTAAAGTGAGAGGGACTCTAGCCTGGCCATCTTGCATCAGCCTCTCAGCAGCCAGCATTCTTTCAGACCCACCACTTCCCTTGGGCTGCAAAGTTTCCTCCGTGCACTTACTTATTTAACAGATTTATTGCACACAGGGAGGCAGCTGCTGTGGCTATGGAGATGAATAAGACGAGGGCTCTGCTCCCACGTAGCTCATAGCTCGACATCTGCCGAGGGGAGAAGACATCACAATCTGGTGAGGTAAGTGCTTTAGTATACCCATGGATGATGCCTGATGCAAGAGGCCACAGCCTCTGTGGGGGCACACAAAGGGAATAAATGGAAGGAAGCACGAACTTTAAGACAAGAGAAGCTGAGGTCTCAGAGCCTTTTTCAAATCTGCCTCCATTTCAATACTTTAACTTTCTACAAAATTGCACAGAGGAGCAGGACTAAGATTTTGAGTCTATGGGGCTATAGTGTCTCATCTAGGCATTCTGGGGAATCCAAGTTCTGATCCCGGGTATAGCAAGTGAAACCGTAAAACTTAAAATTTCAAGTCACAAAGTCAGGTGTACAAAAATATCACCCTTAAGACCAAATTAATTCTCGTCCCACGGCCCATGATAGGAAACTGATCCCTCAGAGTGATTAGGGACGTCACACAATAGGAAGGGCCTCAGGCCTGCAATGCTTACTGGATTACTCTGCAATCCAGCAGGTCTCTGTGCTTCTACACCTGTGCATAGCACCAGAATCTCTGCTGCAGCAGGAAACCCAGGGGACCAAAGTCCAGCCTTCCTAGACCCACCAAGGGGCCAGTGTCCTCCTCCCTTCCCTTGTACTTTCCACTAAGAGTTCAGTGTCCCAATTCCTGCACCCCAGGACCCACCTTGACCCCTCCCTGATCCAGAGAAATCTGTTTCCTGTCTCTCTTTACTCTCAAAAGGACACTACCTTCTACCCCAGGATGACCATCATTTCCTCTTCGGTAGGTTTAGACAGGCACTGAGAAAAGGCTCAACTTCAGACTGCTTCAGTTTTCTGCCAGGAAAACATCCCCAAGGCAAGGAGTTACAAAGGTTCCATTTCCTGCTGAAATACCAGAGAAAAGGAGAAGGGCAAGTCATAGATGTAATAGCTCAGGAAAGATCAGGCTGCCACATGTGCCCCCCAAAGCTGGGAAAACGATGCCCCGTCTTTCGCTGCAGATAAACACATCTCCACGAGAAGCACCCCACCAACAACCAACACAAGGGGGCTCCGGTGTACACCCTGAGTTCCCCCAGGCCTCTGTCCTAGCAGCCCCTTCATGCTGGATGTGTGGGAAGCACCATGCGTTTTTGGCACAGAAGAAAACCTTCTAGCTCAGACAATAGGAGGAAACCTGTTCTCTAAAGAATGGGAAAATTTGGGACCCTTTGAATTGGGGGTCTTGTGCAACAGACAACTTTTCACAAGATTTTTTTTTTTTTCAAAACTTAAATCTAAGATTGGAATCATACTACCCTCATCAAGAGCTGAAGAATTCTAGAGACCATAAATGCCCCTTTTAAGAAAGACCAATAAACTCCTTGACATCACATACCAGAAGACTAAAATCTTCTATCATTTCGTTTTTAGAAGTTTATCTACAAGTTCTACGTGGAGAGGGAGACTATTTAGTTTTCAAAGTTAAGATTAATAACATAGTTGTAGCTACAAATTACAAAAGTCCAGAGTACACACTGTGGTCACAATAAAAATAACTGGGACAGAGAATCTTTGAGGAAGTAGCAAAACTGGCGGCCCCTCACTGGGCCTCACAGACTGCTTTCTGAGTGATTTGTCCTGAGGGAAGGGTGAAGGATATGATGTGTAGGGTCAGGGAAGCCCACATTGGTGAAAAGCAAATTTGATTCTAAAAGCAGGACAGCCCTACCTCTGTTCCACCGGGGCTTTGACACGGGCATGGAACATCACAGCCTCCGAGTTACCCCTCACATTACACACTCATTCTCACCCGATGGCCTGGCTACCTTGCTCTGTAACTGTGTGGCTTTGGGAAGAAACCAGCCTGTTACTCATGGCCCCTGCACCAGTAAACCACAAGTGCATTTGTTCACTCTGAGGAAGGAATCCCTCCCCTCCCTCACCCATGCCTGCAGAACACTGAAGGAGACAGATGACGTCAAGAGAGCTTTTTAGAGATTAGGTTTATCCTCAGAAGGCTTGCTTCCCTTTCCACCTACAAACAGGGTGAACTAGCCACCCTGACAGGTCTGAGGCCTGGAGAAATTGCATTAGGGGGAAAAAAAAAATCACAGGAAGTCTGTGGGGCCTGGGAACTTCAAGCAAGTCCCCATGGCACAGAGGTCTCAGGAAGCTCTGGGGTCAGGGGCTGTCATGGCATGTCAAGACTTTACCAGAGTATGGATCCACTGTAATGGGGGCTGTGATTCCTGCCAAAGATTCAGAGGGTGAGCATTTCTCCTGGAAGAAGTTTTTCCAAGTATACTTTGAGAAGCAAGGGGAAAAAAAAAAAAAAAAAAAAAAAAAAAAAAAAAAAAAACAGAGATGGTGTTTGAAATTCCAACTGGGCCAAAAACATCATTCCTTTAAACTGGGCAAATTTCAAGTACTGAGTAACCAAAATATGTTACAAAGCAGGAGAAGAAAATACAATCCTAAAGGGATACTTCCAAAAAAGGGCTACCTGGTAAATTCTTACAACATCTTTTCTCCCTACACTCAGGCCCGCAACAAAACGAAATCAAAAAGTTCCTTAGGACGCTGACTAAAAAAGCATTAGTTTTAAATATTGCTTAATTACCTAGGGAAATATAAATCTTTAAAAAAAGAAACTCTTGATTAGAAAGTTATGAAGTCATAAATAAGCTGGTATTAGAGAAAAACACTACAACCCCATTAGCATATTTTATATCGGTAGTTTTAAATTACATAGGCACAGAAGTTACCCATAAACATAAGATGAAAACCAACTTGTCCATGACTACGCCTCCTAAATATTACTTTTATAGAGAAAAATAGACTTCCCTAAGACTGCATTTGTAGCAAACACATCTGGCAAGCTGAATAATTTAATGGTATAGCCTCCTTCTTTCTAAGGCTTAACATCTTCAAGACACTGCAGAGCTGGCCTCCAAAGCCGATCCTGTCAGGCTTATTTTTCTGTAGTTGTCCTCCCCATACTCACCTTCTTTGTCTCATGATTCACTTGTTGACTGTGCACAGTGCTTATTAGGGTCAAGTCACTCCATGTGCACTGCTTCCTAACCCATCTGTGGGTGGCCTTAGGCACCAAACACATCTCCCCACAACCCCATTTCCACCTATCAACTCCTCCAGCAGTGAGCAAACATCAAGAGTCAATAAATACTTCCTGAGTTGACAATGACAAAGTAAAGTCACATGAGTGGCTCTAGGCCCACTGCAAGAAGGTTCCAAGCAGCATAGCTCACCTGGGGTAAGGAGGTCTTCCCCAGAGCCTGTTAGGTGAAACACAGTGACAGGAACAACTTACATCTCTAGGACCCTCTCTGTATCCATCTAGGACTCTAATAATACTTCCTCCCTTCCTGCCCTCAAAAGTGCAAACCAACTGTCAAGGGGAAGAAAAAGGGGCCCTGCTAAAAAGAAACCTGAACCCAAGAGGTTGACAGACCCTAGACCACCAACCACCTCAGTAAAAAATAACACCAAAGATATGCCTCCTGCAAGTTTGTTTTAAAAAGAGCCCCACATAGAATCCCACTCGAATCAAGCCCTCATTGTCTAGGCTATTCTAAACAAGCAGCTGTTTGAAACCATTTCTAAACTTAAAGCTACCTCTTGAAATTCAAATTATCCTGCCCAAGACCCATGGATAATGCTTTAGGAGTCATTAACTCATATTACGAACTTAGAAACAAACTTAAGTTTTGAGGGGAATTCAAAGTTTTAAAAAAACTTAATCTTCATGACAATTTTGTTATATAGTCTGCTGCTTTCCATCCAAGCCTACAAAGAAAGTAGCAGTGATTAAATTTACATCCCTGTATGTCTTTAAGTGTCAAAATAAATTTCTAAAAATCATGGGTATTTGTATCTTAGCCATTCACAGGAGTGCCCATCTGATTATAGGTTTTCAGGAACACCAAGTGAGCACCCTGATGTTTCTCAGCAGAGCTTACATATATCACTATGAAGTCACTTGGTAAACCTGTGTTTATCATTTTAAAAAGTCTGTGTTTCACTTTTCTCTTAATTATCACAGAGGATCACTAGAGAGACACTGAGAAAGGCTCTGATAGAAATCATCCCCATTGGACTGGGAATATAGCTCAGTTGGTAGAGTGCTTGCCTTGGAAGCACAAGACCCTGGGTTCAATCCCCAGCATCGAAAAAAAAAAAAAAAAAAAAAAAAAAAGAAAAGAAAGAAATCATCCCCATTGCTAGAACGCAGAGATAAACTATTTTCATGGGGTCTTTGTCATCACTTTGAAAGAACAAATTGCACTAATTCCACAACCCAGTTTTAACTCTCTCAAGAGAGGACAGCAGAGATGGCAAGAAAAGAAATCAGCAGCTCTCATCAGAATATATATAAACATCCACTGGCTGGAGGGATTCAGCCATCCTTTGCAAACTCTGTGGATTTGGGTTCCAAACACAAAAACACACACTGAAGTGCAAGATCCCCAACTGAACAAGGACACATGGCCATTATTTAAAGTCTCATCTATAGGAGCTATCAATCCCATCATGAGTTAAACTTACAGAAGAAAAATCATGGGAGAATTTAATGTTTGTCAGTAGGGGTGGGAGACAGACCATATAAATTGTAACATTTATTGTACAATGAAATTTTTACACAAAGAAAAAAATGTTGGGACAAAAGGTCCTTAGTTTTAATTATTTCTATTAATGGAACTTGGTTTATTTAAAAAGACATGCTGATGAATTTTCTGAAGACCACCTTCTCCCTTCAATTTAGAACCTTCCCATTTAGGAGTGACCCAAAAAGTGGCAGGAGACATTTCATTTGGGGTTAAAATTATTTAATCCCCATATGTGGGTCAGTCTTGGTATTCATGAAGGTGGCCAAAAGACAAAGAGAGGTCATTGCCACCTCTCCAGGAGGCTTTCCAGAGTCACCACATGGCTGGGAGCGGAGGCTGAGCATGGGACTCCTTCTCCCAGCTCACCTACCTGTTCCCTAACTCGGAACACCTGAGAAGACAGGGCACTGCTCATGTAGGTGTGCAGATGCTGAGAATTATCTGTGCCTGGGTCAGCCACTCCCAGGTGCTGCTCTATCCCCCAGCACTACAGCAGCCAGACCTGCCCTCAGTGCCCCACGTGGAACTCACGTTAGAAATGAAAGCCACAGCAGCACCACACACCAAGAGGCACGAGCAGCTGGCAAAGCCGGACGGCCTGGGCACCCGTCCCTGCGCAGGCCCAGTTATTAGTCACTTGATCTCTCTGGAGAAAACAGAATACAAAGCAGCCTCTGACCTTTCAGATCCAGAATTCTACTGTCTTCACCATTTCCAGAACATTATCCCATCTCTGGGACTTTATCATCCCATTCTTGGGGTTAATTAGGCTTTTGTAGGCTGATCTGGAAATCGAATCACCACTTAAACCATATCTCCTTGGGACTGCATGCTCCAAGTTCCAAACAGCTGACTCTCAAATAAACTTATGAAACAACCCACTGATCACTTAAACCTGAGCCGCCAGCCTCTGATTTAAAAAAAAAAAAAGACGACAATGAAGAAGAAGGAGGAGAAGAAGGAGGAGGAGGAGGAGGAGGAGGAGGAGGAGGAGGAGGAGGAGGAGGAGGAGGAGGAGGAGGAGAAAGGAGCAGCACCTGGTAAAAGGCAATGTCTAACATTCTGATTTAACTTTGCAAACAAACTTTAGTCCACTTCAAGGGCCAGGCAAAGTTCCAAAGCAATACACCAGGGCTCTGGCTGCCTAGAAGGGGAGAGAACATACAAATCTTTTAAATAAAAGAATTTTTTTCCCCAATCAGAAGCTGTTGGCCTAGGACAAGGGAGTGACAAGCTTGTGATGGGTAGCTCAAGGAGAATTCGGGCAGCAATTCCATACCAGAGGCTTGAGCCAGGGATATGCAGAGAAAATTTAAGGGAGAAAGATACAATTCTACCAACAGAGACTCAAGAGCCAGCACCAAAAGCCATCCTTTGAAATTCCACCTGGAACAATAACTTCTAGTGTTAAAATGTAGTACTCTATTTTTTTTGATTTTTAAAAATTTGTTCTAATTAGTTATACATGACAGTAGAATGCATTTTGACACATTGTACATAAATGGAGTAGAATTTCTCATTCATCTGATTGTACATGTAGGGATACACAGGTCTTGTTATCATATATGCACATAGGTTAATAAAGTCCAATTCATTCTATTATCATTCTACCCCTTCCCCTCCACTCCCTTCACTTCCCTCTGTATCCAAAATACCTCTATTCTCCCTACTCCTTATTGTGAATTAGCATCCGCATATCAGAGAAAACATTTAGCCTTTGGTTTTTTTTGGGACTGGCTTATTTCACTTAGCATGATATTCTCCAGTTCCATCCATTTACCAGCAAATGCATTGATTTCACTCTTCTTTAAAGCTAAGTAATATTACATTGTGTATATATACCAGTTTCTTTATTCATCTGTTCAAGGGCACCTAGATTGGTTCCATAGTTTAGCTAAAGTTAGTTGAGCCGCTATAAACATTGGTATGGCTGCTGATTTTATGTCCTTTGGGTATAAACCAGGAGTGGGATAGCTAGGTTAAATCGTAGTTCCATTCCAAGTTTTCAGAGGAATCTCCATACTGCTTTCTATAGTGTTTGCACCAACCCCACCAGCAACGTATAAATTGTAGTAATCTATTTTAAAGATGACTCAAAAGACAGCCACAACATGTCATTGTCTAAGGGACAGTCCTAGCTCAGACTATGAGGATTCCCCAATAAGTAAAGGCCCTAAAGTTACCCTACATTGAATTGGGAACTCGTGTTCTATACCCACTCTCCACTGCTGGCCAACTCATCTCTACAAGTAGACTTATTCTAAAACTGAAGCTTCAGCCTCTGAGGAACAACTGGAAGAAGCTCAGTGTTTCCATAAGCACGCAGAAGTCTGAGGACTCACAGGGTGAGACATACAACAGGAAGTCCAGCTTCAACAGACAGTATTGAGCTTCCTCTCTGGACTCAAATTCCTTTGCAGAGATTGGGAGGTAAGAGACAAAATCCTCCCATTTATTAGGAAGGATTGACAGAAACACACTAAATAATTGTAAAAGCTGAAAAAAGTGGAATAAGGTAACCCTATTTTTTCTGACTATTTAAATCAGTATTACCTGAAAGGAAGACTCTATGATTACATGTCCTATGAGAATCCCCATTAAGAATAAGAGTTCAAGCTGGGCACAGTGGTGCACACCTGCAATCCCAGGAATTCAGGAGCCTGAGGCAGGAGGATTGCAAGTTCAAAGCTAGCCCAGCAACGTAGCAAGGTCCTGGCTAACTTAGTGAGACCCTGTTTCAAAATAAAAATAAGAAGGGCTGGGGATGTAGCTCAAAGGTTAAGCACCCCTGGGTTCAATCCCTAGTACCAAAATAATAATAATAATAATAATAATAATAATAATAATAATAATGATAATTGTTCAGATCTGTCTCTCACAAAAAAAATAAGTATATGAGGTGATGGATGCTTAATTAGTTTGAGTTAATCATGTCACCATCATGTATATGTGTATCAGAACACCATGTTGTGCACTACAAATACACACAAATGTTATTTCTGTTATACATAAAGCAGAGGAAGGGAAGAGTACATGCCTATCCACAAATCAGAAAACACGTGTTTGTCAATAGGAAAATGTCACTGAACTATTCTGCAACAAATTACACACTGATAAAAACTTTACAATTTAAATTAATATTTTCATAGTAAAAAAATAAAAAATAGGAGCTGAAGCTTAAATGGACTCTGATTTCATCACAGACGAGTTTCAGGGAGGCCAATTGCCTCCCTAGAAGTCAAGCCCTCCTAAGAAAAAAATCGGGATTCCCGAGACCCCTTCCACTTACAGTGCATTATCCTGTGAACTAGTGAGCAGCCTAGGATCACAGTTAAAACTGTAAAGCAAACTCATTATTTCAGTAGAAATTAAAAGGATTCCCTTAAACATGTGGCCCCAAATACCTTACAAAGAGAACTTTTAATGAATCACCAAAAATATCCTAGCAGGATAGTTTCTCAAAGCCAACAAGAAAATTTGAATTGGTTTATAGCTAAATTCCTTTATCTATAGAAACCTTCAGTCCATTAACAGTTGACCTACAACCCAGAAATACAGCCTTAAATCTTAGCTCTAACTTTAACAAAAATCCTTGAAACAGACAATCAATCTAAACTCTTGGGTCAAGTGCACAGGGTCCATTTCATCAGCACCAGCATTCATTCAGCATTCATTCATTGTGTACCAATCACACAAGGCTCTGCTGTGCTCCGGGACACAGAGACAACCATGAGGCTGGGGCCTCAGGGAATGCAGTTCCTCAAAAGGTGTCCTCAAACCTGCTCCTCTCCCACTATTCTCCTCTTCCTGTGTATGACATTAAGCAGGTCACTTAGCTACAACATGGTAGGATGGACTAATTTAACTACCAATTTAATTTCAAAAAGACTTGTGGGAAAATTAAATGAGTAAATGCATGTAAAACATTCAGAACGGTATCTTGACACACATTATGCCTCAACTGCAATCCTGTGCAGGCTATTATTATCATTATCCATTATATGCCATGCCCTCTCCCTGTTGAAGTGGTTTAAATTGATGTGACATTGTTCGTATCCTGCGCAGCTCACGATCTAGTGTGGGAGGGACAAACTCTTGCCTGTGCGACAAAAGAAAAGTGTAAAAAGAGGAATGAGAAAATAATTGAAATGTGAAAAAAGCTGTGCAAACACTACAAATATTAATAAATACAAGACCTAGCATAACACAGGAAGATAATGTGGTACAGCCCTCAGAAAACATCTGATTTTGCTATTTTCAACTTTCAAAGTTAACAAAAAAGAAATCAAGATATCTACTTTTAATAACAGCACACACAATTTTTATACTCACTTTCTACCTCTTCTCACACACTTTCACGTCTTCAATAGTTCTCAAGGATGATTGATACCAAGGGTGAGAGC
The DNA here is from genome assembly GCF_902686455.1 of Sciurus vulgaris. NCBI lineage: Eukaryota > Metazoa > Chordata > Mammalia > Rodentia > Sciuridae > Sciurus > Sciurus vulgaris. The sequence goes on from NC_136466.1 coordinate 117,115,838, forward strand.
CCTTAAGCACTACAAGATGTCCAATCATTTAAAAAAAAAAAAAAAAAAAAAAAAAAAAAGCTTGTTCAGCACAGAATAATAAGGCAGGAAAACACAACATGACATGCTAGAAAAAAAGGTAAGCAACCAGGGGAGAACAAAAAGAGCTTTCAAGTTAATCTTTAATGAAACATAAAATTCAGTAACCAAAAAATGATATTCTCCCAAACATTCTGTTGTACAAAGGTTTTACTGTAATGTTCTAGCTAACATGGTCTGTCATTTTTTTTTTTGTCATATTCTTTTTAAAATTCTGATGACCAAGCTATAGATAGGAAGGAGGAAAAAAGAAACAAGGAATAATTAGAACAAGGAGGGACAGGTTAACCTTATACACAGAAAATGATGATTCGGAAATAATTTTAGAAGACTATTAAACTGAGATTTCAGTGGATTTCAGAACTGCCATGTTACCACCCTACTGGCATAACTCTTCACAACCAGTCTCATTCCATAATTTTAAACTCTTGCCTTCAGCTGCTCACACATGAGTCAAGTTTCTCCAGGTAGAAATATTCTAAAGTTCCAAAGTGGAAATCTTGAGAAAAAGGACATGGATACTTTTATGAAGAAAAGCAAGAGTATTCAAAGTTGTAATTTCCATTTTATCTCCTGTCCTCTAAATAGAGAATCTGCATCATGTCTGGAACCCACCCATCCCTGAGGATTAAAGCTAGTCCTCCAAGGTCTTACTGGATTTTGAGGACTGTCCCCCTCTGCAGCAGAGGGAGCAGGCATCTCATTAGGATAACTTGGTCAGTGCCTGCTGAGCAAATAACCTAGGCTTTCCAAGGAAATAAGATGGTACATAAAATGAAGTTTACCAAGGTAATTTTTCAAACAGTAGATAAATAATTCAAAGTACCATAATGTAGACAAAGAGAAGGCTGTCCTGTCTTACTTGACAAGTAATTTTCCTCTCATTTGCTCTCATACTCAGCTTTTAAACTAAGCTTGCTCTGCCTTAACAAGGCACCTCCACTTACTAGTCTGAGAAGGGCCACAAGGCCAAGAAGGTGGGCCTCTCCTTGGCTTCTCCTGTTCTATAATCAATTCATTTGAGGAGTGTGAAGTTCTCCTCCAAAAAATAAAGACTTTAAGTGCTTCTTTCTCAAGAATCCGTGGCTGGGCTGACCTTTCCTCTGGAGCAGCTCTCGCCTCCTCTTCTTAGCTCTGTCTGACTAAGAATTCTCAGTGCTGCTCTCTTAAAACGAGAAGTCCGGGTGCAGGCTCACGTTATTTCAATTAAGCCACACCAGCTAACACTATGTGAGTGCAAAAGCAAATTTGTGAATTTGTGTTATGTGCGTAGGAGCTAGACATGCTTCTGTGGAACCAACCTATCCATAAAGAACCCAGTTGTGAAATTAACCGTTTAGCCTTTACACACAGAATGGATTTCATCACAACTGCATTCCATTTCAATAGTTTAATGTAATTTAACTAGGATTGCCCTGAGACATAATTTTAAATCTGCGGCTTTTGTGAATCTAAGTCTCCACAACAGTGTACAACTACTCAAGATTTTACACTCCAAGTCTAACCCTGTCTCACTTTCTTTCCCTATGACTGATGAGGTGCTGGGGTCCTTTCTGTGTTGCAGAAGGTGCATGTATCTCTGCATAAAGAAATGCCTGAAAAGACAACTATTAGGAGCAGAAGTCCATCTGAGATATGGTGGTATATCTTTAGACAAACACAGGAAGGTACAAAATCATCAGCTGGTAAGGAATGACCCACATAACTTCTCGGCTGATCAGAAAAGATGCTGACCAAGCGCTGAGGCAGAAGTCCAAAGACCAACATCTGATACGGGTTTGTTAGTATACACTCATCTACCCAAATGAAATTGGGTACACTTGGGAGCATCAGAAACACCACTAAATTACACAGTCAAGAACATTAAAATTAAAATTTCATTTTCCACATGATAGCTTATGAAATTAGTTAAGAAAAGAAGCCCAATTTGTGAGCATTTCCATCTTCCCTCCTACCCACCCACCTCTGCCCAATCCCCAGGACCATCAAAAAGTATTTGGGCTGAAAGGTTCAGTGGAAGTAAGTACCGTAATCAAAATTATATCGACTGTGTCTGAGAGGGGAATTGACAGGCTAGCAAAAGAGCACAGACCTAGGATTCATAAGCTGTTTCACAGACACGTGTCTGATTATGAATTCAAGTCATTAAATAAGCAGGAAATGCTTTACATTAGAAGTTGGGGAAGCCACCAGAAATTTCACACATGTTCTGTACACTCAAACATGACTTCAGTGCTGACCACAGTCCTTACCTATATTTTGCTTTTAGGGTGTGATTTTTGTCTCCTAACCCTGGAGGCTCAGGTGACTATTGGCCTGTCCTTTCCAGAAATTCTAGAATGCTGACAGCATGCAAATGAAGGAAGATAAACAAATGCCCAGAGCTGTGGGAGCAACAGTCTTCTGCTTAACCTTGTATTTTATGCTATGCTTCAGCTTAAAATAACATTAGCAGATAGGAAACCACAGACAAAATATGGGGCACATGAAGGAGAGCAAGGAGCTTTGAACTAAACGACATGAAGTTGTGTACATGTCAACCCAAACAAGCACAAGGTCATAACCCCAGTTTTTAGGAAGAGATGCAAATTGCAACTGCTGCACCGGCATTTGAGTTATATTAAAAGGCTCCTAAATTATCATATAATGAAGTGTTTATACTGTCCCAAACAGACAAAACAAATTTTTTGTTGGATATTTTGCATACCTGCATTCTTGAATTTTTGAAAGTTCCACTGAATTTCTACAGATTTCCCCTCTGAGAAGATGGAGTGGCCCCGGGAACACCTGCCTTGCCTCCTACTCCAATGCTTACACGAACCACAGTTCACTTCCAGATAACTACCTTATGTCCTTCTTTCCCCTTCTCAGCCCCTAAACCTTCACCTAGGAAGCTTACATGAAGTACAAGTTCATCTCACCAGTCTCACACGCAGGAGACATACTGTCTTCTCCCTAATTCCCTGGGAATTCTCAAGTCCACAGAGTTCTTTAGGACATTATTTAATAACTGATCACCAAGAGCAGTTCCACGAGCAAACGGAAAGGGCTGATGAATCATACACCATAAAGCTCTGCTGTCAGTACCTCATAAAAATGCTCTGTCCATGAAATTAAAAGTGATAACTACGTTACATATCTACCTACTCATGAATGAAAGGGCTTCCCAGGACTAGCAACAAAACCAGCTGTAGCACAATCGGTCCAGACAGGGACTGGCTATAGTAGTGACATTCTGCATAAACCAGCTTTCCATACCCAGTAATAATAGCAAGCCTCACTATGGAATGCTTACCATATACTAAGTATTGTGCTGGGGACCCTACAAAATGCATCTCTTTAATTCTAATAATGACCCTGCAATCAATACTGGCATGCCCATTTTACAGATAAGGAAACAGTCTCAGGGTTAATAACCTCATCCAAGTCATTCAGTCTATGAATGGCTGAATCAGGATCAGAAGTTCATAACTTTAGGTACTACAGACCCTGATTCCAAACTGGGAGGCACTGGCTGCTGGCCCTGAAGAAATGAAGGAAAGAAACACCAGCTATTTCTCAGCAGCTCCATAGACAGGGCATCCTTCATCTAAAAACAATCATCTCTTCTAAAACGTGTGCAGGCATGCACATAGCCTACCCTACCAAGTATTCTCCAAGGTCAGTCCACAGGCTTGTGGATGCTTCTCTTTGTGAGACCAGGTCTACAAGCACTCTTTCATCTGTGCACCCCTCCTCATGGGGTTCAACCTGAAAACAAGAAACTGAATTCACACACTGTGTGCACCTAGTCTGAGTAGATGGACAGCCTTTGTCACCTGCTATTTGACATTTCCTGGAATGCCTCAGACCAGAGGTAGAAGGGGTAAAAGCCACCCTTTCCCTCTTGAAGAAAATTCAGACTCTGGTAGTACCTATTAGCCCAGGAACACCAGACTTCCTGTCAACACAAGCATAACCTTCAGGCCATGTTACCTATTGTGCAGCTGGGGTAAAGGGGACCCCACAATTTACTATGGAAATGAGCACATGCAAGGCCCTCTTCTCTCTGCTCATATCAATTAACTTTTCTCCTTTGAGAAAATACTAGGCTTAAGATGATATCACACTGAGAAGTAGCATTAATATTCACACTAAGATGTTTTCTGGAATAGATCTAACTTCTTTTCCTATTACAGTTTTTATGTATTGGCCTGGAGTACCTAATGTACCAGGAATGATCCTCCCCCATCTCATCTACTTTCTATTTACTACAATGGCATCTTCTCAGGTTATCAATTGCAACTCTGTAACATTTAAACAGAGGATCTGAGTGATCCCCAACAAGTGGATCTCATGCTGCTTGGTCTCCCCAAAAGATGAATCTGATGGTATTACTTCCTTGCTTCCAGTGCTCTCAGAATGAAGTCCAAAGGGCTCTCTGTAAGGCCCAGCTGCAACGTCCCTCCGGAACATCTACCAGTGTCCTGTCCCCATCCTCCAATCCTCCATACCAAGCTAGCCAGCTTCCTCTTAAAGCACAGCTCCACCCTATGCTCTTCAACTTCAGGACCTCCTGGGACCTGCCTCCTCACTCCCTTTCCTCATCCCTTAGGTCTCAGCTCAAATATCACTTCTCCAGCTGAGGCTGTCCTTGCCCGGAGCACTCCTCACCAGCTCACCTGGTGCAATCCAACACTCCCTCACAGAAGGCTCTCCTGGCTGCCACCTTTAAAACCAATTAGTTAATAAACATGTGTTTAGTTATTAGCTCCTCCTCTAGTCGAGAAGCTCCCTGAGGACAAAACCATCTCTGCTCTCAGGATGATGCCTGGGAGCTGGACTCAATACACACTGGTAGACTGACAGCTTTTCTCATGGCTCTTACTGAAGTAGTGAGTCAAAAAGTAGACTAAATAAATATGCCAAGATTTATGCACCTCTCTTTTCAAATGGTGTAGCTGTTACGATTAATACAATATAAATTAAATGAAAGGGTTGGCTGCATTCATGGTAACTTTTTGCTATTTACCCTCTTCACCAATGAAAACCAGAAACTCATCCACTGCATTACCACCATGTGGGGAACCCACACAAACAAACCCAAAATGATTGCCACTCATATACCATTTAATGAAACAGTTTTAAGGCAGACCATAATTGTGTCTATTGTTTTTAAGGAAAACTGTTTCCCAATTTATACCAATAAAATAAGTCCCTGTGCAGCAGGGCTTAAATGGGCTGTATACACCAAGTTGGAAAGTATTGTAACAAGCATGTCCCGTTCTGCCATTCTAAGAATCTCTGAAAGTTTCCAGTTCCAACACACCCAGTAAAAAGATGACTTACTGACAAGTATTGTGCCAGTCCCTTCAAAGATATTCCAAGTGGACCCTCAGTGATGTGACTTTGTTCAAATTTACCTCAAAACCCCATTAGTGATATTGTCTGCTCTGATCCACTTGGTTTTTCTGGATGAGGGTCCAGAGGTATGAGCATCATAATTCACAACAGACAAAACACAGTGAATACACATAGTCACACTGCAATCAAATGTGCAGCTGCTTTCAAAGATGGCATTGTTTTCTGATCCATCCAACATGCTTACTGATCATGGTGTTGGGCTACAGACCCAACCCCTGCTCTCATTCAGTTTACCAATCAACCTGAGTGCCACCTGAGTGGCCTTTGAGGCATGTATAAAATGTCTATAACAACTCTGTTCCTAGTATTCCCATTAAGGTGAGAAAACTGGAGTCATCCAAGGTGCTTTGGGGGAAAAGACAAGGCAGAATGCCTGAAGCAAATATCAGCAACGTTGTCAGGGGAACAATTTTCCAATCTCGATCATCTTAACTACGAAAGGCAGGCTACTCCCCAGCCCACACAGACAGGACAAGGCAGAAGCAGTTCTTTTAAGCAAACAGTTACCTGCCTCTCTCTTGTGTGTTGGCTATTAAGCATAAAAATGTAGTAAACACATTTTTATTAAATGTATTAAGGGACTGTAGCTCATTGGTAGAAACGCTCGCCTCACATGCAGGAGGTCCAGTCCCCAGCTCCCCTGCCCCACAAAATAAAATAAAAAACACTTAAGCTACCATCACTGCCACATTAAACTACTATTTTAAGATACCAAAAACTTACTGAACTGACTTAAGTGTATGAAACTCTGTGCATTTTTACAAATATTGATAGAAGATAAAATATGAAGTAGATCAAATGCTGAGGCGTTACCAGATACAGTCAAAATGGCTGTAACAAGTTCGTCAAAAAATCAGCACTGCAATAATACAAGAGAAACCTGAAGTTTACTGTTTTTTTTTTTAACTGATGCAATAAATTTCTGATAAGAAAAAACAAATCTGGAAAATAATGACTCTCCTAAACCAGATATAACTATTTTAAAATTAAGATGAATTTCTTTTCATTTTAAGAGCTGCACTTAAGCCTTTGGATGCTTTATACCCGGCACTTGCTACAATGTAACCCCACACTCAGTGCAACCCTACAATCAATCTGACACCCCACTCACAGTGTAAGCCTATACTCAGTGCCATAATGCAAACAGAGACAAATAAAACCCCTTTCCCACCTTATACTAATAAAATGAGACTAAACTATACTAATAAAATGAGACAGTCTCAGATTCTCTGAAAATAGATTGCATATAAATTATATGTTAAAATAACAGGCCAGCTCAACCTTGTACTTCAACTTCACGAAATTTTATACAAATGAACTTAAAAAATTAATACTTACTTGACATTGGTTATGGTTTGGATTTGGAATGTCCCCCAAAGTTTAATGTGTTGAAGGTTTGTTGTCCAATGCAGCAATATTCAGAGGTGGGGCTCTTGGGAAACGACTGGATCATGAACTGTCCATATCAATGGATGAATCCACTGATGGGTTCAGAACTGATGGCATTATTTGAGAGGTGGTGGAAACTTCAGCAGGTAAGGGTCTAGTCGGAAGAAGTAGGTCACTGGGGGGGTGTGCCCTGGAAGGTATACCCTATCCCTATATCCTCTGTCTCTGTTTCCTGTCTATCACAGGTGAACTGCTTTCCTGCACCTCACCCTTCCACAATGATGTTTCTGCCTAACCTCAGGCCCAAAACACCAAAGCCAGGCAAGGATGGACTGAAACCTCTGAACTTGGAGCCAAAATAAGTCTCTCTTCCTTAATGTTCCCCCCAACCCCGTAGGTATTTTGTCATAGCAACAAAAAGCTAATACAGCACTCAATACTGTATATTAGCTTCGTGCTATGATTAAACTTGATGGCATGTATAAAATGGCCATAACAACACTATTACTAGTATTCACATTAATAGGTGAGAAAACTAAGGCTTAACAGAAGTTAAGTGGACCATGATCACACCCCTAGTCAGGGTGTCAGAACTAGAAATCAAACCCAGGACTTATTAAAGTGTTCATAACCTGGCATTCCTAAACCCTCTGGAATGGAAACTGTAATTGTGTGCACATTATAAAGAGAGGACAAGATAGTTTTCATAAAATTTTCAAAGAGACCCACAGTTGCACAAAAAGTTAAGACCCACCTCACTGTCCTGTCACCAGTGTAAGAACAAAAACTTGTACACTGGACTTCTACGCTTCTCACCAAAATTATCATTTCTATATTGTTGAGTCGGGGAGATAAACTACATGGCATTAGTTTTGCCTCAAACTTCTCAGGGCAAGTCAAGATTTCACTCCTTGATAATTTCCAGCATCCCCTGACACAGGTTAAGTTATATAATAAATTGCAATACTGTGTCCGTTTACATCCAATTCTGAGATTTCTCAAACAGTGGCCAATGTTATTTAGTCATTCCACTTTCCAAATGTGTTTCAATCAAACAATTCTCGCTGCATTGCCTGAGAAATAAGCTATTATTATATCCACTTCCCAGAAAGTAAAATACTGTCACCCTGAGGCCAGGCAATAAATCAGCTACAGAATTGGGATCAAAAGTGAGAAGTTCCCAACTTCCCTTCCCCTCTATCGGCCAGACCTTGTCATTTACCAAGGTACATCCTCCTAGCTAAACAGAAAACACAGGGCAACTAACTCTACCATCTTTTCTACCCATGAAAACACCAGCTTGGGATCTAGCAGTAAATCTTTAAGTTATAGTCCCAGCTTCCCAGTGACAGTATGCTCAACTCTAAAAGTTAGGTCAGAAGTTACAAGATGAATACCTAGCCCATGCCTAATCTTCAAAGGTAGATGTAACCAATGAGAAATGCTGCTACAGTACAAGACTTGGTCATCTCTCTGCCAGGACAAAGCATTGTGTAAGTGTGGTATTCAAAAAACTTCTGGTACCCTGTCACTAGGATCAATCTTGAACTTTGAATCCATCTAAAATTCCTGATCAGAAAAAAGAAGTATTAGTGTGGAAATGAACTTCACGTTGACGTTCCTCATTATACAGATTAGAGAATGGAACCTCAGGAATGGATCAGGCCCAAGGTCTCACACAGAAGCACGTTTAGAAAGCCAATCTCCAGGCACCAGACTGGGATCCTTGGAATCCCCAGAGGCATTGGGAAATGGGTCATGGTTACTGCCAGAGGCTTGGCCAACCACCAGCTACAGTTCATTCCATCTCAGTCAGGCTAGGTTTGCTCCACACCCCTCATGCAGATTCAGTCTTTGCTTTCAAGAAGGAGAACCAGAGGGCTACCAACAGGGCACTGGCCTCAGTGTGATTCTTCTAGGGACAAAGGCAATTACTTACTAATGCTAACTACTCTGACACTAAGAAATTGATTTCACAAGGAGGCTATGTTAGGGTAATGTTTTATTTATGGCCCTGCCTAATCAAAATGACTTCCCCACAAAGAGAGTCCAAAGCAAACAATCTTAGAGACACGAAGAACCTTATGCTTCGTTCACTGTCCTCCAAAGCAGAAATAAACAAACCAGAGATAGCAGCTAGGTGAGCCCTGAAGTTTAGTCAAGAAGGAACCCACAAGTTCTAAACGGACATCCTTCCAGGAAACTAGGACCAAGTCCTCCGAACAAGGTAGGGCTTTCCCTACTCGGTTTGGTGACAACAGTCCACCGGACACCCTGGAAACAAGTATGAATGGAAGCTGAGGCACTGCTGGACAAGCACTGCGAATCCTCCTATCCCGGAGGACGCGTGCTGCAGCGACCCGCCAAAACCACCCTGGGCGATACCAGGGACTGACGCCACTGAGACCCCACCTTGCAACTTCGTGGCTAAGCTCCCTCCCTGCCCCCTACACCATATCTCCCTCTTCACCCAAGCGCTTCCGTGGTTAGCAACGCCCACTCAGGAGAATCAGATCTCAGTTGTGGGTACAAATCAGGAGTCCAGATGGCATCCATTCGCTGCCTGACCCAAGCACTCACAGGCATTAAGGAGTTTGCCACTTTGACATTTTAAAAGCACGCCATCAGGCAGCACATGTAGATACACACACACGGAGGTAACAGCACAAGGAAACCAAGGACCCACCCGGGAGGATCCTGTCATGACCCTGGATGAATTAGGAATCCCTCCCCTCTCCATGACACTGGGAGTCCCTGCCCAACGTGCGTGCATAGGATGGGGAGCTGCCATCGCCCTGGCAGTCGGGACCCTGAGAAGGAGAGCTGGGGGAAAGCGGGGCCCACCTCCTCGTCCTGCTCCTCCTGGGACGCGCTGCTGCCCCCGGGCGCGGGTGGCGCGGCTCCTCCGGAGGGCGGCAGCGGCAGTGTAGGGACTCCACGCTCCAGCACCACGCGCGCGGGAGCCCAAGCGGCGGGCGGCCGGGCACCCAGGGCGCCGCCGGGCGGCGCCGGCTGCTGCGACTTGCGGGAGAAACCGCCCAGCTCCCCTTCCTCCGACAGAGTTTCAGAGCCCGAGGAGGACTCGGCGGAGGAAGCGCCCAGTGAGGAGGTGGCGGCTGCCGCAGGGGCGACAGTCGGAGCGCCTTGGCCACTACAGCCGCGGGCCACTGGCTCTGGCGCCTCCGAAACTTTCTCCCCCATTTCCCAGTTGGCCAAAGTGCTGCCGGAGGTGCAGCGGGCACCGCGCGCACTCGGCGCCTCGGGGGAAGCCGCGGGCAGCTGGACTCCGGCTAGATCGCCCTGCCGCTCCCAGGCTCTAGGCAGCCCCGCCGGCCACTACGTGGCCGCGGCGGGGCCGCGGGGGCCCGCCACCAAGTTAGCAGTTGCCCGGGCCCGGCGGCCGACGCGGACTCCTACGCGGGGAAACATGCCCGCTGCGATCCGCGATCCGCGCTCGGCGCTCCACCGTGCTCCCGCGCTGCGCCCGAGCCGCCGGGACTGCGGCTTCTCCGGCAAAACCTGCCTCCGGGACGGAGCGGAGGAGACGGGCAGCCCCGGGAACCAATGGAAAAGCAGGCGCGCCGATGGGCGGAGGCTGCGGCGCCCCGGGCGGCGCGGGCGTCAGGTAGAGGAGGCGGGGCCGAGGCGCAGGCTCCGGGGTCCCGGAGGAGCGCAGAGGCGCGGGGTGTCGCAACCAGGCACAGGTCCCTGGAGGGGAGCGGAGCCCGGAATCGGAGTCAAGCGCTGGGACTCCGAACTTAGCGGGGGAGGGGCTGGCAGTCTTTGGGATGCCAGAGAAACTGCTGAGAGGGTGGTGAGACCTTGGAGAACTAGACTTTGTCTCGAAAGAAGTAGAAAGGAGAAAACTGATGAGGAGGAGGGCTTTAAAAGGAAAAATGTGAACATGTACAATCACGCACCCACCAGATTGCTGAGGGAATAGGGGGAAGTCCGTGGTATAGAGAGTGCATCCAAACCGAGCTGACCTCCAGCCTCTCATTTTGTATTTAATCTCCTTGGGCCTGTTTCCTCAACTGTAAAAGGAGACATTAATAGCAATGTTGTGTATGGACAGGAATAAAGCATACACACACGCACACACACACACACACACACACACACACGTATAATATTATATATTATATACACACACAAGCATGGAGAGTTTCAAAAGCTTATTTTATCTTTATTTCTGTTTATAAACTAAAAAAGTTAAGTTAAAGACTTGCACCTTTTGGAAAGAAGGAAAATAACAAATATATTCCCCTGTATCTAATTAGAACCAAACTGAATTAGAACAGGCTCTGTGTTCCTAGCTGTCTGCTACATCAGCTAGGCATAGGATGAAAAGAGTTCACATTTCCAATTTACTCTCTCTGAACCCTGGATTGCAAACCACCAAGATGCAGAAGAGGGTGCTTTATTTTCCTTCCTGTAAGAACTAAGAAAAAGAACTTTCACCAAAGGCACCAATAGAATCACCTTCAGACCTTCCCTGGGACTTGAGGATGGAGCTTTTGGGGCTACTTGAATGTCCTTTTTGAAAGGGAGCGCTCAGTTCAGCAGGAAGGAAATGGTTCCTTGCTTGCCTTCAGCTCTAGTCCCATTCCAAGCTCCTTGATCTAGGGTATAAATTCAACCACTTTCAATTCCACAGATGTTGATTGAGATGTGTGCCAGGTGCTTGTAGGGGATACAAAGATGAATAAGGCAGGTCTCCTACCCTTAAGGAGCTTATGGTCAAGGCAAGAAATTGATATTGCATAATATTGCACCATTATTCATTTTTAAAGACAGTATGCCATGGGAGAAGAGAGGAGAGTAACAGAAAAACACAAGCTGGTCCTTGAGCCCAGGAGTCCTCCACAATCTTAGATTTCTCTTTGTCAAAACAGCTTTGCCAAAGGTCCTTAAGAACTAAAGGACACAAGTTGAAAGCCCCTTCAGTTAATGAGCCCTTTTATGCTTCCACAGTTTTTACAAGTGATACAACAGACAAAGGGCTTCATCATATTAGACCAGTAACTTTGTCCAGTTCAGTTTCTTTCCCCCAGATGAAGGTGAAGGCAATATGATGTGCTCTCTTGCCCATAGACAGCTGTACTGCAAAATGGACTCTGGCTGTCAGGCTCGCATTGTGACACTTCAGAATTATCCACAGGGATGTGAAGACCTGCTGAGGCAAAAGAACGATTCTAGTGACTTGGCTAAGTTGTGAGAGCCAGGCTGAAGAGGGAGCTCAGTGGGGCGGTCTGAATTCACCAGAGCCTCACAATGACTTTCCTCGTCAGGAGAACTGGTCTTTATCTAAGCCCCTATGTGGTTGATTCAGCACAGTCAAACTGAAATGATGATTTAAGCAAGTCATTCACATAGAAGAAGAGGAGGGATTGCCTTTCAGTACACTGGGAAGGATACAGCAAGGACATGGTCTGAATTCCTAACAGTGAGAGTGATAATAGTTATTGCTTGAGCCCTAAGCATCTTCTATGGATGGTCTCACTTAATCCTGGTAACGACCCTATGAGATATATTTTACTAAGCCCACTTCACAGGGAAAGAAACTGAGGACCTGCAAAGTCAAATAACTTGCCAGAGGTCACACAGCAAGCTAGTGGTTTGAACCCAGCAATATGGTTCCAAGGCACTCTTAAGCATCCCAGTATAATACCAACTCAGAACAGTCAACTTTTCTAAGTATCTATGTATATATAGATTATAAAGAGCCATAGGGCTTTGTTGTCTTAATTGAATATGTGAAGAAATAAATATACTTGGGCACAGATTAATTTTTCCACAAACAGGAGTTACTTCATGACAGGCAAGGTTTTAAGCACCTTACAAATGTTAATCTGCTGAATCCTCATATTAACCCAATGAAGTACCTTATTATTCTCATATCACATTTTTGAGATATGTGAAAACTATAATCAGCCTCTATACATTCTTTTGGATGTGCTCCCAAGTGTTTGGTTCAGGGAAGAGCACCCCTGTACACCCAGTGAGTGCTCATTGTGTTTTCTGATTGAACTTCAGCCTTGGTTTCTGTATTGTTAGGAGATGGGAGAAATCACCTCTGGGGATCCCTGTGGTCTCTGCCAGTCTCTGCTGTGTGGGTGGGGCCAGTTGACTGTCTACTCTGGCAGATGGTGTTCCAGCACAAGTCATCACACCTTTCTTCTATTCCCAATATCATGAACTTTCTGACAAGCTTACATTTAGTACTAAAAAAATGGAAACCAGTTATTATTCTTTCTTATATCCATAGAGTGTCATAAACGCATAATGAACATTTTTGCAAAATTACAAGTTCCTGACTAATGCTCTGAAAATGAAAAATGTCAGATTATCTTTGGATTATGAAGATGATGATATTATACATCTTTGGTAAATTATTTTTATTGCTCTTATTAATGATGAATTTGCCTATTGCCCTTGAGACTACGAAAGTACAATTTGAGACAAAAATACACCTCCACCAAAAGGTAACCTAGACTGGATTTTCTGACTTACCCCTCAGAATGCAGCATGATAAAGACCATGGTAGTTTCTGACAATCTAGCCAGGTTGAAAAGCTTTCATATCCCCTCAAGCTTTTGTTTGTGTCTGAGGCTCTAGGGAAGGGTGGGCTACAGCACAAGATTCTAGAAGATAAGTAAAAGAACTTTTATATGATGGTAGAAAAGAATGGTGGAGGAAGGATAATAACAAGAATTGCAGCTGTCTGATTCTCTAACCTAGGGGCTGAGACAGATGGGAAACTAAATTTTGTTAGCAAATTAAAACACTCTTTAGCCAGGCATTGTGGCACATGCATGTAATCCCAGCAACTTGGAAAGCTGAGGTAGGAGGATCTCAAGTTCGAGGCCAGCCTCAGTAACTTAGCAAGACCCTGTCTCAAAATAAAAAATAAAAAGGGCTGGGGATGTGGCTCAGTGGTTAATTGCCCCAGGGTTCAATACCTGGTACCAAATTACCCTATGTAATGTATGATTACACAAACGGTGTGACTCTACTTCGTGTACAACCAGAAAAACAAATGTTGTACCCCATTTGTGTACAATGAATCAAAATTTAAAAAATAAAAATAAATAAACAAATAAATAACCAAACCATATGCTTTTGATGGACCAAAGGGGATATATGCTGTGTCTACTGATCTGCTCTCTTGGATCAATATATCTCAATAGGTCATATGTGGAGCATTTACATCAGATCATCAAGGGAGCCCACATGCTGGTCCCACGGCCCTACGCAAAGTTCTTAGAATCTTTCCTTTTTTTTTTTTTTTTAATTTTTTAGTTGTTGATGGACCTTTGCCTTATGCATTTATTTATATGTGGTGCTGAGGATTGAACCCAGTGCCTCACACATGCTAGGCAAGCACTCTACCACTGAGCCACAAACCCAGCCCCCAAATCTGTACTTTTTAAGAGCCACCCCAGAATATCAAGTATCCTAAGACTTAAAGATGCTGAAAATGGTCCTAATTTGGAAATCAAAGAACCATTTTATAGGAAAAATATGCACACCTCTGTAAAAAGTGGCTAGAATGAACTTGACTAACTGCAGTTTGTCTACTTGGAACTCTTTTAATTCTGTTGGAGATCAACCACCTTAAGGAGACAAAAGTAGTTTAGCAGCTGGACAGGAAAATGCATGTTCAAAAAACAGTTGGAAACACACACACACACAGGACACTGTTCCCTCGAGGATTCTGTTCAAACAAAATTCAAAATGGTGACCTACTTCCCACAGAAGACTCCAGTCTTTTCATTTGTCTTTCCAAGATGGATATTCACATCTGGGATTTTTTGTTATGCTTTTGGCATGAAATATTCTTTTATTATTACTCTTCATTTTTCAAAAAGACTTATTCAGTACTCTGCCTATCGAGGAAATAGAAGACAAGCAAACACATTTCCTTGTTTTTATCCATTATAGAAGTTTGCTTTCAAATACTTCCATATTCCGTTTTCAATTCTTTTAAAGCAATCTCCTTAACTTTGTCTATACTGCATGGCAAGTAGTTTCTTCACAGCTAACCCCAACCATTAGAGCACAAAAGGATGCCAAACAGCACCCTAACAAATATTCTTTCCCTAGTCACAAGCCCCTTTGCACTCCCAGTGGTAATTTTTAAGGATTTTTTGTGCTTGAGATATATTTTCTTCTAGGCCCTTTCCTCTCAATGTTATCTGCCAATAAGTCATGTGGGAGCCTGTTAGAAATGCAGAATCTGGGTCCTTGCCCTAGACCTATTCAATCAGAACCTTAACAAGATCCCCAGGGGCTTTGTGGGCATAAGAAAGTAAGAACACTGCTCTAGTTGACTGGTTCTCAAACTCAGGGGCATATTGGCATCACCTAGGGAGCTTTGCAAAATACCAATCCCTGGGCCCCACCTCCAAGATCCTCATATTTGCTTGGTTTGGGTTAGAGTTTGTCACCTGGTTTTAACAAGTTCCCTAGGTAAGAAGTAGTTGCTTTTAGGACTGAGACAGGAAAGGTACAAGATGAGCCTAAAAAATGTTGGCATCACAAGTTAAAGAAATGCGCACAGAAAGATGGGACTTGGTCAGAAAAACACAGGTGCCAGCCTAAAGGCACCCTCACTGGTTATGCAGGAACAATTTGAGCAACAAATGATGATGGTGTTGGATTTTAAATCAGAGGATAAAATACGTATCTGTGAGTTCAGACTCAAAAATAAATGAAGAAATAAAGAGTAACTGGGAAAGAAGCAGAAACAGCTCTTCCTCACAATAGAATTCCTGTTGACAAGACACAAAAATGTGTGCTAAAATGATCAGGCAGAATTTGGAAAGGATTTGCACAGTCTCAAAGTACTTCCCCGGGCTGGGGAGATAGCTCAGTTGGTATAGTGCTTGCCTTGCAAGCACAAGGCCCTGAGTTCGATCCCCAGCACCGCAAAAAAAAAAAAAAGTACTTCCCAAAACACTCACCAATGCAAGGCAAAGAGAGACTTCACAACGGAGAAACCCAGCAGACACCAACTTAACCATATAAACATTACCAGTAATAAGACATGACAACATCTGAACCCCTTACTAGGGTGAAGAACCTCATTTTTCTGGTGTTCATTAAAAAATACATAATCTCACTTCAATCATGGGACAACCCAACAAACCAAATTGAGGGACATTATACAGAATGGATAATCTATACTCTTCCATAAGTATCAAGTTTGTGAAAGATAAGGAAAGTGTGAGGAACCACTATAGAAATTAAGAAGTAACAACTAACTCCAGGGTGGAATCTTGAACAGAATCCTGGAAAAAAATAAATAAAAGGACATTTCATGGAAAACTTAGTGAAATTTGAATTAAATCTATAGTTTAGTTAATAATATTGTACCAATGTCAGTTGCATATTCTTTATAATTATGGTTATATTATCATTAGGGGAAACAGTAAGGGATATTCAAAACTTTGTAATTTTTTAAAGCAACTTTTCTATAAGTCTAAAATTAGTTCAAAATGCATAATTAAAAAACAAAATTCCTAGATGATTCTAAAGGGAGCTAAGGTTGAAAAGTACCACTCCAGCCCTCAGTGTTCAAATTCTTCCCTTCCTCCTTTCTCTTTATTCAAGAAAAGTATTGCTTTCTTATCCTGTCCTCATCGAGTGGCCCATCTTGGAGCAGGAGTACCACTGTAAGTAGCAACATCAATGCTACTGCCCAACCTCCACCCAGAAAAATGTCCACAGTTGTGCCATAGGAGCCACACACTTGGGACATCCACATAGTGGCAGACATCTTTGAAACTGGGCTATACCATAGCCATTCTGCCTTCTTTTTTTTGGAAGAGCATCCCAATTTATTCTTAAGGAATTACCTGTTTCCTTTGAATTGTCATAGCCTTGTCAATTCTGGATGAGCTATCCTTGAACTTTGAATCTTGAGAAGAATAACACATTGCTGCAATGTCTGAATAAGATAATTAACTCCTATTAATGACATCCAGAGTTGCTGTGGTTCCAGTACTTTTCTCAAGTCCTTTTCTCTAGCTCTTCCTTTTAGTCCGAGACACCAAAGAAACTTACTTCTGATGGAGTTAAAAAAGTCAGCTGTTTCTTGTTAGCAAGGAACCCTAAGAAATACAGGTGTGCTGACCCAAATCGTCTGGTCACCAATCCAGGTAGAAGACGTATAAATGCAATCCAAAAGCTATTAGTGATACATTCCTCCAAATGTTAGCAAACCATTAACGTTTTAAGTATGAGAAGAAAAATCTCTCTTACTCAAGGTTAAAATACTTAAAAAAAAAAAAAGAATGCACTGGCAGAAAAAAGATTTTTTCCAGTTCTGGCAAGAACAGATCCTATCACTGCACCATGTTGGGATTATCTATCTTCCAACTAGGTTATAGAATCTTGAGGGCAAGAGCATGCCATATCCTCTGCACGTATCATCTCCTATGTGCCACACCCAGCACAATGTCTGCTCAACACAGTAGTTCACGATAAACACCTACTGAATAAATTTATGACTATTGCCACAATGTGACTTCTAACTAGCTTGACTAAATGTCTGTTTGTGAAAAAAAAAAATGCTAACTCAATCTAAAACCTACATAGATTAATGAAAAGAAGCTTAAGTACTTTAGGAGGAAAAAAATCTGCTTATGAAGTAAGGTAGCTTTTTTCCTGAAGAGTCTCTCCTTTTAATAAAATAATCATTGCATGTTCAAACCATTATTATTTTTCGTACTTGCAGACATTTCCTCCCACTTCCTTAAACAACCAAATTAAGCAGTGTTTGTGTGTAATATGAATATGGTAGAAGGAAAATTTGAGGAGCCCTTTGGACCACAGCTACAAGAACCTCCCTGCAGGCATCAAGAAACATCACTCAAGATCCTTGTCAGCGTAGGACAGTGGTGCTCTCATTTATAAAAAGCCCCATTTTTAGGTTGACTCCATCCACATGAAAGAATATCAGACCCTGGATTACACTTAGCCACATTGCAAAATTAACAGAAGGGCATCATTGTGGCAGGCAGAAAGATGAAATGAAATGGTGGAATATTTTGGCATTGTGAAAGTCAGGATTCTTAGTTGCCAAACCATGGAATCCACTCTATCTGGTTTAAGTAGGAAATGATTTATTAAGATTATTAGAACTGCCTGAGCCTTTTGAAGAACTGAAGAAACAGGCTCTGGAGTGAGCTTGCAGGCACAACCACCAGAACCTCAATGCAGAACTGGCAGGAAAGGGAATTGCTGCTCCTGATGATTCCAGAACCACGCTGCCTCTCCCACCATCTGTGCCTGTGAAGTGGATGCCCTGCACCCCACCTGCTTCTTCACATAAATCACTTTTGTATCTACATCTCTGTATGTGCATCTGATTAGCAGAACTAAGTCACATGACTGTACCCCGGAGGCAAGGAAACTGAGAAATGTGGGAGTTTTGCATTCTATCTTGGGAAGATGGGATTCACACCATGGGGAACCATCATAATGCAGAAGGAGTGTCAAAAGATTTGGCTAACAGGGTGAACCAGAATAATTTAGACTTTAAAAGGCGCTAGCCTTTGATTAATTGTGCCAATATGCCCCCTGGTATAATACCTTCAGACATCAGGTAGATATGTACCTGAGCACCTGCTTCAGGTGGTTGCTTCAGACAGCAGAGTCATTGCTCCACTAAATATCTCATAAGGGAAAGGAATGATCATGTACCAAACACACTCTACAGCAGACACCAAGCTAAATGCTTTATATGCATTATGTATTTAATCTCCTCAAAAAACCCAATTCAAGGGTATAATACTCATTCTACAGATCAGGAAATCAGTGCTGAGAAATTAAGTTATGTTTCTCAAAGTTGCAGAGTAAAGTGGACCTAGGATTTGATCAGAGGTCTGAGTCAAGCCCATGTTCTTTCTCACATATTGGGTTTTTAACTAAGCCAATCATGGAACCACTGAAGGTGACGTTGGCTTCAGGGACCACATAATACGCATGTGCATCTTTATGGGGAGATCATCAATAGCTTTCATCAGATTTCAACAGGTACATGATCCCCAGATAGTAATGAACCCTGCATCCCCCGACCCCTGCCAAAGTTGTACGAAATCCATTTCTGACCATAAAGCTGTTTGTTAGAGTATAGCAAATACCAACTAAAATTTTTTTATTGAACTAAAGAAAATAACTACATAAAATCTACCCTCTTAACAAATGTTAAGTGTATGGTACATTAAGTATAAGTAGAAAGTTTTACAGAAGTTCTCTAGAACTTTTTCATCTTACAGAACTAAAACTTTATATACATTAGACAACAGTTTCTTTCCCCTGACCCCAGCCCCAAGAAACCAACATTTTGCCTTCTGCTTCTATGAGTTTGACTTTCCAACTGAATTTTATTGATGTGTTATAATTATACATAATAGTGGAATTTGTGATGCTGTATTTTATAGGCACATACATTGATCAATCACATCCTTCAGTATATTTCCTTTAACCTCTCTCCTCCCTCCCCCATCTGCCTGCTCTACTCTACTGATATCCTTTCTATTATGACTCTTTTAATTTGTATATTATAATTATATATAAAAGTGGGCTTTATTGTGGTATAACTCTACATGGACATAGGACAATTTGATAGATTTCATTCCCCGTGCCCCCTTCCCTCCCTGTCAATCCCCTTCCACCACTCTATTGGTCTCCAACTGAATTTTTTAATTTTTTTAATCTTAGCACTGTTTGTGATATCACTTTGCAATATAAAATTTAAATTTAAGATCTGAGCCAGGAGCCCTATCTCTTGGGGTGGGGTGGAGGGTGCATGTGTGTGCAGGAATGAGCAAGGGTTAAACCTGATCAGAAAGTTTCTGTCTGAAAGATGAGAAAAGGCTGAGCAAACCAGGAACATATTTTTCATTTAACTACCGAAGTCCTAACTGTACATCAGAAGGCCTAGCATCTATTTGTGACTTTGCCACCAACTCCATTTATCAGGGCCTCCATCACCTGTATGCTGGAGGTAATATAAAACCTGCCATCATTTCCCCCATCACAATGTTATGAGATTGTTTTGAAAGTACTTTCATTTTCCCAACAGAAAGGCATTATAGATCTATATATATTCCTGTTATGACTTCTTTGGGGGAAAGAAAAGCACCTCAGAGAAGACTTGCCTCACAACTTCTAGGACTGAGTGATTTCTGAGCCTCACAGGCATCCATACATGGGATATTCTTTATGAAGAAAGACTTGTTTATTTCTTATTCTTTCATTTCTGGTGGGTTGTTTCTTCTCCTCTTTTCATCTGTTGTATTTTTTTAATACAATATAAATAAGCCTCTCACATTGTGTTAGCTAAATGGAATGTTGCTCTAGATGGTTCATTATTTATGTCTTGCTGTCAACATGCTTAATATTTTACAGAACACAAAAGCTTTTCTCTAGAAAGAAGAAAAAGATTGTTTTAAAATAGAAGGATGCAAAGAAGCCCAGGAGAGCCAGCCCAGCCCACTGGTAGAAGAAGTAGTATACACTATAAATGCCTGAATAGGAGAACTTCTAAGAGTTGCATTTTTTGAACAGGGTCAACCATCTGAGTGTGAAATGTCCCCTTCTTTGCCGTCTGGTCCCCAAGCAATCAGTTTTCTAAATGGCATTCTAGAAAGGTAATGAATATCTACTAACACCGGATGTCAACTTAATTTCAAAGCCAAGGAATGGACCATAAATAAAAACAGTGAGTGATTTCCATGGCTCAGACTATTTGTACTAAAGGAAGTATGGATCATGAAGAGGAGAAACTGAGAGTGTGTCCTGAATACGGTAAAACGCCAGAATATGGAGTTTAGTCATTGCTTCTTCTTGTTCTTCATATTACTCTTACACTTTGTTTTCTTGAGTGGTTTTTATAAAGCAAAATATAAAGAAATGTACAGTTATGATGGTATCAAATGCACAAATTCAACATATGATATTAAGTGGGTGGTAGGGAAGGGAGGAGAGACAAGGGAGAAATTTTGATAACTGCTTCCCCTTGATATCATCTTCTGACTATTGCAGTTCTTAATTTCAAACAATAATCATATGTCATATAGATTGAATGAAGATTAATTTTACTTTTTCAATTTGATGCCTGATGTAGGAGCAGGAGCTTTCCTCTTCAGAGTAGCACAGGAAACCAGAGCTCCACTGTATTGCATCCATAGGAAGCACATGATTCCCTCCATACCTACTGGCCCTCCAGACCTAACTTCTCCTTTACATAACTCCCCGATGCGCTCCTCTTTTCCATGTTAAGTTCCACTTTTAAGACTTAGGCAGGGGCCCATCACCTCTCAGATTACTGTACTAACCTTCTTAGTGAATTCCTGCTTCTAGTTCAGCCCTTCCAGTTTCTCAAGAATTCCTGGGCCAGAGTAATCTTCCAGAAATACCGATTTGATCATGCAGCTCTCCTGCCTCTTGAGGGCTACCTAATGCTAATAAGAAAGACCAAAATTCCTAGCCGAGCATGTAAGGCCCTACTATCTTTCCAGGATCGCTTCCCAGGCCTCCCCCCACAAAACTTATCCTCTTGCCAAACTGGATTATTCATTGTTTGTGACTCAGACTCTACTGGAGCCCTCTCTCCCAGAGTTTGTGCACCTAGAATTCTCTTATCACTTTCTCCGCAAATTAAAATCTGACTACTACTCAAAGTCTATGTACCTAACAGAACTTAACCAAAATCTGTTCTTCCGCTGGCAGTTTTAAAATGTGTCCTCCAATTCTTTGACACTCCTCCCACTGAGAGGTGGGGTTTCGTCCCCGCTTAAGCCTGGATGGACCTTAGGGATTTGCTTTTAACCAACAGAATGCAGCAGAAGGATTACCATGTAATTTCCAAGGTTCTACCACAAATGGCCATGTAGCTTCTATCTGCTTTTCTTGGAATGCTTGCTCTGGACGAAGTCAGGCACCACAGAAGTCCAAATATGTTGGGAGACCACAGGTAGAACCTGGTGGAGAGGCCCACTGAGCTCCTGCATCATTGCCAGTCTAAGAGGAGTCAACAGGAAATCAGTGAAGCCTGAGGATGACTGCAGCCTCAGTCACCATCACAGGACCAATTTGTCAAAACCTTCCCAAATTCCTGACTCCCAAATCACAAGCAAAATAAATGGTTGTTTTAAGTTACTAAATTTGGGGGTGATATGTTATGCAACAGTAGTAATGAGGATACTCCATCAATTCTCTTCTTTACTATCCATCTCTCACTGCTCTAAATTCCAAAGCAATTATTCTTTACTCTTATCCATTCAAAAAGCATTAATTGAAACATATACGAAATGACAGACATTGTGCTGGATGCTGTGTCTTAGTCCATTTTCTGTTATAACAGATTTCCCACAATTGAGTAATTTATAAGGAAAAGAGGTATATTTTGTCTCACAGTCTGGAAGCTGGAAAGTCCCAAGACTGGGCAGCCACCATCTGGTAAGGGCCTTGTGCTGTATCAACTCCTGGTTAAAAAAAAAGGACAAACAAGCAGCTGTGGAAGAGAGAAAAGGGGACCTTAATTCGTGTAATACACAGCCCATTCCTACAACAAAAGCATTAGCCCCCATGACCTAAACACTACCAAGGTGTTCAAGCTGAGGCATGAACCCCAAGACACACAAGTGCAAGGTAAGGGAAGAATTTCCTACAAATAGAGAAATCAGAGAAAAAGAAGGACATCAAAGTCTTTGAGTCACCAAAATTAAGGCAAATTGATGTTTCAAGGAGCAGAGAGTACTCAGTTCTGCCAAATGCTATGAAGAGCATATGAAGTCAGGTCTGAAAAGCATCATTTTCATTTCGATTTGTTTCAGACATCCTTTTATTGCAGTCAGGGCCATTTATTTTAAAACACTCTTAGGTATTAATGAGACAGAGTTGGGAAGGCCCCGATTCCCCCCACCAACATTTCCAACCAGAGGACAAGCTGCTTTTGAAAAACTGTTGCCATCCATGACCAGGTGTGGGAGCTGCTGAATCCTTCCCACAGCTTTCCAGCAATCCATGTTTGCGTGATATGCCTGAACTCAATGGATTGGTGACCATCTTTGGGGTGGGGGTAGTGACACTTCCATCAATTTTTACAAGCCAAGCTGGCAGATTACTGTGTCAAGTGCAACCCCCTGTGCTGAGAGCAAAGTTCTGTCAAGAACTGCAGAAATTCCAAGATCACATGCAACACTGACTGTGCTCCTGCAAGGACCCACCCTTTTTGTCTATATAAATTTTGCTTCTCAAGTCCTCAGCAAGAAGTTCAGGAAGGTTACCCCAAGCACTGACTCCCTTTTGCTTGAGCACAATCCTCAGTAAAGCTTCTTTTGGATGGTATAGATTGCCTCTTTGTGATTTCTATCTCAAATCATGCAAAAGAATCTTCCAATGAGCTTGTAATGCTAATTGACAACATCAAAAATGAGCTGTACTTTGCCTATATGTGATGTCTATGCTTACTTAATTGAGTAAAAGAACTCCACACCTACTGTTAACATTAAGTTCTCACTAAAGTTATGAATTCTTTGTGGTAAGGGATTGTTTATGTTGCAAACTTGAATTTCTGGTAATTACAAAACTCAGATGTGGAAAGCTAAAATTACTTCTTGCTATCTGATATTAATTATCTGCTTCTCTTTTCTTCTAATAGAACAAATCTTGTCATTTTCCTTGTAATTCAGTTCCTTTGTTTTAAAACACATATATTTTTTTTTAAAAAAAAATGCTCAAATCCAAGCCTACTCATTCAACTTTGTCTTCCCTTCTATGAAGATGTTCTGGGTTCCAGGGGTGCTTATGCATGGCCCTAGCATGGATCTTTCTCACCATGTCTGCTGTTACTGCTGGACTCTGCTCAGGTGTAGCTCATCCTTCCAAGTTCTTCAGTGTCAACCTTTCTCTGCTACACCCATTGCTAACATCTGAGGTCCCATCACATCGCATAGTTGTTAAACTGAATCATCTCTATTCTTTTCTCTCATGTCTGCTAGTTACCCCTCTCTTGCTCTCTTCTTAGCTGCTTACAGTGTCCTCCACCATGATAGGCAGAATCCTAAGAACACTAGACACCTTCCTTGGTCATTGCTACTGTGCTACCCAGGAGTCCTATTAGACAAGGCCCTTCTTTATAGTTCATGGTATATATTCTCTAAGTTTATATCAATTCAGGGCATAGAACTCAATAGATGAAGCCAAAATTTCAAGAACTCTCCCAAAATCTATTCTCTCTTCAGAGCCTGGCTCTTTAAAATAAAAAAAATATTTTAGTGTTCAAACTAGTCACTCTGCTCTGAACTTTTCTGAAATGTGAAAACTTTCCTGAATGTGAAAAATGCATTATTCTATACTATATTCACCATTTCTTGACTAATAAATGCCACTGATATAATAGGAGGAAATGGAACAATAACGACTTTTCACAAACAAAAACATACATTGGATAGTATTTCAAAAGTTATTATGTGCTTATATTGGTTGCATACATTCATATCATTTAAAATATTTGC
Source organism: Sciurus vulgaris (assembly GCF_902686455.1). Lineage (NCBI taxonomy): Eukaryota > Metazoa > Chordata > Mammalia > Rodentia > Sciuridae > Sciurus > Sciurus vulgaris. Next base: position 117,140,239 of record NC_136466.1, read on the forward strand.
TCATGATTTTTAGGAGAAAGTCAAGTTTATGTTTTAGTTGGCCGGACATTTGCTATCATTTAGTAACTTTGGGTTGTAAAGTACTCTCCAGTCTATTATGGTTCTAAGACTACAAACATTTAAATTACAAATAGTATTAGCTATCATAGTGTTGTTGGTAGTTATGGCTCTTCTGCCCCAAAAATGATGTCCCACAGGCATTATTAAATGAGAAGTACAGATTAGTATGTTTCTACCTATAATTATGCTTCTTTACATGAAAGTAAAACTCTATTAAAACAGACAAGCACAAATATTTATTAGTATTACTAATTGCTGTGTTTAAATAGGACATATAATTAGATATGACTAAAAGAAATGTCAGCACTTAATACATTTATGTCCTTTCTCATAACCTTTGTGCTTAAGCACCGCTTAATTTAACTTTGGGTTTACTCTGAGTTTAAATGGAATGAATTTACCCTTTTTATTCCCAAGAATCAAACCTCAAATTTCTGGACCACGCCCCCCTCGACCCAACTTCATCTGTTTCTCATTAAGAAATATTTCTAGAACTGCTTATTTGTCCTGCCTACCACTCAAGCAGTTCCCTACAAGTTCTAGTTCTCTTAAGAACTCATCTGTATTCCTCTTTTATCTCCCCAGAAATCTTAGAGGAAATTGAGAGAAAAATATAGACACGCAGTGTCTTTGCAATTACAGCCTAAGTACCCCAGGGCAATCTCCGCCCCAAACTAGAGGCTAGATAGTTCTCTGTCTGACCATCTCTCCACCTCTGTCTTATGAGAAAACCTCATTCACCCCCATCTTCAAGCAATAATCCTGTACCATGATTTCACACCTAAAATTGCCCCCTAAATGGACGGGGGCAACAAAACAAAGCTCATCAAAAGTCATCTTCCCTACTTAGAGCTGATAATTTTTTTAAAAGGAGATATACTATCACCTTAGTTGGGCTATTTTCCACTGGCAGAAAAGCAAGGCGATCATTTTAGGGATGAATATACTGCCTTGACAGTGGTGTTCTTATTTTGTTTTTACAAGGAAGGGAAGATAGAGGAGTTGGTAAGTAAAAGCAATCAAATCTTAGATGCCAGCCTGAAGATACAGTAAAGTCAGGAAAATAATGTTAGTGGGAGAAATAAATAAGAAAACAAAAAGGTACCAAAGAAAACATGAGAAGAAAAGAATGCTGAATCTGCTCCAAAGAGAGGTCAAAGTGCTTATATTGATAAGGGAAGAAAAAAGAGGTAGCATATGGATGGATTAAAAAATAGAACTAAGGCAGGCTGTAGCTCAGTGGTAAGTACTTGCCTAGTATGCACAAGGCCTTGGGTTCAATCTCCAGCACTGCAAAGAAAACAAAAACACAGAACTAAAGAAACACTGGTCCTATGGTTAGAAAATTAATTTTGTTGTATATTATGGTGAATGGAAGGGTTAAAAAACAATGGGCCAGGGGCCAGGGTTGCAGCTCAGTGGTAGAGCACTTGCCTAGCACAGGTGAGGCACTGGGTTCGATCCCTGACACCACATAAAAACGAATAAATAAAATCAAGGCTTTGTGTCCATCTACAATGAAAAATATTAAACAAAAAACAAAACAAAACAACAACAACAACAAAAACCAATGGCCCAATACCTTACTGGAGCCTCCCTGAAGAAACAATGCATATTTGTTGACTAAGGAAAGCTAGAGACAGAGCTTCTATGAGGAAGTTGGACCATGGTGTTGAAGAAGAGCTGACAATTTTCTGTGCAGAGATAATTTGGTGGATTATGTGAAAGAGAAGTGGCTGTACTTACACCTGATCTATGACGTACTTAAACATCTTAAGGATGTGTTTTTAGCTTTTGTCTCCCTCACATGCCTCAGAGTTGGGGGGGTTTGTGGCACACCACACTCTGAAAACCTGTCACTAATTTCTGCAAAATCACATTGGACAATTTCTCTCATCTGAATCATATTTCACTCTCTGTTTCCAGCACTGAAAGCAAAAAGTGGAGTTATAGGAAATTTTATGGAATGTGTAAAGTAAATATGTCTTCTAGTTATTTTTAACTCTACTTCTCTTTACCATTTATAAAGATGCATGAGGTGACATCGGTTCATCTAGAAAGGACAGCAATTGCTTCCTTCATTTCAAACAGTCTGGGTGGAGTATCCCATGATGACTTCTTTCCTCTCAGATAATTAAGTATAACTTAAAATTTACTAAAATGGAATTAAGAATAATGTGTTTACTTTGAAAACCACATTTTCTGACAATGTTGTTTTCTACTTTTGGTGAAACCTCTTACACTGTTCTAATAAGTTATTGAGTTAGAAACGTCAGCTATGTCCAACAAAAAGAGGCTGTAATGTTGTTATCTGCCTCAAATGATCACTTTCCTATTGTGCCTTAAGAAACAAAACATCCTGTGCTGTTTGCTTCACAATAATCCACTGGAGAGTGGACATTTGAAGGTTATAGGCAAAACAAGATTGGCCACCTGCTGATAGTTGCTGATAATTGTTGGGGCAGCGTGAGGGATGTGAGAGTTCATTATTCTATTCTTTTTTTCTTAATTAAATGAAATGTAGGTATATTTACAGTAGCAATATGTATAACACCAAAAACATAGAAATGACTGAATTATTTAATAATAGGAGAATGGCTAAAAAAAAGGATGAAAGCATACTAAAACATATTCAAAAAGTAAGTTATCATGTGGTCATTAAAAAAACAAACATTACGTTTTCAATGGATATTTAATGACATGAAATAATGTTCACAATTTGCTAAGTGAAAAATCTGGGTGGCAATCCATATGTATAAAACAATATCAATTATTAAAATAAATTAAGGACTAGGAATGTAACTCAGTGGTAGAACATTTGCCTAGTAAGCATGAAGCCTGGATTCTATCTCCCTGCTCTACAAATAACAAAATCAAAAATAAATTAAAATGTAAATCTTTGAAGTAAAATTCCCTAGGCTGACCTGATTTTAATGTTAATCATAAAAAAATCAGAAATATTTATGAATGGAGATGCTCCTTATAGAGTTTATCATAATAAAAAAATAAGGCCTAGTTTAGAAATCGTTCAAATTAATGTGCTTTCTTTTTATTGAAAAAACATAGGCATTAAAAGTTGCATTTTAAAAAATGTTTCATTAAAACAGGGGGTATCGCAATACCAGATCTTCAACTATACTACAAAGCAATAGTAACAAAAACGGCATGGTACTGGCACCCAAATAGACAGGTAGATCAGTGGTACAGAATAGAGGACACGGACACAAACCCAAATAAATACAATTTTCTCATACTAGACAAAGGGGCCAAAAATATGCAATGGAGAAAAGATAGCCTCTTCAACAAATGGTGCTGGGAAAACTGGAAATCCATATGCAACAGAATGAAACTGAACCCCTATCTCTCACCCTGCACAAAAATCAACTCAAAATGGGCCATGGACCTTGGAATCAGACCAGAGACCCTGCATCTTATAGAAAAAAATGTAGGTCCAAATCTTCACCATGTTGGCTTAGGATCAGACTTCCTTAACAGGACTCCCATAGCACAAGAAATAAAAGCAAGAATCAATAACTGGGATAGATTCAAACTAAATAGCTTTCTCTCAGCAAAGGAAATTATCAGCAATGCGAAGAAAGAGCCTACAGAATGGGAGAAAATCTTTGCCAATCATACTTCAGATAGAGCGCTAATTTCCAGAATCTATAAAGAACTCAAAAAACTCTACACCAAGAATACATATAACCCAATCAACAAATGGGCTAAGGATATGAACAGACATTTCACAGAAGATCTACAAGCAATCAACAAACATATGGAAAAATGTTCAACATCTCTAGTAATAAGAGAAATGCAAATCAAAACCACCCTAAGATTCCATCTCAACTCAATTAGAATGGCAATTATCAAGAATACAAGCAACAATAGGTGTTGGCCAGGATGTGGGGAAAAAGGTACACTCATACATTGCTGGTGGGGCTGCAAATTACTGCAGCCACTCTGAAAAGCAGTGTGGAGATTCCTTAGAAAACTTGGAATGGACCCTCCATTTGACCCAGCTATCCCACTCCTTGGCCTATACCCAAAGGACTTAAAATCAGCATACTACAGAGATACAGCCACATCAATGTTCATAGCTGCTTAATTCACTATAGCCAGATTGTGGAACCAAACTAGATGTCCTTCAATTGATGAGTGGATAAAGAAACTGTGGTATATATATACAATGGAATATTACTCAGCTATAAAGAATAATAAAATTATGGCATTTGCAGGCAAATGGATGAAATTGGAGAATATCTCGCTAAGTGAGATAAGCCAATCTCAAAAAAACCAAAGGACGAATGATCTCTCTGATAAGCGGAAGATGACACATAATGGGGGCTCGAAGGGGTGCTAGAATGGAGGAAGGAGGGACTGTATAGACGGAAAAGAGGGGTGGGAGTAGTGGGGGGGAGTAAAAAATAACTGAATGAATCAAACATCATTACCCTATGTAAATGTATGATTATGCAAATGGTATGCTGTTACTCCATGACAAACAGAAACAACATGTATCCCATTTGTTTACAATAAAAATAAATTTTAAAAAATGTTTCATTAAACTGGAAAATATTTATAAAATGATGTGTCATGTACTGTGTCACAATTCCAAACTTCTTATAGCACAGTCCACTTTTATTGAAAAGGAACTCAAATCTATTTATTTAGCTTAATAATAAGGAATTTAAATTTTCAAGTATAGGAACAACAATTGAAGCAGCAGGTAATTATCTGGGTTTGAGCTATCAGGTTAGGATTAAATCACAGCTGAAACAGCACTCCTACTGATTTCTAAGTTCTTTTCTAAATGATACAAGGCCAATCAAATTAGGCTCTTTGAAGCCAATCCTTCTTGGGTGCTATAGCAGATAAGAATTCCCAGCATGACCCTCCTGGTCCCTGTCCCTAGCCCTTGGTCCTAACTGAAGTTTCTTGGTTTATAGTGTTTTGATGAGCAACTCTAAACACCCTCTTCCTGTTAGAGCCCCCCAACTGCTCCTCTCAGGGGAGACAATCTGCTGTCTCCCAGATTGTCAGGAGAAAGTCACAGACCAGGTCTGGGAACTTACCACTAACACTCCTTCCTATATCCGGAAATGGGAGATACTTGAGGTGATCGTGTCCTAATCCTGGCTGTGTGGTAAAGATGGGAGTAGATCGACATGGAATAGTCCATGTGAAGTCCCTGTCAGTGTGGGAGTCTTGACATTTTTTTCAGATGACTTCCCATGACTGTTCACTTGGAGAATCAACTGTTCACAGCAGAATCTAAAGCCAGGTCATAGCCTGGCCACTTACTGTTGCCCCAGCACTCTCAGTGCACATGCTGATTAAAGAACTTTCTATTCCCATTCACAGCAAGATATGTAACAAAGAACACATGATCTGAGTAATGAGGTACATCTGGAGCAAACCATTCATACACATGCATAAAACTACAGGTGGAAGATTTCCAGAAATAAATTTTAATGTTGTTCTATTTTCCCAGTCATTTTGGATTCTTTTTTCCTACTTTTGAATTCTTTATCATTTTCCAGAAAAAAAAAAATTCTACTATTAGTATGCTTTTAGAAAACAAAGTGAATTTTTAAACATATTTTTTTTTCCCCTAGTCTCCTAAGAGATGTGTGTGTTCACCACATAGGATTTTCGAGGTGTTAAACTAAATTTAACCCAGCAATCTTTTTTCAGAAAATTCTTCTCAGGAAATAATCAGTGTACAAATATTGACACAAAAATATATCCATCAAATGTTGTTTATAATACCAAAGTGTGAAAAATTTAAGAAGCTTGATTAAATGAGTAATGGTACATGCACATAATGAAATATTATTGATGCGCCAAATATTACAATATAGTCATATTTATTAACTTAGGAAGAAGTCTACATTTTGTTAAATGAAAAATTTGGGCTAAAAACAGGATTATGATATGATCCCATTAAGTTTAAACATTTACATAGAAAAGATTCTAGAAGGTTCCCCACCAAAATATGTCTCTGTGACTGAGATATTATGGGCAAATATCATTCTCTTTTTTATATATCTCTATGCTGACTCAACAAAACATAAAATAAAACAAGAAGAATCCATCCCTACCTTCTAGAAAAATTTTTTTTTAGAATGATAATTTGAACAGCTGAACATCACATTTTCTGTGTGATATCTTATTTGTGTCTGCACTGGGATATATTACAGTCTTGTGTTTTAAGTCTGAACCAAGCAGTGGAAGCATACACATGACATACTTGATTTTCCAACTTACTAGCTCTGGCAAGTCAGAAAATCATTCTGGCCACACATTGAATAAAATCAGTCCAAATAGCATTAGCATCTTATCTCCATGCTGTTGGACTATGCTGTAATCTTCCGGCTGCAATCTGGCAACCTCATGGATGAATAGTTCTATTCATCAGAAGATTCTTACATGGGGTTTTAAAATACATGGCATGGCTATCACCACTACCTCCTCTCACAACCATGGCAGACATCATTAATCACACTTTGTCCTGTGAACCCAGATGTGGCCTCAAAACCCTTTCCAACACAGCTGTTCCAAGCAGCCCCTATCAATCATTTATTTCAACTTAAGTTGAAATCTATTAGCCATATCTGCTCTGATTACTCTGGCTAGAGCATTATTATTCCTTTGACTGGTTCCCAGGACTCTGGAGTCAAGGAGCATGACCACTTTCTTTCATGATCTCTCTTTCCCTTAAAACGTTCAGAAGATACAAAGGTGTTGCTGACGTGAGGTTAAAACTCTCTAGGGCTAAAAGAGTATTTTAAGAGCCCCCTACCTCCAGTCCTGAACTAAATGAAGGAGCCATCTTTTTTCAAGATCTTCAAGAACTATAAGATGGAAATTTGTACTCTGTACTACTTATGATAACTGCATGTGTAGTCTAGCTGTAAAATAACAGGGTATTAGAGTAGACTGATAATCAAAGTCACAAATATTAACAGAGGGCAGAACTCCAAAAGGAATGCCACAAACTAAAATGGAGAACACGGACCTGGAACCAGAAGAATAAAGCAACGATTTTTGTATTCTACATCCATAAAAATCAGTTCTTCCAAAAATTTATCTAAAGAGAGCACTGTAAAATCCCAAACAGAGAACTTTCACACATAGGGCAGGCAGAATCCAACCTTGCAGAAACCACTTAGAAACCTAGGTCAATGTGGCAGATTAATCATACTTCTAATTTCCACCCTGAAATTCCAAGAGAACTCAATCTCTCTCTCTCTCTCTCTCTCTCTCTCTCTCTCTCTCTCTCTCTCTCTCTCTCTCTCTCTCTCTCTCTCTTCCCTTCTTCCCTTTTTCTCTCTCTGCTCTGAAAAAGAAGAAATGCTGTGTCATTAGCAAATCAGAAATTTTGAATAAATCCTGAAAGAAGAAAGCTGATGTGATCACACCAGCAGAGGAAACACCAGCCCAGATCACATGAACAGAATATTACTCAGGAAGAGGGAATGGCTTAAAGGAAACCCAAAATGGGGGACAAAAAAATGGCAGGGGCAGAAAAAAAAAAAATTCCAAGAAAAAATGTAGGAAAATCCCCAGAACTGACCAATGATGCATGTTTTCAGATTGGAAGTGCCCATAAAATGCTAAGCAGATTGGAATACACACATCCTAATGAAATTTAAGACAATAATCATAAAGAGAAGGAAAGAGACACACAAAGAGAATACTTAAGTAAAGAATCAATCTGACCTAAGACTTACCAGAAACATTGGATACTAACATATACTAGGGAACCTCTTCAAGGGTATAAGGGAAAAAATCTTGAAGAATATGTTGTTCCTAGAAAAACTGACATTCAATTCAGAAGTCAATTTTAAGTGCAAGAAACTCTTATTGCATTAAAGAATTTACAAAGTGATTAAAGTTTAAAAAATATTGAGCCAGTTGGGGAAACTGTTTAGTTTGAGAGAAGGAAGGATTTTGGTTACTTTTGATATAATTCTCAAGGCAATATTTAGCAAAGTTGCCAAAAATGTACATTTTAAAAGAAAAAAGAGAAATAAAGAAAAAAGAAAGAAAAGGTTAGGGACATGTTCTTACTCAGAAGCTTAGTTAAGTGGCAGCAAAAAGTTATTACCTTCTGATATTCTTTAGTGACTTATGTGAAATGAACTAGTTTTGAAATACAGTTTCCTATACTTGGAATTTTGGGTTTACACTCTCAGCAAGCATGGCAAGGGCTCCATCCTTGTCCACTTTCCCAAAGCACAGGGCAAACAAGCAAGACCTACTTCCCCACAGATTTCTCATTGTCACCAGAGAAGAATGGCCAGGCTTCCTATGAGGCTAAAAGAGATTCTCTTTCGTTTATGGAATTAGGGGGCAGGAAAGAGCATTGTTTGTCCTACACATGAGTAGAGCACTAGTTCCTTGTGTAACCATGTAGAACGGTTGTTGATGCCCGCTTGGCCTCCCATACTCCACTACACAGAGTGACAACTTGGGGATTCATTGGCAGTATTTTCCTGACTCTGAAATATGTAAATAGGAGATGGTCCAAAGGAATCAGGAGGTAATCTTCTCACAGAATAACAGCTAGCTTTGTGTACATAGAGCTTTTACAGAATTCTGATGCAAGCTTCACAAAATGTCCTGTGGGGTGAGAAAGAAATACAATTTTTACCTTTTTTTTTTTTTTTTTTTTACAGAAAAATAATTTGAGGCTTAAAGGATTAAAAAAAAAATGTCCAGGAACATTCAGCAAGTCAGTCAGTCTGATGCAGCGAGTTCTTCTTGTGTGACAGAACTTACTGTTCTGAACACAGGCTTTTAAAAAGGCAGGTAAGTTCCTCATCAGGAAACTTAGGGACAGGCAGGGGGAGATAGGTGGTAGACCATGTAAGCATGAAGAGAACTTCAGGTACTGGTAACTGGAAGAGGCTATAAGGAGGAAAGTGGCAGAGAACGTCTTGGGCTGCGCCAGGAGAGGGTAGCCATTAACTTGGGTGGAGTTGGGAAGTTCTCCACATTGCCACCTCAACGTTAGGAAGGCAGGCATGTGAGGACATGTGGGAGACGCAACTCTAGCTGAGGAGCAGGGACTTCATGACAGGAATGAACCTGCATGTAGAGGGGTACCAAGAAGGACCAAGGTAGCTGGAACAGTGAACAAAGAGACAGGTAGTGAGAGAGTCAAAGAGGTAGGTAGGGGCCATCATGGAGACCCTGGGTGTTATTCTCAATGTCACAGGAGGTTTGGTGTTTTAAAATATATCTTTATTGAGGTATATTTTACACATGATAAAATCCAGCTCTTTCAAGTATGCAGTTCAATAATTTTTATAATTTGACTGAAGAATGCAACCACCACCACAAATCAGTTTTAGAACATTCCTACCTTCCCAACAAGATCCCTCATGCCTAGTAATAGTTATAGTTAATCTGTATTCTGCTTCTATAAATTTTCCTTTCTGGGAAATTTCTATAAATAATGATCATATAATAAAGTCTTTGGTGTCTGACTTCTTTTGCTTGGCATGTTTTTGAGGCTCTACAGTGTGTATCACTAGTTTGTTCCTTAATATTGCTGGGTAGTGTTCCACCATATGAATATACCATAATGTGTCCATTTATCTGCTTATAAATTATTGTTTCCAGTTTGGGCTATTATGAATCATACTGCTATGAATGGTTGCAGGTAAGTCTTTGTGTGGACATTTTTTCTAACATTCCCCATGGGTGGCTATCTGGAGGTGGTATTGCTGAGTTATAAAGTTTTTAGTGTTAGCATTTTCAGAAACCATCACAATATCTTCCAAAGTGGCTGCATCATTTTACATTTCTACCAGCAGTGTATAAGACTTCTCATTTCTCAACATACTCACCAGCATTTTTTGTTAGCTATCTATTTACGATGGCCATTCTAGTGACTGTGAAATGGTATCTCATTGTGGACTTAATTTGCATTTCCTTAATGACTAACAATACTGCGTATCTTTCCATGTCCTTTTTACTAATGGAGAAGTTGTAAGCACAAAAAGATGATATGATTTATGCTTTTAAAGTCCAACTTCTTCCTAAATGGCAAACACATGGGCAAACAGATGACAGGTAAGAGACCAGTTAGCAGATAGGTACAGTAATGCAGGAAGGAGATGATGGTGTTTTGCACTTGGGTTATAACTATGGAGATGGTGGGGAGTTTGAATAGGGTTACATTATGGAGGTAGAGTCAACAGAATTGACTGATAAATTGGATGTAGTGTGGGAAAAGCATTTAGTTGAACAAGTGAGTAGGTGGTGGTGTTGTTTACTGCTGTGGGAAGGTTTATGGAAGAGCAAATACAGGTGGCGATGCTGGAGGTTGATAGTAGATGCCTATTTAGATCATACTACATTTCTAGCACCTATTAGTCATCCACAAAGAAATGTGAAATATATAATTGGACTTGAGGGTCTGAATCTCAAGGAAAAGTTCTTGGCTAGAGATAGAAAAGTAAGAGTCAAAAGCATATGACTAGTATTTGAAGTATTAGGATCTACACAGAGAATAAGGAGAAAAAGAGTAGAATAGAAAATGAAATCACAGAGCCATTTTTGAAAGAGTTGCTAATGAAGATCAGAGGGTAAGGCTGACAATTTGAAAGTTAGAATTAGGGGAAAGATAGATAAAAGGGAGCATTTAGAAACATGTCTTGTTGACTGTTGAATCCAGACCTTGACTGTCTGATGCTGTACTCACTAGCCACAGTGGCTAACTGATCACCCAAAATATGGCTTGTTAAAATGAGGTGGATGTCCATACAATATACGTACTTGAACTTCACATAATATAAACTCCCATTAGGAATTTTTATATTTGTTACATATTATAATGATGATAATTTGTATAATATTGGGTTAAATAAAACTATTATTGAAATTGATTCACTTATTCCTTTGTATGTTTTAAATGTGGCTTCTAGGAACTTTAACACTGCGTATGTGACTCATGTTATATTTCTTTCAACCAGAGCTTGTATAATGTCCTCCCAAGCCTCATCCTGGCTTTCCAGAAATGTCACTATGACATATGACGGCTTTTCTGAACAGGAACTTGAATTTACATGGGATTTCTGTAGGAATTTGCTACAGGTCTTTCTTAAGGTGCAAATAATTTCCATGGCTTAAAAATGTCAATGTCCTGGGTATTTCTGATATATGTTTATGTTGTACAGACAGACCTATATTTTAGCAAAATGATGCATGGATCATTTGCTCCTTGCCCAACTGAGAAACTACTGTCCAAAGGGAAATCTCAGATCCTTGATATTTGTAAGACTTAAGGTGTCCTTACTGACTTTGAAAAAGATTCAATCAAATCTGTCCCGTCTTCCATCTGGTTAAATACAAATTGATTAAATGAAGAGAAACTTAATTATTTAATGAGGTCATCAGAAGTTAGAAATGACTTGGTTTTTTTTTCTTTTCTTTATCATCCTTGAGATTCTCTGCGTGCCGTAAAAATGAGTGTCATTAAATTCTTTTAAAATTGCTATTGTTATGGCAAGAGTCTCCCTTCAGAAGTAAGAAAAGTTCCCTCTGCTTACATATCATAGAATAAACTATGCAGATGCAACTAGGAGAAATTTCCCCCCTTAACCCCTACTGCAGGGAATAAGGTCCTTTGAGCAAGATAATTCTCCCAAAGGGGTAGAGATACACAATTTTACCTTTTACATGACAGATAATCAGGCAGATTTTATACAGACTTTTGTAAGAGCCTTTGTAATCTCAATAGGAAAATTTCCCTAATGTTTCTGATTAAAACATGGAATCCAGAGGCATAGTAATAGCTCATTCATCCAGTTCATAGAAGAGTTGGCAAATGAGCTTTCTATAGGTTGCTACTTGAAGAACTAAACTTTCCCTATTAAAATACCTTACCCGGTAGCTGACCTTGCTGCAAGGTCAGAGCATGCTGAACACACTGTCATCCTTACTGGATTTCTCAGAAAAGGTGCTTGTTACGGAAAAACAATTGAAAGCTTTCTTGTCCTGCTATGCCACTGCTTCTTTGCTGCTTAGGGAATGATACCGAATCTTTTGGGGTTGTAGAAAGAAGGCCTTTCTCTAGATCAGTAAACTTAAGCATTCATTAGAGGTCTTGTCAAAAAAAGACTGCTCAGCCCTACCCCCGAAAGTTTCTAATCCATTAAGTCTGAGGTGAGAATTTGCATTTCTGATTGATTTCGAGGTATGCTGACACAGCTGGCTGAGGGATCACTCAGAAAGTCCCTGATCCTCTCTGCCACCTCCCTTTAGCTCAACCTTCTATGATTTTGTACATGCTACATAGATGTTGGTTTGCAGGTTGGCTCACTTAATGCAGAAGATTCCTAAATATCTCAGACAGTCTGATAATTTTAAAATAGGATTTTGAAAAGCAAACTAGTCATCAGAAACTAAGATATCTTTGACTTTGATAAATGGAAACTAGATTATTTTATTAGCATTCTGAGATTGTACATAAAAAATGTGCTTTACAGTTTGGAGAAAAGATAAGTCAGTATTAATTTCTGTTCTCAGTGTACCAATTACTGCTTATCCATCTAACCATTTCATTTCAGGTGAAATATAAATTTGAAAAAACATGCAGCATAGACTACTTAATTACTGCACAAAATTCTCTGATGTGAGTGGTATTCTCCTTGGGTCACTTTGGCAGTTCACAATCATGTTTTATTTCCATCTCTGTTGCAGTAAAGCTAAGAATCAAAAAAGAATCAAAAAGTACTATGTGATAAAATGGTCCTTACTAATTAAGCTTTTTGCAATGGGAATTAGCCAATGCATATGTTTTAGTGTTTTAGCCATACATCAAAGATGGTGCCTTTCCTATGCTTGATGCAGAATCTAGTTTCTGGTACAATACAGATGCTTTGAAATGTCTTAAATCATGATTGAAACATCAGAGAAATAAATGTTAATCATGATTCTGCTAGGGACTTGTTAGTTATACCCAGCAAAGTCACTTGCTCTCTTTTAGGTTTCTCTATTTGTGATATAGGAATAGCAATTTTCCTTATGTATTTATTGAGAACATATTAAATTTTTAAGCAACAAATTTCCCCCAGGTATTGACTGAAAAAGACTGGATTCTCTATCAGAACAGGTTGTTCTGTTTCACCAAGAGTGCAAATTCCAAAGGTATAGGCACCCACCGATGTCAAAGGAAGAAGGCAACACCAGCCCTGCTAGTCAGCCAGAGAAGAGAGGTAAAGGTGGCCAGCTCACCTCACCCAATTCCAGAGCAAGTATCACCAGCATTAGAGATTATCAAGAAATGTTTGTTTGAAAAGACTCAAACATAATGCTCAATGCTGACCAGTGCCCACTGTTAAGAAGGAAAACTGATATATCACTGCTAGAAAGCAGTCTGACAGGACTCATCAAGATCTGTAGAAGGGTTATCTCATACTAGACAAGAGCACCAAAAACATACATTGGAGAAAAGATAGCCTCTTCAACAAATGGTGCTGGGAAAACTGGAAATCCATATGTAACAAAATCAAATTAAACCTCTATCTCTCACCCTGCACAAAAATCAACTCAAAGTGGATCAAAGACAGGCACTAGAAGAGAGACTCTGTGCCTAATAGAAGAAAAGTAGGCCCAAATATCCACCATATCGGCTTAGGAACTGACTTTGTTAACAGGACTCCTAAAGCACAAGCAGAAAAATAAAAATATCAATAAATAGGATGGAATCAAACTAAAAAGATTCTTCACTGCAAAGGAAAGAATCAAAATCTTTACCACACACACATCCAGAGCATTAATCTCAGGATATATAAAGAACTCAAAAAACTTCACACCAAAAAAACAAATAACCCAATCAATAAATGGGCTAAGGAACTGAACAGACATCTCACAGAAGAAGAAATACAATCCATCAACAAATATATAAAAATGTTCAACATCTCTAGCAATTAGAGAAATGCAAATCAAAACTATACTGAGATTCCATCTCATTCTAGTAAGAATGGCAATTATCAAGAATACAAGCAACAATAAATGTTGGCAAGAATGTGGGGAAAAATGTAGACTCATATATTGCTGATTGGACTACAAATTGGGGCAACCACTCTAGAAAGCTCTGGAAAGCAATATGGAGATTTCTCTGAAAACTTGGAATGGAACCATCACTTGACCCAGTTATTCCATTCCTTGGCATATACCCAGAGGACTTAAAATCAGCATACTATAATGATGCAGCTACATCAATGTTTATAGCAGCTCAATTCACAATATCCAAGCTATGGAACCAACCTAGGTGCCCTTCAACAGATGAATGGATAAAGAAACTGTGGTATAGATATACTATGGAATATTACTCCATCTTAAAGAAGAATGAAATTATAGCATTTGCTGGTAAATGGATGGAACTGGAGACTATCATGCTAAGTGAAATAAACCAGTCCCAAAGAATCAAAGGCCAAATGTTCTCTCCGATATGTGGATGCTACTTCACAATAAGTGTTGGGGGAATAATAGAGGTATTTTGGACTAGACAGAGTGGAGTGAAGGGAGGGGAGAGGGCATGGGGGTAGAAATGATAGTAGAATGAATTGGACATTATTAATCTATGAGCATATATGACTATATGACATGTGTAACTCTACATCATGTACAACCAGATGAGTGAGAAGTTATAGTTCATTTATGTATGATGTGTCAAAATGCATTCTACTGTCATGTATAACTAATTAGAATAAAAATATATTTTAAAAAAAGATCTGTAGAAGGGCACTTCCTTAACTCAACAATCTCCTTTCTAGGAATCCATTGGCAGGAAATGTCTGGGATGCTGACAAACATTTTTGTTCATAAAGAGTTACTGCAGCACTGTTTATAATAAAGAAAAAAGAAACCAGCCCAAGTTACCAATAATAGAGGAGGGCTAAATAAATAATGGCTCACCAGAACTTCTAAATCAGTTTAGAAGAACAGCTAATGATATAGGAAAATGTTCTTACTGTAATGTGAGGGGAAAAAAGTTAGTGAAAACCTATAAAAGCATATGATCCTAGGTTGGAATGTGCTGGGTAAACTTGGTTTAGCTGGAAAGTGTGGGTCTCAGAGGTCTGTTCCCTACTTAGGTTAGAACGGGCTGAAAAGGGAACTTGTGTGAGATTTAGAAGGCACACAGTGACAATGTGGCCATTGCTTCCCGAAGTGTTTGTGATCAAATGCAGTATGTTCCGAGGGAGAGGTGTCTAGGAGGTCGCAGCTCTCCTCCACTCTGCATCCAGCACTTCTTGCCTCTTGTCCTGTTGATCTCAAGCCCAGCATCAGATGCCTGTCCACAGATCCACAGAGGACCTCACAGGCCAGACCTGGACAAGAGCCAGAGACAATTCCCATCCATCAGTCATAGCATTATTTTTTCTCTTATTGAAGATTCAAAAGTATTCATTATCCAAGCAATATCTGTGCTCTAAATCAGAATGAATGAAGTTCAGCATGCTCTTGATTTTCCCACAAGTAAGATATCAAAACAAATGGAATTACCACAGGCTCAAGGGGCTATAATTCTAGGCCTTGACTGGGGACAGGCAGGACTGCCTGACTCCAAATTGCCTGTAATGAAAGGTTGTGAGACCCCAGCTGGTAACTGTTTATAGATGCCAAGGTCCAAAATCAACACCCTTTCTGCCTCTTTGGGGTAGTAAGTCTCATGGGATTTGCATTTTTAAGACATTTAAGCTCAAAGTTCGTTTCATGCAGCAGAGATTTGAAGGGAAAAGGTATCTCATCTCTAAGTAAATTCTTTTTGTAGTTGAACACATTTATTTAAAGCTCATTTCTAACTATAAAGCATCTTACATCACAGACTGATGGTCATGGATAAATAAAAGGATTCTCCCCTTTTCCTCATCCCTCCATTTACCAGTCACCAAATCCAATCCAAGTAACCATCTGTCTGATCCATTGTTTCTTTTCACTACCTTCCACCAGGCTTGCCTGCGTTCAGGCCACCAGCTTCTCATCCCTGGTTACATCATCCTCCCTTTGGTCTTTCTGCCTCCAGTGTGTCCTCCGTTTCATCCTCTGCAAGCCCAATCATGTCTCTTGCTCCCGTCTCACCTTCTTCCACTGCTTTTGGAATCAAATCCCTTATTCAGCTCATCAGATTCTCCATGTCACAGCACTGCTGCTTCCTCCTTCCCAGCCAGTCCTCCCAGTTCCAGGCTCCCTTCCTCAATGCAGCATGGGAAGCACTAATTCAATTATCCCATCCCACTGTCTCTTATTTCCCACCTTGGCATGTGCTCTTTCCTCTCCCCTTCCTGACTTTCTCTGGCTTACTGCCACTTGTTCTCAAGACCCCAGCTCTGGTAGGATCTTTGGGGGGAATCTTCTAAACACCCCCTAATATATCTCACATTTTAAGGGTGAGATTGGATAGAATAGGATGCAACCTTGACAAACATAATACAAGACTTGCCAGTTTATATCTTAGATTAGGATTAGCAGATATCTAAGAGAGAGTTCCAGATTATTTGGTATGACCAACTTTCTGAAAATTGTGCTACTTAGGAAAGTTTTAATTGCTTTTAACTTTTCTTGAACTAAGTAACCTTTCTCTGGGATTCCATTGCACCCCTTCCCCACTTACATATCTCTATCAAAGCAATAATGGTTTCATTCTGTAATTGCCTGATTCACTCACCAGATTGCAAGTTTCTTGGGGACTGGAACATTGCTCTTTATCATTGTATCTCCAGAGCCTAGTACTGTGTTAACTATAACCTACATGATATCGAACAAGAAGTGATTGAAGGGCAACGCCTCTGTACTCCTCACCCATTTCTGAGTGTTGCTGCACAACTGTGATGGATTCCTCATTTCTGAGCAATGACAAAGGCCTATACACTTAGACTTCCAAGCAGGAAATCAATCTTCTGCTTCAAATTGTTTTCTTAAACATCCCACCTGCAGCCATAGGGCTGTGAAAGAAAATTCTACAGTGAGAACTTTTGGAGAACTCTCTCATAAATACAACCTGAAGCAGGGTTTCCCAAGGTTAAGAAACCCAGTCTAACTCCCTGGAGTTGGGAGCAAGGGATCTGGAAACAGAAGAGTATTTCCAAACACAGCAAAGGAGGAAGCAACATGGATGCTCTACAGCAGCGGAAGAAAATGATCTGTCCAGCCTGGAGTAGAACTTTTCTCTTTGTTACAATAAAGAAGGATTACTGGGCTGGGGTTGTGGCTCAGTGGTAGAGCGCTTGCCTAGCACATGTGAGGCACCGGGTTCAATTCTCAGCCCTACATATAAATAAATAAATAAATAAATAAATAAATAAATAATAAATAAAATAAAGGTCAAAAACTAAAATGTGTGTGCGCATGTGTGTATGTTTGTGTGCATGTGTATGGATTACTAATTTCTTTGTTGAGAAGAAATTAGAGGCTTATATCAGACTCACTGTGGAGACTTTATCATTTGTGTACTACAGAAGAAATTAATAAATATACAGGTCTTGTATGTTGATTTGATTATTCTCAACACCAAGCTTTATGTTCAAGAACCTCTAGTTATCATTACTACAGACACTTAGATCCAGGACTCCACCCAAAAGCAAGCATCAAAATCCTACTTTTCAGAATGGACAAAACCAGGTAGATAGTCCTCTGTGCCTAACAACTAGTCTGAGCATACTTCCCACCCCACATCCCTATCCGACGGGGTCTTACTATCAGGTCTCATCTGGGTCAAGTTCAGTGTGTGACATGCATATCTAATTAATACACAAGATTTGTTGGAAGAAAGAATGAATGAATGAATTCACATGTTACCTACCAACATTTCAGGTTCTCCCTCTTAACATTTTATATGCTGTACCACTTTCTTCATCACAAGCATAAATCTTATAAATGGATTTCATGCATTTCTACTTTGTTATATTAACAGCTAGATGTAGCTCTAATGCCAAAGACTGTATTTTCTTCTACCATTAATCTTTCTGCAGCTTGTGAGCTGGAAAAGTCATAATGATGGGAGTTGTCATAATGAACACAAACAGTAATTGTAATAAGAAAACGGAGGAAGAAAATTGAAAAAGAAAATGTCTCGCCCACAGCACCACAGATAAATGACCCTATTCTCTCCTGATTCCAAATCCACAAGGTTGTATTTGTTCTTGTCAAGATCATTAGGTACCAAAAGACCATTTGACATTGGCGGGAATGATATTTTTAATAGGAGTAATATATTGATGTTAAAAGAGCATACCTCTTCTTTCTATAGGTTCCTTCTAGCCTGAACAACTTAAGAGTTAAAATGCATTTAAATACTTAATATAAAGTTTATATGAATGAGACATGAAAGTGAGTCACCTGTCTTAGACAATTTTCTTAAATCTAGATAAGCAATTACTTCTAATAAAGCAATCAAGGGCTTGAATGAGAACAGATTTTTGTGCCAATTTAGTTAAATATTAATTTGGGGGTTTAAAAGACCCTTTCTAGGGCTCTTTTCTTCCCTTAAAAAAAGAAAAAGATGCTTTCAAAGTCATTTGCCAGTCATTTTGATAAGTTACATCTTTCTATCATTCTGAAGCATTTAACATGAGAATTACTAAAGAAAATAGAGAAATTTATAAGTCTACTAAATCCTCTTGACACCCTCCAAGTCCTGATGGATTAAGTAATGAGTTCTACAATGAGATCCCAGACAAATGAAGTAATTAAGTGCTTGATCTGGAGGAAAAATGGTGGCCTTCTTGTGAAGCACCAGGTACTTAGCTAGGAATCATTGCCCTTAACCATTCTGGCTGCTTTGCCCTGACACCGTATGAAGACATTACTTGGGTTAAACTGTCTCCTCTCCCACTCTCCAGTCCTTGTTCCAGTGCTCAACCTCTAGATTAGTTAATAGCAAAACCCCTCACCTTGCCCCAATATTGATTTATGCTTTATTTTAGGAGACTGAAAGAGCTATTCTTAAATTAGAAAAATTGTTTCTATTTCAAACTTTCTACTACTCTTAACTTCCTTCAAGTGAATACTTTATATCCAACTCCCTTCTTAAGCAAAAACATGAAAATAGAGAAGTACTGATTTAAGCACATGATTTTCAACACTGGCTGCACATCAGAATTGCCTGGAGGGCAATTCTGAAACAGTCTGATGTTCAGTCCCCACCCCAGACCACTTATTTTGGAATATCTGGGGCTGGGTGGGGCATTTATAAAGTAATTCAAGTGACACCAATGTGTGGCCAGCATTAGGAACCTTTAGGAAAGCAGAATCAAGATGACGGGTGGCTTTGGGTTCTCGAAAGGACAGTTCTATACCTCTGCCCAGGTGCAGCCTTAGATTGGAGATGGGAGTCTCTAGTAAGCTATGGCATATAAGAACAAGAAAGATGATTTACATCTGAGGAAATCATCTAGGGCAAGATTTTAAGTTTCTTTTAAAAGACCTTTCAAATTCATGCAAAAAAACTGACTAAAGGGCCCTCAGAGACTTAATAAAATGGGAAGAATCAAATGTAAAAAATGAAGAATTGTTGGGTACCCAAGACTCCTACTATCTGCTCTTTCCCCAAGTTAGTTACTCTGCAGAAAGATCTATAGAAATCTCATTGACTTCAAAAGATAGTCTATGCAAAGCACATAAGAACCTCCTGGGAAAATTAAGTCATTTTTTTTTCAGTGGAAAAAAGGGAAGAAAAATCCTACCCAACTTGCAGGAGAGAGTTCACAGCTTCATTACCCACAGCTGTTCTTCTGCCTGCTGTGACTTTATGGAGACCATGGTGCTTCAGGGCTGGAGGGCTAGTGGTGAAGCAGATGACCAGAAGGAGGACAGCTAGAGGTGATATCGTGCAGGGTCTTCTAGATAGCCTTTTTAAAGACTTCCCTTTACACTGAAATGGGACCACTAAAGCAATGGGCCCATACCCAGTGGGCCAAATGTTTGACCATCACGGTAGGTAAGGCTACATCATAAGGTCAAGTTGCACCTGTGCTTCCTCCAACGTTCTGCTAATGTGTGAACACTATTAGGGTCAATTTGACCCTTTTGGATTCTGACTTCTAGAGTGTTTGCCACAATAGACCTCGTCCTGAGCCCAGAACACAGAGTGAGCAAGATTTTCTCCATATTTTATTACATCATTTCCCTTAAATACAAACTCCTTGAGGGTGGAGATCATTAGGTACCAAAAGACCATTCCTGCAAACATTAAAGAACTAACAAATGCTTTTAGGAAGGGAAGGGAAGGAAGAGTAAGGAGTAAGAAGGAAGCAGGTAGTGGAGTGACAATGTCTTGCCTCAATTTCTTTCATGGCATCTGGGTTTATTTTAAATTTTTTGGTTGTATCATTAACCAAAACTTTTGGTTAAGATTTTACTTGTAAAACCTTACAAGATTAGTAAATTAACTTATGTAGACTTTCTAAAAGACATTTTTTGGGGGCCATCTTCATTTTTAAAAGTTTTAAACATGTATGTAGCTTGACTGGGAAATTCTGCTTCTAAAAATATCTCCTAGGGAGATTTACACATATATGCATAGGTAGATACACCAAGATTAGCACCAAAGATGTTTGCTGGAGTGTTGTTTATAACAGGAAAATGTTAGAAATAACCTAAACTATGAGATATTAGTTAAATGTACAATGGCACACTGTCACCATCACAGGGTTCTTTGGTGGTGCCTCAGGAGCCACTGTGTGAAAGGTGGGAATGAGCACAAGGGACAGGGATCCCAAGGGTCTCACATTTCAGCTCAGCCTCAGAAGTTTGAATTGCACTGGTTCATAATTACTTTCTATAAATTAGTTCTGTAAGGTATAAAGCCGCTCGCCTTTCCCGTTACAGGAATTTCCCACCTCCCAACACTTGTCAATCTGTGCTCCACTGCCTTTTCCGTTACAGGAATTTCCAGCCTTCCCACCACCTGTCAATCTGCGCTCTGCCCGCCTCTTACATTACAGGAATTTCCGGCTTATTGCCATCTTCCTGCCTCCCACCTTAGTCCTAACATGCTATTGGTTCCTCCCAGCCCGCAAGATTCCAATATCTGGGAGAAGTCACACGCCATCTTTCTCTTTCGCCCCTTCTTTTCTCCCTGAGCGGACCGCATAAATAAAGTTCCTTGTGTGAGACCTTGTGTCTGCAGAGTGTTTTTCTGGGAGCTATTGGTGAGCCACAACTGCCCCTAACATCTGGTGATGCATTTTTGCATTTTTTAAATTTTTTCCTAATAAGTTCTATGGCCAAAAGTTGTTGGGAAAGGACAATATTATTGGAACATAAAAAGATGTTTACAGTACTTGGTAAAGTGGTAAAAAGCAGACTGCAAAATAGTACTTCAGTTTAAACTCATGTATGTGTGTATATATAGCTACATACAATAAAAATACAAAGAATATACATAATGATGAGCAGCTTTTTCTTTTGGATGATAGGAGAAAGGTTATTTTAACTATAAAGTTAGATTTACTATATAATTATCAGCTTTTCAAGGTTTTCTATCATTGTGATACCTAACTCGAGTCAATAGTTGACTACCAATTCTTTATCTTAAGACTAACTTCAAGGTAAGAGGATTGTAAGTTTGAGGCCAGACTGGGTACCTTAGAGAAATCCTGTCTCAAAATAAAAAAAATTAAGAATACTGGGGATGTAATTTGATGGCAAAGCACTCCTGGGTTCCATCTCCAGTACCCCACCCCCCACACAAAAGTCTAATTTCTATATAAGAATCTCAAAACTATTTGTTGTTCTCTCTATTTTAGAGGTAGAGAGACTGAGGGTTGACTTGATTCTGTGGATGACTGCAAAGCAGAGAACTTGGGATAGTATCTTCTCATTCTCAAGTTTGAGTGTTTCAAGCCTCAGCATAGAGCCCTTTCCTTTTTCAAAGCTGAATACATCAGTGAGTAGATTGAAGGAAAAAACACGTTTCTACACATTTTTAACATATTTTGTACTCATGCAAATTGTAAAGCAAAAGAATGTTAATGAGAAATAAACATAACCATAGAGAGATGGCAAGGTAAGTGGAGAAATGGCAGGCAGGACAAGGTGTGGCTTCTGGGAAAGCCGAGGAGAACAGTGGCTTTGCTCATGAGGCATGCACACACATCTTTCCAGTACAAATGATGGCGGTGTGATGTTGATGGCGAGATGATGACCTTGACCCTAACGTTGAAAGACTGCAGGGTACCAGGTCCTATTCTGGGTACTTTATGTACCTGCTCTTAACCTTCACAATACCCTCACAAGGACAGAGCTGTCATTAGCCCCATTTTCTTCATGAAAAGACTGAGGAATGGAGAACATACATCATAAGTGTCAATGCCAAGATTTCTTCATTAAATTTACTATATGCATCCCCATCTAAAATACAAATCAGATAATTTGCCTTTCCCAAAGGTTAAAAATATTTTGTTTTGTTTTTTAACACAGAGAGGCATAATGATGAAAGACTTCTGATACCAATAGACCTGGGTTCAAATTCTGAATCTGCTGCTCTTCTTGTCTCAGAGCCTCAGTTCCCTTATTTGTAAAGGGGGCTAATGATATCCCACCAGGTGCTAAGATTTTATATACAAAATTGGGTACAGAATAAGTGAAAGCTGATACTGTTATTAAAGCAAGAAAATGAAACAAGCAAAGGAATTTAATTGAAGAACATTTTAAATTATTTTACTACTTTAAAAAACACTTAGGTAAATGGACCTGGAAATAACTATGCTTTTATGATAGTTACATAATTTGCTGTATAAACCAGAAGACTCTAGAAAGGAAAAGGGTCCTACTAATAATTGTTTTGGGATAACAGATATAAACAGACACCATCTTGGGCAAAAGAGGACATGATCCCTACAGGTAAGCAATGGTTCTGAGCCATAGCTATGGGACATTTTTGGACCCTCACCTGGCTGCCAGCCCCTGCTATGGGTGGTCATTAGGTTAAGGAGACAGAAGCATTAAAAAGCAAATTCCTGGGCTGAGAATGTAGTTCCGTGTTAGAGTGCTTGCCAAGACTGCACAAGACCCTCTGTTCACTCCTCAGCATTCCCCATAAAGAAAGTAATTCCCTAGGCTATGTATTTGCAATCTTCAGGAGATTTTGAGGTAAGTTTATAACACCTTTGGTTAGATAAATTGTAATTCTTAAGAATTTATCTGGAAAACCCAATCCTTATCTAAAATACAGGCTCTGATACCACATGTTGTTATATGACTCTCCCACTTTCCCCTGCTCTTCTGTGGTCTTTGAAGGGGAAGACTACACCAGTGGGTAGGTAGGAATTTAAAACTGGAACATATATCTTCCTTCAAGAGACTCTGCTACCCTGGCAGCTATGATTACATCACTTCTTCAGTGTGCTTCCTGGACGTGATGGACCCCTCAAACTACCAACACAGTGATTGGCTTGCATATTTCATTCCCATTCACAGGATCATAGCACATCAACGCTCACATATTCTTCAGTCCAATCTCTTTATTTCAGGTGCAGCGATCTCAAGTGACAACTTAGCCAAGGCCACAACATCAAGCTAATTGCAGAAGAACCTGAACTCAGAACTGCACTCACAGCACACTGTTCTTTCCATTATTTTACAGATGCTTCCTGAAAAGCAGCCAGGCCAGCTCAAAGCGCAACACAGCAATTCCAAAAGTAACATGAGATTTCAAACTTGTCAGGGTTATTAGTAGGCACTGAATGTTCTACCATTGTAGTCTGCAGCATTTTTATAATCAGACATATATTTCAGTTCTTATTGGGAGAAAATTAAAATTAGATTTATGTTGACACTTGAAATTTTCTACATTGGCCAGGTAATGAGGAAGCTAAACAATGTATGTTCAGGAAAAGCCAGATGATAAACATAGCCTCCAGAGCTGGAACATTTACTTCCCAATATTGATAAAATGAGGTTATAGGGGAAAAAAATATCAGATAGTCCAAGCCAGAGTGAAAAGGAAAAACTGATAGTCATAATCTTGTTATCAGGGTACATAAATGAAAAGCAACTGAAATTCACTGGTCTCTTATTTAAATACCATGTTTTCCTTCCCTTTGTATTCAGTATAATGGGTAGGATAAGACCGATGATTGGAAATGAAGGACAACTGAGAGAATGCTAGTTGAGGGGGCACTGAATAATAATTAGAGAAGGGATTTGTGTAATGGGGAATGAGGAAACAAGAATATTAACGAGTTGATTTATTTGCAACATACTGGTGACCCTGACATTCATTTTATTAAACTTTTTTATTTGTTTTAATTAGTTATACATAACAGTAGAATGCACTTTGATATATCATATATAATGGAGTATAATTTCTCATTCTTCCAGTTATACATGATGTAGAATCCCACTAGATCCATCTAGTTATATATGTACATGGGATATTAATGTCTGATTTATTCTACTATTCTTCCTTCTGCCAAGTCCCCTCCCCTCCCTTCACTTCCCTCTACCTAATCTAAAGTAACTATTTTTTTCTAGTCACCACCCCCAGTTGTGAATCAGCATCCTCATATCAGAGAAAACATTCAGCTTTTGGTTTTGGGGGATTGGCTTATTTCATTTACCATAATATTCTCCAGCTCCATCTATTTACTGCCAAATGCCATAATTTCATTATTTAATACTGAGTAATATTCCACTGTGTGTATATATATTTTTATTATATATATATATATATCTTACTTTTTAAATCCATTCATCTATTAAAGGTCACCTAGGTTGGTTCCATAGTTTAGCTATTGTGAGTTGAGCTGCTATGAACATTGACATGGCTGCATCACTATAATATGCTGATTTTAAGTCCATTGGGCATAAACTAAGGAATAGGATAGCTAGGTTAAATAGTGCTTCCATTCCAAGTTTTCAGAGGAATCTCCATACTGCTTTCCACAGTGGTTGCACCAATCTGCAGTCCCACCAGCAATGTATGAGTCTACATTTTCCCCACATCCTCACCAACATTTATTGTTACTTGTATTCTTGATAATTGTCATTCTGAGTAGAGTGAGATGGAATCTCAGTGTACTTTTGATTTGCATTTCTCTAATTGCTAAAGATGTTGAACATTTTTTCATATATTTGTTGATGGATTGTATTTCTTCTTCTGTGAGGTGTCTGTTCAGTTCCTTAGCCCATTTATTGATTGGGTTATTTGTTTGTTTTTTTTTTTTTTTTTGGTGTGAAGTTTTTTGAGTTCTTTTTATATCCTGGAGATTAATGTTCTGGAGGTGTGTGTGGTAAAGATTTTTTCTTACTCTATAGGCTCTCTTTTCACATTATTGATTGTTTCCTTTGCTGTGAAGAAGCTTTTATGTTTGATTCCATCCTATTTATTGATTCTTGATTTTACTGCTTGCGCTTTAGGAGCTTTGTCAAGGAAGTCAGTTCCTAAGCTGACATGGTGGAGATTTGGGTCTACTTTCTCTATTAGACACAGGGTCTCTGTCCTAGTGCTTAAGCCTTTGATCTACTTTGAGTTGATTTTTGTGCAGGATGACAGATAAGGGTTTAATTTCATTCTTTGACATGTGGATTTCCAGTTTTCCCAGCACCATTTGTTGAAGAGGCTATCTTTCTTTTCCCCATTGTGCATTTTTGATATCTTTGTCTAGTATGAGATAACTGTATTTATGTGGGTTTGTCTCTGTGTCTTCTATTCTGTATCATTGGTCTATGTGTCTGTTTTGGTACCAATACCATGCTTGTTTTGTTACTCTGGCTCTGTAGTATATAGTTTCATGTCTGGTACTGTGATACCTCCTGCTTCATTCTCCTTGCTATTGGATTGCTCCTTGCTATTGCTAAGGATTGCTTTGGCTATTCTGGATTTTAATTTTTCCAAATGAATTTAATGATTGCTTTTTCTACTTTTATGAAGAAACTCATAAATGAATTCATCAAAGTAGCAGGTTATAAAATCAACCCATAAATCAAACACGTTCCTATACTTCAGTGATGAATGTACTGAAAGAGAAATTAGGAAAACTACCCAATCACAATAGCTTAAAAAAAAACTTGGGAATCAATCTAAAAAAAAGAGGTAAAAGACCTCTACAGTGAAAATTGCAGAACTCTAAAGAAAGAAATTGAAGAAGACCTTAAAAAATGAAAAGACCTCCCATGCTCCTGGATAGGCAGAATTAATATTGTCAAAATGGCCATACTAGAATTACATGAATGGTGTGAATCCACATGGTGCACAACCACAGAAATGAAAAGTTGTACCCCATTTGTGTACAATGAATCAAAATGCAGTCTGTAAAAATAAAAAAAAAGATAAAAAAAATAAATGGTCATACTACCAAAAGCATGATACAGATTTAAAGCAATTCCAATTAAAATACCTTGACATTTTTAGGCTTCTTGCCCTTTTCTGACAAAAGAAACTAAATTCTCTTGACTCTCTTTAAGTTGGATTTTAAAATGCTCATCAAACCGGAACAATTAGGCAAGAAAAAATAAAAGTCACCCAGATTGGAAAGAAGGATGAACTATCTCTGTTGGCAAATGATATGATCTTATATTTAGAAAATCCTGAAGAATCTATCAATAAACATGGTTAGAGCTAATAAACAAGTTCAGTAAAGTTTCAGGATACAAGATCAATATTGAAAAATCAATTGTGTTTCTATATACTAGCAGTAAACAAACAAAAAATAAAATTAAGGAAACAATTACAGTTATGATAGCATTAAAAATACTTAAGAATTTAATAAAATAACTATAAGAATTAAATGCTGAAAAACATAAAACAATGTTGAAAGAAATTAAAGAAGACCTGAATAAATGGAAAGGCATCCCATTTTCATGGATATAAAGACATAGTATTCTTTGACAGCCATACTATCCAAACTGACTTATAAATTCAACATAATCCCCATCAAGATCCCAACTGACTTCTTTCCTCCAGAAGTTGACAAGCTAATCATAAAATTCATATGTAAATGCAAGGGATCCAAAAGAACCAACTAACTTGGAAAACAAAAGCAAATTTGGAAGACTCACTCTGCCCAATGTGATAGCATATTACAAAGCTGCAGTGAATTAAGAAAGTGTGGCACTGGCATAAGGATTAACATGGATCAAAAGAAATAAACGTGGAAGTTTGGTTGTGGTCAATTTTTCAATAATGATATCAAATAATGGGAAAAGAATAATCTTTTCAACAAATGCTGCAGGACAACTCAATATTCACATGCAAAAATTAATGAAGTTGTATCTCAACATAATACCATATACAAAAATTAACTCAAAATACATTATGGATGTAAATAGAAACACTAGAATTATAAAATATTAGGAAAAAATAGAAGGACAATGCAATCTCCATCAAAACACCACTGACATTCTTCACAGAACTAAAAAAAAATAGTACTAAAATTCATCTGAAGAATAAAAGACTCAGAATAGCCAAAGCAACCCTAAGCCAAAATAGCAATGCTAGAGGCATCAGCATACCTGAATTCAAATTATACTATAGAGCTATAAGTAACAAAAACTGCATAGTACTAGCATAAAAACAGACACACAAACCAATGGTAGAGAATAGAAGATTCAGAGACAGACCCACATTGTCTACAGTCATCTGATCCTTGACAAAGGTATCAAAACTTACATTGTAGAAAAGACACCCTTTTTAATAAACGGTGCTGGGAAAACTGGTTATCCATACGTAGAAAAATGAAACTAGACCCTTGCCTCTCACCCTGCACAAAAATGAACTCAAAGTGGATCAAAGATCTAGGAATTAGACTAGAAACTACACAACTCCCAGAAGAAAATGTACAGTCAACACTCCAGCTTTTAGGCACAGACCATGACTTTCTCAATAGGACCCCTAAAGCTCAGAACATGATGCCAAGAGTTAATAAATGGGACTGCACTAAATTAAAAAGCTTCTGTACAGCAAAAGAAAAAATTAGGAATGTGAAGACAGAACCTAGAGAGTGGCAGAAAATCTTTGCTAACTACTCTTCTGATAGAGGAGTAATATCCAGAATATATAAAGAACTCAAAAAATGTAACACCAAAAAAACCAAATAACACAATTAATAAATGCATAAATGAACTAAACAGATACTTTTCAAAAGAAGAAATACAAATGGCCAAGAAATCCATGAAAGAACATTCAATATCATTAGCAATTAGAGAAATGCAAATCAAAAGTACACTGAGAGCTCATCTCACACAAGTCAGAATGGCAGTTATCAAGAATACAAATAATAAATGCTGAAGAGGATGTAGAGAAAAAGGAACACTTTTACACTGTTGGAATTGTAAATTAGTACAACCACTAGGGAAGTCAGTATGGTGATTCCTCAAAAGACTAGACATAGAACACCACATGATGCAGCTATTCCACTCCTCAGTATTTATCCTCAAGAATTAAAGTCATCATACTATAGTGATACATGCATACCTATGTTTACAGCAGCACAATTCACAATAGCCAAACTACAGAACCAGTCTAGGTGTCTATCAATGGATGAATCAATAAAGAAAATGTGGTATATATATATACACAATGGAGTTTTATTCATCATAAAGAAAAATGAAATTATATTATTTGCAAGGAAGTGGATGGAAATTGAGACCATTATGTTAAGCAAAATAATCCAACTCAAAATGTCAAGGGTCATATGTTTTCTCTCATATGCAGAACTAGGAGGAAAAAGGAAAAGAAAGGTCAGGGTGTGGGGGAATCTCATTAATATCAAAAGGAGATCAGTAGAGGAAGGGGCCAGTGGATGAGAGGAAGGGAGGGAATGGGGAATGCTGAGGAGTGATGTTGGCCAAATTATATTGCTATATTGTGTGCATGGACGAATGTGTAACAATAAATTCCATCATTGTGTACAACAACAATACACCAATGAAAATGTGAAAAAAAAGATGTCACAACAACAAAAAGAAGGATATAAATCTTTTTGATCTTGGATTAGGCAATGATGTCTCAGATACTATGCTGAAAGCACAAGCAACAAAAGAAAAATAGGTCAGTGGAACCTCATCAATATAAAAACATGCTTTCCTCACCAGGAAAGTGAAGCCATGGGCTTGAGAGAAAACATCACAAATATTATCCAGAGTACATAAACATTTCTTAAAACTTGCTGGACATGGTGGTGCATGCCTGTAATCCCAGTAATTTAGGAGACTGAGGCAAGGAGAATTGCAAGATTGAGGCCAGACTGGGCAACACAGACCCTGTTTGAAAATAAAATACAAAGGTCTGAGGATGTAACTCAGTGGTAGAGCACTTGCCTAGCATGTGCAATGCCCTGGGGTCAATCCCAAGCACTGGGGGAAAAAAGTTCTTATAACTTAACAATAAAAGGACAAATAACCCAATTTAAAAGTGGTCAAAGAATGTCAATGGACATATCTCCAAAGAAGGTATTCAAGTGGCCAATAAGTACATGAAATGATGCTCAAGATGGTTAGCCATTTGCAAAACACAAATCAAAACCACAATTAGTGGGGAAAGGGGAGTGATTATAAAGGGTACAAAGCTTCTGTTTGGGATTATGGAAGTTCTGAGAGTAGATAATGGTGATGATTGTACAACATTGTGAATGCAGTTAATGCTACTGAATTGAACACTTAAAATGTAAATAATTTTATGTTATGTATGTTTTACCATGATGTCTTATTAGTGTGAACTGCTAAAACAAAAATTCCAAAGAATGGATAACAAAAACAGGGAACAAGTATTTCTCACCACTGTGGAGGTGGGGAGATCTGAGATCAGGGTGAGCATGATTGGGTTCTGCTGGGGACCCTCTTCCTAATTTCCTCACATGGCAGGGAGAAGAAATGGGAGGGCATACACTTTCATTCTATAGTACAAGATAAAAATTAAAAACTATAATAGGATGCTACTTCACCTCCACTTGACGACTATAATCAAAATGAATAAGGGTGAGAGGGGATGTGGAGAAATTGGAACATTTATACACTGTTGGTAGAAAGGTAAAATGCTGTAACCACTTTGGAAAATAGTCTGGCAGTTTCTTAAACAGCTAAACAGAGTTACCACATGATAAAGCAATTCCACTCCTAAATACAAACTTGAGATGAAAGTATGTCCACACAAAAACGTGTACATCAACATTCACTGCAGTATTATTCATAATATCCAAAGAGTGGAAACAACTCAGATATCCTTTAGCTGATGAATGGAAAGCAAATGTGGTATGTCCATACAATGGAATATTATTTGGCAATAAAAAGCATTGCAGTGCTGGTACATGCCCCAACAAGTGTGAACCTTGAATACATGCTAAGCAAAGGAATTCAGTCACAAAGGACCAAACATATAATTCCATCTGAATGAAATGTACAGAATTGGCAAATCCATAAGACAAAAAGCAGATCAGTAGTTTCCAGGGAAGGGAGGAGGAAGGGAATGGAAAGTGACAACTGATGAATCCAGAGCTCCTTACTGAGTATGAAAATATTCTGAAATGAGATAGTGGTGATAGCAGCACAACTTTGTGAATATGCAAATGATATCACAATAAAGCTGTTATATATATATTCACATATATATGTACATATTTTTTTTCTTTTTTTTTTTTATGATCATCAAGTGGAGTGCTGAGTAGGCATGACACTTCCAAGAGGTTAACACCCTGTAATTATAACCCTTAATGTACTGAAAGCAAATATTTTAGGTTTGGAAAAACTGCACGTTTGCCATACCTCTTTTTCTGCCTGAGGCCATTGTTCGTCATTTCCAAGTGATTCATAGCCCATTGCTCTGATCTCTTATGGAAGAAGGGCCAATTAAAAGAAGAGAAACCTGTAAGCGTCTGTGGGTTCTCTTGTAAAATGTCGAGAAAACAGTGACGATCTCACATGTGACTGGCTGCTTTACTCATCCCAGGCTTTGGCAAGGCTAGCAAGCCTCGCGGCTGGGGAAACGAAGCCAGGTACCTGGTGGTTAGGGTGAGCCCGCTCTGGCTGCAGAGAAGTATCACATACATGCTGCGCGTATTCCCAGCATTCCCAGAGCCAAGCAGAGAACTCCAGGTAAAGGCTTCTTCCCGACAGGAGCACAAGCGGTTTGTTCTGCAGAGATTTAAATTGTAGACAACTTGGTGCTCACACTAGGCACTTCTTTGCACGGGAGAAAGTAACAAGAGCAAATGAAGCCTCTTGGCCAGGATAGACCGGATGGTTTCTTTAAGCATTAAATACCATTTTAGGCTTTTTTTGTTTGTTAATAGCATCTTAAAATAAAATCAACTCTAAAATGGTTTTGGATGGTTGGAGGGAGGGAAATAATTTAATCTATTGGCCAAACTCAGGGGTTTTCCTAGTTTTAACTTTGGGGATATTACTAAACCCCTGTAAGTCTCAGTTTCCTCATTTGTAATGTGGGCCTAACAATAGCATTGACATCACTGGGTTATTGAGAGGATTGAGGGACAGCAGAGCAGGACAGGGCTCAGCATGTGCCTGCCACACAGTGAGTCCTGTCAATGGGCTCTCCAGAGGAACAGTTCCAACTGCAGCTGAGATGTGATGGCTGGGTGACTGCTTCCTCTGGGGTACTTTATTTAAAAGAACGCAATATCATAAATTAAAAATTAGGCAAGCTGGACACAGTGGTGCCTGCTTTTAATCTCAGTGGCTCAGGAGGCTGAGCTTCAATTGTGCTGCCTCAGCAACTTAATGAGGCTCTAAGAAACTCAGGGGACCCTGTCTCTAAATGAAAAATAAAAAGGGCTGGGGATGTGGCTCAGTGGTTAAATGCTCCTGGGTTCAATCCCTAGTACAAAAAAAAAAAAAATTGAAATTATGAATTGTCAAAAGCTGATAAATATCATAAACATCACAAATTCCAGTAGAAGCAACACATTGTTATTAGCTGCCCCTCTGATCAACTTCCCCCCAATAGTTTGGCTTCCTTTTCTTTAATTCTGTAATATCTTTTCCTTCCTTTTTTAAAATTTTTATTTTTTATTTATTTATGTGGTGCTGAGGATGGAACCCAGTGCCTCACACATGCTAGGCAAGTGCTCTGTTGCCACCCGCAGCAACAATCCCGTGGGAATTTATCTGAGGTGTACTGGGAATGAACTACTTTTATTATCTTTATCTGGGCTACTTCCTTGCTTACTTGCTAGTTTGCTGGTTTATAGAGGAAGAGAGGCTTTGCTTAGAGGAAGAGAGGCTTTGAGAGGAAAAGAGACTTTGCTTAGGGGAAGAGAGACTTAGCTGAATTTTAGAGGTGCTACTCTTTCAGAGAGGCTACACTTATCAAAGGTCTACTGCTTCTTAAAGGTGGGTCACTTCTTGGAGGTGCAGGGTGCGGCAAGCAGCCTGTGTCCTGCAACCTGTGACCCCTGCCCAGGTGAAGAGAATGTCCTATATATCTAAGGCAGCCAATCAGCTTAGGATCAGCACAATTGAAGCATGCTCCATGGTACCAATCAAGAAAGAATGAGGAATATCTGTTGACCACTAGCACAAAGGAGACATCAACTAATCAGGCAAAAGTAGATCACGCCGTACTAACTATGCGCCACCTGTTGGCTCAACGCCAGCCGCCATCCTAGGGCTACCCAAACATGTCTTTGCAGTGCTCTACCACTCAGCCCCAGCCCCAGACCTTTTCCTTCCTTCTTCTTCTTCTTTTTTTTTTTTTTTTTGTGGTACTGAGGACTGAACCCAGTAGTGCTCTACCGCTGAGCTACATTCCCCAGCCCTTTTTATTTTATTTCAGGACAGGATCTTGCTAAATTGCTGAGGCTGCCCTCAAACTTGTGATCCTCCTGCCTCACCCTCCAAGTCACTGGGATTACAGGCATGAGCCACCATGCTCAGCTGTAATACCATTCTCTGTAGAGAGACTGGGAAGACAACTCAGTCTTGCCTCTGGCTTGGGCGAGAGCTTCTTGTTGCTGCTGGTTATGCCTCGTCTATAACTCGCTCTACAGTTTCTCAGTTAGGCAGTACTTCTTGCCCCAAGAAAATCCCTGAGAGTCCTGGATTGGGGATGGGATGGGGGTGGGAGGTAGCCCTAGAGCCTGAGTTTTAGTGGCTCCAAGCAGAGGCAGAGCAACGTCTTGTTAAGATCTTCTCCTGGCGGGGTCAAGGATAGGTCTGGTAGTTCATGGAGCTTACCAGGGGGTTGTCATTGAGGTGTGGGCAGATGGGGAGGTGGTACTGGCAGCCCACACACCTGGCCACAGCTCCAGAACTCCCACCCCAGGGTACCACAATCCTCTTTGGCTCAGGTCCTCAGGCTGCTGCTTCATCCCTGAGTCCTGAGAACACGGCAAGCCTTGGAAGCAACACCTGCAAATAAGGGGTCCCAAGGAAGCACAAGCCCTGTAGCATCAAGGTAAAGCTGTCTCTGTGCAAAGCAAGAGTGTCTAAAACAACAGGGTGGATTCAGAGCAGGAAAAGTTGTTTGAAATTGCTGGAAGAATGCTGAGAAGTTTGAACCAGAGTCTGCAGGCATTGGGAAACCAAGGGAGATTTTGAAGCATGTAAATGGGTGGTCAGATTTCCTTCAGAAAAGGCTATCAGGTCGAAGTCACAGGATGGGATGGGGGCAAAAATCAAGAATATAATTGTAAGGTCTAGGAGTTGGAGCAAAAACAGTAAAAGAACTGGACATGTGATAGCATAATGCTATTATGAACAACAATAAAAACTAACAGTCACTGAGCACGCCTCTGAGTCAAGTACTGTGTCAAGTGTTTTAGGGACCTCAATTTATTTAATCTTCATAGATCCTCAGAAAACAGATGAAGAAATGGCGATTGTCAGAGGCTAAGTAACTTTTAAAAGGTTAGGAAGTATTTGGGATTGAAACTCACAGGGTCTGGTTTGGAAAAATGACAACAGGTTAGATTTGGAGTGGAGAGAGAAAAAAAAATGATGAAAAGAGAAGAATTAAAAACGTAAATAAATTTAAGGTGATGAAATGCTACAAAAGGAATGAGGAAGTATTTCTCCCCTCCTGATTCTCATAGAAAATAATTTCTATTGTTCTCCAGATGTTTCGCAGGTGAATGTTTGTCTTTCTAACTAGGCCATAATCTACCCGAGTGTGGTATCACTTCTGTCTTGTTCATCTATGCATTGTGCACTTGGTAAGCCATTATGGCAAATACTGTGAGCCAGATCCTGGGCGAGGCCATAGGAAGAGGATGAAGACCAAATGCCTTCTCTGGCCATAAGGATATAGTCCAGCAGGAGTGATAAAGGACTTGGATGTGATGCTACATAACAACCCTAGAAATGCTGTGATCTGGGAACTTAGGTATGAAGGCTCATTTAGATCCAATGGTGGAGGGGGGTCATGAAATGATTCAAACCAGTGATACTCGAGGTAGGGATTAGCATATAAGTAGTTCATTAGATAAATAAACTGTAGAAGGACCTTCTGGCCAGAAGACTCTGCCTGTGCAGAGATCAGAGATTTTAGGCTTGTAGTAGTTTGCAATTCCTCTGATGCACGGCCCTTCCAATGCGACTCAGCTTCTTTTCCCATTAAGACATGGAGTCTGTTTCTTTATCACTGGAATCTGGTTCTGACCTTGTCTCTAGCTCTAGCACATCAGTCATGTAAAGCTGAAGCTTGGAAACTGATGACACATTTGGGGTTTCCTATCTCTTATTGCTCTCTGGAAACTCTTCTGCAACTGTAGAAATAAGCCCTAGCTTGCCTTGGAGGATGAAAACCTATCAAATAGAGGCCTCATTCTAGTCATTCCTAAACCATCCAAACATTTAGTGATGCCAACTTAACTCATCTGGCTTCAGCTAAGCTGGCCTAAATTTTTTAAATGTTCATAAAACCCACTAAATAATGAAAAGTAATATTTATTGCTTTAAGCACTAAATATTGATAGTTTGTTACACAGCAAAAGCTAACAGATACAGTGGCCCTATTTACTGTCTTCATCACTTCACAATTAGGATCATAAACATAAAACAGCAATTATTTACTTGGCTTCCTTCCTTAGACTTTGGGAAGGTAAATCAGTGTGTCCTCATAGTTAGAAGAAAACAATCATCTAAACCTGAATGGCAAGTTTCTTATTATTTAACTCAAGGATTCCAGTGCCCTTATAATTTGTAATAAGTTGTTTTATTCTTCTAACCATACCTTTCTGGGGACAGAGTTAGGTTTAGGTTCAGATATATAATAACAAAGAGGCCTCACGTTCTAACTAGGGGGAAGATCCAGTCTTGTTCTCCTCTCTAACATTTACTGAAAAACAGTGGAGAGACAGTGAGGACTAATTGTTCCAATTTAAGGAGCAACACTCTGGGTTATTGTCCGTTCATAAGCCTGTATCGCACTAACTGTTCTACAAAGAATGCTAACAATCTTTAAACTATGGTCACAAACAAGAAAAACTTACGTTTTTCTGCTTTGTTCTCTACATTGCTAAATTCATCTGTTCCTTTCATTGGCTAATCTGAAATATCTGGAGAGGGTGTTGAAAGGGGTTTAACAACATACAATTCTCCTGGAAGAAAAAGTCGGGAATGCCTCTACGTGTAAAATAAATGTGAGTAATGTTCTTGTCTATCTGCTCTACTCCCTGCCTGCCCACTTCTGAGAAGAGTAGAGATAAAAATGAAAGTTGGCAATTTTTGGCAGTTGAATCTTCTATGATAAACGAACTTACATTTATAAATAAAAATGCATTTCTTGAATATGTTTGCTTGAAGACCTTGAGGACTACAGTAGAACCTACTCTGAATAGATATCTCAGGCTTCTGTGATTTCAGGGGACACTACCAGGAATCCAATTTGTATGAGAAAAAAATAATTGCTTGAACTTGGGGCCTTAAAGTCCAGGCCTAGACAAGAAGATGAAGGCTTTGTAACAGAGAGAGAAAACAGGTGGAAGTTCCAGAATCCACTCTCTTGGAACACTGCTCTCCAACTTACACACTGGGAAGGTCATTTATATCTTATCCGTTAACTCAATCATCACCTCTTCTGAAAGACACCCTATATATAAATGAATTCACAATTAATTTGTGCTTCTGTTTTTGCACTTACCACCCTGAGTTATCACATACTTCCTCACCTGTCTGCTTTACCCACTAAACTGAGAATGGCTTCAGATTGCAAAGGATGGCAGGGGAGGCTTGGTCTCATTCATCTAAGCAAAGGGACTGTCAAACAAGAGATATAAAATAAATATTTGTTGAATTCATGAATTATAAAGGAGATGCCAGTTAATGAAGAGTGGCATTTTTGAATAAGATAGAGACTAGATCTACTCAAATATCTTATGGTATAGATGCTAAAGAACTTGTTTCAAGTTTCTCAACAGATGGAATAAACAGAAGGCACTCAATAATCTGTCTCTGTTCCTCAAAGTGTGGTCTAGAAAACAGTTGACTCAGCATGAACTGGGAGCTTGTTGCACATGTACAATTCCTGGTCCCATTCCACACCTACTGAATCAGAATCTAGATTTTCACAAGATTTCCAGGTGATTCACAATGAGAATCACTGATCTAAGACAGTGACCTTCATATTTGGCGTATATTTGAATCACCAGGAAAGTTTTGCAAAATATTGATGTCTGGGTCTCCCCTTTAGAGATACTAATTTGAATGCTCCAGGATTTCTTTCTCACTAAGATGGAGTAACAAAGACTTTGTCTTCCTGCCTTAAGTGACAGGAACAAACACAGAATATATAAAACAATGATTTTCAGAGTGTTTTCGTTATTCATTACTAAGTGACAAGTAACTCCAAATCTCAGCAGCTTAAAAAGACAATACATTGATTGTCTTGTCATTTGTGAGGCTACAGAAATGTAGGCATGGTTCAACTGGGCAATCTGGCTCAGTCTCCTAAGTCTGCAGTCAAGGTGCAGGCTGGTGCTGTTACCTCATCTGAATGTTCAACTAGGAAAAGAGCCCCTGCTAAGTTCACTCACCTGATTGTTGGCAGGATAGTTTCTTGTGGGCAGCTGAACTGAGGGACTTAGTTACTTGCTGGCTGTTGGTCATAGCAAGTCCTCAGTTTCTTCCATGTAGAACTCTTCAACATGGCAGCTTATATGGTCAAAACCAGCAAGAGAGAGAGTCTGCTAGCAAGTTAGAAGTCCGTGTCTTCTGTAACCTAATCATAGAAATGGTATCCTATCATGTTTTTCATGCCCCCTTAGTGACTAGATTAAACCCATATTCAAGAGAAGGGAGTTACATAAAATGTGAATACCAGAAGACAGTGCTATTTTCTGGATGTTGTTTGTGCCCCAAAGCTCATGCGTTGTGAGTTCAGTCCTTAGTACGGCAATGTTGGGAAGTGGAACTTCAAAAGGAGAGCCCTCGTGGAAAGTCTAGGTCACTAGGATGGGTGTGCCTTTGGAAGGAACTGTGGGACACCGGCTCTCTGGCTTCCAGTACCTTCTACACATGTGCAGCCATGATGTGACACGACCAAGAGGGTCCTCACCAGAGCTGAGTTGATGCCAGTCCCGTGCCCTTAAATCTTCAGAACCGTGAGCTAAATAAACCTCTTTTCTTTATTTTATAAAGTTAATTTCCTTAGGCCTTTGGTTATAGCAATAATTTTTAAAAAACACACTACTACAGCATAAATCACTGGGAGACAATTGAGAAACTTCTTATCATATAGACATTGAAGAGCAGCTGTCAAGGGACTGTGATTTCTAACAGCAGGGAAACCAATAATGTCAGCTGTACCTGCTTATTTCCAGGAGTCAACGTAGGCTGCATGCAAAGTTGGGAAATCAGTGTGCAGTAGTCAATAAAAGGTGAGGATTGAAGAGGAGGACTTCAAGGAGACCTAGGTGGAAAGACTCTTGGTCACACAGAAAGCTCAGGATATCTACAGAGGGGACCTCTTACTCTTGGGCTGACTAATCTGCATGTGTCTATGCAGAAAATGCCAAAGGTCAGAGAAATAACCATTAGGATATTTAGGTACAACAATTCCCAGACTTCCCACTGAGCAAGAGTGGAAAGTGATCATAATGAGAACAAAGGAGGAGAAGGAACAAAAAATAAATTCTTAAAGAAATATGGTCGAACCCCTGAACCCAGGACAGCGCCATCACTGGTCAGTTGCAGTCACAGAGCGAGCTGGCGGGTGAGTCAGGCTGCCTGCATTGCAGAGGTAGCAGGCAGGCACCCAAACGGCCTGCCTTGCAGAGCTAGGCCACTGGCAGCCAACCCGTCCAACCACCAGGCCAAAGACAGACGCCACCACTGAGCGACCCCGCCCAGCCACCATGCTGAGGTCTGTCGCCATCGCAGAGCAAGCTGGCAGACAGCCAGCCCGCCTGCATCACGGAGCTAGCCAGAGGCTTCTTTATAGGCTGGTGCAGGAATTTTGAATTATTCCTAAGGGCGTGACCATCATCATGGGAAGGGCAGCTCCCTTCCTGAGACACCTACAGGAAGCTAGAGGACCTGTGACAAGAACCAGGAGTCAAGAAGTGGAGGTATTGAGAGACTCAGGACCAACTCAGAGCCACCGGGTGAGTCTCTCCCACTGGTCAGGCTCCCCAGATGGGGCCATAGTCCCAAAACGCAGGGAACTTTGTGGAGTAGAGTGGCCCAGTGAGACTTCCCTGCTGGAGCCAAGAACCCAGTCAACCAGGAGCATTGCAGAGGAGGGCAGGAGTCCCTCGCAGTGCCAGGCTCCCCAGCCCAGGCTGTAGTTCCGGACCCCTGGGAACGTTGCAGAGGAGGGCTGCCCAGTTGAGGCGGTAGTTCTGGACTGAAGGGAACTTCTTGGAGGAAAGCTGCCCAGCAAAACTTCCCCACTGGGTGAGTCTTCCCCACTGGGCAAGGCTTTCCCACAAGGGCAGTAGAACCAGAGACACAGACCCAGATCAGACGTACCCCAGTCTGCAGTCTAGACCCCCTTTGGCAGACCATCAGTCAACAAGGGGAGGCACCTCTGCCCACTGACAGGGAATATACCCCACCTGAAGGCCACCACCCCTAGAGGGGCAGCTTCCTAGTGGAGCACTGCATTATCAAGTTCCTCCAAGACTTCAGGCTACTGAAGGCTAAGAGTTGAGTTATTGGAAATCTACAGAGATAATAGTAGTCAATAGAGGAAATCTGCAATATCCCAGAGTTTCACTACTAGAGGGGTAGATACCTGAGCAATATGAGAAAACAAGGGAAGAAAATGTCAAAAACAAACCTACATGCTACAGCAATAAAATCCAATGAAAGACAGCATGGCAGAAGAAATGTCAGAAAGGGAGTTCAGAATGTACAGAATTAAAATGATCAGGGAAGCAAACGAGGAGATGAAAGAGCAACTGCAGGCACTGAAGGATGAGATGAAAGAGCAAATGCAGGCATTGAATGATCGCACCAACCAACAGTTAAAAGAGCAAATACAGGAAGCAAAAGATCATTTCAATAAAGAGTTACAGATATTGAAAAAAAAACAAACAGAAATCCTTGAAATGAAGGAAACAAAAAATCAAATTAAAAACTCCATAGAAAGTTTAACCAATAGGATAGAACACCTGGAAGACAGAACCTCAGATATTGAAGACAAAATATTTAACCTTGAAAACAAAGTTGACCAAACAGAAAAGATGGTAAGAAATCATGAAAAGAATCTACAAGAATTATGGGATATCATGAAAAGGCCAAATATAAGAATTATTGGGATTGAGGAAGGCACAGAGAAACAAACAGAAGGAATGAACAATCTATTCAATGAAATAATATCAGAAAGTTTCCCAAATCTGAAGAATGAAATGGAAAATCAAGTTCAAGAGGCTTATAGGACTCCAAATACACAAAATTACAACAGACACACACCAAGGCACATTATAATGAAAATACTTAACATACAAAATAAAGACAGAATTTTAAAGGTTGTGAGAGAAAAGATTCAAATTACATTCGGAGGAAACCAATATGGATATCAGCAGATTTTTCAATCCAGACCCTAAAAGCTAGAAGGGCCTGGAACATTTTTCAAGTCCTGAAAGAAAATGGATGCCAATCAAGAATCTTATACCCAGCAAAACTTACCTTCAGATTTGACAGTGAAATAAAATTCTTCCATGATAAACAAAAGCTAAAAGAATTTACGAAAAGAAAGCCAGCATTACAGAACATTCCAGCAAAATATTCCATGAGGAAGAGATGAAAAACAAAGATGCAAATCAGCAAAGGGAGGAACTACCCTAAAGGAACAGCCAAATAATTAGAAACCAAATCATGTAAAAAAAAAAAAATGATCCAAATGACCAGGAATACAAATCATATCTCAATAGTAACTCTGAATGTTAATGGTCTGAACTCATCAATCAAAAGACATACGGCTGGGGAAATAGCTCAGATGGTAGAG
Source organism: Sciurus vulgaris (assembly GCF_902686455.1). NCBI lineage: Eukaryota > Metazoa > Chordata > Mammalia > Rodentia > Sciuridae > Sciurus > Sciurus vulgaris. Next base: position 117,180,662 of record NC_136466.1, read on the forward strand.
TGCTTGCCTTGCATTGCATGCACAAGGTCCTGAGTTCGATCCCCAGCACCGCCAAAAAAAAAAAAAAAAGAAAAGAAATAGACTGGCAGATTGGATTAAAAAGAAAGATCCAACGATTTGCTTCCTGCAAGAGAATCATCTCATAGAAAGAGATACACACAGACTAAAGGTGAAAGAATGGGAAAAAACATACTATGCACATGGACACAACAAAAAAGCTGGAGTATCCATCCTTATAGCAGATAATGACTTCAAGCCAAAGTTAGTCAGAAGGGATAAAGAAGGACATTTCATACTGCTTCAGGGAAGCATAAGTGAGCAAGACATAACAATCATAAATATCTATGCCCCAAATAGTGGTTCATCCATATACATCAAACAATTCCTTCTCAATTCCAGAAATCAAATAGACCACAACACAATAATACTAGGTGATTTTAACACCTCTCTCACCACTGGACATATCCTCCAAACAAAAATTGAACAAAGAAACCATTGATCTCAATAACACAATCAATAATTTAGACTTAACAGACATTTATAGAATATACCATCCAACAAAGAGCGAATACACCTTCTTATCAGTAGTAGCACATGGATCCTTCTCCAAAATAGATCATATTTTATGGCACAAAGCTAATGTTACCAAGTACAAGAAGATAGAGATACTACCTTGTACTCTACCAGATCATAATGAATTGAAATTAGAGATAAATGAAAGAGTAAAAAACAGAAACTACTCCAACACCTGGAGATTAAATAATACACTATTGTATGATGAATGGATAACAGAAGTCATCGGAAAGGAAATTAAAAAATTCTTAGAGGTAAATGAGAACAAAGAAACATCATATCAAAATCTTTGGGACACTATGAAAGCAGTACTTAGAGGAAAATTTATTTCATGGAGCGCATTCAATAAAAGAAGAAAAAAAATCAACAAATAAACCACCTAACAGTACAGCTCAAAGCCCTAGAAAAAGAAGAACAGAGCAACACAAAAAGTAGTAGAAAACAGGAAATAGTTAAAATCAGAACTGAAATCAATGAAATTGAAACAAAAGAAACAATATAAAAAATCGACAAAATAAATAGTCAGTTCTTTGAAAAAATAAACAAAATTGATAAACCCTTAGCCACACTAACAAAGAGAAGATGAGAGAAAACCCAAATTACTAAAATTCGGAATGAACAAGGAAATACCACGACAGACACAAGTGAAATACAAAACATAATTAGAAGCTATTTTGAAAATCTATACTCCAACAAAATAGAAAATCTCGAAGACATCAACAGGTTTATAGAGACATGAATTACCTAAACTGAACCAGGAAGACATACACGATTTAAATAGACCAATTTCAAGCAATGAAATAGAAAAGGTCATCAAAAGCCTACCAACAAAGAAAAGTCCAGGACCAATGGGTTCTCAGCCAAGTTCTACAAAACCTTTAAAGAAGAGCTCATTCCAATACTCCTCAAAGTATTTCATGAAATAGAAGAGGAGGGAACCCTCCCAAACTCATTCTATGAAGCCAATATCACCCTGATACCTAAACCAGACAGAGACACATCGAGGAAAGAAAATTTCAGACCAATATCCTTAATGAACATTGATGCAAAAATTCTCAACAAAATTTTAGCAAATCACATACAAAAATATATTAAAAAGATAGTGCACCACAATCAAGTGGGTTTTATCCCAGGGATGCAAGGTTGGTTCAACATCAGGAAATCAATAAATGTAATTCACTACATCAAAAGACTTAAAGTCAAGAATCACATGATTATTTTGATAGATGCAGAAAAGCATTTGATAAAATACAGCATCCCTTCATGCTCAAAACACTAGAAAAAATAGGGATAGTGGGAACATTTCTTAACATTGTAAAGGCCATCTATGCTAAGCCCATGGCCAATATCATTCTATGTGGTGAAAAACAGAAAGCATTCCCCGCAAAACTGGAACAAGGCAGGGATACCCTCTTTCACCACTTCTATTCAACATTGTCCTCAAAACTCTAGCCAGAGCAATTAGATAGACCAAAGAAATTAAAGGGATACGAATAGGAAAAGAAGAACTCAAACTATCCCTATTGGCTGATGACATGATTATATATTTAGAAGAACCAGGAAATTCCACCAGAAAATTTTTAGAATCCATAAGTGAATTCAGTAAAGTAGCAGGATATAAGATCAATTCTTATAAATCCAAAGCATTTTTATACATAAGTGATGAATCTTCAGAAAGAGAAGTTAGGAAAACTACCCCATTCACTATAGCTTCAAAAAAAATAAACTACTTAGGAATCAATCTAACAAGAGGTGAAAGACCTCTACAATGAGAACTACAGAACACTAAAGGAAGAAATTAAAGAAAACCTTAGAAGATGGAAAGATCTCCCATGTTCTTGGATAGGCAGAATTAATATTGTCAAAATGGCCATACTACCGAAAGTGCTATACAGATTCAATGCAATTCCAATTAAAATCTCAATGATGTACCTTACAGAAATAGAGCAAGCAATCATTGCAATTCATCTGGAAGAATAAGAAACCCAGAATAGCTAAAGCAATTCTTAGCAGGAAGAGTGAAGCAGGGGGTATCGCAATACCAGAACTTCGACTATACTACAAAGCAATAGTAACAAAAAGGCATGGTATTGGTACCAAAATAGACAGGTAGATCAGTGGTACAGAATAGAGGACACGGACATAAACCCAAATAAATACAATTTTCTCATACTAGACAAAGGGGCCAAAAATATGCAATGGAGAAAGATAGCCTCTTCAACAAATGGTGCTGGGAAAACTGGAAATCCATATGCAACAGAATGAAACTAAACCCCTATCTCTCACCATGCACAAAACTCAACTCAAAATGGATCAAGGACCTCAGAACAGACCAGAGACTCTGCATCTTATAGAAGGAAATGTAGGTCCAAATCTTCAACTTGTTGGCTTAGGATCAGACTTCCTTAACAGGACTCCCATAGCACAAGAAATAAAAGCAAGAATCAATAACTGGGATAGAGTCAAACTAAAAAGCTTTCTCTCAGCAAAGGAAACTATCAGTAATGTGAAGAGAGAGCCTACAGAGTGGGGAGAATATCTTTGCCACTCATACTTCAGATAGAGCGCTGATTTCCAGAATCTATAAAGAACTCAAAAAACTCTACACCAAGAATACAAATAATCTAATCAACAAATGGGCTAAGGAAATGAACAGACACTTCACAGAAGAAGATGGACAAGCAATCAACAGATATATGAAAAAATGTTCAATATCTCTAGTAATAAGAGAAATGAAAATCAAAACTACCCTAAGATTCCATCTCACCCCAATTAGAATGGCGATTATCAAGAACATAAGCAACAATAGGTGTTGGCGAGGATGTGGGGAAAAAGGTGCACTCATACATTGCTGGTGGGGTTGCAAATTAGTGCAGCCACTCTGGAAAGCAGTATGGAGATTCCTCAGAAAGCTTGGAATGGAACCACCATTTGACCCAGCTATCCCACTCCTTGGCCTATACCCAGAGGACTTAAAAATCAGCATACTACAGAGATACGGCCACATCAATGTTCATAGCTGCTCAATTCACAATAGCCAGATTGTGGAACCAATCTAGATGCCCTTCAATGGATGAATGGATAAAGAAACTGTGATACACACACACACACACACACACACACACACACACACACACACAATGGAATATTACTCAGCCATAAAAAATAATAAAATTATGGCACTTGCAGGCAAATGTATGAAATTGGAGAATATCATGCTAAGTGAGATAAGCCAATCTCAAAAAACTGAAGGACGAATGATCTCTCTGATCAGCGGATGATGACACATAATGGGGGGTGGGAGGGGGCAAGAATGGAGGAAGGAGGGACTGTAGAGAGGGATAAGAGGGGTGAGAGGGGTGGGGGGAAGAAAAAAAATAACAGAATGAATCAAAAACTATTACCTTAGGTAAATGTATTATTCCAAAAATCGTATGCCTCTATTTCATTTACAAACAGAGAAACAAGATTTATCCCATTTGTTTACCATAAAAATGAATTTAAAAAAAAAGAAATAATAGTCAACATTTTCCAAATTTGATGAAATGTTCAAAGATGAGAATTGAAGATCCCAGTGAATTCGAGCAGAATAAACATCAAGAAACCACATCAAAGCACATTATAATTAAATTTCTGAAAGCTTAAAAGATAAAATTTTAAAGCAGTCAGAGAAAAAGATATTGTTAATAAAAGGTAATAATGAAAAGAATGATAGCAAACTCCAATTCAAAAATCAAAAAAGCAACTATGCAAGACAGAAGACAATGAAAGTCATTTTCATAATATAAAAAGAACCAAATATCAACCTAAAATTCTTTACCCATCAAGAAAGTTCTTTCAAATTTGAAAGTGAATGAAAGACATGTTAGACAAAATTTGTCACCAGCCAACATGGATTATAAGCAAAGTTATAGGAATTTCAATGATATCAGATGGAAGTCTATAAAGGAATATGAAAGTAATAATAAATATGTGGGTAAATATAAAAGATTGGTTTTTTTCTCTTTGAAAATATTGTAAAAAATATATTGTCTCTTTAAAATGTTAGCATTGTCCTGTTTCAATGCTAATATAAAGTCAAAAGAAAAGAAAACTATGGACCAATATCCTTCCTTAACATAGGTGCAAAATCCTCAATAAGACTTTAGCAAAATTAACCCAGCTATATATAAAACAGACAATACATTAGAAACATGTGGATACCATTCCAGAAGTGACAAAAAAAGGCAAGAAAAAAAATAAGAAGTACACAGATAGATTGGAGAAGAAGAAGTAAAACCTTAATGTGGAGTAGAAAGAAATAAAAGTCATATTTATTCAGTAGGAAGAAGGAAGGCAGTCATGAAATCTTAAAGAATCTAAAGAAAAAGCTACTAGTCTGAAAAAAGTGAGTTTAGTAATATTCTAGGAGAAAAAAAAGTCAGTTGTAATTATAATCCATCGTAATTGTTTACACTGTTAAGGAACATTTGGAAATTAAACTTTAAAAATAAATACCACTTACAATAGCACTAAAAAATGAACAATAGGAATACATTTAACAAAATATTTATATCTATGCACTGAAAACCATGAAACATTGCAGAAATTCTAGAAGATATAAAATGAAGAGCTATACCATGTTCATTGAGTTGAATTAGATATTCAATTTTGCTAAGCTGTTGATTCTCCCCAAATTGTTCTACACATTCAATATAATCCCAAGCAAAATCTTGGTAAAATTTTTGTAAAAACTTCAGTTCTTTTCTAAAAATTGTAAGGAAATGCAAACAGACTGTAATGGGTAAAACATTTTACAGAAGATCAAAGTTGGAAGGCTCATACTACCTGTTTTTAAGACTTACTTATGATAATCAAGAAAGAATGGCATTTATGTAAGAACAGGCATTTAAATCAATGGACTAGAACAGGGTCTATAAACACACTCATATATGGTCAACTTACTTTCAACAGAAGTGCCAAGTAATTCAGTGATAAAATAATCATCTGGAACAACTATTCATTCTTCGGCAGAGAAATTAACCTTTACCCTTAACTCACATCATCCTCAAAAACAAACTCAAATGCATCATAGACCTTTATGGAAGAGTTAAAACAAGAAAAATTCTCAGAGAAAACAGGTTAAAATATTCACAATCCTAGATTAGGCAAAAATTTCTTAGAACATAGCACAAGTGATAAAGGATAAACTGGTAAATTGGACCTCATTAACATTAAAAACTGCTCTTTTAAAGACACTATTAAACAAATGAAAAGGTAAGCCATCGACGTGGAGAACATGGCTGTACAACATTCACCTGCTAACTGTCTTGAACCCAGGTTACACAGCGAATGCTTACAACTCCATATCAAGAAGGCAAGTGTTTCAAATTTTTCTAAGGACAAAATATTTGAACAAACACCCCATAAAAGAAGAAGAATGAATGGCAAAAAGACAATGTGAAAAAATAATATCATCAGTCAATTAAAAAAAAATGAAAATTAAAACCACATTGAGATAGCACTGCCATCTTGCAGAATGGCTGAAGTTTAAAAGCCTGCTAACTGTTGGCAAGATTAGGGTTCACCTGGAATTCATCTGCATTGCTGGTCAAAATGCCAAATAGTATAGCCACTTTGGAAAATAATTTGGTGATTTTGTGTAAAGTTTAACACACATTTATAACATGACCCCACAATTACCCTCCAGTATTTTTTTAAGAGAAATAGAAATGTAAATTCACAGAAAGATTTGAATGCACATACTTATACAAATACTATTATATTAGTCAGAAAATAACTCAAAATCCACTGATAGTTTCATGGACATATAAGTTGTCATACATCCAACACAATGGAATACTACTCAGCAATAAAAAAGGAACAAACTGGTGATACATGTAACACCATGGATGAATCTCAAAAGTATTCTGTTAAATAAAAGGTAGACACAAAAGACTGACTATATGCTATATGGTTCTATACCACGAACCGCTGCTGTTTGCCAACGGGCTGCTTCAAGGGGCTCCGGTTACGGAGGAAAACCGCAGCCCCTTTGCCTGGCTTGCTCCAAGCGGTTCAGCGTGGCTTCTTGCTCTTTTCACTTACCTAAAACCGCCGCTTCTCACGCTTACGGCCTGAGCAGCGGGACAGAAGACACGTACTTCAAAGGTTCATCAAGCAGCTTCCCCTTTATTCAAATAACACCCTCAATATATAAGCAGTCTCATGCATAAGCAATTGTAACCAGATATGTCCATCCAATCCTGTTAAAGGTCAAGCAATCACTCGCTCGAGCATACATGTAAAGTATATCTGTCCACGCGCTAGGCGGCTGAACTGATTATAATACAGCCAATTGTAAACGCGTTCTGCCTCTCTCCATGCATAATCAGAACGCCGTTTGCTCTCTGCCAGTCGCCATCTTTGGATGCATGTGGCGTAACCCTGGGCCCCGGGTTCCGCCTGCCACAGTTCTACTTATGTGGAAATCTAGAAGAGGCAAAAGTAGATCAGTGGTTACCAGGGGCTGGAACAGGGGAAGAGGACTGACTACAAAAGGGCACAAAGGAACTTTTTGTGTTGTTGAAAATAATCTGTAATACAATGGTGGTGGTATACAAGTGTATACTTTTTATTGTATGTAAATTGTATCTCATTAATTGATAAAAATTAATCTAATGTCCTGGGGTACAGTGTAGGCATTTTGAAGAGCTCCCAGAGGATTCCTTTGCATGGTGGTGGTCACAGACTCCAATGATCCCTGTCTCGGGTTATTCCAGCTCTCATAGAATCCTGTCTTTGAGTGTGGACTGGATCTAGGGATTTGTTCCTCACAAACGGAAATCAGCAAAAACCACGGGATGCCACTTCTGGAATGACATCACAGAACCCTGCAGTCGTCCTCGGACTGTTGCTACTGTGGCTGAATGACCTTCTCTCTCGCTCTCTGGCCTTCTGGCTGCTAGTTGGTACGATGCTCTTGAGTTCTTAGACCAATAACCTGCATGGAACTGAATTCTGCAGCCAGCACACGTGGGAGGCAGCAGATGGATCCTTCCCAGCAGTTTCTAATGGTAACAGCCTCATGTGAGGCCCCGAGCTCCAGGGTCCAGTTGAGCTGCACTTGGATTCTCAACCCACAAAACCTGTGAGATGACAAATGGTGGTTAAGACCACCAAACTGGGGGGAAATTGACCATGCAGCAATAGATAAAGGACATCGTAGCCAAAGATGGTAATTGCTGCTCTGCGTTGTGAGAAGAGACGTTCATCTGGGTCTGTCTTCAGCAAGAGAATGCTTTATTTAAAACTCTTTACCATCAAGGAATTCAAGCCACCTAGACAGCATTAGCAGAAAGCAGGCCAGCGGGCCCCTGGTCACAGGGACCGAAAGGTTGGTGTGGGTTAGGATGAAGAATGCTGCAATTGTTATGTCTTGATTTTTCCTTCTGGGGTAGCCTAGAGCAATAGATTTATCACAGTCGAAAAGTACTAATTATTTCTTATCACATTTAATGAGGGCTGTCTTACCTTTTGTTTATATTTTTAAAAATTGCTTTAAAATAAACCAAAGTGAACTCCAAATGCAGAAGAATCCGAGTTGGATTCATTAACTAGACCCAATATTAATTTTAACTGTCAACTGAATCAATTTGTATAATTCTAACATCACCTTTGAATCATGTATTTTCAAAAAATAAAACAAAACCCTGCAACCTCACCACATTCTTCAAACCTGATTTTGCGAGATCTTAGGATGGAGACTTAACAGAAGGAAACTTGACTTGAGGATCCGGGAGCCCAGATGGTCCTCGGTGAGGCTGGATCAGGAGTCCTCAATGCCCAGGGCCCATGTCAAGAGGGCACTTCAGTCAGGAGCCAGGGATTCGCAATTTGAGTCTGAGCTTTTAAAGAAGGACCTGGAAAAAATAGGACCTGAGCACAGTTACAAACAATTTAGAGGGACTGGAATTAGAATCTCTGAGGGAAACTTTAAAAAGGGTTGGGGGCAATTTTGCATGAAAAAGAATAAGATAAAGAGTGACTAGCTATCTTCAAATAAATTAAGAATAATTACCGATAGATAATTAAGAGTATTGCTCATTCCCTGTACACAGGATAGAAACACATTTAAATTGCAACAGTGACATTTGGTTACACTAAAAGTAGAATTTATTGACCAGGAGAATGATTTAGAACACAGAAAAATCCCAAAACATTTCAAGGGAAGCTATGTCTTCCTGACAACAAGACATCTGGTGATAGGGAAAATTTCATCCAGCTGACTGTCCAAAGTCATGTGGATAAAACACCTGTATGATAAGTGGCCTTTTTTAATGGATTAATTGAACTGAGTAAATGTTTGGCAGCTTTTGGGAAATTTCACCTTAGTAATGAAAAGCAAAGGAGTTGTTTTCTGTCTGGCTTTGTTCTGGAGTGATTTATATTATACAATTAGACTAACATTCTCCATCTGACAATGGACTCATTCCTTGGGGCTCTACAACAGACAGAACTCCACCTAATTAGTTGCCTTTACCGTGAGATTATAGTGAGATTTACTTAAATTACTCAATGTCTTGACTCCCCAGTGAATCACTGTTTCTACCACTTATAACCCAAGTTTTCCAACAGCTAACAGAAAGCCAAACCAAACTATTATTTTTTTTTAGAACTGATAATAAAGGTATTGAGAATTCTCCTATTTTGAATTTGTTGCCTTCTTGAATTGAGGCAAGAAGAGTCTTTCCTGACTAATGTGTCAGGGATTTGAAAACTAAGTGAAGTGAAGTGAACTTGGAGGACTAGTCACCAAAGGATTAAAAGAATGATTTTCCAAGTGTGTTTCCAGGCCAGTGTCTCCATCATCACCTGGAATCTTACTGGAAATCATCGTCTTGGGTCCCTCCCAAGACTCAGGACTAAATCAGAAACTCTGGGTGGGGCCAAGTGATCTGTGTTTTAATCAGCGAGGGCTCCAGGTGATTCTGATTCATATTTTGACAGTCCCTGGATTAGAAAAACATTTGTAATTATTCCCAGCTGAGCCCATCCTGGGCCTCAGCATCTAGCTGCTTTGCAACTGGTGATTCTTGTGTATCTCTGCCTCCAGGAACTGATTTGCGCAGGCCTGCCAGGTTGTCGAGATGAGGAAAGGAACCAGAAGATGGGAGTGTGGCAAGATGTCTAGATATTAAGCAATATGGCATGTGTTCCATATCTACTGGTTTAAAAAAATAGGAGCTTTGCACATACTAGAGTCTACACATATTTGACGATTATTTGCTTCAATCTAGTCTTTTGACCTGATGAACTGGTTTTGATCCCCCAAGGATTATGGTGAGTCAGAAAGTTCTATGTTCATTAAAACAAAACAAAATGAAATGAAACCAACAAAAACCCTGTAATGAGACTTGGAACACAAACAGCTGCTTCGGGATTTGGAAAGTAAAGTGCAGCTCAGCCCTGGGGTGGGGCTTTCTTTCCCAAACTCATTAAAGACCACGTGGAGGCTTGGGCCCTTGGAGGGCTGGGGCAGCTCCCAGGAGAGGCAGCAGTAAAAATAATGGAAAGAACATCAGAGAGACTCAGAGAACTACTGTGATTTGAATATCAATGTGACCTTGTCTCCTATCCACTGGTTGCCAAGGCCCAGGACAACCAGATTATGCATATAAAATTACACTAAACTAACCAGGAGAAGTGAGAAAGCCTATTACCCAAGTTCTGTTCTTAGTGTTATGGGGAGAATGTTTTCAAGCTTTGCTGAGCCTGGTCTAGTTGCTTTTGGATGGAAGGCAGTATAGTGATAATCATGACCAATAGCTAGCTATCTGGTGATATGAATGGTTTGGGAATCATTCACCACTAGAAAAATCGATTCCTATAAAGTGTTTTATGCGGAGAAAGTTGCATATCCTATATGTGATCAGGAGTGTAGAGGACATTACAACTGAGAGCTGCAGGTCTACCGTGAGGCAGTGGTCAGCCGGTACTCCCTGCTTTTGTAATGAGAGTGAGTCATTCATTCCAGGAACATCCACTGAGAGCCAGCCACGTGTCAGGACTCTGCTAATCACTAGAATCAGACAGACTAGACTGGGCGAAGCTCTCTAGAGCTACTCTGCCCAATTCTTTATCACACTCACTTGAGCCCTCAATAGCCACACATGACCAGTAGCTACCTGATGGACAGCATAGACACAAGGACCCAAGAACACAAGGTGCTGCCCAAGCCTCAGTGCTGGGCTTTGTCCTTCTGCTCCCTTCTCTCCCACAAGTAGCAAAGCCTTCTCCCTCTTGGACAGCTGGTAGTGTCACAAGTATCCTGGACCCTGGTGTTAATAGGAGGTACACATATGGATCATTCTGAGTAGGTTTCAAAAAAATCTTGAGGCTTATGCAGGCTTCCTTGGGCTGAGTGGATCTGGATAATATGCAGTCCTCGGGAAGGTTACATTCTCTTTCAAATTCTATTGTTAAAGTATAAACTCAGTATGGTGCAGAATTCTCAGGCCTTTACTTTTGATTCTCAAAAACTCCATTTCAAAGTTAAACACACATACACACACACATTGACAGTTTCTGCCTTGTGTCTTGTTCCCATTTTTCTGCTTGAGGCAATGTGGACACTTCTGCCTGAGAGAGGAAAGTCATTTACAAGGACAGGAAGAAAACAAAAGCACAAAGATTAATATTTCAAGATATATCTTGCTACATCAAAATAGTAGAAAACATGATTCTTGCCTCCAAGCTGCCTGTATAACTGGGAAAACAAGAAAAATAAGAAAATTCATGAAAAGTTTATAACCATAAAGAATGAAGCAATCATATTAAACAGAAATGAAAGACATCACCCAGCCCTACACAATCAATAGCTGAGAACTGGTGTTGACCCTCAGTATGGCTTTTCATGGAAAGGTGAAATCTAGATTTAGATAGATAGAGGGAAGGAGAGGTAGAATTTCAGTTGGGGACAGATGATAAGCACAAGTGCAGATATTAGTGCTATTTAAAGTATAGAGCATTTGATTTTCATGCAGAGTGATATTTCTGAGGAAATAACATGGATGATCTTGAACAACAAGCTGAAGAGTTTGGTATCCTACAGAGGGTTGGGGGTATATTTAAGTAGGGGAGTGTTTTAGTCAGTTTTGCATTACTATAACAAAATACCTGAGAAAATTCACTTATAAAGAAAAAAAGGTTTATTTTGGTTCATGGTTTTGGAGGTTTCCAGTCTAAGATCAGGTGGCATTGTTTTGGCCTCAGATGGTGGTTCTAGATGCAGTGGGGGGACACATGATGGAGCAAATTACTTATCTCAAGGCCAGGAAGCTAAAAAAGAAAAAGGAAGAGGTTGGGGTCCCATAGTCCCTTTAAAGGCATGGCCCAATGACCTAAGGACCTACCATAAGGCTCTGCCTCCTAAACGTCCACAGTGCCTTCCACAGTGCCACCTTGGGAACAAAGCCTTCAATGCACAGACCTTTGGAGAACTTTCAACATCCAAACTATGGCAGGAAGAGACAGCTAAAGTCACTTCATAATAACAAATCTAACATTGAACCCTAGCAGCAAAATTTGAATATTCAGATATTAAAGCCAAGGCGGACTGGAAACAGGAGAGTAGTTAGGAAACCATCGCAAAGCCATAGACATGAATTGACTCTCGCCTAGAACAGGGTGGGTAGCAGTGACAGGGAGGAAAGACTGTGAGGAGTGTGTTGAAGGAATATCTTTGAAGCTGAGAGAGAGAAAAAACAGTCAAATATGCTATTAACTTTGGCAAATTACTTAGCATCTATAAAATAGTGATAATAACTATGTTTTACAGGCTTGCCATGTGAATTAATAAAAAGACCTTTGTAAAATACAAGAAGGCTCTGGCATGCAAAAGCAAGTTCAGTTTGTTCTTGGAAGCACCGGTTACCGAGAGCTGCCCACCCCAGCCCAGCTAGTCAGGGACCCAGGGAAGCAGATCCAGCTGGATGGGCAACACCACTCACCCCCTTCCTCATATCCTGGGAGACTGCACCCCTGCAGGAAAGACATACAATTCTCATCTCAGCTTTCCCAGAGACTAAATCTTTTTACTCCCCTTCTCAGTAATGGACTCAAGTCAGAACACACAGGACTAGCACAGAACTTGCTGGAACATACTGGGACCCTTTGTTGTATTTTCAAGCTGGGTTTCAGGTCTCTCTTAAAGATTTCTGAGGCCCTTATACTTGTGCTTGAGAAAATTTTGGTTAAATGAGTAAAAGATAAAAGGGCAGATGGAGAGTTTTGTAAAAGTTGTGAAGGAAATGAAAGTACTTTCAAGAGCCCTAGAAGTAGAAGATCCTGAGTGTTTGTAATTTTGTAATTAACTTCAAATCTCTGCCTCTCCATTTTACTTGAAATGAGTACATATGATCAGGCTGAGGATAGAGGATAGGTATAGACGTGTGTGTTCGCACACAGGCACCATGTATGCAAACAAAGGAATGTACACCATTGTAAAAGGAACACAGGAAGCAAAAGAGGATAATACAGAAAATAAAGATTTTTCCAAGATGACTAGAAAATAAGGAGGAAAAGGAGAAAGGAGTTAAAAAAGAACGTGTGTATAGAAGAGGGAATGAATTCAACTGTGAATAGCAAAAACAAAAAGCAACTAGAAAAGAGAACAAAGACATAAATCTACCACCAGGAGGTGTTGCCAACCCAGCACAGCTTGGTGATAGTCTAATAAATGAGACCCAAATGCTGGGGCAATGCTGCTACTCAGCAGCAAGGGGAAAAACTGTGTTCAATATCTGTATCGTTATGAATGTTCGAAGTCAAAGTTGCTAACTTGGAGAGGGCTTCTATTCTGGAACCTAAAAAAGAATGATTATAAATCATAAGTTGGAAGATTAAATAATTGGTGCTTTCCCACTCTCTTCCAAGGACCAGGACCTCTTACTGTCTTGGCTGGAGGAGGTTCCCTCTGGAACACCTCTCCCAGACATACACTCCCTGCCCTCACGTATTCCTGTCTACTGTCCTCTCAGTTCAGAGCACCACTCTAAGGCACAGTCTGGAAAACATACTCATGCAAATGTTGAGGGAAACAGTAATGAGCTAATCTGTAGTAGCACTTATATTTAAAGGTGACTTTCTAGAAACCATCATTTAGGTCCAAAATTTCTTGGCCAAGTAGACTAAGAAAAGTAAGTGTGGATGAGGGAGTTCCATTGGCACAATCTCTCAAGTCACATCGTATAGAATTTGATTCATCCAAGAAAAGAGACTCAGGGAGGAAAACTCCTTCACCTCCAGAGACAACTGCCAAGGAGCATGGGCAGTAGGTTGAGAGAGGTCCAGGCATCTGGGGTCATTTTAATTCTCAGAGAATCGAGTCAAGACTGCTGACAGCTCCTGGACTGGGGAACTAATTGTTCTGATTTGCACAGGACTGAGGGGCTCCTGGGACACGGAATTTCCATACTGAAACTGGGAGAATTCCTAGGCAAACTGACACAATAAGCCAAACTAGTATTTCTCCCTATCTATGCCACACCCTGACTTGAGTGAGGAGTACCAGCAAAGGATAACCATCCACCATCTGCAGCCTGCTAGCTCTTCAGCAAGGAAGTAGTAGAGCTCAATGTGTAGTCAACCCTTCACATCCACCAGTTCCACAGAGGTTGGTTTCATCATCCGTGGGTAAGAAATATTCAGAAAAAAAACTGCATCCACACTGAACAGGAGCAAACTTTTTTCTTGTCATCATTCCCTAAACAAAACAGTATAGTAAGTATTTACATAGTATTTACACCATATTAGGTTATTATAAGTAATCTAGAGATGATCTCAAGGATATGGGAGGATGTGCATAGATTATGTGCAAATACTATAACCATTTTATAGAAGGGACTTAAGCATCTGCAGATTTTAGTATCTTTGGTGGAAAGGGGGTCTCAAATTGACCTCCCATGGATACCAAGGGATGGTCATATATGTACTATCAGGTCTTTGCTGTTTCCTGTTGTCCTCCCCTCAACCCGACATTTCTGTAGCAACACCGAAGGCAAGTTCTGTTATTTGGTAGCCTCAGCCCACGTTAAACAGATCAGGCAGAAGTAGTAGCCACTTCCCCCCGCCCCCCAAAAAGCATCCCATATATTTTATAGTGCAGAATCTATAGGCCCTACAAGTTCCAAGTCTCTGTGGTTAGTTATACCACTAATAGGGTTTAAAAAGTACAAGGATGGCCCTAGGCAAAATTATAATGTACCTATTTAAAGTGTCCCCAGCTCATCCCTTTCCTTTTTCAAACAGAACAGGAGTGCTTCCCACCCTCTCTTCCTCACAGTAGAGCCTCCCAGGGAAATAACTAATACCAGCAATTTACTCATCAGTGTGAATGAAGTAGTATCTTCCCCAGGCTGATTTAAATTGTTAAGTCTTATCTTTAATTATATTCTTTCCTTCCTTCTTACAATAAATATCCACTGAGAGCTGCCAACATCTAGTGATTGAAAGCAGCACAGGGCCTGCCCCCAAGGAACTTGCAAATTTTGACCCCCATGAATTGTGGACATCAGCTAGCCAGACAGGGTATTTGAGATGCAGATGCTTTTCCTAGCTGCCCTGAAATAGGAGTTCTTAGGTTAGTATTGATGAGGGTGTGCATGAGGGAGAGACAGTCATGAACTCCCGGTAGGAAGTAATAGTCTTGACTGACTTACTCCATGTTATATTGATTCTGAATTGAAAGATGATATTAGGAGCAGGGATAAGAGGTTTTAGAGAAGTGTTTCCAAAGACATTTGGGCCAGGAATAAAACTAAAAATGGAGAATATTTAAAATAGAAAAATCCAAAATCTTAATTTTGGTCCAGAAAGTCATTTGATTTCAAAGATCATATCAAAATCCCCCAATGGAAAACATTTTATGTACAGTGATAGAACAACCTCAACCTTGAGACAGGGAATTTGTTGAGAAAAAAGTATCCTACTATGGAATTTAATGCGATTACTTTTAAGTGTAATTATAAAAGATGATGTAGAAGTTTGGGAAAACTTTAACACTTGGCCTTTAAAATCAGGATATGAAAAGTAATGTAGGTTATGATGAAGACCATATAAAATTTATGTAAGCATATGAATAAGGACTAGAAAGGGACATGGACAACTGAAAATTGCTAATGTTGGAATTATAAGATCCTGGGTTACTCATTTCATTTCAATCTATATCTTTTTATAATATTAGTTGTGCAACAAACATTATAATAAGTCAAGTAGACAAAGATGAGGAAAAACAAATACTTATTTACAAAGAACTTGGAGATTTGATTCAACTGTGAGGCAAAATAAGCCAACAGTTATATTAGTCTGTTTTTTGTCCCTATGTCCAAAATACCTGATGAGAACAACTGAGAGGTAGAAAAGTTTATTTGGGCTCATGGTTTCAGAACTCTTAGTCCGTGTTTGGCCAACTCCATTGTTGTGGGCCCAAGATAAGGCAGAATGGTGGAAGGGCATGGTGGAGGAAATCCACTCAGCTCATGGCAGCCAAAAAGCAGAGAAAGAGAATGGAACCAGGGGACAAGATGTAACCCCCAAAGGTATGCTCCTTGTGACCTACTTCCTTCAACCATGCCCCACCCAGTAAACCACTGAAATGATCAATCCATCAAATGGATTAATCCACTAATCAGATTATGCACAGCTCTTATAATCTAATTATTTCACCTCCAAACATTCTGGCACTGTCTAACATGAGTCTTTTGGAGGGACACCTCATATCCAAACCATAACAAGAGTTATGTGACTATTTCTAAAAGGAACTGATGTGATGAGACTTTGTCAAACACACAATGCAGATGCAACAATAATAAAATCCCAACATACTGTGCACTTACCCAGCCACATCTGAATGGAATACTCCATTTAGTCCTGGATGATTCATTTTGGGGAAGACGTTGAGATGTTAGAAAACAGAAAGAGAAGGACAACTGGGATACCAGGATAGAATAGCAAACGATAAATGGCTAAAGAAATTTTGAAATTTTAACTGAGAGAAGAAAAGAGGGTGGGAACATCTAAAGGATGGTCATATGTAAATTTTGTAAATTTAGAAGATATGATTCGGCTGAAAAGATAGAAATGTTAGGAAAGCAGCTTTCTGACTAAAAATAAGTAGGAACAGGAAGAATTGGCCAACATTGAAATGAACAATTTCAAAAGGTAGTGAGATTCTCAATGTGGATTGTGTTCAAGATAAGACAGGGAAAAATTTAATTGCTGATATTAGTTATATTCCTAATTTATTGGGGACTTGTTCTGGATTACACGTAAAAGCCCATTGAGTCCTTGAATCATATGTGTTCCTATCAAATTTGAGGATGAAATAAACTTCATTTGGTTCCTACAATTTTTCAGACACAGGCATGACACAGTCCAGATCTTCACTTGCATACCTTCTTTCAATTTATAGACACAAAATGCAATTAGACGAAAGCCAGATGAGAACAAATAGATTTTGCTATTTTGCGTAGGATTGTATAAGTATATCCTCTGTGTATAGTTTAAAATTCCACTGCACAACATTTATTTGATTACTCTCAACCTAATTAATTTTTGCCACACTATAATTACATCCTTGACCTTTAGTCTTATCACTAAGGAGGGAGGTGAAAGAATTAACTTTTATGAGGCATCAGTTATAAGCCAGGCAGCATACTAGGTATATTTTCCACATAATTTTATTTAATCCTATAACCCTGTGAAGAAAGAATCATTATTCCCATTTTATAGGTAAGCAATCAGAGGTTTTCTTGTAATTGAGCAAATATACCTGAGGTCTGGCTTGCACCAGAACTGGGCTTCGTATCATAAAGTCTAATTTATCTTGACGATGTTCTTGACCATGATGCTGCCCACATTTTCCCCAAATAAAATCATGGTCACACAGAAATTCAGCCAGAAGCAACTATAACCCTATCTCTGAGTGAGACCCTGTCCATGCATTCATCAGTTTTGTTTTGGGAAACTGAGCTCTCATTTACACAAGAGGACATTTAAAGCTGCTTGTTCTCTGAGAATGTTCTAGCTAGTAACTTGTTTCTGGCCTCACTGGCTTCAGTAGAAAGAATAATGGCTCCCCTGTCCATGTGGCATGGCAAAAAGGACTTCGAATGTGATTAAGTTAAGGAGTCTGAGATGGGGAGATTTTTCTGGATTAGCCAGGTGAACCCAATGTGATAACAATCATCCATATAAGAAGGAGGCAAGAAAGTCAAAGTCAGAGGAGAATGACTCTGATGGAAGCAGAGGTCAGAGACAGAGAAAGAGATTTGAATACGCTCTGTGACAGGCTTTAAACATGAATGAAGGGACTATGTGAGCCAAGGGGTGCAGGTGGCCTCTAGAAAGTGGAAAAAGGCAGGAAATAGATTCTCCAGACAGAACTCAACCCTGCTGAACCTTTGCTAGTAAGGCCTTTAATTTCTAGAAATAACATGACATGTTTTTATTGTGGCAAGTCATCAAGTTTGTGATTTGTTATAGCAGCAACAGGAAACTAATACAGCAGCCTTGACTATTCTCTCTGAATAGAGAAATCACCTATTGAATGTCCTGAGAACTGTGCTAGTGGGAAGGCCAGGAACTGCCTTCAGCCTTGCCTGCTGAGGACTAAGCAATGACTGTGAGTGTCACTGGCAGGTCTAGGATCCAGGCAGGAGAGGAAGAAAAAGAGAAGGGGAGGGAGAGACAGAGGAAAGGGGGAAGGGAGGAAGACAGGCAAGGAGGGAGGAAAGAAGAAAGGAAAAGAAAGGAAAGAAGGGGGGCAGAAAGATTGGAGGTGGAATCAACAGAAAAGGACAGTACAAGAGTAAATGTGGAGGAGACAAAGAACTTTTAGATGACAGTGAGCAGTACTTTGTTGCTAACTGTTGCCACCCTAAGACATATTTCTAGGAAGTCTATTCTCAAGTGAACTTTTGACAATGTCAAAGTTAATATTTCTATAATGTAGTACCCACAAAGAACATTAACTTGATTCAAATTGTTGGGAAGAGGGTGGTGCATGCCTGTAATCCCAGTGGCTCAGGAGGCTGAGGCAGGAGGATTGTGAGTTCAAAGTCAGCCTCAGCAAAAGCAAGGTGCTAAGGAGCTCAGTGAGACCCTGTCTCTAAATAAAACACGAAACAGGGCTGGGGATGTGGCTCAGTGGTCGAGTACCCTTGATTTCAATCCTCAGTACAAAAAAAAAAAAAAAAAAAAAAAAATTGTTGGAAGGAGTGTTTTGTTTCTAAATGACTTGAATTCACTTAGGTATTTTTTTTTTTTTAACCTGATCATATGCACAGCCTAAAGGGAGTGAAGGTCAGAAAGCCACACTATGCCAAGAGCTGGGATGACCTTGAGCTCCGAATAGAGGAGAGCATCGCTCTCTGTTCAAAGCCAGCAGCAGTGAAGTGCACAGCCTTTCTGCCTGCTCCTTGTCGATAAGCAGCACTCAAGCTATAAGCCTGGTACGAGTACCTGACCCTATCGAGCTCAGTTTTTCCAAAGAGCCTCAGAGCCGAGCCCTGAAAAGCAAGCTGCATGGGGATTATTCATGTACTCTCAGACTGTAGATAGTTTCAAGCGTCTGCTGGAACAAATTGATTTCTGCCTAGGTGCGCTGTAAGATTAGGAACTTTTGTCTTCCCATAAGGTTTGCTCACTTATCTAAGCCAAGGTAGAACCTGGTTTGAGCTGATACCACGGGAAGCTGTGCAAAAGGCTGCCCTGCATTCTACATGATCACTTATCATGAAACTGGGGCTAAGACACTTTCTGGATTCTGAGAAACCATGGACGCCAACTAGGTATGAGATTCCAATAGATTTTTTTAAAAATAAATACTTAAAGATTGTTTAGTATACTGTGTTGACTAGAAGTCAGCTCAGACATTATCTATCTAGCTGTGTGACTTTAAGCAAATTATTTCCTCTCTCTGTGCCCCAGTTTCCTCATCTAGAGTATTTCTCAGGAGCTGCCTGGGCTGAGGTTCTTTAAGCCTAAAGAAATACAATTGCTTTATTCCCTATTTGCATTTTAGTGGCACCTTCTTCTGTCCTCTCATTCGTTTTTGTGAATGTTTGACAGTTTCAGAAAACTATGAAAGTTTTCTTAAATGTCAGGAAACACATCCTCTCTAAATTTGAAATACAGTTGATTTTCCTCTGTTCTCCTTGATCTAGTCTTCATATGAAATGGGCTCTTCAACACTAGAGGCCAAAAGTCATCAATTGTGATCTTTTGCCTGGTCACTGGCAAGCAGCAAAATGAAAAGAAAAGGCACGTGTGTGTGGTGGGGCAGAGAAAAGCAAAGCATCAGAGTCGCTGGAGAAGATGGTCCCCAACAATCGCTCCATCCACGCATGTCTAAACACCTTCTTTAAGCATGAGTTCTTCAGTGAACATGTACTGAGGGCCTCCCACATGCCATTCTAGGCAACGATGAGCAAATTCCCATCTCAAGGAAGTAAATTCTAGTGGGGACATATTTCACATCAGAAAAATAGCTCTGATTGCAGGAACAGAGAAGGACAACAGAGATGGAGGTGAGCGTGGATCACGTTGTGCTAGGCAGGTGCTGTGAGTAATGGCAGAAATCATAAAATACCATCCTGGTATTTTAAAAAATAGTTACAATTTGGACAAAGAGACTGAACACCAAAAGTCAACACTTGTGGAACCAACAAAATAGTTTATATGTTTGAGTTTAATACAGAAGGGTTTGGGATATGCTGGGGAGTTAGAGAAATGGTGAGGGGAAAGAAAGACGAGACTAGAGCTCCTACTGGAAGTTACCCTAAATCAACTGTGTGGATCAGAGACAAGTCTGCACTGAAAGAAAGGAGATACCTCCCTCCTGGTTTTCCAGATGCAGGAGCCTCAACAATGGAAACAGGAGCCCATGTTCCTTTCTGAACTGGGGCCCAGGCCTCTGAGTTGAGTTCCTAAGAGGAAGCCTCATTTCTGCTTTCTCTTCCCTAATATGCCTGACCCCATGTCCCCAAGGACCACAGGAGGATAGATGAGGTAATGTTTCCTAAAGGGTTATCATTCCACAGACTCTTTTGGTAAAATGCAAATTGTAACCAGGTGAAGTCACATGGTCTAGAATGGAAATCGTAGAGGTACGACATTCTAAACATAACATAGAAGACATCTTTCCTTAATCAGCTCAGTACATATGATGTGGCAGGTTTTCCTGTGTTTCTTTTACCACTTGTAACACCCTAACCTTTGGCCAGTGGTGTGTGGGTTTTGGGATGCAATGTGGAAAAAGTACAACTGACTTTTTGTGAGCGGAGAAATGGTGTTCCAAAGTAAATCAGGATATCCATATATCAGGCGTATTCATTTCTTTGGCTCTGCATTTGGCCAGATGATGTCAATACTTAGTTTGCTGTAGCTCTAGATCCAGCTGGCAAGCTGAGTCTGTGGAAGGTATGGGATTTTAAGGACTGAAAGGAGCAGCATGAACCAGGAGACAAAGTACAGGAGAAAACTTTACTTCCAAAAATGACTTGACAAATCAGTTCACACTTTAACTCACCCTTTGTATTAAAGTCCCTTGTAGCACTTTGGGGAATCTTATTTAGTAAATGCTTTCAAAACACACCTCAGATATGAAATTCTATGGCAGTTATGAAGAACAATCAAATTGTGTGCCCTCTCTATCAACACAGATATTATTGAAAGTGTCTTTTACATGGAAAACCTACCCTCAACTCCTCCCAAAAACATGTTTGTGTATGTGTGTGTGTATACATTCTTTTTGAAACTTTAGAAAATGTAGCAAAATTTATTTTTAAAAATTCAGTATTATCCACAATCCCATTATCCTCAAATAGTCATCTAATAATTTGGTCAATAACCTTCCATATTTTTATGGCACATATGTTAATGTTTTAAAGTCTAAGATGATATTTTCTATGTATTATAACTGCCTTTTTTCCTATTACTTGACTCAGAATAGAAATTATATGATATGACTGGTTCCTTGAAAAGGCAGCTTAAAGTTCAACTTCTTAGACTGTTTTATCAAATGTTAATTTAATGAGTGTCTAGGAGAAGCATTGGAAACCAGGTTGGCTGCAGAATAGCCATTGCACAAGTAGTGCCTATAATACAGATGTTTTTTTCCCTGTGTAAATAAAGGCCTGTGTCAGTGAAAAGAATACACTGTTGGAATGAAGGAGGTCAACCAATCTCTGATCATTCTTATGGTTGTTTAGTGAGATTTTTGATAGTGTGGTAGTCAGGTCTTTATTGCCATAACAAAATACCTGAGAAAATCAACTTAGAGGAGAAAATCTTTATTTTGGTTTGTGGTTCACTCCATGTTTGGCTAAATCCATTTCTGTGAGCCTATGTCAATGCAGAATATCATGGTGGGAAATGGAGTGGAGCAAAGTTTCTCACATTATGATATATGAGGAAGGGCTGGGAGACCCAATATAACCTTCAATGGTATGACCCCAATGGTCTACTCCCTCCAATTAGTCCCTGCCTTTCAAAGGTTCTACTGTCTCCTGATAACACCAGCAACTGGGGACCAAGCCTTTAACATGAGCTTTTGGAGGACATTTAAGATACTGTAACACATAACATGTACTTATTTTATATACTTTCTAGTTGGGCTATATTGGGATTAAATCTACCCAATGAAGACACAGGTCTCTGACTGCAGGTAACAATAACCTCCATATAAGCATTTCTTTCTAAATCAATTTGCAGGTATTTCTTACCTTGTACTTCAACCTAAGTTATTATTCCAACTTGCTATGGAATTTGTGGGGAGATTAGATGACTGAAAGACATTTTTACTCTTACTTTACAAGAAAGAAAGGCAAGGAAAAAAATGTGCAGAATTTGTTTAGAGACTTTAAATAAGCCCATGTAATGTCTCTTGATAGGAATTCAACTTTTCAGGCACTATGCTGATTGCTCTGTGCTCGTAGCTAAAACTAAAGCTTTGCTCATTCTTTAATGAAAATGTTCCTGTTCTTAATATTTTCTCTCCCTGATTTTAATTTGTAAGGATACTTAAAATGATATATATATATATATATATATATTTTTTTTTTTTTTTTTTAAGAGTTCATCAACTTTGCTACAGATCTCTCAATGCAAGCATGATGCTCTTTTCATGTTGGCTTATGTGTTTGGAATGAAGAACATGGATGTGTGGAAAGTTAACTTATTTTTAAAGTCCTACTTCTTATTTTCCCATGCCGCCTGTTTTTCTCTGTTACAGCTTTCTAAGTGAAACCCATTAGTATTTGATTCCTCTAAAACTGAACTCTTATTCCAACAGGAAACCACAGTGGGAACTTGCCACTCCTACTTGTGCTACTCAGAGTCACAGCAAGTTGGTCTGCAACTCTCAGGGAGGACATGTTCATCTTTCCTTCAGAGGATTAGTATGCAAGAATTAGGGAGCAAGCTCTTAAATACCAGGTAGTACAGAACCTCAGATGCCCCCTCAGCAATCTTTTGCCA
Source organism: Sciurus vulgaris (assembly GCF_902686455.1). Lineage (NCBI taxonomy): Eukaryota > Metazoa > Chordata > Mammalia > Rodentia > Sciuridae > Sciurus > Sciurus vulgaris. The sequence continues at coordinate 117,203,753 of NC_136466.1, forward strand.
AATGTGAATAAATCCTGATATTATTTTAGGCCCAGGGTAAGATCTCAGACACCTTAAGAGCAACCCCTTTGACCAGGCATTCCTGGTGAGCCTCGAAACTCAGAGTGGGTCTGAGGACCCACAGCATTGACCACACCTGAGAGCTTGTCAGAAATTCAGAATTTCAAGTCCTCCCCGACCTACCAAATCTAAATCTCCATGTTAATAACATTCCCAGTTGGAGAAGACAGGATGGAGGTAAATCTCATCCAAGCTATGAAGCTATGATGCACATTGAGATCCAGGAATAGCACTGGATATCCTGTAATTCCCCAAGATAAATATTAATCAGAATCTAATACTGACCAGACATTACAGATGAAAAATAAACCTTCTGAAATTAAAATAAATATAAATAAACTCGTTAGGACAGGTAGATGCCAGGATCCCAAAACTGCTTAGGGAAGAGATCTCTATTAGATTTGGAGATCTTTTTTCCTAGCAAGAGCTACAGACTCAGAGGGAATAGGAAATCAACAGAGAGCCACTTACTTTGATTTTTTCTACCTGCTTTTAGACAATAAATTGTATTTAAAATATTCTATTACTTTATTTTAGTTGGCTAAAAGGAATGAAAAGCTCTTTTCATATTGCTATATGTAGTTTGTTACATCTGACAGACACATAATATCTGTGTGTGTGTGTGTGTGTGTGTGTGTGTGTGTGTGTGTGTGTATTTGCACAGGCACATATATCATGTTCCAATTCTCTACTAAAGCACCTGCAGAGCATTTCCTATTCTTTACTACCTCAAACAATGGCCCCATAGACATTAGCATAAATTTTCTTTCTTGGATCACTGTGAGAGTTAATCTGGGTTTGTATCCAGGAGTGGGGTCCCTGGGGTTGTAGGACATGTACACACATAATGTCACTGAATACTTCCAGATGGCCCTTCAGAAGGACTGCACCAACTTAAACTCCTACAAGGGGGTTTCACTTCTCCACTTCCCTTTTTATTTTCCAACTTACATTTTTGCCCATACAATGGATGTAGAATGCTGTCTCATGCTTCTTTTCATTTACATTTTTCCTTATATGAAATTAACTATCTCCTCATGTATCTATTAACCACTAAGATTTCCCCTTTGGGGAAGTGCCTATGAGTGTCCTTTGATGTCTTTTCACAGGACTCTGCTCTTTTTCATGTTCATTTTCCATTTGTTTATTCATTTAACAGTTTTATTCAGCATCTACTATGTGTCAGGCATCTTTCTAGGTACTAAGACACTAAAGTGAGTGGAAAAGACAAATAAGAATCTGTTGGGAGAATAGAGCAATTTATTAGGAGAAAGACTAATAAACAACCATATAACATAATGTTGGTTTTTGATGCTTGTTATGAAGAAAAATAAATTAAGGAGGGAGAGAGTGGTATTTTGAAAAGTCAGGGAAATCCTCTATGAGGTGGTAATATTTTAGTAGAGACTTGAATAAAACATTAGATCAATCCTTTGTCCTTTCTTCCTCTTCCCAGAAGGTTACTATCTTTATCCATGGCCTCCTTTGTTGTTCAGAAATCTTTAATATTGATGCAATATTTAATATTGATATTGAGTTTTAGTATTAATTTTTCTTTTTATAGTTTGCGTATTTTGACCCTTAAGAAATCATTAATCAAGGTCATAAGAATGTTCTTCCCCATTTTCTTCCATGAACTTTATCATTTTCTTTTTTATATTTAGTTTTTGACTCCATTAAGATGGAGGATCAGTTTAATGTTGCCAGAAGGAAAGCCATCTGTCCCAGCAAAATTTATTGATCAACCTTTTCCTTTTTCTACATTAATTTGGAATGTCACCTCACTATATACCACGTTTTCAAGCACTCATGAGTCTTCCAAGGATTTTTTGTTTCATTGGATCATCTGCTCCACATGGCAAGCTCCACATTTTTGTCTTGTCTTCCTGTATTTGGCTTTGTAATATATATTCTTGTATTTGATAGGACTCTGCTTTGAATGATAGGTTATAAATTTCTGAAAAAATTTAAAGGGTCTAAAGGAAAGTCTATGATTTTTTGGGGGGAGGGGGGCGGGGAGGGACAGTAACCAGGGATTGAACTCAGGGGCACTCAATCTCTGAGCCATCTCCCCAGCCCTATTTTGTATTTTATTTAGAGACAGGGTCTCACTAAATTGCTGAACACCTCACTTTTGCTGAGGCTGGCTTTGAACTCATGATCCTCCTGCCTCAGCCTCCTGAGCTGCTGGGGTTACAAGCGTATGCCACTGTACCCAGTCAGAAAGTCTTATGATTTACTCATTCTTTTGTTCCCTATAGAATTCAGCATACTATCATATAGCCAAAAGTTGTTCAATAATACCCTGAACACACAGAGATAAACTGTTCTTCAGATCTCCCTTGAGCTGTGAACATCATAAACCTTAATCAAGTTTCTACTTGTAATACTGAACTTATTTTTTATGAGTTGGAGAACTAATTTTCTGTTATCTGCAAGCATAAAAGATTATTTTGAAGTAAAGGCTTATTTTGCCATCTAAATTGGAAGGTTTTACCTGAGTAGCTGAGAATGGTATAGGAACTTAAAGTGGGCCAATCAATTTATTAAACGATCTTTTATTGCATTGAATTTTGTAAAAGTTAAAATTCCTATACATTCTATCATGTTTAAAAAGTAACTTAAAACTGGCATACATTTTATTATTAATAGCACTCTTTTTAAAATTACTTCCAGTTCTAGTGAAGAAAAGATAAAAATCAAAATTTGTTTTATAATTAAAGTAAATTCTTTGAGACTAGAATTCTTGTTTCTATTAATGTAGACTGGGTAATATGGAACACCCCTCCTATTGAGGAACATTGAAAGAACAGGGAAGCTAGCAAGACAATGAAGAATTACAGGGCAAAGATACAAAAGAAAGACAGCACAGAGAGATAAGCCCAGACTTAAGTCTACTTCATCCCTAGAAACATTGACAACTAAATAAAAGTTATCAGAAAGACTAAGAGGTTAAAGAGAAATTGCCAATCTCATTGAGGATTGCCAATCTCATTGAGGGAATAACAATTGAAGTCCCCCACGAAGGAGAAGCCATTTTAAACTCCCAAGATTTTGATTTGAAATCTTAATGGCTACACCTTAGGAATAAAGGTGGCTCAAATAATGTGGCCCTCATTTGGGTTGAAGGGTACTTTTAAATAGTCTTAATCTTTATATTAGGATTAAGGTGATCTAGTATGGTCATATCCCTGTTACCTACCCAATATAAATATAAATTTATCCTTTTATGCTTCAAATTATTTCTGTATTGTCAATATGTAATGACTAGTTCATGGTAAAAAATAGGAACATGGATCAATAATTTAAAACCAAGAGAATATCAGACAGTATGAGTAAACCCATATGGGATCAGGATATTATATTTTTAAGAAGAGAATGTAAAATCTAGAACCGGAAAAATTGTAATAAGGAGGATTAAGAGTTCACCAAATATTTATTTGTACATTGGATATAATTGAAAGAATTCATAAACTAGAAAAAGGACCAAAAAGGACCAGAGAAACAAGAAAGAATGGAAAATATAAGGAAAGGGTGTAAGAGACATGAAAAATCAATGGAAAATGCCTAACATACATGAAATGGAAGTACCAGAAAGATAAGAGAAAGAGAGTAGAGTACAAAGTATTTAAAGAGATAATGGTTGAGAATTTTCCAAATGAGTTTCCAAACAATGATGAAAATCATCAGGTCTCCTTTTCAAGAAATTCTAAAAATGTCAGCTAAAATAATTAAATAGAGAGTCACAGTCATATCATAATAAAACTACTAAAAGCAAGCAACAAGCAGGCAAGCAAACAAACAAAAATGGAAAGAAATTTCTTAAAAGCAGCCAAAGGATCTTCAAAGTAGCAACAATTCGATTGATAGTAGACATCTCTAGCAAGAAAGAAAGTCAATAGACAATAGAATTACATATTCAAAAATTTGCAAAATAGAAATATATATTCCAAAAAGGATAGCCTTCAAGAATGAAAGTGACATATATAATAAAACCTAACTTTTGAGTATATGTATACATATATATATATATAATGTGTGTGTCTCTGTGTGTGTATATATATATACACACACACACATATTACACTACAGAAGAGGTTAAAGGACACACAATGACATTGATCCCAGCTGGGAGAATGAAGATCTAGGAAGAAATGAAAAACAACCAAAGAGTATATGTATGGAAAATCTAAATGAATAGACACTATAAGAAATGGTGGTACCGGAGGGTTTCAAGATGGCGGACTAGAGTGTGGCTGCATTTCATGTTGCTCCAGGACTCAGGATTCAAAAGAGGAGATATTGAGAGACTTGGGACCAACTCAAAGCCACCGGGTGAGTCTCTCCCGTTGTGGAGGCATCCCGGATGGGGCAGTAGTCCTGGAACGCAGGGAACTTTGAGAAGTAGAGTTGCCCAACAAGACACCCCTCCCCCTGCTGGAGCAGTGAACTCGGACAACTGGGAGCATCGTAGAAGAGGCCACTCAGCACAGTGCTTGGACTCGGAGCAACCCACTGGGGCTCCAGCGGCTGCCCAGAGGAGGAGCTGCACGGCGAGCTGTTTGGACTCAGAGTGACTGCTCCTGAACACCAGGGGGCTGCCCAGAGGAGGAGGAGGAGTGCAGCGGGTCATTTGGACTCAGAGTGACTGCACCAGAGCTACAGGTGGTAGCCAGAGGAGGAGCTGCGCGGTGAGCTGTTTGGTCTTGGAGCAGCTGCACCAGAGCTCCAGGCAGCTGCCCAGAGGAGGAGGAGGAGGAGTGCGGCAGGTTGCTTGGACTCAGAGCGACCGCTCCTGAACACCCGGGGGGCTACCCGGAGGAGGAGGAAGAAGGGGGTGGGTCACATGGACTCGGAGTGACTACCCAGGGCTACGGGCGGTTGGAGGCAGTGAGTTGCTTGGGCTCCTAGTGACCGCACTGGAACACTGGGCGGCTGTCTGGAGGTGGAGGAGGCGTGCGATAGGTCACTGGGACTCAGAGCAACTGTACGGGGCTCCAGGTAGCTGCTCAAAGGAGGGGCTGCATAGCCAGGCAATTAGGTACAGAGCAGGGTCCCAGGACCTAGGAGGCTTCTTGGTGGAAGAGCCGCACAGAGACACCCTCAGGGGTGGAGCAAAGGTTCCAGGACTGTGGGCGGATTCTCTGAGGAGAGGCAGCTTAAGGAGACTCATCTGCGAAGGGTGAGGCTCCCATGCCCAGGAGGTAGGTCCAGGCCCCTGGGAACATTGCAGAGGAAGGCAGCCCAGCCCAAGCGGTAGTTGTAGATTGAGAGGAACCTCTAGGAGGGGAACTGACCAGCGAGACCTCCCCACTGGGTGAATCTTCCCTGCCAGGTGAGGTTTCCCCACAAGGATGGTAAAACCAGAGACACAGGCCCAAACAGGCCTTGCCTCAGCCCGCAGCCTAGTTCCCCTTTGGATGACCATTGGTCAACAAGTGGAGGCACCTCTACCCACTAGCAAGGAATATACCCCACCTGAAGGCCACCACCCCTAGAGAAGCAGCTTCCTTGTGTTGCACCGCATTATCAACTTCCTCCAAGACTTCAGCCTACTGAAGGCTAAGAGGGGATATATTAGAAATCTTCAGGGACATTGTAAGTCAACAGAGGAAATCTGCAATATCTTAGCAGTCCACTGATACCTGAATAATATGAGAAAACAAGGGAAGAAAATGACCCAAACAAATCTAGATGTTACAGCAATAAAATCCAATGACAGCATGGTAGAAGAAATGACAGAAAAGGAGTTCAGAATGTACATAATTAAAATGACCAGGGAAGCAAACGATGAGATGAAAGAGCAAATGCAGGCATTGAATGATCGCACCAATCGACAGTTAAAAGAGCAAATACAGGAAGCAAAAGATCATTTCAATAAAGAGAGATATTGAAAAAAATCAAACAGAAATCCTTGAAATGAAGGAAACAATAAACCAAATTAAGAACTCCATAGAAAGCATAACCAATAGGATAGAACACCTGGAAGACAGAACCTCAGATATTGAAGACAAAATATTTAACCTTGAAAACAAAGTTGAACAAACAGAGAAGATGGTAAGAAATCATGAACAGAATCTACAAGAACTATGAGATATCATGAAAAGGCCAAATTTAAGAATTATTGGGATTGAGGAAGGCTTAGAGAAACAAACCAAAGGAATGAACAATCTATTCAATGAAATAATATCAGAAAATTTCCCAACTCTGAAGAATGAAATGGAAAATCAAGTTCAAGAGGCTTATAGGACTCCAAATACACAAAATTACAACAGACCCACACCAAGGCACGTTATAATGAAAATACCTAACATACAAAATAAAGAGAATTTTAAAGGCTGTGAGAGAAAAGAACCAAATTACATTCAGGGGGAAACCAATACGGATATCAGCAGATTTTTCAATCCAGACCCTAAAAGCTAGAAGGGCCTGGAACAACATTTTTCAAGCCCTGAAAGAAAATGGATGCCAACCAAGAATCTTATACCCAGCAAAACTTACCTTCAGATTTGACAGTGAAGTAAAATCCTTCCATCATAAACAAAAGCTAAAAGAACTTACGAAAAGAAGGCCAGCATTACAGAACATTCTCAGCAAAGTATTCCATGAGGAATAGATGAAAAACAAAGAAGCAAATCAGCAAAGGGAGGAATTATCCTAAAGGAATTGTCAAATAAAGGAGGAACCAAGTCGTGTCAAAAAAAATAAAGAAATAAATAAAATTTAAAATATGAACCAAATGACTGGGAAACCAAATCATATCTCAATAATAACCCTGAATGTTAATGGCCTGACTTCATCAATCAAAAGACATAGACTGGCAGATTGGATTAAAAAGAAAGATCCAACAATATGTTGCCTGCAAGAGACTCACCTCATAGAAAAAGATACCCATAGACTAAAGGTGAAAGGATGGGGGAAAACATACCATGCACATGGACTCAGCAAAAAAGCTGGAGTATCCATCCTCATTTCAGATAATGTGGACTTCAAGCCAAAGTTAGCCAGAAGGGATAAAGAAGGACATTTCATACTGCTTAAGGGAACCATAAATCAGCAAGACATAACAATCATAAACATCTATGCCCCAAACAGTGGCTCATCCATGTATGTCAAACAAATCCTTCTCAATTTCAGAAACCAAATAGACCATAACACAATAATACTAGGTGGTTTTAACACGCCTCTCTCACCACTGGACAGATCTTCCAGACAAAAATTGAACAAAGAAACCATAGATCTCAATAACACAATCAATAATTTAGGCTTAACGGACATTTATAGAATATACCATTCAACCAAGAGCAAATACACTTTCTTCTCAGCAGCACATGGATCCTTCTCTAAAATAGACCATATATTATGCCACGAAGCTAATGTTAGCAAATACAAGAAGATAGAGACACTACCTTGTATTCTATCAGATCATAATGGATTGAAGTTAGAAATAAATGAAAGAGTAAAAAACAGAAACTGCTCCAACACCTGGAGATTAAACAATATGCTATTATATGATGAATGGATAACAGAAGATATTAGGAAGGAAATTAAAAAATTCTTAGAGGTAAATGAGAACAAAGAAACATCATATCAAAATCTTTGGGACACTATGAAAGCAGTACTTAGAGGAAAATTTATTTCATGGAGCACATTCAATAAAAGAAGTAAAACTCAACAAATAAACGACCTAACACTACAACTCAAAGCCCTAGAAAAAGAAGAACAGACCAACACCAAAAGTAGTAGAAGACAGGAAATAGTTAAACTCAGAGCTGAAATCAACGAAATTGAAACAAAAGAAATAATACAAAAAAATTGACAAAATAAATAGTTGGTTCTTCAAAAAAATAAACAAAATTGATAAACCTTTAGCCACACTAACAAAGAGAAGACGAGAGAAAATCCAAATCACTAGAATGAACAAGGAAATATCACAACAGACACACGTGAAATACAAAACATAATTAGAAGCTATTTTGAAAATCTATACTCCAACAAAATAGAAAATTTCGAAGACATCAACAGGTTTCTAGAGACATATGAATTACCTAAACTGAACAAGCAGGACATAAACAATTTAAATAGACCAATTTCATGTAATGAAATAAAAGAAGTCATCAAAAGCCTACCAACAAAGAAAAGTCCGGGACCAGGTGGGTTTTCAGCCGAGTTCTACAAAACCTTTAAAGAAGAGCTCATTCCAATACTTCTCAAAGTATTCCATGAAATAGAAGAGGAGGGAACCCTCCCAAACTCTTTCTATGAAGCCAATATTACCCTGATACCTAAACCAGACAAAGACACATCGAGGAAAGAAAATTTCAGACCAATATCCTTAATGAACATCGACGCAAAAATCTCAACAAAATTTTAGCAAATTGCATACAAAACATATTAAAAAGATAGTGCGCCATGACCAAGTGGGTTTCATCCCAGGGATGCAAGGTTGGTTCAACATTCGGAAATCAATAAATGTCATTCACCATATCAATAGACTTAAAGTCAAGTATAACATGATTATTTCAATAGATGCAGAAAAAGCATTTGATAAAATACAGCATCCCTTCATGCTCAAAACACTAGAAAAAATAGGGATAGTGGGAACATTCCTTAACATTGTAAAGGCCATCTATGCTAAGCCCATGGCTAATATCATTCTAAATGGTGAAAAACTGAAAGCATTCCCCCTAAAAACTGGAACAAGGCAGGGATACCCTCTTTCACCACTTCTATTCAATATCGTCCTTGAAACTCTAGCCAGAGCAATTAGACAGACCAAAGAAATTAAAGGGATACGAATAGGAAAAGAAGAACTCAAACTATCCCTATTTGCTTATGACATGATTATATACTTAGAGGAACCAGGAAATTCCACCAGAAAACTTTTAGAACTCATAAGTGAATTCAGTAAAGTAGCGGGATATAAGATCAATGCACATAAATCTAATCCTTTTTTATACATAAGTGATGAATCTTTGGAAAGAATAATTAGGAAAACTACCCCATTCACAATAGCTTCGAAAAAATAAACCACTTGGGAATCAATCTCACAAAAGAGGTGAAAGACCTCTACAATGAGAACTACAGAACACTAAAGAAAGAAATTAAAGAAAACCTTAGAAGATGGAAAGATCTCCCATGTTCTTGGATAGGCAGAATTAATATTGTCAAAATGGCCATACTACCAAAAGTGCTATACAGATTCAATGCAATTCCAATTAAAATCCCAATGATGTACCTTACAGAAATAGAGCAAGCAATTATGAAATTCATCTGGAAGAATAAGAAACCCAGAATAGCTAAAGCAATCCTCAGTAGAAAGAGTGAAGCAGGGGGTATCGCAATACCAGAACTTCGACTATACAACAAAGCAATAGTAACAAAAACGGCATGGTATTGGTACCAAAATAGAAAGGTAGATCAATGGTACAGAATAGAGGACATGGACACAAACCCAAATAAATACAATTTTCTCATACTAGACAAAGATGCCAAAAATATGCAATGGAGAAAAGATAGCCTCTTCAACAAATGGTGCTGGGTGATTTGGAAATCCATAAGCAACAGAATTAAACTTTACCCATATTTCTCACCATGGATGAAACTAAACTCAAAATGGATTAAGGACCTCGGAATTAGACCAGAGACCCTGCATCTTATAGAAGAAAAAGTAGGTCCAGATCTTCAACATGTCGGCTTAGGATCAGACTTCCTCAACAGGACTCCCACAGCACAAGAAATAAAAGCAAGAATCAATAACTGGGATAGATTCAAACCTAAAAGCTTTCTCTCAGTAAAGGAAACTATCAGCAATGCAAGGAAAGAGCCTACAGAGTGGGAGAAAATCTTTGCCAATCATACTGCAGATAGAGCACTAATCTCCAGAATCTATAAAGAACTCAAAAAACTCTACACCAAGAATGCAAATAATCCAATCGACAAATGGGCTAAGGAAATGAATAGACACTTCACAGAAGAAGATGTACAAGCAATCAACAAACATATGGAAAGATGTTCAACATCTCTAGTAATAAGAGAAATGCAAATCAAAACCACCCTAAGATTCCATCTCACCCCAATTAGAATGGCAATTATCAAGAATACAAGCAACAACAGGTGTTGGCGAGGATGCGGAGAGAAAGGTACACTCATACATTGCTGGTGGGGCTGCAAATTAGTGCAGCCACTCTGGAAAGCAGGGTGGAGATTCCTTAGAAAGCTTGGAATGGAACCACCATTTGACCCAGCTATCCCACTCCTTGGCCTATACCCAAAGGACTTAAAAGCAGAATACTACAGAGATATAGCCATATCAATGTTCATACTGCTCAATTTACAATAGCCAGATTGTGGAACCAACCGAGATGTCCTTCAATTGATGAATGGATAAAGAAACTGTGGTATATATATACAATGGAATATTACTCAGCCATAAAGAATGATAAAATTATGGCATTTGCAGGCAAATGGATGAAATTGGAGAATATCATGCTAAGTGAGATAAGCCAATCTCAAAAAACCAAGGGACGAATGATATCGCTAATAAGTGGATGATGACACATAATGGGGGGTGGGAGGGGTTAGTGTTAGGGTTAGAGTTAGGGTTAGGGCGGGGGGCCAGAATGGAGGAAGGAAGGACTGTATAGAGGGAAAAGAGGGGTGGGAGGGGTGGGGGGAAGGGAAAAATAACAGAATGAATCAAACAACATTACTCTATGTAAATTTATGATTACACAAATGGTATGCCTTTATGCCATGTACAAACAGAGAAACAACATGTATCCCAGTTGTTTACAATAAAAAAATAAAAAAGACTGAACAGAGAAAAAAAAAGAAAAGAAATGGTAGTATCTAGGCATTAGACCAGAGACTCTGTGCCAACTAGAAGAAAATGTAGGCCCAACTCTCCATCATGACAGCTTAGGAACCAACTTCTTCAACAAGACTCCTAAAGCACAAGAAGTAAAATCAAGAATTAATAAAGAGATGGTTCAAACTAAAAACCTTTTCACAGCAAACAATCAAGAACATGAAGAGAGAGCCTACACATTCATACATTGCTGGTGGGAATACAAATTGGGACAACCACTCTGGAGAGCAGTATGGAGATTCCTCTGAAACCTGGAATGGAACCAGTTATCTGACTGGTTCATTTGACTCAGTTATTCCACTTCTCAGCATATACCCAAAGTTCTTAAAATCAGCATACTATGGTGATGCAGCTATATCAATGTTTATAGCAGCTCAATTCACAACAGCCAAGCTATGGAACCAAATTAGGTACCCTTCAACAGATGAATGGATAAAGAAAAATCAGTATATATACATAATGGAATATTACTCAACCTTAAAGAAAAATGAAATTATGGCATTTGCTGGTAAATGGATGGAATTGGTGATTATCATGCTAAGTGAAAAAAGGCAGTCCCAAAAAACCAAAACTCTGATATGTAGATGCTAACTCACAATAAGGGGGGAAGGGGAAGGGGGTGATAGACAATCATCAGATTAGACAAAGGGGAATTAAGGGAAGGGGGGGATTGGAATAGGAAAGACAGTAGAATGAATGAATTGGACATAACTTTCCTGTGTTCATAGATGAATACACCAGCAGCAAAACTTTACATCAGGTACAACCACAAGAATGAGATCCTAATTAGAATAAGCTATACTCCGTGCATATATATGTCAAAATTCACTCTGTCATGCATATCTAAACAGAACACATTTTTTAAAAATTAAAAAAATAAAAAACAAATGACAAAAAATAAAATACTAGTAGTAATTTCTACTGTGATTTAAATTATATATAAAAATAAAATATATGAAAACAACAGCATATATGTGAGAATGGAGAAACTTAAAGTGACCCAAGTTCCTTTCATTAGCCAGAAAGAGGCAAAGGTATTAATTTCTACTAACCCAGATAAGTTAGCGTACATGTTTTTTCTCTGGGTAAGCACTAAAACAAATGAACAAAAACAGTAAATAAATGTACAATTGTGTGCATGTATATCCTGTATTGGATTGTGTTTTTCAACGATGACCATAGCAAGTATCTATCTTCCCACATACTTCTTGGCAATGCAAACTTGCCCCTTTCCTGACAGGAGAATCTTTTTCTTCTCTTCCTTGGACCTGGGTGGCTCTGTGACTGCTTTGACTAGTGATGTTGTGTCAGTTCCAGGATGACCAGGAACTGGTCTAACAGCTTCTACTTATGCCTCATGAAAATTAACTTTACGTAAGAAACATGACTACCCTGAGCAACTATGCAGCACAAGCCAAGCGGAGAGGCTCTGCAGGATGAGACACCATATGGAGTAGGGAGGGAAGAGTTGAGGGGGAAAGGAGGAAAAGAGAGAGGGGAGAGAGACCAAGAACACCATGGACCAGACGTATGTGTTAGGGTTTGGCTCTGGAATGTCCTCCAAAGGCTCATGTATTGAAGACTGAATCCCCAATGTAGCAGTATTCAGAGTTGGGAATTTGGAATCATGAAGGTTCTGACCTCCTCAATGGATTAATCCATTGAAGGATTCACAGCTAATAGACTATTGGGGAAAACTGTGGAAGGTAGAACCTCGTTGAAGGGTGGTCTTTAAGGGCATGCCCTTGGGGACTATATATTATCCTCAGTCCCTCCCTGACCAATGGCCTCTCTCCCTCCACCCCTCGCTTCTCTCCCCCAACTTCCTCATCACAATGAGGTAAACAGCTTTGTTCCTCCATGTCCTTCTGCCATGAAGTTCTTCCTCGCTCCAAAGCAATTGAGTCTCTAAAACCTTGAGCCAAAATAAACCGTTCCTCATTTAAGCAGTTTTTCTCAGGTATTTTGTCATAGGGACAAAAAAGCTAACAAACACAATAAGTAAAGGAAGCTTCTTAGAATTTGACCCTATAGCCATGCTGCGTGGATCAGAAATCAAGTGCCAGCTAAGTCCTTCCTGTGTTTCTCACTTACAAAATCATTACCAAACTAAAGTTGCTGTTATAGGCCAATGAGCCTTGGGGTGGTTTGTTACGTAATAGATAATCAGAGTAGCTACTGAGCTAAGGGCAGCGTGAGTAATAGAAGAGGAAAAACCATTCTAGTCAATTCCAAAGATGGCAAGATGAAAATAAAAAGAATAACGATATGGTGGATTTAAATCTCAATATACCTGCAATCACATAAAATGAATCAAATGTCAGTTAAAAGACAAATATCACCTGCCAGGATTTGTAAAAAGGAAATACATATGATGCGTATAGGAGATAACATCAAAAATACAAGAATATAGAAAGAGTAAAAGTAAAACAATGGGAAAATATATAAAAATCCAAACTCTAACCAAAATAAAAATACTGTATCTATGTAAATATAAGATAAATTCAAATTTAAGGCAAACATCATTATAAGAGATAAAAAGTGATAAATAAAATAAATGTAATAAAATGTTACTGCACCAGAAGAAAAAATAATTTCAAACTTGGACACATATTCATGGTTTACCAGAGCAGAGACTTAGAGCAGAATCCACCTTGGAAATCAGTGCAAAGGCAGGAAATTGTGAACTGTAGTTGGCAAATTGTTGGAGGCTCAGCGTGGACAAATCTGAGAAATTAAAACAACTCCAGGAGAATTCAATCATAGGTTCCCCACACTTCAGTTTTTACCTCCTCCGGGAAGTTGACCAGATTCTTTCAGTAAATACTGGGGAAAAGTCCTCCTGGGGTTCTGGTAGGAGGAGAGGGAAAGAAGCTTGAAATATGACAGAGCACCCTGTTCTTAACAAGGCCTACCATGAGGACAAACTAGTTTGCCAGTGCCTACGCTCAGCACCTTCCTAATTTAGCCATCCTGTCCTACCTAAGGCAGATAGGTTGGGAACTGTGAAGCAGTTGTGAAGTTTACAATCCAGAGGTATCAGCTCACTAAATTTGTATGCATATGATAATAGAGTCTTAAAATACATAAAGCAAAATTTCAAGGCCCTTCAAGAAGACATAATTCACACTTGGGAAGATTTTAGAATACTTTGAGAATATATAAGTTCACTCATTTGTTCATTTAATCTCTATAGTATCCTCATTCTACAAGCAGGAAGTGTGTGAGATGCTCTGCTATGGGTAAGATACGAAATATATTGAAGAAATTATACTAAGTGATAATTCAAGCTAAGAAGTAAAGGTAAGGCCCAAATTAAAACCAAAATCTCAAGGTTTATCATCAATCTGCTGTTTAAATTCTATCAACCAGAGATTTCTGGAAAAATTCTGGAAGGACTAGATGTCTTCAGTCTCATGAAGATAATTTGCATCAACATATTTATAGATATGGGACTACATCTATTACAAAAATGAAGGAAGGAAAGAAGGAAGAGGGAAAGAGAGACTGAGAGAGAAGGAAGGAAAAAAGGAATGGAGGGAGGGAAAGAAGAAAAAGAAAAGAAAAATGTCCTGAAAGGGATTTAGCAGTGCTTAAGCACTGTTTTACGACAAGGTAACCAACAGATCAGAAACTAGATTATCATTCAAGACACACCTACCCATTCCTCAGCAGATGGGCTGAATTTACTTCTCCCTGCCTCAGTTTTCTCATGGACCTCATGGCAGGAATAATTCACTTCCCAACAATTGCCCAGCTTATACGAAAACTCAATTAACAACCACACTTTCCCATTTTTCACCTTCCCTTCTTGGAAAATGCACCTGAACTTCCATATTATCACTTATCAACATTGATAATCATGTAATTGTAAATGATACATACAGGAATTGAAATATCAATGTTGATAACCATCATATGTCAGTTCAGTTGCATTTTTAATCATCTGCTTAATCATATTTGTTCAGGATGTGTTAGCTACTTTTATACCATCTGCTCCTTAGGAATTGAGGAATATTTTACTATTGACTATGAGCCTTTGTCTTGGAAGAGAGACTCCTTTCTTATCTTAAGGCAAAACACAAACATTTAGAAGATTTTGATTTTGTAGTCACACTCGGTAGCTTTCTTCTTTTCTAGGTGTGCATCTCACTCACACGGCCTGAACAGTAGGGTTCATTTCCAGCATTGTTTGAAGGATTGCGGTACTGAGCTGAAGATAGACTCCCGGTAGCTCGACAGAGCCCTGGCAGTCTATCACCCTCCATCTCACGCAGGTCTCTAAATAGAGCCCGGACAAATCTGTGCAGTAACTCCTGCCAAGTCTCTCTACCATGACTGCTACCATCACACCATGGTCCTGATTCTCGGCCAGCCATACATTTATTTTAAGTCTGCAAAATGAAAATTGAGGACCAGGTTTTTTGCTTACCTGCCAGGTAAACAGCAAGGATCACTCATTGAAGCACAGTCAGAGGAAATCTTCCTACAAAATACCTGCCATTGGGATGTAGATCCTGTTTAGATAAAACAGCTCCTCTAGGAGGTGGGCTGAATTCTAGTCTCAGATTTCCAGTACCTAAGCTGTCTAGAATACCTTTGATTAGGCTGATTTACCTCTTCCTCAGCTTCTCACCACAGTTTTATGGGGCAAATGTTTCTGCTTTTGTTAGTTTGGTTGGTCTTGACTCAAAAGCCAGTCTTAGCACCAAAGGGAAGCGAGTTGGCTTCACTCTCGTCAGTAGGCTGTGTCTCCCCTGATGATAGTTAATGCACTTCACTATGCTAGGCCTTGGCTTTGATCTGCTGACACAATTGATCTCGAATTTCTATTGGTTCTGATGCATCTTGTTTTGAGATTTCTCTCACATGGCTTTGTTAAATTCTCTCTTGCTTGTCCTTTTATGTCTAACCTTTGAGCCCCCTGAGCGGCTTGATTTCCATCCCTAAACCCTGTTTCTCTTTTTTGATTATTTTTTAAAGCTGATTTAGCAAGATCTTTATATGGCATTTTAGAAATAATGTGTGGTAAAGGGAAAAACCACATTGATAAAGAAGCAATGGCATATTCACCACTCAGTTATGTTTTTAAATCTGTACCATATCCTCAGGGAGTCTGTAGAGTGCTTCTGTTCCAGGCATTTGTGTATTTTCCACATCTTAAGAATGAGAGCAAACTAAACAGCCATTTAATGTTGTGGTTTAGTTCTGCTGCCTTTATTATACTGAAATTCAAAGAAGCCTGCTGTCAATGTACCATGCTACTAAAATTTTAAGAGTTCTCCATAGTAAAATAATGCCTTAACCTTGTATAAGACTTTAAAGTCGAAGCACTCTATCGGAGTTCACATGACTTTGAGGGCAACCTGCATATTGGCAGGACAGGAACAGGCGTGCAAACACTGATAACCCACAAGGGTCGATAGGAGTCTTTCTAGGAGGCCAAGCCCTCCTTCTTTTCTTCCCGTCAGCAGAAATGAATGACAAACTGTCCCCTTTGCCTTAAAGAATCTAAGGCCAAATGAAATGAAAAAGTCAAAGTGAAAAAATGCCCCGCCTGGAGCATTGCATGCTGTCTTCAGTTTACAAACCACCCTTCCCTAATGGGGAGCAGAAAGGTGAGCCACCTCCCTTACTTCATTAAAAGAAGAATGAGGAGAAGGAGGTTGCCATTAGATGCATTTCCAGGGCCTTGACAGGTAATTAGCTAAGTGATAATCATTAAGGTTAATGGTCTTCCCTAGGTCAAACTCTCTTCCATTAGATGACATTGAAAACAGATCCTTGGGGTCAGTGAAACTATTTTAAGGTCTCTACTGTCATCAAAAAGCCATGATCCCACAGCCCACCTTTGACTTGGCTTACTTGACAGGTTAGCAACAACTTTGACATTACTCAAGGATAGAATCTTTTTCCTGGGCCAGAATGTCAAATCAAGCACTAAAGAGGGTTGGTCAAGGAGCCAAGTTGATAGTCTGAAAGGAGTTACCATGTGTGGCACAAATAAGACCACAGCTTCTAGGAACAGCAGGTGGGAAAACAGAGCCAGTTAAAGGGGGGAAAGCAGCTCATGAAGGTTCCGTGAAAAATCACCTGTCTACCAAAATTACAACAAAACAGCATGCCGGTGAATTTACGGAAGATTTTTATGCAGATGGGGACTTACTCTTTTTTTGCACCTGCTGTCAGTAAGCACCAGACCATAAACGTTGGCAAACATTGATTAAGCATATTGCCTTGATGGAACTTCAGGTGAGAGAGGAAAGCGGTTCAGCAGCCCCAAAGCCCCAAAGACAAATTACTCCTGGTGTAGTGATTAGAACAGGGGAAATTGCTGTGCCTTCTTCAAAAAAAAAAATTCCAAGTCTAGTTCTGTAGACAATCAAATAATAGCTGATATGACTTTAGAGAAAGTACTAGTACTCTCATTATGGTTTTGTAATTTTTAAAAAGTACTTCAGGTACATAAAGCACCTCATGACCAAAACTATAAAGGTCACTCTGTTTGTAAGATACACCTCAAACTAGATGTTTAAAGTAGTTTTCTGCAAGTAATATGTGCTATATGAAATGAAATAAGAAGGACTTTAGGAACCCAGCATTCCTGCACTTTCTGAACGAAGGTCTACCCTGGGTGAGGTTTTCTGTCAGTTTTCCTCCAGTAAGTTGATAGCATGAATGTTTCACAATCAACTTTAAAATGCATTAGTTATTTTGGGATTCATATTTTCAGTGCTCTTACTGCCTGCTTTGATCATGTAGCAGCAGTTGGGCCATGAGCACAAAATTATAACATTCTTGGCTGGAAAGACCTCTGTTATATTGTGGAAGAGTGCTGGTAATAAACACAAGCAAATTCTAGTTTAATAAACATGGCAAGCTGAATACTAATGTGAATAAAGGTAAAGTTGGGTATGTTTGTATACGTGTATGTTGCACCTAAAATACATGTTTATATTTATGTTTAGTATTGTTCCTTTCCTCAGAGTGGAAGGAAAATAAAAATCATGTTTATCTGTTCTGGGATTCTAATCATAGAAGCCTAGTGTTAGGTATCTGTCCTCTGAAGTCAGGCTGCCCAGGTTCAAATACTGACTCTACCATGACTAGCTGTGTAACTGGGACAAATACTTAATCTCTTTAAGTTTCTGTTTTCTTACTTGTGAAATGAATACTAATAAAATTCACTTGATAGGTTACTGGGATAATTCAATAAGATATATAAAGTGCTTAGGACAGGGTCTGGCACATAGTAATGCTCAAGAAACAAGGTTCTATAATATCTCATTCAGTATGAAAACAACCCTATGAGGTACATACAAGAGCTGTGTTTTATAAATGTGAAGACAGGCTAAGGAAAATGAGTTCACTTCTCCACAATTTCATAATTAGTAATAATCCCATCTACAAAAAACTTAAGTGGATTTTCAAATAAGTTAACCACTCTATTTGTTAGGGAATTGTTAGCTGCTATAACAAAAAATCCTCAAGTTTTCAAGGCTAACACAGCATAGTTTTATTTCTCCCATGTAACATTTCAGGGTGGGTGTTCCCAGTTGGCAAATGGCTCTCCTCCCTACCATGACTCAGACTTCCAGGTTTCTTCTATCTGGGAACTTTGCCATTTCCTACAGCCTTGAAGTCTTTTATATCCAGCCACAAGGGGAGAGAGTACAGAACAGGCATATGACTTCTTAAAATTGTTGGCACAGAGCAGAATATGTCATATCCACTGACATTCCATTGGTATGAAAGTCATATTGCCACACCTAGATGTAAAGAGTCCTGGGAGAGATATTCCCTGGCCAGAGAGCTGCTTCCCAGTGCTGATTCTGTTCTATGTAAAGGAAAATACAATACTAACAAAATACAAGGTCCATTCCCTGTTGCCAATGGGTCAAGTGATAGAATATTTACATGTGACGGGCATAATTCAATTTTATGGCTTTTATTTTTTCTCTTTTATTTCATAAAATTTCTTCAAATTAAAATTTTATCCCTCTTCTATCTATTATTGTCCTTATTTGTTGCCAATGTAGTTTCATATCAGTCTATTTCAGGGTCCTAAACAACTGTTTCATAGGCCAACATAATTGTGCTGTGCAAAGTCTAATAGAGAAAAAAGCAGGCAGAATCTAGCCAATTCAATTTATAGCCTGAAGCTTGTAATTCTGTTATGTGTATGCTCTTCTGGGCTTCAAATATTGATAAGGACCATCAATTGAGTTCATCTTTGAAAAAAAATCAAAGCCCCGTACTGATTATGAACTAGAGGGGTTTTACATCAACCCACAGAAAAACATACTAAATGCCTGGAAGTGGAGTTCAGTTGATGAATAATTAAATAAGACCACACACATAATCAATGATCCCCTATTTCAGTTATCTATTGCTATGTAAGGAGCCATCTAAAAACAGGGGTTTTAACAAAAACCACTTAATTATCCTCAAGATTCAATGGGTTGACTAGACTCATCTGGGAAGTTCTCCTGCTCCACATGACGTCAACTGGTGCTGCAGTCATCTGGTGGCTCAACTGGACTGGAATGTCCAAGTTGGCTCCTCCCTAAGTCTGGTGTCTTGATGGGAAGAGCTGGAAAACTGGGTACAGCTGGGATTCTAGTGCGATGAGTTCTTTCTCTTCCCTTAAGCCCCAAGATCTGTTCCTTTCCATATTGCCTTTCCGTGAGGTCTCTCCATGTGATCTCTCCAGCAGTTCGGTCACATTTCTAATATGGCAGCTCAGGATTCCCAAAAGTACAGAATGGAAGCTGCCAGGTCTTCTCGAGGCTTAATCCCAGAACGAGCAAAGGATTCTTGTAAGTTCTACCAGTTGAAGAGAGTCAGAGTCACAGGTCCAGCAAGGTTTAATGCAGGAGTGAGCATAGCAGGTATCATCTGGCAGACTTGTTACCACATCCTAACTCCACAATGAGAACTAGCACCATGCCACATTCAAGGTATAGAGAAGTCAGGACTCTGATGTACTTGGCCTCTCAAGATTTCAAGTTTTCTTTCCTTTTCTTTCTTTCCTTTCCTTTCCTTCCTTCCTTCCTTCCTTCCTTTCTTTCTTTCTTTCTTTCTTTCTTTCTTTCTTTCTTTCTTTCTTTCTTTCTTTCTTTCTTTCTTTCCTTTTCTTTCCTTCTTTTCTTTCTTTCTTTCTTTTTCCCCAGGGGTCAGTTTTATAGGGGAACCCTGTAACTCCATAATAATCCTGAACTCAGACTGAGAAAAAGCAGATGGTAATCTAAGATTATGATACAAATTAATTTCATTTATTTAGAGAATGTTCCTTCACTGTTCTGCTTGTGGATAACTGAAGAGGTGGCATTAAGAGAGCAGAACAAAGTAGAACAAGAGGAGGAGGAGCAGACAATCAAAACAATACCAAACCCAGTAGATCATCAACTCTGACACATGCTATGGAGCAGTGCTAGAGGCTGGGAGCTCCTGTGGACAGCTAAGCAAAAACTGATAAGCTTTAGATCTGGAGTAGTGGCAGTGGACTCTCGGAGAAGGAGGTGTATTGATGAAACATTTAAAGAAATAATCCATAAGCTTTGATGACCAGAGGCTTTAAGAAGGGAGGGAGAATAACTTAGTTTGGGACCTGAGTGATTAGATGAATGAGGATCCAATCAGATAGAAAGAAGGAAAGCAACTGGGAGGAGTAAGTTTGGGATCAATGATGGAGAGTAAACTTTTGGGCAGAGTTTGAGTGGTTTGTAGGAAACTTAATGACACTGGCGAGTAGGCACCTGGATGAATGCCTGTGGTGGCTATTTGTTTTTTTCTTTTCTTTCCCTTCCTTGCTTTTCCTTTTTCCTCATATATTTCTATTGTCCAATATCTCCCACCTTGTGTAGGTGGGAAATCCCCCACTGAAACTCCTGTCCCAATGTGAAATCTTAAAAGGCCAGGTTTTTGCTTTCTCAGTCCCCCTGCAGGACACATGAGCTAGGTTTGACCAACAAGATGCACACATCTGAGACTAAATCAGGAACAGGTGAAAGCAATGAGCTCAGTAGAGAATTCATTCTGGAGGTGACAATACCTATTTCCCACAGTGATGTTGACAGAGCAAATGGCACTGTCCAGTGTTTGGGGCAACAAGGACCTTTCTGGACAAATGTTATGGCTTAGCTTTGGCCTCCAATTTTTGTAGCCAGTTTTCTGAGACTTGTTCTTCAGTCTTCCCAATGACTCTTGGAACTACACAATATCTCTTTGATAATTTACTTTTCTGCTTGAGTTAGCCTCTGTGGCTCGCAACTTAGGTCCCTGGCCAACTCAGATACCCTTAAACCTGGAGAGGGGCCTGAGGATTCATCAGAGAAAAGTGGAAAAAGCTGTCCAGATGAATGAAATTGTTCTGGAAGAGAGTGTGTGGGTGAAGAAGAGAGAGGGCTGAGGACAGAATTCCAAGGAGCAGCCATTTAAATGGCAACTCCTTACCTCTGGACAATCAAAAGACTATCTTCTTAGTCCTGATTGGCAAAGTGAAACAATCCAGGGCATAGTGGATTCAGGTGTCAGGATGGCTGTTTAGGACATGGAATTACACCAATTAATTAACGTAGGTGGCTGGAGATGGCTTATAGATAACCAACACTGAGCTTTCATGTCTACAGTCTTGGGCCACAGTCTATTTCTCTTATCATTGCTTTTTCTTTCTTGCTCTAGTGCTACTCAGAAGAAACTTGGATGCTGAAACTTGAGGACTTAATGGAGTTTGGTGCCTTCACTTATCTGATGTTTGTGAAGCCTGATTAGACCACTTCTAGGATATAAGATCATATGGAAATTTTGGTGACAAGCTTCTACTCTGCTAACAACTTCATAATCTTGTTACCCATTGTAATTGCTTAAATGGCATTTTAATTAGTTACTTTAAATGACTACGCTTTTTTTCTTTTTAAACTAAAAGCAGTGTGTATTTTAGTTCAAAATATGGGTCACTGTTATTTCTTTCTAGATGGCTATGTTTAGAACCAGGGGAAAAGAGTATGTATTTGTAGAGGTTTTTATTCAGTCATTTCTGTAACTCTGGTTGATTTCTGAAATACAAATGCTTCAAGACTTCTGCAGATTCAGTAATAGTATATAAAGGTTTATTAATTTGTTCTAACTTTTAAATCCTGTTAATTCTTTCATAGACTTTCAGGAATTAAAAGGTGGAAATGGAGTAGCCCTAGTGACCCATTAGTACAATTTTTGTTTCCTGAAACTGTGACATTAAGCTCTGCCAGCTTAGAGGACTTAGTTTAGCCAGGAAATTTAACAGTGATTCCATTGAACTAAAAGAAAAGACTGCCAGTCAGTCACTTGGGCTCCTTATACCTCTAACTCAACAGACAGAAAAGGAAAGCATTTGCTGGCTGGGAAGTTGGTTCTGACTGCTAAGGAGAAACAAGACTGCTATTCCACAGTGGAGATAATGAGGAGTGTGTGTGCAATACAGGAGTTTACTTAGGGCATCTCTTGCATCATCATGCCCTATCGTTAAAATCAGTGGGAAATTACAACACCCCAATCTGGACTGGACTATGACCTTTCTGGAAAGAAGGACAAAGGACCAGCTGAGGTTTTGGGTGAGAGCAAAGGAATATGGAGTAGGTAGAAAAGAATATAGATATAAATAGCAGCTACAACCATGTGATCAGTTATAGAAATGGAAATTGTGACTGATTTCTTCTTATTTCTTTATTCTGATTTGATGTGTGTATCAGACATCTTTGTTTCCTACCTACTTTTATTCCCTTATCATATAACATAAGATATATTGATTTACAGACTAGTATGCAATTACTGTTAAGTTTATATAAAAATATCTAAGTTACAGGACATCAAGAAGAGTAAACATACCCTAAGAGCTTTGCACCCATTCCAGGGGGAAAGGGGTTAGTGCAATTCCAGGAATGTTGTATCTCGTTTGGCGACCATGTAGCCATGTAACTTTTTTTTGAAGATTAAGTATGGTTTAATAAGATGCATATGGGTGCCAAGTTGACAAGAGATAGACTTGTGATGACCAATTTTATGTGTCAACTTGATGTACCCAGATATGTGGTCAAACATTATTCTGGATATTTTTTAAAATATATTTTTTAGTTATAGATGGACACAATACCTTAATTTTATTTTTATGTAGTGCTGAGGATCAAACCCAGGGCCTCATGTGTACTAGGCAAGTGCTCTACCACGGAGCCACAATGCCAGTCCTTATTCTGGATATTTTTGTGGGGGTGTTTCTTTTTGTTTATTTGGTTTGATTTGGTACTGGGGATTAAACCCAGGGGTGCTTAACCACTGAGCCACATCCCCATATTTTCTATTTTGAGACAGGGTCTCACTAAGTTGCTTAGGCCTCACTAAATTACTGAGAATGGTTTTGAACTTGTGATCCTTCTGCCTCAGCCTCCAAAGTTGCTGGAATTGTAGGTGTGAGCCACCTTACCCTGAGTGAGGGTGTTTTGTGATGGGGTTGACATTTAAATCTATGAATCGTGAGTAATGCCAATTGTCTTCTACAATGTGCATGGACCTCTTTCAATCAGCTGGAAGCCTGAATGGAACAAAAGACAGATCTTCCCTGGGTAAGAGGGAATTCTGCAGACAACCTTTGGACTTGCACTGCAATATCAGTTCTTTCCTGGGTTTCCAACCTGATAACTTACCCTGTAGATTTTGAACTTGTCAGCCTCATGCAGTTGGCTACTTGCATGAGCCAATTCCTTAAAAATAAACATCTTAACTGGTAGACACCCCTGCCTAAACTGCAGAGGGAAAGTGGAGTGTTACATGGTAGATAGCCTAAATAACAGCCCAAAGAAACAGGTGACACAGCCTTCTCCAGAGCACGTGACCTTTGGGGTCAGATGAGATGCAGAAAGGGAGAGCTTCCCCAAAGAGCTCAGGGAAAGCATGCCAGGCATGAATGAGCTTGTGAAAGTGACCTTGAAAAGGGGGTGGGTGGAGTTAAGGAGCAGCCAGTAGTCAGGGAATTATGAGGGCAGCAAGGAAATTTTAAAAATGTCTTTCTATGTATTATACATCTTATTGATTATGTTTTTCTAGAGAACCCTGACTGATATACCAAGTGATCAGATTATTTATTGATGTTGCCATGGGTGTTTTTGTTAGTAGGCAGACTCTGGTTTTGAAAACATGGCAGATTGAGCTAACTGGCCCCATTGTTGATACACAAACATGGAAATGATATGGAACTTAAAAAGTTAATGCAATGCTTGACTTTTAAGAGGGGGGGGGAAAGAAAGAAAGGAAGAAAGGAAGAAAGGAAAAGATCCTTACCTGTAAGAAATGATGAAGACCTTTGCCATAATGCAACTGTTTCATATACTAATTGCAGTGGTAGCTACACAAATCTATCCTTATTATGTGTTAAAATTCACAGAACTCTGTCCTCAAAAAATGTCATTTTTATTATATGTTAGTTTTTTTTTTTTTTTTAATGAAATGATAAGGAACTAAAGGTAAAATGTTATGCTTCTGAATTGACATAGTGGTAAAGACAATGGAATGGAATTGAACCTGGATATTGGCATTATACCAAGCTGGAGATCAGAACAGAGAACAGGAAATATGTTCTCAAGTCTTGGGCTCTTGAGGTAGAATGATGTAAAAGAGATTTAAGCCCAAAATCCAAAATCTTGGAAGAGTTGCTTCCTTGGTAAAAAGATGACCTCAAAATTCCAAACTTCTAGCTTTGGGTAAGAAAAGTCATCAGTAAGCCATAAAAATGTTTATTTCTACTGAGAATTCTGAGTAGAAAAGATCTTGATTTTTTTAAAAAGTCAAAATCCATAGCCTATAACATGTACCAATATTCAGTACAAATTTTTATCACCCATAGGTTGTAAAAATCATTAAACCAAGAAATTAATGTAAAAATTGGTCCCAGATCTATAAATCCTTGAGATGTCTAGAAAAAACAAATTTAAAACTTCTGTGCTGGGATGTATCCCAGAACCCAGGACAAAGTAAAATACTATAAGGAGAAAAATCAATCTTCACTGGAGATGAGATCACAAACAAAAATAACAGGCCACTAAAAGACAGAAGACAGCATAACAAGAGCTGGCAGACACAGACAGAAGGTTAATTACCATAAAGACTTGAGATAATGAAATCTCTTTAAAATGTTTAAAATGGCTAATAGAGGTTAAAAATAGATGCCAAAATGAAAAAAAAAGAACAGATTCTAAAATTTAAGAAAAATCCATGGATGTATAAAATATTAGACTACACACAATTATTAGCAAAATATCTCTGAGAAAACTACCTAGAATGTGGCACTGAGAGATAAAATTATAGAAAATTAGAACTAGAGATTAATAAACACAAGGTATAGAATGAAAAATTTACTTCTAATAGAAATTCCAGAATAAGAGCCTATTGCAGAGATGGGTGTTATTTATTCGAAAAGATACTAGTAGCAAAAGGTGTTGAGCAAACTAACAAGCAATTCATCTTATTCTTCCCAGAGACATCTCAGTGCAAGAGACCTATAGTCGGATAGACTCTCGTTCTTGCTCGCCTGAGCAAGCATCTAAATCCGTTGGATATTATTTGCTGTTACTTGTATCTAACTTGGCAAAGTTAGCTGTGAGGTTGGAGATCATCTGTGTAAAGCAGTCTTTGGCTATTTTACTGCTTTCCTTGTGTATTTCTCTGTCCTAGGTAATTAATGACTGTAACCCCAAGGGGATACCCTCCAACTCTGTCCACAGTGAAAGACACTGGTAGTCTGCACTACCCTCTTCTCTACAACCAGCTCTTGAAGCTGTCCTTGTCTACCTGGAAATCTCACATAATGTGTCCTCGCAACTCTTCTCATCTCTTTAAATCATGTAGAGCTTTCACCCCATCTTGGTCATTGACTCACTACTTGATGCTGTGCTCATGCTTCCTCCCCACTCTTACTGACTCCTGATCCAGGAAGTGCCAGGAAGTAGATAGATACTGAGACAGAGCTAAATATACAAAAGGTTCATTGGGGAGTAAGACTTCTATGGTTTAGATCAGAAACATTCTCCAAAAGCTCATGTGTTAAAGCCTGATCCCCAGTGAGGCAAAGTTCAGAAGTGGAGCTTTTGGAAAATGATTGGATTGCAAAGGCTTTGACCTCATCAGTGGATTAATGCATTGATAGCTGAATGGACTACAGGGAGGTGGTAGAAACTGTAAGCAGGTGAAGCACAGTTGGAGGAAATAGATCACTGGGGCATGCCCCTGGGAACTGTATCTTCTCATTAATTTATTCATACCCCCCCCTCTGTCTTTGTCTTTCATGACTTCTGTGAGCTGAGCAGCTTCCCTTCCCCCCACCCATCCACCATGATGCTCTGGCTCACCTCAGGCCCACAGCAATGAAGCCAGCTGACCATAGACTAAAACCTCTGAAACTGTAAGCCAAAATAAACACTTCCTCCTTCAAGTTGTTGGTGTTAGGTAATTTGGTCACAGTGACAAAAAGTTGACTTAACACCAATGCTATGAAAGGGAGAAGAGGGAAACTTGGCCCCCGACATACATACAACGAACTCTCTGCCATTCCAGCAGGAGCTCCTCCCCATTAGAGGCGTCCAACACAGGAAGAATGGCCAGGTCCCAGCACCATTCCTCAGTTGTGGTGTAAAAACATGCGAAAAAAGTGTGCCTCAGTTACCATCCCTTTGCTCACACATTGCCTGGAGAATGAGTGTGAAGGAACTCTTGGAGGATGCAGCTGGTCTCGCTCCTCAAGGCTGGCCATGAAGAGGGATCCATGTGTTGTCTTGCCACATCTACCACAGCCTCTAAGACTCTGTAGCACAGGAAATTTCTAGCAACTTCATGACTGACCCTAAAGGGAACATCCTGATGACAGTAGGTAGATGCAGGGGAAGGTATTGATTTTCAAACTCTATCCCATAGATAGATAGATGTCATCTATACAGCCCTCAGAGCCAGTCTTGCTCCAAACTCCACTTCCCTCTAGTCACTCTCAAGCCATCAGTCCTTCCAGCTTTGTCAAGTGTATCCTTTCATTCACTCTATGATTGTCCAGGTGAAATCTTAATATTTCCCCAGATCATTTACCTCTAAATCATAGAAGATTGACATCAGGCTGGTCACATAAGAGAAGCCAGTAATAATTCTAACTAATCAACATTTATGAATACTTAACTTACAACATGATTATACTTACATGTTATGGTTTAAAAAACTGAGACATGGTAAGGATAATTAACTCATCCAAGGACCTTTGATTAGTCCGTGGGGCTATGTGTATTCCAGTCTCTTGGCCTCCAAAGTCAGTGCTCTTTCTATTGACCATTCAGGAAAGTATGGAAAACATTTTCAGAAAGTTTTTCACCCAACATGGATTTTTAAAATATTTTATATTTAATTATATGAATTTCTGGATAGTCTTTATGCTTGACAATCTGGAATGACCCATTTCAAAAGAATCCTAGGAAGCTGAGCTTTTAGTCTCCCACAAAATTTGCACAAGGTCAGCATGAAAACCATTCAAAGTAAGCTCTGTTTTAAAAGAGTAGCTAATACATGCTGGCTAACTATTGCTGGTTCATTTCCTCTGAACTTTGAAGACTCTTCCTCTGTCTCTTCTCTCTCTGTCGAGTGGTATTACAGGTTCAACTGATTTTGGCCATGACATTGAACATTTGTGAATGCCCTGTTGACCGGAAGCAACTGATTCTTGATTTGTAATTCACACCATATCCTTCTTGCCTTTGTGTGAGGAGTGAAAATACATATAAAGACAGCAAGGTCCAAACCTTACTCATTAAAACAAATGAGCCAGAATTACTATAGGGTCCAATGTCAAAAGCATCACAAGCACACAAAATGGCCTTTAGTTACTTCTACTTGTTTATATTTAAGAAAGGCCAACAGCCTTCTCTATGAGAGCTTTCTTTAAGACACGCCAGGAGAAAGGCAGATGGAGAACAAAGCACTTGGCTAATCAGAACAGAGACATCTGCATTAGATATTTGAAGAAGTCAGGGTGAATTGGGAATAAATTTGTTTAATCACATTACTTATTGCTTTATTATTATCCTGCTTCATGTCTGACTGTACTCATACACACTCCATGCCAGAACCCCAGTCTTTGATGCTTAGCTCCTTGTTACAAAACAAACATGTCCCAGGAACTGGGAGATGTGCTTGGGAAGCCAATACCAGGTCTGTGTGATGCATAGATTATTGGTAAAAGAAAAAGACACAGCATTATTTTTTTTCCTGCCCTAGCCCCACATCGATCCCCGTCTTAAAAAGCAAATGGAAGAGTAATGAATATGCTGAGCCAAGTCACCTAATAGTCAGTTACCCAAACAATGTAGGATGCAAAGATCTGAGACTTCCATCAAGGTGAACCTGGGCATTGTTTGTTTGTCATTTGTTTGTAATGGGATTGTTTTCTGGTACAAAGTCTGGTTGTGGGAGTGGATGGCTCTCTGGGCAGGTCACATGATGCCATCAGCTCCAGGGCTCTGAGCAGCCAGGGTGAGACACAGCTGACCACCCTCCCTGCTCTCAGCATCACTCTGGCTCAGTTCACTTGGTGTCAGGTTCACTGCCAGAAGATCTCTGTCCACACAGAAGATTTGCCTCTACATGGAACTCAGATTACTCTTGGAAAACCCTGATTCATAATTTTGCTTAAATGTTCTTAAAATGCAGAAGACGCACAAACATATAGTTTAAGGAGCAATTAAACAAACACCCTTATAACCACCATTCAGGTCAAGAAAGAAACTTTACCAATGACCCACCTTCCAAACCCCATGATGCACCCAGTCATAAGCTCTCCTTTTATAGAAATCTCTTGCGTTTACAGTTCTTTACGCATCCAGGTGATCAAAACTATAATTTAGCCTTGCCCATTAAAAAAAAAATGAAGTTTGAGTTGAAGTCTGTTTTGATCTACAGATGCCCCCTTGGCTCTCCTTACAGTTCATCTGCTGAAGAATTCAGAAGTGTGATGGAGTTTGCCACCACGTGGATTTGGCTGGACTTAGCAGCTGGTGGTGCAGTCTCTCCTGCTCTCCTGCTCTCGAGATTTCCTACAAATTACCCACAAGATACATTATACTGCTTGGTTTTTCACAAGTCTGCTGATCAAAAGGTTTTCTCTCCCCTGCCCAGAAGTTAGGCACTTTTCCTCTAAGGTACAGCTTCAGCGTCTTTAGACACATCACCCCTTTCATGCTTCTGTAACTTCCTACCAGCTGATTCCATTGCCTGAAATGCCACATCCCCTGCCCCCACCTCTCCTTTACCTAGAAAATGACTAGTGAGTTTTCAAGGCCCAGTTCAAAAGTCCCATGTGGCTCAACACAGTCCCCACACATTCTCTATGCAGAATGTGTCCATGGGTCCCCACTGGGTTCTCACTCACCTCTAGGATCCCACTTGCTAAAGTGAACCATTGCCTGAACTCGTGGGTCTCCCTGTCACTCACCACTCTACCCACCAGGCTCCTTAGGAGCAGGAGTCACCTTATCAGAGGGAAGCAGATCTTTAGCATTGGTAGGTGGACAACACACTTCCTTCCCAGCTCGTAGGGAAGGCTGAGACTCCTTTCAATTCACCACTCCCCAGAAGCCCGCAGGGGGCCTCTCCCCTGAGGGCCCTCCTTTCCTGGGGTCTCCAAGGTCAGCTCTGATCTTCAGCAGCTCTTCTGTTTCAAATTGGCCAGCCTGCTTCCCTGCCCGCAATCGCCGCTTCTTTTCTTAAGAAGTGGATCTGCACTCTTACCTGATCAGAGGTCAGCTTGAAACTGGGCATTCAAAGAGAGGATCACAGAATTCCACCCTGTCCCCTGCCTGCACTGTAACATGGCACTTTAACAGCATTTTCAGTATAATACTGCCTTGCTTCAGTCACACCATTAACTAATATGACAAATGACATTGGATAAATAAGCCCGAAATTACACCCACCCTTATGCAGGGACGGGCAAGCAATGAGGGATGTATCCTCTTACACCGTTCCATTAAACTCTCGCTCACCTTTCAAACCTAGCTTCAGAATCACTCCATAAAAACTTTCCCTGATTAACTTGACCCACTTTTCTCAATTCCTCTACTCAATGAGCCTTCATTAATTATGTACCTAGAGATTTTCTTCTATTCTTACGCTCTTGATATGCTATTCTATGAATTGGCTTTTCCTTTCTTTTCATGTGCAGTTCCTCGAGAGGAAGGCCCGTTCGTGCTGTTCTTTTGAATCCCTCCCACTATGCCACTTCACATTTCTGCACAGACAGACCCAATAAATGTCACTGACTGATAAATGCATGAGACTGTGAATGTACCTATACCCTTGTCATTTTCTACTACAAGAACTAAAGGAGCTGAGGAAGAAAGGGAGCCTACATTTCTAGCCTCTCTGAAGAACATTTTATCCAAAATGTTTCTTTTCCTGAATGGGCTCTCTTTGTTCTTGCTAATCTGCTGAAATTTGCTAACCTGCCAATCTCTTGAACTCTTTAAACACTTATTGAACAAGTTGAGACTTTTGAAAGAAGGGTTTCAGAATCCAACTTAAAGTTCTAAATATAATTAAGTATGTTACTTTGAGTATTCCTATAGCTGTTTGTGTTCATTGTAAATAAACCAGCATTGAATTGGTGTTTTTTCATCCACCCATAGAATTTTCACTAATTCTTCCCACAGTAGCCCATGAATATAGTAAATGGTTTATTTGAGGCAATGAGCACTGTAACAATATTGTGAGTCAGCTCTGAATTATCTAACTTTTTATTATTTTTTACTTTCTAAAGGGAATAGTTTTCAGGTCCTGAACTTATAGATTTGTGATAATTTACAGTAAATTTTAGTACTTTTTTAAAATTTTTATTTTTACAGACTACATTTTGATTCATTGTATATACAAATGGGGTACAACTTTTCATTTCCATGGTTGTACACAATGTAGATTCATTTTAGTACTTTTCTGAAGACAAAAGATGTTTGACTAAATCTGGGCCAAAGAAATTGGATACTTCCAGGAGAAAGCAAACCCTAGATGACTCAGGTCACCTATTCATTTATGGGTATGGTGAAGTTAAGCAGCACAATTGGGTATCTGTGAAAATGTTCAAGCTACATATTGTGAGTTAGAACCCTTCACTACCCAGCTAAGGGAAAGACATCATGCATTCTAGAAAAATGATAGGAAGCTCCCTGAGATCTTTGTCAGTATCTTTTTCATCAAATAAATTAAGGAAGGATTTTGATAATGTACAGAAAAGAAGCAAGGTAAAATTATTGGCATGTGTGCTTATATGCCACTGTGCACGGGTTTTGGTGTTCACAAAGTCAATTAGTAAATGCAAACATTAGACTTCATCTATTAATTTTAAAGGGAGCAATCACTTGGATTATGCTAACCAAGGTGAAATGTAGTTTCACCTATTCATAGTAATCTAAGTGTTTAAATTGGATGGTATTGTAATAAATATGGCTGATTTTGATAAAATAAATAGAAGAGTTGGGTTCCCATCACTTGTCATGTGTCATTTTCATAGGCTGAGTTCCCTGCTAGTCTGTCGCCCTGAGACTGTCATTCATCCCTAAAGTATTTTCTAAGCTTCCTTCTTTCTACTTCAGTCCATCCTCCCTCCTTCCCTTTCCCCCTCACTTCCTGTCTCTTGTCTTCCAAAGTGTGTGAAGTGTGTGAAGCAGGACAGCCACCCTGTTTCTGAATTAAGTGAATCATATGGAAGTGCTTCTCTGTCTCCTGCTTATTTCCAGCTGTTCCCAGTATATCTGCCTTGCACTGTTCTATCCCCCAGTCCTATCTCCACTTCTCCCTCTTTACATTATCTCTAAAATAATCAGCCAGGCCCTTGGAATTCTAGGTTCTTATTGTTAGTCCCTGTAGACAAAGAAATGGAAATTCTAAAATGTCCTATAGCAACTTATTGATCCAGAAATGCAGCTTCTTTCTAGGCCTGCATTGTCCAGTATGGTAGCCACTAGCCACAGGTGGCTATTCATTTATTCATTTATTGAAACACTGGCAATTGAACCCAGGGACACTACACCACTGAATTACATCCTCAGCCCCTTTTATTTTATATTTTTATTTTCAAACAGGATCTAAGTTGTCCAGGCTGGCCTCCAACTTGCAATCCTGCTTCAGTCTCCTCAGAAGTTGGGATTATAGATGTACACTACCATACCTGATCCCTTGTATCTATCTAAATATAAATTTAACAAAATTAAATTTTCAGCTCCTCGATCTCACTAATCACATTTCACAACATCAATATCTACATAGCAATTAAGATATGGGAAAACACAGAATATACCCATCATCATAAAACAGCTGCGTTGGACAGAGTGATGTTAGGTTCCATTCTCTGAAAGGAGAGGCCTAATGTCTTTTATTTTCCAACCTTTGCCATTTGGGAAGAGGTCATCCACCTTCAGGACTCACTAGACCTCCTCCTGAAGTGTGTGAAGCAGGACAGCCACCCTGTTTCTGAATTAAGTGAATCATTTGGAAGTGCTCCAGAAACACTATCATCTTTGGGGGACTATAGTACTCACAGAGACCAAAGAAACATGCAAGCCTAGTGAGCTTAGTCTAACTCTGCCAAGAGGAAAGTAAAGAAGAGTGAGGAGAAAGTGAAGCAGTTCAGGAAGCATATTTAAGATCCAAATATGCAGCACTCTCCTTCTAGTTAGAAAAGGAATTTTTATTTGCAGCAATGCCTTGCTTTAGACAATACTTAATCTAGTGTAAATAAATGCTAAGTGCACCAGCAACTCACAATGAAAATAACCCTGTAGGGAAAATATTGCTAACTTAAGAATCTTTTTTCAACTGTAAGTCACCATCCATAAAGGATTAGGCTTTCGGAAAGGAACAGGGCACACCTGTAACCAAGTCTTCAGGGAATTTGCTAGAAGCATCTTATTAACACAAATTACTTTCCAATCTCTGACATCTGATTGTGCAGTCCTTGTCATACATCCTCATCTTACTATCTAAAGCTTACCCAGAACTAGACACACAATAAGAACCCGGAATAATGGAGCTGAATGCATTCTTTGCAGCTTCATTAATAACTTTGGTTCTTTACCTTGACTGTCATCCTCCCAACGTGGTTTAACTGCAATCTTTTAATTTACTTAACATTATGTTTACATGATTATGGTTGTACAAAAGTTGTGTGTTGCTGAGCTAATTGATGTTCATGATGTCCTTTCATTGATCTCATTGTTTTCCCATTTGCTTAAATTTCTATGTATCTTTCCTTGGTTCTTCCTGTGTCCCAACAGCTCTGGAAAACTGTTCTCAACACTTTTCCCATAAGGAAAGACTTACCACACACCCCACTTCTTGGTCCCATCCCATTCCTGGAGACCTCCTTCCTAGCACCCATCCTCCTGCTCCCACTGAAGCTGATGCATACCCAGGCTGCTGCACCCGGGGCCTCCTGGGGCTTGTCTTCACTGCTAGCAGAGTCCATCTTCTGGTCTCTTCTTTCTTATTCCCTGGCCTCGCCAGAGAACATCTCTGAGTTGCTCTTTAAGAAAGGGTGCCTGGGATGTTTCTGAAAATGTCTATGTCATCCTGACCCTTGATTGATAATTTGGTGGGTTAAGAATTTTAGGGTGGAAGTGACTTTTTCTCAGAATTTGAAGACCTTGCTCCAGTGCTTCCAGCTTTCTGTAATGCCAATGTGAAGTCACTTTGATTGCTGATCTTTTGTATGTGACCTCCTTTCCCCCCTCTTTCATATGCATTAATATGGATCTTTTTGAAATTATTCTTTGCACAGGGAATTTGCTGGACTCTTGATGTGTGGAAATGTGAGTCCTTCCATCCTGGGAATTCTTACATACTTTCTTTAATATTTTCCTTTCTATTTTTTCTGTTCCATCTTTCTGAAATTCTTCTTAGATCCTCAATTCATCTCTAATTTTCTTATTTTTTGTCTTATTTTCCATTCCCATTTCCCCCATGGCTCTCTAGAAGAATTCCTCAACTTTAGCTTCCCAAATGGTTTGAAACTTTTATTTCTGCTGTTAGTTTTCAACATATTTCTGGCACCTTTTGTTTCTTGGATGCAATCTGTCTCTGAGGGTTTTAATTAAGAGTTACTATAAAGTTTGAAGTTTCTCATTGTCTCTGTTTCCTCAGGGTTACTTTCTTCTGTTTGTTTATATTGGCTTTTTTCTTTTCATACAAGACATCCTTCAAACCTCTGGCAATCTGCTGACTCCTCATAAGTGAACCAGAGACACTAAAATGTTGATTGAAAACTCTATGAGACTAGGCGAGGCTTGTGGACCGAAGGGTTTCACTGTCAGGTTAGATAGGTCCTTTCTCAATCTCCCCAGGGAAGAATCTTCCAGTCTTCTGCCTCAGCACCTATAAATATAGTTGCTGGCCTTCGGGAGGTGGGTGGAGGATGGGGCCTGAGGCTATAAGATTGGTGTTTTCAATAGTGACTGCTCAGAATCATAGAGGACCCCTGGAGGGTCCTCCTGAGCTGGGGTGCTGCGAGAGGTTTCAGCTCTGTTGCACTAAGGCATATACTGTAGGGAGTGAAGATACTTCTCTTCTTCATTGAAAACAGCACGAACTTCGTGCCAACTTTGGGAGAACCCAGAGAAAAGTCAGATCATTTTCTGCAGAGGCCCCTCTGTTCATCCTCAGGTTTCAGCCTCCTGACTTGGCATAATCAGTATCTCCATCTATTAATGTAGGCAGTTAATTAAAGATGAGCAGGAATAGGAGAAGGGGGAGGCGAGAGAGGGGACAGCTAGAAAGGGTCTCTGACCAGCAACAGATACAGAGAATTTAATACCCATCATGCTAGGACATAAGGACATAAATTCTCACCATTCCCCTCATGTGGGTGGGACCCTGGAAAAATTCCATCTTAGGAAGGTGGTCAGACTACTCAGAGCCACTGAATGGCACCACTGTTACCTCCGCCCCCAAATAAGTGGCCCGTTACAACACCCCCCCCCCCCCCCGTATTTACAAGCATAGACCATGTTCCCAAGATTGCAAATGCACCCACAAGCTGTTCCAGGGTCAGCTGACCGTTTTATGGTCTTCCGCCAGTGGCACTAGGCCAGAAACGCAATATGGCCCAAGCCCCAGACCTATGCCCTCAGCATTCACGCAAGGTAGGCCTGAGACTTTCCCCCAAAGGACAGCAACTGCACAGCATGGGCCCAAAGGTACGTGTTGCCTGCCACTCCAAGGTTTCCTATCAAACTTCCACCCCATCCTAAGAAGAGTCCACAGCCTCGTCATTTCAGTGCATTTTGGTTCCTAGCCTACCTGCCTGCCCCTCTCTCTTTCTTTCTCTTGCCTTTCCCTCAGCTTATATAAACCTGCTCTAATTGCCATCCCTGCTTTGCTGTGCTTCTGTATCTGGGCCAGAGTAATTGCCCTAATGTTAGTCATTACACCCAAGGCTGGAGGATCACAGCTGACTCAACCTCCAGTTACACATCCATACGCCTTAAATCATGTAGCAATTGGTTTCCATCTAGCATTCTTTGTTGTCTCCCTGCCTCTACTCTTTGGCTCCATGGGTTTTAGGCATTTTATGCCCTTACCGTCAATTCGATGGGATTTATAGGAGAGAAAACTTAATGTATAACTGTAGCAGGATCCCCCAGAACTCCAGGCATTCTGAGTACATGATAAGTAACGACACTTAGGGTTTATGTAATTTCTTCTCCAAACCAGATATCATTGAGAGTGAAAGGGATACTAAAAATAATGATAATTATATAATTTCATAGACTTTTTTTGAAAAACAACTAACAAACTGCTACCATGGTATTAGTGAACTTCCAAAAAAGTTCTATTCACATTGCAACAGTGGCCATCCTTGGTGAGTTCTTTTGCAAACTTACATCCTCTCTCTTTGCCCTTTGCAAGGCTAATTTCATTCCCTTGGCCTTCTGCAAGGTATGTCCCCTCCTTTTGCCTGGCATTCTAAGTTCTAAAGAGAAGTCACACCTAAAAGATTAAGATACTAGTTAGCTGCTAAATAAACCTTTTTTACTTTTATAGAACTCAGAACACCTGGTGACCTTCAGATAACAGGAATGTGTAACAACCCTTCTTATTCTTTAGTGCATCAACCAACACAGAGCATGTAAATTGCTACAGGGTTTTGCTTATAGAAAAGTATTATGTCTGTCTGAAGAACTATTGGAGAACAATGTGATTCTACAACATGTACAGTCAGAAAAATGAGAAATTATATCCCATTTATGTATGATATATCAAAGTGCATAAATGCGTTCTCCTGTCACATATAACAAATTAAAAAAAAAAAAAAAACTATTGGAACTAGTCCAAGGAGGTTGAGGTCCATTATCATATTCTTGCCACATTATAAGAAAAAAGGACCCACATGCTCTGGATAATGAAGATCCTGCCCAGCCCATAATCTCCTCACTGTCTCCTTTACCTATCTTTAAAACCATTTCATCTACCTGAGTTCCCCAAGATGGAGTGTGAGGATGAGAGACCCCTCCATCTTCCCAAGGTTGGACTTTGAATAAAACTGATTTATTTCCCACCAACCTTCACCTCCTGAGTGTTGACTTTGGAGTGGCAAGAGGCTGGACCTGATTCCAGTAATAAAACTCTTTTCAAATAATAAAAACTTTCTAGAGATTTTAAATTAATAGAGTCACAAAAAATTATATTATCTATATATACTAAACTTTCAAAATTTTTCTTAAATTGATTATTTGAACATTAAAAATCAGAATCACAATTCTTGGGATCATACTTGTGTACTTCAATCAGTATTTTAGTCTGATCTGTTTATAATAACATAACACTGTTATTTTTCTGGCCAATATGCTTTTTTATTCTTCATTTTTCATGAAATTTAATATATTTTCAAAGTTGCATTTATAGTTTCTAAATTTGAAACTGTTGGATGTTTTCAATTGACTTTTCTCAATAGATTATAATGTTTTAGATTAGAAAACATGTTCTGTACAGGAACTGAGGTACATGGAAACTCAGAACAAGTTCTACTAAATTAAGAATATTCTAAATTTTACTTTTTTTTTTTTTTTTAACAGTACTGGGGATGGAACTCAGAGATACTTTACCACTGAGCCACATCCCTAGACCTTTTTTTTTTTTTTAATTCTGAGACAAGATAACTCACAAGCTGTTCAGGCTGTTCTTGAACTTATACTCCTGCCTCAGTCTCCCATGTAGCTGGGGCTAACAGCCATAATGGTCAGTCTCTACTCCACTTTCTGTAAATTGAAATATGTAGATACTGATGCCCCATTTTTTCATAAGAATTGTGGTTTTTTTCCTCTATTCAGAGAAATTTTGTCTGGCAATTAATTTTAGAGGCTAAAATTTGTCAAATACATTGTTTCTGTTTATTGATAAATGCTATATTCTGAAGAAACAGCAATCAAGACTTAAAGGACTCGTATAAAATAGTATAATACATGTTAGGTCATGGAGGTAGATTTTCAAAGTAGTTCCCCAAAGGGTCCAATTTTTCTAAATTCCAAGTAGTGGTGGACAATAAAAACAGAAAACACATACAACCAGGCTGAAATATCTTTTTGAATTCAGCATCAACTCTGTCACAAAAATCTTATAATTCTGTCACCCAGTACATATACAAAAATTTGTAAATCCTAATAACTAAAGCTTCTATTTTGATTGGTAGGATACTGAAGCTTGTTGAACAATTATGATTGGTTGTGTGCACACAACTAATTTCAAACATTTTTCTGCCCCCATAGTTTCCTAATTTAGCAAGAACACTGCTATTGCTACAGTGCTGTGCCCTAACAAAATTTGTATTTGAATTAGCACCACAGAAGCAAACCATTTTATCTTGAACATTAAACTTTTGAACTGTATTTAAACCCACATTGATGTAAAATATTTCTAGTACAACACAATGAACATAAAAGCTTTATTTACTTCACTAACTTCATGTTTTAAGAAAACTGAACCACTATTTGCATTAACTTGACTGTTTTCTTTTCTGAAGCACATGATGTCACAGATATAAAACAGGAATCAGTTATCTGTTTGCAAATTTCTCCTTTTGCTAATGGAGTCTACACTCTGGCAGTAATTATTTCAACTTTTACACATGCATAAGAGAACTTGGGTGAAAAATGAGAGAAATTAATTTGGAACCACAGTCATTTTATCAAACAGAGTCATACTTCAGAGTGTGATAAGGTAAACACACTTTCTGCAGCTGTATGTGTTAAATTGTCTCAGACATAGTCCCTTTAGAAGAACACTTTTTAAAAAGATGTTAAAAAAATGGTAATAGTTCTTTAGTAAATTTGTATTTCCTGTGTTTAATTGATTGGAGATGTCACCTTGGCTTCCATGGTAAATTAAAATTTGGGGTTTTTAAAATTTTTCTTTGTTCTGTTTTTCCCGAGATTACATATCCACCATTGATTTTCTTGATTAAAATTCAGTTCTTAATTTTACATTAAATGTGCTCTTTAGAAGCTCACTACTGAGAGAAAATGGGAGACAGGGAAAGGAGCACAAAAATCCCACTCCTTCATAAAGTAATGAAAAAACTGTCAAAAACAATCAGAATCAACTTTAAGGGAATATTGAAAACTAACCAAAGGCTTGTAGCAACCCAGAAACACTTATTCAAGAAAAAGAGCTGAATCTCAGCAGGAACAGTGAGGTTTGTGCTATCTTAACTTACCCTAGTCTCATTCCCCATCCCCCAGATCAACGGTAGCCTCAAATATAATGACCTGCATGCCCCATACATTACCTGTCATGGAAAGCAAAGAGCAGACATCATTTGCACATTGTCCTTAGCTATCTGTCTTCTGGTTCCCTGGAAGACCAGCTCAGAAGATTCATCTTTATTTGATCTGACTGAAACGCCCTTTTGTGCTAAAGCAGATATGGGGGTAGGGACCCTTTATCCAAAACATTTGTAGGCAAATGTTTTAGTCCCTGCTGCCTGATACAAAAAATAACAATTGGAGCAAATAATAGATGAGCCAAAATGCTTGGGAGAAAAGCTTTGAGAATGAGATGTTGTAAAGAGTATGAGCTTTGAAAAACTTTGACATAGTCCTAGGAATCTAAAGTTTACACGTGTGCCCATGGCTGTGTACATGCTTAGGAAAGATCTGAAAGACCCAAAAAACTCTGACTGACCTTGAAGCTCTGTAGAAGGAGGAAGTAAAGGCTAAGGTAGAGTCATAATCTTATTTACTGAGTGTTGAAGGCATCCTCTGACACAGAGCCCTTCTGCAAAGACAGAGAGTTTTTGGCTTTCTGTTTTGCTTTCAGGCATTCAATGTAACCTCTACTTATTCATTATCAAAACACTAAGCTAAGGTTATATAAGGATCTTGAGTAGCCAGAACAATTATGAAAAAGAAAAACAAAATTGGAGCAAAATCACTTCCTGATTTCAAAACTCACTACAAGTTTACAGTAATCAAGACAATGTACTAGTGGCATAAGGACAGACACATAGATCAATGGAATGTGAGAGCTTAGCATTAGATTCACATAACTGTAGTCAATTTATTTTTGACAAGGATCCCAAGACCATCAACTGAGGAAAAAATAGTGTTTTCAACAAATGATGCTGGAATAACTGGATGCCCACATGCAAAATGAATATGAACTCTTACCTCACACCTTATACAAAAATTAACTTAAAATGATAAAAAATCTAAATGTAAGAGCTAACACTATAAAACTTTTAGAAACGTGTGTGTCTTCATGACTTTGGAATAGGCAGCAGTTTCTTAAATGTGACACCAACATCACAAGTAACAAGAAAAAATAGATAAATTAAATTTCATTAAAATTAAAAGCATTTGTACTTTCAAAGGACACTATCAAAAGAGTGAAACCCCCAGAATGGGAGAAAATATTTGCAAATCACATATCTCATGAGGATATAATAACCAGACAAACAATGTAGATTTTATAATGCAATAATAAAAAGATAATCACTCAGTTAAAAAATGGGCAGGGGTTTTGAATACACATTTCTTCAAAGAAGATATACAAATGGCCAATATGCACATGAAAAGATTTTCAACATCATTGATATAAATCAAAGCCAAAACAAAATATGACTTCACAGCTCTAGACTGGCTATAATTAAGTAGACAAACACTAACAACTATTGGCAAGAATGCCAAGAAGTTGTCACCCTCGATATTCCTAGTGGTAGAGCCACTTTGGAACACAGTTTAGCAGTTTCTCAAAAAGTTAGACATGGTTATCCTATGACTAAGCAAGTCTATTGCTAAGTTTATACCCAAGAAAATGGAAAGTATACATACAAAAAATATGAAAACATGAATGTTTATAGCTGCATTATTCATAATAGTCAAAAGTAAACAACATAATTGTCCATTAACTGATGAATTGGGTTAAGAAGATTTGGTATGTCCATAGAAGGAAATATTAGTCAACTATAATAAGGAATAAAGTATTGATACCTGCTACAACATGAATAAAGCTTGAAACATTATGCTAAGTGAAAGAAATCAGATACAAAAGGTCATCTCTTGTTGCTTCCATTAATTTAAAATACTCAAGGTAGGCACATCCATCAAGACAGAAACTAGATTGGTAGTTACCAAAGGACAGGGGAAACGAAATTTGGAAGTGACTACTAACATGTACAAGGCTTATTTCTGGCATGGTGGAAATTTTCTGGAATTAGACAGTCATGATGTTTATACAGCATGGTGAATATATTAAAAACCATTGAATTGTATATTTTAAATTGGTGAAAATGGTGAATTTTTGCTTGTGGATTTTATCTCAACAATAACAAACCTTATACTGATGACAGAAATTTCTTTTTCAAAATAAAAAGTGTTAAGAAACAAAATAAATCTGTATTACTACACACCATATGATAAATGGGAGAATGAACAATTGTAACAAAAGCATTCCAACAGTTTTCTCTCCAAGCCTGACAGCAGGA
Organism: Sciurus vulgaris; assembly: GCF_902686455.1. Classification (NCBI taxonomy): domain Eukaryota; kingdom Metazoa; phylum Chordata; class Mammalia; order Rodentia; family Sciuridae; genus Sciurus; species Sciurus vulgaris. The sequence continues at coordinate 117,244,705 of NC_136466.1, forward strand.
CTATCCAACCTGATTTCCAGAAGAATTCCATCATCAAACCTATTGTCTACCCAATTATCCACTGGCCTTCATATCAAGTGTCCTTGAGGCCTTGCTCCTAGCTCCTGGAGGCACTGGCATAAATGGCTGGCACACCAAGTGTTCAGCAGAAGCAATAGTGTCAATACCTTCCATCACCTGAGCTGCCAGGAGCAAACTGTCCTTCAGTACTCTGGTTCCCAAGACCAGTGAGTGTCCCGCCTGTTGTCCTTGAGATGCAAATGTTAGTTAACACCACATCTTGAAAAAGGTCAGGTAAAGAGAGACTGATTTTGGCTGGTCATCATCCTATTTAACTACATGGTCAAATAAGAACTCTGTTCAATGTATGTGTACCCCTCCCCATGGAAAAAGATAGAAGTGCAAAGTCAAGGTCCAGCGAAGCCATCTGGGTTTATATTGTTGCCATTGTTAATAAAAAGATTTTGTTTTAAAAATTGGAGAAATTCTAAATAAGAAGGGATGCCAGAAAAAGAGGTAAATCTGGATTGTCCCAGTCAAAATATGACCTATGTCATGTTGATCTGATGCAAATCATTTTGCAGGATAAGTTTCAAGCATCTGGAACAGAAATTAAGTTCAATAGAGATCAAAGGTGAAGATCATGTCTGTCCTCATAAAGGCTTATGTTCATGTTGCATTGTAATATTAACAGTAGAGATGGAGAAATTGGGGACAAGTGGAAAAGGGATGATAAAGCAAAAGGTGCATTTAGAAGGGAACAAACAAAAGTTTCCATTAGAGTTCATCTGCTAAATAATTACATAAGAAATATTTTAATTTAATTACATGTATTTCCCAAATTCAAACTATGCCTAGCTATTGTTCATATTATCTAATTTCTGACATAGTGCCTATTTTTCATAATGATAAGGTGAAGAAGAAATTGAACAGGAAAAAGAATTAAACAGTTTGCAGAAGCAGGGTCACTCTTTTAATCTTCTAGTAAACACATAAAGTCCTCCAAAATATTTACATGATTGACTACTGTTAGTGTGGATAATTTTACAACTCTTGTTAAAACATGGAGATTTTTCAAAGACCTCATATTTAATCAACAATTTAGTTCCCAGAAGCAGTATAATAATGAGAACTCAGACCAAACTGAGTTTGTGCACTTTTCCACCACACCCAAGTTGACAACTACTTCTGGCTTTACAAACTATCACACTGAGCCATGATTCCATTCCAGAAAGCACTTAGTGCCCAGGGCCTTTTACCCTCTTCCTTCCTACAGATATTTCAAGAGATTTTGCTGCCACGGAGATAAGAAGTAGTTGTTATGATTAACCACATTTTGTTATATTTGACTACATTTTCAGCCTACAATCTGCAAGTCCTAACTACTATAATTTGACATCTCCAAAGTTTTGCCAGAAATGAGTACAAACAACTAATTTGCATAATTTGGGTAAATGTAATTCAGTTTCCAGAATGAGAGAATTTTCACATAGAGTTTCACATAGATACACCTTAATTCATCATGGCTATTTATGTTAGTCACTTTTCCATTATTTTAACAAACTATCTGAGATAATCAACTTATAAAGAAGGAAGGTTTATCTTGGCTCAGTTCTGGAACTTTCAGTCCAAGGGTAGTTGGCCCTGTTAGTTTTGGTTCTGTGACAAGGCAGTACATTCTAGTGAAGAGCATGTGGTGAGGCAAAGCTGCTCCTCTCATGGCCAGGAAGTAAAACAGAGACAAGGAAGGGGCCAGAGTTCCATTATCCCCTTCATAAGCATATGCTCAATGATCTAAGGCCTCCTACTTGGCTCTACCTCTTAAAGGTTCCACTCCCTCACAATAGCACCACAATATGGAGACCAGGCCTTGAACATATGAGCCTTGGGGGACATTTCAGAGCCAAAGTATAGCAGTCCTCTAAATTTTCCCATGTCCCAGTCTATTGGGTTGTTGCTCTTTAATAAGAGTGGTTTCCTGGAGTGTTCAGATGGTAAACATCATGTCTAAATTTGACCTAAAGGTGTTGTCTGTATTTTGGATGGTTGTTGTATTCCCTGCTGCAGGGAATTATTATGCATCCAAAACATTTTTTTTCTTTTTATTTATTTTTTATTTTTTTATTTCCTCTTTTTAGTTATACATGACAGTAGAATGTATTTTGACAGATTATACATACACAGAGTATACCTTATTCTATTTAGGATCCCACTCTTGTAGTTGTACGTGATATGGAGTTAGTTACCCTGGTCATGTATACAAATACAAGATTAAGGAAGTTATGACCAATTAATTCTACCGTCTTTCCTATTTCCCTCCTCCCTCTCTTCCCTTCACTTCCCTTTGTATAATTCAATGGATTTCTATTATTACCCTCCCCAATCTCCCTTGTTTTTGGTTAGCATCTACAAATCGAGAGAACATTTAGACTTTGGTTTTGGGGGGATTGGTTTATTTCACTTAACATGATATTCTCCAGTTCCATTTATTCACCAGAAAATGTCATAATTTCATTCTTCTTTATGGCTGAGTAGTATTCCATTGTTTATGTATAACTTTTTTTTTTTTTTTTGTCCATTCATCCATTGAAGGACACCTAGGTTGTTTCCATAACTTGGCTATTGTGAGTTGAGTTGCTATATAGATGTGGCTGTGTCACTGTAGGATGCTGTTTTTAAGTCCTTTAGTTATAGATCAAGGAGTGGAATAACTGGGTCAAATGGTGGTTTCATTCCAAATTTTCTAAGAAATCTCCATACTGCTTTCCATATGGTTACACAAATTTGCATTCCCACCAATAATGTATGAGAGTACCTTTCTCCCCACATGCTCACCAACATTTGGGAATCAACCTAAGAAAAGACATGAAAGACCTCTATAATGAGAACTACAGAATGCTGAAGAAAGAAATTGAAGACCTCAGAAAATGGAAAGATCCCCTGTTCCTGGATAGGCGGAATCAATATTATCAAAATGACCATACTACCAAAAGAACTATACAGATTTAATGCAATTCCTATAAAGAGCCCAAGGACATTCTTCACAGAAATAGAAAAAGCCATCTTGAAATTTATTTGGAAAAAGAAGAAGCCCAGAATAGCCAAAGTCATTCTTAGTGCAAAAAGTGATGCAGGAGACATCACAATACCAGACCTTAAATTATAGTACAAAGCTATAGTAACAAAAACAGCATGGTATTGGTACCAAAATAGACATGAAGACCAATGAAACAGAATAGAAGAGACAGAGACACACTAGACAAAAGACATCATAAACGTACATTGGAGAAAAGACAGCCTCTTCAACAAATGGTGCTGGGAAAACTGAAAATTCATATATAACAGAATGAAATTGAACCTCTATCTCTCACCCTGCACAAAACTCAACTCTAAGTGGATCAAGGACCAAGGCATTAGACCAGAGACCCTGCACTTATTAGAAGAAAAAGTAGGACCAACTCTCCAACATGTCAGTTTGGAAACTGAATTCCTCAATAAGACTCCTAAAGCATAAGAAGTAAAATCAAGAATCAATAAATGAGATGGTATCAAGCTGAAATCTTCTTCGCAAAGGAAACAATCAAGAATGTGTATAGAGATCCTACAGATTGGGAGAAAATCTGCACCACCAGTACCTCAGAAAAGGCATCAATTTTTGGAATATACAAAGAACTCAAAAAACTCACTACCAGAAAAATAAATAACCCAATCAACAAATAAGTAAAGGAACTGAACAAACACTTCACAGAAGAAGAAATATGAATGGTCAAAAAATATATGAAAAAAATGTTCAACATCTCTAACAATTAGAGAAATACGAATTAAAACGACACTGATATTCCATCTCATTCTAGTCAGAATGGCAATTATAAAAAATACAAGTAACAAAACTTATATTTTTATCTATTAGTTAGTTGACAGATTTTCATCTGATTATAAATCATTGGAAGATACCATTAGAACATGGGAGAAGACTGGGGTTGTAGCTCAGGTGTAGAGCACTTGCCTAGCATTGCATGAGGCACTGGGTTCAATTCTCAGCACCACATATAAATAAATAAAATAAAGGTCCATTGACAACTAAAAAAATATTTAAAAAAAAAAAGAACATGGGAGAAGCTTCATAATTTGAAAATTTAATCTGAAATCAGTATTTTAAAAATCACTACACACCAATACGAAATTTTTCAAATGCAAAAAATAGGAACTAGATACTATGTCAGACCATCTTGAAACACAAACCATTTCTGAGAGAAAATTTCTACTAAATCAATTGTTTCCTTGGATCAGAATATGAAATAGAGGATCCTGTCCCCAATAAAGAGATAAGGCTGAGAAGTTTGCTGTCAAGAAAATTTAGATGTGTCAGTGATGAAACTAAAAAATTGAAAAGAAATATTTCTCTTAAATATTAGAAATAATCTACCTAAGACAATTTAGAGTTGGTAAAACTCCAGGGTCTCCTAGAACTCAGGTGAGACTTCTGCTCTGGTAGTGAAAGTAACTGGCTATAGGGAAGCAGGAGACCACTCAGCTCAGAAAACCAGTGTGTTGTTTTATACAAAGAAAAAAAAAATCATTTAAAAATTAGATTTATGAGAAAAGGTAATGAGAAGTGGAGCATTTTCTCTCACAAGAAGAAAGAACAACTGTTTTTAAGAACAGAACTCATTCTTCTCAAAGATCAGCTAGTGAAGAACTTGAAATTATGTTTAAGGTCAAGGCCCTGTGCTGTGTGCTGAGTCACCAGCAGGCTGTCAGTTCCAGGTGGAGCAAGGTGCTGGGGACTGTGCCATGGGCTAGAAACCTCACAAAATGGAGGAAAGGCAGGTTTAAACATGGCAGGTCCAGAAATGGGGAAGGCGACATTCTGCTCAACAGTTAAATCCAAAGGAAACATGAGTGATTCTGCATTATTTCTGGTCTATTAGACCTCTGGAAGTACAGTCCTCTCTGCAAATGAGTTTTTCTGATTACCTATTCTGGGAGCTGGTAGTAGCAGAGTACAGAAGCCCAAGGTCCAGACTGTGTGTGGCTGCCTGGGGGTCGGTGTGCCTGAAGGCAGGCACATGACCCCAGGGGAAGGGACAGCACCATGTTGCTGCAACCCTCCTTTGAGAGTCACCCGTGAAAGGAAGAGTCATTTGATGCCACCAGCTTTGAAGGGGCTGTTTAGTCCTCTACAATTTTGTTAAAATTAAACAATATAATTCCCTTTGGTATGGAATTGCTGGCCTAGAAAAATCCCATCTTTTGGTGCTCTACGAAAGTTAGTTTTTTAGTTTTGCTTTAGAAATGGGGAGAACTTTAAGCCCCTGAAGTGCTTCTGCCTTGACACTTCCAGACCAATTTCTATTCAAGGCCACTAGACTTAATGCCCTTTCATTCTTGGGTTCACAGCTGTGATTGTGGATAAATTGAAGTCAGAGATACACACCTGCCACAAGCCCCCTGTGTTAATACAAAACATCTCCTCCTCACAGAGACAGACCAGGAGGACACTTGCTCTACCCTGTGACACCTGCCTCACACAGAAACCCAGGGCAGCCCGAGCTGAGAAAGGCAGAGCGGTTGGAAAAGGTGGATCACAGACGCATAAACGCAAATTAGTGCCATATGTTGAAGAGCCTTCGTTATTTATGCCTGAACCAGATGCTCCTATCCTCCACATTATATTTGCAATCAATCATTTTTTAGCTCTTTTTCCTGATGCAACGCCAATTTAATACAAGAATCATGCTTCCTTTTTTTCTTCACACTACGAGAGCTCTCACGTCCAAATAACCGCCCTATTTCATCTCAGAAAGGTTCCCCTTGGAATTAATTACTTTGAAATCAAAGTATTCCTGGGCTCACTGCTCCTTTTAAAACATCATTGGCACTTCTTCCCAACAGATTATCTTCCATAATTGAATCAAATTTTTACAATGATGTCACAGAGTAGAGCAGAGCCATAAAAACACATTGTGTCCCATTACAAGTCAACCTGGACAAGTACTCCATGCCCGTTTTTAAATGATATTATTATGTTACATTGTAAATGGAGAGAAAAAAAATGTCCTACCAAGGAATTAAGCCTGAGCTCTAAATATGGAAACATGGGATCAGGAAATTCTGTCTTGAGTGAGCATACAATTATCCACATTATACAAATGTTTTCTTACGTCTCATTTAAGGAAAAATAATACTAACTAAAGTGTGTGTGTGTGTGTGTGTGTGTGTGTGTGTTCTTTTAAAAGTTTAGAGATGGGTACTTTCAAATAATGGAACCCATTCCCCACACTACACAAGAATATCTCTTATTTTGGCTTCTGTCTCTTAAATATTCCTCTCTCCAATCCTACCAAGGGATATGCCTCTTTTGTAATTCCTAATAAAAACCCATCTCTTAACTTTTTCCTGTTTTTTAAAAATTGTGGTAAAAATATATGACACAAAATTACCATCTGAACCATTGTTAAGTGTGCAGTGCTGTGGCATGCAGCACAATCATACGGGTGTGCTACGGCCACCCACCGGTCATCCCAAAACCTTTCCATTTTCTCCAACTGAAATGCAGTACACATTAAACAACCACCTCTCACCCCTCCCCACCTCCTGGCAACGCCATTCAACTTTCTGCTTCTATGAATTTGACTGTTAGTTACTCCAAAAAAAACCAAAGAGGTGCAGGCTCTGTGGGAAATGGTATGGAAGTTCCTCAAAAAACTTAGAAATCAACATGCAATCTGGCCATTACACTTCTGGAATTCTACTTTCTGCCTCTATGAATTTGGCTACTCTAGATACCTCACAGAAGTGGAATCATATGATATTTATCCTTCCGTGACTGCTTATTTCACCTAGCATGATGTCTCCAAGTTTCATCCACGTTGTAGCATGTGTGGGAATTTGTCCCTAAGTCTGAAGGCTATTCCTGCAGATGTCTATATCACAGTTTGTTTATCTACTCATCCTCCAATCACACTGGTTGCCTCCACCTCTCAGCTGTGATGAATAATGCTGCTCTGAATGTGGGAATACAAATCTGATGGAGTCTCTGCTTTCACTTCTTTGGGGCATTTACCCAGGAGTGAAATGCTAACTCATACAGTAATTTCTGACTTTTCAAGTAACTGGCAAACCATTTTCTATGGTATTTACACCTTTACACATTTCTCACAATAGTACATGTGTTCCAGTTTCTCCATATCCTCACCAACATTTACTATTTCCTGCAGTTTTGTTGTTGTTGTTGTTGTTGTTGTTGTTCCTTTTTTAATAATAGACATCCTAATGGGTATGAAATGATATCTCAATGTGGTTTAATTTGCATTTCCCTAATTTACTAGTAATGGTGAATGTCTTTTATGAACTTATATTAGTCATTAGTATATCTTCTTTGGAGAATGCCCATTTTTTAAAAAAATCTCGTTGTCACTGGTAGCTCTTTACTAATCCCTTATCATGCATATGTTATTTGAAGATATTTTCTCCCATTCTGTGGGTTGCCTTTTTGCTCTGCCAATATTGTCCTTTGATGCATAAGATTTTAGTTTTGATAAAGTCCTACATATCTAAATTTTGTTGTTGTCTGCCTTTTTGGTGTCATACACAAGAAATCATTACCAAACTCATGTGAAGGGTTTCCCCCATTTTCCTCTAATAGTTTTATTGTTTTAGTCCTACATGTAGGTCTTTCATAGAATCTGAGTTGATTTTTGTGTATGTTGTAAGGCATATACAAAACTTCACTTAATTTTCTTTTTGTGCTTGTGAATTTTAATTACTTCTACTGATCCCACTAAGTGTGGGTGCCCAGCTCGGTCACTTTCTGTATTTTCCCTCCACCAGCTCTATTCTCTACCTCCTGATCTATAACTAAATATTTTAACTTTGCTCTCATCCTCAATAGAAGTGCTGTTCTTTGCCTTGAGTACAAGCTCCTTAAAGGAAGGAAAAGAGCTCTGTGTTTCTTTTTGGATAGTATTTCAAACTAGAACCTTTCTTCACAAGTGCTTTTGGATCAGGGCAATTATCTTAATCAGGGTTCAGTGGCAGAAAGACCATTCTAGGTACCTTAAATGGAAACAAATTTAATAGAGGGCCATAGGTGTTTGCAAACTCATACAAAGGGATAGAGCAGGGAGAAAGACTGGGCCTCCAAAAGCTGCCCTGTAGAATTGACCATCAGGGAAATGGCTATCTCAGCCTGGTCAGGGAAGTTGGGACCTCCACTGGAAGTGCTGACTTTCAAACAGCATCCTCACTGTGATCCGGGGAAGGATCAGAAAGTCACTGCCTGTGCAACTGGAGCTCTAAGATCACACTACACTTGCTAAGGCTACACTGGCAAAAAGGGAACCTTCCACCTACTATCTCTTGATAACTATGAAGCATGCAATGGGAACCCTGTGCAAAACAGCATATCCACAAGTATGCTTGCCTGCAAAGTACTGTACAAACAGCAGAATGGTGTCTAATACCTCACTTCTGTCTTTCAAATCTCATTTGAAAGTATCTAGTTGAAGAACCCAAATTTCTTCAAGAACTTGAGTTCCAAGGGAGTTTATCAAATACCTCTTATAGCTCTCAAGACACTGAAAATTGATTAGAAGTTGACTGCCGTGTGTACACGTACAAATATGTAACAACAAATCCTACCATTATGTATAAACATAATGCATCAATAAAAATATGTTAAAAAAGTAGACTGCCAAGCTCCTATTTCCCCCATATTTACTACCAGGATGAAGATACGATGACAAGGTTAAAATATTTATACAAAGGGTAGCACTGTTACCCCCATGTCGAATCTAGCAGCATTTGAAACCATATGACACAGCTTCAAAATTTTATGCTTCCTCTAAGATTGTCATTTATTGGGCAGTACATTTTTACTATTACATTAAAAAGACCCAAGTTCCTGGGAAAGTCATGAAGTCAGAGAAGTGACTTTCTCTGCGACCCTCAAATGGCATCCCAGAATCATCCACTTTTCAGCATCTCTACATGCTGGCTGTTCTCAATGGCTAAGCCACCTGCTCTTATGCTTCAAGTTGCATTTCACAGAATTCTTGCTCTTTATCTTTGCCAAAGAGATCAATTGGTGAACTATACTCCTTCTTTACTCCTTCTATAGCTTTACATTAAGATCTTTCAGGGTTGTTGGTTACCTTCTATGCTTTTTATGTTTTTAAGACTTATCTTAAAGCTATTTCTACTTGATCTAGCTGGGGTATTCACACAGCAAATCAATTCACTATAAAACCAGGAGCTGCACTGGCTACTTGGGGTCATGCAGTTGGGAATCTTGACTCTTTTTTCACTTTCATCCAGTTGGGTCAGTATCATCCTGAAGATAAAGAGCACATTAGAGGAAAGGAAAGAATCCGAACATTCCTTTGCTCCATAAATACTGTTATACTCCTATCACTCTTTTTCCACCAACCTCAGTTTTATTGATTCTGAATTGACTGAGGTTGACAATACAGCTCAGCCTATTTTCCTGTTAAGATCCATTAAGATCTGAATTCATCCTGGCCCATTAATTTAAAAGTTGGACTACAAGGTGTAGGGGTACAAATACTTCAGCAACAATTAGATGCAGGGCTCAAATAATTTACTGTAACTAGTTTTCATCATCCTTTGGACTCCAGCTCTGGGGGCTCAATGCTTCATCTCCATGATGAGCTCTGACTGCTGTGAACTCTCTTTGTGGTGGTGAAACATGCAGACCCTAAATCCTCTCAGGTGGACAAAAGAGCAAGAGTCTTTGGAGAAAGTTCTCTTAAAAGTCTGAGGTTCACTCTTATTGTACCAGGTTAGGCTACTAGGCATCTCTTGAGTCAATCACTGCAGCCATGCAACTGATGAAGGAATTGGCTTAAACCAAGATCACAGTTCCACCTTCAGATCTTGGGGTGAATGCCCCCAGATTGCATGGATTTAACATGGAGTGTGGATTCTCCAGCCAAAAAAGTCAGTTTGAAACCAGAAAAAGGAGGACAAAGCTAGGCAGGTAAACAAGTATTGCCTTTCTACCTAGTCTCCAGTCTTAGAACCTAGCATGGAGTAGAAAGTTTATTGAGAAAATAAATGTGTGGTTTGTAAGTCACTGTACCCAAAGTTCTTGCTATCTTTGTCCCAGTGCAACAAATTTTGCAGTGCAAAGAGACATCTGATGAATTCTTAGCTGAAATTCACTGAATACTTTTAAGCATATGTCCTTCACTTTTTTTTTTTTGTACAACTGATATCTGCTAGAAAAAGTAAGAATCAGCTGAGTTAATGCAGTAGCAATCCAATAGTTCCTGAAGAAATCAGACAGAAAGGAGTTGCCTGTTGATATCTTCAGAGGCAATTGAAGAGTGTCTGATAGAGTTGGGAACAACTCACTTGCACTTGAAAATTTCTTCTCACTATTTGATTAGGCTTAAAAATTGTTGTGCCATGACTCTATGGCATATAAAAATTCTTCTCTGCAAGAAAATTACCCTACAAGAGACCCTTTTCCAATTTTTTGATCAATAATATTAATCTATTTTCTAGTCATTAAAATAAATCTAGATGTTTTTCTAATGGCTATAAAGGAATTTAGGAATCTTTTAAAAATACAATAGCTATTTACATAGTTAGGATTGTGGCAGTAGTGGACAAAGGCAAAAATATAATTGGGGCAAAATTACAATTAAAGGTTAAAGAAAAAGGTCTGGAGATAAGGAAGGCTTGATGTGAGCTTTAGTTTCCTGCAGACCAAGCTATGGGTAAAGAATGTGCTATTCCGAGTCTCCTCAAATGCAATTCAGTACAGTGAATTTTATGCTGATCTATCATGAGGCAGAGAGTGGATTTACTATAGCACAAATTAGGCAAATTCACAAATGGCTTTTTTATGCTTTGTTCTCAGCTACTCTCACTTTGAAGACCTCTTGAGTTTCACCTTGACTTTTTTTTTCCGCTGTTATCATTTCTGACTCCTTCAAGTTTTACAAGTAGTTGAATTCAGATAAGGAGCAGGACATCTGGGGGGAAAGGGAGACTTATTTCCCTATCTAGTTATCATCAGGTCTGGTCCTTGGCAAAACTGTGGAGCCAGCAGTTGGTCTTTGGCAGTCCAGGTTGGCATTCCCAACCTGGTCTCTCAGTACCCCCATATTCCGTGGGAAAATTTTCATCTTACAACTCACCAGAGGACCATGCTCTTTCTCCACATATTTTCTAAACTGTGTTTTTACATCATTCATACACACTTAGTATGCATAACTGATGGTTTCAAATACTACTCCACCTTGGATATTTGAATTTTGATAAGGATTGGGGCCTTCAAGTCATTAATCATCAGTAGCAGAATGTCAGCAACCAGCTACCAGAGAGGCCTGTCTTTGATGTAGCTCAGGTAATACTGTGTTTTTTTCATTTTGATTTTGGTATTTGGAATCTAAATCAATATCTTGCTCATCCCCAACTTTTAAAAATTTTATCTTGAGGCAAGGTGTTGCTAAATTGTCCAGGCTGGCCTTGAACTTGCAATCCTCCTACCTCAGCCTCCCAAGTAACTGGAATTGTATCACAGCACCCAACAATAATTTGCTTCTTGATCTGGCTATTGTCACATTGCTGTGTTCAGTTGTACACAAATAATGTGTGCACTTTTGTATATGAATGTGAGACCTTAAGTTAACAGTGTTAAATGCAGGAGGCAGATAAGGAGGCCTGCATTAGTGTACAGGTGGGGATAAGAAGTCACATTTGAGAGATTTCAGTGGTAAAATAAGTAGGATTTGATAATTAATAGAATGTGAGCAGGAGTCACAGTGTTTTAGGATGCCAGGTTCAGTGTTGGCATTATCCAAGACAGGGTTCATGGAGGAAGGATACTGAAGGAAGGGAAGACATAGGGACAGAATAATTGGTTTTATTTTTGATATGTTGAGCTGAGGCAATAGACAACTTGAAATAAGGGTCCACTCTTGGGAAAGAAGAGGATCCAGGAAATAGATATAAGTCATAGATGTGTCAGTGGTAAATAAAGTGGTGTCAGTTGAAAGGTAATCAGGAGAATGTAGTTTCATAAATTCTTTGAAAGAGAGGTGAGTTTAGGTTGTACCTCTGGGTAGCATCAATATTATATATAGGGGAGGACATCTAGAAATAAAGCAACACAGGAGACCAGACACGGGTGATGAGTAGACCAGAGACGGGTAGAGCAGTTTCACTGATATCAGTCATTTTGGAAATTTCTCAAGATGCTTTGATGGGATGCCACATAGTAAAAAGTTTATGTTCCTTCTCTAACTCCCCTTTCAAGTCACCACCACCAACTCCCATCTGTTTCTGAGCCACTCTAAGGCCACAGTCCATTGGAAGGTGTTGAAGGGAAGAAGAAGGTGTATGCAGAGAGGCTTAGTGGTCAGAAACTCACCTAAGTCTAGGCATCTCTTCTTACTTTATGAATCTCACTTTCATCATTTATTAAATGACTAGGTTGAAACAAACAATTTTTTAAAAATTCCAAGAATTTTCCCAGCAACTGTATTTTTGCTACAACTGAGTAGCAAAACCCCTACCCTGTTGACCTCTGCAGAAAATGAGGTATAGGACATGGAGCCACAGCTTGGAGATTAAGAAAATGGAGAGCACTATAGAAGCAAAATTTTAGCATAGCTACCCACAAATCAAAATGGGCCACCAACCAATCAGGACAGGAGATAGGACATAAACCACCTATGAGGGCATGCTGGTTGAATATGAAACTCCTGAGGGTCCTCACCAGTTAACACTGAAGGGCAGTAGAGATTACCGTGGGCTCCAGATTGCTATGGAATCTGTTTGGATCTTAAGTGTGCCTCAAAGTCTTGGTCCCCTGGGTGATGTTACTGGAAGATGGCAGAAACTTTAAGAGATGGAGCCGAGTGGGAGGCTCCTAGGTCACTGGGCCAGGCCCTCAAAAAGGGATTGTGGAACTTTGGCCCTTTCCTCTTTCTTTTCTGCTTCCCGGTAATACAGTGAGCAATTTTGTTCTGCCATGTGCTCCCACCTTGATATGCTGCCTTGCTACAGGTGCAAAGCAAAGGGCCTGGAACCTCCAAAAGTATGAACCAAAACAAATGTTTTCTCTTTTGAATTGTTTCAGGTTGTTTTTGTTAGGCGTTTTGCTGATTAACACAGAGATCCAGTTCACTTGGATTCTATTTCTGGTTCTGCCACATTTTATCTGTATGATCTTGGGATAGTTATTAAACTTTTCTGGGTTTCCTCCTCTGTAGAATGGAGATAATCATAGAACTTGAAAAATAAGCTTTAGAACAATGCTGGAGAACACGAATAAATGTTAGGTATTATTATTATTATTGAACAATGACCTGGGCCTTGGGGCAATCTGCCTGCGTCTACACACAGAACTGAGTCTTCTCCTTCAGACAAGCTGAGGCCACATGGACAGGCAATGATGCATTCAAGCAACCATGATCTCTCCTTGGAAAAACTCCTAAATCCAATTAGCAACTCGGGCCAACTAAACAAACTGTGGAAAAATCCCAAGTGCTCCAGATACTTGATTCAGATGGGAGAGAAAACGTTTGAAAAGAAACCAGAAACTCACAACAGACACATTGCACGGTTGGAACTACAAGAATTTCAAAACTGCTTGCTTTTTTTTTTAGGAAGGTTTTGGGAATTTGACTGAAATGCTATTTGAGAAGGATGATATGGAAAGAAGAGAAAGTTTGTGGTAAAGTTATTTCATCTGTATATCCTGAAATGGACTTTTGTCTGAACACTTACTTAAGTTCTGTTTACAACAGCCATTATTTTGTGTGTGTGTGTGGGTTGGGGGGGAGGGTCTTAAATCCCAAAGGGAAAAAACTCAAGAAAACATGTTTGTATAAGCAAAGAAATCATAAAATATTTCCTGCAGCTTTCAGAAAAAACTGCTCATCTATATCATCTTCTACACTTTGTAAAAACCTATGGAAATAAAAACTCTAGGAACAGCAGAGGTGTGTCAACACAGAAGGGTTTTTTTTTTTTTTTCCTATTCCTCCTTTTTATAACACCAATCATTTCAAATTTTCTTAGAGGTTGTTTCAAAATATTCACAAAAGGTGACAACTTCATTTTTATGTTGTAGAGGCCACATGCCAAATTTCAGCTCCAAAAAAGTAAGAAATCACTGTTCAGAGTCCTAACTGACCTAAACAAGGAGGGCAAAACAGCCAGAGGTACTTTCATAAGACTGTAGAGAAATTGATTTTTCTGTAGAAAAAGTAAAGTTTTCCAGGCTTCTTCCCAGAAGACGTTGGGTAGACAGACAGAGATCAACATGGTGGGTCTGCCATTCTTCAAGGAGACTGGTCAGATGACACCTTCACAGACTGATGAGCCCTCACATCTACATAGAGGGATTTCCTTCATTGTTCTCCAAATCTTTGATTTCATCTTTTTAGATGCTTGTCTCAGTCCCAATTCCTTCATGGATCATTTGCTTTCTTACTTATTGTCTATTTCCCCACTAGAATGTAACTCCATGAGACCAGCGACTATTTTATTTCTATTCCCAGTTCTCAGACTATCTAGAACACAGGGGGATGTTCAATAAAAATGTGCTGAATGAATGAGTATATGAATGAACGAATGCAGTTGCTCCCATAATCACTTTGAATACACTGTTGAGAAAATTCAGTTCTATGTATGACTTGTCAGTCAAATTAGTTCCCTGATCAAACTGACAAGGATTTTGACCATAGTGAACAGTCAAATCAATCAAGCATGATCAATTCAGGAATTTCATTCAGAGCTTTACTGTATACTTGTTCCAACTGTAACTCTAACAGTGATAGAGAGGTTTTAAAGTGTCCTCCTGGTATACCCATTCAATAACTTTCTTCTCTAATTGGCTGCTTCCACAGACATAACAGGAAAAAAAATACATAAAGATATAGATATAGATAGATAGACATCTAATTGCAGAATGATTAAACTGTTGAGGTAAATGGTCGATCTAAGTAAATCCAATCAGATCAATAGCTTAGTGATTATGGAGCAGTTGACCTGTGTGTGGTCAGGATATTGACCATTAAATCAATTGGCTGAGAGTGTGGGAGGGGCACATGATACCTGACCACATTCTCGACTACTTATTTTGAATGACTGGAAAAGACTTTCTAGGGTTGATTATGTTCTGAGTACTAATGAGTATTTGAGAAGCATATAGATATCATTCATTCATCTGGGAAAAAGAAACCTTAACAAAATTTAGATAGAAAGGTGTGAAAGAGAAAGGAAGAAAAGAGGACAAGATGGCTGGCAGACATCACACACACACACACACACACACACACACACACACACACACACCATCCACGTCTAAAACAAATCAAAACAGAACAAAACTCAAGTCCCTAAAATCCAAAGCACTTACAATGAAAATAGAATAGTTCCTTCAAAGTACATTACTGGCAAGAACATATAAATGAGGGAACAGTATCCTGAGAGTTTTTATTAGAAAGAACAAATAAACTATCTAGCAGCTGGCTCCACTGTTGGAAAAGTTTTCTCAAAAATGTATTTTACCAAATGCACTGAATTAGATAAGTGAAAGCAGGTCTCTTAAGGTGAAAAAAAAAGTGAACCATTCTGTATGCTTCACATCAACTCTCTGGTTATTAAAATAGAAACAGAGCATTCCAAAGCCCCATAGAAAAGGTCCTCCTCAAAAGTTATGAGGGAACTTGTGTTCATATCATAACAATAATGATTATTATGGTTCTTTGCTTGAAGAAAACATTTTGTTGTTTCTGTTGTTGTTGTTTAAGAAAGAGAGATATTTTCTTGCAGAGATTAGGTTGAACAGTGTTAATTCCATCTTTATCCAGGGCACTAGAAAATATCAGCATCCATCATCCACAAATAAAAGCTGGGAGTGGGGAAGGGCGAATTGATTTGTGAATTGACAAGTTCAGATTGTTCCCTGTAGACTGATGAGGGCTGTGTTTGGCCGGGGAGCGTGGGCAAAGACATTGTTGCATTAAAAATAGAATGTCTTCTCATGCTTTATGGGTACTTGATGAATGTATGAATTAATAAATTATCATTTCCATAACACATGCCAGGATCCATGCTATGTATTTTTAATTGTTTTGTTTTAGCCTTCCAACAACACTTTGTCGTATATACTATCATCCCTGTTTTGCAGATGGGGATATTAAGCTCAAGGTCAAACAGCTATTAGGAGGTAGATCCAGCGGGTGGCGAAACCCAGGGCTCCATTTTGTAGCCAGCAACTTGAGAGCTGCACACCAGCAAGTCATTTTCTGGCCTGCCATAAAGGACGGACCATCCCCAACTTTGGAATAAACCAATTTCCCCTGGACCTTTAAATGTCTTATTCCCTGAAGAGGGCAAGGAGGGAACAGGGGAGACAACCCTGGTCAATTTAGGCAGAGCCAAAACACAACCTGGGTGCCGGGGATACTTGCACCTTTATGAGGGGTTTTGTTTTGTTTCTATGGCATCTGGAGGCATATTTTCATATTTGAGGCATATGATGGACTCTATCAAGAGAGGTAAGGGCCATACTGACTTTTAAGAATATTAAATTGGAATCCAGAGGTGGGAGAGAAATTGAAGTGATCATGCTGGGATTACATAGTAGATCACAGCTAGATTTATTTGGTCAGATTTCCTGAAGGAAAATAACTTGGAAATCAGAGTCTTAAATGAGGTGACAAGGAGGGGAGGCTGTCCCAGACACCAAGTAAAGACTTGGGAAAAGAAAAAGAGAAGAAAGTGTGAGGAAGAGGAAACAGGGGACCCAAAGAAGAGGCACTAAATGGAAATGACAAGTGAGAGAAGCAGCCAGGACCACCAGACCTTCCAGTCTTTGGGGGGATGGTGTATACAGGCATGACTGATTAAATTGAGGGGTATTTGGAGAATTGTGAACCCCATCTACCATTTCATCTATTCATATGAAAATGAAAGATAATATGTCTGGCAAGAAACAAACCAACCAGCCTTTTGGGTCTCTTTGTGATTTGGATTTGTGCAGCCCTGCCCTAACTGCTTATAAATGATTTCCAAGACTACAGCCATGTCACAAGCAATGTGAACCCCTAACTTTGCAATGCATGTGGCAGGGGAACAAATGAAAATCAAATGGAAAAAGGCAGGAGAACTCCATGCTGTCTGTCAAGAGACAGGGGAAGCAAAACCTAACCTTGTAATGAAGTGATGGAAAGATTGTTAAGACACCCCATGTACAGGATAAATCATCGTCTCAATACCGTGATTGCTGGATTCCCAGGCAGACAATACTCCAGGTGAACGGCTCTTTTTCTGAATAAAGCAATCGTGCCCTAAGACAAGAACAATTCCCCTGCATGTTGCAGAGGAAGTGAGAAGTGGCACTTTGGATAAGGGATTAAAAGTGCCTGTCACACGCGTTCTCAACTTTCCATCATTCCCAGGCTCTGGATGCCCACCAGCCAGGAGAATTCTTTCTTGCTGTTCCAACTAATCTAGCCCCCAGTGTGATGATGGCAATGTGAGCCTGCCTGGAACTCGCTCACTGAGTGACTGGCTAGTCTTAGGGATACAGAGAGGTAAGCAGAGTTCCACCGCAGCCTGTCTGCTTCTAACCAGGCTGATAAGGTTGTTTTTTGCCGGTTTCTGCACAGAAGCCAGGCCACCACATACTGCCACAGCCTGGGCTGTTGACCTGGAATTCTCTCTCTAGAAATTGCAGAGCTGTGGCATGAAAGTGGGGTTTGACTGATGGTGAAAATGAGTGTGAATTTCAAGCAGCCCTCTTCCTTTGACTACTAAAGGCAGATGTTGCGATGAAGAGAGGACTGTAACACCGAAGGAAAGGAGAGGTGGTCCTTAAGCCTGATGAGTTGCCAAATGTAAGTGAAGGCATTCGCAGACTTAGGCAATGCTTGTATTATTATTTACCCATTCTCTAATGCAAACTTATTTCTCAGGGAGCTTGGATTGTTTTATAAATGCAAGTTCCTTTATCCTTGGGGTATCCCTAGGCTACAGATTGGGGATTTACTTAATTAGCTCCAATGAAAGGTAGAGAAAAGGAAGGCATAGAAAGGTTAAGCTTCTAGCTTCTGGTCACTAAGCAAATGAAGATGTAAATTAGGGATGGAACTCAAGCCCTGCCTTCCAGCCCAGGGCTGTTTATATTACAACACTACAAATGGGAGATGCACAAAAATGTCTTCTTGTGGCCGTAAGATGTGGTTTAAAATATTAGGAGAGAGCAGGGTAGGGAAGGGCTTGTGGGTGTGAAACCAACAGCTTGAAGCAGGGCGACTTTGATGTTCTTGCCATTAAACACCCCAGCTCTAGGGTCAGGAAAACAGGAAGGCAGCAGGGTGCTGGGTTGTGGGTACAAAGACAGTCAGCAGTAGGGATTCTGGATATCCCTTCCCCTGCCTCCTTCCTGGGTCAACAAGGAGGAATGGGAAGACAGGGAAGGTGCTCTATCATGTGAAAGTGCTGGGAGAAAGGAGGCCAGGCTTGGATTCTTGGACAGATCATTTACCTCCTTCCTGCCAGAAGGACGGCAGCCTGGCAACACTGGCAGCATCTGGGAGCTGATGGAAATGCAGAACCCCAGTCCCCACCTCTGACCTAAGGAATCAGCACTTGCCATTCACAAGATGTCTGGGTGATTCAGGTGCATGCTAAAGTTTGGGAATCATTCTTTATAGTAGATTAGAATAGAGGCCAGATTTATAGCACCTGAATTAGAATCTCCAGTTAAACCTCAGGTTCATTACTGAAACTTCCTTTACTCATCTTTTCAACTGGGAACAATAAGGATGCCTCCATCCGAGGATTATTATGAGTACTGACTGAAAGAATTCCTTGCATTAGCCCACAAGAGTCAATGCACAGACGCATCATGCCTGATGCCTGCCAGGTAGCTGAGTGCTCTACACGTGCTCCCTTCTGTCCCCTCCTGAAATTCATTCCAATATAATTTTACATGCTAAAATATTTTGGAGGGAAAATGTGCTGATTTACTCTTGGACCTCAATTTCATAACCTACTTGCTGTCATTGATCTTTCCTTGCAAACAACCCCCTGCCAACCCTCTCATCCCCAGAATTTTATTGAGAGGGGAAGTTTCCATGACAGGGGTTCTTGTGGGGGCATAAGACGCTCCAAGAGCTCGAATTAGTCCCCGCCCCCACAGTTTAGGGGAAATCTCACCCACTCCAGTGCCCACTGGGATCCAGATGTGGTTCAGGAAAATGACTGTAAATAGAACTGTGGGACCGACATGCCACGCAGAGCTCTGTGGCAGGGCCACCCTCAAGCCCCATATCGTTAGGAAGGTTTGGAAGCTAAATCGGTTTGTCACGAGATAGGGACATAATGGGATGAAACAGGTTGCCTACTGTTTTGTTGACCTTTATTTAGCACACAGAGGTTTTGTATAAAAACACACAAGCTACCAGAATGAATTCTGCCAACCAGGTAAAGGCCAACACAGATTGGTCTATTCATAAATGATTGCCCTTTCTTTAACTACCAGAGAGAGTTTATAGGAGGAGGCCCACTTTCATCTATAAACCGGGATTTGCTTTATACATGCTGTCAGCAGGCCTCAATTAAGCAAAGGAAGAAGGATCAGTTCTTCATTTTGACTTGAACACACCAGCTAGGAGATGAGGGGAGCCTCCCTCACCCCTTTCCAGATGTATGGAGCCACATCTCGAATTTTTAAAGTCAATTTTCCAATGAGAACATGTATTCAGGGACCCTTGATCAGAATTTGTGAATGTAACTAAATCATTGTATGTTTTTCTCCTAACTTCCCCATCTCCTTCCTTCAAACCACGGGGGCAGGGGGGAAGCAGAGATTTCAGGGTTAAAATCTGAAAACAAATGCCTTCAGTGAAAATAAGAATGACTATATTAAGAATTTAACCATCTACTTGCCTAGAAATAGGATGTGTAAGAGCAAACAAATAGTCTTTTTAAACAGGTAAAAGCCAGAGGTCTGGTGAGGTCTCTGCCACTCACCAAACACTCCATGCCAGAGGTGTTGCTGCAGGGCTGCTGAGGCCCACCAGCCCTCCCTGCCCCAAACACACCATTCCTCGGCACCTCCTCTCCTTCAACAGTCTCTGCTTATCCCCTGGCCTCTGTAAACACATTGATTTTATAAACAGTGAATGGGTGTGATCCCATCCTACAGTGGAAGGTCCACTCTGGGCTTCTAATTGAGACCTCCCTGATTTCTGGGTCCTTCCTGGAATGTGGACAACCTCTTAGCTTCCAGGTGTGGCCTCTGCAGATGTGGCTTGTCATTACTAGGCACACACAGTCATAGCAGGGATAGGATGTAACAGGAAGAAATAGACTTCCTGCTGTTCTCCTGACATTTATTCAGTTGGAGTGGGGTGCATGTTTATATCAATGTAAAACAGCTGTCACATAAACACAGCCTGCCATAAAGAAGAAAAACAAGAACCAAGTGAGGCCAGGAAGAGGGAAATGACTGACTGAGATATTTACTAGGTGAAAGGCACACACCCTCGCACAAGCACACAGACAGAGAATTTGTTACTTTAGTTATTAAACATGTAATTTGGTAAACTTCTACTAATATAAAGTATGAATCATATAAATGGTTGGGCTTTGACTTTCTCAAGTAAAATTGGAGCTGGCAAAGTTGCTGTGTTGACAGCTTTGTAGGTAGAAATATGCAAAAAGCAGCTGGTTTGGGGGTCTCGGCACAGTTTCTACAAACCCAATCACTGTTCATGGGTGTGCTGACACCTCCATTTCCATTTATGAAAAATCTGGGTGCCTCTTAAACCTTGGCAGGGCCGCAGGGAGCCAAACAGAAATCACTGAACAGCATTTTCTACTCACCGTCCTCTCTTCCAGGCAAACCACACAGATTCTTGATGCCGTTCAGGATAGTCAGGATCCCTGTTGGCTTCTAGGACCACTCTCCTTTCTGGGAGGAGGGAGACTGTGTAGTCAAGTTTGGACATCAAAGGAACCATGAAACCCAAGTCACTCTTCCTGCTCCTGAAGGTTTTCTAGCAGTTCTCAAATACCAGGTGCAGCACATCTCCAGGAGGTCTTGTTAAGTGCTCCCCCAGAGTTCATGGTTCAGCGCCTCTGGGGCAGGGATTGAAAACTGGCATTTGTAACAATTCTCAAAAGATGCTACTGCTGCTTGCTCCAGGGATCATGCTTTGAGAACTACTGTATTAGGGGAACTTAGGGGACTGGGAAGTTCCAAGAAAGTCCTGAATTGCTGGCTGACTCAGGGGAAATTATCCTGGAGAAATTGAAAGAGTTGTTGTCCCTAAGCCTATAGCTGAAGAGATTGGGCCCCGTACCTTAAAGGGATAGGCAGAAATATCTTGGACTTAGTGTTTGTCTTTAGAAATTCATTTGGAATCACACCAACCTGGAATACCTGACAAGTCAGAGGAAGCCAGTTTCTCTCAGGGGCAGCATAGACCTGCGGGGAAGTCACACGCATGAGACACCCCAGTGTAACATGTCATAACCTGTCTCACACTTCTTACCTGATGATAAAACCTCACTTTTATCATCTTCACTTTTATCACTTTCTTTTTTAGAAAGAAAGGGATTCTTTCTCCTTTCTCATAACCAATTCTGTTCAAATTTTGTAGAACAAAAGATCACATGAGACTGAGAACATGGTTGTATAAGTATAGAATGCCTTTTTTTTTTTTTTTTGTACTAGAGATTGAACTGGGCCTTGTGCATGCTAAGCAAGTGTTCTACCACTGAGCGACTGAGCTACATCATCAACCCCTGTCTGCTACAGAAATGGCAACTTATTATCCTCCTTCCTCAGTCTCCCAAACTGCTGGGAATACAGGTGTGTGCCACTGTGGACAGCTACTCTTTTACTCCTCTTTTTCATTTCCTCATCCATTTCTGTCAGTCAAAAATCCAATGCTTCCTATTTCTGATAAGAATCTTCACTTTCTTACTTCACTTTTTTTTCTCACTGCTGTAAGCATTAGCTACTTTTCATAAAGAAACAAAGAAAATTGTAATGCATCACAAGACTTACTGTGTTTTCCACAAGCATGGAACTTCAAAGTCTGAAATGTGGATATTTGGTTGCTGGCTGGCTCAGGGCCTCCCTCCCACTCATTAGCCTTGAAGCAATCTCTTCATCAAAATTACGACATATCACGTAGCTTTGGAATTGAGAAAGCAAAGTTAAAATCATGACATCTAAGTGTTGCCTGGCCTGGTCTGCCTTGCATTCTGGATTTCGAGCCAGGCCCTTCATGAACTAATCATGTCCCCCACATGCCATCTTCCTTATCTGCAGTTACAGTTGACTTGTGGCAATCACCAAGTTAACATTTAATGTCTGGGCCCCATCTTCCTTATCTGCAGATCCCTTGACCTACCAGAAGATTGCTGTTTCACAAGGCTGTGGATTCCACTGTTGGTCAACTCACAAAGTCGAAAGATTCTTCTGTAATTTATGCCCATATCTGACTCTTTTATCATCTTCTCACTTTCCCTAATTGTGCCCTCTGGAAAAACACAGATAAGCCTTGGCCTCTTCACACGCTTGAAAACAGCTGTTGTGTGCTCTAAATCTCTTTGGGTGGCACATTTAAGTTCCCTCAGCTTCTCAACAGATTACCCCCCAAAACATACCATGGTTCCTGCCAAATATATGTTCAGAAAACTTAAGTTAGATAATGGATAAATGGATGATGAATGGAGGGGACACATATATTAACCTTCCCACCCTTTCAAGTTAGTCAGTGATTCTGCTTAGATGAGGAATCCAGACCTGGGTGGCCTGCAACAATTCAGTACAGTTGACTTATGACAATCACCAAGTTAACATTTGTACCTTCAATTATTTGTTACTCTAAAGTCCTATTAATGCAGTAATTTATGGTTATGGAAACATTCTGAATTGATGCCACCAGGTTAGTGTGCCAGCCAAGTCATTTAAATCATGTAGCAATTGAGTGAACATAGCTGACTCTCCAACATACAAATCTCAATTTGACTTCTGTTGTGCAGGTATTTTATAGTGAAAATAATACTGTATATTGGTACCAGAAATTCTGGGAATTTGCAATGATCTGGAGTGGTATTCTTTCAAACTATAAAAGTGAAAAGTTGAGAAAACTTTTTATATGCATTTATGAATATTTCAAAGTGAACCCACCATTATGTATAACTATAATACACTAAAAAGTAAAAGAAAAAAAGATAAAAAAAAAAACCACAATGGCTTAAAACAAAACAAACAAAAAGTGAAAGATTGTCCAAATAGACTAACAAAGAACCCAAGGGGAGAATGATTTTCCATGGTCTGGTCCCTGCATAACTACAGGACCTGAGCGTCCATCAGCCTTCTGAGTTAGTTCACACCACATCTAATGGAGATAGAACCAAATTTCAGCATGTTCTCCCTTTTCCCTTATTTTGATCATTTACATTTTTAAAAAGGGAAGACTAAACTGTCCAAGATAAAGAGATTGGCTGGTTACTCTTCTAAGCCTCAGAGAGAGATGGGACACAAGTGAATTCTGATCCTCAGTCTTTTCGTCAAGAAATTCCATCTTATTAAGTCAGTCATTGCAGTTCAGGCTCTTGAGCCTGACTCACACAAAACTCACTCCTAGAAGACTGAAGTAGAATCAAAAATTCCTATGTAAAATTTCCAATGGGATATATAGTCTTACAATGACTATCCTTATGTCCAATATGAAGGGGATCTCTTGTAAAAATCTAGAGAATTAAAATAATTAAAGTTTATTACATTGAGCACAGAATCTAAACAAAGTGAACTGAATGTTCTTGAGTCATATAAATTATGCCTAGTATCAAAGTACTCATGACTGTTAAATACTGCTTTTCTCCCTTGGTCTGGGTAAACACTGACAAATTCTTACTATCTGATTTCCCTTTATCTAGACTCTAAGTAGAACATTCACCTCCTATTCTTTCTCTAGACAGAAAAAAAAAAAATCCAATGGCTTAGGTCATTACTCTCTTAAACTGTAACCCATGCTTGAAGGTATTCTCCTAGCTATCATGATTATAGTAGAAAGCATTCCAGTTTTATACCAGCAACACATTTAGAATATCTTTCTTAAAATGAGTGAAATTTCATCTGTTTTAGTTTTCTAATTATTTCATTTTTAGAACAAAACACATGGTTAAAGATTTTTTTTTTCCCAATCCCTGATTCCAATCTTTTCCACCATTATCAGTCTATTCTGTATCCATCCAAAGGAAATCCTTACATATTCTTTTCTTTTGTGTCACATAATAGTAGTAACTCTATGCAATGCTTTGTTTCTGATTTACAAAATTATGTTGCTCTCTTTAACCGCTGCATAGAATTCCATTGTATGGATGTACCATTTATTTAAATAGTCCCACTAAGAATTCATATTTAGGTTATTTCCAGTCTTTTGTCATTACAAGCCTGCTGTAATAAATAGCATTGTTAAACATTTCCCTCCCTGCACACTCACTACAGAGCAAGTTCATCAGTTATCTATTGCTGTGTAACAAATTACCACAATACTTAACAGCTTCAAAAGTGAATTTGCTCATAGTTTCCGTGGGTTAAGAATTCAAAAAGAACTTACCTGGGTGATTCTGCTTCCCGGTCTCCCACAAGGTGGGCCAGTGCTGCAGTTACCTGAAGACTTAACCCAGGTGAGAGAACCCATTTCCAAATGTCTCACCTGTTTGACCATTAGCAGAAAGTCTCAGGTCCTTGCCATGTGGATTTCTCCACAGAGCTTCTGAGTGTCCACATGAAAGAGCAACTGGCCTTCTCCAGAGGAAGTGATCCCAAAGAGAGCAAGTAGGAAATATCCATGCCTGTGGAAACCTAGTCTCAGAAGTCACAAACCAGCACATCTGATCCTCTATTCATGAGAAGCAAGTCACTAAGTCCAGGTTACCCTCAGGAGGAGGAAAATTAAGCTCTACCTCTTGAAGGAGAGGAGGATCAGAGACATGGAAGATATATTTTAAAAAACCACCAGAGTGAAGCATCAACTTTTTTTTCTATCTTTGCCCATCTGATAAGTAGGATGTGATAGGTGATAGGTAGGAATGATATCTATTGAGATTTTATTTATTTATTTAGCAGTTCGGGAATTAAACCCACAACCTTGCTCATTCAAGGCAAGTGCTCTACCACCAAGTAATACCCCCAAACTTCTATTGTGATTTTAATGTGCACTTTCTTTTTTGTAAGACTTAGTATTTCTATCAGCTTTATTGAGGTATAATTGATATACAGAGAACTGCATGTTTTTCATGTTACAATCTGATGAGTTAGGACATTTGCAAACACCACAGTCAAGGTAACAGACACAATCAGTATCTCCCAAGATGGACAAAACTTTAGCTAGATGAAGAAAAGAGTCAACTTCATAAAATCAGAAATGAAAGAGGAGACATTACAACTAATCACACAGAAATAAACAATCGTAGGAGAGTTTTATAAAAAAAGAAAATACTTCAACATATTGGATAACCTGAAAGAAATGGGTGAATTCCTACATATATGTAATCTACTAAGACTGAATCATGAAGAAATAGAAAATCTGAACAGACCAAAGATAAGTAAGGAGATTGAATCAATAATCAAAAATTTCCCCACAAAGAAAAAATGGGGACCAGATGGCTTCACTAGTGAATTCTGAGTTGTTGCTATTTTCTTTTGTTTTGTTTCAAGACCCAATCATATTTCCCTTCTGTAAGCTTGCTCTCCTTAACCTTTGTTGATTTTCTGCTGGGGTGTTAAATGTTTGTCTATGGATATGCACTCCAAGTTGCTTCTTCCTGTTCATTGATTTCTTTTGTAGTGGGATTTTTTTTCTCATGCCAACTTTTTTATAAAATTAAATTTTCAAACATTTCTATTATTTGGATCATCAGTTCTCTGAGATTATTTTTTTAATCTGCCATGGGTTCTTTTGTATTTTTAGAATTTCTTTCACATTCAAATCTTTGATTCATCAAAGATTATTTCAGCAGGAGATGTGAGGTAAAGAACCAAACTTTTTTCCCCCTAGTAGCTAACCACCTAGTTGCACTGATATTATTTATTCAATAATTGTTATTTTCTTCTTTTATCATCTAGGATCCTGTTGAGAAATCTGAAAGCACTCTAGATATTTTAAGCGGAGAGTAATTTAATACAATTAGTGACAAAGACATTGAAAGGACTAAAGCAGTCAAGGAGGAAGGGATGTTAGCCGTCACAAAACTGCCAAAGCCCTGGAGCTGGCCACCAGCAGTTTGGGCTCCCTTTTGAGCTTCTGGTAGCATGAGACACTGATGTTTCCAGAACCTCACTGAAGACACTGATCAAGAACCCAGGGACTTTCTCTTTAAAGTCGCTGCTGAAACCATTACCATTCTTGCTAATGCTGGTGGAGTGCAAGTCGCCTGCCCCTAACATCACTGCTACCTCCAGAAGAGGCCCAGAAGCAGAAACATGGGGTAGGGGGGCTCTTACCTCTTGCGCTCGCCTCCGCTCAGAGAGTGGCTCTCAGCTGTAGAACCTGGTTGGAGGCAGCTGCTGATGAAACCTGGCAATGTGGTACACTGGCTTCCTCTCAGCACCTTTGTAACAGCAAGGAGGGTGGGAATCCGCCTAAGCGCCAGGAAATCATCAGTCCACCCGCTGATTCGAAAAGCCATGTTTATCATACAGTAAATTCCTCCATGCTCGAGGGTCTATTTCTAGACTCTCTAATCTTTTTTTTTTATATTAGTCTATTTATCTATTTAGGTCCAGTATCATATTATTTTGAATATTTTATTTTCCTTTCTAATAGAGACAGTCCCCTTATTATTTTTTTGTTTTCATAATTTTCCTAGCTTTCCTGGATTCTTTATTTTTCTATATAAATTTTAGGATTAGTTTATCTAGTTCTAAAAAAAATCCAGTTTGCATTTTATTGAGAGAATATCCATTTGGTTTACCTTAGGGAGAATTAAGGTCTGCGTGATGATATAATTTCCTATCTATTAATTTAGTACACAGTTAGTTTGTACAAGTCTCTTCTGATTCTCACTAGTATTTAGTTTTTTCCCTATAGATCTCACATATATATTCTTGCTAAGTTTATTCATAAGTGTTTTATGTATTTTGTATTTACTCTTGGGGTCTCTTCCTATTGATTGTATTTTGCATATATGAAAGCTACTGGTTTTCATATATGATTTTTTGTTCAGTTATCTTAATAAATTGCCTGACTGTACCAATATCTAATAATAATTATATTTTTATGTCCCTTATTCCAACTTTTAAACAACTCATATTTTTCTCCTTCCTGTGCTGAAAAACACCAACGGACCCTGATAAATTACACTGGTAATGGTGAGTCCTTTTCTAGCTCTTGATTTTAATAACATTTCTTACACTCTAAAACCTGTTAGGCATAATGTTAGGTTTTGCATAACAGGATAATATCTGTTGATTCCCATTTTATGAAAACTTTTTTTAACATCAAGAATAGGTGCTGAATTTTCTCCAAAAAATTCATGGAAATGATTATATGATTTTCCTACTTGAATCTATTAATGTGGAATATATTAATAAATACACAAATATTGAAACAGCCTCACATTCATGGAATGAATTTCTTCAGTCATGTAATATTAATCTTTTAATATGCTGTCTGTTTGCACATATTTTATTTAGGGTTGTTGCAATGATGGTCACGAGTGAGATTAGTCGGTAGGATTGTGTGTATGTGGGGGTACATGAGTGTGCTCTTTGTCCCTTTCATTTTAAGCTGATTTTACTTCCTTCACTCTCAGTGACCTTGCTACCAGTTTCCTCAGGGTTCCTTACAGTGGCCTCTTCTAGACTGATTATTATGAAATTGATCTTTTAAACCTAAATACTGAGCTCAATGTTTATTCCTGACATTTCATCTCATGGTTTTATTTTACTGCAGCAATCTACCAACTTCCTTTTGATATCTGACTTCTCTCAATAGATTCTATCCTGTGACTTGAAGAAACAGTTGGTAGATGGGTCAAAATCCAGCAACAGGCTGGCCCATTGACTCTCCTATACCTTGTGAGGAAATACAGAAGGAATTGGAATCAGACGATGCTCCATCCCCTGGAAGGACCTGCGAGATGCCTTCTAAAGGCAGGCCAGGCTCTGTAGTACTAAGGGTGGATTAATCATGACCTCATCACTTCCCAAACAGCTCCAGATCTATTGCCACTGGGGATGTATCTCTGAATTATTACTTTTTTAGTGGTTCCTCTGAACAGCATCACCTTGGGTTTCGGCTCCTCCCTGTGAACTCCGGGGGAACACATACATTCAACCCATACCAGCTATGTTACTTCCATCATTTAACGCTCTCTTTACAGCTAGAAATACTCCTTGATCTCAAGTCTTCTCAGATTCATACAGCCACTCCAGTTTTCTGTTCATTGTCATTTGTATAATGTATCTTTTCCTAGCCTTTTTTTTTTTAATTGTAAACAAATGGAATACATGTTGTTTCCCTATTTGGCCATGGAGTAAAGGCATACCATTTGTGTAATCATAAATTTACATAGGGTAATGTTGTTTGCTTCATTCTATTATTTTTTCCCCTTTCCCCCACACCTCCCATCCCTGTTTTCCCTCTATACAGTCCTTCCTTCCTCCATTCTTACCACCCTCCTTATCCCTAACCCTAACGCTAACCCCTCTCACCCACCATTATATGTCCTCATCCACTTATCAGCGAGATCATTCGTCCTTTAGTTTTTTGAGATTGGCTTATCTCACTTAGCATGATATTCTCCAATTTCATCCATTTGCCTGCAAATGCCATAATTTTATCATTCTTCATAGTGGAGTAATATTCCATTGTATATATATGCCACAGTTTCTTTATCCATTCATCAACTGAAGGGCATCTAGGTTGATTCCACAATCTGGCTATGGTGAATTGAGCAGCAATGAACATTGATGTGGCTGTATCTCTGTAGTATGCTGATTTTAAGTCCTTTGGGTATAGGCCAAGGAGTGGGATAGCTGGGTCAAATGGTGGTTCCATCCAAGCTTTCTGAGGAATCTCCATACTGTTTTCCAGAGTAGCTGCACTAATTTGTAACCCCACCAGCAATGTATGAGTGTACCTTTTTCCCCACATCCTCGCCAACACCTATTGTTGCTTGTGTTCTTGATAATCGCCATTCTAATTGGGGTGAGATGGAATCTTAGGGTAGTGTTGATTTGCATTTCTCTTATTACTAGAGATGTTGAACATTTTTTCATATATCTTTGTTGATTGCTTGTACATCTTCTTCTGTGAAGTGTCTGTTCATTTCCTTAGTCCATTTGTTGATTGGATTATTTGTATTCTTGGTGTAGAGTTTTTTGAGTTCTTTATAGATTCTGGAAATAAGTGCTCTATCTGAAGTATGATTGGCAAAGATATTCTCCCACTTTGTAGGCTCTCTCTTCACATTACTGATAGTTTCCTTTGCTGAGAGAAAGCTTTTTAGTTTGAATCTATCCCAGTTGTTGATTCTTGCTTTTATTTCTTGGGCTATGGGAGTCCTGTTAAGGAAGTCTGATCCTAAGCCAACAAATTGAAGATTTGGACCTACTTTTTCTTCTATAAGATGCAGGGTCTCTGGTCTAATTCTGAGGTCCTTGATCCATTTTGAGTTGAGTTTTGTGCAGGGTGAGAGATAGGGGTTTAATTTCATTCTGTTGCACATGGTTTTCCAGTTTTCCCAGCACCATTTGTTGAAGAGGCTATCTTTTCTCCATTGCATATTTTTGGCCCCTTTGTCTAGTATGAGAAAATTGTATTTATTTTGGTTTGTGTTCATGTCCTCTATTCTGTACCATTGATCTACCTGTCTATTTTGGTACCAATAACATGCCGTTTTTGTTACTATTGCTTTGTAATAGAGTTGAAGATCTGGTATTGCAATACCCCCTGCTTTGCTCTTTCAACTGAGGATTGCTTTAGCTATTCTGGGTTTTTTATTCTTCCAGATGAATTTCATGATTGCTTGCTCTATTTCTGTAAGGTACATCATTGGGATTTTAATTGGAATTGCATTGAATCTGTATAGCACTTTAGGTAGTATGGCCATTTTGACAATATTAATTCTGCCTATCCAAGAACATAGGAGATCTTTCCATCTTCTAAGGTTTTCTTTAATTTCTTTCTTTAGTGTTCTGTAGTTCTCATTGTAGAGGTCTTTCACCTTTTTGTGAGATCGATTCCCAAGTATTTTATTTTTTTCGATGCTATTGTGAATGGGGTAGTTTTCCTAATTTCTCTTTCTGAAGATTCATCACTTATGTATAAAAATGCATTGGATTTATGAGCATTGATCTTGTAACCTGCTACTTTACTGAATTCACTTATGAGTTCTAAAAGTTCTCTGGTGCAATTTCCGGGTTCCTCTAAATATATAATCATGTCATCAGCGAACAGGGATAGTTTGAGTTCTTCTTTTCCAATTTGTATCCCTTTAATTTCTTTGGTTTGTCTAATTGCTCTGGCTAGAGTCTCAAGGACGATGTTGAATAGAAGTGGTGAAAGAGGGCATCCCTGCCTTGTTCCATTTTTTAGGGGGAATGCTTTCAGTTTTTCACCATTTAGAATGATATTGGCCATGGGCTTAGTGTAGACGGCCTTTACAATGTTAAGCAATGTTCCCACTACCCCAATTTTTTCTAGTGTTTTGAGCATGAAGGGATGCTGTATTTTATCGAATGCTTTTTCTGCATCTATTGAAATAATCATGTGATTCTTAACTTTAAGTCTGTTGATATGGTGAATGACATTTATTGATTTCCGAATGTTGAACCAACCTTGCATCCCTGGGATAAAACCCATTTGATCGTGGTGCACTATCTTTTTAATATATTTTTGTATGCGATTTGCTAAAATTTTGTTGAGAATTTTTGCGTCGATGTTCATTAAGGATATTGGTCTGAAATTTTCTTTCCTCGATGTGTCTCTGTCTGGTTTAGGTATCAGGGTAATATTGGCTTCATAGAATGAGTTTGGGAGGGTTCCCTCCACTTCTATTTCATGGAATACTTTGAGAAGTATTGGAATGAGCTCTTCTTTAAAAGTTTTGTAGAACTCGGCTGAGAACCCATCTGGTCCTGGACTTTTCTTTGTTGGTAGGCTTTTGATGACCTCTTCTATTTCATTGCTTGAAATTGATTTATTTAAGTTGTGTATGTCCTCCTCGTACAGTTTAGGTAATTCATATGTCTCTAGAAACTTGTTGATGTCTTCGAGGTTTTCTGTTTTGTTGGAGTGTAGATTTTCAAAATAGCTTCTAATTATGTTTTGTATTTCAATCGTGTCTGTTGTGATATTTCCATGTTCATTCCGAATTTTAGTGATTTGGGTTTTCTCTCGTCTTCTCTTTGTTAGTGTGGCTAAGGGTTTATCAATATTGTTTATTTTTTCAAAGAACCAACTATTTATTTTGTTAATTTTTCTGATTGTTTCTTTTGTTTCAATTTCATTGATTTCGGCTCTGATTTTAACTACTTCCTGTCTTCTACTACTTTTGGTGTTGGTCTGCTCTTCTTTTTCTAAGGCTTTGAGCTGTAGTGTTAAGTCATTTATTTGTTGATTTCTACTTCTTTTGTTGAATGTGTCCCATGAAATAAATCTTCCTCTAAGTACTGCTTTCATAGTGTCCCAGAGATTTTGATATAATTTGTCTTTGTTCTTGTTTACTTCTAAGAATTTTTTTATTTCCCTCCTGATGTCTTCTGTTATCCATTCATCATATAATAGTGTATTATTTAGTCTCCAGGTATTGGAGAAGTTTCTGTTTTTTATTGTCATTTATTTCTAATTTCAATCCATTATGATCTGATAGAGTACAAGGTAGTATCTCTATCCTCTTGTATTTGCTAACAGTAGCTTTGTGGCATAAAATAAGGTCTATTTTAGAGAAGGATCCATGTGCTGCTGAGAAGAAAGTGTATTCGTTCTTTGTTGGATGGTATATTCTATATATGTCAGTTAAGTCTAAATTGTTGATTGTGTTATTGAGATCTATGGTTTCTTTATTCAATTTGTGTTTGGAAGATCTATCCAGTGGTGAGAGAAGTGTGTTAAAATCGCCTAGTATTATTGTGTTGTGGTCTATTTGATTTCTGGAATTGAGAAGGATTTGTTTGATGTACATGGATGAGCCAATGTTTGGGGCATAGATATTTATAATTGTTATGTCTTGCTGATTTATGCTTCCCTTAAGCAGTATGTAATGTCCTTCTTTATCCCTTCTGACTAGTTTTGGCTTGAAGTCCACATTATCTGAAATGAGGATGGATACTCCAGCTTTTTTGCTGTGTCCATGTGCATGGTATGTTTTTTTCCCATCCTTTCACCTTTCCCATCCTTTCACCTTTAAGAGATACCTTTAAAGAGATACTAAAGGTATCTCTTTCTATGAGATGAGTCTCTTGCAGGCAGCATATTGTTGGATTTTTCTTTTTAATCCAATCTGCCAGTCTATGTCTTTTGATTGATGAGTTCAGGCCATTAACATTCAGGGTTATTATTGTGATATGATTTATATTCCCAGTCATTTGACTCATTTTTGTTTTTTGACATGATTTGGTTTCCCCTTTATTTGGCTATTCCTTTAGGCTAGTTCCTCCCGTTGCTGATTTGCATCGTTTGTTTCATCTCTTTCTCATGGAATATTTTGCTGAGAATGTTCTGCAATGCTGGCTTTCTTTTTGTAAATTCCTCTAGCTTTTGTTTATCATGGAAGGATCTTATTTCATCGTCAAATCTGAAAGTAAGTTTTGCTGGGTATAAGATTCTTGGTTGTCATCTATTTTCTTTCAGGGCTTGGTAAATGTTGTTCCCAGGCCCTTCCAGCTTTTAGGGTCTGGATTGAAAAATCTGCTGATATTCTTATTGGTTTTCCCCCTGAATGTAATTTGATTCTTTTCTCTCGCGGCCTTTAAAATTCTGTCTTTATTTTGTATGTTAGGTATTTTCATTATAATGTGCCTTGGTGTGGGTCTGTTGTAATTTTGTATATTTGGAGTCCTATAAGCCTCTTGAACTTGGTTTTCCATTTCATTCTTCAGATTTGGGAACTTTTCTGATATTATTTCATTGAATAGATTGTTCATTCCTTTGGTTTGTTTCTCTAGGCCTTCCTCAATCCCAATAATTCTTAAATTTGGCCTTTTCATGATATCCCATAATTCTTGTAGATTCTGTTCATGATTTCTTACCATCTTCTCTGTTTGGTGAACTTTGTTTTCAAGATTATTTTGTCTTCAATATCTGAGGTTCTGTCTTCCAGGTGTTCTCTCCTATGGGTTATGCTTTCTATGGAGTTCTTCATTTGGTTTATTGTTTCCTTCATTTCAAGGATTTCTGTCTGTTTGTTTTTTTTTCAATATCTCTAACTCTTTATTGAAATGATCTCTTGCTTCCCATATTTGCTCTTTTAACTGTTGATTGGTGTGATCATTTAATGCCTGCATTTGCTCTTTCATCTCCTGGTTTGCTTCCCTGATTGTTTTAATTATGTACATTCTGAACTCCCTTTCTGACATTTCTTCTGCTGTGCTGTCATTGGGTTTTATTGATATAGTTTCTAGGTTTGTTTGGGACATTTTCTTCCCTTGTTTCTCATATTGGTCAGATGTCAGTGGGACTCTGAGATATTGCAGATTTCCTCTATTGGCTTATAGTGTCCCTGTAGATTTCCAGTGTATCACCTCCCAGCCTTCAGTAGCCTGAAGTCTTGGAGGAAGTTGATAATGCAGTGCTTCCGAAGAAAGCTGCCTCTATCCCGCTACTGGTTCCAGGGCTTGGAGCTGGTTCTGTGCAGAAAGGCTCTCACTGGGTGGCCTGCTCCAAGAAGCTGGCCATGTGGGAGGAGCCCACCGCCAGAGTGAGCAGGGCTACCTGGAGAAGACTCTAGCTGCCCTGCCCTGCTCTGATAAGCCGCCCCTATCCTGGCCTGCCTCCCAGGCTGAGCTTCACCCGGTGGGGGAGACTCACCCCGTTGCTCTATTTTAGTCCAAGTCTTTCAATGCCTCCCCTTCTTGAATCCTGGGTTCTGGAGCGACTGGAGATGTAGTCACCCTCTATTCCGCCATCATGGATCACCTTCCTAGCTTTTTAATTTATCTCTGTCTTTATATTTAAAGTGAGTTTCTTGGTGTGTTTAGATAATTCGCATTTTAATTATTGACATGGTTGAATTTAGGTCTGTTACATTATTATTTGTTTTCTGTCTACCCCACATCAGTTTTTTTTCTTCTGTTCCTCTATTTGAATATTTTTAGTGTTTCACTTTAAGAGATCTGCTGCCACTGGGGATAGCTCTCTGAATTATTACTTTTTTAGTGGTTCCTCGAGGGATTACAGTATAATTAGCTAAATAACTGTCTTACCTATCACATTTTGAATTAATGTTTTACCACTTTGAGTAAGATGTAGATGTCTTACAACTATACAGGTTCTTTTACCCTCCACACTGACCTTTCTATTATGGTTATTTTATGTATTACATATATATGGATTATATTTGCACACACAGAACATCCCATTAAATAATACTACACTCTTTCCTTTCAGTTGACTTTTAGTGAACTGAAGGAACTATTTTTTTCTTGTTTTTCACAGAAATAACACAGATACTATTATTGACAGAGACATTATTGGATAATTTCTTCACAATTAGTTCCATGTTTATTGACTATTCTGTCATTTCCTACTTGCTATTGAGTCAATTGAGTGAATTTTTTATTTCAGATAAAGCATTTTTTAGTTTTAAAATTTCCATTCTGCTCTTTTTTCTTTTCCTTTCTATTTCTGTTGAGGATGTCTATCCTTCCATTTATTTCAAGTTCATTTACTCTCCCCTTGTTAGAACATACTCAGACTTTAGTCTTTGATCATTCAAAGCTCTAGTTTATGTGGGTTGGCACTTACTGATTGTTTCTCTCTTTTTGCCTCTCTTCTCCACCCCCTCCCTCCTCCTCTTTCTCCACCTCCTCACCTCCTCCCCTCTCTCTTCCGCTTCCTCTTCCTCTTCCCCTCCTCCTCCTCTTCTTCCTCTCTCTCTCCCATCAGTCACATCTCTTGGTCTTTGTATATTTCATAACTTCAGACTGTGTCCTAGCCATGTGATGTTAGGTTGTATAGACTTCCAATCCAGTTAAAACCCTTCACAGAATGCTGATCAATTTGGTTAGGCTAGGACTGCAAATGTTGTCTCACTTTCTCAAAGTAACTTTAGTTTTAGTTCAGTTTTCAAAGTCTGTTTTGCTACTGTAGGTCAGTTCTGCACATACACGACTTGAAGACTGATCAGAGTCTTGAGCAGTGGTCTAAACCTTAGTTCAACTCTCAATGCCTTTTCTGGGCTTCCTTGGGTCTGTTGCATGTGTATCCAGCTCCAGAATTAGCCCAGAACTTCTGTGAATTCATGCATAGCTCTCTCCTCTCAGGAATCCCTTCCACATCCTCTAATACTCATGAAAGTCCCTTCTCCCAATTCTTCTTGACAGAAAGATAACATTGCTTTGTATTTTAACTGCATACAGAAAGCTGCCTCATGGCTTTGTGATGGAAACTGACCCTCAACACAAAGCCAGGAGAGAATAGAAAAAAAATTAAGAAGCTCATTCCTGCATGTGCCATTTTCACGAGTTTTGACTGACTCTTCCATAACCTACCTGCTTCTATTTACTTTCCATGGTCCTCAGGTAGCACTTTTTTAAAAATTAATATGAGAGATAAGATGTAGTGGTCTTAACTCCATCTCGGTTATTTTGATTTTTTTTAAAGCAGAACATTTACTTTGAGATTATCGTAGATTCACATGTAGTTGTAAGAATACATAGATATCCTGCTTGCCTTTTAACTCAGTTTTCTACAATGCTAATATTTCTGTAATTATATGTAGCACATAAGATTCAGTGTGATATTAGGATATTGACAATGATACGGTTAGGATTCCTTTATAAACATACCTACTCTCTCCCCCGCCCCACAACTTCTCCTTAAGTCCTACAACCACTAATGTGTTCATCATGTCTAGATTTTTTTAATTTTTTAATTTTTTTGATTCATTGTACACAAGTGGGGTACAATTTTTCATTTCTCTGGTTGTCACGATGTAGAGTCACACCATTTGTGTAATCATACATGTACATAGGGTAATGATGTCTGTCTCATTCCATTATCTTTCCTTCCCTCTGATCCTCCCCACCCCTCATTTCCCTCTATACAATCCAATGTTCCTCCATTCTTCCCTTAACCCCTACCCACCTTATGTACCATCATCCACTTATCAGAGAAAACATTTGGTCTTTGGTTTTGGGGGATTGGCTTATTTCACTTAGCATGATATTCTCCAGCTCCATCCATTTACCTGCACATGCCAGAATTTCATTCTTCTTTAAAGTTGAGTACTATTCCATTGTACATATATACCTCTTTTTCTTTATTCATTCATCTATTGAAGGGCATCTAGATTGATTCCACAATCTAGCTATTGTGAATTGAGCTTCTCTAAACATTGATGTGGCTGTGTCATTAGAAGGCTGATTTTAAGCCTTTGGGTATAGGCCAAGGAGTGAGATAGCTAGGTCAAATGATGGTTCTATTCCAAGTTTTCTAAAGAATCTCTTTAGTGCTTTCCAGAGTGGTTGTACAAATTTACAATTCCATCAGCAATGTATGAGTGTGCCTTTTCCCCCACATCCTCGTCAACACCTATTATTGCTTGTTTTCTTGAAAACAGCCATTCTAATGGAAGTATGATGAAATCTTAGGGTAGTTTTAATTTGCATTTCTCTAATTACTAGATATGATGAGCATATTTTTTCATATATTTCATATATTCGCCTGTATATCTTCTTCTGTAAAGTGTCTGCACTTTTCCTTAGTCCATTTATTAATTGGGTTCTTTGTATTTTTGGTGTAAATTTTTTTGAGTTCTTTATAAATTCTGGAGATTAGTGCTCTATCTGAAGTGCATGTGGTAGACTCTCTCTTTAATTGTTGACTGTTTCCTTTGCTGAGAAAAAGCTTTTTAGTTTGGATCCATCCCATTTATTGATTCTTGCTTTTATTTCTTGTGCTTTAGGAGTCTTGTTAAGGAAGTCTGGTCCTAAGTTGACATGATGAAGATTTGGGCCTACTTTTTCCTGTATTTGGTGCAGAGTCTCGTCTAATTCCTAGGTTCTTGATCATTTTGAGTTGAGTTTTGTGCAGGGTGAGAGATAGGGGTTTAATTTCATTTTACTGCATATGAATTTCCAGTTTCCCCAGCACCATTTGTTGAACAGGTTTCTCCATTTGTATGTTTTTGGCACCTTTGTCTAGTGTGAGATAACTGTATTTATGTGGGTTTGACTCTGTGTCCTCTATTATGTACATTGGTCTACCTATTTTAGTGCCAATACCATGCCATTTTTGTTACTATTGCTCTGTGGTATAGTTTAAGGTCTGGTATTGTGACACCTACTTCACTCTTCCTGCTCAGGATAACTTTGACTATTCTGGGTCTTTTATTCTTCCAAATGAATTTCATGATTGCTTTCTCTATTTCTATGAGGTATATGTCATTGGTATTTTAATAGGAATTGCATTGAATCTGTATAGCATTTTTGGTAGTATGGCCATTTTGACAATATTAATTCTGCTATCCAAGAACATGGGAAATCTTTCCATCTTCTAAGGTTTTCTTTCTTTCTTTAGTGTTCTGTAGATTTCATCGTAAAGGTCTTTCACCTCTTTTGTGAGATTGATTCCCAAGTATTTTATTTTTTTTGAGGCTATTGTGAATGGGGTAGTTTTACTAATTTCTCTTTCAGTGGATTCATTGCTTATGTATAGCAATGCATTTGATTTGTGGGTATTGATTTTATACCCTGCTACTTTGCTGAATTCATTTATTAGTTCTAGAAGTTTTCTGGTAGAATTTTTCAGATATTCTAAATATAGAATCATGTCATCAGTAAATAGTGATAGTTTGAGTTCTTCTTTTCTTATTCATATTCCTTTAATTTCTTTCATCTCTCTGATTGCTCTGGCTACAGTTTCAAGGATGATATTGAATAGAAGTGGTGAAAGAGGGCATCCCTGTCCTGTTCCAGTTTTAGAGGGAATGCTTTCAATTATTGGTCTTGGGTTTAACACATATGGTTTTTATGATGTTGAGGTATATTCATACTTATCCCTAGCTTTTCTAGTGTTTTGACATGAAGAGGTGCTGTACTTTGTCAAATGCTTTTTCTGCATCTGTTGAGATGATCATATGATTCTTGTTTTTAATACATTTATTGATTTCCATATGTTGAACCAACTCTGCATCCCTGGGTTGAACCCCACTTGATTGTGGTACACTATCTTTTAAATATGTTTTTGTATGTGAGTTGCCAGAATTTTATTGAGAATTTTTGCATCTATGTTCATCAGGAATACTGGTCTGAAGTTTTCTTTCCTTGGTGTGTCTTTATCTGGTTCTGGTATCAGGGTGATATTAGCCTCATAGAATGAATTTGGAAGGGTTCCCTCCTTTTTTATTTCATGGAAAAATTTGAGGAGTATTGGTGTTAATTCTTCTTTGAAAGTCTTATAGAACTTGGTTGAGAACCCATCTGGTCCTGGGATTTTCTTAATTGGTAGGTTTTTAATAGTGTTTTCTAGTTCATTACTTGAAATTGTTCTGCTTCAATCGGGCATGACCTCCTGATTCAATTTAGGTAAATCATATGTCTCCAGAAACTTGTCAATGTCTTCAATATTTTCTATTTTATGGGAGTGTAAATTTCCCTAATAGTTTCTAATTATCTTCTGTATTTCAATTGTGTCCATTGTGATATTTCCTTTTATCACATATAATAGTAACTTGGGTTTTTTTCTTTTTCTCTTTGTTAGTGTGACTAGGTGTTTATCAATTTTATTGATTTTTTTCAAAGAACCAACTTTTTGTTTCATCAATTTTTTTGATTGTTTCTTGTGTTTCAATTTTATTTATTTCAGTTCTGGCTTTAATTATTTCCTGTCTTCTACTGTTTTGGTGTTGTTCTTTTTCTAAAACTTTGAGATGTAATGTTAGGTCATTTATTTGTTGACTTTTTATTCTTTTAATGAATAAGTTCAATGCAATGAATTTTCCTCTTAGTACTGCCTTCATAGTGTCCCAGAGATTTTGGTATGTTGCATCAGTATATTCTTACTTACCTCTAAGTATTTTTTCATTTCCTCCTTGATTTCTTCTACTATTCGTTCATCATTCAATAATGTATTATTTAGTATCCATGTCTTAGACTAGTTCTATTTTTTATTATATTGTTGATTTCTAATTTCAGCCCATTATGATCTGATAGAATGCAGTGTATTATCTCCATTTTTTTGTATTTGCTAAAAGTTGCTTTGTGGCATAAGATATGATCTATTTTAGAGAAGGATCCATGTGCTGCTGAGAAAAAATGTATTTGTTCATCAATGGATGAAATATTCTATATGTGTATGTTAAGTCTAAATTATTGATTGTATTATTTAGTTCTACAGTTTCTTTATTTAGTTTTTGTTTAGATGATTGGTCCAGTAATGGGAGAGGTGTGTTAAAGTCTTCCAGTATTATCATATTGTGATCTATTTGATTCTTGAAATTGAGATGGGTTTGTTTTTCATACATAGGTGTTCCATTGTTTGGGGCATAAATATTTACAATCATTATGTCTTGCTAATGTATGATTCCCTTCAGTAGAATGAAATGAATTTTTTTATCCCTTTTGATTAACTTTGGCTTGAAGTCCACCTTATCTGATATGAAAATGGAAACCTCTATTAGTTTATGCAGTCTATATGAGTGATATGTTTTTTCCCACCCTTTTACCTTCAGTCTATGAATGTCTTTGCCTATGAAGTGAGTCTTGTGGAGACAGCATATTTTTGGATCTTGTTTTTTAATCTAATCTTAAGTCTATGTCTTTTGATTGCTGAGTTTAGGTCATTAATATTCAAAGTTATTACTGAGATATGACTTGTATTCCCCATCATTTTGGTTTATTTCTGGTTTTTAATTTGATTTAATTTCTCCTTTGACTATTCCTTTAGTGTAGTTCTGCCCTTTGCTGGTTTTCACTTTTTTTTTTTCACTTCACCCTCATGGAATATTTTGTTGAGAATGTTCTGTAGTGCAGGTTTTCTAATTGTGCATTCCTTTAACTTTTGTTTATCATGGAAGGTTTTTATTTCGTCTTCAAATCTGAAACAATTTTGCTGGATATAAAATTCTTGGTTGACATCCATTTTCTTTCAGAGCTTGAAATATGTTGTTCCATGATCTCCTACCTTTGAGGGTCTGAGTTGAGAAATCAGTTGAAATCCAAATTGATTTTCCCCTATACATAATTTGCTTTATTTCTCTCATGGCCTTTAAGATTTTATCCTTATTCTGTATTTTAGTCATTTTCATTATAATGTGTCTTGGTGTGGGTCTGCTGTAGTTTTGTACATTTGAGGTCCTGTAAGCATCCTGTATTTTATTTTCCATTTCATTCCTTAGGTTTGGGATATTTTATGATATTGTGTCATTGAAAAGATTGTGTATTCATTTGGTTTGTACCTCTGCTCCTTCTTTTATCCTGATAACTCTTAAATTTGGTCTTTCATGTTATCCTGTAGTTCTTGGAAGTTCTGTTCATGGATTCTTACCATCTTCTTTGCATAGTCAACTTTATTTTCAATATTAAATGTTTTGTCTTCATTGCCTGAGGTTTTGTTCCAGATGGTCTACTCTGTTGGTGATGCTTTCCATTGAATTTGTAATTTGATTTATTGATTCCTTCATTTCAAGGATTTCTGCTTGTTTTTTTTCACAATCTCTCTTTATGAAGTAATCTTTCACTTCCTGTATTTTCTCTTTGATTTCACTCTTTATACCATCATTTACTTTGCAAATAAGATTAAATATATACATTCTAAACTCCTTCTTGGACATTTTTTCCATTGTGTTGTCAGTGGATTCTCTTATTGGGGCAACTTGGTTTGCTTGTGGCATTTTGTTTCCTTGTTTTTTTCATGTTGCTTGTGTGTTGTCCCATCTAGTTGTATGGATCTGAGGTAGTACAGATTCTACCCTGTAGACCTATATTGTCCCTGAAGATTTCCAGTATCCTGCCTTTAAGAGTGAGACCAATATTAACAGCACTCAGTGCAAACAATATACAGCCTCAAACCTAAAAGTTCCCAGCAAGGTGTCTACTGCCCTCTCACTATAAATAGCAATGAAGAATTCAAACACTGTCCACCATAAAAACAGAAAATTTGCCAAATGGATTTACAATCTCAAAGAGTGGACAAAGAATGAACAGAAAGAGTGCAGGACATGGTGTTCATGAAAGAGAAAGAGAGAAGCCAGAAGCAAAAATCCACAGGAAGAGTGGAAGAGGAACCAACAGAGATTGACTGTTAGGTGGAGAAAAGTTAGGAAGGGAATCTATGAAGACAGATAAGGGAGAGGAAGAATACATATAAAGAGAAAAAAATTAGAAATATAAAAATATACAGCAGAACTGCAAAACACCATGCATATATCACTGTCCTCAACAAACTGATGCACAAAAACCACCGTGCTCCAAATATTGTGGGGAGATGCCAAAGAAGATAAAAATAAAAAGAAATCTCAGTGGAAAATTGAACCACTGTTTCTGCCAGCATCCAAAAGCTTCTCAGACCTGTCTCTGACTTCTCACAAGACCTGCCTGGCCCAGACAGGCCCTAGCAGACCCAGTCACTATCTCACCAATCTGGACCTCAGATTTCCTGGGTTCAGCCATGTTGCAGTCCCAAGATGTCAATGTCACTGGAATTTGGGGAGAGACCACCAGGGATGAGCAATACTAAGATACAGTAAATAGATGGCAGCAACCCACACTCCCAGGAGGAAGACCCCAGTTGCAGTCAAACTCGTAGGCACTCTGACACTGAATCTCCAGGTCCTGGTCAGTGTCCCCGGACAGGTGCGGCTGTATCCCCAGATGGCAGTGATAGCAAACTCACCAGCATCCTAAACAAACCCCAGACTCTGGCTGGCATCTCAAAATGGGCGTGGCCACGTGCAACCCAACCTGGAGTCTCCCTTGCAGCCGACCTCTGGGCAGTGCTGAAAGTGGTGGAGGAGTCAGAGGCAGCAGGCAGGAGGTCAGCAGCAGTTGCAGACGTCAGTGGCTTTGACAGCAGGTCGGGGGCTGCAAGAGCAGGGGCTGCAGAGGTGGCTGTGGCTGCAGCTGCAGTAGCACCCAGAGAGAAGATTTCCAGGTGACCTCCAGGGAGCAGCAGCAGCAGTGTAGATGGCAGCCAGGCATCCAAGGCAGCATGGAGGGCAGCAGACCTCCAGGCGACAGTGACTGCAACAGTGTCTACAGCAGCAGCAGCACCCAGAGAAATGACTTCTGAGCACCTGTAGCAGCAGTGCCAGGGGCAGCTGCTCCCTGCCCCCGAGAGAAGGCCTCTGGGTAGTGGCATTGTCTGCAGTGGTGGTGGCAGCGACATCCGCCCTGGTTAGTTTCTTTTCAGAAATTTTCTATTGAAATAGTCTTTAACCTCCTGTATTTGCTCTCTTAATTCATTCCTTAGATATTACAGCTCATTAATCATTTTAATTTTTGTAGTCTTTCTCTGAAATTTCAGCCTCTTCCATATCTGTGGGTTCCTTTGTCAAAGGATTCTAAGTTTGGTGGCGGGGGGCGGGGTTGCGGTGGGGCTTGTTTGCTGTTTTCCTCATACATTCAAAGGTGCATCTGCTGTGATGGA
This sequence comes from Sciurus vulgaris, assembly GCF_902686455.1. Classification (NCBI taxonomy): domain Eukaryota; kingdom Metazoa; phylum Chordata; class Mammalia; order Rodentia; family Sciuridae; genus Sciurus; species Sciurus vulgaris. The sequence continues at coordinate 117,287,535 of NC_136466.1, forward strand.
GTCTGCTTTGTCTTCTGTGAGAGGTCCTTTGGTGAGTAGTTATCTCTTTTGTAACAAGTCATATATTGTTAATATATAGCTTCAATGCATAGGCGTTGAATGATCCAAGTATTAATTTTAACCTCCAATGCCTCTCGGTTTGCTGCTGCAGAACTGCTGACTTAATTCACTCTTGGAGAGCCGCTGCAACACTGGAATCCTCTGAGCCATGGTCTTGAAACCTTTCTTTTGCTTTTTGCTGTAGGGGCAGATGTCCATGAGTGGGACCTGAGGGTCCCTCTTTACCCTCTATTTCCAGGACCCAGATTATGGATTGCTAGAATTTCAGGTACAGTCCTACATGTCCCTGTGGCTCTGATTTTTTAAGTTTATATTCTCTCTTTTGTTCAAATTGGGTATTCCTATTATTTTTTTTTTTTCCAGTTCACCGATTCTTTCCTCTGTCCTCTTTGTTCTATTTGAACTCAAGCAGTGAAGTTATTTGGTTATTGTATTTTTCAGTTTTAAATTTTCCATGTGATTCAAAGTTTCTGTTTCTTTAATGAGATGTCATATATCATTCATGAGTTTCTTTCCATTTGTTTCAAGTACATTTATAACTGCTAGTTGAATGATATCCCCTTTAATATTTTTATAATATAAAATTCTAACATCTCTGCCATCTTGATGTTGTGTTTTTCATTCAGTTTTAAATCTTACTCATATTTGTTATGTAATGAATGATCTTTTTATTAAAGTATGAATATTTTGGGTAGCACATTATGTGGTTTGGGATCTTTTCTAAGCTGGATTGCTCCAACATCACTCTGGCAGGGGAAGAGAAGGTACCACTTCATTACTTCCAGGTGGAAATTTATTTTTCTATTTATATCAAAGTATGTAATGGACCGATGTCCCTCATTATTGGTAGGTGAGGTAGTGGTTTTGGTTCCCCACTAGGCCTTCATTGATATTTAGTGAAAAGGGGCATTCCCCTTGTTATTGCCTGTGAAGGGTTCCCCGGGTGGGCTTCACTAACATCACATGGAAGAAAGAAGGTGCTTATTACCACCCAGTGGGAATAAAGCCCTGGCTTGCTACTCCACCTTCTCTGACACTACCCTCTCACATATGGGTTGGAGCCCATTTTATGTCCTAGACCCCCACTCATCCTTTACTAGTATTGGTGGGGATGAGGTCATAGTTTTTCCTGTGGTGTTTGGTCAGAGAAAAGCAGCTCTTATCCTCCTAAGTTGTCCTTTTCCAAGTCCTTTGCCTAGAGAAAGCAGGCCTTTCTTGGACCTGTTTCTGTCAGTGCCCATCAGGGTCTCCAGAGTGCTGGTTTCTTTATCTCCAATTCTGGAATATATGAAGTCAAAAGAAAACACCAGGAACTTACTGCCACATCTTTCCATGAGTCCTGAGTCCCTTGTCTGTCTTCTTTCTCCATCTTTCAGAGTCTTTTGTGTTTTATTTATACACACACACACACACACACACAAAACAATCTTTTTTATTAAAATTGTTCATAATGGTTGAGGTATAAAGTTTGGAGAAGAAGAAGATGAGGTGGAATAATAAGTATATAATATACATATATTATATATAACAAAAAAGATTTATCATATATATGTATGTGTATATAACACATCTTTTTTGTTATGTACATGTATGTATATGTATATATGCATGTGTGTATGTATGTATAACTCCACCCCACCTTCTTCTCCAAACTTTATACTTCAACCATTATGAACAATTTTAGTTGTGTGTATGAGTGTGTATGTGTGTGTGTGTGGTGTGTGAAGATAAAGAGGCCAAGAATGGGAGGAGATGATTCTACCCCACTAGGGATTTTTGCTGAACCTAGAAAATGGAAGAGAAAAAAGTATGTCTATTCATCTTCCTGGAATGAGAAGTCTCTGTTCTAATATTTTCTGTTTGGATTTTATTTGGTTTGCACTTTGCAAAATTATCTGCAGGTTTTGCCATTGAGCTGAGGAAGCCTTAATAAAACTTTCTGATAATAATTTATATAAATTGGTAATAACCTGTTTAAAAATATTGGAGCCACAGACTCTGTGCTTTTTCCACATTTACTCTGTTTACATCAAATAATGAAACTGCATTCACACATTCCTTAAATGCTTCCTGAGTGCTTAATATATACCAGGCACTTTCTTTGGCTCTGGCTGAACAATAATGAACAGGTATTGTCCTTGCCCTTGAGAAGTTTATGTCCAGCAGCAGAGACAAAGAAGCAAAGTGACCTTTTAATGTGCAGTATTAGCCACTATGAGGAGGACAAGCTGTTGGGAGAGGATTTTAGTCCAGGTTAGGGAGCCATAGAAGACATTGGCAATGAAAATCCACAAGAAACCAATTCTTTATAACTCACATTCAAAGGAATTTACTGGCAGGGTTCTGGATACAAACATAACAGTGGAAAAGGAGACGTATAAAGGGGCAGAAATCAAGGCATCTGGGAAGAAAGAACCCAGGCAGGGTCTCTGAACCATAACACTTGGGTCAAAGCTCTACCTCTGATGTGAAGAATTTCCATTTCTTTCCTCTTAACACTATTTATACAAGATTTAAAGTCCTAGAAAAAAGGCATCTGATTGACCAGGTTAAGTCATAGCTCATCTGCCTCCTTTTACCAGGGCCACAAGAAAAAGGAATTAATGAACTCCCTTCCATGACGGGTGCCAGACATTTAAATTTACCACCTAGCCAAGAAAATGCAAAGGAAAAAAGGGTTAGTTCTCCAGAAAGAAATCAAGACACTGCAGGAAGGGTGAACTGATGCTAAGCTGCCAAAATATGGCAAAAGTCCATGGCAATGGCTAAACTGAGACTGACGGATGGGCAAGACTTGTCTAATCCCAGAGTGGGGGAAAAATGGCATGTTTAGGAAAATAAACTAGCATGTGGAAAGTCTGGGAACAAGAGGATGAATGGTGAATGTAGACAATTAAATAGTTCATCTTATTAGAGGTATAGAGTTTATAGAAGGAGGAGGGGTAGGGATAAAGAGGCCAAGAATAGGCGGAGATGATTCTGGACAGGAAAACAGGGGCAAGGTGATACTGTATCTTAAAGACAGTGAAAAACTTGGAGTTTATTCCTGAGGATGTTAAAGTGTTTATGTAGAATTATGACGTTTTTATTTTTGAGTGATACCTTTGGCTCTTGCAATAATTCAGAGGTGAAGGTAGCATGAACCAGGATGATACTGAGTGGATGGAGAGAAGCAATTCATTAAATTTGGGGAAGGAAGGGAGGAGGGAGTGAAAAAAGGCAGATGATTCCCATGTTTCCATCTTAAGTAGCTGCATGGAAAAGAGCACCATAAGCAGAGAAAGGGAATTACAGTAGAGGAATTGAGTTTATCCTGGGACATGCTGAGTTTGAAGTAGATTGTTGAATATATGGCTTTAAAAGTCAGAAGAATAAAAGACCTCGAATAGCCAAAGCTATCCTGAGCAGGAAGAGTAAAATGGGAGGGATCACAATACCAGACCTTAAACTATACTACAGAGCAATAGTAACAAAAATGGCATGGTATTGGCACCAAACTAGACAGGTAGACCAATGGTACAGAATAGAGGACAGAGAGTCAAACCCATATTAATACAGTTATCTCATACTAGACGAAGGTGCCAAAAACATACAATGGGGAAAAGAAAACATAACCTGTTCAACAAATGGTGTTGGGAAAACTGGAAATCAATAGGCAGTAAAAGGAAATTAGGATCCAAGATGGCAGTCTAGAGGGAGGCTGCGTTCCTTGTCGCTCCACAACGCCAGATTCAAGCAGAGGATATCTGTTTCTCGGTGAGGCAGTTTTTGCTGCTTATCGATCCCCTACTCTTTACCCCATTTGTCTGCTGTGATCACCTGCAATCTGCCAACATATCGATGCCTTTTTTGAGAGCAGATTGCTCACCGTCAGGCGTTTGTCATCCGCCATTTGCCTGCCTCTTGCCTGTCCATCGCCTGCCTTGCCCCTATCCATCACCCAACGCTCAAGGTTGACCTCCCGATCATCTGACAGCTGGCAGCAGATTGACCGCAGACCGCCAGTGGAGAACCAGCTGCCTGCTGCCGCCTGGAAGTTCACTGTTACAGTACCTGCAGGTTTGATTACACGTGGCTGCCGCCATTTTGAGACAACAGCTAGGCCCCATAGGACCCCTGGCCGGACTGACTGAGTCCCGTCTCCAGGATCCCTCAGTCCAACTGATCACTCCCTGCCTCTAGGGCCCTCACATCAACTGACTGCTCCCTGCTGCCAGGACCCCCAGACCAACTGACTGTGCCCTATCACCGGGAACCCAGACCAATTGATTGCACCCGGCCTCCAGGATCCCACAACCACACCAAACACACCCGACCTCCAGGACCACTGCCGAACCAACTGCATCCTGTCTCCAGGACCTCCAGCTGACCATGTCCACCCCTGAGATGCAGCTCCCCATTTGCCAACACATTTGGAAGCCAAAGCAGCCATCTTGGATAATCCTGGAAGCCATAGCTCCGATCTTCAGGTGGGGCAAATCCCATCCTGAGACGCCTGCTGGAGGCTTGAAGCTCATTGTCAGGTACCTCTCATACATCAGTCTACTGAACACTGGGAGGTTTCATTAGTATATGACTATTATACAGTAGATTTTCGTTTTTCTCCTTTTTAAAAAAAAATATTTAAGTTTTTATTTCTTTACGTTTCTTGCTTTCTTTTCCTTCTGTTTACCTGTTCCCTCGAGTCGCTTTCTCCCTTATTTACATGATGTTATTGTCCCCATAGGGGCTATTTGGTCTAGGATTGCATAGTGTCTGATTTGGGTACTGCTAATATTGATCTCCCCTTAAAGAAAGGGTTTTGGACATCTATAGGGCCACTATAAGCCTATAGGAGGAAATCTGCAACACCCCAGATCTGCAGCGTTAGAGGGGAAGATACATGAACAACATGAAAAAACAAGGGAAGAAAATGATCCAAACAAATCTAGATTCTATAGTAATAGACTCCAATGATAGTATGTTAGAAGAAATGTCAGAAAACGACTTCAGATTGTACATGATTAAGATGATTCGCGAAGCAAAGGATGAGATAAGAGAGCAAATGCAGGCAATGAATGATAATACCAATAAGCTGAAAGAGCACCTGCAGGAAGCAAAAGATCATTTCAGCAAAGAGATAGAGATTCTCAAAAAAAAAAAAACCAAACGGAAATCCTTGAAATGAAGGAGACAATAAACCAAATAAAAAACTCAATGGAAAGCATCACCAACAGACTAGACCACTTGGAAGACAGAACCTCAGACAATGAAGACAAAATATTTAATCTTGAAAATAAAGTCGCCCAAACAGAGAAGATGGTAAGAAATCATGAACAGAATCTCCAAGAACTATGGGACATCATGAAAAGACCAAATTTAAGAATTATTGGGATTGAGGAAGGCACAGAGATATAAACCAAAGGAATGAACAACCTATTCAATGAAATAATATCAGAAAATTTCCCAAACCCGAAGAATGAAATGGAAAATCAAATACAAGAGGCTTACAGAACACCAAATGCGCAGAATCACAACAGATCCACACCAAGGCACATTATAATGAAAATGCCTAACATTCAAAATAAAGATAGGATTTTAAAGGCCGCAAGAGAAAAGCATCAGATTACATATAGGGGGAGACCAATACGGATAGCAGCAGACTTCTCAATCCAGACTCTAAAAGCTAGAAGGGCCTGGAACAACATATTTCAAGCTCTGAAAGAACATGGTTGCCAACCAAGAATCCTATACCCAGCAAAACTAACCTTCAGATTTGAAGATGAAATAAAATCCTTCCATGATAAACAAAAGTTAAAAGAATTTACAAATAGAAAGCCTGCACTACAGAATGTTCTCAACAAAATATTCCATGAGGAGGAAATGAAAAACAACAATGGAGGTCAGCAAAGGGAGGAACTACCTTAGAGAAAAATCACTCAAAGGAGAAACCAAGCCAACTTAAAAACCAAAAATAAGCCAAATGACTGGGAATACAAAGCATTTCTCAATAATAACCCTGAACGTTAATGGCCTAAACTCATCAATCAAAAGACATAGACTGGCAGAATGGATTAAAAAGAAAGACCCAACAATATGCTGCCTGCAAGAGACTCATCTCATAGAAAAAGACATCCACAGATTAAAGGTGAAAGGATGGGAAAAAACCTACCACGCACATGGACTCAGTAAAAAAGCGGGGGTTTCCATCCTTATATCAGATAAAGTGGACTTTAAGCCAAAGTTAGTCAGAAGGGATAAAGAAGGACATTTCATACTGTTTAAGGGAACCATAAATTAGGAAGACATAACGATAGTAAATATTTATGCCCCAAACAATGGTGCATCCCTGTACATCAAACAAATCCTTCTCAATTTCAAGAATCACATAGACCACAACACAATAATTCTGGACGACTTTAATGCACCGCTGTCACCACTAGATAGATCTTCCAAACAAAATCCAACCAAAGAAACCATAGAACTCAATAACACAATCAATAAACTAGACTTAATAGACATATATAGAATATTCCATCCATCAACGAGCGGATTCACTTTCTTCTCAGCAGCACATGGAACCTTCTCGAAAATAGATCATATGTTATGCCACAAAACAGCCCTTAGGAAATGCAAAAAAATAGAGATACTACCTTGTGTTCTTCAGATCATACTGGACTGAGAGTAGAAATCAATGACAAAATAAAAAACAGAAATTATTCCAACACTTGGAGACTAAATAATATGCTATTGAATGAAACATGGATAACAGAAAACATCAGGGAGGAGATAAAAAATTTCTTAGAGGTCAATGAGAATGACGATACAATATATCAAAATCTCTGGGACACTATGAAAGTGGTACTAAGAGGAAAATTCATTGCATGGAGCGCATTCCAGAAAAGAATGAAAAGTCAACAACTAAATGACCTAATATTACAGCTCAAAGCCCTAGAAAAAGAAGAACAGAATAACAGCAAAAGTAGTAGGAGACAGGAAATAATTAAAATCAGAGCTGAAATCAATGAAATTGAAACAAAAGAAACAATTTAAAAAATTGACAAAACAAAAAGTTGGTTCGTTGAAAAAGTAAACAAAATAGACAAACCCTTAGCCACACTCACAAAGAGAAGGAAAGAGAAAACTCAAATTACTAAAATACATGATGCAAAAGGAAATATCACGACAGACACCACTGAGATACAGAACATAATGAGAAGCTACTTTGAAAATCTGTATTCCAACAAAATAGAAACTACCGGAGACATTGAAAAATTTCTAGAGACAAATGCTCCTCCCAAACTGAACCAGGAGGACATATACGACTTAAACAGATCAATATCAAGCAATGAAATAGAAGAAGCCATTAAAAATCTACCATCCAAGAAAAGCCCAGGACCAGCCGGATTCTCAGCTGAGTTCTACAAGACCTTCAAAGAAGAACTCATTCCAATACTTCTCAAAGTATTCCAGGAAATAGAAAAGGAGGGCACCCTACCAAACTCATACTATGAAGCTAATATCACCCTCATACCCAAACCAGGAAAAGACACATCAAGGAAAGAAAATTTTAGACCAATATCCTTGGTGAATATAGATGCTAAGATCCTTAACAAAATATTGGCAAACCGTATCCAAAAACATATTAATAAAATTGTGCACCACGATCAAGTGGGGTTCATTCCTGGAATGCAAGGATGGTTTAACATCCGTAAATCAATAAACGTAATCCATCATGTCAATAGACTTAAGGATAAGAATCATGTGGATATTTCAATTGATGCAGAAAAAGCATTTGACAATATACAACACCCCTTCATGCTGAAAACACTAGAAAAAATAGGGATAGTAGGAACATACTTGAACATTGTAAAGGCTATTTATGCTAAGCCCATGGCCAACATCATTCTTAATGGAGAAAAACTGAAACCATTCCCTTTAAAAACGGGAACAAGACAGGGATGTCCTCTTTCACCACTTCTATTCAACATTGTCCTTGAAACTCTAGCCAGAGCAATTAGGCAGACTAAAGAAATTAAAGGGATATGAATAGAAAAAGAGGAACTTAAGCTGTCACTATTTGCGGATGACATGATTCTATATTTAGAGGATCCAAAAACCTCCTCCAGAAAACTTCTAGACCTTATCAATGAATTCAGCAAAATAGCAGGCTATAAAATCAACACGCATAAATCTACAGCATTTTTATATGCAAGCGATGAAACAGCTGAAAGGGAAATGAGGAAAACAACTCCATTTGAATAGCCTCAAAAAAAATAAAATACTTGGGTATCAATCTAACCAAAGAGGTAAAAGATCTCTACAATGAAAACTACAAAACACTGAAGAAAGAAATTAAGGAAGACCTTAGAAGATGGAAAGATCTCCCATATTCTTGAATAGGCAGAATTAATATTGTCAAAATGGCCATACTACCAAAAGTGCTATACAGATTCAATGCAATTCCAATTAAAATCCCAATGACGTACCTTACAGAAATAGAGCAAGCAATCATGAAATTCATCTGGAAGAATAAGAAACCCAGAATAGCTAAAGCAATCCTTAGCAGGAAGAATGAAGGGGGTATCGCAATACCAGAATTTCAACTATACTACAAAGCAATAGTAACAAAAACGGCATGGTATTGGCACCAAAATAGACAGGTAGATCAATGGTACAGAATAGAGGACACGGACACAAACCCAAATAAATACAATTTTCTCATACTAGACAAAGGTGCCAAAAATATGCAATGGAGAAAAGATAGCCTCTTTAACAAATGGTGCTGGGAAAACTGGAAATCCATATGCAACAGAATGAAACTAAACCCCTATCTCTCACCCTGCACAAAAATCAACTCACAATGGATCAAGGACCTTGAAATCAGACCAGAGACCCTGCATCTTATAGAAGAAAAAGTTGGTCCAAATCTTCAACTTGTTGGCTTAGGATCAGACTTCCTTAACAGGACTCCCATAGCACAAGAAATAAAAGCAAGAATCAATAACTGGGATAGATTCAAACTAAATAGCTTTCTCTCAGCAAAGGAAACTATCAGCAATGCGAAGAGAGAAACTACAGAGTGGGAGAATATCTTTGCCTGTCATACTTCAGATAGAGCACTAATTTCCAGAATATATAAAGAACTCAAAAAATTCTACACTAAGAATACAAATAACCCAATCAACAAATGGGCTAAGGAAATGAATAGACACTTCACAGAAGAAGATCTACAAGCAATCAACAGATATATGAAAAAATGTTCAACATCTTTAGTAATAAGAGAAATGCAAATCAAAACTACACTAAGATTCCATTTCACCCCAATTAGAATGGCAATTATCAAGAACACAAGCAACAATAGGTGTTGGAGAGGATGTGGGGAAAAAGGTACACTCATACATTGCTGGTGGGACTGCAAATTAGTGTAGCCACTCTGGAAAGCAGTGTGGAGATTCCTTAGAAAACTTGGAATGGACCTACCATTTGACCCAGCTATCCCACTCCTTGGCCTATACCCAAAGGACTTAAAATCAGCATACTACAGTGATGCAGCCACATCAGTGTTCATAGCAGCTCAATTCACAATAGCCAGACTATGGAACCAAACTAGATGCCCTTCAATTGATGAATGGATAAAGAAACTGTGATATATATATTCCATTATATATATATACACAATGGAATATTACTCAGCTATAAAGAATAAAATTATAGCATTTGCAGGCAAATGGATGAAATTGGAGAATATCATGCTAAGTGAGATAAGCCAATCTCAAAAATCCAAAAGAGGAATGATCTCACTGATAAGCGAATGATGACACTTAATGGGAGGTGGGAGTGGGACAAGAATGGAGGAAGGAGGGACTGCATAGAGGGAAAAGAGAGGTGGGAGGGGTGGGGGGAAGGAAAAAAATAATAGAATGAATCAAACATCATTACTCTATGTAAATTTATGAATATGTAAATGGAATGTTGTTACTCCATGTACAAACAGAAACAATATGTATCCCATTTGTTTACAATAAAAATAAATTAAAAAAAAAAAGGAAATTAAACCTCTATCTCTCACCCTGCACAAAACTTAACTCAAAATGGATCAAAGATGTAGGAATTAGACCTGAGACCCTTCACCAAATAGAAGAAAAAGTAGGCCCAAATCTCCATTGCATTGGCTTAGGACCAGACTTCCTTAACAAGACCCCCATAGCGAAAGAAATAAAAGCAAGAATCAATAAATGGGATAGAGTCAAACTAAAAAGTTTTTTCTCAGCACAGGAAACAATCAATAATGTAAAAAGAGAGCTTACAGAGTGGGAGAAAATCTTTTCCACACACACTTCAGACAGAGCACTAATCTCCAAAGTTTATAAAGAACTTAAAAAACTTTACACCAAAAATACGAAGAACCCAATCAATAAATGGGCCAAGGAACTGGACAGATACTTTACAGAAGAAGACATACAGACAATTAATAAATATATGAAAAAGTGTTCAACATCTGTAGTAATTAGAAAAATGAAAATGAAAAACAATCCTAAGATTTCATCTTACTCCAATTAGAATGGCTATTATCAAGAATACAAGCAATAATAGGCGTTGCTATGGATGTGGGGGAAAAGACAAACTTTTACATTGCTGATGGAGTTGCAAATTGGAGCAGTCACTCTGGAAAGCAGTGTGGAGATTCTTCAGAAAACTTGGAATGGACCCACCTTTTGATCCAGTTATCTCACTTCTTGGTTTATATCCAAAAGACTGCATACTACAGTAACACAGCCACATTAATGTTTATAGAAGCTCAATTTACAATAGCTAGATTGTAGAACCAACTTAGATGCCCTTCAATAGATGAATGTATAAAGAAACTGGGGTATATATACACAATGGAATATTATTCAGTCATAAAGAAGAATAAAACTATGACGTTTGCAGGTAAATGGATGGAATTGGAGAATATCGTGCTAAGTGAAAAAGGACAATCCCAAGAACCCAACGGCTGAATGTTTTCTCTGATAAGTGGATAAAGATACATAATGGGAGCAGACAGGTAGGGGTAAGAGAAGAATAAAGGAACTTTGGATTGTGTAGAAGGAAATGAGAGGGAAGAGGGGCCAGGGGTATGAAAGATGGTGGAATGAGACAGACATCATTACCCTATGTATATGTATGATTACACGAACAGTGTGAATCTACATTGTGTAAAACCATAGAAGCAAATTTAAAAAAAGGTCAGAGAAGAGGTTTGAGCAAAAGGTTTAAGTTAGGCATCCAACATTTCATGTAAGACAAAGGTATAGGTGAAAAATTCCAGGAAGAGCATACGGAGCAAGAAAAGATGAGACCTCAACATGGAAACCTCAAGATATTAATAGTTAAGGGTTGGACCCAGGAAAGCAGCAGCCTAAGAGAATAGCAACCTTGACAAGGTAAGAGAGAAACAGTTGGTGGTACCATGGAAGCCACAGCAGGGGAATGACTTTCTAGCACAAGGAATCAGCAGCAGTGTCAAATTTTAAGTAAAATAAGGAGGGGGAAGCGTCCAATCGATTTGCCAGCAAGGAGGTAACTGGTGTGTAGGAAGATTATCAGAGGAATGGTGGGACTAGCAGCCAGATGCAGGAGGCTAGGAGGCAAAGAGGTGTGAGGACACAGAGGTTCAGCCAAGTCCCATGGTGCTCAGCAACGCTGCACATGAGACTTTCCTGCAGACCTTTGAGCACTACTGATTTCTGGGCCCAGCACACAGAATTCAGATACAACTCAACTAGAGTAAATTTGTATGATGTATCAGTTTACCATCGCTGCTATAACAATTTGCCACAAATTTAGTGACTTAAAACAACACGAGTTTATTAGATCACAGCTTTCTAGACCAGAAGTCCAAGGGGCATCTCACAGGGAAAATTCCATGCATCAGCTGCACCATGGGCCTTTCCCGAGACCAAAGGCAGAATCCATTTCCCTACCTTTTCAGCTTCTAAAGAACCTTTCCTCCATATTCCAAGCCAGGAACGTTGAATCTCTATGGACCTTTGTGTCATAATTACATCTCTCTCTGACTCTCTTCTTCTGTCTCCCCTCCCATTTTTAAGGACCATTGTGATTACACTTAGGGCCTGTTACACACCTTTATTTTATTTTATTTTATTTTTTCTTTTTTTGGTAGTACCAGGGATAGCTCTTAGGATAATCTCCCACCTCAAGATCCTTAACTTAATCACTCAAAAGATGACAGATTGATGTTAGGATGTTATCTTAGTCCATTCTCTATTGTTAATAAAAATACCACAGACAGGGTAAGTTTTAGAGAAAAGAAATTCAGTTTGGCTCACTGGCTAAGTTTTAAAGAAAAAGAGGCTTATTTTGATTTATGGTTCTGGAGGTCCAAGGTCTAGGGCTTGCATCTGGTGATGGTTGGCAGAGTCCTGAAGTGGCTGGCGCAGGGTGAGACAGGTGGCATATGTGTCTGTGTTTGTGTGTGTGTCTTCCATCTCCCTCCTGCTTCTTATAGTCAAAGTATATCAAGGGCTTCCCCTTGATAGCTTGATCTAACCCTAATTGATTCCCAAAGACCCCATCTCCAAACACCATAGCTGGATTAAGTTTCCACCCTCTTCATATTTCACAATAGGGATTAAACTTCAAAATGAGTTTTGAAGAGGACAAACCATAGCAATTGTAGACATATTTGGAAGGTCATTATTCTGCCTTATACACAAGTAAAATCCTAAACGCTCCTTTTGTTTCCTCTGAAAAGAAGGACTAAGCAACACTTGAAGGAAAGAGGGTATAACAATGGGGCTGATAAATTTTTCGATTGGTTTTGTTCTACATGATAGGGTATGTAGATGCTTGTAATCCCAGCAGCTTGGGAGGCTGAGGCAGGAGGATCACAAGTTCAAAACTAGCCTCAGCAACTTAGCGAGACACTGTCTCAAATAAAAATTAAAAAATAAAAAAGGGATGGGGATGTGACTCAGTGGTTGCATGTCTCTAGGTTCAATCCTTCATACCACAAAAAAAAAAAAAAGAGAGAGAGAGAGAGAGAAATAATGTAGACAAGCATTTCAATCCCTAGCTCCATTTTCAGTGAAGTCTTAATAGTGAAATTATGTTGGAGAAGAACAATTTTTATTTGACACTCTCTAAAGCTTGCCCAGAGCTAACTCTTCTCCCCCTTCTTCCCTTATTTGAAACATGACATATTGTAGAAGTTTCCAAACCCATAGTTATAATTAAAAAGACGAGCAAAAGATATGCAGTCGCATGCTCAAGGTGAGCCTCAAGATATCCAAACCTAGATTTATAGAAAATGAGCTTTTCAGAGGCTGAAACTGAAGAGGCTAATCTGAAATGAAACTCAATTTTCTCCAACACAGCGGCCTGAGGTTACTTAGACGGGTCTTTTGTCAGCACGGGGGCCTCAGAAATGAAAGAGTGCAGGGATGATCAAATGCCAAGATTGCCATATTGTGCAGGGACGGCGAGCATGTGTTTTCGTTGGAAGGAGGGAGAGTGTTCAATTAATCCTGAAATGTTTGCAAAAACAAATGATGGGCAAAAAGAAAACTCAACTTGAAAGGGGTGTGAGTCTTTATGAAGGAACCATCTCCACCAGTCTGGCAGCTATAAAATAAACATGTCAGCAGCCAGGCCAGAGCATGGATAATTAGGAACGAGGAGCAGCACGTGGATAGTTTTCATTAAAACCAAGGCAGCACAACAGATGAGCAGGCCTCAGTGGCCTGGCACCATGGGCTCAGAGGAGACGGGGCCATGCTTCCCAGCCTTGCTGGCGCCCAGGGCCCAGCCATTTCCCCTTCAAATGGAGGCCAGGATAGGAAGGTGTGTGTTTAGACTGTGCAAGCATCTGTCGTCACCTCAGTCTCTGGCCAGCAACAGGGAACACAGGGATAAATTAATTAAGCCCCTGGGGCATCCCACAGACCTGTCAGAGTGAGGGGCTTCCTCGCTGCTTGTCACCCTTTCTTCATTCTGGCCACTCCCAGGATTGCAGACTATTTGACCCCTGCCATAAAGAGCAGAAAGTACCACCCAGAATACTTACATTCCTTTTAAGCAATTGCCTCATTATTGCATTTTAAGAACTGAATATTGGTGTAATTCAGTTAAGGCAGAGTGCTGACCTATGCAGAAAGAAGGCGGGGTTTACGAGGGCACGGCTGCTACTGTCCCTGTGGTCGAGCCTGGGTCATGAAATAACCATGCCGTGGCAGCCAGACTTGTGTCTGCCTGACAGGAAAACACCAGTTTGATGACAATGATGCAGGCAATTCCCCAAGGCAGGTCACTTAATAACTGCTCTGCATCGACCCAATAGAATATCTGATTTGTGTGGCTGTAAAAGCCACTGTCAGCTGCTGGATTAAGGTAAACATAGTGGAACTGACATAGTCAAATATAAGGAAAGTCAAAATAGTCTGAGGCTTCCACACTGCCTTTCCCTGCCTCCTGCTGCCTGTCTTCTAAAAGAATCTGGACACACTAAGAGTGGTGGATCTGTGTCCAACAGTTCCCTTTCCTGCTGTCCGCTCACTCTGCTACACCACTTCCTGCTCCTCCAGAACCTCTTCTCACTACTCAGCAGAGCTTCCTTTTCTGTGTCTAGATTTTCCAGCATTGCTACTCTACTCCACTCCTCCCTAGGCAGAGCTGGATCGGGGAAGACAGGACCCCGTTTGACAGGACCATGTTTTGACTGGCGAGTTCAGTCCCAGCTGACCATTTCTTTGCTAGTGCATCTGCCCTCAGGCAGCCTGCCTCAGCACGTGCCACTCCCAGTGAGGTGCTCTCTTCAAAGGCATAAATTGTTCCCAGAAGTCTGTATCTTAGAAGCTGTAGCACTCAAGGCAAACCCAAGTTTAAAAAAAAGTGAAAGATTTTGGGACCAAAGGCAACTGGGCAACTTTGTGTACAGGAGGGTCAATAATTGATTCAAAGATAGTCTAATAAGGAAAAAGATGATGTCAAGTTTAAAAAGCTGAGTTAGAGATGCCTGTGGGACCCTGAGCAAAAAGTCATCCTGGAAACCTTCAAGAATGGTCAAAGACAAAACCTAAGATTTGAGAATCATGAGTCGGCTTTCCATCATTGTGACAAAATACCTGAGGTAAACCACTTAAAGGGAAGAAAGATTTATCTTTGACTCATGGTTTCAGAGGTATTAATCCATGGTCACTTTGGTTTCCTTGTTTCTGGTCCTGTGGTGAGGCAGAGCATCATGGCAAGGATCTTGTGCCAGCCAGGGACAAGATATACCCTTCCAGGGCACACCCCCAGTGACCCACTTCCTCCAATGAAGATTTAGATTCTAAAGCTTCTATTTCCACCCAGTGAAACCACTCGATTAGGAATCCATCGATGGATTCATTCACTGATGAGGTTAAAGCCCTCATGATCCAACCACCTCTGAACATGGCTGCAATGGGGACCAAGCCACCTGAGTCTTTGGGAGATGTTCCAAATCAAACCATAAAAAGAATCACCTACTTTCACAAGCTAATATGAAACCCTGGCTTGCTTTCTAGTGATTGGTGTCTGTTGTATCTTTTTCCATCCCTTTATTTTCAGCCTTTGTTCTTTCATCGTTGTTTAGTTCTGTTTGTTGGTGGTGGTAATGGTGGTGCTGGGCATCAAAACCAGGGCCTCACATGTACTAGACAAGTGCTCTGTCTCTGAGCTACTCTCCCAACCCTCTTTGTTTAAGTACAGTTCTTATATGAAACATATAGCCTGCCTTTATGCCTTTAAAGTCGAATCAAATAATCTACCTTTTAATAGGTGAATTTAATCTTTCTACATTTATTCTGGCCATTGATCAAGTTGGAGTCATTTTTATCACTCTATTTTGTGTTTCTGCTTTCCATCCTTTATCTTGGCTGCTTATCTCTTTGGTTGAATTGATAATTTCCTATATTTCTTTCCCCCCTGCCTCTGCTGGCTTGCAATCCATAAATTTTGTTTATCTTCTTTTGGTGTTTATCTTTACATTTTTAACATAAACATTCAACCATAAATTTTCTCACAAGGTCTAAATATATTCATTATTTCCATATTCCTCCAGTACATGAAAAGAAACTCACCCACTTTACAAGAACATTGACTAGCTCCTTTCTCCATCTGGTTACTCATCTTTTTTAACCCTGATATTTTCAACACAAAAAAATAATTTTAATTATTTTTATACAAATTGCTAAATATAGCAAAATGTATAAAAAATTATTTGTATACTCACAGTATTTCTTGTAACCCAGCCTTCTCTCTGGACTCAAATTTCATTCTTGCAAAAGATTATTTTTAACCATTTCTGAGGATGCTAAATTCTTTTAACTCTGCAATGCTAACAATTTTATTATTTTTCTCTCACTCTTAAATGATAGCTTAATCCTTTAGGTCTCAATTTTCCAATTCTGCAAATATTTCAACAAAATTGACACAGGTGCATTAAAATAGGTTGGAAATAATCTAGAGCTTATATATTATATTAATATTAATTAATATGATTCTATTATAATTGCTAAACAAAATTATATTCTTATTATTAGATAATTATATACTATAAATTATACTTAAGTCTTTACATATTCAATACCTGAACAATGGGATGAAAAGGGTTAAATGACTATAAAATATGAGGTTGGCTATTCCTTTCCCGGAACCTTCAGGAGATTGATGCACTCTCTTCTGGCACATACTGTTGCTGATGAGAAGTCTGCTGTTGATCTTTCTGGTTACTCTGTGTAGATAAAGCAGCTTTAACTTCTGGCAACTTTCAAGAGCCTTTTTTGCTTGTCCTCAGTATTTTGCAGTTTCCCCACAGTGTGTCTCAGCATGGTTTTACTTTTGTTGACCTTGCTTCTTTCTCAGGATGCACTTTCAGTCAAGAATCATCTTTCTTTGATTCAAGAATATCCTCAGCTATAATGTATTTCAAATATTGAAATATTGTTCATCATGTTCTTCTGGAACCCCGTTTAGATGTCTATTGGAGTTTCTTTGTCAGTACCTCCTAAATGCACTTTCAGGTTAAAAATAAAAAATCTTGACTCACTATGTTGCACTCTGGTGAACTTCTTAATACTATATTTTAATTTGTTCATTCCCTGTTTGGTTATGACTAGTTTATAGTTTATTCTATCAACTGAGTTTTAAATTTTTCAATTATATTTTTTTCCATTTCCAACATTCTAGTTTAATCTTGTTTATAGCCACCTCTTATTGTTTCATTTCTCTGTTTTGCAGTTTCATGTTTTATTATGGATATTGGTTTCTCACTTAGCTTTTTAAATACCCTGAGCATTACTATGAAAATTTTATAGAATTGTTTTATGAAATTATTTTTATTTGCTATGAATTTTTTCTAATTGTTCATTATATTGACTATCTTTTTTAGCATTAAATTTCACCTGTGTGAGTTCTGGGATTTTCATTTGCATTTAATTGTCTATTTTTTAATTTTGTTTGTAACATTCTTCTTTCTATCTCATAATTACTTCCTCTTGAATCCTTGTTTCTTAAATCCAAAACTAGTTTTCGTATGTGATTTGTAGCTTCTGTCTCAGGGTGATACTCCTGTCCAGTCATCAGCTCAGCAGATTGTCATGAGATTGTCCCCAAGCCCAGAGCTTCCAGGGTAGCCCTATAGCCCCTTAACAGCTGAGAGTAGATGAAAAATTTTTCAACTTTCTTTTATGAGGAGGGGAACACTATTTAAAACAGTGACTCTGATCTTGCCTATCTTGCCTCAAGCATATTTATCTCACAATAATTCAACATCCATTCACCTGTGCCTGACTTTCCTCAGAGGTCAGTAGCCTGTAATCTCAGCCTGGCTTGTAACTTTTTTTGCTGGTCATTTTGGGTTCATGGTAATGGTTTTTTTGCTTTTAGGTTGTCCCATATCTTTTTCATTTTATCTTTTGACATTTTATCTCTATTTTCATGTATTTTAAACACATTAAATGAATCAAAGCATAAGTTTACAAAGCCATTATGATTAGAATGTGGAAACTGGGTGTAGATGAGAACTGGAGTCCAGGACGCAAGTATCCAAGGTATCCTGCAGCCTCTTATCCCCAGGAAGCAGAGTTTTGTGAATCTCAGAGTCATGGGAATTGGCAGGGATCTGGTCTCACCAAGTCCCTTAGGAAAGTCTCTAAAATAACCAAGACCAATGGAGAAGAGAAGCCTCTGACCAGAAAATTAGAAGGTATCATATTTCAGAAAAATGAGGACAGATTTCTGGTAGCAATAGGTGATAAAACACTAGTCCTTTCAGTTTCATAGGTCAAGTATGAAAGACACTCCTACAAGCACAAAACACTACAAAGGCTATCTATTTCCTTTATGATAGAAAAAATATTTCTGCATTCCCTTTAATATACATGTGTAGATCCGTGCCTTCCGAGGCTAACAGAATTGTCACAGTTTGGATTCTCCAGAAGCCAACTTTAAACAAAGATTAACATACAGGCGGTGTTATGGTTTGGATATGGTTTAAACGTGCTCTCCAAGGATTCATGTGTTGGGAGCTTCATCCTCAGTGTGGTGAAATTGGGAGGTGGTGTGGAACCTTGAATAAGTGGGGCCTAGTGGAAGATGATTAAGATCATTGGGGGTGCTGCCCTCAGAATACTGCCTCATAGACTGAATTGTTATCAAACAACACCCCCTTGCTCTGGTGTCCTGCCTTGCCACGTGATCTCTTCCTCACACATCTGCTTCTGCCATGATGTAATGCACTTAAGCAGACCCTTGCAAGAGCCCATGACATGCTATTTGGACATTCAGCCTCCCAAACTGTGAACTAAACAAACTTTCTTTCTTTATAAATTACCCAGCCTGAGGTATATTTTATAGTAATGGAAAACAGACAAGTACAGAAAACTTATTAGGGAGTTCACTTGGAACCAACCACCGTGGAAAGAAGGAGAAGGAATCAGGATTGTACAGGCAGAAAAGCTGACCTGTGCCACAGGTCCAACAGCAGCTTTGACCAACTCCCCTGGGAACCCAAGGGCCCAGGACAGTTATTACATGTTGGGCTTAAACAACTGGTCTTTATACCCTATTAAAATCAGTCACTGGATATCAGTGCTCCAGGGACAGCCATGGCCTTGGGTGAGGCAGCAATCGACTAGTTAATTCTTAATGTGGGGTTTTGTGTATGAATAAATACAACTGTAAAAATTCTGTCAGACCTTTTTTTTTTTTTCTAATTTTGGAATCAATTTTTTTCTCAAGTCTCAGACATTTTCAGAGACCCTTTAAAAATCCCATGGACCATAGCGTAATGCCTGTGGGAACTAATGGTTAAAACAGTTCTGTCTGATCCTAGGGGAAAGAAGCAATAACCATGTCAAAGCTGTCCTATTCTTCTGTGCCCAGACATATGGCAGCCAGTGTTGGGGAGGGCATGGAAGAAGCTATGTGTCTGCCTATGCTGATTTCCCACAAACTCCTTTCTAGCGCATCTTGGGCCCTAAAAGGGCTGCATATATAGAGCAGAAGCCCTAGGAGCTATGCTCCTTATTTTGAAAGAGAGAGGTGAAGTGGTCAGTAATCGCACTGGCAAGGTAGAGCAGTTAATTGGTGTCATGCGTAAACTGCTTCAATTCTCCTTCATCACTACATAAAAACCCAGGCACCTTCTAGTGCTATCAGAGGTAAAGAGAAGATAAGAGTGTCCCAGCCTTTCCATACACAAAGCCAACCTATACACATACTCCCAGAGAATGTTTTATCTAATTTGTATACTAAGAACTGATTCATGCCCCCCCAAACCACCACATTCATGTTTGAGGCCCTGACCCATAATGTCACTATATTTGAAGTCAGGATCTATAACAAAATAATAAAGGTTAAGTGAAGTCATAAGGGTGGGGCCTTAATATGATAGAATGGCTGTCTTTATAAGAAGAGGAAGAGGCACCAGATTTCTCTATCTCCTCGCTATCCAGGTTCTCGCCCTCTCTCCAATTCACTTTTGTGCTTAGAGATGCCAAGAAGTACCTTCACCAGATACAAATCTTTATCTTAGACTTTAACCTCCAAAATTATGAGAAAGTAAGTTTCTTTTGTTCAAAATGTGATAAGTATATTCATCTTGTCTTAGATTCATTCTGTTTTAAATACCACTAAAGACATTTCTATTTTGTTGGTTGATACAGTTCTTGCAGTAATTTTAAGAACAGATTCTCAAGATAAAATTCTGGTTGGGGTGGCTCACCTGTCAGTACATGAATACAGTGATGATCTTCTTGCAAACAGAAGTAATACGTGACACACAGTGGCAACATACTTACTTAAGTCATCACTTAAAGAGTGCTTGGGATAATGTGCCAGTTAAGATAAGGCTTTGGGAAAGCTCAACTCAACTGATGTAAGCTGTTAGTTGGACCCTGCTTCTCAAGGTGCTGAGAGCTTATAGAAAGGAAGCTAGCCACTCAGGCATGGATGCAGAACCAGTGGGCTTCTTTGATATCTTTGAAAGCATCTGTTATTTCTAGTAGCCACTTGGTAGACATAGCTGAAGATTTGGCCCCAAATCTAATTGTGCATGTTGCAGAATTGCATTGTAAACAGAACACAAAATGTCGCCATGTCTCCTATGTTAACATCGGGGCACTTAGTTGAGAAGATGTGGGATCCTGAGCCTTGGGAGGGGAAATTTGAGGATGCTTAGAAGCTTGAACTGACAACTCCCCCTGAATCCTCTTTTTTTGTGGAAGCAGTCTCCCCTTCCCTTTCTGCAGAAGCTAGGCTTCCTAGCTGAAAGTCCCTGTAGTATAATGATCTCAGCTTAGGCAGCCTCTTGCGATGGGATACTACTCTCCTCAAGACCCACTCCTACAAGTTCTGGACCCATATATAGAATCAGATACCACTGTACACTAGGGGGGAATTTTCAGTGGCTATTCTGGGAAATGTAAGATGTTCTAATTCACATGAGCAGGAACCTGGAGAACAGATGTGTGAGCAAATTCTAAGGGTGATAGCAGTTAAGAATAGAAAATAAGTTGAGGCTGAATTTATCAATAAAGATACACCTACTCAAGATTCCAGGCTTGATGTTCTAGCTCACGCAACTGGAAATAGTTCCAATCGTTTCTTGATTGGTTGACTGAACTTTGGACTCAGCTGCCTACATTGAATTACATCAAGATGCCCAAACTTCCCTGCTATAATGAGCTCTGTGTACTTCGGTCAGCACCACTGACCATGGATTCAGGGAATGCCTCATTTATCATCATGATGCCTCACACATTGCTCTGAGCAAGTGAGACATTCTATGGTAAAAGAAATGCATCAATCTCATGCTCATGGAAATCTCTGGCTTTAGGATATAGCACCATTGCCCAGAAGAAGCTAGTCTGATAGAATGACTTGTTGCAGACTCACTGACAGTGCCAGATGAGAGAAAACAGCCCATGACTTTGGGGACTAATGCTATAGGATCTAATATAAGCTTTAAACTGCAACGGATGTTTGGTGCTTTTTCCAATGTAGCCAGAAAGCACGGACCTGGGGACCAAGGGGGTAAGAACCAGCCCTTTTCACCTATTCTCAGAGTTCACTTTCTGTTCCTGCAATCTTGGACCTGTCCCTAAGGAAGGACTTCTTCCACATGAGGTAGAAGAGGAAATTGCCATCCACCTACTTGAAGTCCTTTGTGTCACTGCATCGACATGCAGAGAAAAGATTGATTTCAATTATCAAGGGAAAAATGAATTGTGGTAACACAATGAAGACAAGGAAACCATCACTGGGGACAATCTGAGATGCCCCTTAACCTCCAATAAAGATCAATAGAAGATTATAACAATCCATTAAGGGCATGGCCACTGAAAACTCAGAGCCTCTAGAAATTTTGATTTTAGTTACCCTGAAATCAAAGCACCCTATGTCAAGCACCCTGACCAGGTGGAGTATGGGTTACAGGAACAGTGACAAGGAACAGGTGGTAGAAGGAGAGAGTGATAAGTATCAACTATAGTGTCATGATCATATATAAGATATAAGGACTCTAGCAGCTATTAATATTTTATTAGAACTATATTATTCAATTCTTTCTTTCTCCATTATTTTTTATGATCAGTATTGGAAGTGTTTAACTTTAAAACTTTGTCAATAGGCCCAGACTATAAGAAGTCACATCCAGACCTTTGGGAAGGAGGATATCAACACTCAAAATGGAGAGGACAACTGAAAGGACCTTGGCTCTTCCCTTGTTGGGAGAAGGTGAGAATACTTCAATTCGTGTGACATGTGCCTTGTGAGGAAAATGAGAACAGATGCCAAGTTGCAAAAGGGGTTGACTATGTAGGCCACTCCCTGACTGTATATCCATTCTCTGATTCCCTTTTGCTCTGTTCTGGGAACTCCATTTCTCAGGCTCTCTTTTCTTCTGAATTCTGAATAGATATGGCCAATAGGAGGTGATAGAGGAGGACTGGAAGTCAAAAGGAGAAGAAAAGTCTCACTCTGCCTCTGATGGCATCTCTGGTAGTGGCTAAAATCCTTCCATGGCTTCAGCTCCAAGCTTACAGTAAATGACCCTACACCTGGCCTTTGAAAATAATGTCTCCTTAGCTTGTCTCACCAATGGAGGGGCACTGCTCACCTTTGTAATCACTGGCGAGCAGTCACTCCTCATCATCAAATAATGGGCATTTCAATTGTTTCCACTTTGGGCAGTCATGAATAATGCCACTATGAACATCTGTGTGTAAGTTTTTGTATGGACATGTTTCCAGTACTTGGGTATATTTTTGGGGGTCATAGGGTGGCTCTCCATTTAACTTTTTGAATGTTTTCCAACTCAGTTGTACAATTTTATATTGCTAATTCATTCTTTTTAATAACTATACAAAATTCCACAATATGGCAATGTGGATGTTCTATAATTAAGTTAACCTTTCTGCTTTTGGAATACATTTAGGTTTTCTCCATTCTTTTCATGCTTACAACGAATTATGAGCATTTATGAATGCATACTTAATATACCCTCATAGGGATTCTTGGATATAAAATTACTATGTCAAAGGATAAGTTTTTGCTCTGAATGTATGCCAAAGTACCCCCAAAAGGTTGTTACTAATCTGTATTCGTACAATTGCATGTAAGTCAGATTTTCCCATAGCCTGATTAACCTTAGACACCTTTAGATAATTTTTGCTTTTGCCAATTTGTCAAGTAAAAACTTTGTCTTCTTGTTTTAATTTCATTGTTCTGATCACTAGTAAGACTGAGCATCTTTTTAAATACTTGTATATTTATTGCCCAAACATAAATAGCTAAATTGGCTGATTTCTAGAATTCTTCACAGCTATAAAATTTGACTTACATGAATTATGTTTGGACAAGAAGTAATGATGACAATGATGATGACAGTGCCAACTGAAGCTGGAGCTGGCTTTGTGGAGCATGGGACTGTTTGTGTGCCACAGGCCCTCATGCTTACCAGTACCCTCCTGAGAGATTTAGGTTCTGATCCTGTCTCACATACTCATGTAAGGTTTTGGGTCATTTCCAGCCTCACTTTGTTAAATAGTAACATTCCCTATTGCACTAAATTATCCTAAAGTTCAAATAAGCAAACAGGTAAAACAGCATTGGGGGGAAAAATACAGTGATCTACATAAGAGCCAGTGTTATCATTTCTTCTCTCCCACATCTAGTAGTTAGAATTTCAGAAGACACATAACCTGGCCAGAAGTTGCTAGAAGTGCCTAAAAACCTTACTTCTCTACTTGATGAAAACAACTCTTCTTAGAAGCACACAGATTAGAAGAGCCACACTCCATCCCTGCTTCCCCATTCCAGAACTTGACACACCTGAGCTCCTGGACCTGTTTTAGACCTTCCTTCATCTTCCAAGATGAGAAAGCAATGTTAGGACCCTGACAGACTTTGTTGTTTCAGGTTAGTTTATTCCACTGTGTTTTCCTGTTGTTACAATTATGTGCTGAACTCCTCTGTACTTCCCCATAAATCAATTAAAAGTTGACTAAACTTGGAAGATGGCTGATGAGCTGGCTGTAGCTGTGTGCCAGAGGTAGTTCTGAGTGCATGCTTTCCAATCCATAATTAAGAACTGTGATGGGAAGTACCTAGGGGTTACGTTTCCCAGCCCTGTGACATCTACATGTAGCCATGTGACCTGTTTTGACTCACAGACTGTGAATTGGAATTGTGTGTGTCATTTCCTGACATGGGCTTTTTTAAAGTGGGGATACCTTCTTCATGTTCTCTTTGACCTTCTGCAAGCTGAATTCAGAAGGCTTTAGAGAATGAGCCATAAGATGGAAGGAGCATATTATGTATTAAATTTGTTAGTGTTGTTCTATTTGCCACCTACATATGCTCAGTTCTTGTTATGTCCCTGGATGACCACAATGGGGAAAGCTGACTTGCAGTGGCTATTAAAAAGAAGTGAGAAAGAAAATCCCATTACTTATTTTTGAGGTGTATTTGGTTCAGCAACTACCATTACTTTAACATCTTGCCTGAAAACATTTCACCAATATGACCATTTTAATAAGCTGGGTAATAGCAAAACCCATGACATTCCCAACAGCCAACTTCATTAGCGCCGAGAAATTTCTTCAAACAGGGAGCTCAATAAATTACCCTCATGTCATAGAAGAGCTTGGCTCTGCTATATCCAGCAATTCTCAGCATGTGCTTTGAAAAGCTCTGAAGCATGAGACACAGATGTTTTACAACAAATACGTATGTCGATTGTGTTACTGATAATTACCAAGAAGTATGAAAGATTCAAAGAAATATTTTAAGAGGATACAGTCTTGTTCACAAGCTCACAGTTTAAATGTGAAGGCAAAATGCTTATACTCCTTCAA
The DNA here is from genome assembly GCF_902686455.1 of Sciurus vulgaris. NCBI lineage: Eukaryota > Metazoa > Chordata > Mammalia > Rodentia > Sciuridae > Sciurus > Sciurus vulgaris. The sequence continues at coordinate 117,312,458 of NC_136466.1, forward strand.
GACCACACATCTGGGTTGTACCCAGAGTAGGTGCTCTAAGACTTTTAAAGACAGTGAAATCCTTTGCATTTGAGGGCAATGTGATAAAGCTTTATGGAAGAAATGGGCTTTGTGTTGAACCTTACGAGTTAGATGGAATTAAGAGACAGAATCATGTACAGAGATCAACAAAAGTTTAACTGGCAAGTTAAGTCACTGTTGTATTCTAGATAATCTAGAAAGTCTTAAATGCCAGGAGAAAAATCAGATATCACTAAAAAGGCAACTAGGAGTGGGCAATTTTAGGTTCCCCTCGAGTCCTAGAATTTTAGAGTTATCTGTATAATTTATCCATAGCAAACACCATACTGCTGTCTGCCCTTTCCAGAGACATTCAACGCCTTCCTTATTTTCCTGTGCCCTATTTCCATGGTCCTCAAGTTTTAGTTATTCTGTATCCATAATACCACTTCCATATTTTAATTTAATATTTTCTTTAAATCTACTTCTAATGAACTCCTAAGCCAAAATAAAAATAAAATCAATGATATTATAGGAAGGATATACATACTAGATTAAATCTTTTCTCTAATAATTAATCAAATAAATTCATACCCATTATAATTTTTAGCATTGTTCTGTTTGTCACCTACATATGCTCAGTTCCCATTAGCCATTTACAGATCATGCTTGGAAAAATATGATCCTACTCTGAACCATCACCCATGTCACACCTGGGTTCCCAGCTCACCTTTCCCCACATTCGCTCTCCCAGTTTGTTTGGTCCATTTTTTTGACTCAATAATTTATCGAAAAAGTAATGCTGCCACAGACAATTCTAAAATCTTAGTGGTTCAACAACAAAAAAGGTGTATATCTTGCTCACCACATAGGTGGGACAGCCCTCTTCCATCTATAATCTAAATCATGTAGAACAAAAGGCCCTTGGGGTCACCATAACAGAGAGAGAGAGAGAAGAGCTAGGAATCTTATAGGGTGACTGAAGGAACAGGCCTGGAAGTAGTCTGTGTCACATCTGCCCACAATCCACAGGCCATATGGTCCCAACTCAACTGCCTGGGAGATAGAAATGTAGCACATCCCCCAGGTATTTGTGAGTACTAAGGCTCTCTGCCATTGTAAAGAAGTACTATTGACTTAGAGACCCTCTGGGTCACTGCCCCAAAAACTGCCCCTCAGACAGGGCTGGGTGTCTGAGAATTAAAATCTCATATGCATCTGCTTAACTGGGCAGGTACTTTTATCAAAATGGTCATTAAGAAATTGAAACAACCCAGCCTGACATTTCTTCTCTCCATCTGTTCCTCATTAATATAAAGGGCAAATAGAGTTTTATAGTGTTTCTTTATTTTCACTGTACTTAACTTCCCCCTCTCATCCTCTAGATTAGAGTTGAAAATTAAAGCTTCATTTGTTTCCTATTGCTTATGGATGGAACAACTTACCACAAATTTAGTAGCTTAAGCAACACAAATTCTTCTTAAAGTTCCATCGTCACGAAACCCCAGATGAGATTTACTGGGCTCAAATCAAGGTGTCAGCACAGCTGCGTTCCTTTCTGGAGACTCCAGGGAGAATCTTTCCTGTGCCTGTCATGTCCACAGCCCATTTGTGCCAGAGCAGTGGGATAGGTTACTGAAAAGCTGAAGAAAGTGCCCAGAGATGGTGGGCAAGGCATAGGAGAAAAGCTTACCAGAGATCAGTGGCTACTCTGAGAAGAGTTCAGCAGAGACAGGCTGAACAGATAGCACCTCCTCCCTCAAGATGCTTCGCCAGGGTTTTGTCCAGGGGCAGCTGGCTGAACAGTGACACATATCCTTTCCAGGGTACCCTCAGTTCTGCACCAGTCACCATGGAGAGAGGGGTTTTGTACGTTAGGCTGCAGAAACAGTGGCATCATCGGCATTAGCCGGCTTCATTTGCCCTGTATGACCAGCATCCCAAGGAGCACCTGTGCATGTGCAAGAAAGTATACAAACTTGCCCTGGTTCCCAGTGTCCTTCAGGATAAGTGTATCTGGACATTTCGGCCCAGGCTCTCTCTCATTTTCCCTTAACTTGTCTGGGTTTTGGTGAACAGAAAGGAGGCATTCAGAGATATGATGTTTTACTGTCCCTTTTTCCATTAGTGGGTGATACATTCCTTCCAACATTCCTTGGCTTGTGCACCCTTCCATCTTCAAAGTCAGGGATGTTGCTACCTCTTTCTTACATCAGGCCACATAGACTGTGCCTCCTTCATCCACTTTTTAGGACCCTTGAGATTACACTGAGCCCCTTTGTATGATATACGATACTCACCACATCTCCAGGTCAACTGATCAGCAACTTCATCTGTGACTTTAATTCTCCTTTGTGTGTAACAACATATGCACAGGTCCTGGGAATTAGGACATACACATCCTTGGGAGACCATTTTTCTGCTTCAGAGGCCCTTAGGATATATCCAGTCCATGTTTCATTTGATCAGTCTAGTAGGGTTTTTTTCCTTTCCTAATATTTTTGAATTTTTTAAATTTAAATAATTTCAAATTAGGAGATTTTTTGCATTTTCAAAGCTACCCATGTCTAGCTGCTCTTGAAAATTCAGGAGACAAGGGCCAGGATTCCCTCATCAAAACAACTGGCTAACTCTGACTCCAGGTAGATGCAAGGGGAGGTCTGGATATAAGGGCAGGGTGGAGGGCAGGAGACCCAGCCGGGACACTGCGGGGCCAGCTGACCCGACTCTTGCTCCTTTCAGTCTCGACTTTCTGCTCAGGTGAGGCATCCATAGAGTGGCTCCTGACCCAGCTATGCAGCACCAGTGTGGTATGACTGTTCCTGCTGTGGATGGGGACACCCTGGGCCACTGCTGCACCCTGCTGGTGCTCAGCATCCTGCTCCAGGTGTTCCTCTTCTGCTCAGTGCCTGCCATGGGACACCCCAGGAGGGTAGAGACAGCCACAAGATGTCATCTGTCTGTACAGACCTCACCCGCAGCCCAGATCGCCCCACAGTGTCACCAGAATTATGAGGTCTCTAGAGTAGGACAGAAGCAGAACAAAAGCTGAATGTTACTACTTAGCAGCAATGTGGCTTTCGTGGGCAAGGTACCTACCCTCTTGGAGTCTTATGGCATTGTTGAGAGAGTTAAATGAAATAATGTATTGAAGCATATAGTGCAGTACCTGGTGTATTTTTGAGGCCCAAGTCATGGTAGAAGTTGTCACCATTGTAGATGTTCAGATGCCCCAAACACAACTGTCAGGAATTGAAGGCAAGATGGGGTGAACTGTGCTTTAACCCAGAAGGACACCTTGTGTTAAAGTTGTAGGCCAGTTTCTCACCACTTCCATCCAAGAGACTTCTGTTCTCTAAGCTAAGCAAAGTATATGTAGACTCAGTTGGAGACAAAGCAGGAGGTGGAAGAGCAAAATCAAAACCTTAAGGCTTCCTGGGGCTGGCTTGTGGCTCTGAGTTTAGGGAAGGCGTGGGTGCTAAACTCACTTTGATTTTGTACTTGGTTCTTGGGTGGCTACAGATGATCAAAGTGAGTATCACTCTTGTCTGCTGAAAAGGCAGGAGGGCAGTATGGTCTCTGCCTTTGGGAGTCCCTAGTCAGATGGAGGGGAAAATGTCTCTTTCCAAGAGGAATTAGGAAGATTGAATCCCCACATTGGATAAGAAAGCAGCACTCTGGCTTGGTCTGGAATTCTGATTTATCTCTTGCATGGAATAAGACAAAAGTCTAGGGCAGTTAGACAGTTATATCGACATCCATAGCCTGCCTAGAGGGACAGCTATTAAAAATTGGTACAGTCCTAGCCAGGTTCAGCGGTACAGGATTACTTGAGCTCAGGAGTTCAAGGCCAACCTAGCCAACATTGAGACTCCCATCTCTAAATAATTGGCAGGTGCTGAACTGTGGTTTCCCCTTTAAATGGGGCATTGGGCCTTCCAGGTGGTCATGACCTCTAGCACTGCCCTTTATCACACACTCCCAGTATACTTCAAGTTTATGGGACCTGCCTGGCTTCTTTAAATTTACAAACCTCGTACCAGGTATTTCACTAACCTCTGGATCTTCAGTGACAGCACTGGGCTTCAGACACTGTCCTTCTCTGTTGGCAGCACATTCCCCGGTTCAGAATTCTACCGTCTGCACACAGACATCATGAGAGCCCTTTCTTGTGATTCCAGAAGCAAATGGGCCCAGGGCTCATGGAGGGTGGTGGGAGGTTGTGGCTGGGTGACCTCAAGACCTTCTCAGGCCTCTGTGTCATAAATCTCCTCGAGAAGCAGGGACTTCAGTGCCTCCTGCACCAAGGGGCAAAGTTCTAATTTGCTATGTCTCCATCAACACCTGCCCCCTCTTTTTCTCTCTCTCCAGCCCTTGCTATGAGATCTTCTTTAATGAATTCCTTTACTTTGACAACAGACCTGTTTCTGGCTCCTATCCAAGCGGCGCACTAGCTTTCATTGTCCTCGTGGGCCTTGGTGAAGGGCATATCACTTTGTTTCACTTGCAAATGCTCGTAGATCCGACGTGGCATTAATAACACTGCAGGCCAGCCCTTCTGTCTTCATCAGCAGCGGCATCAGGAGCCTCGCTACGGATGATGAGCTGCCTCCGCTGCCAGGGAGGAGAACTCTTCATTACCCAGGTCAGGCTGAGGGGCCTCCTCTCCAAATACCTGAACATCACATTAGTCAGGCAGAATCTCTCCTGTCACAAAGCCTTCAACACTGACGGTGGGGAAAGGAGGAGATCTTCAAGATTTAAATGATGTTGAAACTCTTTCAATGGTCAGTCACAGGAGCAAGAAGCCAGGGTGTCACAAAAATCTAATGTGTCCCAGCTTCTGTCCTCTGGGTACCACCTCTGTGACTTTTGACATTTCTGCAGCATACCTGAAATTTTATTCATTTAATATTTTTCTTAAGTCGGTTATAGACAGATTTATTTAGATCCATCCTTGACAAGAATAGCCTTAAAATTAGAGTTTAGAGGTATTATTTGTGCTTTTACACATGTTAAAATTAGGATACTAATTTGATTAATTAAAATTTGAACATTTAACATTAAATAAGAAATGTTGATCCATCATTCTTCACAGTTCCGACAAGCAGATTCCAGGACACCAGACAAACAGGTTCCACGCCTCAGTGCCTTCGGCAGGTCAGCCTTCATGAGGGCTGTTTATTACTTCCCTGAATGAAACATATGCCAGTGTTTTCTCTTGAGTACCTCTTTTTAAAGTAAAATTAGAAAAGGAATTCAGGAATGCATGGAAGTGGGTGACTGTGTCAGCCCATGTGAGGTACCAGAACCCCAGAACCTCTTCCCCAAGAACTGAGAACTATTCCTCCTCAGCAAAGGGCCTCAACAGTATGGGGTGGGTCCCTGATGGCACCAAGACAGAAAGCAAGAAGCCAGATCTATAGTGGCCTCCCTGGTAGGGAGGGAAGACCCAGGGATCTGAGTGGGGCATTGTGGGAAAGTTGCTGGGGGTTCTGGGAAAGCTATGGAAGCAGGCACTGCTTAAGCAAGGTGCACAGTTCCTTTCTGGAAGAGATCAACATTCCAGGTGCTCTGTTTCAAAAGGCCCCCATTTAATGACCATAATTGAGACTGTTCTAAAACGGCCCATCTGTCGCCCATCTTTTATGAATATTTAATGATGTTTAGATTCTATTCACAGGGGATATGGTGATACAGAGCTGTTTTCCCACCATGAATCTGTCCCACTGAAAGATCAATGAATCCTAAATGTGAGGCACAAAAGGACAGTGGGACCATGGAGATACCCAGGACACCCGCCCTTTCAGAGCAGCTAGCTGCTTGGCTCTGGTGAGGAGCTACAGTTTTCGCTCCCCTTTGGTCCCTCAGTGCATCATCTCCAAATATGGCTGATGGGTAGCAGCTCTCAGTGGGAAGAATCAGAGTGGAGCAAGCTCTCCACCCTGCCATGTGGAGCCCAGGGCCTTCATCTCACAGCTGTCCACCACCTCTGCCTACTTTAGTTTCCAGCATGTTCTAAACACCCTTCTTCCTTCCTCATGCTCCTTCCTGCCTCTTCTGTAGAAAAAGTAAGGACAATATGTGGCAGGCAAGCTGCAGGTTGTCTAACAGGCATGTCATAAGCATTAAGACTTTCAACTGAATGTTAAGATCTATATTATTATAAGGGATCAATATCCCTTTAGACTCACATTCAGGGAATACTTCATCAATTCAGGGGTTATCACCTATACATACTTACCAACAATTATGAAAAACATTTCCTTCCCTTCCCTTCCCTTCCCTTCCTTTCCTTCCTTCCTTCCTCCCTCCCTCCTCCTTTCCCTTCCCTTCCCTACCTTCCCTTCCCTTTTTTCTTTCCTTTCCTTTTTTCTGTAAATTTCCCCACTTCATGGGCTGTTATTCAAATGGTAGCATCATATTCATGTAAGGAAGTCCCTGAATTTTCTCACTTAATAACATACACTGGAGCTGTTCCATGCTAGATCTACAGAAGCAGGTCTCCCTCAGTTCTGTTAACGGCTGCAAAGTGTGGCATTGTAAGATTTACCTTAATTTATTCCATCAGTCTGATATCCATGGACATTTGGGTTGTTTCCAAACTTTTATATTTCACATAAGGCTCCAGTGAACATTTTTTGACACATCTTCAACCACCTGTATGAGGATAACATCCCAGAACTGGAATTGCTGGGTCAAAGGGTAAACTCATTTGACATCTGGATATAGTTATCTATAGTAGGTAAGTTAAAATCATAAGGCAGATCTTCTGACAACTTACAGAACTGTCCTCTAAAAATTGACAGGTGAGAGTGGTCAATCTTTTAGGAGTTGCTATGTAAACACCTTCCTTGCACCTCCCTCTCTTACCTTAGACATTTCAGTTTACAAAATTTTTGTTTCTTTGATGGTCTCCAATTTGAGGGGATGAATAGAATTTTCTGGAATAATTGAAATATTTGAAGTAGAAAAGATGGTAGAACTAATAAAAAATTAGATTGAAAGATCAACTTCCACCCAGCTTCTCCCAGTTGTTTTCTTCCCCATTCAATCCATGGCTGGCATACTGTAGGTACTCAGAAACTCTTGAAGAATCAAAGAAAAACACAGCGAGGGCAACTTGCTCAAGGAGCCTAGGCCAGTGTTTTAAGTTTTACCATTTTCATTTCCTTTCAGCTCTACCCTGATAAATCAGTGGCCCTTAAATCTATTAGATCAGTTTTACCACTGCATGTATGAATGGAGCCTATAGGTTTTGAATTTTCATTTTGAAAATCAATTATATGCTGATGATTTCAGTAACCAAGAGTGATAGGTTTATGGCCATATGCTGACATACTTTGGAGTCAGATCAAGATCATTCAGTTCTTAAATGCAGTATGATCTAGCAGAAAGGAGCTTGAGAGGCTCTGAGAATGAACTCGAGTTCAATCTGCTACCCAATAACTAACACACGAAGCTAGTAAACTGGCTGTGGCAACAACCCAGACCTTAGAAACAAGCAGACCAAGCCCCCAAACCTAAAATTTGTTATAAATTGAAATATTAAATATAAATATGATTAATACCTATGTAACCTGAAAATAACTGAACTTCCCCAAGGTTCAGTTTTCTTATATGTGACATAGGGATAAACTTGGGGAAGACAATCCAGGAGCTACGCTCATATTCACAATTCTATCTTCCTTGCAGCCTCCACTGTCAATTGGAAGGTAGGGGAAAAAACAAATTTAATCCAATCCAGTGGGAATCAGCTCAATTCAGTTTCTTCAGTTAATTCAGTCTCTTTCAGGTGATACTCAGTCTGTTAGTATTTTCGCCATTCTGTTCCTCCTTCCCACGATGACAGCTCCCTATGGGGAGTTCCCCGGGGAACTAAGACCCACCTGAGCCTCTCTGTACACTCTGCTGACTACTCTGGTCTCTTCTGCCTGATTGCAGGGTACCCTGTGGCTCTCCAATGACACCATCCAGTGATGGTGTCTGTCTCTCATGTTGTTTGCTCTCTTGGCCAAACCACAGCCTGAGGGCCTTCTCTGCTAACTTGGCCTCCATTGAGCCACGATGAAACTTGAAATCTTTTGTGACTTTCATTCAAGTCCCAGATTGAGCAGCTGGCCTTAACTGTAATTTCATCTACCCTAACTATTGTGAGCCCATCTTCTTATTCCATCTCCCCACAATCTCTCTAGCCTGACTCTAAGTACAAAATTCAGTTGTAACTAGCAAAACCCCTAAATAATAGTGGATTTAAAGCATGATGTTTATTCTCTTACTTGAAAAAAAATCAAAAACAAAATAAATAAAAAATTTAAAAATCCAGAGGAAGATAATCCAGGGTTTGTGTGGTGGCTTCATAAAGTCATTATAGATCCAGAGACCTATATGTTTGTGCTCTACTGGGCATACTTCTGTCTTTAAGATCAATTTGTGTTACAAGATAGCTGCTGAAGCTCCAGCCATTGTGTCCAGCTTGCCAATAAGAAATTATGGGATATAATAGAAAGAAGGATGGAAAGTGTCTCCCTCCTATGATAACTTTCTGTAAGAGACCTTTCCAGAAGTTCCACCCAAACTTTTGCTTATATTTCATTATCCACAGCTTATTTCTTTGGCCATTCCAGCTGCAAAGGGGGACCAGGAAAAGGTGTCTTTTGATTGGGTCAATAGAGGTATGAATAGTAAGGAGACATCTGATCATCACCACTGACCCCATTTACGATCTTGAAGGCTCAGACTTTCTCTCTGCCTCACAACTCAGCTGTCCATGTTGGAATTACCTCAGCAAGACTGTTTTTGCCTGCACCATGTTTTCACCATGAAATCTAAACTGGGTACCTCACCAACATCATCTCCGATTTCAACTTATACCTCAACCTAGCAGTGCTTTCCCACCCACCATAATAAACACACACACACACACCCTGGATTCCAGCCAAATGAAGCAAAGTCAGGGCCCATATGTTCCCACCACTTTCATCCCTTATTTAATTCCTTTTCTGCTTCCCATAGCTCCCAGGATGGAAAGATTAGGATTTCTACTTCCTCGTCCTTTCTGCATTTGACATTCCCATGTCACGTCCCATGATCCTCCCTACTTTCTTGGGAACAAAAATAGGGAAGAGAATGGCTACCAGAAACTATGGGGGGAGAAATTAAAATGCAATGGTGTAATATTTTGAAAATATTATTGCTGTCACAGCAATATTCTTTGTTATTTATGAAGCACATGGTAAGCACTACAAAGAGACCTTTTAAATGAGTAATGGGGTTGTTGTAGGGGTCAAAATGAGATAAAATACAGAAAGTTCTCACAACAATGTACAGTACATTGTACATGCTTAATAAGTGTTAGCCATTATAACTGTTATATAAATAATAAGACAGTCTGCCTCAGTCTTCCTCAGTTATTATTGCTGCCAAGCAAACGTGCCAAGTGGAACACAGACTTCATTTCACAAGGTGTCAGCCCTTGCTCTATTAAGGTTTTTGTTTTGCTTTGTTTTAAACCACATTTTCTAGAAAACAGGAAGAATTTTTTTTTTTCCTGAGGAAAAGAAGAACTTCTCAGAGACCTAACTTCTAATTAACTTTGTTCCTGGGTGTCGTGTAACGGTGGGTGAGTCACTGTTCGTGAGGGAAGGGGGCTAATTGGAAGAGGGAAGATTGATGAAGGTCAGCGTGGATGGCGACGTGGAATTATGGCTGGAGGCTGGGTCAGCCAGGGTCAGGCCTTTCCAAATGGCATCTCATCGTAGGACTCTAAATTACTTCTTACCCCTTGTGAGCCTCCACACTGTGTGTTGTTTGTGTAACGGGAGCTCAAGAGAGCATACGAGTTAAATAAGGCAAGATGAGAATTGATCTATTGACAATCAATCAGGAGGTTGGCTCAGCGAGTCTGATAGGGAGCTGCCAGAGGCTCGGGACTGGAATTGCACTTACACAGATTAAAAAAAAAAAAAAAAAAAAAAAGGGAGGAAAATAGTGATGTACATTCAATTTATTCAGGTGTGCTTTGTCCTCAGCATCCAACAGACACACAGGATTTCCCAGGAGTGAGCAGGAGATCCCCCGTGGTCTAACACTATAGGCAAGGGAGGAAATTTCAAGTGAGGAAAAATATGAATGAGCACATTTTTAAATAATTATAGTTTTGAGTTACTTTCAGGTACAGTACATAGAAATACAACAATGATGTAAACAAATAATTTAAGTAGTCTCAGAGAGAGTTATCACCGGGTCCCATTCTTGGACAGGAATTTTGCAGATCTAGCAAGCAGGGATATTTCTAGGTTGGAGCAAATAAGCAGGGAAGTTGAGGTAGGGGGCACAGGCAGGTTTGCCAGGACAGGAGAGTAGCATTATGGGTGTTATGGCTTGGATGTGGACTATCCCTAAATGCTCATATTAAAAACATGGCCCCTAGTACAGCAAAGTTCAGAGGCAACCTATCTCTGAGTGATTGCTCAGAGGCAATCACTACCTTTAGGTAGTGATTAGGGCTGTAACCTTATCAGTGAATTAATCTATTTGATGAAAATTAATAATTTGAATAGATTCCTAATGGTAACTGTAGGCAGGTGGGGCATAACTGGAGGAAGTAGGTCACTAGGGGTATGTCCTTGAGAATTATATCTTGTCCCTGGCCTTCTTCTTTCTCTTTCTCTCTCTCTCCCTCTCTCTCCCCATCTCTCTCTCCCCCTCTCTATCCCCCTCTCTCTCTCCCTCTCTCTCTCTCCCTCTCTCTCTCCTTCTCTCTCCTTTCTCCTTTCTTAGCTTTCCACCATAATGTTCTACCTCACCCTTGGCCCAGAACAATGGAGTCAGCTGTCCATGGACTGAGATCTCTGAGACCATGAGCCCAAGTTCATGTCTCCTCTAAGTTGTTCCTTTCAGGTATTTTGGTCACAGCAATGAAAAGATGACTGACACAGTGGGGTTCTGCAGCAGCCTGGGTATGAGTTTCTCTGAGCAGGTTGGAGAATTGATGCCCATACAAGGAAGTGATGTTAGATGTAGTCGGCCAAGTCTAAAGGACACATGCTGACTTTACATTTCACAAGGAGGACAGTATACTCCTGGGAGAGAATTCTAACAGGAATACCTAAAAGCCATTTGCTACTGGGGAAAAGAATTGGAGGGGGCATTAATGTGGATGGAATTGGACCCAATGGTAGGGATGGGTCAGAAAATGGATTTGGGAAATGTCAGGTGAAGGCCTTGGTTTCCTAGTAGATGCTAATGTATATTTATTAACAGCAAAGAGAGAATGAGTACACACATATATCATCTTATTTAGCACACACTGCAAACAGATGAGGCAGGTAATATTATTATCTTCACTTAATGGAGGGAATTGAGGCACACGGTGGTCATGAAATTTATCTAGAATTACAGATTTTGTTAATGGTAAAATTAAGATTTGAACCAAGGAGTCTTACTCAAGAGACCCATACTATTATAGGAGTACATCACAATATCAATATTGATGATTCCAAAATCCCCAGTAAAATTTATAAGCTGGGCAACTAATCCTTTGAACATTAATGGAATGTTATCATATTTGCATAAATTTCCATAAGGTAATTTTCAGCTATTTACAGAATTTGCAGTTCCACTGGGAGCTATTCCGCATGTGGTCTTTTTTCCCCTACATTTTAAAGCAATTGCCTCTAATCTATATCTATAGCTCACATCTACATTTTCATTTTTTTAAAAACTAGTGCCCAGGAAATAAGTCAGAACCACTATATAAGAACGATGAGTAACGTGGAAAGTGCGTTTTGGAATCTTGCTGTACGTGGAGGCTTCCCTCAGCCAGTTGGCGTGGTGAGCGCTCCAGGGCCCCACACAGGACCCAGCTGCTCAGTAACCGCGGATGGAGATGGAATCTAACCTGAGTGCAGTTCAGACTCACACTTTCACCACATTCTAGTCACTGTCATTTTCTCTAAGAAGTTCCAGCTTGATTGCCAGAAATAAAAATAGCCTAAGCCATTTGTGTTCATATTTTACAACTCATTTTGAGAATTAATATTTCATAAGAAAATTATTTTTATACAAAATGACTTTTAAAAGGTTTATGATCTTCTTAAGTGTAACTTTCACTATGCCTTGGGGCCAGCAACTTTTCTAGAGAAATATACCAGAGTTATTGATGTATTCTTCCCCTTGCGAATTTCCTTCATTTTTTGAGGCTGGAATATGAGAAATTACTTTCTGTATATAATTCACTCCTTTGTTTCCATTTCTACCACTCCTTTTTCCTGACTGCTTTTCTTTTGCTTTATTTTTTTTTTAGTGCAAAATAAATAAAATAAATACCATTATCAATGGAAGTTTTTTAAAATAACAGCTCATGTTTTAACCAAGCTAAGTTTAGGTTAAAGTGATGAGCAGCTATCACCAAGGCCAGGAAACAGATATAAAAATCCCCACTCTCCATTTTGCTGCAGTCCAATGCCTTCCTCCCTTATCATTATTTTTCTTCTATCTTCCCTGGTCTATGTTGAAGTGATTGATCTCCTTTTTCACTTTCCACATGATAGAGACAGAGACATCAATCTGCAGCTGAAGTAGCTGCCTGATGCTCCTCTAGAGATCTAGAAGGCAAAAGTCCCCAAATGGAGATGAGAGATGCTCAAGTCCCTGCATCAGTTACTGATGCACAATAGAACACCCCAAAACGTAGCAACTTAAAACAAAACTTATTCCTTATTGCTTATTTCTCGTGGTTTCTGGATCCACAGCAAGGCTTGCCCAGTCTCTCCTGGGTTTTTCCATACATGTGTGGTCAGCTGCTGGGCCAACTCAGAGTCATCTCACCTAGAATGGCCTTCTTTGGGACGATTCTCTGCTCGTGTGCATGGGTCCCTCCCTCACATCCCTCTTTCAGTTCAGCCCAGCATGTTCTCATGGGAGCCGCAGAGGGGCCAAGAGAAAAAAAACGGATATTTACATGTATTTTCTGAGCTTCTGCTTACACCAGGTTTATTATCTATCTTCCAAACCTGAAATTAAAGTGGGATGGGTCCAAGAGTGCAGGGCAGGCAGCCCGGAAGCAGGAGACGAATAATACAGTCAATCTACGAAAGTTCCTAAATTAAAAGCTGGGCAAAAAGGTACACTTTGAAAATAAAATAAAATCGACCCTCATTTTTCGTGGGATTCCAAATTTGCAAATTCACCTACATGCTAAAATGACTTTGTGACGCCGATAACGATGGCCTTTGCCATCATTTATAGACATGCCTAGAACAGTGAAAAGTTTGAGTTGACCCAAGCTCACATTCCCAAGTGAGGTCCAACAGGCCACACTCTGCCTTCCTGTTTCAGTCCTCACACTGTAAGCAAGTGTTCCTTTTTTAATATATTTGACACCACGTTTTTTGCATTTTTGTGCTTTTTATTGGTGATTTTGATGTCTCGAATGGCCCCCAAGGGTAGTGCTTGTGTAGTGCTGTCTGGTGTTTCTGAATACAGGCCTGTGAAGTGTCCATGGAGGAAACGTTAGGTAAGCTTCGTTCAGGCATGAGTTACTGCTGTAGGTCATGAGTTTAATGTTTGTAAGCCAACTACGTATAAATATCTTCAGACAGATACACAACTAAAGCAAGATTATATCCTGATTGGTAGATACAAATGTTATAACCAGGGTCTCACAGGAATTCTAACGCTGAATTTCCACTGGAAATAAGAGTTCAGCAATTGTTTATTCAGTGTTCACAGTGACTTTGTAAACTATGATTACTATAAATAATGAGAATCAACTCTACTTCCATCTATTTTTGAGCACCGTCTTCTATAAAAGATATTAAAATAACAAGCACTATATTCTTGTTTCCAGATTGAAGTACATATTTCCAAATATCAAAATAACTGTCATCTAAATACCTGCTTGGTCTCATGAAAAGCGACCTTTTGTTCCAAGTCAAACATTTTAGGAATACAATAGCTAGTTGGTAAAGGGACATGCTTTAGTGAGATTCCTGGTCACATCCAACCAAGGGTCCTTAGCTCCTCCCTGTGAGTAATTCTAAGTGGAGGCTTAATTCTGAAGTAAACAAAAACTCTGAATGAATAATAAAGATTCCAGACAGTAAGCTGGGATACAAATATATTTGTCAGTCTTTGAATGAAAACACTGAGCAAGAAAGAAAAGCACAGTGATAAAATTATTCATATAATGAAAGCCAAGGAAAAACAGAATTAGACATGAATAGTTTTGGGGAATGCATCTACTACATGAGGAAGTTCGAAAGTATTTTGTTTTGTTAGGGCACAGTGTCCCTAAAAAGCTTTGAGCCCCAGAGAGGTAGTTTTAAATGTGGTGAAAAGACTAGACAGCCTCGTATTTAAAAGCACAGATGCCAGGCATGGTGGTGCACGCCTGTAATGCCAGCAGCTTGGGAGGCTAAGGAAGGAGGATCACAAGTTCAAAGCCAGTCTCAGCAACTTAGCAAGGCCCTAAGCAACTTAGTGAGGCCCTATCTCTAAATTTAAAAAACTTTAAAAAGGGCTGGGGATGTGGCTCAGTGGCTAAGTACCACTGGGTTCAATCCCTGGTATGGGGGCGGGGGGAACCACCCACTTTTCAATCAGATCAGCATCTGTGCCCTGGCTCCATTTTGCTTGCTGGGTGACATGGCAAATACTCCCCATTTGTGGGCCCTAGCCTTCTTCATTTATAAGGTGGCAGCAATAGAAGCAATGACATAAATATAATGATGTTTATTTGAGTTTAATGAGTACTGATGTTTAATGAGTACTGATGAGGTGCCAGGCACCAACTGGGAGCTTTCCATGCATGGCCTCATGGAAGCCTCACAGCTGTCCTCTGAGGTGAGTACTGTCACCACCCCCATCTTGCACATGAGAGACAGTCATGTTCAATGATCCTGCCAAGCACTAGGGTTCGCAGAGTCAGAATTTAATCTGGGCATCTAACTCAACTGCCTCGTCATGTTGGTTGTGAAAGTTAAATGAGATAATGCATATAAATGCTTAGCATGGTGCCAGGGATATAATAAACATGTATTATAAATATTTTAAAGACTCTCTTAAATAAGAATACACCACCCTTCCCCCAGTTGCACTAGAATCAATAAATAGATCTACTTTTTTTTTTTTTTCAGTGCTGGGGATCAAACCCAGAGCCTCACACATGCTAGGTGAGTGCTCTACCACTAAGCTATCCTCCTTAGATTACAAGTTACTGGTGGTTGTAGAGGGTTTGTACAAAGACTTCAAATACTACTCTACTCAGAAACCATAGGGGAAAGTCTTACCTCACCAGAAAAAGAACTCCAAATAATCCCCTGGGGAAATTTCTATTCATCTTAACGAATGGAAGAGAACAAATATAAGTTGGGAGATCAGACCCAAGATTTGTGTTTTAAAACTCTTTCCCACTGAGGTCAAAACATTCCATGGTTTATCTCAGCTCTTCTTAAATCTATTTAGTCTATCTGATGTTGTTAACTTGTTTTTTTGTCCCAATCTCAGAAGGAACTCTATTGTTTTCATGAAAAACATTTGAAGTACGGAGTGAAGCCAGCTGTATTAACCAAGCTTCTGATAGGCTAAGGAAAACAGAACACATCTTCTAGGTTTCATCCCCTGTCATAGGAAGAGGGATAAGAGAGAAAAGGAGGATCTCTAGAGTACCATGTTTACTCTGAAGTACCATATTTACTGATTGAAGTACCATACTTCCTCTACACTACCAGTTTACTGAAGGAATGTTACTTCCTTCCCCTCTTAATACCTATTTTGTCAAATTATCATAGTCACATTTCTCTCAGTCCTGCATTTTAAGCATGTACAGACATAGGTCTAAGCAGGGATTATTCACCTTCAGCAAACAAGATGACCACTGGGACTATCTCTTGGCCCTTGCCAGGTCTTCAGAGAATCCTGGCAACCCTAGCAACCCAGAACACAGAAGAACACAAAGAAGAAAACAAAAAAGGAAGCATTTCCTCCACACCATTCAGAAGCCATGTGCTGGTGAGAAAGCCTGAATTTGTACAATAGGCTCAATAGGCTCCAAATGTGAGTCTAAACAACCACTCAGAAGTTAGTAATGAGACTGAAGTAGATTGATATATGCTAATAAGGAACAATTGCAAGCATATATTGTTAACTCATATATTGAATTTTCACGCATGTGTTAGTCCATTTTCCATTGCTATAACAAAATAGCTGATGTTGATAATGCATACCAAGAAGTTTATTCAGGTCACAGTTTTGGAAACTCAAAGTCCAAATAGCATGGCACTGGCTCTCACACTGGCCTCCTTGGCTATTTCACATCCTGGTAGATGGCATCATGGTGGGAGTACACATGGGAGAGAGAGATGACTGGGCAAGACAGGAAGCCAGAGAGACTGGGGAAAGGGCCAAGCTTGCTCTTTTATAACAACCACAGCACAAGAACAAACCAGGATCCTACCAGAACTCTTCCAATTCTTTCCAAGGACAGTGCCCTCAGTGACCTAATTACTTTCCCCTAGGCATCCCCTCTTAAAACTCAAGACTCCCTCCCAACATCACCATACTGAGGACCAAGCCACCTACACATGGATCCTTGGGTGACACACTCAAACCATAACCACACCATAGTATTATGATGCTATTGGAAATAATAGGGCTGTATATACATACATACTTGATTTAGAAGAATACACACAAAACTAGGAAGAATGGTTATATCATAGGAAGGAATTAGATGTGGAGGAAGATTTATTTTTCAACTTATCTTTTTTTATTATTATTATTTTTTCCCAAATGGAGAAGAGCAAAAAACTAAGGAGAGATTTGCTCTCAGGAGAGAGGAAGAGAAATCTACAAAGAGTTCTGAGAAGACAGTCCCCAAATTGACTTTCCTGGTTTTCCCTGATTACTATCCCCCATATAGACTTGTCCCCTTCAAATATTAGCACAAAAATGAAAATGGGATCCATCTAGGGGCAGTACCCAAAAAGTAAGAAGAAAATATGCCAAAATATATAGAGATTTTTTTAAACTATTCAAAAGAAGAATCACTTTGGAAAAGAAGAGAAAAATGTATATACTTTTATTCAATTTATAAGGAAAGAGAATGTAAATTCTTTGGGAAAAGAGAGAGCAAAGAAAAGAAACAATGGAATCAAAGATTAGAATATAAAACAACACAACAAGATAAAATATAAACTGAATTAGCACTGGGAGAAATCTTTAAAAAGCAATAAAAACACATTGGGGCAGCAAGAATATATGATATTGAAAGCACAGGGTTATGAAGGTATAGCTTAAGAAATGCATACAAAATGAAATGGAAAAGAACAGAAAATAAAAGAGATTATGAAAAACAATCAGCATGAGTAGGTTCTTTGTGTACATAATTGATTTTCCGAAAATGGCAAACATTTAAAGATATAAAATATAAAGATATAAAAAAGAAAACTGAAAAAAGACATGAACCCACTGACTAAATCTTCAGAACACAGAATTTTTATTCAAGGAACAACAGTCCCAAATTTGAGCCATATGTTAGTGGGGTTCCTGAAATTCAAGAATAACAAAAGAATCCTACATGCATTCAAGAATGGAAGCATGTTCCCCAAAAAGAGAAAGTGACTGACCTCAGCCTTCTCCACTGTAACATTCAGTGCAAAAAATTGGTAGAATATTATCTACAAATTCAGATGAGAAAAATGTGTGCCCCCCAAAATAAGTTCTTTATGTTTAAATGTAGTAGGAAGATAGCTTTAATAATGCAGAGGTACTGATAATATAGCACTTATGAGTCCTTCATATAAAAGACCCTTGATAACAAAATCCAGCCAACCCAAAGATAAGTAAAAAATGTTTAAAGTCCTATCCTGAGTGGGAGAGCCATGGATGAAAGGCTGTTGGTGACCAGGAGTGTGTAATTGTGTTTCCAGAGCTCAGCTCTGTGTCAGTTATAAATCTTGGTAACAAGGAGCTGGAAGTGTAAAATATGAATTTTCTCTTATTTCATGAAGTGCTATAAATACTACCCAAGATTGAAAAACAAAAAACAGAGGTTTAAATATATCAAAGTTTCAAATGTTATTATTAGAAGATAAGCTAAGAAAGCACAGAACAAATAGCAAAAAAAAAAAAAAAAAAAAAAAAACTTAAGGAAACAATATAAATGAAGTATAAATATACTATAACCAAACAGTGTGACAAAACTAATTGCAGCAAACATCTGTTATAAAAAGTAAATGTAGGAGTTCCTGCTATGACGGGTCTCCCTGACGCGTCTGATTGTCCTCCGCCCAGAGGGCTGGGAGCGAGCGGTCAGTCGGCCTTACCTATCCTGGTCTGACCTTGTTGGGGAGTGTCCCCTTCCCTTGCCACTGGTCGAGAAGGGCAAGAGGGCTTAAGACCCCAACATCTGGCGCCCAACATCGGGCCCCTCAAGGCTGAACCGCAGCCAAAGCGAAGAGGCAGTTTCGAAACCGAAAGTACCGGCAGATCGGGCCAAGCGAGTTCCGAGGTAAGGCATCCCAGAAAAGATGGGGAAACACACACCACACATGGCGACCCTGCGCTCTCAGCTCTCAGACTCATGCTGAAGAGTAGGGGCCTTGAGTGGTCTGATACACAGGCGGAAAAAGCCTGGGACACCTTTACTCGGGTGGCCCCTTGGCTTCCTGCCAGTCTTTTTGATTGGTCCACGTGGAATCGTGTAGAACAACTTGTTAAGAAGAGGGGAATCAATTTAGGGGAGGGTCCCCCATTGGGAGTCTGCCCTACATTATCCGCCCTTAAGGCCTGCTTCTCTCCAGGACCTCCCAAAGGGGGCTCCAAGTTTCTCCCCAAAGAGCCGCCACCTAAAGAACTGCCGGCTCCTCCCATTACATCTCCTTCCAGAAACTTGCCACATAGTAAACAACATTGGGAGACCTTTAATGAGGAGCCCAATCCATCTCCATCCGCTCCTCCCAACGTTGAGGAACCATGAGGGCAGCCAGCCTCTACACGTAGAGAGGGCCCACTACCGCCCCGGGGAGGCTCATTGCTGCCATCTTGTATTCTGGGGCCATATCAGACTCCAATGAAAGTCCTCGCCCTCCTCCTTCCAGATGGCGGGAAATCTTCCCAGTGGCCATTTTATGATACTGGGCAAGAACTCACAGACTCTAACCTCCCCCCTCCCTGTATGGCCTTCCTGGTAAATGTTAAAAAGTTAGTTTGGGAACGAATGACTACCAATCACAAATTGGCCTGTGCAGGGATGGAAGATTGCTCCATGGGAAGGTGGATTGTGGCTACCAAAGATATTGGCACACAGCTTCCGCAAGCGAGCCGGCAGATGGAAAGGGATTCCTTATCTTCAAGTCTCTTCTTTCTTGCGCTTCTCTGCTCTTCCTGCAAACTCAAATGCCTCCGTCTTCTCCCCTTCTCAATCCCTCCTCCTCCTACAACTTTGACTCAGCTGTTTCTGCTTCCATTCCCCGGCCCAGCCCACCTAGTCCTCCTGCCAGGAGGTCCCACATATGCTGGCGTGGAGGGAATAACCAGCCCAACCATCAGTGGCATGTCCTAGTAAGGAGTATGATACAGTAGCCCCAGGCCCCACAAGTATTGGGAGATAATTGTTTCTCAATTTTCTGAGTCCAAACCTGACTTGATTACTAACTGGGAATAAGGGTTAAAATGCCCTAGGCATCAAATTTCTGCTAGAACATTTTGGCCCCTTTCAGATCCAGATCTCAGTCAAGGCTTACATTGAAATGTAAATAGAGAAAGCCTGAAGGCTCAGTAGGAGACCGGTCTCAAACCCAAAGGGAAAAAAAAGAGAGCAAAAAGTCTTACCTGAACTCCAGCAAAAGTAAATTTTATGGTGCTTTACTAAAGTAATTAACCGCTGTATCATTTTTCCAGGACTCTTGTTTTTTTGAATTCTACATTTTTTTGAGCTCATGAATTTTTTGATCAATTCTATTTTTTTTTTTTTATTCAACTAGAGTTTTTGAACGTCTGTTACATTGCAATGGAGATTCACCTATAAAGTTTCAAGGCCTTTGATTTTGTGTTATGTGTATGTTGTGCTGTCTGGTGTCATGTTTTGTCTGTATCAAAACTGAGTGCTCATAAAATTAAAATTTAAAAATGGATCCAAATACTTTTAATTCACGTGATTTAAAAAGGTTCAATTTAAATTGGGTAAACTAATAGAAGTAAAATGTCTTGAAAATAACTCGCAAGTCTCTAGGTGGTCAAACTAATAAAATGTTGATGTTAATAAAACGTCTAACATCAATTTTTCTAGGACTTTCCTTCAACAAGAAAAAGATGGCAAATACTGTTCAGGACACTTGTCTGATATCTTGGTTTTTACAAAATAAATGAATTAGAGTTGACATGCATGGGATTACTCAAATGTGTTTACAGAGAAAATTGTTTTGTGTCATCACTAAACTAAAAACAAGGTTACTAAGAGTTATGTCCTAACAGGTATAATTCTATATACAAAGGGTTCTAAAGGTTTCAACTGTGTTTCAATTAGAGTACTATAAATAACAAAATATTTAATTTTATTAAAATGGAGTAATTTATATAAATTAAGAAATTTCATAAGAGTTGTTTCCGAATGTGAACAAAAAGGTCAACAGATAGAAAAGAAAAAATAAAAGGTTCTAGATATGGAAATATATTTAGTGAAAAACAAAATGTTTCTGGGTAAGAAAGTGCTTATGTGATAAAATACATGAGGGTCTAAATAAGTGCTAAGAAAGTCTGTAAAGGGCAAGTTTCAAAAAGTTTGCATGTAACTAAGTTGGTTGTATGTATGTGACACAGTTAAAGCTATTTAAGGTTTTTTTCCTAAGGTGAAATACTAATGTTCTGATATAAACCGACGTTTAATCTATATGGTAAAATGACAAGGATTTCTTAGAAACACTAATTTACTCTTAACTTTGTGTCTATTAAGTTTTATTCTTTAGAACAATAGTATTAAAATTGGAGTTTATACAATTATGGTTAAGCAACTGTTAGAGTATTATACTACGTTACAGAGCCTAAATTTTTCTTTAAAAACTAAATTTGGTAATATAAAAGTGTCAAGGTAATTGTGAAATGGTCACTCTTTGTATACTAAATGTGTTCATATTTTCCAGGTATACAAGTTTTTAAAACAGGAAATTTATCAAGCTGCTATTCTACAAATAAAACTTGTCTGTAATGGTAATTATAAAGAGTGAATTTTATTGGGGATTTATTTCTATCATTTAATGTTCTATTATAGGACCTGTTATCAATAGGGTATATGTAAAATTTGTTACTTTTTACACTGAGAAAATTTTAAGTGTAAATGTATTTCGAAAGGTTAGAGCCCGATTTGTTTAAAGGTTAATATTGTGAAACATAAAAACATTTTGCCACACAAAAGGAAAGTTAAAGAAAAAAAAAGTAAATGTATGTTCCCCTACATTAACCTGCTAATGTAATTATGGTATTTAAAGAGATGGCTTGCTTCAATTAAAAAAAAAAAATTAAATCTAAGTGAGTTATGCCCACCTGACAAAAGACAGAGACTATCAGTCTGGATTAAAAAACCTATCTTTCATGTAATAGTAAAAAAATAATAATAACAGGGGGCTTGCATAAAGTATTATGGTATATTCGAATCCAGAGTATCTGATGGTCATTAAAATAGAATTGGAAAGCATATCCAGTAGGATAGAACACCTGGAAGACAGAACCTCAGATATTGAAGACAAAATATTTAACCTTGAAAACAAAGTTGAACAAACAGAGAAGATGGTAAGAAATCATGAACAGAATCTACAAGAACTATGGGATATCATGAAAAGGCCAAATTTAAGAATTATTGGGATTGAGGAAGGCTTAGAGAAACAAACCAAAGGAATGAACAATCTATTCAATGAAATAATATCAGAAAATTTCCCAAATCTGAAGAATGAAATGGAAAATCAAGTTCAAGAGGCTTATAGGACTCCAAATACACAAAATTACAACAGACCCACACCAAGGCACATTATAATGAAAATGCCTAACATACAAAATAAAGACAGAATTTTAAAGGCTGTGAGAGAAAAGAACCAAATTACATTCAGAGGGAAACCAATACGGATATCAGCAGATTTTTCAATCCAGACCCTAAAAGCTAGAAGGGCCTAGAACAACATTTTTCAAGCCCTGAAAGAAAATGGATGCCAATCAAGAATCTTATACCTAGCAAAACTTACCTTCAAATTTGATGATGAAATAAAATCCTTCCATGATAAACAAAAGCTAAAAGAATTTACAAAAAGAAAGCCAGCATTACAGAACATTCTCAGCAAAATATTCCATGAGGAAGATGAAAAACAAAGAAGCAAATCAGCAAAGGGAGGAATTATCCTAAAAAAATTGTCAAATAAAGGAGGAGCCAAGTTGTGTCAAACAAATAAGCAAAATTTAAAAAATGAGCCAAATGACTGGGAAACCAAATCATATCTCAATAATAACCCTGAATGTCAATGGCCTGAATTCATCAATCAAAAGACATAGACTGGCAGATTGGATTAAAAAGAAAGATCCAACAATATGTTACCTGCAAGAGACTCACCTCATAGAAAAAGATACCCATAGACTAAAGGTGAAAGGATGGGGAAAAACATACCATGCACATGGACTCAGCAAAAAAGCTGGAGTATCCATCCTCATTTCAGATAATGTGGACTTCAAGCCAAAGTTAGTCAGAAGGGATAAAGAAGGTCATTTCATACTGCTTAAGGGAAGCATAAATCAGCAAGATATAACAATCATAAACATCTATGCCCCAAACAGTGGCTCATCCATGTATGTCAAACAAATCCTTCTCAATTTCAGAAACCAAATAGACCATAACACAATAATACCAGGTGATTTTAACACGCCTCTCTCACCACTCGACAGATCTTCCAGACAAAAATTGAACAAAGAAACCATAGATCTCAATAACACAATCAATAATTTAGACTTAACGGACATTTATAGAATATACCATCCATCCAAGAGTGAATACACTTTCTTCTCAGCAGCACATGGATCCTTCTCTAAAATAGACCATATATTATGCCACAAAGCTAATGTTAGCAAATACAAGAAGATAGAGACACTACCATGTATTCTATCAGATCATAATGGATTGAAGTTAGAAATAAATGAAAGAGTAAAACACAGAAACTATTCCAACATCTGGAGATTAAACAATATGCTATTATATGATGAATGGATAACAGAAGATATTAGGAAGGAAATTAAAAAATTCTTAGGGGTAAATGAGAACAAAGAAACATCATATCAAAATCTCTGGGACACTATGAAAGCAGTACTTAGAGGGAAATTTATTTCATGGAGCGCATTTAATAAAAGAAGTAAAACTCAACAAATAAACGACCTAACACTACAGCTCAAAGCCCTAGAAAAAGAAGAACAGAACAGCACCAAAAGTAGTAGAAGACAAGAAATAGTTAAACTCAGAGCTGAAATCAATGAAATTGAAACAAAAGAAATACAAAAAATTGACAAAATAAATAGTTGGTTCTTTGAAAAAATAAACAAAATTGATAAACCTTTAGTCACACTAACAAAGAGAAGATAAGAGAAAACCCAAAATCACTAAAATTCGGAATGAACAAGGAAATATCACAACAGACACAAGTGAAATACAAAACATAATTAGAAGCTATTTTTAAAATCTGTACTCCAACAAAACAGAAGACATCAACAGGTTTCTAGAGACATATGAATTGCCTAAACTGAATGAGGAGGACATACACAATTTAAATAGACCAATTTCAAGTACTGAAATAGAAGAAGTCATCAAAAGCCTACCAACAAAGAAAAGTCCGGGACCAGATGAGTTCTCAGCCGAGTTCTACAAAACCTTTAAAGAAGAGCTCATTCCAATACTTCTCAAAGTATTCCATAAAATAGAAGAGGAGGGAACCCTCCCAAACTCATTCTATGAAGCCAATATCACACTGATACCTAAACCAGACACAGACTCATCAAGGAAAGAAAATTTCAGACCAATATCCTTAATGAACATCGACGCAAAAATTCTCAACAAAATTTTAGCAAATCGCATACAAAAACATATTAAAAAGATAGTGCACCATGATCAAGTGGGTTTCATCCCAGGGATGCAAGGTTGGTTCAACATCAGGAAATCAATAAATGTAATTCACCATATCAATAGACTTAAAGTCAAGAATCACATGATTATTTCAATAGATGCAGAAAAAGCATTTGATAAAATACAGCACTCCTTCATTCTCAAAACACTAGAAAAAATAGGGATAGTGGGAACATTCCTTAACATTGTAAAGGCCATTTATGCTAAGCCCATGGCTAATATCATTCTAAATGGTGAAAAACTGAAAGCATTCCCCCTAAAAACTGGAACAAGGCAGGGATGCCCTCTTTCACCACTTCTATTCAACATCGTTCTTGAGACTCTAGCCAGAGCAATTAGACAAACCAAAGAAATTAAAGGGATACAAATTGGAAAAGAAGAACTCAAACTATCCCTGTTTGCTGATGACATGATTATATATTTAGAGCAACCTGGAAATTCCACCAGAAAACTCTTAGAATTCATAAGTGAATTCAGTAAAGTAGCAGGTTACAAGATCAATGCTCATAAATCCAATGCATTTTTATACATAGGTGATGAATCTTCAGAAAGAGAAATTAGGAAAACTACCCCATTCACAATAGCCTCGAAAAAATAAAATACTTGGGAATCAATCTCACAAAAGAGGTGAAAGACCTCTACAATGAGAACTATACAACACTAAAGAAAGAAATTAAAGAACACCTTAGAAGATGGAAAGATCTTCCATGTTCTTGGATAGGAAGAATTAATATTGTCAAAATGGCCATACTACCTAAAGTGCTATACAAATTCAATGCAATTCCAATTAAAATCCCAATGACGTACCTTACAGAAATAGAGCAAGCAATTGTGAAATTCATCTGGAAGAATAAGAAACCCAGAATAGCTAAAGCAATCCTTAGCAGGAAGAGTGAAACAGGGGGTATTGCAATACCAGATCTTCAACTCTACTACAAAGCAATAGTAACAAAAACAGCATGGTATTGGTACCAAAATAGAAAGGTAGATCAATGGTACAGAATAGAGGACACGGACACAAACCCAAATAAATACAATTTTCTCATACTAGACAAAGGGGCCAAAAATATGCAATGGAGAAAAGATAGCCTCTTCAACAAATGGTGCTGGGAGAATTGGAAATCCATATGCAACAGAATGAAACTAAACCCGTATCTCTCACCATGCACGAAACTAAACTCAAAATGGATTAAGGACCTCGGAATCAGACCAGAGACCCTGCAGATTATAGAAGAAAAAGTAGGTCCAGATCTTCAACATGTCGGCTTAAGATCAGACTTCCTTAACAGGACTCCCATAGCACAAGAAATAAAAACAAGAATCAATATCTGGGATAGATTCAAACTAAAAAGCTTTCTCTCAGCAAAGGAAACTATCAGCAATGCGAAGAAAGAGCCTACAGAGTGGGAGAATATCTTTGCCAGTCATACTTCAGATAGAGCACTAATCTCCAGAATCTATAAAGAACTCAAAAAACTCTACTCCAAGAATTCAAATAAACCAGTCGACAAATGGGCTAAGGAAATGAATAGACACTTCACAGAAGAAGATCTACAAGCAATCAACAAACATATGGAAAAATGTTCAACATCTCTAGTAATAAGAGAAATGCAAATCAAAACCACCCTAAGATTCCATCTCACCCCAATTAGAATGGTGATTATCAAGAATACGAGCAACAACAGGTGTTGGCGAGGATGTGGGGAAAAAGGTACACTCATACATTGCTGGTGGGACTGCAAATTAGTGCAGCCACTCTGGAAAGCAGTGTGGAGATTCCTTAGAAAACTTGGAATGGACCCTCCATTTGACCCAGCTATCCCACTCCTTGGCCTATACCCAAAGGACTTAAAATCAGCATACTACAGAGATACAGCCACATCAATGTTCATAGCTGCTCAGTTCACAATAGCCAGACTGTGGAACCAACCTAGATGCCCTTCGATTGATGAGTGGATAAAGAAGCTGTGGTATATATATACAATGGAATATTACTCAGCCATAAAGAATGATAAAATTATGGCATTTGCAGGCAAATGGATGAAATTGGAGAATATCATGCTAAGTGAGATAAGCCAATCTCAAAAAGCCAAAGGACGAATGATATCGCTAATAAGTGGATGATGACACATAATGGGGGGAGGGAAGGGTTAGTGTTAGGGTTAGAGTTAGGGTTAGGGAGGGGGTCATGTATGGAGGAAGGAAGCACTGTATAGAAGGAAAAGAGGGGTGGGAGGGGTGGGGGGAAGGGAAAAAATAACAGAATGAATCAAACAACATTACTCTATGTAAATTTATGATTACATAAATGGTATGCCTTTACGCCATGTACAAACAGAGAAACAACATGTATCCCATTTGTTTACAATAAAATAAAATTTAAAAAAAATAGAATTGGATATATACGAAATGACAGAAAGTTCAATGTAAGTTAACAGAAAAATGTTGCAATAAAAATGTATGTTATTTCATTGTACAAAGGATATATATGTTGAACACATACATTTTTATACATTTACCTATATGTATCTGTATTTGTTTATGTGTAAATGTGTGTATGTTCAGTTGGGTCCCAATAGAGGTGGCCCTTCCCACAAGAAGGAGTATCTTACACCCAACATTGCTTACAATTGCTGGTGCATGGTGCGAATAAAAAGTAGATCAACTTTCAGGAGATTTTTATTATTTTTACATCTCTCTTCTAACAATGCAATTCCTTATTGTTTGCATCTGAAAGAGACCACATGATCTCCTTGTCCATGCAATACCCGAGTGTGTGCTTAAAGGGTCTGGAATGGAGCCCAAGTGTGTATGAAAGTTAAGTGAGTGAGTGTGTGTGTGTGTTTCCTAGCTGGATTCATATCTAAAACACAGTTAATAGCGATTGCATGGAGGAGCAGAATTGGAGGATGTATGAATAACAGAGTACCTACAAACTTCCCTATGTGAAAAGTTTAAAATGAGACTATATCTCTCATAATGTACTTGCAATCAATAATAAAAATGGGAGACAAGATGGCAGAGCAGAAGCACCCAGCACACACTCCTTTCTCCGTGAGACAGAATCTGAACAACTGGAGAGCAGCTACGTCTCTAGGTGGGTAACCATGGGAGAATGCTGAAGGTCAACAGTGGATAGACAGAGACTTGGAGAAACCCAGAGACTTTGGATAGAGGAACAGAGTGGGAAACTGCGTGTTGGAGCACAAATCACACAGCAGCATGGTAGAGGGAGAGGCCCTCTGGCACAGGAATCAGGACTGGCAGAAATACGATCTGAAGAGACAGTGAAGCTGGGATCAGCACAGAAAACTTGTTCTGCAGAAGTTCTCCACATCCCAGTGTATTCTTGCCAGGCTATAACAGGGAGCAATACTGAGAAGGTCTTATCTGACTTTACTGCTCTGGGAGTCAAGACCCCTGCATTCTCCTGTCTGCTGGTCCCTGGGGTAATATTAGTGTACTATCTCAATGAGCAGCTACCTTCAGAACCCCTTTGGCCTATGGGGAAAGCCTCTGACACAAACCCATGGAGAAGTCTATGTGTTAGGAAACCAACTATGATGCATAAGGGAATGGAGGAAGCTTCCCCTTTAAAACCAGAGTTTAGAAATCCAACTGCAGAGACTGAGTAAATATACCGTTGTGTGAGATTTCATGTGGAACTTATCTCAGAACCCACTCTGAGGCAGTGGATCAAATGGGGGATCCACTTCCACCCCCCCACCCCCCAGCAAAGAGAGTTGGATTCCATAATCGCCTCTCCCTGCCCTTGAAGTGCACAGCACAACAGGCACAAGAGAGAACCCATGCCAGATGAATTCTGCACTCCACGATAGCTTGGTAACACACTGCAATGTTGGCATCTGCCCCACGCTGACCCAAATAACTCCAGACTGAAAATCTTTGCCTGGGGAGCTCTGAGTTCCACCCTAGCTCATTCTGGTGTGCAGGAGAGCTGAGGGGTATTCTGACCTGCTCCAGCCCCAAGCTATTCCCACAAAGGAAAGAGCGGGGTGAATGACCCCCAGTCTTTGCTCTCTCCAAGGAGTACATAGCCTAAGAAGACCTAGAAAGAAACTGACCAGCACAGGTCATCCTAGGGGCAACACTCTTACCCAAGAAACCAAGCACCTCAGAAGAGAGTAAATTTTTATTTTTATTAATTTTATCACCAGTATTTGTTTGTATATATTTTTCTCTCACTTTTCCCCTCTTTTTAATATTTAACTAGTTCATTTTCTTCTTTATTCTCTTTTTAACTTTTCTACCTTTTTCTTGCTTCCCCCTCTTTTCTTCTTCTTTTTCTTATTTTTTGTATTTTTTTCTTTTTTGGAACACATTTTTTTTTTAACTTTTTTTTTTACAGTAATAAATTTTTTTTTATTTTTTTCATACATGTATATAGGGTAATAATGTCTGTCTCAATCTACCTTCCTTCCCATCCCTACCTGCCCCTCCCCTCCCTTTACCCCCCTCTATACAATCCAAAGTCCTTTTGTTTTTCCCTACCCACCCCCTACTATGGATCAGCATCCACTTATCAGAGAAAACATTTGACCTTTGTGTTTTAGGGATTGGCTTTTTCACTTAACATGATATTCTCTAGTTCCATCCATTTACCTGCAAATGCCATAATTTCATTTTTATTTTAAGCCTGAGCAATATTTTCTTTATCCATTGATCTATCAAACCATCTAGGATGGTTCCAAAGTTTTGCTATCATGAATTGAGCTGCTATAAACATTGATGTGACTACGTAGCTGTAGTATGCTGATTTTAAGTCCTTTGCATATAAACTGAGGAATGGGATAGCTGGGTCAAATGGTGGTTTTATTCCAAGTTTTCTTAGGAATTTCCATACTGCTTTCCAAAGTGGTTGCACCAATTTGCAGTCCCACCATCCTTGCCAACACTTGTATTTTTGATAATTGCCACTCTGACTAGAGTGAGATGAAATCTTAGGGCAGTTTTGATTTGCATTTCTCTAATTGCAAGAGATGTGAACATTTTTTATATGTTTCTTGATTGATTGTATTTCTTCTTCTGTGAAGTGTCTGTTCAGTTCCTTAGCCCATTGGTTAATTGGGTTTTTTGGTGTTAAGTTTTTTGAGTTCTTTATATACCCTAGAGATTAATGCTTTATCTGAGGTGCATGTCATAAAGATTTTTTTCCAATTCTGTAGGCTCTTTCTTCAAATTATTGATTGCTTCCTTTGCTAAGAAGCTTTTTAGTTTGAATCCACCCCATTTATTGATTCTTAATTTTACTTCTTATGCTTTAGGAATCTTTTTAAGGAAGTCAGGTCCTAAGCTGACATGATGAAGATTTGGGCCTACTTTTTCTTCTATTAGACCCCGGGTCTCTGTTTTAGTGCCTAAGTCTTTGATCCACTTTGAGTTGATTTTTTTGCAGAGTGAGAGGTAGGGGTTTAATTTCATTTTGTTACATATGAATTTCCAATTTTCCCAACACCATTTGTTGAAGATGCTATCTTTTCTCCAATGCATATTTTTGACACCTTTGTCTATTATGAGATAACCGTATTTATGTGGGTTTGTCTCTGTATCTTCTGTTTTGTACCATTGGTCTATATGTCTACTTTGGTGCCAATACCATGCTGTTTTTGATACTATTGCTCTGTAGTATAGCTTAAGGTCTGGTATTGTGGTGTCTCCTGCTTCTTGTGGTATCTCCTGCTTCACTCTTCTTGCTAAGGATTGCCTTGGCTATTCTGGGTCTCTTATTTTTCCAAATGAATTTCATGATTGCTTTTTCTATTTCTATGAAGAATGTCATTGGGATTTTAATAGGAATTTCATTGAATCTGTATGACATTTTTGGTAGTATGGTCATTTTGACAATATTAATTCTCTCTATCCAAGAGCATGGGAGATTTTTCCATATTCTAAGGTCTTCTTTAATTTATTTAGTGTTCTGTTTATTTAGTTTTCATTGTACAGGTCTTTCACCTCTTTTGTTAGATTGATTCCCAAGTATTTTATTTTTTTGAGGCTATTGTGAATGGGGTAGTTTTCCTAATTTCTCTTTCAGTAGATTCATTGCTTAAGTATAGAAATGCATTTGATTTATGGGTATTGATTTTATATCCTGCTACTTTGCTGAATTCATTTATGAGTTCTAGAAGTTTTCTGGTGGAATTTTTCAGATCTTCTAAATATAGAATCATGTCATCGGCAAATAGTGATGGTTTGGGTTCTTCTTTTCCTATTCATATACCTTTAATTTCTTTCATCTCTCTGATTGCTCTGGCTAGGGTTTCAAGGACAATGTTGAATAGAAGTGAAGGAAGAGGGCATCCCTGTCTTGTTCCGGTTTCTAGGGGGAATGCTTTCAATTTTTCTCCATTTAGAATGATGTTGGCCATGGGCTTAGCATAGATAACTTTTATAATGTTGAGGTATATTCCTACTATCCCTAGATTTTCTAGTGTTCTGAACCTGAAGAGGTGCTATATTGTGTCAAATGCTTTCTCTGCATCTATTGAGATAATTATATGATTCTTGTCTTTAAGTCTGTTGATGTGATGTATTATGTTTAATGATTTCCATATGTTGAACCAACCCTGCATCCCTGGGATGAACCCCACTTGATTGTTGTGCACTACTCTTTTAATATATTTTTGTATGTGATTTTCCAAAATTTTATTAAGAATTTTTTAGAGGATTTTTGCATCTAGGCAAAATATCAATATCAGGGATATTGGTCTGAAGTCTTCTTTTCTTGATATAACAATTGTAACAAAAATAGCATGGTATTGGCACCAAAATAGGCATGTAGACCAATGGTACATGGTACAAAATAGAAGATTCTGAGACAAACCTACATAAAGAGGTGTGTTAAAGTCACCCACTATTATTGTGTTGTAGTTTTGGTATAAAGGTAATACTGTTCTCATAGAATGAGTTTGGAAGGGTTCTCTCCTTTTCTCTTTCCTGGAATAATTTGATGAGTATTGATGTTAATTCTTCTTTGAAGGTCTTATAGAACTTGGCTGAGAATCCATAGGGTCCTGGGCTTTTCTTGGTTGAACTTTTGATGGCGTCTTCAATTTCTTTGCTTAAAATCAATCTGTTTAAATTGTGTATATCCTCCTGCATCCATTTGGGTAGATCATATGTCTCTAGAAATTTGTTGATATGTTCAAGTTTTTCCATTTTATTTGAGTATAAATTTTCAAAATAGCTTCTAATTATCTTCTGTATTTCAATAGTATCTGTCATGATAGTTCCTTTTTCATCATGAATTTTAGTAATTTGAATTTTCACTCTCTTTCTCTTGGTTAGTATGGCTAAGAGTTAATCAATTTTATTGATTTTTTTTCAAAGAACCAACTTTTTGTTTTGTCAATTTTTTCAATTGTTTCTTCTGTTTCTATTTCATTGATATCAGTTCTGATTTTAATTTCCTGTCTTCTACTGCTTTCAGTGTTGATGTGTTCTTTTTCTAGGGATTTGAGATGTAATGTTAGGTCATTTGTTTGTTGACTTTTTATTCTTTTAATGTATGAGCTCAATTCAATTAACCTTCTTCATAGCACTGTCCCAGAGATTTTGATATGTTGTATCGGTTTTCTCATTTATCTCTAAGTATTTTTTTTTAATTTCCTCCTTAATTTCTTTTATCCATGTCATTAAATAGTATGCTATTTAGTTTTCAGGTGTTGGAGTAGCTTCTATTTTTTATTTTTTCATTGATTTCTAGTTTCATTCCATTATGATCTGATAGAATGCAGGGTAGGATTTCTATTTTTTTTGTATTTGCTGAGAGTTGCTTTGTGGCATAGCATAGGGTTCATTTTAGAGAAGGATCCGGGTGCTGCTGAGAAGAAAGTGTATTCACTCAATGATAGATGAAATACTTTATATATGTCCATTAAGTCTAAATCATTGATTGTATCAGTTAATTGTATATTTTCTTTTTTTAGTTTTTATTTGGAAGATCTATCCAGTAGTGAAAGAGATGTGTTAAAGTCACCCAGTATTATTGTGTTGTGATCTATTCGAGTCTTGAAATTGAGAAGGGTTTGTTTGATGTACATAGATGCTGCATTGTTTAAGGCATATATATTTACGATTGTTGTCTTCCTGTTGTATGATTCCCTTAAGCAGTATGAAATGTCCTTCTTTATCCCTTCTAACTTTGGTTTGAAGTCTACTTTGTCTAACATGAGGATGGAAACCCCTGCTTGTTTATGCAGTCCATGTAAGTGATATTTTTTTCCCAGCATTTCTCCTTCATGAAATCTGTGGATGTCTTTTAAAGGAGATGAGTCTCTTAAAGACAGCATATTGTTGGGTCTTTTTTTTTTTAAATCCAATCTGCCAGTCTGTGTTTTTTGATTGATGAGTTTAGGCCATTAACATTCAAGGTTATTATTGAGACATGATTTGTATTCCCAGTCATTTTGGCTTATGTTTGGTTTTTAACTTGACTGAGTTTCTCCTTCAATTGGCCTTTCCTTTAGTTCTTCCCTTTGCTTGTTTTCATTGTTTTTTTTTTTTTTTTAATTTTCTCCTCATGAAATATTGTGCTGAAAATGTTCTGTAGTGTAGGCTTTCTAGTTGTAAGTTCTTTTAACTTTTGTTTATCATTGAATGTTTTTATTTCATCTTCAAATCTGAAGCTTAGTCTTGCTGGATATAAAATTCTTGGTTGGCATCCATTTTCTTTCAGAGCTTGATATGTGTTATTCCAGGACCTCCTGGCCTTGAGGGTCTGGGTTGAAAAATCAGCTGAGATCCAGATTGGTTCCCCCCTATATGTAATTTGATTTTTTTTCCTCACAGCCTTTAAAATTCTATCCTTATTCTATATGATAGTCATTCTCATTATAATGTACCTTGGTGTGGGTCTGCTGTAATTTTGTGCATTTGGGGTCCTGTAAGATTCTTGTAGTTAATTTTTCCATTTCATTCTTTAGATTTTGGAAGTTTTCTGATTTTATGTCATTGAAAAGATTGTGCATTCCTTTGGTTTGTATCTCCATGTCTTCATCTATTCCAATAAATCCTAAATTTGGTCTTTTCATGTTATCCCATTTCTTGGAAGTTCTGTTCATGGTTTCTTACCATCTTTTCTGTGCAGTCAACTTTATTTTTAAGAGTATATATTTTGTCTTCATTTGCTGACATTCTTCTTCCAAGTGGTCTAGTCTGTTGGTGATACTTTCCATTCAATTTTTAATTTGTTTTATTGTTTGGTTTATCCTTCAAGGATTTCTGCTTGATTCCTTTTTATAATCTCTGCCTCTTTATTGAAGTGATCTTTCACTTTCTGTATTTTCTCCCCAATATCATCCTTCATCCTTTATTTTGAAGATCAATCTAACTATGTATTTTCTAAACTCCATCTGTGACATTTCTTCTACTGTGTTAACTATGGATTATATTGTTGGAACATCTTGCTTTGTTTGAGGCACTTTGTTCCCTTGTTTTTTCACATTGTTTTTGTGTTTCCTCATCTAGTGGTATGGAACTGAGGCAGTACAGATTCTACCCTGTAGTATTTTAGTGTCCCTGATTACTTCTAGTACCTCACCTTTAAGGGGGATACCAATATTAACAGCACTCAATGCAAATGACATACCACTTTAAACCAATTGACTCCCCTTAAGGTGTTTACAGTTTTGTTACCATAAACAGAAATGAAGTGTCCAATTATTATTTACAATATAAACAGTAAGTTTGTTAAAAGGGTTTAACATTTTAAATGATGCACAGTAAGGGAACAGAAGTAGTGAAGGATGTGATGTTTATAAGGGAGGAGAGAAGATAGAGGTAAAAATTTACAGTAAGAGCAAGGGAGGAATTAATAGAGGTTGGTTGTTAGTATGGGAGATGTGGGAAAGATAATCCAGGGAGACAGGTAAGTGAGAGAAATATATATGTACAGATTTTTTTTAAGTAAAAATATAGGAATATACAACAAAACTGTCAGATACTATTCAAATATCCCATTCCTCAATAAATTGATGCATTAAAAATATTTGGATTTAAAGATGGTAGAGGTGTGAGACACAGGGCGAAAAAAGGAGGAAAGTTTCAATGGAAAATTGAATGGTTGCTTCTGTTGACTTTCAAAAATGTTCTCAGCTTCCCTTCTCTGCCAAGAGGTGAGGTTGTCTGAAGTTTGATGTTAGCTCTAGTCCAATGGGTGCCAGACTCAATGGGTGGGTGAGCCAATAGGAAGATGCCCTCATACTCTCTTATAGTCTTCCCATCTGTTGTAACTGGCCCCTTTCATCCCTGCACACTTCAGGTCTCACTGAGCTTGAGAAAGCTCAGTTTTCTGCAGTTTCTCCAACCTGTGCTCCCCTCAGGGACTTTCCCCTAGTCTCCAGTTTTCTACAGGCTTGCCAGACCCAGACCAGTCCATGCAAACCCAGCTGCAATCTGATGAACCTGGGCTTCGGCTTCCCCAGACACTGTCTTGCTGCATTCCCAAGACCTCAATGCCCTTTCAACTTGCAGAGAGACCGCCACGGATGTAATCACACAAAGGAGGGACCCTGCAAAGAGGCAGCCAGATGGCATGGCAGCTACTATCACACCAAGCAAAAAGACCTCAGGTGCAACCAGACCTGCAGGTACCCCAATGTATCTTCAGGCCTTAGCCTAAGTCCCAGACCAAGGTGGCCATGCAGCAGCCATGGCGGCAAACCTGCAGGTCCTGGCTGTTGTCCCAAAATGGTGGCAGCCAAGTGTAACCAAACCTGTCGGTACTGTGACACTGGATTTCCAAGCAACAACAGGCAGCAGGCAATACACTGGTGGTCTTTGGGCTGTCTGCTGGCTAACAGTGGATGATCAGCAGGTGGACATTGGGCAGTGAGTGAAAGGTAGGTGAAAGGCAGGCGATGGATAGGCAAGAGGTAGGCAAATGCAAGAGGTAGGCAAATGGGCAAATGGCAGATAATAGGCGGTAGTCAGTGAGCGATCTGCACTCAAAAAGCAGGCGATATGCTGGCAGACAGCAGGTTATCGCAGTGGGAAAATGGGGTTAACAGCAGGGGATCAGTGAGCAGTGAAAACTGCCTCACAGAGAAACAGTATTTCCTCTGCTTGAATCCCAAGTTATGGTGTGTCAAGGAATGCAGTCTCCCTCTATTCTGGCATCTTGGATCTACCTTCTTCTTAATTTTTAAATTTTTATTATTTTTTCTCTTGAGATCAATTTTATTTTTAATATTTTAAAACTTTTTGGTTTATTCTGTATTACTTTTGCCCCTCTTTCTGTTGGCATTGTGTTATTGTTTGTATTTGGGTTTTGCTTTCTTTATTTGGTTCATCTGTTGTTTTTGTTTGTTTGTTTGTTTGTTTTCTTCTTTCTCTGCAGTTCTGGGCATTCAGCCTGGCATTTCAAGCACATTGGGTGGGTCCTCTATCACTGAACTATATTCCCTTCCCACTTAAAAGTTATTCTGTACTCCAGGCATGACTTACCCTACTCAAACATTAGCAGGTACTTCAACTTAAACAACAGAGCAGATAAAAGCCTCCAACCATTGACCCAGTTCCAAATGGTGCAGCTGGGCACAGGTCAGAGGTATTATTCCTGGACACTCACCCCCACACAACAGAGAGAAATAATTCAATGGTTGTGGACACTACATCTATGAGGGACTCCACATCAGTCATTCTCATACACTATCAGACCATACATTACTGACAAGACTGGAGGAATAGTCACAGAGTACGCACTCCATATATTCTCCTATCTACACCACCACTGCCTAAACCACCAGACGGACCTTACTTTTGTGAGAGCTACAGAGAAAACGATCCCTTAGGCTCTGGCACATTTATTATGTTAAAACCCACTACTCACAGCCAAAGAAGCCACAGGGAAACTACACCATGAAGCCCAGCTGGAATTAAACTCAATACTACACAACAGATTGATATCTCAGGGTACATCATTAAGATAAAGCTGTTACTGAGAAGTCCCTCACATACAAGCGGAAGGAATATGCATCTCAAGAGATGTGCAAATCTCAACATAGAACAAACAAGGCAACTTGACACTTCCTTAAGTTCATAAATCTCCAGTAACTGATTCTAGAGATATCAAAGTGGATGAAGTGCTGGATAGAAAATTAAAAAGAATGATTTTTTTAACACTCAATAAATTCAAAAAAGAACACAAATAAGTAGGTGAATGAATTAAGATTCAATAAGGACAATACAGGATTCCAATGAGCTAGTCCATAACAAGAGAAAGAGATTTTGAAAAAGGACCAAACATAAAGTTTGGAAATGGAGAGCTCAGTAAGTCTGATTAAACACTCAGACGAGCACTAGAGGAGGATGTGCTATGCAGAGGGGAAATGGCTACCAAAAACCAACTGGAAGTTTGATCATCTGGTTCCTCATACTCAAGGTGTGGCCATGAATCATGGAATTGGTAGCGCCTGGGACATTTTAGGGTGGACTCTCAGGCCCCACACAGACCTGTGAATTTGAACCCGCATTTAAACAAGAGCCTCAGCTGACCTGCATACACACAAAGTTGGAGAAGACCTGCCCAAATCAACTTCCATTTGACTCTTAAGAAAACCAGGAGAGTCAAAGTTGCTCGGAGCCACCCAACTGTTTATTTCACACAGTTTGGAATCGCTAGGGAACTACTGATTCTGGGGTCCCCTCCCAATACATTCTTCACTAATTGGTCATGAGTGCAGTCTGGGCATCAGAATTTTTAAAATAGCCCTAGATGACCAGCTGAGACTGAGAACTATTGATTTGGTTAATGATGGAGTCAGGTTTCTTGATGCTCTAATCAAGCATTCCCTTGACCCCACCATGAATGTACACTCAGGAACAGGAAAACAAAAATCTCATCTATGTTTTCACAGCAGTGCACCACTCTATTTTGTTTCCTTTATACTATTTATCCCATTAGAAAGTACCCCACTTGCAATGTATGAGTGAACTTTTTTCCCCACATCCTTACCAACATTTATTGTACTTGTATTCTTGATAACTGTCATTCTGACTGGTGTGAGGTGGAATCTCAGTGTAATTTTAATTTGCTTTTCTCTAATTGCTAGAGATGTTGAAAAACAAAATTTTGACCATTCATATTTTGACCATGTATTTTCAGTTCCTTTGCCCATTTATTGATTGAGTTATTTGGTCCTTTGGTATTCAGTTTTTTGAATTCTTGTGTATCCCGGAGATTAATGCTCTATCTGAGGTACAGTTAGTAAAGAGTTTTTCCCATTCTGTAAGCTCTCTGTTCACATTCTTGATTGCTTCCTTTGCTGTGAAGAAGATTTTTAGTTTGATATCATCCCATTATGGAAAGCAGTATGGAGATTCCTTAGAAAACTTAGAATGGAATCACCATTTGACCCATTGATCCTACTCCTCAGTATATACCCAAAGGCCTTAAAATCAGCATACTAAAGTGACACAGCCACATCAATGTTTATAGTTGCTCAATTCACAATAGCCAAGCCAGAGAACCAAACTAGGTTCCCTTCAATAGACAAATGGATAAAGAAAATGTGGTAAATATACATAATGAAATATTACTCCGTCATAGAGAAGAATGAAATCATGGCATTTGCCAGTAAATGGATGGAACTGGAGACTATCATGCTAACTGAAATAAGCCAGTCCTACAAAACCAAAATCCAAATGTTCTCTCTGATATACAGATGCTAACACACAATAAGGGGGTATGGGACAGAAGTTCGCTGGATTAGACAAAGGGGAATGAAGGGACTGAAGGGGGGATGGGACTGAAAGACAGTAGAATGAATCAAACATAACTTTCCTATGTTCATATATGAATACATGAGCAGTGAAATTCCACATCATGAACAACCACAAGAATAGGATCCTAATTACAGTAAGTTATACTCCATCTATGTACAATATGCCAAAATACACCTACTATCATATATATCTAGAAAGAACAAATAATAATTTTTAAAAACTTTAAAATTTTTTAAAATTAAAATTAAAAAAAGAAAGAAAGAAAGTACCCCATTTACTGTCTGCCTTGCTGTCTACCATACATCTCCAGGAGGGCAAGGCCCTTCCCTGTCTTGTTCACAGCTGGATCCCAGCTCGCAGAACAGTGGCTGGCATGTGGTAGGTGCTTCTTTCATATTTACAGACTGAATGGAAGGAGTTACAATGTGGAGGGACATGTTCTATGGGAAGGAAACAGGCTGCTCTAGAAGTACTCACAGGCGTGTCTAGCCTTGGGACTAGAGGCTTACCAATGTCCTAGAGCCTGGGCCAATGGAGGAGTTAGTTGGGAGAACAGCAGGACTTCCTCTGGTGAGAGAGGGCTTGGGCCCACATCTGTCTGACTTGAATTCTTGTGCCTTTACAATCTGCCTTGTTATCCTGAGAGGCTAATTTGCCTGGACTTCTCAGCAGTGAATCAGGGGACAGATATGAACCACTCTAACTCTGCAGATTTTCGGATTAGTCTCCTCCCTCTGTGGCCAAGTTATTGCAGTATTGCAGATAGTCATCTAATATGTAGTCCTATGTAGGGACATAGGAGTATCTCTTCAGGTTGCCTTTTTTTTTTTTTTTTTTCCCCAGTGCTGGGGATTGGACCCAGGGCCTTGTGCTTACAAGACAAGCACTCTACCAACTGAGCTATCTCCCCAGCCCTGAATAGCTCTTCAGAAGTAACCATTTTCTTTCCACTTTTCTTGTTCTTCAGCTAATGTGCTTGAAGAGTTTGGAGGTTTTGAGGTTTAGATGACTTATTAGATTTCACTCTCAACTTAGGTGAGCTGCTTTCCTAGTTAAATTAATTATTAAGCTTCATTTATTATACCAATGTTATGGAGAAAGCATGGTTGGTTTTTGCCCATGATATTGAAGTCAGAATTGGGGACAGGCAGTTAGTGTAGAAATAGGGAATCAGGTCAAAGGGAGGAAATGAAGGCCATGAAAGCCATCTGCCTCTGGAAGTTGGAGACTGCCCCTAGGAGAATGGAATGTCAAGGATTTCCTGAGCTCATTGATTACCAAATTTACCTGCCCTTGTCAGGGACTACAGGCAAGGAGCTGCTAATTAATGCCCCCTGGGCCCTTACCTGGCTGAATCACTTTGGCTCTCCCCCTGCCCATTCACTTCCCCTGCCCATTAGCTTCTCACTTTATGCATCTCACTTTATGCATCTCACTTGCTAAACCAGGCCTAGTCACATAGGCAGGAAGGAGACATAAGGGGGGAGAGAACTGGAGAACAAAAGAGATCTTAACCTATAAAAGTAGGGTGCGCTCACTTCTTGGGACTTTAAAACATCAGTCATGGCCCCTTCTCCCTCCCAGGAGAGTCTGTATTATTACCTTTAAATAAAACCTGCTTAATATGCTTTCCTTGGCATGCTTCTCTGATGTTATACTTCAACATTTGAAGAAGCAGAACTCGTCAGTGGCGGTTTCAATATTTCTGTCACAGATACTATTTTCATGCTTTCGTCTTCCTGTCTGTTATTTGGAACACAATGAAGTCTGAACTTCATCAGACTCTGAAGTTGGATGTGAAAATCCTGTTTTGGTGAAGACATTCATTAGTGTGTCCCATCAAGCATAACTTTCGACTAAGACCATTGTTAAGATGTCTACTAAAAGAAAGAAAGAAAAAAAAAAAAAAAACCTCAATTGAAAATCTCACCAATAGACTAGATTGAGTGAAAGAAAGAATATCAGAGCTTGAAGACAAGGTCAAATGATTATTGTTGTGCCCAGATCATGAATCCCCAAAGACCACCAGGGAGGCATTTTCAATGCAAAAACAAAAGGGTCTTTATTGCAAGCTGGAGCTTGGACTCACAGCATTCACTGATGCAGCAGGTACTGGCTGAGAGCCCCAAGTCTCAATTCAGTGGGATTTTTATGAGCTCCATAGTAGAGCAGGAAATTTGAACAAAGCAAAGTATACAGTTGACTGATCTTTCAGCATATGTGTTTTGGCATGTTTCCATTGGCTTAGGGTACCCAGGTCTTAACATTTTGACATATATGGTTTGAAATGCTAGGCATTGGCTTGTTAGCCCCCGACTGGCTGTTTGCCAAAGGCCAGTCCTAATCTAGTAGCCTTCCTGGAATCCGCTATCTGAGTTCCAGGAAATAGAAATCTAGGCCTGAAATCTTTCATGCCCTAAACGCAGCCTGTGATGGGCACGGTTCGGCTTCCTCTTCAATTATCACATAAGAAAAAAAAAAAAAAAATGAACAATGAACAGAACATTTTTAAGAAAACCCTCTAGAACACCATTGAAACACCAAACATATACATAATCAGAATATACAAGGGAGAATTACAGATCAAAGGCCCAGAAAACCTATGCAGTAAAGTAATAGTAGAAAATTTCCCAAATATTGGGGAAAACATGAATATACGTGAACACAAAATAGACATGATCAGAAAAGAACCTTTCCATAACTTATAGCAAAATTTCAGAAGTATGGAACAAGAAAAGAACATTAAAAGTTGCAAGAGAGAAGTACCACATCACATTTAAAGGCAAAAACATTAGAATAACAGATTTCTCAGCAGAAACTCTAAAGACCAAGAGAGCATGGAATGATGTATTCTCAGTCCTGAAAGAAAAATAATTGCCAACCTATATATTACTATATGCAGTGAAGTTTGTTCTTCAGAATTAAGGAGAAATGAAGACCTTCCATGATGAACATAAATTAAGGGAATCTATGACCACTAACACAGCACTACAGAAGAATTTAAGGGAAGGCTATACCCAAAAAGGAAAACAAAATGCAATCATGAGAGCATAGGCAAGAATAAATCTCACCAGTAGACTAGGTAAGCAATGAGCATTAGGAAAGAATCAAACATTAGTAAGACAGAAAAACATTAAGCCTCTAAGATGAATAAAAAAGGCAGAATAAACATAGAATATCCAAAACAACTGGAAGAAAAAAATGACAGGAACAAGTAAATATCTTTCAATAATAACCCTGAATATAAATATTCCTAATATTCTAATAAAAAGATGCAGATGGTACGATCAGACTAATGAATAAGCTACCTACAAGAAACTTACTTCACAGAAAAGTTATATACTTACTGAAAGTGAAAAAATGGGCAATGATATTCCAAGTATATGGAATCCAAAAGCAAGCAGGAGTAGCTATATTCATATCTGATGAAACAGACTTTAAACTAAAATCAATTACAAGATACAAAGAAAGTCACTACATATCAATAAAGGAAGTAATTCATCAAGAAGATAAAATAGTTATTAAAATATATGCACCAGACATTAGAGCACCCAATTTTATAAAACAAGTAATAATAGACATAAAGGATAGGTAGACCCCAAAACAATAGTGACTTCAATGTCCCCCTCTTACCAATTGGTCATCCAAACAAAAAATTAACAAAGAAACATCTGAGTTAAATTACACTATAGAGCAAATGAACTCAGCAGATATCTTCAGAATATTGCATCTAACAGCCACAGAACACCTGTTCTTTTTATCAGCATATGAAATTTTTCCAAAATAGATCATACATTAAAACATAAAGCAAATCTTAACATGTTTTTAAAAATTCAAAATAATTTCTTAAATGTTATGAGACCATAATATTAGCCTAAAGAGAAATCAAAAGCAAGAGATACTATAGAGATTATACAAACACATGAAAATTGAATAATACAATTTTGAATCAACAGTGGGTCATTGAAGAAATCACAGAAGTTAAAAAATTCATAGACTCAAATGAAAATGAAAACACAACATACCAGAATCTATGTGAAAAAGAGAAAATAGTACTAAAAGGAAAGGTTTTTGGCTATGAATGCCTACATTTCAAAGACAGAGAACTCAAATAAATAAATTAATTATGCATCTCAAGGGCCTTAGAAACAGTATAAATTAAACCCAAATAAGGAAAGGAAAGAAACAATAAACATAAGAGCAGAAAAATATAGAGACTAAAAGAATACAAAGGATCAATGTAACAAAGAATTGGATCTCTTTGAAAAGATAAGCAAAATGGACAAATTCTTAGCCAAACTAATCAAAAGAAAGAAAAGACCCATGTTAATAAAATTAGAGAGGAAAGGGGGATATTACAACAGATACCACTGGAATTCACAGTAACATTAGGAAGTATTTTGAAAACTATATGCCAATAAACAGAAAAATCTAGCTGGGCATGGTGGTGCCTACCTATATCCCAACTCAGGAAGCTGAGATAGGAGGATTGCATACACAAATCCAGACTTGGTAATTTAATGAGGCCCTAAGCAACTTAGTGAGACCCTGTCTGAAAAAAATTTTTTCTTAAATATAAAAAGGGCTGGAGACAGAGCTCAATGGTAAAGTACTGCTGCATTAAATACCTGGTACAAGAAAAAAAAAATAGGAAAATCCGGAAGAAATGAATAAATTTCTGGATACATATAATCTAACAAAATTGGACCAAAAGAATAAAAAATACC
This sequence comes from Sciurus vulgaris, assembly GCF_902686455.1. Taxonomy (NCBI): domain Eukaryota; kingdom Metazoa; phylum Chordata; class Mammalia; order Rodentia; family Sciuridae; genus Sciurus; species Sciurus vulgaris. Next base: position 117,355,082 of record NC_136466.1, read on the forward strand.
TAAATCTATCAGTAATAAGCAATGAAATTGAAGGAGTAATAAAAATTCTAAAACAAACAAACAAACCCAGGACCAGATGGAGTCACTGCTAAATTTTACCAGACTTCAAAAAAAAATCCATACTAATACTCCTCACACTATTACATAAAATAGAAAAGGAAATGAACCCTTACAAACATATCCTATGAAGCCAGTATTACCTTACTACCAAAACCCGATAAATAAACCACAAAAAGTGAAAAATATGGATTAATGTCCTTAATGAACATACATGCAAAATTTCTCAAAAAATGCTTGCAAATCAAATTCAACAACACATTAAAAAGATCACACACCATGATCATGTTGGTCTCATTCTAGGAATATAGGATGGTTCAACATAGTATAACTCATTAACAGAATCAAAGATAAAAATCACATGATCATCTCAACAGATGCAGAAAAAGTCTTTGATAAATGAACCATCCCTTCATGGTGAAGGCTCTCAATAAATTAGGTATAGGAGGGGCGTACTTCAACATGATAAATTATATATATGACAAACACATAGCTAACATCACTTTGAATGGAGGAAAACTTAAATCATTTCCTCTAAAATCAGAAACACACCAAAGGAATGAACAATCTATTCAATGAAATAATATCAGAAAATTTCCCAACTCTGAAGAATGAAATGGAAAATCAAGTTCAAGAGGCTTATAGGACTCCAAATACACAAAATTACAACAGACCCACACCAAGGCACATTATAATGAAAATACCTAACATACAAAATACAGACAGAATTTTAAAGTCTGTGAGAGAAAAGAACCAAATTACATTCAGGGGGAAACCAATACGGATATCAGCAGATTTTTCAATCCAGACTCTAAAAGCTAGAAGGGCCTGGAACAACATTTACCAAGCCCTGAAAGAAAATGGATGCCAACCAAGAATCTTAACCCAGCAAAACTTACCTTCAAATTTGACGATGAAATAAGATCCTTCCATGATAAACAAAAGCTAAAAGAATTTACAAAAAGAAAGCCAGCATTACAGAACATTCTCAGCAAAATATTCCATGAGGAAGAGATGATAAACAAAGAAGCAAATCAGCAAAGGGAGGAATTATCCTAAAGGAATTGTCAAATAAAGGAGGAACCAAGTTGTGTCAAACAAATAAATAAATAAAATGTAAAAAATGAACCAAATGACTGGGAAACCAAATCATATCTCAATAATAACCCTGAATGTTAATGGCCTGAACTCATCAATCAAAAGACATAGACTGGCAGATTGGATTAAAAAGAAAGATCCAACAATATGTTGCCTGCAAGAGACTCACCTCATAGGAAAAGATACCCATAGACTAAAAGTGAAAGGATGGGGAAAAACATACCATGCACATGGACTCAGCAAAAAAGCTGGAGTATCCATTCTCATTTCCGATAATGTGGACTTCAAGCCAAAGTTAGTCAGAAGGGATAAAGAAGGTCAATTCATACTGCTTAAGGGAAGCATAAATCAACAAGATATAACAATCATAAACATCTATGCCCCAAACAGCGGCTCATCCATGTATGTCAAGCAAATCCTTCTCAATTTCAGAAACCAAATAGACCATAACACAATAATACCAGGTGATTTTAACACGCCTCTCTCACCACTGGACAGATCTTCCAGACAAAAATTGAACAAAGAAACCATAGATCTCAATAACACAATCAATAATTTAGACTTAACAGACATTTATAGAATATACCATCCAACCAAGAGCGAATACACTTTCTTCTCAGCAGCACATGGATCCTTCTCTAAAATAGACCATATATTATGCCACAAAGCTAATGTTAGCAAATACAAGAAGATAGAGACACTACCATGTAGTCTATCAGATCATAATGGATTGAAGTTAGAAATAAATGAAAGAGTAAAACACAGAAACTATTCCAACATCTGGAGATTAAACAATATGCTACTATATGATGAATGGATAACAGAAGATATTAGGAAGGTAATTTAAAATTTCTTAGAGGTAAATGAGAACAAAGAAACATCATATCAAAATCTCTGGGACACTATGAAAGCAGTACTTAGAGGGAAATTTATTTCATGGAGCGCATTTAATAAAAGAAGTAAAACTCAACAAATAAACGACCTAACACTACAGCTCAAAGCCCTAGAAAAAGAAGAACAGACCAGCACCAAAAGTAGTAGAAGACAGGAAATAGTTAAACTCAGAGCTGAAATCAATGAAATCGAAACAAAAGAAACAATACAAAAAATTGACAAAATAAATAGTTGGTTCTTCGAAAAAATAAACAAAATTGATAAACCTTTATCCACACTAACAGAGAAGATGAGAGAAAACCCAAATCACTAAAATTCGGAATGAACAAGGAAATATCACAACAGACACGATTGAAATACAAAACACAATTAGAAGCTATTTTGAAAATCTATACTCCAACAAAATAGAAAATTTCGAAGACAACAGGTTTCTAGAGACATATGAATTGCCTAAACTGAACAAGGAGGACATACACAATTTAAATAGACCAATTTCAAGTACTGAAATAGAAGAAGTCATCAAAAGCCTACCAACAAAGAAAAGTCCGGGACCAGATGGGTTCTCAGCTGAGTTCTACAAAACCTTTTAAAAAAAAAAGAAGAGCTTATTCCAATACTTCTCAAAGTATTCCATAAAATAGAAGAGGAGGGAACCCTCCCAAACTCATTCTATGAAGCCAATATCACACTGATACCTAAACCAGACAGAGACTCATCGAGGAAAGAAAATTTCAGACCAATATCCTTAATGAACATCGACGCAAAAATTCTCAACAAAATTTTAGCAAATCGCATACAAAAACATATTAAAAAGATAGTGCACCATGATCAAGTAGGTTTTATCCCAGGTATGCAAGGTTGGTTCAACATCAGGAAATCAATAAATGTAATTCACCATATCAATAGACTTAAAGTCAAGAATCACATGATTATTTCAATAGATGCAGAAAAGCATTTGATAAAATACAACACTCCTTCATTCTCAAAACACTAGAAAAAATAGGGATAGTGGGAACATTCCTTAACATTGTAAAGGCCATTTATGCTAAGCCCATGGCTAATATCATTCTAAATGGTGAAAAACTGAAAGCATTCCCCCTAAAAACTGGAACAAGGCAGGGATGCCCTCTTTCACCACTTCTATTCAACATCGTTCTTGAGACTCTAGCCAGAGCAATTAGACAAACCAAAGAAATTAAAGGGATACAAATTGGAAAAGAAGAACTCAAACTATCCCTGTTTGCTGATGACATGATTATATATTTAGAGGAACCTGGAAATTCCACCAGAAAACTCTTAGAACTCATAAGTGAATTCAGTAAAGTAGCAGGTTACAAGATCAATGCTCATAAATCCAATGCATTTTTATACATAAGTGATGAATCTTCAGAAAGAGAAATTAGGAAAACTACCCCATTCACAATAGCCTCGAAAAAATAAAATACTTGGGAATCAATCTCACAAAAGAGGTGAAAGACCTCTACAATGAGAACTATACAACACTAAAGAAAGAAATTAAAGAACACCTTAGAAGATGGAAAGATCTTCCATGTTCTTGGATAGGAAGAATTAATATTGTCAAAATGGCCATACTACCTAAAGTGCTATACAAATTCAATGCAATTCCAATTAAAATCCCAATGACATACCTTACAGAAATAGAGCAAGCAATTATGAAATTCATCTGGAAGAATAAGAAACCCAGAATAGCTAAAGCAATCCTTAGCAGGAAGAGTGAAACAGGGGGTATTGCAATACCAGATCTTCAACTCTACTACAAAGCAATAGTAACAAAAACAGCATGGTATTGGTACCAAAATAGAAAGGTAGATCAATGGTACAGAATAGAGGACACGGACACAAACCCAAATAAATACAATTTTCTCATACTAGACAAAGGGGCCAAAAATATGCAATGGAGAAAAGATAGCCTCTTCAACAAATGGTGCTGGGAGAATTGGAAATCCATATGCAACAGAATGAAACTAAACCCCTATCTCTCACCCTGCACAAAAATCAACTCAAAATGGGCCATGGACCTTGGAATCAGACCAGAGACCCTGCAGATTATAGAAGAAAAAGTAGGTCCAGATCTTCAACATGTCGGCTTAGGACCAGACTTCCTTAACAGGACTCCCATAGCAGAAGAAATAAAGCAAGAATCAATAACTGGGATAGATTCAAACTAAAAAGCTTTCTCTCAGCAAAGGAAACTATCAGCAATTCGAAGAAAGAGCCTACAGAGTGGGAGAATATCTTTGCCAGTCATACTTCAGATAGAGCACTAATCTCCAGAATCTATAAAGAACTCAAAAAACTCTACTCCAGGAATTCAAATAATCCAGTCAACAAATAGGCTAAGGAAATGAATAGACACTTCACAGAAGAAGATCTACAAGCAATCAACAAACATATGGAAAAATGTTCAACATCTCTAGTAATAAGAGAAATGCAAATCAAAACCACCCTAAGATTCCATCTCACCCCAATTAGAATGGCGATTATCAAGAATACGAGCAATAACAGGTGTTGGCGAAGATGTGGGGAGAAAGGTACACTCATACATTGCTGGTGGGACTGCAAATTAGTGTAGCCACTCTGGAAAGCAGTGTTGAGATTCCTTAGAAAACTTGGAATGGTCCCACCATTTGACCCAGCTATCCCACTCCTTGGCCTATACCCAAAGGACTTAAAATCAGCATTCTACAGAGATACAGCCACATCAATGTTCATAGCTGCTCAATTCACAATAGCCAGACTGTGGAACCAACCTAGATGCCCTTCAATTGATGAATGGATAAAGAAATTGTGGTATATATATATACAATGGAATATTACTCAGCCATAAAGAATGATAAAATTATGGCATTTGCAGGCAAATGGATGAAATTGGAGAATATCATGCTAAGTGAGATAAGCCAATCTCAAAAAGCCAAAGGACGAATGATATCGCTAATAAGTGGATGATGACACATAATGGGGGGAGGGAAGGGTTAGTGTTAGGGTTAGAGTTAGGGTTAGGGAGGGGGCTAGTATGGAGGAAGGAAGCACTGTATAGAGGGAAAAGCGGGGTGGGAGGGGTGGGGGAAAGGGAAAAAATAACAATGAATCAAACAACATTACTCTATGTTAATTTATGATTACACAAATGGCATGCCTTTATGCCATGTACAAACAGAGAAAAAACATGTATCCCATTTGTTTACAATAAAATAAAAAAAAGAAAAAAAAAAAGAAAAAGAAATAAAATCAGGAACACAACAAGTATGTCAACTCTTACTAGTCTTACTTTAAACAAAAAAAAAAAAAATTTTTTTTTTTTCTTGGACCAGGGAATGAACCCATGGGCACTCAACCACTGAGCCACATTCTCAGTCCTTTTTATTTTTTATTTTGAAAGAGGGTCTCACTAAGTTTCTTAGAGTCTTGCTCAGTTGCTAATGCTGATCTTGAACTTACTATCCTCCTGCCTCAGTCTCCAGAGCCACTGGGATTATAGGCATGGAACCACCATGCCTGTCCTAGGACTTGAAATTTATACCAGAGAAATTAGACAATAGAAAGAAATAAATAGGAAAGGAGTAATCAAATTATCCCTATCTGCAGATGATATGATTCTTATACTCAGAAAACCCTAAAGATGCAAACAAAAGGCTCTTAAAACGGATTTAAAAATTCAGCAACACAAGATAAAAATCAACATACAGAAAAATCAGCAACTTTTCTATACACCAATAAAATGAACTTACTAAGGAATAAATCTGAAAAGCAATCCTATTCATAACAACCTCAAAAAACATTTTTAAACCCTTCAGAATAATCCTAACCAAGGAAGACCTCTATAATAAAATATATTAAAATGCTGAGGAAAGAAATTGAAGAAGATGCTACAAGATTGGAAGACATCTCAAAGATTGAAAGAATTCTGCCAAAGTGGCCACACTACTGAAAGCAATCTACAAATTCAATGCAATTCCCATCGATATACCGATGACATTCTCCACAGAACTAGAAAAAATAATCCTAAAATTCATATGGTAGCACAAGAGACACAGAATAAGCAAAGCAATCCTGAGCAAAAAGAGCAATGCTGAAAGCATCATAATGCCTGATTTCAAAACACCCTACAGAGCCATAGTAACCAAAACAGCATGGTTCTGGCATAAAAACATAAAAATAGAATGGAGAACTCAGAAATAAACCCACACATCTATAGCCAAGTGATTCCAACAAGGTGACGAAAATGTACATTGGAGAAAATACAGCCTCTTTGATAAATGGGCTGGAGAAACTGGATATCCAGAGGAAGAATATTGAAACTAGACTCCTGTTTTTCAACTTGTGCAAAAATCAATTCAAAATGGATCAAAGATCTTAATGCAAGACCTGAAACTTTGAAACTACTAGAAGAAAACAGGGGAAACACTTCAATATATTGGTACAGGCAATGATTTCCTGAGTAGCATTCCAATAGCTTAGGAAACAAAGCAAGAATTGACAAATAGGATTACATCAAACTAAAACACTTTTGTACAGCAAAGGAAACAATCAACACAATAAAAACTTCAAAATGGGAGTGAATCCTTTCCAGCTATTAATCTGCAGAGGATTAATATCTAGAGTACATAACAAACTCAAAAAACTTAACAAAAGAAGCAATGCAATCAAATATGGGCAAATGATTTGAATGGATATGTCCCAAACAACAAAGCACAAATAGCCAATAAACTCATGAAAAATGCTCAATATCTTTAGGCATCAGAGAAATGCAAATCAAAATACAATGAAATTCCATCTCATCCTAGTCAAATGACTATTTTCAAAAAACAAAAAACAAGGAATGCTGGCAAGAATGTGGAGACCTTATAAGGAACCTTTTATATACTTGTTGATTCTTCAGAAAAATAAAAATATGATTAACATATGATCCTGCTATACTACTCCTGGGTATTTGTCCAAAGGAAATGAAGTCAGCATACAAAAGCAAAACCTGCATACACATGTTTATTGTGGCACTAGTCACAATAGTCATGATATGGAATCAGTCTAGGTGCCCATCACCAGATGAAATTATAGTGTATAAGGAAATTGTAGTGTATACAATACAGTTGTATGTATTGTTTACCCAACCACCAATCAGAATGGAATCACATCATTTGCAGGAAAATGGATATATCTGGAGGACATCATATTAAGTGAAATAAGTCAGACACAGAAAGTCAGTACTACGTGTTTTCTCTCATATGTGGAAATTTTTTTAAAAAGATAAAGATGACTTGGAAGTAGAAGAGGGACTCTTAGGGAAGGGAAAGGGAGCTAGGGGGAGAGAAAGGAAGGGAGGAAAAGAGAGGGTAGAAGGGAGGATGAACATGATCAAATCATAATACACACAATATGGAAATGTTGCAGCAAAACCATTAATTTGCAACCTATTAATTTTTATTGCATAAAAATGCAATAAGAATTATGATAAATAATAATGAGTATAAGATAGTTGTATCTGAAAAGAGGTAGTCAATGTACTTGAGCACTAAATGAAGTTTGATGGTCCTGCCAAATGCAACAGAAATGAATGCAAGTATGTGTTTAAACAGAAGAAAGCATACGATTCTCCCTTATTCCAAAATCTAGCTCAGACACACAAAGACATGTTGGGAGAACTAATCAATTAATCTGGTCAAAGAAGCTTTCTCCTAGCAGTGAATTTAATAACATGAATCGTATAACAAGTGACAATTAAAGAAATAGATATACAAAAGATACAAAAACACTTGCAAAGTGGCCCTCTGCCACAACAACTCTCAGGACTTTCAAAAGCATCATATTCAGTCTGAACTCCTGATACACCTTTTTTTAGCAAGCTGCAAAGTATTCATGTGATGTTTCCTGGAAACCTGAATTAATGTATAAATGGTGCCTAGAGGATATAGTGAAAGTGATACAGAGCACGTCCCTTAGACTGGCTCTTCAAGTGAAAGTCTCACCTGGCCTTTAGCAATTACTAGGTTGCAGACACTCTTACAAGTACGTGAAGTGCTGTTTGCTCTGGTTCTCTAAAACTGCACCCATTCTCTTCAGACACCCAGTGAGCTGGTGGTGGAGTCAATGTGGCATTCACCTGTTTGAGGACTGATCTACTCATTCCTGTAGTAGAAATAAAGCAGATTCTTTTTATTCTGCTCCAATGAGAATTTAAAAGACTCACAGTGCAGGCAAAACCCAGGACAGCTTTCACTCCATCTCCTCTTTTCCCCAGACCCAAAGGGAAGGAAAGTGAATGAACCCCAAATGAAGTTAGGAGTTCAGGGTCATAATCTGTCACCATCCTAGGCAGAATTATGCTCCCGATGATGGCAGGAAGGAGCAGGAAAGCCATTTCCACATTTCATAGGGTGTCAGCAGGTACAACAGCACGTGGCAGGGGCCCTGTGTATTTCTGTTGGCTTAGGCTGTCCCCATGGGAATGGACATCAGGTTTCTCCTCCAATGGGGCCAATTAAGTATGATCCTCATTTTTTCAGAGTGATACTTTCAGATACATATAAACCGGTAGAAGACAATCATGCAGTAATATGTCCATCATAGACCTACACTTTAAATTCAAACTACAGTATTTAAGTTGATGTACATCAACTCCTCATATCTAAGGCTACATGCCTTTCCTGCTCTACAGAACAGAGTGGTGACCCACGAAAGTCTCACTACACAGTGGTATTTTCTTGGAAGGACTCAGGCACCAGAGGAAATTGCCTCAGGGATTCCTACTATAATAATTTTCTACTGTGGATATTTGTGGACTTAATTTCTCTTTAGATGCCCAATGAAAGGAGATTAACTGTAAAGGTGATGGCAGAAAGAGTCAACATTTCTGTCTCAGAAGGGAACGTTAAGTCTATTCATGCATTTGGAAATACTCTCACCCTTCAGGGACCTGCCATGATGCCACTTTGTCCGGACAGTCCCCTGGATGGTCCTTCCTTCTTGTTCTCATGCAGGGATCCTGGGTGCTCTGGACTGGAGATTCTCAATGCAACCAGGAGTGAGGTCACAGTATGTTCACGCTCCTACACACAAATGGATTTCTCTGCACACAGCAGATGTAAATGGGCATGAGGGGGCCTGGCCATCCCTCTCCCCATATTTCCTGTCCATGGTCTCTCACCTGTTTCATTTTCTCTCCTCTGATGCAGCTGATGAGTAATCAGAAGGTTTGGGTTTTAGGGAAGCAGAGGTTTCCTTTAAGCCCCCAGCCTAAGCCACACATCTCACAATAGGATTTCTGTCACAACAATGTATCATAGTAAGTGGAACTTTGCATTTCATTGTCTTCATCTTCTCTACATATGCCTCCCTTGGACACTTCACAGGGAAAGGCAGCTGCTTAAAGGCAGGGCCACAAGTGATATATAGCACTTAGCACCTTGCATTTAGTAAACACTCAAATATTTGTTGAGAGAGTTCAAATTCTATCATTTATGCAAAACTAAATTTCCTGGTGAAAGTTTCCATACTGAGTAAGTATCAGAAATAGCTGTATCAAGGAAAACCCTCTGAAAGTCCTATCCTAAGTGGAAGAAAATTAGTCAAATAGAATGGAGTTTAGTGATATAAAAAATAAGTTTCCAGTCAATTACAGCTCCATTGAGGCTATTTTACAAAGTGTGGTAGGTGTCCTTTGCAGATATGCAAGATGATTTAATGTATATATAAGCAAATATTTTATTATAATTACTATGAATGTATTAAATGTTAACTATAAAAAATGCAAGTAATACCTCAAAAATATAACTTCAAAGATACTAATATTAGAACAGGGTTAAGGCTAGTATTTTATAAATGAGCTAATTTAAATGAATATAAACAAATATATATATGTAGTAATCTAGGTGATATAAAATCAGAATTATGATGATGAGCATACGAAAGACTGAAACTAGGGAAATACTGCCTACCTTCCTCTCAGTTCCTAACATATGCTGCCCAGCAGACCTGGCCAAGAGCGGAAAGCAGGAACCCTCCTGTTAATGTCAATAAATACACTCACATCACACCCTGAATGGCCTTTAAAACCCTGCAGTTTCCAGTAGTCCTCTGAAGTTACTTTTGAGGCTGGACTTAGTGCCCCTTAGATGGACTCTTTCTCCTTCAGCTCTGCAGAGCTGCCAAAAGGACCATCAGTGGGTGTGGGCGGATTGTGGGCTTTCCCAGAGGGCTGGCTTTGCAACCTAAGAGGTTTGCTAGGAACCGAATGGGAGATGTCTGGGCAGCTGGGCCTCTGGAGAGCCTGGACTAGCTCCCAGGCTGATCCCCTAATCTGGGGCTTCCTATTTCCCCTTTCAAAAGACAAAAATTGGTGATAGGAAGGCAAAGAACATTTTATAAAGGAATATAATGTGAAACTGCAGCAAGAAGTGAAATAAAGTCCCAAGGCGGGAAGAAAAGTGCTAGTAGTTTAGCAAGTTCCCTGAGTCCACAGGGTGATGGCTGAGCTACTATACGGGCAGGCAGAGAGCCCTGAGACAGGGCTGATCAATCCCCAAACCTAAGGGAGAAAGAGCCCTCATGGTTCATCCTAAGTCACAACAGCATTGTTTTAAACCAATAATAGTTTGAGGAGGTGAAGAGCTAACAACAGAGCTGTGATGTCAGTAGGGTAGTATCAGGACTGGGAGAGCAGAGTAGAGCATCTTGTAGGAGGCTGGGCTCTGGGATCCAAACTGAGAATGCTTGGACATTCTGGAATGAGGGAATGATCAAAAATAGAAACTCATCCCCAGGGCCAGTCAGTGAAGTCCTATGCCATTGCCATGAACCAGGCCCCTGGTGGGCAGACCAAACACTGGCTAGCTCCTGGCAAATGTAAGAAAAGTTACCACCCAAGAAATGCCAACTAGACCCAGAATTTGGGGAAGCAATTCCTTGATGATACAAATGCAAGAGACAGGCAGAAGAAGAGGCAGTGAGAACAGTGGCAGCAGAGGAGAGACAACTCAAACTGAGAGGCTAAAAGTTAATAACAAAAAGCCACTTGGGCCAGAAACCAGGATCATCATTATTACAAAGGTACCCAAGCTGCTTGCTCCAGAACCACATTCCAGATCTCCAGGAGTCCTGACCATATAGCTACTGAGACATTTTTCCTCCCTATACTTCCAGTGACCTTAGCAACATATCCTCTTCCTGGAGCTTGGCTTTGATCTCTAAACTGGGAAGAGCCTAATTAATGCACCAGAGGGCTAAATGGTGGCAAGGCTGTGCATCAAACCCTGTGACTGTGGTCAGCTGTCACACAGGTATCACAAAGGTCAGCTGGGATTATCAGGGGCAAGGAAGGAGATAGATAGATAGATAGATAGATAGATAGATAGATAGATAGATAGATAGATAGATAGATAGATACCAGGATGAGGCTGCTATGGATGGAATAGTACAGCTGGTAGTCAAAGTGAAGAACTAGGAGACTCAAAGATGGAGTGAAGCTGGGCGCTGTGGTGCATGCCTGTAATCCCAGGAACTTGGGAGGCTAAGGCAGGAGGATTGAAAGTTCAAGGCCTGTCTGGGCAACTTAATGAGACCCTGTCTCAGAACAAAAAATAATATGGATTCAATGGTAAAGCACCCCTGAGTTAGATGAAGTGAAATAAAGACAGACAACAACAGATTTCAAGTATTAGCTCCAAGAAAGATTAACAACCACCACCAAGTAACTAATTGCAATAACTCCCCTCCCCTGGTAAAACTCAACCAGACATTATGGCCTCTCTGAACTGCTTCGTTGCCCTTCCCATGGGCTCACTTAGGCATCCTTCCTGGGACATCCTATTCTTACTCTTCTCATAATACTCATCATACTGTGCTATACTATTGATGTACTGTGCTCTGTTCCTGTACGGATAGACACCAAGTCTTATAATTCATCTGAGTTATTTCCAATGCTCAGTATGTAGTGGAAGTGGAGTGGGGAGATTGATTAAGTGAACTTGAACTGAATTTGCAAAGTTCCACCATAGCCAAAGTTCTTGGAAATTCCAATGGTACGTTATCACAGTCTTTCAAAATTTCAAGAATTTCAAAACTTAGCTCATGCTTGCTGGAGATGCTTTGTAAAATCCAGTTTCATCCTGTCACTGGATCAGCAGGACACTTCTTTTTCTTGCCATGAAGCTCCATCCTTCCTCATTTTTGGATCTACTATCTGCTTGACATGAAATATGCCCTCTAGAAAATGCACTCACTAATTACATCAATGAAAATAACCCAGCTCTCTAATGTGGAATGATTAACCTCAGAAAAACAATTTTTTTCAATAGTAATTTTCCAGTCATTTGTTTTCAGTTAAAGTCAGTTTTCTGCCTGTGCAGTGGGTTTTCCTAGAATCCTTTAGTGCTTGAACCCAATGTCAAGTCCCAGGAGGAATCCTCCAGCAAATTGGCATTCTGGGTTAGAAAAAGTCTTGACTGCTTCAACTAACTGAACTGCTCTCTTTAGTTTCTCTCCCAAGAACATGATTTCTTTCAAAAACCCTTTGCCTTAAGCACCTGAGTTTTTTTAACTTCTTTGCCCTCTCAGTCCTGGATTTCCCTCCTTGCCCACCTTCCTATCTCTGTCTTGTACGTTTCCACCCATAGATTTGTACATGGGCAGGTCAGTGCTGAGTCAGATACCTGTTTTGCCTTGTGCAGGACCTATGGCCCTGGTGTTGTGGAGGTGGGAGGTGAGAGTGGCAGGCGGTGAGTATGGAGGGTGGTTCTCCCAGGTTTCTGAGGGCTCCTCAACTCTCTCAGCACATTCCCCAGGGTTCATCATCTCTCTATTCCACAGACAGGTATGGAGCTCCTACTGGGTGTTCCTATCCTTGTTAAAGCTGGGGTAGAAGCTGAGGTAAGCTGAGTCTCCAACTTGCAAATGCCTTCCATTCAAATTACCTTCTCTGCAAAGACTTTCTAGGTGTTTTTTTTTTTTTTTAACATTTTTAACCTTTATTTATTTTTGTATGCAGTGCTGAGGATCAATCCTAGTGCCTCACACATGCTAGGCAAGTGCTCTACCACTCACTGAGCCAAAACCCCAGCCCTGCAAAGGCTTCCTTGACAAGTACCCCAGCCTCTTTGACCCCATAGTCCTTTGTCCATGTTTCTTTTACAGTGTCTATCCTATGGTTAGACTTAAGGGGACAATGAATTACACCCCTCCCCTGTTGTTTTGGAATTGATTGAGACAATATACACAAGTCTGAGACTTCCTGCAAGATCAGCTTCATGACATACGGATGAGGTTGGATGGGAGAAATCACTGGCCTCACTGGCAGATGAGCTTCCTAGTATACCACACACACCCAGGTTTTCCTCACTTATCCATCTGGCCATGCTGAGCAACTGGAAAATGCTACCAGAGAAGACAGTGCATGCTAGCATATTTGCTAAGAGGTGCTACTCTGATAAGGAAAGAAAGGGGAGGGTCATTTGGGAAGAATGACCCTTAAATTAACACATTGTTCATTCCAGTATGGAGCAATGAATGTCAATGTCTCCCCATTCCAGCAAACAGGTAAGTCACTCCTGCTCCAGGGAGGAGCAAGTGATAGGTGGCAGGTGGTGGGCAAAGGCAGAACCCATATTTCCCATATTCTAGAGAAGACTGGGACAGAGGCATGAAAAAGCAAGAATGGTCAATACACACACATGTGCACACATGCATGCACACACTGTAATTTTCTGTATAGAATTCTGTCTCTTACTCTTGACTTTGAACAGCTTAAGGGCAAGGTCTACCTCATTCATCTTTGTATAACAAGAAAAAACTTCTCTGCTGCCTCATAGGCTATGTTCAGTAGATGCTAACTGAATAAATAAATGTGTAGCCCAAGTATGGCAGGGATCCTTGTTCCTGTCCTTTAGATTATGTGTCCACCTTCAGTCTTAATGAGGTCTTGAAGGAGGAAAAATTATCTTGATCACATCCAGTCCATAGGTCCTGTCACCTGCTGGCAACCAATAGTGCTAAGGCCCTTCCAACTCTATCTTGACTGGATCCTATGAGGTGACCAGAAAACTGTCACCACCTTCCCCTCTCCAACCCCCCAGAATTCCCCTGGCTCTCTGGGGACTATACACATAGCAAGCTATGGCCAAGATGTAGATAACTCAGAACTGTGCAATGGAGGATGAACAGAAGTGATGACCTTGTCCTACTTCCATTATTACAGTCATAGACTTTAGGCAGGAAATGTCTACTGGAAAGTTCCATCTCACCATCTCTTCCAAATATCCTTTGAATATCCTTGAATCCAGAGCCCAATCGTTACCTCAGGAAAAGCTAACCTCCCCAAATGAGAAAAAAGCCCCAGTGACCCACCTACTTACTTCCTTTCAAATATCTAGTAAACTCCAGTACTTCAGGTTTTGAAGGATCCAAATGGAAGTCTAGGTTCTGGTCCTAGAATAGAAAGGGGCACATAATTGTGTCCCCAGCAGGAAGAGCTGCAGCCCTGTGGGTTATCAGTCACCTTCTGAGGAAACATGAAGGGAGTGTCGCTCTGCAGTGCCTAGAGATATTACTCAATCACTTATGTGTCTATCCCTTTTTTTCTCTACTCCCATATCCCTGCATTGAAATAACAGATGAGAAATGTGGTGGAACAGACAAGTGACCAGTAAATATTTCTGGTTTTTATTCAAAAAACCCTTAGAGGAAGTGTTATTAGGTGAGTATAGACTGAGTTTCTGGAAGAAAGGTGAAGGCATTGGGACTTTCTTCATTTAAGAAAACATTTTCCTTCAAGTTTGGAGTGAGGAGGGGAAAGAAGAGAAAGAAGGGGGAAAGGAAGGAGAGAAGGAGGGAGAATAGGAAGGACCAAGAAGAAAAGGAAGGGAAAAAGATCAGTTGTTCTATGGGTTCTAAAGGCAAAAAAGAACTGAGTCCAGGCAGCCACAGTGGAAATGTAGAAAGACTCCAGAGAAGAATCACTGCACCCACATCATGAGATTCTGGACTAGAACAGCCTCACCAAAGACACCTGTGTACAAAGAACAACACAGAGGCAACAGAGAAGCACCACATCTAAAGACTATGGAAACAGGATGACAGTGCCCACAAGCCAAGCCTGGCTTTGATCCAGTCCCCGAGGAACAAATGAGCTGTGGTGCTTGGTAAACTCCAGTTTGGGGACATGTTATGGCTGAGATCTGGAATGTGCCCACAAGGCTCACGTGTTGAAGACTGGTCCCCAGTGCAACAAGGTTCAGAGGCAGTGCTTTTGGGAAGTGACTGGAAAATAAGGGCTCCCACATCATCAGTGGATTGATCCATAGCTGAAGGGATTACCAGGAGGTGGTGAAAACTTTAGGCAGCAGGGCATGGTTAGAGGAAGTAGATCACTGGGAGAGCCCTAGAAGGGAGGGTATTTCGAGTATTTTTTGTCTTCAGCCTGACACATACTCTCTCTCTCTCTCTCTCTCTCTCTCTCTCACACACACACACACACACACACATTCCTGGCTGCCATAAGCTGAGCAGCTTTCCTCCACCACACCCTTCCACTATATGATATTCTGCCTCACCTTAGGCCCAAAGCAAAGGAGCCAACCAACCATGAAATGAAACCTCTGAAACCATGAGTCCAAATAGATCTTTCCTCCTCTGAAATGTTTTCCTTGTGTATTTGTCACAGCAATGAAAAGCTGACTAATACAAGGCATATATTCCAAGAAAGCCCAGTTTCAGCTTAAATATCACGGAGTCAGAAATAGAAATTGAGTTTTGTTACAACATTTAAAGATATGTTTCTGGAACACCTAAATTTAAACATAGAGATTCACACATGCTGCATAAGGAAATAATTTTTAAGATGGCATTGTCTGATTCCACCTGAGGAAAGCATGTCCCTCTTTCAGCATGACTATGACCCTACTCCTTTGTGGCAACAATAAACCTGATGCTAATGCACAAAGGATCACATGACCATACTCAGGGTCCGCCCCTTAGCTAAGAATTGCTCTGTCTAATGATGACTACCAAGCGTTTTTGTGAACAGCTAATCAGTGTCCCAATGAGAGAACAGAGCTGGGAATAAGGACTGGGTCTTTTGTCATCCTATAAAATAATTGAAAGACAGACTCAGCTGAAGGTTGAGTTGGGTTAAACCAGCGCTGACCAGCACTGCTCAGTCTCTGTTCATCCTGCTGGGTTAGGGAACTGCTGAGAGAGATACCAAGACCTGCAGCTCTGGGGAAGGCAGAACAGCTGAGCAGGAAAACGACACAGCAGAACTTATGCCTAATGCCCCAGGAAGCAACCTTGTTCTATCCATCAAAGACCTTTGAAGCTCTTTTCTATTGAGGCCAGTATTAAAAGGCAGAGTTGTATAGTTGGAAGAGCATGAGTTTGGGTGCTACAGACATGAATTTGAACCTCAACTCCACCACTTATCAGCTATGTGATGTTGGTAAATTTCTTAACCTCTCAATGTCTTTGTTCCTTGTGCAATAAACCAGGGTTACAGTGGCACTTGACCCAGGAGAATGTGGAAATAATTGCCTGGGCTACAGCACCCAAGTCTCCTAGCATAACACTTGGCACAGACTCAAGGATTATAAACAGCAAAGATGGCCATTACCATTATTACGCCATGCATGTTCCACTCTGCCATAACTCAGAAAGAGCAGAGGCACTGGATCAGTCTGCTTACACTAAAACCCTATGACCCAGGGCCAGTTGTTTAACATCTCAGTTTCTCAATTATAATCAGAAAAAGGGGTCAATGTCAATAGGTGTCTCCTTGAAGCATTTGGTGATGCAGGAAAAGCACTTGGAATAACTTTAGCACACAGTATAATTTAAAGGCAATTATATCAGGGCAAAAGTAGTTATGTCATTTGATTATATATTCTGTTTAAAAGTAGAGGAAAAGATGTTTGTGGGCAGATTTCATCAGCTAGCTTTTGTTAGATTTATATTCTTGAGAGCAAAGCTTCTCTTATTAAGAACATTCACTTTTCTTGCATCACTTCATTTCACTTCCAGCACAGGGTGACCTCGCATTACTCACCAGCATCCAGACTTTGAAGGTCTTTATTCTCGAGGCCACATGAAAGAATGGCTAAGGTCAAGCAGACCTGGGTCAAGTCCTGGTCCCTGCTTCCTGCCTGTGCAAGTATACACAAGTCATTTAACTCCTCTTTGCTTCTGCTTCCTATACCTATAGAATGGAAGTAATAAAATCTACCTCCAAGTGTTGCTGTGACAAATAGCCCCTGGCATATCATGCTCAAAAAAAAAAAAAAAAATGGGACCAATTAATGCTATTAGGAGCTCATTGAACTAATAGAGATTTAATTGGGATTATTATTCTTGTCCTCATTTTGTCAACAGAAAAACCTAGGCAGCAAGTTTTGGGGGAGTTGGGTCTGAAGCTTGGTCTTCTGTTATACTGCTTATCCCCTGAAACTCCACTCTGAACGTAAGATTGACTTTGGGTGTGTGGGTACGGCTTGTGGGTGATGTTATTTTCCCTGGAGCAGTTTAGAAACAAAAAGAGGTCAGTATTCCTTGCCAACTCACCCTCCATTTCACACTTGCTAGACACCTTTCATTTTCCTCCATAAAAATAAAAGTGTAGTGCTCAGAAAAGAATGCATGTTATAAACAGTTTCCCAACAAACGGAGACCTAATTGTGGAAAATAGGAGCCAGTCTTCAACTTGGCATCTGTTTGACCTAGAGATAGAAAATAGTGATGTCTTCTCTTCCCCACACAACCCTGACCTCTCTGAACATGGCTGGTGAAGAAAAGAACAGAGAAAAGAGAGGCTGCCTGTCCCACTTTCATTCCAGTGATAAGAGCTCGTGAACATAGAGCAGGTTTTGCCCTAAATCCCAATAGGAATTCCTGCCAGGAAAACAAATCTCTTTCCTCCCCCACGTCTAGAGTCTTCCATCCTATTCCTTCTGTGTCTGGAGCTTGAAGTGAAGTCCTGATCCATCTTCTAAGAAAAAACAGAATTAGTTTTCATTTTTCAACCATGGTCACTTTTTCCTCCCTCTGTCTGAACACACAGACAGCTATCAGAATCGTGCATCCTTCCAGATCACACCCAGCATCAAACCCAAGATGGCCCAGGGCGAAGGTGCCATGGTTCTCACAGATCCTTTCCAGAGCCTGCAAGAGCTCAGCTTCATTAACCCAACTCAACCCCTAGCCAGGCACAGACTGAGGGAAAGCAGCACTGTGCCTCCTTCAGAGCTCACAGCAACCATTTTATCCACAAGCTCCGAGGGCTCTCAGAAGCTAAAGAAAGCACCATGATAATAAAAGCAGCCTTTTACGGTGCACTTACTTAAGCAGTAGGAGGCATGCTAAGTGCTTTATATACATTATCTAATTTATACCCAGTCTCAACCCATGAAGTAGTTTCCCATCTATGTCTGAGAAAGTTAAGGCTTGCAGTGCTAAAGTCATTTGACTGAGGTGTGCAGCTAGCAAGTGGCAAGGCTGGCATCTGAATGAGGTCTGCTCAGGCTCCAGAGCCCATGGTTTATCCACTGCACTGTAACTCCTAAGACAGTATCTGCTGCAGGTGTCACATGTTCTCTCCAGCAGAAAGCTGGAAAAGTATTCATTCCATGAAGGTTTTAATTGAGCACTTACATTAGGTCAGCCACTGTCTAGGAACAGGGGATGCAAAGATGAACAGGATGCTTATAGTAGTTTATGAAAGATGGACAAAGAAGTAATAGTCAATATACAATGCATCCTGGGGAAACAGACACTTGGACCCTCAAATACATTGCAGGAAGTCCAGGAATAAAAGAGACCAGGGCCACCTTTACACCTGGAATTCTGAGGCATTGGCAAACCCAGCAGATAAACCCACAGAGGACCCATTACTACTCAGAGCCCAGGGCACTGAGCCAAAGGGCAGCCTCCTAGGGTCCTGAAGATCCCACAGTTGTGGGAAGAACAACCAAATTCCTCCACTTTCCACTAAATAAGCTTGACTAATTGTGTGGACATGAGGATGAGAAGCAGTTATGGATGACAATGTGGTCCCAAGCAGTGAGCCTGGGTGGCTTCGACGAATGTCAGTGGGGGATATTTACCAGATAACCTGACAGCACTAAGCACTTGGAGGCCATCCCAGAATGACCCTAAATTCTGGTGCCTCCTCAGTGCTACTGCACCATGACATTCCCTCATAGGAGGAATAACCTCTCCCTGTTGAGAAGAGGAAGAAAGAGAGAAATACCTGAATGCAATGAACATAAACCCAAAACAGACTAAGAAAGGGCCAGATTTGACCAAGGTGACCAGTGAGCTCTTTGCATCAGTCACCATGGTGACTGGAGATGGAAATCTAATCAAGCTAAAGGAAAATTTAAAAAGCTCTATTTCTGCACATGAGAAGTTAGAACTAAACCACAGAAGTAATTGTAGTCCAAGTGAGTGCTGATGGTGGCCTGGACAGAGCAGAAGATGAGCTGAAGCAAGTGGGTTACTCTACGTCATATTTCAGAAGTGGAATTTACAGGGCACCATGACAGATTATATTTCAAAAAGAAGACTGTTATGGGTTGAATTGTGTCCTCCTCCAGAACTTGAGATGCTGGTGTTCTAACTCCCAGTTCCTCCAAATATTACCTTCCTTGGATACGTTGAGAGTACATGTAATTAGTTGGGTTAAGAGGTCATACTGGAGCAGAACAGGCTCCTACTCTCTGACAGGTGTCCTTATAAAAAGACAACCTTGTGGAGACAGAGTCACAAGGAGAACATGTCAGACATAGAAGCAGAGATCCGGGAGAGGTGCCTGCCACCCAACAAATGCCAAGGTTGCCAGCCAAGCACCAGGACCTGGGAGAGAGGCATGGAACAGATTCTTCCTCATGGCCCTCAGAAGGAACCAGCCCTGCCAATACCTTGACTTCCAGCTTCCAGATTGATGAGGCAGTGAGTGTTATTAAGTCATCCAGTATGGGCTACTTCGTTGTGGAAGTCCTAGAAAACAACACCCCGGAGAGCCACATTGAACTCGTTCAGCACACATTTGTATCTAGTAAGGGCTAGGTAAAGCCAATGGTACTCTAAGGAATACAAAGCTTGACTTTGCCTGTGACCATTCATCTCAGGGATCACAACCTCCTAACTGCTCCCTCAGTCACAGGAAGCTATGGGTAGGAATCACCATGTCCTTCTAGGTTCCTGCAGGTGGCAGCCTCACAGTCACAAGCACCCATGAAGTCTCACAGTCCTCTAGCCTGGTTGGTCACCATCTAAAACATAAAGCCCTCTGAGTATCTCTCTTCTCCACTGACTCTACCCTCTACATCTCCTGACCCAGTCTCCTCTCGCAATACTGACGCCTGAGCATTCCTAGAGCATGCAACACAGGAAACAAACCCCAGTCCTCACCCTTTCCATTAATGCCTGTTCCTTCTCCTAGCTTTGACTGAACCCTAATTCTGAACCAAGGACACCCTTTCCTGTCACATGGATACTGCCCTTTTCCCCACCCCCATACCTGAGGGTGAGAGGGGTGCACATAGTGAACACTATTTGCCTTACAGAAAGCAAGACTCCAGTCTTTGCTCTTCCCTCACTCTCTTCCAGAAACTAATAACTTGTATTTGGTCAGGGGCACTGGGCACTGTCCCCTCTTCACCACTCTTGGAGCATGGGAAACCCTTGCCTGATCTCTGGTGGGTGGAGGGAGAGAGCTTGTTCTGACCCATCTTCTTTACCTATTGGTCAGTCCAGGAACTTAGCTCATAAGTGTTCAAAACATCCTTTTCTCTCAAGATCATTGTTATAGTTACTGTGGTTATTTGATATTCTAGATCTTATTTTGATAGTCCAAAGCAGAACAAAGACACTTCTTTCTCTGCAGCCCTGATAGACTATCTTAATCTCCCCTGGGGTGGTGGAAATCTCCAAGGAACATTTCCATGAAAAGAATGTATCCACAAAAAGACTGAATTTGCTATTTTCCACTCCAGTTCCCTGCTGCTAGAGGATAGTGGGGAGTGACTGGGAGAGGAGCTAAGAAGATGTTCAAAGCTTTATGAGGAAAAATAGGTACAGAGATATGGATTGGGATTATTAGCCCATGTTTTTTCTTGTTGTGCCATTTCATGCCTTTCTTCCCTTTCCTGCTCCACACACAGTCAACAGAATTCACCCGTTGCTCTGAATGCTGTGCCTCTGCATCTATCTCAGTGAAGAGATGATTCAGTTGAGTGTCTATGTGATTCATGGTAGTTAATAGTTGCATTAGCCAAGGAACTATTGATTTGCAAGAACCTGGGAAGAGCAAGGAACGGTGATCAAGTCCAACAAGCACTGTTCATCTCAGGGAAGCCACCAGGCACAGAGGCTAATAATGCCCACAGAGAAGAATCCAATTCCTTGGGGCCATGAAGGTATATGAATAATCTCCAGAACTTAGGCCAGTCAAGAGGAAAGAGAAAGAGGTGGAAGAGAGATAAAATCTTAAAGTGATAAAGGAAACACTGGCATGGCTATGTTTATCTGGGCTTGTCTAGAATCTAGAACTTTCTACTACCCAGGGTAGGGAAGCTAAATTGTTAGAGTAAGGGTTGTTCATTACATTTTTGCAGCATACTTGAGGGACTCAACCCCATTACAACTACTAACAGCTCTCTCCCTCAATTTCAGGTTTGCAACTGATTATCCACAGTATACTCACTACATGGTATTCTTCCTCTGCCCTTCAATGACAGCTTTCTGTCCTTAAAATTTTGATTCCTTATCATGACTTATCAAGGTAAGCCATGAGTGGTCTTTGACCTTCCCACACTGATGATCTTCACCTTCCTACTTCATATGGTCTCTTCCTTCCTACATCAATCATATTGTCCCAAAGCTTGCCAAGCCCTTTCACCACTTGTTTACCAAAATTCTGTCACATGGCCTAAGCTGATTAGATACTCTTCATCTGGTTTCTCATTCTTCCAATAGAACTGAAGCATCAACTCTTCAGAGGTACTTTCCTTGTTCACAAGGAGGTTCCTGCCCACATCCAACCCTACAGTTCTCTTGCTCACATTGAGAGCATTTCCTCATAGACTGTGTCAGTCAACTTTCCATTACTATCATGAAAAATCTGAAATAATCCACTCATAAAAAGAAAAGGTTTATTTTGGCTCATAGATTTGGTATTTCCAGTTAACCATCAGTTAACCCTGTCGCTTCTGTGTCTATGGCAAGGCAACACATCACTGGAACAAAGAGCAGAACAAAACCATTTACCTCATCATAAGCCAGGAAGCAAAAGAGAGAAAGAGGAAGAGACTGGAATCCCACAATCCCCTTCAAGGACACCTCCTAATTCTCAAAGATTCTACCACCTCCCAATACCAACACCCTAGGCAACAAGTCTTTAACACATGGACCTTTCAGAGCCATTCAAGATCCAAACCATAGCATTCACCCTATCTGTAATTGTTCATTGGTTCATTGTCATCATATTGCTTCCCCCTCAGTGTGTAAGTTTGTGAAGGTAGAGGCTAAATTGCTGTCATTTAACCTTTTATCCCCAGGAACTAGTCCAGTACCTGGTACTCATTAAGTATTTGTTCAATGAAGGAATGACCAAATCACAGTTTATTGCCAGTATAACTACTTTGAGGGAGAAAGAAGGAAGTTTTCTCTGTTGCTGTGGGTAATGCCTCACAACATCTGTTTATAGTACCCTAGGGAGCATTTTGCTTTAACAAGCCCAAGAATTTACATTTCCAAGAAACACATGTGGTTACTAGTGACATTAAACAAGTGGTGAGCCACCTTTTCTGGTTGAGAGCCAACTTGGGAAAAACACAAATGTTTATGATCAACATTTTAAAATTTAATATGAAAGTAACTACTGAATCCTGTGGGGTGAATTTTAAGTGGTGTGGAGTTTTACCATTGAGATGATCTAGCTTGCTGATCAGATAAATATTAATGAGCCAATGGACATTACTTTCAAATGACTAAAATGCTAATATGAGCAGCAATTCACAAACATCTGTGATATAATAAGAAATAAATATTTGATCTTTGTCCCCACCTTCTGACACAGAGCTTTTAAAACCTTGGAATTACCTGAGCAGTAGAGGCCTTAGGACCAACTCTTGTCGTTCAGGCCTTGACCCTTTCAATCATACCTGAGTTTATGCTACTGAGGTGACTATTGGTGGGCCCCTAGATAGCTTTAGGATGGCAGCTGGTTGCCAGCATCACCAGTCATGTGATTTAGAAAGTTAAAATCTTAGCCCCACCCCCTACATATGGGGAGGGGAAGTGGGTTGGCAATGGAGTTCAGTCATCACTGGCCAGTGTCTAATCAATTACGCCTACATAATGAAGTCTCCACAAAAACTGCTAAGCAAAGGAGTTTGGAGAACTTCTGAGTTGGTGGACACATGTTGGTGCTGGGAGAGTGGCCCACCTGGAGAGGGCATGGAAGATCCACAGCCCTCCCCCACACCTTGCCCTGTGCATGTCTTACTTTTGACTTTTTCTGAGTATTCTTTATAACCAACCAGAAATAGTAGGTGAAATAGTTCCCTGAGTTCTGTGAATCATTCTGGCAAATCCTTGGGCTTGAGGAGTGTGTTGTGGGAACCTTCTTGGTTTACAGCTGGTCAGTCAGAAGTACTAGTGACAAGCTAAGACTTGAAACCAACATCTGAACATCTGAAATAGGGACAGTCTTATGCAACTAAGCCTTTAGAGGAATCTGATGCTAACTCTAGGTAGATAATGTCAGAATTAACTTGAATTTTAGGGATACCCAGTTGGTATCTAAGAGTTCAAGTGTTATTAGAAAAGACACCATGCATTTGGAGTCAGAAGTGTTGTTAAAACAGCCCTATGTTTTATCTTTTCCCTGTTGGGTGTATATCAGACTTCAAAGTCATGGTCTCCAACTCAGGGGTATATAAGATTATTCACTGGGTTACAGGACAAATACATTAGAACTTCTATTTACTTTTGCCTCATCCTTTAAAAATACACACTTCAGATAGAACACTAA
Source organism: Sciurus vulgaris (assembly GCF_902686455.1). Classification (NCBI taxonomy): domain Eukaryota; kingdom Metazoa; phylum Chordata; class Mammalia; order Rodentia; family Sciuridae; genus Sciurus; species Sciurus vulgaris. Next base: position 117,379,161 of record NC_136466.1, read on the forward strand.
TCTCCAGAATTTCTAAAGAACTTAAAAAACTTTACACCAAAAATACAAAGAACCTAATCAATAAATGGGTTAAGGAACTGAACAGACACATCACAGAAGAAGATATACAAGCAATCAACAAAGATATGAAAAAATGTTCAACATCTACAATAATTAGAGAAATGCAAATCAAAACCATTCTAAGATTTCACCTCACTCCGATTGGAATGGCTATTATCAAGAACGCAAGCAATGATAAGTGTTGGTGAGGATGTGGGGAAAAAGGCACACTCATACATTGCTGGTGGAACTACAAATTGGTGCAACCACTCTGGAAAGCAGTATGGAGATTCCTCAGAAAATTTGGAATGGAACCACCATTTGACCCAGTTATCCCATTCCTTGGTTTATACCCAAAGGACTTAAAATCAGCATACTACAGTGACACAGTCGCATCAGTGTTCATAGCATCTCAATTCACAATAACTAAACTATGGAACCAACCTAGATGCCCTTCAATAGATGAATGGATAAAAAAAACTGTGGCATATATATATATATATATATATATATATATATATATATATGAATATTACTCAGCCATAAAAAAGAATAAAATTATGGCTGGCATTTGCACGTAAATGGATGGAGTTGGAGAATATGCTAAGTTAAATAAGCCAATCCTAAAAAACCAAAGGCTGAATTTTTCTCTGATAAATGGATGATGATACATAATGGGGCAGGGGGCAGGTAAGGGAAGAATGGGGGAACACTGGATTGTGTAGAGGGAAATGAGGGGCAGGGAGAGGGCTGGGGAAGGAAAGATGGTAGAATGAGACAAGTATCATTACCCTATATACATGTATGAATACACGAATGGTATAACCCTACATCGTGTACAACCATAGAAATGAAAAGTTGTACCCCATTTGTGTACAATGAATCAAAATGCATCTGTAAAAATAAAAAATATATAGTATATAAATATATGATAGAATATGTGTATAATTTTAAAATCAATAAATACACACGCATAGGGATACATATCTAAAACCTCCTACATATCAGACATGCTAAAAAATTACTGGAGGCTGTTGATGTCCATTCCCAAGTGTGTTAATTTGGTTTTCTTCACTGTGACCAAAATACCTGATAAAAACAATGCAAAGAAGGAAAAGTTTATTTTGGCTCACTGTTTCAGAGGTTCAGTCCATGGTGGGCAACTCCATTGCTCTGTGCCCAAGACGAGGCAGAAGATCAGAGTGAAAGGGCATGGTAGAGGGGTGCTGCTCCACTCATGGTGGCCAGGAAGCAGAGAGCAAGGGGAAGGGGTTGCAGGAAAGATGAACCTTTCTGGGGCCTTTCCTATTCAAACAGGGATGAACCTTTCCTATTCAAACTTGAATGGACTGCTCAGGTTATAGCTCTCACCGTCCAATGATTTAACCTCCAAACATTCCTGCATGAACACAGGAGCTTTAAGGGGACATCCCATATCCAAACCAAAACATCAAGTACATTAAATAATTTTATCCTTGAAGTTACACTGTAAGAAGTACTATAATTCACACTTAACAGATGGGAAAACTGAGCTTAGTGGTCACTTAGAGTATTAGAAACACAGCCTACACTAGAATGCATTCATCCATTCCACTAACATCTGCTGAATGCCTGTTTATGTTAGACTCTGGAAGGTGCTGGGGGTAAGAAGACAAAGAATATAAGCTCCTCTGAACATACACACACACACACCCCTCAGCTTGGGCCACCCACTTCCACTGTGATAGAATCTCTGCTCTAGTCAGGGTGTAAGACCTACAGAAAGACTGTGGACACCGCCAATTTCTTATTGTTCTCCTCTGCTACCTTCATTCTTCCTATCCTACCACTCACACTCACACCACAACTCCTCTCATCATTCATGGAGAACAAGACTGGGGATGAGTGGTTCTGCCTATAGTGAATTTAAGGACATCCTGGAGATGCCCAGGTCCTTCCGGGGCTCAGCAACATGTTAGAGTGGGCACCTGCCTGGAGAGGAGTGAGCAGGCTGAATCTGGAGCATGTGAGATAGACAGCTCTCTAAAATCCCCCAGAGGAGGCATGGATCACAAAGACAGTGGGACAAGCCATAGGGAGAAGTCCACAGGCTGCAGTCAAGGAAGAACTGCATCAGGGGCATATGATTAGAGTGGCAGGGACTCAGTCAAGAGGACCAAGGTGCATAGCAGGGCTCATGTCTCCTGATGACTGCCAGAGGAACAAAGCAGAGACTTCTTCACTGATACTGGACTGAGGCAGAATTTTATGAACCAGGAATGAAATAAGAACCCAGTTACTAGACCTGAAACACATGGTTCCAGTGTGCTGGCAACAATACTAGCTAATGAAATCCTCAGCTGTCCACCCAGACTAACTTCCAATTCCAACACCTCAGAACAGGACTCTTTTGAGAGCCTGGGAGGAAGCAGAAACTACCAACAGTAAAATAGAAACAAGAAAGTATATCGCCTTTATTCATTCATTAAACAAACATTGAGAACCTTCTATGTGTCATAGTGTTAGGTACTAGGTCAAGGAGCGAACAAGGCTTGCAACCCTACCCCACAGAACTTTCTGTGTAAGAAGGATATAAACAAGTGAGAACTGTGACAAGATAAATTGGATGCTGACAGCAGATAGGCAAGTGATCAAAGGGATTTTGTGCTTCTTTTATCAAGACAAAAACATGCAAGCATATCCAAAAATATTCAAGCATTCAAGCACATTTATTTATGGAAAGGATCCAAGAAGAGATAGAGGTAGGCTATACAAGGGAGAGAGAAAGTACCTAACAGATAGAGGACCTTGAGGATCTAGGAAGGGAGCAAAATCTAGAACCTTCTAACTGTGGTATTCTGTTTATCAGTAGGAGTGATAGATGTAACTCAAGTGCTGATAGCTTAAGATGATCTGCTTCTAGAAAGGTTATGAGCTGTCTGTGCTGCACTGTGTGATGGAAAAACTTGGCATTTGGATGAACTGGTTTTGAGGCTCTGCCACTTTCCCTGCCAAGCGAGCGCAGACAAATCATTTAACTTCTTTTAACCTTGGGTTGGTTTGTTTCCTTCCTAGGGCCTCAGATAGAAAGAGTTCAGTATATCATAATCCTTGATTCTTGACACATTCTCTTTATTAGTCCCTCGTATGGCACAGATTCATTCATACCATTGCATATAAATTATCTTTTTTTGAACTGCTGTATAAAATCTCATTATGTGAATGTATATATGGATCTCTGATCTATGTCAGAGTTGGCAAGACATATCAGGGAAGAAAGGAGAAACTGTTAACTAAGTAGAACTGGAAAATAAAATAATTTTCCATATGGAATAAGATAAAAGGGAATCTCCAAAATGAACCCATATGTAAAAATCAACTCCAGATGAATTAAAGTCGTATATGTCATATTCCCATTTCTGGGACCCCACAGACATTGCATTATGGTGGTTTGGTAGGGGAGCAGGAGATTACAGCCTCAGGAACCCAAGTTAACACAACAGAATGACTATGACCCCAGCACCTAAACCTGCTCAGTGCCCTATATTATATCAGATAGATATTGCAGCACAGAAATAAAGGGAGGATACTGCTCTCAAGAGCAAGATCAGGGTGCTTGCTTCTGAGAACAAGGGTATGGCCAGCCATATGTGAACTCACAACAACACCAGGACTGGAGACAGGTGCCCACACAGTTCTCACCACCTGTCCACCTCACTTCTACCCCTGGCCCTTGTGTCTCATTTGGTACATGTTGCTGACAGGGCCAGAAGCAAATACTATTGTTGCCTGGGCCCTGGGCTTGTGACTCCAGCCTCTTCTCTGCTCCCACATCACATCTAGGCATGCACTACCATCAGGGCTGGGAATGAATGGCACAGATTGGGCATTATGGTTCCAGCCTCTCCTCATGCAATGTGGTTCCAGCTGTTTCCAGTGCAGTGTTGTCTGAGGACACACTGCTGGGTTTGCCAGGGCCAGAGGCCCTTGCCAACAGCAGCACTAGCCTCAACAATGTCTGAGAAAATCCCTGTTGCCCAAATGGGGTCACAACTACCATTGTAGGAGCAGCCCATACCCACTGCTGTCTGCACCATGTCTGTCTGTGCGGCTAGATTGCCCCCAACCCTGTGTGGCCCCTAGAGACAGTTGCTCTCTTCAATTCTGCTATGGTATGCGCTATCCCCAAAGTCATTAATTACAGCCAAAGAAAGGAAACTACACTAGAGGGAATGCCCAGGAAGAATCAAAGCCAAATACTTTATAACAAACCAACAACCCAAGATACCTCTTCAGGACAATGTTGCTTACTAAGAAGGCTGACCCATAAAAATGGTAGAGATTATTGACCCACCAGGAGCACAAATCTCAATAACAAGAGCATAAGAAATAAGGTTATAATAATGCCTCCAAAAGAACACAATAACTCTAACAACAGATCTCAAAGAAAATGATACTGAACACTCACTTAAGAATTTAAACAAAAAAAATTATGAAAAAACCTCAATGAGATAAAAATGAAAAACACTTGAACTAAATTAGGAAAACAATGAATGATATAAATGAGAAATGTAGCAAAGAAACAGAGATCATGAGGAAGAACCAAACAACTTTTTTTTTTTTTTTTTTTTTTGGTGCTGTAGCTTGAACTCAGGGTCTCACACATGTTAGACCAGTGCTTTACCACTGAGCCACATCCCCAACCCCCAAACAAAAAATCTTTAAAATGAAGAGTTCAATAAGACATTAAAAAAAAAAAGCTGAAACCCTCAACAACATATTAGATTAAGTGGAAGAAAGAATATCTGAATTTGAAGACAATTCTTTTGAAACAGCCCAGTTGGACAAAAAGAAAAGGGAAAAAGTAATAAAGAATAAGTGAAACTTTGAGAACTTTAGAAAATGATTAAATGAACAAATGTCCACAATTTAGAGATACCTGGGGAAGAAGAAAAAGGGGAAAGCATAGGAAAAACTATTTAATAAAATAATAGCTGAAAATTGTCCTAAATTGGAAAAATGTGATTATCCACAGATAGGAGTCATGTAGGACCTTAAATGGACATAATCAGGAAAGACCTTCACCAGGGCATATTATAATCACACTGCCAAAAGCAAGACAAAGGATTCTAAAAGTTGCAAGAGAAAAGTGCCAAATCACATGTAAGGGAAGCCCCATGAGAGTAACAACAGACCTCTTAGAAGAAACCTTACATGCCAGGAAGAAATGTAATTATATATTCCAAGTGCTGAGGGAAAATAACTGCCAGCCATGAATACTATAGCCAGCAAGGCTATCCTTCATAAATTAAGAAGAAATAAAAATCTTCTCAGACAAGCAAAAACAGGGAATTCATTACCACCAAGACCAGACTCATCAAAGCAGAAAAAAAAAAAAAAAAAACTTAAGAGAGTTCTACATTCAGATAACTACCATCATGACAACATGTGAAAATATAAATCCCACTGAAAGAGTAGATAGACAAAAGAGAAAAGAATTAAACCTTATCAGTAAATAAGCAAACCACAAAGATAAACAAGAGAAGAAAAGAAAAAAAAAAAATACTCAAAACTAGAAGAAAATCAACAAAATGACAGGAGTAAGTTTTTACCTATCAGTAATAACCTGAATGCAAATAGATTAAATTCTCTAATTAAAATATATAGACTATCTAAATAAATTTTTTAAAAAACACACACACAAAACCCACAATATGCTGCCTATAAGAAACTCATTAAACCAGTAAAGATGCACACAGACTGAAAGCAAAGGGCAGGACAAAGATATTCCATGAAAATGGAAACTAAAAGTAGGAGTAGCTACACTTACATCTGACAAAATAGACCTTAAGAAGAGACAAAGAAGGTCACTGCAGAATGATCAAGGGATCAATTCAATAATAAAATATAATAATTGTAAATGTATGTGCACCTAATGCTGAAGTACTCCATTGTACAAAACAAACATTATCAGTTATAAAGAGATAAATAGGCTCTGAAACTAACATTGGGAGACTTTAATATTCTACTTTCATCAGATCAATGGAGAGATCATCCAAACAAAAAATTAATATCAGAATTAAACTATACTAAGGATCAAATGGACTAAATAGACATTTATAGAAGATATCATCAACAGCTGCAGAATACACATTCTTTTCATAAGTACAAGAAACTTTCTTTAGAATAAACCATATATTAGGCCAAAAAGCAACTCTTAAATTTAAAACAATTAAAATGATATCCTATACCTTTTCTGACCATAATGGAATAAAATTAGAAATCAACAAGAAAAGAAACTCTAGAAATTACATGATAATATAATACAAGGAGTCTAAATAACTTACTTTGAACATGGGTTATTTAAGATATCAAAAAGAAAATTTAAAAATTTCTCAAAACAAACAAAAAGGGAAACACGATGTTGTAGTTTGGATATTATGCCCCCAAAAGACTCATGCATTGAAGGTTTGGTTCCCAGTGCAGCAGTGTTCAGAGGCAGGTCCTTTAGAGGTGATTGAATAATGAATACTCTGAAATTATCAATGGATTAATCTACAGATTATGGATTAATCCACTGATGAATTCATACCATAAAAGGTTTGGGGGAGGGACTTTGTTTTGAAAGAAAGCCAACACTCTCACTGTCATCTTTTTTTGTTCACCATGAAATGAGCAGATTTGCTCTACCACACACACTCCACCATGATGTTCTGCCTTACCACAAACCCAGAATCCATAAAGTAAAGTGATCAGGGACTGAAACCTCTGAAATCATGAACCAAAATAAGTCTTTCCTCCTCTAAGTCGATTTTCTCAGGTATTTTATTACAGCAACTTAGAGCTGACAAACACACACAACATACCAAATCTTATGGGATAGAGAAAAAGCAATACTAAGAGGGAAGTTTATAGCAATAAGAAACAATATCAAAAAATAGAAATATTTCAGATAAACAAACTACATCTGAAGGACACAGACAAGCAAGAACAATCCACACCCAAAATTAGTAGAAGGAAAGAAATAATAAAGCTCATAGAAAAAGTAAATTAAATAGATACTGAAACTTTTAATAAAAGATCAGCAAAATAGTAGGTTTTTTATCAAAAGAAAAATAGAAAAGACAGAAATAAATAAAATTAGAAATGACAAAAGACACATTTACAACTGTTACCACAGAAATACAAAGGACTGTTAGTGATTATTATGAACAACTGTACACTAACAAATTGGAAAACCTAGAAAAAATGGATAAATTTCTGGATGCATGTGACCTACCAAAATTGAACCATGAAGACAAAAAAAAAAAAAAACAAACAAAAAAAAAAAAAAACGCGATTAGAGCAATGATAGGTAATAAAATTGAATCAGTAATAGAATCTTCTCACAAAGAAAAACAGGACCTGATGGCTTCAATTTGAAGCTAATTTTTCCTAATGTTTAAAGAAGAACTAATGCCATTCTTCTCAAACCTCAAACTTTTCCAAAGAATTGGGAGGGAAGGAATGGTTCCAAACAGCAAGTCCAGCATTACCCTGATAATAAAACTAGACAAGGATACAACAAAAAAGAAAAACTACAGATCAATATTTCCGATAAACATATGCAAAAATCCTAAAGAAAATACCAGCAAATTAATCCAAATGCATATTCAAAAGAATATTCACCATAATCAAGCTAGATTTATTCAGAGACATATGGCTTATTTGACATTATGCAAAGTAGTGAACATAATATCAGTAAACATATATCACATCAACAATGAAGGGTAAAATCATATGATCATCTCAATAGATGCAGAAAAAGCATCTGATAAAATTCAGACTCCCTTCATGATAAAAATCCTGAACAAATTAGGTACAGAAGGATCATGCTGTCACATAATAAAGTTTATATATGGCAAAACCCCAGCAAAACTTATAGTGAATAGGGAAAGTTGAAAGCATTTCCTTTAAGATCTGAAACAGATAAGAGTATCCATTCTCACCACTCTTATTCAATATAGCACTAGAAGTTTTAGACAGAGCAATTTGGCAAGAGAAATAAAAGGGATAACACTGTGAAGGAAGGAATTCAAATTATTAGTGCAGATGATCTGAATACGCACACATGCGCGCGCGCGCGCGCGTACACACACACACACACACACACACACACACACACACACTTCAAGGTTCTGAAAAGACTGAAGCCTTTACCAAAAGACTCTTAGATCTGATAAACAAATTTAGCAAAGTGTCAGGACACAAAATTAACATACAAAAATCAGTTACATTCTTATACACCAATATAAACTTCTGAGAAAGAAATCATGAGTGCAATCTTATTCACAATAGCTACAAAAAAAAAAAAAAAAAAAATACCCAGGAATAAAGTCATCCAAGGAAGTGAAAGAACTCTACAATGAAAATTACAAAACACTAATGGAAAAAGTTGAAGAATACACACACCAAAAGAAGTGGAACAAGCTCCCATGCTCATGGATTGAAAGAACTAATATTGCTAAAGTGTCCACCAAAAACAATTTATAGATTCAATGCAATCTCCATCAAAATACCAATGACATTCTTCACAGAACTAGAGAAAACAATCTTAAATCACATGGAAGCACAAAAAAAATCCCAAAAACTCAAAGCAATTTTGAACAAAAAGAACAAAGCTGAAGGCACCACAAAATCTGATTTTAAAATATACTGTAGAACCAGAGCAACCAAAACAGCATGGTACTGACATAAAAACAAACACACAGACCAATGGAACAGAAGATATCTCCAAAATAAACCCACACACCTATAGTCAACTGATTATTGATAAAGGTACCCAAAACTATACATTATAAAAAGGACAGTCTCTTCAATAAATGGTGCTGGGGAAATTGGATACCTATATACAGAAGACTGAAACTTAAACCCTGTCTCTTTCAGTTACAAAAATCAGTTCAAATGAATTAAAGACTGAAACATAAGATCTAAAACTACTAGAAGAAAACATTGGTATAAGCAGTGATTTTTTTTTTTAGATATGACCCCCAAAATAATAGGAAGTTAAAATCAAACTAAAACAAATGACATTATACCAAACTAAAAAACTAAAAACTAAAAAACTTCTGTCCAGTAAAGAAAACAACAAATTCAAGAGGGAAACTAGAGAATGAGAAAAAAGTATTTGCCAACCATTTCTTTGACAAACATATTAATATCCAGAATATATATGGAACTCAAAAAAGTTAACAACAATAAAAAAGTAATCTAGTTAGAAATGGGCAAATGATCTAAATAGAAACTTCTCTTTATAAGAAATGCAAATGGCTGGGTCTAGATATGTAGTTTAGTAGTGAAAATGTTTGCTAGCATGTGCAAAACCCTGGGTTCAACAGCCAACACACACACACACACAAATAAATAAATGCACAAATGACTAACAAATATATAAAGGAATGCTCAATATCATCAGACATCAGGAAAATGCAAAATCCAAACCACAATCAGATAATATTTCACATCAGTTAATAGGACTATTACCAACAAAAACTAAAAAATACTGGCAAAAATGTGGAAGAAAGGAATTCTTACATATTGTTGGTTGGAATATAAATTAGCATAGCCAATATAAAGGATAGTATTGAGGTTTCTCAAAAAAAATAGATCTATCATAAGATCCAAATATCCTATTTATGGATATATATCCAAAGGCATATAAAATCAGCATACCAAAGAGAAACATGTGTGCCCCATGTTTACTGAGGTACTGTTCACAATTGCTAAGATATGGAACCAGCCTAGGTGCCCATCAACAGATGAGTACATAAAGAAAATGTGGAATATGTACAGAATGAAATATTGTTTGCTCATAAAGAAGAATGAATCCTGTCATTTAAAGCAAGATGGTTGGAACTAGAGGACATTATATGAGTGAAATAAGCCTGACGCAGAAAGAAAATACCATACATTCTCTCTCATTACATGGAAGCTAAAAATCATCAACCTGAATGTAGAATAGTGACTAACAGACATTGAGAAAGGTGTTTGGGTTATGGTGGGAGGATGATAAAGGAAGACTGGATTTGACCATGTATGGGTTGAACTTTACACAGAACCCTAAAAATATGTACAATTAATGCATGCTAATCAAAAAGAAAATAATTTTTTAAAGTCTTATATATCAAAAAACAAATTTAAAATTTTAAAGGAAAATTTGAGTGAATACATTTTATACCTTAGGGTAGGGGAAAAATTCTTAATGAAGACGTATACAGCACTGATTATAAACAAAAAGATTAATAAATTTGAAATTAAAGTTGAGAACTTTTCCATCAAAAGACCACCTCAATTTCAACATTTTAAAAATGAGGATAATAAGGCACACCCTAGAGAATTCTAATATAATAAAATGGAATAAAAACACAACACAGATCCTAGCACTTAGAAAATAATAATTACTATTCTCAAACAACAATGCTGTTATTTATCAAACATACTGAGTCATACAACATGATACACTTAAACCAGGCAAGTCATAAGATATTTTTAATATCATGGTAAAAATTTCAAGAGAAAGATGATAACGTGTACTACGCTTATCAGAGGTCTATAGTCAGACAGCTAACATGTTTATTGACATCTACACCAGGCATCATGCCAATGGCTGATTGATTTGCATCAAGAGCCATGACTTTTTAGCTACAATCTAATGCATATGAAACCTTCATACATTTATCTGTGACCAAAACAGAGAAAGAACTTCCACATATTTTGAAAATCTGTATACAGCGCTACAGAAGAACTTTGGCACTGTCAAGGACAAATCACAGAATAGTTCAGGAAGATAAAGTAAAAGAACCATCAAATGACAGGTAAGTGTTCTCTCATTTAGGTTTTCATGATTTGTTTTGGATTTTGTTTAGCAAATATTGGAAAACCTCAAATCAATCTCAAATCCCACAATAAGGAAGCAAGTACAGAAGGAGGGTCATCTTTAGGAGCTATTTGTTGGGTAACTCAATGCCATTAGGGTTTCTCATTTTCTCTGCTTTGTGGCTCAGAATGCAAAAGTCCACACAGTCTTCGATATGGCTCATGGCTCTTCTGGAATGTTCCTTGCATAAGGAAAATCAAGTGGCACTGTGAAAACCTACTTTGGGAGGTCGAGAAGTGATTCAGTGTCTGTTCTACTTCTGTTTCCTAGGATTGCAACAACTCGCAGGCTGTCTGTAGTCATGATTACACCTTCCTCATTGGGTTTTCTCTGACCAGAAGTCAATGTAAATTTTACAAAATAGTGAATTTGTGTCAAAATAGACCTTATTGTATAATTTGCCTAACTATGTGCTTTCAGTAAGTATTTAATTGAACTCTGGGGTATCAACAATTATTCATCTCTCACAAGTAATATTTACTTAAAAATTTACCCTGGAGCCCAGCACATTGGTGAAAACCTGTAATTCCAGTGACTTGCAAGGTAGAGTTAGGAAGATCATGAGTTCGAGGCCAGCCTGGGCATCTTCATAAGATCCTGTCTCAAAATAAAATATGAAAAGACCTGAGGGGTGTAGTTCAGTAGTACAGTGTCCCTGGATTCAATCCCTCTACCGGAAAAAAAAAAAAAAAGTGCATCCTAGAACAGTGTAATAACCTTTATAAAGCTAAAATTCACATCTAGCTATCCTAAAAACCTAAAGAGCCTTTTGAAAATCATCCTGATATGACTTATTGAGGCTCTTGGATTTCCCCAAGAGTTGGTGAGTTTCTTCCATATACAGAACAAATCCAATAATTTTCAGAATACTCTTCTCTCTTCCTGAGAATGTGATGCACCAGTGTGAGCACTGGTATAATAAGAAGGGGGCTAGAACAGAGGTCAAAAACCACATTCTCTAGTTCTAGTTCGCTGTCTTAATACCTGTGAGGGTGTGGCTGAGTCACTTAATAGGTCTGAGTTTCTGTTCTGTCATTCTTCAAGACAACCATCTACCTTCCCAACTTCACAGGTATTTCAGGATAATTCTTTTCAAAATGTTTTAAAAGATATGGCACAACCTTAAGTTCATTTTTTACTAGCTCATGAGGATGCAGAGGACATCTTAATCCTATTTGTATATTCTAGCATTCCTAGCCCAGAGCTATCATTAGGTGCTCAATAAATATTGATATTAAATGATGGCAGTCATGAAATAAAGAGAAATAAAAACCAACAGTGAAGACTGGAGGTGCCTGCTGGTTGGTACATGACATGTGACATCTACAGAAGGATGGTGGCAGTTAAAGGGCAAAAGGAATCCCCTCTCTGGAACTAACTGAGTTGCAAAGTTAGGAAAATCCAGGCTCCCTTTTGACCCACTATTTTACATTTAGATATGAAAGTGAGTCTGACTAGACAGAGATAGAAAATGAAAAAGTAACCAATTTCAACAGGTTTAGAATAGTCTGCAGGATGAGACTTTTCCCTGGTCTCTCTCCACCCTGGATCTTAACCGTCCTTCTGGAAGTCATTCTTCTTACCCTATGACATAAATATCAGAAGGGTAAGTAGAGCTGGCTCAGCTTAGCCCCTCCCCTTTCCTCCTGGAAATCAGTTTTGAAAGGTGACCTGCAAGAGAGGGATAAAGCAGTTAGGGAGAGGGAAAATAAAGATGTGAGGATGTTCCCATAACAAGTATGGCTAACATTCAGATTTTTTTTTTGATAGTGTAAAAATCATCATTTATATGATATGCTTCAGTGCCCACAGTCCTTCAATAAAGTCTGCCACACAGCAGGGCCTCGCGTGTGGTTGTCCTGAGGAACTGAGGAGATGGGGCTATGACCCTATGGGGGAGATGACGTGCAGGAAAGGACACTGTGTACAGGAGGAAAGACGAGAAGAAATCGCCAGAAGTAGGAACTAGGAGCTAGAAAAGAAATCTCTGGAGACACTGAGGAACACTGGGCTTCTCTAGTAGGAGTCAGAGGTTCAAAGTCATCCTATGGGACTGCCAACTGGAAGGAGGACCCAAAACGATGGAGATAAAGAGTTCTCGGTTAGGATGAGGCTAGAGAAGGAGGCGGTAAAAGAGAAGAGTAGGGAGGCAGGTAGAGAAAAGAGACTTTATTATTTTCTCCTATTTTAGGTAAAGCCAGAGAACTGCTACTTCACCTACTGGAAAGCAGGATGGTTCTGCCCTTATCTGACTCATAAGCTAACAATCAGACCATTCCTCCCTGAGATTAAGGCAGAGAACAGAACAACTTCCCAGAAATTTGAGATTTACAAAAATAACCTTGGCCTGGATTATAGGATAATTGTCTCACTTTTATTCCTCCTATGGGGGTTCACAGGACATAATATAATTCCAAGCTCCTTTCTTCGCCTGAGTCAGGAAATCTTTGGTAGGTAATAGCATTTTATATTTCATGTTAAAAACATCTCAATGGCTTGAAAACCTTAACAGATTAAACAGAAACAGCAGGCATTGCTTTGCACAATCCCAGGGTGCCTGCTCTCCGGCTTGGATGTGCCCAGGGTACCCTACCTTATGCTCAAGATAAAAGCTGAACACAGCAGCTCTGCCCTCCAAGGGGTCACCGTCCAGTGGAGGAGATCATCAGGTGAGTAAATTATTCCCCTCTACAGCGGCGACAGGCAGAGGAGCCATGAAACTGCCATTCCTGGCTGTGCCACAGATCGACCTGCCCCCCTGCCCGGTGGTGTAGACTGCACCTCCTTCTGTGAAGTCAGGCTAAGCAACGGGCTGTTTCTCTAACCCCGGTTCCCCAAGCTGCTTTTTTTAGCCCGTCTCATTTTCTCCTGGTTTTGTTCAATTTTCTGCAAGCTTTTCTATCTAGCTCACTTATCCCCTTTTATCCCTCAGAACCATCTCCAGTAATTCCATTGACTGGCAGGGACACTTTTCCCTGAGACTGGAGCTGAGCCCCTGCTGTGTGGGACCCTCCCCTTGACAGCCTCTGACCCTGGCTTTTAGGTCAGCAGGGACTTCCCAGAACTTAACTCTTTTTCTTTTAACTTTTGATTTTCTGGCTGCAGGGCTTTCTTTTCTTAATTACATTTAAAGCTGCATTTTACACAACAAAAACCAATCCAGTTTTAAGGTGAATTAAGATCCTGTTGGGGAAACCCATCATCTCAGTTCCCTCCTCAAAACAGAGCTAAGCGTAACCCACTGTAAATATGGGAATGAAAAGGACTGGTGACAGTGGTGCTGTGGACAGGGCACTCGGCACAGGGCCTGGCCCCAACACTCACTGCCACGGGTCTCAAGCAAGTCACTCAACTTTTAGGTCACAAACAGGAGGCCTCTTCACCTTCATCCTCCTGACTTCACTGGAAGAATCAAATGCGTGAATTGTTATAAATTGCCTTATAAACTGTAAAGCACTATTCAATCAACTAAGGACCAGTCAAACCTAGTGACCCTGGGGCAGTGTGTCCTTCTGAGTAAATACACAAACTCCACAGAAGCACGGGCTGGAGCAGCTCTTGCTCACCCCAGTACTTGACATGTGAAATGAGGAAGGAAGAACAAATCCAACTGTGTGCCCAGGAGGTTGAAACGTCAGGCCCTTCCACTTATTTATAAAACACATCACCTGCTGGTGGGAATAAGATATCACCTGGGACACCCCTCACGATTCCAGAATTCGCCTCTGTGAATGGAATCCCATTCCTGTGAGAAGTGAAAAGGTTGATCTAGACCAGCGATGTTTCTGCTTGTAGGTTAACAGCAAAAGTCTCCTGAGCCAGAGTGACCTTGTAGAACCCTCCACCATCAAGCCAATGTCACAACAGCGCATCTTACATTCATGTAGTGCTTTTTAGTTCAAGCACAAACTAAGTCAGAATCAAGTACCTGAGCTCCAAAATATCATGTAAGTAGGAGAAATTATTCCTCTTTTCTAGAGGAGGAAACTGGGGTTCAGATGAGTACAGAAACTTACTCCAAATCATAAGATGTGTTTTTTTTGGTGGTGCTGGGGATTGAACCCAGGGCTTTGTGCATGCAAGGCAAGCACTCTACCAACTGGGCTATCTCCCCAGCCCCATATAAGGGGCAGAGCTCAGAACTATGCATGGTTCTTTTCACCCCTTGGCCCTTTCCACTCTAGTGAAGGCAATTATAAGGGTATCCCCATTGCTGAGCTGACAGCCTCTGTAGCCACCCAAACCTCATGGTTTTCTCTCAGTTTGATAGAATTGCTGTTATCCTGAATCCCTGGAGAGGATTAAAAAAAAAGGCAAAAAATATTTTGCAAGGGGGACACACAATTGGTAAATTATTACAATTTTAAATATTTGCCTTCATTGATAATGAATTATAAATAGCACTGATGTGCCATTTCCCCCTCTCAAGTTAGAAACAATAAAACTATTATTGGTAAAAATACAGTAAAATTCATGTTTATGTTTAGTACCTGTGGCCTCAAATACTACAACAAATTTTGGGAAACTGTTTGACCATACACATAAAGAACCATGAAATTGTTCACAGTGTCTGAACTAGTAATCTTACATCTGAGAATCTAACCCAAGAATATAATATAAAATAGAGAAAGAGGGAAAAAGTACCTTCCTGATACCTGGTTGTCAAATTCTCCCTTGGATAGCGATGAGATATCATGGTGCCTTTTGAATGAATTTTCTTTTTGTTCAAGATCCATTGAGTTGGTGCCTGTTACCTGGCATCAGATCTGTCATTTTTAGAAAAGCACTCTTCCACAATTGAGCCCAGTTGATCTTTCTAGCCTCAAGCCTGATACCCCATCCTTCCATGTCCCTATCAACCTTAAAGCTCTGGTCCATCAAGTATCAAGAATGCACATGTTCTTGACTTTGCTAAGCATCAGAACCACCTGGAAAGCTGGTTAAAACATGACCTGCTGGGGACACTTACCCGCCTCCCACCAATTTTCTGCTTGCATAGGTCCTGTGTGAGGTCTGAGAATGTGCGCCTCTGACAACTCCTGGTCAAACTGATGCTAAAGCCCATACCTTGAGAACTACTGACTTCCCTTCTGGCCAAATCTTTCTAGTCCTTCAAGGCCCAGTTCCTCCTTACTCTTTGCAACTATCTCTAATGACACCAGGCCAAACTTATTACTAGTCCCCATGCTTCTTTGGAGTGAGGAGCTCCTATGGCTGTATACACTGCAGAATGAGGGCTGGTTGGATCATCAGTGTCAACTCCCACAAATTGTGAGTGTCTGCAAAATTGGCCAAGGGCTTCGGTGCTTCTCTGTCGCCAAGCTAGCACACTTGGTACACAAAAGCCACATGCACATGGAAACTGAGTTATTCCTCGCTGCCTCCCTCTACAGGAAGTTATGGTTGACTCCTGTTCCCACAGGAACCATTAGCATATTGAATAGCTATTTTTTTAAAAACAACGATTAGCCATGATAGCAAAAGAAGAAACATGAGCAGAGCTTATTAGTTTGCCAGGCCAGTAAATATCATCTTGCTTTGCTCTCTAAACTCCCTAATGAAGATAGCAGCTCTCAGGCAAATAAATAAAACATTAGGTTGACAACACACAGCACATCACAAGCACAGTCCACTAATTTGCTCATTGCTGAAGGACATTAGCTGCCTTCAGGGTAATCTCCATAAACACAGAGCCCAGTCTCCCCTTCTCCTAGACACATTGTGTTAAGCTACAGTTTTAACATTTTTCAATGTCTTATATGTATTTTAGTTCAATAACTTTTTTTTAATAGCAAGATACCCATCTTAATCAAATGAAAGCTATTTTTCAGTAATTGCCCTAAAAGCCAATTCCTTTTCTGGAAAACATCTTTTTGAATCACAAGTGGCTGGGATAAACAGTATTCTCAGAATATTAATGTGAGCTTAAGCTATTAAAATGTCATGGTTAGCCTTTTATAAATCTAATTAAATTAAAATAATAATATGTAAAACACTTTCACTAAAAGGAAAGGCTCTTTTTCAAAGAAACTGATCCAAGTCTCAGAACTAACACCTTGAAGCCATGATAAGAAAGAGGTTTTGCATGCAGACAAAGAGAGCCTGGCTTTGCACCTGCTGTGATTAACTTTTAGTTGTTAGTGTTAGAGTTAATTATTGTAGCATGCTGGAGGGCAGGGACAATTTACTTGCCTGATCACACCTAATAAGATATATTTGCAGATGCCAGCATCTCCTGAACTTAATCAACAAACTATCAAGACAATCAATGCTGTTAGGCCCCCATGTCCTTGTGATATTTTTTTCCAAATAACAAAGATAAAAATCCAAGGGCAGAGTGCTAAGGATGTAGGCAAGCTGCTCAGAAGGCCTTTGTTAGCAAACATCAGGCTTATCTCCCTCCCTGGATGGACAGAGTCGTTGTGCAAAAGGACTGGTGCACCCTGAGGCCTGATCTGTTGAGAGCAAAGTTCAATCCAGCTGACTCCACGTGCAAGAAAATTAACATCTGAGAAATCCAACACTTCTTGGTAACTGAGGTCTGGAAGGCTTCAAAAGGGGCCTTGTCTATTTTATCTTGTGTTGGAAGAGATTGTTACCCCCAAGGCACTGTATTCACCTCTTGCTACACAACCAATGAGTTTCTGTTCCTTTATTTGATCCTCTCTGCTTCTAACCAAGGAATAAATTTTTGAAAGCTAGAAACTGGCTATAAAACAACTTGGCAAATTCCACAAAACAGTATACCTTAATTTCAACCCTATTTCTCTGTAGGCCCCAACATACTCTGAGAAGGTAGGATTGGCAACATGCATGGGCACACAAAATAGGGAGGATGCTACCATGACCCACCAAGAGAATCTTGTACAGGAAGTAGAGAGGTTCAGGTGATACGACAGCCAAACTGGGGCCACTGAATGCCACCCTAAGACTGTCTAAGCTGATTTAGGAATATCTCATAATTCTTCCACCTTTAATAATGAAAGATGACCACCATTCAGCATGAATACCTTCATCTCTATGTAATATAGTCATTCATTCATTCATTCATTCATTCATTCATTCATTCGTTCATCTGTTCATTCCCTCAACATATATGCATTTGTTGAGCACCACTTTTTGCCAGGGACTGTGCTAAACATGTCCCTAATTTCACCAAATACAAACTGTACAATGTTAAGCTCTTAGTCATTTGCAAAGGGCCTATCTGGGGCAAAATCACTTTATGACAATGTTTGGGATATTTATGGATTCCCCAGATTCCAAAATAAAACAGTAGTCCCCCTTATCCATGGTTTCAGCTTTTATGGTCTGTTACCCATGGGGTCAACATGGTCCCAAAATATTTAGTAGTACATTCTAGAAATATGTAATTCAAAAGTTTGAAATTGTACATTGTTCTGAGTAGCATGAGAGAAACTTGTACTGTCCTGCCCAGGACACATATTATCCCTCTGTCCAGTGTATCCATTCTATATACACTACCCACCCATTAGTAGCCAACTCTCAGTTGTCAAATCAATTGTCATGGCTTACAGTGCTTGTGTTCAAGTAACCTTTATGTAAACCAAATACTATATCTCAATGCCTACATCATTCACCTCACTTTATTTCAACCTTGTACTATTTTATATCATCAAAGAAGAATGAGTATAGTTCAATAAAATATTTTGAGAGACCATATTCACATAACTTTTATTATAATACAGTATTATAATGTTCTATTTTATTATTAGTTGTTATTAATCTCTTACTGTACCTAATTTATAAATTAAATTATCATAGCCATATGTGTATAATATATATGCCTATGATAGAGGCATGCATAACTAATATAGAGAGATGTTAATGCTATCCACAGTTCAAGCATCCACTGGAGGTCTTGCAATATATTCCCATAGACAAGCAGGGACAATTCTATCTACACTCCAAAAGTAGCATATATCACTTCCATTCATATTCCACTAGTGAAAACTAATAATGTAACTACACATAGTCTACATGAGAAGCTGGGAAATAAAGTCTCAATTCTATGCCTAGCTAAAATTCAGGAGTTTGGTTACCAAGTGAAAGAAAAGGAAAACCAATATTAAGTGTATTTGTTCTTGTTAGATACTTGCTTTTTTGCTGCTGCGACCAAAAGACCTGACAAGAACAACATAGAGGAGGAAAAGTTTATTTAGGCTTGCAGTTTCCGAGGTCTTAGCCCCCAGGTGGCTAAATCCATTGCTCTGTACAAATAACCCAATCAACAAATGGGCTAAGGAAATGAACAGACACTTCACAGAAGAAGATCTACAAGCAATCAACAGATATATGAAAAAATGTTCAACATCTCTAGTAATAAGAGAAACGCAAATCAAAACTACCCTAAGATTCCATCTCACCCCAATTAGAATGGCAATTATCAAGAACACAAGCAACAATAGTTGTTGGCGAGGATGTGGGGGAAAAGGTACACTCATACATTGCTGGTGGGGTTGCAAATTAGCGCAGCCACTCTGGAAAGCAGTGTGGAGATTCCTCAGAAAGCTTGGAATGGAACCACCATTTGACCCAGCTATCCCACTCCTTGGCCTATACCCAGAGGACTTAAAATCAGCATACTACAGAGATACGGCCACATCAATGTTCATAGCTGCTCAATTCACAATAGCCAGATTGTGGAAGCAACCTAGATGCCCTTCAATTGATGAATGGATAAATATACATATATATGGTATATATATATATATATATAATGGAATATTACTCAGTCATAAAGAATGATAAAATTATGGCATTTGCAGGTAAATGGATGAAATTGGAGAATATCATGCTAAGTGAGATAAGCCAATCTCAAAAAACCAAAAGACGAATGATCTCACTGATGAGCAGATGATGACACATGATGTGGGGTGGAAGGGGGGCAAGAATGGAGGAAGGAAGGACTGTATAGAGGGAAAAGAGGGGTGGGAGGGGTGGGGGGGAAGGGTAAAAATAACAGAAGGAATCAAACACCATTACCCTATGTAAATTTATGATTACACAAATGGTATGCCTTTACTCCATGTATAAACAGAGAAACAACATGTACCCCATTTGTTTACAATAAAAAAAAAAAGAATAAAAAAAAAATCCATTGCTCTGGACCAAAGATGAGGCAGAACAACATGGTGGAGGATGTACAAAGGAAAGCAGCTCAGTACATGGCACTCAGAAGCAGAGAGAGAGAGCTCAGCTCACCAGGAACAAAATATATACTCCAAAGGTACCTCACCAGTGACCTACCTCCTCCCGCCTACAGTTACCCCCAGTAATCCATTCAAGTGAATTAATGCACTGATTAGGTTAAGACTCATCACCTGATCATTTCATTTCTAATCTTTCTTGCATTGTCTCACACATGAACTTTTGGTGAACATCTTATATCTAAACCATAACACAAAGGATTTAGTGTCTTAGTCTAATGAATCAAGAAATTTGGGCATTTCCATAGACCAGAAAGTTGGAGGGATAACAAGAAACCAAGAGCCATGCAAGCAGATTTGTCAACTGGGATCAAACCCTACTTCAAATTCATGAGAGTTAGGTGCAGTCTCAGGGTTCACAGGTGAACCATTTCAACATCACCACACATGAAAACATCAGAGAAGCAACAGCTCTGGGCCCGGTGTGGTAGCACACACCTGTAATCTCAGAGGCTCAGGAGGCTGAGGAAGGAGGATCAAAAAGTGAGAACCTAAGCAATTCAGTGAGACCCTATCTCTAAATAAAATACAACATAGGGCTGGGGATGTGGCTCAGGGGCTGAGTGCCCCTGAGTTCAATCCCCAGTACTCCCCAAAAAAAGAAGCAATTCTGTCCTGTTGAGGCATATGTAGACCTTTTTAAAGTTTAAAAGTAAGATATACACTGCAGAATTATTCCTTATTTACATTTTTCTGATAGAACATTGCTTGGTGTCGGTGAGAAAAACTTTGCTTCATTACTCTTAGGTTCAATGATCTTGCAGTCTATGGTTAAACTGATAAAAGACAAAGCTCATCCATGTATGTATTCTGGAGCTCACAAAAAGTGACTGAAGGAAGTAGTTAGAATTGGGTGCTTACACACCATCTTAACAAGGGCAGGATTGGATCTAAAAGGTGACAAATGATAGGAAGTGACTGAGAGATACACAGGAGAAACCAATGGAAGGTAAGAGAATGGCTCACTTGATATATCAGTTTTATTGGGTGGCCAGACAATGGGCTAAACATTATCGTGTCTGGGAGAATATTTTCAAATAAGATTGATATTTGAATTGTACCTTAGTCCATTTTCTGTCACTCTAATGGAATACTTGAGATTGGTAATTTATAAGGAAGAAAAGTTTTATTCTGCTCACAGTTTCAAAGGCTGAGAAATTCAGATTGGGCAGTTGTATCTGGTGAGTACCTTCTTGCTGGCACTTCTGAACTCTCTAGAGCCCTAACACAATGTAGGACATCACATGATGAGAACATACATACAAAAGACTCACTTTTATAACGGACCTGCTCTTATAATAATTCATTAACCTATTAATACCAATTAAATTAATCCATCCATGAGGGCAGAGTTCCCATGACCTGATAACCTCTAAAAGGTCACACGTGGTACCACCTCTTAATACCTCACAGGAGTATTAAGCTCCCAGATAAGTTTTGGTGAGGACATTCAATCCGAAGCAAATTAATAAACTAAGCAGAATAGATTGCCCTTTCCAATATAGTAGGACATTTTGCAATCAGCTGAGAGTCTAGACAGAACAAAAAAAAAAAAAGGAAGAATTCGCTCTCTCTCTGCCCAACTGCTTGAGCTGAACATTCACCTCCTGCCCTTGGACTAGGACTTAGACCATCAGCTCCTCTAGTTCTCAGGCCTTCAGATGTGGACTAAAAACTGACATCATCATTCTCTTGGTTCTTAGACATTTGAATCCAGAATGGAACTACACATTGGCTCTCCAAGGTCTCCAGCTCACAACATGGGACTTCTCAGCCTCCATTACCATGTGAATCAACTCCTTTTCACACCATGAGGTTTATTTTACTGAGGGTTATTTATGCATCTGATTCTAACTTCTCATCCTCGGTTTGAGGAGTCACTCTTTTCCCCTGGAATGGAAAGTCACTGAAGGGCAGATTTTTGACAGCAAAATTTTTTTGGAAGTCTCTACTTTTAGGCAGAGAAGGGAGATCGGAGAAAAGCCCTTCCTGCATCTGTTGAGTCTCAAATGCCTTTAACTTAAAATAATCTCCCTGCTATAGTGGCAGATCTGACCTTCATTGGTCACACCCAAATTTCATGATTTCAATTATTTTGAAAGGAAAGAAAAAAAAATGAAAGGAGGAAGAAAGAAAGAAGGCACAGGCTACGACAAAAATATTCTTCAGGTGATGTACAAATTTTAGAAAAAAACGATTACATTTATAACCCCAAAACTCAGTGAATCATTCAAAACAACGTGTGGGAAAAGACTTGTTACGTTCCAAATTCAGTTAGTGTCTCTTCCTGTCTCATGTGAGCCACCGTCTACTTATTGTGTGCTTACCCTGAATGTTTTTCTGGAGCTTTGAATAACTTGTACTGATTTTTGTTTAATAATGCACAATAAGTCCCCAAAATTTGAGAAAGTGAAGAAAAACTTGAAGAGAGTAAAGCCAGGGAGAAAAGCCATGACTCTTGAAGAAGTACTTTACTGCATACAGTGCAGTCATTTATAACTGCCACTGTAAGAACTAGGGATCAGGAAGGTAGTTTGAGGCATTTTACATCCTGACATGAGAGTCTTTTAGCTACATGTAGGCATTTTACTATACTTCGGCTCTGTTTTAGGAAATTGGTTAGGGATTTGAGGTTGAGGTGTAACACGTCATAATTTTTCTCATTTAAAGTAATGGAAATAGGTTCCAGTTACCATTTTTGTGCAGAACATCTGATTTTTAAAAGTGGATTACTGATGTTAGGTGACTATATTTTAGAAACTGGACAGGAAATGATATACTGTAGCTCCTCAGTGACTCAGCATCCCTTCAGCAAACGTTCACTGCACACTACGGGGGGCCTGGCATGGTGCCGAGCGCCATCCCTGTCCAAAGGCCCTGGTCCGGTGGGTGACACAGAGTGAGAACTGTGAGAGGGGGGTGGGGGCACACATGGGGCAGAGCCTGATCCAGCTGCAGGAACCAGGGACAAAGGAGTAAGAGTTCCTGGGTAGAGTGGGTGAGGAGAGTATGCCAGACAGCGAGAATGGCCTATGGGAAAGCCCAGAGACAGCCAGCCAGCGGTTGAACCCAGGACATCCCTGAGTCCCAGAGGAGGAGCAGTCAGGGCTTTCCACTTGTAACATCCTTACTTGACCCCATGAAAGAAGCCTCAGTTCCCTCCCATGATCTCCACCCACATGCTCCTAACACCCATCTTCATCTTAACTTCTGCAAGGCCAAAACCATGAAAGGGCTCTAAGACTTTGTTTCCTCCTCTATAAAATGGAATAATAAAGTTTCCTCGTATGGAGTGATTAGTATGGAGTGGGCTCAGATAAGTAAAGTGGCTTTAGTCAGCACCCAGCACATTTTCAGTGCTATCTATAGGCTGTAAGTATTAGCTAGTGGCTTATAAATGTGTCACCGTGAAGCCAGAGGGTCCCTGAGGTCAAGGTGGTAACATCCGGGTACTTGTTCTCTTATTTTCTCCCTCTCTTTCTCTCTTTCCCTCCCTCCCTACCTCCTATTTCCTTTTCCACATGAATCAAATGCATGGTTTGGGGGCCACCCATTGGCGCACTGAAATTGCATCCTACAAGCATTCCGCGTCAATAAATTAAAGAATGTCTAGTTGGCCAGGAGAGACTGAGAAAAAATGATGTAAATGCTGCCAGCCCTCCCCAATATTCTTTCAGAAAACATAGGCCCCCAAATGAGCTCAAGAGGAAAGACACCTGGCTCCAGCTCCTCCCGCCCGCACTGCGACTTTCCCAGTATTTCTCTTGGTCTGAGCAGCTTGACGTATACTTTGCCCATAAGTTAAGGGATTTTCAAGTCTAATTTTGACTGCCTGCAATTTTCTCCCTCCCTGCAGACTTTAGAACCCAACAGTCACTAAAAAGGAGACACCCCAATACCTCTCTTAGTTTCCGACTGAGGAAATTCTCATTGAATTGGCAATCTTGAAGTCTTTCTAAGAACTGGTCTTTTACACTGAGCAATTTAAATAGCCCCTAAGCTTAGCCTGAGAGTAGAATCAAAACCTCCCAGATGTGAAAAGAGGGGCTGTCACTTAACACCCAAGCCACCACCCCCTTGCCACCACCACCTCCAAGTGACAGCTGCTTCCTTCCTGCCTACAGTAGGGCTAAAAAGAGATCACCAATCCTGAGACTTGTTACACGGAAGCACCAGCAGGGCAGGCACACAGCTCCAGAGCTTGGAAAATAGATATTCACAGCTCACAAACCCACCAGCCCAACACCTCTCTCAGAGCTGGGGCAGGTACATTCGCCCTGCTGGGTTTCATTTCAAAATCCAGCACGATCACTGAAAAGATAAGGGTGATTTGCCCTTTCAGCTATGCATAATTTCCGTCAGCAGCCTCTGGTGGCTACAATCTCGGGAAGTCTTTTACTACTTTTACCTCATTCTCCCTATACTGACACGTAAATTCTGGAGAAATGTTTTTTTGTACAGCCTGTGGATGTCTGCCTGTGTTTTGAGCATTGTCTGCATCCTGAGTCCAGTAGACGGGATTCTCTTTCCCCAGGCAAACATAAGAGAGCTGTGATCTGGAAGCTCAGCTTGCTTCTGTCTCCCTTCTTACCCCTGCAATCTGATCGTCCCTGTTGTCTCTTAACCACATTAGACATTGCAAGACAAACACGATGATGTCACAGTATGCATAGATGTGTGCCACTGATTCTCCACACATGGTACATGGAGGGTGTAATTACAGCTGCAAGGCAGCACCTTTGGGGAGAAGAGGAAATGGGGAACGATTCTTTAAAAAATGTTCTCGTTCTTATTTTTAGCTTTATGTTCACATCACACTACACCTTGATGAAGCGCACACACACGCGCGCACACACACGTGCACACAAATATTCATGTATGTGCGGAGAGAGAGATTGATTTTAGTGATCCTTGGTCTTTGATTTTATCCTTTTCAGCAAATGAACAATTAGCCTCAATAGTCAAATAAACATCAGAAAAAGGGATTGTTTTTTCCTTCTGCTGCAGCTACTAAATACAGGAACAGAGATGAGCAAAACAGCATGAAACCTGATCCAGCTCACACAGAAGGACTCAAGAGAATAGGATCTTCCAAGAGGAAGCTCTAGTTAGCTGCAGTGTGATTCCAAAGGCAAAATCCCCTAAGGCTCAGCAGGCACATACAATCAATTTTCCACATTATTTATGTAAAAATCTGTCCTGTTGAATATTCTAGAGATAGAAATGACAGTTTCAAAATGAGAATTGCCAACGCACCCGCTCGTCCCCAAACAGTGAGGCTCAGCAGAATATTCCTATCAGTCCCCTCAATTTATTCTTCATCAGGAGCCAGTGGAAAAGAAGCTCAGTTGAGCAAGATCCCAAGCTTCACAAGGCACTAACCTAATCCTGTCCAAAGAAAAAGGAGAAGAGAGTTAGTTAGAACCGGGACTCCTAAACCAGTGTCCAGGCCCGGGGTCTGGAGACATTGACGGTCTGCCAAGTCAAAGCCCCATGGGCCCCTTACCTCTCTGTGCAGACTATGTGTGTTCAGCAAGTGAAGTGAGTGTGTGAGCCAAGCTTTAGAAAGGAGGAGGCCAATGAGACTCTATTTTACATGAATCTACAATGGTGGCTGACCTGTCCTTCCAATTTCCTGCAGGCTCCCAGAGGGACTCTAGTTAAGCATAAAGGGAGGCACCAGCAACAACAATGACTTCACCAAAACACTGCTCACCGGGTTCCTCCAACTTCGCAAAAGTGGGAGTGGACTCATCGCCATTATCCAAAAACTGCCTCCTAGCTCTTGCGTTCACCTGCTTCTCTCTCTCTTTCCTGGAGAGATGAAGCAGACTGCCTTCCCCACTATTGGGGAGGGACCCTGGAAGACTGAGAGGTGTCAGGGAGAAGCCTGGGGGAAAGGGGCCAACAGCTGGCTGACAGGGAGTTGCTCAAAGTCTTTGGAAAAATAGGGAGGGAAGTTGTTTAGTTTTCTGCATTATCCTCCCAGCTTCTCCGGGCAGGAGAAGAGATGCATTTTAGGCAGAGGACCTACTCAGAAGAATGCAGTTGGTTGGAAAGAGTTCCACACCTCTGAGAGACTGGAAGATATGCGCATCAGGGAGCTCCTAATGTCAAGGGAGCCCTAGCAGCCAGGAAGCCCCTAACATATAGCAACTATATTTATCTCAGGATGCTCAGAAATGGACAGCAGTACAATCAAGTGAGCAGAGCACTACCTGAGAGTCAAGATCCCTATTTGTCTTACGAGTTGCCTCTGAAAGCTTTTCCTATCACTAACCTGGTCTTCAAACAACAAAAACAAAAGAGAGAGAAAAGAAAAGGCCCTTCAGATGACCAAAAAACTAATAAGGCACAATTGGGCCCTCAAGGACCAGGCAGTGAATAAAAAGGGTTTTTGAAACCAACCCGAACAGATATATGAAAAAATGTTCAACATTTCTACTAATAAGAGAAATGCAAATCAAAACTACTCTAAGATTCCATCTCACCCCAATTAGAATGGCTATTATCAAGACACAAGCAACAATAGGTGTTGGCTAGGATGTGGGGAAAAAGGTACACTCATACCTTGCTGGTGGGGTTGCAAATTAGTACAGCCACTCTGGAAAGCAGTGTGGAGATTCCTTAGAAAGCTTGGAATGGAACCACCATTTGACCCAGCTATCCCACTCCTTGGCCTATACCCAGAGGACTTAAAATCAGCATGCTACAGAGATACGGCCACATCAATGTTCATAGCTGCTCAATTCACAATAGCCAGATTGTGGAAGCAACCTAGATGCCCTTCAATTGATGAATGGATAAATATACATATATATGGTGTATATATATATATATATATATACATATATATATATACAATGGAATATTACTTAGCCATAAAAAATGATAAAATTATGGCATTTGCAGGTAAATGGATGAAATTGGAGAATATCATGCTAAGTGAGATAAGCCAATCTCAAAAAAACAAAGGACAAATGAACTCGCTGATAAGTGGATGATGATACATAATGGGGGGTGGGAGGGAGGCAAGAATGGAGGAAAGAGGGACTATATAGAGGGAAAAGAGGGGTGGGAGGGGTAGGGGGAGAAAAAAATAACAGAATGAATCAAACACCATTACCCTATGTAAATGTATGATTACACAAATGGTATGCCTTTACGCCATGTACAGAGAAACAACATGTATCCAATTTGTTTACAATAAAAATAAATAAAGAATAATAATAATTTTTAAAAAAAGAAACCATCCTGGTCATGGGTCTGTCATTGTTGGTTAAATTGTGAGGCCTTTAACCAAGTTACCTGTGTCTCTGATCACACGTCTTCTTATCTCTAAGATGGGGGTAAAAATAGTTCACATTTCCGAAAAGATTAGAGATAATGTATACAAAGCGGGTCTGCCCAGGGAGCGACAGACCCTGATCGATGGTGTCTCAGCACTACTAGCTGTGGAGAAGTTCAGGATTGTTTACAGCTAACTGAGGAGTAAAGCGGTGATACTAGAACCAACACAGTACGGGTGGAACCAGAGCAGAGTGGGCCCGGTGCTGACAGGTCAGGGAGAGGAGCTGACTCCAGCTGCTTCCCCAGAAGGCCACCACTGTCTGCCTCTGAGGTGGAAACTGGAATAAGCCATGACTCTCATCAAGGCCAACTTCATGGGTGCGTGACCCACGCAGTCACAAGGCCGGGGCTTAGAAGAACTGTGATTAATTTAATGATCATGGTCATCACTTGAAATTCTTAAGACTTTTTAAACAAGGGACTGGCATAGTCATTTTTAACTGGGCCCCACAGATGATGTCTCTGACCTTTCCCCCTTACGGAGACTGGTGAGGCTCTTTTAATTACCTACTTCTTCTGAAATGACCTTCTTCTGCTTGGAGGCTTCCTGAGCAGTCAGACCGGGATGCCCCTCTGAGCATCCTGTCTGAGGCCACACTAAGCACACCTGGTTTCCTCTCAGCCTCCAGACTCACGAATCCACAAGACCCACCCAGCCTCTCTGCAGTAACTGAGTGGGTTAGAAAAGTGCACCAGTTCACAGGAAAGATTTCTGCCCACAAAAATCATCTGTAGAATTCAAGAGTTCCTGATATTAATCCAGCACACCTTTCATCCAACCAAGATTTATTAAGAACCTACTATGTACCTAGAACTCAGCAGGGCTACAACAGACCCTGTCTTCCTGACCATAGGCAAATCTCACCTAGAACTGAGAGATATTTGGCTAAAGGAACAAAATCGAAAAGAACAACATCTTCCAGGACTTAAAGTAAGTTCAATTTCAGGGCAATTTGGTCTGAAAAACATTTTCTTGAACTATAGAGAAAATTCTGGAAGTACTGGAAAGTACAGGCAGGGAGGGTGTCCTCTGGCTCCAGACTCTGCAGACCTGCGGTAGCTCCTGCCCACTGTTCATAAGCTTCCAGCTGCTGTGACGGTGATTACTGCTGACTGTCTGCATCCATGCGCACCATCCTCTGGGATGTCAGCACCAAGACATGCAGTGGGGGTTGGATGTCTTCCACCTTTGGCCTGGACTCCCTGAGAGCCCTCAACTTTTGCAGGCACAGGAACATCTCAAAGGAAGTGACCCGAAGAGTGGACAGACAATGGCAGAGGGCACAGCAGTGAGACCCTGGTTCCTATAACTAACTTCTCCTCTTTTCCTGAGCCCTGCCCATCTCTGAGCAGCCAGAGACCCAAAGGACAGAAGGTCCTGTAGGTTGATCTATAGGATATGCCAAGAAAAGATTCCCTATTCTTCAGAATCAGTGAACTGTAAGTCATAAACAGCAAGAGTAAAAATAGCCACATCCATCTCAGCAGAAGGAAGAATGAAAATGTTGAGGGAAAGTCCTAACCCTTCCAAATAAGCTCTAAGCCAGGGGCTCTTGGCATTTTCAAAAGTCTATGCTGTGCGTGATCAACACGAAAATCTCTCATCCTCTTTTAGAGTTGTATAAATTTTAAGTAAATTAAGTATATTGAGTTCAATTAAATAAAAGGTGTAACAATGATCTAAGCATGCGTTTTTTGAGCATAGACTATTACTTCACCCTGCCCCCCAAAAAAGTTTTCCTATGATGATTAGATGGATGGATGGTTTGACAGACAGACAAAGAGATGGCTAAATGGAAGTAAGAGATACTACATAATTGTCTACTCTTTTTTAGGGCCCATGTTAATTTTGTGCTGTGACCTTGGGCCCCAAGGTAGCTATGCTTTGGGAGAAAATGAGAAGAGGGATCATTCTGGGGAGCAGGCAGTTCCCCAAAGAGATAAACAAGTGTTTTCCAACCTAGTTTTTCCACCTTTTGGGGGAACAACCCTTCCCAGGCTAGAGTATTGCCACCTAGGCAAAGCCACGACCTTTGGACAAGCACAGTCTCTAGGCTCACAACAGGTCAGACTGTGGGAAACAAATTATGCAGGAAATCTCAGAAAACTACTAACTTCCACATGTAAAAAATGCCCAGTGCTATGATCCTCTGAGACTCAAGAGAAAAGAAAGTGGCCAGGTCATTGCTCTCACTGATCGTCAGCAAATATCTAGAAGAGCAGAAAGGAGTCTAGAGCTGTCTCCTGTGATCAACAATGGAATAAAGAGAATATTCAGCCCGAAGAGTACACTTGGTGGGGGCAGAGTAAAGGTGGGAGCTACTTCACATCTCTCTTTGGAATAACAGCATGTTGGAAGTCAATGTAAATGTTTAGATTAAGAGAGCAGAACTATGGTTAAGGGGAAGCATATTTAATTTTGTACAAGAAAGCAGCTTCTAACACTTAAAGATGGCCCACGGTGGCATGTTCAAAGCTATCATTGTTCAGAGGCATCCGAGTAAGTTTCCCTGCATGGAAAGACGAAAACTGTAGCCGCCCAATCATCTGTCTGGGCTACTATGTGACACATGTCTGTGGTGAAAGGAAGACGGGGCCACGTGATTCAAGGTCACTATGGTTTGGATGTGTTCCCCAAATTCTCATATGTTGAGTGCTTGGTCCCCAGTGCAGCAGAGTTCAGAGGTGGGACTTTGGGGAAGTGAGTGGATCAGGAAGATTCTGATCTCCCTAGAGAATTATTCCATTGACAGTCAAATGGACTACTGGGAGTGGTGGAAACTGTAGGTGGTGGGACAGGGTTGGAGGAAGTAGGTCACTGGGGGTATACCCTATAAGAGTATTCCTGTCCCTGGCCCCTCCTGTTGTTCAGCGGCAATGAGGTAAGCAGCTCCCCTCTCCCATGTCCTTCCACCATGATGTTCCTCCTCGTGTCAGACCCAAAACAATGGAGGCAGCTGACCGTGAACAGAAACTTCTGAAACTCTGAGATAAAGTAAATCCTTCTCTGTTTTTCCTCAGGCATTTGTCACATCAATGGAAGGTCAGTTAACACAAAGGTCTTTTCTATGATTCATTTGTTCAAGGGGGCACCCTGGCTATCCTCAATTCTCACCCTATGTACCTCCACTGAAACTCTGAAATCAAGATGTTATGCAAGAAATCCCCCACTTTGGAGTTATAGATTCTCAAACTCCTAGGTTTATCAATGGAAAATTTTTCTGCTCTCTTCCAAGGACATACAAATCTGAATAGGAAATAACCCCTTTCTCACTTAAAGTGACACAGCCACCAAGGAATAGTGGAAACCTCCACTTGTGGAGGATTCCCCAAACTCTTCTGGATTCCTGCTTTCCTCTCCTCCCTCCATACTCCAACACCCCAAAGTAGTTCCCAGCAAGCACTTTGGTAGTGTTCTCCCTTGGGTCCTGTCCTCTCACACCATCTCAGTAAGTCAATTAAGTAACTTCTAGCTCAGCTCTGGAAGACAATTCCTAACAGTGCCCTGACTAGTGGACTAGGAACCCTCTGAAGTCTTTTAAGGAAGTGGTCTTCAGCCCATTAGTATCATCAGAAGTGTGCTGAGGGATAGCCTCTACCCTTCTGTCACCAATCCGATGTTCGGTACCTCACCATGCTCTTCCCTGAGCAGGGAACAGGCTCAGTGCCAAGAGTCCCACAGTAACCATGCCACTGCCACCACAACCCAGCCAAGTATTGCAGTGTTGAACCCTTTACTCCTCTTTTATCTCAGTCAGTTTTATGCTGCTGTGACAAACTATGAAATACTTGGTAATTTATTAAAAACGGTCATTTATTTCATGGTTCTGAGGTTGGAAAATCTAAGATCAAAGTGCTGGCCAGTTGGGTCCCAATGTGTCTGCTTCTAAGATGCCTCCTCACTTCTGCTTCCTCCAGAGGGAAGGAAGGCTGCGCTCTGACGTACGGGAGGCAGAGGGAAAGAGAGCTGACCACTGAGGTCAGCCTCTGTTTGAGAGCCTACATCCCATTCCCGAGGAGGACCACTCATGCCCTAATTGACGGCTGAAGGCCCCGCCTCTCCATCCTGTCACGTTGGCCATTACATCCCAAAACCTGAATTTTGGAGGGGACACATTCAAACTGTAGCATCAGATATGTAAAGTTTTAAATTTTCTTTTTACACACCTATTCCACCCACACCGAACACAAGGTACACATGCAAATTAGGTATTAGGAACTGTCCAGAGGGCCCCAAAGTCTACCTTTGAACTAAACCCTGAACCTGACTCTGGGTTGCTGTTGTAGTTTAGCTCTAGAATGTCCCCCAAAGGCCCATGTGTCAGGGCCTGTTCCCCAGGGCAGCTCTATTGGGATGTGGCAGAAACTTTAAGAGGTGGGGCCTAGTGGGAGGTCCTTAGTGATTGTGGGTGTGCCCTTAAAGAGGAGAGTGGAATTCCTGCCTCCTCCTCTTCCTTTTTTGCTCCCTAGACATGAAAGAAGGACTTTTGCTCTGCTACTTAACCCTCCCACGATGTGTGCCTCACCACTGGGGCCAGTCATCATGGACTAAAGCCCCCAGTCTGAGGCTTCAGCCACCAATTCAATCTCCATTTGAAACATTCTAGATTGCCTCTCCTGGATCCTCAGAGCTGGATCCCCTGGATTTTAGGGGAAAAGACTAATGAGAATACACAGAAAGCAGTAAAAGGAGCTTAGAATCCGCTCTATGGATCCCTTTGGCATAAGGCAGAGCTGTTAGCATAAAGTCCTTGAGGAGATATCAATTCTTCACAATTTTTTCTCCTACCACAGCCTGCAATTAGAGCACAAAAGTACACCCCAAGGCAGACTGAGCTCCCCAGGAGGTGTCTGCTTGGGACTATGTTCATATCTAAGGCAACAAGCATTGTGGGACCACTTACTTCTGAGTTCAGTGTTGCTATGATCCCCAGCTGGGCATGTATGTTTGAGAGAACACTGTGACCTGACTCAGAGCCCTGTTAGAAGTGTGGCAAGTGCTTCCCAAGTGTTTCCTCTCATTGATAGCAAATATCATTCAGCCACAAGTGTCGACTCTCGTTTTATAGCAAGGTGAAGTCCGAAGAAGAGAAAGCAGTCAAGGCCTTGAGTCTCTGCTCAATGCCACCCATTCTGTAGTTAGGTAAGAATTTCTAAGTGTAAGCAACTCATGGATACTGGACAATAACCACGTGGTAAAGTTCAGATAAAGGACAGAAAGGAAGTCATTGGATGGTTAGAATAGTCACTGTGTTGGATGTGGTCAGAAACACCTGTAATCCCAGCTACTCACAAGTCTGGAGGCAGGAACATCGCAGGTTTGAGGCCTGCCTGTGCATCTTAGCAAGATTAGGCTCAAAATAAAAAAGGAAAAGGTCTGGGGTTATGGTCCAGTGCTATCATGTCCATGGGTTCAATCCCTAGTAACAGGGAAAAAAAATTTCACTCAAGGAACTATAAGAATTTTAATTTAGGAGAACATCCTTCATTTTGTAGGGCTGTTTCTGCTATTTAAACTTTGACAATCTAATTTATCTTTAATTTTTCCATGACCCAAGCCAGAACCAAAAATAATATAATCATAGGCAACTAACATTTTCTAGATATAAATAATTTGGAACACAGCCTGCCTCCTGAATGACTTACAAATTGTTCTATGTGAAGGACATCATGTGAGACTTCAAATATCTGCCCAGGTGTTGACAAGTACCAAGTCAGACTGGAAAGTCCACATTCCAGAGACTTGGCACCCTGAGAGGTCCACATGGTTCAGCAAGTCATGAACTTGTGTATACAGATTATACTACACTGACAAAATCACTCCATGGTGCTCACCCCTGAAATTCTTCTGAGTCTTATTGCCAGGGTGCTATGGTTTGGAAAAGTGTCCCCCATAGATCCTTGGGTTAAAAGCTTGGTCCCCATAGTGGTACTAATGGGAGATAGTGGAATATTTAAGAGATGGGAACTGGTGAGGGGGAGTCCTTAGGTCACTGGGAATGTGCCCTTGAAGGAGACTGTGGGTTCCTGACTTCTTTCTTTTCCTTTTTTTTTTTTCCTGGCTGATGAGGTGAGAGGTTTTTGCTCCACCATGCCATTTGCTCTACCTGCTATTGCCAGAGATCCAAAGCACTGCATCATGGACAGGAACATCCAAAACTATAAGCCAAAATAAACTTTTATAACTTAATCGTCGCAGGTATCCCATTAACATGAAGCTGACTAACACACAGGGTAACCAAAGGAAGTATTAAGATCTGATTGGCTAAGACATCCTTAGCTTATGTCAATTATATAGTAAGCTGCATAGAAACAGCCATTCCAATTTTTGTCGCTGTCTTCCAAACTTCATCTACTTGCAAAGCATAAATGAGACAAAGCAAAACAAAAAACAAAAAAAGAAAAAAGAAATATCAGGATAGGAAGGAAACTTGGAACTCATCAACCCGGCTTCTACTTCACTTCTACTTCACTTCATAGAGAAATCCCTGCCTTAGGTCATGCTCCCTAAAAACAAAGGCTGAGGCAGGATTGGGGTACCCATAGTTTACTGAGGGAGTGCGCCTCAGGGAAAAACTGAGGGAGTTTAGTAGAGCAGTGTACGAAAGAGGACAGTGCCAAGCTAGGAGGTGACCTCAGGAAAATCCTGTCTTGTACTAAAGGACTCTAGCTGTAGCAACCCTGTGGTGGGGGAGCTGCTGTCCTATCAGCAGTGGGTAGTTCAGAGAAAGGAGTAGCAAGCCCTTAGCAGCCAGGGGATGGGTGACTGGCCAGTAATGGGGACCTGGGCAGGTTCGCCATGTCTGCTGCAGCCCCAGGGAAGCGCCTGGTACAGGGAAACAGGTAGTTGCAACCTCCATTTCTCTGAGACTTACTCAATCCTCCTCCTTCTATACAAAGAAATTTCACGATGGCTTTTTGATTGTTTGTTCTTTGGAGTTTTTTCCAGGATTTCAGAAACTAATTTCATTAACATTATTTCCCTAAGGATCAGATGACTTAGTGAAGTGTTTCAACACAGAAGGATCTGAGGCCATTTTCAAATTCATCTGGAATAACCAGATCCCTTTTATTATTTGTTGATGTGAACTTTTGATTATAAAGTATGATAACTATGAGATTTGTCAGGGAAACTGCCTCACCTTAAGTCCTTAACCAGGAGACTGTCACGCCCACAGCCCCTTCCATGGTTGGACAACTGTTAGCCTGACTGATTGGACCTAGAGAAGGCAACTGACCCCAGGATGAGCAATTCTTACAATCACTATCTCCCTTTTTTATTTATTTTGGGGGCACCACATGCAAAAATAAATAAAAGGGACAAATAAAATTTCTCAGAAATGCCATACAGTAAAGCAGTTATTGAGAGAAGCTAAATGGTAAACATGCACACATATGTGTGTGCATAAACATGTAGAGAGAGGGAGAACATGCTAACAGGCAGCTAGGAAGAGTCACATCAAAGCTGAAGTGATAAAGGAGCATACACCTTGAGTAGTGGAGACTCTTGGTGGATAAAAAATATTAGGTAGAGGATCAGGAATCTAAGCCCACCAGAGAATAGAGCAGAAACTGAGAGAAAGGGTCTCTGAGTATATTAACACAGAACTAAAAAATGACTTATGAACTCCTCCTACTAAGGTAGACTTTTATAAATCAGACAAAGGGTATAGATACTAGGGGAAGATGTTTGTCCACCTGATTGGGACAGACAATGAGATATTAACACAGCTGCAGGCAGGAGGAGATGCTCCAGCCAGAAGCAGCTGGGGGGACACTCAGTGGTGAGCACAAGAATTCCCACCAAGGATAGTGAAAGGAGATCCAGCCACGTGGCAGAGCTCTCCCCAGGGACATGGCAGAAGACTATGGTCACCTGTGGTAGCATGACTGAAGTCGCAGCATGGGACACAATGCCAATACCAGGAAGACTTGACAGGTACATAGTGCTAACCTGATGGAAGGGGTACCCAGGGGGTGGGGGTGTGAAGACAAAAGGAAAGAGAAACCCAGCAGAACTCCAGGACCCAGCAGGAACCACAGCAAGATGGCTTTCATGAGGGTCTCTTCTTAGTAAGGACTTCTTGAATCCCTTCTCACTGACTGGTCTCAGAATGAGAAGCAGCTTCAATCTACAGGTGGCCAGGTGACATGTAGGTTTGGAAAAGGAGAGCGAAGGGGCTGGGGTGATTGAGGTACCCTGAGGTCAGAAGCCAGGTCTATGCAGTGGTCAGGGAAAAGAGACCTATTTGGAGATCTAAGCTTTGCAGGCTTTGGAGGATGTTGAATGGAAGTTTACGCCTGATTCTCCAGAGGGGCCAGGCAGTTCCTTTTGTTATCCAAGCCTGTGTTTGCTGAATATGCAAATATTCAGCATGTATGGATCTTAAAAATTTATTAAAAAGAGCAGAGCTCCTATGGGAAATGCACTATTAATCTTGAAAGTTCCCTTCCACTGTACTTTAATGGCCACTCCCTTCCAACAAAACATGACACTATGGTTTGTTTATTTTAGCATAATACAGTTTTGATAAAACCCCAAATCCTCATACCAAATATATTCTTCAATGTCAAAAGGGCATGCAAAGAATAATGAAAGATTTATCTTTTATCTGACATTGATGATTTAGCCGGTGCTGATCTCTTCATCCTCTTTTCCATTTAAAAAAAAAAATAATAAAAAGTTGAACAAAATTACCTTTCTTGGAATAACAGCCCCTTTAAAAACCTGACTGCTTTGTCATTACCTCTGTAATCTCCCTTGGAGATCATGGGCTATTCATTTTCTCCCTGACTCCAATTTGCCTTTTGATATTTTTCTTTGGTCTGTTCAAACAGTCCCCCAATTGCCCAGCTCATCAGAGCGAGGCCTTAGCAAGAGCCAGAGCCCACTGACGCGGCCCATCACCCCGCGCTCCGCCAGCTCCGCAGCCCCTCTGCGCACTGCGGCCGAGCTTTGAAATGGTCTGAGCTCTCCTTGTTAAAGCTTTCTCTAGCTCTTATCCCTGTGACATCTTTTATCTACATATCATGTCAGAGGCTGCAGCTTCATGGTCCTTAAAAAAGAGGGTAGCTACTGAGCCTTTACAGAAAAAAAAAAAAAAAAGAAGGGAAATCTGAGAAAAGAAATGGCAGGAAATATGAGTGAATTACATGTGGCCACTTGAGACACCATGAAGAGTTGGGAAAGGGGGTCCCTGTTAAGGCCTGGCTGAAGAGGAAGGGAGCCCAGAATTCAGCCCACATGGGGCCATGTCTGCCTGGAGAGGGTCCTTTTTCCCAGTTGGCATCAAAGTGCCATCTGGATTGGCAGCAGCCCTAGGTTCTTAGGCAGTCTCTTTAGGACTTTGAGCTGAGACGATGATGAATATTTTCTTGCTGCTTATTCTGATATGTCCTGTTGTTTTCATTGTCTTCTTTGGTTATTTCCCTTTCATTCCATCTGTATGGTTTCACCTCTGTGACCCCCGTGGCATGCTTGGCAGCCTGTGGCATAGCCAAGCTCCATGCTTGGCAGCCTGGCACAGGCAGACAGCCTGCACACCTCCCTCTGTCTCTCACTGAAGCAGCTCCTCCAAAAGAAATTTCTTTCTGTGTTTACTCAGTAGTGTGGCTCCAAACGCACTTAGTCCTTACTGGATTCTGAATGCACAACAGCATCCCAACTCATTAGGGACAAGAAAGCTGAGCCATCAAGCATGGCTCGCCCTCCAGGAGAGGGGTGTGTACTGCAATGGGGTCCCGGAGCCACACACCAGCTGAGTTGGCTTTTTCTTTTCTTTTGAGCTTTATTGATCTCAGGAAGAACTGAAAGCCCATTGAAAATGTGTGAGAATCAGCTCTACATTCTAATTTATGTATTATTTATGGACTTAAACCTAGACCCCAGCAATAAAGAAAAATGAATGAGAGCCATAGGATTGTCACTATATTCGATCCCAACACTCAGAGCACCTCACACAGGAACAACCACATCTCATGAGGGGACTGGAATGCAAGGAGCAACGTGGATTTGGCTTGGACCCCTCCCCCACTGTGAGACTATGAGACCAGGTCGAGTTGCTGTGCCTGTCCAGGCTGCAATTTCCTCACTGCTAAAATGGAGAGAAGCCTCTATTCTCAGGGTTACCCATAAGAATTATATAGGGAAAGTTTACAAATGCCTGTTGTAGGAATCTCGTGTGAGAAGGGGCACATGTCCACCTCCGAAATTTCTTGTCACAGAAAGGTTATCTTTTCTAACCAAAGGCCCAGTAGGAAGAGGCAATGCTACAACACTGAACTCTGCTGTCTCCAGTCCAGTAAGACACAGAGCCAAGGCCTGCCACACCAAGTCCAGGCACAGAGACATGCTAGCTTCTGCACATGCACTCTCTTCTAAACAATGATTTAAAAAACTGACTCATTCACCCACCTTACATAACACAGTACGTCCACTACTTTTCTAATTACCACAGCACCACAGGAATGGCCAACCTGCCTACTACTCAGCAAGTAGAGTCCTAGCTTCTTGGGCCACCCAAGTAGCTGTTGAGATCTGAATGTCCACAGCTGAGATGGTCCATCCATCCCATGCTGGTCCTGTATTCTGGTCCCCTGAGGGAGGATGGTGGACTTCAGTGCCCAGTTCAACAAAGGATGCCCCTCCCCTAGTTGGGCTTTCAGGACCGCAGTCTGTAGCTGATGTTCTCTCCCCCTCTGAAGTCACCCGCAGCCTGGATATCAGCGTTCTCAGGAACTCTCCAGCAGAATTAGTTCAGATAGCAGGAAACCTCAGACCTTTTCACTTTCTGATGATCTACCCCCACCCTGGAAAACAAGCAGATTTTTCTTTTTAGCCTTTGTAATTCAGGGGATCTCATAACATTAGGATTATTTCCCAAAGGATGGCTACATAGATTATAGTCAGGGAGCCCCATTGCTCACCTACTCCACCAGCTCCCCTGTCCCCTTTCCCACCTCCTTACCTCCCCTGCTCCCCTCCTCGTCCTCTCTCCCCATCCCTTCCCATGCCTACCTCATCTTCTATCCTTCCCACGCCCACCCCAAAAGGGCAAAGCTTCCTTCTTGGTATCACCACTGATTTCATCTCCAATACAAAACACAAGTTGTCTTCAGTGAGCCCTTTGACTGCAGATACCACATTTACTGAAATCACATCATACGTGACTGTGCTGTACTTAACTTGCATTATCTCATTTAATTCTCACAAGTACTCGGTGCTAGTATTATAATCTCCATTTTACAAATATGAAACTGAGACTCTAAGAGGCTAAACTCTGCTTGTAGGTAGCAGAGTATGAAACTGAACCCTGATCAGTAAGATTCCACTTCTCTTTAGAGCCCCATTCCCTTGTCACCCATTCCATACTAGTGTTCTACATGTTGACTGGCACTTATTATGCCAGGAATTCTTATTAATTCTTTTTTTTTTTTTTTAATGTTATTGTAAACAAATGGGATACATGTTGCCTCTCTGTTTGTACATGGCGCAAAGGCATACCATTTGTGTAATCATAAATCCACATACAATAATGTTGTTTGATTCATTCTGTTATTTTTCCCCTTCCCCCCACCCCTCCCATCCCTCTTTACCCTCTATACAGTACTTTCTTCCTCCATACTTGCCCCCCTCCCTAACCCTAACTCTAACCCTAACACTAACCCTTCCCTCCCCCCCATTATGTGTCATCCTCCACTTATTAGCGATATCATTCGTCCCTTGTCTTTTTGAGATTGGCTTATCTCACTTAGCATGATATTCTCCAATTTCATCCATTTGCCTGCAAATGCCATAATTTTGTCATTCTTTATGGCTGAGTAATATTCCATTGTGTATATATACCACAGTTTCTTTATCCACTCGTCAATTGAAGGGCATCTAGGTTGGTTCCATAGTCTGGCTATTGTGAATTGAGCAGCTATGAACATTGATGTGGCTGTATCTCTGTAGTATGCTGATTTTAGATCCTTTGGGTATAGGCCAAGGAGTGGGATAGCTGGGTCAAATGGAGGGTCCATTCCAAGTTTTCTAAGGAATCTCCACACTGCTTTCCAGAGTGG
Organism: Sciurus vulgaris; assembly: GCF_902686455.1. Taxonomy (NCBI): domain Eukaryota; kingdom Metazoa; phylum Chordata; class Mammalia; order Rodentia; family Sciuridae; genus Sciurus; species Sciurus vulgaris. Next base: position 117,418,737 of record NC_136466.1, read on the forward strand.
CTGCACTAATTTGCAGCCCCACCAGCAATGTATGAGTCTACCTTTCTCCCCACATCCTCGCCAACACCTGTTGCTTGTATTTTTGATAATCGCCATTCTAATTGGGGTGAGATGGAATCTTAGGGTGGTTTTGATTTGCATTTCTCTTATTACTAGAGATGTTGAACATTTTTTCATATGTTTATTGATTGCTTGTACATCTTCTTCTGTGAAGTGTCTGTTCATTTCCTTAGCCCATTTGCTGATTGGATTATTTGTATTCTGGGTGTAGAGTTTTTTGAGTTCTTTATAGATTCTGGAGATTAGTGCTCTATCTGAAGTATGATTGGCAAAGATATTCTCCTACTCTGTAGGCTCTTTCTTCACATTACTGATAGTTTCCTTTGCTGAGAGAAAGCTTTTTAGTTTGAATCTATCCCAGTTATTGATTCTTGCTTTTATTTCTTGTGCTATGGGAGTCCTGTTGAGGAAGTCTGGTCCTAGGCCTACATGTTGAAGATCGGGACCTACTTTTTCTTCTATAATCTGCAGAGTCTCTGGTCTGATTCCAAGGTCCTTAATCCATTTTGAGTTGAGTTTTGTGCAGGGTGAGAGATATGGGTTTAGTTTCATTCTGTTGCATATGGATTTCCAATTCTCCCAGCACCATTTGTTGAAGAGGCTATCTTTTCTCCATTGCATATTTTTGGCACCTTTGTCTAGGATTAGAAAGTTGTATTTATTTGGGTTTGTGTCCGTGTCCTCTATTCTGTACCATTGATCTACCTGTCTATTTTGGTACCAATACCATGCCGTCTTTGTTACTATTGCTTTGTAATAAAGTTGAAGTTCGGGTATTGCGATACCCCCTGCTTCATTTTTCCTGCGAAGGATTGCTTTAGCTATTCTGGGTTTCTTATTCTTCCAGATGAATTTCATGATTGCTTGCTCTATTTCTGTAAGGTACGTCATTGGGATTTTAATTGGGATTGCATTGAATCTGTATAGCACTTTTGGTAGTATGGCCATTTTGACAATATTAATTCGGCCTATCCAAGAACATGGGAGATCTTTCCATCTTCTAAGGTTTTCTTCGATTTCTTTCTTTAGTGTTCTGTAGTTCTCATTGTAGAGGTCTTTTACCTCTTTTGTGAGATTGATTCCCAAGTATTTTATTTTTTTCGATGCTATGGTGAATGGGGTGGTTTTCATAATTTCTCTTTCTGAGGATTCCTCACTTATGTATAAAAATGCATTGGATTTATGAGCATTGATCTTGTAACCTGCCACTTTACTGAATTCACTTATGAGTTCTAACAGTTTTCTGGTGGAATTTCCTGGTTCCTCTAAGTATATAATCATATCATCCGCAAATAGGGATAGTTTGAGTTCTTCTTTTCCTATTCGTATTCCTTTAATTTCCTTGGTCTGTCTAATTGCTCTGGCTAGAGTCTCAAGAACGATATTGAATAGGAGTGGTGAAAGAGGGCATCCCTGTCTTGTTCCAGTTTTTAGGGGGAATGCTTTCAGTTTTTCACCGTTTAGAATGATATTAGCCATGGGCTTAGCATAGATGGCCTTTACAATGTTAAGGAATGTTCCCACTATCCCTATTTTTTCTAGTGTTTTGAGCATGAAGGGGTGTTGTATTTTATCAAATGCTTTTTCTGCATCTATTGAAATAATCATGTAGTTCTTGACTTTAAGTCTATTGATATGGTGAATTACATTTATTGATTTCCGGATGTTGAACCAACCTTGCATCCCTGGGATAAAACCCACTTGATTGTGGTGCACTATCTTTTTAATATATTTTTGTATGCGATTTGCTAAAATTTTATTGAGAATTTTTGCGTCAATGTTCATTAATGATATCGGTCTGAAATTTTCTTTCCTCGATTTATCTCTGTCTGGCTTGGGTATCAGGGTAATATTGGTTTCATAGAATGAGTTTGGGAGGGCACCCTCCTCTTCTATTTCATGGAATACTTTGAGAAGTATTGGAATGAGCTCTTCTTTAAAGATTTTGTAGAACTCGGCTGAGAACCCATCTGGTCCTGGACTTTTCTTTGTTGGTAGGCTTTTGATGATCTCTTCTACTTCATTACTTGAAATTGATCTATTTAAATTTTGTGTGTCCTCCTCGTTCAATTTAGGCAATTCATATGTCTCTAGAAACCTGTTGATGTCTTCGAAATTTTCTATTTGGTTAGAATATAGATTTTCAAAATAGCTTCTAATTATGTTTTGTATTTCAATCGTGTCTGTTGTGATATTTCCTTGTTCATTCCGAATTTTGGTGATTTGGGTTTTCTCTCGTCTTCTCTTTGTTAGAGTGGCTAAGGGTTTATCAATTTTGTTTATTTTTTCAAAGAACCAACTATTTATTTTGTCAATTTTTTGTATAGTTTCTTTTGTTTCAATTTCGTTGATTTCAGCTCTGAGTTTAACTATTTCCTGTCTTCTACTACTTTTGGTGTTGGTCTGTTCTTCTTTTTCTAGGGCTTTGAGCTGAAGTGTTAGGTTGTTTATCTGTTGATTTTTACTTCTTTTATTGAATGCGCTCCATGAAATAAATTTTCCTCTAAGTACTGCTTTCATAGTGTCCCAAAGATTTTGATATGATGTTTCTTTGTTCTCATTTACCTCTAGGAATTTTTTAATTTCCTTCCTAATATCTTCTGTTATCCATTCATCATGTAATAGCATATTGTTTAATCTCCAGATGTTGGAGTAGCTTCTGTTTTTTACTCTTTCATTTATTTCTAACTTCAAACCATTATGATCTGATAGAATACAAGGTAGTGTCTCTATCTTCTTGTATTTGCTTACATTAGCTTTGTGGCATAATATATGGTCTATTTTAGAGAAGGATCCATGTGCTGCTGAGAAGAAAGTGTATTCGCTCTTGGTTGGATGGTATATTCTATAAATGTCCGTTAAGTCTAAATTATTGATTGTGTTATTGAGATCTATGGTTTCTTTGTTCAATTTTTGTTTGGAAGATCTGTCCAGTGGTGAGAGAGGCGTGTTAAAATCACCTAGTATTATTGTGTTATGGTCTATTTGGTTTCTGAAATTGAGAAGGATTTGTTTGACATACATGGATGAGCCACTGTTTGGGGCATAGATGTTTATGATTGTTATGTCTTGCTGATTTATGGTTCCCTTAAGCAGTATGTAATGTCCTTCTTTATCCCTTTTGACTAGTTTTGACTTGAAGTCCACCTTATCTGTAATGAGGATGGATACCCCAGCTTTTTTGCTGAGTCCATGTGCATGATATGTTTTCCCCCATCCTTTCACCTTTAGTCTATGTGTATCTCTTTCTACGAGGTGAGTCTCTTGCAGGCAACATATTGTTGGATCTTTCTTTTTGATCCAATCTGCCAGTCTATGTCTTTTGATTGATGAGTTCAGGCCATTAATATTCAGGGTTATTATTGAGATATGATTAGTATTCCCGGTCATTTGGTTCATTTTATTTATTTATTTATTTATTTATTTATTTATTTATTTATTTATTTATTTTGAGACGACTTGGTTCTTCCTTTATTTGACAATTCCTTTAGGATGGTTCCTCCCATTGCTGATTTGTTTCTTTGTTTTTCATCTCTTCCTCATGGAATATTTTGCTGAGAATGTTCTGTAATGCTGGCTTTCTTTTTGTAAATTCTTTTAGCTTTTGTTTATCATGGAAGGATTTTATTTCATCATCAAATTTGAAGGTAAGTTTTGCCGGGTATAAGATTCTTGGTTGGCATCCATTTTCTTTCAGGGCTTGAAAAATGTTGTTCCAGGCCCTTCTAGCTTTTAGGGTCTGGATTGAAAAATCTGCTGATATCCGTATTGGTTTCCCCCTGAATGTAATTTGATTCCTCTCTCTTGCGGCCTTTAAAATTCTGTCTTTATTTTGTATGTTGGGCATTTTCATTATAATGTGCCTTGGTGTGGGTCTGTTGTAATTTTGTATATTTGGAGTCCTATAAGCCTCTTGTACTTGATCTTCCATTTCATTCTTCAGATTTGGGAAATTTTCTGATAGTATTTCATTGAATAGATTGTTCATTCCTTTGGTCTGTTTCTCTAAGCCTTCCTCAATTCCAATAATTCTCAAATTTGGCCTCTTCATGATATCCCATAGTTCTTGGAGATTCTGTTCATGTTTTCTTACCATCTTCTCTGTTTGTTCAACTTTGTTTTCAAGGTTAAATATTTTATCTTCAATGTCTGATGTTCTGTCTTCCAGGTGTTCTATTCTATTGGTTATGCTTTCTATGGAGTTCTTAATTTGGTTTATTGTTTCCTTCATTTCAAGGATTTCTGTTTGGTTTTTTTTTCAATATCTCTAACTCTTTATTGAAGTGATCTTTTGCTTCCTGTATTTGCTCTTTTAACCGTCGATTGGTGAGATCATTCAGTGCCTGCATTTGCTCTTGCATCTCGTCATTTGCTTCCCTGAGCATTTTAATTATGTACATTCTGAACTCCCTTTCTGTCATTTCTTCTGCCATGCTGTCGTTGGGTTTCATTGATGTAACATCTAGATTTGTTTGCAGCATTTTCTTTCCTTGTTTTCTCATATTGTTCAGGTATCAGTTGACCGCTGTGATATTGCAGATTTCCTCTATTGTCTTACAATATCCCTGAAGATTTCTATTATATCCCCTCTTAGCCTTTAGTAGGCTGAAATCTTGGAGGAAGTTGATAATGCAGTGCTCCACAAGGGAGCTGACTCCCTAGGGGTGGTGGCCTTCTGGTGGGGTATATTCCCTGCTAGTGGGCAGAGGTACCTTCACTTGCTGATGAATGGTCATCCAGAAGGGAAGTAGGTTGTGGGCTGATACAAGACCAGTTTGGGCCTGTGTCTCTGATTTTACGGTCCTTTTGGGAGAACCTCACCCAACAGGGAGGAGTCACCCGGTGGGGAGGTCTCGCTGGTCGGTTTTCCTCCCAGAGGTTCCGTTCAATTCACAACTACCGCCTGGGCTGGGCAGCCTTCTTCTGCAATGATCCCAGGGACCCGGACCTACCTCCTGGGCCTGGAAGCCTCACCCTTCACAAACGAATCTCCTTCGGCTGCCTCTCCTCAGAGAAGCTGCCTGCAGTCCTGGAGCCTTCGCTCCGCCCCTCAGTTTGTCTGTGGGGCCCTTCCACCAAGAAGCCGTCTGGGACCCTGCTCTGCACTTTTCGCCTGGCTATGCGGCCCCTCCTCTGAGCAGCCACCTGGAGCCCCTTACAATCGCTCCGAGTCCCAGTGACCCGCCACACGCCTTTTCCTCCGGCAGCCACCTGTTGTTCCGTGCGGTCGCTCTAAGACCAAGTGACCCACCACGCACCACTTTCTCCACCAGGCAGTCACCCAGAGATCTGGTGCGTCACGAGTCCCAAGAACTCACTGTGCACCTTCTTGTCCCGACTGCCTCCCGTAGCCCTGGTGCAGTCACTTCGAGCCCAAGCACCCCACTGCGCTCCTCCTCCTTCTCCAGACAACCCCCCTATGTTCAGGAGCGGATGCTCTGGGACCAAACCACTCACCACGCTGTTCCACCGGATAGCCGCCCAGAGCCCTGGCGCAGCTGTTCCAATTCCAAGCGACGTGCCGAGCCCGTATTTCTCCTTCTCCTCTGGGCAGCCCCCTCTTCAATGCTCCCAGCTGTCTGCGATCACTGCTCCGGCGGGGGGAGGGGCACCTCGCCGGCAGTTCTACTTTGCAAAGATCCCTGCTTTTGGGGCTACCGCCCCGTCCAGGGCTCCTGCCCCATCCGGGACGCCTGCCCAGTGGGAGATTCTCGCCCGGCTGCTTTGAGTTGGTCCCAAGGCTCTCTATATCTCCTCTTCTTGAGTCCTGAGTCCTGGAGCAACACGAAACGCAGCCACCCTCTAGTCCGCCATCTTGAATCCCCCATCTTATTAATTCTTAATACTTGTCATAAGATAACTCATTTCCTCCTTGATTAATCTATGAGGTAGGTACTATTTTCCCCATTTCACAGATGCAAAAACTTCGACTTACCCAAGGTCCCATAACTATTGAGTGGTCAGGAATACAAACCCAGGTAGTCTGAGGCCCTTTAGGCTATATGGCTCCTACCCAGCCATGCTCACTCCAAAAGGAAAGTCCCTTCCTCCCACTCTGAGCAGAGGGCTAGTGTCATCATCCATGGGATTGAATAGGTCTATTGCACCTTTGTTGTCTGAAAATGGGGTTTCCTAACATGCTGTGTTAGTCCGTTCTCCATCACTGTGACAAACAGCTGAGAAAAACAACTTTAGAGGAGGAAAGATTTATTTTGGCTCACGGTTTCAGAGGTTTTAGTCTGTGGTTGGCTGGCTCCAAAACAAACATCACTGTTCAACTCATGGCAGTCACAAAGCAGAGAGAGTGAGAAAGGGGTCAGGGGTACCATATACCATTCCAGGGCATACCCCAGCGACCTACATACTCCAGCAGGGCCCCCTGCCTACAGCTTCTACCACCTCCCAATAGTACTATCAAATTATGAATCCATAGAAGAATCCACTTATCAGGCCAGAACCCTCATGATCCAGTCACTTCCCCACATCTCCACTTCTGGATATTTCTGCATGGGGACCAAGCCAACACCAGTCTTTGCAGGACACATCACATCCAAACCATCACATGTGCCCTGTTCAAGAAGATGGAGGCTGTGGGTCCCAAGTCATCTGCTGTGTGTGATGTTCTTAAGGCCCCTGCTATAAAGGCTTCCCACCATCTGGACTATTCAAGTATCCAAATCACTGCCTAAAGACTCAGCTGTAGAATTCTATAGAACTTTTTGGGCTGAGAGTCACCTATTAAAAAGTAGGTGCCTTTGGGAGTTGAACCTCCTCAAATGCCACTTCAGCAGAGGTGACCACATGCCACTGTTCTTTCAGCTACCCCAGGTTCCTGAGAGCTGGGGTAGGTGGCCCAACCCCAGGAGCAGAGAATAGCACAAGGGCTGGCCTCTGACCCATGGCTGATGGGCCAAGGTCAGTAATTATTCCCCAGGGGTGGAATGTGGTCTGGGACCACAAGGAATCCCCTCCCAGGCTTCAGAGGAACATTTCCTCTCAAGTCAGCACGTGTGCAGAGCCTGGCCATCCTCTCAGCTTTACTTCCACTGACAAGGTAGACACTGCCTAATTGGAACCAAGTGACAGAGAAAGGCTCCCTTTCTGATCTTGGAAACATGATCAGTTGACACATAGGGAACAGCTAGAAGAGCCACAAGAAGAATCCTGACCCTGGGATGAATGGAGTATTGGTGAATGGATCCACCTCACAGAATACAGTGGAAAGTTCTGCACTGTCTCCCATGTTCTCCTGCAGGCCTGAGCTCAGGTGCCTTCAGCAATGCCTGGTCCTCACTCACCCTCTTCTGACTCCCTCCCATCTCCCCACTCCTCTAACAGTGGTTCCTAGGTGATCTGCTGGATAAAGTAGTGAACTCAAATCCTTATTTTGAGGTCTGCCTTACAGAGCATGACTCTGAATATTGAATTTTCCTCTGAATGTTCCTTCTGTGTTGTATTCACTGCCTTGACTGGTGTGGAACCGATTTAGCAAATTCCTTCTTAGATGGCATCCCCAGCTCTGTACTTTGTGGATGCCTAACAATCCTGTGAGACACAGAACACCAGAAGTAGACTGTGGAGACACAGGAGTAAAGAAACACAGATAAAAGAGAGCTCTTATCCAAGATGCACTGACTATCTTCTTTTTAAATGAGCTTAACCTGGGATGGGGAAATGTAGCTCAGTGGTAGAGCAATTGCCTAGTGTGCATGAAGCCATGGTTTCAACTCCCAGCATCACCCTCATGCAGAAAGAAAGAATTCTCCAAAATGAGCTTTACCTGAATGATTTCTATCAAGTTTTATACTGGCTCCTGGCAACGATGCAACAAATGGTCATTGAGCTCCAATCCGTGTAAAATTCTCTGCTAGATACTGTGGGTGATGCAAAGCACCGCACAGTTCCTCCCACTAACAATCATAAGTAAATTGAGAAAATAAAACCTGGTTGCCTAAACTAAAACTCTTAAAGTAAGGCAGCATGCAATAAATACCAAATAGACACTGTGATTTTAAAAAATCCAAGCAACAGTGAAGTTTAATTTTAGATATGCCATCAAGGATTTTATTTCCTCTGGAATGGCAAAGCAAACATCTTTCCATAACAGAAGTCTCTAGTCAGTTCTGCATCTCTTGGGGCAGCAGCAGTATCAGACCCTTATTCTCAGATACTCATGATTGTCTAGAATGAACTTTTCTCAGAGGCATCCAAAAGTTCTTCACCAACCTGACAAGATAGCCAATCTCCAAATTCCCAGCAATGATGTTAGTTCTTTGCATGAAGCACTTATTATTTGTTCAGAGGCCCCTGTCCAAGCATGCTTCTAGGATCTGATTTGCTTCTAGAGGTTAGCACCAATGGTCCAGAACCTTCCAGTCTCAGCACTAGGACGATCAGAGGTCTTCCCGCCTGATCACACTCCATTGGCTTCCATCCGAATGGACCACTTCCTGCAACCTGAAGTTCACTCCTTTTGACATCCCATTTCTTTGGGGAGCATCTCTAAGTGACAGAATATTTTTTTCTCTCGTAGGGAAGGTTCTCTTGGAGTCATGGACCAAGGATGAATATACTTCTACAAAGAGAAATGAAGGCTGCTATAACCCACCAGGAAGGCAAGGAACTCAGCCCAGGTAGGTGAAGGTGAAGGATTCGTACTCCTCTCGGGCACAAGGCAGTCATGGCAAGGAGCTGTGGGAAGGGTGCTCCTCAATGTTCCCAGGAATTGGTGTGATGTTCTTCAGGAAGGTGCTGTGGGCCCAATTGACTTGAAAACACTTGAAGTCCAGACATTCTGAGATGAGAAGAGCTATTATAATCATGTCAGGGTACACTGAGCAGGAAACTCAGGAGAAGCAGATTAAGAAAGGGAACAGCAGTGATCTTGGACTTTCAGAGAAAGATAGTTGTTCAGGAGGGTTGGAATTCCCAGAAGAAAGCAGTTGGGTGTTCAGGATCAAATGTGAACTTACACGCATTTATTGAGCATCTACTATGAGCTTACAGTTAAAATACCTGGCACTTGCTCTCAAGTGCACAATATGTGTGCCTTTCACCCAAGTCTTTGATTGTCTGTCTTCAGGCTGTTGCCCTGAAGTTGATTCAAAATTCAACCTGTGTATTTCTTGTTTTAGGACTTCTTTATTTTTTTAATAATACAAAGAATAATATTCATAAGGTCGACACTCCCACCATGCAGAATGATTTTACTGTCTCTGTGTGAGCCTCCTTCACCTCTTCACTCTCAACCCTGAACTTTTGCTCTCAGCAAATCACCACCGTGATTTTAGCGCATTATCTTTCAGCCCATTTCCTTCTACAGTTTAACACACATAATTCTCTCTCATACTCCTGGATTAAATTTTTCACTTTCTATTCTTTCAGTGGCTACTATTTGGATTCTAAAGTAGATTCTTAACTTTGTGTTCTTGCAACCAAGTCTAAAGCTATTTGGAATCTCTATCTACCTCCCAAGCCTTAACTGGCATTAACTTCCCTCTTCCAATAACCAATCCCAGGCCTTTGTTATCTCATGACCAGAAGCTTATTTATACTTTGCTTTTAAACATATATGTAAATTATTGTTTGCTTCTTGCATCCCATACCTTTCTTCCAGATTTGTTTTATTTCTGCTTTAGCACATTTCCATATCTGAGTAGTAAGCTCTCCAAATTCTTTCAATCTAAAAATGTCCTTATTTTTTCCTCTTAAAATATTATTTGGTGTTATATGGTCTATTTATGACTTTACAGTATTTCAGCAAAAATAGCATGACAAATATCTACTGATATAAGCTAGGTATAATCTATTGCCTGGTTGGTTAAGATTAGAAGTACCCTAGTCAATAATAAACCCTTGAAGGGTGGTTAATTCAAATTTGAAAGACCTCATTCAATACTCCACCCTGCCCTTCAACAGATTAATGGATAAAGAAAACATGGTACATATACACAATGGAATATGACTCAGTCTTAAAGAAGAATGAAATTATAGCATTTGCAGGTAAATGGATGGAGCTGGAGAGTACCATGCTAAGCGAAATAAGTCAAACCCAAAAAAACCAAAGGCTGAATGTTTTCTTTAATAAGCGGATGCTGATCCAAAATGGGGGCAGGGATGAAGTAACTTTGGATTGGGCAGAGGGGAGTGAAGGGAGGGAAGAAGTGTGGGGATGGCAAAGACGGTGGAATGAGACAGACATTATCATCCTATATACATGTATGATTACACTTCCTTGTGACTCTGCACCATGTACAGCCAGAGGAATGAGAAGTTGGGCTCCATTTGTGTACAATGCGTCAAAATGCATTTTACCATCAGGTATAACTAATTAGAACAAATTTTTAAAAATAAAGAAAAAATAAAAGACTCCACCCTTCAGAGGTAACTTCTGCAAGTCCTATATATACTGCTAAAATTACATAGAGAATGATCATTAAGATTATGATACAGAAATATCTTTTCATTGTTAAAATAATTGGTGGTCAAGCTATGTGGAGTGGTGGAAAATGTCACAGAGGCATCTGCTCTGCTTCTGCATGAACAGAGAATCTAATGAGGCCAGTCCCCTGGCTTCAGTCCCTGCAGAGCAATGGGTTCCCTTTGACCTGTGTTCTACCACTTACTAGAAGACTCTGCCACTAGCTCCAAGAGATTCTGGAGAATTGTCACACCTGCCTCTAGAGAGTATTTTATGCAAGGCATTGATAGAAATAGCTAAAGAATGGAGAACTTATAAAAATCAATAATGAATGTTATTTGTGCCTACTTACCAAAAAGAAAGAAAGAAAGAAAGAGAGAGAGAGAGAGAGAGAGAGAGAGAGAGAGAGAGAGGGAGGGAGGGAGGGAGGGAGGGAGGGAGGGAGAGAGAGAGAGAAAGAAAGAGAGAGAGAAAGAAAGAAAGAAAGAAAGAAAGAAAGAAAGAAAGAAAGAAAGAAAGAAAGAAAGAAAGAAAGAAAGAAAGAAAGAAAGAAAGAAAGAAAGAAGAGTGAGGGGGAATTCAATTTGAGACTTAGTTTCATTATGACATCCTGCCTGATGGCAAGATTGTGCAGAAGGAAATCTCACGCTAACCACTGGAGGGCACCAAAACTTACCAAAGAATAAAGCAGTTTTAGATGGGCTTAGGTTACTTTTTATAAGCTGCATATGAAATTGTTTCAGAACAGTATTCATTGTCTTCTGGCACCTACTCATGAGAGAAGTCTGCTATCAGTCTGATTGCTGGTGCCTTGTAGTTATTCTGGAGGATTTTAGGATTTTATATTCTGCCATCACACCACAATAGGACCTGCCAAAAGATATCTTTTTTCAGTTCTTGGCATTCTGATGTTTTATTTCTAGAACTTGATGTCTCCATATTGAGAAAATACTCAATCATCACTGCTTTAAATCTTGGCTTTCTGTTAGTATCTCTATCCTTCATTTATAGAATTCCTGTTAGATAGAAGTTGGCATTTCTCATCCTATCCTGCATGCCTCCCAACTTCCATTATATCTCTATTTCTTGATCTCTCTGTACTATATATAGAAAACTCTGCCAGTTCTATCTTCCAAATCACTAATTTTCTTCCTATCTGTGTCTAAATTACTCTAGAGACCATCTACAGAAATTTTATTCCCAGACTATTTCTCATTTTTCAGATTTCTACTTGGTTATTTTTAATTTGACTGAATTTTTTTTTTTTTTTTTTTTTTACTTTTCTGGTATTTCTATGTGCTTCAGGAGGGATAGAATCCCTTGGAATGTGTTTAATCTGACCTTTTAACTTACAAGCCATCACCTTAATTCTTCAACCTAACTGAGAATTAGAATCAAGACAGCTTGCTTGTAAGATATCATAGTAGAAGCATGAGGAAGATACCCAGAATCTATTTATTGTTAGAAAGGCCAGAACCCGCAGAGGGACAATAGCAGAGCAAGAATCTGAGAGATTTCATATGCGTGGAGAAACCACTTCACAGCTAATCTACAGTGCTCTCTGATCATAGGCTTTCAATATCATGGGTTGAGCTTGGCCTTGTAACTCCAAACTCGTCAGGAAAAAACTATACCAAAAAGCAGAGGTGTTTGAGCCTGCTCAAGACAGTTATTAAGGGACCATTTGATGCAAATAAATCAGCAAACACTAAGCAGCTGGAAACCTGAAAGCAGGACAAGCTTGGAGAGATTCAGAGACCAGCTGTCAGGGAAACTGCTAATTGGAAATAGACAATCCTGGGGTTCTTAAGAAGACTTGTGACATCATGCTGCTACTTCATTTTTCTTTCTTTTGCTGCTTTGAGATGGAATTGAGGCAAGAAATAAGGGACCTTTCAGTTGGTCAGAAATGCCAGAAAGGTTAAATGGGGCTGACCTGCTCAGTAGCCAATAGCCTATAAAGAAAAAAGTCTATGACCTGGTGGAGACATTGATGGAGAGCTACAAGCCTAGAGGCTTTGCAACTGCAAGAACAAAAGAACAAAAACAAAAACCACCATAAGCACTAAGATCCACTAAAGTCCTCAGGACAAATCGGTGAATACTAATTGAAAACAGTTAAACCTTAGTGCTTACTCTCACCAAAAACCCCTGGTGCACTTGCTGTAATGCAGATTTCTGGGCTTCCACCCAAGAACATTCATCCAGAAGGTCTAGAATATGATGTTAACAAGCATCTAGATCATTCTGATATGAATGGTGAAAAGAATGCACCTGGAGAAATGCTGGATTAAATTGTGGTGCAAACAATATCTAGGTGATGGTGGGTTTTTCAGTTTAGCACTAAACTGTGCTTTAGTTTTAAAAGAAAATAATAATTACTGGGGCTGGGGTTGTGGCTCAGTGATAGAGCACTGACCTACCACATGTGAGGCACTGGGTTCAATCCTCAGCACCACATAAAACTAAAGAAATCAGATAAAGGTATTGTGTCTGTCTACAACTAAAAAAATATATAAATAATAATAATTACTGACTGGTGAAAGTTGGCACCTAAGATATATGGATCAAATTTCTTTCATTGAAACCAAATAATAGAATGGAAAACTAAGCTAACTGGAATTCTTGGGTACTATTGTGAGAAGGGCATCCCATAAGCAGCTCGCCAGTGCTTCCCAACACTGCGCATTTAGTCATCCGGGGCACTGATTAAAAATACCAGTGCTGGGCTCCACCCCAAACCAATTAAATTGGAACATCCGGAGGTGGAGCCCTGGTATCAGCAATTTTTAAAAGCTCACCAAGCAATTCTCCTGTGTAGCCAAGGTCAAGAACCACGGGCTCTAATGAGAACTGAGGGGTAGTCTTGCAAAACCAACCCTGGAAATCGAAGGCAAACACTGCTGCCTCTTTCTCAAACGGCACTCGGGCTGGACCTGAGAAATAATTAGGCATCTGGTAAAAAGATCAGAATTTCAGAAAGTACCTGATAATCAAGCTTCTTTGGAATTCACAACATGAACTTGGCAGGTAGGACTTCTTTCAGAAATAACCCCAGACCAGTACCTTTAGTTCCAGCAGCCATGGCTGATAAGTAGGAAATTCACAGTCAAATATTGGCTGTGGTTGAAAATTAGCCCACTCGTCAACATTGATTAAGCAGTAATTTTTAAAGTCTCTATTCATCAGGAAAGGGATCCCACTCAACAGATTAACAGATTATTTTAGTGATTAGCTAGTCGTTTTCATAAAGTAGGCAAAATGCTTTATAGATGTATCAGTCAGGCATAGCTCCTGATGTTGACAGATGTCTCCCTGTACCTCCCCACCCCCACGCCTGACCCTCAGGGTCCCCAGAAGGCAGTCACTTTATCCTGCCCTGTGTGGTTCCCATTGCTTCAGTCTACCTTCCTACCTCTTCTTACACTCCAAGGACAGGACACATTCTGGGCTGGACTTGACAACAATATTCAAATGTTCTTTCTCGTGTTTTCTCTTCTAAATGAAACAAACAGCATATGTTGAACCCTTTTTCTTTTCAAAAGACCCTGCAATTGTTGGAGTATTTGTCTAGGCTTCCTCCGTACTCCCCGCCTTTTTTCACATCTCTTAAATAGCAATTTCAGCAAGCCATGCTAGCCACCGCCATGATGGTGTGCCTTGGGGGATGCCTTGGGAAGCTAGGTAGTTGGCAGAAGAGGGACCTGGGATGCCTCTGCTCTTCTGAATATCTCAACACCTGTTCTTTGTTCCCTTTCCAGCTTTGTGGAAGCAACCCAGATAGAAGTTTCGTTTCTTGCAGCCCTTAACAATCGCATGGGAGGAAGCAGCTTGGGGTCTTGAGGAAGGGAAGTGCTCAGAGCCCAGCAACCTGGAGATGCAAGTGTTTGACACCACCATTTATAGCTGGGAGACCTTGGGCCAGCCACTTAGCCTCTCTGAGCTTCTATTTCCTCTTCTGCAGAATGGAAACAAAAACATCCATCCTGCCTCTCTTAATAGATGGTTATGAGAACAAAAATAAGGTGATGAATGTGAAAGGGTTCTGCAAGTGTAAATCCCAATATAACTCCCAAGTTTGATCATTGGACTGTGTGATCCATACACTCCTCAGTTCCATTCTTCATGACAGAGAAAGCTGTTGACATCAAATGCACAATTGAAGGGTCTCCCTGGGGACACATGACAAGTTCTCCTTCCTACTGTCTGAATTACTGATAGGGATAGATATTCCCAAGGCATAGAAAATTCTGCTGGCCTTCGTCCCTCGAGAGCTGTCATAGAAAATATGACAAGGAAGCCTGGAGAAAGATAAAGGGATTAAGGAGCTTCAAAGAAAGGGGTTTTGTTCTAGCAACGACCTTCGCCACAGAGGTCTCTAACCCAGTGCAGGCTTTTATACTCCCAACCACGGTTTTTATGGTGGCCCTGTCTGAAGGTCCTAGATGGCCAAAGTGACCTCCCTGAAGGGATTACACTTTCTAAGGAGCCTAAAACATAAGCAAGGAGATCAAGCCTTCATTGCCATTGCATTGCATCAACCCAAACAAGAATTTCTCCAGCATTAAAAAAAAATCATTTAAAAAAGGGGCTGGGGTTGAGGCTCAGTGGTAGATCGCTTGCCTAGCATGTGTGAGACACTGGGTTTGATCCTCAGCACCACATACAAAAATAAGCAAATAAAGTCAAGTCATGCTGTCTCTCTACAACTACAAAAAAAATTTTTAATAAAAAATAAATTTGTAAAGAAAACAGAGGTACACACACCTTTACCAGGATGTGTTACTAGCAGATGAAATCTGAATTCACTTGCCATGTAAGGAGGGGCTGGAGGAGCCATCCCTAGCCAAAGAAGAGCTGGCTTAAGTCAAACAGGATGAAGCTGTGTTCCTAGGAATGAGTGTCATATGAAACGCAAGAGAGTCAATGTGGAAAATGTACCCAGTACGAATACAGTTTAAAATATTAATAGGTGGAGGGGCAGCGGCTATTCAGTCCTCCAACTCGGTTGTTCTAAGAAGCTTGATATTAGTGACATCTAGTGGTGTCAGATACGAAAGCCTTTGTGATTGTTTTAGGAGAGCAAAACAACAGATTCACCAAACTTGTCTATTGGTCAGAGTACAGGTTTTTGCAATCCTTGTCTCCACTGGCCCATTCCTGATGGACAAAACTTGGGAAATCATACCCATTTGCAGAATACGGTAACAGCAGTAACAGAATAAAAGAGACCATCCTCAGGCCCATTGCATTTTTTCACTTTTGTTTAAATTGGTGCTTACCATAAGCTGGCTTCTTAAAGACACAGTAGATGACTGTAGCTGCAAGACTATCTCATCTGTGGGACAGTTAGCTAAGACATATAACCTGGTACAGGCCTAGCAGAGTAGGTGGTATGTTGAGGAGACAGTGGCACTAGAGAACACCGCCTTCAAGGAATGAACAGCAAAATTCCTTTTGAAATAATAAAACTTTTTAAAATGCTTTTTTTTGGGAGGGGTTCTAGGAATCGAACCCAGGGCCTTGTGCTTACAAGGCAAGCATTCTACCGACTGAGCTATCTCCCCAGCCCCTAAAAGTGCTTTTTTAATCCAAGAAGGGTAGCTTTTCTTTCTTTACCCAGTGAACTCACTAGTTAGTTGGTTGGTTTATTTGTTTTTTATATTACGTCGTCCCAACCTGACTAGCGTAAACTCCACCTTACTGGACCAGCATACTCAATCACAGCGAGGCTTCACCTTAGCAAGGATTATCTTTCCAATGTATCCTACAAAGCTCAAGGTGCTTCAGTGGTAACAAGCCTCTGTTTGGAGACAGCCTCTCCTACGGGGCCTTTTTAAAAATGAAATAATCAAACAAAATACATTTATTAGATTTTTCAAATAGGAGAGAAACTAGCATGGCCTCTGTTGTCCTTTATTGTTGTTGACCATAGTCGTTGTTTACGGTGTTTTCTTCTTTTTTAATTAGTGCATTATAATCATACACGACAGTGAGATTGGTCATTCCATATGTGTACATGTACTAACATAATTCCATCAGAACATTCCCCAGCTCCTTCCCTTCCCCTCCCCTTGTCCCTCCCTCTGGTCCCTCCTCTCCTCTACTGGTCTCCTGTGAGGACTTTATTAACAGCAGGATAATGCTCAGATGGAACTTTCCTGCGTATTGAAAAACAGCAATGGTTTTGCCTCCCATTCTCATCCCTTTTTCAAGAATTCTCCTGGGATTTTGTAAAGTACTTGTTCATTCATTGTTCAACAAACAATTCAAGACAAAGAGTAGTAGAGAAAAGAAATGAAGTGTCTATGAGATTTCTTGTCTTTGTCATTGCATTTACCAGATGAGGTTTTTGAGCCCAAACTAGAAGTATGATTTCAATAAATCATACTTATTTAATAAATTAAATAAGCTCCAAACCCTGCATCAATTCCTTCAAGAAACCACCTTCAGAGGACACCTTTCCCTCCCCGTCATCCATCCAGGCTGAATTGGGTTCTCAGGAGAGCCCCCTAGTGCTCAGGGGAATATCTGCACGGAGTGGCGCTCACTGCTGTAGACCTGGGCTGTCAAACCCCAGGCAGACCTGGAATGCTCTTGGGCCCAGTCATAGGGAATGGGGGGTTGGAGCAGGGAGAAGAGGACATAGCTGGAGGCTGGGGGATCCTGTCATCAAAGCACGCCTCAACATCAAGGCCAGTAGCCTCCCAGAAGTTCACAGATGGGCAGCCTTCGCCACCACAGACCCCAAGAAAAAGAGAGGAGGTCATGCCTTCGTGGTCAGTGAACATTTTCCTCCCAGTGCTTGGCTCCATAACTCGGCAGCTGTTAGGAACAGCACCCTGGAGAACCGGCCAGCTGCTTATGTGACACATTTGCACAGCTTGCTCTGTACTTTAATTCAAGCATCTGAGTGCTTCCTCCTAGAACGACCTTTCCCAACCTTCTATGTCAACTATCCCCTGCCCTGCTCACCACCAGAACCCTTTCCTCATCTCAGACGGTGGCCCTGGTTGCCACTGGAAGGGCCACCGAGAGGTCTGCAAGCCCCTCATCCCCATCATGTCCAGAGCTCACCCTGTCTTCCCCCAACCTGTCCTCCGCCTGGACACTCAAGCAGCCACTCTGCTGTTTCACCTCCAGCCCCTGCTCTGCCTCCCCTCCCTGCTTCCAGGCCGTTGCCACACCCTGCTGGTTCCTTCTAACGCTCTGCCTGCGCCAGTCCCTCCAGCCCCGCCTCAGCTCCGGCTCTCCTTTTATTTTTCACCTGGCTAGGGAAGTGACCTCCCTGCCTCCTCCAGTTCATTCTGCCCACAAAGCCGCCAAGGCCTTCCACGCCTGCCCGCCATCCCCGACCTGCTCAAATCTCATGCACAGGATGAAGTCCGGGTCCCCCCATAACCGGGTTCCCAGGGCTCCCCTCTCGCCACCCCCAGTGCTCTCCATGTGACATGCACACCTGGGGAGACCTGGAACTTTCCACCTCGTTCGTGCCTCTGTGTCCTTGCACATGCTCTCACCCATGGCGGTGTGTCCTGCCACATCTCCCCAGGTGTCTACCCACCCCCTCAACCTCCTTCCCCACAGATTTTGTTGCTTCTTCCTGAGATTTTATAAAACTTTGCTTTATCCCTGTTCGACAACTTTGTCAAGTATTTCTCTCCATAATTTTGTTCCCCGGTACTTCTCTTCCATGGACTGTAAAGTCCTCAAGGGATAGGACAGTATTTTTCACTAACATTTGCCATTGAGCACAGGTGTGATAATAAATGTTCATTGAATGAGTAAAAATGGCACGCCATCAGCTGCACCAGTGTGAAGGCAGCACGGGGGTCTCCTCCGAGCCATGCCGTAGAGGGACCTGTGAACCCACACCGCTGCTCCACAACAGTCTTAGTCGACCCAGTGGCCTTTTCCCTCTTCTTCCTCCCCAACTGAATCCTGATATCCTTCAGGGAAGCACCCACCTCCATGCAGTCCATATGGAAAAGCTGACCTCATTCCCACCTCTGGAACATTCCAAAGGTAATGCCATTTCCATCCCTTTCCAGTGACTGGTTCCTGAACAGCACAGGACTGAATTTGGACCTATGAGACATAAGGAAAGGTTTTCCGAAATCCTCTCATTCTCACAGAAGCAATGCTTACTCTCTTTATCTGGACATTGTCAGATGCAA
Organism: Sciurus vulgaris; assembly: GCF_902686455.1. Classification (NCBI taxonomy): domain Eukaryota; kingdom Metazoa; phylum Chordata; class Mammalia; order Rodentia; family Sciuridae; genus Sciurus; species Sciurus vulgaris. Next base: position 117,437,394 of record NC_136466.1, read on the forward strand.
CTACGATCCCAGAAGCCAGAAGCCAGCAGAGCCAAAAGCAGCTCAGGAGAATGGAGTAGGAGCCCCTGGTTTAAGCCAGCACTGAAGTCCACCCTTTCTCTAGTCTTCTAGTCAGATGAGCCCAGGATGCTCTTTTTGTTAATTTCCTTTTGAGGTTTTTATGCTTTTACTGACTCATAATCAAAATCATCTCATCTGAAACATATAACCCAAAATAATATACATACATATGTGCATTTAATTTAAATGTGCATTTAATTTAGGTATCATTTAATAACTTAGGTTCTGATTCTCTAAAGCAAACCATCTGCCCATCAACCATCCCCTTTGTCTTCCAGATATAGCATGGACTAAGGAACATCAGTCGAGCAAACAGTGTCAGTTCAAGTTCATTACACATCAACTGACAGATTCAGCCACATTTTGACAAAGCTTATCTACTCGCTAGCATCCCGATGAGGAGGAGGACAGAGGTCTGTCAGAACTGATTCAGGTGCAAATTCCTGTCGCTGTTTGCTGCCCCACACTTTCCTCCCTGGCTTTAATCACTACAGTTTATTGATATATCCCTCCATTCCTTGATTGTTTGTCTTTAAAAACCCAATCCTGAAATAATGTTAATGGTTCTTAGCCATCAAAGTAAGGCTCTGCAGAGCTGCCAAACCAAACTCGAAAAAACTCAGAGAACAAAGCAAAGCAAGCCCACGGGGCCCCTGGGAATGGCCTCGGACCTGATCAAATGTACTGACAGGATCCGAGTTCGCTCAGGAAAATGAAGCCTCTGGGGATATTTTAAAGAGATAGCATTGGTAGGAGGGGTGAAAGAATACAAGTGACAAGATGCATGTGGCTGAAAAAGCACAAGGAAGAAGGGAGTATGACCTAAGATCACTAAGTAGCAGCTGCCTGTGGGCGGAACCTGCACCCCTAGCTCTGTTGGTGGCAGGGTTTCTGCTGCTGCCCATTGGAACTCACGTGCCTGCTGGTACTGCTGATGCCACCATAACATGGCAGGAGCACAGCCACCAGTCACACTCCCCAGCTGTGGGAGTGTTGGCAGACATAACAGGAAGGGAGCATGTTTTAAAAATTTCAATCCCCATGAAAGAGAAGAGAGCTAGGAAAAGTAAGTGTGGCACTTTCCTGCCCATACTACTGAAGTCAAATGACATAGGGATTGCCTTAGTTCATTTTATTTTATCATAACAAAATACCTGAGGTTTGGTAATTTATAAAGAAAAGAGGTTTTTTTGGCTAACAATTCTGAATTTTCAAGAGTATGGTGCCAACTACAGCTCAGCTCTGGTGAGGGCTTCATGTTGGACTACATCCTGGTGGGAGCACATGTGGAGGAGATCTGTGGTGAGACAGGAAGCCAAAGAAAGATTCAGGAGTCAGGCTTGCTCGTTTATAACAACTCTCACATCTGGGAACTAACCAGTCCCACAAGAACTATATAAATCCATTCCAAGGACAGTGCCCCCAGTGGCCTAATCACCTTCCACTCAGCCCCACCTCTTAAGGTTCCAACACCACTTAATATCACCCTATTCGGCAATGAAGCTTGGGGGGACAAACCACATCTGAACCATAACAGGGGCCATGTGAGGTGTTTGAGAGTTATTAGGGCATCCGATATTCAAGATGACTTCCTGAGTTTGTGCAAAGGGCCTGCATAATCCAAGTAGGGGGCTCAGAGAAGCATAAGGAGGCAAGGGTCAGATTATAAAGACGACCCCTGGTTGGGAGGAGGCCCAGTCCTTGAGAGTCACGTGTACACACGGGACTCAAGGGAGCACTCACCGAGACTTTCCCGTCGTCCCTCTGCAGGGCCTGGCAGGGAACATTTTCCTTCCATTTTCTTTGGCCTGCCTTGCACTGTCTCCATTACCCCATCCCCATCTTTCTAAGCAATCCTGTGAGGCCTCCATGGTTACCCCCTGAAGCTAGACGGCAGGGTTGGATCTTCCCAGCCTCCTCAGCAAGCAAGTCACGTGAACCTTCCTCTGGTTGCCGTTGCCCATTCTCACAACTAAGCTAACAGAGCTTCTGTCTGTTCCTTTCATCTTCCTGACACCACCTTCTAAGAAGTCAGAGGAGAAGCCTCCCGGAATTCACGGACCTGGTCTAGAAGATGTCCAGGGAGTACAGGTAGTTACATCCTGCTTCGGAGAGTAGAGCTTTGAGGCTTCCCAAACCTGCTTCTGCAGAAGAATTCCACTAATGCCAGGTCCCTGGACAACAGCCAGTACCAACCAAGGAACGCCCTCTCTGAGTTCTGGATAAAAGCCTCGCCATACTGTGGAAGGATTGCTTCTGGGTATAGACACAAAAACCAAAGTGTGGGTAACTAATTTTCCACTCAACCCCTTAATCGTAAGCTGGCCCAGAGGCCAGCTGAGAGTGAAGACCAGAGAAGGCTAGCGTGCAACCTTCCCTGAGTACTCCACCTCCGAGTTCTCAGGGAACCTTGCAGAAAGCAAAGCCCTGCTAAGCCAGCTTCCCCCAGCCCCAGTGTCCACGCCCAGACCCACCCCGTCAGAAGGGAGGGCTCAGAGGCCATGAAGCAGGAGACACAGTCATGTGACCACACAGGGAGGCACAGCAGGAATCATGGGCTCAACTTGTCAGCAGGTGGACTCTGGGCACATCGGAGCCCCAACTGACCTCTCCACAATGCTTCTTTTAAAGGGTTGGGAGAGGGAGAGAGAGAGAACTGTATACCCAGGGATGACGTGTTTACCTGGGCAGAAGCAGAGTAGTCCAGCACCTGTACAACAGCTTTTTAGAAATATTGAAAAGGCCATCTGACAGCTCTTGCAGTAGTCCAGCAGGTTATCTGAAATTCCCTGGATTTATGGCATCACTTAAGGGCCCCAGAATGTTATTACTGGTCTAAAGCATCATAATCCCCAGGAGAAACACTCATGGCCACAATATTTCCACTAGGGAAGCCTCAGTGATCATGGATGGATGGCCACAATCAGGGATTTCTATTTGACTCTACTCATTCCCTCCTGATCAGGAGAACAGTCTTCTCAAGAGTCCCAAGGGTCTCTAGAGTAAGTCTTAGCAGCAGCAAGATGCTGTCTAACAGAATGTTTAGAAGTACAAGTTCCAGAGGCAGACAGCTTTACTGTTCCACTTACTGCTGTGTGATCTCGAGAAGTTTCCTTAACCTTTCTGATCTGTTTCTTCCCTTGCAAACTGGAGATGTTAACAATTCTGTTGAGGTCAGTAAAACTCTAAAAGGGTCCCAAGTCCCCAAGATCTACAAACTCTGGTGCACACTTCATGCATAACCTCCAGGACTGTGAATATGATGGATTTTACTCCCATGATTAGGTTATATGGCACCACTAACTCTAAGAAGGGAAAATTCCCCAGGTGGGCCCAACTTCATTGGGTGAGCTCTTTAAAAAAAAATTTTAAATTAAAAAAAAAAAAAAAAAAAACCAGCATTTTCTCCAGCTGTTCACAAGAAAAAGTGTCAGAGTGATGCGCTCCTGCCATCCTCCAAGAAGCAGCACAACCATGCTGTGAACCACCTACAGGGGCCAAGCAGCAAGAAAAGTAGGAGCTCTCAAGGCCCAGATGACGGCTGACAAGAAAGGGAGATTGTCTCCCTGTGACTGTAAGGAACTGAATTCAGCTAATGACCAGAAGGAGCTTGGAAGCGGATTCTTCCCCACAACCTCCAGAAACGGACATGGCTCAGTTACCATATCAATTTCAACCTTGTAAGACCCTGAGCAGAGGACTCGCCAGGCCCTGCCCATACTTCCAAAATGCAGAAGGGTAAAATAATCGACTGGTGTTGCTTTAAGCCATTTGACTTGTGGGGCTTTGTTATGCAGCAAGATGAAACTGATGCAAGTGTCAGTTTTGTAAGGTGTTTTGAGGAGGAAATATATATAACAGCACAGTTCCCGAGAGAGTTAATTTTTCTGTTAATGTTAGGGAGTCTCCTCCACAAGGGGTCAACAACAGTACTGAAAAAGAAGACCAAGTTTTGCAGTCTTAAATTCTTCCTTTGGAAAAATTACTTAACCTCTGAATCTTAGCTTCCTCAATAGTAAAGGAAACAGTAGAGCTCAATAAGAGTGTGGCCATAAAGTTTTCACAAACAGGAGCTCATTCAATGGCTCCCCCAGTAATGCAGGAAAGGTAGCATCATTTTTACCCTCATTTCACAAATGAGGGCACAGATTTAGCAGGACAAGTGGTGTTGAGAGAAATCCTAGTTCTTGGCTGGCAGCAGTTAATGTCTCAAGTATGTAGACTTGTTGGGAGAAGCATTCCACTTCTACCCAGGAAAGTAAACAACTACCCCAAGTTGACCTAGTGTTACCAAGAAAACCTGAACAGCAGCCTGGTGGTCTGATCCCCCATGGCACATTGTGATTGGGCAAGAAACCTATAAAATGTATGGCTAGTCCTGCAATAAACGAGTTTGTAGGTTGCTTGCCACAAGCCCGCTTCCACCCAACTCCCGGAGTCTGGGGGGTCTTGACTCCGCAGCCCTTACCTGCACCTGAGCTAGCCTGGCACCCCTACAAAGTGGACCATCTAAGATCACAGGTAAGTATGGCAGACTGAGGTCTCAACCCAAGGCACTTAACTTTCCTTCCAGCTACACCTTATCTCCTCAAAGAACACTCGTCTCTCTGCAGTCTGTGATTTAACAGTTTTTGCCACCAGTGGTCACTTCCAGGAGCTGGATTTATCAAACTGACCACATCTGTTATCTTATTGTGATCCAACATTCACCTGACCACAGCCACTGCCTGACCATGGTCACTGCATTACAAGTCCCCCTCCACCTTTGCTTATCTCTCCAGCTATACCATGGGGCCTTTATCTCACAGTGTGTGAATCCCAACATTCAGAAGCAGAAATAAGGCTCAGGTGAGAACCTTAAAGAAAACAGAACTTGGGCCAAGGACAAAGACCGGTCACACAGGCTCACGGGACACAGCCTCCCAGAGCTCTACATTAGCTGGACCTTAGGGGTCAGTTTCTAAAAACATACAAAGTAATAATTACAAATATCTGTCTGGCTGGAAAACTTGGGCCCTCCATGTATCTTTTATTTCTTTGTCATTTTCCATTCCTTCCAAAGTGAAGAAGGAATCAAAGACTAGAAGGAAGCAGGGTAAAGAAGGGTAGTCAAGAATCATAGTAGTTAATTTGCTTTCCTGATTCATTTAGAAACACCATTATCTTTTTTTTAAAAAATCTTTAAATTTCTCATTTAATTCAAAATTAAATAATATAATGAAGTCCTTCAAGCAGGAACACCTTAATTTAAATGATCACCCAGTAATATGACAGTCACCTGCCATTGCCCACATCCCTTGTCCCCATGCTGGATCTGAATGAGGTGACTGGCAAGTTCCTTCCATCCACCTGCCTCTCTGCCAACATCTACCAGGCCCACTTAGAATCTGGCAGAGGCTAGAGCTGCCAGGACTGGGTCAGGTGGAGATCAGAGCAAGGTTCCTGCTCTCAAAATGCCTCTAATTTAATTTCAAAACACCATCAACATATGTGTGATGAGTAATTTATATGATTTGGCTGAGCCATGATGCCCAGATGTTTGATCAGCATCATTCTGGATATTTCCACAAGGGTGTTTTGGGGACAAAATTAACATTTAAATCAGTAGTATGAGTAAAGCAGATTGTCCTCCACAATGTGGGTGGGCCTCCTCCAACCAGCACAAAGTCTAAAGAGAACAAAACAGCAAACTCCCTGGCAAGTGTTTCTCTGGTGAACCCGACAAATATGATACTCAAGATAATCATTGAACCATCAAATGTCTAATTACAAGTGACAAGGAGTTCAGGAGAAGAAACAGGCAGAGGGAAGGGGAAAGTGTTCAGTGATTAAGGACCAAGAACAGGACCTCAAATAAAAGAGGGTGTATTAACCAGTTTTTCACTGCTGTGGCTGAGATACCTGACAAGAACACCTTACGGGAGGAAATGTTTGTTTTGGCTCACAGTTTCAGAGGTCTCAGTCCATGGTTGGCTGACTCCATTGCTCTGGGTCCAAGGCAAGACAGAGCATCAGGGTGTACTCATCTCATGACAACCAGGAAGCAGAGAGAGAAGCCAGGGACAAACTGCAATCCTCAAGGGCATGCCCCGAGTGACCTGCTTCCTCCAGCCATGCACCACCTGCCTGCCGTTACCACCCAGGAGTTCTTTTGAATTATTAACCCATCAAATGGATTAGTTCATTGATTGAGTTACAACTCTCACAGTCTAATCATTTCACCTCTGAAGATTCCTGCATTGCCACAAGACCCTTTGGGGGGACATCGCATAACTAAACCATAACAAAGTGGATTGAACCAGGCCAGGAAGAGGAGGAAGGGCATGGGAAAGGGAGAAAAACCCTCGAAAAGGTCACAACAGCTACAAGCTACCGAGCCACGCCTCTGCACCAGGCTTGTGCTCAGAGGTTTACGTTCATTGCCGTGTTTGATCTTTATCAAAGCCCTGCTGTGGCCAAAACCCTAGACACTGATGACGCCAAAGCAATGGGAGTTCTTCATTGCTGGTTGGATTGTGAAATGGCACAATGACTCTGGAAGACAGTGTGGCAGTTTCTTACAAAGCTGAAATAGGTTTATATACTCTCCCAGAGTCGAGCTCCTAGGTATTACCAAATGAATGGAAAACACATCAACACAAAAGCCTCCACACAAATGTTGACAGTAGCCTTATTCATCATTGTCCAAAAATTGGAAGTAACCAGGATGACCTTCAACAGACAAAGGGATGGGCAAACTGGTACGTGCTCACAATGCAACACTACTCGGGGATGAGAGGAAATGAGCTTACCATGCAAGGAAAAGACAAAGGAATCTTAAGTGCCTATTTGAAGAGAAAGAAGTCAGTCTAACGAGGCTAACTACCATATGATTCTAACTATATGACATTCAGAAAAAACAAAATAGAGACAGTAAGAAGATCAGTGGTTGCCAGGAGTTGTGGGAGAAGAAGGGCCAGAGATGAGTAGATGGAGCTCAGGGGATTTTTAGGGCAGTGAAACTGTTCTGATATCAAGATGCTGCAATGATGAATATCTGGCAAGCATTTGTTAAATCCCACAGAACTATGAAGCCACAGGGCACAGGAGAGGCCATACATGTTCTTTCTGCAGAATTTCTCTATAAACCTAAAATTGCTCTTAAAATAAAATCTATTAATAAGTATTTTTAAAACCCTATAAGATGGGTATTATCCTCATATTAAAGGTAAGAAAACTGAGGTACAGAGAGGTAAAAAACCAAGATGATAAAACAGAACGAAGCAATAGCAGCTCCAGGAAGCAACCCAGGAGGGCTTGTGGTCAGAGACAACCAGCTCATTCCTGCAGAAGAGGAGCAGGTCTCTATTAGCCAAACCACAGATCTTCTGACTGACACCTGCCAACAGGTAAGGCACAGACCTTCATTCTTACACAAGTCTCCATTCAATAACTCCTTTCTATGTCTTGTTCTTCTCCATCTCTGAAGTCAGCACAGTGTCAATAAAGGTCTGGTAAATTGCCTTAATCTTTCCAGGGTCCTGACCTGGTCAACAACAGACCCACACACTGACCACAGCCTCCCTCCAAGCCTGGGGTCACTTCTATGCTGCTGAGATCTCTTCTTACTCCCAAAGCTGTGTGTGGACTCTCAACATCAGACACCCAGCATGACCTTCCCACCACCCACTCAGTTCAGATCATCCCAAGGGACAATGAAACGGGGTGCAGTCCTCGAGCTTACTGGGGTACACTTAACTGCACATAAAGTGCACAGCATGACCAGTTGGGCACACAACACTCCCATGGAACCACTGCCATGATCACCACTTGTCTCTTTCTGTAACTATAGACCACTGTCCATTTCCTAGAGTACATGTAAATGGGGTCACATAGGGACTCTTTTTAGTCTGAGTTTTTCACTCAGCATTAGTGTTTTGGGACAATAGTGCATTTCCTTTTATAGCTGAATAGTCTCATACTGTGTAACTGTGCTAACTTATCCATGCTCCTATTGATGGACTTTTGTTATTGCCAAAAATTTAGCTCATATGTGTAATCCCAACCACTTGGGAGGCTGAGAAAGGAGGATTGCAAGTTTAAGGCCAGCCTGGGGAGCTTAGTGAGACCCATCTCAAAGTAAAATTAAAAGGGCTGGGGATGTAGGTGAGTGGTACAGTGCCTACTAGCATGTGCCAGTGAGGGTCTGGTTTTGATGCTCAGTACTGCAAATAAATATATATCTGATATGATACTTACATGCAAGTTTTCTAGTATATGTATATATTTTGTTTCCTTGGGTAAACAGGAAAGAAATGTGTCATATGGTAGGCATATGTATAACTTTTTAAGAAACTGCCAAACTATTCTCCAAAATAATTGTGCCATTTTACATTTCCACCTGCAATGTTTGAGGGTCCCATTTGCCCCAGGTCCTTCTCAATACTTGGTCTGGTGACATTTTATTGTGTTGTTTTATTTGCCACTCTAATGGGTGTAGTGCAGTGGTATCCCATTATGGTTTTATTAGCATTTACTTATTGACTTAATGATGTTAATCATGTTTTCATGTGCCTATTGGCATTTTGTATACCTTCTGTGTCATGCGTTTTAAAATCTTTTGCCTATTTTCTTAAAGTGTTTGTCTTATTGTTGATCTATGAAAACTCTTTATATATTATGGATCTAAGATTGCAAATTTTTTAAAAGATCCTAACAAAGACGAAGGACCCGATATAGTTGTGGGGTCTCTCCAGCCTGGTGTTGGAGGGGAGGGAGTTCCATCTAGCATGAGGTCCATCCAGCCTTCTGTCTCTCTGTGTGGTCACGAGAATGTAGTTGGGCAACACTGTTGAGAAGCTCCCCACCACCTCTGTGGAATGTGCCTAAAGAGAGTTTCCCTGCTATGTGGCACTCAGAGGCTGTATGTGTCTCTCATCAAGGTCAGGATCTCTTTCCACCTTCCCCTAACTCCAAGGCCTAACTGAGAGGGCACTGCTCTGCCTCAGCACAAGTCCAGGACTTGCGTGGGAACCGTGGAAGGCTTTGTGCTATGGGAAAATATCTGCTGGGGCAAAAGGCTCTGGACATCTACAGCAGTGTTCTCTCACTGCCATGTGAGCCCCGCTGGGAAGCTTGTTAGGAGGCAGGTCTGCTTTCCCCCAGGCCGGCAACCTTGGTATGCAAGCTCCCCAGATGAGTGTGATGCGTGTGAGCCCTGGAGAATGCTCTGCTAGAGATGCAGCAAGCCTGCAGCTGCCCTCCACCCGACACGAGTGTCTGAGAGTGTGTGGTTGGGGGAGGGGGCATTTACTTGTTCTTTTTGAGTCCTAAAGTTCCATGCCAGCAGAAGCCCAAATAACTGAGAGAGGTCAAAGTGAAAAGGAAAAAGAGGAAAGGAAAAGAAATGAGCCTCCAGTTTCCTGCTTGTTGCTGGCCTCTTTTACCCCTTCCTGTTTTTTGGAGACCCCCTGATGAGAAAATAGAAGGACCTTAGGTTCCTGCTGGACCATGCCATCTTGCTCCCTCCCTTCTGGCCTCTGCAGGGAGCCTCTTCAGTCCACCTACCAGGGACCTGGGCTGTAACCATTTATGTGCCTCTACTACAACCTATGGCCACATGGGACAGAGAGCAGGGCCAGCCTTGCCCACCAGTGTCTCACATAGTGCCCAACCCCCGTGCGTGTTTCTTGAAAGATTAGTCAGAAAATAGCCAAGGGAGGAAGCAACCATGGACCAGGAAAGAAGGACCATTGAGTTCGAACTGGACAGTCTGAACCAGACACTTAGCAAACAAGGCCATTCACAGCAGGCAGCACTGTCATTGTCCTCCCCACCCCCCACCAACCGCTCCAGCTGCCTCCCAGGAGGTAAGGGGCTAGAAATACAGAACAATAGGCTCCCCGTTCTTTTGCAAAATTGGGCCAACCCCTAGACCTTGTGTTATTAATTTATGCTCAAACTGAAGTATGCAGTTTTTGGCCTTCCCGGAGGCCTGGAGGCCCCCAGACAACACTGAGGCACCCACGCCTGAGGACCAACTGCTGCTTCACCCACACGTGACACTGAGCAGCCACCATGCTCTTCCAAAGAGCTGCTCACACACCTGCTGTTTTTAACATTCTAAATTCTTTCCCAGCCTGCAAATGTGGGCATCTTCAACCACAGCTGACCGGGATAACTTGTGCTGCACCTTTCCAAAGCGGAGAATCGTCTATTCAATTCTGAAGTACTAACCACAAGAAATTAACAAGCACTTACCAAGGAGGTACCTGCGAGGTCCCACAGATCAAGGGAAATATAAAACGTGAGGCATGATCCACAGACCATCATCTCAAAGCCTGGACTCACTTCAGAAAAGGCTTTTCTTGCCTTGACTTCCACATGATTCATCTGTCACCTATTTCTGATGTCCATCCAGGCGTTAAATGGATTTCAGGCCTTTTAACCTAAAACCCTCTGCCCCCTCATTCGTTATACCTAGCAACCAAACACAAAGGGAGCTTAATAAATACTTATGGTGGATGATGATACTTCAGTCTGGAGACCTGGGGGATGACTGGCACAATCACACACTGTCGGGCTCCTGGAAACCCGGGCCCTTGGTTCTTCCTCTGCTGGGCTTCCCTGCCCCGACCCAACTCCTAGACTCTGGTACAATGAGAAAAGGCTGAAGTGGGATGGGGTGTGGGGAGGGCATGTGGCAGCCTGTGCCTGTTAGCAATTGTTTGCTGCCCTTATATTGGGAAATAGTGTGTTTGCACTGACTGCCTGTCGTGGGAGAAAACAGAGATCAGGTGTGGCAAGCCTGACCGCCGCTGGCTCCCTGCCAGCCAGGCTTGAGTGACAACCACAAGTGCTCAGTGTTAGGACAGTCTGACGCAACTATCAAAGTAATGGTAATTTCATTTCATCTCTTCTTAAGACAGGTCTTTGGGCTGGGGTTGTGGCTCAGTGGTAGAGCACTTGCCTAGCACGTGTGAGGCACTGGGTTCCATCCTCAGCACCACATCTAAATAAATAAGTAAAATAAAGGTACTGAGTCCATCGGCAACTTAAAAAGTTTTTTTTAAAAAACAGATCTTTTTCACTTAAAAAAAAATCAGGAAGCATAACTTAGAAGCATGAATCATTTTTGTAACCAAGAGTTTAAAGGAGAATTACCATTTATTGAGTAATCACTATCAGCAGCAGGAACTGTTATAGATCCTTTGTGCATTTTATCTGCTTTAACCTTCACAGTGAACTTATGAGGAAAAAATAGGTGTGAGGTAGAATCTGGCCCTCTACAAGTTAGACTACCTCAGTGAAGGGCCCAGGAAGGAGGCCAAGATAAGCCCAGTTGTCTGACTCCATGCCTAAAGTCAGCCCAGTAAGGACCAGAGTAGTGGGGTCTTGAAATATAAGATCCTTCTAAAAATTAATATATACATATGTATAAATATATATACATGTGTTTATATAAATTCCTTAAGATGTAAGAAGAATTATGGTTGATCTGTATTAACATGTCATTTTAACACACTGATATGTGGTGCTGCTAAGAGTTACATCTTACAAACAGCATCACACTCCCATTTTTGCAAAAAGTATACACACACATACACACATACACACAGTCCCTCAATTCCCTTGGAGGATTGGTTCCAGTACTTTTCAAATATATCAAAATCTCTGGATGCTCAAGTCCTTCATGTAAAATGGTATAGTATTTGCATATAACTTATGCAAATCCTACTGTATACTTCAAATCATCTCTAGATTACTTATAATACCTAATACAGTGTAAATGATATATAAATGCTAGTTATTGCATTGTTTAAGGAATAATGGCAACAAATCTGGTCTATATATGTCCAGTACAGATGCAATTTTCTTTTCTGATTTTTGTTTTGTTTTGGTTGGTTTTTGTTTTGCTGCACTAGGGATCAAACCCAGGTCCTCACAAATACTTAGCAAGTGCTCAACTAGCAAGCAACACCCCTGAATCTAATATTTTTAATTCAAGTGTGGTTGAATCCTCAGATGTGGAACCCATGAATGCAGAGAGCCAGTGGTGTGTGTGTGTGTGTGTACACTCACACTTGTGTGACTAAGAAAAGGTCTCAAAAAATATACACCAATGTTATCAGTAATTATCTCTGAGGTGAAAGATTATAAACAATCTGTCTTATTCTTTGTGCTTTTCTGTAACTTAAGTAATTGATGCAATAAGTATAAACTACTTTTTCAATTAAAATAACTAAATTCCAAAAATGCAAGGTAAAAAATGTAAATGGGAAAAATAGGACATGAAGATTTTCCCTTGGTGAATTTATTTCTGTTAATTTTCTATAAGGGACTGAACATACAATCTACTCTGTTCCATAATATTCACTGGTTCACTTGTTTATCCCTTCATTTGGTCAACAGGTATTTGCTGAACACTTGCTATATACCAAGTATTGAAATGTCCTCCTGCTTGGGGACTCTGCCCTTCTGGATCTCAGAGGGGAATGAAAGACCTAACATTATGGCAATCCTAAACGGAGGAATTAGAACCATGGACCTAGGGGTGGGAGGTGGTAAACAGCAAGATCAGAAAGTGAAAGAAGAACACATTTGCATCAGCTTCCAGCATGAAGAAAAAACCATTGAATGGTGCCGTATCGTCACTTCTATATGGCAGAACGGGGTAAAAGCTTTGAGCAGAGTTCCAGCCTGAAGATCTGAAAGGAGGAGATGACAGGGTTGGAGAAAAAGCAATCTTAGAAAGAGGTCAACTTGAGGACAGATGCCTAGAACAGAACAAGGCCAGAAATTATCCCATAATCCCTGCCTGCCTTCCCTACCACCTATGCCCAGGCCATGCTGCAGAAGCTAGTCTTGGCCTCTGCCTCCCAGGGTTCCTTGGGCAGCAAAAAGGCTTTTACTGTTCTTCTTGTCAAGCAGGACACTATGCACCAGTTATCAATCCCAGGGGAGCAGAATACACGCAGCAGTCACCCACCCCAAGAGAAGACTCCCACTACAAGGAGGATTGCAAAGATCATCATTATACCAACCACCAGAAGGAGAAGTGTAAATACTTGTGCCCACTGTAGTGTGACATTGGAGTCACCAGAAAACCACAGTCAAGCACTAGATGAAGCAATGCCTTACTTGCCGCAGAAGAAATAGCAGGAGCAGTGTCAGTAGTGTGCATCTGTCCCCCATGGTCAGTGGGTCTCCCCAGGCAGTCGGTACATGGCAAATGCCTACACATAGCCTTGCACACTAGAATGAGCCAGTCTGCTCCCCATGAAAGACAAACATAGCAGCGGGTTGCCCAGTGCCCTGTGATGCTCCTGCTTAAGCAGAACAAAGGAGCATATGCTCGGGTTTTGCAACAAGAAAAGTTACCCATAAAAGGCAAAAAGCTCAGCCAGGAGACAAATAGGAAGTCAGAAAGGGACCAGGGTCCCACAGTTCCCTTTAACAGTATGTTCACAGTGACCCAAGAACCACCAGTGTACACTCCTAAATGTTCCACCACCTCCCAACAGCGTCACCTGGGGACCAGGCTTTTAACATGGGCTTATGGGAGACCCTTCCCCAACCCATAGCAGATACCTGGTTGCTGCCTTAAAGCCCTGCCAGAAGGAAACACACCAAGACTATGTCCAAAGCACAGCAGTAAGGAAGCATTCCAGGCCCAGCCTGTATTATCTGGCCAAGACTGCCTTTCCCTGTGCCCACCTCCCTGCCTTCCTGCCTATAATCCTTATTGAATAAGGCAGGTACCATTACAGGCTATGGGCTTACAAGGTCATTGCTGCTGGCTTTCCAAATAAAAATAAATGTGTCCACTGCAACCTGTTCTAAAATATTTCTTGAGACGTTTTTGACTCAACCTCGTTGAATTTATAGAATTATTTTATAGTCAGAGATGAATCTAAGGAAACTATCAAAAATGATTTAGAAAGATCATAACATGAGACATCCACAGATGGCTAATAATTATGCACCCTTTACATGATAGGAATTTGTCCAATGTTCCCTAGTATGGGTAGGGGAAAGCTGATACTCTGAATAAAATCTATAGATTTATTTCTTTATGGTCAAAATAAGGCACTTAGTATATTACGTGTTCTAAACATAACATCAATAATACTGGATTTGTCTACCATTTTGAAATTTCTCTTTGAAACTGCTTTGAGTTGGTCCCACATAGTCACACAGGGTGGCATCGCTCACACCTGTTCTTTCTGACTTTTTTCACATTACCCACAAAGAAAATGATAATATTTGTACAGGACACTGAAGTAATCTGGGAGGGATGTGCATATATCTCTTTGGAATGTAGTATAAAAGAAACCTCATGACATTATTGTTGTTATTTTATATATAATCATGATTTTAAAAATAAAAATTAATACTGGGGAATGAGTTGGTCCAAATTATATTGTTACATAGTGTGCATGGATAAATATGTAACAATAAATTCACAACTATAATGTACCAATAAAAAATGGAAAATATTAGGGAAGATGTTAAATATTGAGTTTGAGTAAAACTTGCCCAATAATCTTTTTTTTATGAGACTCTTGAGCTTATTTCCATGATAACAAACATAACTTTCTTCTATCAGATTTTAACACTGAAATGTCTACACAAAATTCCTGATCATGAGTTTTTAATGATGGCTCTTCAAGATCTGTGAGAGTCACATCAATGAGAAATTTTGTTCATGTAATTAGATAAAATAATTTTAAAACCATTTTATAGTTTTTGAAAATTCACAACAGTTAAAATTGAGTTTTAAAACCATCAAACCACCCTTCCTTTCTTGTCATTGGCCAATATACTATTGAAGTGTTTTTAATAATGGGAACAGATTTCAAAATAATGATAACATTCTGTCTTGGAGGGTATGGGTATCATCCTTCAGAGCTAGTCAACTGCAAAATAGACAAAGCTTTTATGGTTTTGATGTGGTGTTCCTCTAAAGCTCACATGTGAGACAATGCAAAATGGTTCAGAGGAGAAATGATTGGGTTATAAGAGTCTTAATCCAGAATTAATCCCCTAATACGGATTAACTGAGTGGTAATTGAAGTAGTAGGGTGTGGCTGGAGGAGATGAGAATTGGGGCGTGGCTTTGGGATATATGTATTTGTATCTAGCAAGTGGACATTCTCTGTTTCCTGATCTTTGTGGGAGCTGCTTCCCTCTGCCATATTCTTCTGTCACAATATTCAGCCTCACCTTGAGCCCCGAGGAATGGAACCTGCTGTCTATGGCTTAAGACCTCTGAAACTGTGAGCCCTCAAATAAACTTCTCCTCCTCTACAATTGTTCTGGTCAGAGCCTTTAATCACAGCAGTGAAAAGGCTAACTAAAACAACATCATACATGTGCTAGGTTGATAAAGGCCCACCAAACATGTCTACAGTCCCTGAAGCCCATGAGTATGTATCTTCATGTGGCAAAAGGGATCCTATAATGTGATTAAATTAAGGATCTTGAAATGGGGAGATGATCTTAATCAGTGGTGTGGACCCAACATAATCAAAAGGGTTCTTATAAGGAAAAATAGTAGGCAGGAGAGTATGAGTCAGAGAGGGATGTGTGAGAACAGAAACAGAGGGCAGAGTAAGAGGGAGACTTAAAGATGCTCTGCTGTTGGCTTTGCTGTGGGGGAAACGAGTCATGAGCTAACAAATGCAAATGTCCTCTAGGAGCTAAAATAGGAATGAGAATAGATTCCCCCCTAGAGTCTCCAGAAGAAATGAAACCAGGACCTAAACCTACATTTTGGTCCATGAAACCCATTTCAGAATACTGACCTCTAGAACTAAAGATCAGTCAGTGTTCTTTTCAGACACTAAATTTGTGGTACCTTGTTATAGCAGCAATAGAAAAAATAATATAAATGTATAAGATATATATGCAAGTGTGTGTGTGTGTGTGTGTGTTTAGACTGTTCGGTCAGGATCTGGAACTAGGCCCATGAGGGACCATATACAATTTCTGTTCCTGTCCTACCTCCAACCAACCACTGCTTAGATACTAAAACCACATTCTCCACCAGCTCCAAGGGACCCTGTCCACAGCAAGGAGCAGTGAGGTACTCTGCAGGGTGCTGCTTCAGAGGTCCACAGTGGTGGAGCATCCTGGCCTCACACTGCACTTTGGCCTAGAGCCACAAGGGCTGGATATAGCTCATCATACTTGCCACCCAAGGGGACAACAGGGTAGCCACGAGACCCTGCTACACAGAGAGGCCCTCCAAGGAGCCCTATTTAAGGCTGCTTAGGAGCTCCACTTCCACAGGCCCTGCCCAAGCACCTTGAAGGTTCTGTCTTGCAACACACACGTGCCCATCTGCGACACTCCATGTCTGTGACACACTATGCAGAATCTCTGATTTCTATTGCCAGCATTACTAAGTCTGGTAGAGAGTAACACACTCTGATTTGCTCACTTCCACTTTCTCAGCCGAACTTGTTCTAGAGACTCCAGGCAACCATCAGCTGGCAATGTCAGTGCGGCCATCAGCATCTGCACGGTGAATCTTGCCCCATAACAAAATAATACAGAAATGCAAATAGAATATATCCATGTCTATATCTCCACTTAAGGGGACTGCTTATTTCATTAGTAGAAAAGAAGATTTATATATCACCAGTTATGTAAGGAGCCCTGAGTTAATTGGTATATTTCCCACTTAAGCTAGTGAAGTTTTAGTAGTACCTCTTATAGATGGTTGCCTTGGTATGAATAACCTTAATCTGGTCCTCATACATCTCTCTTCTTTCCTTTGAGAGAGAGGCAGAGAAACACACACACACACACACACACACACACACACACACACACACACACTGAGAGAGGGGGGTGCAGGAGAAAGAGAGAGAGAGAGAAAGAATATTCATGTTTCTGGTGGGCAGTAATCAGTAAAGACATTCCGAAGTTTCCAAGGTCAGCCCAGGTCTTGTTATCCTCAGGGTTGATGCCTGGCCAGCATGTACTGAAACAGCTGTGCCCGTTGTGTGCATCTGTATCGGTTCACTGGGACTCTCTGACTGGTCGGTGCCTGCACTGCCAGTTGTTTAATAGTTTCATATAACCCCTACCGTACCATTTGCTTGAATATTTATTTGGCTGTGTGCTAACTAACACTGAAGAGCCAATTTTTCAAGGGCTCTGACATAAGCATTAAGAAAAAAAGAGATAACCAAAGAAAATCTGTTGTAGACTTGATTATATCTGCAAGAATATATTGACTATACCAAGTCGTATTCATAATTACCCCTTAAGGCAATGCTCAAAAGCCTTTAAACCTGTTTTTCCTTCAGACAATTTCTATACCCACTGACAGTCCTTTCCGGTCCTTCTACAACTTATCAAATTCAGTTCTTTCTATGCCTTCTTTTCCTCTCGAAAGATAAGGAAGGGAAAAAACAGTCTGTAAATAGGAGATTGTGGCCCTATCTCCTTTCTTGGTGGGTTGTTCTCAGAGCACTTCTGTTTGAAGAGTTCCAAATCCTGTTTGAACAATGTGTACAGGTTACACATTTTCAGCTGAGTTCAGGTATCAAATCCCTTACCTATGGCAAGTGTGATAAACCTCCAGGCAACATCGGCAGGGATGAGCCTGGGCACATCACCCCCTCCCTGCATTTCTTTGGTGCTGGATTGAGTCTGAGTCATCCTCAGGCCTTATGGTTGTAGTCTGGGCAACAGCAAACAATGTCACTCCTGCTTGCAACACTCTCTTGAACATAAGACCCTTGAGTGTTCCAACTTGGTTTCCGTTTCATCCTGGGTCCCTTTCATCATGAGTTAGTGGTGACAGACCAATGTACACGAAGGCTATTGAATTGACAATAAGAAACAGACCTCTCTCCAGCTTTTCCAGCTTTTGGGAGTCACATCAGCCCAATCCTAAAACTTCCACTCTGTCCTTACGGCAAGAATCCCCTTCCAACTGCCCCAGCTTAGCATATACATACCAGTGCCAAAAGGAGGAAAGAAGCACTCCACCTAGGCAGAGAAGATCGTTTTGTTTCTGAGAGTTGAGTAATGTACTGAAACTTTCTTAAGAAGATATCACTGGGACAAATAATTCAAAATGAAGCTGGTGTGCAGAATGTGTTGCATTTTGTAAAAAATACATTTACTTTATCTTAATTTTCCTAAAGACCAATCAAGAGCTTAACATCTGAAGAAAGTCCATAGACAGGTTGCTGATATATTGATCCTGGAGCAATGCAGTGGGTAGGAACACTGGCCCTGCAGGTCAAAAACCCATGTAGAATTTTTGATTCCTCCAAAACTAATAGCCTGTTGTTGACGGGAAGGCTTACCAAGAACATACAGTCAATTAACACATATTTTGTATGTTTTTGTATCACATACCATGAGAAATAAGCAAGACATGAGAGATCACTTTACTGGAACTACAGTTTGCTGGACAGACATACTTGCTTGGAGATGATTAGCATCACTCAGCATTTTAAGCTGATACAACACTTGAGCTCACCATAGCAGCAACAGGAGATTGTGACAGTTAAACTATTAGTCAGTATCATGATAGTTACTTTTAGGGAGTTTTTTTGTTTGTTTGTTTGTTTTTTAGAAAAAGGATAAAGGAGTTTTATTGCTTTGAAAGAGAAACATAGGGGACTCCTGTCCCAGAGACTGTATTCTGCCCACTAGCAGAAATAGGGGCCTTTTAAAGAGGTGATTCAAAGACTACATTCCAAGTGTTCTCTGTTGGATGCAGTTATGATTTAATATTGCATCTTTGTTTACATTGCTCTTGACTGCAAATGGCATTTGTGTCTGAAGGTGTGCATATATTTTGATAAATGTTATGTTTTTATAATGAATTTGTATATATTTTGTGGTGTTAAGTGATAAAATAGACTATTGTCCACATATATCTTATACATTCATGACATACTGACTTTTTCTTAATTTTTAAAATATTTCCACACTACATGGATTGTTTGGAATTTTTCCGATTTGTCCTGAATCTCAAAAATCCACATATAACTGGACCCATGCGTTCAAACCATGTTGTTCAAGGACCAACTGTACTTCCGTATCAGGGACTGTGTTAACTTGCCTTCCCGGAATTTGCTTCCTAAGCTTCAGAGAAAGTTAAGACACCAATGAGTGAATAAGTCTTCAGTTTTCAAATTCCTTCCTCTCTTGAAAGAAGAGAGCACAAAGGAGACAGTGAACAAATACTGTATCAAAGAGAAGGTGAGGCTGACTTACTGCAAAGGAGGACAAACATCCCAGTCTAATGAAGAACCACCAATGAGAAGATACATGGAATGTTACAGAGCAGGGAGAGTGAGGAGGCTGCGTCTGACTTCCGCTCTCACAGCTGAGGAAAAACAACTAAACATGGGCAAAGGAGATCCTAAGAAGCCGAGAGGCAAAATGTCATCACGTGCATTCTTTGTGCAAACTCGCCAGGAGGAGCACAAGAAGAAGCACCCAGATGCTTCAGTCACCTTCTCAGAGTTTTCTAAGACGTGCTGAGAGAGGTGGAAGACCATGTCTGCTAAAGAGAAAGGAAAATTTGAAGACATGGCAAAGGCGGTCAAGGCCCGTTATGAAAGAGAAATGAAAACCTATATCCCTCCTAAAGGGGAAACAAGAAGTTCAAGGATCCCCGGGCACCCAAGAGGCCTCCGTCGACCTTCTTGTTCTGTTCTGAGTATCGCCCCAAAATCAAAGGAGAACATCCTGGCCTATCCAATGGTGATGTTGCAAAGAAACTGGGAGAGATGTGGAATCACACTGCTGCAAGTGACAAGCAGCCTTAGGAAAAGAAAGCTGCTAAGCTGAAGGGAAAATACGAAAAGGAAGTTGCTGCCTACCGAGCTAAAGGGAAACCCGATGCAGCAAAAAAGGGAGTTGTCAAGGCTGAAAAAAGCAAGAAAAAGAAGGAAGAGGAGGAAGATGAAGAGGATGAGGAGGAAGACGAAGAAGAAGAAGAAGATGATGATGAGTAAGTTGATTGTCGCAGTTTTTTTTTCTTGTCTATAAAACATTTAACCCCCCTGTACACAACTCACTCCTTTTAAAGAAAAAAATTGAAATGTAAGACTGTGTAAGATTTGGTTTTCAAACTGTACAGTGTCTTTTTTTTTGTATAGTTAACACACTATTGAATGTGTCTTTAGATAGCCCTGCCCTGGTGGTGTTTTCAATAGCCACTAACCTTGCCTGGCACAGTATGGGGGTTGTAAATTGGCATGGAAATTTAAAACAGGTTCTTGTTGGTGCACGGCACAAATTAGTTAAATATGGGGATGATAGTTTTTCATCTTCAGTTGTCTCTGATGCAGCTTATACAAAATAATTGTTGTTCTTGTGATGGGCTGACAGATCTGACTCCATGAGAATGTTATAGGCCAGACTCTAAGAAAAATGACTAAACAGACTCCATTTTGCTCTGAGACTCCATGTTATGTAGGAAATAAGCTTCTCCCATGGGAACACCCGCCTCTGTGCCCATCATCAGTTACTTGGTGTGACATGTTTAATAATATACAATGGCAACTCCTAGGTAGTAAAGAATTGCTCTCTTTTAATTCCTATTGCTCCTAAACAATGTACCATGTGAAGAGTGATTGTGTGGATGTTAGCAACCATTCTTTAGTTTGTACCTAGGTAAGGGTCATTTTGACCCACTTCCCCCTCTGTCGATGATCTCATGATGTTAATGTGTAATTTCGAACCATAGCAACAGACACTTATGATTAATGTGATTTTTGGTATAAGAACCCCTACAACCCTGTGGTCGGGGCTGTTCTCCCAATAGCCATTTTTTGGGGCATTGTGTGAGACAGTCAGCCAGCCAGCTTAATAAAGACTCTCAAATTTGGACTTCTCAGTGGTGATCGATCTGTTCTTAAGTTGCGCCCCACAACAGTTCTGTTAACTGAATACCACTCTGTAATTGCAAAAAAAAAAAAAAAAAAAAAAAAAAAAAAAAATTGCTGCTGTTTTGTTGACATTCCGAATGCTTCTAAGTAAACACAATTTTTTTTTTAATTAAAAAAAAAGATACCTGGAATTGGCTGGAGGTCTAATTTAAGGTGAGCTAATACACACAGACAAAGTTATAGGTATTCACCATTTTAGGAAAATATCCATCCAACAAATAGTTACAAAGAGTCTAAATATGACACAATGCCAGTTCTGCTAATCACTAGATATGCATACAACAATTTTTTCATAAAACAAATAAGGGTGATATTTACTGCCATTTTTAAATTGTGGGCTTGCAACACTAGTACATGCCAAAATTTTTATTTTTTCCTAATTCCTCCACTTTAAACTGAGCAACTGAAACTAGGCTAATAAAAGTGATGACTGATCAATGGTCTAAAGAGAAAGAAAGGCAGCTTACCTAGGCAATTTATCTAAGCAAGTCATCAAAATCCAACTCATTATTTTTTAGATGTATCATATATTTCTCACTGAAAATAAATTTTTATTACAAATGAAGCACTGCCACTAACTGTATTCCAATTTATGTGAAATGATACACTATTTTGAGGCATGACTTTAAATAAATCCAAAAACCTATTTTAAATACACAAATACTGTTTGTATTTAAAATAAATGGTGGAGTGGGCCATCTTGGCAGAAAGGAATATTTTATCACTGACATTCTTTAGAATTTCCAATGCTAGTGATAATAAAAAGCAGCTGACTTTCAGTCAGTTTTATTATTGATCTTAAAGTCCTTTGCTTGTCCCTGGGGAGTACTGCTCCCCTCCATTGGTATGCCAAAGCCTTAGTATCTCCCTCAAATCCTTTTTAGAATGAGACAAGTATGAATTAATGAATGAAAATATACCTAAGAACTACATATATGTAGAAAATACATTTAGAAATCTTAGAATACCATACCTATAAGAAATCATATTTAAGCCATTCTAATAAGTCTACAACTGCTACCAATCATTGCTTAATCTTCTTTCCATCTATTTTGTCTGGGGGAGAAATGGTGAATTCCCTCTCAATCAAGACTGAACAATGATTCTTCCTGAGAGTTTTGGCAGAGCCCTACTGAGGCCATTCCAATCGTCTCTATCCAAACTTATTCTGTATTCTGATAGAAATGGCCACAGCCCACCCAGTGAGAGCTAACTCCTGTGTAAGAACTTTTAACCCAAAAGAGATAGGAAGAATCTTTCTAAATGCTTAACCCATTTTGACCAATATCCCAAATGTGCAACACCTCTAAAAACCTAATGTGAGCAACAAATATGCCACTTATAGTAACTCTGAAATATTTGAATATTTATCATATTTATAGAATTGAAAATGTGGGGCTTAGTGGAATTTATTAAACCCAGCCTTTATCCAGGATTGCAAACTCAGATGCACAAACCCAGGCAGGTCAAGTATATAAAACATTCATGGTGTGGCAGGACCATGGCACACTGAAGACCTAGAGAGGTTGTGTATTCCAGAACATCCCTGACCCCTTGCCCCGGGCCAGTTCACAAGAATCCTGGAGGAGGAGCTGCTGCTAGTGGTGGTGTCTTGTTTGGGTTCTGGTTTTTTGTTTGTTTGGTGGGTTGGTTGAGTGTGTGTTTTGTTGTTTTGCTTTTGTTTGGGGAATTGGGTTTTGTTTTAGTTTGTTTTCACACTGAAAGAGGTCATTTCTTTTAATTAATTGGGAAAGGAGCAAGTTTGCATGCTCAGAAAGTTAGCAGATACCCAGAAACCTCAGAATACCCTTTCTTTTCATATAATATGTCATAAGAGAAAAGATGTCATAATTTCCTAAATTGAATATTCTAATTAATGAGGCTCTGGGTGAAGCTGATTTACTCCATCTGTACTTGTAGTTTTTATTTCTACTTGAACTCAAAAGCTCTTTGGAGGAGTGTTTTATAATTCTTTAATTGATCAGGTTTTCTGGTTTATTATTTTTTTGTTTTGAAAAATTTTATTTATTTTTCTTTTAGATCTGTTTGAAGTGATTTTAATAGTAATTCCATGGATGCTGGAAAAGATGTTTATTTTAATTGTTAATTCAAAAATTAATCACAAAATTGTTAATTCTATAATTGTCTTGACATACCTTTAAAAATAACCCTTACTACTGATTTCTTTCTATTCTCTATTTCCAACAGTAATTGCTTCATATATTTTTTTTAGTAATATTAATATTTTATTACAGAGATTTTAAAGCAAAAATCATTTGTATCAGTATTGATTTGAAATGATGTTTCAATTCAACAGAAAATATTAATTTAAAATTTATATGCTCTTGATGACATAGTCTCACAATGCATCCAGCAAAATTTGACAGAAAAATAGTAAATGAATCCATAACCGTAGTAAAATTTTTGACACATCTTTTAAAATAATTGATACTCAAAATTTGTACTTCACAATAAATCAGTGTGACTTAATAGATCTATTTATCTATCTTACCTACCTAAAACGCTGTATCAAACAACTGCAGAATACATATTCTTTTTTTTGTGTGTGTGTGTTCATCCAGCACTTTTATTTATTTATTTATTTATTTTTTATTGTAAACAAATGGGATACATGTTGTTTCTCTGTTTGTACATGGCGTAAAGGCATACCATTTGTGTAATCATAAATTTACATAGAGTAATGTTGCTTGATTCATTCTGTTATTTTTTCTCTTCCCCCCACCTCTCCCACCCCTCTTTACCCTCTATACAGTACTTCGTTCCTCCATACTTGCCCCCCTCCCTAACCCTAACTCTAACCCTAACACTAACCCTTCCCTCCCCCGCATTATGTGTCATCCTCCACTTATTAGCGATATCATTCATCCTTTGGCTTTTTGAGATTGGCTTATCTCACTTAGCATGATATTCTCCAATTTCATCCATTTGCCTGCAAATGCCATAATTTTATCATTCTTTATGGCTGAGTAATATTCCATTGTATATATATACCACAGCTTCTTTATCCACTCATCAATTGAAGGGCATCTAGGTTGGTTCCACAGTCTGGCTATTGTGAACTGAGCAGCTATGAACATTGATGTGGCTGTATCTCTGTAGTATGCTGATTTTAAGTCCTTTGGGTATAGGCCAAGGAGTGGGATAGCTGGGTCAAATGGAGGGTCCATTCCAAGTTTTCTAAGGAATCTCCACACTGCTTTCCAGAGTGGCTGCACTAATTTGCAGTCCCACCAGCAATGTATGAGTGTACCTTTTTCCCCACATCCTCGCCAACACCTGTTGTTGCTCGTATTCTTGATAATCACCATTCTAATTGGGGTGAGATGGAATCTTAGGGTGGTTTTGATTTGCATTTCTCTTATTACTAGAGATGTTGAACATTTTTCCATATGTTTGTTGATTGCTTGTAGATCTTCTTCTGTGAAGTGTCTATTCATTTCCTTAGCCCATTTGTCGACTGGTTTATTTGAATTCTTGGAGTAGAGTTTTTTGAGTTCTTTATAGATTCTGGAGATTAGTGCTCTATCTGAAGTATGACTGGCAAAGATATTCTCCCACTCTGTAGGCTCTTTCTTCGCATTGCTGATAGTTTCCTTTGCTGAGAGAAAGCTTTTTAGTTTGAATCTATCCCAGATATTGATTCTTGCTTTTATTTCTTGTGCTATGGGAGTCCTGTTAAGGAAGTCTGGTCTTAAGCCGACATGTTGAAGATCTGGACCTACTTTTTCTTCTATAATCTGCAGGGTCTCTGTTCTGATTCCAAGGTCCTTAATCCATTTTGAGTTTAGTTTCGTGCATGGTGAGAGATACGGGTTTAGTTTCATTCTGTTGCATATGGATTTCCAATTCTCCCAGCACCATTTGTTGAAGAGGCTATCTTTTCTCCATTGCATATTTTTGGCCCCTTTGTCTAGTATGAGAAAATTGTATTTATTTGGGTTTGTGTCCGTGTCTTCTATTCTGTACCATTGATCTACCTTTCTATTTTGGTACCAATACCATGCCGTTTTTGTTACTATTGCTTTGTAGTAGAGTTGAAGATCTGGTATTGCAATACCCCCTGTTTCACTCTTCCTGCTAAGGATTGCTTTAGCTATTCTGGGTTTCTTATTCTTCCAGATGAATTTCATAATTGCTTGCTCTATTTCTGTAAGGTACATCATTGGGATTTTAATTGGAATTGCATTGAATTTGTATAGCACTTTTGGTAGTATGGCCATTTTGACAATATTAAGTCTTCCTATCCAAGAACATGGAAGATCTTTCCATCTTCTAAGGTGTTCTTTAATTTCTTTCTTTAGTGTTGTATAGTTCTCATTGTAGAGGTCTTTCACCTCTTTTGTGAGATTGATTCCCAAGTATTTTATTTTTTTCGAGGCTATTGTGAATGGGGTAGTTTTCCTAATTTCTCTTTCTGAAGATTCATCACCTATGTATAAAAATGCGTTGGATTTATGGGCATTGATCTTGTAACCTGCTACTTTACTGAATTCACTTATGAGTTCTAAGAGTTTCTGGTGGAATTTCCAGGTTCCTCTAAATATATAATCATGTCATCAGCGAACAGGGATAGTTTCAGTTCTTCTTTCCCAATTCGTATCCCTTTAATTTCTTTGGTTTGTCTAATTGCTCTGGCCAGAGTCTCAAGAACGATGTTGAATAGAAGTGGTGAAAGAGGGCATCCCTGCCTTGTTCCAGTTTTTAGGGGGAATGCTTTCAGTTTTTCACCATTTAGAATGATATTAGCCATGGGCTTAGCATAAATGGCCTTTACAATGTTAAGGAATGTTCCCACTATCCCTATTTTTTCTAGTGTTTTGAGCATGAAGGGGTGCTGTATTTTATCAAATGCTTTTTCTGCATCTATTGAAATAATCATGTGATTCTTGACTTTTAATCTATTAATATGGTGAATTACGTTTATTGATTTCCTGATGTTGAACCAACCTTGCATCCCTGGGATGAAACCCACTTGATCATGGTGCACTATCTTTTTAATATGTTTTTGTATGCGATTTGCTAAAATTTTGTTGAGAATTTTTGCGTCGATGTTCATTAAGGATATTGGTCTGAAATTTTCTTTCCTTGATGAGTCTCTGTCTGGTTTAGTTATCAGTGTGATATTGGCTTCATAGAATGAGTTTGGGAGGGTTCCCTCCTCTTCTATTTTATGGAATACTTTGAGAAGTATTGGACTGAGCTCTTCTTTAAAAGTTTTGTAGAACTCGGCTGAGAACCCATCTGGTCCCGGACTTTTCTTTGTTGGTAGGCTTTTGATGACTTCTTCTATTTCAGTACTTGAAATTGGTCTATTTAAATTGTGTATGTCCTCCTCGTTCAGTTTAGGCAATTCATATGTCTCTAGAAACCTGTTGATGCCTTCAAAATTTTCTATTTTGTTGGAGTATAGATTTTCAAAATAGCTTCTAATTATGTTTTGTATTTCAATCCTGTCTGTTGTGATATTTCCTTGTTCATTCCGAATTTTAGTGATTTGGGTTTTCTCTCGTCTTCTCTTTGTTAGTGTGGCTAAAGGTTTATCAATTTTGTTTATTTTTTCAAAGAACCAACTATTTATTTTGTCAATTTTTTGTATTGTTTCTTTTGTTTCAATTTCATTGATTTCCGCTCTGAGTTTAACTATTTCCTTTCTTCTACTACTTTTGGTGCTGTTCTGTTCTTCTTTTTCTAGGGCTTTGAGCTGTAGTGTTAGGTCGTTTATTTGTTGAGTTTTACTTCTTTTATTAAATGCACTCCATGAAATAAATTTCCCTCTAAGTACTGCTTTCATAGTGTCCCAGAGATTTTGATATGATGTTTCTTTGTTCTCATTTACCTCTAAGAATTTTTTAATTTCCTTCCTAATATCTTCTGTTATCCATTCATCATATAATAGCATATTGTTTAATCTCCAGATGTTGGAATAGTTTCTGTGTTTTACTCTTTCATTTATTTCTAACTTCAATCCATTATGATCTGATAGAATACATGCTAGTGTCTCTATCTTCTTGTATTTGCTAACATTAGCTTTGTGGCATAATATATGGTCTATTTTAGAGAAGGATCCATGTGCTGCTGAGAAGAAAGTGTATTCGCTCTTGGTTGGATGGTATATTCTATAAATGTCCGTTAAATCTAAATTATTGATTGTGTTATTGAGATCTATGGTTTCTTTGTTCAATTTTTGTTTGGAAGATCTGTCCAGTGGTGAGAGAGGCGTGTTAAAATCACCTAGTATTATTGTGTTATGGTCTATTTGGTTTCTGAAATTGAGAAGGATTTGTTTGACATACATGGATGAGCCACTGTTTGGGGCATAGATGTTTATGATTGTTATATCTTGCTGATTTATGCTTCCCTTAAGCAGTATGAAATGACCTTCTTTATCCCTTCTGACTAACTTTGGCTTGAAGTCCACATTATCTGAAATGAGGATGGATACTCCAGCTTTTTTGCTGAGTCCATGTGCATGGTATGTTTTTCCCCATCCTTTCACCTTTAGTCTATGGGTATCTTTTTCTATGAGGTGAGTCTCTTGTAGGCAACATATTGTTGGATCTTTCTTTTTAATCCAATCTGCCAGTCTATGTCTTTTGACTGATGAATTCAGGCCATTAACATTCAGGGTTATTATAGAGATATGATTTGGTTTCCCGGTCATTTGGTTCATTTTTAAAATTTTATTTATTTATTTGTTTGACACAACTTGTTTCCTCCTTTATTTGACAATTCCTTTAGGATAATTCCTCCCTTTGCTGATTTGCTTCTTTGTTTTTCATCTCTTCCTCATGGAATATTTTGCTGAGAATGTTCTGTAATGCTGGCTTTCTTTTTGTAAATTCTTTTAGCTTTTGTTTATCATGGAAGGATTTTATTTCATTGTCAAATTTGAAGGTAAGTTTTGCTGGGTATAAGATTCTTGGTTGGTATCCATTTTCTTTCAGGGCTTGAAAAATGTTGTTCCAGGCCCTTCTAGCTTTTAGGGTCTGGATTGAAAAATCTGCTGATATCCGTATTGGTTTCCCCCTGAATATAATTTTTTCTTTTCTCACACAGCCTTTAAAATTCTGTCTTTATTTTGTATGTTCGGTATTTTCATTATAATGTGCCTTGGTGTGGGTCTGTTGTAATTTTGTGTATTTGGAGTCCTGTAAGCCTCTTGAACTTGATTTTCCATTTCATTCTTCAGATTTGGGAAATTTTCTGATATTATTTCATTGAATAAATTGTTCATTCCTTTGGCTTGTTTCTCCAGGCCTTCCTCAATCCCAATAATTCTTAAATTTGGCCTTTTCATGATATCCCATAGTTCTTGTAGATTCTGTTCATGATTTCTTACCATCTTCTCTGTTTGTTCAACTTTGTTTTCAAGGTTAAATATTTTGTCTTCAATGTCTGAGGTTCTGTCTTCCAGGTGTTCTATCCTATTGGATATGCTTTCAATGGAGTTCTTAATTTGGTTTATTGTTTCCTTCATGTCAAGGATTTCTGTTTGGTTTTTTTTCAATATCTCTAACTCTTTATTGAAATGATCTTTTGCTTCCTGTATTTGCTCTTTTAACTGTCGATTGGTGCGATCAATCAATGCTTGCATTTGCTCTTTCATCTCATCATTCAGTGCATGCATTTGCTCTTTCATCTCATCGTTTGCTTCTCTGATCATTTTAATTATGTACATTCTGAACTCCTTTTCTGTCATTTCTTCTGCCATGCTGTCACTGGGTTTTATTGATGTAACATCTAGATTTGTTTGCAGCATTTTCTTTCCTTGTTTTCTCATATTGTTCAGGTATCAGAGGACCGCTGAGATATTGCAGATTTCCTCTATTGACTTACAATGTCCCTGAAGATTTCTATATATATCCCCCCTTATCCTTCAGTAGGCTGAAGTCTTGGAGGAAGTTGATAATGCGGTGCTCCACAAGGAAGCTGCCTCTCTAGGAGTGGTGGCCTTCAGGTGGGGTATAATCCCTGCTAGGGGGCAGAGGTGCCTCTACTTGTTGACCAATGGTCATCCAAAGGGGACCTAGGCTGCGGGCTGAGGCAAGGCCTGTTTGGGCCTGAGTCTCTGGTTTTACCGTCCTTGTGGGGAAACCTCACCCAGCAGGGAAGACTCACCCGGTGGGGAGGTCTTGCTGGTCAGTTCCCTCCTAGAGGTTCCCCTCAATTTAGAGCTATCGCCTGGGCTGGGCTGCCTTCCTCTGCAAAGTTCCCAGGGGCCCGGCCCTACCTCCTGGGCCTGGGAGCCTCACCCTTTGCAGATGACTCTCCTTAGGCTGCCCTTCCTCAGAAAATCTGCCCGCAGGCCTGGAACCTTCGCTCTGCCCTAAGCCTGTCTCTGTGCGGCTCTTCCACCAAGAAGCCTCCTAGATCCTGGGACCCTGCTCTGCACCTAATCGCCTGGCTATGCGGCCCCTCCTCTGAGCAGCCACCTGGGGCCCTGTACAATCGCTCTGAATCCCAGAGACCCGCCACACGCCTCTTCCTCCAGACAGCCGCCCAGTATTCCGGTGCGGTCACTAGGAGTCCAAGAAACTCACTTCGTGCCTCCTCCTCCCACCAACCACCCGTAGCCCTGGGCAATCAATCACTCCGAGTCGAAGTGACCCTCCCCGTTCTTCCTCCTTCTCCAGATAACTCCCCGGGTGTTCAGGAGCGGTCGCTCTGAGTGGCTCTGAGTCCACGTGACCCGCTGCACGGGTCCTCTGGGCAACCGCCCGGAGCTCTGGTGCGGCCACTCAAGACCAAGCGACCCACCACACTTCTCCTCCAGGCAGCCCCCCTGTGATCAGGCGCTGTCACTTTAAGTCCAAACGACCCGCCGCGCTCCTCCTCCTCCTCCTCCTACTCCTCAGGGGAGGCCCCGGGGTTCAGAAGCGTCGTTCTGAGTCCAAACAGCTCGCCGCGCACCTTCTCCTCTGCCAACCGCCTGTAGCTCTGGTGCAGTCACTCCAAATCCAAGTGGCCATGCTCCTCCTCCTCCTCCTCAGGGCAGGCCCCGGTGTCCTGAGTCCACACAGCTCTCCTCGCCACTCTTCCCCTGGGCAGCCGCTGGAGCCCCAGTGGTTGCTCCGAGTCCCAGCGCTGTGCCCAGCGGCCTCCTTTACGGCGCTCCCAGCTGTCCGAGTTCACTGCTCCAGCGGGGGGAGGGGCGTCTGGCCAGCAGCTCTACTTCACAAAGTTTCCTGCGTTCCGGGACCACCGTCCCATCCGGGACGCCTTCCCAAGGGGTGAGAGTCACCCGGCTACTTTGAGTTGGTCCCAAGCGTCTCAATATCTCCTCTTTTGAATCCTGAGTCCTGGAGCAACATGAAATGCAGCCTCCCTCT
The DNA here is from genome assembly GCF_902686455.1 of Sciurus vulgaris. Classification (NCBI taxonomy): domain Eukaryota; kingdom Metazoa; phylum Chordata; class Mammalia; order Rodentia; family Sciuridae; genus Sciurus; species Sciurus vulgaris. The sequence goes on from NC_136466.1 coordinate 117,467,713, forward strand.
AGGCCGCCATCTTGAAACTCCCTGCTTAGTTTATTTTGAAGCAATATTTAGTTAATGAAAGTTAGAGAGTTATATATTTTTGACACTTTTCTTATTTTTTACCAATGCAAATGTTCCTTATAGTATCTATCTCATTTAATTTGTTCCTTAAATCCTACTTAATCTGATTTACATTACTCCCTACTTGTTTTTACCACTCTCATTACATACTTTCCTTTGACTTTTAAACATTTGCTTCACTTTGTTTTTAGGTCTACTGTTTTTCAGCAGCATAAGGTTGGATTCTGGTTTTGTTTTTGGACCTAATGTAAGAATCAATTTCTTTCTGAATGCTAATTTAGTTATATGTCTTACTATTTGGAGTCCTTTTTTAAGTTCTGTGTTTATTTGGTTGGTTTTGATTTATATAGTAGTCCTACAAATCTACAGGGGATATGCTCCAAGACCCCCAATAGATGCCTGAAACCACAGACAGTGCCAAACAGTATATATCCTGCTCTCTCCTATACATACAGACCCATAATAGACTTTAGCCTTTTCACTTAAGTATTTTATGGCTTCTCTTTGTCATGTCTGTATTGCCAGCACCACCACTCTTCTGTTTGGGGCTATTATTAACATAAAGGCTACTCGACTATAAGCACATTATGTTGATGTTTGTCAATGGACAGTAAAACGCCCATCACCCAGATTACTTCTCAGTTTCATGTGGATTTTCATCTAATGACCCCTTGATTTACTGCAGAGGTATATATTCATATATCTTCCTTGTTCCATTACTTAAACAAAAGGGGTATCTGAGAGACTCCCAGCATGCCCTGCAGCCAAGGTCTTCATGTCTCTGCCCCTAACCTGGAACTTTATTCATGGAGACAACATCTCCCAAACTATGTAGTACTATTGTACACACATGTGCATATGCCCTTCACACAGAAATACTTCATGCTCAGTTGAGTTTTGAGATGTTTGGTCTCAGAAGAAAGATTACCAGAGAGGCACCTGTAAAATAAATATACTTAGTGGGATTAGTTCCCTGATAAAAGAACTTCAAGAGGAAACCCAGTGAGAAGTCACCCTCTGGGAAGCAGAAAATGGGTTCTAAGCAGATCCTGAATCTGCCAGTATTTGATCTTGGATTTTCCAGCCTCCAAAGCTGTAAGGAATAAATTTCTGTTGTTTATAAGCCAACAGAAATTCATACTTGTTCCAGAAATTCATATTTTATTATAGAGCCTAAATGGCATAAGACAGATTATTTAGTTCGGGGAGATGGCATGAATATTCATAGTATACTAGGTCTTTACACATATTTTAGTAAGTAACAAACCAGAAATCACTTTATTTATAAACCTTTCCCCCAACCACTGTTCCTGAAAGGCTGGGAGTGGGAATGGGGGGGTTGCTCTTTCACTATCAAGATTCAAGGTTCTCCACACACACACACACACACACACACACACACACACACACACACACACACCATTGCTACCAGGCATTTTAAGATTCCTTTCAATATAATTTTTATGTCAATGACACACACAAAAAAAAATTTCTTGGAAATTAAAGAAGCTTCGGCAAAGAAATAAAATTAAATTAAAAAACCCTCAAGAAATCAAAGAAGTCTCTGCCATCAGCAGGTTAGATTTATTCATACGTCACAGTGGTCACACATGCTGGGAAGTTCAAAGGGTGAGGGTTTGAATGTGAGGTATCCTCCAAACACCCACATGTGAGACAACACAAGAAGGCCAGAGGAGAAATGATTGGGTTGGGAAAGCTTAACCCAATCAGTGAATTAATCACCTGATGGGACTAATTGAGTGGTAATTCAAGGCAGGTGGGTTGTGGCTTTGGGGACATGCCCTTGGGGTATATATTCTGTATCTGGTGAGTGGAGTCTTTCTCTGCTTTCTGATGATGACGTAAGCTGCTTCAGTCCACCATACTCTTCCACCATGATGTTCTGCCTCACCTCAAGCCCCAAGGAATGGAGTCTGCTGTCTATATACTGAAACCCCTGAAACCCTGAGTCCCCAAATAAACTTTCCCTCCTTTAAAATTGTTCTGGACAGTTCTTTTAGTCCCAGCAGTGAAAAAGCTAACTAAAACAGAGGGTGGCTGAACTCAGACTCTAAGTCCACAGGACAAGGCAAATTCTGCTAAGCCAGCTGCCGCTCCCTCCCTCCACCTAGGAAATGGGTCCTGGCAGATGGTCTTTCCCACAGATCAAATAACAGTCTGGATAAATTAAAAACTCATCCCAACTCCCCACTTGAGAATGATAGAACATCCATCACCAAATGCTGTGTGCTCCAGAACATGATGCCACATGGTTGCCACCATAGCCAGAGGCTTAGGAAATGATGTTGAAACCCAGACAGTTGAAAAAGATGTCTCTGTACTGACAAGGTCTTAATCCTAGGGAAGAAATCATATCTGACCCTGAAAGCCCAGAGAAGGATAGCAAATCCAGAGTGGGGAGGGAATACACCAGAAATGTCACTTAACCTCTGACTGCCAAGAGAAAGGGCAGGTCCAAGGAGCCCCTCAGAGTCAGGACTCACCCAAGACATCAGTCATGGAGACCCTATGACCCTGAGTTTTCTGTGGACTAAGGGGCAACTCGAAGCAGGAGAAACAAACCTCAACCCAAAGTCACCCCTGGGACCCACATAAGGGTGTCAGGACTCTAACCAGTGACTGGCTTCCAGGGATGATGTCCCTTTTGCCTCTCTTCTCTGGACCCCTTAACTCCTACCTTCCTAGCACAACTTCGTCCAGTGCCTCAAACAGTCTTTGCCACAGACTTAATCAGCTTTTTCTTCCTCCCTACCTTCCTTCCTTTCTTACTTTATTTTTTTAAGAAATGTCAACCCATTTGGCCAAATGAGCGATCTGGGTTGCTGTAGATCTTTAAATACTGCTAATAAAACAGAATCCAAAAAATTACAACCTCCATTATGACAGGTATGATTAAACTACTGGGGTATGATTCATGTCTATCCTATTAGAGCATGGACAAAAAAGGAAAAAAGATTCAACCATCATCTTTATCACCATGGGAAAAAGAAAAGCCACCTCCCTGCATGTTGAAAGCGGCACCTGGGCTCAGAGATTTAAAATCCACTCGTGATTGTTGCCAATCGATGAGCTGACGATGATCAGAGCATTTGGAAGGAGTTGATATTTGAGTCTGAAAAGAAAAGACAATTTACATTAATGTGAACGATGAAGCTAGAAATTTCTACTACCTGAGGAAACTGCTAATGTGAAGCATGGAAACCAGAATAGAAGATTCTTCCTGGTCACACATCCCACAGGGACTGAGAGAGGTTAGGAGTACATTGTGGAGAATTAGAGGTGGTGTTGACAGAAGTATTATAGAAAATACAATACACACTCCTGGCCATATTTAGATCAGTGGATTGGTGCAAGTGGCATGGCTATCCTTGGATTTGCAAAAGAGAATTCCACGGTCTGTGGCTCACAGCAGTGGTGTCCTTATGGCTTCACAGTCAGTTGCTGGGGGTGTTGCAATCGTCAATGTCATCATGCTTCCCTGCATCCTGATACACTTTCTTGAATGGAAGAGAAAGAAGTAGCAGAACTGATACTGTGAGAATCTCAATAAATCCTAGGTAGTCCCAACAGAGGGTACCCCATGAGTTAGGGAGAAGGAAAGTAGTATTAATTTGGAAGTTTATTGCAAGTCTTTCCCTTCCTTATGACCATCCCAACCCAGGTGATGTATAATCAATCTATCATGCACATTCATGATTTGTACTGAGGTGTAGGATATCAGAGATACTGAAAGCATGCAAAATTTTATATGAAAGGAATCAGAGCTTCTAGAAAGTGTTTTGGTTTGTGTTGGCTAAGCTGTTATAATCTGATTTTATTAGTAATTCTAATTTTTTGGAATATGAATTTAAGAAAACATAATGACTGTATATAATGTATTCCATTAAAACTGGAAACCAAGTCTGCTTCCTTGGCATAGCAGAATAAATCTTGTTTTGGAAGTTACAAGACCTAGTTTCTGTTCCTGGCTCTCCCACTAACTAGGTATGTGATCCCGAGTGAGTTACTGTGACTTCCAGAGGCACTGTTTTCCTCATCAGTGACTTTTCCTTGACCTTTGGGGTCAAGGACTCCTCTGAGAGTTTGATGAAGACTGTAGACCTTCTTCCCAGACATATGCACATAAAAACAGAATTGTGCATACAATTTCAAGACTCATGGACTCCCTACCAGAGTTCACCTAGGACTTCACCTAAAGGTGAATCTCAGGTCAGCAGCCCCTACACAACAGATCTGTACAGCTTCTTCCAGCTCTGATCCGCCATTAGCTTTGCAAACCTGCAACAGGAGAGAATGTTGAAAGACTTAATTTAGAACAAAAAGAGATAAGGAGAAAAAGGAGAAAAAGCAAAGGAAAAAATAAGGAAGAAGGAGAAGTTCGAGTAACTTGAAAAAACACTTAAAATATAGTCTTTAAATGAACAGTTAATTAAATGCAATGTAACTGAATTTCATGTTATCAAAGAAAATGTAATATTTTAACTCTTTTAAAGCTATCACCTCTTCAGAACAATGAAACAATTCATACCAAATAAAATAAAGACCAGAAAATGGAAGTGAAAAGCATTGACCATAACTAAATAATTATCTCAAAATGTGATTAAATACTTAAAATTCTAGGATAACTGAATTAATCTTTACATCTTTTTAATCATCTGATTTCTATGGCTCAACTCTTAAATCTTTGAGGGAAAAAAGCTTAGTCTACAGATTTTTAGTTCTACAACACATTGTTACCCTTGTTTTTTAAATGTAATTTTAGCAACTCAGTGTAGATATTCAAACTAAAAGATTTAATTAGCTTTAGATGAATTTCTTGAGCCACGTTCTAAGCTGAATGTAGCCTCTTAGGAGTGTCTGAGCCAAAGAAGCCATGACCTAGCTCAATAGAGGAAGTCATGGGCTCTAGTAATGGAGAGGGATGGTAAGTAAGCCATTTGCCCTGTCTGGGGCTCAGTTGTCCCTCTGCAAAATAAAGGTGTTGGATCTGATTATCACAGAGATCCCCTTGAGGCTGCTTTACTTTTAAATCTCATCTCCCCTCCTCACATTCCCTATGGCACTCAGAAATTAACTAAAGGGATCAGAATTGCTTTCCTTCCAAACACAGATACTTGTGGCTCTAAATATATGAAAGGCCTAAATGGGAATAGGGAAGAACAGGTAAAAGAAAAATCTTAGCTGGGTGCAGTGGCACACACCTGTAATTCCAGTGTCTCAGGAGGTTAAGGCAGGAGGATCACTAGTTCAAAGCTAGTTAGCAACTTAGTGAGACCCTAAGCAACTTAGTGAGAAATTAAAAATAAAAAATGCTGAGGATATGGCTAAGTGGTTAAGCACCCCTGGGTTTAATTAAATGAATAAATAAAATCTGACTTTATAACAATTCCCCAAACATGCTTCCTGTGTTTGTTAGCTTTCTATTACTATAACAAAATACCTGTGATAATTGACTTTTAAAGAGAAAAGTTTGTTTTTTCTCAGTTTGGGAGGTTCCAGTCCATGATCAGCTGACCCCCATTGCTTTTGACCTATGATGAGGCAGAACAACAAAATGCAGCACATGGCGGCACAAAACCAGGCCCTCGTGAACAGGAAAGAAAGAGAAGGGACTGGAGTCCCACAATCCCTTCCAAGGGCATGCCCCCAATGACCTAAGGACTTCTCACAAGGGCCCACTTCATAGATTTCTGCCAGCTCCCCAGAGCTAGGTAACAAACCTCTAACACGTAGATGGTTGCGGGACATTCAAAATTAACCTATTTTTCTATGCAGTGTAAGTTTTCCCAGAAGGTTAAAAAAAAAAAAAATGAGTGAACAGAAGAGGGTGTATTTAGCTTACTTGAATATTTGTATCAACTAGTCAAGGTTAATTACTAATATTCCCTCAATATTCTGCTAGAAGATAATAAATAGCTTCCTGGCTCTAAGAACTTGTAATCTGAAGTGGGCAACAGCAAAGTAGGCAAACAATAGACTTATTTGAACAAGATTGACACCAGGATTGCACTCCTTGAGGAACCAGGCTAGTGATGCAAGAGGGGTGACGGGGATTATGGAAAATTAAAACTTTTTTAGCTGAAGTCAATAAATCCATAGGCAAAAGCAAATGCAGAGACATGATCCACATTGTGACAGTGACTCAGAGGACCAGAGCAGTGCTTCTTGAAGAAATTCAGATATTTAAGGGCAGGACAGAATTCAAACTTAGACCTCTTCATTCCCAGGAAGTACCTTCTGTTTACTACACCCTCGCCTGATCAAGAGTCAGAGCACACTCTCTCCATAACAGACGTTGGTGCCATCCTTTCCTGTCACTCTCACTGCTGCCCCCAGACGTTGCACCACCCCATCCTCAGACTCTTTAAAATGCCATTTTCATGGCACCCCTCCCTGCTCAAGAGGAACAGAGTTCCTCCCTGCTGGTTTGTTATGTCATTGAGGACCTCCTCCAACCAGGCCTCACTTTACCCAAATCAAACTGCGACGGCCGGCGTGGGTAGACTCCCGATCCTCACTCCAATTCATCATTCATACTTTATCCTTTATTCACCACATTCTTCCCTCCTGGAAAGTTCTCCCCACTCACTGTCCATATCTTTTACAAATGAGGAATGAACTCCGTAACAGTCTCAGTTTTCCTCTCAACTACGAGAAACATGCTTTTGCTGATGAGCATGCTTGGACACTTGCCACCTTCCCTTCTTGGCCTGGAATGATCCTCACCTGAAGACGGACTGTCTTTCAGGAGCCAGTGGTTCTTACATCTCTAAAGGGCTCAGTGACAGAATAACCAGGGAACCCGAGAGGGCTCAGGCTCAGCTGCCTTTGCTCATGAACAGGGGGAAAGTGGCTCATGGAGATACACACCACACTTTCTCCTGAGAGACTGGTATGAACCCATTTCTCTGACTCATGAATCAATGTCCCCTGAAGGACAGTGACATTAGTTATGTGTCACTCCCAGAAAGCAAGTAACTTGGTTGATTGGAAGAAGCATCTGACCATCATCCAAATTGGACCCTTTTCAGTGGGTACAGAGAGAAGGGACCAGAAAAATCCTGGGGTGCTGGAATATAAATGGCATCTGGTGTCATCTTTAAAAAGTCACTGAGGCATGCTTGACAAGCTCCGTGCTTCAACATCCAGAATGCTACATGGCTGTTAGCTCTCAAGGTTTATTTTCCTTTTTATTACTTATATTTTATGGCATTTAATTTCTCCAATTTTCAGGCTGGCTCAGGTACCATAATGCAATTCTGGGTCAGAGCGATTTTTACACATGAACAGAGCCTTTTCAGAGAAGAACTATTCACCTGAAGTAATTAACCAGTGGTTCTTGTCTCTATTCTCATTACAACATATCTCCTCCTGCCAAAATGGGACTTGCTCTGGAATGTGGGTCCCTCTGTGGGCACTGCTCCCATTTGCAGGTCTGGGTGCGAGCAGAGGGGCCACCACCTTGCATTTACCATGAATGAGACACAGTGGATCGTCCCAGGCTTTCATCAGCAAACCCCACTGGAAACCTTTCAGTGCAGCCAGAGCCTGCCAGACATTCATATCAAAAATCCACAGGCTTTATTTAACTCTCCCTGGAAGGAAGGATAAAGGTTACAAAATAATGAGGAAGAGCTCTGCTGAGCAGGAACCCAAGAGTCACAACCTCTTTGTTAAAACTGACAAAAGAGTTGGAAGATAAACTCTATGAGGAGCAGAATCAGGGCTATTTAACCTGCCTAAGGGGAAGCTGGAAGGGAACAAAATCACAGGATTCATGCATATGAAGGGGTATTATAATAGGGGATGTTGAGCAGCTGCTCCCCAATTCCTCTGAGGACAGGTAAGAAATGGGCTCTAATAGCAGCAGAAGGATTTGCAGGCATTTGAGTACCTTGGAAAGGATGAGCATTAAGACTTAGAAAAAGCGAGTTCTGATCTCTGCCCCTCCCTTGGTCAGTTGACCAGGTTCCTCTGTTTTCTCAGAAATTAGAATGGAATAGCAGTCTTCCACCTAGTGCCAAAGGATTTCTGTGAGAATAAAAGGCAGTAATAGGCACAAAATCACATTTTAAAAAGTGAAGGGAGCTGAGGTGTCTCTCCGTGGGAGAGCACGTGCCTCGCATGTGTATGAGGCCCTGGGCTCAATCCCCAGTACTGGGGGAAGAAACAAGGAAAGAGTTTAAGTAATTATTATCCCAGTGTTGGCAAATAATAGGTGAGGGGTTGATATAAGTTTCAAAAATACTGCATAACTTACCCCCTGACCTCATTGTGTAAAATACATTCAGAACATAGATACATCTACTTCTCAAAAGCCAAAGAGACTCAGTCATGAAAATGTCACATTTTCAATTTTTTTTAATTTAATTTTATTTTTTTATACCAGGGATTGAACCCAGGGAAGCTTAACCTCTGAGCCACATCCCCAGCCCTTTTTATTTTTGAGACAGGGACTTGCTAAGTTACTGAGGCTGACTTTGAACCTGCGATCTTCCTGCCTCAGCCTCCAGAGGAAGGTACCACCACTCTCAGCCTCAATTCTCTTTTTAAAAGGCTGATTTGGGCCTAAAATTGAGTAACATCTTATGAAATGTGGAAGTATGTGAGAGAATAACTTAGTCAAATGGTCTTACCACTGAATACTAATGTCCAGAACTCAATCATCATGGGGCTTTCACAGGCCTTGCCAAAGCACCAAAATATAACATCTAAGCAGCTGGCATCAGCTTATATCTGGAAAATTCAAAAGAATCAAGGGAAAAACTACCAAAACTATAGCAAAATAGTAAATCAACAGGTTTGATGTATACAAATAAGAAGTGGTCACAATAGAAGAAAATGTTGTTTTTGTGATATTAAAATGTGAAATAAAATGTCAAGGAGCAAACATAATAAGAAAATACCCAAATCCTATGTGAGTAAAACTACAAAGTACGCCTTAAAGTCCCATAAGCACCCTTGAAGAAATACAAAGCATATCTTGGCATTTCAGTTCTTATAAATGTAATTTATTTAACAAAACTTCTTACCTACATAATTTTTTTCTGGCAAAAATCAAATTTATTACAAGGAACATATGAAAGAACAAAGCAAGAATAACCATAAAAAACTTTAAAAGAGAAATATGGAGAATATAGGAGGCTAGCTGATATATAATAAAAACTCTATAATTAAAAACAGTGTGATCTTGACACATGACAAAGGAAACCAATGGATCGAAATAGAAAATTGAGACAGAACAAATTGCACATAGAAATTTAGTTCATGTGTAAGACTCACAAGTCATTGAAAAGAGTTGATAAGTGCTGAGAAGATAACTGAAAAGTCAAATGAAAAGGAAAGAAAAACAATGTTACCAACAGAGCAGAGGATAGGATAGGGATAGAGAAAACAAAGACAGACTTTTTACTTCATTGAATATGTCTTGTTTGTGGACTTCCATTTTTAAACCAAATAAATATTTCATATGATTACAAGACAAAATGAAGATTTACTAAATATGAAAGTAAAAAATAAACCAAAATGAAGTAAATAAACCTAAATGTGTATCTATTTGGTGGAAAATAACAGAGAAGACACCTTAAGAATTGTCTTTACAACACAGTAATTTGGCTGTTTATTTCTAATAAGACATATCTATCCTATGAAAAAACAACTGCAAAAAAAAAACTTAAACTCTTTCTTCAAATTATTGATTGCTGTGGTGTTTATAAAATTCTCTGAAGCTACTGTGTACATATTATGGGAGCAAAAAACAGATGGGCAATTTTGTTGTTGTCATTGAGAAGACAGATTTTTAGTTTAGAAGAGAGGAAATGCTGATGTAAAATTGGTTTTTAAAAGTTTGTTGTTATAAATTTTAATTTGAAATTATTGATATGAACTAATTATCTATTTTATCTCAAATACAAATTATTAGCTCTAGCCTGGAGGAATGGTGCATGCCTATAACCCCAGTGATTCAGGAGGCTGAGGCTTGAGGATCACAAGTTAGAGGCCAGTCTGAACAATTGAGCAAGAACCTCTCTCAAAATAAAAGAGCTGGGGAAGCTCTCAGTGGTGGAGCATCCACAACTTCAATCTTCAATACAAAAAAAAAGACATTCCTACCTCTATCTACTAACAAGAACTGGAAGCAATGACTAACCAGTATGCTGAGCACACCTACTGCCTAGATTATGATCCCTAAATATCTTCTCACAAAAAGAAACAAGATTTCTTAAAGATATGGCAGAATCCAGGTCGGGGGCAGGAAATGTGTATGAAAAGCCCAAAACATCTTGTTATACTAGAAATCAAGGAAGGTATACTGGAACTGTGCCCAAAACAAAAACAATGAAACCTCTGGATTCAACTTGAAGATCCAATTGGCTAAAGACAGGACTATTTGAGTATTAACAGGCTGATAATTGCAATGGTTTGAAACACAACAAATATTATTAAATCCATGAGTTCATAGGATTTTTTAAAATTCCATTGATCACCTTGAGAGAGTATCATTTGAAATCAAGCAGCAAAATTCAAATTGGACACTATCAGATGAAAACCCTAGTTTATTCAAATTTTTTAGAATTGCAAGAAAAGAAACAAAACTTGGTATGATGTAGATTAAAAGATCTTTAGGACATATCAAATAATATGAATAGAAAAGTTTTCTAGAAAACTTGGAAAAAATCTGTAAGTCTGACTAGATGTCTAAAGATATCAAGGACTTATTCATATTTTGTAGAGATGTTAATATTGTATTATGTTTTTATTATAATAATCTTTATCTTTTAGAGGAACATGGGGAAATATTTCCAGCTCTGAATGGGATCTCCCTCAAGTTCAATGTTCTTCCTGAATCCTTAGAATGTGTCCTTATTTAAAGGTCATGACTGATGCAATTAGTTAAGATGAGGTCATAGTAGAGTAGGGTAGTCCTTAATCCAATATCATTGCTGCACTAAGAGAAGAGACAGCACAGAGACACAGGGAGGACACATGAAGATGGAGGTTGTACTGCTCTAAAGACAAGGAAAGCCAGCAACACAAAGATCAGAGTAAGCTTCAAAAGACTTTCCCTCAATGCTACCAAAAGGAGCCAATGTTTTGCACGTCTGACCTCCAGAATTAGGAGGATGATTTTTTTTTTTTTTTTTTGGTGGTGGTGCTGGTGATTAAACCCAGGTTCTCACACGTGCTAAGGGGAAAGGGTAAACTTCTGTGGTGTCAAGCAAACCCATCTGTGGTAGTTTGTTAGGGCAGCTTTAGGAAATAAATATAAATATAATGTCTCAAATTTACTTCAGAGTACAAGGGGTGGACTGGGAATGGATAGCGGTATGAGGGAAATGGGTTATGCCCTGACAATCTTTGCTGAAGCTGGTTGACAAATATGGATGGTTCATTATACTGTTATCCCCGCTTCTGAATATGTTTTAAATTTGCTGCACTGAACAAAGGTTGCTGGGCATGGAGATGTACATCTGTAATCCCAGCAACTTGGGAGGCTAAGGCAGGAGGATCACAAATTCAAGGCCAGCCTGAGCATCTTAGTGAAACCCTGTATCAAGTTTCTAAAATTTTAAATGGGCTGGGAATGTAGCTCAATAGTTCTTTCTCAGTACCCACATCCACTCAAAAAAATGTTAACAAATGATACTTCTTATGTGCTGAGTGAGTTCCTGCTTCTTAGAACTATTTATTTAATAGATTGTGTGGTTATTGAACATACTATTGTTTCAATGGGCTTTCATTATTGTCCCTGGAGTATTGGTTGTCACAGGCACAGAGAGGGTGAGCAACTTGGTGTCACAAAGCCATTTTGTGATGTCATCAAGGCCAAACTTCAGCCTCTGGACTCAGGGTCTCATTCCATTCCCCACACCATAGGTAGCATTGCTTTGTCATTTCTGCATAGAACATGATTCCTACCTCCAGAGCATTTATAATTTTTCTGAAGAAGTCACAGGTATGTCTTCAGAGAAGCCAAAAAAAAAAAAAAAAATCCTAAGCAATAAAATGAGTCCAGGGCTGGGGTTATGGCTCAGTGGTAGTGCTTGACTAGCATGTGTGAGACTGAGTTTGATTCCCAGCACCACATATAAATATATAAAATAAAGGTCCATCGACACCTTAAATAAATAAATAAAGTCCAATTCTATAATATAATAAATATTGAAATGTATGATACAAAAACATGTTTGTGTATCTGTACCTGCTACACAGAAAAAGTGGATTCCAGTTCCAGCTTTGTCACTTAAGAGGCTAAGACAAAACACCTAGCCCCTTTGAGCATCAGGTCTTATCTTGAAACTAAGAAACATAAGCACTTAATCAAGTTGTTGCCAAAATAAAATGGCATAATGTATGTGAACATACTTCATGACCCCCAAGAGGCTATAAAGGCAGTTCGAGAGCCCAAACTGGATAATGGTTCATACTTGAGTTGAAACAGATTGACAAAGTCCCCCACCCCAAAATCTTAGCATCAAACAAAATATTATTTTTATTAAATGCCTTGTATTATTAAAGGAGATTAACTGTAAGTATTTCTTCATGGGTAGTAAGAATATGGTTAGGAAGACGTCAATAAAGAATTACTGCTTTGCATAAACACAGTGGTGTCTGAACATTTTCTTGTAGAGTTAAAGTGTAGATTCACTGCCAGTAGCTTGTTAGGCCATTTCCTTTTGGCAACATCCTCTGTTCTTGCTAATAGGAAAACTTGTCATGCCCCAAACTGGTGTGAACACAGAAAGGGTTCAGCTCTCACCACAGCAGTGTTCTTAGCTGATCACCAAAGCAGAGTATCAACAGAAGGAAACCAACTCGGGGCTGCGGCTACAGGACAACAAAACTAATAGCTGAATATGTCAGTCTCAGGCTTCTTTTAATCCTGTGAAACCTGGGGTTGGGGTGCACGGTATTGATTTTTTTTTTTTCTTCCCTAAATGGATAGAGCTAATGGGAGATTTGGTATCGTGTGGCTATAGCCTGAGTGTGTATTCATTAAGCATCTCAAACTGTAGGTCATATGATTTAGGTTCCAATGCCCTTTCAGTTCTCAAAAGATCAGAAGGAAACCTGGTATTGCTTCCCGTTCAGAAGGCCGCCAGCATGAGCACGGTGGAGGGAGAAGGAATTCAGCAGATACCACAAGGCCAAGAGCAGCTTTGCTGCATCAAGTCTCTCCCTTCTGTGCTTCATACCTACTTCCAGGCGGAGGAGATCAGCTCTGTGAGTCTTCTCTTCTCTACTTTGAAGAGGTTTCCTGAGGATTCCTTAGCAATCACAGGTCTTCCTGGCCCTGTCCAATACGAAGACCATTTCTCCAGGTATGCAGCCATGTTTTGCCAGAAGCACTGGAAGACACATATAAATTAAGGGCTCACCCTAAAACTGAATGTTTTTCCATTTGAAAGAATGCTTTGTTTGTCTTGGTCCTGCCTTCCTGGGAGTTTCTCTTTAAAGCAAGCAGTCATTCTTTTCAAAATTAAATTATCCCTGGAATTAGGCATCAGGGTGTGAGTGTATCAGGCAGGTTAGATTTGAATCAGGTTTGTATCGCACCTTGCTCTTGAGTGCCTTCCCCGCACACGCCACCTCCCTGCATCCTGGGGCAACTACATGAAACAGTAATTGTCCATTTACGTGCTTGAACATGAGAACTTGACCTCTCTGTGCCTTGGTGTTCTCATTTGTAAAATGGGGAGAGTAAGTATTTACCTCATGCTATTAGGAAATCGCACAGCATAAACAATCCATAGCAATTGCCATTATTATTATGACTACTTGACAGTGAGCACCTTGAACAGGAGTTCTGGATCCAACTCCCAATGCGATGGTGCCAGGCAGAGTCAGTGCTCAGTGAACATAGGCGGGTGGTTGAATGAATGTTTCAACTAGTTGAGCAAGCAGCTGTGAGAACAAGAATGCAACCCAGAGTCTCACTGAAGGTAGGTTAAGAACTTGCTAGATTTTTCTGGTTTAGGATATTCATTGGCACTTGTATGTCCAGTACAAAAGAAGTGTGTGCGAACAGGAATGGGCACACAGGAGGACTCCATGCTTTAATTGCTGATCTAGTTGTTCTGTGCTGGTTTTCTTGTGGTTTTGCTTTTGTTTGTTTTCTTGGCAGTTTTGAAGATTGAACTCAGGACTTCGCACTTACCAGGCAAGTACTCTACCACTGAGCTACACCCCCAGCCCTGTTGATTTAGTTATTTTAAGAACACATGCATTTATGTATTTGAAGCTGAAAGAGTGTTAATGGTACCCAGCTACAGAGAGAGACCCAGCACCTATTAAAGAAAATTAGAGACACAGAAAGATCCTGGGGACCCCAAAGAGGGTTTTTAGAAGCAGGAGCCATTCAGAGCTACAGATGCTGTGAGGTGTAGATCGTGTTGCCACAGGAGGATTTTCCTCAGGAAGAAGTCCAAAGCCACAGGGACACCAAGGAAGAAACTGCACCTGGGCTTGCTGTTACTGGGAGAGAATGACCTTAGGGCCTCCGTGGGGGCCATGTGCCAGAACACCTGGGAACAGGTAGGGAAACAAAGTGCTTCAGGCTCCAGGCTGTTCTGTCTTGCAACTCATGCCTTTCTAGTGGAAGGTAGAGATTGGCGCATTGCAGTGTCTTCCTCTTAAGGAGAGAGAATGGTGGACACTGGGGTCTCGGTCAACCACCTCAGGGAACTCCAGATTCTGGGCCCTGTCCTCACTTTTTTACTCCATTGTGAATGAGGAAAATTTCCTGATTGCCAAATGCTACTTAATCACATTCTTGTTCAATTTTTTCCCCCTTTAAGCATTAAAAGGACGGTCTTATTTTAAAACACAAATCATGAACGTTTTTCATAAGATATTTATCCCTTTTTTTGCTAGAAGCTCGCTCAGTAAGCTTGGGCAAGTTATTGAACTTGGCCTTCTTCTCACTCAGTTTTCCCATCTATGAATTCCGACTCCCTTTCCATTAAATATGGATAGTGTTGATCTCTACCTGCTGACTCTCCCCTTTGTGCTAGTATTTTATATTCATGGAAGCTCAGCAAGGAACAAAATATAGAATTCAGTGCAGAGTGTCTGTCCATTGGGTTTTCATTCAAAATTCAACAGGTAGACAGAACTCCCGCACAAGGAAACGATGAGGCGACTCAGGGGAGGCAAGTAATGCTGAACATTAATGATGCTTGGATGTGGGCTGCCAGGCTCTGAGAGCCAAAGATGGTCTTTTCAAAGAAAGTGAGCCTGGAGAGGTGAGCAGCGCCTGCCAAGGTCATGCTGAGCAAGTTTTGAAGCCCCCAAGTCGGTGGAGTCTGAGCTACGCAAACACAATAAACTTCCTCCTCCTAGAACCAGGTCGGTATTTCTGTGCTCAACTTTATGAGATGGAGACAAATGCAATTCTACAACTGCAAATGAGAAATTTATCTAAAAAGCAAGTAGATCAACAGCATGATATTAAGTACCTAATGGGCAAAGATGAGGTCAGAAAGCACAAAGGCAGCCAGGCCTTTGGGGGCACAATTGGAGTTCCAGCTACTCAGGAGGCTGGGGTGCAAGGATCACTGAAGCTTAGGAATTGAAGACCGACCTGCACAACAGGAGACCAAAAGAGTGAATGAATAAAGGTTACTAGGCAAGTTCCCTGCCCTCAGAGTTAAGCATATTCTTGGTAAAACAAATCGCTATAATTGGTATGTCCCCCAAAATTCACATGTTAGAAGTTTGATTCCCAAATTCATATGTCAATGGGGTTTGGAGGTGGGGTCTTTGGGAAGTAATTATGATTAAACAGGTCATGGGAGTGGATCCCCATAACTGCATTAGTGGCTTTTCAACTAGGAGAAGAGAAACCCGAGCTACCCATGTTTGCTGTAACCATGTGACGTCCTCTGTCATAAACAGCAAAAGGCTCTCACCAGATGCCAGCACCATGCTCTTGAACTTCCCAGCCTCCACACCATGAGTTAAATAAACTTCTCTTCTTTATAAATTACCTGGTCTCAGGTATTTTTATTATAGCGGCAAAACACTAAGATGCAGATTGGCTAATCTAAAAGACCATATTTAGTGACAATGTAAGTGCTAAGGACTAATACCACCTAAAAGGGTTGAAGGATTTATGGAAAGCCAGACCCGATGGTGTACTGTGTACATTTTCTAGCAAGTTGTAGTTGTGGCTGGACCCTGAAGATTGGGTAGAATTGTGATCAGTAGAGAGGAAGCAAAATATAGCAGTGTGCTAAAGCCAACCTAAGGTCTCCAGAAAGCTGGTTGCTACATGTTCAGGAATGTTGTGAGCCATTTGTTAAACATGGTGATTACTAAAAATTAATTTGCAAAAACTTAGAGAAATAAATTATATTTTAAAAAGTAATAAATACTCAGAACTCATCACTTCCTAATTCTTTTATAATTTATTGTCATCTATTCTTAACAATATTTCTAACTATTTAATCTCTGTGGTGAAATGTAGGGTGTGCCAGGCTAGCTCAGGCACAGGTAAGAGCCACGGAGTCAGAACCCAGACCCCAGGAGTTGGGTAAAAGCAGGTTTGTGGCGAGCAACCTGCAAACTCGTTTATTGCAGGAAAAACCAAACACTTTATAAACTTTTTGCCCAGTCACAATGTGCCACGGGGGAATCAGACTACCAGGCCCCTATACAGGTTCCCTTGGTAACACTAGGTCAATTTGGGGCAGTTGTTTACATTCCTAGGTGGTCAGAGCGGAATGCTCCTCTCTGCAAGTTGACACACTTGAGACATTAACTGCTGAGAGCCAAGAACTAGGATTTCTCCCAATATTGAAATACTACATAAGAGTGTGTTATTGCCCATCTCTTCTTGACTTCATGTTAGGAGTATTTATACAACAAAAATCTACTAACAGTACAAATCAGAGATTGATTAAATATTCTATTGACTACTAAGAAAGTTATGCAAAAAAAAAAAAATACAACCTAAACTTAAAAATACATTGGTCAGGGTTGGGAATGTAGCTCAGTGATAGAGAACTTACCTGGCATGTACTGACCCCAAGTCAAATCCCTAGTACTACAAGAGCAGGGGGAAATAGATAGATAGATAGATAGATAGATAGATAGATAGATAGATAGATAGATAGATAGATACATAGATACATAGATAGATACATAGATAGATACATAGATAGATAGATACATAGATACATTGTGGATGATACCAAAACATTGAGGAAATTTTTTCTTACCACTTGAAAATTATTATGTGATTCAGTAAGAATTCCCTCAGGCCACTGATAAACAGTGAAGTTTGGCATGCTCATTGATGTGAATAAAAATGTCTACCAATCATCATGTTAGAACTACAATGAGAAAGTTGGTTATTAAACATTCATCAGCACACCCTTGGGAGAAGGCCATATTATAAGGAAACTACAGTACATGCAACATGGCAAAGTTGAAAGGCAGAGAGCTGTGTGGTGGAAGTGACATGGGCTGTAGTCATGGGTTCAAATTCCAGCTCTGAATTCTGCAGTTTACTAACTGTGAAAACTGGAGCAAAGTACATTACATGACTGAGCCTAAGCTTTTGCATATGTAACACAGACAGTGAAGCCAACCACACTGTGTGATTATGAGCACTAGAAAGACCATAGTATTAAATGCCTAGAAGAGCATCAAGTGCATATCACACACCCAATATTAATGCTAAATATTACAGTGCAATGTTCTAAAACCCACGGAAAATTGATTAAGCAGTGGGTTTATTTAGAGGATGGATGGGAGCATCAAGTCTTGAATTCCAGGTAAGAAATTATTATGGAAATTATTATGTAAATATTTGTGGGTCATTAAAGGTTACTGATGGGGACACTATTGTGGGTTAAAATGATATCATAAAAGTTGGGGATATCTCTAGCTTGTGACATAAACTACTGTCTTCTACATGTGAGCATCTAATAAACTGCTTAACAATAAACCTCATTTTGGCAGATTCCAAGACGTCTTCTGAATCAAAGAAAGATTAAGTTTTACTTAATATAATTTGGGTGTTAGTGTACCTCAGTGTATTCTAATTCTTTAGAAATTTAAAAATTTATACCGGGTAGCTCTATAGTAATACCCCATAAAATAATGTACCAGATTCATGGTTTTTCTTTTTCTACACAACTTTTCATCAAATAAATCCCCAAGACCTGGGGTTTTGCCTCCTTAATATCTCTTGACCTTTCTGCCACTGACCTTCCCATTGCCTTATCTGAAATCAGTGGTTCACAACCTTGGTCCCATACTGGAATCACCTAAGGAAACTTTAATTTAAAATGTGCCAGGGGGCTGTAGCTGTAGCTCAGTGACAGAGCACTTGCCTAGCATGTGTGAGGCACTGGGTCTGACTCCCAGCACCACGTATAAATAAATAAATAAATAAAACAAGGGTAAAAATCAACAACTAAAAAAATACTTTAAAAAAAAAAAAAAGTGCCAGGGTCTGATTCCTGCCTCCAGAGATCTAATTGGTCTAATTGGTCTAATTGGTGAGGTAAGGCTTGACACTAGGGCATTTTTAAGGCTCCCGAGGATTCTACTGTGTGGATAAGCCTCAGTCACCCTCTCAGGGTTGCTCCCCTGAATCAATGCACAAGTCAGCTGCCTGGTCTCTGGCCTCTAGGGTTGAGTTCTTCAGTTCTCTACTGTGATTTCAGAATGATCTTTGAAAAACACTAATTTATCAGGCTACTCTTGCTTTTAAACCCTTCAGTAAGTAGCTCTCCAGTACCTGATACAGCCCAATCTTATTAATACTAGCCTTCTTCTTTAACCACACACACACACACACACACACACACACACACCTAAAATATTCCAATAATAAAAGGAATAATGACAAATTCAAGGAAAAAATTCAAACCAGAGTGACCTGGCCTAGGGAAGTCATGGCAAACTCAAATATTTAATGACAGTTTATAAAAACACTGGTCAAAAAAAATATTCCCAAGGTA
This sequence comes from Sciurus vulgaris, assembly GCF_902686455.1. Lineage (NCBI taxonomy): Eukaryota > Metazoa > Chordata > Mammalia > Rodentia > Sciuridae > Sciurus > Sciurus vulgaris. The sequence continues at coordinate 117,486,768 of NC_136466.1, forward strand.
ACTCTCTGCCACATTGATGGTGCATGGGAGCTTCGCTAGAGAAACTAGCCCAGGCATAGGAAGCAGCACTCCTTAGAAAAGGGGGAAATCTGGACAGACATATACCCAGGGAGAAGACCACAGAAGGGAGAGGCAGAGACTGTGTGACACCGCCCCAGCCAAGGGAGGCCAGAAGCTGCCAGCAACCACCAGAAGCTGGGGAGAAGCGGGAACAGGTACTCCCTGGCAGCTCTCAGAAGGAACAATCCTGCCCACACCGACCTTGACCCTGAATCCTTCAGACCACGAGAATACATTTCTGTTGTTTAAGCTACCAGTGTGTGGCACTTTGTTTCAGCAGCGCTGCATACCTAATCCACCTCCAAGATAGCTTCTTGGTCTAAGAGCATCTGTCTGTCCACCCACCCAGCCCCAGATCCCTCCTGAGCTTTAATCTCCAGCCATCAAGTCCCCTGACTGCTCTATTCTTTCCTGCCCTCCCTCTACCTGCAATGCCCATTCCCAGACCCTGTACCAGAGGGATCCAAGGACTCCTTAAAGACCAACACTAGTGACCGTCCTTTCCCTTGTCACTACGCCCCACTCCCTCCCAGTCAAATGTCCACCATTCCTCCTTAGACATACCATGGCTGTCATTTGTACCCAAAATCACTCCACATCCTCCCAGCTCATCTCTTACTCCAATTTTTGCAGCTGCAATCAGTGCCTAGCCCACTGCCTCTAGCTTCATGCAGTTGTCATCTGGCTGCTCCTGTCTTCAGCCACTCTGTTTACCTCTCACTTCCTGCTCCTGGCCTTCTCTGATACCAAGACTGGAACATCCATAGAAATCCACTGAATACACACCTGGGTCACCCACAAGAACTGCGGGGGATGTCATACCTCTGGGACCACTCATGTGCTTTCTTCTCCCCTGTGCAAACTGTTCTCAGTCACATTTCATAAAGCTCCTCAGCAGCACCAGAGTTTGGACACCAATGGCTTGAGCAGTGGCCAGCTTCAAAAGCATCCTCTTGCATTGGTTTTCCCACCTTCCTGATCCTCACCCTCGGCCCCTCCCTGACAATCATCTACAAATAAACTACCCACATGCATGTGTTTTCTATGGCTCCATTTTTAGAAAAATACAGCCTAAGACTATGTTTAAACCATGTGAAATTGCCAATATTTGATCATTTCTGACTTATGGAGATGCCAATTTCATGTGATCCAATCTGACTGATGATTATTTGTTCATACTTATGTGTTTTTTTGTTTGTTTTTTTGTTTGGTTGTTTGTTTTCTGCCGTCCTGGTGATAGGAGTGCCCTCCCACCAAGCTACATCCCCAGTTCTTTTTATTTTTATTTTGAGACAGTATGTTACTAAGTTGCCAGGACTGACATTGAACTTGTGATCCTCCTGTCTCAACCTGCCAAGTCACTGGGATTAAAGTCATGCAACATAGCAACCAGCTTACTGATGTCTTTTCAAACGGAATTTAGGCTTCTTGAAGTGAGGGAGTGATGCCTTTATCATCTCTGCATCTCCAGCAGCATCAAGCAATGTGGTTCTTCAATCCATGTTGAATAAGTGATCTCCTCAGGATAGCTAAGGAAAAGTTTAAGGTAGGGATTCTTCTGTAGATAATGTCAGGATAATAAAGTTAAATCCCCACCTCACACCTTATATCAAATAAAGATGAATAAAGGGTTTAAATGCAAAATAGAAGCAATTTTTTAAAGGATGATAAATACAGCTTCTAGCCTGGTGGGAGAGGCAAATACGAACCAAAGTTCCACTGTGGAGCGGGTAGAGCGCCCCTAGCAGAAGCAGGGGCTGGAAGAGCACCTAGTTGGGCTGAGCTCAGAAGGTGCCAAGGGAGGTGAGTGCTACGCTAAATTCTGGAAGACACAAGGAAAGGAGTCAGAAGGACTGGAGGAAGTGCATTCCAGGCAGAGGGAAGAGCCCAGGCAAAGAAATGGAGGTGAGAGGGTCTGACTGGAAGAAATAAAAGCAATCATCTTGAAGCTTTCTGTACAGACACTAAGGAATCCATGGGAGTTATCATATTCTGGCTTTGGGGGAAATTAGGTCAAATATCACACAAGTAGCTGCTGAGCAATTGCTCAGAGGTGACATTGGAATCCTTGCTGTCTTCTTGGGGGTGGACTGGGATCTCTGAGCCATGCTACCTCCCTGGGGTTACTACAGTACTAATCTGCACATGCACCAGCTTTGACAAGGACATCAAAACTAGTTTGGCCCATTCATGAAGAGCATTTAGATTCCAGGGTTAGATGCTGCACAAAATGTGCAAGTAGAAACGTTGTCCATTCTCTTTGATGGCTTGTGAGGAAGCTATCTTGTAAGTCCTGGGAGCTCTTTGAATCACATGAACCAGTATGGATATCAGGTCAGAGAAGCAGGATCCAACAAGGGGCCAGAGAACAGGGAATAAACTAGACTTGCCCATTGTTTTTCAGGGTAGGTTAATTGTAGACTATGGGGCTTCTTTTTATGGTCTGTGACAACTGAAATGTTTTCCCTACACAAAGTCCAATGTTTATGCCCATTTTACCCTAATGAATTGCTCTATGTAATGGTAAGACAGTTCTTTTCAATTCAAACTGATAACTTAAGATAACTTTAATGTCCTGGTCCAAGAATCAGTCAAATTGAACTAAAATACTTTGTAACAACCATAGCAATATTTTAGTGTGCATCTTTAAAATACCCTTAAGATAATAAAGTATGTATTATGCCATGAAATCCTTTAAAACCAGAGAGAATGAAGTAAAAGAACACCATGATAGTCTAAAGAGGATTAACTAGTGTATTCCACGCTCCTTCCAACAGCAATAGCGATTGAACATGAGTGCCGATAAGACATAATTGTAGGCTTGCCATTTATCACAAACACCAGGAAAATTCACTTAGCTTCAGGAACTTCTGTCACTAAATGGTAGATATAAAAATATCAACATTTTTAAATCATCTATTGTAAGATACCTGTCTTCAGTCTCCTGTCTACCGCCTTCAGACATCTGATAGGATAAATTGGAGAACTCTGATTAAATCACATCATCACTAACACACTCAAAGAATTGTGACAGTCACATATTCTTTAAGTTACAACTGTGTTTTATTTATAGCTCATGTCAAAAATGCCTTGGGGCTTTTGCTCTTCAATTCTCTAGCAGTTTATTTCTTCAAAATTGTGCCCATGTTTTACAGCAAGATCCACAGCAATAAAGCAAGAAATCAGAAAAATCAGCATTGGATATCAACAGTTTAACATTCTCTGCACCCTGGGACAATCCAGAGACAATCGAAAAAAGGTTCTCCATGACCTTGCAGTAGCTGCAAATCACTGTGATCTGAATTAGAATAGCCTCCTCTTCAATAATACATTACAGACTCAGTACATTTAGGCATCCTTGGGGTTTCTCAGTGGGAACTAAGATTATTCCAGCACAAACCTCATTTTTCTTATCACACAGCTTTTATCAATACATTTATGATCTCTTATAAAGCACACAATAGAGGGTACACCTATGTTTCAGGCCCACATTTATCCACAAGAGCTCAGATAGATACATAAGCCAATAAATTCTAAGTAACTAAATGAAAGTGCTAACTAAAATTCTTGTCCAGTGGGTGAATGCATCACTGATCACAGTCAAGATCTGTCCTATTAGAGATTAGGTGAGAAAGCAGACAAGAGTGAGCTAGCAGAGGTCAACCGGAAAGGCCAGGGAGGCAGAGAGGCTGCTACAGCAGATGATGCCAAAAGGCCAAACAAAACCCTTGGCATTAGCTGAGAATGAATCACAGACCATCAGGGGTCCCCATATTCAAGCAAGTTTCTATAGGAGAATTCCCCCAATAAAAGCAATAAAAAAAAAATAGAAATGCAATGTGTCCCCTTCAGAACCAAGTGCAGAACTTCAAAGCCACATTGAAATGTCAGCATTCATTGCTGGGAGTCCTGCTGGGGACCTCGCCAGCACCAGTGCCCTCATTCTGCCCTGCATGCACTCACATGCACATGTGCGCAAGTGTGCACACACACACACACACACACACACACGCATGCACCCTCATCTCCAACTTCCTTCTAAGCTAAATGATTCACACAAATCTGTCCCTCTGTAAGATGATAAATTACCACATCTCATGATTATAAAAATAAGGGCTAATACATATGCAGTGACAACTAGATACCAGCCACTATGCTTCATGTGGCCTGAATGTTACCTCATGTCATTGTCACCTCAGCTGAATGCAGTGAGTACTATCAATAACCCTCATTTTATTGAAGAGAAGTTCAAATTTAATGAATTAGACACTTTGGAGAGTATCCACCCAATTCACAATCATTTTCCCATCTCTTCGAACACCCCGTCTTTGCCTCACAATCCAGATTGATGATTCCTCAAGAAACACTTGACTGACTCTGTCAGCCAGTCCACTCAAAAGCCCAAATCTGAACTGAGAGCAAGAGAGATGGAAAGTTGGTTGCTGAAAAGAGGAGGCATAAACCTCTGCTGACCCCAGCAGCCCCTGCAGCCCACAAGCAACCTTCCAGAAAACTTCCTTCTTCCAAAGCTACATTTCTTTGCCTTGCTGTGCTCCCCATGCTTCTGAAGTCAAAAGGGAGCAACATCCACTCCAAGAGCTGAGAAGGAGCTGTCTCTATATACACAAGGAAGATCTTGCACCCTCCAGCCTTGGCCCTTTTGTTAGCAGGAGCTGGGGCTGGAGAAAAATCAGCATATTCTGGCAAGACCCCTTCACCCTCCCTTCTCCCATCACTCTGGCTACCACCCTGTGTCTTGTGATCACCAGTTCCTTTATCCCTGTTACACCAGCACCACAGAAGCCAGGACTCCAAAGCATTCTTACATTCCCTTTTTTTGACCCTGTCTCTCACCATCACTCACTGCAAACTTCTAAAATCTTTCCATGGTGCCCACTTGGTCACACAACCCATCCTTAGCAAATTGCCTCCATTCACTGCCTCCTCTGGGCCCAATTTCTTCACCAATGCTCCTACTAAAATCTAAGGGTGATGTTTCTACTGAAACCCATCTAAGATGGACTTTAATTTCCAGGATATATAAAGAACCCAAAAAACTGAACACCAAAAAGACAGATAACCCAATCAATAAATGAGCAAAAGAACTGTACAGACACTTCTCAGAAGAAGAAGTACAAATGGTCAACAAATATATTTTAAAGTGTCCAACATGTCTAACAATTAGAGAAATGCAAAAATCAGTATACTGCCAAGATGCAGCCACATCAATGTTTATAGCAGTTCAATTCACAATAGCTAAGCTATGGAACCAACCTAGGTACCCTTCAACAGATGAATGGATAAAGAAAATGTGGTGCATATACACAGTGGAATATTACTAAACCTCAAAGAAGAATGAAATTATGGCTTTTGCAGTAAATGGATGGAACTGGAGAATATCATGCTAAGTGAAATAAGCCAATCCCAAAGAACCAAATGCCGAATGTTTTCTCTGATATGAGGATACTAATTGACAATAAGGCAGGAGGTGGCTAGGAAAGAATAGAGGTACTTTGGATTAGACAAGGGGAAATGAAGGGAAGGGAGAAAGAAGAGCAAACGGAAATAATTTTCCTATGTACACATGTGAGTACACCATAGTGAATCTCACCATCATGTACATCCACAAGAACGGGGTCCTAATTAGAATAAGATAATTATACCCTAGAATAATTAGAAAATATTAGAAAATTATTCTATGGTATAATTTTATCAAAATGAATTCTATTGTCATATATAACTAAAAAGAACCAATAAAAAAATAAGTTGGACATTCTCTCCCTCATATCTCTTAAACCACTGGACTAGAGATGGGATAGCTGTCCTCTGCTCCTCACTGACATTTCTAGACTTTTCTTCTTCCCTAAACCTCCTCCCCCAAGCTCGGTATCTTGTCATTGTATTATTCCCACCCAGTAGCCCTCTTTGTGACAGCAACTACTGAGTCCCCTGCCCAAAATTTCTCCCCTCATTCCTCTAAAAATTTTCCTCCGGATTCACTGCGCATTTCTCCAACAGGACTCTCATCAAAAGGTTTGGCGATTTTAAAGTCCACGTGGGTGATCTTTCTCCATTCCTTAGGCTCTTGTCCTCCACCCTACCCCAGCAGCTCACTCCCTGGGTCTCAGCTAGACCTAGTCATCCATTACTAGTACCAGCATCAATAGCAAGCATTCCAACTGACATGTGCAACTACCCGTTTCACAGGCATCTCCAACTTAGCACATCTAAAATCAAACTCTGTCTTTCCCCAAAATCTGTTCCAACTGCTGTCTTCCCATCTCAGGCCAGGGCAACCTCATTCTTCCAGCATGCAGTCTGTCAATAAATCCTGTTGAATTTACCTTCAAAGTATGTGCAGCCTCCAACCACACCTTACCAATTCACCACGGTCACCTGGTGTAAACCGCCGTGATCTCTTACCTGGATTGCTGCAGCAGCTTGCACAGCTGCAACCCTGCCCCCTCTCCACCTAGGCCAAGTCTCTTTTCAACACAGTACCCAAGTGGACCATTGAAAATATAAGTCCAATTATGTCTTTCTTCAAACACACTCCCTTGACTCTCCATTACATTAAGTGTAAAAAAGCAACATATTTATAATAACTTATAAAACCTCATATTTGCTGGTCCCCCAGCACTTCTTGGACCTGCCTCCCATTAGACCCTCTGTATTTATTCTGCCCCACTCCCTCTGGCCTCTTCGCTGCTCCTTCACCATGCCAGATATATCCTTTGCCTCAGAATCTCATTCCTTCTCACACCTCAACTGGGAAGTTCTTTCTTCCAGATTTCCACTACCTTCCTCTTTCTCTACCTTCCAGTCTTTACTCAGATATCACCTTCTCCTTGAGGCTTCTGTGAGCCTACATAAAATTGCAGCACTGCCTCACACGCCATCTCTCCCTGCCTTGAAATGTCCTGTGCCTCTTTCTTGTTTTATATCTCAGCACGACACTGAGACTTCATTCTATACAGTTTTACTTCTGTGTCTGCCTCCACCTGGTGAAGGGCCAACTGCTTGATGGGGGTGGGTTCTTGCAGTTTTTTCCACTGCTGTGCTCTCAACACATACAACATCTGCCACATAGTAGCTACTCAATAAATCGTTTTAATTAGCGGGGCACACTAGCAGACACCTATAATCCCAGCTACTTGGGAGGCTGAGGCAGGAGGATCACAAATTCAAGGGAAACCCCAGCAACTTAGCCAGACCCTGTGTCAAAATAAACAAAAATAAAAAGGGCTGCAAGCCAGGCATAATGGCACATGCCTGTACTCCCAGCAACTTTGGAGGCTAAGGCAGGAGGATTACAATTTTGAAGCCAGAGTTAGTAAATTAGCAGGCCCTAAGCAACTTAGTGAGACCCTGTCTCAAAATTTAAAAAATAAAAGGGGCTGGGGGTGTGGCTCAGTGGTTAAGTACCCCTGGGTTAAATCCCCAGTATCAAATAAATAAATAAAGGGTTGAGGATATAGCTCAGTGGTAGAGCACCCTGGGTTTGATCCCCAGTACCACTAAGGGGAAAAAAAAAAAAAAGTTTTAATTAATGAGTGAATAAACAAGAGCAAATAGAGATAGGCAGGCGAAGCAATTTCCAAGGTCACAGAGCTAGTCAGAGTCCTAAGCACATATTTATCAGAGCTGCACTCTGCACTAAAGACTTCCCTGCCTCACATAATCACAGGCTTGGGATAGCTTACAAATATACACAATGAAATGGTAAATTCTCTGATGACGAGTTTGTTATGTCTTTATTGGAAAGATGAAGAGACAAAGAGAAGCCAATTTGGAATTGTTTACATCAGAGCAAACTCTGTAAAAAACCAGCTGGTGAATATGTCATGGTGTGCAGGCCATTTGATGCCAATGACTCGACCTTGTCTTTGGAGCACAAAAGCAGTCATAGACAACACATAGAAAAGCAGGCACAGCTATCTGCATTCCATAAAAGTACATCGTCAAAAACACGGATGACAGACTGAATTTGACCCACAGTCCATAATTTGTCAATCTCTGATTTAAATCTGTAAAAATGCAGTTAGGCCAATGGGTAATTGTGTCTCAAATCTTAGGCCATTACAGGAAACAATGATATAAAGAGAATCAACTTTTAATTTGTTCAGTTCTGGGTTCAAATTCTAGCCCTGCCCTGTGCTATCTATGACAGTGGGCAAATTACCAACCTCTTTAAAATTCAGATTGCTAAATGGGCACGGTGGTGCACCCCTGTAATCCCAGTGGCTCAGGAGGCTGAGGCAAGAGAATCATGATTTCAAAGCCAGTTCAGCAACTTAGAAAGGCCCTAAGCAACTCCAGGAGACCCTGTCTCTAAAGAAAATACAAAAAAGGACTGGGGATGTGACTCAGTGGTTAAAAACCCCAGAATTCAATCCCCAGTACCAAAAACATAAAAATTTTAAAAATAAAGTAAAATTCAGAGTGCTCACCTGTCAAAGGGATAAATAATCCTTATTTGGCAGGGTTGTTATGAGGCACGAATGAGATGGTATGTATACAGTTGACACTAAATTGTACATAGCAGTTGCTTAATAGTGATGGTTACTATTTTTAGGTGGCTCCTGTGAATCCCAACTAGACTGTAGGTCCCTTAGGGTTGAAGGCTATTTTTTAATTTCAAGGTCACTTTTGTATCTAGTTCTGGCCAGGAGATGTCCCTACTGAGCATTTTGTGAAGGACAAACAAAAGGACACATCGTTTTATTTTATTTATTTATTTATTTATTTTTATTGTAAACAAATGGGGTACAACTTGTTTCTGTGGTTAGGACACATCACTTTACATAAAGCCTGGTAAACTTCTGAACTCAAGAAATAACACTGATGTGTGTAAACACCAAGTTCTAGAAGCATTTAAATAAAAGAGACCTAAGAATGCTGTGGCTGTGGAATTATGATAATACTATTGAGGATTATTTAGCCAATATAGTTTCATCCGTGTTTTCTCTAGACCTCTGTTGCTCTGGGATAGACATTTGCAGATCCCCTGGGAACCAAGCTACGCCCTCTGAAGGATGTTAGCAGAACTGCATCTCCCTGAGCCCCTTAGAACTCAAGACTCTTTCACCCTTAGAACTCAGACTCAATATACAAATCTGCAAGACCCCTGCAAGGTGACTTTCCTGTGGCCACATGTTGCTGGCTTGACTGGTGCAGGTGGCTCTATAGCTAAGGCAGAGCTTTCCTGTGTCCCCTGTGGGTGGCAGCCCCCTTGGTGGGCTCATTTCTGCAGTGTGGTTCTTGGTGGGGCTAGAAACTTCTTCCCTGGTCTGCCAACAAAGTGTATCCAAGCCATGTCTATTCAAGTCAGAGCAATCGCTTTGATCTGGAACTGAACCTGAACCTAGCTCCTTTACTAGGTGCCTCACTGGCCAACTCAGATCATCAATTTCATGGTCTAGAAAAGACAAAAAATGACCACTGACAGGTTCCCTTGCACAGAGAAAAGAGGAAACGGCTTTCCTTTTCCAACCAAGTGAAATGCAGGGACAAGCTAGAGGTTGAAACAGTTTGAACAGAAGCAAGGGGAGAGGCACATGTTTCCCAAGAGTCACCCCTCTACCAGAGAGGCTAGCTTGAGGGATCACAGGCCCGTCATTACAACGGGGCAGCCTTGGTGCCATCCCCACTGGGAGCACACGGGGGGAACAGCCCTGCCAGGTACACGGCACAAACATGGGGAGATCACAGAGCTACTCCCTAAGACCTTGAGGCTTTCAGGAATGTTCACATACCTGCAGGGTAAGGAAAAGCACAATCGACAGATTGGAGAACCCCGTTGAAAAGGAAAACCTCAGAGTGCAGATTGCCCACTGTCAGGCGCCTATCATCCACCATTTGCCTGCCTCTTGCCTATCCATCGCCTGCCTTACATCTATCCATCACCCAACGCATGAGGTTCACCTCCCAATCGTCCAACAACAGTCAGCAAACTGATCGCCAACCACCAGTGGAGCACCTGGAAGTTCTCTGTCACAGTACATGCAGGTTTGGTTACACGTGGCTGCCGCCATTTTGAGACAACAGCCAGGCCCCGTAGGACCCCTGGCCGGACTAACTGAGCTCCCTCTCCAGGATCCCTCAGCCCGACCGATCACTCCCTGCCTCTGGGGTCCTCACATCGACTGACTGCTCCCTGCCGCCAGGACCCCCAGACCAACTGACTGAGCCCTATCACCCGGACCCCAGACTGACAGATTGCGCCCGGCCTCCAGGATCCCACAACCACACCAGACACACCCGACCTTCAGGACCCCTGCCTGACCAACCGCACCCCGCCTCCAGGACCTCCAGCTGACCACGTCCACACCCTGAGCTGCAGCTCCCCATTTGCCAACACATTTGGAAGCCAGAGCATCCATCTTGGATAATCCTGGAAGCCGTAGCTCAAATCTTTAGGTGGGGCAAATCCCATCCTGAGACACCTGCTAGAGGCTTGAAGCTCATTGTCAGGTACCTCTCATGCATCAGGCTACTGAACACTGGGAGGTTTCATTTAGTAATGACTGTTATACTGTAGATTTTCTTTTTTCTCCTTATTGAAAAAATTTAAGTTTTTATTTCTTTACTTTTCTTGTTCTCTTTTCCTTTGTTTACCTGTTCCCTCAGAGTCTCTTTCTCCCTTTTTTGCATGCTAACATCCGATTTCTTTTGATTACACTCTCACCCTTTCTATTTTCTAGAACTTCTGTATATTCTTTTCTTATCCCATTAACAGCCAAATTCTACATCCCTCTGCATCCTCTTTGTCCTCCATTAGAAACTGTAGACCTTATTGCAAATCTGTTTGTTTTACTGAAGATAATATTTGAACTCATTCCGTTTATTATGACAATTTTGTTATTGTCCTCATAGGGGCTATTTGGTCTAGGATTACATAGCGTCTGAATTGGGCAATGCTAATATTGATCTCCCCTTAAAGAAAGGGTTTTGGAAACCTATAGGGCCACTATAAGCCCATAGGGGGATATCTGCAATACTTCATATCTGCACTGCTAGAGGGAAAGATACATGAACAACATGAAAAAACAAGGGAAGAAAATGATCCAAACAAATCTAGATTCTATATTAATAGAATCCAATGACAGTATGTTAGAAGAAATGTCAGAAAAGGACTTCAGATTATACATGATTAAGATGATTAGCGAAGCAAAGGATGAGATAAGAGAGCAAATACAGGCAATGAATGATAATACCAATAAGCTGAAAGAGCACCTGCAGGAAGCAAAAGATCATTTCAACAAAGAGAGATTCTCAAAAAAAAAAAAAAAAACAAACAAACAAACAAATGGAAATCCTTAAGATGAAGGAGACAATAAACCAAATAAAAAACTCAATGGAAAGCATCACCAAAAGACTAGACCACTTGGAAGACAGAACCTTAGACAACGAAGACAAAATATTTAATCTTGAAAATAAAGTTGCCCAAACAGAGAAGATGGTAAGAAATCATAAACAGAATCTCCAAGAACTATGGGATATCATGAAAAGACCAAATTTAAGAATTATTGGGATTGAGGAAGGCACAGAGATACAAACCAAAGGAATGAACAACCTATTCAATGAAATAATATCAGAAAATTTCCCAAACCTGAAGAATGAAATAGAAAATCAAATACAAGAGGCTTACAGAACACCAGATGCACAAAATCACAACAGAGCCACACCAAGGCACATTATAATGAAAATGCATAATTCAAAATAAAGATAGTATTTTGAGGGCCACGCGAGAAAAGCATCAGATTACATATAGGGGGAAACCAATATGGAGCAGCAGACTTCTCGACCCAGACTCTAAAAGCTAGAAGGGACTGGAACAACATATTTCAAGCTCTGAAAAAACATGGTTGCCAACCAAGAATCCTATACCCAGCAAAATTAACTTCAGATTTGAAGATGAAATAAAATCCTTCCATGATGAACAAAAGTTAAAAGAATTTACAAATAGAAAGCCTGCACTATAGAATGTTCTCAACAAAATATTCCATGAGGAGGAAATGAAACACAACAATGGAGGTCAGCAAAGGGAGGAACTACCTTAGAGAAAAACCACTCAAAGGAGAAACCAAGCCAACTTAAAAACCAAAAATAAGCCCAAATGACTGGGAATACAAATCATATCTCAATAATAACCCTGAACGTTAATGGCCTAAACTCCTCAATCAAAAGACATAGACTGGCAGAATGGATTAAAAAGAAAGACCCAACAATATGCTGCCTGCAAGAGACTCATCTCAGAGAAAAAGACATCCACAGACTAAAGATGAAAGGATGGGAAAAAACCTACCATGCACATGGACTCAGTAAAAAAGCAGGGGTTTCCATCCTTATATCAAATAAATGGACTTCAAGCCAAAGTTAGTCAGAAGGGATAAAGAAGGACATTTCATACTGCTTAAGGGAACCATAAATCAGGATAGTAAATATTTATGCCCCAAACAATGGTGTATCCTTGGTACATCAAACAAATCCTTCTCAATTTCAGTAATCAAATAGACCACAACACAATAATTCTGGGTGACTTTAATGCACCACTGTCACCACTAGATAGATCTTCCAAACAAAAACCAACCAAAGAAACCATAGAACTCAATAACACAATCAATAACCTAGACTTAATAGACATATATAGAATATTCCATCCATCAACGAGCAGATTCACTTTCTTCTCAGCAGCACATGGAACCTTCTCGAAAATAGATCATATGTTATGCCACAAAACAGCCCATAGGAAATGCAAAAAAATAGAGATACTACCTTGTGTTCTTCAGATCATACTGGACTGAGAGTAGAAATCAATGACAAAATAAAAAACAGAAATTACTCCAACACTTGGAGACTAAATAATATGCTATTGAATGAAACATGGATAACAGAAAACATCAGGGAGGAGATAAAAAATTTCTTAGAGGTCAATGAGAATGACGATACAATATATCAAAATCTCTGGGACACTATGAAAGTGGTACTAAGAGGAAAATTCATTGCATGGAGCGCATTCCAGAAAAGAATGAAAAGTCAACAACTAAATGACCTAATATTATAGCTCAAAGCCCTAGAAAAAGAAGAACAGAATAACAGCAAAAGTAGTAGGAGACAGGAAATAATTAAAATCAGAGCTGAAATCAATGAAATTGAAACAAAAGAAACAATTTAAAAAATTGACAAAACAAAAAGTTGGTTCGTTGAAAAAGTAAACAAAATAGACAAACCCTTAGCCACACTCACAAAGAGAAGGAAAGAGAAAACTCAAATTACTAAAATTCATGATGAAAAAGGAAATATCACGACAGACACCACTGAGATACAGAACATAATGAGAAGCTACTTTGAAAATCTGTATTCCAACAAAATAGAAACTACCGGAGACATTGAAAAATTTCTAGAGACAAATGCTCCTCCCAAACTGAACCAGGAGGACATACACAATTTAAAACAGATCAATATCAAGCAATGAAATAGAAGAAGCCATTAAAAATCTACCAACCAAGAAAAGCCCAGGACCAGACGGATTCTCAGCTGAGTTCTACAAGACCTTCAAAGGAGAACTCATTCCAATACTTCTCAAAGTATTCCAGGAAATAGAAAAGGAGGGCGCCCTACCAAACTCATACTATGAAGCTAATGTCACCCTCATACCCAAACCAAGAAAAGACACATCAAGGAAAGAAAATTTTAGACCAATATCCTTGATGAATATAAATGCTAAGATCCTTAACAAAATATTGGCAAACCATATCCAAAAACATATAAGAAAATTGTGCACCACGATCAAGTGGGGTTCATTCCTGGAATGCAAGGATGGTTTAACATCCGTAAATCAATAAACGTAATCCATCATGTCAATAGACTTAAGGATAAGAATCATATGGTTATTTCGATTGACACAGAAAAAGCGTTCAACAAAATACAACACCCCTTCATACTCAAAACACTAGAAAAAATAGGGATAGTAGGAACATACCTGAACATTGTAAAGGCTATTTATGCTAAGTCCATGGCCAACATCATTCTTTTTTTTTTTTTTTTTTTTTTTTTTTTTTTTTTTTTTTTTTGTGGTGCTGGGGATCAAACCCAGGGCCTTGTGCTTGCGAAGTGAGCACTCTACCAACTGAGCTATCTCCCCAGCCCCCAACATCATTCTTAATGGAGAAAAACTGAAACCATTCCCTTTAAAAATGGGAACAAGAAAGGGATGTCCTCTTTCACCACTGTCCTCGAAACTTTAGCCAGAGCAATTAGACAGACTAAAGAAATTAAAGGGATATGAATAGGAAAAGAGGAGCTTAAGCTGTCACTGTTTGCTGATGACATGATTCTACATTTAGAGGATCCAAAAAAATTTCTCCAGAAAACTTCTAGACTTCATCAATGAATTCAGCAAAATAGCAGGCTATAAAATCAACACACATAAATCAAAAACATTTTTATACGCAAGCGATCCAACATCTGAAAGGGAAATGAGGAAAACAACTCCATTTGCAATAGCCTCAAAAAAATAAAATACTTGGGCATCAATCTAACCAAAGAGGTAAAAGACCTCTACAATGAAAACTACAAAACATTGAAGAAAGAAATTGAGGAAGACCTTAGAAGATGGAAAGATCTCCCATGTTCTTGGATAGGCAGAATTAATATTGTCAAAATGGCCATTCTACCAAAAGTGCTATACAGATTCAATGCAATTCCAATTAAAATCCCAATGATGTACCTTACAGAAATAGAGCAAGCAATCATGAAATTCATCTGGAAGAATAAGAAACCCAGAATAGCTAAAGCAATCCTTAGCAGGAAGAGTGAAGCAGGGGGTATCACAATACCAGAACTTCAACTGTAACACAAAGCAATAGTAACAAAAACAGCATGGTATTGGCACCAAAATAGACAGGTAGATCAATGGTACAGAATAGAGGACATGGACACAAACCCAAATAAATACAATTTTCTCATACTAGACAAAGGTGCCAAAAATATGCAATGGGGAAAAGATAGCCTCTTCAACAAATGGTGCTGGGAAAACTGGAAATCCATATGCAACAGAATGAAACTAAACCCCTATCTCTCACCCTGCACAAAACTCAACTCACAATGGATCAAGGACCTTGAAATCAGACCAGAGACCCTACATCTTATAGAAGAAAAAGTAGATCCAAATCTTCAACTTGTTGGCTTAGGATCAGACTTCCTTAACAGGACTCCCATAGCACAAGAAATAAAAGCAAGAATCAAAAACTAGGATAGATTCAAACTGAATAGCTTTCTCTCAGCAAAGGAAACTATCAGCAATGCGAAGAGAGAGCCTACAGAGTGGGAGAAAATCTTTTCCACTCATACTTCAGATAGAGCACTAATTTCCAGAATATATAAAGAACTCAAAAAACTCTACACGAAGAATACAAATAACCCAATCAACAAATGGGCTAAGGATATGAACAGACACTTCACAGAAGATCTACAAGCAATCAACATATGAAAAAATGTTCACCATCTTTAGTAATAAGAGAAATGCAAATCAAAACTACTCTATGATTCCATCTCACCCCAATTAGAATGGCGATTATCAAGAACACAAGCAACAATAGGTGTTGGCTAGGATGTGGGGGAAAAGGTACACTCATACATTGCTGGTGGGGTTGCAAATTAGTGCAGCCACTCTAGAAAGCAGTGTGGAGATTCCTTAGAAAACTTGGAATGGAACCACCATTTGACCCAGCTATCCCACTCCTTGGCCTATACCCAAATGACTTAAAATCAGCACACTACAGAGATACAGCCTTATCAATGTTCAGAGCTGCTCAATTCACAATAGCCAGATTGTGGAAGCAACCTAGAATGGAATATTACTCAGTCATAAATAATAATAAAATTATGGCATTTGCAGGCAAATGGATGAAATTGGAGACTATAATGCTAATTGAGATAAGCCAATCTCAAAAAACCAAAGGACAAATGATCTCGCTGATAAGCGGATGATGACACATAATGGGGGGTGGGAGGGGGGCAAGACTGGAGGAAGGAGGGACTGTATAGAGGGAAAAGAGGGGTGGGAGGGGTGGGGGGAAGGAAAAAATAACAGAATGAATCAAACATCATTACCCTATGTAGATGTGTGATTACACAAATGGTATGCCTTTACTCCATGTACAAACAGAAACAACATGTATCCCATTTGTTTACAATAAAATAAATTAAAATAAAAAATAAGAAAAAAAAGAAAGAAGTGGCGTTTGGGGCTGGGGTTATGGCTCAGTGGTACAGCATGTGCCTGGCATGCATTCCATCCTCAGTACTGCATATAAATTAATTAAATAAAGGTCCATTGACAAAAAATTTTTTTAAAAATATAATAATAATAATGGAAGTGAACATTTGGGATCACTTTGAAGGGCATACTTTGAAATATATACATCTTCCTTCATGGTACATATGTTGTATTTTATATTTCATAAGTCCCGTGTATATATATCTGTGCTGTACATACTTGTTCACTGATAAGATTGTAATCAATATGAAGACATTACTTCTTTCTCAAATGTTCATGAACTTCAGCGTGCTATGCTAAATGGCACTGGCATGTTAATTTTTTTCAAGAGTTATAAAATTAGACAGCTTTTTGCTTTTAAGAAAAACTAGTAAAAGAGTAATAATAAAAACTAACATCCATTTTTTCCCAATACATTATGATGAAACTCACTGGTAATAGACTATATTTGGAATGAAACCAACATTTGTCCCTGTTATCTCACTCCTTGGTTTATATCCAAAGAACTTAAAATCAACATGCTACATTGACACAGCCACATCAATGTTTATAACAGCTCAATTCACAATAGTTAAACTATGGAACCAATCTAGATGTCCTTCAATAGATGAATGGATAAAGAAAATGTGATATATATATATATATATATATATATATATGATAGAATATTACTCAGCTTTAAAGAAGAATGAAATTCTGGCATTTGCTGGTAAATGGAAGGCATTAGAGAATATCATGCTAAGTGAAATAATCCAAACCCAAAAAGCCAAAGGCCCAATGTTTTCTCTAATACGTGGAAGCTAATTCACAATAAGAGAGGGTGGATAGGGAAGAATAGAGTTACTTTGGATTAGGTAGAGGGGCGTGAAGGAAGGGGAAGAGTTATGGAGGAAGAAATGATAGTGGAGTGAAACAGACATTATTACCTTACTTACAGGTGTGACGGCATGACTGATATGATCCTGCAATATGTATAACCAGAAAAATTAAGAGATTATACTCTATGTATGATCTATCAAAATATATAAATGTCATGTACAACTAATTAGAACAAACAGAATTTAAAAAAATTTTTAAAAGAGGTCTTAGGACAGATGGATGAATGGGATGTTGATGGATGGATGGATATCTCAGTATTTCACAAATAATGTAAGGCAATATAATTTTTATGTTTGAAAATGGATTCCATACAGTACACTTATCTAAACTCTTAATTATTCAAAGAAAAGCTCTAATATTATTTATCAAATCGTGAGCAATGGTTACTTCCCACAGGAAATGGGGAGAAAAGGAAGGAGGGGGAAGCTTCACTTTCTCTTTAGGACATTCAGTCTTGTGTGAATTTTTAAACATGGACTTTTATTGTAATTATAAAAAGAGAAAACTTTTTGCAGCCTCTTCTTTTATCACAGCTGTTCACCAAGTGAACACAGTCAGGTGTGAAGAGCTGATGTCAAAATGGGTTACACTGTGATTTGCTCCAGGAACCTTCTATTCAAACACAAATACAAGAATATTCTACAGGTTTGCCTCTGTCATTTCTGAGAAAGAGTACATTGGTGACATCTGGATGGTAAATTAGGCCTGTTCCTCAGACCAGCTGTTCTTAAACTGAACAAACATCCGAATCATGGGGTGGGGGAAACTTGTTGAAACACCGATTTGCTGGGCCCACCTCTGCAGCTCTTGTCAAATTACATCTGGGATCAGACCCAAGAATTTACATTCCTAGCAAGTTCCCAGGAGCTGCTGATGATGGGTGGACCACACCTTAACAAGCTTCCCACAGGTCTCACGACCACATGGCAGTCAGAGAATACAACTCTAGATGTCCAGGGCCTTTAGCCCCAGCAGCCTGAGATGTTTCCCCAAGCACAAAGCCTTCCATGGCTCCCACTCAAGTCCTGGGCCTGTGGTGCTGAGGCAGAGCAGAGTCCTCTCAGCACTCAGGCCTTGGGATTAGAGGGAGGAAAAAGGAGATTCTGATCTGGACAAGAGAGTCCTACAGCTTCTGAGTGCTGTGCAGCAGGGAAACACCTTGTTCCTTTATGCACACGCCCATAGCCCATGTGGAGCCATCTTTTCAACACAGCTGCTGAACTTTGTCCTTCTGACCACACAGAGAGGTAGAGGGCTGGACCCCATGCTGGATGGAGCCCCTTACCAACACCATGCTAGATACCGGCCACCACACACACACACACACACACACACACACACACACTAAGATCTTCCAACTCTGTTAGGTCCTTTTAGAGATGAGCAGTCTATAAAGCAAGCAGAATAAAAGTCAGCCAATCTGAAGACTCTCTGAACACTTCAGAGACAAAAGCATCATTTCCACCAA
Organism: Sciurus vulgaris; assembly: GCF_902686455.1. Classification (NCBI taxonomy): domain Eukaryota; kingdom Metazoa; phylum Chordata; class Mammalia; order Rodentia; family Sciuridae; genus Sciurus; species Sciurus vulgaris. Next base: position 117,505,457 of record NC_136466.1, read on the forward strand.
GTAATTTCATCCCAGAGCCCACAGACTTAGGTCTGTAGTGCAGGCCACAGGCCATCCCAGTTTTACTGCATTATAATGGTCAGTGTGGCTGTGTCTTTATCTACACCACCATTTGATGAGGTCACCTAGCATCCTGAAATTCACACTTTGTTCCTCTAGTCCAGTAGACTCAGAAAAGAGTAAGTGCTTCCCTCCCACCCAATACCTGTCCTTCAGACCTCCCAGACCTGCCTCTAAGCCCTCTCCTGCCATAGGGATTACCCTCACCTAGGAGTCTGTGGAATTTCACAGGATATGACCACATCAAAATGTGAGCTTCTTCCCTAGAAGGTGAACCAGGAGGGGAAAATGGAAATTGCAAACAAACAAAAAAGTTTACATCTAAATAGGTAGGCAGTCTTTCTTTTTCTAATATAACAATGTGCTTCTGCATAACTCATTTGAAAAGATCGGTGCTTTTCCACAGAGACACAGAATGGTGTCCACTGGTCACCAAAATACAGCATCCAGAAGTGGATAACTTATTGAATATCTGGACAAAAAATCAAATTAAAAATTGGGGGTCTGTGGCTCAGAGGTACAGCACTCACCTAGCATGTGTGAGGCACTGGGTTCAATCCTCAGCACCACAAAAAAAATAAATAAAATAAAAATCTTACTTAAAAATAAAATGGGGGAGGATGAAAACAGTAATTCCCAAGTGAATAAGCAGGTGCAATCCTTCCATAAATTGCTCTTATTGGGGCTTAGAAAAAAATTCCTAACCCTTCTCAATACATCACTTGTTGAATAGCTATAAAAATTGTACAGCATCACCTCATTCACTTTCACAGCAACCTTCCGAGGTGGTATGGTCCTCTTTTTCACACTGATAGGAAAAACTGAAGCTCAGGGATGTTAACTGACACCAGACCCTACAGTTAGTCAACTAGGTAGACTGATTTCAGCTAGTAGACTTAATCTGTAGTCTAGACCACCTTCCAGTCTTGGGGCCTACTAGGGCATTATCACTTGAGGAAGAAACAACAAGCACAGGTAGGGAAAGAAGATCCAAGTGCCCCTGGAAATACTGGAGGGACAAGCTACCTTTGCATAAAGGTAAGAATCACTGTCTTCCCACTGTGTGTCATGTTTCAGGGTATGTTAAGGAGGTCCAATGGCTCATGTGTGGTTTGGTACATGGAGAGGAGTCACTCCCAGTGAAAGGAAAAACAAAGTCATGCCTCAACTCCAGACCAGCTCATGGTGGCTGCCGGCTGCAGAAACACTTCACTAGGTCATGACCCAAGTATTAGTACTGACTGCTTTGACATGCGAGGGGGCCCCCATCATCAGCCCAGAATGACAGCACAAGGAGACTTTCTGCTTCTCAGTCCTGCTATCTATGAGAGTCATTCTTCATTGCCAGAATGACAGATTGCTTTGTGTCACGCTGGGGAAAACATGCGCATGCGCATGCATGCAAACAGGTAATGCTTCAAAGAAGCTCAGTTTCGCTTGACAAGCATGTGGTGATGTGAATTAGAGAACTCTGCTCACATATATAATTCCACATGGGAAAGGGAGGCTGGTTTCTCTTGTTAAGCCAATGAGGACTTAAAACACATTGGAGAGATGGCCACCTCTTCATAGGTAGAATTGTCCCCCTGTAAATACCAACCCCATAAACTTGAAATCAGACATTGCTCATTGGAAGAGTTAATGCCACTCACATATGAAGTACAGAGAGCACCCAAATCGGCAAGAGAACAAAAGAAATAGAAATAGTGGACTGAAGAAAGACAAGGGCAAGTGTGATTGATAAGTCAGCTCAAAACTGGCCTCAAAGCAAATAATATATAACATAAGGGTCACAAGTTGACCCAAATGTCTTAGGACAAAATAGAGCTAAGGAAATTACCCACTGATTTATTTATTATTATCCTAATGATAGATAAGTGTTATCTTATTGAAGATCTACTATGTACCAAGCAAGATAAATGTCATTCCCATTTTATGTATGAGAAAACTGAAACTTGAAGAGGTTAAATAAATGAAACAAATGCTGAAACAAATGCTGCAGATGATGAATAAATGGTCTGAACCCAACGTTGAGCTGAATCCAAAGCACATCAATGATTTTTGATTGGGAAATGGCTATAATTTCTTAATACTACAAATTGGAAAAAGGCATCCAATTCAAGGTTTCCATAGAAGGGCCTGGAGCAAACACTGGTGGTGATCTGTCCAGTATCCATTCCCTTTTTCTCTTTCCCCTTCTCAAACTCAATTATGTTAGCTATTTAGTTATCCAGTTTCTGATTTCCAGATGGGGTCCTGATTGATCTAAGGTAATCGTCGAGGGCATTCTCTTAGCACTGTTCCTGGTGTAAGGGTGAGCACATGACCTTACCTGACTAGTTACACTGAAGGGAGGGGTATAGGTTAATGCTTGGGAGCTATTCTTCTCTTTCCGTGGATAGAACAAGGATTCATCTTGCACTCTGGCCACTGGCAGCCATATTGTGACCATGAAGAGACCCACCTGAAGACAAGGCCAACACCCCAAGGGTGGCACTGGGGTAAGATGGAAAAAAGCTGGATCTGAGAGGAAAGGCCCATTAAAAGCTGATGGTTTAACCAGTTTTGAAAACTGTGGTACTTATGAATTTCTTGTTATGTGAAATAAAATGTCTCTTTATTTTTAACTAATTTGAGGCAGTGTTTCTGACACTGATATATGAAAGCATCCTATTTGATTTGGCTCCATATCTAAATTATTTTTAATAACTCCCCAAGCTCCATATTCCACAATTAGAGACTTATTCCTTTGAATATTTATGTTCCCCAATAGGTAATAGGTTTTTTAAAAAGTACATAATCTTGGAGATTTTTTTCATTAGTATTGCACCAAAAAAAAAAAAAAAAAGGGATTTATTAAAGAAAATACTAACATGTTTAATCACATAAAAAGTCGAAACTTTTGGATTTATAAAGCCTACAGGGAAATAACCTAGAGAAAATTTTTTCCACATATAATACAGAGCTAATATCCTTTCGATATGAAAAAGCTCTCAAATAGATGAAGTCTCCAAGAGAAAAATGTCCAAAGGTTATGAAAAAGCAATGGATACGAAATAGATTTTGTAATGTTCAATTGTACTAGGAATCAAAAGAACACAAGTTAAAATATGTTCGTTTACTAAACTTGCACTTTTTTCCTTATTAAGGACACACTGGCTATCAGCCAGGCAACTCCGCTCTCTGCATCCTTCAACAGGCTAACCTCAGCTTGTCGCCATGGCAGAGACAGAGAAGGGATGCCTGGCTTAGAACTGGCACGTTGTCACCTCCACTGCAGCGCACAGGCCAACCAAGTCAAAGACCAGCAAAGATTGAAAGGAAATCAGTTCTGCCTCCTGGTGAGAGGATTTGCAAAGTCAAATTGCTAAAACTGTGGTTACAGGAAGGTAGAGAATTGGGCCAATTTTCAATCAGTTTATCACGAGCCTGTATAACTATCACAATCACATTTAAATTTTTTTTTGTTTATCTATCTGCCATAGATAGATATTTAGATAGACCTATATGCTCTCACACACAGAGACATACATGTAGTGTGTGTATGTGTATGTAGGTCCATAGACCATCCATAGAAATCCATTCCAGTTGAACAGGTACTACACAAAAGAGAATATTCAAATCACCAGTAAGACTATAAAAAATGTTCAACAGCACTACTCACCATGGAAGTGTAAATTAAAACCATCAAACACCTGCATCTACCCACCAGAATAGCTAGAATTCCAAAACAAAAACTGGCAATAGCACATGTGGGTGAGTATGAAGTTACTGGGACTGGCACACTGCCATTAGGAATAGTAACTGGTAGAACCACTTTGGGACTTGTCCCTATCTACTCAATGAACATATGCACACCCTGTGGCCCAGCAATGCCACGCACAGGCATATGCTCAAAAGAAAGGCCCATACATACATCAAAGGACATGCTTAAGAATACCCACACTGCCACATCTGTTTCCTACCACTCCAACACTTGACACGGTTCTGTTGAAAGATCACCTCCCTCTTGGGGGCCATAGGCATGGCATGTCTCCATGTATAGTTGCTTTTTAACATCGATAATCAATATATCATTCATTAGAAACTTATTGGAAAACATGGGAAGGTTTTACTGTATTGGGACACAAAATAGTACACAATAAAAATTTAGTAGTAATACATAGATAAACTATATGAAAATAAACAATTGTAGCTATACTCGAGTTAAAAGGAGCCTGTAATTACTTTAGTATAATAATTTCTAAATATAGATGGATAAAGAGGCATTCCTCTGAGCTTGGATGTGGTGTTTAGCCTTTGTTGCTTTCCTAGTTTCAATAATTAACTCTAGAGATACTTTACATAATAAAAATATTTGAGTCAGTCATAAATATAATTTGTGTTTTTCCTACGTTTAGTCTAATTCTTAGAGAATCAAAACAAGATTGTAGTCTGCCATTAAATGCAGTAGAATAGACTAAATATTAACTATAAGTTGATTTCTTTGCCCTTGTTAATAATAGTAAAAACTTTCACTGTTAAACACTGGAGTTCATGGTAAGGGTAATTTCTCAGAAAATCTAGTGACGTGTTTGTTCTGGAGGTTGAAGTTTGGCAGATGTGGTGCCCTCGGTTTGGCTGGGGGATGGGGTTGTTTTGGTCTGGCTGAGAAATAAGGTTGTTTTGATCTAAGCTATCATACAGAAAGAATGTGTACTTTGAGAAAAAGCATAGATTATACTTTTGAAGGTTTTTATCAATTTTGAACTAACCATAAAATGATATAATCATTACTAAAGAAAAAAATGTATAAAAAGGCTGGCAGAAAAATAAAGATAGGGATTCAGCCTCAGAATACTTGGTGTCTCTGTCTGCTGTTTCTCCACTGCGCCGACGCCTCCCATCCACCTAGGAACCCCGACTGGTGCTAGGGCTGGACCCCGGCACCACGCCACTATATTCATAATAGACTTAATAAATCCAAATGTTCATCCACAAAAGAAAAAACAGTGAGGGTATTTTTTTCACAAAATAGAATATTATACAGCAATTAAAATAACAACTACTGCTACTAACAACATTGATAATTCTATCAGACATATTGTTGAGCCAAAGAAACAGATCAAAACAAAGTATATATTTATGATTATATTGATAAAAAATTCAAACACAGGCAAAACTAACCTGCAGTTATAGAAATCAGAATATAAATGACCTTTAAAGAAGAATGAAACTATGGCATTCGCAGGTAAATGGATGGAACTAGAGAATATCAAGACTAAGTGAAATTAGCCAATAACAAAAAAACAAAGGCCAAATATTTTCTCTGATAAGCAGATACTAATCCATAATGGGGGAGGTGGTGGATTGTGCAGAGGGGAGTGAGGGGAGGGGTGGGGCAGTAGGGATGGGAAGGACTGTAGATTGAGACAGACATTATTACCCTATATACATGCATGATTACACAATTGGTGTGACTCAGCACCATATACAGCCAGAGGAATGAGAAGTTATTCCCCATTTGTGTACAATGTGTCAAAATGCATTCTATTGCCATGTACAACCAATTAGAACAAATTTTTTAAAATTCAAAAAATAATAATATAAATGGCTTTTAGCAACAGGCTGGTTGACCCAGACCAGACACAAAGAAAGCCCCTAGAATGCTAACTTACTAGTCTCAATCTGGATTGTGATTTTACAAGGCAAAAATTCAAGCTATTTACTTAATGCTCGGGCTCTTTGTCCTATGTATTTCATATTTAGTGGGAGTTACAAAATAACAGAAAGAATCAGATTTTTTTGGAAGCGTACTGTATAAAATTGCAAATGCCTCCCAGGGAGAGTTCTCATTGTAACCATCACAGAGCACTGGCGAGGCAGTGCTCTGGTGAGGAGGCACTGGGCGGGTAGGGACTGAGAGCAAGGTGAGCTTGCAGTGCTGGCCCATCCCATCCAAGGCCCCATCCAAGACACCAGGCCTCTGTGAGGGCAGAGGAAGAAGGCTGGGAAACAACCACGCAGCCTCAGGAACGGCAGAGGACCTGGGACACAGGCCAAGGCAGCTCCTGGCTGACAGCAAGACCCATTGGAGTGTCCTGCCTCCAGACAGCTCTGTTACCCAACTTCTTGCTTCTCTGCTTCCTGACCTCTGAGGATGAGGCTCAGCGTTCATGCTCTTTCTGGCCTTTTTGAGTGACCTACACACACTGAGCAGAGACTGCAACGTCCAATTCTAGTGAGTCACAGGAAACATGTCATGAGAAAGTTTAGAGGGACCCAGATGTACTCAGCAGAAAGATCTCATTCTCCTACCTCTCTCCATTTTCTCTCTCCTGTTTTCTCCTGCTTCCTCTACCCAATCCCTCACTGTCAGTCCACTTAGGATCTTCTCATCAATAAAAATGAGATCCATGCTCCCTTGGCTTGGGCTGCTTACTTGATATTTGGGACAAGAAGCTGCAAGGAAGAATATACATAAAAAGATAGAACTCATTCTGGGGCACTCTGCCATCAAGCAGATTGTTAATATAAATCACTGCATTTCCATAACATGAGCAAATTGATCATTTCATTCATGTAGACTTTGTCCAAGAATTTTTTTAATTGTGCCACGATTTGTCTCAAAGAGGTTTTGAGACACATGATTTTAACCACCATAACCTTCAAGTGTGCCTGAACCCTATCTAGGTTGGCAATAAATTTGCTTTACTAAAATGTAACAAAGTAGCTCACTGAGGCCTGCAAAAATAGCTCACAATAATCAAAAGGAACATAGAAGAAAATGATGGGAAAGTAACTTCTAAGGTGAAAAAAATCAGATAGTGTGTCTTTTCTGGAGAGAGAAAACCCACCTACAACATTGATTTGCTTTACAGTCACCAGGGTCTGTTCTCCTGTAACCTTGTATGACTAAATCCTGGAATAATGTAAATGAAATCAGAATCCATTTGGCAAGGAGACTCTTGGGAGATGATGTTGACTTCCTTGTGTCCCATACTATGTAAACCAACCAACAACCCAGTTAAAATCTAACCCAAACAGTTAGAGGATTGAACATGTTTGTTTGTTTTTGTTTTGTGTTTTGTTAATAGGCCAAAGTCAGAGGAACTTCCAAGTACCGCCCTGGCTACCCTACCCACAATGTCATGACTACCCACAGGAAAAAGGAAGGAGGATCCCCAGCTACTCTCCCCTCTAATCCTGAGACATCTGGCTCAAAACAGCACTGCTACCTCCCTAGAACCTCAAAGCTAACCTCAGAGACATTAAATTTTAGATTTTATAAACCAGCTAAGGGAAAACTTGTTCTTCCTCTCGCCAATCATAGCTGTGTTTTTGCTGATGAGGGTGTTCTAATGCCACAACTAGACATGGAAAGAAACAAAGGGCAGATGTGAGGAACCCAGACCTGTTTTCATTTTCATGAGTATGAAGTCCCGATAGCGTATGGCCCAGTCTGCTCCCTGGATCTTCATTCATTCACCCAATTGGTGTGCCCTATTAGCATAAGCTGAAAACTATGCTGGGTGGGGAAAACAGATTTTTTTTTCAATATTTTTAGCTGTAATTGGATACAATATCTTTATTTATTTTTCTATGTGGTGCTGAGAATCAAACCCAGTGCTTCACACAACCTAGGTGAGTGCTCTACCACTGAGCCACAACCCCAGCGCAGAAAACAGATACTATTTTTTAAAATATTCTTTTAGTTGTTGATGAACCTTTTTTTTTTTTTTTTTTTGCAGTACTGGGGATTGAACCCAGGGCCTTACACTTGCAAGGCAAGCACTCCACTAACTAAGCTATCTCCCCAGCTGATGGACCTTTATTTTATTTATTTATATGTGGTGCTGAAAATCGAACCCAGTGCCTCACTCATGTGAGGTGAGTGCTGTACCACTGAGCTACAACCCCAAGCCCAGAACAGATGCTATTAATAAGCTATAATCCCTGGTTGTGAGAAGCTTGAGCAGTGCGAAGACCTGTACTTGTACACATGCTCAAAAACAGGTCATTATTACTGAGTGTCCAAGTGCCATGGCTGGGGATGTGAGGGCCTCTAACAAGACTAGTAGTGAGACAGGGCAAAGGACAGGTAGCTGATTGTTAAAAAAAAAAAAAAAAAAAAAAAAAAGGAATTGAGTTGCCAAGAGCTAACCTGCGGATAGCACTTCCCTGCTTCACTGGTTGTTAACACCTCCAGGGGAGGGGAAGGATCACACTTTCCAACATAAGGGATTACCCCCTGGGGCTACTCTTTCCTACCTTTTGGGCACATAGGCAGGAAAGAAAGAGAGGGTGAGGGGGTCTATAAAAAGGCAAGACACCCCCACTCCCACGGGCACCAGCTCTGGGTCCCTGCTGCTCTCCTGCTCTCTGGAGAAGTCTATCTCTGTCTCTCTGTTCTGTCTCTTAAATAAAACTAGCTTTCTATGCTTGTCTCAGCATTTCTCAGGTGTTTAATCTTCAACACTGGCAGAACAAGGACCCCATCCTGATTTCCAAGATCGGTATCAGTAGGTGAAAGCACATGACAGAAAGAAAGGAAAGAAAGGAAAGAAAGAAAGAAAGAAAGAAAGAAAGAAAGAAAGAAAGAAAGAGAGAGAGAGAGAGAGAGAGAGAGAGAGAGAGAGAGAAAGAGAGAGAGAGAGAAAGAAAGAAAGAAAGAAAGAAAGAAAGAAAGAAAGAAAGAAAGAAAGAAAGAAAGAAAGAAAGAAAGAAAGAAAGAAAGAAAGAAAGAAAAGGGAGTCATCATGGACCAGCAATGCTTCATTCATCATGGAGGGGCACATCTTGGTGTGGGGTAGGGGGTGCGATGGGCCATCTCTGAGGTCTGGCTTTCATATGGCCTTAGCAAAGCCAGGTCATTGGAGGAGCTAGTTACCTTTGGAGGACCCTGTTGGTGGGCAGGCCAGGTGATGGGAGGAGTTTGGGGTGGAGCGGAGGACAGGTAGGTCACTGTATCCTTCAGTGAGCAGACTTGCATCCACCCAGAGAGAGAGGTCCAGCCCTCAGCCTGTTAAGTGTTAGCTTATGATGAAGAAGCGTCTTTTTCGTGGCTGTGATTAAATTAGGGATCTTGATATGGGAGATTATTTTGAATTATCTCAGATTATCTTGGATTATCCTGTTGATCCCTAAATCCAATCACAAGCATCCTTATAGGGAAAGTCAAAGTGGTGGAGTGATACGGCCCAGGCCAAGGAATGCCAGCAGCACCAAAGAGCTGGCACAGTCAGGGATGGGTCCCCCCAATTCCCCTGCCCCTGCCAGAACCTTCAGAAGAAATGAGGCCCTGCCTGCACCTGGATTTCAGACACTGCCCTTCAAAACCACAACAGGATAAAGTTCTGTTCTTATGAACTACTAAGCTTGTGGTAATTTGTAACAGCAGCCACAAGGAACTAATATGCCATAAGTTGGGAAAGACTTTCCAAGAAAATAATGCCTGAGCTGAGTTGTAACAGGGCCAGGTGACAGGTGAGAAGTCTGAGGTTGATTGTGGCTGGTGTGTAAAATTCAAAAGAGAAGTCACAGGCCAAACTACCAGAAGCTCCGTGTTTTTGTTACTTCTGTTTTATGTGAAGTTTCTTCTTGGTGAGTGAGATGCGGCTATTGCAAGGTGGTAAGCCATTTCCAGTCTAGAGCTAACATTCTAGAAAGGTCTCTCGCTGAGCACCAAGGAGACTTTCACCACCACACCCACATTTCAGTTTATCAGGAAATGTCTGAGCACTATATTCCAAATATATCCAAATTCTTTCCCTAGAGCCATTGTTACTATTCAGGTCCCATGTGTTCCTCTGCTTTTCTTGTCTGTCCGTAGGCCTCCCCCAACACAGCAGTTAGCGTGCCCCTGTACACCAGAAGTCACATTGCACCACTGGACTCCTTCCCATTCCACTTACGGTGAGATGAGATCTGAAGCCCAACCAATGCTTCCTTGTGCTCTTTACTACACCCCCAGCCTGGCCTCCCTTGCCCACTGGCTGCAGCCCCAATGTCACTTTGCTGCCATTCTCTGGAGGCACCAATGAAGTCTGTCTGAGGGCTTTTCACAGATTCTTCCCTTTGCCTGGAAAGATTTGTCCCCAAGCTATCCATGACCTCCTTTGAAGTCTTTGCCTAAATGCCACCATCTCTATGATTCCCACCCTACTACACTGGGGTTTTGGTTTTCTTTTACATGTTGTTTGGTTTGGGTTTTTTGGCACTGGGGATGGAGCCCAGGGGTACTCTATCCCTGAGCTACATCCCCATTCCAAGTAGCCCAGGATGACCTCAAACTTGTGATCCTTCTGCTTCAGCCCCACACACTGTATTTTATGTTGCAACCCTCACCCAAGACACTTCTTATTCTCCTTACCCAGCTTTTCTTCTCTCTTTTACTTATCTTCTAACATATCTATTATTTATTAATGTCCATCTCTCTAAAACATCATAAGCTCCTTGGGGGACCTTTTTGGTATTCACTGTCATAACCCAAATACATAGCACACAGTAGGTAGATGCTGACATATAGTAGATGCTGAGTAAATATTTGGCAAGTGACTAAGTGAACAGAAGAATGGGACTGGGTAGAAGAGAAGGCACCTGGAGGTTAGGGAGCCAGATGAACTCAGGCAGCTACAGGGTTCCTGACTGTAAAATTATGTGATCAAGGACCAAGACAACTTGAAAGGATGGGGGAAAGAATCTAGTCCTGAAAGCAAAAAAACAGGCCCAGGAAGAATTTTTGGGACCAGACTGTGTCTGAGTTCAAATAAATTTTCATAAATATTCTGAAATGGGCTATTTGTTATTCAACAAATATTTATTAGGCTTTTATGGTGTTCAAGGATATTCAAACATCAAATCTCAAAAAATTTTATTTGATAAATGAGATCTCTAAAAAATTATCACATGTCCCAGAGGAAATTTTTAAGTAGGGTATTCATAAGAATATAGCAACTATAAACAAACAATGCTCAGAAATCCATTCTCATATATTGCTTGCTGAAGTTTAAATTTAACCATCATTTCTGAAAAGTATTTTGGTAATACATGCCAATAGCCTGTAAAAAATATATATTGCTAGACGTGGTGGTGCACACCTGTAATCCTAGTCACTCAGGAGGCTGAGGCAGGAGGATAATAAGTTTGAAACCAGCCTGGGCAACTTAGCAAGAGCCTGTGAATAAAAATTAAAATTCAAAGGTCTGGGGATGTAGCTCAGTGGTACAGTGCCACCAGGTTCAATCCCTAGTACAAAATTAGTAATAATTTTTGAGGAAATTAGCTAACAACTTCCCCAAATTAGTAAAAGACACAAAGTTACTGATTAAAGAAGCTTGGCAACCTCTACAGGATAAGACCAAAGAAATCCACACCCAGACACATCATAATCAAACTACTGAAACCTAAAAACAGGAAAAAGTCTCAAAAGTTGTAAGAGAAAAATTATGCACTACTTACAGGGAACAATTTAAATAATTGCAAATTCCCCCTTAGAAATACTGAAGATTAGAAAGAAGAGGAGTAAAATTATTTAAACATCAAAATTAAAAACTCAGAATTCCTGTATCCAGGATAATTTTCCTCAGGACTGAAGGTAAATTCATTCCCAGATAAAGGTAAACTAAGAGATTTCACTAAGACACTGAAAAAAACCATTAAAGGAAGTTTTTCAGACAGCAGGGAAATGAAACTGGAAAGAAACTTGGATCTTTAAGAACAAGGAAGAGAAATGGAAATGGTAAAATATCTGTTAAGTATAATAAGTCATGATTCTTGAGTTCTTTAAATTCTGCGTGACAATTGAAAACAAAAGTGATCGCATTGTCTGGGGTGTGTCGTATGTAAATGTGATCTATGGGATAACCATGGTGTACACAGAGGAGGGTAAAGGACCTGCCTTGGTGATGCTGGAATAAGGACTTAATTAATGGGAAAGATGTTCATGCTCTGGATGAGTTGGGAGCAGGCAGACTGTTCTTCAGACCAGAACAAGCCCTGTGACCAAAAGACCCAGCCCCATCCTCACCTCCCAAACCCAACTTCATCCATCTTTCCTTCCTACTCCAAAGCCTGTCCCACCCTTTCTTCATGGTACACTCTCGGTAGTTGGTTTACGGCTATCTGGTGGTCTTTAAAACAAACAATAACTGAGTCTACTAATAACGACATCAACCATCTATTAAGTATCTTCTTTCTGTCAGACCCTGCTATGTCAAGTACTGCTATGGCTAATTCTTACAAAACCATTAAGTAGGTAATATTGTTCACTTGTTTTCTCTTGGCAAATGAGGAAACAGACTCAGTGTGTTAGCCATTTTTATACTGGTTTATCTACAATAACTAGACTTACTAGGCTTTTCCAAGGTGTACCTTCCCCGGAACATTTTGTAGGTTCATTAAAACCCAAACTCGAATGACCTTCCAAACATGCTTCAACTTTAATCTTTGAATTAGACAGCTGACAAAATCAGGCTGGTTGTTTATTTTAAAATTGAATTAGCACACAAACCTGAAAGATATACAGGTCAATAAAATGTTTGGGAGCTGGTAGGTCTTGGCTCTAGGCCACCTCTTGGATCCCAGATAGCATGCAAAAAAAAAAAAAAAAAAAAGCTGAGATAGTTGGGAGGCATTTTGTGCAAGCCACAGAGCAGTTCTTGATTCCTAGTGAGATCAGAATGAAACAATTTATGTTTCCAAGTGTGGATACCTTGGCTTGACTTTGCTGCTGCATACTTATGTGATTTCTTGTGCTGCAGCCCATCCCAAGTTCAAAGTCAGACGGATATATCTTAGACATACATGTTAGAGAAAATCAATTTCTATGACAAATGGTACGATTCCTATCTTGTCTTGGGGCATTGTTGGCAGCCCTGTCTGAGCACAGCATGTCCGTTCCTGAAAGGCACAGCTCTCTGTGTACTGTAAGTGCTAGTTACCATGGAATGTTTTAGACTGAGCTGTAATGTGCAGGGAAAGAAACCGTATCTAATCATTTCATTAAAATATCTGAGGGAACTTTCCATGGAGGAGGCCCATGCATTGGGCCTTTTTAGGAGAAGTAGAATTTGGATGTACAACTGAGACTGGATGAGATGGGGTATGGAGGGCACTCCAAGTAAAGAAGGCAAGAACTGGAAAGGGGCCATGTGGTGGGGACAGAGTTTGGAGCTCAGAGTACATAATCAAAGGAGGGAAATTGATGGGGCCTGCATGAGGCAGGACTCTTTCAATGACTGTTACTCAAACCCAGTTTAAATTAGGTAAATCAAAAAAAGGTAGAGAATTCAATATCTGTCATAACCGAGATACCTAGGAATGCAGCAGGCCTCAGGCATTTTAGATCCAAGGGCCAAAAATGTCCTCAATTTTTCTCTTCCCTTTCCTTAGCTGTGCTCACCAACAGAGGCTGGTCTCGCTGCCTCTGACTCTGTCCCTCCACAGATCAACTTTCTCCAGATAACCTTGTAGGTCTGGGGGTCTGGAAGGTAGGGAATACACTCAGTCACTCCCCCTGGCATGCCGCATCCCAGGGAGGAGCTTGGCTCAGAGGACGATGGAAAGTCATGAAAGATCTGATTCAGGGTGGTGGTGTGAGCAGCCTTGAGCTTAGCAAGACCACTGTGCACAACGGTGAGACACGGGAAGCTGACGGGAGAGTCTGGAATAATCAGAATGAGAATGAAGACCTGAAGCCAGGACAGTGGGTAGGATGGAGAACGTCTCCCACGTGAGGAATGCTCACAGCAGCAGGACCTGGTGGCAGAGGGGCTCAAACCAGGCTGCTGGCCAGTTTTCCCAACGGAGCTGCCATTGGACGGTGATATCATTCACTGAGAGGTGGGCTATGGGAGAAGGTGAGCTTTCTCAGGGTCAAGTCTAAAGTCTCTGTTGCCATAAAGCAGCATTGACTTTGCCCCTCCCTGTTAGGCTAATCAAGTCCACGTTAGATAGAAGGGAAAATATAGACCCACAGAGAGTCCTGCTGAGAACATGTTGTGGGAGAAGTTGGGCGTATGGAGCCAGAAAGCACACTCTGTCATTTTAAAAACTTGTTATTTTTGAGGCCCCAAGCTCCAGAAATGAATTCAGAAAGAAAATGGAAAAAAAAAAAAAAAAAAAACCAAGACAGATAGCAGGAGCGCGGCCTCCACTAAAAAAAGGCTGTCAGCTGAAACCAATTTGGACAGCTCAGCTCAGTCTCGGCTCATGAACTTCACTTTACCTCAGAAGAGGCCTTCAGCTCAGCCTCGGTATGCACACATGGACACACACACACACACAGAAGGCAGCAGTGGGTTTCACAGCTATTCAGCTATTCCAAAGAGGAGGAAGCTTGCTTTGTTTTTTTAAGTAATAATCTGTTTCTAACCTCACTAACTGTGATTTGTAATGAGAAATACATAGATAAGGTCTTTATCCAGTTTTATGGCATAAAGCTCCTAAAATCTTTGAAATATCTTGAATCATAAATGTCTTGGGGAATGCTAATGAGAAAACTGTGACTGGGGGCTCCTGGACAGCCTCTGGATGCAGGGGAACCAACCATGTGATTAGACAGTTAGAACTTTGAGTCCCCCTCCTCCACCTTCCTTCAGAGAAAGGAGAGGCACTGAAGGTTGAGCTGATCAGCGTTCATCAGCTTTCTGTACCTGTGACAAAATTCCTGACATAAGCAAATTATAAGGAGAAAAGCTACATTCTGGCTTACAGTTTCAGAGGTTCAAATCCATGGTCAGTCAACTGTGGATTTTGGGCCCATGGCAAGGCGGAACATCATGGTGGAGCAATGCTGCTCACCTCATGGCCTCGAGGAAGCAAAGACGAGAGGAATAGGCCAAGGTCCCAATATCCCTTCAAGGCCACGCCCTCAGTGACCTAACTTCCTCCCACTAGGGCCTCATTCTGAAGTTGCACCACCTCCCAACAGTGCCACCTTCTGGAGAACAATCTGAGCCTTCCAGGAACACCTGTACAGACCATAGCCATCACCAGTGACTATGATTTCATCAGTCATGGCTGGGTAATGAGCCCCCATAAAAACTCAAAAAGGACAGGATTCAGAGAGCCGCTGGGTTGCTGAACACATGGAATGCATCTAAACATCCAGAGAGGGCATGAAATCTCCAAGACCTTCTCCCACATCTTGCCCTGCCTATTTCCAAATCGGCTGTTCATCTCCAGCTTTTATGACATCCTTTATAATAAACCAGTAAAAGTAAGTAAAGAACTTTCCTGAGTTCTGTGAACTGCTCCAGGAAAGGACTAAACCTGAGGAGGGGGTTGTGGGAACACCCAATTCACACCTGGTTGATCAGAAACATAGGTCATAACCCAGGATTTGGGATTCACATCTGAAGTGGGGAGCAGCCTATGGGACTGAACCCTTACCTATGCTGTGGGATCTGACTCAACTTCAGGTAGATAATGTCAGAACTAAATTGAATTGGATACCCAAGTCATTTCTGATGGAGAATTGGCTGTTGGGGGTTATATCTCCTGACTTATTTTGGTGACCTGAGGTGAAGTATTCTATGTTGAGTGTTAGAATATAGTAGGAGAAAACAACTAGTTTGCTTTCCTGCTACGGTATTCTACAGATGTTTTCAACTTAATATGTCAAATAAGAAATTATTATTTACAGCCTCTCCCTCCTCAACAAAATCCTTCTCTTGCCTCAGGCTTTGCCATTTCCCTTAATGGCACCGCCCTCAACCCAATTGCCCAAACCCAAATGCTAAACATCATCTTGAGTTCTTTCACCCTCCCACATATGATTCATCAGTGTTAGTATCCTGACACGTTACCTCCGAAAGGGAACTAAAAATCTATTCACTATCCTCCTTTTTATTATCCAGTCGCATATATTGGCATCTATGTACCAGGAGGTATATCCAAGGTATTTGATAGCTGTATGTTTAAAAAGTTTGAAAGTCACTCATGGTCTATCAGATTATGGACCCTGCCTACTTCTTCATCTGATCTACTACCATCTCGCCATCTTTCTTCTGTCCCTGAGAAGTGTTGTGCTCTTTTACATGTTGGATCTCAGTGCTTGCCGTTAACTCCGCCTGGATCATTCTTCTCCCTACATTTTCCATGACTGGTTCATCATCATCCTTTAATTCTCAGTTTAAATAGCATTATCTCAGAAAGACCTCCTCTGCAAACCTCTGTAAACCTTGTTCTCTTGGGTTTTCCATCACAATACACTATGGTCTGAATGTTTGCACTGCCCCCTCAGTATTCATGTTTAAAACTAATCCCCAATGCAATAGGACTAAGAAGTGGAATCTGTAGGAGGTGACCAGGTCTTGAGGCTAGAGTCCTTACAAATGGGATTAATGTCCTTAGTAAAAGAAGCCTGAGAGAGCTTGTTGGCCCCTTCCACCATGTGAAGACTCACAGAAGACACAATGAATGAGGAAGTGGGCCCTCATCAGATTCTGCATCTGCTGAGGCCTTGATCTTGGACTTCCCAGTCTCTAGAACTGTGTCATAAACTTTGTTGTTGTTGTTGTTTTTTAAATAGATTACCCAGTTTGAGGTATTTTGTTAAAGCAGCTGACACAGACTGACACTGGACATATTTTTTCTAATGAATGCCTTTTGGTTGACTTGCTTATCATCAGTTTTTCCACAAGAGTATAAGCTTTTTGAGGACAGGAATGGTTTGTGTATGTGACAATGCCCTGTATCCTATGTGCACCTACCTTCAAAAGCCCCACAGAAAATCATGGTAATGAATGAGTGCCTGCAGCATTACTTTGTTTTGCAAAGTAGCAATATCTTTATTTACAAAATAATAGAGTTTCACAGAAACAGCTCTCTTTATAAGCATAAACTTTATAATTACACAGAACCCTGTAAATGATGTTAAGTATCTGGCCTAGTCAAAGCCCATAAGGGGCCTACTTTGGGGGTGACATCTTTCCCTCCCCTCACTCCATTAGTGATCAGCCAGGAGTCCCAAGATAGGTCGTGACTAATTTACATAAAGAAGCTGATTGCAGCTGCCCAGCTCAATCTATCCCAAAAACCAAGTTGTGTCCTCTCATCTCAGACACCTCCCACAGGGATAGATCTATTAAAAGAACATAAAATCAAGGAAACAGAAACTGAGATGAATATCAGACACATTCCTAAGCACCAAACTTTCTGGCACACATTAACCATCACCAAGGTTGGCAGTTCCAGTCTAAAACCACACGTAGACTTGAATACACTTTTTAAAAAATCTTGTGAAGCTTTTTGTAAAAAAAGAAACACACTTTGGAACTTTGGTTATTCTCCTGGTGAAGACAGTGGACAGGCATCTTCATGGGGCAGATCTTTGGCAAATTCGTCCCCAACTTGTCCTGGATGTTTGCCCCAGTCAGACAATAGCCTTCACACAAGGTTGTTTCTCAACCAGTTATTTCTCTGCAGCAGAACTCTCTCTTGGGATCTCCACAGTAAACTGAGTTTCAGAAGCTATTTCTCTCTACTTTCATACTTTAATATAAGCAACAGGACTTTTAAAAACTAAGACAGTTGACTAGACAAGTGAAGGATATTAGGACCAAAGAAACAAAACAAAACAGACTCTGGTTAGCCAAATTACAGTTCAATCTCTTGGTGCTTCAGTGAAAGAACATGGGGAATGGCTGGTGGCCTGGGCACAAAGGTGCCATAGGAAGGAGACGCTCCCAGCAGGGAGACTGCAGGCCCATCCTGCTTCAAATAACATGCACATAAATATGACTAACTTGGGCCTTCTTCCCTTTTCATGCCTTAGAAGAAACAATGCTTATGAGAACATACCCACCACTTTACAAAACATTCTTGAGTACGTGTGCTTGAACTGAAGAGTAAGGTCAATGTCAGACAAAACTGAGGCCTCTTCTCCCCTTGAGCCCCAGAACCACCGGTGTACCAGGTACACTGCCCTTGAGCAGAATCTACTTGCAGCATTTCTAAATTTACAGAAGTAATAAGGCTGCATGCTACTAGGGGTAGAATTGTATCCTCCAGAAAAAGAGGATACAAGCCCTAACCATTACACATAAACAGGGTCTCTGCATGTAATTAGTTAAGACGAGGTCATGCCAGAACAGGCTGGGTCTGGTGTTCTTAAAAGGAGGAGAGACTCAGGGACACACACACACGGGTAGAATTTCTCGTGGTAATGCAGGCGAAGATTGGAGTGCTACATCCATAAGTCAAAGAATGCCAAGAACTGCTGGCAACACCGGAAGCCAAGGAATGGAATAGATCCCCCCTCCTGGGGGGTCTTCAGAGAGCAGAGCCCTGCTGACACCTTGATTCCAGACTTCAGCCAGACTGCAAGAGAATAAATTTCTGTTATGTTAAGCCCCCTCATTTGTGGTGCTTTATACGGACAGCCTTGAGTCAAAGGATACAAAGAAAACAAAGTATTTCTAAAATGAAAGATAGCTCTAAGATTTGGGGATTTTATGAATCATAATTAGTAAGAGACCTGGAGGACCTGAAACACCTAAAGCAGCTCCTATTCCTTGAAGAGAAAATATTCTGACAAAACTCTAATTCATCTGAACCAATGTCATCCCAATCCTTGGAACAAAAAATAAGACCTGTCTGGTTTGTCAAGCAATTAAATTGCTCATTAAACTTGCCACCTGATCTGGAAAACAGAAAAATCACATTAGAATGATGTTAAAAGATGTTCTCATTGCGTATTTTAGTATCTACATTTTTTAAAGTCATGTACTGATAATGAAGTTACATTAGCCTTTTAAGACATCTTTGAACATAAATTGTATTAACTTGGATATCTCAGTAGGTTCAACAGGAGTAATGGAATTATCACCGCCAGAAACCATGACTTCCTTGGAAATGAAGATTGTATTTTTCCAAATACTATAAATAATGATGTTTAGAAGCTCTGTAACATTGAATCAGAGAGCTTAAATTTTCATCTGTATTTTTGAGATGGCTTGTAATGGAAATAGCATTCTGAAAAAAATATATCCAGAATGTAATTTAGTGGTAGTTAAATACTGGAAAGGAAATTGCTATGGTTGAATACCGGGTCATGGACGGAACACAGCCTAGAGCAACCTAACTAGTAGTAAGAACTTGGTCCCCTCACCCCCTCCTTGAGCTTTGGAATTGCTCACCTGGAAAGTAAGAGTGGGAAGGGATCATTTCCAAGATTCTTTCAAACTCCTCAATAATATTGACTGTGGACAATTTATTCTTAATTCTTCTGAAGCATATGGACTCAGGATTTCAGTTAAGTTTTCACTTAAAGTCAACACAGATATGCCAACTTCAGTGCCTCTACTTGCCAAACAGGCTCTCCAGAGGCTGGGACTGGAGGAAGAAGTCTTATTGAAACAGCCTCCTGCCTCTGGTGCCTGAACCCTGATTTGTGAAGTCTGTTCACTGCACTCACCACTGACCTGCACTCACTAAGCCCTGAACAATGAGATGGCACCAGCCAGAGGCAGCAGCCTTTCTTAACTGCACCAGGCACCAGATGGCAGGCCTTGCTGCCACTAACCTCAATTTCATTTTCTTTGAAAGGCTGCCAGATTCCTTTGTTTCAGCGAAGATAATTAAAGAATATACTTATTTTAATTATTGCTATTAATTTGTTAAGGTTCTTATTATCACTGTTCTGAAGAATTGATGGGCAGATTGCTCACTGTCAGCTATCATCCACCATTTGCCTGCCTCTCGCCTGTCCATCGCCTGCCTTACACCTATCCATCACCCAACGCACGAGGTTCACCTCCCGATCATCTGACAACAGTCAGCAAACTGATCGCCAACCACCAGTGGAGCACCAGCTGCCTGCTATTGACTGGAAGTTCTCTGTCACAGTACATGCAGGTTTGATTACATGTGGCTGCTGCCATTTTGAGACAACAGCCAGGCCCCATAGGACCCCTGGCCGGACTGACTGAGCTCCGTCTCCAGGATCCCTCAGCCCGACTGATCACTCCCTGTCTCTGGGGCCCTCACATCGACTGTCTGCTCCCTGCCGCCAGGACCCCCAGACCAACTGACTGAGCCCTATCATCGGGACCCCAGACCGACTGATTGCACCCGGCCTCCAGGATCCCACGACCACACCAAACACACCCAACCTCCAGGACCCCTGCCTGACCAACCACATCCCGCCTCCAGGACCTCCAGCTGACCACGTCCACACCCCGAGCTGCAGCTCCCCGTTTGCCAACACATTTCGAAGCCAGAGCAAAAAAATTTAAGTTTTTATTTCTTTACTTTTCTTGCTCTCTTTTCCTTTTGTTTACCTATTCCCTCAGACTCTTTCTCCCTTTTTTGCATGCTAACATCCAATTTCTTTTGATTACACTCTCACCTTTTCTATTATCTAGAACTTCTGTATAATCTTTTCTTATCCCATTAACAGCCACATTCTACATCCCTCTGCATCCTCTTTGTCCTCCATTAGAAACTGCAGACCTTATTGCATATCTGTTTGTTTTATTGAAGATAATATTTTAACTCATTCTGTTTATTATGATAATTTTGTTATTGTCCTCATAGAGGCTATTTGGTCTAGGATTGCATAGTGTCTGAATTGGGCACTGCTAATATTGATCTCCCCTTAAAGAAAGGGTTTTGGAAACCTATAGGGCCACTATAAGCCTATAGGAGGAAATCTGCAATACCCCAGATCTGCACTGCTAAAGGGGAAGATACATGAACAACATGAAGAATTGATGGAAAACTTGCATGCACATGAAATTAGGGAACTCTCAGGCCAAAAGGATTGATTACATATAATTTCAAAATTCTAGTTGTGGTCATTGCAGTACACTGACCTCCATAAATACAGCACCAGGACAAGTGGGAGCCAGACAGGCACTGGGTGACTGCCTTGCCAAGGAAAACAACTAAATGTGAGCAAATGGAGCTTCTAAGAGGTCAAGAGATAGAACATCATCATTTGTGTTTTTTGTGCAGAACTGACAGGAGCACAAGGAGCACCCAGATGCTTCAGGCAACTTTGTATTTTCTAAGGACCCAGAGAAATGGAAGACCATGTTTGCTAAAGAAAAAGGAAAATTTGGGCTGGGGAGATAGCTCAGTCGGTAGAGTGCTTGCCTTACAAGCACAAGGCCCTGGGTTCAATCCAGCACCGCAAAAACAAAAAAAAAAAAAAAAAAAAAAAAAAAAGAAGAAGAAGAAAAAGGAAAATTTGAATACATGGCAAAGGTGGGCAAGGCCCATTATGAAAGAGAAATGAAAATCTGTATCCTTCCTAAAGTGGAGGGAAAAGAAGTTCAAAGATTCCAATGCACCCAAGAGGCCTCCATCAGTCTTCTTGTTCTGTTCTGAGCATCGCCCCCAAATAAAGAACAAGTGGCCTATCCATAGGTGATGCTGCCAAGAAACTGGGAGAGATGTGGAATAGCACTGCTACAGATGACAAGCAGCCCCATGAAAACAAGGCTGCTAAGAAAAAGGGAAAGAATCCCGCTGTCTACTAAGCAAAGGGAAACCTGATGCAGCAAAAGGGGAGTCACCAAGGCTGAACAGAACAAGAAAAAGAAAGACCATTCAAGGTTGTTAAATTGTTCAGCTCTAATAAAGTTAGTTTCATAATTTGTGCTGTGATCACATTAGCCTAATTACAGTGTATCTCAGTTTTTCATAGTCAAATTGATTAAAACCAATGGGAAAAAAAAGATCTTAGAAGTGGTCACAGGAAAAGGGCCATCTTTTGCGCAGAATGATAAAGATACAGGCAGGAGGATTGCAAGTTTGAGGCCAACCTCAGGAGGTTAGTGAGGTTGCCCTCGGGAACTTAGAACCTGTCTCAAAATAAAAGTTAAAAAATAAGAACTGAGGATATAGCTCAGGGGTAAAGTGAGGCCCTGGGTTTAATTCCCAGTACCAAAAAAAGAAAAGAAAAAATAGAGACATCTTGATGAAAACAAAGCAAATAGAGTTTAGTACCATATCTTTAAAGTATAGAAAGAAAAACCAGTAAATGCAGAGTTCTGTAGACAGCAAAAAAAAAAAAAAAAAAAAAATCACAAAATATTGAGACAAAAACTTATTCAGCCTGCAAAGGTGAAAGAATCCATCACCAGTAAACGTGCACTCTAGGAGCAAACCTGGATCTACACAAAGGAGCAAAGAAAACATGAATTCTAATCTGTGGGCATATGACTTTTTTTTTTTTTTAATTCTTCATATGATCTCTTTAAAATAGAACTATTTAGGATTGGGGTACAGCTCAGTGGTGGAACACTTGCCTAGCAAGCATGAGACCCTGGATTCAATCCCCAGCACTGGGGGGAAAAAATTAAAAAAGAATCAAAAATTATTTAAAACAAAAATAACATTGTGGGGATTTTAGCATGTCTTAAGTAAAATGCATAAAAAAAAAAAAGCAAACATCTGGGAGTGGGAAAAGAATGTTATTGTTAAGGTTCTTATATGAAGTGATGTATCACTTTGTAGACTATGATAAGTCAGGTGCACTTGTACTCACCTTCAATCCCAGCTACCTGGGAGACTGAGGGAGAATCACAA
The DNA here is from genome assembly GCF_902686455.1 of Sciurus vulgaris. Classification (NCBI taxonomy): domain Eukaryota; kingdom Metazoa; phylum Chordata; class Mammalia; order Rodentia; family Sciuridae; genus Sciurus; species Sciurus vulgaris. Next base: position 117,528,035 of record NC_136466.1, read on the forward strand.
GTCCAGGGGCCAGGCTGGGTAACTTCACAAGCCCATCTCAAGATAATTAATAAAAGGGCTGGGGATGTAGCTCAGTGGCAGAGCACCCTTGGGTTTGATCCCCAGTACCAAACCAAACCAAACCAAAAACCCATAACTGTAAAAGTATAATGAACAGCTCTAAAATTACTTGAATATCAAAACAAAGAATTTTAGCTAATAAGCCAACAATGATAAAATGAAAATGAAATAATAAAAATTACTCAGCAAGTTCAAAAGGCAGATAACGAAGAAAAATGGAACAAAAAAATCAAGGAGGTAAAAGACATCAGTATTACTGGTCTAAACACTCCTAAAAGGCAGAGATTGTCAGACTGGATTAAAAAAACATCAGCCTGGCCCACCTGGTGGTGCCTAACTATAATTGCAGGATTTTTAAATTTTGGGTCAGGGTCTTATTTAAGTTACTTAGGGCCTCGATAAATTGCTGAGGCTAGCTTTGAACTTGTGATCCTCCTGCCTCAGCCTCCCAAGATGCTGGGATTACAGGCGTGTACCACTGTGCCTAGATTGTTTTCATTTTTGCAGTGCTGGGGATTGAATCCAGGACCTCACAATGGTGAGGCAAGTATGCTACCACTGAGCTACGTTCCCAATCCAAAGTTTGAGGTAAAAGGATGGGAGCTGGGGTCTGGGGCACATGCCAGTAATCCCAGTCACTCGGGAGCTAAGGCAGGAGGATTTTAAGTTGGGGGCCAGCCCTGGCAATTTAGCAAGACCCTGTCTCAAAATAAAAAATAAAAAGGACTGGGTCTTAGCTTAGTGATAAATCATCCCTGAGTTACAAAAGAAAAAAAAAAAAAAAAAGATGGAAAACATCATGGTAGTGCTAAAAAAAAAATATTTTTTAAGTAGTAGAATTAACATCATGGAAAAAATTTCAAAGCAAAAAAAAAAATTATCAAGAATAAAAATGCCGGCGGGCGGCCGCCGCGTCTCGGGCGGCTTCCCACCCCGCCCCCCGCAGCTCAGGGTGACGCGTCTCCAATAACAGCTCACGGGGAGCCGCAGCCCGGGCACAGCGGCGCCGGCGCCCCTCCGCGCGCGCCCGCCCGCGGCCACCAGGAGAGCCGAGGGCCACGGCGGCCTGGAGCGCTTCTGCAGCCCCGGCAAGGGCCGGGGGGCTGCGGGCCCTGCAGCCCTTCCAGGTGGGGGACTTGCTCTTCTCCTGCCCGGCCTACGCCTACGTGCTCACGGTCAACGAGCGGGGCAACCACTGCGAGTACTGCTTCGCCAGAAAGAAGATTGGCCCATGCACAAGCTGGAGTGTTCTCCCATGGTTGTTTTTGGGGAAAACTGGAATCCTTCGGAGACTGTGAGGCTAACAGCAAGGATTCTGGCCAAGCAGAAAATCCACCCAGAGAGAACACCTTCTGAGAAATTGTTAGCTGTGAAGGAGTTTGAATCACATCTGGATAAGCTGGACAATGAGAAGAAGGATTTGATTCGGAGCGACATTGCTGCTCTCCATCAGTTCTACTCCAGGCACCTCGAATTCCCTGACCACAGCAGCCTCGTCGTGCTCTTTGCACAGGTTAACTGTAATGGCTTCACAATTGAAGATGAAGAGCTTTCTCACTTGGGATCTGCGATATTTCCTGATGTTGCATTGATGAATCATAGTTGTTGCCCCAATGTCATTGTGACCTACAAGGGGACCCTGGCGGAAGTAAGAGCCGTACAGGAAATCAGTCCTGGAGAAGAGGTATTTACCAGCTATATTGACCTCCTATACCCAACAGAAGACAGGAATGACCGGCTAAGAGATTCTTACTTTTTTACCTGTGAATGCCAGGAGTGCACCACAAAAGAGGATACAGCCAAGGTGGAAATCCGCAAACTCAGTGACCCCCCGAAGGCAGAAGCCATCCGTGACATGATCAGATATGCACGTAACGTCATTGAGGAATTCCGGAGGGCCAAGCACTACAAATCCCCTAGTGAGCTGCTGGAGATCTGCGAGCTCAGTCAGGAGAAGATGAGTACCGTGTTTGAGGACAGTAATGTATATATGTTGCACATGATGTACCAGGCCATGGGGGTCTGCTTGTACATGCAGGACTGGGAAGGAGCCCTGAGATACGGTCAGAAGATCATTAAGCCCTACAGACTGCAGCAGTCAGCCCTCTTTTCAAACCAGAGAGTACCTTCTGGATACAACCCTTCTGCTGGACAATAGTGAAGGAATCTCTAGAAGAAACAAGAGTAAGCACTATCCTTTGTACTCCCTCAACGTGGCCTCCATGTGGCTGAAGCTGGGAAGACTGTACATGGGCCTGGAAAACAAAGCTGCAGGAGAGAAGGCCCTGAAGAAGGCCATTGCAATCATGGAAGTAGCTCATGGCAAAGATCATCCGTATATTTCTGAGATAAAGCAGGAAATTGAAAGCCACTGAACTCGTGCATCATTTCAGTTTCCATTCAGAAACCTTAAAGGATTTGAATATTTCAAATCTTAGGCACCACTCCAGCGCTTCTCTAAACTAACTGAGATGAAACACTTCTTGCACTTAACCTTACACATGCCATCTTTGAAGGTGTTCTTGTTCTTTCATCAAAATATTAATTTGGAATGCTTTCTTTTTTCTAAGAGTAATGGCATGGTTTCATATAATATACTTTGAACACATCGAGTTTTTAAAATTGCATTTATTTTTCCCCTCATGCCTACTGTAATGTTCTGAACAAACTTAACTGATGTAAGAGAATAAAGAGAGTATTCAAGGTTATTAAAAAAAAAGAATAAAAATGCCATTATCATTTAATAATGATGTGTCAATTTAACAGAATTTAACAACCCTAAACATTACAAACCTAATAACAGCTTCAAAGCACATAAGCAAAAACAGAATTACATCCACAATCTAGTTAGGGATTTCAAGAATTCTCACTAATTGATGGGGTGGGGGTTGGGACAGGAATATAGAAGACCAGAAGAAGATATATTCTTTTGAAGTGCACATGGAACAATTAACAAATTGGATTATTTGTGGGCATGAAAGTTTAAAAGAAATCAAATCGCACCAAATGTTTCCTAGCCTCAATGGACTTAAGTTTGAAATCAGTAACACATAGATCTTTTGAAATCCCCAAACATTACAACACCAAATAACAAATATTTAAATAACCCATGAGTGAAAGACAAAACCTACAGGAAAATCAGAGCATTTTTGAACTGAATGAAAATAAAGACACAGCATATTAAAGTGTGCTGGGATGCAGTCAAAGCAGTGCTGAAAAGGAAATTCATAGGACTAAACTGCTTGTATTGATAAAATTCTCAAATGAATGACTCCAGCACACACTTTAAACTGTAAGAAAAACAAGAACAACCAAAAATAAGCAGAAAAGAAATACTAAAGAGTAAAAATAAGTGCAATAGAAAATAGATAAAAGCAAAAATCTGAGAGAAAATAGCTAAATTGATAAATCTGCTAAACTGATCTAGATAAAAAGAATGATCAAGTTAACCATGTTAAGAATAAGAGCCAAAACAAGTTTCTGGGTGAATTTTCTGGTATGAGAATTGCCTGTATCCACTATACCTCATCCTCTCTGTACAATTGCAACAATATTCTTTTTGGTTTTAATTTCTGAGAGGATGCTTGTGCTGTGGGAACAGCACATGGTGAGGGCACCAAGCACATAGTGTCTGGCACAAAGTAGGTGCTTAATATTTGTTCAATTAAACATTTTTTTAAAAAATAAGAGAATATCTTACAGATATTGCATGTTCAAAGGGGATATTATTAACTACACACCAATGCCAAGTATTTAGATAAAATGGACAAACCCCTTTAAAAACATGTAACACCAAAGCTCATTTAAGAATAACACAACCCTAAAAGTCTATTTTTAATATTGAATTTGCAATGTAAAAACGAAAGTATACTCTCAGTTCAGATTGGCTTTATTGGAGAAGTCTACATAATGACACAAATTCACTCAGAAAATTAAAAATCAGGAAACACTCTCCCACTAATGCTACTATGTCAGCATGATCCTCCTATAAAGTAAGAAAAACTACAAACCAATTTCAAGTTTAATCTAGATGTTGCAAGGATTATGAAAAGGGCCTGGGGTTGGAAGACCAATTAGTAGACTATAGAAACAGATGAAAAGGACTTCATTTTAATACTATGATTATCTGCAACAGTGATTCTGTTCCATGTAACCAATCATGACTGAGACAAGGGCACATTTATTGCAGAGGAAGTGCAGAATTGGTGGTTGAGGGTAGGGTCAAATCAGAAATTAATGGTAGCAATGAGGAACTAGGAGGATAGTAGTGTTAGTGAAAATACCAGAGGCTACACTTACAGTTGTAAATTGAATGCTTTGTTTGGAACACGAGTTTATGGTTCTGACATGTCTCCAGTATTATGAGTTCTTTGTCAGATAATTGAAAATGTTAAGACTTTAGTTCAGGAAAGGGCAATGCAGTACCAGAGGTCATGCCTATATAACTGATCCATTTTCCACCTCTGTCATATGCATTAGAATAGCATAATTTTTAAGACTTAACTACTCTTTCAGTGAGTCTTGTTTTTCACAAGGTAAGAAAATGAATTATAAAAACTAAATGCAATATAACTATACAACTTAATTATGACCCAGTAATCTTTCAAAAACAGTGCAATGACCAGGCATGGTGGTGCACCCCTGTAATCCCAGCCAGATCAGGAGAATGAGGCAGGAGGAGTCCAAGTTCAAAGCCAGCTTCAGCAATTTATTGAGGCTCTAAGCAACTTAAGGGCTGGAGATAGGACTCAGTGGTTAAGCACCCCTGGATTCAATTCCCAGTACCAAAACAAACAGTGCAGTCTAGAATTTCATGTGGAAGTCTACTGTCAAAAGCACCTGCTACAACCTGGAATCCCTTAAAGAAGTCCTAAGGTCACACACAAAAATGTCCAAACCCACTAGCAAGTACAGTTTAAAGGCCTCTCCTCTCCACCCTTACACAAGAAGTTTAACACATTTGGAAACCCAAAGAGTTCATGGCCTCTAACCATAACTAAGATAGCTGGCCTACATAGAAAAATCCATATATATATAGCTCATCATCTCTGGACCAAGTAAGCCATGAAGTCTCACACAATCCTAAATCTATACATCCAACAGGTAGTTTATGTTCTTAAAGTGACACTTTTGACTAAAAAGGCTGTCTCACTTAAAAGACCACCCTGAGGTCATAGGGTTCCTTTTACCAAACAAGGAGCTACATTTCTCATAAAAGGAAGAAAGCATTCCACCTGCTGTTAAACACAAAAACCTCAATTTAGGTGGTGATTTTTTAACCCTGGAAGAGCCTATAACAATCTCAGTTATAAAAAGCTGTTAATCTGGAAATAAATGTCCTAGAAATAGATGAAATTACTACTCAACAGTGGATAGGTTTTAAGATTTTCATTTTATTAAAAATATAGCAACATAATAGCAGCAGCATCTGATAAATCTTTACTAGTACCATTTAAAAGTAATCCTACTAACATAAATATACACCACCTATGCAGAATCTTAATGTTTACATTTTAAACTCTTCCCTTGAAAATCTATAGCACTGTTCTATTGAACTCATCAAGGTTAGGAAGATAATTATTTAACTATTAAATTGATTTATACAGCTACACAGTATATTCAAATTTAACCTTTTGTGGAAATCATGAATTCTCTAGCTTATTCTCTGAAAATGTTACCTACCAGTACCCCTAAACTGGTAGAAATCACTCTCTTCTAATTCTTTTAGTATGGTTTTCATGAATTTGAATTTACACAGTTACAAAATCACCTAACTAGCAAATAAAAACTAATCAGTAATAGAAGGAACTAACACTCATCCTAATCCTGGGGAAATAAAATTTAGAGGCAAAATATGTGAAGTCTCCTCAAAATTGACAATTTTTCAAATTACAATGTTAACTAGACATATATTTTAAAAATCAGGCAACATATTAAAAATCTACTTAAAAGTACTTTAAAATATTACATTAGATGTTGGAGGGGAAGCCCAGTGGTAGAACACTTGCCGAAGTCTGATCCCCAGCAACCTCCCATAAGGAAAGGATGTATTACATATAAACTATAAAGGTATCTAACCCATTAAGTCCCAAGTTTTCAATTCTCTAAATATTTCAATGAAATTGATATAAATGCACCAAAATAGTTTGGAAATCATAATCTAGAACTTATATGTCCTTTACATATTTTCAAACATTCTAATCATTCACCTATTACTTTTCTCAAAAGAATAGACCCCTATGAACAATTACTTCAAAGTTACTATAAGTGGTATACTTGTTGCTCCACTTATGGTTTTATAGGTGGTCATTCCACATCAGGGATGACAGAAAAAAATGGGTTAAACTGGAATGGAAAGGTGTGTATTAGGTACTATATCTAACCTGACCGAATATGAACCAAAAACCATAAATGGCTTTAGCTTTTATTTCTAAAATATCACTCTCTTCATGCAAAATCACCAATAAAAGTATCCTAAGAAAACAACAAAAATTTCACCCATAAACCCAAGATGAAGTAGGGAAGTCAGTTTTATTTTTAAAAGATTACTTTATTACATTTATACTAGACTCCTGCTTCCAGAAATATAATTTAGCCCTTTTTAGAGCACTAACTTTTGAATTCTGAAAATAATTCAAAATGACTATGACATTAGTAAATAAACATATGAAAATACTAAACATATAGGTAGTGAAAACAAAAAAAATATTTAAACACAAAGAGTACATGATCACTGTACTTTCACTTTGTAGGAATGGCTCAACTTCATAACCCACTCAGTTAAAATCAAATACTATCTTTTACCATGAAAATACAAGAAATAGCCTCACTGAAATGTTATTAAATGCATCCCTCCAAAGGAATTTATTTTAATTGCTAACTCAACTAAAAATGATTAAATGAAAACAGTCTGCATTTATAATACAGTGCAGATCCAAAAACTAACTTTTAAAAGCCTATTACGATACTTTAAATACTTAAATTTGAATAATCTCCTTAGTTGACAGCAGATTTGGATCAGTTTGCTTTCTCAATTTTTAAAATAAAGATAGCAACATACACATACATAGGAATGATTGAGGTTCTTGAAAATGATTTATATCACAAAAGAAATTATTTTCTTGACAAAATAACCTTTTGGTTATAAATAACAGTTTTTATTTTTAATTGAGCATGTCAAAATTTAAGCTTCTGACAGTGAAGATCAAGGCAGACACTTCTTCAAAAGAAGAATTCTAAACATGGGCAAAGTCACAAGATGACCCGATTATAAGCTAAATCAGATTGATGGAAAATAGTAGCTAAGGAGATAAATGTAGAAGTTAAGGATTTGCAAGTTTTCACACACGAAACTGACTGGCTAGCTTATGAAAGACCTGTTACAGTTCAGCAAGCATTGCTGAAGTCCAATTTAAGGAACATAGTGTCTTCTCTGTATAATCAAGCTTAAAAAGAATCACAGAAGGTATGAAGTGTAAATGGGCTGTCTTTTGGCCTTACCTCAAGTTTTCCTGACAACATCTACCTGGGAGATGAAAAGAAATAGTCTTAAAGGAAAAAATCAAAATACCTTTAAAGAAAGTAATAAACAAATGGAAACATGTCATCTCTCAGTGAACAAAGAGAACTCATTCTCTCTCACATACACACACCCTAGAAGGCTTTGCTTCCATGTAAGAAAATGTCAAATCTTGTATGCCTAGATTCTCAGCTTTTTAAAAAAAAATTTTTTTTGTAGTTGTATATAGACAACATGGCTTTATTTTATTTATTTTTACATGGTGCTAAGGATCAAACCCAGAGTCTCACACGTGCTAGGCAAGCACTCTGCCACTGAGCTACAACCCCAGACCCATTCTCAAGCTTTTGAAAATCACTCTTTCAAAACCAGTATGATTATTTTAAAGCTGAATAAATATCATCAGCAAGAAAAACAAAATTAGTGGCAGGAATAAAATTAAATATTAATTTCTAACATTAAAAAAGAGTCCACAGTACAAGCAAATATTTAAACTTGAAATGATTGATTTGTAGATAGATACCACACAAACATACACTCTCCATGTCAAAACAATCTCTGTGCCAACTAAATCAAGAGCAGGATGAAAATTAAGATGTTTTGAAATGTATAAACAACTACTTTCCTCTAAAATACTTAGCTTTATTAGAGAAATGGTACTAAAAATAACAGATTCAAACAACATTTGCTCTATTCTACTTACATATCATAAATAAGACAGCTGTTGATGCAAGACACACACTCCTTCACAATCTTTCCATATACACCCAAGCATTCTTGTATCAGAATAAGCTGTTTACCAGCCAACCTTATGTGGTTGAATGATTAAAATGACCACCTATACTTTACATAGTAAAGCATTTTCCAAAATTTTAATGTACACAGTGACCAAAAAGGAAAAAAAAAACAAAAAACAAACAAAAAAAAAAAAAACACAGTAATTCTGAACACATGAAGATGATTAAGCAGCTTCATAATCAAACCAGGCTTCATAACTTGCAAAAAGAACAACTCTTTCCATTCTCCACCAAATACTTAAGTTTCAACAGTATTGACATTTAAAAAAACTCAAGTTGAAACCAAGTAACTAATATGCTACTTAACTTTTTAAATCTATAAAAGTAACTCATCCCATGAGGTAAGGCAACTGAGTAATTTGATTGTATTAGATTGCATTAAAATAATTATACTTGATTTTTAATAAAATGCTAATTAAAAGTACTTTTGGAAATATAACAATAATGAAAAGAGTTCAGAAACTACAAGTTAAAGTTTTGGGGGGAAAAATTAGCAATGTTGTCATTTTACTACTTGCATACTTTCTGCAAAAAGTGAATGATGGATGACCAATATCTTAAACTCAAGTAAACAGTCTTAAAAACAAAACAAATAACCTCCCAAATACTTCTTGCCCTCCTTTTAAGTATAATTTCTGCACACTGTTTATGGGAAAATGATTGAGAGGTAATTAAGGCCACCCAATGTAGTCAACTGAAAGGTTTCCTTTGATTTGAGGAAAATAGAGCATGTTTCATTTTTAGTTATTACAGTATAAAACTGATGGTCCCAAAACTGCAGTTGTGTTAAACTCGAAAGTCAGTCTTGAAAACAGAACTTCCTTCTCATATGAGGTGAACTAAGTAAGCTCTTCTGACATACCACTTGCACACTTCTCTATGGGTGTGAATATCTAGATTCCATATGAATTGAGAATGACAAGCACATATAAAATTCTAGAAAACAGTATACCACTTTGTAGAAGGCACTAAAGCTTCAGCTTGTGCTCCCATAGCCCATTTTGAAAACCCAGTTTCCTTTTTATGAGGGCATCTTTGCCACCTACAGCTGACAAGTCACACTGCAATATTATTCATAATAAACTTGGAAATGTCAAGAAAGTTCAAAAAGAAATGCTTACTTTGTGGGTAGACCCAATGATTCTAAACACTGAATACTAATACATTATTATTAGTATTCAACACAGTTGCTCTTCCTTTTGAAAGAGAACAGTAGCATGCATTGTCAGTTGTTTCTTAATCCACTTATTTAAGCAATTTTAATCTGTAAAACTATTTTAAAGAAAAACTGTTGTCCTAAACAGTGAGCAAAAGAAAACACAAGAGTGAGAATTTAACACAATCACTGTAAATCCTGTGAAGTAAATGTTAAAACTTCTTACATACTTTGCACTTAACAAGGGTGTGTATATATTTGCACCAATTTCAAGCACATCATCAAACTGTATATAATGAAAATTTTTTTTAAAAAAAGTAAAACAATACAAAATTCAATAACTAGCTTTTTTTTTTTTTTTTTTTTTTTTTTTTTTTAAAGAGCCTCCAATGTTTACCTCCAGTCTTTAGGGAAAGTACAAATTTGGATCAATGATGTTTAATTTATTTGCAACGGTTCTTGGCAAACACTAACAAATCACATGACGTGTGTCAGCCACCATGGAAACACAGTTTTTATAAGATGAGGGGTTTGGGTAACATCTGGTATTTTCATGATGTCCATGCTTTATTTTCTTACTCAGTAACAAGATGTCCATAACATCACCTAACAATTAGAAAAGCTGTTAGCCTCTAACTTCATACTTGGCTAGATTTCTTCCCTGTTTACATCTTGTTGAGAATTAAAAGCTTTGGATTTTATTCCACCATTGAGTGTAGAGGTGCATAAGACAGTCCTATACTGCTTCTGTTTTGGTAGAGAGGTTTTCTTCATTTGGTTGACAATTCCCATTTTGCTGTACTTTGTTTTCCTCAGTCCTTGGTACGTCCTTATCATCTACTTCTTTGACCACACTTGAATCTGGCTCTTTATTGTGCTCCTTCTCCTACAATAAATATGAAGGTATACATTTACTTACTATTCCCCTCAAGAGTTACCAGCTATGATGGCTAAATGACATATCTTAATCTGTGAATTAATAAAATTGGATGATTTACTTCCATTATTTTTTCATTAAAAAGAACATGCAGGATGTATCGATTTGACTTTTGCACTTCTCATAAAACATGAGCAACTAAATTAGAATAGATGAACAGAAATCCTAAGGAAGAACACAGTAAATGTGGACAAGACTTAAAAAAGTGAGACTGACCTGTTGAAAGCATGAAATAACTTCCAAAAATAACATAAGAAGCAAAAATAAAGGAATGCAAAAAAGAAAGTAAATATTCCTCTTAGAGAAGACTGTTTAAGAACAGTTCGAATTCTAGTCTCAGCTTAAAGGAGAATAAATGAGATCAAAGAGTGGCACACAGTAAATGCTCAATAATTATTATCAATGACAACCCTAACTCTCTACCAGTAGGAAATTACATAATTAAAGTCCCAGAACTCAATTTCCAATACAAACATATTTTATGAGGACAGATAAGAAAATTGACATAATTCATAAGCACATTATTTGTGCAAGAAAAAGCTTACTTGGTAGAATTTGGTTTTCCAATACATAATTCAACAAACCTAATTTTAAATATGTATTACAAAGTCAATGACTAAAGTCTTGTCAAATTTGCTGAAACATATATTGAGGAAAATGGCATCAGGCAGAAATTTTAACAGATAAAAATGTGTCAAATACATTTGCTGCCCAGAGATTTTCTAAAAATTTTCTTATTGCATGCCATTTTCTGATTCTCTAAAATAAGGAATGCAATTGTTTAAATCTTAATTGGTTCTTATCTCTTCAAACTTTAATGTGGAAAAATTAGTAATTTAATAAATATTTTTAAATGTCAAGGATATAAAAGACTGTTGCCCTCAAGAAGCATTCAGTCTGACAAAGAACAATCTCAATTAATTATTCAGTGCCAAACACTGTTAACTACTGCTTACTTTAACTGAAGTACTATTCTTCTCCAGCTTCTCCTTTCCATCTCTATCATTAGAACTCTTTCTTGTGGAGGTTGAACGCTCTCTGTCTCTTCTTTCACCAATGTGGTCCCTTTCTTTTTCTCTCTTTTTATCTTTCTTATTTCTGCTGTAAGAATATTCATAAGTCAACTTTTAAGAAATCAGAAACATACCATATTATTTATCCTTATCTAACACAGGGTATCTAAAATAATACATTATAAATAAACTTGTTAGTAAGTTGGTATGACAAAGTAACAAAAACAGGTTCTATAACCTGACTTATTCCACCCCTTCGCCCTAATGTTTTTTAAAACTACACCAGTTTTTTGCAGCAGCCATCCAATGTTTGCACAAAAAACATTTGGTACTGCAAATGTATTACTTTTATAATATTCAGGATTTATTTATCTACCAGAATAAGGATAAAATAAAACCAAATAGCTAATTTGTACCAGTGGGTTCCTTACTCATGAATTCAACCGACCACAGATTAAAACTATGTGGGGCAGCAACTCAGGAGGCTGAGACAAGAGATCAAGGCCAGCCTGGGCAACTTAGCAAAACCCAGTCTTAAAATTATTAATTAAAAAAAAAAATGTGTGTGGGGAGACTGCATCTGTACTAAACATTTAAGACTTTTTTTTTGGTGCTGGGGACATGCATTCTACCACTAAGCTACACACAGCCCCCTACAGAATTTCTTGTCATTTCCTAAAACAGTACAGTATACCAACTACTTACACAGCATCACAGCATTTACACTGTATTATATTCTATATTGTGTATATTCTATAAGTAATTTAGAGATAACGTTTACAAGAGAATGTTCACATTATGTGTAAATACTATCTACTGTTTTATGTTAGGGTTTAGCATTCATGCATTTTGGGATCTACAGAGGGTCCTGGATGCAATACCTCAAAAATACTGAAGAGAGACAGTGTTCTTTTATGAATCTTTTCAAAGCAGTATATGAATAAGCAGAAAGGGAAAAAAAGGATAAAGAATCAGATGTGGCTCCCAGGCAGGGCTGAATGACCATTGGTAAAACTTTGAGGTTCCAAGTGTATCACCTTGGAAAGTGACAAAACTGGATCCACAGCTCATTCCACACAACAGAAATAAATCTAACTGGATTAAAGATCTATTTTCAAAACTATTCAAGTTCTAGAGATAAACATGGATAAATTTCTTTACAATTTGAGTAGAGATAAATCTTTTCGAAACATTTCTCCTATCAATTTATTTTAAACTCCAGGTATAAGCTGGGTGCAGGGGTGCATGCCTGTAATCCCAGTGGTTCAGGAGACTGAGGCAGGCGGAGTGTTGAGTTCAAAGCCAGCCTCAGCAACTTAGTGAGAACCTATCTCTAAGTAAAAAATAAAAGGGCTGGGAATATGGCTCAGTGGTTAAGCAACCCTAGGTTCAAACCCTAGTACCAAAAAAAACAAACTCCAGGTATATAAAAGGAAAATTTATAAATCTGCCTGTTTATAAGGCAAAACAATAAAACACCATTAACCTATTCAAAGGAAAAAGGCCAAAAATACTACTTGTCACATATGTGTATTTATCTTTAAACGTAATTCTTAAAAATCAAGGGAACAATAACCTCAAGAATAAAATACTTGGGAATAAATTTATAGACTTACTCATAAATTTACATCAATAAACCTAACTATATAGCACAAACCCTATAACCCACCCAATACCATTTCCGGAAATTTTTCCTACACACCAGTACACTACAAAACAATGTTAAGTCCAAAGTTGTTCATTACAGGATTACACAGTATGAAACAAGAAAATTTGAGAAAACCATTCTACTGTAGGCTGGTAAAATAAACCAAGGTACTACACCATGCAAATCTAATTCCAAGCATTTATAAAAAGGAATGAATTCTGACTGACCAATATGGAAAAATTTTCTAATAGTTAAGTAAATTGTGTACAACAATATATATTTGTTATTTAATGAGAAAAATAAAACATATTCTCATATTTGTATACAAAACTGGAATGACACACAGAAAAACTTTCATTATTTATGGAGACAAAACAGATGAGCACATGGATGAAATTAAGTCTTCTCATCACGAAACTTTTTGTATTTATTTGTTAAGGATACAAATGTATTTACTCATTCAAAATATAAAATTTTAAAAACAGATTAAAAAGAAAAAAACAAATTCTTTTTTAATTTTTCCTGCTTCCTTTTCTTTAGTTTTGGCACTAGTTTTCTACCTACCTCCTAGGTGATGGAGACCTAGAAGACTTCCTTTTTAAGTTTTTTGACGTTCTTGGTGATCTGGAAGAACTCCTGCTCCTCCTCCTACGCCTTTCCCTAAAAGCCAAAAACATCATTTTAAAAAACAAATGAAATAAAAGGCAATTCAAAAATACAAAGCAAAGGGGTCCCTAGCTGAACTTTCAATTAAGTAATAATCCTCATAAGTCAGTTTTTTAATTATAGTTTATTATTATTTATTTTTTGTAGTATAGGGATTGAACCCAAGTCCTCACATATACAAGTGTTCCAACATCCCCAGCCCCTTAAAGGCCAGTTTAAACCCACATCCTTTATAAACATATTCTGTTATGTAATTTTAGGACAGGTCAAATTATGAGCCATAAATTTTATAGAGGACAAAAGAACCTTTACCTAAAATTTCATATTAGAAAGAATGGAGGGCCTCCTTTTCCATGTGGTATATCTGAACAATAATTTCTTGAGTAGAAAAAATATTGATGGTTCATTCTCTCAAATACGTCTTTCTCAGATCCTAAAATGTTTTGCCTATTAGATCCTTTGTCATGCATCTAGCTCCTTGCTGCCCCACTGTGGATTATTGTGTAACAAAATAACATGTAAATTAGAACTGAAGGGTAAATTAGTCTGCAAAACTAAACTAACCACGCCCAAGTATTAGAATATCTCCAAAAAGGTATTTAAATCAGTATCATTTTACAGAAAAATTGTTTTTCCCTCCAGTCTGTCATTTTATTATTGCTGTTTTATTAATTTAAAACTGAGTACACAAGTTGCTTAAATATAGGTAAAGTAGTTAAAATCTGGGATTTAAATATGGCAAATTAAGAAATACAGACTGTTAATTATTATTCAAATTATTTTGCTTATTAGTAAATGATGTATACATAAAACTACTTCATTTTTAAGAGTGATTCACTCAAAAACAAAGAACTTCATCATGTTCATAATCCAAGGGATGAGATATAAGAATGTATTTATTAAATGCCAATGAATCTAATGATACCCTTCCATACCCCTTTTAAGGAGCCCTGATAATCAAGAACCACAGAGTTGAAACAAATCAATCCTCTGGATTTCAATTTCTCTTTACTATCTTATATTTTTCATTTATAAAATTAAACACTAAACAATGCTCACATTATTAGTGGTACAAATTTTTTTTTTTTTTTTTTTTTTTTTTTGCGGTGCTGGGGATCGAACCCAGGGCCTTGTGCTTACAAGGCAAGCACTCTACCTGAGCTATCTCCCCAGCCCTATGGTAAGCATTTAAAAGACCAAAAAAGCTCAAGGGTTTTGAGAACATAAGTATCATTTAACCCAAGTTTCGTTTGGTTGGTTTTGTTGTTGTTTGGTAATGGTATTAAACCCAAAGGTGCTCTACCACTGAGCTACATCCCCGGTCTTTTATTTTTTTATTTTGAGACAGGGTCTCAATAAGCTGCTGAGGATGGCCTTGAACTTGCAATCTCCCTGCCTCAGCTTCTCAAGTTGCTTAACGGATTACTCATGTGCCACCATTCTCAGTCAAAGCCTGGTTTTATTCAACTAAAAAAAGATAATAACTCACACCTTACACAGTTGCTATGAGGATATAGGATAATAACAGGAAAGTTCACAGATTCTGACACATAGTAGGTACTCAATAAGTACCTTCTTCCTTTTTAAAACATGCCTTGAGGTGCTAGGGATTAAGCCCAGGTCTCACACACGCTAGGCAAGCACTCTACCACTCAATTACACCTTCGTCTTCTTTTCCTTGATTTTACTTTTATTGACAATAACTTTAAAGCTTTAAAAAAGTTTTAAATGTCAAATTTTCCTGGAAAAAAATACAGATTAGGAAACACTCGAAGTCTTCAATAATTGATTCAATGTGCTTAAGTGTGACAATATTTATCTTTTTATTTTGGTCCCCATTTTAATACATATACAATTGCTTTGAACTTTCTGGTTCTCAGGCACATTTTAAAAGCAGGTACCAAATACCAGTTATAGAATTCTCAAATTTACCAGGCATGATGGAGTATGCCTGTAGCTCCAACTACATGGGAAGGTTAGGCAGGAGGATCACAAATTCAAGGCCAGCCTGCTGTTCAAAAATGAAAACTTCTGGTAGGGATATAACAAGCACCCCTGGGTACCACTCCAGTACCCACCCACACTCTCACATACAAAATAAAATGCTAAAACAATTTCTACAAAGAAGGGAAAGACCTAAAAGATACTAAAGTACAGAGCAGATGGCAAATTTCCTATAAGTTTCCCAGGTTCCTCATATTTTAAAACAGTAACAGTTTTCTCTTAAGCCTACTATAAGAACTAAGTAAGCGATGACACCAAAAAAGTCTATTGAGACAAAATACCTAATACATGGTAAAGCACAGGTTTAACACAAGTCAGGAATTTCCATTTATTCATAATTATGGTTTTATTTAGTATAAGGGATGTGGGTTTAAATAACCTTAAGGAAGGTTCTCACTTTGCAGTTGTTACTATGGCAACCTGCTGCCTCCTGGTGGCAGTGTACTTATTAATAAATCGAGAGAACATTTTTTTGGACAGTGCTGAAGAAAACAACTAACCCTCAAAATTAACAAGTAACTGAAATTTAAGTGTCATGTACTCAACGTATGAGAGAGGTAAAAATTAACTCACATGACAAAGAATTAACAATGCAACTCAAGAAACCATTTTGCATATTAAAACTTATGACAACATTCTTAAAAAACACAGAAGCCTAAGAGGTTAATTCTTCTATTTCTTTTCTTAATACCTTCCCCAGACATTCTACCCTCCAAGAAAATAGCAACAACACTGATACTAATTTCTGGGCTACAATAGTGCACTTTGAGGTTTAGCTAAAACTTTTTAAATAATCTTGCAGACTATCTTGTCTTCCTCCTAGCAGGTTCAATACTGTGGCAATCGACAGAGAAAACATTTACTTTCTAATTACAGAAAAATGTTCTGTCTTTACTGTACTGGTTCTACTTGTATAGAATAATCTTTTTCCCCTCAGTTTAACACTTATATTTTAATTTGTTATCAATTAACCCTTGGCAAAAAATTTAAACATTATCAAACCTGCTGGAACTCCGAGACCTTCTTGAAGCATTGTAACTTCTGGGTGGTGTTCGGGATTTTTTATCCTTCTTTCTTTTTTCATCTAATTCTTTGGATCTGTCCTTTTCTCGTTCTTTCTCTTTGTCCTGGTCCTTTTCCTTCTCTTTGTCTCGTTCCTTTTCATGCTCTTTTTCTCGCTCTCTCTCTTTTTCCTTTTCTTTGTCCTTTTCCCGGTCCTTTTCTCGTTCTTTATCCCGATCTTTGTTTTTGCCCCGTTCCTTTTCTTTTTCACGTTCCTTTTCCCTTTCTCTCTCTTTTTCCCTTTCCTTTTCTCTATCTTTCTCTTTTACTCTTTCCTTTTCCTTGATCTTTTCTCGAGTATCTTTCCTCTTGTCCCTTGAAAAATAAGCAAAAATAAATAAATTTATAACTAAAAAAATTCTACCTCCCCAAAAGGGCATCACATTCCTCCCCTCTTTCCTCAACAATTACTAACACAAAACAATTTACAATGGCTAAAGACATTACATATTCATTTCTATATAATTCCAGTGTACATAAAGCTGCAAAATGAAGTGATTACCAGGCTGAGTTGAGTAGTTTGGAAACCCCATGAGTCAAACTGACAATCAGATTCAAATCAGTGGCAATCAATATTAATCCTAGATTACTAAAACAATCAGAAAAAGAGTTTTATTTCTCATCAAAAGCCTATACCACAGCAGAAAAGGCAATAATAAAACCAAAGAAAAAATTATCCCTAATTTTCCTAAAACTCACCGAGAACGTGAACGACTCCTTGACTTCCGTCTCTCCCTTGATTTAGAGCGTTTTTTATGTGGGCTCTTAGATCTACGTCTCTCTTTCTGTCTTGAACGCGATCTGTTATGGGATCTACTCCTGAAGAAACAAATTATTAAAAAATCAAACTTTACTCTTAGAATTTCATTTTTAAAAAAATCTTTCAAAATAAGAGAATTTTAAAAAATCCTTCCTAACTATGTCTATCAACTTTTAAAAATTCTCCCTACATAATGCTTTGGTTAAATTACCAGAGAAAGTTAACTTATTTGAAATTTTTATCACCTATTTCGTTGTCTAAAACACAAAATGAAGAATTTAATAGTTATTCTCTAGCTCGGATTTTAGTTGATATTTTAAGGTGTGGCTTTTTTTTTTTTTTTTTCCAACAAATTATTATGACATGCCTCAAATTAGCAAAGACTATTTTTCTCATAGTCCAAGTTTTGACACCAAAACTGTCTTTAACACTTGAATATAAGCTGGTTATGACACCTTAATGGGGAGTAGTGGTTATAAGGTTCATTTCTACAAATTGCTGTGTACTGTTTATCACAACACACAAGAAGACAGTACATATAAGGAAACAATACTGGTCAGTGAATGTGTGTAACAGTAAAACAAAAAACCATTCTACATGAGGTAAAACTACATAAAAATAAAATGTGAAGATTTGTGATGCCTCTGTGTTACAGCTGTAACTATGACCACAGCTATTAAAAGAACCCTTTATTAATGGAATTTTTTCATGGAAAAATATCCGTTATTTCAATTTTAACTAGACTCCCTTTCCCCACTGAAATAATTGTTTTTAAATTTTTTTTTTTTCCAAAATGAACTACCTCAGGCACTATTTATTAAAATACAACAAAAAAGAAGTACACAACTTAAAAAAAATAAAAAGTGATTAGACTCACCAGCTTTGGAGTCTGACAACCTGGCTCTAAAGTCCAGCTCTGCCACACACTAGCTGGGGAGTGCTAGCAAGTCACTAAACTCTCTAACTCTGTGTTTATCTATAAAGTGGAATCAGAATCTCACTTATACCTACCATGAGGATTAAATTAGATGATGTATGTAAAACTGGCTTGCAGTCTGGCACAGAGTAAACACTTAAATCTCAATTCTCAGTATTACTATCATCATCATAAAAAAAATAACGTAAGTTTAACATAAATGTAAACTTTAAATTATAGCTTTATTTATTCCAAGGTCAAATGAACTTCCACAAGTATGCTGCATATAATATACACAAATATCTATTTGAGAAATATATAAATGGCCATAATTGTGATATGCTATAAAACCAGAAACATCTTCAGTTCCATTACTAATAAAGAAATTTTTTAAACATATCTTTCAGTTAGTCCAATGTTTTAGGTTGTTTTCCTCAGCACTGGGGACTGAGACCAGTGGTTACTCTACCACCAACATACCCCCACAGCCCATTTTGTGTTTGAGATATGGTCTTACTAAAAAAATTGAGGTTAGCCTCAAACTCACAATCCTTCTGCCTCAGCCTCTTAGGTAGCTGGGATTACAGGTATGCACCACCTCACCGTGCTCCTACAGCTAATTTTCAACTGCTCATCTATTATACAGCTGTAAAAGTAATGTACTTGAGGAAAGAAATTAATTAGTATTTTTATATGAACCCATCTTTATACCATTTTTAATACAAGCTCAGTTTGTTGAAATCTTTACCACTAAAAACCTAAGACACATGAAGGTCAAATAGTAGGTATTAAGGCAGAAGTAAAACTAGAGTACTCTTAGCCCATTTACAGATATTCACATGGTTCTATGAACCCAATAAAAAATCTTAAGACTGTTCTAGTTAGCCTTGCTAAAAATATAAATAATTTTTGATTCCTCAAAGCACTGCTTGCCAACATTAAGCAAAGAAACTTCTTTTAAAAAATTAAGGATAGCCCTAATAAATATAAGTTAATAATAAGGAACGGATCGCTTGGCTTCTTATCTTACCCTGTAGGTTCTGAGAATTCAAGTCACTGCCCAAGAGTTATCATTATATTTTAATTGTGACATTAAATATTTTCAGGTCTCCATGCCAACCACTAGTAGTTTTCTGATTAAGAACACTAAAAGCACTCAACAGTTGGTCTTAATCCAATCAAAGATGAAGACATCATTAGCAGTTTCATTTTTTAAATAATTTACAAAATTATATTTTAAAATTAAATTGTAAATAAGTAGCAACTTACCATCGTGCTGTATCAAAGTTCCTTTGTTAATTAGTTGTTTTCCATAAAACATTACAAAATGTCTTATAGTTCCTATGCTCCTCTATAAAGGTTACTTAACTTAAAAATGTACCAATTCTAGTACTACCTACCTCTCCTAATGCTATCTCTATAAATAAAAAATATAAAAAGGCATACTCATACATTGCTGGTGGGATTGCAAATTGGTGTAAACACTATGGAAAGTGGTATGGAGTTTCCTCAGAAACTTGGAATGGAATCACCATTTGACCCAGCTATCCCACTCCTCGGTTTATACCCAAAGGACTTAAAAGCAGCATTCTACAGTGTGGCCACATCAGTGTTAACAGCAGCTCAACTCACAATAGCTAAGCTATGGAACCAACCTAGATGCCCTTCAACAGATGAATGGATGAAGAAAACATGGTATATATAAACAATGGACTATTACTCAACCTTAAAGAAGAATGAAATTATGGCATTTGCAAGTAAATGTATGGAACTGGAGAATATCATGCTAAGTGAAATAAGCCAAACCCAAACAACCATGGTGAAATGTTTTCTCTGATATACGGATGCTAACTCACAATAAGGAGGAGAGGGACTAGGGAACAACAGTTACTCTGGATTAGGTAGAGGGGAGTGAATGGAGGAGAGGGGAATGGAGGAAGGATAGCAGAATGAATCTGACATCACCCTATGTACATACATAACTATACAACTGTTGTGATTCTACATCATTACTACCAGAAGTACGAGAAATTATACTTCATTTATGTATGATTTGTCAAAATGCATTCTACTATCATGTATTACTAATTAAAACAAATACAAAATAAAAAGTATCAAAATTTGAACAAAGTGGAAACACATCTCTGGGTCCTACTAAACACAAAATGACAAGAAACCCCTTCCTCCTGCTTATAAAGGGAAGAAACAGAGAAAGAGGAGGAGGTATTGGTAAGTAAGCACAATTCTCATTAAAGTTGACACATCATAATTGTACATATCTGTGAGGTACAGTGTGACAATTCAATATATGTATAAAATGTACAGTGATCAAATCAGCTTAATTTAGCATTTCTACTTCCTTCCATTATCCAACTTCCTCCAATATTCCTCCACCCTTTAGTAACCAGATGCCTACTTTTTAAAAAAATTTTTGTAGTTGCCGATGGACATCATGCCTTTATTTTATTTGTTATTTTGATGCAGTACCACAGACCGAACCCAGTGTCTCACACATGCTAGGCAAATGCTCTGTCACTGAGCTACAGCTCCAACCCCAGATGTCTACCTTTATGAAAGCAAAGTTTTTATTTGTCTTTCTGTGCCTGGGAAAGCATGGTTCTAGAAGCATCTGAAGATGGTGAATAAGGAGAAGAGGTGGGCCCATAAGCAAGACCTGAAGATACCAGCTCCCACTGGCAGAGAAGGGAAAGCTAAGAAAGACCTGCTATTCCCTCTCTGACTTCATGGGGATTAAGGGGGCTTCTTTCAAGTCAAGGTTCTCAAGTCAAACATTTTTCAGTAAGAGATGTTTTTCTACTTCTTTAAAAAGAATAGAGAACTTGCCCTCTTTTGTATGTTTATGAGCTTTGTCAAGGCTGTGTGTCTATGTATGTATATGTATAAAAGTAGAATACACTGATCAAACACACACACACAAGATACTAATTTCCACTGCTATAGAGATAGATCTATAAGAAAATAACTCTCATGAACATCAAGAACAAGAATTCACAAACTTCAAATTAGATACCCTTGAAGGGAGGACTAACCAAATATACAGTACTTAAAATAAAAACAAAAACCTTAGAGCAAACAGTGGATAAAGTGGATAGCTCAATTATTTGTCTAATTTCAAAAAGCACATACAGCTTCACATAGATTATCTAAGGAAACAACGATGTTAATCATTGAGGTTATTAGCTCGCTCTCTCTCTCTCTCTCTCTCTCTCTCATTAGCAACCCCTCAAAATGAGATTCTTTTTCCTCAGTATAGTTATTATTCTTCACACAATTTTATATTTCCTTGTCCTTCTTTATTCTGTCAACACACAAAAATGTCCAGTCTAGCACCACTGCTACTCCAACTCTGCTTTCTGCTGCACTGCCTTATTTTTTGTAGATAAAACAACTTCCTTTACTTGATTCTGCATTTGCCTTACTATACCATCTTGTTGACAGTGAAACAAGTATTTCAGAGATTTTGCGAACTGATTAAGAGACCTATATACCACTAAATGACTAGATGTACGATTACTAGAAACAAAGTCTATTTTCCCTTATCGTTCACTGAATCTCTGTGATCATCATAGAAAAACAAACTCAACCGGCCATGATGGCAAGGCTCAACACATAGCACACTGTTTTTTTTCCTTCTTTCTCCTTAATCCCTCTGCCTTCTCCAATACTGACACAACATGCACACAAACTTTCTCTCCTTCTTGAAGCATCACATGCAATTAGGATCCACTACATGTATACTATTCAAAAACTCCCCTCCACACCTTAAAAACAATAGAATGTATCACTTCAGAGATGATACTTGAGGCACTTGCAGTCAAGATGGTATTCCATGTTCACATTTTGAGATCTCCTTTCCAAACACAAAGCAATGGCAGACAAGAGAGGAAATAAAATGCCAAAAAGTATAATCAAAAATAGGAAAAGAAACAGTGTTTAAGGACAGGACAACTCCCAAGATGAGACTGCAAGTTACTCTGGGGTTTCAGCTCCAAAAGTGGTCAGAGGAGGGTTCTTATCACCAAGAGTACCAAGGACTTAAGGTGCTCCATTTGACACAGGGTATTTGAAACCAAGATCTGGGGTGTTTTTCCACAGACCTGGAGAGGACTGGGAAAAGAAAACAAAAAAAGCTGCAACTTGAACAATATTTTCAGCATAACCACTAAATATGTTTCCTTTTCTCAAAAGAATGAAAATTTTCTGCCACTTCTGTGTAAAGAATATGTTTAGAAATTTATCAAGATAGCATCTTTAGATAGAAAGTCAACTTCTGAAATGGAAAACTAGCTGAACTATAAAAACTAAGAATAAAACAAAATTTCATTCTTATAGTCTTATAAGCAGAGCAATATGTATTAGTAACCACACTAGGTAAACACTAACGAAATTTCTAAATTGATACTTTGACAAAAATCCATAAAATCTCAACTATTTTAAATAAGAAACTAAAAAAAAAAGACAGTAGAAATTCTCACCTGTGTTTTGACTGTGATCTTTTCCTTCTAGAATGAGATTTTGAGCTAGACCTGGACTTTGAGCGAGTGTGGGAACGAGATCGACCGCCTTTTCTTTCATTGCTCTTTCCAGACTCTGGGAGGAAAAAACCACTTTGCAGTGTAAGCTCAGAACAATTAAAGATCCCAGTTAATAATTAGGCACAAGTGGAATGTACCACATATAGTGCAAGGGGCCTACTCTCTGTACATCCTCCTCCTGTGCAATTATCCTTCAGAAACATCCAAGAAAGTCATTGCATAAACTCGTTGAGTGCAGCCACCCTGCAGCAGTACATATAAACCAGATGATTATAAACAGCTGTTCGTAATATTTTGTTGCTGCCATAACGTACGATTAAAACATGTCTGTAATTCCTATGACAGTGATTTTAAGTCCTTTCTGTTATTGTGCTAGAATCGAAATTTAAATTCTGAGTGTTAATTTAGAATATCCACTCAAAGGTTAACCACCTAGACATTTTTAGACTGGATTTTAAAATCACTTTATTGAGCAACACTAAACTTGAATAAGTGTTCCTTTACCCTGCTAAAACAGTTGTCTGTATTTTTCTAAATCACAGGCTTTCTTTTCTAGGTTTAAAATTATAACTTTGAAGCAAACCTGCGTAACATTTTAAATATATTTACTCTTTTCTTTTAAGTCTCATAATAACACACTTTGCTTTCAGGAAATCATTTTGAACACTGATTTTGCTATTAAAAAATAAAGAGCTAATAAACTCTGGCTAATGTGCCTTGATTCAGCATTATGGGAAAAAAGACAACACTTGTGTTAAGTTGTTCTTTGAGTAAGTCACTTACTATTTTTTGAGTTTCAGTCTTCTTATTGGTAAAAATGAAGGGACTGAACAATATTTCTATAATTCCTTCAGGTTCTAAGATTCTATGATCTTTAAGCTATGACCTATATAACAACACTGTGGCCTTACCTGGTTCAATAGCTGCTGAGATAAATGACTGAGCCTCTCGTACTCGCTTCATTACTTCTTCTAACTCCTTAGCTGCAGCCTGAGGTGTCATCTCAGGGGGTTTTACTATTGCATTGTTGGAGTGATTTATTCTAAATTAAAAATATTAGCATATCACAAATGCACACCATATTTTGTAAAACACGAATCAAATGTTTATATGATACACTTACTGATGAGTCTAAGGACATCTAAGAAGCACATTAAAATGATATAGCTAAATACAGAATAAACAATAACAACCTCAAAACCATAATTCATCTCTCTTCCCCACCTCCAGTCATGCTAAAAAAAGCTGTAAGCAAGAAAAAACCAAAACAACTAAATCCTAGCTGACTTCTTTAACACAAACAGACCAAAATAAATTTTCCATATAGTTTAAAATTAGAAATGCTGATATCAATGTTCAAATAAATCATTTCTATTCTTATATTAGGAAATTTTGTTGATAACCTGTGCACCTTGGTAGGACGAAGGGAAAGCTGTACATAATGTGCACCATTTTATTCAACCTTATTCCATGGTTGAGACAGACATAGCTTTGAATGTGGGAGGCATCTTAAAACTTCCCTACTAGGCGAGAGTGGTTTGTCTGGTGCATGCAACGAATGAGATCTGTCTGCCTCCATTTACCCCATTTCAACATTGACACAATCAGCTCCCACTAAAAATAGTAAAATCCTGATCAAAGTGTATAACAAAAACCATCACCTATTAAATCAGACAAAACTACACTTGATTTAATATCTGATAGAAACAAAATTTTTGGTCTTAAGTATCTGAAAGGCTATATCAACTTTTTTTTTACAAACAAGGATATAAGCAAATCTTAAAAGTCCAATGTCTCATTTAAAACATCTCTGGATACTTGATATTATTTTCTTCCTGGGATTTGGAATATACTGAAATTCACATTACCAGAAATACAGTAGTTCAGCCCATATGTTAAATTGCCCATTAGTCTAGAGTCATATTATAAAGCCAATTGACTAATTAAAACTGATAAAGAGACTTAGAACTGTTATGCAGGGTACATAAATAATGCTAACAGTAAACTAGATCTTAAAAACAGAAAATGAGAAAATGTCTCCAAATACAACTTTAGGATTTTAAAAGCTAAAATGGCATGTATTTCATTTATACTTAACACAGTCTTCCTTCCACAAATTGCCAATTACTATTAAAAAGAAAAAAAAAAAAAAAAAGCCTTAATTATATCAAATATACTTTAAAATTTTTTTAAAATCATTAAAATTTCTTGTTTAGTATTTCTTACTTCAGTGGCCTGTCTCCAAACATAACTCCATTAAAAGCAAGGGCCCTTGGTACAGAATTTTGGTCTGCAAATTCCACAAAAGCAAACCGAGTTGGCTGAGTCTCATCACCTGCCATCCGCACAAACTTCACTTCTCCAACTTGTTTAAAAAATTCAAGTAGTTGATCAGCTGTTGTTGTCTGAGGAAACGAAGTGACAGTTTTAACAGAGCTATTACATTATCAATCACTATGACTTTTAAGAAGAGGAAAAAAGAAGAACTATTGCCCTCTGTTCCTTCTTAAATTAGTTACCTGGGAATTCAAATTTCCAACATAGACTGTTCTCCTAATTTCATCAATTTTGGAAGGATCTACATTTCCCATAAGTGGTGGCTGTGGTATCTCTCCAAGTGTTGCAATATTGGGGTCTAGTGCTGCTGCTGGTATAGCTCCCAAACTGCTAAGTGAAACACCAAGCTGTAAGAAGACAAAACAAACAAAAAAACAGAGCACATATTTTCTATTAGTATCCAAAATTACCATTCTCTAATCTTGACAAGAATGGATCAACTCAACAAGAATGGAAGGAGATTAAAAAAACTCCTAACATTAAGCCACGTATATTTCTGGATTATTAAAACAGGAAAATCACATTAGTTTCGAACTTAATTGAAATACAACCTATTTCTTAACAGGGAATTTTAACTACCTTTAAACTTGACACTAAAAATGAATAGCTGATTCTCAATGTTCAAGGTTAAGTTATCCTCTATAAAGTTTCTATAAACAATGAATTATTACTGAATACTAAACCACTGCTCCTAGGAGCCTCTGGCCACAACATTCATCATCAATAATAAACATATAATTCTGTTTCATGTGTTTCTGTTTGAAGGCACCTGAGTTGACATGTGTTGATTCATCAAGACTGAATTCATGATCAGCAACACAACTTAGAAATTTATCCAGCATACATTTTCTTCATAAGGTACCTCACAATCTACCTGAGCTTCTACTATTTAGGACTTCATTTGAGGGCCTATCTAAATAGCAAAATCAACAAAAGGCACACACAATTTTAAAATGTGGCACTATAAGAGATTGTAGAAGTACGCTTGTTTATAGCATGAGTGCCAAAACAAAAAGGCAGTGTCACCTTGTTTAACATCATCTGGGAATAGTACATTAAGCAACTCATATTTCTCATCACCCTATGTATCTGCAAATGACCACAAAGCACTACAAATAATGATTTTTAAGGTTTCAAAAAAACTTTTACTTAGTAAGTGAATTCATAAATATAGAATTCATAAATAATAAGGATTAACTATGTTGGTCATTCAAAAACACCAACTATGTGAGTTCCTATCAACAACAATTATCACAGTATATCATTTGGCTGAGTTATTAAGCTAATTCTCATACAAACCTTAAGAGGTAGGCATTACCATTATGCCAATTGCACAGGTTTACCAAAAAAAAAAAAACCTCAAAGAAATTAATTTGCCAAACGTTACTAGGACACCAAGGGGTAAAGGCAGGATACCAGTATGGACAACCTCAAGTGAAACAGAAAAATTTACCTAAGCAAAAAATCTAAAATAGTAAGTTCTTATTTATAATAGTAAGAAGCCAGAAACATTTTGTTCTTCTTTTGGGGGGGGGGGTAGTTTTGGGGACTGAAACCAGGGGTGCTATATCATTGAGCTACCTCACCAGTCCTTTTTGAATTTCATTTTAAGACAGGATCTCACTAAATTGCTAAGGCTGGCCTCAAACTTCAAGAGATACTCCTGCCTCACCCTCCTGAGGGGCTGGGAACACAAATAATTGTCTAAGGTCTTTATTCAACAGATTAAACAGTTCAATGTTTACCCCTTTCACACAAGGGATCTACTTATGTACAGTACAATACTTACAGTAGTCAAGGGATTAGGAGTTGGTATGGGAAGCAATCCTGCACCAGGCATCAGACTTGTCATAGTTGGAGCAGGAGCCAATAAAGAGAGCGCTTTCGATTCCTCTGGGATTTTACCTGCAGAGGCAAGTTCCAAACATTACCGAGAGCAGAAACACCACACCAACTTTACACTATGATTTTACAATTACCCTTGCACTTAAAAAATAATAATAATAAATGAATCTATCTATCAGATCCGTATAAAGAAATAAATAAGAACTTAAGTCTTTCCTTTTACCCTGGCTCTACTAGGAAAAATAAAAGTGAGCAAAACTTCAAAGACTAACAATCTCATTAATGGAATAATATTTTAAAAATTGAATAATGTAGACAATTATTTAACACTTTGAGCTATGGGTCACCTGTACTGGAAACTTAATGTTCATGAACCAAACGATATCAAGCATGGACGCTTTCCCAGGACGGTGTTTTCGCGGTGATCGAAAGTTGTGTTACACATGACAACCGTTCGTGTTGGCTGCATCACTAATAGCACACAGAACATCAGATACAGAAAAGAAGAACATTTTTTAAAGTTTAATCCCCAGAAATGGCAAATAACCAAATTAGTCAAAAAAAAGAAAAAGAAAAAACAAATATGTGCGAATTGAAACTTGTTCCTTAATGAGTGCCCCTATTCTGTTACTGAAACTACCTTCTTGTGATGCAAACAATTGTGATAACCCTCCAACAGATTCAAGTTCAAATAAACAGAAGAAAACATAAACCTACTTCACGTAGTCAGCTTCAATTTAAAAGGAAGCCTACACCCATTTTGTTAATAAGGCATCTCACCAACAACAATCAATGATGCCTAAAAAGAATCCTGTTTCAAAGAATATAACTGGGGGGTGGGGGATCACTAAAAATCTATAAGAACAATGACCAAAGGGGGAAAAAAAAAATCCCTAGTGTCAGGAAACTTCTTAAAATTTAACTTTTAGAACCAATTTACATATACTTATCTGAAGAGAAATGATTAATGCTTAAATGTCTTGCTTATAAACATTTAAATGGTTAATAACAATGGTAACACTAAAAAAACTTAAAAACAACAAAAAAAATGCCTACAACCTAAAAGATGAAAAATTCACTCTGAATTGCATGGTTTGCCTTATAACCAGTGATTTTAATCAAATAACTTTTTTTTTTCAGTGCTGGGGATTGAACCCAGGGCCTTGTGCTTGCAAGGCAAGCACTACCAACTGAGCTATATCCCCAGCCCTTAATCAAATAAAATTTTGATTAAGACTGCAACTTTCACACATTTTTATCTTAGAAAAAAAAAAAAAAAAAAAAAAAATTCTGAAAAAGCTGACTAAGTGTAGATATATTTAGAAGAATTAGTCATGCTGTAGTTGGCTAAGCATTTCCATTATGAACTTGTCAAAAATGTTTTAAAATAGTGTACAAAAATCACACTAAGCTGAAATATAACATATGTAGTAAATTTTCAAAAGCACCATGCCTGGTTTCAGTGGTAAAAATCCTATTTAAAATAATCATGTGCAGAGATGAATCTCTGAACATTATTATCTGAATATATCTCTAAATATGGATAGAATTCAAGATGAAATTTAAAACTTGCTTTAAATGTTGGCTGTCTTATCTACTGGAACAAAATAAAAGGCACATTGTAGTAGCTTTAAGAACTCTGTAGCATCTAAGTTTGTATTACTTTGCCTAATTTCAAAGTTACTTCATTATTTCAATGTAAATTCTGACAATAGATTTTTTTAACATGCATAAAGATAAATGAAAAGTAGGTAGGCCTTATTGAAGACATTAAATAACAACCTATATTGTATGTGTTAATTACTAGTATTAACACATGTATTTTTGTATACCCACATTGATACTATACTATTTATATTGAGACCACACTCTGTTATATTGATTTTTTTTTTAAAGGGTTTGTAAAAGCTGAACACCCTTGATAAAACTGTAGTCCTGAGGTGAAAACCCTATGCTTCAGTACTCTAATTATACACCTAAAAAAAAAAAAAAAAACGAGTTCCAAACTTAATATTACTTGTCATATCCATAAACAGTGCAGAACAATTATACAAACAAAAAGGGGATTTAAATGGGCCAAAAGTTGATCACTTAGTATTAGGAAGTCCTACTTTTGGCTTCAATATCAGAAGGCTGTCAGACTGCCTTTCATGAGAGTAATGAACTACTATAAATCTACAACTCTACGCTCAGTAATACTTTTGTCTTATTCTATTAAAGGTATTTTAAGAAAAAGTTCCACTGCTCAATTTCCAAAATAAAATCCTATCAAATTTATCCTCTAAATAATAGAGTATATAAGTATTTAAACAATCAGATTTAGCATTTTTCCCAAACTGTATTCCTTAATAATGGGAGGAAAAAGAGTATCTCTCATATTACCAAAGTGAGTCCTAACCTCAAAAGCCATTTAGAAACTGGTAACCTCTGATTTTCAACAAAAAATTCAAGCAAACAGAAAAACACACACACAAATAATCAATAGTTTCTCAAATATCCATTCCCCAAATAGGCAACAAAGTCTTCAAAAAACAAGGAAATAAGTTGTATAATAAGCAATCATAAAAATGAAACACTTTTCTCCCTACCCCCACATTGTAAGAAATTTGCTTATTTTCCTTGATGATTTTGTATGCCTAAAATTCAGGGGGAAGGATGAAAATTAGAAGTCATTCGTTCATTTTTATGAGAGATACAAACTTGGGGGGGAAAAAAACTACAAAAATATTATCCTAAGATCAGGAAGTGTTCCTAAGATCCTTATGAGTGTTTGAATGTTTCAAGTATAAAATGTACCTGATCAATCTATATACACCAATTAAGACTCACACTAAGGCTCTCAACACTATATTCTAATTTATTGCATGAAAAATTTATTTTGTCTTAAGGTTGAGCTGTGTTAATTATCTCCCAATATAATTTGCAACACGTTATGAACCTTAATGGAATACCATTTACAAGAACTGGAAAACCAGCTCACAAGTTAAAGTGAAAGAGATTTAACATAACAAAAACAAAAACAAAAACAAAAAAAAAAGGGACAAAATAAAGAAAAAGAAATGAAATTAAAGTAAAACAATAAAAAACAGAGACAGGGCGTCCATCTTCTGCGGTTCAGACTCCGATCTCATTTCCCCAATGAAGGTTTCACTTGACGGCAGGTTTAGTGGCATGGCAAACAATGCCTAACTCAGGCAAGTGTAACAGGTCTGCCTTGGCCAGTCTAGTCATCTAATAATGCACAAATATCACATAGAGAAAACATACAAAACCAAATTAATAGTCAAAATCCATCTACCAGAAAATGTGGACATAAAGTTATGACTGATGATTAGGCTGACGCCTTCGTTAATGTTTGACCTTATCTTTCGTAAGTGTTAACATTTATAAAAAGAAATCTGAAATGCACGCAACAACAAAAAGAGATCATATTTAGACAAGTATAATGAAAGTATATTTTATTTCGAAATGGCATGTTTTATTAACAATAGTTAATGCTTAATAAGTATGAAACTGTTACACATCAAACATTACTTTTACGGATTAGGACCTTCTCATGTTACTATCTGAACTAAAAAACAGCCAACTAAAAAAACTTTTCTTAAAATTTTTTCTATGATTTCTCTCATTTATATCATGATTGTTTCTAGGACATCAAGGAAAGAATGCAGTCAGTGACATTCAGAGCAGACTGCTTGCCACACACCACATCTCTTCTTAACAGAACTTCCTCCACTGTAATGCTTTCCTTGGGTTTATTTCAAACCCACTATGCTATCTTTTGTAGTACAATAATGCATTATTTCTTTCCTGGCAGTGCATAATCAGACTTTTAACAGCTCACTGTGAAATTCTTCAGGTTCCATAAATTCATCTCTGTTGTACTTAATGTTAACTAATGAAAAATGTGTATCTAAACATTTTTCTAATACCAGTTATTTTATGTTAATGTTCTGAAATATTTACTTACATACATAACTAAATTACTATGAAAGTATGCTTAAATTTTCATGTTTGAAATAGTAAGTTTGTCTCTAATGGTAATACTAAAAATACTTAAAAATCTATAAAAAATGTGCATTTATTCATCTCTATGAAGTAAAACAAAGAGTAAAAGGGATATCGACATGCCCATAACCTTGTCCATTTATGACAAATCAGTCAGGGCTTATCTGATACAAGAAACATTCTATAGGAATATAGCAATGTTCCAACAAAGCAACACTGATATAAAATTCTTCCTTCCAATTCAATGTGATCCAACCCTGTGCTATTGGTTTAATTTTCTGATATTTCAGTTTAATAAACTTTCTACTTGATTTTTTTTTAATGAGGTTTCTTGGTATGAAATTTCAATATAAGCTATACCATTAATCAGTTTTTTTCCTAATTCATTTTGCAATTTTGGGCTCACTGTACTTCTACAGAACTGTACTTCTATAGATAAAGATATATATAAACAAATAATTAACTTTGATCCATTTTTATTTTCCCTAACTACTCTAATCCCCAAACATGATAAAGACCCTTTCAAATTTACCTGGAAAAAAAAAAAAAAAAAGAAAAGAAAAAAGAAAAAGAAAAAAAAAGCCAGAATGTCCTATTCTGGAACTTCAAAAATACCAGCCTGGTACTCACTGTACTTGACTAAAATGTTTTTGACTTCCCACAACAGACATTCTGAAATAAGAATAAAACCCTGAAAGTGTAGCAAACTGCTTATTATACGTAAAACTGTTTTAATGTTAACCTGGTTACTACGAGAGATGTTAAAAATTATACATGAAAGTCCATCAAATTGTTTCTTGGAAACTTTACTGTTGTAAAATAAGTCATCATCATCCACCAGAAGTATCACTTGTAAGGGCATTTAAATTTATAATAATCCAATTCTAAATCCATGTACACATGCCAGAGTGCTCTAAATAAAAGTTAATAACACACCTGTTAAACTGTTAAAATTCAGCATAACCTATTATATATGAATGGTTCTGTAAAAAAATAAGTTACTAAAAATATTAGTAATAATTAGCTTTTAAAGCAGTCATAAGATTTAACAAGTAAACATAAGACCCTTGGTCCTATTCCTATCTTCGACAACTATTTTCTCAATGGATGCTTTCAAAAATTGCTTACCATGATTTTTTTTTCAGTTACCCTCCAAAAAGAACCAATTTTTTTTTTTTTTTTTTTTTTTTTTGGTGCTGGGGATTGAATCCAGGGCCTTGTGCATGGGAGGCAAGCACTCTACCAACTGAGCTATATCCCCAGCCCAAAACGGAATCAATTTAAAAAGTAAATTCCAGTTGAATAGCACACTAAACACTGAATATGAAACAATCATCTCACAGTAAAAATAAATTACCTTAAAAGAATACTTGAAGATATACAAATTATGAATATTTTTTCTTATAAAGATCACTTAACCCCAATTGTGCAAAATGTATACACTTATTTGTAATATTATTAGTACTATAAACATAGGTAGATGCTTCTTTGTACTTTTAAAGTCATTTCCCTTATCAAGTTAACTTTTTTTTAACTGAAAAAGCTCTCTTCACAGTGCAAATATACTACAGAAAACTAAAGCAAACAAGAAGCCAAATACTTTATGCAGTTGTAAAATCTTAAACATATATAAGTAATAAATTAACCACTTTAATTTACCATTAGGTAAAACTCTTTCCTTCTCCAAATTTCATTCTTGCTATCTCACACACACGCACACAGAGTACTGTCTATTTGCTAATTTGTAGAAAGCCAAAAGGCTATAGTAACAGAACAGAAATTAAAATAATAGGAAGAAAACATGAGATACTAACCTTCTGCACAAGGAACAACTATCAGAGCTCTGTCAATAAAAACCGTGTTAGTTAGATGCTGGGCCACACCAACACTTGATGGGTCACGAAACTTAACATAACATACTTTGGAGGAAAAAGCAAGAGGAGCGTTGCTGCAAGATAAAAACAAAAACAATTGGACTAATAAACATTTGCTTGGTTTTGTCATTTTCATTTAAAATCTTTCTTACATCTTTACATACTCTTAACCAACCAAGTCTTAGGAAATTGTTGCTAAGAATAATTAAAACATGAAAATGGCAAAACTCAGTCACTTAATGGGGGTATGTCCCACCAGACAGAGGCAATCTAGGCAGGCCTATAGCCTTATATATATAAAACATGAAACTTAATCAGTCCTAAATCTCAGTGAAATGTGAAATTAATTGATGTAATCCAAAAATGTTCAATGTGTCATCCTAAATAGGCAAAATCCCTTTATGAAAGCTCCACTTCTTAAGAATTCAAATTTTGTAACCATCCCAAACCTTAAATGTGATTCCCCAGCATTTACATCACTAAAAGCAGGGTTGGGGGTATATATAGCTCACTGGTAGAGAACTTGCCAAGTGCAAGTCCCTGGGTTCATCCTTAACACAAAAAGAAAAAGTCATTAAAATTTGATGGCGGTCTTAAAAACAACCAAGTAATATGGAATTAATTAAGGTTTTTTGCATATACCAGTTAGTTTCATGAAAAACAGCAATGTGATTTTCCAGACCCTCCCAAAAAAATTATAAACAAAATTTTACACATTTTGCCATTTTAGTAAACAGTGTAGACTCTAATTCACTGATTCAATTCCATCTAGGGCAGACCTATAGTAAAAAGGAACCAGGCACAGCACAAATAAAAGGAACTTTTCCATAATATGAATCTATCTTGTTAGATTCCAAAATTTACTACTCTCATGGACATTTTGTCAACATATCCATAATTATTTTTCATTAAAGTCTGTAATCGTAGCAGGGAAAAAAAGACCTAAATATATACCTAATCTATAATATGAATGTCCACTCATCTGAAACATTTAAGATATTTACACTAAAAAAAAGAGAGATCATATGAAAAACATCATGTATAACTGGGATAATAATAGTAATTTACTGTGGGTTACAAAACATTTCTAGGAAGTAAGCCACATCTCTAAACTAAAAAGTGGCAACGTCAAGATTTAAAGGCTAATCATGTAAACCCAAATCTCATGAAACTTTAATCATTCAACCAATCAAGAATTTTAAAACCTTTCCAAGGGGCTAAAGGTCTTATAGCTCAGGGGTAGAGTAAGAACATGCCCAGCATGCCCATGCACAAGGCCTTGGGTTCAATCCCCAGCATACCTCTCCCCACAAAAAACACCATTTTGAGTTGCTATTTAGTCATTCCACAAACACTAGTCATTTTTAAAGTTCAAAAATATTTCTCTGTAATCCCTCACATGCAGCAACAAATCCATCTTTAAAAAATGTAGAATAACCACATTAATGGTTAAGTTTACAGATATGCTATTAAGTCAAACACATAAAATGTATTTGCATTTAGAACTTGAAACTATATTCATTGCTCACATAATTGCTAAGGCTAATGAAGTTGATTTAAAAAAAAACTACCTCTTTCCTATTCAACTCAGTTTACTTCCTCTGCCTAAGATCATCAAATCCAGGATTCATACCAACCCTCACCAAAAAAATCCCCTTACCCACCATCTGAGTCAAAGCATTTCATATATTGCTTTAGAGGTAACTATGTCCACAATCACACTTACCCACCATTACCAAATCCCCAATTTAAGCCTCTCCTGAGTTCTAGACACCCAGATCCAAGGGCTGATAGTACATTTTGATTCACCCCTAACTCATTAAATCCAAATCCCATTCTCCTTCCATACCAACCCTGCCCTTTGTCCTTTATTTCATATCTCAGTTAAAAATGTCCTCACATTTCTCCCCAAGTCTGTAATTCGGGAGGTCACAGTAATTCATGCTGTTCACCAAATATTTCCAAAGCTCCCTCTAAGTACATGGTAAATTCCATTTCTCTATTCCTTGAACATAGGTGTGGCCCTGTAACTTGCTTTGGCCAATTAAATATGAGCAGAACTAATTTGTCTATTCTGTAGAAGTTTTAAGAACCACTAGTTGGCTCTT
Organism: Sciurus vulgaris; assembly: GCF_902686455.1. Taxonomy (NCBI): domain Eukaryota; kingdom Metazoa; phylum Chordata; class Mammalia; order Rodentia; family Sciuridae; genus Sciurus; species Sciurus vulgaris. The sequence goes on from NC_136466.1 coordinate 117,563,301, forward strand.
TTTCTCTGACACAGTGACTAGTTATTTTCAAAAGATGGATGGATGGTGGATTCATCAGATTCATCCAAGAATGCCCCCAATGAGTACAATTCCAACCCCATCAATTTAGTCTAAGAAATAATCTGAGATTTGACTTGTTTCTAAAACCCTGCCTATCCTGACAAACCACCCTTGATCTTTTCATCATCTCATCCTATAGGTCAATAAATCCTGCTGAGTCTACCTCCCAACTATTGTCACATGAATTCTTTCACATTCTCATTATCAGTGCCTTAATTCAGGCCTTCAGCACTTGCCACCTAGATTACTATAATGGTTCCTAATCAACCACACTGCATCCAACCTCAACCCCTTATTGCTATTTTTCCACAAAAATTGACCCTTCTAAACCCTAAATTACATCACGACACTTCACAGATTACATTTCCTCAAAGGCACCCTTCTGGTTCTCGCTTCATCATCTAAGTATATCCAAAACTCCAGGCAAAGAAATACCTGTAGTTCTAAGAAAACATCCTAAACATCTGGGTCTTTGCACCTGCTGTTCCGTAGGGCAATGATGCCCTGACTTTCCTTTTTAACATAAGTTCACTTTTCTTCAAGGCTCAAGTTTCATGTCTTCTGGTAAGTCATCTTAAAATGCCTCCTGCCTGTGCTACCCAAGACATTCTACATAGCTTCGGCACAGGCATTATCACAATTTCCTTATGTGAAAACCCACAGAAGAGCCTACTGGCTTCTCTAGTCACAATTAATCGGCCCCATCACAAAAGCCCATTCCACTGACTGACCAATAACCTAAAATTTGGGTAGTCAGGTTTGACTAAATGAACTTGAAACACTCAGCTCTTTCTGTTAGCCTGAAAAGTGGCTCAGTCAGATGATAAGGGAATACAGAATGGATCTGCAAAGAAACTGAGCAGATATACAGAAACATACCTAACAATAAAGCCTCTTTAGAGAAAGAGGCAGACAGTCACCTTGATTTTGATACCTTTCTGGTTCCCAGGTCCACTTCCCAGGAGGCCTAGCTGTTCTATAGTCATTATCAAAATTTTCTTTCTTTTTGATAAACAATGTCTGTTCTTAAGGCAGATTGGGTAACACTGTTTCTGTCCTCTGCAACCAAAAAATGAAATCTACCATTACAATGACCTACTATTACCCTAGCAATTGCAACAGGAATACTCTTTTAGCCCTGAAATCTTCACGAACCTGACAAGCAAGTCAACACTTTAGTTGCCTAAACTGAAGATCCTTTCGTGAAAGAATGAAAACCAAATCATCATCATTAAAAATTAAAAACACACTGTCAAATATCCCTAGTTGAAACCCACCTCATTTTAAACTTTAAATTTTAAAAACATCCACAGAAATAGGAAATCTGAGACTGATTTGCAAAACATCTACATATGAAGACATGACACCAAGATCTGAGAAACCTGGGAACTGGTTAAAAAAAAAGTTTGTCTATTCTGTTCTAAAAGCCATTATTAAGCATGGAAGCCAGGTATGGCTACATTGCAGCTTTACCCATTTTCTTAATCTTTATCTCCAATTACCAATTTGAATAAACTTACATTTTATTTTATAAAAACTTACATTTACTTTATAAAAAAGTAAATATTTAATAAGATTTTCAAGACAAATAGTAACATTTTATTTTGAACACAATACTAAAATATGACAATGGCAGCCTCCACAGAGATGACAAATCTCAGCAAACAAATGTGTATTTATTTACAAATCAGCATGGTTCCAAACTTTATATTTAGAACTTTCTCTCTAATATATCTAAACCAATATATTTTCTTTCCTTTTTTCTGTGTTGGGGAATCAAACCCAGGGCCTCATAACATGCTAGGCAAGCACTATCATTGAGCCTCATTTCCAGTCCCTAGATTTACTTAAACAGGACTGTCATTTTTGATTTAGACATTTTGACAGTTTTCATTTTTAAAAACAGGTTTCATATTCCAACTAGTCTAAACATAAGACTCCAAACAAAGTAGTAATACCCAAATTTAGCAGAGCTTGATGTGACTGTTAACTTTGTCTTCTTTCATTTAACATGATGACGACAGATATACTTTTTAAAAGCCAAGATGGTATATATCCTACATTTTATATCAATGTACACTGGACATTAGTATACATCCTTTAGAGGAAATATAGAAAATAATAATAAACATGGGCAAAATGGGAGTTTTATGTATGGAAATATTACTTGATGCATCATTTTATCACAGGGCTTCTCCACAGGGCTCCAATGATATTTAGACAGCACAATTTCTCCTTATAAAAGGCTTTCTTATGAACCACTAACACTGCTAATAAGCCCACTAATCATCACTGCTGACAAAAACAATTGAATGATGCAGCTAAAATATATCAATATACATCACGATATAATTTCCAAATATAACACAGGGCATATTAGTGTTTAAAAATTACTATAAACAAAGCATGGGGATATGAAAAATGCTTTTACAGTTTAAGTAAAAAAAGTTTACAATCGTTAACTATACGAATCCTTTGATAATACATAATAATAAACACATAAAAAGACTGAAAGGAAATATATGCAAATGGAGGGGTTGTGATGGATGGTAGGATCATAGGTGTTATTTCTTTTTTCTGTATTTTCAACAAAGTGGTTATATTGATCATATTAATTTTTTAACTTAATAAGCTTAAATAAGTAGCTGATAGATTTTACCTTTCATTCTTGGAACTTTGAAGACTAGAGAAGTGAAGGAAACCAGCAAGCAAAAATAACACAGATAAAATCTCCAGTGTTAGAAATCAGGACAGGATTAGCCTTTGGGGGTTAGTCACTTGAAAGAGAGTACAGGGGACCTGTGAGAGTGCTGACACTCCTGACTGGTGTGCTAGTTACCTGGGCATGTTTACTCTGTGAAACCTCATCAAGCTGTACACTCACAATCTGTTCATTTTTCTGTCTGTACATTACACCTCAATAAAAAGTTTGCCAAAAAAAAAACCAAAATTTCTTACTTGTGTAAAATAGTTTTAATAAGCTATGAAATTAATCTACTGTGCAAAAAATTAAAAGTTACTCTGGATACTTAACCACCTGACAGCACAAAAAAGAATGACAAGTTACAAATAAGAATAATATTTATAAAAAATGCTTATAAAAATTTCAATTTTAAAAATGAAAATGAAATTGTATTACTGGCTATGCCAAAAGAACTAAATTTTAAAACTGAGTTTTCATTTTAGCAACTAAAATCATCATAATTTTTTTGGGGGGGGTGGGATGGGTACTGAGGATTGAACTCAGGGGAACCACTGAGCCACATCTCCAGCCCTACTTTTCATTTAGAGACAGGGTCTCACTGAGTTACTTAGCACCTCACAGTTGCTGAGGCTGGTTTGGATTCTGGATCCTCCTGTCTCAGCCTCTGGAGCCACTGAGATTACAGGTGTGCACCACCAGGCCCAGCTAAAATCATAATTTTTGTGGTGCTGGAGATCGAACCCACAGCTACACACATGCTGCACAAGCATTCTGCCAATGAGCTTCGTCCCTGGTCCCATGAAATTTTAGTAAAAGCCCATTTTCACATTCAACAAAACAAATTTATTTCCAACTTCAAAACAAATGTCTATTCAGTTTTCAAAAATTAATTTTAAAAATACTGTTTTTAGGATAGTTCAAAACAATTCTGTATCTTCAATACAACTACCCCTGCATTTTTGTCCAGTCCAGCACAAATTTGCAAACACATCTTTAATACAAGGAGTAGATATTAACTTCATTATGAAACAGAAAACCTGTTAATAAAGTGTGTCAAAATAAGAATGAGGGATCTCATAGTGCACTTACAGAAAAATTAAGGAATTCGCCTTAGAAGTATTTTCTTGGGTGGAGCGGGGGACACACATTTATGTTACTGAGAACTGAGCCTGGGGCACTCTACTACTAAACTACATCCCCCGTATCTTTTAAATTTTTATTTATTTTTTTTGAGACCGAGTCTTACTAATTCACCCAGGCTGGCTGGGAACTTGAGATCCTCAATAGGCCTGGCTTATGTGTATTATACTTATGCTACAATTTAACCAACAGTTTATGACATACTAACTCTATTTTAATGCAACATCTTTGACTTTTAAACTCCAAGTAATAACATTTAATTTTTTTTAAAAAATTCCATCACTAAAGGTCAGATAATAACTGGCAGTGTATTATTACCCAAACCCAGGAGTCAATCATATAAATGGTATTGGCAATGAAGATTACTCTGTGATATACTTCCTCTACCTATGAGATACCACAAGGTTAATTCCCAGGGGTTCATGGAGAGATTATTTTAATGACTGACTCCAATTCTTCCAGGATACAGCACTCCTCCAAATACTTCTCAATTATGAAACACTGAGTACTTAAGAGACGGCTGAAAGCATCTGCAAAAGTTAAATAATACATTCAAAGCTATACTGCCATGGCTAATCAATCAAAATATGTGTGTGCACTTATGCATTAGTCTGGTCAAAAATATATTGCTTGAACAAAGAAACAACCTCTATAAACTCAGATTATGGTCTATTCCACCAGACAGATTGGAAATATAACAAAGTGTTAAAGTCATGAAGGACTTTTTAAAAGATGATGAAGAGGGGCCTGTTCTAGATTAACTAAGGGCCATAGCTGGTCTCTGATGACACGCTAGATCAAAAAAAAAAAAGGGGGGGGGGAGTAGTATTAGAATAGGAAAATTTTAATAATCAACTGTAGCAAAAAATTAAACACACTTGAAAGGAACATGGATGTTCAATGTATTATTTCAACTGTTCTGCACGCACGAAATATTTCAAAACAAAAAAGGAAAACGTATGCATCACTGTGAAATATGCCAAATCAAATGAAAATTTTTTAAAGGAAAGTAGTTCTGGGCAATTACTTCCTCTTCCTTCAAAGGATTTTGATATAACGAACAAAATACTGTGGTTCTTAATGTCCTAAGATCTACCTTTAAAAAAATAATAATAATAAAAGACGTTTATGTACGAAAATCCCATACAAGTTTCAGGTTTTCCGATTAGATAATATTCTATAAAGGGGGGGGGAGGCAAATTTACCACTTCAAATACACTACTTGGGAAGTGGCTGCGGCCTGCGAATGCCAGTCAAGATATGGACTTTAAAAGTACACAAACAGTAGAGATAATCCTCCACCGATTTACACTTCAGGTCCGGTCTAGCGTAACCATTCAAGAGGAAATTTTAATCTATAACCAAGACACGGTCTTTAAAAACACGGCCGGGCTAGGTTAGATAAACCAAAATGATGCTGTTTCTGAGTTCGCCCTGGGTAACAAAAACAACCAGAATTTCATCTTGTTATCAGCCGCAGGTTTCCTGGTCATCACTATCAGCCTGGCACCAAGATCTTAAGACCTGGGCAGTTGCTCAAGTGCAGGCTCCGCGATTTTCAGAGTGCAAAAACGTTATCAGGCGTTTGCCATGAGGGCTATTCCGGGCCCACCTGCGGCCATCTTAAGTGGGGGTGGGGGAGGGATGGGGCATTGAATTCAAAGACCAGGCAGCGAACACAAGTCCCGGAGGCACGGGAAAGGAAATCACCGTAAGTCCTTTGTAAGGGCTCGGTGCAGAGGCTGAGTATCAAAACCTGAATAACAAGGACAGCAGGACCATGGGGCTGCGGGCCCCGTTGCCCTAATCAAATATGGGCACCTAGGTAAGCCCGGGCGATCATGTGACGGCGCCGCGGGCCCGCGCTCTCCCCCACGCCTCGGTTCCCGAGGTCTCTATGGCGCCCGCGCCCCTCCCCCAGCCGAGCTCCTGCACTTACTCCGGGGGGTAGAGCCGCAGCTCCTCGATTTCTCCTAGGAAGGAAAAAAGCGTCCGCATCTGCTCGCTAGTCACGGCCGACGATAGATTCGTCACCTGAATTACCGCCGTGGGGGTAAGGCCGAAGCCTAAACCCAAACCGAAGCCTGCCCCGCTGTTCATCCCGATCCCACTGCCGCTGCCTTCCCGCTCCCCAACGTCTACGACGCGTCAGCGACGAAGCCGGGAAAGCAGAGGACGCGCGGCCGCGAGCGCGCTCCCGCTGGCGAATTCACGACGCCGGGCAGGTCTAGCCGCCCATTTCACAACTCCCCTGCTCCCGGGGCTGCGCGCGCCTGCCGGAAGCGTCGCCGGGGCAACTCGGCGGGTCTCCCGCGGCTGCGCCCTCCGGCCCTCGGGCTGCTCTACACACTGACGCTGCTCTTCTCTCCGTCAGGATTTTGATCGGTGATTTTGGGGGCTTTTGTTTGTTTATTTTTTTTTCCTAAAACTCAATCAAGTTCTCCTGCTCTTGTCGGCGTGGAGGACCCAGGTCTTTCCGGTCGTTAGGTCTGGCTGGGAAGTCAAGCGGCCTGGCCTGCTGATGCCACCCGGGCACCACGGACAAACTGCAGCCCAGCATTGTTCAGTTCAGCGGCTCCCACGTCGCCTATCTTTACGAAAAAAAAAAAAAAAAACGAGAGCCATCCTAATTGTGAAAAACCCTGGAAATTATCACGAAACGTGGAGGTTCCGATTGAAGTAAAGGAGGAGGCAGTGGATCAAAGTTTCTGCGATTGTTTATAACGTGATTTTTTTCACTCGTTCTGCAGATATTAGTGTTTATTGTTATATACTGGACACTTTTAGACAAGGACACGTAAGGAACACAGATCGTCCACTTAGAACTTGCAGCCTGATGAAAGACAATATGTGAGTCTAGAGTAGCTCTTCTCAAATTGCCGACAGCCACACAACCCTGAGGGTCCCGAGACCCTTTCAGTAGGTTCTCAAGGTCAGGGCGAGTTTCATACCACTAGGTTTTGTTAACTTTTTTCATTTTACTGACTTGCGCTGATGACCTAAAAGCAGTTGTAGACACCTTAGCAGGAACCAAGACAATGTCATCAAACTACTAGTAGTTTATATTTTGTATTTCTCACCTCCATCCAGGCACACCACACAAAATTCAAGATTTTTAAAGTAAAGATTTTCTCTTAATGAATATTCTTCACAAAGGAGTAAAAAATAACTAATCTTATCAAATCTGTGTCCTAGAATACAGATCTTTCAAAATAAGTGTGAAGAACTGGAAAGTACTGCTACATGTTAGAAATAGTTGTCTCCAGTAAAAGCATTTATTTGAATTTTCATTTAAAAAATACAAGTTTTTCTAAACATGTATTTGTCTCCTTGAGCTTAAAAGCTTGCCAGTACTTTTCTGCTGAAATCACCAATGATGTCAAGAAATGTATTTCTTAAATTATGTATACATAATGAAACATGACATTTGAATATTCTGTACAACTTAATAAACAACTAATTTCCAAATAAGCAATGTGTGCTATTACCAAAAACAAAGATTGTTGCTTATGCAAGATAAGACTGACAGATTTCAGTGTAGCAGAATATATAAAAGTTTGATTTATATATATGGTTTCAAACTAATCCACATTGCAACTGTATTTTAACAATCTACCACATGTCAAGTTTGGTGTAGTATCAAAGAATAGATTTATCCAAAAAGGCTATGAACATAGTTTTTTTTTTTTTCTTTTTTAACACTTTATCTGTGTGAGGTCAGATTCATTTCTTTCAAACAAAACATACTGCAACAGATTGAATGCACAGATACAAGAATAAAGCTGTCTTCTAGTAAGTCAACTATTAAAGAGGTTTGAAAAATAAAGCAATGCCACTCTTCTCACAAACTTTTCTTGGAAAATGTCATTTTGTCTTAAAGATGCATCATTTAGCCAGCTCGGTGGTGCACACCTGTAATCATAGTGACTCAGAAGGCAGAGACAGGAGGTTCACAAGTTCTGGGTCAGCCTTATCAACTTAAGGAGACCCTGCTCAAAATTTTAAAAAAAGGACCAGGGATGTAGCTAAATGGTAAACTGCTCCTTGGTTCAATTCCCAGTGCCCTGCCCCCATGAAATCATATATATTAGTGCACAGAGTTTATAAATGCTACTTGTTAATGAGTTTTTTAAATATCAAAATTTTTAGTCAATTTCTAATGCAGTAAATATGAATAGCTGCCCCATACATCAAAGTTGTTTAGGGTTCCTAATAAATTTTTAGAGTGCAAAGGGGTCTGAAGACCAGAATGGGATAAACATACAGGGAATTGGGAACGCATGGGGGGCCCTTAAACTTAGTCTTTTTTAAAATATTTTTTATAATTTCATTTTTGGTTGTAGGTGGACACAATATCTTTATTTTATACTTTTGTGGTGCTGAGGATTGAGCCCAGGGACTCACTCATGCTAGGTGAGCACTCTACCACTGAGCCATAACCCCAACCCCTAAACTTAGTCTTAACGGAAGAAGTCCCAGAGCTATTGCTTGAACTGAATCTTTTTTTTTTTTTTTTTTTTTCTTTTTGGGTACTGGGGATTGATTGAACCCAGGGACCCTGAACCACTGAGCCACATCACCAGCCCTTTTTTATATTTTATTTAGAGACAGGATCTTGCTGAGTTGCTAAGTAAGTGCCTTGGTAATCTGCTGAGGCCGGCTTTTAACTCACAATCCTCCTGCCTCAGCCTCTCCAGTTGCAGGGATTACAGGCGTGCGCCACCATGCCTGACTTGAACTGAATCTTGAAGAAGAATTAATTATACAGACAAGGATGAAGGGAGGAGCAGTAAAGTGCGTTCCAGACTGAATATACAAAGGCAGGAAAGTATGTGAGAACCCAAGCGAGGTCCAGAATATTCAAAGCTTATTGTTACTAAACCGAAAGCTGAAAATGACTAGAGATAAATGCAAAAGAATAAACCTTAGTGAAGGATGTGGTGGTGTTATTGAAGACCTTGGAGCAAGAGAGTGGCTACAATCAGATTCACATCTTAAAATAATCACTGTCACCACAATGTGGAATTACAGTGGAAAGGGTGGAGACTAGAAGCAAAGGGTCTGGATTACAGTCTTGCAATAACCTGGATCAGCTATAATGAGGTCCTGAGCAAAAGTAAGTAGTGGTAGTACTGGAGAGAAAAAAAAAAGTTCCAAATATGGGGATCATTAAACCCACTTGAAGATAAAAGGATAAAAGCTATTCACTCAGAAAAATATATGGACATACACTAAGTTTTAGCTACAATTACTAATGCTTTTTGGTCCTCCAAAAGCCATACCATGGATCTCGTGGTTTGACAACAACTAGAACAGCAATTTTCAGACTTCAGTGTGCATCAAGAAATCACCTACATGGCAGGACATGGTGGTTCACACCTCCCAGCAACTTGGGAGGCTGAGGCAGGTGGCTTGCAAGTTTGAAGCCAGCCTTTGCAACTTAGCAAGGCCCTGTCTCAAAACAAAATATATAGAGGGTGTAGTTCAATGGTAGAGCCCCCCCACCCCCGAGACCTGATTCCCAGTATGGGGCTCGGGGGTAAGGATCACCTAGATCACCTAGAGGGCATATCACTGCCCATTACTGACCCCACTCTCAGAGTTTCTAGTTGGGCAGGTTTGGAGTGGAGCCTGAATTTTTTTATTTGTTCTCATTAGTTATACACATGACAGTGCAATGCATTTTGACATATCATACATAAATGGAGTATAACTTCTCATTCTTTTGGTTGTACATGATGTAGAATTATTCCAGTCAGGTAATCATATATGTACATAGGGTAATAATGTCCAATTCATTCCACTGTCCTTGCCACTCCCACATCCACTACACTCCCTTCACTCCACTCTAATCCAGAGTACCTCTATTCTTCCCTAACTCCTCCCCTTATTGTGAATTATCATCTGTATATCACAGAAAACATTTAGTCTTTGATTCCTTGGGGTTGGCTTATTTCATTTAGCATGATATTCTCAGCTCCAACCATTTACCAGCAAATCCCATAATTTCTTTCTTCTTTAAGGCTGTGTAATATTCCATTGTGTATATATTCCACATTCTCTTTGTCCATTCATCTGTGGAAGGGCACCTAGGTTGGTTCCATAGTTTAGCTATTGTGAATTGATCTTCTTTAAACATTGATGTGGCTGTGTCACTGTATTATGCTGTGTTTAAGTTCTTTGGGTACAATCTGAGGAGTGGGATAAGTGTGTCAAATGGTGGTTCCATTCCAAATTTTCTAAGGAATCTCCATACTGCTTTCCAGAGTGGCTACACCAATTTTCAATCCCACCAGCAATGAATGAGTGTACCTTTTCCCCCACATCCTCACAAACATTTATTGTTGCTTGTATTCTTTATAATTTTCATTCTGACTGGAGTGAGATGAAATCTCAGTGTAGTTTTGATTTGCATTTCTCTAATTGCTAGAGCTGTTCAGCATTTTTTCATATGTTTGTTGATTGATTGTATTTCTTTTTCTGTAAAGTATCTTTCAGATCCTTAGCCCATTTATTGATTGGGTCTTTTTTGGGGGGGTTAAGATTTTTGGGTTATTTATATATTTGGGAGATTAATGCTCTGAGGTGCGTGTACTAAAGATTTTCTCCCATTCTGTAGGCTCACTCTTCATGTAAGAATTGCTTTGGGTATTCTGCATCTCTTATTTTTCCAAATGAATGTCATGATTGCTTTTTCTATTTCTATGAAGAATGTCATTGGAATTTTAATATGAATCGCATTAAATCTGTATAATTTTTTGGTAGTGGGGCCATTTTGGCAATGTTAATTCTGCCTATCCAAGAACATGGGAGATCTTCCTATCTTCTAAGCTCTACTTCAATTTCTTTCTTTGTTGTTCTGTAGTTTTCATTGTAGAGGTCTTTCACCTCTTTCGTTAGATTGATTCCCAAGGTTTTTTGTTTGTTTGTTTGTTTGTTTGTTTTAGGCTATTGTGAATGGGGTAGTTTTCCTAATTTCTCTTTCTGTGTATTCATCACTGATGTATAGGAACACATTTGATTTATGGGTGTTACTCTTATATTCTGCTACTTTGCTGAATTCATTTATTAGTTCTAGAAGTTTTCTGGTGGGGTTTTTGGATCTTCTAAATATAGAATTATGTCATCAAGGGCTGGGGTTGTAGCTCAGTGGCAGAGTGCTTGCCTAGCATGTGTGAGGCACTGGGTTTGATCTTCAGCACCACATAAAAAAATAATTAAATAAATTATTGTGTCCATCTACAACTAAAAATATATTTTTAAAACAAGAATTACATCATCAGCAGATAGTGATAGTTTGAGTTCTTCTTTTCTTACTTGTATCCCTTTAATTTCTTTCTTTCTAATTGCTCTGCCTGGAGTTTCAAGGATGATGTTGAATAAACGTAGTGAAAGAGGGCATCCTTGTCTTATTCCAGTTCTTAGAGGGAATGTTTCAATTTTCCTCCATTTAGTATGATGTTGTGGAGCCTGAAGTTTTAACAAATTCCCAGGTGATACGGCTGCTGGTGGTCTCAAGCCTGGATTTCAGATCACAAAAACAGTTTACTTAGCCCACCTGGTAATCTACTGTTGATAGTAAAGCAAAGGGAGAAGTTTGGGTTTCTGATTTGGAGAAATGGATGAACAATGCTATAAGGAGAAAAATACCAGGGAAGAGTAACTTTGTAAGAAAAGAGTTGAAATATTGATATCTGTTAGGAACAGGTTTCTGAAATGAAATTTAGAAAACGTGTCTAGAACTAAGATATAGGTTACGATTTAATACTTCAAGTAGACACAGTTAATGCCAGTAACACTTGTGGCGAAAGTGCAGTCTTAATACCAAAGGGATAAAAACAACAAACAGCCAAGAACAAAACAAAGGCCAGGAAGAGCCAGGAAAGAGGATAGTCACACAAATAGAAGGAGGCAAAAGTTTTCGTATGTAAAAAGTAAGAAACAGGAAAAAATGATGGGAAATATCAAATTCTGCAAAGATGACAAGATCAGCAGATGATGTGCCTATCAGTGGATACAGTGTATCAGCAGAAACAAAGTAACTAATGAGACCAAAGCTCCACCAAGCAGTTCAGGGAAGCAGAGGCAACAGTCTCATTTCTCCAGTTCAATTTCATGAATCTCTCTCTCTTTTTTTTTTTTTTTAAGTGCTTCTCTGGGGAATCCTAAAAGCAATGCTTATTCAATGCTTAGTACTCTTAGAAAGTTACATACAAGTAAATAAATATTTCATCTCCAGGATTTACTCCAAAAAGCAACTTTAAAGTATGTGTTCCTTCATGAATCTCTTGATGAAGCTTCTCAACCCTGGGCCTATCCAAGCCCTGCCAATCGCAGACTGCTCCCCCGATGTCTGAGATACATTTTAGAATTCCAACCTCTCTGCCCTGTTCTGTCTTTAAATTCGGATCCATTCTCATGGTTCCAATATTTCTTCATCACCAGGACTCTAGGTTTCATCAGTATATAACCTAACACCTTCTAAAACAAAATAAGACAGGCAGTGACAATGTTTCAGTGGCAATAAGGGCTCCTCATAAGGAGGGCCAGGCCCATAAGAGCCACCCAGAAACCAAAAATAAGAGAGAGAAGCTACAGCAAATAAATGGGAAAAAATCATAAATATATGCATTAATTGTTTAATGTTTTTGTTAGACTGAGATCAGGAAGTGACTTTGGAGACAGTAGTTTCAGAGAGTACAGGAAAGGAAGAGAATGTTTAAATGGAATAGGTACATGAACTCTACCTACAAGAAGAGGCTTAGTGACTTTGTTTAGTCTGCTTGCTTTGCTGTCAAACAAGATGTCTTATAAATCTATTCCATGGAGTTTGAAAGGACATTGTGACAATAGGTAACAATTTAGAAGTAATTTCAGGTAAGGAAGTGTCAATATGTAGTCCTATTTTTGAAAGAGGAGTGCCAAATAAGACTTAGGATAGCAAGAGAGCACTGAGAGAAGGATTCATAGGTTGTACTTGTACTAGAAAGAATCAGAAAAGGAGTGAGAGTTGTGCCTGTGTGTGTATGTGTGTGCCATCTATGTGTCTGATGAGTGCACACACACATTTGTGATATGTTTTAGAATAAGACTCTTCCAGAAATTAAGCAGAAATTCATGTTCTTCTGTGATAAACCACCTGACCTTTTTCTTTCGGGATCTAGAATTCTCAATTCATGATATCTTTCATGGGCTAGTTCTGGATTTTTTCCTTTTTTTTTTTTTTAGACTTTTTTTTTTCAGGGCCGAGGACCAAACTCAGGGCTTTGCACGTGCAAGGCGCTCTGCCACTGAGCTAAATCCCCGACCCCTAGTTCTGGAACTTTACCATTGGCATTGCTCTGGCTAACTTAAACAGAAAGGAAAATATAGACAGTGATGGCAAGGGTATTTCACTGAGTGGAAGAAATAATTGCACAACCAATCTTGAGAAAGTATGTGACCAGAACGTGTTTAGAAAGCTTAACAATCTAAGCAAGACAGAAAAAATATATATGCTATGTTTTGAATGTATCTCCCAAAGTTCATATGTTGGAAACTTAACCCACTGCAAGTGTTGAGAGGGAGGACTTTCAAGAGGTGATTACATTATGAGGACTCTGCACTTAGAAATGGGTTATGGGTTACTGGCTTAATGTCACTGTCATAGCAGTGGGTTCATTACTGTGAACCCACTTGGCATACTGAGTCAAGACCTTCTAAAACAAAATAAAGTTTAAACTTCTAATGAGTTCCATTGTTTAGCTCTCTCTTGCTCTCTCCTGTGTTCACAGGAACACACACAAGGGCTCCCTTGCCTTTCTTCCTTCTGCCATGGGATCATGTGGCAAGAAGCCCCCCTCCCCACGCAAGACCCTCACACTTGGACCTTTCAGCTTGCAGAACTGTAAAAAATAAATCTCTGCTCTTTACAAAGTAATGAGTCTCAGGTATTCTGTTATAGCAGCATAAAATGGACCAACAGTATTTAATAGAATTGTAGACAAACTGCAGAAACAAATCTTAAAAAGGAAAGTGATCAGGGCATCTCTGGGAGGTTTAACAACAGATATTCATAGGCCACCTCAAAAGTACTGTCAATCAGAAAAATCAACTCCAATAGCTCTCCAGTTCACACAACCACTGATCTGCCTCTTTCCATACATTTGCCTCTGCTAGAGAGTATGTATAAATGGAATTGATAACATATATTCCTTAGCATCTGGCTTCTATCACTGAACATGGTTTTCAGGTTCATTCATGCTAGAGTATGTATCAGAGTTTATGATTGTTTATTGCTGAGTAATAGTCCATAGTAGAATATTCAAAATGTTTATTCAACGGTTAATGAGCATTTGGATCATTTTCATTTTTGTGTTATATGCCACTATGAACACTCATACACTCATATAGTAAGTTTCTTTTTAAAAAAAATTTTTGTAGTTGTACATGGACAGCAAGCCTTTTTATTTATTTGTTTGTTTGTGTATTTATTATGTAGTGCTAAGGATCGAACCCAGTGCTTCACACATGCTAGGCAAGCACTCTGCCTACTCTGAGCTACAGCCCTGGCCCTAGTATTTCTTTAACTTTTAAAAAACTGCCAGACTGTTTTCCAAAGATGCTGTACTTTTTCTTGTTTGTTTGTTTTTAGTGATACTGGGGATTGAACCCAGGACCTTATACATGCTAGGGGATTGAACCCAGGACCTTATACATGCTAGGCAAGAGCTCTGTCACTGAACTACATCCCCAACCCATTCTTAATTTTATTTTGAGACAGGTTCTCAACAACTTAGTGAGGCTCTAAGCAAATTAGCAAGACTCTGCCTTAAAATAAAAATAAAAATATAAGAAAAAATGAAAGAGCTGGGGATGTAACTCAGTGGTTAAGTACTGCTGGGTTAAATCCACAGTACAAAAAAGTAAAAAATAAAAACCCTCCCAGGATTGTGATAAGAATTGCATTGAATCTGTAGTTGAATCTAAGGTTTCCCATTCACGGCTATGGAATGCCTATTTATTTAGGTCTTCCTCACTGTCTCTCTGCAGTGTTTTGTAATTGTTTTACCCTTGTTAAATTCATTCCAAAGTATTAGACTTTTTAATGCTATTGGGAGTACAACTGTTTTCTTAATTTCATTTTTTAATCTTATTATTTTTGGAGGAGTGGGTTTCTTTTTTTCTTTTTTCTTTTTTTCTTTTCTTTCTTTTTTTTCTTTTTTTTTGTCTTTTTTTTTTTTTTTTTTTTTTGTCTTTTTTGGAACTGGAGGTTAAACCCAGGGCTTTGCAAATGTGAGGCAGATGCTTTGCCACTGAGCTACATTCCAGACTTTGATTTCAGTTTTGGACTGCTCTTAATATATAATTTTACTCTAGTAAAATAATTTGATTATTAAAATTGGTGCATATTGATTTTGTATCCTGAGACCTTGCTAAAGTAGTTATTTTTTGTTATTTCTTTTGGATTTTCTACATACAGGATCATATAGTCTGTCAATAGGAAACAGTTTTATTTATTTCTTTCCCTGTACTCTGTATATCTTTATTTTTTGTATTATTATACTGATGAGAATCTCCAGTGCAAAGTTGACAGAAACAAGAAGAACAGACATCTTGGTCCTGTCCTGATCCCTAGGGGAAGGCTCAATCAGTAAATATGAGGCTAGCTCTAGGTTTTGTTTTGTGGTTGATGTTGTCTGACCTGCAGGGGATCAACCCCAAGGCCTCCCACATGCTAGACCAGCACCTCACCTCTGAGTTGTACTCCCAGTCCTCAGTTGGTTTTCCTTGATTTTAAGGAGACTAACAGTGAGGATGCTCCTTTACAATACTAGATTGTTAAGTTTTTATCATGCATAAATGTTGGATTTTTTTTTGCATCTACTAAGACAATTATATGATATTTCTAGGATAAATGCCATATGGTCATGGTGATTAATCTTCATTATATGTTGCAAACATTTAAATATATATCATGTAATATATTATTATGGTGCAATTATCTAATTATATAATTTATAATTTGTTGGCAAAAATGTGTTCAAATTATACCTGATTATCCTTCCAATTCCTATAAGACCAGTAGTAATGCTCCCTTTTTCATTTCTGATATTGACAATTTGCCTTCTCTTTTTCTTGGATGGCCTAGCTAGAGGATTATCAATTCTCTTGCTCTTTTCAAATAAGCAAATTTAGTTTCAGTGATTTTTCTCTATTGTTTTTCTGCTTCCTATTTCATTGATTTCCACTCTGATTTTATTATTTCCTTGCTTCTGCTTGCTTTGGGTTTAATTTGCTCTTCTAGTTTTTTAAGGTAGAAACTTACATTGTTGGTTTTAGACTTTGTTTTCTAATATCATTTAATGCTACATGTTTTACTCTAAGTAATGGGAAATACTCCCTTTAGGTTGTTGGGCAGTTCTGACTGTTCAGCAGCAGGCGTCTCACCCAGAAGCCCTATCATACAAATTCAAGTTGCTTTTTGTTACTGATTTATAATTTGTTTTGGTTAGAAAACATAATATGAATAATTTTAAATTTACTGAAATTTGTTGTATGGCCTAGCATATGTTCTATCCTGGAGATGTCTCCATGTGCACTTGAAAAGAATGTGTATTCTGCTCTTTGGTAGAGTGTTATGTAAATGTCACTTAGGTCAAGTTGGTGGACAATGCTGTTCAAGACTTTTGTTTCCCCTGGGTGTGGCAGTGGTAGCACACCACTTATAATCCCAGGGACTCAGAAGATTGAGTCAGGAGGATCCCAATTGTGATATCAGTCTTGGCAACTCAGTGAGACCCTGTCTCAAAATCAAAAATAAAAAGGTCTGGGGGTGTAGGTCAGTGGAAGAGTCCCCCTGGGCTCAATCTCCAGTATTTCCTTGTTTGATAAGCTATACAGGATCCTAGCACGGGAGAAGCTGCCCACACTGCAGAAGCATGGTGGTGGGCAGCTGTATGCACTGCAGGAGCTGGGTCTGGTAAAAGCATGCATCTTATAGGAGCTGCCCAGTGAAAGCACACCAGAACCAGGAAGAAAGTCCTTTCATGCTGCAATGATGTTCCAGTGCCCTCTACTGAAAAGGTAGATTTGATATTATGCTATCTGGCAAAGGAAAAAATATACAAAGGGCCCAGAATCGTTTTCATACAAATGAAAATCAAGGGTGTATTTGGAGGTAAGAAGCAAGCAAATTTGTCACCTCTGTTGTGTGTGGCCACTAATGTCCCGGCTTTGTTTTTTTAAATTCTTATTGTATCTTTTAGCTTGTTTCTGATATGCTGTCCCTCTCTACATAGTCTGGTAATCACTGGTCTGAGAATGTGCTGAAACAACTCAAACCAGTAAGATTTTCAATCCTGTCTGTGGATGTGGATGTGGGTTCTTGAGTACATTCAAAATTCAAGCAGTTTTCAAGTCTGTCCCCATGTGTTACTTCCTAGCAGGCCTTTTCAGGTGTCCCACACACATGCACACAGACTACCAGTTAGCTAGAGCTGTGCAGAAAGCCTGTCCAGCCTCCGTATGATTCTCTTATTGACCTGCTAGTCAGCAGGTCTACCACTCACCCAACCAGACCCATAACCTTCATTCTCCCTTCATTTCCTATCCAGTTTGCTACTTTTACTGCAAGTGTTGGGTGGTATTTTCTGCTGATTGCTCTGTATACAGTCAACCCCCTTAGGCAGTGAAGCTGCTAGATTCCATGGCCAGATCCATCTTGGTAAACTTCATGCCATCAGAGCATGAGGAGGGATGGAGATAGGAGCACCCCAGACGGGGACCCCACAGACTCCCCACTGCTCTTACTCGAGGTTTAGCAGTTTTTCATAAATAAGCACTTCTCAACTTGCTTACTTAGTCAACTTTCCAGAGTCCTTAAACAGCTAGTTTAGACAGTTGTCCAGTTGTTCGTGGGGAGATCATCTTCCAACCTCTTTACTTCATTATGACCAGAAGTTCCCACCAATGGACTTCTTTATATATATATACAGGTGGCACATGGTGCCAATTTTTGCAGATATTCCAACTCAAGTTTACAAGTTAACCTTTGCCACCGCCTTGGCTAAATCTTGAACTAGTGCAGAATTCAGTTGTGCAAGAATGCTGATCTTTGCATGCTTAGATGTGGCATACTTGTTCTTGATAGTCATATGCTTTGTAAGCCCATGCTTCACCATGACTATATTTGTAGCCAGGTGCTGCATAATAGGAAGAAAAGACTCTTTGGTATATAACAGGTAATGCTATAGAGTTGTTGTCCATTCACTATTGTCAAGAATTTTCAGTGCTAAGCAAAAAGCTCCTGCTGCAATTTGAGAAGGAGGAAAGTGCACCATACCGTAGTTCAAC
Organism: Sciurus vulgaris; assembly: GCF_902686455.1. NCBI lineage: Eukaryota > Metazoa > Chordata > Mammalia > Rodentia > Sciuridae > Sciurus > Sciurus vulgaris. The sequence goes on from NC_136466.1 coordinate 117,581,539, forward strand.
ATAGTTCCATCAGGTATTTAGCCATGGTATGTTTCTCAACATCAACCTCTCCGATCTTAGAGGCTCTATGAAGGAAGTGCAGTGGTGGGGGCAACCCAGACCAAACTTTAAAACTCTCAGAAACTTCATTTCCATCTATCTGATTTGGTGCTTAGTATAAGTGTTGTTAGTCACAAAAGCAAAGTCACCAATTTCTGGAGGGTACACTTCTTCATATTTGCTTGAAATAAACATGGCAGTGACACCAACCAGCTGCAGCATCTTCTTGGGCACATAATTATCCTACAATGAGAATTTCACCTGGATAAATAGCATGTACTTGAAAAGGAGATACAGTTATGAAGGAGACATACAGCAAAATCTTAACTAATGATATCCTATCTCTTGAGAGATTTTAGCTGAAAAATCAGTTTCTTGGACTCAACTAGGATGCTAGAATGGAGAACCCTCAGTTATTGAACCAGGCTCACCTGCATGAACCGATCAATAATGGCAACAGTCATATAGCCTCCTGCAGCAACCTGAATTTCATTTGAACCTGTACTAGCCAGTCAGGATGGCTCTCATGTTTCCAGTGACTTCCTGACCCAGTAGCTATTTTGGTCTCACTGATTGTTCTTCCTCAAGTTGTCTCAGATAAGCATAAATATCCTTTACATATTTACTACAAAGGTTTGGATCTGCTCCCTCTTCTGCATCCACATCATTTACTGCAAGAATTACATCAGAAAAAGCCTGACAGAGATATTCTTCTGCAGGAGCACATCCAGATGCTTCCATTGGGCTTGGAGAGGGAGTATCAACCAAAATAGGTTCATGCAAAAGTTTTTCTTCTTTGACAGGCTCAGGTTCAGGTTCTGGTTCAGTTTCATGCTCTGGCACACACACAGGTGCCTTTTCCAGAGGTTTTGGAAGTTTCTAAGCAATAACTTTTCCAGTAGCTGATGGTTTTGCTTCCTTTTTCAGAGGCACTCTAGCCTGCAGCTATTCACTGACTTTATTGCCAATATCTCCAAGAGCTGTTCTTGGCCTTAGCCCAGGCTTGGAGGCTGCAGCAGTGGCCACAGGGACACGCTTTGCACCTGCCATACTGATCTTGGCCTTATTTTCAGCATTAATTTTCGTGTTCCTGGTGACTCAGAGCGCCATGGCTTTCTCTTTACCAGACAGCAGCTCAGCTGGCAGATGCAGCAATAGGAACATCAGAGCCTCGGACCAACCAAAGACCTGACCCCACCACAGATAAACAGCCATTCCTCTGCAGCACGCCCCTGCCAATGGACTTTAAAATGAACATTTATTCACCTCTGGGAGAAGGTTCATAACACTTGTCATTTATGTGAGGCTCCTAAGAGGTGCAGCCATATGACCAAATCTCAAGGAAACATAAATTGTTGGTTTAAGTATCATAAATTTCTCTCATTACATACCAAATTTTCTGTATTTTTCAAATACAGAAAATAAAGCACAGAGTTCCACTCAACATACACTTACTGAGACTGACTGTCAGGCACTACCCCAGGTGCTAGGGTGACAGCAGTGAACTAAGAATCCTCTGGCCTCATGATAGTGTTCCAGGGAATTCAATTCCAGAGGCTGAGAAATGTCCAAGATCACATGACCAGCAAGTGAAGGCTCCAGGCTGGTTGACTTCCCAGGTCTTTCTACTTTGCCTCTCAACCATAACTCAGGTGTGAATGATGTTTTTCAATGTACAGTGAATTTTAAACAATTTTACCTTGTTTAATCCTCTTAATCATACTTTAAGGAATCTTTGAAATTAGCTGGGAGTGGTGGCTCATGTCTGTAATCCTAGATACTGAGAGGCTGAGACGGGAAGATCACAATTTTGAGAACAGCTTGGGAAATTTAGGGAGATCTTCCTGCCTTAGCCTCCTGAATAGCTGAGTTTATAGGCCTGCATCACCACAACTAATATACTTTTTACATTCTTGAAAAAATTTTTGAATGAGTAACACATGTACAGGATGAAAAACTCAAAAAATGCAAAAGGATAGATAGAGTCTCTCTCACCCATGTTTCCCTTTATACCACTTTACCACTTGTTAACATCCTTCTTGGCCAGACACTTAACTGGGTACCTATAGGTCTTAACCAAATGTTTCAAAGTAACCATATATACACACTATAGTGTTAAGGCCAATATAAAGGTAGTTGAATTTTTAAGATAAGTCTTTCTTGACTTTTATCCATAGGAAATTGCATTGATCATATGAGCCATACTAAAACCCCTTCCTGACTTTCCTGGTTTTAAAAATGAGGTAATAGCTGGCACAGTGGTGCTCCTGTAAGCCCAGCAATTCAGGAGGCTGAGGCAGGAGGCTCCCGAATTCAAAGCCAGTCTCAGCAAAAGAAAGGTGCTAAGCAACTCAGTGAGACCTGTTTTTAAATAAAATACAAAATAGGGCTGGGAATGTGGCTCAGTGGATGAGTGCCCCTGAGTTCAACCCCTGGTACCAAAAAAAAAAAAAAAAAAGTGGGGAAACAGTCAAGCAAGAATTACTATAAACTAGGGCTAAAAGAATAAAGTGACTTAGTCCTTCAATTAAAATTAAGGGTAATGACAAATTAGTAAAATGGTGGAAAGAATATAGATGTTCATACTACTAATTTTTCAAGCTTCTTATATAAGTTTCAATTTTTCAAAGTAAAGGTTTTGGGTGTAGCTCAGTGGAAGAGGACTTGCCTAGCATGTGAGAGGTCTTGGGTTCAATCCCTAGCACCACAAAATAAATAAGGCGACAACAAGAAGATATCTAATTTTTAAAACATTTAAATTTAATTCAGGCATGATGTATTTCCCTCCCAAAACAAAGGAGCATATTAAAATTCTAATTTTAAAATGAGATAAATTTTAATTGACTTTTTTCTTCCTGTTCTGGGGATCAAACCCAAGGCCTGGCAAGCACTGTTTCACCCCCAACCAACCCCCAAACAATTTTTAATTTACAAGAATGTTAGGAGCCATCTATGAGCTGTGTGTGAACTGAGCAACGTTCCAGCCATTAGACAGAGACACCGCTCCTTTGGGAACTCCTGGGCAGAACCCCCCAGTTCCAGAATGGCCAAATCACCCTGACCTAGCTCACAGCTCCAAGTTCAAACCCAGCCCCTGAGATGGAAGTAACCCGCCAAGAACCAAATGCCAAATAACCTGTCTACTGCAAGATCCCTGCCACACCTAGAAGCAAGCGCTGAAAGACTCCTCCCACACTGAAACCTTATACCTACTGATCCCTTTTGATCTGTACCACTATAAATAAAGCAAGTGGAGCTTCTTCTCTGTTAGAGCCAGACCCTTCTGGTCTGCTCAACTGGTCACACGCCTGCTTAAAAGATATTCTTGCCTTTTGACTTTATTTTCTGATTTATTACAGAGCTTTTATTTCACAGCCAGCCCATCCCTCTAAGAGGTACCCACTCCCTCACGCATGAGACAAGAGGGACCTTAACTTTACGATATGGTTTCTTTAAAAATCAAGCTTCCTATGTGCACATGTATTGATTTTTTTTATTTTTATTTTTTACAGACTACATTTTGATTCATGGAGGAACTTTCAGTTTCTATAAAACACAAACACACATGCTGGTTTTGGTGAGGGATACCTTTAATTGTAAGTGAAGTGGGGCTACCAGGAAATATGTAAGAATCTAGGTCTTGAATTAGAAAACTGAACTAAAAATAATTTGCAAAACTAAGTTATATGCATGTCCCAATATACTGCAAAGAACCCCACCACTCTATATAATTGACATACACCAATAAATTTTTTTAAATGCTACCAATGGAGGAAATTTATGAAAAGGTAAAGATATATATATATATATATATATGGCAAATACATATACATATTTTTATAACTTCATGACAAAAATGCTATATTCAGTTATGACATTTGCCTTTTTATCTGTAGAATTCTTTTGGATGTTTCGTGTACACAATTAAGTTGCTCTGTATAATCATATGGTAATCATATTTCTTTTCATTTCTTATACACCTTGTTTTATTGTGTTTGTAATGATGTTTTTAAAATGTTAACTACAGGTACTCATATAATTCTGGAAGAATGATTTCACCATTAAATGAAATCAAGTGGGTTGTGCATGGTTTTTATCTTTTTTGGGTTTTTTTTTTTTGGTTATTATCATATGAATAAAGATGTCTCTATTTGTTTTATCATGGGTTTATCACTAGCAATAAATTTTATTAAATGATTTTATACATCTAAAACATTTGCAAGAACGTGTTTCTTCAACACAAGTTACTGACAGTGAGGTTTTTAGACATGAGTTTAATTAAGACCCAATTATTTTTAGCATTGAATTAACTGAGAGTTGTTATATAAGGAATCGAGTTGAGAAACAGGAAAACAGTAGCAGTTCTATTTCTTCTCTAAAAGTAGCATTTATAAAATCCGATTACAAAATGGGATCTGCATCTTCAATGTTTTGAAAATATACAGAAGCATAAAATAATCCATTTACTATCTGATCATTCAGAAGTCTGTTAAAATTATGGCGTATATGCAGCTAGCCTTTTTGTATACATATACACATATTTTTACAAAATGATCCTGTGCCGGTCTCCTTGGTTGTGTTCTGTGTTTCCTGAATCCTGTTTTTCTTGGCCTTCTTTTTCAGTTTGCTGGACTATAGCCCTAAGTGATTTCCTAAGAGGGTGTTATGTCACTAAGATTTGTCAGGTCTTATGTATCCAAAAATGCTTTCTTCAATTGACAGTTTGATTGTCTACCTGAGTGCGAATAGATAATTATTCAAAGTGATTTTTCAATCATTGCTCATCTTCTAGTATCCAGCATTGCTAACAAAATATTATCAGATATCATCCACAGAATTTTCAGTGGTCAGTTTTTCCTCTCTACAAACTTTCAGAATTCACTAGAAAAGCCATCTGAAGCATTATAGAGGGGCAGGGAGAAGAGAAGAGAAGGTTTTTAAAGTACAAATTATTTAATAGTTTAATAGTTATGTGCATATTCAGATTTTATATGTCTTCTGCAGCCAGTATGCTAAGTTATGCATATGTGTATGCATGAATATTTTAGAAATTTGAACATTTATTAAGCTTTGCAGATTTATTGGCCTAAAGTCACTCCAAATTTTACTTTATGTTCTTTTTAATGAATGAAAGTTCTGTCATGGTGTTCCCTTATTCATTTCTCTCCGTTTTCCAAGGTCTCACGAATAATCACTTCTATTAGTTTTTAAAAATGTATTTGTTTTCTATTTTATGACTTTCTTATCTTGAGATCCCTTCTCTTTTGGGGGGTTTAGTATGCTATTCTTTTTCTAATTTCTTTTTGATGGAAGCTTAAATGATTGCTTTTGAGTTCTTTTTTTTTTCTTTTTAATTATGTAAATTCTTTTAACATCCTCCTAGAATAAGATAAAAAATATATTCAGCATAAAAAAGCTACTTCATGTGCCTTCTAATCAATAATTCCCCATTATTTTTACCTCAATTATAATAGATCAGTTTTACCTGTTTTTGATTTTTTTCCTGTGGATGAAGCCATACTCTTATGTACATCTTCTTATGCTTAATTTTGTGGTTTTGAGATTGATATTTTGTTATGGGTATTATAAGATATATATATAATATATATATTAATATATATATAATTAATATATATATAATATATATAATATATATATATATATAAAACTTTGGAAGAAACTACCAAAGGATTTTCCAATTGGTTATATTGTGTAATACTCAACAAACAATATTTGAAAGCATTCATGGAAATGTTTTTATTTTTCTTGGGTAAATGCCTAGGAGTGGAATTTCCAGTTCATATAATTAATTCTTTAACTTCTATAAGAAAGCATAAAATTTGGAAGGTGGATCTGAAGATGTGGTCATGTTCCTGTATCTTTCCATCATTTCTGTTTACAAGCATGATTGTGGAGGTGTAGGGCTGTTCATACTTGGAGCTGCATGGAAGATCTCAAGGTCCAAGCTTCAAGTGTACAAGGGGACAAGACACAGTTCATCTGTTTTTATCAGTGCAGATGCAGCAGGTGCAGAATGGTTCTACAAACGTTCTGGCACCAGATTCCTAATCCCTGGATTATAGTTATGGTGGTTTGTTCCTGGATATAACAGTTTTTGTGGCAGCTCCAATTCCAGGATCACAGATAAGGCAGTATATTTACAGAACCAAGAGCTGCTGGAATAACTTCCAAATTCAACAGCTTATTACCAATTGTGGCAGAAATAGCACCTCCCAACTAGGCTAGTCTTATAACGTTGTTTTCAGAGTCATTTTTTTCTGTAGCCCTTATAGAGATCTTATAAGCACCAAGTTTTTCATACTGAATTCCTTTCTATTGAAAGTAGCTATAATAATGTCTTAGTCTATTTTGTACTACTGTAACAAAATACCTGAGGCTGAATAGTTTATAAAGAAAATAGGTTTATTTAGCTTACAGTTCTGGAGGTTCAAGATGGCACTGGCATCTACTCAGCTCTGGTGAGGCCCTCATGGGAATGACATCAGGGACCAAACATGTCTGAGAGGTAGAGAGATCACATGGTGAAACAGGAAGCAAGAGAGAATGCTAAAACAGCCAACTTGCTTTATTATTTTGAGAACTAATCCACCATTCAAGACCAGCATTAATTCCTTGGGACAGTAATGCCCCTCATGACCTTCACCTCACCACCGTCACACTAGGTACCAAGCCTCTAGCATCTGAAACTTTGGGGGACACATTCAAACCATAGCCAAATGATAGCAAGTAGTTTCTGGTATCTGAAAGACACATATACACTGAATATAAAATAAAGCAACATAAAATGTCTAAAAATAAGACAGGGGATATATCCGAGGGGTTAAGCACTTGTCAAGTATACACAAGGCCCAAGGTTTGAATCACAGCACTGCAAAAAGAAAAAAAAAAGTCCAAAATTAATAATGGTTGGCTAAAAGAAAGCAAGAGATCATGATCTTTTTGTTGATTAAGGTTGAATTCAGAGTGAGAATCAGTAACTGTGAAATTAAAATTATTATATATCCCAAATACACAAAATCAGTTTTGCTCAAAATTATACTTGAAATCACAAGCCACAAGTTTATTTGGCCCCTAATGAGATTCTTTACTTTATTTAGTTTGAGATAGGGTCTCCTTATGTTGCTCCAAATGACCTCAAACTCCTGGGTTCAAGTGATCCTCCTGCCTCAGTTTCCTGAGTAGCTGAGACTACATGTACCGCCTCACCCACCACCACTCCTGCTTCTTTTAGTGAAGAAGTTGTTGACCCAAGGAAATTTGAAAACCTCAAATACTGAGTTTGCCTTCAAGTTTCAGGGATTAATGTTGAAAAATATTTATTTTTTTTTACCATAAACTTTAAGTTAAACCTTACTTATTCTGTATTTGGCATCCTAAACTTGAGTTTCTAAACAATTTTACTTAAAATACACATGAAGAACTTCTCTGCAATATTCAAAGGTTTGTGCCTATGATTTTTTCCAAGCAATACTGACCTGTCCTTGGTGTTATGTAAATTTGTTGTAGATAAACATATTCATTTGTATAGTGAATTGTTTTGTTGACATACAGTTCTAAATTTATTGGCATAAGGTTGTTCATAACATATTTTATGATGCTTTTAATATTTTAATATCTGTAATGAAGTTTCATTTTTTATTTCTTTTTAAAAAATTTTTTTAGTTGCAAATGGATCTTTTATTTCATTTATTTACATGTGGTGCTGAGTATCAAACCCAGAGCCTCACACATACCAGGCAAGTGCTCTACCACTGAGCCACAGCTCCAGCCCCTCATTTTTCAATGCTAATGTTATGCCTTCTCAAGACCAAAATAAAAGAAAATAAGATCTGGTCACATCCTCGTCAGATTATAGAAAGAGAACAATAAGGGAAAATAATAAATGCAGTTAAAGACAAATGGCTTCTTCCACACAAGAGAATACTAATAAGAATAGTGACTAATTCCTCTTCAGAATTAATGAAAATTAGAAGGGAATGGGAAAAATTTATACTGTTGAAAGAACAAATGACAACTTGGAATCATATATCCTGCAATATATGATGAAATAAGACATTTTCATAAACTGGAAACTGAAATAAATCGCAATTAGTTCACCTCATGATGGTACTGGTATCCATCTGGAAGCTGGGTTACTCAGAAGACTAGATGGAAGGATCACAAGTTGGAAGTCAGCCTGGGTGACACAGTAAGACTCTGTCTTTTTTTTTTTTTTTTTTGCGGGGGAATCATACCAGGGATTGAACCCAGGGCACTCAACCACTGAGTCACATCCCCAGCCCTATTCTGTGTTTTATTCAGGGTCTCACTGGGTTGCTCAGTGCCTCACTTTTGCTGAGGCTGGATTTGAACTTGCAATCCTCCTGCCTCAGTCTCCTGAGTCACTGGGACTACAGGCTTATGCCATCACACCCAGCTAAACTCCATCTTTAATAATAATAATAATAATAATAATATTCTCCCTGAGTATAGAATTCCACTGATTCTGCTACTCTTTGGGTTGCTACTTTTGCTGTTGAAAAATCAGCTGCCAGTCTATTTGCTAAATACTTGTCTTGATGATAATCTGTTGCTGTTGTTGTTGGTTTTTTCCCCTGATTTATTTTAAGATCTCATTCTTTATGGACATGCAATCTTCAAAAATCTTTTAAGAAACAACTTAGAGCCAGGCATGGTGGTGCACGACTGTAATCCCAGCTGGTCTGCAGGCTGAGGCAAGAGGATCACAAGTTTGAAGCCAGCCTCAGCAACTTAGTGAGACCCTGTCTCAAAATAAAATAAAATGAAAAAAATTTTAAAAGATTAGGGATTTAGCTCAGTGGCAGAGTACCCCTGATTCAATTCCCAGTACTGTAAAAAATAGATAAAATAGAGAAAACTTAGAATTTTAAAATTTTATTTATTTTCCTTTTACTGTTCTCTTTTTAATTTAATTTACTATTCTTGTGATTCTTTGTTGTCAATTTATATGTATGAACGAAGGACTAGTGGCAAATGTGTAAGTAGTCCTGTTCCTTCCTGGGTCTCTCCCCAGCTCTGAAAGTCTTCTTTGAGCTCTTTGTGCCAGAAACTGTCATCCTGCAAATTTCACTAATGTGTAAAAAGCAAGAAGCCAACAATCAGTAAATCCCAGAAAGAAAAAAAAAAACAACTTTATGCCTTTAGTAAATATGGGGCCCTTGGTACTTGTAGCCCAAACAGTGAATGGGGTCAGAGCAATTATTCGTGTATAGACCTGGGTTAATTTAGACCACGATGAGAAAGTCATGGCAGTCCTGCTCAGTACTGTGCATGGTGTGTGTGCACGGCTGAGGAGCTAAAGGTGTGAGCTGCCATCTGTGAAATTATAACTGAGTGCCTCCAACTCAGAATCCTGCCCAGGTGGAAAAATAGTTTTTTCACTGACTAGATGAGGCAGGGAATTGAGAAATAAGGGAATCTACTAAGTGCCTGGTTACAGCAGCTGGGCAGGACCTGTTCCACAGACATGCCAGATGGGGATTTTGACTGGGATACACATCTATAAAACAGGAATGGAGGGAGGGAAGACAGAACCCTCTCTTGTTTCTATCATGAAAGGATGTTGCATTTTGTCAAATAATTTTTTCTGGATGAAATAATCATGTGGATTTCTCCCTTTCTCCTACTAAAATGTTGTATCTCATTGATTAATTTTTGCATCTTGAACCACCCTTGCATTCCTGGGATAAATCTCACTGGGTCATGGTGGAGTATCCTCTTACTGCGCTGCAGGATTTAATTTTAAGTTGGCATTTTGTGAGGACTTTTGCATCTATGTTCATAATGATACTGGTCTGTACTTTTATTGTAATGTCTTTGTTTGACAGTTATCAAGGTTAATACCACCCTCATAGGACAAGGTATTAAGTGTTTCCTCCTTCTTGGTTTTCAGAAGAGTTTGAGAAAGATTAATGTCAATTCTTTTTTTTTTTTTTTTTTTCCTGTATTGGGGATTGAATCCAGGGGCACTTAACAACTGACCCATATCCCCAACACTTTTTTATATTTTATTTAGAGACAGGATCTCACTAAGTTGCTTAGGGCCTCTCTAAATTGCTGAGGCTGGCTTTGAACTCACAATCTTCTTGCCTCAGCCTCCTGAGCTGCTGGGATTACAGGTGTGTGCCACTGTACCCAGCTTCTTCTTTAATCATTTGATAGAACCCACTAATGAAGATACCTTGTCCTGGGCTTTTCTTTCTTGGAAGTTTCTTTGATTCAATGTCTTTATTGTAAATTACATTAACTATGAACAAAGAAAGTTTTATTTTTTCATTTTCAATCTATGTACCTTTTCTTTTTCACTTATTACTGCATTAGTAAGATGTCCTCTACTTCCATTTTGAGACTGCCCAAGTTTTTGAGACTTCCACTTTTAAGTTGCCCAAGTTGGCCTCAAGCCCCAGGAATCAAGCAATCCTCCTACCTCAACCTCCAAAGTACCTGAAACTAAGGCTACTAGGAATTCCAGTACAATGTTGAATAGCAATGGTGACACAGTGTGTTCTTTTCTTGTTCTTAGTAAGAAAAGTATCTAACTTCTCACCATAAGTATGCTTGCTATAGCTCTTTTGTAGTTGTTCTTTTAAAAAAAAATCTTTTTAGCTGGATATGGTGGCACACATCTACAATTCTAGTAACTTGGGAAGTTGAGGCAGGAGGAGCATAAGTTCAAGGTCAGCCTGGGCAACTTGGTGAGACCCTGTCTCAAAATAAAAAATAAAAAGGGGTGGGGATATAGCTCAGTAATAGAGCACTCCTGGGTTTAGTTCCCAATACTTGAAAAAAAAAAATGGCTGAGGCAAAAAGTCCCATTTTATTTCAGAAAGTTTCAGATATATACAAAGTAAACAATAGTCTCATTGCCCTCCATGTCTAATCATCAGGTCTAACAATTATCCACACACTGATGTTCTTGTTTCAGCTCTATCTCTATTCATAAGACAGAACACATGTGACTTCTCAAAAAATTGTAATTTATTTTTATTATTCATATCATGGAATATCACTCTTTGGGGGATAGAGATTATGAACTTTGACAAATGAAGAAAGTCATGCAGCCACACAAAAAAGATGCAAAATAATTTTGTCACCAAAAATTTTTTCCCATGCTACCCTTTGTAATCAAACCCTTCTCCCTTCCCAGTCCTGGACATCCACTTGTGTTCTCCATCTCTGTAGTTCTGTTTTTCATATAAATGAAATCATCCAGTATATAGCACTTTGAGACTGGCTATTAAAGTTTGGTTGAATGGCTAGAAACAATGACACATGTCTGTAATCCCAGTGACTCTCAGGGGTGAGGTAGGAGGATCACAAGTTGAAGGCCAGCCTCAGCAACTTTGCAAGACCCTCTCTGAAAGTGAAAAATAAAAAGGGCTGGGGATGTAGTTTATTGGTAGAGTGCCCCTGGGCTTAATCTCCAGTACTATAGATAGATAGATAGATAGATAGATAGATAGATAGATAGATAGATAGATAGATAGATAGATAGATAGATTTTAGATTTACCTATGTTGCTGTGTGTAAGAATAGTTTGTTTCTTTTTATTTCTGAGTAACATTCCACTGTGTGGATGTACCAATTTATTTATGTGTCCATCAGCTGAAAAACATTTGCGTAATTTCTTATTCTGGTGATTGTGAGTAAATCTATTAAAATATTTGCATCAGGGTTTTACGTGAATAAAAGCATTCATTTCACTTACATTGATTTTCAAATGTTAAAACAGTCTTGCATTTCTGGGATACGGTTCCCTTGGCCATGATGTATCATCCTTTTTACACATTGCTGGATTTTTTTTTTTCCTTAAGAATTTGGGGACATTTATCAAGTTCTTTGTTAAATTTATTTCATTTTGTTTCATTTTGTGAGGGTGGTACTAGGGATTGAACACAGGGGTGCTCTACCACTGAGCTACATCCCCAGCCCTTTTTATTTTTTATTTTGAGACAGGGTCTTGCTAAGTTGTCCAGGCTGGCTTCAAACTTGTGATCCTCCTGCCTCAGCCTCCCCAGTCATTGGGATTATAGGCATGTGCCACTGCATCTGGCTCAAGTAATTTTGGATTATGAGAAGGGTACTTGGGACATCATGTTGTGAGGCGTGAGGCTCTGGGTCCTGTGTTAAAACCCTCTGGAGAATATGTGTATGTTAGGTCTAGACTGCAAACTCTGTCCCACTTCCCATGAGTCCTGGTTCTACTGTGACTTCAGTTTTCAAAGCCTTTGCTCTGCTATTTTGGACATGTCCCATGCTTCTTGTTCTCAGGGAACCTGGGTGGCTATTTTGTTGCTATTTCTTGCTTGTTTGTTTTTATCATAAATTTTAAAGACTTTGCTATCTCACTTTGCATCTATCTTGCCAGGGCATAACTCAAGAAGGGGTCTTTTGTTTTTTTCACTCATAGAATTATGAAAAGCTATGTGCTTTTCATGATTCTTTCCACCCTCTTCAATCCCCAGAGCCCCATTTCCTGATCCTCTTGTTAAAAATATGAGTTTTCTCCTGGTGTTTTAGTTGCCTACACTGCCATGCAATTCTGCATGACTGAAGCTACCCTTTGAGAAAAGTGGTGAGAGAGAAAATTTCAGCAATTTCCATAACACTTTTTGAACACATGATCCCCTTTCTTCAGTTTTTCTGGCCATGAAGATGGGTTTGCTCTTGAAGTTTAAAGCATCTGAAACTCCACCATCACAGAGCAGTTCAGTGACTGGGCCACCCTTGGGGAAAAGTTAGGAAGAAAGAAACAGAGATTTCCTCACAGTTGGTGAGATAGTGTTAATCAGTTTTTCTTCACTGTGCCAAAATACCTGAGAAAATCAACTCCAAAGAGGAAAGTTTTATTCTGGCTCATGATTTCTGAGGTTTCAGTCCATGGTTGCTTGGCCCCTTCACTTTGGGCCTCTGGCAAGGGAGAGCATCATGGCAGGGAGGATGAGGCGGAAGAAAGATGCTTACTTCTTGGCAGCTGGGGAACAGAGGAAGGAGCTAAGACAAAATTTAGCCCCTGAGGGCACACCCTCAAGGATGCACTCCCCTTCAACTAGTTCCTACCTCCTACGGTTTCCACCACCTCCCAACAAGTCCATTAAGCTATGAATCCACCAACAGATTCATCCACTGATGAGGTTGGAGCCCTCATGATTCAAACACTTCCCCAGAGCCCCACCTCTGAACACGCCGCACAGGGGACCAAGCCCTTCAGCACATAACCCTTTGAGGGACATTCCAGATCCAAACCATAACACACACTTTCCACCCCACGGGGACCCCATTTTCCTTCCTCTGGACAGAATGACAGTTTCCCTCAGAGTTCTTCCTGCCCATGCTCATTTCACAGTTGCACATCATTTCTGCCCTCAGGTCAAAGCTGGAAGGTGAACTAGAAAAGAAGAAAAACTTTGGTGACTGATCCCAATACAGGCCATTTTTCAAATTTTAACTACCCTCTCATTCTGCCTGCTATTGTTGACTTTCCATGGAGATCACATAGCCACTTTTTGTATCTATCCAAAGATTTTAGTTGGGATCTCTGTATGGAGAGAGGAATGGAAAGAACTTGCTTATCACAACATAACCATTCATGTGATTTCTAAAAAATTCCTCTCAACACTCAGGACAGAGATGCTTTTTCATAGTTTTTCTGGGCTGTGGGCACAGTTTTTCTAGTTCAGAGGATCAGCATTCTGAAGCACCAGACTCTGTGTCCGGGGGTGGTTCCAGCTCACTAAGCTCCCAGGGGACCACATGTACCTTGTGAGGCTGCTGAAATCCTGACAGACTCAAGACTCTACAGTTACGACTCTGTGGGAAGCCACACTAATCCTGGACCAGGTTCCCTTTTTTTAAATTAATGGGCGATTTCTCTTCTTCCTTTTGTGTTCCTCATTCCTTTCTGCATCATCAACCATCCATTTGGGATCATTTTCCTTCCATTTGAAAAATAATTTTCAGAATTTCGGGTCTCCTGGTAGTGAGTTTTCTTAAATTTTGTTCGTGTCACAACATCTTTCTTTAGGCTATTTTCACTGATTACCGGATTGTGTATTAGCGCTTGTTTTCTTTTCTCTCATTGAATTCATTGTTCAACTGTCTTGGTCTTATTGTTTTGATTAAAAAGCCAGCAGTATTTCAAACTATGGCTCCTTTGAAGGGAACTTTTTTTTTCTGGCTGATTTGAGGATTTTCATCTTCATCTTCAGTTTTCTACAGTTTCACTATAGTGTTTAGCTGTGAGTTACTTATTACTTATACTCCCTGGGATTTGTTGATTTCCTATATCTGGATGTTGAAGTCTTACATAGTTTTTGAAAATTCTTGACCTTTATCTGATACTATTACTTATTCAAATACTCTATTAGCCAAATTTTCTAACTGGTTTTTAGTTTATTCTTTTGTTTCTGAAACCTGTTGATTACTGTTTTTTGTGAGGTTGTCTATGCATTTATACTTTTTAAAATTTTTATAATTTCTAAATGCAATTTTGAAATTTAGGCAATTGCAAATTTGTCATAATTTGTACTATTTCCAGAATTTCTAAATCCATTTCATGAAAGTTGCTCACCAGCTTTCACTTTATAATAAAATAAATTCTCAATTTCCCACTCTAAATAGTTCTTTTCAGATATTTTAAGACCATTTTGCAAGATTTGATGCTGTGATTGCTCCCTTCTTGAATTTTTCTTCTCTCATGGGGTCAGAGACACCACTTTTATATAATTCTCCTTGTATTCACTTCTTTTCCTTCTCCTTTTCTCTTTCTTCTTCATCTCCTCTCTACCCCTTCCTTTTTCTTTTTCTTTCTCTTACACCCCACTTATTTTCTCTCTCCCTTTCTTTACCTATACAAATTTCTACTTAGGGTAGGGGTCTTGGTTGAAGATACTGAGAGGAAGATCAGTATGAATGTCAAAATCAAAGACAAATACATGCAAGTATCAGGGTCTCTGACTCCAAGAGTTGGCACTGTTCTTTTTTTTTTTTTTTTTTTTTCCTGCCCTTACCTGTCCTTAATTTTGACATTCATACTGATCAGTATCTTCAACCATGATCTTTATTCTAAGCTAGAGATTTGTATATCTAACTGCTCCTGTTCATCTCTCCTTGATGTCTTATAAATTGTTCCAACTCAAAATGCCCAAAAGTGAGCCATTATTATTTCTGGTCGACATATGAAATCTGCTACTCTTTGCCTTTGTCACCCTCCCCAGTTACACATATTCCTTCAGACTCTCCCCTGCCATGCATGCTATGCTACAGCCTGTTAGACTGCGCTAGTTCCTCCAAGGAGCCATAGTGTTTATTTTTCATGTTTATTGCAGAATGACTACTGTGCTACATAAGTGTACTAATGCCATCCACAGTTCATTGTCCCTAACCTATTCCTGTGAGTCAGCTAATCTCTGGACATAAAAAGGTGGATGGCACCAAATACCCAGCCCCCTCCCACCCCATCAGCTCACTTCTGAGTCCTGGATAGAGGGCTGTCTGGGCTGACAAGTCTTCCTTCTCAAGGGATGTGGCTTTCAGGAATAATAACGCCCTTGCTGCCTCCTGGACTCTGACTTGAATCCTCGGGTGCTAATCTTTCCCATCTCAGTGGTAAATAGAGGAGTGAGGTTGGACAGGAGGGTGCTGTCCTACCAGGAGGGGTCAACATAGTTCCCAGTGTATGACTCCTACCCCCTCTTCTGCTCACGCGCCCTCTACCACAAAGTTGATACATAAGAATTAGGCAATGGACCTCTCATATATATATTTCCTCATATGATTATGTAGGAAGTGGGAGTCTTATTCATTGGTTTAACTACTTTAGTATGGGGAGACAAGTTTTTTGTTTTTTTCCACAGTGCTAGGGATTGAACTCAAGGCTCACTCATGCTAGGTGAGTGTTCTACCATTGAGCTACACCCCCAGACATTTTTTAGTTTTTATTTTGAGACATGGTTTTGCTAAGTCCTGAGACTGGTCTTGAACTTGCAATCCTTCCTGCTTCAGTCTCCCAAGTGACTGGGATTACATGTGTGTAACAGCACACCCAACAGGACATAAGTTTAATAAATAAAATTTTTCATCAAACTGGTTTATGATGACATTTTTTGATTTATGATGCATTATTTCTAGCAGAAATGTAATTTTGCCCTTAACATAATTAGAACTTTAGCTTTTATTTTAAGACTAGAAAAATATATATAAAGGGAATTTGCATGCTCAGACTGATGCTTACTTCATATTTTTCTTTTTAAAATTCCTGGGTGAGATAATCACAAAACAGAATTTCAAGAAATATTTTTCACAGCCTTTTTGCCTTGCTTTCACAACACTTCTTCATTGACCTGGAATGTAGTTCGCAAGGGTTTCTGTGACAAAGTATCACAAACTAAGGAACTAGAGTCACAGACATTTATTGTCTCACAGTGCCGGGGGCTAGAAGTCTGAGATCAGGTTGTATGGGTAGGCTCTGCACTCTTTAAAGGTGCTGTAGAAGGTTATGTTCCAGGTCTTATTCCAGTTTCTGATAGTTCCTTGGCAGTGGCAACATCCCCAAGATCCTCCAGTCTTCACAGCGTTCTGTGCACGTATGTGTCCAAATTTCTGTCCTTTAAAAGCACACTCGTCACATAGGATATGAAGTCAATCTTACTGTAGTATGAGCTCATCTTAACCAATTACATGTGCAATGACTTTACTTCCAAATAAGGTTCCTTCCTGAGGTAATGGAGGATAGGACTTCTACATATGAATTTAGGAAGTACATAATTTAATCCATAACAACTGACTTTCCTCATTGGTTCATCTAAAAATGTCTGCTCATTTTTCATGGGTCATGGCACCCTCTGAGATCCTCCAGGGATCATCAATGATTTTTTTTCCCTTTGTGGCCCTTCTGGGCACTGCACTACCTCAGTTGCATTTTACTTTCTATCCTTTCTCTCCCTACTAGAGCATAAGTTGCTGTGGAACACCTGTTGTGTTCATTTCTGCATCTCTAGCATCCAGTAGCAATACTTAATGATAAATAAATACTTGTAGGTTGGGTGAATGAGTTGTAGACCTATTTAAATATGGAGAAAAACAAGCAAATCCCAAGTGTCTGTTTCCAAAAAGGAAAAAAAAAAAAAAAGGAAGAATACAGGGATCTCATCCAGTCAGACTCAGCATTTGAGAGAAACTTGCTGTTCCTCAACACAAATAGAATTTTGTGGATCTACATCTATATCATCCAGTATGGTTACCACTAGCCACATGTGACTATTTAGAGTCAACTTAGTTAACATTAAGTGTATTAATGTTACACTAGCCACATTTCAATGTTCAATAACCACACGTGGCTATTAGCTGCAACGCTGCACAGCACGCAGAGAACACGTCATCATTTAAGTCAGTCCCATTGGAAGGTGCCAGTCTAGACAGTAACATACTTTCAAGGAGACAATCCTTTCTCAAAAAACATACTTCAATTTAACCACATTATTTAATCCTTTCATATAAGACAGACATAATGTTTGGTATTGGCAAGAAATAACAAATGAGCAAATTAACTCTCTGATCTTAAGTAACTCACCATTTATGACTTTAGTAATTTGTTTGAAAATACTTTGCTAAGGAAAATTCTGTTACATTTGAAGTATCACCTATTGAAGCAAACAAAAGTAAGGAAAGCTAACAAAACATCTCAGTGATGACACTGTCTCTCTCTATTGGATTCTCAAATGGACACAGGAAAAGGGTAAAAATAGGTTCCATTTATCCTACACACCTGCAAAGTTCATAGTATTGTGCACACATGCTGATCAAAGTGTCAAAGATGGAATAGGGTCGTATTTTAACTTGACACACAGGTTCCCAACCTTTTAGTTTAGAAACTGCTTTGGTAGTATTTTTACTACGAATAATGAGCAGACAGGATCTGGATTTAGTGGGAATCAGGAGAACTTTTCAATGACATATGGCAAAGCCCCCTCAGGATCACCTTATGTGTCACAGAGGGCGTTTGTGCAAATATTCAAGTTAATCAATTTGAATTCCAGACGGATATATTGATTAACTTATAGACAAACTAAAAATATAAAGAACATTACTGGAACAACAAAGAGAAGCCACTCAGTATGGAAAATAACTGTCTTCAACGCATAGTTAAGTTCAAAAGCATATTTATGGAAATATTTCAATCCTTTTCAAAAGTATTACTCTAAATATCATATTTGGTTTTGAATTACACACAATGAGTACCTTCAAACTTTTCTACTAGTCGATGGTGTCCAAATACTATCATATTTGATAACAACCGATTCAAGATCTCTTCTTTTCCTTAAAATTTAGAAAACCAGTCTAAAGGTTTTGATAATAAGGGAAGAACTTGCTAGAAACTTCTCACTCCAGACTTTATATAACTTCTCTGTGGTGTCAATCATCAGGTATGTGTGCTTTTATAGATTGCCTTTTCCCCTTAACTTTGTGCTTATCATACTATTTTTCTATATTGCTTTCCTACATTCCTAATTATCTTTTAAAACTTATACAATAAACCAGGTACCTGATTTAACTATTCTCATATAATTGCCTATTTCTATTATTACCATTTTAAAATTTTATATACAGTACCACCATGAATATCAAAGTAACTTTGTTAGATGTAGTAACACCAGAAATCATAATTTCATCAGAAAATAATTACTTTAAAAGTCTGTATTATGGGCTGGGGACGTAACTCAGTGGTAGATCCATTGCCTAGTATGCACAGGCCCTAGGTTAGATTTCCCAGTACCTCATATTTTTTTAAAAAAGTCAATATTGTAATATGTATCCTGACTCTTTTATATTTAGCAAAGTATAAAACAAACTAGACAATATAGGCTTTAAAATTATGTAGAATTAAATTCTTATTTTTAAGATTTTTAGAATTATGTAAAAATTTTGTAAATTTTTGTTACAAAAATAAAAGATGCCCAGTGACTATGAATTACAAATAAATGAACATTTGAATTTCCCTAATGTGCTAATCCAGTGGAATCCTTCCCTCTTTTCAAAGTTTCAACACAGAACTTTCATTAATTTATTTTATAATTAATGTTTGACAAATGAAATTCATAGCTTATTAGTAGTATCTCCAAAGCAGGAGCATAAATAATAATATTGAAAATAAGAATAATGTATAGCTATACATTATTTTCTCAATATAGTAGCAAGAAGATTTTTTAAAATAGGTAGAAAATTTGATGTGCCTTGCCCTGATTATCATCAATAGTTGCCAGATTGGTTAGTGAATAATACTTGAAAAACTTAACCAGTTAAAACAAATTCATTTTGAAATAAAAAATAGGATGATTAGAGATTTTTTTGCCTTTGTTCCTAAAGATAATGAACATACTGTTGAGTTGTGAAGAAGCTGAGGATAGAGAGCAGATGGCATTTTTGGCAAACATTAGGCACGTCTGAGAGCTGGCAACAGGAATTGGCTGCTGCTATAGCATACGGTGCTCATAATACCTCAGTCAATTAAAGAAGGTGCTGTCCAAGGTTTGCCAGTCAGAAGACAACTTAACTACTTTTTCTTAAAGCTGAGAGTGCTTCTTTCTAACCTCCTATGGGGCCAAGCAGCCAATTTAGGATTCACTCTGGACAGCTTGCTGATATCAATTTTCCAATGAATGCCAAGAAATATTGCTAATGTAAAGTGCTCCTGTTTTTTATGATAGT
The DNA here is from genome assembly GCF_902686455.1 of Sciurus vulgaris. NCBI lineage: Eukaryota > Metazoa > Chordata > Mammalia > Rodentia > Sciuridae > Sciurus > Sciurus vulgaris. Next base: position 117,601,324 of record NC_136466.1, read on the forward strand.
ACTATCATTTTTTCACAATGTGCAGATAAGGTACAGAGACAAGAGAACTTACGTAAAGTCACATAAATCAGTATTAGCCAAACGGCAGATCCGGAATTTAAGACAGCTTGGAGGAGACAATTGGGCAACCTATGTCCTGTTCCTGATGACCCCAAATGAAAACAAAAACAAACAAACAAACAAACAAAGCAGAAGGAGGAATACCTGGAGAGAGAAGTTGATATTCGCCATAGAGGGGGGTATGTGGATCTCAGAAGAGAGGTCGTTGAAAATAATGTTGTCCACTGGATTTTCCACAGTGACTAAATCTCCTTCGGGTCTGCCATCCAAACACAAGCCTTACGACAGAGATCATGAGATTCAATCTACTATCAGACTCTTGTTTAAATGTAGGGCCTACGAAGTGTTACCCTTTGGAATGAAAGAGGGATAAAAAGAAGTCCAAAACTCAACACATTTTTCCAGTGACCCAGATGAAAATTAGAAGGTGTGTATGTCATATTTGTGAATCACAAGGTGTTAGGAAGAACAGTAACCTCATCAACTTGTGAAATAAGGATATGAAAAGATCTCAATAAGCAGAAATGATAAATCCTACCTTACAAAGAGAAGTTCAATAGTAATAAATAATAAGGCTTTGCCTTTAGATTTGACCACCATTTAAAAAATTATGGTAAATAACATGATATGAAATTTGTTATTTTATTCATGTTTACATGTATGGTTTCAGCAGAGTGTCTTCACATCGATGTACAACAGATCTCTAGGACATTTTCATCTTGCCACACTCAATTCCCCTTCCCACTTCCCCTCAGATCTTGCTAAAAATTTTTCTACATTCTGTTTCTATGATTTTGACTTCATTAAGTGCTTTTTATGAGTGGAATCATATAGTAGTTGTCCTTTTATGATGGGAATATTTCACTTAGCTTGGTGTCCATGAAGTTCATCCATGTTGGGGCATGTGCCAGCACTTCCTTGTTTTCAAACTGATAATATTCATGTGTGTGTATCACATTTTCTTTATTCATTCGGTTGTCCATGGACATTTAGGATGCTTACTTCTCTTAGCTATTGTGAATAAGGCTGTAATGAACTTGGATGTACAAATACTTCCTTGAAATCCTGTTTGAATTCTTTTTAATATACACCTTGAAGTAGAATTGTTGGATTGGATGGTAATTCTAAATTTTTTGAGGAAAAGACTTCTTAATGCTTTCTAAAACAACTGCACCATTTCATATTCCCATCACTGCACACCAGGGCTCCAACATCTCTGCATCCTCCAAAACATGCTAGTTTCTGTTCTTTTGATAGAGGCTATCAGGATGTGTGTGAGGTGGTATCTTCTTGTGGTTTTGATTTGCATTTCCCTAATGATTGATGATGTTGAGTATCTTTTCACCTGCTCATTGGTCATTTGCATATAATTTTTGGAACAATGTTTATTTAAATCCTTTGCTCATTTAAAAAATTGGGTTGTTATTTTGTTGTTGATTTGTAGAAGTTCCTTATATATTCTGGATATTGAACCCTTATATGATTTGCACTTATTTCCCCTCATTTCATACATTGCACTCACTCTGTTGATATTTTCTTTAACCATCAGAAGTTTTTAAGTTTACCATAATCCCTGTTGTCTGTTTTTTATTTTTTATCTTTATTTTGTTGCCTGTATTCTGGTATTGTATCCAATAAATCATTGCCAATTCCAATGTCCAATTCCTCTTTTCCTTTGAATTAAGTTTTGTATAAGGTATAAAAAACTAGTCCAACTTCATTCCTTTGTATGGTAATATCCAATTTTCCAAGCACCATTTATTGAAGAGAATGTCCATTCTCTATTGTGTAGTCTTAGCAAATTTGTCAAAAATCATTTGGCCATTGTTCTGATTTAGATATGTGGTGTCTCTGAAAAGCTCATGTGTGAGACAATGCAAGAGGTGAAATGACTGGGTTTTGAGAGCTCTAACCCAATCAGCAAATTAATCACCTAATGACTGAGTGGTAAGTGAAAGCAGATAGGGTGTGGTTGGAAGAGGTGGGTCACTTGGGGAATGCCTTTGGAGTATATATTGTGTTCATGGTAAGGTCTCTCTCTCTCTCTGTCTCTGTCTCTCTGCTTCCTGCTGCCATATTCTCAGCTGCTGTCCTCTACTATACCCTTCTACCATGATGTCCTGCCTCACCTCAGGCCCAGAGCAATGGAGTTGGCCATCTATAGACTAAGATCTCTGAAATCGAGAGCTCCAAAACAAACTTTTCTTCCTCTAAAACTGTCCGTCAGGTCTGTTGGTCACAGCAGTGAAAAAGCTGTCCAAAAGATATATGTAAGAGTTTACTTCTAGGCTCCCTATTCTGTTCCATTGGTCTATATATTTATCTTTATGCCAGGACCACAGCATCTTACTTACTCTTTCTTTGTAATGTATTTTGAAATCCAGAAATGTGAATTCTGCAACTTTGCTCTTATTTTTTAAGATTGTTTTGGCTATTTGGGTCACTTAAGATTACATAATTCTTTTTGATGCTGTAGTAAATGGTATTGTTTCTTTAATTCTCTTTTCAGATTGTTCATTCTTATTGCACAGAAGCACAACTGATTTTTCTGTTGACTTTATATCCTGAAATTTGGCTGATAATTAGTTGAAAGTCATGTGAGTGTGTCTACACATGTACATATTTTTTAGGGTTTTCTATATGTAATGTTATCTGCTAACATGATTTCACTCTTTTCCACTGTGGAAAGTTTCTTTTTCTTTTCTAATTGCTCTGGTTTGAAATTCCACTACTATTTTGAATCGTAGTAGCAAAATTAATATCCTTACCCCTTGTTTCTGATCTTAGAGGAAAAGCTTTCAGTATTTTACCACTGAATATGATGTTAGCTGTGGGCTTTCCAGTTTTTATTGTGTTGAGGTAGTTTTCTTCAATTCTTTATTTTTTTTTATTATTTATTTATTTTAATTAAAAATCATAAATTTACATAGGGCAATATTGTTTGATTCAGTTATTTTTTCTCTTCCCCCTCACCCCTCCCACCCCTCTTTTCCCTCTATACAGTCCTTCCTTCCTCCATTCTTACCACCCTCCTTATCCCTAACCCTAAACCTAACCCTAACCCTAATGCTAACCCCTCATACCCCCCCTTATATGTCCTCATCCGCTTATCAGAGAGATCATTCATCCTTTAGTTTTTTGAGATTGGCTTATCTCACTTAGCATGATATCCTCCAATTTCATCCATTTGCCTGCAAATGCCATAATTTTATCATTCTTCTTGGCGGAGTAATATTCCATTGTATATATATGCCACAGTTTCTTTATCCATTCATCAACTGCAGGGCATCTAGGTTGGTTCCACAATCTGGCTATAGTGAATTGAGCAGCTATGAACATTGATGTGGCTGTATCTCTGTAGTATGCTGATTTTAAGTCCTTTGGGTATAGGCCAAGGAGTGGGATAGCTGGGTCAAATGGTGGTTCCATTCCAAGCTTTCTGAGGAATCTCCATACTGCTTTCCAGAGTGGCTGCACTAATTTGCAACCCAACCAGCAATGTATGAGTGTACCTTTTTCCCCACATCCTCAACAACACCTATTGTTGCTTGTGTTCTTGATAATCGCCATTCTAATTGGGGTGAGATGAAATCTTAGGGTAGCTTTGATTTGCATTTCTCTTATTACTAGAGATGTTGAACATTATTTCATATATCTGTTGATTGCTTGTACATCTTCTTCTGTGAAATGTCTGTTCATTTCCTTAGCCCATTTGTTGATTGGATTATTTGTATTCTTGGTGTAGAGTTTTTTGAGTTCTTTATAGATTCTGGAAATTAGTGCTCTATCTGAAGTATGAGTGGCAAAGATATTCTCCCACTCTGTAGGCTCTCTCTTCACATTACTGATAGTTTCCTTTGCTGAGAGAAAGCTTTTTAGTTTGAATCTATCCCAGTGGTTGATTCTAGCTTTTATTTCTTGTGCTATGGGAGTCCTGTTAAGGAAGTCTGATCCTAAGCCAACAAGTTGAAGGTTTGGACCTACTTTTTCTTCTATAAAATGCAGGGTCTCTGGTCTGATTCCGAGGTCCTTGATTCATTTTGAGTTTTGTGCAGAGTGAGAGATAGGGATTTAGTTTCATTCTGTTGCATATGGATTTCCAGTTTTCCCAGCACCATTTGTTGAAGAGGCTATCTTTTCTCCATTGCATATTTTTGGCACCTTTGTCTAGTATGAGAAAATTGTATTTATTTGGGTTTGTGTCCATGTCCTCTATTCTGTACCATTGATCTACCTTTCTATTTTGGTACCAATACCATGCCGCTTTTGTTACTACTGCTTTGTAATAGAGTTGAAGATCTGGTATCGCGATACCCCCTGCTTCGCTCTTTCTACTGAGGATTGCTTTAGCTATTCTGGGTTTCTTATTCTTCCAGATGAATTTCTTAATTGCTTGCTCTATTTCTGTAAAGTACATCATTGGGATTTTAATTGGAATTGCATTGAATCTGTATAGCACTTTTGGTAGTATGGCCATTTTGACAATATTAATTCTGCCCATCCAAGAACATGGGAGATCTTTCCATCTTCTAAGGTTTTCTTTAATTTCTTTCTTTAGTGTTCTGTAGTTCTCATTGTAGAGGTCTTTCACCTGTTTTGTGAGATTGATTCCCAAGTATTTTATTTTTTTCGAGGCTATTGTGAATGGGGTAGTTTTCCTAATTTCTCTTTCTGAAGATTCATCACTTATGTATAAAAATGCATTGGATTTATGAGCATTGATCTTGTAACCTGCTACTTTACTGAATTCACTTATGAGTTCTAAGAGTTTTCTGGTGGAATTTCCAGGTTCCTCTAAATATATAATCATATCATCAGCGAACAGGGATAGTTTGAGTTCCTCTTTTCCAATTCGTATCCCTTTAATTTCTTTGGTTTGTCTAATTGCTCTGGCTAGAGTCTCAAGAACGATATTGAATAGAAGTGGTGAAAGAGGGCATCCCTGCCTTGTTCCAGTTTTTAGGGGGAATGCTTTCAGTTTTTCACCATTTAGAATGATATTGGCCATGGGCTTAGCGTAGATGGCCCTTACAATGTTAAGGAATATTCCCACTACCCCAATTTTCTCCAGTGTTTTGAGCATGAAGGGATGCTGTATTTTATCGAATGCTTTTTCTGCATCTATTGAAATAATCATGTGATTCTTAACTTTTAGTCTGTTGATATGGTGAATGACATTTATTGATTTCTGGATGTTGAACCAACCTTGCATCCCTGGGATGAAACCCACTTGATCGTGGTGCACTATCTTTTTAATATATTTTTGTATGCAATTTGCTAAAATTTTGTTGAGAATTTTTTGCATTGATGTTCATTAAGGATATTGGTCTGAAATTTTCTTTCCTCAATGTGTCTCTGTCTGGTTTAGGTATCAGTGTGATATTGGCTTCATAGAATGAGTTTGGGAGGGTTCCCTCCTCTTCTATTTTATGGAATACTTTGAGGAGTATTGGACTGAGCTCTTCTTTAAAGGTTTTGTAGAACTCGGCTGAGAACCCATCTGGTCCCGGACTTTTCTTTGTTGGTAGGCTTTTGATGACCTCTTCTATTTCATTGCTTGAAATTGATTTATTTAAGTTATGTATGTCCTCCTTGTTCAGTTTAGGTAATTCATATGTCTCTAGAAACTTGTTGATGTCTTCGAGATTTTCTGTTTTGTTGGAGTATAGATTTTCAAAATAGCTTCTAATTATGTTTTGTATTTCACTCGTGTCTGTTGTGATATTTCCTTGTTCATTCTGAATTTGAGTAATTTGAGTTTTCTCCCTCTTTCTCTTTGTTAGTGTGGCAAAGGGTTTATCAATTTTGTTTATTGTTTCAAAGAACAAACTATTTTGTTAATTTTTCCGATTGTTTCTTTTGTTTCAATTTCATTGATTTCGGCTCTGATTTTAACTATTTCCTGTCTTCTACTACTTTTGGTGTTGTTCTGTTCTTCTTTTTCTAGGGCTTTGAGGTGTAGTGTTAAGTCGTTTATTTGTTGATTTCTACTTCTTGTGTTGAATGCGCCCCATGAAATAACTCTTCCTCTAAGTACTGCTTTCATAGTGTCCCAGAGATTTTGATATGATGTGTCTTTGTTCTCGTTTACTTCTAAGAATTTTTTATTTCCCTCCTGATGTCTTCTGTTATCCATTCATCATATAATAGTGTATTATTTAATCTCCAGGTATTGGAGAAGTTTCTGTTTTTTATTCTGTCATTTATTTCTAATTTCAATCCATTATGATCTGATAGAGTACAAGGTAGTATCTCTATCTTCTTGTATTTGCTAACAGTAGCTTTGTGGCATAAGACATGGTGTATTTTAGAGAAGGATCCATGTGCTGCGGAGAAGAAAGTGTATTCATTCTTTGTTGGATGGTATATTCTATATAAGTCAGTTAAATCTAAATTGTTGATTGTGTTATTTAGATCTATGGTTTCTTTACTCAATTTTTGTTTGGACGATCTATCCAGCGGTGAGAGAGGTGTGTTAAAATCGCCTAGTATTATTGTGTTGTGGTCTATTTGATTTCTGGAATTGAGAAGGATTTGTTTGACGTACATGGATGAGCCAATGTTCGGGGCATAGATGTTTATGATTGTTATGTCTTGCTGATTTATGCTTCCCTTAAGCAGTATGTAATGTCCTTCTTTATCCCTTCTGACTAGTTTTGGCTTGAAGTCCACATTATCTGAAATGAGGATGGATACTCCAGCTATTTTGCTGTGTCTGTGTACATGGTATGTTTTTTCCCGTCCTTTCACCTTTAGTCTATGGGTATTTCTTTCTATGAGATGAGTCTCTTGCAGGCAGCAAATTGTTGGATTTTTCTTTTTAATCCATTCTGCCAGTCTATGTCTTTTGATTGATGAGTTCAGGCCATTAACATTCAGGGTTATTATTGTGATATGATTTGTATTCCCAGTCATTTGAATCATTTTGTTTTTTGACATGATTTGGTTTCCCCTTTATTTGGCTATTCCTTTAGGCTAGTTCCTCTTGTTGCTGATTTGCATCGTTGTTTTTCATCTCTTCCTCATGGAATATTTTGCTGAGAATGTTCTGCAATGCTGGCTTTCTTTTTGTAAATTCCTTTAGCTTTTGTTTATCATGGAAGGATCTTATTTCATCGTCAAATCTGAAAGTAAGTTTTGCTGGGTATAAGATTCTTGGTTGGCATCTATTTTCTTTCAGGGCTTGGTAAATGTTGTTCCGGGCCCTTCTAGCTTTAGGGTCTGGTTTGAAAAATCTGCTGATATTCTTATTGGTTTCCCCCTGAATGTAATTTGATTCTTTTCTCTCGCGGCCTTTAAAATTCTGTCTTTATTTTGTATGTTAGGTATTTTCATTATAATGTGCCTTGGTGTGGGTCTGTTGTAATTTTGTTTATTTGGAGTCCTATAAGCCTCTTGTACTTGGTTTTTCATTTCATTCTTCAGATTTGGGAAATTTTCTGATATTATTTCATTGAATAGATTGTTCATTCCTTTGGTTTGTTTCTCTAAGCCTTCCTCAATCCCAATAATTCTTAAATTTGGCCTTTTCATGATATCCCATAATTCTTGTAGATTCTGTTCATGATTTCTTACCATCTTTTCTGTTTGGTCAACTTTGTTTTCAAAATTAAATATTTTGTCTTCAATATCTGAAGTTCTGTCTTCCAGGTGTTCTATCCTATTGGTTATGCTTTCTATGGAGTTTTTAACTTGGTTTATTGTTTCCTTCATTTCAAGGATTTCTGTTTGTTTGTTTTTTTCAATATCTCTAACTCTTTATTGAAATGATCTCTTGCTTCCCGTATTTGCTCTTTTAACTGTTGATTGGTGTGATCATTTAATGCCTGCATTTGCTCTTTCATCTCCTTCTTCAATGCCTGCATTTGCCCTTTCATCTCCTTGTTTGCTTCTCTGATTGTTTTAATTATGTACATTCTGAACTCCCTTTCTGACATTTCTTCTGCTGTGCTGTCATTGGGTTTTATTGATACAGTATCTAGGTTTGTTTGGGACATTTTTTTCCTTGTTTTCTCATATTGGTCAGATGTCAGTGGGACTTTGTGATATTGCAGAATTCTTCTATTGGCTTATAATGTCCCTGTAGATTTCCAGTGTATCACCTTCCTGCCTTCAGTAGCCTGAAGTCTTGGAGTAACTTGATAATGCAGTGCTTCCAAGGAAAGCTGCCCCTAGCCTGCTACTGGTTCCAGGACTTGGAGCTGGCTCTGTGTGGAAAGGCTCTCACTGGGGGGCCTGCTCCGAGAAGCTAGCCTGGAAAGGCGCTTCCCGCAGCATGGGGCCGGGCTGCGGGCTACTTCGGGAAGTCCCTGGCTGCCCTGTCCTGGTCCCTGAAGCAACCTGCGGGCAGGAACTTGCTGCCCTGGTTCAGGGACTTGAAGCTTGGTTCTGTGCAGAAAGGCTCTCACTGGGGGGCCTGCTCCGAGAAGCTGGCCCTGTGAGAGGAGCCCATCGCTGGAGTGCGCAGGGCTGCCTGGGGAAGACTCTAACTGCCCTACCCTACTCTAATAAGCCACCCGAATTCGGGCCTGCCGCCCGGGCAGCGCTTCACCGGGTTTGGGAGACTCACCCCATGGCCCTATTTTAGTCCGAGTCTCTCAATGCCTCCCCTTCTTGAATCTTGGGTTCTGGAGTGACTGGAGATGCAGTCACCCTCTAGTCCGCCATCTTGGATTGCCCCTTCAATTCTTTATTGAGTGCCTTTATCATGAAAAGTTTTGAATTGTTAGTTTTTTTTGCATCAATTTCAATGATCATATGGTTTTGTTCTTCATTTTATTAATGTACTTTATTGTGTAGATTGCTGTTTTTTAGTTGTAGATGAAACCAATACCTTTATTTTTATGTGGTGCTCAGGATCAAACCCAGTGCCTCACACATGCTAGGCAAAGCTCAACCACTGAGCTATAACCCCATCCCTGTAGAATGATTTTTATGTGTTGAACTATCCTTGAATTCCAGGTATCCTTGAATTCCTTGGTTATTGTGTATGATGCTTTTAATGTGGCATTCAATTTGGTTTGCTAATATTATGTTTAGAATTTTTGCATTAAAGATATCAGTCCGTAGTTATATTTTGTGTGTTTGTCTAATTTTGGCATCCAGGTAATGTTGACCTAAAAGACTGTGTATGGAAATTAACTATTTAACTTCCTAGTCCTTAACTGTTTATAATTCAAGGAGAGACTGGTGTTAATTCCTCTTTAAACATTGATGGAATTCTTCAGTGAACCATGTGTACCAGGGCTTTCCTCTGTTGGGAGGCTTTTGGTTACTGATTCAATCTCCTTACTAATTCTGTTTTTTTAATTTCTTCATGGCTCAATCTTGGGAGGTTATTTCCAGAAGTCTATCCATTTTTCAAGTTCCAATTTATTGGTATACAACTATTCCATAGTCATCTCTTCTAATGCTTTTTGTTTCTGTGATACCAGTTATAATGTCCCCCTCTTTCATTACTAATTTCAGCTGAGTCTTTTTCTTACTTAGTACAGCTTAAAGTTTGTCAATTTTGTCTATCTTTTCCAACAATAGATTGTATTTTCCCACTTTTTTCAATTATTTTTCTATTCTTTATTTCATATCTCTGTTGTAATCTTCAGTATTTACTTCCTTCAGCTCAATTGGGGTTTAATTTGTTATTTTTCTAGTTCCTTGAAGTGTGAAGTAGGTTGTTGATTGGATATATTTCTTCTTTAATATAAGTATTTATTACTATAAACTTCCCTCAACTTTGCTTTTGTTGCATTCTGTAAATCTGGCCCATTGGTTTAAGGTTGTGTTAATTTTCACATTTGTGGATTTTCCTTCTGTTGTTAATTTGTGGTTTCATTCTATTATAGTCAGAGAAGATATTTTGTATGATTTAAACTTTCTTAAATTCATTAATACTTTTTTGGGGAGTGGGCTACCATGTAGTCTATCTTGGAGAATGTTCCTTGTCCTCTTGAGAAGAATATTTCCCCTGCTGTTGTTGAGTGGAGTGTTCTGTATATGTCTGTTAGATTCAGTTGATTATATATAGTGTTGTTTAAATCCTGTTTTTCCTCATTGGTCATCTGAAAGTGGGGTATCAAAGTCCCCCAGTATTATTGTGTTGCTGTTTCTCTTTGTTTCTGTCAATGTTTGCTTCATATATTTGGGAGCTCTAATGTTAGATGCATATGTATTTATAATTGATAGATCTTTCTGGTGAGTTGACCTTTTTATCATTATATAATGTCCTTGTCTTTTGTGACAGTCTCTGTCTTAAAGTCTATTCTCTCTCTCTCTCTTTATAAAGACATTGTCTTGCTATGTTGCTCAGGTTGGCATCAAACTCTTGGATTCAAGCAATCTTCCTGCCTCAGCTTCTTGAAAAGTTGGAACTACAGGTATATGCCACTATGCGTGGCTTTATTTTCTCTCTTTTGGGTCCAGTTTACATGGACTATTTTTCCTGACCTTTCAATTTTGGCCAATGTATGTCTTTTTTTTTTTTTGCGGTGCTGGGGATCGAACCCAGGGACTTGTGCTTGCGAGGCGAGCACTCTACCAACTGAGCTATCTCCCCAGCCCTACCAATGTATATCTTTTGACCTAAAAATGAGCTTCTTGTAGATAGCAAATAGTTGGATCTTGTTTTTTTAAATATCCACTCAGTTAACCTATATTTTTAAAAATAGTGTGTTTAATTTTATTATGGTTTGGATCTAGAATGTCCTCCCCAAAAGCTTAAGTGTTAGGCAATGCAGCAATATTCAGGGGGTGAAAGACTGTATTATGAGAACTGTATTAATGGATTAATAATTTGAATGGGCTACCACAGGCACATGGGGCATGACTGGAAGAGAGGGATCACTTGGAGTGTGCCCCTGGGGACTGTATCTTGCCCCTGGTTCTCCTTTCCGCTTCTGTTCCCTCTCCTCCCCCACTTCCTGGCTGCTATGCTGATGGCTTTACCATTGCTCTTCCACCACATTTCTGCATTGGAGCCAGCTGACGGTGACTATGGACAGAACCTCTATAATTGTGAGCAAAATAAAGCTTCCCTCCTCTCAGTTGTTGTCGTAGGTTTTTGGTCACAGCAACAAAAAGCACAAATCTGTTTACATTTAAAGTAATTACTGACAGGGAAGGACTTACTACTGCCATTTTGTTAGTTGTGTGTGTTGTGTATTTGTTCCTTACTTCTTCCCTTGATACCTTCTTTCTTTCATTGATGGGTCTCTTTGTTTGTTTTTAGTTATTTGTTCTTAGATTTTAGGACAGTCTGGGAAATCTTTACTAGAAAAACAAAAACAAAAAAACCAATAGGATGTCCTTTGCCTTAAGATGACTGGTTTGGAATTGTTTTGACAGGGATGCTCCATATTTTTCCTTAAGTTCTATCTGACTTATCGTCTTCGGTACTTTTTTGAGTATTTTCTGCATGTAAACCATTAATACTTTTATCATGTATACTTTTGGGCTTTCGTCGTCTATTCTTCAGTTTGCCTCAGATGTTCCGTTAGCGCTTCCTTCTCACCTTCTTTTCTTTCCTTTTCCTTTTTTCTGTTTTCTTATTTTCATTCTTTATGTCGTTTATGATTGCTTTTCATGTTTCTCCTTCCTAGCCTGAGCCCTCGTCTGTTGCACTTCAATAGCACTAGCCTTCCTTCACTGCATTCATAGTTCATGGTTTCTCACATAGGGGCAAAATCTATTTACTGATTCTCAGACAAGGTACCTAAAAAACAAAATTGGGTCCCTTTTTGTGTATTGGCTTTATGACAATTTTTTTTTGTTTGTTTTGTTGTGGTATCTCTGGTGGTCCTGGAACCAATCTTCCATAAATACAGAAGGACAAGTATATAGGGAATATGTTCAATTTAAAAAAAAAATTGTTATTTTCAGATATACATGAAAGCAGATTATATTTTGACATTTTATACATACATGGAGTATAACTTATTCTAATTAGGACTCCACTTTTGTGGTTGTACGTGGTGTGAAGTTTCACTGGTTGTGTGTTCATATATGAACACAGGAAAGTTATGTCTGATTCATTCTACTGTCTTTCCTAGTTCCATTTCTCCTCCCTTCCCTTCATTCCCCTTTGTCTATTCCAATGAACTTCTATTCTTCCTTCACCCCTCCCTATTGTGTGTTAGCATGCGCACATCAGAGGGAACATTCAGCCTTTGGTTTTTTGGTTTGGTTTTTTTGGGATTGGCTTATTTCACTTATCATGATAGTCTCCAGTTCCATCCATTTACTAGCATAATTTCATACTTCTTTATGGCTGAGTAATATTCCATTGTGTATATATACGTTTTCTTAGTCCATTGATCTGTTGAGGGGCACCTAGGTTGGTTCCATAGCTTGGCTATCGTGAACCAAGATGCTATAAACATTAACGTGGCTGTGACACTGTAGTATGCTGCTTTTAAGTCCTTTGGGTATAAACTGAGGAGTGGGATAACTGGGTCAAATGGTGGTTCCATTCCAAGTTTTCTGAGGAATCTCCATACTGCTTTCCAGAGTGGCTGCACTAATTTGCAACCCCACCAGCAATGTATGAGTGCACCTTTTCCCCTACATTCACACCAACATTCATTGTTACTTGCTTTCTAGTTAATTGCCACTATGATTGGAGTAAGATGGAATCTCAGTATAGTTTTAATTTGCATTTCTCTAATTGCTAGAGATGTTGGAGCATTTTTTCATATATTTATTGATTATATTTCTTCTGTGAAGTGTCTTCAGTTCCTTTGCCCATTTATTGATTGGGTCATTTGCTCTTTTGGTGTTGTTTTTGAGTTCTTTATATATAGCCCAAAAATTAGTGCTGTATCTGAGGTGCAGGTGGCAAAGTTTTCTTCCATTCTGTAGTTCTCTCTTCACATTCTTGTTTCCTTTGCCGTGAAGAAGTTTTTCAGTTTGATACCATCCCATTTATTATTGATTTTACTTTTTGCCCTTTAGTCATCTTGTTGAGGAAGTTGGTTTCTAAGCTGACACGATGAAGATTTGGGCCCACTTTTTCTTCTGTTAGGTGTGGGGTGTCTGTTCTAGTGCCTAAGTCTTTGATTCATTTGAGTTTTGTGCAGGGAGAGATATAGGGTTCAATTTCAATCTACTACATATGGATTTCCAGTTTTCCCAGTACCATTTGTTGAAGAGGCTATCTTTTCTCCAATGTATGTTTTTGGCACCTTTGTCTAGTATGAGATAACCGTATTTATGAGGGTTTCTATGACAATTTCTTTTTGTCATTAATATTTCTTATTTCACTCCAGGGAGAGCCAATTTTAGGTGTTAACTTGTCATCAGGTTCATAAATATTCAGTACCCTTTTTATATTTCAAAACAGATGACACCATACATTTCTAGATCTTGTGCAATCTTCAAGTATTTCATCATTGAATCTTCCTTTAGTATTTTTCTGTTCTTCATGCCACTTCTGTCTTCTTTATTCTCACAGTTCTTTTGTCAGTTTGTGTTGTTCCAAAACATGCTGGGGTAGGAGTCTATCATTAGCTATGTAGCTTGATGTATGAATCTCTTTATTGTAATCTCCATATTTGGCTTTGCATAGGAAGCCCAAAGAACTGCAGGTTCTGGTGGGTAACACAACTCATCATATATGATGACTTCTTAAATGTGCAAGAAGAGCAGTCTCCAGGTTATTTCTTGAATTAGTTCCTCAGAAACACCTTCAGTAAAGAATTTATCTCTAAACTTGAACTATAATGCTGTGCCATATTATTTATTTAGGTTAAGCCATGTAGAATAACCTTTGCTATCTACATACTGCAGCCAAAAAAAAAAAAAAACTAAAACAAGCAAACAAAAAACCTAGACCACACAACAACAACAAAACCAAAAACACAGACCTCACACAATCTGTTTGCACCACCTGGTCAAAAACTTGTTTTCCAGCTGTATTGGGCTGAATGGCAAATTCCACGTCAGCATCCATCATGGTTACGTGTATTTTGATTGGCTTTGGAATTTTCTTTCTCTTTTTGTTACCTTCTTCAAAGATTCATCACATCCATAAATTCTATTGTTAATTTCCTGACCAAATGCTGACCAGCTGGGCACTGCACAGCGGCACTGGGTGGTGGGTCTGTGGCAGGGAGGAAGAAAGCACTGGTGTTTACGGTAGTGAGATGTTTTGGTTCTCTTCTCATTTCCCACTGTGTATAGTCTGTATGTTTTCTTTGTAGTCACCACTATAATCAAATAAAACATCTTAAGAGTTACAATGATCTGTTACAAACTAATAACGACTTACCTTCAATCATATAAAAACACTCCTCTTCCTACCTCTGCCATTTCACATTGACACAAATTACCTTTCTGTATTCTGTATCCATTAACATAGCTTTACAATTACTTTGTATGCTTTTGTTCTTAAAAATCAGATTTTAAATTGACTTACATGTCTATATCACAATTCTAGGGATATTTACCTGTATATTTACCTTTACCAAGGATTTTGGTATTTTTGTATGGCCTTGTGTTGCTGTTTGTTATCCTTTTGCTTGGGCCTGAAGCACTCCCTTTGTGGGATAGATTTAGTGGTGAAGAACTCCTTTGGCTTTTGTTTACCTTGGGTAGTCTTTAATTTCTCACTTAAGAAGAGTTTTGCTAGATAGCATATTCTGGGTTGGAAGTTCTTCCTTTCACTACTTTGAATATGTCATCTCTCTCCCTTTTGGACTAAAGTTTCTGTAGAGAAACTTACTAATAATCTAAAGCAGTTCCCTTGTACATCATGAGTCATTTTTTCTCTTGCTGTTTTTAAAATGTGTGACTTTCTCATTGTGTGTGTGTGTGTGTGTGTGTGTTTCCACATGACGTGGCTCTGTGTGGTCTCTTTAGATTTATCTTAGTTGGAATTATTTGGGCTTCCTGATTTTTGTATCCATTCCTCTCCTCAGAGTTGGGAATTTTGGGACTTTATTTCTTTGAATAGGGTTTGTATCCCTTTGTTCTTCTGGGTTTTTTTTGTTTGTTTGTTTGTTTGTTTGTTTTCCAGGGGGGGGGGAGGCGCTGGGGATCAAACCCAGGGCCTTGTGCTTGCAAGGCAAGCACTCTACTGACTGAGCTATCTCCTCAGCCCACCTTTGTTCTTCTGGATGATAGAGAACATAGTAAGACCAGCAAATTCCACAAGCATGGGCCCAATTGCTGGACTAATTTGCATTTGTTACTTTCTAAATCAGAAGTAATGCCGTGTAAAATATGATGACAGTTGACATCACATTTTATAACTCTACACATAGTAGTTTCGGTAGAAGTATTGTTCACAAAGAGATAAATCCATATCCAGTGTTTATTCCAGTAAGAATAAAGCAGTGCCCCTTCAATG
Organism: Sciurus vulgaris; assembly: GCF_902686455.1. NCBI lineage: Eukaryota > Metazoa > Chordata > Mammalia > Rodentia > Sciuridae > Sciurus > Sciurus vulgaris. Next base: position 117,616,724 of record NC_136466.1, read on the forward strand.
ATGGAAATAGTCCAGTGCAATCAACTTGCCACCAGGTCGTTGGCTCATCACTCCATTACTGGTCCCAAAGTCTGAAAGAGATTTCTACTGCTATTAATAACCACAAATTTAGTGACTTAAAACAATAGAAGTTTATTATCTCAGTTCTGGAGGTCACAATTTTAGCATGATCTCCCTGGGCAAAACTCATGGTATCAGCAGGGCTTTAATCCTTCTGAAAGCTCTAAAGGAGAACTGCTTCCTGGACTTTTTCAGCTTCTAAAGATCAGACCATTTTTTGACACCTTATGTATGATTAAAATGTTAGTTTTTTGTTGTTGTTTTGGGAGGTCTTCAATTTTTTAATCCTATAATAAAAATCCTGTAATTTTTTATCATGTCCATATAAAAAATTACAATTTTTTGATGTTTTCTCTCATTATTAAGCTGTTTACAACAGTGAAGAGATAAACTACATTATGCAATTTGTTAAATATTACCCATAGAATATTACTTATCTATATTTAATGTAAGAAAAAAATGCTTCAACAGTATTCATATAACAATTGCTCCATGTAGGAATGCCAGTAGCCAATATTAAGCTCAGCTGCATTTTCAAACCAACCCTGCATCTTTATATCAATGGACACATGGGATGTTGCACTTTAACCCCTAAATTTGGAGTGTAAGATGTTGTTGGACATAAGTATTATGAGATCAGTAAGTTCTTAAGGTGCATAGCTATTAAAAAAAAAAAAAAAAGTAAGTTCTTAAGGCACATAGCTATGAAACCTGGACAGGACACTCCTTAATTTCTAAGAACAACTCCAAAATTCATTTGGAAAATTAGCCTAGAGGTAAACATAATAAACCACATTTTCCCCTCTCCCAATCTCCCTGTCCCATTAAAAAAATTTTTTTTAAATGTTGTTGTTGATGGACCTTTATTTTATTCGTTTATTTATATGTGGTGCTGAGAATTGAACCCAGTGCCTCACACATGCTAGGCAAGTACTCTACACTGAGCCACAACCCCAACCCCCAAATTTTTAAATATATTTTTTTAGTTAAAGATGGACACAATACCTTTATTTTACTTATTCAATTTTATGTGATGCTGAAAATTGAATGCAGTGCCTCACATGTGTCAAGCAAGTGATCTACCATTGAGCTATACTCCTAGCCCCTCACACCCCCAACCTACTTAAAAAATATATTTTTAGTTGTAGATACACACAATATCTTTATTTATTTATTTTTACGTGGTGCTGAGGATCAAACAACCCCAGACTCATCATCACATTCTTGAAGACATTTTTTTTTTTCCCCCAAGAAATGACTGAACGGGAGCTGAAGAAATAGCTCCTGTTGGAGAGCACTCGCCTAGCATCAGCAAGGACCCCAGTTCTGATCCCCAGCCCCTCAGAGGAGAGGAAAAAAAGAAAAGAAAAAAGAAATGACTGAACAGAAATGCTTGTTGAATATAGCAAAAATGACTGAACTTGAAATTCAAACCTTGGTTCAGTTTTCTGGCTTAGACTGGTCAGGAGTCACTTCCTTCAGAATCATTAGTAAATTTGAGTATGTTTTAGCATTATCTTCTCTTTCAGCCCTGCAATCTTTTCTGGTACAGGTACATTGTGAATATTCATCTCGGATGAACCTACTATAGCTCGTTTTTAAGACAGTACACCATTTTATCAATGGAAAGGCAGAAGGCAGCCAAAGCAGCAGTATGGGTGGAATACGATGGTAACCAATGGGAATTTCACAAGGACTACAGAATAAAAGGTTGGAACTGCTGCATTTAAGCGAACCTTCACTGCCAACCACGAAGGACGTTTCCAAAAAGACATTATTTGTGACTCTGGAGAAGACCACCGCCCCGAGGGAACTTGTCAAGTTCCAGGTGAGGTGCACTGAATCCGTGAGCACAGAGTGGCACTGCACTCACTGGAACACTGTGCATGTCTCAGGCTGCAGCCACGACAGCAGCAGAGGGCCGGTTGGAGGTTCCTTCGTCCCATGTCCTGTCAGGCCAGGGAGCAAGGATCCCTCCACTACGTGTGTCCCACTCCATGGAGGTGGTAAGAAAGGATTCACTGATCACCTCAACACCATCACAAAAGTCACCTTGGGGTAACTTTACACAACATGATCGATGGCACCAAGACTGAGCCTACGATTATAAAAATCCTATAATTCCTTTTATAAAAGAGTAACAAAAATGTATAAACTAGCAAATTAATTATCATAGCAAGAGACTTAAATATGCCACTCTCAAATATGGACCTATCAAAGAGACAACATATAAGCATTTAAAAAGCACAATTTACAAGTTTGATTTTTTAAAGCACCACATGAAGGGGGCCCTCTGTAATTCCAGGGACTTGGGAAGTGGAGGCAGGAGGATCACAATTTCAAGGCCATCCTGGACAACTTAGCAAGACCTGTCTCAAAATAAATAAAAAGGGTTGGGATGCAGGTCAGTGGTAGAGTGCCTGAATTCAATCCTAGTACTGAAAAAAGAAAAGTAAATTCAACTCAATAAAGCTGACAAAAGCAAATTAAAAAACCCCAACAACCTCACCTTCTATTAAGGAACATAAAAGAACTAAGTTTAGAGAAAATGCTATGTTAGCGATGAATTAATACTATGAAGATGTTTTCTCTCTCCAAACTGTGGAGAGTGGTGACTTGGATCATGGTCTCTGACTGCCTTGTGGTTGTGGCTGTGCTTACACTGGGAACTTCCAGTGCAAAATGCACGTCAAGATTGCCCAGTTGCTATGGTGATGCCCTGCCTGAGGAGGTTCTATGCACGGCATGGGACTATGAGTCTTGACACTGTGTTTAGACACCAGCTGCCAGGGATAGAGAATTACTGGCATAGTGAGATAATTATAATTGCTTGCAGGTGCTTCCACCTTCAAGCCTGCCAATTCAGAAGAAACTTTCTCATAGAAACCCTTTCAATGTGCTGAGCTAGCTCTGGGTTATTGTTCCTCCATCAGAGGATGATGTCCCACCTGGTCCAAGCTTTCTCTCTATTAAGTTTTGTCTTTCTTAATCCCCCATCACCTGGTTTCTAAGATTTAGCCATGCAGGTTACAGTACAAACTCATCCATAAGGTATACGCAATAAAATGTGATATACTCTAGGAATTTATTCACCAAAATTATTTATTGGCATAAAGTTGCCCATAATAATCCCCTTATCTTTTTTAAAAAAATTTTTAGTTGTTGATGGACCTTTATTTTATTCATTTATTTATATGCAGTGCTGAGACTCAAACCCAGCGTCTCATGAATGCTAGGCAGGTGCTCTGCCTCTGAGCCACAACCCCAGCCCAGCCCCTTATTATCTTAATCTTTATTATCAATATTTATCATTATTTTTATATTTTATAATTATATTTATAATTATTGAGATAATAAATTATTGAATCTAGTGAGGTTTCCTTTCTCATATTTAGCATTGTTAATTTGTCTTTCATTTTTTCCAGTCTGGGCAGAGAGTTATCAATTTTATTGATCTTCTCAAAGAACCAACTATGAGTTTTATTTACTTTGTTTTTTTTAATTCATCAACTTCTGCTTTTATTTCTTCATATCCCGCCATTTATTTTGTGTTTAAGCATCTTTACTCAGTTTTTCAGGGGTATATAGAGTATTGATTTGAGATCTTTTTCTGGTATAGACACTTAGTGCCTATAAATTTCCCCCCAAAGTACTGGTTTGGTGGTATCTCAACAATTTTGTTATATGGTATTTTAATTTTCATGCAGTTCAAAATATTTTCTAATTTTGCTTTTAACAACTTCTTTGGCACCAAGGTTATTTAAAAGTGTAATCTTTAGTTTCCATGTATTTGGGGATTTTCTGGATACTTCTATTATTGTTTTCTTACTCAAATTCTATTGTGACCACAAAAGATACTTTGAATTCTTTAAATACTTTTGATCTTATTGAGACTGCTTTTGGTCCAGAATATAGTAATTTAATTTGGCAAATATTTCACATACATTTGAAAGGCATATGTTTTTATTGTTGTTGGACAGAGAATGGTATAAATGCCAATTAGATCAAGTTAGTGTGGTTCATCTTTTCATAGTATTACTGATTTTTGCCTGCTCCTATCAACTGTTTTAAGTATTGAAATCCTAATTATGGATCTTTTTTTCCTTGTGAGCCTATCAGTTTTTGGTTCATGTATATTGAAATTCTATATTTACTACATAAATGATTAAGGGTGTATCTTAAGAATTGACTCCTTTGTCATTATAAAATTATGTGGTATTTTTTTACTTTCATTCAGTTCAAAACATTTTCTAATTTTACTTTGTCACCTAGGCTATTGAAAAATGTATTCTTCAGATTCCATAGATTTGGAGATTTTTTCATTTGTGATATTTTTACTCTAATATCTGTTTTGATATTATTTTGTACTCTTTTTTCTCTTCAGTACTAGGGATTGAATCCAGGGGGTACTCTATGTCCCCATGTCTTTTCTTATTTTTATTTTGGGACAAGATTATTACTAAATTGTCTAGGTTGGCTTTGAACTTGTGATCCTTCTGTTTCAGCTTCCTGAGTTGCTAAGATTACAAGTGTACACCATCATGCCCAACTTGTAGCTTTCTACTGATTAATGTTAATGTGAAATATCTTTTGGCTTTAATGTGCATTTCTCATACACAGCCCACTATTGTCTTTTTTTAAAAAATCCAATATGACATCACTCTTTTAGATATTTATAGATCATTTACATTTAATATGACTTTTGATAGGATTAAGTCTAAATCTAAATCTACCATCTTTCCATTTGTTATGCCTTGGTTTACTTTTTCCTCTCTCTGTCTTTTGGAGTAACTGAATAATTTATTCATGATTCCATTTAGTCTCCTTTGTTAGTTTTCCAGATAAGCTTTATTTTAGTAATTGTTTTATTTATGCATGTCTAACTCCTCACAGTCTATCTTTGAGTAATATATCATTTCACATAAACCTTATATTTGTATTTCTCCTTCTGATCTTTATGCTATTATTACAATTACATATTACAAATTCAATCCCTTTTGTTTTTCAGATATTTAAATATTAAAATTTTAAATATTTAACCTATGTATCAATTCTGATGTTCTTCATTTCTTTATATATATAAATCTGTATTTCCATTTAATATTTTCTTTTCACCTGAAGAACTTTAATACTGCCCGCAGTGTGAGCTTGTTGATGTTGGATCCTTTTCAGTATTTGTGTCTCTCTGCTGCCCCCCAACCTTAATTTCTTTCTTTCAGTACTTTAAAGGTGATGCTTAACTGTCTTCTCACTGGTACTCTTTCTGGCAAGAAATCTGCCATCACCTTTGTCCTTGTTCTGTGCATAATGTCTTTCCTTTTCTGGCTGCTTTCCCACACTTTGTTGAGGACTGAACCCAGGAGTACTTATCTCTGAGTTGCATCCCCAGAACTTCGTACTTTTTGAGACAGGATCTCACTATATTGTCCAGGCTAGCCTCAAACTTGTGATCCTCCTGCTTGTGCTGAGTTGCTGGAATGACAGTCATGACCCATGATGCCCAGCTCTGACTGATTATATCCTCTGTATCACTGGTTTTGAGTAATTTGATTATGATATTCCTTGGTGTCATTTCCTTCATGTTTCTTGTGCCGAGTGTTGTTCCTTGATCTGCATTTTTTTCATTTTAATCAAATTTGAAAAATACTCATCTATTATTCCTTCTTTCCCTTCAGAAACAATAATTACACATTTTGCTGAAAGTGTCCCACAGTTTACTGTCATTCTATGGATTTTTAAAAAATTATGGACTTTATTTTGGACTTCCTATTTTCTGTCTTCAAAAACAATATTTTTTCTACATTGCGAGAGCTGTTGATTTTATTTGGCATATTTGATACCTCATACATTTCTAGTATAGTCAGTTCTTCATCACTGTAACCAAAATATGTGATAAGAACAATTTAGAGGAGGATAAGTTTATTTTGGCTCATGGTTTTAGAGGTTCAATCCATGGTTGGTTGACTCCATTGGGAATAGGCATTATAACCTGTTTGGCATGTGCACAGGGCACTGTTAATTGCAAGTGCAGGTCATTGTTACCATCCTTTCAAATAGTCTTCCCCTAGTCTTGGGAACTTTCCTAAGTTGATCCCATGCTGATCAGTACTCACCTGATTTAACAAAGAGGACCCTAGGCAGAGTCCTCTGTTGCAGCTCTCTTCATCATTTTGCCCCGTGAATTTTATCTCCCTTGTTTTTTCTGGACTCCTAGCTTCACCTCCTTATCATGGGGAGTCTACCAGACTCTGCCTGGGTTCCCCTTTCCTGCTTCATGACTAGAAATTTTCTCAAGGTAGTAATCTAAGGACAATCACAGGATTTACCTCTTTTCCCTCCCCTGTCCTTCACTATCATTATCCTTCACTCTCTGATGTTCAATATTCTGAAAATCATAGTTTCATATAATAATTTCAGGAGGAAGAGAAAAATCAATGCCAAATAACTTACCCTGAAATACACATGAAAAAATAGGAGCAAAGAAAAATTATCCTATTGACATGGCTCCTCCAGTCTCAGAGCCAAACTGCCATAATCCCCATTGAAAAAAGTGGTGAAGCAGTGGTGGAACTGTGGAGCAATGGCTCAGGCAGGCTGCAATGTGGGCAGAGAGCACAGAGCCCACCTTGTCAGCACAAGCCTGAGGTGCCATATGCAGGGCCAAGGCAAGCCAAGGCTCATCCACCTGTTGTGCTAAGGCAGCCCAGAGGGCCAGGGTGGATACCCACTTCACAGGGCACTGCAGCCAGGAACTCCCAAGTATCTACAATCCAATCATTTCAACCTCCCACTTCCCTACTAGCCATAGGAAAACAGAAGAGTGGCAGACCTGAATGGGATTGCAGGGCTAACCAATAGCAATCCTACTTTTCCAAACCCTGATTAGCATAAATTTGGACCAACAGTATTGACCCAAGTGCTATATAAACCCCTAGACTAGTACAGTCAAACCAGCAACCCCTCTTGGGTTACCGCTCACCCTTCGGGAATTCTGTTTCTATTCAGACTTGAATAAATCCTACTCATACACTCACTCATCCTCGACTACGTATTTAATTCTTCAAATTCATTAGATAAGAAAACAAAGAAATTGGCAATGAGCTGCAGGGACTGCTGCAAAACTGGAGAGCATAGCCTGCCATTAAGAAGAGCAACACATTTCTTGGCTGCAGAGGCCTGCAATTTATGCAGACCTCACCCACCAGCATAAGTGGAGAAATTCTGGTTTTATCATGCTAGAAATGTAAACTGCTGAGCCCCAACCTCAAATTACTGAATCAAAAGTCTTGTGAGTGGGAAGACTTCCTTCATAGAAAAATAAGAAAGCATAAATGATAAATTTGTTCATATACATATTTTACATATTTTTTTAAAAAGGTGCCATAAACAAAGGTAAACGCTATGGACTGGGAGATGTCTGCAATATCTAAAATGATAGTATATATATCTGGAGTATACAAGAAACTCCAGCAAATTAGTCTTTAAAACTTTAGAACAAATGAAAATAGTACACAAATGTAAAAAGTAGGACATTTACAGAATGGTGGACCTTAACGGGTGTCAAGTATAGGTACTTGTCGCTCACTCTAGTGATCAAAGGAATGATTTACAAATACCAAAATGTAACAGGGACTTAGACTCCTTACTTGTGCCTGGAGTTGTCTGATGGGTGGCTAAAAGCAGAAATAAAGAGTTGGTATCCCTGCCTCCATTTTTTAATCCATCTTCTTTACTGAGTCACCTTGGATTTCAGGAACAATGTCTGATCTGATAACATCTTGTGATGAGTCAAAGCTACCCCTAGGCAACAGCAATTTTTCATTCTGGCACAAGGCCTCACTTGACCAATCCTGAGATAATGGATAGACCACACCTGATCACAATCACCTGCTCTGGCAACTTTGAAAAACTTCTAGCTATACAGAATCCCAACCCTTACCTGCATTCTTTTTTAAGACCTCAAAGTCATTATCAGTCCCTGGAAGATAGGGCTAAGGAAGGGGATCCCCCTGTCTTCCTGGTGTAACTACACTGATTAAAATTCCTTTCATGATTTTCACCATTATCTTTTCTGTTTATTTTTTGAGAGGAGTGGCTAGAACTGATTGGCTGGATTCCCAGAGTGAGCTATATCAGCAACCCATTTTATGTGAGACAAGGTCTCACTAAATTGCTGAGGCTGGTCTCAAATTTGCCTCAGCCTCCCAAGTCACCGTGATTACAGAAGTGTGTCACCAGGTTCATTTTAAAATATAATGTTATATTCATCAAACATACAAGAGTCACATAATATTAAGTGTTTGCAAATATGTGGGGAAACAAGAATCTTCGCATCTGGCTGATAGAGTACAAACTTATGCAGACGTTCTAGAAAGTGATTTAGCAGGATTTAGTGAGATTAAGTAGTATATAAGACCTAACAATTATACCCTTAAGTAGGTTATCTGAGAAATTTTCACACATATCCATAACATGACATTAATGAGAATACTCACCACTGCATTATGTACAGCAGGGGATAGATGGAATAAGTGGAATATTGTAGGTGTTCATCACTAGAAAAATGGATAAGTAAGATGCAGTAGAGTCAAACTACAGGTACATAAATCATTGTGTGGGGGAGGGGAAATCTATAACCCATTGCATTTATTTATATGAATAAAACCCACACACATAACTACTTATTCTTTATGTAGTTATCATTAATCACCCATAAATTGCAAGTTAGATTTTCCTGTAAGCAGTCAACCAATATGCATAGTTTCTTTTAGGAAAAAAACTAATTCTCACTTGAAGAGATCATGTTTTTATATTTATCCATATTTACTATCAATGTTATAATTACTTCTCTATGTAGTTTTGGTTAATATTGTTTCTTGGATCTCAAATCTCCTTATGAGATTTATTTTTCATTTTGTTGGGAGTATGACCCCTGGGGTACTTCTTTTGGGGAGGTCAACTTCCGAGTCCTTGAATTCCTGAAACAACTGTCTTTAGTTTGCCTTCTCACTTACATGACTTTCAAGTTCTGACATTGCTTTGCTGTCTCCTTGCATCCAAAGTTGCCGGTGAAAGTTCTGATGTCAATTCGATTCATTTTGGAAATTTTTAGGACTTTCTTCAAACCTGATCTAACATTTGATAAAGATACTGTATATTTACAAGTTTGGTGCATATTTGTGGTTTTCACTTGTTATCAAATGGGTCCATTCAGTCTGAGAACATATGTTGTGCTTCAACTTCAGAAAATTTTCTTAGATTTTCCCTTCATTCTGTTTCCACTTTCCCTTCTTCCTTTGAGGGAAGATTTGTCAGAATATGAAGATTTTTCTTACACATCTCATTTCACTATTTTTTTATTCCATTTCCATGATATTCCTTGGAATCTAAATCTAAAGAACTTGATTTGCTCTTCAGGTGTCTCCTTCTCCTTCTTCAGTCCAACAATTGAATCTGACAATTCCATTATACGTTATAAAGAAAAGTTGAAACTGACAGTTCTATTTTACATTATAAAGAAATGTATGGGCTGCTGATGTGGCTCAGTGGTAGAGCATTTGCCTAGCATTTGAGAGGCCCTTGATTTCATCCCCAGCACTGCTCCCCATAAAAAAATACACACACCCTGACATTTTTACAAACCAATTATCCTCTCTCTCAGAAGATAGTTTTTAATATTTCTTTAGACACTGATGCTTCTGTTTGGTGACTCCCCCCCCCCCCCCCATGGTTACTTTTCTCCAATGTTCCATCATTTTGTTGTTTTCACCTTACTATGAGCCTGAAATGGTTGTTACCTGATTACTGAAAACTATATGCACTAAGGGAGGGCAAAGAAGAGGACATCATAGTTGACTATGATAGATCAACAGGCCTGCAGTCATTTTTCCTTCTTAATCTAACCATCTACCCTCACTGTTTCTTCCTTGAACCAGACAACTCTTCTATACACTGTTTGGTGGTCAATGACAACTCTTTCTTGATCCTTTATTCTGTCCACCTTTGAGACATCCCTGAAGCCAAATCCACCTTTAATGGTAGAACTCTTGCTCTATATGCCCCCACACCTTTAAAAAATTACAGCACACTTCCTTCTTGTTGAAAACTGCTGAGATTAAATAATACTTTTACCTATATTAACATTTAATAATGATCACTTTTGTTCTTTCTAGGTATGTGGACAGAGGGAAGCTTGAAGCATGAAGAAAGTTATCTTGAATAATTCATATAACAGTTAAGACTGCAAATGATTCTTCCTCTTCTTGGGAAAATGAATGTTCCTTTGAGGGATGCTGTAGTAAAGGATGATCCAAATGTAAAAGATTTTTGATAACTTTAATTTAATTTAATTTAATTTAATTTAATTTAATGTTCTAGGCAGGCATTAGTTCTCAATAGTATTGAAGATTAGTCGGGTGCAGTGGCACACGCCCATAATCCCAGCAACTGGGGAGGCTGAGGCAGGAGGATCTCAAGTTAGAGGCCAGTCTCAGCAACTTATTGAGAGCCTGTCTCAAAATAAAAAATAAAAAGGGCTATCTATGAATGTAGTTCAGTGGCAAAGCACCCCTGGGTTCAATATTCAGTACTACTATTACTATTACTAGTAGTACTATTGAAGATGATACTTCAAATCATTATGCTGAAATTTATGCTTCTTGATTATGCATATTTCCCCCCAATTTTGGTTAACTTTTTAAAGGTCTTCTGACCAGGAAATGCTGCTAAGAGAACAGATGAGAAAAAATCCTTCTAAAGTTATGCCTTGGAGGAAGTTTGATGGATTTAAGGAAGTCAAGTCAGGAAATATATAAGCTTCTTTAAGCTTCTTTTCTTTTCTTTCTTTCTCTTTTTTTTTTTTTTTTTTGTGGTGCTGGTGATTTGAACCCAGGGCCTTGTGCTTATGAGGCAAGCACGCTACCAACTGAGCTATGTCCCCAGCCTCATAAGCTTATTTTCATTCAAAATGAAAGCTTCGTTGTATTGGGTGGGAAGAGCATAACATTGTGGCTTAGATTTCCTCCCTTACCAAGATATGTGAGTTCTCAACTTTTATCCTAAACCTAAGGACTGATTGATCAGATAGATGGACCACATACATGTAGTTCCATGGGAGGTATTTCATTTTAAAAATTCCTTTACAAAGAGACAGCAGCATCCTGGAAAAGAAGACAGCATTCTCTTAAGAATTTTCCAAAACTGAGCGACTGTACTTATAAACTCCTTGGATTATAAACTGTGTAAAGAATTCACAGCTGAAGATATAAGATTGTCAACCTTTATGAAGGCTCTAATTAGAAAGAAGGGAATACCTGGAGGCCTATACTGGTTGCCTATCTAATATAGATTACTTTTCTTTAAGAGGAATCTTGTTCCCTTATTCATGATCAATTGTGTGTTCATTAATGCTCTTGATAAATCAAAAGTATTTTTATTTTAGTGTATTTTATCATGGTAAACTTATTTACTAAAGATTAAAGTATCTTAATAAAAATGCAACGGAACAAGAAATACCTTTCAAAAAAAGATATTACTTAACATCAATCTATAACTGAAACAAATTTCCTATGCTAATGGCAATCTTTAGATATTAAAAAAAGCAGTAAATCAAGGTAAACTATACTTTTCCATTCTCAGAAATATAGCTGAAAGGCTCAAAAATAGCTGTATATCTTTCATGAGAATTCCACTAATCCTGAATTTCATAAAATAAAACACAATTTTGAACAGTATTACTTTATCCTCTGTTTTACTTCAATCTAGATATATACAAAAATTTGGAATATGGCATAAATGCCAGTTGATAAAAATATTACATAACTGCTAATGGGATTTAAGTATAGAAAATTAATATTTAATAGTTCTGTTTGTATTCAAAAGAATTTTGAACATCTTGTATATTCACATCTTTAAGATCAGTCCAAAGAGGTCAGGAAAATACTTAAAATAAATACTGGAAATTTTAGAGTTTTGTTTTTAATCTGGATGAACTGATGATTCCTAAATGAATCAGTATTCATTAAATATTTATGTCAATAATTCCGTATTGAATAAATTACTCTGATAAATATAATTTTTATTGGTATAATTTTTTACTGGTTGGAGTTAAGATATTTTAAACACTGTTAATAGAAATAAGGGACGTTTTTCTTTTTTTTAATTTATCCCCTGATGGTGCTGGGGATTGAACCCAGGGCTGCAGGCATATTCGGCAAGCATTCTACCCCTGAGCCACACCCCAGTCCAAGAACTCTGTTTTTGAAAATTTGCTGCATAATACTTATTATGAGCCCAAGCTTTAACTACAATTTACTCAACAGAATATAAACTCAAAATATCTTCTCCATTTCTGCAAAAGATTTAAATTATTATTCTTCTATTCAAACTTTGAAACTTTATTACTACTGTGACAAAAATTCTAAAGAAGAGCCCTTGTCACTTAATTTTTTTCCCAATATTCTTGAAGATAATTTTGGCTATTAAGTGCAAAACATTTTTTTACTTCTTTTAAAAAAATATTGTATCATGTATTACTCCTATTGGTAATAAACTGCCCAACTCAACTTTACATGTTCCAAGAACATTACATAAATTTTCAATTAATTAGAGTGGTACAAAATGCTAGTACATGTAACATCTGTTGTGCTTGAAAATATTTCAATACAATATGCAGATAATATACTTGAACTTCTAATAAACTTAAATAAACTTAATCTGAAAAACCAATTGTCATATGAGACTTAATTTCTTTTCCAATACTGTAGTCTTATATAATTGATTCAAGGGAAAGTAGTTGGCAGTTTTGCAATTATACCTATCTTACATATTCCTAATTTAAAGTGGAATGTGTGTAAATCTGAAATCAATAAAAGGAGAACATGACTATTTTACAATGCCAAAATTAGTATTTTAAAATGAACTAAGAATAAAGGGAACACTGAGACTTGTCTTAAAGAAGCCATTTGTCATTCTTTTTTAGAGATTACAACACACATACAAGTGAATTTTATCAAAATACAGCACATTTCTTCTACTATATCCATAAAAATCAATTCCTATGTAAAGAGTACTGAAAATCAACTAAAATGAGTTAAAATTTACAAAGAGTTGTTAAAGGGTTTCAATGAAAATTATTAAAACTATACAGGTACAATAATCAATTGATAACATCTTGAAAGAAGTGCAATATTTGAGTCACATATTTTTAAAAGTGCTGCCTACTTGACTAGAAAGAATGGAAGGTGAGTCCAACTCATTTTCAATGTAGGTTGGTATTTTAGCTAGTTCTATAAGTCTTCATTAAATCAAGGTTGAAGAAAAAAGCATAATACATTAAAAATTCCCAAATTACATTTCTTAGACATAAAAAATGAGTGCAAGAAACCAAATATTGCTCTAATAAAAGGTTTCAGAGTAGCCTCAACTAAAAACAGTTATTGGTCTTCTATGGCACTTTTTTCTGGTCCAAATAACCATGCATTAATTGTTACCACTGCATGTTATTCAAATTTTATTTGATTACATAGAAAACAAAAAATTAATGGTTTGGATAAACAAAAATTAATAAACCTCTATGACCAAATATGTATTACAGTAACTAGGAACGAAGGCAGTTGGTGGCAAAACACTATTACACTGATGCACTTCGAAACCCTTTAAAGACTCTGAAGCATTGAGTTCACATTTAATGTCACCTGTATGAACAGCCCTTTATTGAACACCTCTACACACTGGCAGGTCTCAAGGACCCTTTGCTCAACAACTCTCCACAGCAATTCTCTATCACTGTGCCAGTTTCACAAACTTGCTTTGGTTTCCTAGCTCCATGCGTACTCCATGTTTCCTTTTACTTTACCAAGGCAATGCAAGGCCAAACAAAAATCAAGAGGCTTTTCCAAACTGTCTTACATTTTGTAGTGTTACAGGCAACTCGATTTTAAAACTGGCCATTTTAGTTTCATTTGCTGCTTAAAATAACAATTATAAATTAGATTAAATGGAGTACTACTTATAAAACAGACTGTAAGTACCACCATTTGCTAAAAGAAAAAAATCAAAAACAAAACGGGATTTCCATAGCACAGAAAATGCATGGACATGCATCTATAGTAGAGTTAAAAATTTCCTGTGACTAAAAAATTAAAAATTCAATCACCAGTAGCAAATGTATAGTCAATGGCTATGACAAGAGCAGATATTGTAGAGCTCATAAAATGCAATTATTGTCTTTTCACTTTTTTAAAAAGACATTACATGTTTATTGCATTATTCTATTAATAAAAACACATTAACAGAGCTTTTTTTCATTCTTTGCTTCCAGATTTTTATATGAAATAACTGCTTTAATCTGGCCTTGGAAAGTGAACCCATCAGCACCACCTTCACCTACTCACTCTTCAACTCAATATGCACATAGCAAAAGCCAACACTTCAAATCTCTTGCCCACGTCAGAAAAAGTAGTTTCAGCAGAAAAACATTAATACCAGTTGAATAAAAATAAGGGCATAAAAGCTGAGAAAGATAGCTCTGCCATCTGTCTCTGGGCTACAACCAAGGCTAACTATTGCCTTGTACACAGTTCAGTCATGTGTATGAAATCCAAAAATAAACCTACAATCTATACAAAAACAACATAAGCTTGTTTCTGTAGCCTTGATTGCTATGTTTAAAAACCTAACAACAAATTTTATATGGTATGAATTCAACAGTCTCCTTTATATTCTGTACAGTGGTTCTTTCCCTCTAACCACAAGCTCCATTATTTCATTAATGTACAAATTTGAACATAATTGAGTTCTTCTTTATATATAAAAATAGTCAAAATATTAATTTCCCCTGCAAGTATCTTCCAATAAATCTTGCTGTCCTTCCCCCCATTTTGTTTTGTCCACAGTGCTTATGAGGAAACTTCTCGTATAATGATGAGTTCTACTGTATTCTGGAAAGTTTTTAGCAAGGACACTGCTTGTCCATGTTCAATATTGATAAAACTGTAGCCATTAGCCTAAAACAAAGAGAAAGAAATTCTTTTAGGAAAAACATTTCATAGTAATGTATTTTCGAACTTGTATTTCTGCCAGGTACTTTGCAAACCTGGCAGGAAAAAAATCACTTTGTCAATTTAAAATAACATTTAGACTAATGGCACCACCCATAGGTACACAAAGTTAAGTCCCTGAAGATGGTGCCCAGAAAACTGTATTTTGCTCAAGTTTTCAGACAATTCTGATTTAGCAATCCAGTGTCAGGAACCATCTATCTAAAACAGTGTCAGATAGGGTGTTGTGTGTATGCTAACGTGCACTTGAGGAGACGTAACTCCAATGAGAGCAGAGGACAAAGTCAACTCTTTCCCATTGCCTTAGAGCCATCAGATCAAGACCACCACACTTTATTATGAAGGCTAACAAGGACTTAGGTCTGATTCTACACCAGATACTCAGATGGACTTCATAAGAATGAAATTCTGATTCTCATAGTAATACTCAAAGAATCTTATTTTAGAGAACAGAAAACCATGCATGGATAGACAAAGTAAATTCTGCAATCATAAAATGAAACCACAGAGTTGGGGATGTAGATTAGAGGTACTGGGTTCAACCTGCACTAATGGAAAAAAAAAAAAAAAAAATTCTGAAACCACAGATTCCCAGATGATTTTGGAAAAACAAAGCGGGAGAGGGTTTGGTGGGAGGGGCACAGAACAGATGAATACTAATGATAATGTGGCAATATGTCAGAAACTGGTGACCCAAAAGTGTATTTGCAGATTTTCTGTGCGCTTGAAATTACATAAAAATCAATTTAAAAATATTTTTAAATTATTCTTTTAAAAAAGTGTTGGAGCCAGGATTCAAACTCAAGCAGTCTGGCTCCAATTTGTATTTTCAGCTACTCAACTCAAACATCTCTTGTTATCGTTTTTTTTGGTTTGAGAGTTATTTCTCATTGTTACCTGAATTAACAACAGTGAAGGCAAAGTGAGAAGGACAGTTGTACTTATGTCTGAGGCTTGTCTTCTTCTTAAGAGTGCACTATTTATGGTGTTTAGGTAAAATAAGTTTCTGAAGAAACAAAGAAAAGGAGGGGATATGGGAAAATAAAAATGGTTTCTCAAATTTTCTCTTCATTTTGATATGATGAATAGCTTACCTCCAAGAAGTAGTACTCTGATCAACTAAATTAGTAAAAATTAACATCCTGGAACTTAAGCAAAATACTATGATATAGCAAACATATAAGCATGATTTTCAAGGTAGAAAGTGGAAATATTTTAAGTTATGAAAACATTTGAGTATGTTGTAAAATGAAGGAAAATAAGAAAATTTATCTTAATTACCTGAATTATTTTATCACCTGGTTGCAGTAATTTTGATGCTGGTCCTTCAGGCTGTACCCTTGTTACAAATATACCCTTCAGTAGCAACAACAAAAAAGATAATTATTTAACTAAAAACTATAAGCATAAATAAAAGAACAACAAGAAACAATTCTTTTTCCGTATCATGCAAATATTTGAACCATGTTGCAAGCTTTTCCCGATTTCTGAGTAGTACTGTGAAAACACAAAGTTATTATTGACTCTAATAATTCTGTTAATGTTATAAAATTATTTCCACAGATTTGTGAAAAATTAGTATGAAAATTAAACATCACTTGACAATACAAGAATATTCAAAAATTTTGCTTTTATCCTCCAACAATTAATTTTAAATGAACAAATTACACAACAGCTAGGGCTGGGGTTATGGCTCAGTGGCAGAGTGTTTGCCTAGCATGTGCGAGGCACTGGGTTCAAATCTCAGCACCACATATAAATAAATAAAATAAAAGTCCATTGTCAACTAAAAAAAACCTCCAAAACCAAAAAACAACAGCTGAGCAAGGTGATCATGCCTATAATCCCAGCTACTTGGGAAGCTAAGGCAAGAGAATCAAAGGTTTAAGGTCAACCTGGGCAACTTAGTGAGACCCTGTCTTCAAATTTAAAGGAAAAAAAGTAATTCAATGGTACAACTCTCCTGAATTCCATCCCCAGTGCCACAAAAACAAAATAAAACATAAAAATCAAAACATAAAGTTGAACCATATGGAAATAAAAAAGACGTCTTTTTTATAACTTTCTAAGATTAAAAATACTCAAAGTAGTATGGACACGAAGTAGTATGGAAACTTTCTAAGATTAAAAATACTCAAAGTAGTATGGACTGTCACAGAATGATATGCCAGTAAAATAAAAAAAGAAATAAAAAAGATGTCTTTTTTATTAGATTTACATAAACATCAACTAGATTTCTGTTTACATATAAGAGGTATTACATTAATAAACGAAACACTATGGGTGTTCAAGCTTATAAAAACAAAACTTACATCATCGTCAGGTCTGAAGGGGTTTCCTCTACCCCCAACACCTCCTGATATGCTAAATCCAAGCTCTGGATCCTTTTCAACCCTCACTCGAATCTGCTTTAACATGAAAATAAAGAAAACATTACTATTTCTGAAAAATTCACAATGTAACACCACCATATTTAAATACTGGTGAATTAAGTTTGAGGGGAAAAAAAAGTAAGAATTCATCAAAAATAAATATTTTGGCAGATGAAGTGAAACTAAAATGTAGAACATTATGTTAATGAGTTAGTGAGTTATTAAAGGCACAGTGGGATTATAAGGCATAGCTCCTAATTTTATTGCTTGTGAGAAGAGGGAATCAATTTTAATGCCAGTGCATACAAACAGACCAAGTATACTATCAATTTTCACTTGTGGAACATCTAAATTATACAGTATCTCCCTCTATTGCCTTGTATCATAAGACATCTAAAAGATCCATTGATGATTTTAGGTGACTAACTTTTCATTTCCTGAATTTGCTTTTATGCTCCAAGAAGTGGCATTTTTTAAATTTTATCAATTGACAATAGCTTTTATAACCTAGTTGTAAAAATAAATGCAAAAAACCTTTTTGCTACAGAACACTCCCTTTCACCAGAGATTTAACCAAAATAAAGCATGTGATCTACATTTAAGCTTCTAATGTTATTGATCATTTTATCAATAAACTACCAAGACATGAATATATAGCCCATAACTTTCTAAGATTAAAAATACTCAAAGTAGTATGGACACGAAGTAGTATGGAAACTTTCTAAGATTAAAAATACTCAAAGTAGTATGGACTGTCACAGAATGATATGCCAGTTCAGTTCTACTATTTATATTTCTGGAAAAGGTCTAACTACTGGAGTATCATCAACCAATTTTAGAAAAGCACCTGCCTTAGAATTTTAAAAATCATGATGCCAAAAATACTAAGTCCTAGGTCATGATCATAAAATCAAGTTAAAACTACAAAGTTTAACACTTTATAAATAACAGAAAACTTAAATTTTAAACAAAATGGTAAAAACTTTGTTATATGGATTTACTGCTAATATTAACCTCTAAGAATACATGAAAAGCTTAGCTCATATTTCAAACAGACTTGATTATTCTTACCTCTTGTTTTACCAGTTCATGGCCTTGTCTAGGAGAACAATGGGGTTGTGTATATGGAGGCTGGTGGGCCACTTTCAGCATCAAGTAATCAATTAGTTGTTCTCTAGAGGGATGCCTTGCCACAGATGCCTGAGGGGGGTGATGTATTTGACTATAATTTGCCTGAGGCCTGAGAGGCTGGCCCATCTGTCCATTACTCAAAGGCATCTAAGAAAAACATGAAGTATCTTAAAATGACCAGTAATAATGTCTTTAATGTCTTTAACAAATATTTGGACTTTTTTTTTTGTGGAGCATTACAAAAGCACTAGAATTTTAACATTCTAAAATCACACAATACCATTTCACTTACTATTTTCCTCCAATTTTAAACCTTAAAAGAAAAAAAAGCTATTAATGACTAAGTTCTAAATTTGCTTGAGTGCTTCTTGATAGTGAATTACTCTTTTATGCTTTCAAATCAAAGTATCATACCTACATCTTAAATTATTTGTTTTTGTTAGATATAAATATATCTCCTTCCAGATGGTAACATGGTAAATAGTCTACAGAAATTCTAAAATTTAAGGAAGCCTATTTGAAGGGTATTCATTTCCCATACTAAATCAGAGCACAAATTATTTTTCTATCTTTATTCCATTTCTTACAGAATTAACTAATTATAGGTATCTACAAGGTAGTAAACCGATTTATTCCTTTCATGTACAGTGTGTATATATGTATGAAGGTGGCAATTTTAAAACTCAATATTAATTCCATAGACTAACCAAAAATTAAACACTGATATTTAACTTTATTTTTCATAAGCTAAACAAAAAGTTTGAGATTAGTTGTTTGTTGTTAAAGGACTAAACTTAATATCCCTCATTTTCTAGAGGCTAAACCTGAATTTTGGACTTAAAATTACTTTTGTGAAAATGTGACTTAAAGCTTATTCTGTTAGTGTGAGGAATCTAGCTAGAAAATAAGACGTTACATATCTTATGTTTCTGCACAAAAACATTTTTGTGTAGAAAGAAGGTAAATGTTTAAGCTGCTTAAGCACTTAAAACTTCCTTGTTGGTTAACAGAAAGGTAACCTTGTCCACAGGGAAATTACCAGAAAATTTTGTGGGAGGCAGTCATGGCCCCTTCCCCTAAAATTATACAAAAGCTGAAAGGTTTGGAGAACAATTTGGCAAGAGTTTTAAGAACTTCACACTATCCTTACTGTGCACTTGTCTTTGATGAAGAAATTATTATTTAAAAAGGGTACTCTTTTTTCACTATTGTACTCCATTATATTTGAGAATTTAGTTCTGAAGTCTAGGAACATGCCTGGGTTTTTATGGCAGGGTACAGGATGATATTACTCTGTGGCAAATTTTATACTGGTGTGGAATCTAGAAGGAAAAAGAGATGTTATATCACTCGTATTATTATTTTTTTAAACTATGGTTGTTTATTACTTGATCGCTACAGATTTAAAGCAACTAAGCAGCCCAGGAGTAATTAACTGGTTGTGCTATGGCTTTATTTGCATTATTCTGTAGAGAACCCTTGTTTTCTTTGTTTATGCATGCCATTTATTCTTATGTGCTTTTTTTGCAGGGTGGGGTGCTAAGGTTTGAACCCAGAGCCTCACACAAGCTAGCAAGCACTCTACCATCAAGCTATAACCCTTGCCCCCTGACCTATTCTTAAGACTCCCGGACACATAGCTATTTGGTCTTGCCTATACCAGTGTTAAATATATACAAAAAAAAAAAAATGTATTAAGTTATGATTAGCAGATGGCCCAGGAGATTTAAGGAGCAGAAAAGAAACTCAGTAACCTAAACCACAAAGTATATATTAAAAAAAAAAAAAAAAAAAAAAAACCTGGATGATAGCACTCAATTAAAAGAAAATGGGATTAAAAACATATGAACTTAGTATTAGATGGCTGGATTCCTCTCTCAAAAGCAACATGAAAGTTTTCTATAATAAATATGTTTCATAATTACATCTTGTATCAGAGGCAAGTTTAAGAATTATCTTAAGATTAAGAATTATTCTTAATTATTAAGAATTAAGGCAAGGTAAAGAATTATCATTTGGCCTTGGTTGGCCACAAATAATGTATCTCTAAATGAGTAGCACATTTTTTTGCTGCAGAAATATTAAGAATACGATCATCACCTCTATATACAAGTCTTGCAAGGTCATTTCTAATACTTTAAGCATTTTAAAATATTTTAGTAATGATTAAAGATCCTAAAATAAAGAATTTAAGACAAGTTCATGTTCAACTCTCCAAATAGATTTACTATCAATAATACCAAAAAGTCCTTGATTAAAAAGATAAAATAAGTACTATAAAAATCAAACTGCAACAATAAAATGATTCTCCAGTGTAGAAAAATCATGGAATAAACTGAGAAATAGCAGACAGTCAAGCTCTATTTTGTATTTCTAAATTAAATTAATCTTTACTGAGGTGGAAAAGCCCTTACAAAAGTATTTTCAGTTAATATACATATGAGATTTCTAGTTCAAAAGCTGCAAAACATGGTAAGCTCATATACACTACTTCATTTATTTCCTAAGCACCTACTTTCATCAAGCTGTCTGGAAGAACATCTTTGTGACTAAGTGTAGCTGATGAGTAGTTCTGCTGTCCTGAAATGAATGTATCATCCTGGCAAGGATCTCCTGGACTGGATGTCTGGGGATGCTTCAAATGAGGGGGAAATAAAAAGCAAACAAATAATAACCTTTGAGATGTAAAACCAAAATGTTGATGATGCTTGATAACAGGAAAAAATACTGCTAGAGAACAGAAAGATGAAGAGCCAAATCAAATATCACAATCATCACTGCCATCAATCAGGACCTTTAGCTTCTTCCAAAGGCATATGGCAAGATGTTTGTTCTTATTATGTATGAAAATGTTGTATGATATATACTGTTAATCTTTCTGTGTAAGACATACATGTAAAAGACAAATTCTATGTGACCTTTTCTCTCTTAGTTTTATTACAATAATACCTAACTTTTAACTATCTCAGCTATCTGTTCATCCTTCCATCCATCCATCAAGTGATTGGTGGTACTGGGGATGGAATCTAGGAGTGCTCTATCACTGAGTTACAGCTCCAGCCCTTTTTATTTATTTTTAAATTTTATTTTGAGGCAGGGGTCTCACACAAAGTTGCCCAGGCTAGCCTCAAACTTGCAATCCTTTTGCCTAAGTCTCCCAAGTCACTGGGATTATAGGCATGCACCACCAAATGTGGTTAAATTTAATTATTAATGAAAGCAGCCTCAATTTCATGAGAACTAAGATATACTCAACACTAAATAGAAGGTTTTTTGGTAAAAAAAAAAAAATTAACTATTGTTCTTTTAACAGCACAGAAACACAAAGGGTTTTTTTTCTGAATTATCATAATAAGCAGAACTAATAAACTTAGTTTTATAAAACATGACTATCTTAATTCTGTCACATACTCTTGTCAATGTTTTAAAAGTGCTGATTTTGAGAAAGTACTAGTTCTTATCTTCATATGCCAAAAAATTTTCACATTATAGTTTACCTGAGATAGTTTTAGAAAAAAATAGGCTAAACTGTCAATATCCTGAATATTTCTTATTATAAACATGTTGAAAAATAAGACAGCTATATTTTTAGTTCTACACAAAAGATATATTTTAGAAAACAAAAAAGACTGTGATAAAGTATACTATTTATATTTTCAAAATAGTATATTCCTAGCAACATAGAAATGTAAACTATATTATGTTGAAAAATAATCTGAAATCTACTTCATTATGATATACTACAGAAAACATATAAGCTTAAGGATTTAAAATTTAGCCTTAAAAACTATATCTGCCACCAATCTATCACAGGCAGTTAGTTGCTAGTTCAAACCATGGTTTAGCATTTTTTGAAAAGTGGTTTGACTTATGTTGTGTACTTACACAGTGCATACTTCATTTTCCTTCACCCTTCTTGTGATGTTCTTTTAGAATATATAATAACCAACCTAGCTCAAAGTCTAAAGTTTAAACTGAAGACTGAATGTACTAGCTTATCTACTCTTTATAATGACAAGTATATCATGAATTAAAAAGTAATCAACACATTTGAAGGCTCTAAATGTAAGAAAAATAAGCACAAAATGTTGTTGTAAAAGAATGTGGAAAGAATAATTGTTTCAGATTACTATAAAAAGAAAAGTATACCCAAGTTAATAAAAGTCACTGGTCTTTACTCACTGGACTCTGTTGGAATTAGAGCTCAACAGTGACCATCCATCTCTCACTCTTTCAAATTAGGAAATTTCAAAAAGATTGCTTCTACCTTAATAGTATAGAAATCAAATAATGGCAGGTGACAGAGGACAGGACAAGACTAGGTCAGGTGTAGCTATGGCAAAGTGAATCCGGGAGACGGCTCCTACTCTAGAACACAATGAAGCAAAGTCAGAAATGTTTAAGTGGGGAGGGTATGCACAGGGAGCATTCAGGAAAAAGTAAAGAACACAGAAGTAAGCAGGATTAACATGAAAACAAAACTATGGGAAGGGATAAAATAAGCTAAGTAAGGGAAGAAAAATCTTTTCCGGACAGAAGGAAACATTTATTTAGAGGCCCCACTTAATACTGAGCAATGAGAGTTGTCCTGTCCTCCTTTTTCTCTTCCATTTTTATGTCTTATACCTAACTTTCATTAAAATAATAAAACTTTCTTTTTCACTACTAAACCACAGTGGGTGATAAAGGATTTGGATTTTGCCTTTTCCTGGAACTTACTACATTTTCTCCAGTCTCACACTTAATCATTTTCAGCAAAATATGAGTTGACTTTGTGCACATACTTAGTGGCCAATTCTTAATTACTGTAGTTAAAATTATTCCTTTTACATAAAAAAATCAAGAGCTGACTACATCTTAGTGTATTACCAAAGATGCTAAAGAGATAAAGGCCAAAACAGCTTTTAAGAAAGTTTTAGAACCAAGCCATGGAAGAACTCAGAGGATATCATGATTTCCAACCCACATTAAGCTTTTATTTTTCCTAGAAACATTAAGACATTTAAAACTTTGCATTTCTTTTCTATGTGCTAAAACTACTGGTCTACTGTAGGTACTCACTCGAAAAATGTGCCCACCAGAACCTCTTCCGTCTGTAATACTCAAGGCAAGACTGCCCTGGCTGCCATGCAGATCCCTAGAGCTGCCATAGTGAGAGCTGCTTACAGCAGTAAAATTGGAATTAAAGGACCTTGACAGCATGCTCTGAATAAAGAAGGGACAGATTTAAGAGAGATTAGTACAGCATGCAAAATCCACAAGACATGTTATGTACATAGATTTATTTACAAGTATCCCCACCTGATACCACAAAGAAATATCATGCAACACTGAATTTTTCAGAGGCACTAAAAGCAATGAGCACTATTTACCACACATTTACATGACACCATACACACACATAAACATAAATTACATGTAAATATAACCATTCACATGTTTAAGCACTAAGGAAGAAAGCATAAACATATGGCTGCTGTTATTTAATAAAAGCTATTATTTTCTTTATTCCTAACATATTATATATTTCAGAAAATAGAAACTGATGACATACCCAGATGTATGAGTATCTATAGTCATTCATTAAACTAATTTCTCTATGTAAGATAAATTTTACCAACCAGCAATTTTAAGCTAAGTGTATTTCTATAGTCCATTTCATTCTACAGAAATAATACAGGATTCCAGAAATAAACAGATCTATAAAATCACCATATACATCTTTTTATTATTTTGTGGATTCTAAAATAATGCTAGAAAAAAAGCTAATTTAATAGCCCAGACATGCATTTTCCCAAGCCATTTCACCAAGAATAAAGATTCAGCAAGGCAATGCTGAGATTCTGTAAACATGTGATTAGAATGTGAATATAAAGAAATAATTCATACATACACACAAACATATGTACGCAACACACTCTATTTGTTACACAGAGCTTTAATGTGTTCACTTGAGTGGCCTAATTGATCCTTTTAATGATACACAGACTCTGGAACAAATTTTTATGTCATCTCTGAACATGGATGAGCTTACTGTAAATTTTTCACTAAAGCTCAAAATATGTCTAGTTTTGAATTCAGGCTTGTGTCCAACTGCCTCCTGTCACAATACACTATACAGAGCCCAATTAAATTCGAGGCATAAAGTCCTGGGCAATGATGCTCATTATACGCTGATAAGTTTTGAATGGAGGTAGGGTACAGTTCAGTGGTAGGAAAGCTGTGGGTTTAATCCTCAGTTCCCCAAAACACATAAACAAGTAAACATAGCATTTAATCAAGTTGTGCTAACCACATTATGGTCTGGAGTGTGTGCTTCATATCTAAAGTTTTTATGTAGGAAAGAGTATTAGCAAATGCTGATATCTACAATAATTCAACTTTGAAATAAAAAGTTTTTATTATTTTCAAATCAATTCAGTCTTGAGATTTTTAAGGTGATATCTATTAAATGTCTGGATTCCAGGTATAATTTTTATGGGTAAAGGGAAAAAGAAATAACTAAAAAGGTTTAAAATCCACTTAAACTTCAATAAAAAAACCTACCATTACTAAACTCCCAACTGTAGCAAAGTAGTAAACTTTAATTTGGGGACTTACAAGGTACAGTAGGCACTGTGAGATCCTCTGGGAAAAAATTTTAAACACCCACTCTTGCCATTAGAGGTCTATGTGTGTGTTGGAAATGAACAGAGGTCCTTTCTCCCTCTCCAGCACTTTGAATCAATGAAGTTTGAAGTTCACATCCTGCTGCTATGCCTAATTAGTAATATGTTTATGTAATAGTTTCAATATGCTTATGCTACTCATATATTACATGTATAGTACATTATGTGTATGTCTGTATATTATACAATGACATTATATTAATGATTTTCACATTTAATGAATGAAAACAAAGTCATTTCTATAAATAAAAAAGGAAAATTTCAGAATCATGTAATTTTTTACGTTTTTGAACATATGAAAAGAAGCCATCTCTAACCTAAACTGGGAACTTACAGAAATAAAATCTTAAAAATATAAGATTTTTTCCACTATATATATATTATTCAAATTATGCTTCAGTACTAAGAATTCTAGGTTATTTTTATTGAGAGATTATTTTGGGGAGGACGGTGTCAAAATAGTAGTAAATTACTCAGATAAATAAAAAGAACCACATGTAACATGATTTGTAGGGATTAGGGTCAGGTTTTCTCATTGAATAAGGAAAAAAAATCACAAAATGGTCAAAATTAATCTGAAAATCTCTGAAATCCTTCATAATCTACAATATATATGGTTTTATTTATAGAACCCACATATTAAAATTGAGAGCCTCTAATATAAATTAAAGGAAGAACAAAGATAAAATATATATATATAAAGGTTTGGCTGTACACCTCTCTTCCCTTAAAATGATAAAATTCCTGGCAGCTAATGATAGGGAAAGATGCTGGAGAAGTCTTATGTGTACACATATCACAGAACTCAAATGGATTGTTTTCAGAATAAAAGTGTCCAGCATCATTAGATATTTAAATTTACTAAAAATAATATATTTATCTTTTCAGTATCTCTTAGAGAAAAACTCACATGAGTATATGCTTTGTATCCCAAATTTGCATCACTTACCCTAATATCATATTGTGTTCCAAGTTACTTGGACACACAATCATCACATCAAATACAAAATATTCAAAAGCAAGAAAATTACTTTTTGCCATACTTTCACACTACACCACAATGGACTAAGGTCACCAATCTCCTAATTTCCAGTAATAAAAACAAAAACAAAACAAAAAACACTGATTACCAAATATATCAAACCAGAAGACTTGGCTACTTCTTGAATCCTTCCCCTCATCCAATCCCTAAAACCAAGTAACTGTTGTCAAAATGTCAGATTCATCTCCACATCAGTCACAATCCTAGCCTAGGTATTAATCATTTTAGTTGCTTTATTATTGAAAATGTTTTCCAAACTAACTCTTATCAATTCATCCTGAATACCTTTGCCTGAGATATTTTAAAATATCTTTTACCATTATCAGTCTTTAGCTCAGAACATTCAATAGTTCCCTGGGCTTTTAAAATTGTTCCCTTTACTCTGTGTAACACCTATCATTCTGAAAAAAATTACGTAACTATTCTATGTCTCAATTTCTTTACTACAAAATGTGATAATAAAGATACCACATAAGGTCTTGTATGAAAATTTAGAAATATTTGTGCAGAGAGATAACAATACAATGGTGCTTCCTGGCACTCTGTAAGTCCTAAATAAATTTGTTATTATGACCATCTATATCCACAATCTGGCCTAAATTTTATTAACAAAATTTCTCAAAATAAATTCCTAACTCAATCAGGCTAAAGATTTTGATTCTCCCTGCTTCCTGTATTCCTTCCGGATAAAACTTTTGCCCTAACCTATTAATTTTACTCCAATGTATCAAAATTTTACCAGTGTTTCAAAAAGAGTTTTCCTTGAATAGGCCTATCTTCTATGGTTACTCTGACATCTATCATTAGTTTACATTTATCCTGAGATTTAAAATTAAAACAAAACTTAAAATTACTTTTAAAATTTAAAATCCCCACATTGGGCACAGTAGTGTACACACATAGTTTCTGCTTCTTGTGAGGCTGAGGCAGGAGGACAGGCTGAGCCCAGGAGCTCAAAGAGCCAGCCTGTATAACACAGTGAGACCCCACATCAAAATAAAAAAGGTCAAGCATTAGGGCACAGCCTGTAATCCCAGCAGCTCAGGAGGCTGAGGCAGAAGGATTACAAATCCAATGCCAGTCTCAGCAGTTTAGCAAGGCTCTAAGTAACTTGGCTAGACTCGGTCTCAAAATAAAATATAAAAAGAATTGAGGATGTAGCTCAGTGGTTAAGTGCCCCTGGGTTCAATCCCTGGTTTAAAAAAAAAAAAAAGAGTCGACAATCTCATCACTGAGATAATTACCATTAATACACTACCATTTCATTTTATGAATTAAATTTCCTATGGAAATAATTTTTCTAAACTATATACTTTCTGAACAAGATATGACTAATAACAAAGTCATAAAGAAAATACTGAATTTCTTTTAAAAATTCTATTTTAGTGGGAATCTTGTAGTATACGTGTATATGAATAAACATATAGCTTCACAAAGTGTCTCTATTGATGTTTTCTTATTTTCCTGTCATATAAGTATATGATAGAAATATTATGCAAGATTATCATCTATGATAAATGGGTTACATTTACAAGTTAAAAACATAGTATCATTTTCTGAAAAGGCCTTTATCTTTGATATAAGAAATCTACTTATATTAAATTAGGAACTATATTTTTGAAATTTTTTAATTTAAGAAATAATTTTTAACACCATAAAATAACATTTTGTAATAAAGTATTTTGATATTTTAAATAAAAACATTAATTTTAAATTGTCTAATGTTTAATGTTTACATTTTAGCAGATGATTCTGAGGATGAGGAAGACAGTAATAAACATTATCTCTTATATAAGCGCTTATTGTTTTTAAGTGCTTTTTATGTATTAACTAATTGGCAGGGGGTAATGCTGGGAATTGAACCCAGGGCCTTGTGCATGCTAAGAATGTACTCAATCACTGTGTTACACTTCCAGTCTTCATTTAATTTTTAATCAATCATTTTGTTGCATCTATTTTATAGATAAAGCAACTGAGGAAGAGAAAGTCAACGTTACTTATCCAATGAGCATATTATGTAGCAGAGACAAGAATCCGAAAAGTTATATTGTCAAAATGTTATACCTTACAGTAGTTATTATTACTTTTTACTTAAAAAGTCAAAGAGAGGTCACATTTATTTTCTGGTAAATTCTTTAAAAATATGGCTTATCAAATATATGAATGCATTTTTGATAATATATCTGAAGATGAAATTTTTACACAAGGTTAAAACAGACTCACATTTGAATACTTTTTAAGTTCAAAAAGAAACAAAGAATACATTTAAGAAAGACATGGAGAGAGATGGGCTAGTGGTTCAATGACAGAGTGCTTGCCTAGCGTGCATGAGGCCCTGGGTTTGATCCCCAGCACCACAAAAAGAAAAAAACAAATCAAAATACAAAGAAATGGAGAATATAACACCCTAGAAAGAACACAGCAGAGCTACAGTATCAGCAGCATATGCTTTTGGTATATGCTGGAAGTGTATTCCCACCAATGAACTGGAATATACCACTCACTAGTCAGCTGGTAGTCTGGGAGGTGAGTATCCTAGCAAGCACAAAACGGGGAAGAATACCCTTCTTAACTTCCAAGTATGATCTATGCATCCTTAGAAATGGAGTTAGCCTGTCAGTTGTGGATTTATGTTCAGACGGTCTGCTGTTTCTTTTCTCAGAAGTCTTCTCTTAATTTCACTGATTCTCATGTCTAAAGACACAACTAGAAAACTAATGCCATACACTCTCTAAGAAACCACACAGCAAATTTCTAAATATGCATTTTATGCAATGGGCGGGGGGAAGCTCAGAGACACAATGAACTTGCTTCCTATTTACTAAAGACCAGATGCCTCAGTCAGACAGGAGAGAAGTGGGAGAATAAGCCCTCTAGAAGTAAACTACACAGAACATAATAACCAAATGCCTTTCTTCCTCCAAGTCTACTCATCTATGTCCAGTAATAGTGGTATTCCCCCAAACTGTTACTTAAGGCACAAATCTCAAGCTATATCCTTTTTCTTCAATCATTGATTATAGGAATATTCAATCAGAAGTAAAGTCGATTTCAGAACCATCTCTTGAATTTGTTCCTTTATCTCAATTCCACTGGTAACAGTTCACATTTCATTTCTTCATTGGATTGCCAAATGGCCTCATAACCGAATCCTGGCTATACCCTTCTTTCTCCTAAAATCTAGTTCCACACTGTCACCAGATGATTATTTATCAGACTATATGACTCTTCTCCTTTGTTAAGAAATTTCCAAATTCCTCATAAAAAGCACACAAATTCAAATAGCCTCAATAGTATATGTAGACTTACAGTTGAAACATAACAGGCAAGTGATAATGAGGTAGCTACAGTTTACAGATGTTCAGTTATCTAAAGTTGAGAAAACCTCACTGAAAAGAGCTAACATTATATGCTGTGATTTAATATGAACTGATATAAAAACCAAAATCTTAAGGAATATGCCTTAAACAGTTGGGTCACATTTCATAGCATATATACAAATTTTATAGCATAATTTTGTTTCTTTAATTTTTAACTCTTTTCAAAATGATCTACATATAAAGGTCTAAATTGATCAAGAGCATTATTTTATCAACTATTTCCAAGCCACACTGGAGCCATAGAAAAACTAAGTTCAAGAAGGTCAGAAATGCAGTTGAGAAAAGTCAAGAATAAATGCCATGCCAGAAATCATCTGTGTCAATGACAATGTTAGATGAAATATTTACATTCGCAAATACATCTCCTGTTATTTTGTTAACTATATAGTGAACTGATATCTTCTCAAAACATTTACATAATCAATAGTTATTAGTAGTGAGCAGGAGGTCAGAAAAAGCTAAACAGAAGTACACGTATTATTTCCAGTAAATGTGTATAATCTCAAAGAGATAAACCCATAAATATAAAAAGTGAATATAAGACCATTAGAATCATTGGGGAGTAAGAGAGAAGAAAAAAGTTTACACTACCATCTCAACTGTCCTAAGTTTAAACTTGGAACTCTGTTCCCAGTATGAGGGAAAAACGCCTAGAATGCAAGTAGATAATAATTCATAGTACCTTGTTTTGCTCTGATCAAAAGACAAAGAATACCAAGCATTTTTAAGGAACAGAAATAAGTTCATAAAGAGAATAAAAAACCCAAGTTCAATTACCTTTTCTAACTTTTTGGCCTCAATGTGTCGAAGTACTTGTTCTCGCCAATCATGAGGAACTTTACTTTTTCCTGGAGGATCTAATAAAGAATGCTCAGAACTGACCCTTGCATTTGGTCTTTTTGAAGGACTAGTCCGTGAATAATTGAAATCACTAACAGACATAGTTCTCTCTGGTATTTCATTAATAGAGGGTCGAGCACTCTGAGGTCTTGATGCATTTGGACCATCGATGCTGTATGTCCGTGCAGAAAGAGGTCTCTGTGATCCTGACATCATAGGAGGAGGAGTTCTTCCTGCTGAATGTAACTCTCTGTATGATAAATAATCTCCTTCAGGAATTTGGCCACGTCTTGTGGGACCTGGATCACCGAGATTTACGGATGCTGTGGAAGACACACTACTTTGTCGCTGAATTGTAGTTCGAGTTACTGAAGGAACAAGTCGGTCATTTGATGAGATGGCCCACATTTCTCCATGTCTTGTTGGGCCAAGTCTCTGATGTAAATGGTATGCAGTATTAGCTCTAACATTGTTATGGTTAGAGAAATTCATATTAGCAGAATGTCTAGCATAGCTGTGATTTTCTGTGCTCTCTGATCTTGGAAGGCGCTGAGAAGGAAAACTGACAGTATCTATTTGGGAACTTTGTTTAGAGTGCCATAAAGTGTCTTTGACTGCAGCATTACTACTGTATTGAATATTATATTGTGGAGGACCATATATATGAGGTGCAGATTGTGGGTCACTTGCTGGGGCTCTAATTATATCTGGTTCCTCAGGATTATGATTTGAATCAAACTTGAAAAGTGCTTTTGTCCCTGATATTAAATCAGAAGATGAAGAGGAACCAGTAAATACTTGCAATGGTTGATCATACAACAATGTGGCAGACTTGCTTCTGACTATATTTTTTCCATCAATAGCAGACGTGATTTTAACTGTTGCACTTGGCTGCTGAGGTCCATTATCACTAAGAATATCATAAATTTTTAAACCTCCAGTGTCCATATTAGTTATACTGTGAGATTTTACAACAGATCCTATTGAACCACTTCTCTGAGGGGAGAGATCTTCAGTGCTTTTAGAAACACCCATGTCTACAGAAGAACTGGTGTCTTGTGGTTCAGTCCTTCTAGGAGACTGTGGAGTTTCTTCAGAATGTCCATTTACCTTATTTATGGATTCCAGATTAGGATACTTATTTCCATTTTCTAAATGTTCAGCTTCCCTTTTAGAATTAATGCTTAAAAAGCTTGTTCCAAGTACTATATCCTGTGTCTTTGATCTTTCCATAATCTCAGGTTGAAATGTATCATTAGTCACAAGTTTATTAAGATTCATGTTGATATGATCTAATTTGTGAGATTCATCAGACGTAGCTGTTGAATCAACACTTTTCTCAATTAGAACTAATCGTTCTTCAATATTCAAATCATATTCAGGTAAGTTAAAATCTTTTTTATCATGAACCTTGAATGTTTCCCCTGGTGAATTGTTTAAAATATCTCCATTTTGCAAAAGGCTGTTAAAATTTTCATCTTCTTGCCTAAAATAAAGATAGTTTTATGAAAAAATAATAAAACCAAGTTTTCTTGGTAATGTGGGAACCATTAATAACTATTTCATGCATAATAACACAAGTTAAAAGAGCTGATGGAGTCACAAATGAAAGGCACTTATAAACAAGTTTGTAATTTTAAAATATAATCTTCATTAAATGATGTATGTATATATGTAGCAAAACATCACCTTACCACATTAACTTGGACAATTTTCATGTTTTAATGTATTAGTTAAAAATAAATTTAAGTGAAAAAAATTACCTTAAGTGTTATAGGTTTATATTACATTGGAGACAAGTAAAATGTCACTGAAACTCATATAATATCGACTAATTTTCATCAATATGTTCAAATTTGCCACAAAATAGTTTAATAAAGCCAAACTATGAACACAAGTGAAATTATGTATCCCATTCTGATTCTTATCTTTTTACAAATGTGCTAAATATGAAATGCTTGAGGATGGGCAGGTATATAGAGAGAAAGACAATAACCTTAGTCATGATATAAAGAACACAGGACATTTTTATGGGTAATTCTGAAGCCTTACATTATTAATCATATTAATAAATTAACTATTATTAAATTTAAGTATACAGATAAGGAAATTGTACAAAGCAGAGAACTAGTCACTCAAAGATCTACGTTAAATAAGCAAAAAGGACCAAAAGAGAAACTAAAACTCATCACTATTCTAAGTGGCTACACTGTACCTGTCAAATATTTTACAAAGGCACCATTCCAATATTATAGAAAACATGTTATTTCTACTTGATGGTACACAAACACATTTGTGTGTACTCTTATATTCAAGCTGTTTCTACAGATACTCCTTACTACTGTTTTCTCCAGTAAACAAAAGGCAATATTTAGTATTAGAAATATAGTACAAATAGTTACTGATAAATTCTTTGCTTAACCCTTCATTATAAGTTCACTATATAAAATATATAACTTCATTATATAAAAATTATGATTAGTAAAAATTTTATTTAACCAATTAATTATTATCTTAACATCTAAGAGATTACAAAATTGGTTTTTTAAAATACTAGGTCACAACCTAAAATTCAGAGAACACATTCAAATGATTCATAATTATAACTATAAAATATTTAAACTCATTTTCAGGCAGAAAATTTTTCTTCTTTTTAAAATACAAACACTAAATTGTACTTAAATATGCCTGGAATTTGAGAGCAATTTAACTCTAAATGATAGTTTAAAATATCTGTACAATCAGTTTTTGGTTCAACTGCTGCCCAAATCTTTCTCTCAAGCAGACTCCAACTGAAAGAATGACATCGAGATCAAAAGACTAGTTTTTGTTTGTTTTTTTAAATGTTTAAAATTAGAGCTTTATGGTTATACACAGTAGTTGAGTTCATCCCAACAAACTCATACATTTTGGAAATTGATTTCTGTTTTTTTTTTTTTAATTAATATTTTTAGTTGTAGATGGGTACAATACCTTTATTTATTTGTATATGGTCCTGAGGATCAAACCTGGTGCCTCACACATGCTAGGCAAGCACTCTACCACTGAGTCACAACTCTAGACCTTAGTTTGTTTTAACAGCCAAATTTCTTAAGAACTTAAATAATAAAATAAGTTTTAAACTTGTGTCAAATTCCAGGATACTGGAATTAAGTTAATGTTTATGTTTCTCTCAGAGGGCATGTTGTACAAAATTAAGTCTAGACCAAATTATACAGCACCAATCAAGAGGATCTGAATGAACCCTTCAATAGCATCCCCCCAAAACAATCCTGCATTTCTAAGTACAAAAATAATGCTTTGAGCTTTAATGATTCCAAATAGGCTGTT
The DNA here is from genome assembly GCF_902686455.1 of Sciurus vulgaris. Lineage (NCBI taxonomy): Eukaryota > Metazoa > Chordata > Mammalia > Rodentia > Sciuridae > Sciurus > Sciurus vulgaris. Next base: position 117,650,606 of record NC_136466.1, read on the forward strand.
TAGGCTGTAATACCTAGAAATACTGTATATATGTTCAACTTTCTCATGAAGTGATTGAGAATCTATCTTGTTTTTGTTTCCCCACTTAAAAAACTGCTTTCAAATAAAAATGTGTAAAAATGAAATAAACTATGAAATGAAGGAAGAAAACATACTGCCTGAACCACTTCTATAATACTTGTCAATTTTTAATGTTTTAGTCATATATTTATTAATTGGACAAATAAATAATTTTGTAGGAGGTTCACAAACCTGATTTTGGAACTAATATCAACATGAGTTTGTTTCACTGGAGAGCACAGTGAGGTGTCTTGACTACTATCAGTATTAAGAGAAACTGAATCAGACATCCGAGATGGAGAAGAACAATTGCTGTTATTTTGATTGCTATTGTGTGTAACTTCATCTGATAAAGAATCTGTATCCTTTGTGTCATCTGGAACAAACAAACAAACAAAATTTAAGACCACTGATAAACTGACCAAGAATTTGTGGGAAATGCTTTCCACTGATGATAAATGGCATTTACATTGTCCTGCTTCCATATATGAGGTAATATATAATATGAATAAGAAAATAACCAGTGGCATCCCTGAAAATTCAGAAATTCAGTCCTAAATATACACAAAGATTAAAGAATATTAAGATCATGATACTTTTTTTTTTTGGTACTGGGGATTGAACCCAGAGTTACTTTACCACTAAGCTATATCCCCAGTACTTTTTAGTTTTTATTTTGAGAATAGGGCCTTGCTAAATTGCAGAGTCTAGTCTCCAATTTATAATCCACCTGACAGGTCTCCCCAAATTGCTAGGATTACAGGCAGGCACCACCTCGCCTGGCTCAAGATATTGTTTTTAATGTAATCAAAGTAAGGGCTTCCCAGAATTTGATTTAGTTTACTGACACAAATACTGTTTTTTAAGGATCTCAATTAATTATAGTGAATATGCATTCTAGCCATCTACAATTCTGAAAATCCAAAACCAAAAATATAGTTCTTAGTTTATATTTCTGACCTTATCTGAATAAGAAATTATTCAATATATGCTGATAATAGGAAAAATGTAAGAAATCCACAAACATACAACAACCAAATCAAAGAATTTTCAAAGGTCAGCTCTTCATGTTTTTAAAGTATTTCACAGAATTGTTTATGAATGGCAACCTCTCAATATGTGAGATGGTTCTTAATTATATTAAACAGAATCAGGCTGTTCATATTCTATTATAGACAAGTAGTATAGAAAGTAATGCTTTAAAAAAAAAAAAAGAATACTTTTAAACTACCTCAATTCTAGCCAAGTCATGGAAAAAGTGTTTATAGACACATCCATGGATGATTATATGAATTAGAAGTATTTTTGCTGTTCTCAGATTTTAGAAACATAGCTCAAGAAGTCTTGTAATCTCAACTTCAAGGTTATTTGAGTATTGGATTCTTAATTTTTAAAATACTATTAAAGTAGATGGTTTTTGATGTTCTTTTCTAGACACATTGCTCTTCTTTCTTATGGGGCTATTATGATACTTACATAACAGCATGTAAAATAGCATAAACTGAAGCAACTAATAAGTGAAGTACTTAAACAAATATTAGGAATCACTACCACAATCATTATAAACCCAAGGTATACCTTGATAGTACCACTGATGCCACAAAGGCAAAATGCTGGATAAACATTTGGTAGAAATAACAAAGATAATAAGGCATTGGTGATAAGGGGTGAGTGAAAAGAGATATCCATTAAAATCCATTTCTAAAAGTCTAAAATTCAGTTACAAAAACAGATGGCAAGAGTTGGGGGAAGGAATTTAAAAAATTCTCTGGGATACATAACATTAATGAGTATCTACTGTTGTATCAAGTACTATGCTACATAATACTTTATATAATCCAGGCACTCAGTCTCATGGCATATCAAAACAGATATGTACACATGGATAAAATTAAATAACCCAAGGATCACATAGTAGATTATAGTAGAAGAGATGGAATTATAACCTATGCTTATCTGCCTGCACAATCCATGCCCTTATAAGTATGTTTGCATGAAAAGAGAGAAAAAAATCTACTAAGAAAAATCCTGGTAGATTTTTTTCAGGAGGACAACTTTTCAGGAAGGCATGTTTAAAAATGTGTTTCTAAAATATGCTTTAAATAAGATAACATTCAATGAAATCTATCTTTAAAAATTCATAAATTTTATTCAGGTAATTTCTATTAGTGCTCTCCTTCAACATCTAACCTTTTTTGTTATTACTAAGTGCTACGACTTTTGGCTGGTTAATAGAGGTTTCAATTAATGGTGGTCGCATCTCCGCCATTTTCATTTCTTCATCAGAAGAAAGTTCTTCAGATTCCTAAAGACAAAAGGGAAATATTTATGAAAGTTATATTTTGAATTCTTTAAGTGGATATTATATCATATAAACATCAAAAGGAAAACAAAGAGTATTAAGAACATGCACGAAAACTTTTTTTTGGGGGGAGGGGGGACTGGAGATTGAAACCAGGGGTACTTAACCTCTGAGCCACATCCCCAGCTCTTTTTTATATTTTATTACAGACAGGGTCTCACTGAGTTGCTTAGTGCGTTACTAAGTTGTTGAGGCTGGTTTTGAACTCATGATTCTCCTCAGCCTGCTGAGTCACTGGGGAAAACTCTTTATTGTAATAGTTAAAATTAGTATATGATTTGACTTGTTCAAGAGATGGCCATAAACTATGGTAACTATTAACAATATGTGAAAATACCTATGGGAGAAATTTCTGTGGCAGGCCTTATTCAATTATATTAATGATTACTATGTGCCTGGTACTACATCAAGGGACAAAGACACAAATGAATAAAACACAATTCCTGCCTCTGAAAAAACTCAAGTTTAATGATGGTGCCTCAAGAGAATCTCTCCCTCACCACACAACAGCACAAACCTACAATCCCAGTGACTCAGGAGGTTGAGGCAGGAGGAATACAAACAAGTTCAAGACCAGTCTCATAAGCTTTAGCAAGACCCTATTCAAAATAAAAATAAAAAGGGGTGGGGATTCAGCTCAGAGATATAGTACCCAAGGGTTCAATTCCTAGTACTGGGAAAAAAAATTTTGTTAAGAAAAATTTCTCCCTAATTTTCAAATTTATTTTTTTAATGATCAATTTATGGTAATTTTTACCCAATCTGCAGACAGATTTTTAATATTCTCCATGACTTTTTTCCCTAATATTTGGCAACCATCCCAGATACCTACAATAGAGTACTGTCAGACAGCAAAGAAAATGACTTGTTAGAAAACAAATATCTTGTATATGAAACCAGATTTTCTGCAGGCTATGTCACTCTTAGTTAATATGGTGAAACAAAGCCCTTAAAAAGGTGCTCTAAATACTACCACATTTTGGGTGTTGTGGGTAGCACAGTCTCTGTTTCAAATATTCAACAATATGCAAATAAATGAGTGTGACTGTGTTCCAATAAAACTTTATTTATGTATAGCATAATTAGAATTTCATGTAATTCCCATGTCATAAAATAATATTGTTCTACTGAATTTTAAATAAACTTATTCTTAGCTTGGAAGCTAAAAATAGTCAGAGGGCTAGATTTAGGCCAGAAGTCTTAATTTACCAACGCTGTTCCAGACTGTATATAATGGAAACTAGTAAATATATTTTAGTTTTTAAAAGTGACTAAACAGGAGAATAATATTTTGAGTAGAGAAATGTGGAAATAAAAGGTATGACAAGTCATACAGCTAGAATTCAGGTTAAACTCAGAATTTAAGTGTTATGAGACAAAAATAATAACACTGAATTGCCTGGAGAATGGTTGTTTCCTGACTACACACTCAATTTAAGTAAGTATGGGTCATTATCAGAAGTTGCCAAACCAGGAAGAAAAAAGATCAGAATTATATTTGGCAACTTGGCAAGACCCTGCCTTAAAATTTTAAAAAGTGCTGGGTATACAGTTCTGGTATGAAGAATGTACGAGAAAGATAGGTGGAAAGGAATCTACCTATCTTCAGTCCTCAAGAGATTATATCTTTCCTTAGGCAAAGGCAAAGGTAATGGCAATGGTGGTTGGTAATGATTAGAAAAAGAATTTCAAAGAAATTTTGGAATTAATCAGGACTTTATGGCAGAATGAATATGAATAAGAGAAAAGGACAAGAGCAAATGATTTAATCTTTAATATCTACTACATCTACACTGCTGCCCACACTTTTCCCTTCATGAAATTAAACTACGCATCGGCTTTTGGGAATTGTATTTTTCTAAATCTCTTCCCAGCTTTCTGTCTCCTTTGCTCATGTCAATCAATCTTGGTTACTTGTACATTCTACCACTATCACTCCAAACACGAATGTGGGCAGTTAGCTCACATTTCTTCCTTTTCTTAGGCTGTACACAAAGATACTACATTTTCTTCAAAAACTATTTACTATAAACAATTCTGTAATTTATAATTTAGCTTTGATTTATCTTCTGAGCTGAAGATCCATACTTTTGTTGAAAATGTCTAACTGGTCTTGCCAATTGCTCAAATTTCACATATCCAAAAGCAAACCTGTTCTTCCAAGCCTATATATTCTCTTCAAAACCCTATTCTGTTAATGGCATTGTCAACCTAATTAGTCATGATTATGTCACTGTTTCCTTTTCTCCCTTCTTTGTAGCCAGAGATATTTGCAAGCTTTATCTCCTATAATCTCACAACTAACCCACAGACTGTATTTTCTGCTATCCTCGTTCAAAAAGTCATCAAGCTTCGAGAATTCAGGAGCTACTGTAATAGAACTATGATATAGTTCTTTCACAGTAGTATTCAGGACCCAACCTACTCTGATTTAATTTCTTTTTTTGCATTTTCCAAATGTTATGCTTTGGCTCTCATTATCCCCCCCCCACACATTTCATTCAGTTCTCCTATTTGTTTCCAATGGAAATATTTCAAAAATATAGGTCGAATGTCTTCTCCTTAAAAGGATCCATGGATCTTCATAGCTAGAAAAAGATCTCTTGTCTCGATTTCTGTAACATCAGTACTTTTCTTAGACCCTTAGCACAGCCTGACATTGGTTATTTTTACATTCCATCACTATCATGCCAAACACTGTACCTTAAACATAAGACTCATTAAGTGAGTACTAAGTTCGCTAGGATAAGTATAACTTTTTCAGTCTGTGTTATATAAGCTTTAATACATACATAGTATATTAGAGATATAATCCAGCCACATAATACATTCAAAAGATGTGAGGTGTGTTTTGTTTTTGTTTTTTTGTTTTTTTGGTACTGGAGATTGAACTCAGGGGCACTTGACCACTGAGCTATATATCCCCAGTCCTATTTTGTACTTTATTTAGAGACAGGGTCTCACTGAGTTGCTTAGCACCTCGCTTTTGCTAAGGCTGGCTTTGAACTTGCAATCCTCCTGCCTCAGCCTCCTGAGCCGCTGGGATTATAGGCATGAGCCATGGCACCCAGTGTGAGTTTTTTACTCCTGTAGCAAATGCAAGCTCATGAGACAAATGTGAAAATAAATGATGTACTTTGAACTTTCAGAAATAGTTACTATAACCCAAAACATCACTATTTCTGTCTAATAGAACTTTCTAAAGTGATAGAAATACTCTATATCTATGCTAATATAGGTAAGTGATCACCACTAACCAGCCAGATGTCATTCAACATATGACTAGTATGACTGAGAAGCTCAACTTCTAAATTTTAATTTAAACTTAAATAGCCATTTGTAGCTAGCATATAGTTTAGAGTACAGCTATAAATAAAAAAATGCCCCAAATATCCTTATTAAAATGTTATATCACCACTTTACATTACTACTAGCACTGTATGAAGGGAATATAAAATGGTGCAACTATCTGGCAATTCCTCAAACTGTTGAATCTAGAGTTGTTATAAGTTCCAGTAATTCTACTCCTATACACAAGAGAAATAAAAACAGATATCCATACAAAACCTGTGCACAATATTCACAGCAGCCTTATGCATTACAGCTAAAGAGTGGAAATAACCCATGTGTCCATCAATTGAAGAATAAACATGGCATACAATGAAATAACATTGATATAATGCTACAATATGAATTTGAAGACAATATGATCAGCAAAAGAAATCAGTTACAGGGCTGGGGATATAGTTCAGTTGGTAGAGTGCTTGCCTTGCAAGCACAAGGCCCTGGGTTCAATCCCGAGCACCGCAAAAAAAAAAAAAAAAAAAAAAGGAAATCAGTTACAAAGGACTACATATTGTACAGTTCTGCTTACACAAAATGTTAAAATGTCAAGAACAGACAAATCTATAGAGGCAGATAAAGTATATTTGTGGTTGCTGAGGACTGAGGGGGATGAAGAGACTGAGCAGTGACAGGGTGTATAGGCTTTCTCTCTGAAGTAGTAAAAAAGTGTTCAGAAAGTGACTGTGGTGATGGCTGCACACGCACGCGCGCACACACACACACACACACACACACACACACACACACAGACTAAAAGTCACTGAAATGTATACCTCAAATGGGTAATTATTATAGGATAAGTTATATCTCAATAAGAGTTTTTATTGATCCACTAGAAGAAAATCCACATCTAAAAGTCTTAAGATATTTAACCATAAAACCATTCATATTCAAAAACAAAAGCTTAGTCAAATAATGGATTTATGCCAATCATAACCTTTTCATTTTGGAGTTTCAGGAATAAAAGATTTATTTTATAGATCAGACCACAACCTAATAAAAACTGTATAAATATTATACTTTAATAAATAAGTGATATTTTAGTAAATATGAAATTTCTCAATGATGAATTCATTAGCCTATTTTCTACAATCATAATATCAAGTTTCTATCTTTAGTTATCAGCAATGAAAAATTAAATTGAAGATTCTTACAATTCCTCCAGAATAATCATAAAGTCATATACCTCAAAAACATCATCATGGTTAACAATATGCTTCAAGTTCTCAGGGGCTTTCATATTTGTAGTCACTGGTAAATTTCCAGGACTGATCTCAGCTTCAGGTTCAGTGATCTTCTGTACAGAGTTCCCTATCATATACTTTTCTCGGTCATCCACTTTGCTTTTTACTGCAGTAATACTTTCAGAAGTCTAAGTAAAATAAGAAAACAAAGATCTCATATTCTTTAAATTTTCTATCTATTCTTGTACTGAAGTTCAGCTAAAATTTACAAGTAATATATCAACGTCCAATTCTAGATAAATCTTAAAGAAACTTCAAACATGGAAACTGTAGCACAGATAAAAATGCCCACTTCAGGAAGAGTGACCTGAAAAGATTAATGAGCTAAGTTAAAATTCATAATTCAGTCAAAGCTACTCTTCCTTGTAGAAGTTTTAAGGTTGGTGTGGCTGAGTGAGTCACTTGGTTCAGCATGCTCAACAAAGTGGAGTTAAGATGTCTTTCTGCTTATTGTGGAATGCAAAGTAACTGTAATGACAAGATAAAACTTTAGTTACTGTGATACAAATATGAATGTGGGAAATTCAGTAAAAGAATATACAACTTGGAGATTTGTAAAAGTTTCTGAAACATTCCAAGGAAATGTCAAAAGTATGTCATAGCAAATACATTTAAAATTAGAACTAAGTAAAGTGGAACAATTTCAAAATGAGGAAAATGAATATTTCCATACTAATGACTTTTCTGATAATAATGACCTATTCTTTGAATTTAGTCAATGATTTTTTTAAAGGCAATGTTGACACCACCCTGCCAACATGGACATTCTATAGCCAGAGAATGGGTAGTGAGAGCAATTAGGGAGTTCATTTCCCAGTTTAGATAACTGAGAACAATTCAGAAGCACATTTAGGGTATAAAAAGATCATTATATCCATTATCTTAAAAATTTTAAAGAATTTGGAATAGGTTGTAGTCAATTATTTTAAATTGAGCTTTCTAACCTTCACACCCACATCTTTATTTACAACTTGCTGATCTTCATGTGGTTTCAAATCTCTTCCAGGGTCTTCAGTGGTCTCTTCATCTTTTAATCTATGTACAATGGTTTGAACAGTTTTAACCATGTTCTTAAGTTCATCTGGGTATGGTGTTGGGTATCTCTTTAAATTTCCCTCCTAGAGACAAAGTGAAATGCAAATTATAAATATTTCCAATGTCAATCACACAGAATTTAATCTATAATCCTTCTGAACAATTGGAAAATTAGTTTATAGGGATGGCTGTGAAGATAAATAATAGCATTTTAGGTTCGATGTAAGTAAGGTTTTATCAGAAAATAGTCAAAGATGTCACAGTAAATTTCAGGGTTTCAAAAGCTTTTTTAGTACACTTAAATATTTTCCATTTGGAGATATATGATAGGGAAACTGCCAAAAACTGTTTTCAATTATCTTTGAAACAGATACATGCTTGCCAACATATGTTTAAAATTCAGACATTCATATACTTAAGTTTCATGTACCAGAAACCAAACTCTTGCCAAGACAGCCTAACTGTCATTTTTCTGGGATTCAGCTATTTTACAAAAAGGGCAGATAATCACATCCTTAAAGTCACCACAAAACATGCTCTTTGCCACTTACACCACTGCAACACATACTCTCAATCCCATAAAAAAATCAAGTGTTCACAACAAATAGTTCTTTATCTCTAGGATTTATATAAACAAATCATTAAAGAAAATGAAAGGGGAGAAAATAATCACTATAAATGAGAGAGGGAAGGAATGATCATCTGATTAGAAAACACCAATTCAATAATAAAATACTGTTTAATTTTTCTAGCCTATAATTATCTGTTTTTTTCTCACATTTATATATACTTGATATTTAGGCTTTTAAAGACACAGCTTTAAAATGCTCTCAAATTCTTTTGTGTGTGAAATATTTTGGATCAACAAGTGCCTTGAAGACAAAGAATAAATATACTACTTCCACAAAACAGCAGCAGTATAGATATAGAGTATACATTTAATATCAGCAGACCAGTTTCAAATTTAAAAGAAAACCTAACAAACTCACTCTGGGAGGTGCTTCTCTTTCATCTTTGTCTTCATCACATTCAAATGCCACCTGGGCCCGCTGTTTCCTCTGTTCTTCCCACAATGAAGGATTAAAACTTTCATTATCTGATATGAACATAACTAGAGAAAAGTTAAAAAAAAAAAAAAGACTACATAACTATAATTATAGTGCTATAATTATAAAAAAACCATTATGTGGTCAGAGTTTTCATTACAAGTTATATTTGTTACAATAATGCCAGATGTAAAATCCCAGGGTAATAACTAGACTTTGATTTTAAGATTTCTTTCTTTTTAGTATTAGGGATCAAACCTGGGGCACCTAACCACTGAGCTACATCCCTAGTCCTTTTTATTTTTTGAGACAAGATCTTGCTAAGTTGCTTAGGGCCTCCCTAAATTGCTAAAGCTGGCTTTGAATTTAGAATCATCTTGCCTCAGCCTCTGAGTCTCTGGGATTACAGGCATGAACCACCATGCTCAGCTGATTTTAAGTTTTCTTTACAATGTTACGATCACAATTTTTTCTTCCCTGAAGCTGATATGCCTTGTTTTGCAACCAAAAAGAGTTACTGATGAGAATCTACCAACTAAAACACTGTATATAAATCCTTTCACCTAAGTTTTGCATTTTCACTTCCTTTTAATTCCAAGATTCACTATGTACACAGAGGAGGGGGACAAGTTTGATGACAGAGTGAGCATTTTGGCTTAAAAATAATTAGTCTGATGGTATATAATTACATTCTTTGCATTAAATATTACACACCTTATAGATGATACTAAGTAAATAAAGTACTCAGAATATATGTTCTATTTCAAAATATAAAGAATATTAAAATTTAATGTAAAACCAATACTTATTCTACTTCAGATATAAAGATTTAACAACTCACTTTTCTTGCTACCTATTATTATGCATCTAAGAAAAATCTAAAGCTCAAAATAATCTGTTAGACATCACTCCATAATTTTATAATACAAAATAAAATCACAACTTTTGCCCACTAAAAGAAATTACCTATACGTACTCAAAACAAAAAGATATTAAAAGCATTCAACATTGGCAAAGTTAAAAAAACTGAAATTCCTAGAAAACCCAAATATGGTCAATTTGAATATTTATGCAAAAATAATACCAAGGAAAGGAAAAAGAGGAGGAAAAGAGGAGATACTCAGAACTGAAAAGGAGCAACTTATATTCCATGCATGTTCAATTTGTCAAAATGAATGCTACTATTATGTATAGCTATACTGCATTAACAGAAAAATAAAATAATACCAAACTCTTCAAATTATCATTTATATTAAGCCCTTTTAAGTAATCTGGGCTTCTTAACCTCTTCAAGTCTCATGATCAAAATAAGGATGGCATTAAAGAAATATGAACAATGGGAATGGACTCATCTTTTTCTTTGTTTTCATTATTTAAGATTCTTATTTTAATTACTTTACTGAACTGCTTAACACTTATTAAATGAATTGGATCATTTTTATTCAAAATAAATATGGACTGTGATCCAAATGCCTATTGCCTTTGTGCTATCACTAAAAAGGCAAGCAAAGCCAAGCAGTTGCCAACAGAATTTTTCTAGAATTCATATAATTCCTCTACCTATCTTGGGTGGGGGAATTAATCTCAATTAATCACTAGTCAACTCAGAGATGCCAAAGAATGTAAGATTACATCAAAGCAATTTTACACCAGTATTTATTCAGGGCAGTGTAAGCAACTTTGACCATGATTCTCATTCTTGTCAACTCCTGGTCACCTATACTTCTTACTCTTTTGTATAAATCTCTTATCTTTAAAGATTAAGGGCATCAAATAATATGATTTCTACCCAATCTATTGGCTAGTTGGTCAAATCCTTATTACTCTACTCAGTCATAGTCACTGTGTAGTCTAGTAAACTGGTAATAGGCCTTTTCCCCCCAAGACTTGCCAATAGTTTGAATGATGCCAATGTGTGACAATCCTCCCAATACTGCATTTTATTGTTTTGTGATGTCTTCAATCCCAGTGTTCATCTGCACAACAGCTAAGTGATTCACAACCATGGTCATTTTCGAGACCTGGGCTTCCCATAAGTAGTAGTAAACAATTAGAAAACTCTAACTTCACTAAGCTAATTACTTCTTGTCCTTTGTAAGAAAAAAAGGGGGGCTTTGATAAGTTCTTGTTTCTTGGTATGTTTAATGATTGTTAGTTTTTAAATTGAATTTGAAGTTAAGCAGGCCATATAGCCCATCTTGTAGAGTGTCTGGCTTGCATGCTGGAGGCCTGGGTTCGAGTCCCGGGCACTGTGGGATTGTGGAAATAACAAAGAAATTAAGTTAAGATTTGTGAGATGATAAGAGCAAACTTCTCCACTGGAAGGTTTATAATTAAATCTTTTTTTTTGCAAGTAAGATCTCTTTTCCATGTATTTAAATCTACCTCTAATCTCCATTCTTAGCAGTATAATGAAACACAGAAATGTGTCATAATAAAATATGCTTAATTTTAAACTGTCAATACTGATGTACTGTTAGATCAAATTACGCTACACATGAGAAATTAAGAAGTTAAAACAGATGTGCAAATTCTGCCTATGGCACTAATAGTGCAACATGGGGAATTAGAGCAAATACTTGGCTCCATCAATAAAAACTTTTGTCTTATTCACTGGGACTCATGTCTTTTAATTTTCATTTTTCTGTTTAAAGATGATTTCTGGATAATAGGAAATAGGAAGAAAGAATGAGTGTCCTGTAAACAATACTATGATCAGCTACATAATATGTTCAAATAACCAATCCAATCTTGTAGAGGAAAGATAGAATATTTTTTAAAAAAATTTTTTTAGTTGTATATGGACACAATGCCTTTATTTATTTTTATGAGGTGCTGAGGATTGAACTCAGTGCTTCACACGTGATAGGCAAGTGCTCAACCAATGAGCTACAACTCCAGCCCCAAAAGGATAGAATATTAATACTTAAAAATATTTGCAAGGAAAGGAATGGAATGATTCCTTAGTTTACAGAAGAGATTTTAATGTCCAATTCCACAGTCTGGCAAACTATTTTAGTAAAGGGTCAAATAATACAATATTTTAGGATTTGTAGACTGTAAGATTTCTACTGCTACCACTCAACTCTGTAGCTTGGAAGATGCAATACACAATATATAAATATATAAATGGTGGCTGTATTCAAATGGAACTGCTATTGTCATTTCCAGAAAAGAAAACTGAAGCTAAGAATTTAATTTACTTGCTCATGATATTTTTTATAAATGGAGATAAAGGATTTATTTACATTTTCTTCTTCAATGTTATGTATTAAGACTTAACTTATAAACAACTTCAGAACATAGATATTTTTACTGGTTATAGAAATACATACAGAAAAATCATGATTTTAAGTATAATGTAATAATTGTTACACATACATACACACACACACACACACACACACACACACGAGCACAAAGTAAAACATATTAAAAGCAATTTGCTATCTAAACTTCACTCTGTAATTCACAAAAACTGTTTTGGCCAGCTGTAAAGAGTATATTTTCTCTTACTGGGAAAAATGTAGAAAATAATTTAGCAGTAACATTCATAGTCAGTATTCCATAAATTATTCTGTTCTAATGGACAGATTTGTAAGGATATAAATTTGCAACAGTAGATTGTTTAAAACAGAAGTGAACTAAATATTTCCCTGTTTAATATTTCTAATCACATAACATTTAATGTTTTCCTAACACTGAGCTAAATGTGATTTTAAATAGGGAGAACTACAACTGATGAAGTTATTGATTTAATTTAAAGGCATTTCAAGGAAGAAAAGCAGGATACAACTATACCTCCAAATTCAAGTGTCTGCGACCCTTGAGATGTTACCTTATTTTCCCATCATTTTGAGAGAAATTTTTTGACCAATACTCCATCATCTTGTCCAACCAGAATAAAGTCTTTGAGACCTAAAATTCATTTTGCACCTTTACTTTGATTAGTTGGTATTTGTTTTGAAAAGAAAAAGAAATTCTTAAATTCCTACCATCCTCAGTTCTTGGCTGCTGAGGGAACATGTAGTTAGTGAGCACCATTTTCTGAGTCTCTGTATCAGTTTCTTTTTGAAGAGGTATCAAGGGTTTGGACTAAGGAAAGAAAATAATGTTTAATTTTCAATAACTCTAAAGAAAATACATTTCCAGCAATTCCTATTTTTTTTTCTATAAAGCATCACAGTGTAGGTTACAAAAACAAATTTAAATATATACCATAACATTTTAGGCACTGATTTGAAACAATATAAAAATATTTTTCAAAACGTTGTTACTGTAAGGTAAAGTTAGTGTATTTAGACATCTAAAACATCACTAGTTATTACATAGTGATTTATTTAATCAAATTTAACCTAAAATTAAATAAAATAAATTTATTTAATCAAATTTATTTGATTTATTTAATCAAATAACCTTTCAATTTTATGTTATTTTGTCCTCTTTAGTATTTACCTTTGCAAAAACGGTTCATCCTAGTTACCCAAAGGCTAAAAAAAGAGTCCTTAAAAACAACCGTTAAGTTGTAAACTGCATCTCTCTCCTTCCCTCCTGTCTCCATTAATGGTAGCAACAAGTAGTGGAGTTCTCTGATAATTTGGACTTCATTTTTTCTAAGACTTTTTGCCTACTTGGTTAAAAAGTCAATTTACTATACTATTTCTTTTAAGAAACAATTTCTTTTTTCCAAATTTTTTGTTGTTGCATTATAGTTGTATATAATGGTAGAATTCATTTTTACACATTCATATATGCACACGATATAATAATATAATGTGGCCAGTATCATTCCCCCATATTTACCCTTCTCTCCTGCTCCCTGGGTCCCTTTATTCTACTCTACTCATCTCCCTTCAGTTTTCATGGAATCTCCCCTACCTTTCTCTTCCTTCTTCCTCTCCAGCTTCCAAATATGAGAAAAAATATTCAACCCTTGACTTTCTGAGTTTGGCTTATTTTTTTTTAACATAATGTAATCAAGTTCCATCTATTTTCCTGCAAATGAAATATTTTTTTATGACTAAATAAAACTCTGGGTGTACACACATACACATATATACATATACACATTTTCTTTATTAACTGATAGACACTTAGGTTGGTTCCAAAGTTTGGCTATTGTGAATTGTGCTGCAGTATGCTTGTATCACTATAGTATGTTGACTTTAATTCTTTACGATAAATACCAAGGAGCAGTATAGTTCTATTCCTCATCTTCTGAGGAAACTCTGTACTGATTTCTACAAGTGGTTGTACTAATTTTCGATCCCATCAACAGTGTGAAAGTGTTCCTTTTACTTCACATCCTCTCTAGCATTAATTATTGTGTTTTTTTTTTTTTTTTTTTTTTTTTTTTTTTTTTTGTATTGGGTGCTTTTACCCTTTACTACTGAGCATATCCCCAGTCCTTTTTATTCTGAGACAGGGTCTCACTAAGTCTCACTAAGTTGATGAAGCTGGTCTTGAACTTGAAATCCTCCTGTCTCAGTGTCCCTAGTCACTAGGATTGCAGGCATGTGTCACCGTGGCATTATTTGTACTCTTGATGGCTGCCACTGTAAGTTGAGTGAGATGAAAATTTCTGAGTAGTTTTGATTTGTGTTTCCCTAGTCAATGAGCCTCTTAAGACAGGGTTGGGGTTGGAGTGCTGGGGCCTCCTCCATGCTAGGCAAGAGTCCTACCCCACCAGCCCTCAACTCACTTCTTTATGTAACTAACTCTTTTTTCCAATGCATTCACCTAAAATCCTACCAATAAAAGCCCTGGCTGACTCCAGGCAAACAGAGAACTACCCTCTTCTCTCATGACACCATCAGTTTATTCTTTGAATCATTTATTTTATGAAAACGTAGCATATAGCTAATTCCATCATGTAATCTTATTCCCAGTCAAACATTTCAAAACTTAGTGCCCCATCCTTGTTCTGCAATAAACAAACTGGCCTACATCTTGAACTTCTGAAATTTTCCTTGACTTCCTCAGACAAAGGGATTCCGCAACAATGCTTTTTCCTGAAGTCTCAAATTCTTATCCCCCCATACCTCATCTGTCCTAACTCAGGAGGTAGAGGTAGCACGTACAATGCCATGAGATTATTACTTTTCTATCCTCAACTTTAAACTTCTGTTCTCTCTCTTTTTTAAAAAATATATTTAGTTGTATATGGACACAATGCCTTTATTTTATTCACTTCTTTTTATGCGGTGCTGAGGATTGAGCCCAGAGCCTCACATGTGCTAGGAAAGCAGCTCTACCACTGAGCTACCACCCCAGCCCCCAAACTCCTTGTTCTTTTGAGGAATATAACCTTTGTCCCCACATTTGAGCCCTTTTCTATTATCCAATGACCCCTAGTAGTATTCATCTACAGGTTGAGCATTCCTAATACAAAAATTGGAAATGTGAAATGTTTCAAAATCTGAAACACTTCTGAGTGCTGATATGATCCCACAAGGGAAAATTTCACACCCAATTTCATTTGACAGACTGTAAGCAAGATGCACAAAATTTCTGGGCATGGTGGTACATGCCTGTAACCCCAGAGGCTTGGGAGGCTGAAACAGGAGGATCCCAAGTTCAAAGAAAATCTCAGCAATTAAGAGAGACCCCAAGCAACTTAGTGAGACCCTATCTTGAAATAAAATATTACAAAAAAGGGCTGGGGATGTGGCTCAGGGGTTAAGCACCCCTATGTTCAATCCCTGGTACCACCAAAAACGAAAAAAAAAAATGTACAAAATTACTTAAAATACTGTATAAAATAAACTTCAGAAGGTTATGAGTATGTGGGAAACATTAAGGAATTTTGTGTTTAGACTTGGGTCACCAAGAGATCTCATTTTGTACTTAAAAAGTATTCTAAAATCCTAAAAAAAAAAAAAAACCAAAAAAAAAAACCAAAAAAACACTTTAATAAGACCTTAACAAAACTCTTAAAGCTCCAGAAATAAAACTAAGAATTAGTAAGTGTGACTGCATCAAATTAAAAAGTTTCTGCACAGGAAAGGAAATTATTTAAGAACATGAAGATAGAAGATACAGAATGGGAAATGTTCAGAATGGCAAATCTTTGCTGGCTACTCTTCTGACAGAGGAAAATATAAAAAACTTAAAAAAAAAAAAACACCACACCAAATAACCCAATGAATAAATGGCAAAAGAACTAAACAAACACCTCTCAAAAGAAGACATACAAATGGTCAAAAAATATTTGAAAAAACGTTCAACATCCTTAGCAATCAGAGAAATGGAAATCAAAACAACACTGAGATTTTATCTCACTCCGTTTAGAAAGGCAATAATCAAGAACACAAGTAATAATAAATGTGGCACAGTTATAAGGAAAAGATACACTCATATATCCCTGGTAGGTCTATAAATTAGTACAATCACTTTGTCAAATTAGAGAGTCCTCAAAAGACTAGGAAAGGAACCACCATATGACCCAATTATCCCACTCCCTGGTATTTATCCAAAAGAACTAAAATTAGTATAGTATAGTGATAAATGTATACCAATGTTTATTGCAGTACAATTCAAAATACCCAAGTTATGGAACCAACCTAGGTGCCCATCAAGTGGGTAAATAAAATGCATTATATATACACAGTGAAGTTTTTACTTAGCCATAAAGAATAATGAGATTATGTGTGGGCTGGGGCTGTAGCTCAGTGGCAGAGCACTTGCCTAGCAGGTATGAGGTACTGAGTTTGATCCTTAGTACCACATAAAAATTAACAAATAAGATAAAGGCATTCTGTCCATGTACAACTACAAAAAATTTTTTTTAAAGAAATTGTTTCATTTGCTGGTAAACAGATAAAACTGGAGAACATCATGCTAAGTGAAATACTCTAGACTCAGAAAGTCAAAGGTCATATGAAGAAGCTATAAACAAATAAGGAATTTAAAAAAGAGTGGATCTCATGAAAATAGAAAACAGAAAGGGAATCAAGGGAGAAAGAGAAGCGATGGGACAGGGGAAGAAATGCCCCACAAAATTGACCAAATTGTGCTGTATACATGTATGAATATATCACATGAGTTCTACTTTTATGTACATCTATAAAGCACTAATTTAAAAAAAAACAATAAATAGAAGGAAGACCAACAGAGTAGAAGTAGGGGAGAAGGAAGAGGGAATAGGGGAGGGAAAGCAGAAGTACTGGAGATTGAAAGGGAGCAAATAATATTACATGCATATATATATATATATATATATATGAATGTCAAAATAACCTCCACTATTATATATAACTAGTGCACATTTAATAAAAATATAACTATTTTTTTAAATCTGAAAAAAATTCTTAAGTCTGTAATATTTCTGGTCCTAAGCATTTTAGATAAGGAATACTCAACCTATATTCCCACCTCTTTATCCCAAATCCGTCCAGAGTAATGGGTAATTCAACAGATGTAAAACATAGATGCTGTAGCTAAACTCGGCCCAGTGATTTCTCAGTGAATGTTTGTGGGAAGGAAGGGAAAAAATCCTCTTACATGGGAATATCACAATTGTCTGGGAGGTTTTTTAAAAACCAATCACCTTGAAAATATTTAACTGTCATCATTGCATGACTATGAGAAGATACTAAAAATCATTTAATTACTTACTTCAAAATGGGTGAACTGTGTGGTATAGGAATTGTATTTCAATAAAGGTGTTAATGAGAAAACTAATGGACGCTATTTATGAAGTCCAAGAACAGAAAAAGAGGTTTAAAACTATTTATCAAGCCTCTCAGTTCCCTGAACCCCCAACCCTTGATCTCTGATCTTACTTCATTTCAGCTATTCATTGCTTTTTCTTGCCATAATTAGGGTCTTAGAATATTGCTTGTAAATGTCCTTCCTCTGAAATCAAAAATCACTCTTTAACAAATACTTATAAGTATTATAATAATACTTATTATTGAAGGACTATATGACAGGCACTGGGTTATAGAGGTGTGAGCAAAATAACCATTTTTATGGACTTTGTGAAGTTTACACTATATATGTAGAAAGAAACAAGTAATAAAATATCCAATTGCAATACAATATAATTACAGCATGGACAAGGTATAGGATGCTAAGAGAACATACAGAAGCTATGAGTAGGAGCATTTCTGAGAGTCTAGGTGAGGAAAATAAGAAGGCAGAAGGTGAAGAAATGAGAATGAAATGTAAGGGGTAGAGATGCAGTCAGAGGATGTAAAAGGTCTTGAAAATGTTTGCTATGAAGAAAAAAAACATCATGAAAAGGTTTTAAATAGATTAGTGGTAGGATCAGATTAAAAGATCACTTGAGTTACCATGTGGATCAGAAAGGATTTAGGGTGATGAGAAGTAGTAAGTAATGGTAACATTTGAAGGCAGAGGCCTATTAGGAAACTATCTCAGTAACCTATGTCAGCAATGTCCAATACTAGTACAATGTGAGACAGAAATGGGAATCAAATAATTTATCATTTCTAGTAGCTACACTATTTTAAAGGGCAAAATAGATTAATTTTAATACATCCAATTTAACCTTATATAAAACATAATAATTTAACACATAATCCCAAATAAAAATTATGAATGGGATAATTTATATTTTGTTTGTACTAAGGCCGTAAAATCCAGTGTGTATTTTATTTACACCACATCTCTAGTAATTATAAAAATGCAAATTAAAACTACACTGATGGGCTGGGGGTTGTAGCTCAGTGGGGGAGTGCCTGCCTGGCATGTGAAATGCACCGGGTTCAATTCTCAGCACCACATATAAAAAAGTAAAGGTCCAATCACAATTAAAAATTATTAAAAAAAAAAAAAAAAGGAAAAAGGAAAAACTACACTGAGATTCTGAGATTCTGTCTTGTTCCAGTCAGAATGGCAATTATCAAGAATACAAGTAATAAGAAATGTTGGCGAAGATGTGGGGAAAAGGTACACTCAATGCTGATGGGACTGCAAATTCATACAATCAGTATGGAAAGAAGTATGAAGATTCCTCAGAAAACTTGGAATAGAACCACCATTTGACCCAGTTATCCCACTCCTTGGTATATATCCAAAGGACTTAAAATCTTTGCCATCCTTGAACCATAATACAAGTTCCTTCACATGAATAAAAGACTCTCCAAGAACTTGTCTCTGTCTATCTCATTTCCTACGCCTTTCATCTTAAAGGTCATGTTCTAGTAACACTGACCCACTTGTAGAGTTATCAAATACACTAAGTTGCTTTGCACTTAAATCCTCATGGCTCATAATATACCCTCTAACAAGAACACTGTTATCCTTTCTTTGATAAAAATCCTTTTCCTCTTTTGAGTGGTAATTCAGGTACCACAGACATTGCCTCCTCTGGGGAACCTGATTTTAAATCCCCAAGTTACCCTCTCCATCTGTGCTCCTAAAGTAGTCCTAACTCATCTTGTACCAGACTATATTACAGTGATTTTCTAAACATCACTGTTTTCCCTATCTTAAACAGCCTGGCACAAAGGAACTGTTCAATAACTGGTTCTTGAAAATCACAAAATGAATGCAGGAATATATAAATAATTGTTCTCATGCCTTCAGAGACTCACTCAAAACATCAGTCATATACTAATCTATGTAGTAATTTTAATAAATATTAAATAGCAGAGCAATCTGTTTTTTAAATTCACAGACCCTTTCCACTATACTTAGTTTTTTTACAACATAATTTTTGTTTCATACAAGGGAAATTTTCTAGCTAGATCTGATATTGTTTTACTAAATATTCTGTTGAACTTTGAGGAATAAAGACCCTGCCATACAATTTTTGTTTTTAAACAACAATGAGTAATGGGAAGAAAATCAGAGAATACTGTAAATATGAAGAAACTGTAGAAGTTGATAATTTCACTAAAATGGAAAACCTGCCATAATTTGCTGGCATTAATTTATCCACAAAGTGCTACTGTACTAATAAAAGTTAGTGTGGCATCAGGAACTATGCCTCATCCCTATTGTATCTGGCATAAGACAGGGCCCCACAAATGTTTTCTGACTCCAGGTACAAAGCCTCAAATAACTAAGTTTCAAACTCAAAATGGTCAACAGAGATACCAAGAAGAGTTTCACATGCAATATATGTAGTATTCAAGCTCTAACAAAAGCAAAAATATTATCATTTTAATATTTTCCTTCCAAATTTTCAAAGCAGTTAAATACTACAGTCTAATTAATACCCATGGATTAACATCAACTTAGGAATTTTAGGATATTAGTAAGAATTAGGTAGGAAATGGGTCCACAGTTAAAAAGCTTAGATAATCCTGGAATACAAATAAATGGGTTTCTTTACTATAGCAATATTTCAAGGACGGTAACAATCAAAAGAGGGATGTAGTAAGTTTTCTCAAGCAAATTTGGCTATGTATGGAACTTGAGAACAATATGAGACCAGTGTATACAAATCTAGGAGAAAAATAAGGTACTAGTCAAAGTCAAATAGTAAACTTTAATTTTTTAAATTAAAAAGATCAACAAATTATATATTCTATTTTATAAAATGAAATTTACCAGGAACCCTTGCACATGTTTGGTGAAAATGTAAACTGGTACAATTATCATGGAAAACAATCGAGGGAGTCCTCTGAAAAAGTTAAAGGACCACTATATGATTCATTAATCCCACTACTGGCTTTCTACACACACACACACACACACGAAATAAATTCAGCATTTCAACAAGATATCTGTACTCCCATGTTCACTGCAGCATTATTTACAACAGCCAAGATAAGAAATCAACCTAAGTATTTATTGACAGATGAATAAATACAGAAAATGTGGCATATGTATATGTATAAACAATGAAATACTATTTAGCTTTAGAAAAGAAGGAAATCCTGTCATTTGCAATTACATGGACGAACCTGGAGTACATTATGCTAAGTGAAATAAGCCAAAGATAAAGACAAATACCACATGATGCCACTTACATGTAGAATCTAAAATAGGTGAACTCACAGAAATAGAATAAAATAGTGGTCACCACAGGCTGAGTGGGAGATGTATTAGGATACAACAATTAAAGGGTACAAAATTTCAGTTAGACCGGAAGAATATATTCAAGAGCTCTACTGTTCACCATGATGACTATAGTTAAGAACAATGCACTGTATTCTTGAAAACTGCTCAGACAGTAGATTTAAGCATGCCCAGAAAAAATTACAAGAGAATGATGCTGTGCTATTAAAGATAGGGAGTACTGAATCTGACTTCCTAATCTCTACTCTTATGGGTTTAAAAATTAGTTAAGTACAAAAGGCCTTATTTTTTCCTAATTACAACTGCAAAAATTATGTTCTAAATATTTCAAAGATTTTTCTTTAAGTATAAATACATTTTTATATGTGTACCACAGTGTATAACTTCTCTTAAATGGGCCTATGTAAATTAGAATGCATAATTATATATAACACAATTGGAATTTCAGCAATTAGTAGGGTCAGAATGCCTACCTGATTATCTGAAAGCCACATAGCAGTCAATTGCTGTAGCTTTGTAAAGCTAAAGGGCAAATTCTTCAATCTGCAGGAAAAAAATACAAACAAAAATTAAACTTTAAAATAAGAATATTTAAAATGAATGAAAGGGCTGGAGATGAATGAATCAAAGCTAAATCTAATGACCTTCTGAACAATGCTATAAAATGATATATGAAAACAAGATAAAAAGGAGAGAAAAGTCTAATATAGGGCTTTGTACAGACATAAGACAAAAAATGATCTAGTTTTAACAATATATTCGTCAACTAAATCATTCAGCAAGAAAATGTATAATCTCTATCTTCAAAAATGTGTCTTATGTACTAGTCACAACTGTCCTTGCCTTAGAGAAAAAACAAGGACATATTAAGTGCTATTTTATAAAATTGTTTTGGCTTTTTATTTGTATTTAGGAAGTACTCTTAGAGATAGATGGTTGTAAAAACTGCACCATTCTCTGTATTTTTTGTAAGTCATTACTTATACAATTGAGAAGACTATATTAAGATGATAATGAGAAAAACAAAGTAGTACAAGCACTTATAAGAATGCAAAAATAAAATAGTACCCTATTTAAAATAGAATGTCTACTTCAACCTTGTTTTCTTAGGCCTAACTAGTCTTCTGTGCCTACCTTTTCAGACAATTTGTTAAAACCTAAGTCCTCTAGTTTGGGAAGAGGAAGTATATGCCAAAACAGGGAGTTAATAAGAAAGCAGTAATTCTGTTTCAATAAAATGGAACTGTAAGAATATCATTAACTAGGCAGGAAACTGAGTTTGAATTAAACCTCTACCTTACAAGCAATATAAGTCACTTTAATTATATATGAATCTCAAATTTCTCAAATAAAATGGGAACATCTGTTGCACTATTCCACAGGGTTGTTTTGAAGATTCACAAGATATTATGAAAATAAAATATATAAAACACTTTACAAATGGTGTTTTAATCAGTCTCATTAGTATTTTTACTTCAGAAAAAGGTATGAATATTTTGTTTTTAACTTAAATACTGTTCCACTTTAGTGATCATAGTGATCCATTTGCTCTGCACTTAGGCTCTGCAGTCCAAGCAGTGTAAATGAGTGTACCTCTGCCCAGAAAAATAGAATCAACAGATTAGACTGCAAATTTGACTTGTTCAATGGTATTATTAAGGTAAAGATCTGACTTTAGGAAAAAGTTATAAGAGAATAAAGGCTGTATTCCAAAATGAACAATGACAACTACAGTATACATTACATCAGAAAAAAATTAGACCAGTCTCTTTAAACAAACTTTACGATACCTATGAAAAGAGGAACAAGCATTAGCTATGCTATCATAGCTTACAAAACCTTAATTTCATTCAGTCTTCTAAAAACCAATTGATGAATGAGTATTACAAACCTATTATCACTTAAATTAATGACTTTTAATTTTTGCATATCACCCATTTCCTCTGGAAGTGTCTCAAGTTTATTAGAATGGAGAAACAGCACAGTTATATTTTTCCAGTTTCCAATCTGAAAGAGAGACATTTGGCCTACAGGTTAATGAACGTAAGAACAATATCATATTTGAAAGTTATGAAAAAGATTTTTGCATTTACAAGAAAAATATATTTCTTTTTTAGTTATTAGTTTTGATGAACAAAGGAAAGTATTTAGGTACTTATTCTAAGTTAACATAGCTATTTATTATTCAGAAAATAAATAAGTTGTTTTACAAAGAAAATAAATGAAACAATACTTGTAGCTATAATAAAGATAATTAGAAAAAAACAAGGAGACAGAAAGCTAAAACAAATTTAAAATATAGTACCTCTGGGGGTAATTGTTGTAAATAATTATGATCTGCAGCAAAGGTTCTAATGTTAGTAAGCTGTCCAATAGATGAAGGCAAAGCTTCAACTTCATTGAAACTGCAATCCAGTTCTTCTATTGATATTAACCTTTAATTATAAATGGAAACACATTATTTTAAAAAGTTTCCTGTATATAATTCAAAATTTAAGAACATGACAAGCTGTGATCCCAGTGAAACTTCATAAAGGTAAACTTCATCAAATTAATAGGTCTGTCAATTTTTACTATAAAAATACTCAACCTGCATACCAATTACTTACTTAAATATTTGTAGAAACTCCTTTAGTTGTTATTTATGCAACTGTCTGAAAATATGGCATACTGAACTGAAAGTAAAAATTTCAAGAATCTACACATTTACCAAAAAACGTACCCTCCTACAGATTCTGGTAGATACATTAATTGGTTTTCATCTATTTTTAGAGTTGTGACATTCTTCAATGAACCTATTGAGAGAAGAAATAACAATTTTTTAGCACAAACTAGAATTCAATGTGAGACATTACATTTGGCAAGAATTAAAAAGAACTTTGTAAACTAACCATCAAAACCACTCCCAATTCCATTCACTCTATTCTCTTACCCTACATTTTCAATTTTAGCTCACATCCCTTTTAATACAGTGTATATTTGTTTACTAACCCCCACCAAAATGTTAAATTTGTAAGAGAAGGGACTTTCTGTCTGCACTATTCACTGCTATAACTCCATTCCTAAAAACAATGCATGGTAGAGAAGAAACCGTCCACTCCCCACCAAAAAAAAAAAAAATAATAACTTATTGAATTAACAGAAGCAATGGCAATGGTCTATAACAAACTATTCTATGTATATAAATATTAAAACGGTAAAATATATTTTAATTTAAAAATTAAAAATGTTGATTGAAGTAGAATGCTAGTGAATCTGCAAAACATACATTATCTAAAACAACTAATTCAACTGAGAAATACGTAAAAGTTATTTTTTGGTTCTTTTTTAACTTTAAAAAAATTTTTTTAAGTTGTAGATGAACATTTCTTTCTTTCTTTCTTTCTTTCTTTCTTTCTTTCTTTCTTTCTTTCTTTCTTTCTTTCTTTATTTATTTATATGCGATGTTGAGGATCAAACCCAGGGTCTCACGCATGCCAGGTGAGTGCTCTACCACTGAGCCACAACCCTAGCCCCTAACATCTTCTTTGGGGTTTGTTTATATAGTCATTTTATTGATAATACACAAACTTAGAAGAAACCAAGATGTTCTCCAGTAGATGAATAGATCAATAAACAGTAGCAGATCCAGACAGTAGAATATAATTCAGTGCTAAAAATAAATGAGCCATCAAACCATGAAAAGAAATGTAGGAATCTTAAATGAATATAAAAAGCCAATCTGAAAGGCCGAACATTGTGAGTCTGTATAACATTCTAGAAAAGGCAACTAACAGAAACAGTTATGGATCCATGGTTTCCAGGGGTTTCAAGGAAGGAGGGATGAAGACACAGGGCAGAAACCATTTTTAGAGGAGTGAAACTATTCTGCGTGACATTACAATGACAGAGACAGGTCATTAAACATTTGTCAAAACCCAAAGAATCTGCAATACCAAAAATGAACTCCAATGTAAAATGTCAAGTTGAGTTGCTAACACATCTTAAAGATAACAATATTTAGGATTTAGTCCTTTCATTGAAATAATTCAATTCCCTTGATATTTCATTTAATAAGAAACTTGATACAGATTTATCACTGAATTTATTTTATTTTTAAAATTTATTTTCAATGCTGGGGATTGAACCTGGGGCCTTGCACATGCAATTTAGTAATTGCATACATAGGATTTGTTCAACAAGTCTGATTTATTGTCTGTTCTATAATGAAGTAGGCCTGGGAAAAAGTTACTAACTAAGGGCTATGATTAAGAGTTGAAAACCAGTTATACAGATTCCTTATGAGATTTCTTTAGTATAAACAAAGCCATAGTAACAATAACAAATGAGTAAATTGTACAACTAATCATAAGGAATAATTCAAAAAAGATTTATTATGTGGCAGTACAGTAAAATTATGTGGTAACAAATAAAACTTTCATGGAAACCTTCAGTTTAATCAAAATTACATGAATTTGAAAGCAATACAAACCAATAGTCTCAGGCAGCTGTTGAAGTGAATTGCTTGATAACAGGAGGTCTTGGAGATTTTCACATGCTGAAATTCCTTCTTCGACCATTTCAATATTATTTTTAGAGACATCCAAATATGTGAGCTGTTTCAAACTACCAATAAACTATAAGTAAAAAAAATAATAAAATATAATTAATCTATTGAATAATTTATAAGAAGTATAGGTAATAAACAATGTCAACTTAATTCATAATTAACATGAGAAAGAGGACTCGAATTGTTTTTAAGTGCCACAAGAAATATAGTCAGTAAGCTAAGAATTTCTACTAACTTTAACCCAATGGAGTGACAAAGGATATATATTTTTCTTTAGGAATGTAGGTGTCAATCACCTCCCTAGAGAGTTACATATATGGGGTATATGGGGATTCTTAGGGCTTCTTTAGATTATGGGAGTTTATAATTTATCAGTCAGAAAGAAAGTTCATGGAAATCATCCTAGCTTAACATTTCCACAGACAAAATGATTTAGGATATCAATTCAATTGCTACTATTGGAAAGGATATACTCTATACTACTAAGAAAAGACTAAGTTACAGAAGTTTGCTATAAGAATTTACATATTTTAATCAAGAATGTGCTCACAGTAAGAAAAAGTGTGATTTGTTTCTGTTTAATAAAGAATTAAAATAATCCATTTTTAACTAAAAGTAATTTTAAAATGCACATTTCAAATACTGCAAAAAAGCAACAGCAATTAGTGAAGCTGTTCAAAATTTCATTTACATACCCCTGGAATAAAAGTAAGTCTATTACCATCCATCCAAAATTCTTTCAATCCACTTAGTTGCTCAAGTACTTCAGGCTGTTTGGATAGAAGGAAAAATCCAATTAATTTAAGGAATGTCTTTATCTGACAAAAGAAGCCCTGAGAATATCTAATGTAACCTTCAGTTTCAAAACATTAAATATAAGGGGAAAAAGTTGGGTGCAGGAGAGAAGCACAGCCAAGATGTGAGCCATTCCACTGCATTACAGTTACTACAATAGCAATATTAAAGGGAAATTTCAATAGATATTCCATGAAAGTAGATTACATAAAATTCATTTAAAGTTTTGGATTACACAATAGAGCAAAGTATCTACACAGCTAATAAAGAAATAAAAATAGGGGGCCTGGGAGTACAGCTCAGCAGTAGAGCACCTGCTTAGCATGTGAGGGTAAGACCCTGAGATCAATCACCAGCACCTAAAGAGGGAAAAAAAAAAAAAAAAGGATCCACTGCCTGGAAGTATATAATAAAAAGAATTTCTCATTCATTATCAATAAAAAGATAAGCCTTTTAGAAAATCTGAGGAAAATCACAAAGATGTTGTTTCTTATGACATTAATATGAGGGAGAAAAAAGGCACTATACATCTTAAAAAAAAAAAATTCAGTAAGGGAAAGGTGAATAAGCAAAGGCATAACCACATGACAAAAATAGAAAATTCTGCTACTTAAACTCCTAGTGGAAAATTTTAATTACATGGTAAAAAAAACTGCTTATAACAGTGTTAAAGACCTAAAACTAATTCTAAGGGTTGTTGTGGACCTTAGTATTCAAGGAAAATTTGCTCTTGGGCATTGGAGTTTTAAGACTAGAATGCTTCTGTCACCCCACAAAGCCAGGTGCAATAAACGACCAAGTGACAGCAAAGAGTACCATCATATCTAATCACTATAATAATGTGAGTCATACATAAAAAAGTCACATCGTCTGACTTATTGTTAGCATATATAGATAAGAATTCTAGATATATCTTGGATTAAACAAAATTTCCTTTTGTGCTTAACTGTTACAATTCCATTAGTAAGTTTTTTAAAAAAGTATAATGGTGAAAGATCAAAATGGAACAAAAATGAATGATTTTGAAAGCTAACTGGATTCATAAAATAAACAATTGAGAATTTTATGTAGTTAATATGGAAACTAATTAATACATTAAAAAACAACAAATAAGGGCACAGTAAATAATTTAGGAAACAGTATATTTTTCCTCCCACAGGGAGGAAAAACTCCCCACGGTGAAATCCATAAGGAATCATTTTCAGTTAGAACATAACAAAAAATATAAGAAAGTATTTTAAATAAAATAGAAGGTATCTCAAATCAATATGGTCCTTCACTGGACACAGGTGAAATACATAATAAGCTATCCATAATATTCATAGGGCACAGAACACACAGTACTGAGAAATTCTTGTTCTTAAAACTATCATTTGAGGGGCTGGGGTTGTGGCTGAGTGGTAGAGCGCTTGCTGCAGTGTGTGAGGCCCTGAGTTTGATCCTCAGCACCAAATGGAAAAAAAAAAAAAAAGAAAGAAAACAAAAGGTATTTTCTCCACCTACAACTAAAACATTAAAAAAATTTAAAAAAAAACTATCGTTTGAAAGTCAACACAATTTTGAACAAACTCATGAACGTAATTTAAAAATTTTAACAATTATATTAAGCTTGATGAATTTCTTTTAAAAAAGAAATCTAGCTTATTTTCTGAGGCATTTTTGAAAACTAAATAGAAAAATTGCAAAGACCCACTCCTTTTCTTTTAGATTCAGCATCACAGTATACTTAGCATACAAAGCACAAACACAACTGACAGTTCTCAATACAAACTCAAAAATAATAAACTGTTTCATTCAATAACTTCCCCTTTAGAACCTTTATGCAAAACTATAGAGAAGTATCTTATCACTAACCAAATTCATAAGTAACACCTGAGGGAAATTATTTTTGACTCAAAACTACATTACTGCTGCTGTATTTGAGAATGATTTTTTTTTATTTCTTAAATTTTTTGCTTCCTATGCTAAAAACTTTTGGCTATCTTTCCCATGGACCTCTCATTAATTTCATATTTTAGACTTTTTTCAGACTTATCTATGTATCTGGAAAGTTCAGGTTAAGAACGTCCATATTTATCTTCCTATACCCCGCCTTCTGGACTGCGGACTGAAACCAGGACCCTGCATATGCTAGGTAAGCACTACCACTGAGCTATATCACCAGCCCTTTCATTTTTTTGAGACACAGTCTTGCTAACTGATCCTCCTGCCTCAGCCTCAAGTTACTGGGATTACAAGTTATGCCACACACACACCCTGCAGAATTTTCATATCTTATACCTCAAAAAATGTATACCTTAATTCAATTTTTAAGGGAAATACTTGAATTTTCACATTTTACCCTTGATCACATATAAGGCTTACAGAGAATGAGATTACTGAGAACTTACCACTTCTGTGAATTCATTACTTCCCAAATCCAGTCTTTCCAGCTGGGTCAGTCTATTCATGGTTCTATTCACAATGGAGTAATAAAGAATTAACTATACAAAAATATCAAATTACATGGATGATTTCAAATTTCAGAGTCAACACGTGCTAACGTAAGGAAGCACAGGCTTTCATACGTTGACAAAAATGTTAATTTTCTAAAACAATGTAAGTCAGTATTTCCTAGATAAAACGAATTTACTGATTATTCTCTAATTTTGGCTTCTCTTAAGTCTTAATTTCAATTAAGAAGCAACTACAATGAACTTAAAGTCACAGGTCAGAAAATGAATAATGGGTTTTCATTTCATTTTTTAACAGAACAGATTTTCATATTGTGTATGTGTGTGTGTGTCAATGAATATTTGGTAAATACATATTCATTCACTAAAAGTAATTTCAACAAGTCTTTTTCTTAAAACTTTCAGGTAACTATAACTCTGAAAATTAGTTTTCAAAATGCTAAGAATAATATATTGTTCCTCACATGTTCAAGCTAAATCCAATAAAATTCAAAATATAGGTTTTGAATTTTAGAGTTAATAGATTATTTTAAAGCAATAATATACCATTTTTAACTTCCCACTTTACAACACTTCTCACCAACTAAAAGTTAGAAAAATGTCCATGCTGGTTTTGTGATGAAATAAACTGTTTACTTTTATATTACCTTCCACAAAGGTCCCTTTTGAAAGTAACGACAAATTAATTCAAATGTGTATTTATGCTCTTAAATTGCTATTTTTAGAAAAACCCATTACTTAATATATGGAGATGCTCCAAACTACCCATAAGCAGCTTCACATTAATGACTCTGTAGAACATGACAAAACAACATAACGATATTTCTGCTATCATTAGTACTATACCGTCATATGCTAACATTTTAGAAATGAATTTCATTTAAAGCACAAAGGCATCTTACATTATGACAAAACAACAAAATATTTTCCTCTCAACATTTAACAAATAAAAATCAATGTTAAAAATTAGTTTGAATATTGTTTCAGCTTTTTAATTTGAAAAATGTAAGAATCTACATCATAATTTATGTTATGGCCTAGAATGAAGTTTTTTCTCCAACCTTTATTTCATCATCATTGCCCCTTTAATTCAATTCATCCCAAAATGCCAAATTTTCTCAAAGCTTCTTTAACTTAGATTTACTGAATTCCTATTCTAAGGTACTATAGCACTATTTTCCATATTCATATCCCTGGTTCAGAAGAGCTAGAAGTAAGCTGTAGCAAGGGGAAAAGCATAAAAAAGCAAAAGAATTTCCAGGAATTTTCTCCATATGTATAAAATTACATGCTATGATATTAAGCTTGTATGTTCAAATTACTATTTCAGGTAGAGTTTTTGAGAGAGGAAAAAAAGAAGGCTGTGAGGAGGGAGGAATATTCAAAGAACAAAACAAAATCATCCATTTCTTGTTTTGTCATTATTATGACAAGAGAAAATTCATGTGCAGCAACTGAACACATAACAATAATGGAGGCAATTTGTAAAAATAAAGCAAATAGTTTCAGAAGGGGTATAAAAATGAAGTCAGTGCATTTGAAAAACTGACTTACAGACAATATCTAAGAAAAATTAAGTTTTAAAACATTTAGGAGGGGCTGGGGTTGTGGCTCAGTGTAGAATGCTTGCCTAGCACATATGAGGCACTGGGTTTGATCCTCAGATGAAATAAATTAAATAAATAAAATAAAGGTATTGTGTTCACCTACAACTAAAACAAAATTTTTAAGAAACCTTTAGGAAAATGTGAATGATACAGATATGTAACAATAAAGAGAAAATAAACTGCAACAACAAAAAAGTATCTCCACCTCAAATCTCTGTAGTTAATACTGGTAAATGGCTGGCATAGCACTTTGTGTAATCCCAGTTACTTGGAAGGCTAAGGCAGGCAATCACAAGTTCAAGGCCAGCCTCAACAGCACAGTGAGACCTTGCCTGTCTCAAAACAAACAAACACAACACCACTACCAACAATAAAAACAGAAAGTCAGGGGCTGGGGATGTGGCTTAATAGTACAGAATTTGCTTAGCAAGCATGAAGCCCTGGGTTCAATCTCCAGCATCATCAAAAAAACGAACAAAAAAACCCCAGAGAGTCAGTTAGAGCTCAGTGGTACTGCTTGCTTTAGTCTGCAAAGTCTTGGGCTCAATCCATTCATTGTATGTATGAATGAACATAAGAATCTATCTATCTATCTATCTATCTCAGAAATAAAATTTCATTTTAGAATAAGATCTGGCTTACTAATTCAAGGAGGAAATGGAAATAGTATCCCCCAAATTTCCTGTCATCTATATTTAAAATTCATTGTTTTTATCTCATTTTACCTTCTCTCCTGTCTCACAGGAAGAACGTTAAGTTTTTGTGTTTCTGGCAGAGTGCTCACAAATTCTTTAAGCAGTAATTAATTTGCACTTAACAACATATTTAAACTATAGGTCTTCCTGTTGTTAAAATTCTAATCATAAAAATGTCCAGACATACAATCTGAATGCATGTGACTTTCCTAATATTTAAAACTATAGCTTTATATTTTTTGAGGTCTCAAAGGTTTTAATCATAAATCTTATAAAGGAAGACAGAATTATATCATCAAGTTTATTGATAGAGCCTGATCTGAATATCTAAAAGGAGTTAAAATCAGTGAATTACCTATGGTATCAGACCATAAGTGTTTGGATCTTAAATGTCCCCTAAAGGCCCACCTGTTGAAGGCTTGGTCCTTAGCCTGCAGCACAAGTGGGAGGTAGTGGAACCTTTAAGAGGTGGGCCTGGTAGAAGGAAGTCAGGTTATTGGTGGCATGCTGTTGGGCATACAGTTATGTCCAACTCAGGGCCTCACAAATGCTACACAAGCATTACCACTGAGCTGTATCTAGCCCTGTCTTTTGTTGTTTGTTTGAGACAAGCAAGGTCTCACTAAGTTGCCCAGGCTAGCCTTGAACTTGTCATAGCATACCTCAGCTTCCCAAGTAGCTGGGATTATGGGTATAAGCCACAAGAAGATGCTGGAACCCTGACCTCATTCTATTTTCTCTCTGCTTCCCAGACACCATGAAGTGAGAAGCTTTGTTCCACCATGCACTCTCACCACAATGTGTTACCTCACCACAGGCCCAAAACCCATGAGACCAAATAATGCATTAAAACTTCTGAAACCTGAACCAAAATAAACCTTTCCTCCTTATAAGTTGTTTATCTCAGGTATTTTGTCACAGTGACAGAAAGCTGACTAATAATGCACATTAATTATAGGTTTAGATATAACAGTAAACAATTTATATACTGTTATTCAGGTCTCTTAGAAACCAGTCAAGTTTTGAGCTAAGCCAGTACCAAACTGGTAAAATCATAGACTTTTAAAAATTTAATATGGTAATGCTTACTTTAATTTACATTCACAACCATCAATAGAAACGTCATTCATTCACTGAACAAATATCTAAAACAAACTATCATTTGGGGAAAAAGAAAAAAAAAACTAGACATGAACTCTGTCCTCAACTTATAATCATGTGGGGAAAAGACACACATGCACATTTACATGTTGGTCAGGGAAGAAGAAAGGCACATATATAAAAACAAATATTAGGGTTAGAGTTAGGGTTAGGGAGGAGGGCAAGAATGGAGGAAGGAAGGACTGTATAGAGGGAAAAGAGGGGTGGGAGGGTGGGGGGAAGGGAAAAAATAACAAAATGAATCAAACAACATTACCCTATGTAAATTTATGATTACACAAATGGTATGCCTTTACACCATCTACAAACAGAGAAACAACATGTATCCCATTTGTTTACAATAAAAAAAATGGCAAAATTGCTTAATATAAATACTATTCCTTTATGAAAAAAAAAAATGATGTGGCAAATACTCTAACAGATATAAATATGATGCCATCAAAGCTGAGTACAGAACAAATAACTCCTGGGGTAACTGAAGATGTTTTGCTCCTCAAAAAGTAATAATTAAGTCTTAATGATCTTATTTTAATAATAATTAAGAATTTTTTTTCTATAAAAGACCAGATAGTAAATATTTTAGGCTCTGTGATAAGGTCTTTGTCACAACTATTGAACTATACCACTAAAGAGCAAAATCAGCCAGAGGTAATAAGTAAATTAATGAATGTGGCTATGTTCCAATGAAACTTTATTTGCAATTATGGACAATGGGCCATAATTAATCATGAACTGTAGCTTGCCAAGCCTTATATGATATATATAGCAATGTATTCTAGGTGTTTTAAGACATTTTTTTAAATAAATCAACAAAGAATACAGTGCATTTTGAGAATTTTAAAAATAGTTTTATCTTCACATTTGCTCTTACACTGCCAACTCTTCTTGATGTTAGCTTACAGTAAGAGAATCAATCACCCAATTTCTCATTTAAACAGATGAGAAGGTCAGACAGTCAAGTTTTACAGTTATCAGGCTTCAATGAAGACCATACAGATCTCTCTTAATGAGTGATATGTATGGGCTCTAGTGTAAGAACTTGGATCTCTATTTAGGACTCTGGTTGACTTTACAAACTTAATTTTTCTTTTCTTACAAACTTATTATTTGACTTTTGTATTACACAAAAGATTATGCCTCAGAGAGCTATGAAATCACCAACAGACATATTTTGAAACTTAACATCAGGAATTATAAAAATACAATCACCACAAATATAGGTCTTTAAAAATAACTTGCACTCAAAATTTACTTTTTTTTTTTATTTGCACTCATTTTAGATAATAAATATCTAACTCTTCTTAGGGGCATATGGATTAAAATTTGAAATTGAATTTTTAAAAGGAAAGCACCTTTACTTACTTAGGCAACATTTTTAACTGGTTTTCTCTAAGTTCTAATATCTGAAGTTTAGTTAATCTGCAAAACAAAGAACAAGTCAAGTATCTACAACAAAAAATTTAATAATAATACCATATCTGAAGAGTTTAAAACTACCCACATTAACTGCATAATTACTATGTGTGGAATAACATAAAATATTATAGGGAATAAAAAAATACTATTCGGAATGGGGGAAAAGGCTTTTAGATATCCTCAAAGGGACACAGTGATTTCCCTAAGTAAATAATCCTAGAGCATATTCCATGCCTTCCACTAAAAATATCCACAAAACTGTTTATTTAAGAACAATAATGCAACTCTAGAGTATAGCTCTGAGAAGAGATAAATAAGGGATCCATAAGGACATGAAGGAGGAGAAATCTGCTGACAATTCAAGCAATATCCAATTCACTAAAAAATGGGGAAAATTAGCAGATTAAAAGATGCAAATGCCAGATACAGAAGAGGAATCTAAAAAGTATACTGTTTTAGACAAAAGATAACCACAAAATTAATGTTTAGTTTGCTAACACTTTCTCCAGTAATTAATTTAAATGCAATAACTTGATACCTACTATTTAATTCATCTGTTTTAAGAAAATTACTCAGGGACTTGGGGGATGGTGCAGAGAGATATAAGTAAACACATACTGGTAAACCAGAAACAGTTTTCTCAAAAATTTTGATTCAAAGGAAATAGCAAAAGTTTTTATGTTAATAAATACCAAGAATATAGCATTCAGTATCACGAATATACACATACTATCCCTATGAAAACTTTGTTTTTTACCACCTTAAAAACCATTTTTTTTTTAATTTTAAACTCTCACTGAAAATAAATTTGAAGTGAAATAACAAGATTCAAAGAAACTATAAAAATGACAAGTCTGGTACTCAAGACATTAAAACAAGAAGATTGCCTATTCTAGATCAGCCTTGACAACTTACTGAGACTCTGTCTGAAAATAAAAAATAAAAAGGGGAAGGGGTCTAATCCTCAGTACTGAAAAAAAAAATCAATACTTGGAAATAATTATAAAAGAAGAGCCTATGAAACTATAACATGC
The DNA here is from genome assembly GCF_902686455.1 of Sciurus vulgaris. Taxonomy (NCBI): domain Eukaryota; kingdom Metazoa; phylum Chordata; class Mammalia; order Rodentia; family Sciuridae; genus Sciurus; species Sciurus vulgaris. The sequence goes on from NC_136466.1 coordinate 117,685,402, forward strand.
TATTACTAAAGTACCTTATAGTTTTGTAAACAACGAAAGCTAACAATAAATGTTTTTTAAAAGAAACTATAATTTACCTGCCAAAATTAGCTGGCAAAAATTCAAGGAAAGCATCATTCAGATATAACTGGGTTAAGTTTAACAGCTGAGAAAATCCATCAGGGAGCCTATATAAAATATATCAGAATTTAAATTAATTTCATATATACAATTTCAGCCTGCACAAGAATCTGTCTAATAAAGCTGTTTTCTCAACAGAAAATATCACCTCTTTACTATTATTAGTGACCCTCAAATTAAGATTAGACTTTTGTAATACTATGTCCACTTCAATGTTTGTAACTTCATCTCTTTGGTAAGAGAAAGTGAGGTAATATTTGTCTCTGTAACATAAAATCTGCACCAAGTTAACCAAGAATGAGCCATAACACAAAGAAATATAGACATAACCATGAAAACAGCAGGTACCCTTCAAATTCACCTTATCTAACATCAAGTCAAAGCACTAAAGGTGTTTCAAAACCTAGGCAGAGACAATTTGAGCAGAACAATTCTTTATTGTGAGAAAGCTGCCTTGTACACTGTAGGATGTTTAAGTGTGACCCCTGGACTCTACCAACTAGATGCCAATAGTGAGCATGTGTGTGCACACCCCAACCCCCACAGTGAAAATCAAAAATGTCTCCAAAAATTGCCAAATGTTCCCTGGGGTAAAAACAGACTCCAGTGGAAACCACTGGTTTAGATTATTTTGATTGTCAACTTTTAGCCCCTAAATAATTAAGGCTTAGAATTCCATGAGCAAATAAAAAATAATATAAAAAGCTGAGTGTTTTAAGGCCATGTAAGAATCTACATGTATTACTTGCTATTTCTTCTTGCTTATGAAACAGGATACAGATGTAGAACTTGATGCCAGAGTATTATTTTCATATGAAGAGTATATATGTCCTTCTTTATGTGTTTGCCATGGATTTTAACAAGTATAAAATCCTTATGCATTAAGACACAGCAGACTTTGACTTATCTTATTTTTCTGTTACCTCACATGCCAAGTGAAGTAACTGTGTTCAGAAAACCTTTCCAAGAAATACAGTAAGATAGTACATGAAAGCTGGTTTCAACTTTCAGCTTAGCTATATATACTAAGCTATGATTCAGTCCATTTCTACCTTCACTATTCCATTTTTGTAAAACTTACCAACTTTGGAGTTAGGAAAACTTTGTTTACAGTCATTACCATCATAAAAGTACATTTATAACCTCTGGTATACATCACAACCAATCACACAGATTTTGTTTCGTTTGTTATTTTGCCTTCTTGACCTTTAGTTTCTTTTATTATTTTCACAAGTTTGAGTGTGTCACACATCTGATTCCAAAGAAGGCACTGTATAAAAAGTGAGGAAACCTGGCAGATTCTAATCTCATTTCTGATCTGTGAGATCTGAATTAAAAATACTTGTATTATCTTTTTGATCTCAAATTTATAACAAATTTACATCCATAATATTAAATATAGAAAGACTGTTTAAAAGTTTCATTTTTATTCTAAAACTTTACCTTTGTATAGCTTTAAGAGTGACATAAATTTTGCATTAAAATATATAAAGTAATATTCCACTAGTGCTTCAAAGTTGTTGTTTTTTTTTTTTTTAAAAACCACATAATTCAACTGAGAATAACTTACTTAGAAATTGGGTTTACACTGGCCTCCACAACAGTCAAAACTTTACAATTTTTTATATTTTCTGGAAACTCTTGTATTCCTAAAAGACAAATAATAATCAAATTAAAACAATGTACTACAAAGACCAAAACAATAATAATTAACATATACCTTGCAGATTCTGGGAATAACTTGCCAACTAAGCAGGAACTTGACAAACTGACACCACCAATGAGAACCAAATAGAACTACCTCCACAATTTCTCTTTTCTAGTTCATCTTTCCTTCCTTGGCCTCTATATAACTGCTAATTACTTAAATTGATTTTCCTTCCTTTCCTTCTCTTTGCACTACTGAAAATTAGTACCTTCTCTATGTGATAAGGACACAAAATGCACAACATTTAACATTCTTTCTGTTTTTCTCACATAAAGGATAGCTTTTTAAACACTAGGATCCAGACTGAACTGGCCCCTCGTATACATAAACAAAGCTGAAAACAAAACTGCAGATGGGAGTTGAAAAATCTCTCACATATGCCCACAGATATGCCTGAAGGCAATACTGTCCACATATAACAATAACACATTTCTCTTTCCTGCATCTATCTTCTTTTTCTCTTTTTAACATTCCTCTCTTTTCTTAAGTCTTTTTCCTTCACATAATCCATTAGCACACTCAATATAAGTGCTTAAGGAACATAATGATTTCTGAGCACTATGATGTGTATTTTAAGAGATCTACTCAACATTTCATCTTTACAGTAGGCTTCTACTTACAATTTTTTTGGGGGAAGTCGGGGGTAGTACTACAGATTGAACTCAGGGCCTCATGCATGCTAGGAAGACACTCTGCCACTGAGCTACATCCCTAACCCTTGGAGTATCCTTCAGACCAAATGTTTTATAAGTCAGAGGTAAGTAAGTTTTTAAAAATTCCCACTCTGTTATAGACCAATACATTTGCAAAATATGATATAAGTATTATGATGCCAAATTTTGGTAAAAGATTCTAGGCACCTACTCATTTCCTAAAGTTATCACAGCAAAAATACAGTAACAAATAACTGGTAAACTAGCACTAGTCCACAGAAAACTTTAAACAGCACTCACTGTTCTAATCTTTACCAGAGAAATGCTAATTAATAACTTTTTTAAAATTTCAAATATAAATTTTGTATTGCCTGTTAATTAAAAAAGATTCATTCCTCCATGAACATAATATGATTATCCAACAGGGTTGTCACCCTTTTAAGTTTAGGACTATTTCAACTTTATCATCACTAGATAATTCTAAGCAAGCTTACCATAATGCCATGTATAGAGTTTCAGGTGATGAAAAATGAATGATGCAAAATCACCAGCTAACAAACCACAGTAATAACTGCTTCAATCAAAACTCATCAATAGGCTGGGTGTTTAGCTCAGTGACAGTGTGTATGCTTAGCATGTGGTGCAAGGTCCTGGGTTTAATCGCCAACAGTACCAAAAACAAACCAGAGGAGGGGCTGGGGATACAGCTCAGTTGGTACAGTGTTTGCTTACTTTGCATGCACAAAGCCCTGGCTTCAATCTCCAGCACCACACACACAAAAAAAAATAAAAATAATTAAATAAATAAATAAAATAAAACAGAACAAAACCCCTCACCAATGGATGCCAAAATTAGTGTGAAAAAATAAATAAATAAATAGGACACTATTGTGGTCTCAAAGATTCTTTCTACAAGATACTTATCAATTGTACTCTTTTTTTTTTTTTTTTTCCCCTTGTGGTGCTGGGGATTGAACCCAGGGTCTTGTGCTTGCAAGGCAAGCACTTTACCAACTGAGATATATCCCCAGCCCTTATCAATTATAAAAGGAAAAATTGATTGAATCTGACAGGTACCACCTTAACATTTTTCAAAGTCAGCATCACCAGTTAACATCAATTATCACATGGCAACTTGTCTGAAATGCCCTGAGAAACAATGTATACTTGCCAAAAACATAAAACCTACATTTAAACATAACCAAGCATCAAACAAATCCAAATTAAGAGAACTTCTATTTTAAAAATGGCTAGTAATCTTCAAAAGAAACACAGAAGGTGTTAGAAACCACTCAAGAGGAGAGAAGGCCTAAGAGACCTGACAACTAAATACAGTTATGTGAAATGAACAAGCACTGATAAGAACGTGGAAAAATTGGGAACTACAAACACTGTGATAGGAACAGAAAATGGCTGTGGAAAATGGTTTTTAGGCTCCTAAAAATTTTAAACATAGAATTACCCTATGACCCAGGAATTCTACTCCTGTGCACCGAAGAAAATTAAAAACATGTTCCAACAAAAACTTGTACATGAATGCTGATAGAATTATTTGCAATAGCCAAAAATAGAAATAATCCAATGTCCATCAACAAATGAATGGATAAAGAGAATGAATAAATGAAATGTGGTATATCTTATGAAATATCAATACATGGTACGACATAAATGCATCTTGAAAATACTATGTGAGGAGAAAGCAGTCATACAAAATAAGGTCATGTAGTATACATGATTCAATTCATATGAAATATTCACAATAAACAAATCCTTATAGACATAAAGCAAATAAATGGTTACAAGGTACTGAGAGAAACTGGAATGGGGAGTGACTGGTTAGTGGGTCCAGGAATTCCTTCTAAGATGACAACAACACTCTAGAACTATACAGCGGTGATGATGAAACAAAAGTGCACCAAAATGCATAAATTTGAAAATGCTAAAATGGTGAATGTTCCCACAATAATATAAAAAAAATTAACCAGATGCAATGGTTAACATATTAATTTTTTATTTGAATTCAATGAACAATTATGATTTTACATATAAAATACAAGTTTTTAAGGAGAAAGTCACAGTCTCAAAATTAGAACAATTATGTTGTTTTTCTTTGTGTTTGGACAAACAAAACATATATATAATTTGAAATAGTATTAAAAAACCAAGAATTTCAATCTCTCAAAAACAGTAAGTTGTAAATGTAGTGGTCCCTTTTATCTTACTTATCTCTGTATTTCCAACATCTAAGAACCTGTCAGAATAAGTACAGGTTGAGCATCACTTACCCTAAAAATCCTTTGGATTTCAGCCTCCCGCCCCCCAGATTTTGGAATATTTGCATGGAAAGTGAACCAGTATATATATGAAATTCATTTGTGCTTCACATGTACCTTTTATCTATAGCCTGAAGGTAATTTCAGATAATATTTTTTAAAATTTCGTATGCTTTTACTGCAATCCATCACATTAAGTCAGGAGTGGAATTTTCCACTCATGGTATTATGTTGGAACTCATTAAAAAAAAAAAAGACAGATTTTGGAACACTTCAAATACAAATTTCAGAGTAGGGATGCTCAACCTGTAATATTATAATCACTAAAAATGTATTTATTAGTTTAGTATTTTGTAATGAAAATTAATGTTTCTATCATCTTCATATACAAATGAATACTGTATATTTTTCATATTTTAAAGTACTTTATTCCATAACACATAGTTTACAAAAAGTAATCAACCAATGCCGATGAAATTAACTAACTATAAATCACCACTAGCTTTTAGGTAGAGTAACAGTTTTCCCCTAAATCAGAAGCTTTAAAATATTTATGCAAATTGCGAGCTTTGACTTCAATTTCTACCATGTTCGCTGCTTGATTCTAAATCTGTATCTCTAATTTGCTCACCTTCTTAATTCCACATAGTACTTTTAAATGCCCATTAGATTTTGTTTAGGTACCTCAAACTGAAAGATACTTTCAGTATACTTTCCTCTATTACTCAGCAACTATGTATCAAAGGCACACAAAGTATCAGACACTATGCTAAGAACTATAAATATGATGACCAGGTCCCCTTTATGAAAAATTAAAATACAGAAAGGAAAACATTTTCTTTCTCCCACAGTAGTATTTTTTTCTCATTGTCTTTTGTACCTTTCTCCTGTTCTTCAGATCTCTTAATGTTGGGGTACAACCAGGGCTCATTCTTTGGGCTTTTCTTTCCACATTCATGCCCCTGTTTCCAATTATTAGATTTCCTCAGGTTCAAAGAATTGCCTTCTGCTTTACCTACAAACTTACAATTCACTCTTTCTGGGCTTTTAGACTCAATTAAAAAGAAAGGCCTTGGTTACCCTCTCCAGAATTCCTACACCAGAAAGAGATCTGCAATAAGAACACAAAAATGTATTTAACAGGTCTCTTCAACCCCGGGGTAGATGTTTGTAGGCATGTATGTACTTAAAAAATGATAAACACTGCACTGAATTAAAGAGCCAGAAATAAAGTAAGCAAGTGAAATTTGTCAGCAAAACCTGACTTTCTCATTCTAAGTTCAAGTTACTATGAAGAGAATAGTGAGGGTTTGCATTACATCTCAATCCATTAGCATGTTGTTTAGGTTGGCTAGGAAAATGTGTGCTACTACCGTTAAGGAGAAAATGTACTACTTCCTACTTAGAGTGTATGTCAATACATGTAGGAAGACAAGTGGATATAAGCTTACTGTAATGATTTAAAAAATAGTTAAAGGTCAAAAAGAGAGAGAGAGAGATCTGGTTTCTTGATCTTACAATTCCTGTCTTTTTATTCAGTGTGTTCACGAGAATTAACAACTACATAGTCTTAACTTTTATCTCCTTTCACCACCAACTTTCTCTTATCGATGACTTTGGCAGAATGTTTTAATCATCATACCTATTAGCCTTCTCTATAACATAGGTCATTTGGACCCAACAAAATAAAATTTTTCTAACAACCTGGCAATTGTGACAATATTACAGATGGAGTAATAGAGACTTAGATTAATTTCCTGATATTAAAATAGGAACAATAAACAGAAGCAAAAAACAGAGCACATATTTTTTTTATTCCTAAGTGTTTTAATCATTAAACCATACTACCTGTCCAATTGAAAAACCCAGGAAGAACTATATAAAAGATCAGAAACCATGGCAATCTAAATGCTTAAATTCAAATGGAAATGTTTTAAAATACATAGTTTGCTGAAAATATTATTAACAAAGTATGCCACAATGTTTTCTGGATCCTTCCAAAAAGGGCATAATAGCTAATGAATCTCAAAACTGTACCTGATATATTAAGATATATTTGAATATTACAGACTAAAACTGATATAAACACCTAAAAGCAGAAAACACCAGAAATTAGATATAAGGTTATATATCTAATTCAATATTTAATATGATCAAATGTTATAATAGAGAAAAAAATGGATGGTATCTTAATTTTCTTACTCTCATCCATCCACAGCAACAGCAGTCATGTGAATACTAAAAAATTTTAATAACTTCAAACTATGAAGAACACTATGTTCACTTAACATAATTAACCTTTCATTTAAGCAATTTATTATCTAACAGAAAATTCCAACTAACAGCCAGGCACACACCTGTAATCCTATACACTCCACAGGCTGAGGCAGGAGGATTGCAAGTTCTGGGCCAGGCTCAGCAAATTAGCAAGAAGACCCTATCTCAAAATAAAATAAAAAGGGCTAGAAATGCATATCAGTAGTAGAGGGCTTGCCAACTGTAAGGTAGACCCTGGTTCAACTCCCAGTACTGGAAAAAAACAAAAATCCAACTAAAAAATTCAGATTTCTTACACCCCATCATATTAACCTAAAATACATACTATATTCTTGTTTTCAGTAAAGTATGCTTACAAAGGCATACATGCTAGGGTTAAATATTACAGGTTGATTAAATTAGTTCTCTAAAAGTAAAATGAGTTCTTTTTTAAAAAAAATATATTTTAGTCATAGATGAACCCAATATCTTTACTTATTTTTATGTGGTGCTAAGGATTGAACCCAGTGCCTCACATGCACAAAGCAAGCACTCTACCAATAAGCTACAGCCCAGCCCCCAAATGAGTTAATTGTTGTCTCTCTTCAACTATCTCTGTTCACTAACAATGAAGTGCAGTTTTATTTAGGCATCAAAGATGAAAAGAAGAAAAATTACAAAGAACAAGAAAAGGCAAGGTATTATAAGCAATCATATAAAAAGAATAAATCCATTTAATTTTTAGTCAAAACAAATTACAAGATTTTATTGGCGGCAAACACTAATGTCATTCTTTAGGCACAATACCTAAGTATTTATTCTGAGTCTTTTGGTCATATAAAAAGTATTTCAAACTACTCAAAAACATTAATGGGCTGAACGAATCATTTAAAGTAAGCTTTCAGTACTAGCAGCAAGGAATGCTGAAACTAGGAAGTTAAAAGAGATACACTGCGACCTAATAAAAGTCATCATAACTGAAAAACATGGAATTCCTTACAAAGTTGTATGGAAGTCTAGGATATTAATTTATGGTGCTGCAAGGCCAGGGTTTAGCCATAATTCCACTATTCTTGTTTAGTATAATAAACCTGGAATTACTGAGTTTTTAGTTAGTATATGTACAAGCATTTTTATTATTGAGCCAAGAAATATTTCCATATTATTAAGAGTGGTAACAAAGTGTACTAGGTATGTACACTTCCAGATGCATACAATTTAATATCCTGATTATCTTGAGTCTCTTTTCCTATACTTTAACATCTCTATTTGAAAACATGGAAAAGATTAAAAAATAACCCCTTGTGATAGAAGAGTAGACTTGATGGCTTCTAAAGTCATGATAATTCTTAAATTATCTAATGCTTCAGCTTGAATTATCTACTAACATATGCAGAGACATGATTTTAATACTTGTGGGTGTTCACACTACCCATATGAAGTTTCAAACAGCAACATTTATTTAACCTAAATAAAATTATGAGCGGGAAATATTTTACACACACACACACACACACACACACACACACACACACACACACACACACACACCCCAACTGGCCTGAGTTCTTAAAAAGCGGCGATGTCATGAAAAAGATGGACAAATTTTCCGGATTTTAAAGACCAAAAGGATGCAACAACTAAATGCTACATGTGATCTCTAACTTGAAAGGGAGAAAAATGAGGCAAAAGAGCTAAAAAGGGCAACAAGAAAAACATGATACCAAATTTCTGGAGAGTGAAAATGATACTGACTATGTGAAAGGATTTCCTTGTTCTTGGGAGATGCATACATCTATGGATGAAGTCTGTGGTACCTCCAATTTCAATAGATTTAGTAAAAAAGAAATTTTACAGAAGCAACAACGTGTATCTTTTTCTTGAACACATTTTAAAAATACACACCAAAAAAAGAGAAATAAAGCAACTGTGGCACAATGCAAACAATTGATAAACTCGTGGGCATTTTTCCAATTTTTATAAAGGTATTTTACTTTAATATAATTTTTTAAAATAGAGTAAAAAAGACAAGTACATCACTATGAATGAATCAAATATAAATAAAGTTATAAATTAAAAACACAAATTTTCCATATTCAACAGAAAAATTCTAGCCTCAGATGACTCAATAACAAAAGCTAGGGCTGGGGAGATGGCTCAGCTGGTAGAGTGCTTGCCTCGCAAGCACAAGGCCCTGAGTTCGATCCCCAGTACTGCAAAAAATTTAAAAAAATAACAAAAGCTGAAATAAAATATTATCTTTAAAGCTAAAATCTATTGGCTACTGAGAACTGAAAACCTGTTGGGTAAGAACCACTATAAACTTCACCTAAACCTATGATTAATCATAAACCCTCAAAATGGATTTATTTCTTAAAATAGATGTGCTGATAAGATCATTTTTCTATAAAACATACAATTTAATTGCTTCTTATGAACTAGGATTTAGCAAATGAATGCATGTAATACTTTTTTTTTTACTGTGTGTGTGTGTGTGTGTGTGTGTGTGTGTGTGTATAGACAGATTTGCCAAAGTTAACCGTTAATTGTAAAACTAGAATGACTATGATTATTTTAATCAGTACTAAAATGACTTGTAAATAAGTCCTGAAATTCATTAGAAATGATACAGGAAGGATTATTTTCAGATTACTACATATTTGCTGTACTACTGTACTAACCTGATGGAACTTGTTTATAAAGATTTTCACCAAATGTTTGAATTATTTGAATATCTTAGCATTTAGTGTTTACTGAAAGTCAGTAGCATTTAAAATCTATCTGTATATGATTCTTTCATTTTTAATTATAAAAGAAATACATGTTCGTTTTTTAAATTTTTCAAAAGCTAACTTCTATTTTCCATATATTTGTCAATGTATTATCAAATGAAACAAGACTGTTTGCTCTTAGTAGTAATTTCAACATTTGCAAATCTATAAATGTGATATATAGTACCTTAACAGAATGAAGGAAAAAATTTTTCAATAGATGCAGAAATAAACAATTGATAAAATTCAACATCCTTTCATGATAAAAACTCTCAATGAATTAGGTACAGAAAGAATATTATGTCAACAAAATAAAGGCCATATAGGTTAAACTCACAGTTAACATATATTCAATCGTGAAAGCTGAAAGCTTTTCTTTTAAGATAAGCAAGAAGGTAAGGCTGCACACTGTTGCCATTTCTATTCAACATATTATAGTCATGCGCCTCAAAATGTTGGACAACAATGGACTGCAAACACAACAGTGATTCTGTAAGATTACAAGCACTCCTTCCTAATTATTAAAAAATAAAGTCTTGTATTGATATTCAGGCAGTAGCCTCAAGACGTCTCATGTTTACTACATCTCTTAATCACATCAAGAGACCACATCAAGTCATTGACCTGTATTATTTAAGTCTGTGTTAAGTATGCTCTATGATGTTCACACAATGACAAAATCACCTAATGACATATTTCTTAGCACACAACCCTGTGATCAAGCAATACACGACTACACTAAAAGTTCCACTCGGGGCAATTAGGCAAGAGAAGAAAATAAAAATCATCTAAATTGAAATGGGAAAAGTTTAACTGTCCTTTTTTGAAGATGACATACATGATCTTATACATAGAAAAACCTAACGACTCCACAATAAAACTGTTAGAACTAACAAATCCAGTAAAGTTGCAGGACACAAAAATCTTTGGTAATTCTACATATTAACAATAATCTATCCAAAGGAAAAAAATTGTTAACAATCCACTTATAATAGCTACTGTTACAATTTGGATCTTTAATGTCCCCTGAAAAGGTCATGTGTTAAGCAATGCAGGAATGCTGGGAGAAGAAATGATTCAATTATGACAACTGTAACCTCCTCATTGGATTAATTCATTTTATAAATTAATAGTCTGAACAAACTACTGAGTGATAACTGGGGGGGGGGGGGGACAGCTAGAGGATGTAGGTCACCACAGTGTGCTGCTGGGGATTATATACTTTCCCTGGCTCCTAGTACAGTCTTTTGCTCACAAGAATGTGTGTTCATACGCTTTGCGCATGCTCACACACTCCCTCTCCCCCGCCTCCCCAGCTTTTGTAAGCATCTTTACTCCACCATGCCCTTATGCCATGATGTTCTGCCTCACCTAGAGTCCAAAGTAATGAAGCTGGCCAACCACAGACTGAACCCCTGAAACTGTGAGCCCTCAATAAGCTTGTCTCCTCTTTTTTTGGTCACAGTAAAATTAAACTAACACAGGTACCATAAAACAAAACAAAACAAAACAAAACATAAAAACCCTTAGGAATAAATTTCATCAAAGAGATGAAAGACCCATACACTGAAATCACAAATACACTAATAAAACTATAAAACACAATGAAAGAAATTAAGGAAGAACAAACAAATGTAGAAGACACCCCATGTTCATAGATTGGAAGAATCAACATTCTTGACCTTGAATCAAGAAAGTCCACACTATCCAAACTGTTCTACGATTCAATGCAATCTCTAATTAAAATTCTAATAACATTTTTCACAAAAGACCGAGTAGCTAATGCAATGTTGAATAAAAAGAACAAGGCTTCAAAAATCACACTCCCTAACTAAAAAATACACCACAAAACTGCAGTAATTAAAGCAATGTAGTACTAACACAAGAACAGACACAGACCAACAGAACAAAACAGAATTCAGAAATAAATTCATGACTTTATGGTCAACTCGGTTTTTACAAAGGTGCCAAAACACACAATGGGGAAAGGCCATTCTCTTCCAAAGTGTTGGGAGAAGTGGACATCCCCATGTAGAAGAAAGAAATTAGGCCCTTATTTTACAAAATATGTAAAACTCAATTCAAAACAGATTAGTGGCTTAAATATAAAACCTCTAACTACAGAATTATGAAAAGACAACATAAGGGGAAAGCTTCATGTGCTCTGGAGTTTGGCAATGTTCTGGACATTTTTTTTTTTTTTTCTTAAATAAGGGGTTAATATCCAAAATATGTAAAGAATTCAAACAAATCAATGGCAAGCAAACAACTTGATTTTAAAATGGTGAAGGACCTAAATAGGTATTTCTTAAAAGAAGACACACAATTGGCCAACAGGAAAATGAAAAAATGTTCAACATTATTAATTATCAAAAAATGCAAATTAAATCCCCAGTGACATATACATGTCACATGTTACACATGTTAGGATGCCTATTATCAAAAAGAGAACAGAGGGCTAGAAGTATAGCTCAGTGGTAGAGCACTCACCTAGCCCTTGCTCAATCTCCATTAATGGAAAGAAAACACAAAAGTGTTGATGAGGATTCAGAAAAATGGGAACCCCTACATACTGTTGGTGGGAACATAATTTAATATAGCCATTACAGAAAACAGCACAGAGTCTCCTCAAAATGAATTTTTAAAAATATATACCCAGTACTAACTATGGTAGTACTGGATGTATATCCGAAGAAAATTAAATTAGCATGTCCAAGAAGTATTTGAGGGTTGGAGGGCAGGGCGCAGCCCATTATAGTAGCTCTTGCATTATATGTATGGAGGAGTGGAGAGAGAGAAACATCTGCAGAACATCTTGTGTTCTATACCTAAGATACAGAATTGACCTAAGTGTCCAATGACAGAAAAGTGAAGAAAGAAAATGTGGCATATATACACAATGAAGTACTATTCAAACTTGAAAAAGAAGGAAATCCTGTTATTTGTGACAACATGGATAAACCTAAAGGACATTTCATTAATAAGTTAAGAAAACAAAACTACATGATCTCATTTTCATATGTAATCTTAAAAAGACAAACTTACAGAGGTAGAGAGTAATATGGTAGTTATCAGGGACTGGAGGTGGGGTGCCGGCTGTGGAGTATTAGGATATATAGATAAAAAGGCACAAACTTTAAATTAGACGGGAAAAACAAGTTGAAGAGGTCTATTACAGAACATGATTACTACAGTTAACAACTTAAAAATAACTTACACACATTTTCCTCTTGCTTTATCATAGTTTTTATACTTATAAAACAAAGTCCAAGCCAAGACTATAACATTAAATTTTACTGATTGATATAGAACAGGTTGTAAAATCCTTACAATGGAAAAAGAATTTTTATATTTTATTTGTGAAAACAACAGAAATCTTCATAAAAGATATTCCCAAGTACAAAAATTTAGGGGAAAAAGACCTTACCATTTTTGCTGACATCTAGTTCCCTGAGATTAATAAGATTTGCAATGGATGCTGGTAACGTTGTTAAATCATTGTCTGGCAAACTCAGTTTGTGTAGAGACTGACAGTTAAAAAGTTGCTAGTGAAAAAAGAGAGAAAATGATTTTGATTATCTTTTAAATTTCCTTAAATATTTTATATATTACCTTTTACAAATAAATATTATTATTAATTACATTTAAGTGGAGTGAGTAATACCCATACTATTATCAGAAAAGATCTTTCATTGTTCTGTTTAAGCTATTCTGGACTACATCTGTACCACTTAGAATGATTCACATCTTAAAAAAAAAAAATGATTGATTTACATCCTCATATTTCTACCCTAAGTGAAAAGTTAAACATACTTTAGAGTAAGGTTATATACTCTACTGAAAGAGTCAAAAAAAAAGGGGGTAGAGGGGGTTGTTACATTTAATAATATATATAGCTTGTCTTTCAAGTAGGCTTATTCCAAAATGAAAGCTGTATTTAATATATTATTCAAAAAATATAATATTATTAGCAACCAGATAGATAAAGGAATCAGGGAAGTACTACAGCAAGCCCCTTTCTTTTCAACACAACACCCAGATTGACACCCTACAGCTAGTGATTAGGGAAGCTTGACTCATCTTGGTCTTCACACTTGCTGAAAAACAACATAAAAGGAAGAATACTAAATTACTAGGCACAATTCTACAACTTAGGATTCTAATTCTTAAACACACAACCGAAAATCCTTAATATTTTACCCACAACCTTTAGATTTCTCTTTAAAATTACCTGGGATACCAAACAGTTTCTAAATGTTATTACTACTACTCACCAGGAAAGAAAGGCTTTTGCACACTTACATTCAGTAGGTTTGTACACATACCAAAATCTAATGCAAATACTTCAAGAAACAAGTGCTATATGCAACATACTTTATTTCTAATATATTATATTTAGGGATGCCAGATTACTACAGGATGCCCAAATAAATTTGTATTTTAAATAATCAATGAATAATTTTTAGTACATCCCATTGCACAGAACATACTTACACTAAAAAAAAGTATTTCTTCTTCATCTGAAAATTCTTCAAGTGTCCTACCATTTTATTCTCTAATTGTCACAGTCTAAATTATATAGTTCATTTTTCACAATGCTGGCCATGTGTACTAAACTCTTTTATAAGCCACCAATGAGCCTCTGGTCCACAGTTTCAAAAAACACTGTTATTTGGATAGCTAAAGATTTTAAAAAAGCTATGTTGTTGTTTTTAATAAAACAAGGAGCCTGAGCACAGAATAGCAAAAGAAAAAAATACATTAAAAAAGTCTAGCGAACAAACAAGGTGATAATTTAATAGTGTTTCATGACAATAAATTTCTCCTTCCACTTACTGCTAGATTTCAAAATAAGTCCTCCAAAACCTTTCCAAACAAACTTCAAATAAAGAAACAGAATACTATCTCTAAAAAGCTGCTTTAACAATAAACTCAGGAAGCAGGAACTAAAATGACAATTATCCCCAAATGCATATCAATGTTTTATGAAAACTAGAAAAAGGCAGCATTAATTTCAGTTCTTTGTCTAGTTAAATCTATAGGGTCTACAAGTTGTACAGTCTCATTATCTACCTTAGCAGTTATAATATGCTAGAAGTAAATACAAATATTTTATATTCTCAAAACTTTATATTGGTGCATTATAGTTACACATAATGGTGTTATTTGTTGATACATATTCATACATATACATGATAACATAAATTTGCCCAATATCATTCCCCAGTATTTTCCTTTTGCTTCTCCCAGTCTACTCTATTGAATCATATTCATTCTGCCTATCCATGAACACGGGAGGTCTTTCCAACTTCTTGCATCTTCTTCAGTTTCTTTCTTCAATGTTACATGGTTTTTCTTGGAGAGGTCTTCTGTTTCCTTGGTTAGATTTATTACTAGGTAGTTTTGTTTGTTTGTTTTTTGAGGCTATCATGAATGGGACTGTTTTCCTGATTTCTTTCTCAACAGATTCATTTTTTATATTTAAGCAAGTTATTGATTTTTATATGTTGATTTTTTAATTTGCTGAATTTATTACCTCTAGCAGTCTTTTGATGGAGCTTTTTGGTGAAGCAGTCTTTCAGTGAATCTTGTAAGTATTAGGAGCACATCATCTGCAAACAGTGATAATTTTTTACTTCTTCCTTTTCTATAACTTTTATTTCCTTCTCTTGATTAATTGTTCTACCTAGAATTTCTAGTACTATTTTAAATAAGAGTGATGAGAGTAGACATCCTTGTCTTGTTCCAGATTTTAAAGGGAATGCTTTAGTTTTCCCCCATTCACTACAATTTTGGCTTTGGGTTTTTCATATATACCCTTTATGATGGTGAGATAGGTTTCAACTATCTCTAATTTCTTCAGTGTTTTTATCATGAATGGGTGTTGAAATCTGTTGAAGGCTTTCTCTGTATCTACTGAGATGACAAATTGATTTTTGTCCTTAATTCTATTTATGAGATGAAATACATTTGCATATTAAACCATCCTTGCATTCCCTGGATAAAACCAACTTGGTCAGAATGTACAATCTTCTTAAAATGTTGCTGAATATGACTTGCTAATATTTTATTAAGGATTTTTGCATTTAAGTGCATCAGGTGTGTTAGTTTGTAGTTTTTTTTCCTTGATATGTCCTTATCTGGTTTTGGCATGACTGTGATACTGGCTTCACACAATGAATTTGGAAGCCAAATTCTTTCTATTTCATGGAATAATTTGACAAACACTGGCATTAGTTCTTTAAAGGTGTGAAATAACTCAGCTGAGCATTCATCTGCTCCTGGGCTTTTCTTAGGTAAAAGGCTTTTTATTACTACTTCCATCTGACTTCCAGTTATTGGTTCATTTAAGTTTTCTAAGTCTTTCTTGACTCAATTTTGGCAGGTCATAAGTATCTAGGAATATATCCATTTCTTCTAGTTTAGGTTTTCCAATTTATAGTATATAAGTTTTCAAAATAGTCCTTAATGATCCTGTGGATTTTGGTGATATCTATGATGATTTCTTCTTTTTCATCTCTGATTTTTTCATTTTGGTTTTTTCTTTATTTTGGTTAGTTTAACTAAGGGCTTATCAATCATTTCTTTTCAAAGAATCAACTGTTTTATTGATCCTTTGTATTTTTTTATTTTCAATTTCATTGATTTCTACTGGTTTTAGAATTGATTGTTCTTCTTTTTCAAGGTCTTGAGAGATATATCATTAGGTCGTTCTGGAAGGATATTTCTGATTTTCTTACATAGACATCAGAAACTTTCTTCTTAGAACTGTCTTCATAGTGTCTCAGAGGTTCTGATATGTTGTATCACCATTCTCATTTGACTAAGAATTTTTTATTTTCTCCCAATTTCTTCCATCACCCCTTCATCATTCTAAAGTGTACTGTTCAATCTCCATGTGTTTATAAAGTTTCTGCAGGTTTTTTTGGTTTTGACTTCTAATTTTATCCCATTATGATCCAATAAGATTCAAAAAGTTGTTTCGTGGCCTAAAATGTGGTCTTTTTAGTAAAAGGTTCCATGAACTGCTGAGAAGAAAGTGTATTTGGCTGTTGTGGGATGAAATATTCTATAGATACCTGTCAAGTCCATTTGGTTTATATTTTTCAGTTCCAAAGAGTCTTTATTCAGTTTATGTCCAGATGACCTATCTATTGGTGAAAGAGATGTGTTAAAATCACCCAGTTGAAATCATACTTGGGTCTACCTGAGGCTTTAATTCAAGTAGTATTTTTTTTTTTTAATGTAATTAGGTGCACCAACATTTGAGGCACAGATATTTACTACCATTATATTTTCTTGGTAGACTATAACATAACCTTCTTTGTCTCTCCTGATTGATTTTGGCATTAACATTACTTTATCAGGTATCAGAGAAACTACTACTCCTGCTTACTTCCCATCTCCATTCACATAGTGAGTCAATTTCCACTGTTTCCCCTTCAGCCTGTGGCTGTCTTTGCCTGTAAGTCAATTCTTTCGCAAACAACATATAGTTGGGTCTTGTTTTTTAATTCATTCTGCTAGCCTATATCTTTTAATTGGAGAGTTCAGACCATTTACATTCAATGTTATTACAGAGATTTTAATTAATTTCTGCCATTTTGATTTATTTCTAATGTTTAGTTTGGTCCAGTTTCTCATTTGCTTAGCTAGCCCTCAAAGGAAATTGGCTTATTTGTCAGCCTGGGGCTTATTTTTTATTTCCTTTGTGTGGAGTATTTCTTTAAGTTCTGCAGTGCTAGCTTAGTACTCATGAATTTTTTGTTAGTTTCTGCATATCTCAGAAGGTTATTTCTTCAATTCTAAGGATAGCTTTGCTGGATATAGCAATCTTATTGATAGCTATTTTCTTTCAGGGCTTAACACATCATTCCAAGCCCTGCTGGCTTTTAGAGTTTGTGCTGAAAAAACAGAAGTAATTCCAAATGACTTGCCTCTAAATGTAAACTGATATTTTTCTCTTAGGCTTTTAAAATTTTATCCTCATTCTGTATGTTAATTATAATGTGTCATGGAGAGGTTCTTTTTTGATCTTGCCTATTTGGGGTTCTGAATGCCTTCTGCATCTGTATGTCCACCTCATTCGCAAGGCTTAGAAAATTTTCTGACACCGTGAAAGATTATCCACTCTATTAGCCTGCATCTCAAAATCATCCTCAATTTCAATGATTCATAAATTTGGTCTTTTAAATGTTGTCCCAGAGTTTCTGTATATTCTGATCATGGTTACTTATTTTCTTTCCTTTAATACTATCTAAATGATTAAGAATGGCCACTCTGTCTTTGAACTCTGAGATTTGGTCTTTGGCAAGGTCTACTCTATTACAAACTTTCAACTGAACATTTTATTTGATTTGTTGGGTCTTTCACTTCCAAGATTTTTGTTTCTTTTTTAATATCTCCATCTCTTTATTGAATTTCTCATATCTTATACTGACTTCCTTAATTCATTGTTTTTTTTGTTTTCTTTAAATTCATTGATCATTTTTATCATTCTTTTGAACTTATCTGATATTTCATTCATTTCATTATCTTTGGGTTAAGTTGCTGATAAATTATGAACTTTAGGAGATGTCAGTTTACCTTGTTTTTTTCCTATTTCTTATACTCCTGTGTTGGATTTTATGCATCTTATGAGATGGATTTCTCTTCCACTCTTATGTGTTAACCTTCTGAGGATAAGGCCTTCTCTTACCAAAGTGTTCTAGAGTGATCTAGACTGAGACTCCTCACAGGTGTGATATTTACAATCTTCATGTTAACTGCTTTTGCTGTGGAAGCAGATGTCTGTGAGTAGGAGCTGAGGGTCTACCCCATTTGTTCCTACTTTGGGTCTGGTTATTAGTTTAGGTTTTTACCTCTTCTATTCTTTAAATATAGTTGAAGGCTGAGTGTTGTTAACTTGTGTGTGGAGCAAGATACACTGTCTTTTGACTGAGTTTAGTTCAGCAGTCAAGTATCTATCTATGTTGTGAACTTGTAGTGTTCCAGAAGTAGTCCAGCTCTTTATATCCTGAGCCAAAGAGCAACTGGAAATGTAGCCTTCCTCTAATCTGCCATCTTGACATTAAGCATTTCCTGGTTTTCAAAGCGCCCAGTGTACTCCCTATAGATTTTCCAGTATCTCCAGCTGAGCAAACTGGGCCTCTTGAGCATATTAAAGGGAGTCAAAAAGATGGATTCCAAGAATAGTTCAATGCAAATTTTTGTTATCTGCACAAGTATTCAAGCAATTAATCTGAAGTTTAAAAATCTATTTCGAGGGGCTTGGGTTGTGGCTCAGTGGTAGAGCGCTTGCCTAACATGTGTGAGGCACTAGGTTTGATTCTCAGCATCACAAACAAATAAGTGAATAAAATAAAGGTCTATCAACATCTAAAAAAAATTTTTAAAGTTACATTGTTAAAAAAATCTATTTTGAAAAAATATAATTGCGTTGCATGATTTAGGGCAAATTATAAAATGGAAATACATATATAGGCAGAATTATGGCAACATAAGGAATATCGAATTTGTAAGGCAAAGCAATCTTCACAGATAATTCTTGAAAGATTGTATTATCATACCTTTGGAAGCTCTTCAATCTGATTAGCATCTAAATAGAGCTCCTCCAAAGTTTTTTCAAAAGTAAAAATCTCTTTGGGAACTTGTTCCAAACTGCAATGAGAATAATCCAAAGTAGTGACAGTCTCTTCTTCCCCTCGTAAACAGCGACATGGTACCAACCGCACAAACAAACTTCGTTTTGTAGTCATTTTTAGATACTGTAATATTCAAATAGAAATAAATTTGATTAAAACATACATAACTAACAAGTTTTCTAATTCACATATTACAATTCTTGTCATAGATAACAATCCCCCTACTACATACCAATGGAGCCTATTTAACATTGCTTTAGTATACAAATTTATATCTATTGGATTTCAAATTAGACAAAAGTACTTCAATACTTCATCCAACAATCCATACAGCAACAATTTATATGTTTCTACAAAAACTACTTTATGAGTGCTTCTTAGTTCTTTAAAAGAAACAATCTAATACAACAAAGATTTTTCTTTAATTACTGACTTTAAGAATTCTGTTTCACATCCAGGAAAGAAAATTTTAGACCAATATCCTTGATGAATATAGATGCAAAGGTCCTTAACAAAATATTGGCAAACCGTATCCAAAAACATGATTAAGAAAATCATGCACCATGATCAAGTGGGGTTCATCCCTGGAATGCAAGGATGGTTTAACATCCATAAATCAATAAACATAATCCATCATGTCAAGACTTAAGGATAAGTATCATATGGTTATATCAATTGACACAGAAAAAGCATTCGACAAAATACAACACCCCTTCATGCTCAAAACACTAGAAAAAATAGGGATAGTAGGAACATACCTGAACATTGCAAAGACTATTTATGCTAAGCCCATGGCCAACATCATTCTTAATGGAGAAAAACTGAAACCATTCCCTTTAAAAACAGGAACAAGACAGGGATGTCTTCTTTCACCACTTCTATTCAACATTGTCCTCGAAACTCTAGCCAGAGCAATTAGGCAGACTAAAGAAATTAAAGGGATACGAATAGGAAAAGAGGAACTTAAGCTGTCACTATTTGCTGATGACATGATTCTGTATTTAGAGAATCCAAAAAACTCCTCCAGAAAACTTCTAGACCTCATCAATGAATTCAGCAAAATAGCAGGCTATAAAATCAACATGCATAAATCTAAAGCATTTTTATACGCAAGCGACGAAACAGCTGAAAGGGAAATGAGGAAAACAACTCCATTTGCAATAGCCTCAAAAAAAATAAAATACTTGGGAATCAATCTAACCAAAGAGGTAAAAGATCTCTACAATGAAAACTTCAAAACATTGAAGAAAGAAATTGAGGAAGACCTTAGAAGATGGAAAGATCTCCCATGTTCTTGCATAGGCAGAATTAATATTGTCAAAATGGCCATTCTACCAAAAGTGCTATACAGATTCAATGCAATTCCAATTAAAATCCCAATGATGTACCTTACAGAAATAGAGCAAGCAATCATGAAATTCATCTGGAAGAATAAGAAACCCAGAATAGCTAAAGCAATCCTTAGCAGGAAGAATGAAACAAATGAAACAGGGATATCGCAATACCAGAACTTCAACTATACTACAAAGCAATAGTAACAAAAATGGCATGGTATTGGCACCAAAATAGACAGGAAGATCAGTGGTACATAATAGAGGACACCCAAATAAATACAATTTTCTCATACTAGACAAAGGTGCCAAAAATATGCAATGGAGAAAAGATAGCCTCTTCAGCAAATGGTGCTGGGAAAACTGGAAATCCATATGCAACAGAATGAAACTAAACCCCTATCTCTCACCCTGCACAAAAATCAACTCACAATGGATCAAGGACCTTGAAATCAGACCAGAGACCCTGCATCTTATAGAAGAAAAAGTAGGTCCAAATCTTCAACTTATTGGCTTAGGATCAGAGTTGCTTAACAGGACTCCCATAGCACAAGAAATAAAAGCAAGAATCAATAACTAGGATAGATTCAAACTAAATAGCTTTCTCTCGGCAAAGGAAACTATCAGCTATGCGAAGAGAGAGCCTACAGAGGGGGAAAATATCTTTGCCACTCATACTTCAGATAGAGCACTAATTTCCAGAATATATAAAAAACTCAAAAAACTCTACACCAAGAATACAAATAACCCAATCAACAAATGGGCTAAGGATACGAACAGATGCTTCACAAAAGAAGATCTACAAGCAATCAACAAACATATGAAAAAATGCTCACCATCTTTAAAGAGAAACGCAAATCAAAACTACCCTAAGATTCTACCTCACCCCAATTAGAATGGCAATTATCAAGAATACAAGCAACAACAGGTGTTGGCGAGGATGTGGGGAAAAAGGTACACTCATACATTGCTGGTGGGGTTGCAAATTAGTGCAGCCACTCTGGAAAGTAGTGTGGAGATTCCTTAGAGAACTTGGAATGGAACCACTATTTGACTCAGCTATCCCACTCCTCAGCCTATACCCAAAGGACTTAAAATCAGCATACTACAGAGATACAGCCACATCAATGTTCATAGCTGCTCAATTCACAATAGCCAGACTGTGGAACCAACCTAGATGTCCTTCAATTGATGAATGGATAAGGAAACTGTGGTATATATATACAATGGAATATTACTCAGCTATAAAGAATAATAAAATTATGGCATTTGCAGGCAAATGGATGAAATTGGAGAATATCATGCTAAGTGAGATAAGCCAATCTCAAAAAACCAAAGGACGAATGATCTCACTGATAAGCGGATGATGACACATAATGGGGGGTGGGAGGGGGGCAAGAATGGAGAAAGAAGGGACTATATAGAGGGAAAAGAGGGGTGGGAGGGGTGGAGGGATGTAAAAATTAAAAGAATGAATCAAACATCATTACCCTATGTAAATGTATGATTACGCAAATAGTATGCTGTTACTCCATGTACAAACAGAAACATGTATCCCATTTGTTTACAATTAAAATAAATTAAAATTTAAAAAAAAGAATTGTTTCATCCTAATTAGAATAAGTTATATGTATATGTATATATAAGATGTCAAAACACAGTTTATATATATATAGACATACATATATAAAGAACAAATAACGAAATAAAATAAGAAAATAAAAAAAGAATTCTGTGTTTCTTAGCTTGATTATGTGCAGTTCAGAGTAGGAAGCAGAAATGTAAAAACATTTTCAGTTTTCCTAACCAGCTATCAGGGATCAGTCACCACTTAACTTCCCTATGATTCTCCCATATGAAAATTCCCATATACCACAAGAATATGTTGTTTCAATCAAATATTAGCCTTAAAGTCTTTCTATGGAGTTTACAGGTCTGAAATACACTTAAGGTTGCACACTGGAGCACAAATTTGCTTAAATAAAGTACATACTTCAAATTAACTGAGAGAAAAAGCTGATCTTGAATTAGTGGAAATTCTCAAGGCCAGTTTCACAAAGTATATAATGTATGCGCATAGGTTATTCCAACTAGGCTAAGATTATATGAACAAAGAAAGACCTACTCTAATAAATAAAAATGAATGATAATCACTGTTATCAACTCTTTGTACACAAATGATAAATTCTTCCCCTACTCAGTATCAAATTACTCCTAACCAGGGTCAAACCTAAGTTAAAGTCAGTAAGGCCTCAGGCAGAAAATGTAAGGTGGTGTCAAAAGACTCAGTAATCAAAATAAATACCTTAATACAATTTTAAAATAATCCATTTACGATCAAAACGTGAAATGTCTAAATAAAAACAAGACCAGTATTACTGATTTGCCCTTATGCCTCAGGCTTCAATACGGCTCTGTATGGCATGGCACAAACTCTTCTTCAAATTATGTATCATACGCGAGTGTTTGACAACAGGTAGGATAAATATTTCCCTTGCAATCTTCTTTAAAATCTGACTTTACTCAATCACCAAATGCCCAGCACTGTGCTAAAATCTTTAGATAAACTATATGCATATACTCATTTCATCCTCACTACAACTTTCTATGACACATTATCATCTCCATTTTTCCACTGAGGACTTACTGAACTCAAGTCCTCAAAACAATTCAAATATTAATGGGTATTTGCTACATACTTCAGGATTTATGAAAAACAAGAAAAACAAAAAACTATGATGCCAACCATTAGATGTTTCTATCTAGGGTTGGGAATATAGTAGTGAACACTTGCCTACCACATGCAAGGCCCTCAATTCCATCTCCAGAACCACAGTGGGTGAAAAAAAGTTTCCACTTAAACTCTTGTCAGAAAACAAATATCCAGAAAAGCTTACTGCACACTTACTAACAATCCATGTTGTACAAAAGCATGTTTTACCAATAGGAATAAATAGTTCATCTTTAAAATTCTGAAAATGGGTATAAAATTTATCATTCTATACATTTTAAGAATATCACTAATATTGAGTTAGGAGGACATTTAGAACAACAGGAAGAATTCTATCTGCACTGCCCAGTATGGTAGTCACACATGTAACTATTTAAGCTTAATATTACAGTTAATCAAATAAAATTTCTCATTTACACTAGCTACATTTTAAATGCTCAACAGCTACATGTGGCTGGTGGCTTACCAGAGTAGACCAAACAAATACACAATATGTCCATTACCACAGAAAGTTCTATTGCACAGAGCTATTTTAATGTCTCAAACTATGATTCTGGCACATCATAACTACTGCATGTACGTACTTATATAGTTTGTATTTATTTATTTATTTTATCTATCTATCTATCTATCTATTTATTTATTTATTGGTACTGGGGATTGAACTCTGAGGCACTTAACCACTGAGTCATATCCCTAGCCCCTTTTTTTATATTTTATTAAGTGGGTCTTGCTGAGTTGCTTAGGGCCTCGCTAAATTACTGAGGCTGGCTTTAAACTTGAAACCTTCCTGCCTCTGTCTCCCAAGCCACTGGGATTACAGGTGTGCTCCACTGTGCCTGGTTATGATTTGACAGTATCCAAAAACTTGGAAAATATGGCCTAGAAAATCCTGAATTTCAGAACATAATTTCTAATAATAAAGGACATTTTTATTATCAAATATATGTGATTTAAAAGAGTGTGACGTCAGACACTTGAGGTATAAGGGAATTTTCAGGTTAAAGCAATTATAACGATAATGAAAAACCTCCAGGATTTATCTGAGAGCAAATCATGTTGCAAACAGGTAGACAGAAGTTGTAGAACTTACAAAGGACAATGAATTCAGAAAGGGAAGATTAGATAGACACTTGGCTCTAAGAAGCTGCATAGCTATTACAACTCAAAAGAAAATTCTCTGTGGATAGAAGTTAGGAGGTGAACACTTTAGACCCCAAATTAAATTCAGTTTTACTTTGTTTGAGACAGGTCTCACTACGCTGATCCAGGCTGGCCTTGAACTGTTACACTTATGTGATTTTCCTGTCTCAATCCCCTCAATAGCCGGGACTATAAACATGTACCACCATACTTTTAGACCACAGATTAAATTCAGTAGGCCTAGAGCCAATAGAAAAACGGACCCCAATTCTATACACACCTGCAGATGGAAATGGTACGGTATAAAAACAGATTAAAAAAGAGAAAGGTACTCTACTGTCACGTGTATCTAAAAAGAACCATTTTTTTAAAAGGTAGAAAAACCTTAATCCTTGACAGAGGGGAAAGTACAATATAAAAAAACAAAAGTGAATGGGTAAAAATTCCCAGAGATCCAACCTTATAAAATAATCCACTTTGTTATTCCTTACACAATAATACACTGTATTACCTCTTACACAACAATACAAGGAAGTAATCCACAGAGAGATAGTCAAGCCTGAACAGCAACTGATCAACACGGCAACTGTTAATTTGACTTTTAAGAAGAGAAGAACTATTTTATAAATCAGAAATAACATTGTAGAGGCTAAGAATCTTCTAATTAATATGGAGGAAAAAGAACCAAACTAGAGGACATAATATGCCGAAAACTTCTAACAAAAGAAACTAAAGCTACTTACCACTGGGTTGAATTTGTCTCCCTGATGTTTCTTAATTGAACCAACATTCTACAGAAAGCAAAAGAGAATAAAAATTAACAATAAAGGAAAAAAGAATCAAAACAATAAAAATGAATCTCTATAAGGAACTTCTCTAATTCCTAATTAACATCCAAAGAAAAACTGATATTCTAAAAACTGACCATTATAAACTGAAAATAGGACCAAATAACCAAACCAAAATAATACCTTTAAAAAAAGGGGGGCGGGGAGCCTGGGATTGTGGCTCAGTAGTAGAGCACTTGCCTAGCACATGTGGAGCACTGGGTTCGATCCTCAGCACCACATAAAAATAAATAAATAAAAGGTATTGTGTCCATCTACAACTAAAAAAAAAAAAAAAAAATTAGAAAAAAAAATTGGCCACACCTGCTTCAATTTGCCAACTTCTAAATAAATGGCTATGCCCGGCATGTATGAAGCCCTGGGTTCATTCCCAGAACTATAAAAACAAATAAATAAATAGCTTCTTAACAAATGGATTTTTTTTTACACACTTATAACTACTAAAAGCCTTCAAAAAGCATATACCCTCAGGGCTAGGGTTATGACTCAGTGATAAAGCGCTGGCCTAGCATGCATGAGGCACTGGGTTCCATCCTTACTCAGCACCACATAAAAATAAAATAAAGGTACTATGTCCACCTATAACTAAAAAATATATTTTTTTAAAAATATCCTTTCACCCATTATTAAAATGCCATTTATTTGAACTTAATGAGAGATAATAAAATTTCCCATGTAAATAAACTCTAACCATCAACTATATTTAAATTAAGTAGTTTGAGGAGGTTCTGTGTGGCAGGCACTATATATTGCTTATCAGATTTATTTTCCCTTTTAAGAAGTTTGATTACTTAGAGTAATAATGGGTAGGGGTAAATACCCACTTTTGAGCTTTCCAGGTCAGGAGGGAGGAAGAGGGGATAGGTAACACAGTTAAGAGCACAGCTCAAAGACTTATACAATACTCAGAAGTCTGCTTTGGAGGTAGAAGTTCTAGGAAGACATCTACTTTCTTAACACATGGGAACAAATGTGTCTGAAACCACCAGTCCTCCATTTTTCTAGCCTTGAATCTGGAACATGATGTCTAGATCTGTTAACAAGCATGCAGATTAAAAACCTGCCAATAAATAAGGCTGACAAAGTAGAAAGACAAAACTAGCCAGCAATCTCTACTACATTGTTGAGTAGCTAAACCAATGCTTACTACTGCCTACTTCTGGATTTGTTATTTGCTTAAAGCACTGTCATACTCTGTTTCTGAAACCAACACATTTCAAAGAGAGACAGCTTAAACTCCAAAGGGTCTTAATAAAACGTATACACATGCACAAACATACACATATGTAAATATATATGTAAATAGATATACATATAAATATGAACAATCTGTTTCTTGAAAGTTCAGTGATATCCATGAATATGTTTCAGAGTTGTATAGTCACCCTGAATATATCAACCTATTAATCTATGTACTAATTGATTTAGGACTACTACATTATTTAACCTCCACAACTGCTCTATATACTACACACCGCATGAAATTATCTTTTGCATATAAGAAGCAAAGATGGTTACTAAATCTTTTGTCACTCAATATACTCACAGATGATGTGATAGCTTGGTAGAATGGAGCTGCAAATAAACTAAAATGGAATAAGATAGTAGGAAAAGTTTGGAAGTAAGAGTTATGAGATGTTTTTGTCAGAAACTTTAGTTTGAAATGGCTGAAAAATACCTTAGTGAATCCTAAGTAGGCAGCTAAATAGGGTACGCAAAAATGTAAGGAAAGATCCAAGCTGAGGATATTAATTTGAAAATCATCTGCTTATAGATTCTATTTAAAGCAATAAAATTGGATTTAAATCATCAGGAATATGAGGGTAGACAGAAAAAAGACCCAATGAATGAGCCCTAAGACATTATGAAATTAGGGGTCAGAAAAAAAGCGGTAAGACCAGCAAAAAATACTGAAGAGTAGTGGTCGAGAGGCAAGAGAACTCCCACCCCAAAAAATAGGTGATATCGTAAAGTCAAAAGAAAAAACTGTTTTGAGGAAGGAATTAACAAATTCTGTTAATACAGACTTAGAATTGCTGCTGTGTATTAACGTGAAGAGCACTGATCATTTTCACAAGACCATTTCTACTGGACAAGTAAAACTTTGGAGGGCATTCAAAGAAGAGCAGAAACTGAGGAACTACCTCAGAAGAGGAGGTCCTGTTCAGCATGCAGGAGGCCCTGGGTTCAATCCCTAGCACCACCACAAGAAGCAAGGGAATGAAGGAAGGAAAGAGGGGAGGGAGGACTGGATACAACAAACATATATCTCAGGTAGTTTTGCTACAAAGGACCTGGAAAAAAGACCAGTTGCCAAAGCAGTATATGAATCAAAAGATACAACAGTGGATTTGTAGGCACATGGGGAATAATGTGGCAGAGAGAACTCACTGATTTTTCCCCCAGTGGTGGTACTAGGAATTAAACCCAGGACCTCACACATACTAGATAAGCACTACATCACTGAGTTATATCCCCAACCCTTTTTAATTTTATTTGAGACAGGGTTTCAGTAAGTAGTTCGGACTGGTCTCAAACTTGTGATCTTCCTGCCTCAGCCTCTCCAGTACCTAGGACTGCATATCACAACTAGCTGATAAAGTTTAATGAATAGGATTTGGGCAACCTCTCATAGATTGCCCCTATAAAATCTTCCACCACTGGGGAAGAAAAAGTGGCTAAACTGAGGAAGAAAACAGAACAAAATGGAACTCAGGGATAACTGTGCAACTAGCTGAATAAAATTCACTCAGTATTTTTCAAAAGTACAAATTACCACACCTTCTCCCTAGAGGTTCTGATCTAGTATATTAGGCATAAAACTCAACATTCTTTATCATAAAATGTCCATGTGATTCCTTGTTTTTTTTTTTTTTAACACAGTGTCAACAATAACCAATAAATACACAGTCATTCTTACTTGATCTATATCAAAGCCACCACCCTTTAACTCTCTCCATTCTCTATTGGGGATTATTTTGACTAAAGTCTCAGTTTGAAAAGTAGCTGGGCATGGTGGTGCACACCTGTAATCCCAGTAACTTGGGAGACTGAGGCAGGATGACTGCAAGTTGCTGCCAGTCTCAGCAACTTAGCAAGACTGTCTCAAAAATAAAAAAACAAAAGGACTATGGATATAGCTCAGTGGTAAAAGGCCCCCGAGTTCAATACCCATTTTGGAACTGAAAAGTAAAATCACTATAAAGGTTTATCGTTGTTGCTATTGTTTTTAGATATACATGACAGTAGGGTGTATTTTGACCTATTATACATACATGGGGTGCAACCCATTACGATTTTGATCCCATTCTTGTGAATGAACGTGATGTACAGTTACACTGGTTGTGTATTCATATGAGCATAGGAAAGTTACTGCAAAGGTTTTTAAAGATTAGTACATTATTTTTCATATGTATTAAAAGAGATCCATTATTGGAGTATATAAATAGTATATAATTTCTCTACACTTTTCAACTCCCTGCTATACTGCTTCTTATTGGCAAAATCCAAGGGGGGAAGGTGAATGGAATGATTAGGCTGAATTATTTCATTCTGATTTGGGGGCTCTACTGGATTCTCATCCCTTCCCTAAAGTCCAGAAGGTCATTCGAGCATCAGATAATTTATTTTCATCCCTTCACTGTCTTCCCATTTATGTCATTCCTACTCTTCCATCTACCTATACCCCTAACAGGTGACTCTCCCCAGGTAGAGAAACTGCTAAGTCACCTATACAGGGCTTATGTATCTCTCGAATTCAGATCACTAACTCTTTCTTGGATTCACTCATTTTTTTAAATATATTATTTAGTTGTAGATGGACACAATACCTTTTTTTTATTTTTATTTTTATGTGGTGCTGAGGATCAAATTCAGTGCCTCACACATGCTAGGCAAGTGTTCTACTACTGAGTCATAACCTCAGCCCCTCCACCAATTTTTGCTAGCCATGTTTTTTGTGTGATTTTTACACTTTTCAGGTTTTTATTACCAGACACAAAGGTCTCATGTCCTCCTCTATCCTAATTAGAAGTAGAAATCTCAGTAGATTGCCAGTATAGATTAAGCCATTCAATTTATAGAAAAAGTACTCTCATGGAAGATACCCAGTCTCACACCCCTTTGTGGAAGAAAATTGGTCAAGATAGAGGAGTCACCTATAGAATTCTCCTCTACCTCCGTTGAGAAGGACCAACATAATTTAAGGAACAGGAATTCCTCAAATTATTTTTTATGTAAAATGTCTTTCCACAGATATAATTAACTCTTAAAAGAGTTGCACTCATTCTATAATCTGGAGGAAGAGGTGGGAAGGAATGATAAAAGAAACAGCTCAAAATAGTTTGTAACCAAACTTGGAGAAGGTAAAACAGAGCAAAAATGAAGTATCTGTGGGCAAATTTCATCCATTCCTAGAATGAAACTGTCTGGTTTATTTTCAGTAAGTCAACTAAAACAGAATATAGAGACAAACATGGCAATGTGTATCACAAACATGTATATTCATAATATTGTTGCTTAATGTAGGAGGGATGTTAAATCATGACATTATTTCAAATCTACAGCTTTTTATACAGTCTTGAATGTATTCTTTTTTTTTTTTTTTTTTTTAATGTATTCCAAATGCTTCCCACTACAGACAATCCTGTGACAGGAGTAACTTCCTTACATGCATTCCCTCACTAATCTTCTTCACTTACTAGAGTAATTCCCAATATCCTTTACTTTGTTAGTAACTTGTAAAAACTTCCTTTCCATCACAAATTCATTAAGTATAATCTAGGAAAGCTTGATGGGAACAAAACAGGATGATCAAAAATTAATATCTTATCAAGGGCAATGTTAAGTCTATAAATAAAGTTTCAAGTGGGGCTGGGATATAGTTTAGTAGTGGAGCATGTGCTTTAGCCTGTGGAAGACCCTCAGTTTTATCTTCAGCACCATGAAAAACAAATAACAAACAACTCTAAGGAACAACTGATTTTCACCATAAGCTATACCAACAAGCAGGTACATATTATTCTTCTATTTTAAAAAGAACTACTCCAGAAAACGTTTTTCCAGTCACCAGTCTTAACTCTCTTCTTCGTGACAAAACTTCTCAAAAAAGTTGTCCACATTCACTGTCTTTAATTATTGTACCAATTAACCTTAAATCCACTCCAATCACATCTTTGTCACACTGTTTCTATGAAAACTATTCTTCAAAGGTCACCAATGGCCTGCGTATTACTAAATCCAAGAGACAATGTAAGCTCACATTTCACTTTATAAAATTTTCTCAAAAAATAAAAACCATGGCCAGGTGCAGTGCTGCATGCCTATAATCCCAGCTACTCTAGAGGTCGAAGCAAGAGGATCACAAGTTCAAGGCCAGCCTGGGCAAACTTAGTGAGATCATGCCTCAAAAATTTTTAAATAATAATAAAAGGGGAGGGGACAGCCCCAGGTTCAATCTCCAGTACCACAAAAAATTAATTAATTAAAACTTAAAAATTCAAAAGGGCTGGAAATGTAGTTCAGTAGTATAGTACTCCTAGGTTCAATCCCTAGTACGGGAAGGGAAGAAAGGAAGGGGGGGGGGGAATTAAAGGCAGGCAGTCATCTAGTCATGGATAAGTATTTCAAAATTACTTCTCCAAAAAACAACAGGCACCTTGGGTTTGCAAACTTCCAAGTACTGTAATTTGATCACATGGTTCAAGACTCACAAGAAAGAAAACTTTCCAATTCATATTACAAATTCAGTATAACTCTAATACCAACATCATTCAAAGTTAGCATAAAGGAATCAGGTAACATCTGGACTCCAGAAAACTTCAAAACACCCTGAATTAGAACTAGACCTGGTTATGTACCCTGTAGTCCCAAGTACTTGGGGAGGAGAGGTGGAAGAATCACTCAGACTTCTGAGTCTGAGGTCAGCTTGAACAATTAACAAAAAAATCCTAAATTATAAAGTAACTTTAGCAGCATTAGAACATAACTAAGGAGAACTGATTCTAGGAATGCCATCATGAATAAAAATGAGAAAAATCCAATAACTTACATCACATAAAGAAATGCAAAGGGGGAAAATGATCTTTGGTATTTGTTGAGAAGATCTATCTAATTAAGTGTTCACATCCATTCTTGACAAAAATCCTAGTTAACTAGAAACCAAATATTTCCTCAATTAAGAAGCTGTGTCTAGTTTAAGAATAAAACAAAAGAATATCAACACAGGAAAAGGTGAAAAGGCAATCCATAGAATGGGAGAAAATATTTTTAAACCATATAGTTGATAATGGACTTGTATCTGTAACATGTAAAGAACTTTTGCAACTCAAAAATAAGAAAGCAAAACAAAAACTTAAAAATGGGCAAAGGAGTTGGGTATGGTGGCATTCACCTGTAATCCCAGTGACTTGGGAGACTGAGGCAGGAGGATCTTAGTTCAAACTCAGCCTCAACAACTTAGTGAGGCTCTGAACAATTCAGTGAGACCCTGTCTCTAATAAAATATAAAAAAGGGCTGGGGATGTGGTTCAGTGATTAAGTGCCTCTGGGTTCAATCCCTAGTACCAAAAAAAAAAAAAAAACTGGGCAAAGGATTTGCATTATTTCTTTGTTGGTTTGTTTGTTTTTTTGTTTTGAGCTCTGCTGGGGATTGAACCCAGGGCCTTGTGATTACAAGGCAAGCATTCTACCAACTGAGCTATATCCACAGCTGGGCAAAGGATTTGAACAAGCATTTATTCAAACATAAAACAAATGCCCAAAAGCATTTGTCATTAGGAAACATCACTAATCATTAGGCAAATACAAATCAAAACCACAATAATATACCATTTATAACCAACTAGGATGGTTATAATCAAGACAGTAACAAGTGACAGGATGTTGAAAAATGAGAACTCTCAGATATTACTTATGGGACTGTAAAAGGATTCAGCTGCTTTGCACACAAGTTGGCAGTTCCAAAAAGTTAAACATATTTATTACCAAATGAGTCAACAATTTCACTCCTAGGTATATAAACAAGCAGACCTTTGAAAGGGCACATTCTCAGAAAAACTTGCAACTAATATTCATAGCAGCATTATTCACAGTGAATAAAATGTACAAATGACCCAAAGGTTCATGGATTAAGAGATAAACAAAATGTCATGTGAAATATGTGAAATATTATTTAGCTATAAAAGGGATAAAATACCCTTTATGACATAACATGAATGAACTTTGGAAACATTACATTATGCTTTGCTATAAGAAGTCAAACACAAAAGGTCACATGTTATATTAATTCACTTTTATGAAATACCTTGAATAGGTAAATTCATAGAGACAGAAAGTAGACTAGTAGTTGCCAAGATCTGAGGTCAGGGAAGAATGGGGAATTACTTCTAATAAATATGGGGTTTTTTGAGGGACTAATAAAACTGCTTTGGAATTAGTGATGATGGCTGCACAACTTTGTAAATACATGAAAAAAAAAACTACTGAACTGTAAACTTTAGAAGAGAGAATTGTATGATAGATGAGGTATACCTTAATTTAAAAATATCTTTCAAAGAAAAATATTAGGAAGGCAGTTAACACCACTTTTATGTATTAATACAATAGATTCCAAGCTGATTTTGAACCCAATTCAGTCAGCACCTGATCGTTTCTTTAAAATTTCTTTCCCTATTAAAAATTTAAAACTGCTTACTTCCCAAACCTCTATAATTTATTCCCAATTTACCCTTATACAACTTTACTACTGAAACAATTCTTTGCTCTGATTAAACCTTTTAACCCTACAGACTCCACATTCTACCTGCCTACTTCAATATATTAATTATTTCTTTGGATCTTTAAGTGGCATTCAAAATAAAGTTGATTGTAAATAAAATGTTTTTATGCAGTGTGTCCATTGTCCTAGAAATTGAGCCAGACCTTTTTAAAAGCATGACCTGATTTCATCATCCTGGATGCAGGTGCTGTAATGCATGAAATTTCACTACTAGTTATTTCTTCTGGGCCCTCTTCAGACAAACTACATTAAAATACAAATTCACCTAGGAGAGACAGGCCCTAAATTTTTTAAGGTGAACTTCTTTATAAGTCTATTTTCCCTTAAATTAGAAAGAAAAGGATAGGGGAAAAGCAGTAACCATGAGGAAACAACTGAAAAAAGGTAAGAATTAGCCAAACAGTGTGAAATTCTCATTTTTCTGTAATCTAGTATGTTTGCTTAGGGGTTAAATTACACTGGAAATTATTATAAGCATCACAAACTTTCCAAAGAAAACTAGATCACTCTCAATACTTTGTTATTAAATAAAGGTTTTTTTCGGGGGGAGTGGTAGTGGTACTGGGGATCAAACCCAGGGCCCCACGCTTATGCTTTTTAACTGAGTTACATGGCCAGTCCCTCAAGTATTTTTAAAGGGTAACTATTAACACTTATCTATAAAGCTTAAAAATATCACCAACTTGCTTAGTCCTTTTTTTTTTTTATTTGTACCAGGGATTGAACCCAGGGGCACTTGACCACTGAGCACATCCCCAGCCCATTTATATTTCTTAATTAGAGACAGGATTTTGATGAGTTGCTCAGAGTCTCATTGCTAGGGCTGGTTCTGAGCTCAAAATCCTCCTGCCTCGGTCTCCCGAGTCACTGGGATTACAGGTATGTGGGTGGTACAAGGTGCTTAAACTCTTACCTTTAACAACCTTCACCTTTAGCAGGATTTGGATCTATATTAGGCATAACATCCGTAATTCTATTAAACCATCCAAAACATTCTTTAGGGCTGAAGATTCATTTATGTTGTAGTAAACTAGTATCACAGATGTAGAGAGAAAGGAAAAAAAAAAATCAGCTTCTTCTACTAATCAAACATGATTTTTAGTCAGGCATGATTGCACAAGCATGTTATCCCATCTACTCAGGAGGCTGAGGCAGGAAATTCACTAGAGCCCGGGAGTTCAAGGCCAGACTGAACAATACAACAAGATCCCATTTCAAAAAAAAAAAAAAAAAAAAAGGCAGTATTATTTTTACAGTACTTTTAAGTCACAAATATTCTTTAAGTGTCTTTGTAGGGGCTGGGGAGATAGCTCAGTTGGTAAAGTGCTTGCCTTGCAAGCACAGAGCCCTGGGTTTGATCCCCAGCACTGCAAAAAAAAAAAAAAAAAGAGTCTTTGCAGAAGGGGGGCAAGAATGGAGGAAGGAAGGACTGTATAGAGGGGTGGGAGGGGTGGGGGGGAAGGGAAAAAATAACAGAATGAATCAAACAATATTACCCTATGTAAATTTATGATTACACAAATGATATGCCTTTACGCCATGTACAAACAGAGAAACAACATGTATCCCATTTGTTCACAATAAAAAAAAAAAGACAAAAAAAAAAAACAAAAAAAAGAGTCTTTGCAGAAACTGTGAGGTGCTTACTATCAAGTTCATTCACATGCACTGAACTGATACTGCTCTAAATTAGGTTAATTTATGGACACTGAAATATAAAAGGTCACAGAACAAATAAGAGGTCTTGATGTCAAGTCTTTTAAGATATGACATATAATAGCCTTTCCATAACATTAATGGTTCTCAAACTAGTGTAAGGTTGATCATCTTTAAAAAGTCCAAATGTGTCAAGGACCACATAACTCCTTTTCCAATATCCCTGGTGAGAAAACACTGATATGCATATGGATTTTTTGTTTTTCTGCAATAAAACTCCAAGGCCCAAGTAGGAACCATTCTAAATTTCAATACTGAGATAGATTTTGACTATGCCAAAATGATCAACAGATTCAAAAAGAAAAAAAAAAAAAAAGACATATCAGACACTTTTAAAATAGACTCTTAAATCACAATTTCTTTCTTTCTCTGAAAAAAGGTCACCCCAAACCTATAGAATGCCCTTGTGCAAATTTTAAAACTACAGCAAGCAGACACATGCAATAAACAACCTGTCAATATAGGCGACCTGCTCCAAAAATTCTTCTCCCATTTGTAAGGAGTAGACACCTAACATCCATTTTATTGCCAAGTTAACGCTGTCCACCTGGTTCTGGCAGACTGGAAAAGAGATGGGCATCTAACTCATGATAGGCAATCATTTTCTCTCTCCCCAGGATGTGTGAGACTGAAAAACAGCAAGTCTTTCTCTGCAATTAGTGAACTGTAACATCTGAAGCCAGAATCTGTGGAGGTGGTACATCTACCATATGGACACAAAAACAATGCTCATCTGAAGAAAGAAAAATATAAAAGACGTATGGTACTGTGTTTCTAATGACTTTCTAGTTATTTATTCTAAGTTCTTCCTGAGGTCAACTGCATTCTAGTCTTTGAGTGTCCCCAAGACATGATGACATCCTTCATATAAGCCTATTTTTACTGATTTGTTACTTTTATCCAAGGAGTCGTACTAACACAATTTACTTATACCAACACTTCTGAACTGAAAATCTGGAAAATGATTTTTTTCAAATAAATGAAAAATCTTTGCAAATCACTGTCTCCAATTTTTCACTTATCCCAAGAAGCTCAAAACCTATTCTAAAAAGGGATTTTTGTTTTTGTTACAGTTAAAGAGGGCTACACCTGAAGACTTGACAACACAAATTTAAACACTGAAAAAAAAAGTCATACATGAACCTGAAAATATCTGTAATTGTCATAGCATTGCTAGACACCTGCTCTACCTTTTTTATTACACTTCAACCAGTTTAGAACTATTGTGAAACTACTAGACTGTGCATAAAAAGGACAAAACTAAACGCCTAAACAAATAGCAGTTATGGATTACAATCATAAATGGAATCAATCAAATTAATGTTGAATGACTACGTATGAATTTCTGGTGCTAATTACAATGTAAGTACAACAAATATGACAGTGAGTTACTACTATTAGATGCTGAGTTCTATGTACGACACTAAAGATAAAGACAAGATACTAGCACCTGCCTCAAGGAGTTTCTAATTCTATATAAAACAAGATCACAAATAATCACAATATAATGTGACAAAATCCATCAATAAAAATACTAAGGTGCAAATTTGGAAAAAAGGAGACCAAGCAGCACAGTGGTAAAGAAAAATAAAAAATAGCATCTATGAATCCAAGTGTAGAACAGCTCTGAGAAGACAGGGAAAGTGTTGCTAGCAGATGAAAACCTGTAGGTGGAAGTAGGTTTTAAAATATACAGGAATAAGATTAGGATAGTCAGCAGGGAGTACCATGCTAAGTAATGTGTACTTTAACTGGTAAGCAGGATTTCTTAAGACTATAAAAGGCAAAGGAGTAACACAGACTGTTTTAAATCAGCAGGTCAGCAGTGTGGAGTTAGGACCAATCCTGACATTATTTAGCCAGTAATGTAACTTATAAATGTGAGAGGTATTCTTGCTCTTAAAATCGTAAATAGGAAGTCAAAAGCAAAGGAAGATCTTCAGCAAAAATCTATTTTTCACCTACTGCATGCCAACATCTTCATGTATTAAACCATTATGCATCCTTATAGCTGATCATACCAATATTTTTCAGAAAATTATAATGAAGCCAAAACAGGCAACTTTACCAAGATTATAAGGACAGAGTTTGGACTAGAATCCAGTTCTCCCAACTTCAAAATTCACTGCTATTTCCCTATACTGCATATCTTACTGCCAGTTTTAGTAAAGCAAAGTCATTAATATTTAACAAAAGTCTTATACTGCACTAGATTATGTAATGTAATGTGGACAATTAAAATGTCATGTTGTCTTCTGCTGCTAATTCAATTACTTTTGGGCAAGGTAACAAGTGAAGTCACTCAATATATGAAAACAAGGGCTCTAAAAAGAGGAATATCTGAAGTTTATCATGCTTAGTATTTAAAAAAAATTAAAACAGTGGTTCCCTAAACAAAAGTGGTTAAACAAGGATTTAATTATTGCAAAATAACAACATATGACACCCTTGGAATAAACAGAATTGAAAAGTTTAAGGTATAAGAACAATGTGGGAAGGGGTTGGGTCTGTGGCCAGTGGCAGAGAGCTTACCTAGCACGTGTGAGGCGGTGGGTTTGATTTTCAGCACCACAGAAAAATAAAATAAAGGTTCTATCAACAATTTTAAAAAAAAGAACAACTTGGGAAGCATATGTAAAACTACTGTTCCCAGAAAGCTATGTCTATACGTAGCTTTTATTTGTTCTTGTGCAATTTTGGTTGTAGCTGGGGTAGAAGGTGGGTGAATCTGCAAGTGACACAGAAACAAATCTCAATGCAACTTGTTAAAAACTGCATACTGAACACTGTTGACAATATAATTTTAATAGAAGAAATTGTCGATAACAGAAAGGTTATCAATAAACTGATGAAAATTCGAGGAAAAACATAGTAAGTAAACCCAAAATAAAATTACTTTGGAAAAAATACTGTTTTACCTTTGAGTCTAGATTGTTATCATTTACCATTCTGTGGTCCTGAACAAGTTACCTCACCTCTTCAACTTCTCTATGGGAGTGGTGGGGGGAGCATAATGCCTATATTTTAGTTGTTCTCCAGAATACATGAATATCCAACACAAAGTCTAATATACATTAAGATGAATTAGTAGTTCTGCTTAACTACTACAGTTACCTAAATTTTATGATCTTATTACTCAATTGAAAGAATTTTTTCTTCTGGAAGTATTTTATATATATTACTCTTTCTCACAAATATTTTGTTTTTATGCTTTCTTATATGTATGCTTTATTGGATATGGGGTAAGCATGGGTTTTCTGGAATACTTGTTCTCACATTAGCTTTTTTTAACTGGAAACTATCACATGCGTACTATTTCTCATTCACAGTAGTGCCTTAAGCACTATATTGTACAATTTGTAGTGTAGGAAGAAAGACAACTCAATCATGATTGTTTTGTCATTTGAAACAAAAGATTTGTGAAAAGAAGCTACATCATTCGTATACATGTTTATTTTATGCAAACTAATGAGCTACATTCTCCTGTCCCAAAATTTAATTAGAAAATAAAAATGCAAGTGGTTCTGTCTACTCTCCTGCACTTTGTAAAAGTAGGACCTTGAAATGATGGATGTCAATTTTCTTTTCCACAGTCCTTTATGGCCTCATAACTACACCTTGTTAATTGCTACCCTGGTGTTTAAATAAACTTATCATACATGAGGCTTTGACAACAAGCCAAATATATGTTATTTGATATTCAATGGAAGAAACAATGATCTTTTCAAAAACCTAAAGAACATCCTGACACCTTCCATACACAACAACTTTAGAACGAACTTTAAAATGAAATTCCACTGTTTTATAGGATGATTTATGTGGTAGTTTGAACATTTACACAAATTCTCTTACACTTCTCCCCCTCAAGAGATGGAATCTTGTTCCCCACCACTGTAACAAGGGATGGTCTTAGTGACATGCTTCTTACAAATGGAATACACTGGAAGCGATGCTACATGTCATCCAAGCATAGGCTAAAGAGAGTAATTCAGTTTGCACACAGGCTTTTGTTCTTTTCCTCTTGTCTATTTGCCCTTGGAATCCAGCTGTCTGCTATAAGGAAACCCAAGTCTTACTGAGGCTATATGCAGGTGTTCTGACTCACAGAGACTGGCCCACAGGCACATCAACCACCGAATCAATGAATAAAGCAGCTCTAGCAACCATGTAATTGCAAACACATGAGAACTTGGGCAAGAATCAACTAGTTAGCCCAGCGAAGCCCCATAAACTCAATGGGTAGTAATAATGATTCCTGACTTTTTTTGGGGGGAGGGGGGTTTACCAGGGATTGAACTCAGGAGCACTCAAACACGGAGCCACATCCCCAGTCCTATTTTGTAGTTTATTTAGAGACAGGGTCTCACTGAGTTGCTTAGCACCTCACCGATGCTGAGGCTATCTTTGAACTGGAGATCCTCCTGTCTCGGCCTCCCTGGTTGCTGGGATTTCAGGCATGCGCCACCACGACCAGTTACATCAAGTTTGAGATGGCTTTCTTCAAAGCAGTAATCAATAAAAGGTCTGATTAACTAAGTCATCCTTATTAAGAGCTATCTGGCCTAGAGATGTAGTTCAGTGGCAGAGTAACTGCACAGTATTTACAAGGTCCTGGTTTCAATCCCCAGCACTGCAAAAAGAAAAAATTGCTGAGAGCTACCTTGAGAATGAGCTATTGAAAAGCAAGATTTGTGCAAATGTCTATAATACTTAAAAATGTCTCAGTTTCACTTACTTCAAGTAGCACAGAAATTCCTACACCATCAATGAAAAAGTCCCTAATACTTCAAATGTAAATTATTCATAAGAGAAATATATTGTTTTACTGAAGTAAATCAAGGATTAAGAGAAGACTTGGCACTGAACAGGGCACGGTGGCACATGCCTACAACCCCAGCTACTTAGGAGGCAGAGGCAGGAGGATTGGAAGGAGACCAGCCTTGGAAATTTAGCGAGAGTCTATCTCAAAAAATAAAGAGTTGAGATATGTAGTTCAGTGGAACAGCACCTCTTATTACAAAGAAAATGAAGGAACAAAGAAAAAGATTATGAGGACAATTACATGGCCTCTTATTTTATAATGCTTTGCACTTCAGCCTGATATTAAGAAACAGCATTCTTCAGTGAAATCATGGTGCCCAACACCTGTACAGAAAGTCCAGAGTTTTCTTTTTCAGAAGTAAGCATTCTCCTTTTGACTAAATAAGAATTCCAACATATTAGACAATAGGAAAATCTCTCTTGTTTGTTTTATTAATTTTTTGGATTACACTATTTTTATGTACCAATTTCTTTTAATTTAAAAAACAATAAGCCAGTTAACTCTCCACAGGTAATGTAGTTCTTTTCTTTCATTTATGTTCCCCAACCATCTCCTGATATTTGGAAGAGTAACACCTTTATCTGTGTGCTTCATTACTAATTTAAAATACTCTACAATATACATAATGTTTTAACCTTAAGGTTGCTGGAGAAAGGACCTCTGTGCATGAGACACTAATATATGGAATGTGTTGTACTTAGCCATGAGCTGGGTATGAGATACCCAGCTCATGGCTGATACCAGACCCTGATACCAGAGTCAATGTGGATGGATTACCTAGAATCCTTTCTGTGATATTCAAACTGTTTTTATTTTTCCACTGTCATTGTGTATATGTATGTGTGTGGGTTTTTATAATAGGAATCTTGTTTTAAAATGTAGCTTCTAAAATTTAATACAAAATGAACTCAAAAAACTCTACACCAAGAATACAAATAACCCAATCAACAAATGGGCTAAGGAAATGAACAGACACTTCACAGAAGAAGATCTACAAGCAATCAACAGATATATGAAAAGATGTTCAACATCTCTAGTAATAAGAGAAATGCAAATCAAAACTACCCTAAGATTCCATCTCACCCTAATTAGAATGGCGATTATCAAGAATACAAGCAACAATAGGTGTTGGCGAGGATGTGGGGGAAAAGGTACACTCATACATTGCTGGTGGGGTTGCAAATTAGTGCAGCCACTCTGGAAAGCAGTGTAGAGATTTCCTCAGAAAACTTGGAATGGACCCTCCATTTGACCCAGCTATCCCACTCCTTGGCCTATACCCAAAGGACTTAAAATCCGCATATTACAGTGATGCAGTCACATCAATGTTCACAGCTGCTCAATTCACCATAGCCAGATTGTGGAACCAACCTAGATGCCCCTCAATTGATGAATGGATAAAGAAACTGTTATATATATATGTGTGTGTGTGTATATATATATATATATATATATATATGTGTGTGTGTGTGTGTGTGTGTATGTGTGTGTATATATATGTATACATACATACACACACACACACACACAATGGAATATTACTCAGCCATAAAGAATAATAAAATTATGGCATTTGCAGGCAAATGGATGAAATTGGAGAATATCATGCTAAGTGAGATAAGCCAATCTCAAAAACCAAAGGAATGATCTTGCTGATAAGCGGATGATAATGGGGGGTGGGAGGGAGGTAAGAATAGAGGAAGGAGGGACTGTATAGAGTTTTGGAAAAGAGGGGTGGGAGCGGTGGGAGGGAAGGAAAAAATAACAGAATGAAACAAACACCATTACCCTTTGTAAATGTATGATTACACAAATGGTATGCCTCTACTTCATGTACAGAGAAGTTGTACCCTATTTGTTTACAATAAAAAAAAATTTAAAAATAAAAAATACATAAATAAATAAAATTTAACACAAAATGTTTTTTGTTGTGCAGTATATACAACAGATACCTTAAAAATTAAAACAGAAACAAAAAACTTGGTGTAGTGGCACATAGTATGATCCCAGCTACTCAAGAGCCTGAGGCAGGAGCACTACAAGTTCAAGACCAGACTGGGCAAACTTAGCAAGACTGTCTCTCAAACTAAAAATGAAGGAAGGGCTGGAGATGTAGCTCAGCGAGAGAATGCTTTCCTGGCATGTGTGAAACTCTGGGTTTGATCCCCAGTACTGCCAAAAATGGGAGGAGTATACCTGGGGTGTAGCTCAATGGTAGAGAGCCCCCTGGGTTCCATTTCTGATTATCCCCCTGCAAAAAAAAGGTCTGGGTTGTGATCCAGACTGGTATGTTATAAAGCTCCCCAGATAATTTCTATCATGCCTTAAAAGCACTAATCAGTGTCTTTCTTCTGTGTACTCCCCTGACAAAGAACAAAAATCAGTGTTTAATCAATTTCTAAAATTAATGACACAAAAGCTAAACTGCTAAGTTGCAGCTTTAAAACAAATTCACCTACAGGTCTAATCTGATTTTCTTCTTCAAAAGTCCCACCAAAAGTGCAAACCACCTATAAATGATAATCAAATTTGTCTATATTAAAATTTCACTACCAAATATAACTTAACAGAAGCAATACCTTCATTTACAAACTAACAACATATTATCATTTATCTTCCCTAAGAATTTCATGCAAAAAAATTTTAAAGCTCAAAAGTAAATTCTAGAAAGTCTAGCTAAGACTGATAAATTGAGGATTCCATTTGCTCTGTTGATTTCCTCCTCAAAGTTGCCAATTTTTAAATTATTCAGTTAATAAAGGTTTCAAATGACAATCAATGTACATACAAAACTATTTTAGAAAAGAGGATCAAACAAAAAGTAATTTTATCTTTAATTGCATGGATCAATATGAGAATTATTGTTATTCTACAAAAGCTATTCTTAAACAGTTGTTCTGATTAACTATCAAAAATGTATCTTTTAACAAGTAATCACATGATTAGATGGAACTTCTATAAATAATGAAATTATGTTCTTGACAGATCTATTTTTTGTGATTTTGAAAAACTAATCTTATAGACAGATGATTTGGAAAACAAATATAAAAACCCTTGAGCTTAACTACAAAAGCCAGAATCTGGCTGGACATGGTGGCATATGCCCACAATCCCAGCAATTTAGGAGGCTGAGGCAGGAGGATCACAAGTTCAAATCCAGCCTCAGCAACTTAGCAAGGTCCTAAGCAAGTTGATGAGATCCTGTCTCAAAAGAAAAAATAAACAGGGGTGAGGATGTGGCTCAGTGATTAAGCAGTCTTGCATTCAATCCCCAGTACCAAAAATATAGAGAAAAGAAAAAAAAAAAAATCCAGTGTCCTATGAACATGCAGTGTAAGAATCACAAACCAGAAACTTTTACAATAAATAAGAGAATCTAAGTTTTGAATCTTTTAATTTTTAAAACCATTACTAATGAGTATTACTAAACCAAACTATTCATTGATAAGCAATACCAGATTTTAATCCCTCAATTACAAGTGCATAGATACAGAGAATACACAGTCTAGGAATAATAGTTTTGCCAGTTCCAAGTATTACTTGGCTTACCTTCCTAGTCTCAGGATGAGCCATGTTTGAAGAAAATTGTGGGCCTTGATGAAAATTATGAAAACAGGGAAAAGATAATTTAAGATACCTAAATCCTTAGTATTAACTCTAAAATCAAAAATATGAAACACCTTAATTTATGATACTGAAATATACTTCATTTAACATACTATACTATTTAGAAGTTATGAAAGTTTAAACAGAATCATGGTGTACAAATTTATTTCTTCTCTCATGTTGCTTAGTACTAATATTTGGTTTTAGCCATTTCAAAAATTACATACACACTCACACACAAACATCTACAAACTGTATTTTAAACTCCGAAGCCTTATGGATGAATTTGACCTCTTATTAGTCACTTAGTCAATTTCTCCAGTCTCCCAATACAATTTTCCAATTAGCAATTAACTCAGAAACTAAAAATGCTCTAATCAAACACATCTTATATAATTTTGGGACACAGATCAGGAAGGAAGTCAATGACCTATAGAACTTCTGCATTCAAATGCAAAATCACTCACTATTCATTTTCTTTCTTCAGGTATCCTCTGTGACATACATTACTCATTTTCAAAACACTGCTCTTTCATTCACATGGCTTAAAAATAAACATGACGCATTCAAGAACTTTAGTAATTAACTAAAACATTTCATTCAGATATTAATTTTAAATATATAAATTTATATACATACACATGTACACACACACACACACACACACACACACACACACACACACACACACCTGTAAGAAGCTTTACTTGGTTTTACAGCTCCTCTCAGGTTCAATACCAAATATTTAGTTTTCAGCAGCACCACAAAGGTATGACATTCTAAGAAACTTGACTAGTGCATGATCTCTCCTGATACCAGCAAAAGGAGATTGTTAAACTGGTTACTCGCTCTAGAAACCAAAAAGGACCTTTTCCACCAGATACCTAAAATTTGAGGCTAGGGATGCAGCTCTGTGGTAGAGTACTTGCCTAGAATGTGCAAAAGCCCTGGGTTCAATCCTCAGCAACAGCAAAAAAAGAACAAAAACAAAAAACAAAGATTCCTAAACTTCATCATCACACATTCTGTAACTCAAATAAAAAAGTAAGAGACTATAGCACAAAGAATTGACAAAATGGCATCAAGTTATCTTTGTTTTTCTAAGATATTTCCTAGCAGAAAGAGTCCACCTCCGAAATGACATCCTAATTAATATTAACTGCTAACCACCTACTGGTAAGAAAGATCTAGAATCACTTAACTAAACCCTTCAAGTCAACAGATGTGTTTCAGAAATCAGAATTTTTCTGTTAGTAGAATATCTCTGTAAGGAAGTATAAAATGTGCAAAAGTTAATTCTAATGGAAAATGATAAATACTCAAAATCAGTCTCACATTACAG
This sequence comes from Sciurus vulgaris, assembly GCF_902686455.1. Lineage (NCBI taxonomy): Eukaryota > Metazoa > Chordata > Mammalia > Rodentia > Sciuridae > Sciurus > Sciurus vulgaris. The sequence continues at coordinate 117,730,143 of NC_136466.1, forward strand.
TTCAGTGTAGGTCAGATTTTACCTATGAAGTGAATTAGGAAAAAAAGAAAAAAAAAGCTCAATATTTAGAACTTTCTGAAACCATAGTTATACGAGGGATTGTGGAAGTGAAGTTCAGACGTTTCATTAGATGATTAAAATTTCCCCTTTTAGCATAAAGTAAACACAATACTTTATAGAAATCAGTCCAATAGTGATTTTCAAAAGGGTTACTATGAAATATATGGAGATAATTTCAGCTGTCACAGTGAATGGATCTGCCACAAATCAGTTAAGGTCAATGTAATGGAGGGGGTCAGTCCTGCACAACTTTAAAATATCCTTCAGTCATGAAGCCAGAAACTAAAAGTGTTTTTGTTGTTTTATTGTTACATACTGTTTTAAAAGACTGTAAATAGTAAATTAAGGGAAGATTCAAATTTGTTTTGTTTGAAATTTCATCAAGAGCTGTTTCTCCATTTCAAAGAATCTTATAACAAATGCTAAAGCCACTTCTAATTACAATTCAGTTGCCAATATTGTATACCTGTATCCACTGGCATATGTAGGAAATGCCTTCATGATGGGTTGACATTCAAGGGCAAGAATCTAACCAATGAATCTTAACTCTGGCTGCACATGAGAATTCATGCCCAAACCAACACCCTAAAACAATAAAATCAGAATCTCTAGAATGTATGATCTAGACTTCAGTATTTTTGCTTTGTTTCCTGTTTTTGAGGCAAAATTTATGTAGTGAAATTCAAAGGTCTTAAGTATACAATTATACTGGAGTAAAAAACACCCCCATCAAAATACAGAACACTTTCATTATACACAAAGTTCCCTCAATCCTCATCCATTTAATGCTCCTACTCTTCAGAGGCATATTTCTAATGTGATAGCTTAGTTCTCAATGCTTCATCCCTGTTGTATCAATAATTCATTCTTTCTGACTGCAGACTGGCATCAGTGCATGACTATACTGAAATTTGTTAATTCATTCTTTCTGTTAATGAACAGTTGTTTTCATTTGAGATCTATAAAGCTGTTACAAATCTCCCAATTCATTTTGGAGACCTGGTTTCCTGTCTCTTGGATATACACTTAGGGGTAGAAATGATGTACACACGTTTAATTTTTAAATAAACAAGTACCAATATTCTTTTCAAAACAATCAAAACTACCCTAAGATTTCATCTCACTCCAATTAGAATGGCTATTATTAAGAATTAAAGCAGCACTGGTGTTGTGGCCCAATGGCAGAGCACTTGCCTAGCATGTGTGAGGCACTGGGTTTGATTCCCAGCACCACATATGAATGAATGAATAAAATAAAGGTCTACCAACATATAAAAAAATTTAAAAAAAATTTTTTTTAAAGAATTGAAGCAACAACAGGTGTTGGCGAGGATAGGGGGAAAAAATTACACTCATACATTGCTGGTGGGATTACAAAATGGTGCAGCCACTCTGGAAAGCAGTATGGAGATTCCTCAGAAAACTTGGAATGGAACCACCTTTTGACCCAGCTATCTCACTCCTCAGTGAGTCCTTTATACCCAAAGGACTTAAAATCAGCATGAGGCAGTCACATCAATGTTCACAGAAGCTCAATTCACAACAGCCAGATTGTGGAACTAACCCAATTGCCCTTCAATAGATGAATGGATAAAGAAATTGGGGTATATATACATAATGGAATATTAGTCATAAAAGAATAAAATTATGGCATTTCCTGGTAAATGGATGGAACTAGAGAATATCACATTAAGTGAAATAAGCCAATCCCAAAAAACCAAAGGCCAAATGTTTTCTCTGATAAGTGTATGCTGATTCATAAAGCAGGGAGGAGAGGGTGGTAAAGGAAGAATGGAAGAACACTGGAAATGGGTGGGGGAAGGAAAGATGGTGGAACAAGACAAACATCATTACCCTATATGCATGTATGATTACATAAATGTGACACTACATCGTGTACAACAAGAGAAATGAAAAGTTGTACTCCTTTTGGGTAAAATGCATTCTGCTGTCATGAATAACTAAATAGAACAAACAATAAAAATAAATAAATAAAATAATGATGTTATGTTCATCTATAACTAAAAGAAGAGTTTATAACATACATATACATATGCTACATTTATTAGTACATTCCCCATTGCTATAACAAAATGTCTGGCATTGGATACTTTGCAAAGAAAAAAGGTTTATTTAGCTCACAGTTTTGGAAGCTGGAAGTCCAAAACCAGGCATCTATTCAGCCTCTGGTGAAAGTCAGCTGCAGATGAGATGCAGAAAGGCAGGTGGCATCATGGTAGAAGCATGTAAGAGTAATCATATTGCAACTGGAAAGCCAGCGAGACCAGGGAGGGACCAGACTTACTTTTTAACAACTCTTTTATGAGAACTAACCAAGTCCCACAAGAACTATGTCAATTTTCTCCTAGGGCAGTGCCCCCCAATGACCCAACAACCTCTCTCTAGACCTGACCACCTCTTAAGTTTGCCACTGAAGACCAAGCCTCCAACACAAAAACTCTTAGGGGATACATTCCAACTATATCCAAATCACTAGCACAACCTGTGTAATAAAAGGAGGCACAGAGTCATGAATCACATACACATCTCTGAGAACTAAATGAACTTGATTGATCCTATTATCAGAAAAATAAAAATATACACATAATTATAATTTTGTTTTTAATTTGTATTTATGAACAATGAATCCATCCTCAGAATGTTTATAAGCCTATGGAGCCCAAGTTAAAAACTCCTACTCTACTCTTAATTATAAGTAATTAATACATTTATGTTAAATTCTGAGTCTTAATTTTATATGATGACCAAAGTGAGAACTCATAAAAGACTGACATATTAAATCACAATAACTTACAACAAAGGATACCACCAAAGTTTTTAGAGGTTATGAAATTATAAGAATACAATATTAAGACTTCTTCCAAATCAAGAAAATGGCCTCTAGAGAAAAATAAAGGACAATAAATGTGTAACTCCTACAATGAAATAAAACAATTTAAAATGGTCACCTCATGAAATAAAAAGGACTTAAAAGATCGAATTATTATTATTTATATCAGATTAGCAAACATTTTTAAAACTGATAACCATTAGCATACTAGATAAACTCATTCCATTATACTCTCATGGAGGTGTGCGATGATACCTTCCTAGATGACAATTTGACAACATATGTAAAACAATGTTAGTTGTGTACCCAACAATACTACTTCTAAAGATGTACTTAGGAAATAAGAGAAAGTACACTTAGATGTATTACAAAGTTTCACTGAAGGGTTAAGTTATATTAGCAAAAAATGATGGGGGGGAATTAATACACCTTAATAGTGGTTGCTAAATATTTTTTTAATAAACATTGAGTACAAAAGGGATAACTTTAAATAGTACATAGAATATTGAAAATATTTTCACAAATCATTCATGCACAGAAGAATCTGGAGGGACATTCTGAAAGTTTTAAACTTTAACTTTGGAGGAGAGAAGTAAATTAAGAAACAATATCATTATCTACAATTCAATACTGTGTGCAAATGTTTTTAAAGTATGGGCACTTCGCACTTTAAAATATTCAAAAAACAGCGAAGTTTTTCTACTTTGACAAAATGCCATTATAAAATCAATACAATTTCTTTGTAGATTTGTTTTTTGGTTTTTTTCCCCACAAGACACAAAAACCAGGGCTGGGGGTGTAGCTCAGTAGTAGAGCATTTGCCTAGCAAGCCTGAGACCCTGGGTTAGATCTCCAGCACTACAAGCAAAAAAAAAAAAAAAAGGCGGGGGGGGGGGGGGGAGGGGCAGTTTTGTTTTGTTTTTTTTCTTTCTCTAAGATACAAATAGTTCATTTAAGTTTACTTTGCATCTAAGCTATTTAAAGATTTCTTTTTGAAATCAAATCTTTTTTATCATTCAACCACAAGAATGGGATCCTAATTAGACTAAGTTATACTTCATGTATGTATAGTATGTCAAAATACATTCTGTCATGTATATCTAAAAAGAACAAATAAGAAAAAAAATCTTGATCTATGACTTTTCAGAGATTAAGCTTCCAACTAATAAACTAATACAACTATACTTTTCATTAATACGGCAATGACTATCACCCCTAATGATCCAGATTACAGTTTACTATTGTACCATTTAAAATCAACATAATGATTAAAATCAACATGGTATTCAAAGGCTGGAAAAATTTTTCTTCAAGCCCCAAACAAAAATAACCATAGTGTCTCTGTAGATTTACTGGACAGGTACTGAGATTGATAACTATTCAAAGCCACTGAGGACTACACCTCAAAAAATTCATACATACTAAGTTGTTTGTAGTATTACTACCATACATAAACAGAAGCATGGTTAAATACTTAACAATAGGCATATTCCAAATACATAACATATGAGACATATGTGAACTCTTCTTTTTATTCTGTCATAGTTATCTCCTTAATCTTTTTTTTTCTATTCTGCACTTTTTTCTTTATTTTATTTATTTTGTTGTTGGTGGTGGTACTGGGAATTCCATTCAGGACCTCAAGCATGCTGGGCACATTCTCTACCACTGAGTTATACCCCATGCCCTTTAAAAATTTTGTTGAGACACAGGGTTAAGTTGTACAAACTGGCTTTAGGTTTGGGATTCTCTTGCCTCACCTACCTAAGTACCTGAGATTATAGGTGTGCATCACCACCCCCAACTAGCTGTCACTGAATTGTATCAATTTACTAAAGCTATTTCCTGGCCTATAGTCTAAATTAGTTGGAACGAGAAATTTTTCCTCAAAAAATTTTACAAATATTAGCCCATATTCTGAATTGCTATACATGTTTTGCAATTTTCTTTTTTAAGAAACAGATAAGAGCAAATGAGAAGCAATGCAAAAGCAGAAATGTTTTTGATTCAGCACATGCTTTACAGACATAAAAATTCCTAAATATTCCTAAAAATATATAGCTATAGTCCTCCTTTTCACTTCTGAAAAACCTCATTCTCTAGGCAAAGATATTTTGTTAAAATTGTTTCAGGTTGAATTTTTAAAGTTTTGTCTTATACAAAGTGCCAATCTCAATAAATAATTACTTCTGCAGTGTCTTTACCAATACAAGTATCCTATGTGTCTACAAATCCAAGTTAATACAAAAAACAAAGACAATATGAAACGGTATAGCAGCACTATGAAAACATTATAAAATTAAACTTCAGTGATGTTTATTATTTCCATTAAAGAATCCTTAAATTTGTTGTACCCAGGTTCATATGTAACGAAAGCTGGGCCAACAAGATGTAAAGGTTGAGATCTAACAAAGTAATCCCTCCCTAACACAGTACTCTCATCTACTATAGAACCAGACATTCCAAGAGTCAATGTACAGACTAAAAAGACTACTTTTCCCCAATTCCTTCATGCTGTTCAAGCACTGGACACACCTCCATGACAGGAGCTGCAGCATGGCTCCTGTTTTTTCTCCTTTCCTTCCTCCCCCACTGATTAGTTTTCAAAATTTACTACTCTCCAGACTAATATGGATTTAGAGGGCAAATTATCTATGCCTTCAATATATTGTCTTAATTCAAGAAAAGCTTTCCTTCCCTCCACACATTACTAGCAAACTGCCAGTTAGATGATGGGGGTAGGGAAACCATTATTCTGAAAACAGTAAGTTTCACATTTTTAAAAAACAACACAGATCTACTTCGAGAGGGGTTGAGGGTTGGATCTAATTTTCAGTACAGCACAAAAGGATGGCAAATAAGTGCTCTACCATCTCTGCTTTTACAATGAACTGACAACCAAACACTATTCCAATCTAACCAATGCCTTAACATCTGTACATCTCATCCTTACCACTTCTAGTTTAAAAACAACTGGAAAGATCACTTGGCTAGACTGAGTAAAGTAGCACTGCCAAAAACAATTTAGGAAATTACTGAAATTAATCTTCCCACAAACTATTTTTTTTAAAAAGCATAATAAATCCTACTTGAATTTGTCCAAAGGTAGAGTTGTATAACTTGGATGACCATAGTAAAGATTCAGGGAAAAGAAACTGTAGCAACATTCATCCCTCAGACCTAAATAACAGTGACTCCCTGTACTCCTTGCTTTGGTGGGTCCCAAGCCGCCTATACAACCCTCCCTAAAAGCAAGGAGTTCCTAGCACAAAAGAAACTTTTCTTACTAGAGCACATGCTGCTTCCTCCTCTAATTCTAGACTATGTACTGTGGGCATTAAAGACCCTAGAATTTCCTGCCCAAACAGCCCTGAGCCAACTCCAAAACCTCTTTCACTAAACCAGTCTTGAAGAAGGATGACACCATTAGAATCTATGCTCTTAGGCCTGAAAGGTTAGCAAAAGTCAACTTTCTGTAGAAGATGTAAAGAGACCTTGGATATATTGATATAGTTGTGCCCCTCAATTGTGGTGAAGAGCTGTGAAGAAAGGTATCTGTAACACCACAATTTCACACAAGAAATTCAGGATTCTGGGAATATCAAATTCTAACCTGGCTTCCTGTCATTATTAAGGTATACTTTTGAAGGTAGCAGGATAAAACATTGGGCAGGTTCAAGCTTGACTTATAATTTTAAAATTAGATAAATGGTATGTGAAGCTCCATTTACATCTCTGTCCCTTAACCCACAAAAATTAAAGGCAAGCATGCCTAGAAGGCTTATTTCTCCCAAAGTGTTCAATCTAAGATCCTTTTAGTATTCAAATTGTAAATCACCATTTCTATGACTTTGAAATGAACACAAATTTAATACACAGGGTGTTTGTAAAGGTAGGAAATATAATATATATTAGTTACACATTCAAATAGTAAAATCAATATGCTTTTCTATCTCCTTATAACTTTTCAGGGGACATACCTATAAGTTTAAATAAATTCAATGGTAAAAGAGAAAAGTACAATAAATATAGTATTTAACCTGTTTCCAGACTCATGGGATTCTACAGTATAATTTTAATGCCCCACCAGATTAATAATAGAACATAAAGGCATCTGAAAGTTGGAGAAAATTATAATGATTCTTTATGTGATATATAAATTCTTTTTTTTTTAATTGTAAACAAATGGGATACATTTTGATTCTCTGTACATGGACTAAAGGCATACCATTTGTGTAATCATAAATTTACACAGGGCAATGTTGTTTGATTCATTCTGTCATTTTTCCCCCTTACCCCCCACCCCACCCACCCCTCTTTTCCCTTTATACAGTCCTTTCTTCCTCCATTCTTGCCCACCTCCCTAACCCTAACCCTAAACCTAAAAAAAAAAAAAATTATGTTATTTGCAGGAAAATGGATAAAGTGAGGACATTGTGTTAAGCAAAAGGTTAGGAATCATGTTTTCTCTCATACATGGAAGCTATAAAGGAAAAAGAAAGGAGGGGGCAGGGTAGATCTCATCAGTATAGAAAAGGAACATCAGTATAGAAAAGAGGCCATGTAGGGGGAGGAAAAGGGGAATTACTGGGGAATAATACAGACCAGATTACATTGTTACATTGTATACATGTCTAAAACCATCTTGTACAACTATAGTGCATCAATAAAAAAAATATGGAAATAGGGTATGGTGGCGCACACCTATAATCTCAGCAACTCAGGAGGCTGAGGCAGGAGAATCACAAGTTTGATGCCAGTCTCAGGAACTCAGCAAAACATTATCTCAAAATAAAAAATAAAAAGGGCTGGGGATGTGGCTCAGTGGTTTAGCACACCTGGGTTCAATCCCCAGTACCAAAAAAAGAAAGAAAGAAATACGAAAGAAAAATTACAAGACCTAAAATTTTTTTTTTTAAACAGGAAAAAAGAAAATATAAGAAAAAAGAAAGGGCTGACGATATATCTCTGAGGTCGAATGTTCCTTGGTTCAATCCCCAGTACCACCAAATTTAATGTTATTAATGCAAATTTAAATGAACTTTATAGTTTGTTTATACTTAATTGGTAAATCTGTGTTGTTATAACTATATAAGGTCTGAACATAAATTTATATAGCTTTAAGAATGTAGATATTTAAGATTATTTTTAAAATTCAACAATGAGGTGGTATTCTCTTAATTATTTTCACTTAAATGAGATTAAAAGTTTACAAAAATTACCAAAAAAATTACAAATTACAAAAGTATAGGAAATATTACTTGAAATAGTTATGGTCACATCAATACTTCATGCCAGACAACAGATTTCTCTTTCAACTGCAATTCAGAAGTTTACTATTATTTTTTCATTCACTTAAGATATTTATTGAGCACTTTTTACATATCATATACTGTTTAAGGCAGTGAAGTAAAGAACAAAACAGCTAAAATCCTTGCCCTCCTGGAATTTATATTACAACGCAAGAGAAAGACAACAGACAAGAAAAAAGTTATACTGTTTTAAGTAAGGTAAGTGCCATTAAGAGAAATCGGTATGAAAAACAAATATGAGTTGCCTTCAGAAACAGCATTCTCCTAAGGATCCCAACTTTATTTTCACATGACAAATCTGGGAGGAAGGTTAAATTGAGGGTTTCCACTGGCTTGTCATTGGCATTTAGTCTCTACATAAAATCCAATCATAGCCCAGCACATGCTTGATTTTAATCATGACTTTCACAAAATCTACATTCTAATGTAATGGGACAGGCAAAAACTCAGGACCCAGAACCGTCATACAGATCAAATGAATTCCAAATGTATGACGTGACTAAATTTGCTCCATTTTTATTAATGTACTCTTTACTCATTTAAGTTTTTGTATTAACTAGATAACAAGCTTTCTGACTATGCCATATTTCCCTTTTGTATGCCAATGACATATACCTTATAAACAACCTAAAGGAAAAACCTAAAAATGAAGGCTAAAATTACTAGGAAAATCTTTAAAAAGAAGTAATATATCTATACATGTCCCCCAAAATAACTATGTGGTAGTTAAAACACTGTGCCTTAGTAGTTCCTTTCTGAAGAAAGTGGAGCCTAAATTTTTCCTCCACTGAAAGCTGAATTTCTAACAATAGATTATGGAAAGGTAAAAAAATAAATAAATTTACAGTGGGGAAACCTGACAGAGACTAGCTAATCAGTTATTCAAAGTTCACATTTCCAATTTAAAAAATCATGTTCATAATTCCAATTTTAAAAAAATGTGTTCAGGCCAAGCATGATGGTGTCCACCTGTTAATTCCAGCTACTGGGGAGACTGAGGCACGAAGACTACACCTCACACAAGGTTAAAGTCAGCCTGGGCAACTTAGCAAGAACCTCTCTCAAAAATAACATAAAAAGGGGTGGGAATGTAGTTCAGCGGTAGAGTACCCCTGGGCAAAATCCCCAGTACTAGAAGAAGAAAAAAAAAAAAAAAAAATCACATTAAGATTATATGTATTAATTATATCTTAATTGTTATATTTTAGATATTAGGTGTCCCCCAAAATTCACTTGTTAGACAATGAGAGAAGGTTTAGTGGTGAAATAATTGAGTATGAAAGCTTTAACTCAATCAGTAAATTCATCTTCTGATAGGGATTAACAGTGATAACTGTAGTCAGGTAGGGTATGGCTGGAGGAGGTGGGTCCCTTGAGAGCATGCTTTTGGGATATATATTTTGTCCTTGCTGAGCAGAGCTTTCTCTCTGCTTCCTGGTGCCATGTCTCCTGCTGTTTGCCTCTGCCACATATTTCCGCCATGATGCTAATTCTACCTTACCTCAAGCCCAAAGGAATGGACTCAGCTGTCTATGGACTGAGACCTCTGAAACCATGAGCCTCCAAATAAACTTTTCCTCCTCAAATTGTTCAGATCTTTTGGTCACAGCAGCAAAAACGCTGACTAAAACATTAATACAGTAAGAAAAGCACTTTCCTTGAGTGGTATTCTTCCTAAAATACCGTAAACCCAGTCTAATAATGAAAAGCAAAAACTAAAAAACAAAAGAGACAAACCTAAATTTAGGAAAATTCTAAGTAGAAATCTTCAAAAATCAAGCTCATGAACACCAAGAAAAAACTGAGAAACTGTCAGACTGAAGGACACTAAGACATGAAAACTAAACACTACATCTTGGACTGGATCCTACAATAGTAAAAGGAAATTAGTTGAAAACTTGGTAAAATTAAAATATAAGCTATAGATTAATTAATACTACTGCACCAAGAATAATTTCTTGGTTTTGACAAATATGCTATGGTTATATAAGATGTTGCGAGATATGTGTGTGTGTGTGTGTGTGTGTGTGTGTGTGTGTGTGTGTGTAACTATCACTGAACTATCTTAGCAAATTTTTTTGAGGTAGGGGGCAGTAATAAGAGATGGGACTCACATGTGGTAAGCAAGTGCCGTGAGATTGAACTCATTTGCTGAGCAAGTGTCATGTCTACCACTAAGCTACATGCCAGCTCCCACAATTCTTTTGTAAATGCAAAATTATTTCAAAATGAAGGGTTTAAAAAAAACTAATTCTGGTATTTAAAATTTTGTGAAAAAGGGAGTGATTAAACATGAACTGGAGGAAATACAATCTCTGTGAGTGGTACTAATATTCCAACATTCAATCATTAAGAGTTTTAAACAACACTTCACTGAAAGTCATCCCCTTTGATTACATCGAAGTGTTTTTCATTTGTTTACTTTTTAATTAATTCTATCAAGCAAAACAGAACACTGTGCAGCTCAAGATTAAGTACTTCCTAGGATCATGATTGAGAATTTTTTTAAATGCCACAAACATGTGACTGGTAATGCTATTTGAAAACTTGAAAATTTCCAAAGTCAAATCATCTGTATTATATACTTCGTTGTTTTCAATGGTCTCAGTAAAGAACTTACATTAAATGTCATAAGCAAATCTAAACCTGACTTTTGAAGAAAATACAAAGCTTCATAATAATTTAAGCAACACCTATAGAGAAAAAAAATGGACATAAGTCCATGAGACATAAGTAGTTCTCCCCCAACCGCACCAGGGATTGAACCCAGAGGAACTTAACCTCTAAGCCATATCCCCAGCACCAGCCCTAGCGCTTTTTTTAAATTTTGAGACAGGATCTCACTAAGTTGCTTATAGCCTCACAAAATTGCTGAAGCTGGCTTTGAACTTAAAATCCTCCTGCCTCAGCCTCCGGGGCCACTGAGATTACAGGTGTGCACCAAAATACTTGACTCAACTTTGATATGATATTAAGCATACCATTTCCTCAATTCATTTCAAGGGTATCAATAAGCAAAACAAGAAACTCCAGTATGTCAGCCTTTCATTAGGAAGTAAAACCCTGAAAGTAGCTAGCAAAAGTCCAAATATGAACGTCTATAGGAGTATAATAACTGTATCCATTCATGTCTATTTTATCCTTAGATGGTTAAGAATACAACAAAACCTACACTTAAGAAACACATTAGCCTATCCTCATAATCTACCTACGTCAAATTTTTTATATATTTTACCCTTCTTATCACTAATAAAAAGGCCTGATATACAGTATGTGCCAAAATAATTCATTGTCAATAACACTGTTCATTCATTACTCGATAGCCCTTTCTTAAGGGAATTCACATTTTAGAAACTTTAAAATTCAGTGCAAGGAAAATCTTTAATCTCCTTTGTGATATAATTATTTAGGGTAATAAGAACCTTGGCTCCAAGTAAGCTTAGCTACATCTGATGTTCTATCACAACAAATGCTACATTACTTATATAACTTAAAAGTTATATTATTTCCATACTCCTTATCTTGGATCTCATCTTCTATTAATTATGCATCCACATGCTATTGAAAGCCACTTCAAATCTTAAATCGATTTCTCACAAAAAAGTAATAACCAAGTTGAACACATGAGGATACTAATATATGGATAAAGAAAAAGAGAAAAATAATCAAAAAAGGATGTCCTTGACAGGCATGCACCTGTAATCCCATCGAGACAGGAGGATCAAAAGTTTGAGGTAAGCCTGGGAAACTTTGCAAGACCCTTTCTCAATTTTCTTTTTTTAAAGGCAGGGAGGGAAATGAGGAAGTAGTTCAATGGTAAAGTGTCCCCTGGGTTCAATCCCCAGTAAAGAATGGGGGTGAGAGCCAGGAATGGTGGCACAGGCTTGTAACCCCAGCCTCCAGAGGATCAAAGCCAGCCTCAGCAACAGCGAGACGCTAAGCAACTCATTAAGATCCTGTCTCTAAATAAAATACAAAATAGGGCCAGAGATGTAGCTCAGTGGTCCAGTGTTCCTGAGTGCAATCCCCAGTATAAAAACAAAAAACAAAAAAAGTGGGGGTAGGAGGGTCCTTGAGATATCATTTGAAAAGATCTCCAAACAGAAAGTTAATAAAGCAAACTAACTGCACAAATAAAAAAGGCAGAATGGAATAGCAGATGCTAGCACAAAAAAGAAAAACCTATGTGCCTCAGTTTCTTAATTTACTAAAAATCACTACAATGTCCTTCAATGTGTAATAGTTAAACAAAATAGTAGTACATCCAACCCATATCACAGAATACTAATCAGCAATAAAAATGGACAAACTAACTGAACATTAGGGTACTGGCCTATTAAACCCAGCTACTTGGGAGTCTGAGACAGGAGGAACCCTTAATTCAAGGCTAGCCTTGGCAATTTATCAAGACTCTGTGTCCAAAAATAAAAAGGGGCAAGGGACGTAGCTCAGTGTCCCCAGGTTCAAACCCTAGTACTACAAAAAAAGGGCAAACTATGGTTATACATATATACACAACTTTAATCAATCTCCATAGTATGAAAGCAAATTCCATTTATATGACACTTTTGAAAAGACAAAATGACGAGAAGGGAATTTGGGAGGGAGGTGAATCCCAGTAATAAAAAACATAAACAGGAATCCTTTGCAATGATGGAACTATTTCTGTCTTGACAATTTCAAAATGGTACTATAATTCTGTAAGATATTACCACTAGAGAAAACGGGATAAAAGGTACACAAAATCTCAGTGAAATAATTCTTAAAACTGCATGTGAATCTATAATTATCTCAAAATAGAAAGTTTAATTCCCAAGATTAACTTGAAGTAAAACATATATAAACTGAGGGAAGAGACAAGAATACTAGAATTTTTACTTCATTTTCAAAAGAAAAAAATAGGTAACCAAAATGCCCAAGAGCAATTTTAAAACAATATAAAATAGTTCGTATATTTAAATTTAAATTGAGTGGCTAAGCACATATTAAGTTATAAAATCAAACTATAAGTTTCCTAAAAGAGAATCTTTTTTTTTAATTTTTTGAGCCTAGGGTCTCACACATGGAAAGCATGGGCTCTACCACTGAGTCACATCCCCAATCTTCAAAATAATTTTTTGATATGACACCAAAGGCACAGGCCACAAAAATAAACAACCAAAACTAGACAAATTAGATTTCTTGAAATTTTTAAAAATTTTTGTGCAATCAAGACATTATCATTCACATATGAATACACAACCAGTGTAACTTCACATCACATACAACAAGAAGAATGGGAAGTTATACTCCATGTACGTACAATTATTTATGGCAAAAAAAAAAAAAGTAGGGCACAGTAGGGCACACTTGTAATTCCAGCTACTCGGGAAGTTAATGGAGGTGGATGTAGCTCAGTGATAATACTTGCCTCGCATGTGTGAGGTCCTAGGTGCAATCCCTTGTACCACCAAAAAAAAAAAAAAAAAGACAGTATCAACAAACAGCATAAATAATGGAAAAAATATTTTATATTTATTACCAAGAACTCCTACAAGGACTGGGATTGTGATTCAGTGATAGAGCGCTTACCTAGCACATGTGAGGTACTGGGTTCAATCCTCAGCACCACATTAAATAAATAAATAAATAAATGTATTGTGTCCAAAAAAAAAAAAACGTTAAAAAAAAAAAAAAGGACTACAACTCAAAAAAAACCTTGGGTTTAAAATTGAGCAAAGAACTTGAATGGACATTTTTTTCAAAGGAGGTAACTGAATAGAGCCAATAAGCACATAAAAGAAGTTCAACATCACTAACATTAGGGTAATGTAAATTAAAACTACAATGAGGGCTGGGCATATAGCTCAGTTGGTAGAGTACTTGCCTTCCAAGCACAGGGCCCTGGGTTCAATCCCCAGCACCACAAAAAAAAAAAAAAAAAAACTGCAATGAAATTCCATCTCACATCCACAAGTATTACTACTCTCAAAGAAACAAAACAGAAACGTAAGGATGTGAAGAAATTGGATTCTTGTGCAACAGTGGTAGAAATATTTAAAAAGTACAGTTGCTACAAAAACTAATATCACAATCATTCAAGAAATTAAACACAGATTTACCAAATGATCCAGCATTCCACTTTTGGATATATTCCCAAAAGTATTAAAAGTAGTATCTCAAAGAAATATGCATATGCCCACGTTTGCAACAGCTAAAATGTAAAATCAACCCCAAGTGTCCATACACAGATGAATGGATGAGAAAAATATGGCATATCCAAACAATGTAATATTATTCAATCTTTAAAAAAAAAAAAGGAAATCCTGACTTACGCCACATCACGGATGAACCTTGAGAACCTATGCCAACTGCTTAAAAAAGAAACAGTGGCTGCCAGGGACTAGGGGAAAGGGATTACTATTTAATGTTTTTCAGTTTTGCAAGATGAAAAGAGAGGGATGATGGCGAGGGTTGTACAACAATATGAATGTACTTAACACCACTGAAGCAGTACACTTAAAAATGGAAGGAAGTTATAAATCCAAATAAGGAAAAGTATTGTGGGAAGCTTCAGCAGAAACAATGGTACTTGAATTGAACTTAATAGATAAGTATTATTGTATATAAAGAGGATAACCAGCAGTTGTAGAGTAATGACAAAAAATTGTAATGAGAGAGTTTCCATTTTCATCTAAAATCATTTGTTTAGTTCTCAGAAATTAAATGGGCCAATATTCAAATTTTAATTCTCGGGTTGGGGAGATAGCTCAGTCGGTACAGTGCTTGCCTTGCAAGCACAAGGCCCTGGGTTCAATCCCCAGTACCGCAAAAAAAAAAAAATTTTAATTCTCCATAAACTATAAATGCCAAATATGATTTCTTTAAAGAATCTGTTCTCAAACACATGATATGTCATTTTGACATTAATAAATTATTCTTACATATATCTCAGTAAAAAGTAATCTGATCTCAAATATTGCAAGTGCCTTAAAACAAGAATATTCTCAATTCCTCACCTTCCTCCCTTAAATACACTCATTCATGTATTCCACATCACTGCTGCTATTCTTAGGAACAATGATGGATAAATGTCATTATATATTTGTCAAAACCCATAGAATGTACAACACAGAGTGAATTTTATTATATATAGTGAACTTCAGTTAATAATAATCTGTCACTATTAGCTCGTCAATTATACCAAAAGTATCACAAGAATACAGCTTTAATAGAGAAAATGGAGAGGAAAGGCATGAAAACTTTCTATACTTTCTGCTCAAATTTTCCTGTAAACCTGAAACTTACTCAAAACACTTAAGTCCATTTGGAAAAAAAACCTGAGCTCGTATTACAGAATTATGTATAGTTTTAAGATAAACCTTCCTATGGAACTTCTTGGCTCAAATATTAATACCACCACCACCATTTCTTATAAACTGAGCTGTATTCCAGTTATTTCTAAAGTTAAAAACAATCATCTGTGACAAACTGTCATCTTCCAAAAAGAAAAAATAGGGCTGAGGTTGTAGCTCAGTGGTAGAGCACTTGCCTAGCATGTGTGAGACCCTGAGTTTGATCCTCAACACCATATAAAAGTAAATAAAATAAAAGTATTGTATTTTTAAAAAATTTAAAGAAAAAATAAAAATGTACAAATCTAAAATTTCCTCACTTTTATGTAAACCCAGAAAGAACACTTCTTCTCTATAGTTATTTTAAAATCTTTAGAAGGGGCTAAGGTTATGGCTCAGGGGTAAAGTGCTTGCAATTGAGCAAGACCCAGACTCAAAATAAAAAGGTCTAGTAGAGCACTTGCCTAGCATGTACAAGGCCTTAGTTCAATCCCCAGTACAAGAAAAAAAAAACTTGATATTGATTAATTAAGTATACTGAAACTCAACTACTAATATAGAATTTTTAACATAAAAAGATGATCTATTCAACAAATGGTGTTACAATTGGTTAGAAATCTACAGAAATAAAGCTACACAATTATTATTTCCTTAAGCCAAAATTTTAAAAATTAGGTTATTAGTTTTATAATTGGCATAAATTCTTTCCATCAGGATTAAATTCAAAAACGCAAAAGGACTGATGAATTTGATTACATTATAATTTAAATTTATATGTAGCAAAAACTATAATCAAGGCATAAAGCAACAAACCAGTAAAATATCAATTAAAACACACAAAGCCTATAGAAACATACTATAAGAATTCTTTAATTCAAACTTGCCAATATCATAATTAATAAGCAGTAGATTCAGATCCAGGTATTCTGTCTCCTAAGTCTTTATTCTTACATACTATGCTACCTCTCTCAGAGGTGCAAACAGTGCTATGACTTAGATGTGGTTTGTCCCCCAAGCACTCAAGTAGTGTAAGTTTGGTCCCCAGGGTGGCAGTGTGGAACCTTTAAGACGTAAGGCCTAGGGCTAGAGATGGAGCTTAGTGGTAGAATACTTATGGAGCATACTAAAGGCCGTGGATCCTATCTCCAGCAAAGCAAAAGGGGGCAGGTGGAGTGGGAGGTCTTTGTGTCAATTGTGGGCATGCCCCCAGAATGAACTGTGGGAGATCAGAGCCTCTCCCTGGTTTCCTGTCTTGCCATGTGATTGTACACTCACCTTGCATTGTGGGGCCATCAGATATAAGGCGATGCAGTCAAGAAGGTTCCAATGAGAATCAGCACCCTACTGATCAGACTTTATTTAGCCCCCAAAACTAGGAGCTAAATAAACCTCTTTTCTTTTTAAGTATTCAGTCTGAGGTATTTTATTACATAACAAAAAATGGACTAATACAGATACCCATTTTAGTCCAAAATGTATACAAAGTACTCTTACACTTTTGGTGGAAACACAAACTGATAACAAGTCCTTGAAGGGAATTTGACTCTATAATTTTTAACTAAACCCACAAGAGTATCTCTGGGAGACAGGATTATGAAGAATTTTCATTTTCAATGTTACATATTAACATATTTGGATTTGTATAAAAATATTATCTTTACAATAATAAAAAAATTCAGGTAATTGTTTCAACCCTTTGCCTATCAAAAGTCCTTCACCATTTGTCCCTTTTTCCACTTTCCTATCCTACCCTAAAGCATCTCATTCCATAGATACTTACAAGACAAAATTGTTAAGAATGGTACTGATTTAAATGACTGAGGAAGACGACTCAGGATATCTCTGGTTTGGGAATGGCTTTCAAAAAAAGAGCCAACAGTACACCATGTTAATATCATATATTCATGACAAATAAAACAGCACCTACTATCTACAGTCCCTACAATCCTACAGTTAACACCAAGACAATGAACTGTATCTTTTTAAGTCCCCAGAGATTAAAAAGGGAACCCAAATTATATCTAGTAACAAAAGGCTATCTCACAAAAGGTATGTTTCTTAAATCACTTCCAAAATCTCCAGGGATGGGGAAGTCAAATCAATTTATTCTAGGTTAGGTGACAGCCGTGGCAAGAAGATTTATTTTAGTTTACAGGTTTTGTACACTGGTCTTAATGCAAACATACTCTACTCTTCCCCCAGAGTCTAGAATTAACTTAAGGTTTAAAATTCCAAGGACATTATTATGAGAATACAGAAATATGCTTCAAACTTTGGGATGATACAAACAATAAAATTTCAATATGGAAAAACACAGCTGCATAGAAATCACTGCTCTTATCCTGAAATACAGCAGTTACCTCCACAAGGAACTTGTTCAAAGCACATAACAAAAGTACTGAATTTGGGCCAGGGATTAGCTACAGTGGTAGGGCACTTCCCTAGGATGTGCAAAGCCCTGGGTTAGAGCCCTGGCAACATCCCCACACACACGAAATTCTTTCAATATCCCTTTTCAGAGGAACCTGGAATTATTGAGGAATAAAATATTTCACTTAAGTGTACTTTATTATAAAATTAAAGTTTGCCCTTTTTTTTTTTACACTTTAGAATTTTATTCCTTTAGAAATACATCAGAAATGCATTGCACTACAGGAACTTTTAGTTCAAAATACCCTCACGTGAACACAAATAGAAAGGAAGGAAAACGAAGTTCCACTAACCAGATAAATTACATATATGCAAATAAAAAAAAATAGAATGAACATCGTAGTGCTGGATTAAAACTAGGGTTATTGTGGTCTCGTAGTTTTCTCATATACACAAGTAAATATAAATGGGTATACAAAAATATTGTCTAGCCCCCTATACACTGAGAGGACCTGGGGCAGCAACACCCCAAGAGCAATGAACACAAATCCAGACCTTGGCCTAAATGCATTTCCACTAAAAATAACAAAGAAAAGCAAGGTATGTTTAAAACATCTTATTGTACTAAAAAGTATGAAAGTTCTCAGAGAGAGAGATAAGAAAATAATCTAGCTGGAAAGGATTTTCACTGACCAAGTCAAGAACTATTTGAGCATTAAAATAAATGATAATAGACTACAACACTTTGAATAGGAAACCATGAATCTAGGAGATGTAAATAAATTAAAAATCTGATGAGAAACAAAACATTTGCATAGTTTCAAAGTATCTATCCCACCCTCCCAACAAAATAGTCATTCACTACAAATGGGGAAACAATACTCTGAAACACGGACAAGTCTGGCAGTCACAACTTTTATCAACTAAATGAATATCAATAATGGTACAAACTTAAATTGCCACCACCTGCTAAGATGCAAGAAGAATGCTGCATCACATCTATGACAAACTTGCCAAAAATCTAATCATAAAAATTTAACCATGAACTCTAATCAAAGACCAATTCATGAAAAATATTAGACAAATGAAAATTGAGAAGTATTCTATAAAATAACTAGGCTTGGAATTTTTAAGTGTCAGTAAAACCATAGTAGAGCATGCATGACTTAAGCCTCTAGTAAATTTCTCTGTAAAGTAAAGGCAGAGATTGTTCCAGATTAAAGGAGAATAAAGAGACAACTAAATGTAAGACAAGGGGACAACTAGTGGAGTTCAGAAATTAGTCATGTATTTGTGCTAACTTTCTAATTTTGATGATTATGTTCTGTAGGGAAATGTCCTTGTTCACAGGAAATGAACACAAAAGTATTTCAGGGTGGCAGCCATCAGGTGGACAACTTTCTGTCAAATGATTCAGGAACGAATAGCTTCAACTTTTCTGTATGTCTGTCATTGTCTCCGAATCTAAGTCAGAAAAAAAGTTTCATAAAATCATTAGTAGTAGGGGCTGCCAATGGAGTTCAGTTGCTAGACAGCTATCCTAGCATGCACAAGGCCCTGGGTTCAATCCCTGGCACCACCACCAAAAAAAAAAAAAAAAAAAAAAAAAAAAAAAAAGCCTCTTCAGTTAATGCCAACCTGCTAATGTCTCAAAGTTTTCTCCTCTGTTAAATCAACTGAATATAACATGTTGAAAACTTCCCAATTTTGGGCTGGGGATATAGCTCAGTTGGTAGAGTGCTTGCCTTGGTAGCACACGGCCCTGGGTTTAATCCCCAGTATGGTGCGGGGGGAATCTATAGTATACTGAAAATCTACAAAGGGTAAGTCTACAGACAAGAAAAGTAAGTAAGTATACCAAGTGAATTAGAAGAGGAAGGGATGACAACAAAACACAATAAAGTAGGTTCCCCCTATTCTCACTTTCAGATTCTACCATTTCAGTTACCTACAGTCAACCATGTTTAGTTATCTAAGATCAACTCCAGAAACAAACAATTCATAAGATTTCACTTGTGTGCCATTCTGAATAGAATAATGAAAGCTCAGGTGATTCCTTTGTCCAGTATATACACACTGATACACTGCCTTCTGGTCACTTATCAGTCATCCAGGTTATCAGATTCATTATAGAGGTATTGCAGTGCTTATGTTCAAGTAATCCTTGTTTTACTTAAATAACCCCCCAAAACAAGTTATGCTGACAATTATATATGCCCCAAAGAATCCATAAAGTGCTTCCTTTAAGGGTTCAAGTTCTCAATTATTGAGAGAAAAAATTGCATACTTTGCTAAGATCTTCATTAAGAACACGTTCTATATATGAAAATGTAAAGAAAGAAAAAAATTTCATGCTAATTTTGCTGTTATACCTCAAACTGCAAAAGTTACAACCATTAGGCTGTGAATGCAGCTCAGTGGTAGAAGGCTTGCATGAAGCTGCGTTCCATCTCTAGCACAGAAAGAAAGAGAAGGAAAGTAAAAGAAAAGCAATAGTCACAGTGCTTAAGTTAAGTGCTTACTCAAGATGGAAAAGGCATTAAATTATAGGGTTTGGGGCTGAAGTTGTGGCTCAGTGGTAGAGTACTTGCCTGGCATGTGTGAGAGGCCCTGGGTTCCATACTAGCACCACATATAAATAAATAAAATTAAACAAAAAGATCCATTGACAATTTATATATATTATATATATATATATTTAAAAATAAATTTTAAAAAGTATAGGGTTTGATACTATCCATAGTTTTAAGCATGCACTGGAAGTCCTGGAATTAATCCTAAGAAGATAAGAAAATAGTACTACACATTTGAGGGGCCAGCTACCCAAAACAAGCATAAAATGCAATCTCCAAAAATGTTAAATTTTCTTAGCAAGGAGGAGTGGGAGAAGGAATGTCCTGGGCAGTCAGTTAACCAAGTAATAAAACTGAAGTAGAATGTGAATGATTAAAGCATCTAATACTAATACAGTTCTCTGTAAATGGGAGATCTGCCTTATGACTGTGAAAATAAGAGTATCTGCTGGGGGCCAGGAAGAAGTCAAGCTATCTACACACCCTAAAGGAAAGGCCCATTTGTTAAATAGTCCTCTCTCTCCTCTTCTAAGCAATAACCAAAGTAAGAAGAACACAGGCTGGAAAAACACACTTAAGAGAGCAATACAGTTAAAAGTCGGGCCATAATATAAAACTTTGACCTCCATGAAAAATCTAACATTTGTGACCACAGTAAAAACAAATTTCAAAACAATGTTAACATCTCAGACTCTAGGTTCCATGTAAACCCAAAACCACAACTAAAAAAATAAAAACTCAACTGCTATGAAAAAAGTTATTAGAAACTGTATTCCAAAAATGAATAAAACACTGAAAACCAAATGAGCTAAAAAAAACCAAGTCACAAGATTCTCCCAAAATGCAATACAAAAGGACAAAAAAAAAAAAATTAAAGGAAGTAATGAAAGCTCCACAAATCCCAATCCACTATGTCTTCAAAGTATGGTCACCAGGTCCTGAGTCCAATGCCACTACTCCTGAGACTCTTCAAGGAGTCTTTAAGGTCAAAACGATTTTTTCGTAATACTCTAAAGTCATTTTCCCTTTTTCATTATACTGACATTTTATATTGATGGTGCAAAAGCAATAGTGGGCAAAACTGCTAGCACCTTAGCAGGTACATGTATCATTACTACATAGTCCCAGATTTTTAAAAGCCTCAAAGCTCCAAGGTGTTTTTAATGAAACAAAATAAGTGAAGTAAAAATAAAAACAAAGTGTATCAAGAGACAAAAAATAACTTAAAATTTTTTGTTAGATATTGCATAATTAAATGTGTCAACATTTGGAAAATACATGTAATTCAGTGAACCAATATTTTCCAAATGATCAATGCAAGATGTTACTAAATCATGAACAGGTAAAAGATTTATCCAAAGTACAAGATAAAAGGATTTTAAGATAACTGTAAGAACTAAAATTTTCAGTGATATGATTTCAGACTCAATATTGCAAATAACCTGTAGAAAACTCCTTGTCAAATTCTGGTTTATCAAATACTTACCAAATTTTGATATCAAAGAGTACACACAATTATCTAAAAAGGCTGGGAAAAAATTTCTCCCTTTTCTAACCACATCATCTGTATAAGGCTGGATTTTCTACACATACTTTAACCCAAACAACATATTGCAACAGATGGAATGAAGAAACTGATAAAGAATTAAGTTCTTTTCTATTAAAGGTAAACATTAAGAGACTTGTAAAAGTACAAAAACTGCCACTCCTTTGGCTCAATTACAGACAGTTCTCTATATCCATGAGTCTACAATCATGAACTCACTGAAAATATTTGGGAAAAAAAATTGCATCTGTTCTGAACATATACATACTTTTAGTATTTACATTGTATTAGGTATTTAAGTAATATATACATAATTTAAAGTACATAGGGAGAATGTATATAAGTTATATGAAAATAGTACACCATTTTATATAAAAGACTTTAGCATCCATAGATATTGGTATGAAAGGTTAGGCCCTGGAACAATCTTCCTTGGATACCAAGACACAAACTGTTATTTGTTCTGGGAAGTAGTTATATTTTTATTAGAACAATATTATATTAACATGCAATGGTTTAGATAACGTAAATTAGTTTTTTAAGTTTGTTTTAACTTGTAATACAGGAAATATAATAAATAAACTATATAAGCCAAAAATCCTGGGTTCTCTGTAATTTGTAAGATTAAAGGGTTCTAAGACCAAAAAGTTTGAGAACAGAGGACTTAGGGCTCTATTTCATAAAATTATAATAAAATAAAATGACTCCTTTGACAGGCACATGAAATGTATAAGGCACTCTGCCCCAAAGTAGTCCCAAACTACTCTACAGATGATCCCTGACTAAACGGTTCAACTTAAATTTTTTTCTCTTTACTATAATGCAAAAGTGGCATGCATTCGGTAGAAACCATACTTTAAAGGGTTCAGTCCCCAGTACCACACACACACAAAAAAAAAAAAAAAAAAAGAGAGAGAGAGAGAGAAAGAAAGAAAAAGAAAACCATACTTCAAATTTTGATCTTTTCCCCAAGATCATATGTAGCGAGGCATATACAATATATACAATACTCTCACAAACCATGAAAAAGGATTGAGGGTAAACCATTAATACTTTATAATGGACTGTGTTGCAGGGGGTTTTGTTGTTGTTGTTTCTTTGAATTCAGGTATTCAGTAAATTTCATGAGATTTTCTACACCTTATTATAAAATGGGCTTTGTGTAGATGACTCTGCCCAGCTGCAGGCTAATGTAAGCATTCTGGGCACATTTAAGACAGGCTAGGTTGCTGGGCACAGTGGCAAACGCCTATATTCCCAGTGACTCAGGAGGCTGAGGCAGGAGGATCTAGTGTTCAAAGCCAGTCTCAGCAACTTAAGAAGGTACTAAAGAAACTCAGTGAGACCCTGTCTTTAAATAAAATATACAAAAGTGATTAAGCACCACTGGGTTCAATCCCTGATACAAAATGAAAAAAAAATGATAGACTAGACTAAACTTATGTTCAGGTTAGTTATATTAAATGCATTCTTGACCTACCATATTTTCCTGTTTTTATGACAGGTTTAGCAGTACATAATCCCATGATAAGTTGAGAAGCACTTATGTGTTCTAAGTTATTCAGTCTTCTTTCCATTTTTCTAATCCCTCACTATGACCACAGGTCATAACTTCGTATTGTCAATGTGCCTTTCTCACTCCCCCTAAGACACCAAAAAGCCAAGAGCTCACTATGTTCAAAAGTAAATGGACTTTGAATAAGGACACACCTATAACTGAAGTCCGCAAACTTTATTCTACATATTTGATTACATAAATGTCATTTTCTATCTTCTAGTTTTTCTATATATTCTCTATACCTAAATTTATCAATGTATAAATGATCTCGAAATAGCTAGAGTTTATTAAGCTAATTTTTAGATATTCTTCTGTTCTACTGTCTCACATGCTATCATTTACAAAGCCTGGCAAGACCTTCATCTAATGGGGTCCAGAACAAAATCTGAAGTGTGAACAGAGTTCCTATGTGCTTATTTCATAAGGGGGGGAAAAAAGGCAAATTCAGAATTTTAAGGACACTAAAAAAAAAGAAAAAAAGACAGGTAACTTGATAGCTAAGACAGCAAAGAAAGAAACAAAATGAAGAAGGTAGGTACCCATAAATACATTTACATTTAGAGAGGCTACACCCACACACCCAAACACAAAAATTAGGTAGGGGGATCGCAGAGAGTCAAGACACATGAAAATATTTAACGATCTAATATGATCTCAACAGTTAATCCTAGGGACATTAAAAAGGAAGAAGGAAACTGAGGAAACAAAATAAATAAAAACAAAACAGTATATTAACGAATGTCAAAACAAAACACTGACATGTACCAAGATGAAACACAAAAGGGGTAGTCAGAATTAAATGGGGCTGATCAAATTCTTTCTACTGCAGTTTTGAACAGGTTTTTAAGATAATTAATAAAGTTTGAAAAAGAGGGGAAAGGCAAAACATAATTAAGAAACAACTGGTAAACATGGAAAAATAGGGGAAGTAAATAAAGCTAACTATAAAAATGGGAACCTAAAGGAATTAGAAGAGAAAGCTGAATAATAATTAGATTTCTTTTTTACAGGTAGGAAACCAAAGACAGGAGAAAACTGAACAGTAAATCTAAAAAATGGAAGTAGCATGGTTCAGGAGTTAGTGTTGACTGGGACCAAGAGAAAAAAAAATTTTTTAAAGTGCAAAGTAGAAATGAACAAAACTCTTGAGATAATTCAAAAGCAGATATTACAGAGCATAATTCACATATATAGATTTACCATGGAAACAACAGTATATATTCAAAAACTGAATAATCCATCATGAACAATTAAACACATGTTGTCAGAAAAGAAAAAAAAACACTTCTTCAGAGGTTTATAACAGAAATAGTCCAAGAAAAAAAAGGCATGAATAAAGAATTAGCAAGACAAAAGGGTCAAAATGATAATGCAAACAAAGTAAGAGTATTTAAAGAGAATGTGGATACGTAGTAGCAATTACAAAAAAAAATTTGCTACCCAACATCACTAAAATTCTCCAGAACCCCCAATACTTTGTAAATACTGCCATACTCTATTTCTATAAAAAAAAGCTACTTAAAATCTAAATCTTATCCATAAGCAATAATCTCAAGCAAATGCCTAAATAGGCACCTAATTTTCCAAAATTTTAAAGTATTTCTTAGAAGATATCGTTTACTACTAATAGCTCAATACCAATGTCTAAAATAACAACTTTAGAGATTTACCAATGACACAGAAGCAGCACACAACAAAAATTTGGTTTCCATATTTGAACCTCTATAGGCTTTTTATACATGAGGTTCACAATAGCTTGATCCCAAGTGGCAAGGAGACTTCATAACTCAATACCAAATAGATGATGTTTTGAAAATTCATGATTACTTTCAATACAAAAAGCCTTTACATATGAATTTTGTACAATATAAGCAAAAACTTTGGAAGTACTCTACATTTGACAATTTAAGAAAACACACACAATATTAATACACAAATTTTTAAGTCATTTTGAAATATCTTCACTGTCCTTTTTAAGCCTCTTTTCGAACCTGTCACATTTATAAACAAGGCCTTGAAAATATTTATAGTTTGACAAAAGTATAAAACCTAAAACCCATTCAGTGCTAAGCTAACAGAATTTAGTTTGAAGTACACGACAAAGTAAATTTTGCCTTATTGGGGCGGGGGAGGAACTAAAGATAACTACGAATATACACCTCACTTTTAAAAATATGTTGTCAGAATCTAAACATTATACCTAATTTCCCTAAATAGGGTGGACGGGGAGAACCCTCTCTAAAAACAGGAGCTTAAATAGTCATTTTCAAGTGCTATGATACTTTTTTTTAATATAAATGTTACAAACATGGGAAAAACACCTTCACAAAGTACTAAGTCTCTGAAAAAGACTTGTTCTATTAAGGCTTGTTGCTCTGAGGCCAAGTATAAGCCATATAAGGAAACTGAAGTTCAATGTCATTTATTTTGTCCCCCTCTTTTAGGTGCCCAAGAATAATATCTTTTGCTGCCTAAAATTATCCAAAATCATAAAGCAGATCAGTCATGCACTTTAAAATCCTTGATAAAGCTACTCTGACTTAGCAGGTTTTTACTCTACGGTTCACAAATTTTACCAAAAGTTGAAAGAAAGAAAACTATATCCAGACACCAGGCTCTAGGAACAAAACAATACATCGAAATAGTTAAAAGATTCTCTTTTTGAAATATCCCTTATTAAAGATGAAGTAACCAAGAACAAGTTGTGGAATAACTTGATGCTGATCTTTAAAACCTTTGCTCTCTGAACTAAAGAAAGTCAACTCTTTTCCCTTAATTTCCGGTAAAAACTTTGGTAGCATCAGATTAACTGAACATTAATTTATATTTAAGACATACCTACCAAAAGACTACCTTATTTAATATTTATTCAAAAGTACATTATAGGGCTGGGGCTGTAGCTCAGTGGCAGAGCACTTGCCTAGCATGTGTGAGGCACTGGGTTCCATCCTCAACACCACATAAAAATAAACAAATAAAAGCCATTCTGTCCACCTATAATTACAAAAAAGATTTTTAAAAGTACATCATTATCTCTGACTTCCCTTTACCACAACAGCACTGGAATAAAACTAAACTTAAAAAGACACACACTAACACAATATTTCAGGTTTGCTGCAACCAGAACTAGTTTGGTCTATGAAGCCTACCCATTGGTTTAGAAAAGCTCATAACTGACTGGTGGAATGTCTGCCATGCTTGACAAATTCCTGCCCACTCGGTAGGCACCTATCACTTATTAGGCAGAACCAAACGAAATCAGATGAGCGAACACAAAAATCTGAATCTCCTACAGTTTAAAAAGCACAACAATTTATCGCCATCAACGAGATTACCATGAAAATGGTTTTAAGCGTTTTTACTTCCCTTCCCGTATAGGCTGTTCAGAACTAGAGAAGTCCTAACAAATCAACTACTTACAAGTGTTTGTTGTTTTTTTATTCATACCTCTCTCTGTAACCTTACAACGTCCTTTCTCCTCATAATGGATCAGTTACATTTCTAGCAGACATATGCTTTCAATTAATCAAACAAGCATTGTAGGGTACGAAACGTTTGAAAAGAACAACTGAAAGACTGTATTACCTCTCCATGAAAAACAACTTAAGTCCAACAAAATACATTCATAAGGGTTTGAACAAAAATCTCTCCATAAACGACTAAGAAACCAAAACAATCGGCAGCAACATAAACAAATGCGGCAGCCGTCTCAATAACCCCAAATCACTCGCTCCAGCGACCTTTCTTCCAAAACAAAAGTTGCCACATTCAGCAACTTAATATACATTGTATATGTTCCGAAAACCTACAACTTCAGGACCTGTGCTGAACAAAGGCACGCTTTCTTCCGATTGCTGAAAACTTTTCGTCCCACCGCATTCTTACAACCTCTTAGAAAAAAAAAAAAAAAGAAGTTCAGATGGTGGAAGGGGGAGAAAAATCAGGTCTACTGTGTAGCTCCTAAAATACTACCCACTCCAACTTGAAGAAAGAATTCAGGTCAACTTGAGCAAAGTAAAAATACTACCGTCTGTTTTCCGGCCCATGAACTTTGCGACTTCTAGACACTTTTCGTGAAAATTACCTTTCGGTCGGGCAGTGTCTCAGGGCAGCGCTTTCAAGGCTCCGCTTGACATGATTTCCTTCCCTTCATTAGTCACTAAGGATCCAGCCGAATTTCTCTCTCGGGTGAGAGCGGATGTGGAGTGGCCTCCCGCAGAAGAGTGGGCTGCTTGGGTGGGGGTTGGGATGCGGGCCGGCTTCCTGCTCTCGAGTTCTGCAGGAGTTTCCCAGCCCCAACTAGGATCTCCGCCGAAAGGAGAAGAAAAAAACTTTTCACTCGTGACACCGCCCGGAATTGCCGTGCGAAACTCACTTCCTGCCTTGGCGAAAAGCAGGATCCAGCTCGGTCCAGGGGAACCCGGAAAACCAGCTCCGCGCGCGCCGCCGAGGGGCAGGGGAGGGGGCGTCCGTCGCAAGCCTCGGTCCCCGGGCGCCCGGCGCGCCGCGCACACCCGACGACGGCGGGGCCCGGCCGGCGGGGGCGAAGACCCGGCCGGAGCGCTGGGCGAGCCTCGGCCGCGCTAGGCCGCCGTCGCCACCTCCTCCTCCTTCTCCTCCTCCTCGCCGCCGCCCCCAGAGCCGTGCGGTGGGGTTATTGTCTTGATAGCGCCTGCCGCGCCCTTCGCCCGCGCCGCCGCCGCCGCCGCCGCCCCGAGCCGGAGCCGAGGGGCCGCAGGCTGGATGGCGGCCCCTTCCCCGGGCCGTCCGTCGGGCCGTCCGTCCTTCCGTCCGTCCCTCCCCGCTTTCTCCTCTGGCCCGTGGACCCTCTTCCTCTCGCGTTTTCCAGCTGCCGTCCCTCCGCTGCCCTCCTCGTTCTTCTCCCCTAGCGGCCGAGGCTTCCTCAAGAAGCGCAGGAGGTGGAGCGGGCTGCAGCCGGGTCTCCTCACGAGCTCGCGGGGCCGCGGCAGGGACCGAGGCTGCGTCCCGCGCCGCCGCGCCACATTCACTCGAGCGAGAGACAGCGAGGGGAGGGGGGAGAGGGAGGGAGAGGAGAGAAAGGAGGAGGAACGGGGTTGGGGCGGAGGGGAGTCTCTGCTCACAGGCCGCGGCGGCAACAGCGCCACCGCCCCGGCGGCGAGGGGGAAAGAGGCGGCGAGGGCGGGGCGGCCTCCCGCCGGCAGCGCCCAAACCGCCAACAGCCCAGCTGAAGGCCGGCGCGAGCCAGTCAGCGCGCGGGGGCGGTGCGGGCCGACGTCCGCGGCGGCGGGGGGCGGCGGGCCGGGACCCTGGCCGGGGGGAGGGGCCGCCAGGGGCCGTGGGTTCGCGTGCGAGGCGCGGCGGGAGGCCTGCCCCCGGGGCCCCAGCCAGCTGCTTAGCCGGCGGAGTGGGGAACGCTGAAGACGCCGACCCGGGTTGGCTCCTCGCTGCCCTGCGCCCAGCCCTGAAGACCGAGGGTCCACCAGGCCTCCACCGCCCTGGCCTCTCGAGTTTCTTTGTACGACAGTAATCGGTGGAGAGGTTGTTCAGGTCCAGCCCAGATTTAAAGACAGCAGGTATATCTTTCAGCTACAGCTCTTCAACTTCCTCTAATGGCACGCTCAGGTTGCAGGAAACCACCGCGACAGCTCTGTGGACCTTCCCACGCCGGCCCTGACACCGAGCTTGCTCGCACAGCAACGCTGCTGGGGCTCCTCCAAGTCTCAACCTCACACGGGTGGGGAGACAAAGCTGGCGCTGGGAGGGGAAAAATGGCCCGCGAAATTGCCTCAAGATAGTGCCTTTGTTAGAGGAACTGTGGATACACATACGAATGCGACATAGGCTTCCAACCCCAGCTGCTTCTGTAGTGCAGTCGTTGAATTGCGCTGGCCCTGATAGTTCAGCCTGGCAGGGTTTGCGTTTATTGCCGAGAGAGACTCAAGCATTCTGTCAACACATATGGCATAGAAAGCCTCAACCATAACATTGCACAGTTTTTGCAGTTACTGCTTTAAATATGTTAACAGAGAAGATGTCCTTGTTTTACCCAAAGAAACCGAATAGATATGGAGCAAACCATCATACACCCCCACTCCTTGCTGTATTTAACTCTGTGCAGTAATGATAATTAGACTCTGGGTCCCAGAAGTCACTAGTTCATTTCTTCCGTCTGTATTCCAGAGATAATTATTTATTACCAAGTTTGAGTAAAGAGCTATATGCCCTACAGAATATTTTTGGCTTACATCCAAAGGAAAGAGTTCATAAAATCCACCAAAGAATTGTTTACTAAAGTGAGTTCTATGCTAGTGACAAACATTTGAAATAACCCCAGAGGTACTCAAGTCATTTTGAATAGGTATGGGATTATGTTACCTACATCCAGATCTACTGGAATTAACACAGGTGTTAGTTCCTTAGAGCAGAAATTGAAGATTTACAATACTACCCAAAGCATTTAGTGCTGAATTAGAGGTAAGAGCATTAGCCATAAGCTAGGAAATGGCAGGTATACTGGTGATACCAAGCTGGGTATCTATTTTATGTGAATATAAATCTTAACTGCATAAAAAGCTAAAGTTAGAGGGTTGGATGAGCTATGTTTCATGGTCATTAGAAAGATATCTTTGAAAAACTGGTTTGAGTCTGATCAGAACTCAGTGGCATAGCTCTGAACCGAAAGGGTCCCATTCCTAAAGCATCCCAGGATGGACTATCCCCCATACCAGTAGGAAATCAGCTGGATTCTGGGATTATAGTGAAGTATCAGAAATTCAAGTAAACTTAATCTGCCTTTTCAAACCTAAATAAGTAGGACCTGACCAAGTCTCTAGAATAATTGACCTGGCCCTAGTCTTTTTTAAAATTTTAACTCATACTGAGGACCCATCTGACAGAATCATTCAGGCTAGAAAAGTTCCTATCACCAAAAGCTCTTCTCCAGTTCACCTGAAATTCTGCCATTTGAGTTTTATCCCTCTGAGTAGTTACTCTAATATAAAACCATAATCCATAAACCCTAATGTTTTAAGCTTTAAAAGCCATTTATATCTAATTCATCAGATTGTTTCTCTAAAGCAGCTTTTGATGGAAGGGAAAAGAGATAACATATGCTGATGCTGAGTAGATAGAAGAGGGGAAAAGGCCTCTCATTCCTCTATGCAATATAGGGAGCGTAGAGGAGTACATGCAAAAAAATGACCCCCTCTTGATAGTTAAATAGGTTCTACTTACTCATACTATAACACTGAGCCCCCAAACACTGAGTGCCTTAAGAGAATAGAACATCTGTAAACCTGTTAAGGCAGGAGGATCCCAAGTTCAAGGCCAACCTCAGCAACTTAGTGAGCCCCTGACTAGAAAATCAAAAGATAGGTCTAGGGATGTAGCTCAGTGGTAGAGTGCTTGCCTGGCATACACAAGGTCTTGGGTTTGATCCCCAGCACCACAAAAAAGTGAGAATGGAAGCAAGGATACACTTGTTAATAGTTACCTATTTTGTAAAATATTTAATAATCCCTTTATAGAGTACTTTCCCAGGAATTCTGTATCTGTGAAATGAAAACATATAATCAGGGTATTCAAATTCAGAAATAGTGATTCATCTTTGTTATTCATCACTGACAACTTAGTTCTAACTCATATGAGCAATGCAGATAGATAAAAACCAAATCTTCATTTATTCTTTCATATAAGACACTCCTATTCCATGCTTTACAGATTGGTTTTCTTTGAAAGTCCTCCCACAGGACCTTGGACTAAAGATGGACTGAACTTTTCATTTATGATTAAACAGATAACTAAAACCTCACCTTAAGCAAGGCTGCCTAGCTGTGATGCTATAATAATTAGTTGAATTCCAAGACCATCTTAGAGAGTAAACTGATGTGTATTGATAATAAAGCTTCATCTTCTCCATTATGATTTCTTTGGGATTTCCCCTTACCAAAGCCTGGGCTCAGGAAAAGAATACTTTCTGCTAGAGATAAGCCACTTTATCTGAAGGACAACTTTAAGGCCATAGCATTCCAGGGAATGTACACAGCATCCATGAGAAATAAAGTGTCCTAAGGGAGAGCACATTCACTGTTTTAAAAAAGGACCCCTTGTCATTTCTCCATGCCAGCCAAACAACTGTGCACAAGCATTAGAGAGACTAAAGTAGCAGAGGACAAGGAAAGGTTTAAAATAATTATTTTCTCCCTTTCTCAACTCCTAGCAAAAATTAGTTACCTAAAGGCAAAGTTTTATATCAGTACTTTTGAGAAAAATGAATCTTCAAGCTGGTATAGGATTAGTTTCAAAGGAAATCTAGATGTATTAAATCAATTAACTCAAAATATAACTCGTATTTTTAGTAGGAATTTGACTTCCTATTTTCACTTCCACCTTAGGCCCTTGATAGAGAGGGCAGGAGGTCAGGGTGGCAGGTCTGTGAGAAAGGGATGCTTGGCCTTGAAAGAGGCAGGACATGTAGGAACCAATATTAGGGATTATATAATACTTTGGGAATAAAATCACTCTTCCCATAACGTTTCTACCTTTCAAACATATTTTCAGTAATATTTTGCAAATTAAAAGGAAAGTCTATCTCTATTTGTGAAAAGTTTTCTGAAAAGTTTTGAAGTCTTTTTCCCCTAGTACATCAGTCCCCCCCTATGCACAGGGGACACCTGAAGCCGCAGATAGTACCAAACCCTGTATGAACTGTTTTTCCCCATACATACATACCTATAAGAAAGTTAAATTTATAAATTAGGCAGAGTAAAACTAGAATCAATAATAAAAACAATTATAACAATATACTATAATAAAAGGAATGGAAATGTGGTCTCTCTCTCTTAAAATGTCTTGTACTATATTCACCCTTCTTGTGATGTGAGATGATTCGCCTACATGATGAGATATAGTCAGATAAATGATGTAGGCATTGTGCCATTGGGTTAGTCTATTTCATAAGGGTTCCTTAAACACAAGTCATGACAGTCAATCTGATAACTGGGACAGCAGCCAAGTGACTAAGGGGCGGGTAACATATACAACATGAATACACTAGATAAAGGGATGATTCATGTCCCAGGCAGGACAGAGAAGAAGAGCATGAGTTCTCATAGTACTGCTCAGAATGGCATGCAATTGAAAATTTATAAATTGATCATTTCTAGAATTTTCTGTTTTAATACTTTTGGACCATGGTTGACCACAAGTAACTGAAATCATGGAAAGTGAAACTGTGAAAAAGGGGGAACTACTATTATATACTTGATAATCTATCCTGTCCATTTTGTAAACTATTGTGAACACCAATAGTCTATTATTCAAACTAGAACATTTTGAGAGTGAAAAGAGACATTATTAATACTCACATAGGGATAACAAATGTAAAAGTAGGACTGTCCTGGGCCAACTGGGGCAAATGGTCACCCTTACAATTACCAACTTCATTGCCGTCTTCTGATCCACTTCCCCTCTCCAATCCTCCCCATTATGAATCATAATCTATTTCTATTATATTACGATATGCATATCTCTTTCCAACTCATGGCAATATTAAATCAACAAAAGAAGTTTAAGTACTGAGATGTTTATTGTTCTTTAGTGCAAGCTTTCACTTAAGAATATTATTTTTCTTTGGGTAAGAAAATTACTCTTATTACCCACTTAAAATCACACTTAATGAATTTTAAAAATTTTATAACATTTTATTCTTTAAAATGGCTTAGCATTAAATGGGATGGTATCAAACTGAAAAACTTCTTTACAGCAAAGAAAACAATCAAGAATATGAACAGAGATCCTACAGAATGGGAAAAAGTCTTTACCACCTGCACCTCAGATAGAGCATTAATCTCCAGGTTATACAAAGAACTCAAAAAACTTAACACCAAAAAAACAAATAACCCAATCAATAGATGGGCAAAGGAACTAAACAAACACTTCACAGAAGAGGTCAAAAAATACATGAAAAAAGTTCAACATCACTAGCAATTAGAGAAATGCAAATTAAAACTACACTGAGATTCTGTCTCACTTCAATGATCAAGAATACAAGTAACAGTAAATGCTGCCAAGGATGTGAGGAGAAAAATACTCTCAATACATTGTTGTTGGGATTGCAAATTGGTCTAACCACTATGGAAAGCAGTATGGAGATTCCTTTGAAAACTTGGAATTGAACCACCATTTGACCCAGTTATCCCACTCCTCTCCTTATACCCGAAGGACCTAAAATGAGCATACTACAGTGATGCAGCCATATCAATGTTTATAGCAGCTCAACTTACAACTACCAAGCTATGGAAACAACCTAGGTACCCTCGAACAGATAAATGGATAAAGAAATGTGGTATATATACACATCAGAATATTACTCAGCCATAAAGTAGAATGAAATTTTGGCACTTCCTGGTAAATGGATGGAACTAGAGAATATCATGATAAGTGAAATAAGCTGATCCCCAAAAAACAAAGGCCAAATGTTCTCTCTGATATGTGGATGGTAACCCACAATAAGGGAAGATGGGGAAAGGAAGACTAGCAGTCCTTTGAATTAGACAAAGGGGCACTAAGGGGGTGGGGGGGAAATAGGAAGGACAGTAGAATTGATCCTAGCCTTATTTTTGAATACAGGACCTGGGTAACTCTGCATCATGTACAACCACAAAAATAGGATCCTAATTAGAATAAGTTATACTTTGTGTATGTATAATTTGCTAAAATGCATTCTATGGTCATATATAAAAAATTTTAAAAATAAAACAGCTTAACATTAAAAATGTCATGAAAATAGTCAATACTTGAGAACAAAACATAATTTGAGGTATAGTAAGAGGCTAAATGCCCTGCTCTAAAATGCCAGTTATATTACAAAAAGAAAGAAAGAAAAGACAAGAAGCTTTTCTATTTTAGTTAAGCATCATATCATTCCAGCTTCAGAGTAAGAATAAAAATCCTCTCCCTATTGTCAAAGACTACCATTTCATAACCATAATACTGGATAAATCTCATCTATATGTCAATCAGTATTTGAAAAATTATATTCCTCAATTGGGTCTTCTAAAATAATTCTGAATATGCTTTAATATACATACTTTCCTCCCTTGGAAAGAAATTTATTTTCTTGGAATTGTCTACAGATTTCTTTCAAAAAAGTTTATTTATTTATTTTTTTAGTTGTAGTTATCATTGGGCCTTTATTTTATTTATTTTTATGTGGTGCTGAGGATCGAACCCAGAGCCGCACACATGCTAGGCAAGGGTTCTATCACTGGGCTACATCCCCAACCCCTTCAAAAAAGTTCTAATAATTCAGAAACTAGCTAGATTTTATACCATGAAAACATTGCTAGGCAAATGAGAAATGTTTGTTTTAGAAACAGTGTTTGATCTACTTAAAGCAAATAAGCTTTTAAAATTCTAGAATCTGGGAATTTTCAATAACAGTTAAAAAAGCAGAAAAGAACCTTAGAGATACTGCTTCAAGTTCAACTGCATTTTTTAGGTTAGAGAACTTAGATTTGAAGACTTGCCTAAAGTCACACTCCAGATAGTGGGAAAACTATAATTAGAACCCTATTCTCTCCCACTTCATTGTGTGTCTGACTCTACTGCATGCCACTACATAGCAATCAAAACACTGGACAATCCAGAAACCACCAAAGAAAAGTTTGACAGATAAAACTACGTAAATGTTTTAAATTTCTATTGGCAAAAGACTCTGTAAACAAAGTTAAAAATAAACATCAGTCTAAGAGAAAAGAAACAATAGTTAATATCCTTAATATATAAAAAGAACTTATAAATCCAAAAGAAAATAACAATCCAATTGAACTATTTACAAAAGACATAAACAAGGCTGAGGATATAGTTCAGTGGTAGAGTACTTGCCTAGCATGTGTGAGGCCCTGGGTTTAATCCCCAGTAGAAACAAACCAGTAGTTCTCAAAAAGAAACAAGAAGAGCCAATATATACTTGAAAACATAGAGGGGCTTTAAAAATGATGGCATAACCCCATTTAAAACCCAGGATAATTAAAACTGCAGCCAGCTTTTGTTGTTACTACTGGTAATTGCTTTTCAATTCTTCTAAGCACAAAGAACTACACTGAGCTACAGTCAAAGGGTGCTGCTATAACCTGGACAGAAAGGAAGTGAACCTATCTGCTGACATGTAAGGTGGAGTTAAACGCATTTAAATTTGGTTTCAAAAACTAGACATGGAGTATTTCTGGTGCCATTCTACATGAATGCCCATAAGGAAGTTCTACAGTATTACCCCAAGAGCGTGAAGCTTGGGCATGTATTAATGAGCCCTTTGTGGGGATGTTCCTCTAAGACAGATGACCAGACTTCTGGGTATGAATTTGCCATAGTTTACCCAAATACCAATAGTTATATACTTTAGAAACCTTGGATTTTAAGATACAGTTGACCCTTGATATCTGTGAGTGTGGAGAACAAGCTGAGCCCTGCTTTGAGTTACTCCATGATTTATAGATGAGCAGTTTCAGGCTGCACCTTGTTGTGAGTTACTCCATTTTTTTTAAAGCAGCAATTCGTCCTGAGCTACTTTATTTTGAGTGCAAGTGCTAAAGCACAGAACTTATCCAAAAGGATAACCCCCAGCTGTACAGCACAATCATAAGGCACAAACTGATAAATTAATTGTGCTAATAAAAATTACCACCTGTGAACTTATCAAATTAAATCAGGGGTACATGGATGCATGGGCATATCAAATCCATATCTGAGAAACCAGGTCTATGAGCTTATTAAATATACCAGACCAATGAATGAGGAACCCTGAAACATAAAAGGAGAGGAGTCTAAGACCATGATACAGGGGCATACACTGACCCATCTGGTGAACAAGTCATGAGGTTTATAAGTGATGAACTTGAAACTCTGTCTCCAGGACTACAGCTCACCTAGTTCTCCCTGCTTGATGGAGACCACCTGGAATCTACTGACTGTCCAGAACCTGCCTTGAATAAATTCTGTATCCTGAGTAGTTCTGCACTGGTTCTTAATCTTTACTCACTACCTGCAGTGACATTTTTGCATTTCTGTCTGCTCTCTGCCTCTTCTCTTGGCATGACCTCTTGAAACTCTGACTGCCTTAACTTGTTTTTAGCTGTTCTGTAACCTACATATCATTTTTGTAAAGTGTGATACATGAATTTAGTGTTATAGATATTAGTAATTAAGATCAGAATTTAATAAAAAGAAACTGTGATTACTACCAAGTGCCCTATGAGTATTCAGTCAATTAAAGCTGATGAAGTGATGTGGCTTGTGAATTTATTGTTATTCAATAAATTCTGACATTATGGAAAGACACAAAATGCCCAGCTGGATCAATAGCATAGCTTGCTCAGGACAGTGGGTTTCATATCTGTGGATCCAACCAACCATGGATCAAAAATATATGGAGAAAAAACTGAAAATGTACAGATGTTTTTCTTGTCATTGTTCCTTAAAACAATACAGTATAACTATCATGTATCTATATAACAGTACATCTAGAGATGATTCAACTTATACAGGAGGCTGTGCCAAATTTGTATTCAAATACTGTGCCATTTTAATTACGTGTCTCTGTGTGTGTGCACGTGCGCATGTGCACGCAGGAGACTGAACAGACACCTCACTAGTGTAGGCCAGCAATCTTTCACTGAGCCACCACCTCAGCCCAGTACTCTGCATTTTATGTACAGGACTTGAGCATCCTTCAATTTTGATATCTGTAGAAAGGCTGGAACCCATCCCTCATGGATACTCAAGGACATACATACTAGGTTCCTCAAAATAAAGGCTGAAGAGGATGAGATGGTAGCAAATTGTTCTAACAAATCAAAAGTGCTGGTGTGTAATGAGTTTAAGGACCTGAAGGGAATTAACTATCAAATTCCTCCAGGCCAATGGGTTAAGTTTCTGATGGACTGGAAAATCCTGTGGAAGCATCCAAGGAGGCAAGCATAGGAGTTGTTGCAGGAGTGGGGAAGGAAACAAAGTCTCTTTCTTCTGTTTATAACATGGACTTTTTTCATACTTCCTTGGATTTGCTTCCTGCCAATTATTATAAAGACAAGTAATAGAGAAAAAGAATATGGGATCAGGTAGAAGAAGAGGAAAAAAATAGGCTTAATGTAATTTTTCTTCTTTTTTTAGGAACTAAAGCATACCTAAAACTAGGGATTGAAGTAAAATATTTGGATTGAAATGAGGTTTTAGGAAAAAAACATATGACCAAGAACAAGGAGAGATACAAATCACAAAAAAGAGCAAGCAAAGGAAAAAAAATGGTGCTGGGGGGGTAGGGTGGTGTGAACTTTCTTAAAAGTCATCAAATTAGATTGACTTTAATATAATATATATATATGAGGGAGGAATTTTAAATAAGTGGGAGGCTGGGGTTTAGCTAAGTGGTGAAGCATTTGCATAGCATATGCAAGGCCCTGGGTTTGATGCCTAGCATTTCAACAACAAAAGAAAAGAAAAGGAAGAAAGAAAGGCATGGACATTAACAGAAATATGGATAATTTTTAAATCTGCAATATAAATAATAAAACAGGGCTGAAGCTGGGCATGGTGGTACATGCCTACAATGTCAACTATTAGGGAGGCTAAGGCAGGAGGATGACAAATTCAAGGCCAGCCTTGACAATTTAGTGAGACCCTGTCTAAAAAAGAAAAAGAAAGGAAGTAAATAGGGAAATAAAGAAATATAGGGTTAGGAGGTTAGCTCAGTTGTAGAGCTTGCCTACCATGCACAAGGCCCTCAGATCAATCCTCAGCATTGCAAAATAAACTAATTAATTTTAAGAACAGTAAAAGCTCTGAATTAGTTTAAAAAAAAAAAAAAAAAAACAGCTTAAAGGCCATTAGGTTTCTGAGTGAGCTCACTTTCCCCCCCGGAAACAGGGTCCTGCTCTACTCAGGAGCCTTCTGGCTAAAGAATGAAGAAACAGAAGGCCATTCTGAAACTGTTCTTGAATTCTTAGACTCATGGCTCCTAAGTGTCCTTCTTAGCTACATATGAAAGCAAGTATCTGACTTCTGAGAGCCCAGATCTCTAAAACTAATCCAAACCTCACAGCCTGACTGTGTACAGTTCTGTCAACCCCTTTACATTCCCTTCTCTCCTTCAGTTCTTCCTTATCAGAATATAAATTGTGAGGCCAGTTAATAGATAACCTGCCTGAACAAGATCATGTAACTAGGAAGCTGCAGAGCTGGAATATGAACCCAGCCACCTGAAATCAGAGTGTAAGCACAGCTTTTAAACAATATACAATCCTGTTACTACTTTTAATATCTGAACCAGAAGGTTTTCAACTCTATAAGTAAACCAATATTTTCACTATCTATCCATGGAGATTTTTTTTTCATAATCCACACTCTTCTGTCAAAAAAAAAAAGAGTTCTAATTTCTTCTTGAAATATATCCTGTTTCTTCATCTTCCTCATCTCCTTTACACAAAAGCTGTTCCCTCTCTTTTTCCTTTCTTTCTTTCTTCTTTTCTTTTAT
Source organism: Sciurus vulgaris (assembly GCF_902686455.1). NCBI lineage: Eukaryota > Metazoa > Chordata > Mammalia > Rodentia > Sciuridae > Sciurus > Sciurus vulgaris. The sequence goes on from NC_136466.1 coordinate 117,769,258, forward strand.
AATGATAATACATGTGTATTGTAGAAAATAAAAGTTTTATAATACATATAAAAGAAGACAAAAAATCCACCAAGTGCAGCAAGCTAAAAATAGGACCTTGGTAATAGTGTTATTCAAGTACCTTAGCACAACTATGTAGAATAGAGGATTTCAAGGCCTTTTCTCCAGAACATAATGTTCCCTTTTGAACTGCAACAGTAAGTGATTGTGTTAGATCTATACTAGAGTTGAATCTTCTTTATTCATGGGATTCAATAAAAAATGAGCCATTCCAATTTGGTTCCATAGTAACTTATCTTGAGATAAACATACGCATTTCCTTTTTCTTTCTCTCTCTTTTTAAGATACACATTTTCTCTTAACTTCATTTAGAATAATTCCATCTTACAAAAAAATCATTTGCATTGAAATCTCGCTAGTAGCCATTCTTTACACATATGTAATAGAATATAATGAAAAAAGAGTGAGCATGTTCACTTGATATTCATTTTCAAAACTGGTACATCAAGTGGTTTCTAGGATCTTGATGTTATGCTCTTTTCCTTTAATGAATATAGAATTCATTGATGCTTCTTAGCCACTAGTGGAGAAGATGGTTTAATTCATTATCAACATAAATTTCTGTTCACAGACTCTACCTTTCGCTTTCTCACACTACCTCATTTAAAGTCTTTTGTATTTAAAAATATGTAATGCACCTAAAAGAAGGTATTATATGTCTCATCTGTTGTTCCAAAAGAAGCGAAAAACTAGACTGTTAACCTGCTGTGTAATCCCTGCACAGACTACAAGGCCTTTCAGTGGGAAGCCAGGCTCTGCCAAGAGCAGGGAGGATTGCAGTTTAAACATTACAGGGTCAAGTTCAACATTTGTTCCATTCACTGACATCAATGGGAGTTTTGTGCAGAGTAGAATTTCTTCTTCAGTTAAATGATATCTGTAAGGGTCTTCTGTTTTGCCAGAACATACTCCACAAAGAATGTAATAAAGAAAATATACATAGAACTCCTGTTGATTTCAATAAAAAAGCATTTTTCTTATAGGACATGATTGAGAAGGCAAATAAGCCGGTTTGCAGAGAATGTGAAGCAACCTCTACATCATTCCAGACTCATTTTTTTGTAATTTTTGAGATTTTTATTTTTTTACCTGTAATAAAAAGCACAACTGAATTTAGTCAACAGCCTTTGAACCTTTGCAATTTTATTCCTTATTATATAACATAATTGACTGATTGGGAACATGGGGTTATTAACTTATTAGACCAAGATATGTGGATCTTAATACCAATTCCACAAATATTCCTAGGTAAATAAAAGTAGCTAAATAGGAAAAGTGAAGACACTGAAATTAATAAAATTGTTAGAAAGATAGGAAAGCAATACTAGTGAAGAAACTCTGGAAAACTGTGATATAGTTTTATTGCTGTTAAGTAAATAGTGGCATTGAGTAAAATTAATAAAGTAATTGAATACAGTACTCATAATTTATAACTAGCTCATTGTTTACATGACTAATACATTTTAGAAAACTTTCATTTTGGTATAATATTAGAGTTCCTTTCATTGAATAGCTGCATTACCTAATTAACATTATTGCTTTGGGAAATTACATATTAATGTATATACAAATGAGTTACAGTGTCTAACACCATAATTTAAAGTCATCATTGAATTTTTTTTTTCTGTACTGGGGATTAAACCCAGGGGCACTTTACCACGGGCACTTTACCACTGAGCTATATACCCAGAACTTTTTTATTTTTTATTTTGAGGCAGAGTCTTGCTAAGATGCTGGAGCAAGGAAAGGTTTGAAATAATCATTCTTTTCTCCCTTTCTCAACAACTAGCAAAGAATTAGTTACCTAAAGGCAAAGTAGTATCCCAGTAGTTTGAGAAAAATGAATCGTCAAGCTGGCATAGGATTAGTTTCAAAGGAAATCTAGACATATTAGACCAATTAAATCAAATGTACTATCATGTATATTATTAATAGGAATTTGACTTCCTATTTTCACTTTTATCTTAGTTCCTTGATACAAAGGGCAGGAGGTCAGGGTGGCAGGTCTGAGACTGCTTTGAATATCCGTACCAGAAGATTTTCAACATCCTATGTAAATCAACATTTTCCTGCCTTAGCCTCCAGTATTGCTGGGAATAACAGGCAAAGAGCACCATGGCTGGCACTTCTTTAATTTTTAAGATTTCAAAAGAAAATCTGATGTTTTTCATAGGCCAAGGAAACACTCTAGATTTAAAAATCTGGGTATGTTTTGCTTAATCTCCAGGAATATTTTAAAACAGATTGGATTCCAAACTTCATTAGTTTTCTCTAAAAAGCTTTGGCATTGATGCATTCATACTTCATATAGGGATATGCTCCCATTTTTCTGTTGCTTGGGGAAGTTTTTTTTGTTGTTGTTTTTGTTTTTGCAGGGGGAAGGGGTGGGGGTGATTGAACCCAGGGGTGATTGAACCCAGGGGCGCTCAACCACTGAGCCACATCCCCAGTCCTATTTCATATTTTATTTACAGACAGGGTCTCAGTGAGTTGCTTAGCACCTCGCTTTTGCTGAGGCTGGCTTTAAACTCTCCATCCTCCTCCCTCAGCTTCGCAAGCCACTGGGATTACAGGCATGCACCACTGTGCCCCATTTGGGAAAGTGTTTTGTTTTTTGTTTTTTGTTTTTTTTTTTCTTAAAGAAATCTAGGGAAAAGAAAGCCAACAGAAAGTAAAAACAAAATGGAAAATAAAATCAGCAAATACACACTCTAGCAGATATACCAGTTTACTCCCTGCTATCACTACATGTTACCTAACTGCAACATTTTATAATGAATTTTAGTTTTCTAGAGCAGGTCCATTCTTATTTCAAATTGTAACCGTATCAGGTCTTTTAGAGAATCATGAACTCACACCAACTACTCTTTTTTAATGATGTACTCAATCAGTAAAGACTTCTGAGGAATTCAAACAAATATCAGATATCACTAATATTTGTGGAGTATCTTATTATCAACCTAGTACCAGGCTGGACACTTGACATGCAATAGCTCATAAAGTAATTTGAGAGATACCAAATTAAGCAGTTTGGGATAAATCTATAAAATATACAGCTGTTAGAGGAGGAATCAGTTGTTCCATTGTTTGGGCCTGGGAATCAGAAAAGTCACCACTGTTTCAGTAAACATGAGAGACTGTCAAGTCTTCTGTGGCTTTTGAGTTGGGTACTTACCACCAGATATGAGGTTATTAAGGATGGTGTGGCAGTTTTAAAATATTTCCACAAATTCTTTGTCATTACTTTCGCCAACAGGCATACTTAATGAATCTTCTTGAAAAAAATAGGCTAGCTTTGGATTCTTCATCAACTAAGTGCACTTAACAACACTGTGCGGCTTCCCAAGAGAGAACATAAAAGGTGATACAGCTTCCTCTTTGTTCGCTGAAATCCTTGTTCTTGAAGACATCAGTTGCACAAGAGCATTCTGCCCTCGCTGAGGACCACCCTGTGTGAGAAAAGTCAAACTAGTCCTCACGGAAAGAGCACGTGGAGAGGCCCTGCAACTACACTCGGGGTCGAGACAGAGAGGGCAGCCCAGCCAGAACCCCATGGCTCCAGCCTGTCCTCCCATTCCACTTTCCCTTCCTCAGATCCAGTTACAGTCACACAAAAAATACTCGAGAACTGCCTAGTCAAGTGCTTCCCATGTTTCTGACCTGGATAAAATATGAGATATAATGAAATGATCATTGCAGTTTAATCCAGTAAGTTTCTCATGCAGTAACCAGAACAGATACCAATTATTTGGTTTTTTTTTAAATTTTATATTAAAACAGTTCAAATAGTCTAGAAAGACTATACAATGAACTGTCATGGACACAATCCAAATTTAGCACTTACTAAAATTTCTCTCACATTTGCTTCAACCGTTTCCTTTTATTCTTTGCTGAAATATTTTAAACTGAATCCTAGACACTGTCATGTTATTATATGATACTTTGATATGCAAGTCTAAAAATAAGGATTTTCTTACATAACCATAATGTTATTATCACATGTAACAAACTTAGTAGTTCTCTGGCATTATCTAATCTCCAGGTCTGATTGTCTCAAAAAATGTACTTCTGTGGTTCTTAGATTTGGGACCCTAACGGTGTCCCCCACAACCTTTGGTTGTACCTCTTAGCCTCTCTCAGTCTAAAACAGTCACACATCCCTCCTCCTCTTTCTCAGCTGCCATTATCTAGTTGTAAAAACCAAATAAGTTGCTTTTATTTAACTTGCTCCTTTATCCCCTGTAATTCCTGTAAATGAAAGTTGGCTCTAAAGAATTGTTTGGATGCAGAGTCAACCTTTTTTCCTCAAGGATACTTGATACTTGTTCTGTGCCTCATAATGTTTCACATCAGAAAGCACACAATATCTGGTGGCTGTACTTCTAGAGATATTAAAATTGATCAGTCTCAGGCTGATAACCTTCTTCTTCCTGGTAAAGTTCACATCAGCCTTTTAGCCAACAGTGTCGTCCAATGGTAAATATTACCTGATTCTAATATTTCATCACTACTGCCGGGTAATCATTGCTTCCAGGCCCTTTGGTCAATAGTACTAGGACATATAATAGATGTTCCTCAACTTAAGATGTAGTTACATCTCCAATAAACTCATCATAACTTGAAAATATCAGGCCCAGAATGCATTTAACACACTTAACTTACTGAATATTATAATTTAGCCTTGCCTACTTTAAATATGCTTAGAACACTTAAGCCTACAATTGAGCAAAATCATCTAACACAAAGCCTACTTTATAATAAAGTGTTGAATACCTCATGTAATTTATTGAATACTTGTATCCAAAACACTGGCAACACACTCACCATACAGATCTATTGCTTCCCTGGTGATTCTATGCTTGACTGGGAGCTGAGGCTTGCTGCTGCTACCCAGCATCGTTTGAGAGTACTGTACACCATACCAATAGCCCAGGAAAAGACTGGAATTCAAAATTCCAAGTAGGGTTGTACACTAGTTATATCACTTTCATACCATCATGAAGTTAAAAAAATCGTTAAGTGAAATCATTATAAGTCAGAGATCATCTATCTGTACTCAAAATAAATGATTATAGTAATATTTCTAATTCATATTTAACACTGTAACAATGTAACTGTGTAATCTTTTTTAAATATATTTTTTAGTTGTAGGTGAACACAATACCTTTATTTTACTTTTGTGTGGTGCTGAGGATTGAACCCAGGGCCTCATGTGTGCTAAGCAAGCACACTACCACTGAGTCACAACCCCAGCCCTACTGTGTAATCTTTTAGGATTGTTCTACTTATGTTCTTTGACTTTCTACTTGTTTCTCTTATGCTGAAAATAATTTTTAATGTCAGTATAATTACTTATTTGCATTAAAGCACAGTATATTTTAAATAGTTTTGAAATAATAATGAGAATATTACCTCTAACAGTTAGGTTTCAGGAAACAGATTTTGATTTCTTTATATCTCAATTTGTTCTTAGAAAATATTCCATTAAGCAGTAACCTTAAATTAATTCCTTTGTGCCTTTTTAGCTGTCTTTTGGTGTTACCAACCTGACAAGTAAGCTTATTTGTTTCAGTTCTTTCACACAGTTCTAGTTAGTTTCAGTCTAAAATTTTTTTATAAATTTTTAAGTTTTTTTTTTTTTTTAACATGTGAAACATTTGTTTACTTTACATGGCCAAAGTATATAAAAACATATGTTCAGAGAAAGAAGTCTCATTTAATTCCTTTTCCCAACATGCTGGTCCATTCCTTTAGAGATAGTTGTTTTTATTAGTTCTGGTTTGAGTATTATATTTTTTAAACAATTTTATTTATGTATGTTCACTTTGAGACACCAGGAGGGATAACAATTTAGGCCAAATTACCACAGTGATTCTTAGGTTGTGACAGTTGTGGATTGAGGAAGAATTGGTCTTCAGATGAGGTGGTCATCATAAACTAGTCATTTTGGACTTTCTCCCTCACCATTCCTCTATGAGAACATTTTTAAAATGGAGAAGTAGTTCTCTGTTTCTCTTCTTCATGGTCGTTTACCCATCTTAAACGAACTGTGCTTATCTAACTAAAAGATTCTTTAAATGGTGTGTTAGTCAGCTTTCCGTCTCTGTGACCAAGATACCTGACAAGAACAACTTAGAGGAGAAAAGGATTGCTTTGGCTCATGGTTTCAGAGATTCAGTTCCTGACTGGCTGACTCCAGGGCAGAAGCATCATGGAGGAAGGGCCCAGCTGAGGAAAGCTGCTCCACTCTTGACAGGTGGGAAGCAGAGAGAGAGAGACCTGAAGGGGACAAGGGCAAACATAGTCCCCAAGGACACACCCCCAGGGATCTATTTCCTCCTCCAGCCATACCCCACCTGCCTACAGTTACCACCCAGTCAAACATTCAAAGTATTAATTCATCAAAAAGATTAGTGCATTAATGAGGTTACAGCCCTCACAATCCAATAATTTTCTAGGGAAAATGTAGCTCAATGGTAGAGTTCTAGCCCAGCATGAATGAGGATCTAGGTTCAATCCCCAGCACCACATAAAACAAAAGCAAAGTGAACAATAATTTCCTAAAAGCCCTACCTCTGAATCTTGCTATACTGAGAACTGTGATTTCTGCAAATGATCTTTTAGGAAACTTCAAGATCCAAACCATAACAAATGGAGAGAAAAAAATAGAATTTATAATATATGTGTATTTACATATAAGTACACATGCCTAATTTAATACATATGTTTTCAAGAGGAAAATCAGTGACAAATACATAAAAAATATTGATGCTATTTATTTGTGGGGAAAGACATTTCACTTCACTTAATTTTAATTTTTATCTGTGTTATTTATTTATTTATTTATTATTTTTTTGGTACTGGGTATTGAGCCCGGGAGCATGCTACCTTTGAGCTACATACCCACCCCTTTTTAATGTTTTGTTTTGTTTCTTTAATTTTGAGACAGGGTCTCACTAAGTTGCCCAGGTGGGTCTTCAACTTGCACTTCTTATACCTAAGCCTCCTGAGCAACTGGGTGTATTTTCTAATTTTTTAAGTGATTATATATTATGTGTTTTCCTTTATATAAAAATATAATATAGGACTAGTGGTATAGCCCAGTGGTAGAGTACTTGCCTAATATAAGTGAGGCCCTGGGCTCAATCCCAGAACTACAAAAAGAAAATGAAAAAGAAAAATGATTAAATAATCACTTAAAAATGAAAACATGGACTGGGGTTATGGCTCAGTGTTAGAGTACTCACCTAGCATGGGTGAGGCCCTGGGTTCAATCCTCAGCACCATATAAAAATAAAATAGGGGCTGGGGAGATAGCTCAGTAGGTAGAGTGCTTGCCTTGTAAGCACAAGGCCCTGGGTTGGATCCCCAGCACCCAAAAAAAGAAGAAAAAAAAAAGAAAGTTTAATTTGTCAAAGACCACTAAGCTAGTAAGTGGCAAAATCAGGGCTTGACCCAAGGTCTGTCTGACACCAAATCATCACTCTTCACCACCGAGGTCACAGCAGTTTGATTGCACAAGCTCTGTTTGCCATATAGGGACTTGTTATACAGCATCTCTGTGGTTATAAAAAATTCCTTCATAACTTTCCAGCTATGAGTTTACTCAACACGTCTGTTGTGTTTACTTTTAAACTTTTGAGTTTCTGCTATGTTTAAAAAATGGATTAATAGAGCTTTCATGGAAATTATTCCCATGATGATGATGATGATGATGAGTATTATAGTCACATAAAACAGTGACAATTATGGTTCTTTTACTCTATTTTGGTTAGAGTCAACAAGAAGATGCAATTTCTGATGCATTTTGAGCATATTTTTCTGTGGTGAAGTCAGCCCCTTTCTGAAAATGTTGGATAAAAGTCACCCAACCAACTTTCCAAACCTAACAATTTTAGAATCTGCAGGGTCTGGGGAAAGGAATGGGGTATGGGTTAGACCTGAGTTTAAGGAATGTAATTCATGTGTTTTCCTGCCAATTTGGAAGCTTCAGGTACATGCTTTGTTAGTATATTCACAGAGCAGTGCACAGGTTCTATGACCCAAGCTTACTTGCCTTCATACTGCAAATTTCTTAGGAAAGAGTACAGATTAAACACGAATAGAATTTAAACCCTCTGGCATTTTTGGCCTGGTTTAAATCCCCTGCAAAAATCCTGGGACCAGTCCACTCCCTCAGATAGCATTATGAGTTTAAATTCTGAACCAGATGTGGCCACAGTCCTAGATGGATAATTACTAGGAGTATGCTTCTTTGAGCTCCATAGACTGACTCTTCAGACACTGAAGGCTCAAGCGGAAGATGCAGGAAGCTATGGAGGGTTTGAAGTACCGATGAGCTGCCACCACATGAAAAATGTATTGGTACAGGAATCCTGTATAACTTCTCAATACATTAACTTAATATTCCCAAATAAAATACGATGACAAATTCACTTAAACTAAGGAACGTTGACCAGATACGGTGGTGTACTCCTCTAATTCCAGTGACTTACGAGGCTAAAGTGAGAGGATGGCAAGTTTGAGGCCAGCCTGGGCAATTTAGTGAGACCTGTCTCAAAATAAAAAAAGTAAAAGGGCTGAGGATGTGGTTAAGTGCCCCTGAGTTTAATTCCCAGCACCAAAACAAACAGACAAAAATAAATAAATAAAATAAAATAAGGAATGTAGTTTTGAGAGCTGTCAAGACAACTCTTAAATTTGGGAGCATTGCAAGCTCACTCCTGAAAGAAGTGTGAAAAACAATTTTAAAATTATCAGTATTAACCACACTTTTAGTACGAGGATGAGAAAGTAAAGTTCATGCCAAGAATTTGTTCAGTCATGTAGAACTGAGATTGCAAGTAACTCAGTTAATTAGAGTCAAATGAGGATAATGAAATAGGCCTTTGAGAGATATAAGAAATATATACAAATTGGATGAACCAAAAACCCAGAGGCTTGACCCCCTTAGCGTCCCAAAATTTGACATCGAGAATATTTTTCACATCCCTAGTTGAGACTCTTATGAGAAGGTCATACAAGCCATTGTACAAATGACCAACATTAGGCAGTCCCATTGAAATGAGGGCATGCCTATCATACTAATTCAAAGACTGCAAACCCTTAAATAAACATGAAAAGGGATGCACAGGGAATAATAAATGCATATTCAATGTCTATTCTTGTTGTTCATGGAGGGAAGCTGTGGAATAGAGAATCCAAAACAGAGGATAATGCCCATGTAATTCAGACATCAATTTAAAATATATTTGTTTTTTTTAATATTTTTTAGATGTTGATAGATCTTTATTTTATTCATTTATTTATATGTGGTGCTGAGAATGGAACCCAGTGCCTCACACAGGCTAGGCAAGTGCTCTACCACTGAACCACAACCCCAGACCCTATATTTGTTAATTATAAATTGCTTCTCTGTCTTATCTTTCTTGAGGCCAGGGTGTCTCAACTTCAACACTATTGATGCTTTGGACTGCACAATTCTTTGTCATAGGACAGTTCTGTGCATTGTAAGATGTTACCGGCTTCCTTGGCTTCTACCACAACATGCCCAAATCATCCCCAGTTGTGACAACCAAATACATCTACAGACATTGCCAAATGTCCCCAGAGGAGGCAAAAATCACTCCTAGTTGAAAACCATCAATTTATAGCAATTTTGAAATTAGTTTTCCTTTTCTGTGTGACGCACCAACTGAACAGTAATAAAGGTAACCTAAGAGAGTACAAGAAGAAGCTGGCCTAGGACAAAGAAAATTCATTGAAGATAATCTGCAGTGTGGATAATCAACAAGTAATTCACGGGAATTAAATATAGGGCTTGGAGCATCTTATTAGAGCCAATTGGTAGACAGTGAGTGATTGGGGTTGATATAAATACCGGACGTAGTTATAATCACCTTCCGGGCACCAGATCCTGGCCACTGAAGATCAAATCAAGTATTCCTTTTATAGAACTGCATGACTTGATACACATTGTGCAATCCAGAGCTGGCTTGTTTTTCAGTCATTGACAGCTGGGCTAGCAGAAAGGCTGCCAGATGCTTGGTTCATGAAACCAATCTCAAAAAGTATATTGGGCTAGAGAAGATATAAAGGTGATGACTAAGAATTTTAAAAAGAATCAGTTCTAACAAACAAAAATTTGATAATGCTTCTGCCACATTTAGACAAAATACGTTTTAGTTCCCTGTCTGTGTTTGTATATATTTTATAGACAAAAAAAAAAAATCTCATTTCTATGAGAAAGTCTTAAATGAGGACAACAGGATGGTTCTTAAATTGGTAGTCTGAACACCAGTAGTACAAAATACAGGCTAACGTTTCTCAGGCCTCTTCTAGCTACCACCTTCCCCAGGGATAATTACTAGATCAACTCTAATAGTGCAGGTAACTTTGGATTGTAGAATAATACAAGGTATGTTATTTTATGAATGGTCTTTTTCACTGGGCTTTGTCCTATAAAATTTATCCAAATTGTTACACATAAATGTAATTTGTTCTTTTTCATTGCTATATGGTATTTCAGTAAGTTAATATACCACAGCTAATTTCTCTACTGTTAGGTTGTTTCAGTTTGATGTTATTAAGGACAACAATTGGGGCTGGGAATATAGCTCAGTTGGTAGAGTGCCTGCCTCGCAAGCACAAGGCCGGGGTTCAATCCCCAGCACCGCAAAAAAAAAAAAAAAAAAAAAAAAAAAAAAAAAGAACAATTTTCTGCAGGGGAAAAAATCCTCAAGGGCTAAAGGTTACATTATTTAGGAGCATACATATGTTAACTATGTCTTCTTGTTCCTTCATTAGCCATACTGACTGGGTCCTGAGCTCTGTGGTCTGCCCAGTGTGAGGTATTTAACAACAACCAAAAAAAATTGTGGAGATGGGCTTGGGGACTGGAAAATAGTTTGTTTAATTGTGTTTATATCAGGTCCAACAATCATACTCTCATTGTCATTAAAAGAAATCTCTCTACTTACCTACTAAAAGAAAAAGCTATAGTTAAGAAATATATCCAGGGGTTGATCCTTGAATCTAGTTTGTAAAATTTTCTTGCTGAATTTAATGAAGAACCTGGGGGTGGGGGGAAGTTATGGAAGAAAATATTAGACATGCATGGTGGCGTACCCCATAATCCCAGGGACTCAGAAGCTGGCACAGGAGGATTGCAAGTTCAAGGCCTGTCTCAGCAACTTAGTGAGGCTTTCGGCAACTTAGTGAGACCTGTTTCAAAATAAGAATTTTTTTTAAAAGTGCTAGGGATGTGGATCAGTGGTAATGCACTCTTGGGTTAAATCCCCAGTACAAAAGAAATAAAAAAGAAGAGGAAGACAAGGAAATATTTAAAAAGTAACACAGTTTGTCCAAGCAGACAACCAAAAAATGGATGAGCTGGGTTCCAAGCCCCACCTAACTTCAAAATACTTAACCTCTAAAGTAGGTAGGTTACTCAGAAAAGAAAAGCTAATTGTGGAAACCAAATCCCGTCCTTGAGAGGGAGAAGTAGATTGCACAACTGCAGAATTGTATACTGCTAACAGACACAGTTCATACACAAGAGACCTGATGGTTTGGTGGACCACAATTGCAACTGAGCCCACAGTGTGATAAGCTACTAAAAACCCCAATGTGGCCACATTGACCAACATATTAAAGCAGTAAAAGTCCTATTAACCCTGCCCAGCCCTTTTCACTTTTCTCTCCTTAAACAATGTGTTGGACACAACAATGTTGTAAGAAGATTCAGCTCCTTGTGTTTGTGCCCCTGGAATTTACTAACACTGGAAGTATTTAGACTTCACCTGATATCAAAAATTATCCCAGATCATGTTAGGACACTTTGATTTTAACCATTCTCGATTACTAACCCTTTGCTTCGGGTCCAATTCTTGCCCTCTTATTGTTCTCCTTGTTTGCCCTCTTATTGTTCTCCTGATTCCTTCTAGGCTGACAACTAAGGACAACGAACATGATGAAATATCTAGAAAACATAACCATGTAGGTACATGTGATCTTAGCCAAACGACTGAGAAACTTGTTGTACAACATACTGGGGGGAAAGATACAACAAAGGACCGAAATCCATAACATTCTCAAGTCACTCTAAATTATTTTCAGTGGTTGAAATGTTTTAGGGTTGATCTCTGGAAGAGGGTTTTTTTTTTTTTTTTTTTTTTAATTTTTGAAGAATAGAATGGAGATTTTTAGATTTTTCCAGAAAACAATGAAAGATCGTTCTGTACAATACAGTTGTGATTGAGAGAATAATGGGTGTAGTAAGAGGCTTTCTGTTCGATTCAACTAGGACAAGAAGTGGGCAGAAGAGAGGATAGAAAATTTGAGATAGTGATGGATCAATTGATGAGTATGTCTTATTTTACCTCTTATGGAACTTATGAAATACTTTAAGTCACAGATGCTGAAAAGTTCTTAAATGCTCGCTTAGTTATAAAATAAAATCTGCTTATCCGCAAAGAATTATTACTTACTTATAAAAACATATCAGTATGTTGTTAGAATATCACATGTCATTAGATAATTTTCCAATAAGTTTAAGATGATATTTATGGATCTGGCATTTCTGAAGAAAATATCCAAGTAGGCAGGGCATGGGGGCATATGCCTGTAATCCTAGCTCCTTGGGAGGCTAAGGCAGGAGGATTGCATGTTTGAGGTCAGTCTTGGCAACTTAGTGGGACCCTGTCTCAAAAACAAAAACAAAAACAAAAACCCTGAGGATGTTGCTTAAAGGTAAAGCACCCTTTGGGTCAACCCCTAGAACTGAAAGGAAAAAAAATATCAAAGTAGTACATGAAGTATCAGTATCAAGATACTTGTGATATATCTTTGGAAGAAGATACAAGAAATTGGTAGTAATTTCCTTTAGGAAAAAGACCTAAAAGGCAGGAGTTAGTATGGGAGGGAGAATTTTGGTACTGTTTGAAATATTACATTATACATATTCCTCAACATTAGTTAAATAGTGAATGAATGTTATTCTACTGATGTCAAAGTTTGAAAGACTCAATGTGCATTTTCCCATTGATCCATTGGTTTAATTCCCCTTTGCTCTCCATATAATTTGAATTTTGGTTTAATATTATTGACCATGATGATCACTTGATATACCTTGTCTGGGATAAGATCTCAAAAGCCAGACTTTTCCTTTCCTTACTGTCGATCATTGTGACACCCTGATAGAAAAATTCCTGAGACAAATAAACGGCTCACAAATCTATTTTATTATGATTATTGTTGTTGTTGTTGTTGTTATTATTATTATTGAGACCGGGTGTCACTATGTTGCCCAGGTTCATCTCAAAGTCTTGAGATCAAGTGATCCTCCTGCCCCTGCCTTCTAAGTCCTGGGACTACAGGCGCACACTGCCATGCATGACGTTGCTAGCAACGATTTAAATGATCGCCTCTCAAATGTATTAAATTTTTTTCCATTCCCACTACTACCAACTTAATCTGGGACATCACCTGCTCTCTCCTGGTCACCACCACAGCCTCCTCAATGGTCTCCATCTCCTTAATCCTCTTTCCCTCTAATCTTAGTTTTCTCCACAGGTAACCAGCAAGCCAATCAAGTCATTCCCACCCAGAGCCCCAGAGCTTCAGTATCGTAGTATTGAGTATACTCTATGCACCCAGACTCTCCTTTGTCCTCAGGAAGAAGCTGAGACTCCTTAATAAGGTTACAAAGCCTTTCAGGATTTGACTCCTGCTTCTTCATCATCAACTCTTGCCATCCTCCCCTTGCGTGCCCAGTTTTTCCTTCTTAGAACTCACCATGCCCTCTCTTGCTCCTAGAATGGTCCACGACCCTGTCTTTGCCCAACTGTCTGCTACCCTGTATTTGCCCAGATAACTCCAGTCCATCCTCAAGATCATTTGGTAGCACATCCACTGGGGCCTCCCAGGACCCCCAAGTCCAGGTTAAAAAATCCTTCTTTGTGTTTCTAAAGCACCATGTGCTTCCTTTCATTGCCTATTATTTTATTGTATTGTGTTTTATTTCCCCTGAAGGTAGGAAGGGAATCCTTTTACTGGGCATATACCTACCACTGTATGGTAGTATTGGTATGACTGTATGTACCCAAAAGAAATGAAATCAGTATAACAAAAATACATATGCATTTCTATTTTATTGCAGCTCTATTTACAATAGCCCAGATACAAAATTAACCAGTGTGTCTAATAAATGGGAAATGTGGGATATATAAATATAATGTCTATCTATCATCTATATATAATTTCAGCCTTATTAAAGACCAAAGCCCATCATTTACAACAGCATGGTTGAACCTAGAGACCATTAATGTTAAGTGAAATAAGCCAATCACAGAAAGGTAAATATCACATGATCTCGCTTACACGTGGAATCTTTTATTTCTTTATTTGGGGGTGTAGTGGACATCACACTCAGGGCCTCACACATGTTAGGCAAGTGCTCTATCACTGAGCATCCGCAACCCTATGTGTTGCATCTTTAAAAATAAAAATCTTGTAAAAGTACAGAGTAGACTTGGAGTTACTAGAGGCTGGGGAGGGTAGAGGGGAGGAAAGATGGGGAAAGGATAATCCACAGGCACAAAGTTCCAGTTATACAGGAGGAATGGGTTCTGATGTTCTATTGCACTTTAGGGTATGGTTAACAGCAACACAATGTGCATTTTGAAATAACTGGAAGAGAGGACTCTGTTTTGTCACAGGAAATGAATGTTGGACTGGGATTGTGGCTCAGTAGTAGTGTGCTTGCCTCACATGTGTGAGGCACTGGGTTCAATTCTCAGCACCATATAAAACGAATAACTAAAATAAAGGTATTGTGTCCATCTACAACCAAAAAATATTTTAAAAACAGAAATGAATGTTTAAGGTGATGGACATGCTAATAAATCTGATTGGATCTTTATATAATGTATACATTCATCAAAACATCTCATTGAACCCATAAATTTGTACGATTATTATGTGTCAAGTAAAAATAAAATTTTAGAAAAGTAAATTCTATAATGTAAGTAAACCTCTGCCATGTCCCGCGTGGAGGAGGAAAGAGTTAACTGCCGGAGGAGGATTTTGGCGGTTTTTCTATTACCCAAAAAGCTTATCTACTCAATAAATGCACGAGAGCCAATACTCTTTTTATGAGAGAGGGGGTGTGACCGGTAGGCCATAATAGCTCTGGCCTCTTTCAACATTCGACCTGGAGTAGCTCAACTCTTTTATTTATAGACACAAAGATAAAGGGGCGAGGACAGGGAGGAGCTTCTTCTGTGATGGACAGGATAGGGTGGAGTTAGGGAAGCCATCCTCTTAGGAGGAAAATTCCAGAAGGAGACAGGGAACGACTCCCACACAGCGCCACATGCTTCCCAGCAGTTCCTAGAAGCCAGGCCTCTGCATCATATGGCTCAACCTAGATTGATTCTGCTAAATAAGGACTGTTTCCCACAATAATAATACAAAAGAATCTTGTTTTAAATGTACACACTGACATACATACACTTGAAGCAAAAAATAGAAAATTCAGCAAAATATTAAGGTTGATGGAGTATGAGATATGATTAATTTTTGTTTTCTTCTTTCATATTTTTCCCAAATTTATATAAGGCAAGGAGTTGTAATATTGCATAATTGATAAAATGTAATAAATTTTAGAATAAGTGTGATGTATTTAACATGGCTTTTGCTTCTCTTCCAGATGGCTGAGGTCCCTGAGTTCTCAATTTTGTGAATTGAATTGACACTTCTTGACTTTGGGTTACATGCTCTATCCACTTGACCCTATAATTAATCACTTTGCTGCTGCTGCTGCTTTTTCCTCCTCCTCCTCCTCCTCCTCCTCCTCTTCCTTTTCCTCCTCCTCCCTCTGTATTCCTTCTCTCTCTCTCTCTCTCTCTCTCTCTCTCTCTCTCTCCTTTCTTTGCACAGGAATATGGTTCTACCTTCTAGATTAATTCCACAGAACGTTTTCTCAGTCCTGAGCTCATTATTCCTTGCGTGGCTGCCAATTTTTGGTTTCATCCTTACTCGCATGCTTTAGGACATTCTGAAAAAGAATTAGAGTCTCTGACATAACTGTGCATTGTGATGCAATATGATATTACTGAAATCAGTTTTCAAGAGCTGGAAGATGATACTACGTTTCCTAACTACTATATTAAATTAGTTAACAGTGGAGAAAATGCTTTGTAGGTGTTCCATAAATGTTCTGTTTCTTTCTTATGTTCATGATGCCTAAGAACAAAGCACCTCAAGAACGGTTTTCTCCTTCTATTTCTTTTGACTGTAGCATTTTTAACTATAATTTTTAAATTTGTTCTAATTAGTTATACATGATTGTAGAATGCATTTATGCATTTTGATATATCACACATAAATGGGGTATAATTCCTTATTTTTCTCATTGTACATGTTGTAGAATCACATCAGTCATGCAATCATATATGTACATGAGGTAATAATGTCTGTTTCATTCTACTATCCTTCCTATCCCTATATCCCCTCCCCTCTCTTCACTCCCCTCTACCTAATATAAAGTAATTCTATTCTTCCCTAGTGCCACCCCCCCTTATTGTGAATTAGTATTCACATATCAGAGAAAAAAATTTGACCTTTGATTTTTGGGGGATTGGCTTATTTCTCTTAGCATGATATTCTCCAACTCCATCCATTTACAGGAAACGTCATAATTTCATTCTTCTTTAAAGTTGAATATATATACCGCATTTTCCTTATCCATTCATCTATTGAAGGGCACCTAGGTTGGTTTTGTAGTTTATTGTGAATTGAGCTGCTATAAACATTGATGTGACAGCATAACTGTAGTATGCTGATTTTAAGTCCTTTGGGTATAAACTGAGGAGTGGAATAACTGGGGCAAATGGTGGTTCCATTCCAAGTTTTCTGAGGAATCTCCATGCTGCTTTCCACTGCCTATAGCATTTATTACCCAAACAAAAAGTTTAGTTCTTTTGTGGGTCCCTTTCTGTGTTAGTCAGCTTCCTGTTAATATGACAAGATACCTAAGATAACCATCTTGAACAGAAAGAAAAAGTTTATCTTGGCTCACAAGTTCAGAGGTTTCAACCAACCATCAGTTGGCCCAGTAGCTTTTGGGCCTGTGACAATGCAGCACAACATGGTGGGAGCACATGGCAAAGGAAACTGCTTACCTCAAGATAGCGGGGAAGCAAAAGAGAAAGTGGAGAGACTGATGCCCTACCATCCTTTTCAGGGCTGAGCCCCCAGGGACCTATAAGCTCTTACTAGTCCCTACCTCTTAAAGGCTTCACTACCTCCCTATAGCATAATGGGCTGAGGACCAAGCCTTTGACACTTGGGCCTCTGGGGGATCCCTTTCCAAACCATATATTTTCCTTTGTAAAAATTAAAACAAAGTATTTGGAAAATGGCATTTTCAGTAAAACAATGTTAACTTCAGTTCTTCACAATTTGCCCGAGAGCTGCTACCCTGACTTATAGGGACAGGACAAGAATGTCACTTTGGGAGAAATAACTAGTACAATCAGAATTTGCACCTTTTACACAGCACTTTTTTTTTGGGGGGGGGGGTGCTGGGGATTGAACCCAGGGCTTTGTGCCTGTGAGACAATCACTGTACCAACTGAGCTATATCCCCAGCCCCTCACACAGCACTTTATAACAGGAACATTATATAGAAGAAATATGGGAAGAAACATGAGTTCCCTCAATTAGTAGTGTGCCCCATTGTCCCAAGGAATTTCCTTAGCTACTATTTGTTTATTCCAACTTTTGAGCCATTTGGGGCATTCTAAATTGTTACAGCAATAATGATACACTGTTTCAGTGTTGTTCTTTGTCTTTTTTAAAAGATTTTTTTTTAGTTGTAGGTGGACACAATTACCTTTATTTTATTTACTTATATGAGGTGATGAGGATGGAACCCAGTGCCTCACAGGAGCTAAGTCACAACCCCAGCCCCTATTCTTCATCTTTTTGATAATATGCTTCTATTTTACTTTTGTTGATCCTATTGAGAAATAAATCAGTTCGTTTTTTTAAAACCTCATTGATTATTTTTTCCAACTCACCTCATGTAGCTCTCATCCACTCCCAGAGCTCTAAACACATCTGTGTCAGTGGCTGCAAGTTCTGCATCGTTTGCCCAGACTCCTCGTCTGCACCCTAGATGACCAACTGAAAGTTAGATATATCAATTTGGAAGTACCAGAAACACTTCATGTGCTACATATTCAAAAAATATCATCTTCTTCCCATCTCTCTCTCTTGTCTTTAATTTCCTACCTAGGTAAATGGCCTCACCATATACCTAGTTTCCCATGCCAGTCACCTGCCATCTTTGACCCATCACTGTCTATCATGCCCTTCATTCAAATGCCAAGTTTTGTGCATTCTTCTCACTAAACATATTTTAAGTCATTTCCTTCCATCACCAATGCCATTAGCAATCCATTAACACTATTATACCTTGCTTCAGTCACTATAAAACTGTCCTAAATCACCTTCTTGCCTTCAGTCTCTGTCCTCAAAGATCCAATCTATACAGTATAGCTAAAGTGTTCCAAAGGACAACCTAGGGCTGGGGCTGTAGCTCAGTGACAGAGCTCTTGCCTAGCATATGTGAGGCCCTGGACAGAATTCCCAGTGCTACAAAATAATAAAAATTAAACACACACAACCTAACCATGTCACTTTCCTTTTACAAAAAAAAAAAAATAATAATAATAATAAAAATAATAATAATGAAATTAAATTAAATAAATAAGTATATATACACTGGATGCCAACTGACCTTGGATTTAAGTTCACATTTCTCCAACTGGCTTTATAAGAGTTTCATGATCTGGTCCCTACCTGTTTTTACAGCTTCACTCTCTCCACCTCCCTTCCTCCAAACCTTGCTGTAACCACAATGAACTTCTTTCTGTGTGCTCTATTATTTCCTGGTCTTTGTATATACTGTACTACACTCACTGCTTGGAACACCCTGGCTTCTCTGCATTACCTGATACTGGTTATCAACTGGTTATACTCAGTTTCAGATCTCATTGAAAATGCCACGTCCCTCTAGGAAGCCTTCCTAGCACTGGTCCCACGCTAGACTATCTAAGAGTCCCTCTCTATACATACTTGCATAACACCCCATACAGACTTCTGTCAGATTTTATTGTACACTGTATTTTCATTTTTTAACTTGTTTTTCTGTCTGCCCTTATTAGATTGCTAGCTCCCTAGGAACAAACACAATATCTTGTTTACTTTCACATGTCTTGTAAAGTGACACTGTAAAGTCTTGTAAAGAGCCTAGTAAAGTCCTGGAACCAGTAAGTTCTTAGTTCCCATTGGCTGAACTAATGAATGAAGTTATAGAAGTGACAGGCGCCCAGGCTGCTAGAACATTTACAAATAAAGTTCAAGTTACTCTGACTGGATTAACTGGATTCGAGGACCTTCAGACCTAGGCCAAACTGAGGAAAACCAAGATTCTATTTCTGGGAAGAGCTTGGCTTCGAGGAGCCAACTCATAGCCAGATGTTTTCCCCTTACCACTCTAAAGCACTCTTAATCCCTAAATCCAATCAAAGCAACTTCATGTTCAAAATGGGTTATAAACTAGGCAAAGTGAATTTCCCCTATTATTTTCTTTGTTGGAGAATTCATCTGGGCATTAGATGGTTTCAACAGTAAATTCCAGACAGAGAGATAGGCAGGGGAAGATGATTAGAGCTGAAGAACAATGCAGGGACAAAGTGTTTGAAGGAGCAGACTGTAGAGTTGAAATATTTTTACAGGAATATGCCAGAAGCAGAGGCAAACAGGGGATAATGCCTTTGCTATGTGGAAGAAAAGAGTGGGACAAACAAATAAATCAACAGGATAAAATCAGGAAGAGGTAACTGCTATGATGTCAAAACAGGGTGGTGTGGTAAAGGGTGGGGTGGGGAGGTGGTCACCTGCAATGGTGGGTCAGGAAAGTCCTCTTTGAAGAGGAGATGTTTGAGCTGAGACCTGAACAGTGAAAAGGAGCTACATGCCAGGCACGTGTTTCAGGCCTGTAATTCTAGTCACTCCAGAAGCCAAAGCAGGAGGACCACAAGTTGGAGATCAACCTCAGCAACTTAGTGAGACTCTGTCTCAAAATTAGAAAAAAAAAAAAAAAATTAAAAAGGGCTGGGGATGTGGCTCAGTGGCTAAGTGCTCCTGGGTTTGATCTGTGGGGAGAGAGAGAGAGAGAGAGAGAGAGAGAGAGAGAGAGAGAGAGAGAGAGAGAGTGAGAGAGAGGGAGAGAGAGAGAGGTGTAAGCAATAGCAAGTGCAAAGAATAAATTTGCAAATTCAAGGAACAGAAAAAAGAGCAATGTGAACAAGGGCTGCACAGCTGTAGATGGAAGTGGGTTTGTGTGCTGGAGAGTTGAGATTTAACACTGGGAAGCCACTAAAGGGTTGTTCCTGGAGGGTTGTGAGCAAGTGATCAACTTAACCTAAATATCTTTGTATTTATGGGCTGAAGAGGTGGGAACTAAAAGTGCAAAAAAAAATTTTTTTTAACCTCTCCTACTTAAACTAAAACCACAAGTTTGTGCTTCTCCATGTTTCAGTACTCAGAATGAATTGTTGACATATTAAAAGGCATTTATGTTACACTGTATTTCCTTAATCAAAGAACTTACAAATATCACTGCTATTAGTGATTCTAGATGAAGAGTGAATATTCCCTGCACATTTCAATTTTTTTTCTTTCCTGTTCCTACCCAATGGGAGATTAGAAAGTAATTTTGTTTAAGAACTAAAATTAAAGCAATTACTAATTTTAACCTATTCTCCTCCCAGGTGGTTATCACAATTAAAATCAGAATTTAAAACAGTCATAGCCAATCAGAATTCAGAGTTTTTAAATCTTTCATGCTAGACCTTCAGGCAAATAGCTGAAATTTTGCAAATCTCTTCAGTTTAATTGCAATTTACATAACCTTTCTAGTGAAACTTCGAGGTTTAAAGGTGAATTGAATCTGAGTGTAAATAAAAAGTTATATGGATAACATTCCTTGCTAGACATTGTTGTCTATATAGTATTTGTTAATGGTTTTACAGCTTGGTTTGTTATCTATATTTCAGAAACTTTATGGGCTTCTCTGTCAAAATAAAAGCCTAATATGCCGTAATGCTGAAAAAATATTTTTTTTCCTGAGGACCTCAAAGAGTTCACTGATGTTTTCTCATTTGTCCTCACCATTTCCCCAAGGTAAGTAGATGGAAAATATTATGCACATTCAGTAGGTGGAGGAACAAGGCCAAGAGAAATGAATGAACATGCCCAAGGTCATGTAATACGTCATTGGCAGGAAAGGGATGAATCTCAGGTCTTTTAATTCTCAGGGATCTGGCATTTTATAATGTTGGGCAAGTACCAAACCAGTTCTTCTTTGGTCTGGTAACTTTGAGTCCCCATGTATACAATTACATGAACTAATAAGACATCTGTTCTAAGGTATATCTCTATGTCTGATGTTTATATTGGCAATGATTCTTAACTATTATTTTTAGCTTCTTGGTTTTCTTTAATTGTTTATAAATGGTGACATTTGGTGGGTTTAAAAAGTCTAGTAAGATTAAAATATTTATCTCATATATTGCATGGGGGTTGTCTGGCTTGGAACTTCAACTGGTGATAGGAACTTTTTTATTCTGCTAAAGCCTAGATTTATTGTTTAAGGAATTGGGAATACACACACACACACACATACACACACACACTCTTCATTGTTTCATTGTCTCATTGAATGCTTTTCATCCATAATAAGATATTTGAAACCTGTGAGTTCCTATAAAAAGTAGAAGTCCTTTGAGCTTTGGTTCTTAGCTTTTGTTGTTTATATGTCCTCTCACATTAGTATGTATTCTTGTCTTTATCTTCTCCTCTCTCTCTCCCATGCCTGAATATTTATTGTAAAAAAATTCCAAACACATAGAGCAAGAATAGTATAATAAATCTCCATATATCATCACCCCTATGATAATTACACATAAGGTTAATTATATAACTACAAAGATCTGGCCACACTTGTCCTTTTTTTTGCCTTTGTCAAACTTCTAAAAAAGTTAATTCCAGGGCTAGGGAGATAGCTCAGTTGGTAGAGTGCTTGCCTTGCAAGCACAAGACACTGAGTTCGATCCCCAGCACCGCACCAAAAGAAAATAAAAAAAAAGTTAATTCCAGACATCAAGTCTTCTCACCCTTGTAATCCCTGATCTATGAATCTCTAAAAATAAGAACTTTTACTCATAACACCATCATCACATTAAAAAATCAACAATAATGTCTTTGTGTGTGATGTTAAATTCATTCCTTAATGAATGTCCTCAAGTGTTTGAAAACCCAACCCTTCTTAGTTGTCATGTTCAAATCAGGATCCCAACATGGCATTGGGTGGTTGAGTCACACATCCTCTAGAGCAGATCTCTCCTTTTTTCTTCCATATCCTGCCATTGACACTGTCACAGTAACCAGGCATGAAGAATTTCCCAACTTTCAAAATCATCTCTGCTTTTTTGTGATATCATTTAACTTGTTACTCTATTTCCTGAGTTTTCTGTGCATGGAAGTTAGCTCAAGAGGCTTGATTAGATTCAAGTTCAATCTTTTATAAATTGTTGCTGCAAGAACACTGCATAGGAGGTGCCATGAGTCTTCTATTACATCATGTGAGGGAGCGCACAGTGTTCAGTTGTCCTATTCCTTGGAATGCTAAAGCACTGATCAGAGGGTTCATATGGGGACATCCTGATCCTTGCATTGTGAGGTTTCCCATCAGCCTTTCAACCAATGGTTGAAAGATAGCTTTCAACGAATCAGCCATTGATGATCTTTGCCTGAATCAGCTATTGCAAAGCTTTCAAATCATTCGTTTCCCAGTCTGTCACTCTGTCCACATTTATTAGCTGAAATTCTTCTGTCAAGAGAACCTTTTATCATTCACTAAGCCCATTTAGTTAAAGAGAGAATAAATGCTTAATTCTTTCCCTTCAGTTGAAAAGAAATTGATATTCTAGTTACATGAAATAGTTCAACAGTATTCAATCTGGTAGGTTTCAACCAATATGAGCCTTCTTGGGTCTCAAATTCTTTCACTAAATTTTTACAACGGTACATAATAGAAGAATATCAAACAGGTGGAATATCTGTTACACATTGGTTTTTGAGGAAAGCACATAGACCCCTGCCTCTTGTACCAGGTACTCCTCCACCGAATCTTTCTTTCTATTTCCTTTGTTACTCCTCTGCCTAGTGCCTATGAATGTGAAGTGGAATCAGAGAATGAAAAAGAGATTAAAAGCCCACGTAGAAACCAGGGGAGGGACAGGATTGTGATTCACTGTCTGAAGCCAGGCTTGCTGTGGAAAAAAAAATTAAACACTTGTTAAAGGGACCAAAAAATACTTCTAGAACTGAGAGCATAGCAGTGGTAGAGTGCTTGTATGAAACCCTGGGTTTTATCCCTCGCACCACAAAAAGCAAACAAAACCCCCCAAATATTCCTGTGCCATCTCCAGCCTTGAGGGAAAGGAATAAATACAGAAAGTTCCTTATACCTCTGTTTAAGGAAAAGAACACCAAGTTTATCAGTCTTTTATCTTAATAATTGTGTAATTGATTGCTGAGGGTAGCTAAAATGGTGTGGCACTGATGAGCAGGACTTCTTGTAAAGCCAACATCTTTCATGTTGTTCTTTGGAACAAGGTCACTGTGGAGAAATATACTTCAGAAGCCAAGGTGGATCGTATTTGTAGCTTTCCTGTGAGCCCACAGGATTTGTGGGAAACGAACATTAACAGGGAATGGGGACCTGTTTATGCAACTCCCACAGGCCTAACTGGTTGGATAACTTCTTTCTAATAACAGCCCTTTATTCAACAATATATTTTTTATTGTAGGGATCAGAAATAATTTCATCCTTTATGCATGTACAAAATGAGGTTGAGATGCCAACTTTCAGCTGTGAAATTTTTAACAAAATTTTATTATCTTTTAATGTTAGAACACAAGGATCATTACTAAATAATGAATGTGGGTTACCAAAGTTCTGTTTTGTTTAGAAAAAATAAAAACATAAACTTGATCCGCAATAGTTTTTGAGTGGTCCAAACATTTATGTGGAAAATAGTAGCTCACAATAGGAAGGCTTTGCTTTTATTCACATTCTTACAATGGATATTAATTCTTTAAGGTGTAAAATTTTCTCTATCCTGCCAAGTTGTATATTCTAAAAATCAAACTTTATAATACAGCATGATATTCCTTTTTTTTTTTTAAGGCTCACTGCTTGTAAAGACTACTGGCATAAAGACCAGGAAGACTACTTTTTTATTTTTTAATTTTTATTAGTTAGTGATGAACCTTTATTTATTTATTTATATGTGGTGCTGAGAATCGAACCCAGTGCCTCACACATGCTAGGCAATCACTCTGCCACTGAGTCACAGCCGCAGCCCCAATGATATTCTTTAAAGATAAACAATATTAGGGATAAAGTTTTAGAATATTCAAGGCAAGGCAAAAGTAAATTATTGGCCTTGACTTTAATTGTGTTTTTTAACCAAAAACAATTGAAAGGAATCTTGACAGTTCCATTAAAATATAATTGTAGTCTTAATGAGGAGAAGCCATCCAAAGGTTAGAGTGGTAAAGTATGAATAATGAGTGCCCAGGGGTGAAAGTGGAAATAATTGATTTGGGTATTTTGACAATGTTTCTCATTAAATAGCATATATATTTTTGTATGGACATATGATACAAAAAGTGGCCATAAAGCATGAAGATATTTTTATCATACAATATCACCCAGCAGGAATAATCCACCATGACAGATGCACTACAAAACCAAATGACTCAGTTGATGTTAGCCAGTGTCATCGGCCACCGTAATACTGACATGTTGGGCACATGAATGGAACCATGAGGAAAGATGGAGGTTGTGCATTAGCCCAATTGCATTGGCTACCTCTTACAAAGTCTGATCCAACTAATGCCATTGCAAATATATCCAACATATCAGCAACAGAAACTAATATTGAGCCACCACTGCAACACCATCCCCCAAAGAGACCAAACTTGGTGAGCAGTTAAACACAGTAAGACACTCCACTCAGTATTTTTCTGACAGTAACAGACATTTGATCTGGCTGTATGTTAGTTTTTCCTGCCTACAGAGACTCTGCCAGCACTACTGTGCAAAAGATTATGGAATATTGGATACACCAACATGGGCTCCCATAAAATATCCATCAGACCATAGAAACCACTTTATAGCAAAAGGAGATGTGAGTGTGAACCCATGAACATGGAATTCCCATGGTTTTATCACATACCACACCAATCAGAAACTGCCGGCCAGATAGAAAATTTAAATTGTTCACTGAAAACACCCTTAAGCATCAGTTCAGAGACAATACTTTATAGGTATGGGACATCATCCTCCAGGATGCAATGTTCCTCATAGGAAGAGTTCATGAGACTGAAACCATGTGATCAAAGCAGGAATGAGTCCCGAGACCAATCTCAGCAACAAGGGGTGTAGTGTTTTCCATTAACCTTCTCTGAGGAATAGAGGCTGGCCATAAAATAAATCAGTGAATCCAAGAAGCACATGGGATGGTCTATGCTGAACATGGAGATGAACTGACCAGATGCCCATAGCAGGAAGAATTTGTTGTCTGCTGCTGGGAATGCAGTTGACAGCCAGCCTTCCACGCTCAGTATTTGTGGGAAGGACCTTGGTTGCAGAGATCCACCCTATCCAAGCCCACATTCCCATGGCATAGCCCATATCCATGGACTGGTCGAAGTGAGAATATAAAAGGTCTGGTACTTTCACCCCATATGGGACAACTCTGAAGGACCATTACAACTCCAAACTCCCCCAAGGAATTTGTTGATACTACCAGGTTGGCATTGCAGCTGGACTTTGCCCTCTACCTGATTTTTCTTTCTCTCCTTCCTTAATAAATATGCCAACCACTAACCTCTGTCTCAAAATTCACTTCCTAGAGCACCCAAACTATGAGTATTGGTTACAGAGAATTCTGCTTTGGGGAATTTTCCTCAGTTTGCCAGTTTGTTAGTGACATTCATGTGGGTTATATAGGTTTCTGAGCAGAGTTGGTTCCTCACTTATCTGTGCCACAACAGCCCTAAGTTATTCTTTTCTTTTCTTTTTCCTTTTTGGTACCGGGGATTGAACCCAGGGATGTTCAACCACTGAGCTACATCTCCAGCCTGTTTTATTTTGTTTTGTTTTGTTTTTTAATTTTGAGACAAGGTCTCTCTAAGTTGCTGAGGCTGGCTTTGAACATGGGATCCTCCTACCTCAGCCTCCCCAGTGGCTTACAGTGGATTACAGATTTGCATCTCAGTGCCCAGCCCACAGTTATTCTTTTCAATACTGCATTCATCACATCATGTTGGGTTTTAATTTATATTAATGAGTCAGTCTGATTCTCTGAGCTATTAGTCTCACTTTCTACACCAAGAATATTTTCCTCACTAACCTTTTGTGTTCTCAGATCCTAGTGCATAATTGGTGCTCAAACTCTGTTGTTGAATAGTATGAATGATGGAAGTTGCCTTAGCTTTAAACAAGGCTTTTTGTTTTTCTCATTCTTGGAGTTCTTTATGAAAAACAAAAATGAAGGTCTTTATTAGACCATTTGCTGTATTTGGCTCTGTGTCAAGAAAAGTCATACTGATCACATGAGAATTAACTTTCCCTTTGTGTTCTGGTATGAATTAAGTGGTGAGTAGCTATCAGACGTAGAGCAGCAGTAGATTCTCCAACCAGAGGGGGCAGGGTGAGTGAGTCCTGTCAACTTCTCAAGTCAATATCCTAGAATTCAGCGTCTTCCTGCTGACAGTGTTTGACATTTACTGAGAAGCTGCTGTGCACCAGGCACATAATGCTAGGTCCATGTGTCGTTGAACAAGAAACACCATCCTACCCTAGGAAAGCTGATCTAATGTAGATGGATGAATAAATGAAACCCGGATGTAGGTAAGTTGTGTTCTTCCTAAAACACCTGTGACAAAACAGTGCCAGGAAAAGAGTGAAATGTGAGGCAGCAGGAAGGATCCTTTGAAATGAAATCACAAAATCCAATGATAACTCAAGTTTCACTGGGGAAAGACATACATAATCCATTTTATCTCTAGTTAGGTGAGTAAAGAGTTACAAAACTTTCTAGCAGATGACAGTGCAGAGAGCAGTTGTTTGGGAAAAGAAATCAGGTGAATAGGGGAAAACGAAGGAGCTCTAGGAAGATCATGCTTGAGGAGAGCGTAGAGGCTCTGGATGTAGTCAGGGGTAGAGTGCTTGCCTAGCATGAACACGGGCTCTGGGTTCCATCCCCAGGGCTGACCAATCAGACACCACATTTGTGTACAATGAATCAAAATGCATTGTGATGTCATGTATAACTAAATAGAACTAACAATAAAAAAAAAAAGAAAGGAAAAGAAATACCTGAAGACTTGTACATTCTTTCTCTCTTTCTTCCACCTTGAGGGGGTTGTGGATTCAGAGGTCAGGCAGGGGAAAGAGTAGACTCAGTTCTTTTTTATAAAATGAGAAACTACTAAATCATATTATTCATCAGTGTTTGCTTATTTATTTTGTTTTGTTTCTTCATATATATGTGTGTGTGTGTGTGTATATATATATATATATATATATTTTTTTTTTTTTGCCTACCAGGGTTTAAATGCATAGGATGGGAGGGATTAAAAACTTTGTACCAGGATATGATTTAAGTACTTACACAGGGGAAAAGAATGAAGTGTCAGAAAGCTAATGTATATTCTGGAAGACTAGCACTAGAACAGACATCAAGAAGATAATAAATTCTTCACTAAATTAGTGTGCTGCCTTTATCCACAATAAGGATGTTGTCATACCCCCATCAATAGGATTTGTTCTTTGAACAATAATTATGGATTTGCCCTGAGCCAGCATTACTCTTTTACTCTTTGGTCAGAAGCAAGAGCAGTAAATAGATTAGGAATCAGCAGCATCTACAGTTAGGTTTTCAAGAAGATCACTGAGGAAAGCAGATGTACCCTGCTCTATGTTACTCTATGCTGTGTATAAGAGTGGCTTTCAGTCTGTATCTAACCCTGAGTTACCCCAATTTTTTAAAGCAGCAGTTTGCCCTGAGCTGCTTCATTTTTGAGTGCAAGTGCTAAGGCAGAATGACTTCATAACTTGTCTGGGCAAACAGACAACCACCAGATGTTGGACATTCAGGACTTATCCAAAAGAATAACCCCCAGATGCACAGCACAATCATAAGGCACAAACCGATAAATTAATTATGTTCATTAAAATTGCCACCTGTGAATTTACCAAATTAAATCAGAGACACATGGATGCATGGGCATATCAAACCCCTCTCAGACAAACCAGCCATGACCTTATCAGACACATCAGACAGCCAAATCATGCCATCCCCTCACCTGAAACAAAAGGAGAGGCTCCTAAGATGGTGGAACAGGGGCACACACGGACCCATCATCTTGTTAGAACAACTGGTGAATGCATCACAAGGTTAATTGGCAACGAACTCAGGATTCACCTGGTTTCAGATGGGCTCAATTCCCTGATTGATGTGGCCGACTTTTAAATTACTTGTCCAGGGACTCTCACCTTGAACAAGTTCTGACCTTGAGCAGTTCTGTGCTCTGAACAGCTCCTCACCTTGAATAAGTTCCATACCTCCAAGTTCTTGGGCTGGGTGGTACCTTATCTGACCACCTGCAGTGACTCTTTAGCATCTGTATCAATCCTCTGCCTTTACTTTCAATTCTGCCTCTTCAAACCTTGTGACAATTCTATAAAGTATATATCATTGTGTAAAGTGTGATGTGTGACTTGAGTGTTATAAATATTAGCAATTAAGACTGGAATGAAATAAAAGAATTTGTGATTGTCCTACTTGTGGCTACCAAGTGAACCATGACACTCAGTGAATTAAAGTCAATGAAATTGATGTAGCTTCTGGATTTATTGTTATTAAATAGATTATAACATTGTAGAAAGACAAAAATGTGAGTGGCATAGCTTACTCACAAGAATCATGTAATTGGAGGAGAACCTTGGCTGGGCCAGTGTCATGCTCAGAAGAATATAACAAGAGATGTTACCAGAAGAAGATATTGAGGTAAAATGGAAAGTTCAGCTGTCATCTGGGTGCCTACTACAACAACCCAAAGAAAGTCCCATTAAGCTTTGGTCCTAAGGCCAATGTGAACTAGATTGTATGGGAGCCATGCAATGGCTGCTCTTTTTACTCAAGGCTTACCCTGAAAGCATGCCTTCTTCTAGACCTGAGATTACATCTTGATTTCACCATTTTAATGATGAAATGGGCTAAGGAGAGATAAACACAAATAAAATTAATCAATTAAAAGAACATAGAGCCAGGTGCAGTGGTGCGTGCCTATAATCCTAGTGGGGGAGGCTGAGGCAGGAGGATCAAAAGTTCAAAGCCAGCCTCAGCTACTTAGTGGGCCTCAAGCAACTTAGTGAAACCCTCTCTCAGAATAAAATATAAAAGGACTGGAGATGTGGCTAAGTGATTAAGAACCCCTGGGTTCAATCCCTGGTACCAACAAAACAAAACTGTATAATTCCATTTATATCAGTTCCAGAAGAGCACAATTAATGTTTGATGATAAAGGTCAAAATAGTTATCTCTGGGATCAGGCTGGTGGTGGTGTTAGACCCTTCCTAGGAAGGAATCGAAAGGTTTCTGGGGTTGCGGTTGTGGCTCAGTGGCAGAGCACTTGCCTAGCGTGTGTGAGGCACTGGATTCGTTGCTCAGCACCACATAAAAATAAATGAATAAAATAAAGGTATTGTGTCCATCTACAACTAAAAATATTTTTAAAAAAGAAAGATTTCTGGGGTGAGGGAAGATTTCTACACTTTGTTTTGGATAAGAGTCTGGATTTATGCAATATGTAATAATGTATAAAAATCCATTAAACTATACATTTAAAATTTGTATACTTTTTGTATTCTATGCCTCAACAAGGAGGGAAAAAAGCCACTCTCTGTCTTCCTTCCAACACACACACACACACACACACACATGCACACTTTATATAGACCAAGTGTCTTGGCCAGTTTATATCTGAGATCCTGTTCCTCAGGAAATGAAGTCTAAGAAGGGGCTACCTTACATTTCCCCTAGTGGTGAAGGTGCCACCAAGGTAGCAACACATGTAAAGTCATTGTCAAGGGAGCTTGATGCAAGGGCAGAGATTCATTTCTTGAAATTTGGGAATAGAGATGGCAAGTCTGGAACCTTAAAAACTGGGAGATCTGTAGGGATGAGACAAGGGTACTTCCAGAAACTAAAGACTCAAACATAGGGGCTGGGGTTGTGGCTCAGTGGTCAGCACTTGCCTGGCATGTATGAGGCATTGGGTTCAATCCTCAGCCAGCACCACATAAAAATAAACAATATAAAGGTACTGTGTCCATCTACAACTAAAATAAATTAAAAAAAAAAAAAAAAAAAAAAAAAAGACTCGAACACAGAAAGCAAAGTCAGACTCCCTTTCCACCTGGAAGGTACAGGAAGAGAACAGCCATCATTAGAAGTACTGTCTGAGGCCATAGAAGCCAAGGGAAAGCAAGGGATTAACCTGAAACCATAGATTCACTCACTCACATGGTGTTTAATCAATTGTCCTGCAAAACTGTAACAGGCACCCCAAACAAAAGCAATATTGAACCATTTCAGGATATGAGACCTTGTTTGTTCCCTACATGACTTTCAGCCTTGAGATAAATATAAGGTATCACTAGCATAGTACACATAACAGAATGGCAGAATTGGATCTCTAATTGCAATCTGTAGATCCATGAATATAAGTGTGGCTTGTCTAAGGTCAGACAAAGAAACTATTGTAATCAGAAGGACAGAGTGGCTCTCCGTGCAGTCATTTAAGGATAACATTAACCATTTTCGTGTGCAAAGACAACAATGCTGTGAGAAACAACAGCTGCATCTGAGAGTACACTGCAGTCATCAGAGACCAGCTCCAAACTGGGCAATCAAAAGTCCAGTAATTAAATTTAGAGATTGTTCCAAGCTAGCTGATTGTGTTTTCCAAAGCCATTTATTAAAAGCAAATTTTTTGTAGTTAGTGTGAGAGCACATTTTTACAAAGGTGAAAATGCTTTTGTCAGCTGGACACAGTGGTGCACACCTGTAATCCCAGCCACTTGGTAGGTTGAAGGAAGAGAATTGCAAATTCCAGGTCCATCTCTGCAATTTAGCAAGACTCTGTTTTGAAATAAAACAAATAAACAAAAAGAGATGGGGATATAGCTCAGAGGTAAAGTGCTCAGTACTGCAATAAAGGGACAGGAACTGCTGCTGGATTCACCTTCCTGAATACCTCTCCTAGGATGTTCCTCCTCTGCTTGGAATTGTTCATGGCACTTCCTCCCAATGTATTAAATATGCATCATTTTTTTCAGCTTTTGAAAACCTCTATTATCTGCCCTCAGACCCTTCCCTCCCTTTCAAACTCTGAGCAGTTTTCAGAGTCCACTTTTAGATTCCCTTTACAGACATGCAACTGTCTATCCAATCAACCTTTAAAGAGCTCACCCTCAGTTCCTCAGCACTTAGACTTCTCAGAGAAATTAGCTTCTCATTCTACAGAAGCAATCTGTTGAGTTTTGTTTCCATTTGAGGTAATGTAGTCTTCTCCAGTATGTTTGAAGTCCTGATATCCCTAAGTCCTGATGACATCTTCAACCCTCCCCTTCTTAGGAATGTCGTGTGAGAATTTCTCTTGAATGAATACTTAGGAGCTGGATTGTGACTTATAAGGTATATACATCTTCAACTTTACCAGGTAATTCCAAACCCTTTGATAAAGTGCTCATATCAACTTACATTCCCATCAGAAGTGCATGTGTTGCCAGGAGGGTTCCCCCAGGGAACTCGACTCTGAGACAGAGATTAGTGGGCAGAAAGATTATTAGGGAATAGTCTTGAGATCAACAGTCATGGAGGGGGAGGGAATGAAACAGAACTGAACAGAGGGATCAGTGAAATTGTGATACAGTCCCTAGGACAGTCTCAGCTCTCTCACAGGATCTGGAGCTAAAGTATTCCTTCAGATTGCCCCTATTAGGGACAAAGGTGAGGCCTATGCAACCCCATGTGACCAGTCATTGGAAGCAGGCTGCCTCCAGATTGGTGGCATAACCTTGGGCAAGGCAATTCTCTTCATCCGATTTATGACATTTGTTATAAATCAAGTTTCCCTATGTGTTGTGTTGTTCCCAAACTTTCTCTTCTGTCCCACCTGTCTGTCTTCCTTCTACCAACTCCATAATGTCATTACCACCACACCTGCATTGCAGCTATGGATTGAACTTGGTATGTGGATTGAACTTAGGGCCACTTTCCTGCTGAGCTACATCCCAGCTCTTTTTAGGTGAAAAATATATATATATATTTTTTAAAATATTGAGGGCTGGAGTTACAGCTCAGTGGTGGAGCACTTACCTAGTATGGGTGAGGCACTGGGTTTGATCCTCAGCAGCACATAAAAATAAGTAAATAAAATAAAGGCATTGTGTCCATCTACAACTAAAAAAAAAAATATCGAGCCTTTTCATTTAAGAAGATCGGGTATTTCTCCAGATACTGTAGTCTTTTTTCTCCCCTCTTTTTTTTTTTTCCCCCTTTGGTACTGGGATATTGAACCCAGGGGCACTATACCACCAAGCCACATCCCCAGTCCTATTTTGTATTTTATTTAGAGACAGGTTCTCACTGAGTTGCTGAGGGCCTCGCTTTTGCTGAGGCTGGCTGTGAACTCACGATTCTCCTGCCTCAGTGTATCAGAGTTGTATATATTGATGTGACTGTTATCCAGTATGTGTTGCTACATATTCTTACATACACAACATGACAATATAATTTGGCCAATATCACTCCCCTTCATTTCCCCTCCCTTCCCACCTCCCATTCCTTGGTCCCTTTCCTCTACTGATCTCCCTTTAGGAGATCCACCCCGCCTTTGTTTTCCTTTTTCCTCTCCGGCTTCGAGAGTAAACATATGACCCTTAACCTGATACTGAAGTCTTCCTTAAGGACATTCAATAAAGTTTAATAACCATCTCCATATAGATCTTGCACATGGTTTGTTAGATTTAGTCTCAGACAGCTTATAATTTTTTTTTTTTCAGTACTGAGGATTAAACCCAGAGCTTCACAGATGCTGGACACACACTTAACCACTGAGCTACATCCCCAGTCTTTGCTTTATGCTTTTTGTTTCTATTGTGAATGGTATTTCCAGTAGCTTGTTGCTGCTATTTAGAAATACAATAAATTTTGGGTTTTATCCAGCAATCTTGCTAAATTCTTATGTTAATTCAAATACTTTTTCTGTAGATTCTTTTGTCAATCACCTCCCTCTTCCCTGGCCACATTCCAAATTCTCTGTCTTCATCCTCCCGTGGTTACTCATGCTCACAGCCTTCCACACTTTCCCTGGTTCAAGTGGCATATGTACCAATAGGCAGTTGCTTTGTTTGCTTTTCCAGGAACAAGACTATAATAAACACATTATTCTGCAACCTGCTTTGTTCATTTGTTTATTATCATGGAGTTCCCTGATTTCATCTTTTTTTCTAATATTTTATACATTTTACATAAATGAATTTACATATGCTGGTTGGTGTTTTTAGTTGGTCAGTTTTAGCATCTCTCTGATTTAAAAAGACACGGAAAGCTGTGGATAGATCAGGAGAACAAACAGGAAAGCCTTGATATTCCATGCAAAGATTGCTGATTGGGACTAAGGGTGTAGCTAAGTGGTAGAGCGTGGATAAGGCCTGAATTCTATGTTTAGTATGGCATGCGTGCGGCACAAACACACACACACACACACACACACACACACACACACACACACCCCTAAAATAGTCCCATTTATGCTTTGCAAATTTTACAGTATCTATGTATCTTTTAAAATGATTTACACTCTGAACAACTTTTTTCATTAACTTAAGAGGTATTGGCTCTAAAACAGACACAGAGTTGACACACAGTGCTGAGGACAAAGTCAAACTATAAAACATCAAATGGATGCATAAACCAGAAAAGAAGCCATGCTCAGCAAAATGTTTGTTATTCCTCCAAAGATAAAATAACAATTTGACTTTCTTTATCCTAGGGTAATAGACTGTATCAGGTGACTCCAGTTGTTTCAGTGGCTATGGGCCATGCCACACAGAACATGTCTGTCCGGTGAGATTAAGTGAGAACAGAAACTGTTCCACTTGGGCTGCCAATAACTGTATCAAGATTTTCTTTATTTCTTTCTTTTTCCCCTTTCCTTTATTTATTTATTGATTGATTGATTGGTATGCGGATTGAACTTGGGACACTTTCCCGCTGAGCTACAGCCCCAACCATTTTTAGGTTTTTTCTGAGACAAGGTCTCATCAGATTGGTGAGGCTGACCTTGAACTTGTCATCCCTCAGCCTCAGCTTCCCCAGTCACTGTGAATACAGGTATGTGTCCAACTGTATTGAGGTTTTTAAACCTGTAATTTGGTGGTGTTTTAAAACTAGAACAAGGTGAGGAACTAAACATACCACAATTTGATCATTCTTACTGCAGTCTTCAAGGCAGAGCATCCCATTTTCTTTGGCATCATATAAAGTCCCATATGTCAAAACTGGAGAACACATGGAGCCTTCTATGAAAGCATGGCGTGTTATCTGCCAAAAAGATATTAAACCAACCAAATTCATCTGGTGTTTTCTGTAAATATCTCACTATTCTTGTCTAGCATCTTGTAAGTATCGACTGTGTTTGTGAAAATAGAATTCTAGGGACAATTTACCCTATTTTCTCTGATTTCACTGAAGACAGAGCATATTGTTCTATTTGTATAGTCCATGTCAGAAATGTTTTGATATTGTGATTCCATGTTAATATTTTATTCTTGGCACCATGAAGTCATAATATTGCCCAAACTAAGAAATTTATCATTTCTTCAAAAGTTTCCAGTATGGGTATTTGGTAATCTATCATCAACAACAAATATTAGCATACATCATATAGAAAGCACAGAGTGTGGGGAAGGATACTAGAATATATGGCATGCAGCTTCTGCTGTCCAAGGGGTTGATTGTGTAGATGGGAAGAGGGTATGTCAATAGGTTTAAAAAGATAATTGTAGTACTAGCCTTTTTTTTTTATTGTAAACAAATGGGATACATGTTGTTTCTCTGTTTGTACATGGTGTAAAGGCATACCATTTGTGTAATCATAAATTTACATAGGGCAATGTTGTTTGATTCATTCTGTTATTTTTTTCCTTCCCCCCACCCCTCCCACCCCTCTTTTCCCTCTATACAGTGCTTCCTTCCTCCATTCTTACCACCCTCCCTAACCCTAACTCTAACCCTAACACTAACCCTTCACTCCCCCCCATTATGTGTCATCATCCACTTATTAGCGATATCATTCGTCCTTTGGCTTTTTGAGATTGGCTTATCTCACTTAGCATGATATTCTCCAATTTCATCCATTTGCCTGCAAATGCCATAATTTTATCATTCCTTATGGCTGAGTAATATTCCATTGTATATATATGCCACAGTTTCTTTATCCACTCATCAACTGAAGGGCATCTAGGTTGGTTCCACAGTCTGGCCATTGTGAATTGAGCAGCTATGAACATTGATGTGGCTGTATCTCTGTAGTATGCTGATTTTAAGTCCTTTGGGTGTAGGCCAAGGAGTGGGATAGCTGGGTCAAATGGAGGGTCCATTCCAAGTTTTCTAAGGAATCTCCACACTGCTTTCCAGAGTGGCTGCACTAATTTGCAACCCCACCAGCAATGTAAGAGTGTACCTTTCTCCCCACATCCTCGCCAACACCTGTTGTTGCTCGTATTCTTGATAATCGCCATTCTAATTGGGGTGAGATGGAATCTTAGGGTGGTTTTGATTTGCATTTCTCTTATTACTAGAGATGTTGAACATTTTTCCATGTGTTTGTTGATTGCTTGTAGATCTTCTTCTGTGAAGTGTCTATTCATTTCCTTCGTCCATTTGTTGACTGGATTATTTGAATTCTTGGAGTAGAGTTTTTTGAGTTCTTTATAGATTCTGGAGATTATTGCTCTATCTGAAGTATGATTGGCAAAGATATTCTCCCACTCTGTAGGCTCTTTCTTCGCATTGCTGATAGTTTCCTTTGCTGAGAGAAAGCTTTTTAGTTTGAATCTATCCCAGTTATTGATTTTTGCTTTTATTTCTTGTGCTATGGGAGTCCTGTTAAGGAAGCCTGGTCCTAAGCTGACATGTTGAAGATCTGGACCTACTTTTTCTTCTATAATCTGCAGGGTCTCTGGTCTGATTCCGAGGTCCTTAATCCATTTTGAGTTTAGTTTCGTGCATGGTGAGAGATATGGGTTTAGTTTCATTCTGTTGCATATGGATTTCCAATTCTCCCAGCACCATTTGTTGAAGAGGCTATCTTTTCTCCATTGCATATTTTTGGCACCTTTGTCTAGTATGAGAAAATTGTATTTATTTGGGTTTGTGTCCATGTCCTCTATTCTGTACCATTGATCTACCTGTCTATTTTGGTACCAATACCATGCCGTTTTTGTTACTATTGCTTTGTAGTAGAGTTGAAGATCTGGTATTGCAATACCCCCTGTTTCACTCTTCCTGCTAAGGATTGCTTTAGCTATTCTGGGTTTCTTATTCTTCCAGATGAATTTCATAATTGCTTGCTCTATTTCTGTAAGGTACGTCATTGGGATTTTAATTGGAATTGCATTGAATTTGTATAGCACTTTAGGTAGTATGGCCATTTTGACAATATTAATTCTTCCTATCCAAGAACATGGAAGATCTTTCCATCTTCTAAGGTGTTCTTTAATTTCTTTCTTTAGTGTTGTATAGTTCTCCTTGTAGAGGTCTTTCACCTCTTTTGTGAGATTGATTCCCAAGTATTTTATTTTTTTCAAGGCTATTGTGAATGGGGTAGTTTTCCTAATTTCTCTTTCTGAAGATTCATCACTTATGTATAAAAATGCATTGGATTTATGGGCATTGATCTTGTAACCTGCTACTTTACTGAATTCACTTATGAGTTCTAAGAGTTTTCTGGTGGAATTTCCAGGTTCCTCTAAATATATAATCATGTCATCAGCGAACAGGGAGAGTTTGAGTTCTTCTTTTGCAATTCGTATCCCTTTAATTTCTTTGGTTTGTCTAATTGCTCTGGCTAGAGTTTCAAGAACGATGTTGAATAGAAGTGGTGAAAGAGGGCATCCCTGCCTTGTTCCAGTTTTTAGGGGGAAATGCTTTCAGTTTTTCACCATTTAGAATGATATTAGCCATGGGCTTAGCATAAATGGCCTTTACAATGTTAAGGAATGTTCCCACTATCCCTATTTTTTCTAGTGTTTTGAGCATGAAGGGGTGCTATATTTTATCAAATGCTTTTTCTGCATCTATTGAAATAATCATGTGATTCTTGACTTTAAGTCTATTGATATGGTGAATTACGTTTATTGATTTCCTGATGTTGAATCAACCTTGCATCCCTGGGATGAAACCCACTTGATCATGGTGCACTATCTTTTTAATATGTTTTTGTATGCGATTTGCTAAAATTTTGTTGAGAATTTTTGTGTCGATGTTCATTAAGGATATTGGTCTGAAATTTTCTTTCCTTGATGAGTCTCTGTCTGGTTTAGGTATCAGTGTGATATTGGCTTCATAGAATGAGTTTGGGAGGTTTCCCTCCTCTTCTATTTTATGGAATACTTTGAGAAGTATTGGAATGAGCTCTTCTTTAAAGGTTTTGTAGAACTCGGCTGAGAATCCATCTGGTCCCGGACTTTTCTTTGTTGGTAGGCTTTTGATGACTTCTTCTATTTCAGTACTTGAAATTGGTCTATTTAAATTGTGTATGTCCTCCTCGTTCAGTTTAGGCAATTCATATGTCTCTAGAAACCTGTTGATGTCTTCGAAATTTTCTGTTTTGTTGGAGTATAGATTTTAAAAATAGCTTCTAATTATGTTTTGTATTTCACTTGTGTCTGTTGTGATATTTCCTTGTTCATTCCGAATTTTAGTGATTTGGGTTTTCTCTTGTCTTCTCTTTGTTAGTGTGGCTAAAGGTTTATCAATTTTGTTTATTTTTTCGAAGAAC
This sequence comes from Sciurus vulgaris, assembly GCF_902686455.1. Taxonomy (NCBI): domain Eukaryota; kingdom Metazoa; phylum Chordata; class Mammalia; order Rodentia; family Sciuridae; genus Sciurus; species Sciurus vulgaris. Next base: position 117,807,601 of record NC_136466.1, read on the forward strand.
CAACTATTTATTTTGTCAATTTTTTGTATTGTTTCTTTTGTTTCAATTTCATTGATTTCAGCTCTGAGTTTAACTATTTCCTTTCTTCTACTACTTTTGGTGCTGGTCTGTTCTTCTTTTTCTAGGGCTTTGAGCTGTAGTGTTAGGTCGTTTATTTGTTGAGTTTTACTTCTTTTATTAAATGCGCTCCATGAAATAAATTTCCCTCTAAGTACTGCTTTCATAGTGTCCCGGAGATTTTGATATGATGTTTCTTTGTTCTCATTTACCTCTAAGAATTTTTTAATTTCCTTCCTAATATCTTCTGTTATCCATTCATCATATAATAGCATATTGTTTAATCTCCAGATGTTGGAATAGTTTCTGTGTTTTACTCTTTCATTTATTTCTAACTTCAATCCATTATGATCTGATAGAATACATGGTAGTGTCTCTATCTTCTTGTATTTGCTAACATTAACTTTGTGGCATAATGTATGGTCTATTTTAGAGAAGGATCCATGTGCTGCTGAGAAGAAAGTGTATTCGCTCTTGGTTGGATGGTATATTCTATAAATGTCTGTTAAGTCTAAATTATTGATTGTGTTATTGAGATCTATGATTTCTTTGTTCAATTTTTGTCTGGAAGATCTGTCCAGTGGTGAGAGAGGAGTGTTAAAATCACCTAGTATTATTGTGTTATGGTCTATTTGGTTTCTGAAATTGAGAAGGATTTGTTTGACATACATGGATGAGCCACTGTTTGGGGCATAGATGTTTATGATTGCTATATCTTGCTGATTTATGCTTCCCTTAAGCAGTATGAAATGACCTTCTTTATCCCTTCTGACTAACTTTGGCTTGAAGTCCACATTATCAGAAATGAGGATGGATACTCCAGCTTTTTTGCTGAGTCCATGTGCATGGTATGTTTTTCCCCATCCTTTCACCTTTAGTCTATGGATGTCTTTTTCTATGAGGTGAGTCTCTTGCAGGCAACATATTGTTGGATCTTTCTTTTTAATCCAATCTGCCAGTCTATGTCTTTTGATTGATGAATTCAGGCCATTAACATTCAGGGTTATTATTGAGATATGATTTGGTTTCCTGGTCATTTGGTTCATTTTTTAAATTTTATTTATTTATTTGTTTGACACAACTTGGTTCCTCCTTTATTTGACAATTCCTTTAGGATAATTCCTCCCTTTGCTGATTTGCTTCTTTGTTTTTCATCTCTTCCTCATGGAATATTTTGCTGAGAATGTTCTGTAATGCTGGCTTTCTTTTTGTAAATTCTTTTAGCTTTTGTTTATCATGGAAGGATTTTATTTCATCGTCAAATTTGAAGGTAAGTTTTGCTGGGTATAAGATTCTTGGTTGGCATCCATTTTCTTTCAGGGCTTGAAAAATGTTGTTCCAGGCCCTTCTAGCTTTTAGGGTCTGGATTGAAAAGTCTGCTGATATCCGTATTGGTTTCCCCCTGAATGTAATTTGGTTCTTTTCTCTCACAGCCTTTAAAATTCTGTCTTTATTTTGTATGTTAGTTATTTTCATTATAATGTGCCTTGGTGTGGGTCTGTTGTAATTTTGTGTATTTGGAGTCCTATAAGCCTCTTGAACTTGATTTTCCATTTCATTCTTCAGATTTGGGAAATTTTCTGATATTATTTCATTGAATAGATTGTTCATTCCTTTGGTTTGTTTCTCTAGGCCTTCCTCAATCCCAATAATTCTTAAATTTGGCCTTTGCATGATATCCCATAGTTCTTATAGATTCTGTTCATGATTTCTTACCATCTTCTCTGTTTGTTCAACTTTGTTTTCAAGGTTAAATATTTTGTCTTCAATGTCTGAGGTTCTGTCTTCCAGGTATTCTATCCTACTGGATATGCTTTCTATGGAGTTCTTAATTTGGTTTATTGTTTCCTTCATGTCAAGGATTTCTGTTTGGTTTTTTTTCAATATCTCTAACTCTTTATTGAAATGATCTTTTGCTTCCTGTATTTGCTCTTTTAACTGTCGATTGGTGCGATCATTCAATGCCTGCATTTGCTCTTTCATCTCATCGTTTGCTTCTCTGATCATTTTAATTATGTACATTCTGAACTCCTTTTCTGTCATTTCTTCTGCCATGCTGTCATTGGGTTTTATTGATGTAACATCTAGATTTGTTTGCAGCATTTTCTTTCCTTGTTTTCTCATATTGTTCAGGTATCAGTGGACCACTGAGATATTGCAGATTTCCTCTATTGACTTACAATGTCCCTGAAGATTTCTATATATATCCCCTCTTAGCCTTCAGTAGGCTGAAGTCTTGGAGGAAGTTGATAATGCGGTGCTCCACAAGGAAGCTGCCTCTCTAGGAGTGGTGGCCTTCAGGTGGGGTATATTCCCTGCTAGTGGGCAGAGGTGCCTCCACTTGTTGACCAATGGTCATCCAAAGGGGAACTAGGCTGCGGGCTGAGGCAAGGCCTGTTTGGGCCTGTGTCTCTGGTTTTACCATCCTTGTGGGGAAACCTCACCCGGCAGGGAAGACTCACCCGGTGGGGAGGTCTCGCTGGTCAGTTCCCTCCTAGAGGTTCCCCTCAATTTACAGCTACCGCCTGGGCTGGGCTGCCTTCCTCTGCAAAGTTTCCAGGGGCCCGGCCCTACCTCCTGGGCCTGGGAGCCTCACCCTTCGCAGATGAATCTCCTTAGGCTGCCCCTCCTCAGAGAATCTGCCTGCAGTCCTGGAACCTTCACTCCGCCCCTAAGCGTGTCTCTGTGCGGCTCTTCCACCCAGAAGCCTCCTAGATCCTGGGACCCTGCTCTGCACCTAATTGCCTGGCTATGCGGCCCCTCCTCTGAGCAGCCACCTGGGGCCCCGTACAATTGCTCTGAGTCCCAGAGACCCGCCACACGCCTCTTCCTCCAGACAGCTGCCCAGTATTCCGGTGTGGTCACTAGGAGTCCAAGCAACTCACTGCGTGCCTCCTCCCACCAACCACCCGTAGCCCTGGGCAATCAATCACTCCGAGTCGAAGTGACCCTCCCCGTTCCTCCTCCTCCTCCAAGTAACCCCCCAGGTGTTCAGGAGCGGTCACTCTGAGTGGCTCTGAATCCACGTGACCCGCTGCATGTGTCCTCTGGGCAACCGCCGGAAGCTCTGGTGCGGCCACTCGAGACCAAGCGATCCACCGCGCTTCTCCTCTAGGCAGCCCTCCTGTGTTCAGGAGTGGTCGCTTTAAGTCCAAACAACTCACCAATCGCCTCCTCCTCTGAGCAGCCGCCTGGAGCTCTAATGCAGTCACTATGAGTTCAAACGACCTGCTGCGCTCCTCCTCCTCCTCCTCCTCCTACTCCTCCGGGCAGGCCCTGGTGTTCAGAAGTGGTCTGAGTCCAAACAGCTTGCCATGCAGCTCCTCCTCTGGCAACCGCCTGTAGCTCTGGTATAGCCACTCCAAATCCACGCGGCCGCACTCCTCTTCCTCCTCCTCCTCCTCAGGGCAGGCCCTGGTGTTCTGAGTCCACACAGCTCTCCTCGCCACTCCTCCCCTGGGCAGCCACGGGAGCCCCAGTGGTTGCTCCCAGTCCTAGCACTGTGCTGAGCGGCCTCCTCTACGATGCTCCCAGTTGTCCGAGTTCACTGCTCCAGCTGGGGGAGGGGTGTCTCGCCGGCAGCTCTACTTCACAAAGTTCCCTGCGTTCCGAGACTACCGTCCCATCCGGGACGCCTCCCCAATGGGAGAGAGTCACCCGGCTGCTTTGAGTTGGTCCCAAGTTTCTCAATATCTCCTCTTTTGAATCCTGAGTCCTGGAGCAACATGAATTGCAGCCACCCTCTAGGCCGCCATCTTGAAACCCCAGTAATAGCTTTTTTAAACTATAATTTACTATGCTCTCGTATTGTGTTTTTCATAATTATCTCATTCAATCCTCACATGCCCACTGTGACAGGTAGCATGTCCCCATTATAAACGAGAGCACTAACCTGAAAAAGACCTTGAACTTTACTTGATGATCATTTCTTGACTGTTAGATATTATATAATGTAAGATTTTAAGGGAAGATGAGTGCTGCTTAGCACCACTCATTCTGGGTTTCAGAGCTCAGTTGGATTTTAGTGAATGGGAAGGAAGAGGACAAGTATCCCAGGCAAAGGAAAGGGCAACCCCAAGACTGGACACATGAAAGCGAGTGTGGCCAGAAGAGAGGGCCCACGTGACTGTGCACAGGAGGGAGGCAAAAGTCCCCTTGAAGACATTCCTAAAAGATTGGCAAATTTTAGGCTAAATTCTTAAAAGTAGAATTGCTGGTTACATACATATTAAAATTTGATATACTTTCAAATTGCTCTCTGGAAGACTTGAATCAATTTACACCCTTCATGAAGATGTTCAAATCTTCCTTTCTCTGTGTATTCACCAATATTAGATTTTCTCAACAAAAGTGCTTTTTTTAAAAAACATTTTTTTAGTTCTCGATGGACTTTTATTTAATTAATTAACTTATTTATATATGGTGCTGAGAATCAAACCCAGTACCTCACACATGCTAGGCAAGCACTCTTACTACTGAGCCTCAACCCCAGCCCCAACAAAAATACTTTTTGAACAAGGCTGTGATATGATCCCAGCTATGGTATGTCAGGTAGCTAGCCTATTCCATATCATTGTTTTTAATGCATGATTCACTGTCTATTTAAAAAACTTAAAATCAACAACTGTGTAATCGAACACTAAGGAAATGAAGATTTCTAATATATTAGGAAGAATGACTAAACATAAAATAAATCTTACCCGGCAGAAAACTAACTTTATTGCTCTAATTCAGTGGTTCTCCAAACTTGGTGCACAACGAACAATCTGAGGAGCTTTAGAAACCATCAATGTCTGGGTCCCATACTCCCAAATTTTCAATTAATTGGTCTCTGGCATGACCTTAGATTTTTTTAAATATATTTTTTTAGTTTCAAATGATCTTTTGTTTAATTTTATTTATTTATAGGTGGTGCTGAGTATCGAACCCAGGGCCTCACACATACCAGGAACCACTGAGCCACAACTCCAGCCCCAGATTTTTTTTTTTTTTTTTTTAGATATTTTTGAAGCTCCAATGTGAGCCAGGACTGGGAATTTCTGGTTTAGGTGTTAATTTTACAAGCTCATGGATTCCATGCCTGCCTACCTCATAAAGATACCTGATGTAACTTCCTTTTTTTCTGAGGTCTCCTTAAAAGAATGAGGATTGAATGTATGGTATGGATTCCATTTTGGGAGAGATCTCACAGAATTCCAACCAGGAGCTGTACACTATAAATCTGAGAAAGCACATGTCTCTTTTCTTGGCAAATATTCTGAATTCCCCCCCCCCCCAGGGTTTAATTTAATTTCTACACTTTGAACCATAATGACTAAGGAACATAAGTATTTACAGACTGGAATCAGACATTTTGTTAGGCCCCAGAGGAAATAAAGAGAGGCCTAGCAAATCTGAAATAAAATAAAATAAAATAAAATAAATAAACAAACATGGTTCCTAGAACATTTTCTAGAAAATGAAATGTACCTGTTAGAGCAGGTCTGGCCTAGCTGGCTTGTGGAAAGAGTAGGATTTATTCAAGTCAACATTAGTAGAATAATGAATGACCTGGTCCAGTGGAGATCTGTTCCTCAGGTATTTTAAGTGCCTGAAATCTAACTTCTCCCACATAGTTGCTCTATAAACCTTGAACATATGCACTGTGATTAATGATATTGGAAGGGAAATCCCATTGCGTTTTGAGGAATGAGTGTCCCCTCATTCTGCTGACAGGGAGAGTGAGTCACTTGCTTCCCATAGAGCTTGGGATATTTTGGTGTTCCATGTCACCCTGTCATTGCCAAGCAGCAGCTGACACTTAAAAGTGAACTTCCGTCCTTCAGAGATGAAAACTGAGCTCTAAACCTTGATATTCCTAGTTTCATATTTACGTAAGTTGGTGACCAAGGTTGTAAGGACAGCCCTTTCTAGGTATGATGAAAAGGAGGTTGCTGATTATTGGCAACAGAGCATCAGGTCTGGAATTCATTTTCTGACAGTTTGTTGGAAATAGGTTACCACCAGTATGCTAATAAACTAGCTCTTAGGGCAGGCGAGGGTACAGATAGGAAGGATTTGGGGTAGAGGGAACAGAGAGACTGATTTATAGCACTTGCCATTTTCTGTGATATAAATACTCCTATTGTGTTTGATTTCAAGCTATCAAGATTTAACAAAGAGCTCACAAAATTCCCAAACATTTAATTATCAACTCTCTTCAGCCTGTGGGAGCAGGCTCTAGCACATTACTGGCTCTACCTTATTAAGAATCAACAATCTTGGTTTTCTGGTGGGTAATTATAAATCAACAGCCAAGATATAGTGTAATTATTAAAGCTAAAGTGATTTTTGTTGCTCAAAATTCAATCTGAGTGAGCAGTAAATGCCAGTTTACACCTAGACCACAAATTTCTCAATACCTACTTTCAAAGACTCTTAAGGGTCTAATAACGGAAAATCTCAGCTCTTAACACTTCAAAGAGGCTTATTAAGTGAAATAATTATTTTGGGCCAGGACCATGGAATAGGCTGACATTTAAAAATAGTTTAATCTAATAACTCAATCAATGTATCCACCATAATGATTACAGGCTTGACCATACTCCTCTTTTCTCATAAAATTCAAATGCTTTTTCAGGAATGAGAAGCCATTCCAAATTCTATTTTACTTGACCCAAACATGAGTTGCAATCACTTTGAAAGAAAGGACTTCCTTTTTTTTCCTTCCAAATTCTATATACATCAAGGGGTACTGGCTAATCTGGCTCCTATTTCAAAATGAAACCAGCCTGCCTCTCTCTAAAAAATTATTAATTTTTGTACGTATTTGTAGGAGGTAGTCATTTTTTTTTTTGGGGGGGGTGCTGGGGATCGAACCCAGGGCCTTCTGCTTGCAAGGCAAGCACTCTACCGACTGAGCTATCTCCCCAGCCCCGGTAGTCATTTTTATTTAGGACTGTTCCCTTAAAAATGTCAGAAATGGGCTGGGATTACAGCTCAGCTATAGAGCGCTCGCCTAGCCCATGTGAGGCACTGGGTTTGATCCCAGCACCATGTAAAAGTAAATAATTAAAGGTATTGTGTCTTTTTACAACTAAAAATTATATTTTAAAAAATGTCAGAAATAGGGCTGGGATATAGCTCAGTTGGTAGAGTGCTTGCCTTGCAAGCATAAGGCCCTGGGTTCAATCCCCAGTACCAAGAAAAACAAAAAATAAAAGAAATATGAGTAAAAACAGATTAACAAATAACTACACTTGAAATAATCATGTGTTTGTGCTTTCCATACTAGGTCATAAAAATGACTTATTATTACCATAAACAGATAATAACAACTTGCACATTTAATGTGCAAAATGACTTTGAGCAAGTTGTATGCCATCTTTAAGACTTAGGATCCTCATTTGTAAAATGAATATAAAAATAGTACTATTTCATGAGGTCACTGTGAGGATTAAATGAGATAATGTAAACATAGCACTTGGCATAGACTTGGCATTTAATAGATACACAACAAATCACGAAATATTGTTATGTGCTATTCTTTTGATCCTTGATAGAGTTCTTTAATCAACTCAATCTCATATGATTTTTATTATAATCATGGGAAGTATGTAAAATAAATGTTAGTATAGCCCTTTAAAGATGAGAAAATGAAGGCTTAGAAAAAAAATTAAAAGATGAAATAGTTGATAGCACAGCTGGGACTTGCTTTTTACCACAATATGTTTTATGTATAATCAGACTACTTTGCTGACTTAAAATAGGGTTAAACTATTAAGTAGCAGTAAGACTGGTATTTTAGTAAGAGGATATTTTTTATTCATGAGTATGACAAATCTTGCTTGCAAGGATTTTGTAAATACTACTACTTAAAAATAACCACAAATTTCTTTTATTATCAAGTACATTTCCAAATGTCTCCTGTGTATCAAGCATAATTTTATATGCTTCATATGCTTTTACATATAAAGTATAAAAAAACACATATAGATATACTTTATATGTAAAAGCATTTATACTTTATATGTATATATATGTGTGTTTTATAAATGTTAAATACTTTTAATTCCTTTTGATCCTCAGAACAACTGTCAGAAGTAGGTATCCTCTTTATGGATGATAATAATAATAGTCAACTTTTATGACCATTTAGTCTGGGCCAAATATTGAGCCAAGTATTTAGTATGCATTATCTTGTTTTAATCAGCCCAATAATTCTGAGATAGGGAGCTACTATTATCCCAATTTAATAATGGAGATAATATATAGACAAATGTGCTATTAATATTGTAAAGCAGGAAACTTTTTATTAGACGTTATCTCACCTGTTTGATTATTTAATTTAAAAGTTCTGCCAAGATTATCTTGCAGAGCCAGTCCCATTAAAAATAATCATTGTTATTGACATAGGTTTGGCATTTTAATAGACACATGGCAGATCATGAAATTATGGTTATATTGTCATTCTTTTGTAGAGATGGAGAGAAAACAGTTGAAATTATACTCAAATTATGTCTGTACATTCCTTTGAAGCCACCCCCTCCTCCAGAGCTGCACAATAAGAAGAGATGTGGTAAAATAAAAACTTGAATTTGGGAGAGTCTTTTATTAGCCAGCTCCTATGCAGTTTGAGTGAAAATAAATTCAGTTTGGCAACTGCACAGTAAAGAGTAAACTATTCTTAACACTCCATAACACACCATAGTCTTTCCAAAGATAAAAACAGCGATGGGGTCAAAGAAGTATGTTGTTTCAGGGCGTATGTTCCTATTAATAAAACAGTCTCTCTGCAGGAAGTATATACAGACAGTTCACAAAAACAGGAAAGTCACTCAGGAACCTGCTCTAAAACTCTTAGTCCAAACTCATGGAATTGCCCTACTGTCATAAGGAGTGGACATCACAAATTAGAAGTCAAAGGAAGACCACAGTTTTTCTCATACTTTAATTCAGACAATGCCATAATTTCGATCCCGTGAATACTGATCTTTGTAGACTAAGCCTACAACTTTCTATAATAACCCTTTTATCTTACACATAAAGAAGCTAAAATCAAATTTAATATAGTGAACATTTTGTGTGTGTGCGTGCACATGCGTGCATGTGTGCATGTATGCATTTCTGAAATCATTCTCCCTAAATTGCACAGGCTGGCCTCATATTTGGGATCTTCCTTCCTTAGTCTCCTTAGTAACTGGAATTAGGGCATTCACCACCATACCTGGTACATCTAGTATTTTTGCCTGCTCAGAATCCATGTTCCCTTCTGGTAACAGACCATCCCATGGAACTTTCTTTGAGGACCACTACATGACTCATGGTCTTTTTAGTGTGGATAGAGCTGATGTCTCCAGGGGTGGGTGTGGATTAGACACAGACAAACAGGGTGACATTAAGGCATTCACTGACAAGCTTGAGGCAGAATCTGATGAATTATACAGAAATAAAAGTAGGTCCAAGACCACAAGGTGATGCCAAAGCTAGATGATGGTCCAAGCCTCCTATCTCTCACTGCTCTTTTCATACTACCATGCCACGGGCATACCTAAGTTAATAATTGTTCTCACTAGTTTCAAAAGTAGCTATAATGTTCCATTTCAGCACCAATGAGCCAGTCTGTCCCAAGGTCTGAGTTTTTCTGTTTGTATATTAAGTAGTAAACTGCAACCAAAGCCCACATTTTCTTCCATGTCCTTAAAGAGAGTAACAATTTATATCAATGTAAAGAGGAGACAACATTAATTTATATTCAATGTTTCTCTAAGGCCATTTAAATTATTTTATACCACTAGAATACCACTATATGTTTTAAATAATCAATGGCCACATTATGATTCACAGCCATGTGAAGAGGAAACTAGGAAAGAAACAGTAGGGAGTATAGTAAAGCTGATCCTTGGTATCCATGGGGAATGTTCTAGGGCCCACCTCAGATACCAAAATCCATGGATGCTCCTGTTTCTTACATAACATTGTGTTGTATTTGCATATAACCTGTGCACATCCTCCTGTATACTTTAAATCTCTTTGAGTTTCTTACAATTCTTATTAAATCACACGTTATTTCATTTGCATGGATTCAGCACAGTACTTAGCAAATTCAAATTTTGCTTTGTGGAACATTTTGGAATTTTTTTTTCCAAATACTTTTAACTCATACTAGTTTGAATCCATGGATGCAGAGCCCACAGATATGGAAGGCTGACTGTGTCATATTCTTGGAATCATTATTTTGGAGTGATTAGATGGTAGGTGATTTCCCATTATTCATTTATTTTCCCAGTTTTGAGGTAATATTACATTTCAAAGATAAATAAGTCTATACTTTTCTAAAAACTGGATTATTTAAAAGTAAATCATTTTTCATCTCCTTTGCTTCTCTCACACAGCTCCCTCCTACTCTTTATGTTTTGGCCTTAATTTCCTCCTCAATTCTTCCTAGGAGAAAAAGTCATGACACTCAAACAAGATGATAATCTGCCTATTCCAGTATAAAATTTTCATTGGTGTACCTATAAGAAAGTGTGGCTGGATCAGGCTCCCCCAGAAAGCAGCTAACAACCAGGAAAACAATGAGCAATAAAGAGGTGGAAGTTTAGAAAGAGTTCTTAATTCAAACATTAAGAATAAAAATGAGGGACTGGGGTTGTAGCTTAGTGGTAGAGCACTTGCCTCGCATGCATGAGGCACTGGGTTTGATCCTCAGCACCACATAAATAAATAAAATAAAGGTATTGTGTCCATCTGCAACTAAAAATTAAAAAAATAAAATAAAAAGAATAAAAATGAGCCATGTGTGGTGGTGCATGCCTATAATCTTAGCTATGCAGACTATACTTTCTTTATGCAGAGTGTGTTTCCTTAAGAATATACAAAAGCTGGTAATATTTGCCCATAGAAAAGAAAATCATAGAATTGAGAAGTAGGATGGAAGAAAGACATTGACTCTATTCTCTTTTATACCTTCTGAATTTTGTCACATGTAAATATGTTAACAATGTGACCAAAGCTAAAGATATGCCTACTCTGTGATCCAGCAACTGCTCTTGTTGGTAAATACCAACAAGAGAAATGAGTACCCATGTCCACTAAAAGACATGTATAGAATATTTGCAGCAGCTTTTCTCATAATAAATAGAGAAAAACTAAAAATAACCCAAATGTCCATCAACAGAATAGTTTTATAAATAGAAGTTTATTTTAGTGTACTATAACACAGCATTAAAAAAGAACAAACTATGATACATTTTATCAGGAAAATAATGTTGAGCTAAGGAGGCTAGCACAGGCTGGAGCCATTGCTCAGATCGAGAGCATGCACTTAGCAGGTCCTGGGTTTCTATTCCCTGCATGGGGCAGGGGGTGGTAGGATTGCAAAGGAGTAAACCCTGGATGAGTCTATGTATTTAAAGTTCAAATGCAGATTAAAATTTATAAATGGTAATAGAAGTCCAAATAGTGATTTTCTCGGGCAAGGGTGGGGTTGGAAGGCAGGGAGGGTAGTGCAGGAGGATGTTGATACAGGAGTAGGGGAAATTTTGCAGTTGCTGTGCATTGTTGTTGTTGTTGTTTGGTACCAGGGATTGAACCCAGGGGCACTTAACCACTGAGCCATGTCCCTAGCCCTTTTTGTTTTTCATTTTGAGACAGGGTTTAACTAAGTTGCTTAGGACTTCATTAAGTTACTGAGGCTGGCTTTGAACTCACGATCCTCCTGCTTTAGCCTCCTGAGCTGCTGAGATTATAGGCATGCGCCACCACACCCAGCATCTTCTATATCTTGAACTGGTGGTGTTTAAATGGGTACCTATATATGTTAAATATGCATATACATGTGTTTAAAAGTTAGGTTTACACTAAAGATTAATGTATTTCATTGCATGTTACACCTTAATAAATAAAGTTTATAGCCAAGTGCTACTAAAACAAAACAAAACAAACAAAAAAATTTTGTTTTGTACTTTTTCTTTTAGGTACTGGAGATCAAACCTAGGACCTCATAGATACTAGGTGATTTCTCCACCGCTGAGCTACACTCCCAACCAAAAACATTTTTTTTTAAAAAAAGCATGGAATCCATATACTACTGCTCTGATTTGGATGTGGTTTGTCCCCAAAAGGAGGTGGTTAAGTCATTGGGGACATCACCCTTAGAAGGGATTAATGTAACTCTCACAGGACCTCAGTTAGTTTCTGCAAGAGCGGGTTGTTATAAAAAGAGCAGAACTTGCCTCTGACTCTATCTGGCTCTTGTCTTGCCATGTGGATTCTGCACATGCGCCCACCAGTGTGCTACCATCTGCTACGAGGCCCTCGCCAGAGGCTGAATTGATTGAGCCACCCAATCTGGGACCCACAGCTTCCAAAACTGTTAACTAAATAACCTCTTTTAAAATAATGTACCTGGTCTCAGTAGTTTTGATATAGCAACAGAGAATAGACTAATACAATAACCAATTTGAAAAAAAAAGAAGATAAAATGATATTTTAAAAAATTTACCCAAGTAGCAGGTGATTTCTTCCTTTCCATTGATAAATGTCAATGCAACCTCTATACTAAGAACCAATAAGCAAACAAAGCAATAGATTAAAATAGTGAGAATTTCTTTAAAGAAAAGTGAAACAACTATTATTGATCGTTAAGAAAAAAATTCTGATTGAACCAATTATAAAAAAAGAAACAATTTTCTATTGTGATACTAAATTTTCAAAGAATGTAACAATGCTTCAGCCCACCAGAGGCAGGAAGGATTCTTTTATAAATCTGTTAAACATTTTTTTGAAATGTGCGTGAGTTGCGGGGAGGTTTGACTGACATTTTATCCAGGGAATACCATGGTAACCAGGAGACAGTTCAGTTTGTGGACAAGTGGAAGGCATAAGGGCAATGTTGAGTAAATAAGGTTTATCTGGTCCACAAAGAGGTAGAACAATCGTGGTCTTTGTTGGTAAAAGGACAGAAGAACCAGTAGTTAGGAGAAAGAGAAGTGAGAGAAGGCTCTCAGCACCCAGAGTATTTAAAAGTGAAGAAAACAGGTATGCGAAACTGTAAAATAAGCTGCTTTAGGATATATCAGAAGAGCTCAAGAACAAGAGAAGGGAGAGAGAGAGTCACTCAGTGAAAGCAACACATGCTGCTTTCCAAAAAGACTGTTCACAGGAGAGGCAGGAAGGTGCCAACAGCGGTGTCTGGGTCGGCCGACCACACCAAGGGACTGGAACTTCTTGACACTGAGGGTTTTGTACTTCTAGTTTATCAGGTTCTCTTTTCTTAATAAGTTCTTTTCCTGATTACAAAATAATGGAGGCTCATTGTGGAAGATTTGGAAAGCGCAGTTTTAAGGAGGAACCAAAAATCACACAGCGAGGACCACTGTAGCATTTTGAAGAAAAGTGGTTCTAACAGCAAAACAGTGAGCAGGTCAGAGGCTCTCTTGCCCTCAGAACCCAGATGTTCTTTATTATTAGAGGTTTGTCATTTTGATTTTATTGGTGCATTTAAAAATTTTTTAAAAATTTTTTTATTTTTTACTAAGAGCTCCCTGAGGTACAACTTTTTTTTGTCTGTCTTGTTCACTGCTTTAATCCCTGGTGCCCAGGACATAACAGATGCTCCAAAAATATTTCTTGAGTTAGCTTTTTTCCCCACAATTACTTATGAAGTAAGTAACAAATACTATTACAGTATTCCTCTCTCTATAATGCTTTTCCTTTATACATATATTAGTGTTCTCTTTTATATATATATTAGGGTTCTCTAGAGACACAGAACAAATTCAGTGTATTTAAAATTACAAGAGGAGATTTATTGGATTGGTTTACATGACCACAGACTGGATAGTCCCACAAATGGCTGTCTGCATGCTGGAAAACCAGAAAAACCAGGAGCTGCTCAGTTCAAGAAGCTGGAAACCTCAGAACAAGAGGGCTGCAGCCCCAGTTTGAGGCTGCAGGCCTGTGAAAGCTTCCTAGGGGGTCAATGGTGTGAGGCCATGTGCAAAGGCTGAAGAATCTACAGTCTGATGTCCACGGATGATGGTGAGCAAAGAACACACCCCTTTAGGAAGAGCTGAGCTTGTGGGCATGAGCACTTTCTTTTGCTTCTTGTTTCATCCAGGTCTCCAGTCTATTGGATGGTGCCATGCACATTCAGGGTTAGTCTACCCCTCTCAGTTCACCAACTCACATTCTATAATCTCTGCAAAACTTGCAGAGTCACACCCAAAAGTGCACATTACCAATTTTCCCAGCATCTCTTAATCTCATCAAGTTGACCACCAAGGTTAACCTTTACACATATATACCTATGATAAACTTTAATTTATAAATTAGGCACAATAGGAAATTAATAATAATAAACTAATAAAAAAGTAGAATATTATAGTGAGCTTGCTGTGCCCTCCTCTGAGTTACTCCACGGTGTACAGAACATAGTTTTCGGTTGTGCCTAGCACAGAGTTAATTTTGGAAAGCATCAATTTACCATTTTTAGTACAAGTGCCAAGGTAAAATGACTCTACACCTCATTTGTACAAGTAAACAGCCACCACCTGCCAAGCACAACCATAAAGCACAGATTGATAAATAATTTATTTGTGCCAATAAAAATTAACATTATATTACTCAGTTGTAAAGAAGAATAAAATTATGGCATTTGCTGGTAAATGGATGAACTTGGAAAATATCATGCTAAGTGAAATAGGCCAAGCCCAAAAAACCAAAGGCCGAATGTTTCTCTGATAAGTGGATGACGATATACAACGAGGACGTGTGGCAGTGGGGGAAGAGAAGAATGAAGGAACTTTGGATGCTGTAGAGGAAAATGGGGCGGGAGCAGGTGGGGGACAGAAAGACAGTAGAATGAAACAGACAGTATTACCCTATGTATATGTATGATTACATGAATAGTGTGAATCTACATTGTGCACAAACGTAGAAATGAAAAACTGTACCCCATTTGTGTACAATGAATCAAAATACAGTCTGTAAAAATAAAAAAAATTAAATTAAAATTTAAAAAATTGACTTATCAAATTAAATCAAGAGTACATAGACACTTGGACATATCACACAGTGTTGAACTATCACATAAGGGTCACTTGAAAGCAAGCACTGCAACTGTGGACAATTGAGATAGCTACCAAGTGACTAACAGGGGAGGGTAGCTTGGTGTAGATATACTGGACAAAGGGATGATTCACCTTCTGGACAGATGGATTTGGATGACGTGAGATTTCATCATGCTTCTCAGAATGATGTACAATTGAAAACTTAGGAATTGTTTATTTCTGGAATTTTTCTATTTAATATTTTTGGACTATAGTTGAGCACAGACAACCTGCAGAAAGTGAAAGCTCAGATAAGGGGGGGTACTTATTTTTTTCCCTTCCATACTTATAATACTGTAAATTATTTTCATGTTACATTTCATTGCTCTTTTGGTGGGGGCTGGTGCTGGGGATTGATCCCAGGGCTACATCCCCAGCCATCATTACTGTTCTTACTTATCACATCAATCTGGCTGTTAAGAGAGCATGTCTGTTGAAGTTAGGAAAATGGCAAATGTAAACAAAGCCTTCAGTATTTGTGTTGTGTCTTGCTATATTTCTTCTGTGATATCTTTTCATAGATACCCCCTGAATATTCATAGAACTAATTCCCTCTGGTATTTTTTTTTTTTTTTTAAGGTACTGGGGATTGAACTCAGGGGCACTCTACCACAAAGCTACATCTCCAGTCCTTTTTATTCTTTATTGAAACAGGGTCTTCTTAAATTGCTGAGGCTGGCCTTGAACTTGAAGTCCTCCTGCCTCAGCCTCCCATGTAGCTGGGATTAATAGTCATGTGTGCCACCGTGCCCATCTTATTTTAATTCCCTCCCTCTCCCTTTTTGGGGGTACCAGGGATTGAACCCAGGGGTGCACTGAGACTGGCTTTGAACTCGTGATCCTCCTGCCACAGCCTCCCAAGGCACTGGGATTACAGATGTGCTCTACCTATATGTTTATTTATTGTTCATATAAATTGCCAAATAGACTTGAAAATCAATTTAACACCTATGGCACTATAGCTTATTTTAAAAACTCAGACTGGCCATGGGTGTTAGACACCTGTAATCCCAACTACTTGGGAAGCTGAGGCAGGAGAATGGCAAGTTTTAGTCCAGCTGGGCAATTTCACAAGACCCTGTCTGAAAAACTGACAAAGGTCTGGGGGTGTAGTTCAGTGGTAGAGCACGTGCCTAACATGCATGGGGCCCTGGGTTCAATACCTAGTGCTACACCCTCCCTCCAAATTACACAGGATTTCTTTTTAAAATTTATGTTTGGAATCTTAATTTTTTTCTTCCAAATCAGAATTTGCCTTTGAATAGTGAAAAATGACCAGGGAAATCCCATGCTGTTTGGAAGTCTAGTAAAGAAAGTTAAGAATATTTTTTTCTTTTATGTGTATGTATGTGCACAGTACTGCAGATTGAACTCAGGGGTCCTCTGTGACTGAGTTATATTCCCAGCCCTTTTTATATTTTTATTTTAAGACAGGGTCTCAGTAAATTGGTGAGGCTGGCCTCAAATTTGCTATCCTCCTGCCTCAGCCTCCTAGTAGCTAGGATCATAGACGTGTGCCCCCATGCCAGGCAAAAGTTAAGAATATTGATATTTACTGGACCTGCTGAATCATCAAGAGTACTGAATATTCTTGAAATGAAAGTTTTCAAAGAGGGCAGATGGAATTACTCAAAATTGAAATACAACCAACATTCTGAAGTGAACGTTCTCATGCTTGGAACTAAAGCACCCTTGGACTCATTTATAATCAGAGGTAGCCAAGGCTCTTCAAACATCCCAAACCAGTAAGGCTTCAGGGTACACAAAAGTTATTTGGGGTGAACAAAATGATCACACAGTTAAGCAAAGGAGGCTTTTATTGGTTCACATAACTGGGAAGTATAGAGGTGGAACTAAGCTGGGTATGACTGGTTTTATGTCATTTTCTCTTTCCCTGCATCTCAGGACTGATGGGTGCCAGTTGGATCATCCACCAGTCCTTTTCTGCCTGACCTTTGAGATATCTGCAGACCTAATGATCTATTATCAAAACATTTTCCCTGTTATATATAATAGCCCTATCCCCTATTGCAATAGTATTCCTTTTTGAATAAAGCTTCTCCTTAACTTGGTTCAGGTTTGTTTTTTTATTTAATCCTGGTTAGACAATTTGTGGAACCCTTAATATTAATCAGAGAACAAGAAGTTTGAATTGACAAGGCCTCAGCCAATTCACATGAGTATCCACAGGAGCAGGAAAATGGGATCAAACTTATCCAAAATGTGTGGGGCAGATTTTCTACAAAAAAGGAGGGGTTCAGTCACCATGTGGAGTGACAAAGGGTGCTGGTGATAAAGTTGAATTTCACCAGAGTGGAGGTCAAAAAAATCAATCTGTTTTGTGTTCCGGGAAAGGGTTTACCCTTCTCCACATGACTACATTAGACTTTGAGTGACTCCGTTTTCTATGACAAAGCCATAAAAGACTGTCCAGATTTCCATTCAGTTTTATAAATGGACAAGTTAGTCCCCTGTCTAATCTGAGCAAAATGCCTGCTAACTTGACTAAACTTGTCAGCCTCCTGTCCCTCCTGCATGTATCTAAAGGCAGCCCACCCACCCTCAAGCATCAGAACTAGGAACAAGCCTTCCTTAATGGCCCCTGTTGAGACCTAGTGGACCTCAGCAGGAAACATTGCCTGATCAGCTGCCTGATAATTCTACACATTCATTCTAGTCCCCGCTTGCCTGCTTCTTTTTAGCCTGGTTTACTCCTCACTATAAAAAGAAAAGTCTTTTTCCACTTGACTTTTAAAGTGTCTGCAGATCTAATGATTTATTATCAGAGTATTCTCCCTATTATATATAATAGTCCTGCTCCCCTTATTGCAATAATAATCCTTCTTGAATAAAGTTTCTCCTTATCTTGGTCAGGTTTGTTCTTCCTTTGACCCTGGCTAGACAAGACAATAGATGTCTACTATAGTGCACTGTCATTTCCCAGTCTGATGGAGTTTGAGGGGATGAAAATTAATTATACCCTCTATCCCATTCTCAGTTTTGCATCAATTGAGAAGCAGAAGCAGGAATCAAATAGAGTTCAAAAGTCAGCCTCATCAGTCTTAAAAAGGGCGTTCCAACACATGGGAAAACATGGATGAACTGTGAGCACATTATGCTAAGTGAAATAAGCCAGACACAAAAGGATAGAGGTGGCATGATGCCACTTTTCATAAGGATCTAGAGTGATCCCAAATTCATAGAAACAGAGAGTCGAATGGTGGTTGCCAGAGAATGGAGAGAGGGGAAAATGGGGAATCATTGAATAATGGGTACAGAGTTTCAGTTTTATAAAATAAAGAAGTTCTGAAGATTGGTTGCACAATGATGCAAATATAATTAACACTACTAAACTGTACAGCTAGAAATGGTAAGGTGATAGATTCTATGTTGTGCATTTTCTTACCATAATAAAAACTATTTTTTAAAAAGTTAGCTCCAATACTTATAAAGCTGCTGGAGAATGTGGCATCTTCTCTGGACAAGTGGACTTACTAATACTGTACTCAATTCTCTAAATTAAAATAAACCTTTTCAAACTTCAGCCCTTCCTGTAGGCAGGGGTTACTCTAATAAGCTTATCACAAGGACAGGTCATTTTGAAAGAAAGTAGGACTGAGTCTTGTGGAAGTGATTCCTTCCCTCCATCTTAGAAAGATGGTGCCCTTCCCCAAGGAGAGAGTGGGAAAGGGGAAGAGGCCTGAGACCTGGGGCTGTCCTTTCTGGAAGCAGACAGAGAGCTGAGGAGATAAGCATTAATCCCTCACCAGCCTGTTAACTGGGGAGGGAAGGGAAAAGAAGAAGCATTAGATGGGGGAAGAATTCTATTCCCATTGTTGCTAGAATTACAGAATTTGGAGTGATCTTTCTTTGTAAATTAAAACAAATATATTACATCTTTTAAAAAATACAAATTTGCCAACCTTGGAAATACCACATTTAAATAATTTGATGTGCTCAATTTATTAAGTAGTTAAGAAGGAAAAGTAAAGGGGATTATTAATGTACAATTCATATTTTATAATTGTCTTAACTATTTTTCTGGCTTTCTGTCATATAAGGTTCATTAATATTATCAGCTAGACTGAATAGTTTCAAAATGCTTTTAATTGATCATGATGGCAAAACAATAGAATAAGTTTCAATAGTGAAGCATATATCTGATTTATGTATTTTCATTTGAAAAAATATACTTTCTCATGTGCAAAAAATTCTAAGGTCAGACATAAATGGATAAGGCATATTTGATTGTATATACATGTTTATAAAAACACAATTTAATTCACTATAGGACAGGAATCTCCCTGTCTTTCCAATATCTCTATGGAGAAGCCAGGGTACATTTCATTTTGCTAGGTTATCAGATGAGAAAAAAAATTAGTATACTGTGATAAGTGATATGTTCTGGATCACATATCCAGAGTGAAATAGCTAAATTTAAAACTTCATTCAGTTTTCCTTGTGCTTTCCTTGTGGTGTTTAATTATATGCTTTTCTCTTTTTCTTATCTAATTTGCATTGAAAAAATTATTTTAAAAAATTGCAGTTATTCACAATCAGATTTTAAGGGAAAAATGTAAATCAAAGGTAAATTATACATATATATTATATATAATATTATATACACAGTTTTGCAGTAATGAGGATAGAACTCAAGTAGCTGAGAGTGCCTGGCTTTATTTATTTATTTACTTTTGACAGGGTCTGGCCCTGAACTCCTGGGCTCAAGTGATCTTCCTGCCTCAACCTCCTGCGTAGCTGGGACTACAGGCATATATCACCACACCCAGCTATATTTCAGTTAAATTTTTCTCTCTCTCTCTCTTTTTTTAACCAGCTACTTGGGAGACTGAGGCAAGAGAATACAAGTTTAAGGGCAGGCTAGACAACTTAGTAAGAACCTATCTCAAAATAAAAAGTGTTGATGATGTGACTAAGGTTAGAGAACTTGCCTAACATGTATGAGGCCCTAGGTTCAGTCTCCACTACTGAAAAGAAAGAGTTGGGGAAAAAAATTCCTCTTTATGAACTTCAGACAAATAAATGAACAGTATGGAACAAAATATTTTGCTTCTTTACAAAAGAATTCAAATGGAAACTATAACATCAAAAAAATGTATATCCTTTATCAGTCCAAAACACAGCTGATTTGAATATTTTTTACATCCTCAGAGACCTTCATATTCTAAGGAATCAATCCATTTAGGATATTACTTCCTAGAACTTACACTAAAAAATAAGAAGAGGCCTTATCTATCACATTTGCTCTGAGGGGAAAGTGGTGTGCTTCAGATAAAACATTACAGTGACCAAAATACTTCCCATCTGTCAACTTTATATTCCTCTCATTTAGTCTCACATCATGCACTTTGGCAGGATTCATAGGAGAAAAGCAGACAAGAACTTATTTTTACCATGCTTGAAAGCATGCCAATTTGGCTAGGGTTTGGGGTAATAGGCACTCTCAGACATGGTAAGAGTACAAATTGGTTCAGCCTTTCTGGAAGGTAATTTGGCAACAGACTATCAAATTTTTAAATATGTATATCCTTTGGCCCAGAAATTCAACTTCTGGGAATTCGTCCCAGTGAATGAATTGGATAAACATGCAAAAATACATAAAGCATTGTTTTTATGAAGCATCGTTTATATTAAGGGTAAGTGAGAAACCACCTAAATCCCTATCACTAAGGGGACCGATTAGATACATTATAATATATCTGTACAGTGAAGGACTTTGCAGTGCATTAAGGCAAACATGTATACTTTTCTATTTGCCAAAAAAGTTGTAAAATAGTGTCTATAGTTTGAATTGTAAAAAATTTTCTACATATATCACAAGAAGCATGGAAAGACAATCACCAATGTGGTTAGCTGTGAATTGTAAGGTTCCAGTGATTTTTGCTCCTATAGTCCTGTTTTTGAAACTATTCTATAAGCATGTATTTCTTATTTAATCATAAAATACATGTTGTAGTAGTTAGCTTGAATTGCCATAACAAAATACCACAGACTGGGTGGCTTAAACAACAGAAACAACAGACATTTATTTCTCACATTATTGGAGGCTGGGACATCTAAGATCAAAGTACCAGCTGAACTGATTCCTGGAGAGGTTTTTCTTCCTTGCTTGTAGATGGCCTCCTTCTCACTGTGTGCTCACCTGGTGAAGAGAGTAAGCTCTGGTGTCTCCACTTTTCTTGTAAGGGCATCAGTCCTTGTGCTTTTAGTGTTTCATCGCTGTGACCAAAATACCTGACAAGAACAACTTAGAGGAGGAAAAATTTATTTTGGTTCATGGTTTCAGATGTCTCAGTGGTCTGCTGATTCTATTGTTCTGGGTCTGAGTTGAGGCAGAACATCATGGTAGAAGGGAATGGTGGAGGAAAGTTGCTCAATTCATGGCAGCCAGGGAGTGTGTGTGTGTGTGTGTGTGTGTGTGTGTGTGTACATGCACATGGTGGGTTGGGGTGGGGAGGTGGGAAGTGGGAGAGAGAAAAAAGGAGAAGGAGAGAGAAGAACCCACGAAGAATATGTATAGTCCCCAAGGGTATGCCCCCAGTGACCTACTTCCTCCAGTTACACTTTACCTGCCTATAGTTACCACCCAGTAGTCCATTCCTAGCACCAAAAAAATAAAAATAAAAATAAATATAAAATATTATTAAGTATTAGTAAGAATGTAAAGAAATTGGAGCCCTTGTGCATTGTCTGGGGTAAATGTAAAAGTGCTACAGCTGCTGTGGAAAATAAGATGGCATTTCCTCAAAAAATTAAATGTATGCCTGGCATGGGGGTGCCTGCCTCTAATCTCAGCAGATCAGGAAACTGAAGCGGGGGAATCATTAGCGCAAAGCCAGCCTCAGCAATTTAGCGAGGCCCTAAGTAACTAAGTGAGACTCTATCTCAAAATAAAATATAAAAAAAGGCTGGGGATATGGCTCAGTGGTTAAGCACCCCTGGGTTCAATTCCTGGCACCCACCTCCCCAAAAAATATTAAACATATTACTATATGTGATGGTTAATTTTCCATGAAAACTTTTAACTGGGTCATGGAGCAAGCACCTAGCTATTTGGTTAGTCATTCTGGATATGTCTGTGAGGGAGTTCTGGATGAGATTAAAATTTGAATAGGCAGACTAAATAAAGCAGATTGTCTTCCCCAATATGGGTGGACTCATCCAATGCATTGAAGGCTGGAATGGAACAAAAGCCTGAGTAAGATCTACTGTATGGCGTCTTACGTAGGATTTGCTCTCTGTGTGAATTTTTTACTATCTTGGAGCTGGAGCAACTAGAACTTACATCATGGCCCCTTCTGGTTCTCAGGCTTTAAGACTCAGACTGGCATTTTACCATTGACTCTCTTGGTTCTTCATCTTGCCAACTGCGGATGTTAGGGCTTCCACTGCTTTACTTTCCAAAGGAGTTGAAAGCAAGGACTTAAACAGATATTTGCACATCATCAATACTTATATCAGCATTATTCACAAAAGTCAAAAGGTATAAACAATTCCAATGTCCATTGACAGCTGAATAAGTAAAGAAAATATAATAAACGTGCAGGGGTAGCTCAGTGGTAGAGGGCTTGCTACCTTATGTGAAGCTCTAGGTTCAATCCTCAGTACCTCCAAAACAAAACAAAGCAAGCAAAGAAACAAATAAAAAAACCACAGAAAAACAAAGAATGTAATATCTATCATTTATATAATGGGATAATTAGCCTTAAAAAGGAAAGAAACTCTGATACATACTAGACATGAATGAACCTTGAGGACATTATGCTAAGTAAAATAAGCAAAAGGACAAACACAGGGGCTGAGGGAAGGGACAACAGGATATTGTTGTGTAATTGGTTCTGAGATTCAGTTTCCAAGATAAAAAATTTGGAGGGCTGGGGTTGAAGCGCTCATCTAGCACATGTGAGGCACTGGGTTCCATCCTCAGCACCCCATAAAAATAAGTAAATAAAATTGTGTCCATATACAACTAAAAAATATTTTAAAAAGAGTGAATAGTGGTTGAGACAACACTGTAAATATAATTAAACCCTATATTTAAGTATATAAAATGAGAAATATAAATCTATCATTATAATTGACATTAATTCTTAAAGTAAACACCATAATGTCACAGATATGTCAGTTGTATTTTTGGCATCATTTTTTAATCAACTTAAACAAATTTATAGATGAAAAAGATGCAGTGAATCAACACAGTGACTAGTAAAAAAAGGGAATTTTATAATTTAACTATAAACACTTGTGAACAAAAAGTGATAATCTTGTAAACAATGTTAATTGATGTTTACTTCGACCTAAATATTGTTTGCCTAAGTTATAGAACTAATTTTAGTAATGAAAGCATTAAAAACACTTTTTTTTGCTTTCCAAAGAAAAAGGCTGTATAATGGCAAATATTTTGATAAACATTATTGTATCTCAATTTAAAAAAACAATGTTTTCTACCTAAATGTATCTAATTTCTACCATAACTACGGGGAATCTTACTTTTTTTTTTTTTTTTTTTTTTTTTTTTTTTTTTTTGGTCAGAGACCTCTCTGTAGACTTCAGAAAACAGAAAACTTATATTTTTCTCTATATTCTCTTAACAAGTTCTGGCTTGCATTGGATGGTATTAACGACATTAATCCTAATTCATAGGAATTCATTCGAGTCCTCTTAATTCCTCTCGATCCACTTAGGTTTATTTATATGTGACCCTTATTTCTCCAGATCATTCCAGATACCTGGTAAGACAGCGTGAGATTATGGGGTAATGACAGGCGGATGTCTTCTCCAGACACTTCAGCTCTTTCAGCCAACCTGGAATAGTCTGGCTCCTAAGTGGCTGCAGTTCTACAGGTTCTCAGGAACAGCCTGACTCTTGCCAGTTTTTATCTTCATTAAAGTCTGGGCCGGTGGAGGTCATTACCACTGTGACCCTAGTCTGTGATACTCTCTTAGCTTGTTTAATGACCTGGACTGAGAGCCTCAAAAGACCTGTGCTTGATCTGTTGGAAAGTTTCTGTCTTTAAGGGAACCCTCTCCCCAGAAGTGGGAGTAGCTCTCTGCTTCTCCAATAGGAAATCTATTCATGGTCAAAATTTCCTGTGTTTTTGCAGTGACTCTGATGGAATTCAGGTGGACAGATGGTGTTTGGGAGGGGGTTGGATGAAGACAGTGAAACTGACACCAAAGAGATCTGGGTCTCTACAGCCTGGGCTGGTGCTGGTGGGCAGGATGGGCTTTGTCAGACCCAGGCAATTCGGCAGCTGCCCAATTCTCTGGATGAGACTTGCTGAAATTGCCCAGAATGTGGAAATTTACTGTGTAGCATCTTCATTCTTTACAATTTCTTTCTATCACCACAAGAAAAATGAAACAAAGAAACTGTTGCACCTCTTTTCATTATCCAAAGCCTCACTCTTGCTTAGTTAAAATCACTTTCTCTTCTGGAAAGAAAAAAGGGAGCTCTTTCTGTTGTTATAATGCAAGGGTCGTCCTTCCTCTGTATTGGCTGCATTTTTACCACTTAGTCAACTCAATTTGGAGCTTAGGAGAACCTCAGACAGGACTTTGAGGCTAGGAGTACAGCTCAACCGTAGACCATATATATGCATGAGGCTCTGGGTTCAACCCACAGCACCAAAATCAAAACGAACAAGAAGAAGAACTGAGTGGACTTCTGATTGCCTCCCCTGTATTTCCTCCTTTCTGAGGTGACTGGGCAAATCAACTCTACTTTGATTCTCAAGGCTGGAGCCCCTCGGTTCATGAGACTAAAGGGGGACTTTGAAAAACAAGTATTCTAGTTGTTTTCACTTTTGGATGAAGTTCAAGGACATTGATGATGATATAATCACCGTTGGTAGTAATCGCCACTAAGTGTAGGAATAATTAGAACCTCCCCCTTTGTGTGGTTTGTTTTTACTACTTCAAATACCATTATCAGGAGAGAAGTGAGAAAAGGAATCTCAAATTAGTCACTGTTGGTAGTTGTTCATATCTTGCATTTAAGTTTTTGTAGTGAAGGAAGTTGAGTTTGTAACTAAATGAATACTTCTTAAAAATTCTCTATCTGCTAAACACATTCCCATTCTCACGAATGTATAAGAATTCACAGAATTTAGCATATATGGTGATTAGCTGCAAAAGTGGTTAAGAACTACATATAATGCAACAGCAAAACAGCTAATTGCAAAATGAATTTGATTTCTGAAAATATTTGGAGTCACAAAGTTAGGCATATACATATACACAAGAGTGTTTTTCAAGCTCAGCTATGAAAAATGATCCAAAGACCTGTTCTCCATGGGGCATCACTCATGGTTAACTGGAATAGGTATTTCTCACCACTCTATAGTTTATGCCATGATGGAAAGCATGGTACTCTGCTGGTGGCTGCATGGAGTTGGTGAGTTGGAGTAGGTTTAAGATCTGCCTAAGGCTGGGCAGTACAATAGACCTACTGCAACATGAAGTTGCCAAGGTTTTTTGACTTCAAAAGTCCAGTCACCTGGGATAGGTATAGGCACCAATGAAATGCCCAAACGACACATTTATTTCAGTTCCAGAAATGGTAACTGTTTTCAGTGAAGCATGCTGGGTACAGCAGTGGGAAATCAGCTGGTACTCACCACTTGGGACTAGAGCTATAGGGTGACCTATGGAGGCAGGAGTTAGAGGGTTAGGTCATGGCTTGGGTCTAGAATAATTTGGGCATGGAGATCAACAGCCCAAACTATCATAAGCAGGGAGAAAGAAGAGACAGTAACATATCCAGTATCATTCTGGGTTCATCCCTGCAGGGACCCAAGTCCAATTAATGTTATTAATGAATATTTTGGAGACTAATAAGCCCCAGGGGTTATCATTGGAACATTACTAAGTGGAAGAACTCATGTTTGTTCAGCATTCCTGAGTGCTATTCATAACGCACACAAACGCTCACACACATGTGCATGTATACAAGTGTAGAAATAGAGGAGAGAGATTTATATCCCAATCAAATACTAATACAACCAACTGTCATGCCAGGGAAATATCACTGGGAATCAGCTGAGAATTCGAGTTTAGATTTAGAAACCAATTCTCTGAGAGGTAATGACTCTTGTCCTAGGAACTAGACTGTGTTTATTTGCATTATCCTATGCCTCCCAATCCTCTCTGTGATTTAATGTTCCCAAATCTTGAAAATGGAAGAGAGACATAACCAAAAATGTATTACCTGTCCCAGAGAGGTAAAACTCTGAAAACAGATTTAGAGATTAGGAGAGGCCGTATAACGTCATACAAAGACAAAGGCCTTGGGAATCAGATACACCTGGCTTGAATTATATCTTTGTCCCCTTGCAGAATGTTGGGACCTTAGATGCAATTACTAAAAAAAAAAAAAAAAAAAAAAAAAAATCCCTTAATTTGGTTATGATTTACATACAACGTAATGCACTCATTTAAATGTATATATCAACCAGAGTGGGGTGTGGCACGCATGTTGCTGTTTTTGACTAGGAAAGTAGGATCACCTCACCAGGAAGCTGATATTTGAGCAAAGGTCTGATGAGAGTGAGGCATGAGCAGTGCTGACAGAAGGTCAAGAATTCTCCAAAGAGAGACAACAGCAAGTGCAAAGACCCTGTGGAGGCTGCTTCTGAGATTTTGAGAAATGACAAAGAATCCAGTGTGGCTGCAGTGAAGGCACAGAGAGAGAAGACAGAAAAAGGTAAGACAGGGAACAGGAAGGAGGTCCAGGTACAATAAGGCCTTTTGGTCTACTGTGAAAACACTGACTTTTAACCTAAATATAACAGGGAGTCATTGCTGGGTTTTGAGAAGAGTAGTAATATTACTGTTTTGAGGAGAGTAGTGGTACCATTACACATGTTTTAAAAGATCCTCTGGCTCCTGTGTTGGGAATTAATTGGAAGCCAAGTGCAGAATTTATATAAAGTTTATGGTATATAGTAAATGTTTAACAAATTCCAGTTATTTGGAGGATGCTGATTCCTTAGTACAAATGAGGTTGTGACCTCTTTTTGTTTGTGTATAGCTCAAATACAGAATTGGTATATTCATTTGACAAATATTTATGGACCATGATTATCCTAGAACTGGGGAATATAAGTTATCTTTAAAAAGATAAAACTGCTACAAATTCACAGAAACAGAAAGTAGAATAATGGTTACCAGGGACTGCAGGGAGGAGGAAAAGGGAAGTTGCTTAATTGGTATAAATGTACAGAATCAGTTTTGCAAAATGAAAAAGTTCTGGAGATTGGCTGTACAATACCTAGCATCACTGAATTGTACACTTAAAAATAGTTAATATGGTAGATTTCATGTTTTTTAACCATAATTTAAAATATTTTAGTACAAAAATTAAAAAAAAAGACAGCTAGGAATAAGTATTTATTATGAAAAAAATCAGGGTTATTTGTTATAAAATTGAAGAGCTACTTTATATTTTTAAAAAATATTATGATCCTTATAAAAGCATGATGCTGGGAGAGGTGTATGTTTCGGTAATAGAGTGTTTCCCAGCTCGTGTGAGGCCCTGGGATCCTCAGAACCAGGGGGAAACATATGACCCTCTTTATGTAAAGATGCAACTAGACTCTGCTCACTAATAGGTTCTATTTCAAATAATATGAAAAAGTGTTACTTCTTTTATTTCCTAGGATGTGAAATCAATTATAGTTTTATAAATAATGCTATTTTTCCTAATAAAAACAGTTGTGTATAAACATATGTAATTTATATAGATCAATATCTATACATGTACACACACAATTTATATACCATACATATCTATGTATATATATTTGGGTGTGCATATATGTATTGTGTATAAATGTGTGTGTGTGTGTATGGTGGTGTGGGTGAATCTGTATTTGCCATATAACAGAGAAAAGTCTGGTTGTTTATCTAATATCCAAGTAGTAACATAGAATTTGGGGTGGTTTTCATCCATTTTCACATTTTTTATTGTTTGAATTTTCTAAATAATAAGAATGTGACATTTTCTCTAAAACAATAAAGCTATTTTAGGAATACATAAATGTAAGAAAACACAAGAATACAATTATGCTGTATGAGCTGATCAATGTGCAGGGATTAGAGCATGCCCGGAATGTAGTAAATGCTAAACAAGAGTTAGCTGTTAGTCTTCTCCTTGTAACTGTTGCAGGTCCTGCTCCTCATACTTCACATGGAGTTTCTCCCTTAATCCTTTTTTTTTTTTTTTTTTTTTTTTTTTTTTTTTTGCGGTGCTGGGGATTGAACCCAGAGGCCTTGTGCTTGCAAGGCAAGCACACTACCAACTGAGCTATATTCCCAGCCCTCTCCCTTCATCCTCATGAAAACCCTCTTCACAAATGTGAACCAAGACCAGAGAGGTTATGCCAAATACTGTGCCACTTTTAAGTAAGAAGAGCACACTTTATGGGCAAACATCTTTTAACTCCTTTAACATAACGGCTATTCAAAAGCTTATTCCTATACTTGTATAAAAACTCATTACTGATGATATACTCAACTAGTACTATAAACATATACCTGCTTTTTATGGTTTAAAAAAATGAATCATAAATTCTCAAAAGTTTCTGGGAATTATTAGTTTAAAATAAATGAGTTAAATGTATTTTTCTAAAACATATAATTCATGTAGTGTACTAAAATTTGTACCTTAGACTTAGTAGCAAAATTATTAATAATAGTACTAACTTGTCCTTGACTAGAATTTATAGTTTACGAAGCACATTCACATACATTGGCTCATTTTGATTTCCAAAACCACTCAGCCAACTAACAGGGCAGACATTAATATGTGAATATTCGCTTCTGAGAATGTCCAGCAGTGAGGCTGTCTGAAGGGTTGACCTAGCTACACTGACTTTTCCCCTTCTTCCCTCCCTCCTTTCTTTCCTTCCTTCCCAGTGTTGGGGACCTCATGCATGCTAGGCAAGAGCTATACCACTGAGCTGCATCCCCAACCCCCTCTGCAATTCTTTTGGCTCTTCTTTTGAGCAAGTGTTGGCTTCATCTTCAGCCTGGTAGTTAAAGGGCTGCTACATCTGTGGGCCTCAAATTGACATACAGTAATGCCAGAGGAAGAGGCTGTTTCTTTCCATAGCTTTATCTTGAACACTAGGAAGCTCTCTTCAGAAGTCCTTAGTAAATTTCTCACTGATCACTGCCCTTTTCTGAATTGAGTATTGGCAAGGGGCATGGGAATACCCTTAGGCAAATCAGGATACATGATGAAAATTGGAACTCCACCAGGAAGGAAGAAAAGTGGAGAGACAGTGAATGCTGGCCGAACACTACAACCCGCAAGAGTCACGTCAGGAGTTTAACCCAACTCTCGAAGGTAAGCATGGGGATCTCCAGACCCTCAGGGATCTCCCAGTACTCCAGGCACTGCAATGCCAGGAGGTGGGACATCGTTCAGGATAGCCATGTACCACTGAAGCCAAGCCAGGGACTTAAGCCATCTAACTTCTATGCTTTTAAACCATGACCTCAACTGTTTCAGTTTTGCAGTAGATGAGGACTCATTTTTGGCTTTTATTTTAGGGGAATATTCAAGGGCTATTTTTTTTTTTCTTCTGGTACTGAGGGATTGAACCCAGGGAACCCAGGAGTGCTTTACCACTGAGCCACATTCCCAGACATTTTTATTCTGAGACAGGGTCTCACTAAGTTGCTCAGGCTGAACTCAAACTTGCGATCCTCCTGTCTTGGCCTCCTGAGTCCCTGGTGTTATAGATATGTGCCACTGCACCTGGTTCCAGGGGGTATTCTTAAACAAAAAGAGTGAGTGTGGTGGGAACTCCATTATGCATGAGTTTTGTATGATTTAAGTTACATATACTTCTGGTAAGTTTGCTCTGAAAGCCACAAATCTGACAAATCCTTTAGAAGCACTTTTTAAAATTACAAAATAATTCATAAAGTAAAAAATGAGCCAGGCATGTTGGTGTACACCTGTATTATTGGGAAGCAGATTGGGAAGCTGATGCAGGAGGATTGCAAGTTCAAGGACAGCCTCAGCAACTTAGTGAGGCTCTAAGCAACTTAGTAAGACCCTGTCTCAAAATAAAAAAATAAAAAGGAAGGGGATGTAGCTAAGTGGCTAAATGCCTCTGGGTTCAATCCCTGGCACCCCATAATAAATTAAAAAAATAAAAATAGAGAAGTTTAAAAATTTTTAAAAACATTATCCTATATTTCTATCAGGCTTTAAAAGACTCTGTGTGTGTGTGTGTGTGTGTGTGTGTGTGTGTGTGTGTGTGTATTAGCTGTAGTTGCAGTTTTCTATATATCTGTTCTGCATCTTGTTTTCTTCTTCCCTCACCAGAGGAAACCATAGTCTTGAATTCAGTGCCCATTTTCATGTGGATGTTTTTATGCTTCTTTGTACAGATCCATTAAAGATATATAGTATTGTTTTGAATGCACAAATATATTTAACTTTAGATATAGGTGGATCCGAACATCCTCTGTGATGGCACTTCCTTGCTCAACATTGCTCTTGAATCATATTTATCTTTGATATCTGTAGCTTTGGTTCTGTCATCCTAACTGCATTGTAGCTCATGGTTCAAGTATATCCCAATACATTATTCATTCTTCTCATGATAGATGCTTTGGTGGTTTTTAATGCTTTGTATTATAAACATAACTACTATGAATACTCCAGTAGATATTTCATGGTACACAGGTAGAAGTTTAATGGTGCATATCTTGAGGTAGAATTACTGGGTGTGTCATCTTCAACCTTAATAGACAGATTGCTTCCAATCTAACAGGTATGAGCTGGAATTGCCTTGTTGATTTCAGACTTACAAGTTTTTGCTCTTTCTATTTCCTGTGCATCTTTGATCTGTTGACTGTATTTTATTTTAGGGGACTGGAAAGCTTTTTTCTTTCTTTTAGCATTGGAAAATCATAGTAGCTATTACGAACTTGTTCATCTTGCTCTATCTCAAGTTAGCCTATCTTGTCCTTTGAAATATATTTTATTATGTATTGAGCATATTGAAA
Organism: Sciurus vulgaris; assembly: GCF_902686455.1. Taxonomy (NCBI): domain Eukaryota; kingdom Metazoa; phylum Chordata; class Mammalia; order Rodentia; family Sciuridae; genus Sciurus; species Sciurus vulgaris. The sequence continues at coordinate 117,838,797 of NC_136466.1, forward strand.
TGATAGGAGAATAGAAATAAACACATGTATACAGATACTTGTCTTCTCTCCAAATTGCTGAGAGATGAGGTCATGTTTTCTTACAATTTTTTGCTAAGTATATAATGTGATGAAAATTTTTGCATTTTGTGTGAGGAATGGAATATATCTCCTCTTCTCACCAGAGAAACCCCAAAATCAGATTTTAAAACAGCACAGATTGTCAATTAGTTTAATTAGTATTTGGCAACCCTGTCTTGCAGAATCCTTGAAGTTGCACCTGGAGTGCAGAGATGACACTACTAAGTGATGCCACTTTTACATCTCAAAACACCACTCTATTTTGATACGGTGCCTACCTATGAGAGTCAGCAGCACTTGGATAGGTTACAGCAAGATCCCTGAAGAGTTTTCCTGTTTGGGGGAAGAGGTTCTGTCACTAAATGAAAATTTATACCCTATTGACATAGGAAATGCAAAGGCAACACAAGAAACAAACATGAGATCGTATTTCCATTTTGGTTACGAACAGGGAAACATTTAATCCTGAGCAGAGTGAGAGAGACAGGACAAAATACGATGTGTGCTGAGACTGTTATTTCTCTTGCCTTTTGGTTGGCAAAATCCAGATGGGAAAGGAATAGCATTTATTTCTTTCACTTTCCAGACTTAATCTTTAAAGTGTCTTGGCATCAAAAGAAAACACTCAGCATGAAAGTGTATTTCTCTGCTCAAGGAATGTGGTATAAGTGAAAATGTATCTAAAACAGTGGGAATAGAGAGTGAGCTTTGTGGGCACACAAAAAATTCAAAATAAAAATTATGATAAACATGATAATTTCCAAATTTTAGGCAGAAACCTCTGATTGACAAAAGTTATTTAGGTTGGTTGTAGATACTTAGGTTGAACTACTTACTTTGTTCTTTTGATTATTGGTTAATTAGGCTGTTTAGAAATGTTACAAATATGTCAAGTTGGCCAAACAGCTCCTTTTGCTTCTTCCTCTAGGGTCTCATAGTGGCAGCAAGTTTTTTTGGCATGCACAGTAAAGGTCAGTTGTGATAATGTTCCATTAAAACATGACTACAAAAGTTTTTATACATAAGAGGTAAGCAGCCGGGTGTGGTGGCCAAGCCTGTAATCCCTGTGGCTTGGGAGGCTGAGGCTGGAGGATTGCAGGTTCAAAGCCAGCTTCATCAATTTAGTGAGGCTGTAAGCAACTTAGTAAGACCCTATCTTAAAATTAAAAAAAGAAAAAAAAAGTATAGAAAGGGCTGGGCATGTGGCTCAGTGGCTAAGTGCCCCTGGGTTCAGTCCCTGATACCAGGGGGAAAAAAAAAAGATGATCATATTTTGGGGAATTTTCTTTTAACTCATGGTTAACAAAGTTCTGAGTATTCTTTGGAAGCAGTTAGACACTTCCTTACAGTAATTTTGAAAAGTAAAACGTCCCACTCACTTTGAATTAATAATTGCTAATTGAACAGATCCTTGAAACTGAACACTTTCTTTTCTTGAATATTTGTACCTTCCTCAGATTTCTGCAATGATCCTTGTTCATACCTACTTGCCCTCTATTAAGTTCTCCACCCTCCCTTCCAACGTTTCCCTCCTGTGTTTACCTCCTGACAGACACATCTGCACTTGTCTCCACGTTAGCCCATCACCACCATTTCAAATATCATAAGGTTTTGAACGTGTTCCAGGAAAGCCAGAGTGCTACCTGGCTGCACCTACTGAAGTTCAAATTAAGGTGTGTGTGGGGGCGGGAGGAGTTAATTAAAGCCAACTTGTTTTTACAAGTGTGGTGTGTATTTGTTTTAAAGTCTACAAAGTCTTGATTAGTTCCTCTGTCCCCCTAGAAAATGGCTCTTCTATGCCACTCTCTCCTGGCTACTAGAACAACAGATGGCAGATCAGTGACCTTAACCTGGGAGAGTCCATGTGTTCAGGGCGAGGGAAGTGTACCCTGGGCACATGATTCACTATCTAATGTAATGAGTTCATTTCTATTACCCCAGAAGAATGCAGCAAGCGTATTGACATTCTGTCTACTGGCACCAGAGAAAAACAGCGCATTGCTGTAGTTGTAACACGCCCTATCTGAATTCTGATAGGATACTGAGAAACTTACTAGGTGGCCAGAGGAACTAATCAGGTCTTCATAACCTTTAACACAAATACACACTACGTTTGTAAGACAAGTTGGCTTTAACTAGGACAATTCCCCTTAACCTGAACTTTAGTAGATACAGCCAAGTAGTAGTCTGGCTTTCTTGGAAAAGGTTCATAAGCTTACTTAAAATTAGTTGGTGAGTTATGAAAGGAATCGAGCTCTTTTGTATTCTGTACAAACTGATTTTCATTGTGTTTTGTTGATGGTGCTATAAATGGAACCCAGAACTTCAAGGTTACCACTGAGCTGCACCCCTAGACCCTGGACATACATTTTTGAAAGGAATTTTCTTTAGAAGTGGTTGCATATGATTTATTCTTATCCTGATCCCTCCAAGCCCCTCATTTAGCCTGCAGACATTAGAATACTGACTATCATTTTGAACTGGGGTTTTGTATAGAAAGCCTCCTAAGATCCCACTTCCAAAGTAAAATGCACCTAGATCTGTTGTCTAGGACTCACAGACCACACTTTCTACCTTAGATTTCCGTCTTGTTCCTGCTGAGATTTGGAAAGGATTGCTCAGAATCTTTCATTCCTCTAATGGGAATTTTGGGGAAAAGGAAGAGGGAAGGAAGGGCAGGGGAGAAAAAGATGCTTCCTGTGACTGGTTAGACCATAGGACTTAGCTTAGTACCATGACCATAATGAAACAAAAGGTTGGAATTCTGTGAATTCCAGAGCTTCTGCCTTAGTTTTGAGAAAGACACTATTAAGCTACTCCTATTCCCCGACCCTGAACCATGAAGGAAAGGCAAAGTTGGTCACCTTCCCAAATGACTTCAGGAAAATAATCCTGATCAGAGAGACTGCACAGGAGAGTGTGTACTGGGGTCTTAGAGAAGTTCCTCTCCTGCCACCTGATCCCAGCTGGAAATTCACTGGCTAACTGTGCTGTTGACTGAACAAAACAGAGGATAATAGCCTCTGGCTGAAGATTTTATAATTGAAGCTGAGACAGAGTGGGCCATGTGCATGTTTAGAACAGTGATCGCATTGTGAATCACAACAGAAGTCCCACTTGTCAGCCGCACAAACATTTAAGACCACAGAAAGGCATCTGATTTGGGACAGGGATGACAAAATGGATCTTTTGGTTTTCCCCACTTTGTCCTGAATACAAAAGGACTGACTTCTGCTTTGTTCTGGGATGAGGTCTTACATTCCTTTTAGGACCTATCCAATCATTACAAGAGAAAGAAAATTCCTGTCTGGAATCACTCCTACCACTTTCTGAAAGAAGCAAATTTTATTCCATATTGCCCAATGGAAAAAGAAAGCAGTATGAAGTCTAGTACACCAGAGATTTTGCTTTATTTGCTTAACATCATTTTTCCCTCATTTATTTTTACTGACTTTCTCAGTGTTAAACAATTGTGATAAGCACTATTAAAAAATATGGCTCTTATTTGACAACATCTGTCGATATTTAAAATGTCTCTACCCTTTGAGGCAGGAACCACATTTTCAAGAATTTATTTAGCAGATAAACTGGCAGATTTGGAAAACAACATATTTATGAGGATAATATTGGCAGTGTGGTTTGTAATGTTTAAAGAGTGAAAACAAGGACTGGGGATGCAGCTCAGTGGTAGAGCATTGCCTAGCACACATGAGGTCCTGGGTTTGATCTGCAGCACCACACATGAGTGAAAACAATCTAAGTGTACAGCAATAGGGGACTGATTAAATAAATTACTGTACATTTATACAATAGAATACTAGATGATCATTAAAAGAGGACTTCCAAGTTTTGATTACTGATAAAGAAGGTGCAGAACACTGTGGTTAAGATGTTTATCTGGGAGTGTGGATTCTTGTATACATGTACAATGTCTCTGGATATATAAGAAACTGGTAATAGTGGTTGCCCTGGGGAGGAGGATCAGGTATGTAAAAATAAGGGTAAGCAGAAACTTTTTACCATCTCGATTTTTCTACCCTTTGAATTGTATAACATATGTAATACCTCACCAAAAATTTATATTATTCCACAGATAAGTAAAATACACAGAAATAAGAAAATACACAGGTCTGATAGACAAAAATAAGTTTTTCTATGAAGCATATGATTATTTAAAGAAAAAGAGGGAAATGGGGTAGAAGTTTAAAGTCCAGTCTCTTGTCTTTGCTATGAACTCTGAAGTTTCTGTGGTCTGTCACTGATCTGCCTAATTAGTTTCTCTCTACATTAAAGGAAGTCACAAGTAATCTGCAGTAAGGGGCCAAAGTATTGGGGTGCTTTTCCTTTGGTTTTTATTAGTAGTAATGGGAATTATTTACACTCATGGGAGTAAAAAGTAAGGAATCTTGACTAATTCTGGATCATCTCTGAACTACTACATGGTCATCTTAACAACCTGTTTTCTGGATTTGTAGCATGTGATCCCTCTTGGGAACACAGTACTTACCAGATCAGGAAGGGTCTGGCATCTTTCCTTTAATGGCTATTGATTTATAACCCTTTGATCATAAAAATGGTTAAAGTGAATATTTTCACCTCTTGTTTATGAGTCTTTTTTTATCAATAGAGTCTAAGAAACTGCTAGATAAAACAGAGATGGAATAGCACCATTTAGTCTTACTGCTGAAATGCTGCAAAGGAAAAAAGAATCATTTGAAAAGCCCATAGTGGCAGGTGGTACAGTAACCATATAAATTTTGTGGCATGATGATCTAATTATATAGTGGAGTCAATTAGGGTTGGAGAGAACACACAGACTTTATATGAACCCTTCTGCTATAATTTTGCTCAATCTACTGTAAAATTATTGCCTTTTCCATTGTACCGTGAGCACCTACTGTTTAGGCTTGTCATTTTTGTATCCTCAGTGCCAGGCACAGTGCCTGATATGCAATAGATCTTTTATAGTCTTTGGTTTTTTTTTTTTTTTTTTTGTCTTTCTCTTTCTTTTCTCTCTCTCTCTCTCTCTCTCTCCCTCTCCCTCCCTCCCTCCCTCCCTTCCTTCCTTCTTTCCTTCCTTTCTTCCTTCTTTCTTTTGTGATTCTGGGTTTTGTGCATGTTAGGAAAGTGTTCTACCACTAAGCTATACCTTCAGTCCACTTTACAGTCTTAGAAATGGATTTAAAAACAAAAGTTTAAAAGCAAATTTTTAAGACAATTTTTACTTTTTTTTCTGATTAAAGCTAGGGACTTTTTCCCCAGAAAAATGCACATAATCATGCACAAAAATTAATATAATTTCAGTGCAATCATGGACATCTGCCCTTTCTGTCCCTTTCTTAGATCTTCATGTGAAACAGATTCTGGATTAAGCAATTCCTGAGTTTGGGAGGTGGGCATGTATAGCTCAGTGGTAAAGTGCTTTTCTTACATGTATGAGGCTCTGTGTTCAATTCCCAGCACTAAGAAATAAAAAAAAACAAAACCTTTAGGTTTAGAATATAGAAAGAAATGGACAAATCCTTAGAAACATTTTTCATTGCTCGATTTTTCTTTTATAAAAATCATGTTTCCTTCATCTGCCTCATGCAGAAACTTTCGGGTACTAAGAAAAAGGTCCCTTTCATGCAGAAATCTGCAACTGGCAGGTATAAAAAGAACTTATTTATATAGTCTCTCTTATTTGTTTTTGTGGTACTAGAGATCAAACTCAGGGCCTCATTCATGCTAGGCAAGTACTCTACCACTGAACTCTACCCCATTCCTACATAGTTTTAGATTCATTTATAAATTATTTTGCAGTTATAACAATGCATCTTTATAGCAAAAGGTAATTTTAAAGAACTTATATTTCTTAACCACTTGTTAACTATTCACTAATTGTAGAAGACTGTGGAGGACAGGGGACAAAAACAGTGATTCAGGAGGTCACAATATGGTGAGGCAGGCATGGTAATCTAGGTGTTTGAATCAGATTTTTGACTGTGTGTGATGAGGACAACAGTGTGTGGACTGAGTAGAGAGTGACAGGAAGTTCTGGAGGCAGAAGAGGAACCTTTACTCATTCTAGAAGGGCTTTTGGCTTCATCATGGCCATACACAACTGTCAGTCTTCCGCGCCAGGTCCCAGTTCTTCTGCAAGCCCTGGCTGACTGCAGATGAGAAGTAAAAACGCTCCCAGTCAGCAGTCTCCCAGCATCGGAGGAGCTGCCGCCATCTCAATGCCATTTCTAAGCCCTCCTTCTTTGGGAACACCTCACTGAGGGATGTTTTTCTGATAATTGTCATATCAGGAATGTTCAAAGCTGATTTTGTATAACTAACTACTCAAGGAAGAAATCCTCTTTGTAACACTCTTGGAAGCTATAGGATATTTATGAATGCTTATTAAGAGCAGCAGAAGGTATTTTAATTAAGAATAATCATTAGAAAATGCTTCCTCATATTGCACTAAAGCCTCTTATTTTCCAACCATATCCCTAAGTTCTGAGCTGGGTACAGTGGGCCATGCCTATAATCCCAGCTACTTGGAAGGCTGAGGCAGGAGGATCCTAAATTTGAGGCCAGTCTCAGCAATTTATCAAGACCCTATCTCAACATAAAGAATAAAAAGAGCTGGGAATGTAGTTCAGTGGTAAAGTGCCTCTGGGTTCAATTCCCAGTACAGGGGGTGGAAGGACCCATATCTCTAAACTCTGACTTCTGAATCATGAAGGACTAGCCAGTTCTCTTTCCCGTGTCTTGCAAGTGTTTCAAGATAATTTTTTTTTTTTTGCAATTTTGAATTCGTCCTCCAGACTGACATTCCCTAATTCTTCTACATATTTCTCTTGAGAAATATCTTCAAAGTCATTGCCATCTTGTTCCTGCTCTTCCAAACACCAAATCTGTTTACAATGTGACATCTAGAATGGAGCACATTTCAGCTATGGAGTCCACAGGGGTCAGGTATTGCTCTGGACATAAATTTGGACTAGGTCTTCTAGCTTCTCATTTCCCTCCTAAGTACCACTAGCCAGCACTATTCTATTAGTTTCACCTCCTTCCACCTGGCATTTGTCTACTTGCATTGTAAGTTTATCTCAGGACTGAAGTAATTCAAAATTATTATTATTTTTTCCTTCTTGAGACATGGTCTCTGTATCCTGCACTCAGGATACCTTCTCCTTCAGGTCCTGAGAGGCTGGGACTACAGGTGTGCACCACCATGACCAGCTCTAATTTTAAATAATTTTTTCCCTTTGCAGTGCTGGGGATTGAACCCAGAGTCTTACATGTGCTAGGCAAACACTCTACCACTAAGCTACATCCCCAGCTTTGATTTTAAATCTTAATAACACTATCTTTTGTGATCATTCCCGATCAGTTACTGTAAATTTTTTGGGGGGTGGGGGGACTAGGGATTGAATTCAGGGGCACTTGACCACTGAGCCATATACCCAACCCTATTTTGTATTTTATTTAGAGACAGGATCTCACTGAATTGTTTAGCCCCTTGCTATTGTTGAGGCTGGCTTTGAACTCGAGATCCTCTTGCCTCAGCCTCCCAAGCCACTGGGATTATAGGTGTGGGCCATCGTACTTGGCCAGTTACTATAAATTTGATAATACCATTTTATAGATTTATTGTGATTTCAGCCAAAGGTCATGAAATTTACCTGAGTTTATGAGAATAATTATTCAACGCAACAGTTAGGAATCCAGTCATATCCTCCATTTTAGCCACAAAAAAGTCACAATGTCAGTAGAGATGTCGTGTCTTGTGGGACTCTAAATAGTTTCTTTAAACTACTCTTAGGGCTAGGGATGTGGCTCAGTGGAAGACTGCTTGCCTAGCATGTTTGAGACACTAGGTTTGATCCTCAGCACCACATATTAAAAAAAAAAAAAAAAAAAAAGGTCCACTGATAACTAAAAAAGATTTAAAAAAATAAGCCACTCTTAGCTGTAGCTGTAAAGGTGTCTTTGATAACAAATACTACAGACAGCCAAGCATGGTGGTGGATGCTTTTGATTCCAGCAACTCAGGGGGATGAGGTAGGAGGATCACAAGTTCAAGGATAACTTCAGCAACTTAGTGAGCTCTGTCTCAAAATAGAAAACAGGGTTGGGGATGTAGCTCAGAGGGACAGCACCCCTGGATTCAATCCCTAGTATTCCGCACCCCACCACCACACACACACTACAAATACTATAAACATTTTATCAGGGGGGTAAAATTCTAGGTGAGCCTTTTTTTTTTTTTTTTTAAACAGGACACAAGTTTGTATTTATTTCTTCCCAAATACGTGATACATGATAATCTGATATGAGAAACCACATGCTCTCGGAAAAGGTAGAATAGTGATTCCTGTCACAAATTGGGTCAGATTTGGAAAGGTACGGAAAGAGAAAGGACTACAGGCATTCTAGATGAAGGTAACAGCTTGAGTAGAAGCACAAATACTCCAACTCCAGGCCGATGACATGGCTCTCCCTGCCTCATCTGATCTCTGCCCCTCAGAAAAATGTGGATTTAAAACCACAAACAACATAGCCACATGAGCCAAGAACATAGATAATTATCTTGCAGTGAAGGTAACCAGGAAAACCAACAGACCTAAGGGAAGGTGCGTGGCATTCTTAGGAGTCAGGGATGGCTGGCTGGGCGTGCCTTTGAGCTCTCAGAGATAGGCAGGCAGAAAAGGCATCAGCTTGTGAGAATACAAGGAGCCTATTTCCTAGTCACTCCTCCCCTCCCAGATGTGCTGTCTCTGAAAGGGAACTGCAAGGCAAAACTCAACCAAATAAGAACTCAAGAATCACTAACTGGGGCTGGGGTTGTGGCTCAGTGGTGGAGCGCTCACCTTGCATGTGTGAAGCACTGGGTTTGATCCTCAGCACCGCATAAAATAAAGATATTGTGCTTATCAACAACTAAAAAATAAAAAAAATTTTAAAAAAAGAATCATTAACTGATGGGTAGGTGTTCATTATCCTAATTTTCAATTCTTCATTTTTGTGGTGGTGGTGGTACTGGGGATGGGATCCAAGTCCTTAGGCATGCCATGGAAGGGCTCTACCACTGAGCCCCTCCAAAATCTCTATTTAAATAGCATTACTGTAAATATGTTGAAAAAAGGTCTTTTAGGTCTAGTGTTCAGAATTTATAGCTTTACCCTCTACTTTCGTACACGTGTAGTAGATAATCACTTGCATTGTTTTCACTGGGAATTTTTCCATTAAAGATTACCGAAAAAATAAATTTTACATACTGTTTTTCAAAGAAAATGAAATTATATATTATATAATCATATATATATATACACACACACACACATATATACATATATATTTGGTTTTTTTTTTTTTGGCTTTTATTCTCACCAAACCTTTCTAAGGGAAGTCATATTCAATTTCAAGGGGCTGTTCAGTTTTAGATGGGAGTTGTGTAACTGTAGTCATGTGCTGAGGGAAGGGAGCAGCTTTGGTTAGTATTATCTATTCAGGTGAGGCAGGATTTCTCTTTTAACATTCTTTGGGTCTCAGTTAACTATACTTAAACCCAATTTCAGGATTAGTACCAGTTATGGAATGAATGAATGTAGCCCTCCTCTCCTGCCCCCAGCAAGCCATACATACATTGAAGCCCTAACCCTCATTGTGCTGGTTAGAGGAGGCAGGGCCTTTGGGAGGTGATCAGGTTTAAATGAAGTTGTAAGGGTGGAGCCCTCAGGATGGTATTAGTGCCCTCATATAACACATACCACAGGGCTTGCTCCTGGGGCTAGCTGGTGGCAAGCCAGAAGAGGAATCTACCATCATCTAGACTGTGGGATGTTCCAGCTTCCAGAACTGTGAGAAATAGTTTTATCTTTTCCTGTTTGTTTCTTTTTGAGATGGGGGTCTCAGTATGTTGCCTAGGCTGGTTTCAAACTCCTGGGCTCAAATGGTCTTCCCATGTGAGTAGCTGGGGCTACAGGCACATGCTACTGAGCCCGGCTTTTAAATATCTGTTTTTGAAGCCACCTAGTCTATGATGGTTTGTTACAGCAATCCAAACTAGATAGTATTTTGATGCAATTTTAAGAACAATTTCCTTGGAGCATGGAGAATTGCACTTGTGTAGGACAGAGAAAGAAAAAAGTCCTACACAAACCTACTTATCCAGTGGGGAGCCAGCAGCTCCACAGACCTTAAATTTATACACAAACGTCAAAGGCAAAAATAGTAAAGTAGAAAATTAACCATTTCCCTATTAGTAAAGGCATTTACAAATACAAAAACCACATCAGTAATTTTTCTTAAAGAGCTGTTTTCTCAGTTTTGGATTCCTGCACAATGCAGTTTCTTGTCTACAGAGCAATGAGTATCTACCTTTCTTCCTATTAGCTGTAGAAAAGCAAGACCTTGGCATAAGTAGCTCAGGTGGTAACACTTTAAGATAATTTTTAGGTATCTAGGTAACACTCAATATTTATCCCAGAGGGAAAGAACCTATTTCAGATGGCATTACATTAGGAATTTTCTTTCTCTGTAACATCTTAGAGCCAAACTTTAGGAATCATGCATATTATACATTAGCATAACATGTTTCAAGAACTTGCCTCTTAGCAACAAATAATGATGCTTGGAAAAATCCCAAAACATGCCCAAATCTTCTGGATCAATAACCAGAGACTTTATTATATGTGGCTCAGCCCATAAATATGAATGTAAGTTTGCCCAATTGCAGTTTTTACAGTTATTCTCCATTCAGAGCATCTCAGTGACTCTGCACTCATGGGGGAGAAAGAACAATCTGATGAATGGTCATATATAAGAAGGCTTTAAAAAGTAAGTCCTTATCTTTTAATTATGCTACTGAATGTTTTTAATAAATATTTGATTTTGCTTTGTACTTTGTAGACTTCAAATATTAGAGGTAGACCTAAACAGGAACACCTTCGTGCTTTTGCTCTGTCATGCATTTCAGTTTTAACATTAAAGTATGAAAGAAATGTGAGTTCATTTTCGTGGACAATAATGTAACTTTATTGTGTGCAACGTTTACCACAACAATTAGTTTTTCCATGTGAAATAAGTTAAGGTTTAAGATGCCAAAGTTATTGTGAAAATGACATTGGGCAAGAGAAAATGCTGAAGAGAGTTTTTGGTTTTTGTCTGAAAGAGGAAAACATAAGAGTCTAGGGGAGAAAAACACCACAAAAACAGCTTTGGTGACCAGAGACAGTGATGCTGAGTGAGGGCCAGGCAACTAACCTCGGAAAGGAGGGTAAGATTTCATGTGGATGTTTAAGGTATTTGCTTGGCAATATTAGTCTTAAAATTTCCTTCTGTGTTGCTGCTACAGCTTTTGTTTTAGCCTTCTGTCTGAAATTTTTTTATGTAACATAATAATTTTTTAATTTAACACAAAGTCCATTTGGAGAAGAGCAAAGAAAGGTTCTGTGCAGAGCACATTCAAAGTTTATTTTTTGGGTCTGGGTGTACCTCAGGGGCAGAGCACTTGCCTTGCATGCACAGGCCATGCATTTGATTATAGCAGCACTGCTCCAATGATAACAAAAACAAAACAAGTTTACTGAAAAAAAAAAAAAAATCCTGTCTTGGTTACTTTATTGAGTAGACTCCTACGGGAAAAATAAGTACTGTGAGTTCACAGTTCTGTTGCAGAACTGGGATTTAGGCCCACAGTAAACAGAGTTAAAGAGAGATAAAGGTTCACTTAAAAAAGAAAAAAAAAAAAAATAAAAATAAAATCACCAGATTAAACAGGCTATTGGAGGAGCCTCTTCCCCAAAGCCAAATTTAAGTACTTAGTGGCAATGAAGCAGCTGTCCTCAAACGCTCTGCCTGAACTGATTCCTCTTCTGCAGTTTCTTTATGGCTACATCAGCATCAGCCCTCTTCCCCACCGCACTCTAAATAGCCACTGTGACGTTTCTATCTGTCATCTGCCGGGAGGTGATCAGTAAAAGAGGCAACATCACTACCCCTTATTAGAAACATGAGAAGCAAAAAGATGCCTAGCTAGGCAGGAAGCACATGCCAGTAAACCCAGTTACTCAGGAGGCTGAGGCAGGAAGACTGCAAGTTTGAGTCCAGCCTGTGTGACTTAAGCAGACTCTGTCTCATAATAAAAAATAAAAAGGCTGAGGATGTAGCTTAGTTGTAGAGTGCCCCTGGGGTTAATCCCAGTCAGCGCATGCGCATACGCACACACATACCCACGCATACGCAGCCTCAACTTTATGTTTTAATTGGCAACTATGCCAAGATAGATGTACCTTGAAATGGAATTGAGACTCTAGTACAAGATACAAAAACTTGCAATAAACAGGGTGTGGGGGCATACACCTGTAATCTCAGCCGCTAAGGAGGATGAGGCAGGAGGATGGCGAGTTCAAAGCCAGCCTCAGCAATTTAGTGAGGCCATAAGTAACTCAGAGAGACCAACCTGCAATATACATTAGATCAGTTCAGTCACAACTAAATTTTTTTTTTTCTTTCTAACTGAATATTAGAATGGAAAACAAACCCAAATGTTAGAACATAACTTAAGTGAGGCAGAAGCTGGGAACCATGAGGCCTGGGATACAAAGATAAATGAATTACTGAGGCATATATCCTTGGCCTTGAGGCATGCAGGCAAAGGCAAAGTCACACCTTACTGGAAGACAGAGGATCAAAGTTGACTTAGGGCTCCAAGAAAATATTTACCAGAGGAATCTGATGATTCATTTACCAGTTCAGAAATCCCAAGTACAAAATTTTGAGATATAAGAAGGATCAAATTATATCATGTATATAATTCAATTTAAAAATTCTTAGCCCTCTTACATTATCTAGATAATAGTAAAAAATCAAATTACATTCATATGAAACTTTTATCAAAAGAAATCAAATCCACTTTTATGAAATTTTATAGTACAATTATTTTCAAGTGGGTCTTTTTTTAGGTCACAGTATTTATAATTCCATTTACATAAGTATAATTTTTAAAATTAAAAAACAAAAAGAAGTCAATAGAAATCTAATTTTTCATTTGCAAAACTCCCTTCAGTTTCCAGGCCAGTAACACATGGCGATGTTGACTTGTCCTCCAGACATGGACTGCTACCAAAGATCCGGTTTATGGAGCACACAGGCCTCGACTCATTAGGAACGCTTTTTGGTTTGGCTCACGTTTCAAGAAATTCTGGAGCATGTCCATGCCGTCCAGAGATCCCCCAGGTTTCAGGATTAGGTTTCTATATTTCATTCCAACCTAGTAAAATAAAACATCATGCCTAATAATTCATGGTCATAGCAATTTTCCAAATCTCTAGAGACAAAAGAGAAAGGGATAGGGGTGAAGAAAAAGGGGCTTCAGCTTTATTCAGTATTCATGGTCTCCTCTACCAATGCTACAGCTCTGTAGTATTTGCTCTTTAATTTGGTAGCTAAGAGATTTGAAGCTTCAACCTCAGATCTTCTACACTGTCCTCTTCTATTGTCTCATTTCCTTAGATATTCTCAGTAGTGAGCTAACACCATGGGCAAGAAGACAACAGAAAGTACCCAAAGCAATACATAGCCTGGTCTTATTTGTTACCCCACCTCAAATGAGATTTCAGAGGATTAGCAGAGCATCAGGTGCGGCGGTCATGCTTGTAATCGCAGCAACTCAGGAGGCTGAGGCAGGAGTATTGCTAGTTCCAGGTCAGCCTCAGCAACTTGGTGAGACCTTGTTTCACAGTAAAAATAAAAAGAGCTGGGGGTATAACTCAGTTGTTGAGGGTCCCTAGATTTAATTCCCAGTACTGTACAAAAAAAGGGAGGGGGAGTTAGCAAAGCAGGTGTTCCAGAAGGCTACAAATAGGGGTACCTGAAAACAGTAACACATCTATTGTTAGATGGCTCCAGTTTTTTTATGAGGAGCTCATAAAAGATCACAAATAAAACCCAAGCCTGTTCCTTAGACAATGAAGTGGAGAGAACAGCACACTGTCCACAGTAAGGCAATTCTGGGGGTCAGTGCTGGACATGAGGACCTTTGCAAAGTTTTCTTTGGGGATGGAATTTTAAAACATATTATAGTTCCTTTGCCTTTATTTATATGAACACATGAGCAGATAATGTGAAAGAAAACAGTTGTTACTCAGTATCAGCATTGTTCAGTATTTTCAGTTCCTGAAACTGTCATTTTAGGGAAGCAAGGCAAGATAATTCAATGAAACTTAATTCCAAGTACGCACAATAAATAATTGAGAGTACCACTTCAGTTTACGACCATTGTTACATTTGATCAATAGGACTTTTTTTTTTTGTATTGAGCATAACCCCAGCACTTTATATTTCTTGTTTTGAGACAGGGCCTGACTAAATTGCTGAGGCTGGCCTCAAACTTGTGATTCTTTTGCCTCCATTTCCCAAATTGCTAGAATTACAGGCATGAGCCACCATATCTGGGTAGGACTAATCATTCTTTCTAGTATATGTTAGAAAATTAGGAAAGACTAAAATAATCAATATTTTGACTTGTAACACAATTCTGCTTGGTACAACCATTAGAGGTAAGTTTAGTTAAATTGTTAAGAAAAAATGAAACATGAATGAGATCTACCAGGTTAGATGTTAAACTATTTAATGCCTTCCAGAGTCATATAATCAAAACTTTTGGGGTTGCCTTTTAGTTATGTATAGAAATTACTTGCAACTTACTATCATCCACAAGCTAACATCTAACTTCAGTCTGGACCTTAGTCAGGAATAGTCTAATAAAGTTTCCTTCTGATAAACTCTAGGATAGTACTGTCTAATAGATACATGAGATATATGTATATGACTTTAAATTTTCAACTAACTACATTTTAAAACCTTAAAAAGAAAAAAACAAGTTAGTTTTTAATAAAACATTTTATTCAAACCACTGTTAAGCTGAGCACGATGACCTGTGCCTATAGTCCCATCTACTTGGGAGGCAGAGGAAAAAAGATCACTTGAGGCTGTAAGTTCAAAACCAGCCTGGGCAACAAAGACTCTATCAAAACAAAACCAAAAACAAAACAAAACAAAAAAACCCACCTAAAACCAAACAAAAAACAAACAACAAATCAAAAACAAATCCATAAAAAATTCACTGTATATACAATGTAATGTAAAAATACAAAAATTATTGGGAGTTTTGTTGTAGTTAAGTCTTCAAAATCCAGTATTTTTAACACTTACAGTACATTTCAATTCAGTTCTTCAGTTGCACCAGCCTCATTTCAAGGGCTCAACAGCCACATAGCCACCATAATGGACAGGTCTAGGGCCGGGAGCATGAAGATTTTTAGGTCTTGTAAGTGTTCCAACATGATTCAGAAAAGGCACGTAGCAATCTTGTTGCCTCATTTACAATTTTGGATAGATTTTCTTAAAAAGAGAGGAGTTTATAAACAGTGATGTGGAACTGACTGAAAACTCTGGTGATGAGGATCTGGAGCTGGATTAATTCACTTTAGGAAAACAAAAACAAAAATGATGTGCCTTTCTTGCGTGGTCTGTAGGAGTATTTACTGTTTCAACAGCAATTCAGAATCCTTAGTGTGAGTGTGGCTATTCCTGGCAGACACTGTATTATTCTCAGCAGCAGCATATTGGAGCTCTGGAGTCGAAGTGCACTTCACCTCCAGTCTTTTTTTATTCAGTGCTCAATGTGTCTAATTTGACTAGCATTTTAAATAGGTGCTCTCTGGGAGGAGCAGTATAGAAAGAACAGAGAAAATGTGAGTTAATTTTATCTGCAGAATTTACAGAAATATTTTAAAGCTTTTATTATATATATATTATATATAATAAAATATATATTAAATATATATATATTAGTAGTAGAGACAATATTAATGAACCCACATGTACCCATCACCCTGCTTCAATAATTAATATTTATCTGAAGAAATACATATATATAAAATTCTTCATTCTCACTCTCTATATATTTATGCTTATTTATTTATAAATATCTCTATATATTTTATATCTATCGATCTATCTATCTATGATGTTTATTTACTTATTGGTGGTGGTGGGGCAGGGCTGGGACTCTAACCTAGGGCCTCATGCACCCAGATGAGCTCTCTACCCCTGAGTTATATCCCTGGTCCCCTCAAGATCCAGATGTTATATATCCTTAATTTATTAAAAAGAGACATTTCATTCTACATATACTATAGGAATAGTAATGAAAATCTAAAGAAAAGATTTAAAAAATCACCCAAAGTGCTAACAGCTCAGAAAGTATTCTCATTCTGTGTAGATAACTGCAATTTTAAGTGGCAAAGGAAAGCGAGCACTTTAAGAGCTACATGGTTGTGCCAAGGCAGCTCGTGACTCCTCTGCATGGTGGAATCATTTCAGAGCAGGGCACTGTTTAGTCTCATAATATGTGGCTCAGTACAGCTTAAGTCTTCCTCTGCTTATGGCTCCAAACAAGTTGATTCAATTTCCTGAATTACAGAGCGATGGTCTTTTAATAGTTTCATTTCCTTTGCAATGAAGTTTTGAGAAGAGTTTAAGAGTCATTTTGGTAACAGGACCTTGCTTTTGTTAAGAAAAAAAAGTAGTTAAGTGAATTTGTGTCTTAGGAAGGTGCCAGGCTCCCTGGGTGAGAGAATGTGGTCTGGGAGACATCTGCCACAGGTAAAAGGAGTCTCTGCCCTCAGTTGGTTCAACTTTGTTCATCCAATAAAGAAACCGAACTTCAAGCAAAGTAGGATGAGAAATTCTAAAACACTAACATTTTTCATGCCACAAACATCCTCTGGGAGGATCTGCACGTGGTGAGAACCCCTATTAGCTCTCCTATAAAGGAAAATCAGTGTCAGTTACCTCTGCAGCTTTTATTTTTATTATTTTAGGGGGAGAGGTGTGGACAAAACAACAGTGGTGATGGGGGGAGGGATCGGGTGAGGAGGGAGGTAGGTAAGAAAAGAAAGAATGTAAGAGAAAGCGGGTGTAAGGAAAGAAGATGCTAAGCAGTGGCACAGGGGAAGAAAACAGGGAAAGGGAGAGGAGAAGGGCAAGAAAGGAAGGGAGAGAGAAAGGGGAAAGAAAGACAGCAGTAAAAAAAGAAAAAGCCCTGCAGTTCTGAATCCTGGAAGGTTAGCACATATTTCTTGGCACCTGTGCAAGTCTTCTCTAACACTGATGATTTCTAAAGCAAAATCAGGAGCTCTGGAATCAGGCCCAGGTTTGCATCTTGGCTCCATCTCTCAGCTATGTGACCTTGGGCCTTAGGGTCTTATCTGTAAAATGGGAAAAGGCCTACCTCACTGTTTCCAGAGATTAGATGATTTCAGCACTTTGCCTACTCCCTATGTATGGACATGGCATATAGTGGTATTTGATAAACCTTATCCTTCTTTCACTTCTGTTCTTCTCTCATTGCCCCAAAGTACAGTTACTCATCTACAGTTCAGGGAAATAAATGCATTCATGGTTTTACATTTCTTTAAAATTAGTTTCATCTCCTAATAAAGCTAGCAAAAAGCACAAGAGACTTCACTTCTACTATTAGCAAGAAATAGAATGCCTAATTCAACAGAAGTATTAAGGAGGAAAGACAAGGCACTCATTTTACCCAAGAAGACGGACCTTTTGAGGTAATACTTAATAGCAATCATAATTATCCAAATGAAGGATGCTTATCATTTATTAGTAATGAAAACATAAAGGGGAAACAGCCTGGGTCTCCTGCTACCTCTGGCATCTCTGAGGCAGCACATGCAAGCTCCCGTGGCCTTTCAACCTGCCGACTCTGGGAAGTAGAGTCGGAGTCATCTCTTCTGACACTGAGTAATATGCATGGGGGCAGAGAGCATCCGGCCGACAGGTGACGATGACCAAGCACCTAACAAGATCAGCAGCCTGCTTTAAAGCTGGACTTTGAAACCTTTCCTTCCACAGCTTGCAGCACACCCTTTGTTTTCTATGAGGGTGAGGAGACTGTGGGTGGAAAAAATTAAAAATTAAAATAAAAAAATAAAAAAAACTTTTGATGACAACAAAGGAGGGAGAGAACCAAAGACTAGTAGTCAGGGACATAGAAACAAAAATAGTAGGAATTGTCTGATTAGAAGAGGCCTTCTAAACAGAGTTCCTTAGGAGGACAAACTAATTTATGGCTGGGAGAGATCAGGAGAAAAAAGTAGCTTGGCTAGGATCATGCATTAGATGGGGAGGGCAGTGGAAGAGGTGGGGGTAACTACTAGGTAGGCTCAAAGAGGTCCACGTATATAAAACTAATAAATACTTTTGAAGAGAGAAGGGGAAACAAAGTTAAATAGTTCCTTTTACAAGGATCTTCTAATCTGAAGAGGAGGTAAAGAAGTACACAATTAATAAGCTAGATTATGCACAAAGAAGTGCTGAAAGCATGCAAAACAAAACAAAACAAAACCAGGTGGTTGAATTGCACACTGAGAAGGTCTGGCCTTGAAAATATTTAAGAAGAGGAGCCAGGTGTGGTGGTGCACACCTGTAATCCCAGCAACTTGGGAGGCTGAGGCAGCGATCACAAGTTCAAGGCCAGGCACAGCAATTTAGTGAGTCCCTCAGCAACTAAGTGAGACTCTGTTTCAAAACAAAAAATAAAAAGGGTTTGGGATGTAGCTCAGTGGTTAAGTCCTCTGGGGTTCAGTCCCCAGTACTAAAAGAAAAGAAAAAAAATATATCAAGAAGAAACCAATCCCACCTCCTTCCATTTGTTCCTTAAGTCAGGCAAAACACAAGGTTGTTAGAAAAGGGTGAGGTACAAGAAAAAAAAAATGAGCTATTGGGGGATAGAGCAGGAGAACAGAAGCAGACATTGAGATTTGATAGCAGACTTTTAAGAACTTCCAGGAGAAAGTGCCATATTCTTTCTTGGTAACACATTATAGCAAGAAGTGGGCCTAGGGTTCTTTTTTGAAAAGGACTGGCACATTAGCTTGATATTATACATTCTCTGCAGGCAATTTTTCCATGTTTAACTAAAGTTCTTCATGTTTCTGTGTATGTTGCATGTAAGACCTAGGTACTCTTGCAGACTAAAATATAATAGTTAAACTGAACTCTCTTGACTTTCTTGGTCTTTCTGAAGTGACACATGGTTGTACTTCCCTTCACCAATGGAAGGAACAAAGCTTAGCAATTTCCCTAAATGCAAAAGAGGAGGAAGATAATTCTGGCTCAACAATATAATTGCCTTTGAATCTACAATGTCTATTATACGTCTTAGGAAATTTTCCCACAATGAAGTTGCCTTATAAAAAGAAATGGCCCTAGTTAAAATGCACCCATTTTTTTCAACCCTATGATTAGCTGCTAAATTTTGAAATTATATTTGGTGACCTTAAAGATTCTTTACAGGGCTGGGTAGATCAATGGTAGAGCTCTTGCATAGCATGTGTGAAGCACTAAGTTCGATTCTCAGCACCACATATAAATAAATAAAATAAAAGTCCAATGACAACTAAAAAAAAAAAAGAAAAAAAGAAAAAAAAGATATTCTTACAGAGTGCCAAGTGCATGCTGGAAAAGTATTAATCACAAGCAGTTCTTCCACAGTTATTTAAGAGAGCAGCTGAGGAGGCAAAAGTTATGTCTGATAATGAGACAACTTCTTCATCACTTTAGAAAACTAACCAGTTAAAATGTGGTATCTATGAGCTGGGGACATAGCTCAGGTGGTACAGTACTTGCCTAGTATGTCAAGGCCCTGGGTTCAATCCCCAGCACCAAAAAAAAAAGAAAAAAAAAAAAAAAAAAAAAAAAAGAAAAAAAAAAAAAGAAAAAGAAAGTGACATCTGGGCTTGGGATATAGCTCAGTTGGTAGAGTGCTTGCCTCACATGCACCCAGCACCCGCCCCCCCCAAAAGTGATATCTACTTACAATGAAGAATTATGAAAAAAAAAAAACACAGCTAGCTGGGGGCTGGGGTTGTGGTTCAATGGTAAAGCATTCACCTAGAATGCATGAGGCACTGGGTTCGATACTCAGCACCACATAAAAATAAAATAAAGGTATTGTGTCTATCTAAAACTAAAAAGTATATATTTAAAAAAAAAAACAAAACACAGCAAGCTGGGCGTGGTGGCACACACCTGTAATCCCAGTGGCTCAGGAGGCTGAGGCGAGGTGAGTTCAAAGCCAGCCTCAGCAGCGTTGAAGTGCTAAGCAACTCAGTGAGACTCTGTCTTTAAATAAAATACAACACAGGGCTGGGGATGTGGCTTAGTGGTTGAGTACTCCTGAGTTTAATCCCAGGTACTCCAGGCTATGATAGATAAGTGGCCAGTTCTAATACTTGGATTCAGGCCTTCAAAGCAGAATGAACAGCTGTACCATAGAATATTCTACAGCTACCATTTGGTATTCAGAATGCTGTGGGTTTATATTTACCCTCCTATTAAGTGTGTTCTCAGTGATCAGCTTGATAGGATCAGAAACAGTTCTCAGAGCAGATCCTGGGCTTTATAGGACAGTAGGAGGTTACAAGAGCAGGCCTGCAGCTGGTTGCAGTGGTGCACACTGTAATCCCAGTGATTTGGGAGTCTGAGGTAGATGGATCCCAAGTTCAAGGTCAGCCTCAGCAACTTCTGAGACCCTCGGAAGTTAGTGAGACAGTCTCAGAAAAAAAAAGAAAAAAAAAAAAAAAGGACTAAAATGCTAAAATGCCTGGTTCAATCCCCAGTACAAAACCCAAACAAAGCCAAAAGAAGCTGGATGCAGTGGTGCATGCCTGTAATCTCAGCAGCTCAGGAGGCAGAGGCAGAAAGATCTCAAGTTCAAAGCCAGCCTCAGCAAAAGTGAGGCACTAAACAACTCAGTGAGACCCTGTCTCTAAATAAAATACAAAAAAGGGCTGGGGATGTGGCTCAGTGGTTAACTGCCCCTGAGTTCAATCCCTGGTACCCAAACAAACAAACAAACAAAAAACAAAAGAGAAGGCCTGCAGATACACTTCTGTATTGTGTGACCAATGATGTCTACCAGTCCCAGCCTCTGAACAGCAGTGACTGACTCCAAAGGGTAGTACGTCCTTGAGACAAGGAAGTCTGCTTGATATATTGTAATTGCTCTGATTCTTGTGACTTCAGATTCAATTGAGGATTACTCTACACCATAAAAATTTCCTTTCTTTTTCTGGTACTGGAGATTAAACTCAGGGGTGCTCTATCACTGAACTACATCCCTAGCCCTTTTAATTTTTTATGTGAGACAGGGTCTCACTAAGTTGCTGAGGACCTCGCTAAATTGCTGAGGCTGGCCTGGAACTTGTGATCTTCCTGCCTCAGCCTCCTGAGTTGCTGGGATTACATGCATGAGCTACCATGCCCAGTTGATGTGCTTTTTTCTAATCATATTTATTTATTCATTTATTTTTGGTACCAGGGATTGAACCCAGGGGTGCTTAACCACTGAGCCACATTCCCAGCCCTTTTTATATTTTATTTTGACACAGGGTCTTCCTAAGTTGCTGAGGCCAGCTTTGAACTTATGATCCTCCTGACTCAGCCTCTTGAGCTTCTGGGATTACCTGCGTGCACCACTGTGCCCAGCTCTAATCATATTTTAAAATCAAAATTTTCATCCTATGTAATAGTTAACATTGAATATTTAATAATATTTAATATTTATTTAATATTTTAAGCCCTTCTGCACGCCCAAGTCCACTCTCATGTTCAGAGGATGGAAAGCTCACTTTTGCTTTGGATGATCCAGAAGATTTCATAAATGAGTGGTTTGGGAGTGGGACTTTAAAGAATGGTAGGAGTTTTTAAAGGTGAAGACAAAGAAGGCAATGCTTTAGGTGGAAACAGAATGAACAAATGTGTGAAGGTGTAAAGAGCTATGGGAGCACAATGCTGTGCGACACACAGGGAGTACTGGGAGGTCAGGAAGGGGTTAGCTGCTAAGCTAAGGACTGTGAGCACAGAGGGGCAAAGAGTAGCAGAGGGGAAGGAAAAGGGGGCTGAGGCCCTTGTAGTTGGTGGGAGGGTTGTCAGTGGTAACTTTGGAGGGCAGGTAACTTTCCAGTTAAGCTGGTGGGGGTAAAGTCAGGAAACTGAGGTTTGCAAAGATTGTTTCTCACATCAAGAAACTAGGCTGTGGGGTGAGGATATAGCTCAGTTGGTAGAGTGCTTGCCTGTCAAGCAAGAGGCCCTGGGTTCAATCCCCAGCACTGCAAAAAAAACAAAACAAAACAAAAACAAAAACAAAAACAAAAAACAACACACACACACACACACACACACACACACAAACAAAAAAAGCAAAAAACCGAAATTAGGCTGTGAAAAGAACAATGGAACAGTAGCACTGATTGAAGTTACCAAAGTTGGTAACAAGTTTTCTTCCAAGATGACAAACCAGTAAGGCTCAGTAAGGCTTGGAGTTAAGACAGGAGAAGGGAGATAAGTATTTTGAAGTATAGGATGAGTATCCCTAACCTAGAAATTCAAAATCCAAAATGCTCTAAAATCCAAAGTTTTTTGAGTGATGACATGACATTAGAAATTTTGAACTGAGGAGCATTTTAAATTTCAGATTTTTGAATTAGGGATGCTCCATCAGTAAAGTCTATGCAAATATTCCAGAATCAGAAAAACTTTAAAATCTGAAACACTTCTGATGCCAAGCATTTTGGATAAGGGACACAGTCTGCACAAAGAAAGAAAGATTAAGGTATTCACATTCAGTGATCTTAATTTTCTTTTTTTTCAGTGCTGGGGAACAAACTTAGGGCCTCACAAGGGCTATGCAAGTGGTCTACCACTGAGTTTCACCCCAGCCCAAATTTTCTTAATAAAGAGGAGATCTGTTGACAGGGAAGTGAGGTGGTGGTGATTGCAGGAAATCACTAACGTGGAATGGATAGGACCACAGAATAACACTCGGTGATCTGGTTGGAGAGTATGACTGTGTAGTGGGGCAGATTAATGGAGTCATATAATCTTCCCAGAATGCTGAATTCCAAAGGGACCATCCTTTCATGAGATACAGATTAATAAAGGACTAGGTACTGGCTGAAGGTCATGCAGAAATGAGAATACCTAACAACAGTTAGTAACTGACCTTTGTAAACGGGTTGGCTACTTAATGAAAGGAGACTTAAAGGGATCTACCAGATTGGTGGGGTGGGATGGGAGATAAAGAGCTTGGAAAGAATATTGAGTATAGGGTGTGGGTTCCATGCATTTTTTTTTTTTTTTTTTTTTTTAAAGTGGAAAAAGCATGAAGGGAACGGTGATTTAAATTACATCAATGTATTTAATGTATGTATACGTGTGTGTGTGAGGTACTATGCAATACAGAAACAGAGTTCAGAGAACAAATCAGTTGACTGAAATACACACAGAGAGCCTGATTTTGAGTTTGTTCTTCTAATTTATGAATTAACAGAATTTAAAAACATTCTGGAAAATACATCGGCCTTAGAAATAATCTGACAGCTGAGTCTTCAATAAGCATGAGGCCAGGGGGCTGTAACACAGGAAGGTTTGGCTGGCAGCCACCTGGCAGTCAGCTCACTGAACATGGGATGGAATAGCTCAGGTTAATGAAGCAGCTTCAGTTACCTAAAGGCATTTAGGTCACAAACTGTGTAGTAGGTGGAGTAGCCAGCCACAGAAGAAGGGTGCCTCCCACAGAGAATGTACAAAGAAAGTGTGTAAGAATATCAAAACAATGGGAGACCATTTACATCAGCAAGAAGTTTACCTTTCTTTCCCAACCTTCTATAAAACCAAAATACTGTAAAGAACATGTCAAAACTAGCAGCTATAAATTCTCAGATGCATAAATAAGACTTTGAATTTTTAATTATGCAATATATTGGAATGTTAATAAGCAAGGAAATGCAGCAGGTTTTTTTTTAAACCTATAGAATTACAGTTAATCACTTGTACACTTCAACTTAATGATGTACGATGATTTGAGAAGATGCAAGACCTTAAAGTTAAAAGATGTTACCAAACCTCTTACTGTAAAGTCTAGATGTCATAAACATTTTGTACTAGAATTTAAAGGAGCAGGGGCAACTACAAAATTAACAAAAGAAAAAAAAAACACACACACACAATACCTCTGGATTCATTATCCCTTCTTTTTTGAAACAGCTGTAAAACATGTCCATGGAAAACACTTCACTCCAAAGATATCCATAATATTGGCCATCATATCCCCCTGCCAAATGTCCAAAGGTAGCCGGCATATTTGTGCCTTTAAAAAAAGATAGATCTCAGTCAATGTGACAGCAAGGGTTAATTACCAGGTATCAGCTACTTCAATTTCCCCTTAGGGAGTCTAGCTGTGGGAGGAGAGAGTGAATGATGAGATCTCACCTCTAGGACTCCTGGGGTTAAGTGTGTCCCTGGCCAAGATGTTTACAAACTTCTCTTGTATCAATGGCTCAACCTTAGAGCTGGTTTCGCCCAAGCTCCGAGATGCCTAGCAATAGTTTCAGAGGCTTTGTCCACACCCACCTGTTGCTCAGTACTAAGTCAACCCTTTCTTATTCCTTAGATACAGAAACCATCAAGTCTTAAAAGTACTCTAATATTAACCCTACTCTTTTACCCCCCACCTTTTGTTTTTGCATCGTGGGAGATGAAACCCAGGGCCTCACACATGCAAGGTAAGTGCTCTATCACTGACCTATACCCCTGGCCCTTTGCCACACCTTTTAATATCTAAAATGTCTCAGAATAAAATGGTACTTGTTTTAAGTTTTATGAAAAAGAACTCTTTACTTGAAAAGTGAAAAAAGACTTTCCCCGAGTCAGTCTTTCTGAAAGACTACTTTAAGAAGGATTTTGTTAAAGTGGCTGGAGGCACAAAGTTGCTCTATGGTTTACTATAAACAGATCGCCAAAGGAAGTGAGGCAGCTAGAATGACTCAAATGACCATTCTTATCTTTATTATCGCCATAAAATGTGGCTGATTCATTTTAGTAACAATTTCCTATGTGAAAAAATTCATCTTACCAACTACATATAAAAGTACATCTATATGTTGGCTTAAAACATAAACACGTAGGGGTTGGGTATTTGCCTAGCATGCATGAGGCCCTGGGTTCAATCCCCAGCATCACAAAAACAAAACACACACACACACACACACACACACACACACACCCTCTAAGGAATCCCATATTTCAGGTTAGAAACTACCACTGAGGGGCTGGGGCCGTAGCGCTTGCCTAGCATGTGTGAGGCACTGGGTTTGCTCCTTAGCACCACATATAAATAAATGAATAAAATAAAGGTCTATCAACATCTTAAAAACAAAAAAAAATAAATAAATATATATATATATATATAACAAAAACTGTCACTGAAGTGTTTTAATTGAACTCAGAATCAGAAACAAAGCAGAAGTTCAAGCTTCTCTCTAAAAAACACTCCTTCTGCCAATTTCTTACTGAAAATCACAGGGAAATCATGGTGCATACAGGGAGGGAGAAGCCAGATCAGTGCTGCCAAATGCAAATGGCTCTCTCAGCTCCTGGGTGGAGGCCAATTGCTCATGCCTGATTACACTAAAATGCTGTGAGTCTGCAGCCACCTTTCCTTTGAGCACATCTGGACAGGATAACTCATAGGGACATAGTATACTTATCTGAAAGTCATGACTCAATTATTATAGAAATAAAAAACATTAGGATGAGTAACCTTACTTCCCCTGCAGTGTGAGGAGTAGGCCCTATGCTTCTTTCAAGTTATAGGAGTTACGTACCTGGGGTAGCTGCAACACCTAGAATTTCTGTGCAATATTTGGCATATTCACTTGCAGCGTCCAGCGACGTATTGGTATGGAGAGACTGATCAACTTTGCTCAAAACAATTTGGCGGAGCGTCAGAAGACCTACATGTAAGAATGTTTGACCACATTTTGGAGAGGAGACAGCTATGTATTCCAACATTACAAGATCAGAGATTTCAAAAACTGATTCCAGTAGTACTTATCATCAAATGGAGCAAGATATCTCAATACATTTAAGATTTAAAAGGAGATTGTTTCCTTCCCTAGATAATCCCATGATTTCTTTTTCTAATATATTTAGAGTTTTCCCCTCTGCATATTAGCTCCTTTGGGGAACCATCAATATAAAAGGGAAAATAAGTCTTACGGAAGAAGAGGCCAACAATTCTATATTAAGCTATTTTCATTTATTTTAATTTTCTAACATAACAAGTCATACCTGTGTTGACCAGTCTAGAAGCAACAAGCTTTTCAAGCAGATCATCTTTAATAGGGCTTCCATCTTTATAATGTTTTGACAATCTTCGGAGGGAATCAATGTCCCACACCCAATTTTCAAGCATTTGTGATGGTACCTCTACAAAGTCAGTCTCCACATTTGTTCCACTAAATCGTGCGAAATCAGTCTAGAATGCAAAAACAGAGGTACTTTTCAAAACATGGCATAAAAACTACATATGCAATGAATTATAATTAAGACTCACTAAAACTTAAGGCAATATCAGAGCGAACTGTGCTTTTGAATTGAATGAAGTAATAAAATAACCTCAAATTTAAGTAAAAAATAAAATACAGGAGCTGGGGTTGTAGCTCGTGGTAGAGTGCTTGCCTGGTACATGTGAGGCACTGGGTTTTATCCTCAGCACCACAAAAAATAAATAAATGAATAAAGATGAATGTGTTCATCTACAACTAAAAAATTAAAAAAATATAGTAGCCAAATAACATGAAAAACAACCTCTGAACATGCCATGTTAAAGTATTATTTTATTCTTTTGAACTACAGATAAACTTGGAACAATCACTAGGAAATGCTAAGCAGGAAAAAAAAAATCAGTCTAAGTTAAAAACAAATCTTAAATTTTGAAAATAAAAATATAGTTTCAAAGAATTTCCCATTAAAAATAAAGATATCATAAGACAAACTCTCTTCAGCTCCTCCTAGTTGCTTACTTGTGTTTACTCAATACATGCCTTTCTGGGGAACTCATCACTCTATTGTTAGCTACCTCAAGTTTAAGTCAATTAAAAAGTCAAGATACAACATTCCAGACAAATGCTGTATGTGCGTGTGTGTGTGTGTGTGTGTGTGTGTGTGTGTGTGTGTGTGATGTTTTGTGTTTTACCCTTGGGATCAGTGGCTCTAAGATAACCATGCTATGGAAATCTGACTTGGACCTCTCAGGATGGGCAGACGGTGGTACCTCAAAATAAGAAGTCACACTGAAGTGGGAGATAAGTCTGTAAATTAGTTGGCAGTGGGGTGAGCAAAATGCTGCAAGAAGGCAGAAAGAATATATTCAAAAGTCAAAGCACAAATCTTAAAAATATAGGGCCTGGGCTAAGGGCTTAAAAATAAAGTTTAAAAGAGTTTTAAAAAGCTGAGTTTAGTAAATACCTGAGTCAAAGATCAGAAAAGCTCTCAAGCACAAAGATGAAGCTGTACTGGTACAGGCTAGGGTTTTTTTTTTTTCTGTTGTTTTTATTTATTTATTTTTTCAGGGTACTGTGTCTTTCACACTGTCTACAGCACACTTGTAAAACTGTCACTGGCAGAGATAGACAGTGTTGCCCTGACTGGGTCATCAGTAGAGTGAGGGTCCGTCATTCTGCTGTTTCTCCTCGAACCTCTGTCTCACTTCCTTTTCATGTCTTATATTTCAGTGTTATCTCCCAGACCTCATGATCCCTGGGGCTCTACATGCGGGGGAAGGAAGAGACCTAAGCACTGAGAAGGCAGCAGATGGAATGCCAAATCAGCAGCAAACAACCATTCTGGTTTTGGCCCAGGGCAGAGGCACAGATGTCAGGACGCCATCACACATTTTGCCTTCCTCTCTTTGTGCAAAAACACGTTTTGCTTGACTTCCCATTATAATTGTGCTGATTCTAGATATGAAAAGCTGCAAATACTGGAGGGCCAATGGAAACTAAATTCACTAGGCTCTGGAACTAGGCCATCTCTGTTGAGGACAATCCAATAAAAAATGCTTACAGGGAAAGAGGCAAGGGTCCCTAGAAATGGAATACTTGGCCTCCTCATTCTAGTATTCTAAGATTACACCTTACATTGCAGATAAAATGCTCTTACACAATAATTATAACAGCCAACATGCACTGAGACTTTACTAAGTCAGGCATTAGATTAGGCTCTTTATATCTGATGTAAATCCCAAAACAACTGTATGAAGCAATACCCTCATCTCCATTTCTGAGATAAGTAAACTGAGGTACACAGAGATTAACAGCAGAACTAGGCTTTGAAATAGGTGATTTGACTCCGTAACCACATAATCTTAACCACCAATGCTATCATACACCTCTCTCTTAGAGAAAAATGGAAAGAAGTGTTGAATTAAAATATTGCAAAATGACTAAATCTTCTTGGAAGAGATGTAAAATAGAAAAGTCTAATATCAAACTTCCCCCTTATGTGAGGAATTAAAGTGAAGTTTCAGTGTGCGTCCTTAAAAATCTGACTTCCTCCAAACACTGGAAATCTTCCCAAAGATCAAACATAAGACTGAGACGTACAGGCCAGTCTTTATATCCCAGTCATTTACCCTGAGAGTTGGGATTCTGCACGACTAATTTCATAATTTTATGCATTTAATAGATAAGGTACTAACAGAACAAATAAAGGTAAATCACACCATAGGTTATCACCATACAGTATGACAAAAACATAAACTTTATACCCTGCTTGTATGAATATTTTTCAGTCAAATCGACCCCAAATAACAACAAAAGTGCGTGCCTGTGTGGTGTATTGGGGGGATGCTGGAACACATAAACAAATGAGTAACTCATGAGTTAGAGTCAAAACTATATAAAATGAGAATCAATACAATTAATTCACACAGAGCAGAGAGAGTTCATTCTACCCAAAGTCATGTTGTAGTGTGTGTGTGGAGAGCACAGCTGATGAATGAATAGATCAACAATGTCTTCTAAAGAACAAAAGGAAATGTTTGCAAGGAGTAAGGGCTAAAAATAGCTCTACTGCTTACTAATTTCCCAAAAGTCAGTCATACTGTTTCTCTGTAAGCCCTTTGGGCAACATCATTTGAATAGTTTTCAAATGAGGAGGACAAAGAACCTAAAGAATTCAAAGGCTCAATTTGTAGCCAACAACTAAATTCTCAAGACAAAGACATCCAAAGTTTGCCACTGTGTATGTCCACACAGAAGCTATAGGCAAGATTTGGGATCTAGCAGTCTGATGGGGCCTGAAGTCAAAACAACTAAAAGCCAGTTTTTAAATTATAAACTAAATAACTTTACAAGCTACTTTATATAGGCTGAGTGCGGTGACGCACACCTGTAATCCCAGCCACTTGGGAGGCTGAGGCAGGAGAATTGCAAGGATATCAAGGTCAGCCTCAGCAACTTAATGAGATCCTGTTTCAAAATAAAAGAAATGAAAAGAAATGTGCATGTAGCTCAGTGGCAAAATTCTCCTGGGTTCAATTCTCAGTATCTTCTGGCATCCCCTGGCACCCCCCGCACCCCTGCAAACAAGTATTTTATGTAGTTTTCAATAGGATCAACTTGAAGGTATTGAAAATAGTTTATGGGCAATGATAGCTATTGATACAAAATTTCTCCTAGATAAAACTGAATAATTCATAAAGAAAAACCAAAACAACACCCCCCCATCAAAGTAATCCAACTAAATATGATTTTGCAGATGATACTTGAACAAGTTTTTGAGGATGTTTATTGCAGGAAATGCCTTCATAATAAAAGCCTAGAAAACAAAGCAAACTTAGATTCCTGGTTGTTTAGAAGTTCTTAAGGGGAAGAAAATTGTCTAAGCATGAGATCTTTCTTTATAATCTTTTAAATGGGACAATAAGATGCATAAAATACATCCCACTGCAGACTTTTAACACAGATGACTTGATGCCATAGATTAACCTGTCAGTTTATACCTTGCACTGAGAGCTGGAGCAAAATGACACAAACTGAACTAAAATAAAAAAGTCACGTAAGGGGCTGGGGTTGTGGCTCAGTGGTAGAGTGCTTGCCTAGCATGTGTGAAGCAATGGGTTTGATCTTCGACACCACATAAAAATAAATAAAGGTATTGTGTCCATCTACATCTAAAAAATAAAAAATAAAAAGTCAAGGGCTGCAGTTGTGGCTCAGTGGTGGAGCACTTGCCTGGCATGTGTGAGGCCCTGGGTTTGATACTTGGCACCATATATAAATAAATAAAATAAAAGATCCATTGACAACAACAACAACAACAACAACAACAAAATATATATATATATATATAAAGTCATGTGAGCTTTTGCTGTATTTAAAGGCCAAAGTATTACAAGTTATCATCCCAATAAATAGACCAGTTGCTTTTAGTGGCTCCAACTAAGTATTATTTTCATGAGAGCAAATCCCAACTCAAAGAAAAGGTGACTGCTGAAATCAATAAGTGTACTGTGTTCAGGCAAACGGACAGGCCTCAGGACAACTGACCTTGGCTGTTAGTGGTGATCCACTATTGATTTTGTAGCAGTCATTCCATATCCTCATCTGTCTGATTTACCCTTAAAATCCAGGTATAATGAAGAAATTATAAGAGGGCAAGGATTGAAAAAAAATTGCTACTATCTACTAGTCTTTGCCATAAACAGATGGTTAAAAGATCACAGTTACGGCTGGGTGCAATGGTGCAAACCTATAAATCCCAGTGGCTTGGGAGGCTGAGACACAGGATTACAAGTTAAAGGCCAGTCAGCAATTTAGCAAGGCCCTAAGCAACTTATTGAGACCCTGTCTCAAAATAAAAAATGAAAAGGGCTGGAAATGTGACTCAGTGGTAAACTGCCCCTAGGTTAAATCCCCAATACCATCTCCCCTACAAAAATCACAGTTTTAACTTCATACATATCTAGTGATCATTGAAAGTAATAGTAGTAATATATGAATAACACTTTAACTTTCTTATTAATCTTCACAATAGTCTTGTTGTTCAACAGGTCAGTTTCCCATCATCATTTGAAGGATATATGAAAAAATAAATAATATGGAGATATCTTGAATACTGCAGATTAAATTCACAGGCTTGTCTCCAAACTAGCTATACCTTCCTAACTCAGCACTTCCTATTTAAATTGCCTCTTTTTAAATGAAAACCAATAAAAGTACTTTTCCAATTAGAATGCTAAGAAGGTTAGGAAGTGTACCTTTTTCTAGCACACACATAAAAAGTAGGAGATGATCAATAAACACTTGTGAAGTGAATGAAACTATGGAAAAAATGCTTCCCAAACTGAAACAACTCTAAGGTAGTTTCTCTTACTATCATGACCTGCCATCCGCCTCCAGTCTAAAATCACCTGACTCAGCCTTCTTTGAACATTTAACATTTTATCTTTGTCATTTTACTTAACAAGATTATGTTTTTCATTTTTAAAATTTTTGCATTTTATGGCCTCAAGTTAAACTCTAAACATACAAGATACAGCATTTCTTTCTTTTGAACTCTAGCCTACCATACCTAATATAATATGTCAGTCACAGGAGATAATCAATGATTCTGCTTTTCTCCCAAGTCCTGGGGTAGAAGCTGGATCCTTACTCATGCTAGGCAAGTGCTCTACCACTGAGCTACATTCTCGGTCCTTTTCTTTTTAATTTTTTAAAAAAATTTTATTTTGAGACAGAGTCTTGTTAAGTTACTGAGTCTTGTTAAGTTGTGATCCTCCTTGCCTTAGTCTCCCAAGTAGCTGGGATTACAGGTGTGTGCCACCACAGCTGGCAACTGAAGATTTTTCTAAAATATATTTTTCTAATTATTTAAAAAACAATACATGTAGAAAATACAGTAAGCAAATAAAAGAAATAAGTGTATTCCCAAATAGAAAAATATTATGTAGATTCACATTTTGGTTTCTAATGTTAGTTATTAACATTTATCCTACATATACATACATGTTGTGCTTGAGTGTGTAAAATAACAAATAAAATTGAGAAAAGGATTCTGAAAGAAATCATGTCTGACATTAAAGTCATAAACTGTGACAGTGTGAGAAGCTGGGCCCAGGGAGGTAAAGCCATCACAGAGGCCATAAGATTGCTGATAAGCAGCTCACTTTACTTCAAGACTGAAACCTCAATGGTCAACCTACACAGAGAGAAATGTGGAACTAGGTAAACTGATTCCTTGCATGTTATTATTAGAATGCCATTTAATAATGAAAGAAAGAAGACCATCCAACAGGAGTATATACATAGGAGACTAAATTCAGACCACATGCAACTTGCCTCTAGTGCACAGAACGAGAGTGCCAAGAACAGGCGATATAGCAGGGTGCCTAGGGCGCGACAGGCAGATCTTGGGCAAGGCCTTTTAAGTCTCAGTCTTTTCACTTGGAAAATGGAAAAAATGATAGTACTTGCTTCAGAAAGTACTGTGAAGATAAAATGAATGAATGGATTCAAAGCACTGTGCACACTGCCTGGCACATAGTCCATGCTCTGTAAATCTTGGCTTTTGTTCTTGGCCTCTCAGTTCACGTCTGGCCTTGGCTGTTCTGACCATGCTTGTCCTTGGCTTCTTCCAAGTATTTATTCCTTAGTGTTAATGCTGAAGACAAATATACCCATATTTCCCTACATCTAATCCTAATGCTCTACCATTCCCAATACTCTAAACTAATCATGCATCTCTTGCTTCAGTAATCAGACTTCTAAGTAGGTAGTAATCATCAAAACAAACTCAAAACAAATACAACTCTGATGGTTTCCAATCACCTTCCTCAGGTCTTCACTCAACACCCACTGAAGGTATTTGTGAGTTTCTTGAGCCTGAAGGGACAGAAAACTGCCTCACAGCAACTGCTATTTTTTTTTTTCCCTTTTTGATCTTAATCCCAAAAGGATTGAATTACACACAAGCATGGTTATAAGAATACTTCAAAAAATTTCAAAAAGAAAAAAAATACTTCAAATACCTATGCTTTTTAAAATAAAAAAAAAATACTTTTTAGTTGTTGATGGACTTTTATTTTATTTATTTCTTTATATGTGGTGCTGAGAATTGAACCCAGTGCCCCACACATTCGAGGCAAGTGCTCTACCACTGAACTACAACTTCAGCTCCTACCTATGCTTTTCCAAGTACCTTTTCACATATTTAATTTCCCCAAAATGCCAGAAGTAGATAAGAAAATTGCTGTTGTTCCATTTTTGAATAAGAAAAATAAGATGGTCAAAGTGATCAGATAATTTGTCAAAAGTTTCACAGGCAGACCCACAAATGTGTACAGTGATTTTAAATCCAGTATTCCTTCTTTCTTTGTTTTTTCAGTACTGGGGATTGGGTACTATACCACTAAGCCACATCCCCAATCCTTTTTATTTTTTATTTTCAGACAGCGTCTTGCTAAGTTTCCAAGATGGGCTTGAACTTGTGATCCTCCTGCCTCAGCCTCCAGAGTAGCTGGGACAACTGGTGTGTGACACCATGCTAGGCTAATCCAGCGTTCTTGTCATAACACCAGTGTGCCTCTCCGAATAATACCGTGTATGTTTGTTTATAACAGTGATTCAATTATTTAGAACAAGCAAGATGCACAATTAGTCTTCTGACCAAGTTAATAGACAATTTTGAATCATGTAATTCCAAGTTTTTCTAACGGTTTGTCCCTCTCATGTTTGTTTAAGAAGGCTTTGTTTCCTAATGTTTCCTTAAATTAGTTCTCTTTACAGTTCAAAACTCATTTTTTTTTTTTTTTAAACATAGTGCTGGGGATTGAACCCAGGACCTTATGCATGCTAGGAAAGCACTCTATGACTTAAGTATATTCCCCAGTCCTTTTATTTTCTTCTTTTAATTCTATTCTAAGACAGGGTCTACCTAAATTGCCCAGGCTGACCTGGAACCTGCAATCCTCCTGCCTCAGCCTCTCTCTGCCTCCTGAGTCCCTGGGATTACAGGCATGCTCCTTACTGCTCTTAATGCACAACTCAACAAAGCCACCACAATGGAGGTAGTAAGGACATTTTCTTCTATTCTACAGAAGTTCAAAAGGTCAGTGATTACTGAGAGCCCAAACCACAATAAGGCCAGGGAATAGGAGCAGATACCAGTGATAACACCTCTTGATTGCTATCTTCAAAATTACCCACCTTACAGTGTAAACTCAAGAAAATATGAGTGAAACTCAACTCCTGAATAATGAGCAAGCAGACATATTGAACTAGTAAATCTGCATGTTTGAAAACTGGAAGTTCCTGCTAACATATTTAAATATTGCTGTGACAAGCTCAAATGAGCTCTTCTGGTCATCACATCTGTCACAGTGGAGAACTCAGATGGTGAACTACCATGTCCTAAAACTAATATCATGAATATGGATGACAAATTTCTTATTTGTATACATTTATCAGATGTCAGAAATATTACTGAATATAGAAATTATGGCTCTCCTATTCATTACCATCCATTTTAGGTCAGAACAAAAGGTTTTGAACTTATTATTTAAGCTGCCAATATATGGATCTGTGCCTAAAAAGACAAAAGTAGTGATCATTGATTCTAAATAAGATTAGTTAAAAGTTATTAAAATATTACATGACCTTTAAAAGAATGAATTGACAAAAAGAAAATTTTCAAAGATGCTCTCATGAAGAGATAACCAAGCAAATGGTTGTATCAAATACTATTCATCATAGGACACAATCTGTGCTCATGAATGAGGTTAGGCAAAACTTGAAGAACTGAATACATTCTACTGTTTCAAGAGAAAGACATCAAACTGGTGAACATAATGTATATGAAGTTCACTCATGAGTCAAATAGCCCCCAAATGTCATAATATCAAATTGAAAATATTTTCCAGTATTAAAGTAGGTTATCTCAAAGGATCAAAAATAATGTAAGAAGCTGGTCACAGTGGCAACCTGTAATCCCAGCAACTCAGAGACTAAGGCAGGAAGATGCAAATTCATGGCTAGCCTCAGTGACTTAGTGAGGCCCTGTCTAAAAATGAAATAAAGAAAGAAAGATGGATGGGGGTATAGCACTTTTGAGTTAAATCCCTAGCAACCACTTTCTACCATACACACAAAAGAGGCAAATATAATGTAAGATATAATGAGAAAAACAAAGAGTTGTGGAGAACTGTACCATGAATACATGATAAGCATAAGATACTAAGGTTATAAGAGGACTCTGCCTGCAAAAAGAGCATTCATCAAGAGCAATAAAAATCCTATTTGAAGATCACTATTATTTTAATGTATGCGATTAAGACACCAAATTACTTCCTCGTGAAATTACCAGCCAAAAATCAATATCCAGAAGGAGACCGCTATAACTCAGGACTTTTTTTTTTAATTTAAAAATCTTAATTGTCGTATAATAATTGTACATATTTATGGAGGTCATCTTTGAAATTTCCTTACACACATATACCATGTAATGATCAGATAAGGGTAAGTGGTGTAACCATCACTTTGAACATTTATAGGAGTTCTTAACTTTGAAATCATTATGGTCTGGGCATTGAGAGGTCCACGAGCCTCTAGAATTCTATGTATATATAATTCTAGGTACTTGAGTGTGTGCGCATTTTCGTAGAAGAGGTACCCATGGATTAAATCAGATTTTCATAGGGTCTTCAAATCCAAAAAAGGGAGGATCCACCATTTTAAAAGCATTCCATTAAATATGTACTAATGAATAAGTCTAATTTAGAAGTTTTGATGTTTCATAAAAACATTGTAGATAGGCTGGGCAGGGAGACGCATGCCTGTAATCCCAGCAGCTTGGGAGACTGAGGCAGGAGGATCATGAGTTCAAAACCAGCCTCAGCAAAAGCGAGGCACTAAGCAACTCAGTGAGACCCTGTCTCTGATAAAATACAAAGTAGGGCTGGGGATGTGGCTCAGTGGTCTAGTGTCCCTGAGTTCAATCCCTAGTACCCCCCTGCCCCTTCCCAAAAGTTAAGACAAATGGAACCTGGAGTTATAATAATTAAAAGAAATGAGGGCTGAGGTCATGGCTCAGTGGTAGAGCCCTTGCCTGGCATGTGTGAGGCACTGGGTTTGATTTTCAGCACCACATTAAATAAATAAATAAATAAATAACTATATTGTGTCCAACTACAACTACAAATAATTCAAAAAATAATTAAAGGAAATGTGAAGTCACAGAACGGACACTGATAGAAGTTCCATATGATAACTATTTCTGGAACTTGAGCACCATGTTAATAGACTTTAAAATTATCTAAGAAGAAAGTTTAGATTATTCTGAAAGTTTTCCTTTTCTTGGGTTAACAAGAGGGCAAAAATACTTGTTTTTCTGGATAGACTCCTATATTATTCCTCTCTACTTATTTAAATTATATTGTTGTTTGTTCCTTTGGTGCTGGAGTGTGAGTGGTAGGGTGGGGTGTAGTGTAGTCTACCACTACACTACACCCCACCCTACTTTTAAAATAAAAGATGGAAGTACCAATATATAAAGATAAAATGTTGAAAGAACTAAATCATTTCAAATAGAGGTGATGGTATTTTGGAAATAAATGGGTACTTGATTACTACAATAAAATAGGGGTGTGGGCTAAGGATGCAGAATGATGCCCAAAGCTGACTGCACACAGGCCAGGAGAACAAAACAAAAACAAGATATTCCATATTCTTCTTGTGATTCAAATTTCCCTGCCAGTCATTCATAAAAATGAAAACTATTAACTAAATGAGCCTAGCCTGTATACATTTTTGAAAAGCATTTTTTACACAATTTAAATTTCCAGGAGTACAAATACTAGGATGTAATGTGTAAATCAAGGTTATATTACTTTCTTGGGAGATTCCAAGGAGGTGTTTGCCAGAGAAAATCATGTCATCATTGGTAAAACCACTCTTGGACTTAATGCTGGTAACACAATATACTTCTGTCTACAGTTGCTGCTGCTCCATTCAGGGTTATTTACATGGAAGACAAAACTTCTGAATACTTTATTATGTCTTACTGCATAGTCATACCCAAGCATTACCATTTGAAAAACAAAAATATTATTTCTTTTATGTTCATGAGGACACTCTACTGATTTAGGAAGAGTCCCTGTATGGAGAACGACTGATTATTAAAGAAAAACTAGTAAAGTGTGGTGTTAGGAGTACTGTACCAATACTGGCTTCTTAGTTGTGATAGATGTACTATAGTATTACAGTAATGCAACATGTTAAAAGGGAAACAGGGAGAAGTACATGGACAATTTTTGCAACATTTTTGTAAATTTAGTAAACCAGATGTGGTGGTGCATGCCTGTAATTGCAATGACTGAGGATCTGAGGCACAAGGAGAGTAAGTTCAAGGCCAGCCTCAGCAATTTACTGAGGCCCTAAGCAGCTTAGTGAGACCTTGTCTCAAAATAAAAAATGAAAAGGGCTGGGGATGTGGCTCAGTGGTTAGGTACCCCTGGGTTCAACTGCTAGTACCAACCAATCAACTAATAAATAAATAGATAAATACATACATACTATTGTAATAAAAAAGTTATCTTAAAATGTTTGTTTGTTTATTTTTGTGGTGCTGGGGATTGAACCCAGGGCCTTGTGCAAGTGAGGCATGCACTCTACTAACTGAGTTATATACCCAGGCCAAAAAGTTTACTTTTATAGATACAGATTTAAAATTTAGACAACTGTCCCTCTTTTTCTGTTAATATCAGTGTATTTAAACTATTAGGCTAAATTATTTGACCAAAGATTTTTGTATGTTAATAATGGTTAAACATTAGCA
The DNA here is from genome assembly GCF_902686455.1 of Sciurus vulgaris. Taxonomy (NCBI): domain Eukaryota; kingdom Metazoa; phylum Chordata; class Mammalia; order Rodentia; family Sciuridae; genus Sciurus; species Sciurus vulgaris. The sequence goes on from NC_136466.1 coordinate 117,876,594, forward strand.
AGTTCAAAAAGTTTAAAACAGAATAGTTTAGGCTTAGTTAAATGGACTGTATCACAAAGTTGATGATAAATATACTTTATTATTGCTAGGGATGGAACCTAGGCCTGGAGATAAATGTACCTTTCTTTTTTAAATAAACGCACTTTTCATTTTCAGCAATAAAGAAATCAGTTTTTAATCCACTGCATGTACACAAATTTTTCCTGGAAAATTCTCTGCATGGTTTTAGTATGTTGTCTATGATTCAAATATGAAGTTAATAAGAGAGCTGTTATGAAATATTTACTATTAGAAAAGAAGTAAAGGGGCCTGAAAGGATTGAAAATCACTGAACTAAACAAACCATTAATAAGCAGAAGAGACAGAATACAGCACTATTTATCTGTGAGGCTGCAGCATATTCCTACAGAGAAGAACATAATTAAAAGGGAAGAGCATAGTATTTGTAACCCTTCCTAATGATGGTCTTCTTTCTTTCTCTACGCAGGTATTCAACAAAGCTCTTTCATTGGTGGATTACCCTCTAAGTAAAAGTAGGTTGTGAAAGAGGATATGATAAGGGAAACCGTTTCTGACATTCTTGAACATGTTTATCTTATAGCAGCAACTAATCAACTGGAAAAGCAATTGGCAGGTTTACTGTAAAGAAATCACTCACCTGTGCACAGATCTGATGCATGACATGACCAAATTCATGGAAGTAAGTCCTCACCTCGTCATGTCTCAGGAGAGAGGGCCGACCAGCTACTGGCTGCGAGAAGTTTACCACAAGGGCAGCCACAGACATCATCCGATTCCCATCAGGGAGAAGGCAGCCGGGTTGGAGACCGAAGCATGCTGCATGATTGTATTTTCCTTCCCTGGTAACCACAAACACACAGCAGTGAGGAATGAAAGTTTCTCTAGCAAGGATACTGGCATGACCTCTTTCAGTCATTAAGCCATATTCCATAGCAGAAAACACTTTGAAACACTGAATTCACTTTTTAGAAAGTCGGTTGTTTTGCTATAATGGAAAAATGAAAACCAAGCAAACAATAACTCCACTATCACTTTGTGATTATATCACCAAGATTTCTTTTGTTGAAAAATCCTATGTAGGAAGAATGTAAACTACACCTAGTAGGCAGTGAATGCCCTTTTTTTCCCCCAGTACCAGGGATTGAACCAATGTTAGTCAAGTGCTTTATCACTGAGCTACATCCCCTGCCCTGTCCAAGTTATTTTAATAAGTCCCTCTTTCTTCAAAAAGAGACACTAAATGTTACACAGTGTTGAAGTAAATTTAAAATAAAAGATACAATTTGACTGACTAGGTAGTTTTCTTCCTTTCAACTAAAATTGTTAAAATACTAAATTCCAGAAAAGAAGGTTTTCCTTTTATTTGAGGATGGAAGACTCAGTAGTCACAATTAAAAGAGCTTCTTTTATAAAGAAGATAGGTCTTGTGGAAACAGAGTGCTTTTAATTAGCCTGGGAATAAGTATAAATCATACTATGAGGTCATTTATTCTTGGACAGTGGGGTATCAGTGATGATGTTCTCTCCAAAAGTTAAATGCCTTCAACCACAGTCCAGGAGTAGGTATTCTTTTTTGGGGGTGGGTTGGGAAAGTGAGACTAGCAGTACATTCAGATTTGGAGTGGTTTTTCAGTTTTATTTTTTGTTTTTTGGAGAAACAAACGCAGCTTGTTTATTAGAATCAAAAAAGAGAACTTTCTCCCACAAATACAGAGTGCTGCCTCTCAATTTGTTTCAAGAGCAAGACAACAGTTGAAAATTGTATTCCTGAGAAGAAGCAAAACGTTACCAGTTTGCAAACAAATTTAACAGGTGATTTCGACAAAAGACAAAAAACTTTTTCCTTTTTTAATGAAAAACCAAGATTTCAAGTATTATTCTAGATGACATGGCAAACCTAACAGAGGAGGAACGAGATTAGGAAGCTGTGGCCCCACGCCCCATCCAGCTGCAGAGGATCTCAGCAGGCTGGCCACCCTACCCTCACTCCACAAAAGGACTTGCCAGCCCTGCTCTGGGGACAATTGACACAACTCATACACTTTAGCAAGGAGCTGCTAACCTGACACTCTTGTGCAGGGTTAGCTGCTGTGGACACCTGATGATTGTTTTAACAAACAGAAACACATGGTCATTCTTTGAGATATCATATTATCCCTGATTTTAGTAAATTTTCAAATTATATTATTTGTGCTACAGTTTGTGATATCCCCCCCAAAAGGTATAGTTTTCTCAACAAGGTCATATTTTGTACATCCTGTAGGCTGTAAATTTACTCTCCCTTTCCTTAAACAGAATGCTTTTGATTAAACTTCTCCTTTTTCCCATGAAATTTTCCTGAAAAGAGATTTCCATTTTAATTGCAGTTATGGAAAAGGTACAAAAAGAGCAAAACTGGACTACCCCACCTCCACGGGAGGGGCAGCGGTGCCTCTGGCAGGAGGCCTCAGCCAACTGCTCCTACCACTCACCAGGAGGACGGCTATGGCCAGAGGCTGCTTGGGGGTAAAATTCCATAAAAGAAAAAGCCACACAACAGAACTTGACCAGACCCAGCACTGCTTAGGGGGGAACTGTAAAAATGCCCTTAAAATGTTGGTATTCAGAATTCTTAACCATAGTGTCCCCATCTCCAGTACTCCAAACTGCCCGTGTGTCCCCTTGATGTTCAGTTCTTGAACCTAGTCTGTTCACAGATGTGACTGAATTTCATCGCATGGTGGGCTTTCACCTGAGTGTGGCAGTTATGGCCCCAGAAGCAATCAGGACGGGATGCCACAGCCACTGGCAACTCAGAAGCAGGAATGTTCTGCCGATACTGAGAGGTCAGATCCCAGAAGCTGCACAGGTCACAGCAATAACACAGTACAGTGTTCCCAGTGATTCTGTAATCAGACAGTAAAAACACTCCTCACTGGAGAGTCACAAGACTCTCTGTCAACACGTTTTTCCACGTCAGACCCCTTGTCGCCAGGGTCTTCAGGATGTCCGACTCGTAGATGTTGCTGTTCAGCACTCCATCCAGACACTTGTCTCCCAGGTTGAGCTCACAGAAAGGGGCAAGGCAGCCAAAGCAAGTGGCGCGGGCACAGACCTGGTACAGGTGGCAGAAGGGCTGCAGGCAGACTGAACACTGCTCAGGGGCCACTCTTGGGTCTTGCTCCTGCTCTGCTCTCAGGTCAGGCATGGGCTGGAAGCAGCAGGTGCAGATGGCGTGGCTTCCTTGTAGAAGGCACACATAGTTCTGGATTGCTGCTGTAAAGCTGGCAGGATGCTGATGATGCATCCCCACTAAGGGCCTGCTGGGCAGTGGGCTCACTGTTGGGTGCTGGGCTGGGAAGGGGCTGCACCGCTTGCCTTCTGTACTCAGGGCACTGTCTGCACACGAAGTATGGATGACTGACATCTGAGGACTCGCTGTCAACATCTGACAGCTCCAACAGGTCCTCTGAACTCCCCACTTCATCAGAAAATGACCTCGACTTCGGGTCGCAGCATGTTCTGGGTGATTTTGTTCCTGGCATCCATACTTCGCGTGTCTTCTTCGCTGCGACTCTTGTCTGGATGCTGGATGAGGTATGCTTCCACAAGGTTGTTGAGGATGTGGTTCTTACAGATCTGCTCCACTGGACAGCAGCAGGTGGGGCACAGGGAGGAGCGCTCCATCCAGCCGGAGTAGCAAGCTGCACAGAATGTGTGCATGCAGGGCTGCAAGCTCACACAGTCGTGCAGCAGGTCCTGGCAGATGATGCACCTGAGCGCCTCCTCCATCTTGTCTGGTTTCATGGCAGTGCTCTGACATCCTCATGGGGGGTTTGGGTGTTTCTACCCTGGTCTGCAACCAATTGCTGCAGGTTCAGGTCAAGCAACTCACCTGCTTTTATTTTCTTTTTCACGGTTCCAAATTCTCCTGGTTCTGGGGTTCCAGCAAAGAAAACTGTGCTCCCTCTCTGTCTGGGAGAGCTGAATCAAGGCTGGAAAGTTCACCATTTCCCACAGATGGACCATATCCTTTTAGGGAGAAGCCTGTACTCCTGAACTCCACACCTTCCATGACCAAGGTAATTCAGGCCTTGGTAGTACTGGGGATTGAACCCAGGGCCTTGGGCTCATGAGGCAAGCACTCTACCAACTGAGCTATATCCCCAGCCCTCTGTACTGTATTTTCTTGGTGACTCTTATTCTCTTTCTCCACACCCTGCACCCACTGCTGATGCCATGCAAATTAAAAAAAAAAAAAAAAAAAAAAAGTTTCCCCAGCTTCCTAGTTAAACATATACAGCTGGAATGAACTGCTCCTGTTTGTACTACAACAGCAAGGACATGCTGCATAATCTGCAAATCCCAACTTTTCTTGAACCCTTCAGAGATCTGAGGTTGAAGGGCAATCAAATAACCCATAATCTAAGACAGGTGCCTCCAAGGAGAGAGGAAGGAAGCAAGCTTTTTTGTTTTGCTTTTTTAACCTAGAGCAGACACTGAAGACATTAGTAAGAGGAAGTTTTAGCAAATTGCTAAAGGTTGATGGTGGGTCAGCCTGAATAGGGAACTACTAGAGATTGCAGACAAGGGAAATTTTGCATCCATTTGCAGGACTTGTCCAAGGACCTCACTGAGTACACACAAAAGGGACAAAGGGCAGGATGAGAGTCCTGAGAAAGCATCAGTGAAGGAAAACAAAGGCTGCTTGTGGTAAGGGCAGGAGGTACTGCTTGAATCCTCTTCACCTCTCCTGCAGAGCAAAAGCCTCCAAGCTCTAGTGGAAGGGCAATAAAACCTATAGTTTTTTAGAGCTATGGTGAAAATGTACTGCCAGCTTGAAAGTGGAACAGAAAAAGAAAGCCTCCACCCCTGGAGAAAGGGCAGAAATACATCATGGGTGCAGACCTACAGCCAAGGGTGAGGCAAGACCACTGAACAGGCACCACTCCTAAGACCCAAGGACACAGAGCTGACTTTGTGAATAAGACTGAACACAGGGCTGGAGACAGCTCAGCTGGTAGAGTGCTTGCCTAGCATGTACAAGGCCCTGCGTTCAATCCCCACAAAGGAAAGCCTTAATACTGAGGATGAAACAGATACTGAGAAAACTCTGATAAATCAATCCCCATCCTAAACACAAGACGGAGGAAACTGAAACTTATAGCTTATAGAGGTTAATCATGCAGCAACATCTCAAAACCTGGCTTGACTACTAAATTAAGAATCTCAAGAAGTAAATGTGTGGCCATTTTTAGACATACAGATATTTTCCTCAATTTTTAGTATCCATCAAATGTCTAGATTTCAAAAAAAATTGTAAGACATACAAAGATGCAAAGGAAAAAAGAAAACACTATCAAGAGGCAAAGCAAACAAGAGAAACAGATTCAGATACGATAAAGATGTTGGAGCATTCGGAGTATTTAAAATAACCCAGACCAATAATTTACATATATATAATGTACCTCCATCTGATTATACATAGCATTCACTGTTCCTCCTTTTATACACACACAGACACAGACACACACACACACACACACACACACACACACAATTAGTACTGTGGATTGAACCCAGGGTGCTTAACCACTGAGCTATATCCTGGCCCTTTTTATTTTTCATTTTGAGACAGGATCTTGCTTAGTTGCTTAGGACCTTGCTAAACTGCTGGGATTACAGGCATGCAACACCACACCCAGCTGAGATAGATAATTTTTGCAGAAAGCTGGAAACTATAGGAAAGAATCAAGTAAAAATGCAAGAAATGAACAGAGATGAAGAATGTCTTTCACAAACTCATTAAGCAGACTTGATACAGCCAAGGAAAGAATCACTGAACCAAAAGATAAGTTACCCTCTCTAAAAGACAAAAATTCTTTAAAAGGGTGGCAAAAACAAAACAGAATGATATTGTACATGTGTAACTGGGATCTTCAAAGGAGAAAAGTGAAAATAAGAAACATTTGAAGAAATAATACTCAGGAGTTTTTTTTTAAATTAATGACACCATACCACAGGTAGAAGCAGCTCAAGAAGGGGAAAACACACCCCACATGTGTAAATATACTGAAGCCAAAAATGAAAGGTAAACAGAATCTTACCCCCTGTACTCCTGGTGCTAGAGATTGAAGACCAGGCCTCATGCCTGCTAGGCAAACACTCTACCACAGAGCCACATCTCCAGCCCTAATAGGGGATCTTGAAGGCAGTGAAAAGAAAAAAGCGTAATATGTACAGAGGAACAAGAATCACAACAGACTTCTATACAAGTCAAAAGACAGCAGAGAAAGATCTTTAAAGGACTGAAAGAAAACCCCTGTAAAATATTGTCTTCTAAAAAAAGAAAGAAAAATAAAGACTTTCTCTGACAAAAATGAGAATTTTAAAATTTTTAATTATTTTTGGTACTGAGGATTGAACTACTGAGCTTTTTAAATTTTGAGACAGGGTCTTACTAAGTTGCTGAGCTGAACCTGAACTTGCACTCCTGCCTCAGTTTCCTGGGTTGCTGGAATTAATGTGTGTGCCACCATGCCCAGTTCTTAACTGTAAGATATTTTAAAGGAAGTTCTTTAGACAGAGGGGATAAGTTACTGGTCCAAAACTTGGATCTACAAAGAAATGAGTAGTGCTAAAAATGGAATAGATGAAGGTATATGTAAAATGTATTGATTTTTATTTGCTCTCAATAATAAATGACTACTTAAAGCAATAACATGAGCACTGCATTGGGTGTTTACAGCTTATGTAAAAGTACTGTGTAGGCCAACAATGGCATAAATGAGAGGAAGGAAAAATTGGGAATACCCTTAAGTTGCTTGTGTTACATGGGGTTGTAGTATAATATTCCTTGAAGGCAGTCCCTAATTAATCAAAGATGTATATTATAAACCCTTGGGTAGCCATTAACAAAATTTTAAAAAGAGATATAAATAATAAACCAATAGTGAAATAAAACTGAATCATAAAAAGTCCTTAACTAAGCCAAAAAGGTAGAAAAGTGAGGAAAAACTACAGATGGGGGCTGGGAATGTCATTTCCATTGCACTCAGAAAGCCCTGGGTTTGATCCTTCTCCTACCACACACTGGAAAAATAAACTACTGATGGAACAAGTAGAAACGACTGTAAATAGGGTGACATGGTACATACCTGTAATCCCAGTGACCTGGGAGGCTGAGGCATGAAAAACAAAAGTTTAAAACCAGTCTTAACAACTTAGTAGGACCCTGTCTTAAAACAAAATAAAAAGGGCTGGGGACACAGCTTGTAGCTCAGAGGCAGAGCACCCCTGTGTGCAATATAATTTTATCATACCAATAATTATATTAAATGTGAATATTCTAAGCATGCAACATAAATGCAGTTGGTATAAGCATGCCAATTAAAAATCCACGATCCAAGTGGATTAAAAAATAGCAAGCTTGGTGAGTATGGTGGTGCAGACCTGTAATCCCAGCTACTTGGGAGGCTGTGATAGAAGCATCTTAAGTTAGAGGCCAGCCTGGGCAAACTTAAATTTATCTGAATAAAATTTAAAAAGGTCATGTAAATTGAAGGGAGATCAGTAGAGTAGAGGAAAGGGACTAAAGGGAGGGCAGGGGAGAGGGAAAGGGGAAATGCTGGGGAACTATACTGGTCAAATTATATTGTCATATTGTGTGCATGTACAAACATTAACAACAGACCCTACCATTACATACAACCATAATGCATCAATTAAAAAATACGGAAAAAAAGAGTGATTGGGGTACAGCTCAGTGGTAAAGAACTTGTCCAGCATGAGCAAGGCCCTGGGTTCAATCCCCAGCACCATACACACACAAAAAGCAAGCTCCAACTATATATTATCTGTAAGAGGCCTACTTTAAGTACAAAGTAGACAAATGAACAAGGACTATTACTCAAGACAACAAGGGGCAATATGTTATGATAAAGAAATCAAATTCTAAGAAGATATAACAGTCTTAAAAACAAAATTTTAAAATATATGAAGCAAAAAACTGATAGAACCAAAGGAGAAACAGACAAATCTGCAATGATAGAGACTTCACCTTTCTTTCAGTAATAGGCAGACAAATAAATCAGTTAGGATGCAGATCTGAACAACACTATTGATAAATTTTACCTACCTGATCTTTAAAGGTCACTCCACCTAACAATACCAAAATAAACATTCTTTTCAAGTGCATATGAAACATGTACCAAAGCTGGCCATAAGATAAATCATAGGAGTTTAAAGGAACTCAATAGATACAAAGTGTGTCTTCCAACCATAACAAAACCTAACTAGAAATAATGGGAAAGAGATCTAGAAAAATCTCCACTACTTGGAACTTACAACACACATGTTCTATCTTAGACAGCAGGATGAAGTACCATGAATCATGACATTGACACAGGAAAGAGACTATGGGGACAGTTATAGGAGATTCCAATGTTGGAGATTTACCACTCAAAGAATTCTTGACTTAAAACTGTACCTGGACACTTTCTAATTAAAAGTAGACCTATCTACATTTGCCATGGCTTTATTTTTAGGCCACATCATAAGCGAAAGTAAGTCCATAAAGCTCTGGAATAATGGAGGTGCTAAAGGATTCCTTTACTTGTCAACTGGATGGCACAGGTACCCAGCCATCTTCCCAGCACCCAAAGTCAGTGAACTATCAACTTATAGGTTAGTGAACTAGAGGGATGCCATAATTTCCTTTGGACTATTTAGTAAAATGAATTATTCATTGTGACATGTTGGCTTTGTTTTATAAACTTGCCTAGGAAGAAAGAGATCCAAAACCTTTGTGTCTGATGGAACATTGTGGAGTCCATTTACCCATGTTTCAGAAATGATGATAATGTTTTATATTCTTATCGCTGATTGACGGCAGGGCTGGGCAATTTGCATATGTAGTCTTTAATGCACCAACAGTCCTGTAAAGGGATTTTCAGTTCTCTATTAGAAGCAAACAGTGTCAAAGAAATTATGTCACTCAAGCATTCAAACTCAAGTTTAGTTTTTTTGTCCAACATCTTGATGAGGCTGCAGTACTTGCTGCTGCTCTCCAGTCTTCGTGATGCCATTCAAGGATGACAAGAAGAAGAAAGATGCCAGAAAGTCAGCCAAGAAAGACGAAGACCCAGTGAACAAATCTGGGGGCAAAGCCAAAAGGAAGAAATGGTCCAAAGGAAAAGTTCGGGACAAGCTCAACAATCTAATCTTATTTGACAAAGCCACTTACGACAAACTCTGTAAGGAAGTTCCCAACTATAAGCTTATAACCCCAGCTGCAGTCTCTGAGAGACTGAAGATTCAAGGTTCCCTAGCTAGGGCAGTCCTTCAGGAGCTCCTCAGTAAAAGACTTATCAAATTGGTTTCCAAGCACAGAGCTCAAGAAATTTACACCAGAAATACCAAGGGTGGAGATGCCCCAGCTGCTGGTGAAGATGCATGAACAGGTCCAATCAACCGTACATTTGGAAAAATAAAATCTTATTATATCAAAAAACAAAACAAAACAACAGCAAAAACAAAACACTCAAGTTTACCTGACTACAAAGATTTTGCTATTCCTACTACTTTTGTGTTGCCTCCTAGCCAGACTGAAGGGAATGGTCATAGATTTAAGTGGACTGGCAGACAGATTACCTGAAGAAGAAACATCTTTGGGGTAGATTTTAAATTCAATAAATGCAGTTGGGCTGGTGTTGTGGCTCAGTGGTAGAGCACTTGCCTAGCATGTGTGCGGCACTGGGTTTGATTCTCAGCACCACATAACAAAATAAATAAAGATATTGTGTTCATCCACAGCTAAAAGTATTAAAAAAAATAATTAAATGCAGTGGCCACAGTAGATAATGATGATGATAGCACCTAATATTTATAAAAGTTCTTGCTATATGCTGGGAAGACTTCTAAATGCTTTGGAGGTAACTAATCAACTAGATTTTTACAATAACCCTACAAAGCAGATGTTATAAGGATTCCCATTTTATAGGATCTATAATATAGGTAAGAAAACTGAAGCACAGAAAAATTAAGTTACTTGTCCAGTAAATGATGAAGCCAGAACATTATGGCTTCAGAACCCACATTTTTAACACCTCCACTAAGAATCATACATGGGAAATGTGGAAGGGAGGAACCCTAAACTGAGTAGTGGCTGAATCCTTAAAGTCCCTTCCAGCAATATGATCCTCAGTACCTTGGATAGAGGTCCAAGTAGAACTGTCCCAACACTTCTCCTGTAGCTTTATCCTTCACAGTGTAAAGTGTAACACTTTTATTCCAAACATGAGCATCTGCCACTTGCTCAAAGGAAAGTCCCAACAACTCCTGGTAGATGTTCAGCAAGCCTTCAGTGACCACCTCGATGGGGAAGTACTCCTTGAGGAACTCTTGGTCTATGGAATACTTGAGTTCTTCTGTCTGAGTCATGTAATAGTGTAGATCCCAGGCATTGATTTTTCCATCGTATTCAAGACCTCTCTCTTCACATTCTTTTTTCTTTAAATTCAAAATAAACTCTCTTTCTGCCTCACCCAGGGGTTTTAATTTATGGCTCAAGTCATCTGTGAAGGAATGGAAAAAGTTAGTGGTCTATGACTCTCTGGAGCAAGCCCATTCATCCATACTGCCAATGGGTTAGTATAGTGCTAAACATGAGAAATCAGCAGGAAAGAGCGAATGAGTGAGGGAGGAAAGCAAGCTCTATTATGACAACAGATTTTCCTCCTCAGGGTGATTAATGACTTTGCCTTTTCCCTTGAGCACCACCAAAACCTGACTGTGACTTCCTTAGAGCATCAACAAAAATGAGATTTACCTCAAAGAACTCTAACTCAAGGATGCTGTAATTCAGGGAGCAGAGTAATAGTGAAACAAATTTCATGTGCATGATTATTCTTCAATGAAGTTAAGCTTTTAAGAAAGCCAAGGGAAACAAATCAGATGTGACCTGTGGTCAGTATTATCTAAAAATTGCTCAACACATCTGATGGCCATGGGTTTAGTTTCTCATTGACCCATTCCTATGAAGGAGGATGATTTAGATACAGCAATTCTACATTTTAGCTGGAGAAACTTCTGGGCACCATGCTTCATTTACTGTCTTCAACTCTGAACTACTTAATTTGCTTTTTATTTGTCTAAATGAGTATGCTCTTCTGTATTTATTTTTCAGTTTGCTGCATATGTTAAGATATACGTATGCTTGGGTCTGCAAGGGACATGGGAATTCAGAGGTTGCCCCACAATGTGAGATGGAGGCAGGAGTCTGAGAAATGCCATGAAGAAAAAGGAGGAAACTCATGGGGGACAAAAGAGATATAGTTTTGATTAGGCCTGTTAAGTTTGGATCTGAAATGTCCCCCAAAGGCCATGTGCTAAAGGCTTATATGCTAGCCTGTGGCCCTATAAGGAGGTGGTGGCACAACCTTTAGGAGGTGGGGCCTAACTGGAGGAAATAGGTCTCTGGGGGCAGCCTTTTGAAGGACATATTTTGTCCTCAGCCCCTTTTCTTATGTGTTCTCTTTTGTGCTTGTTCTCTCTTTCTCTCCCAGACCCCTTCTTTTCTTTCCAGCTGCCATGAGGTAAATAGCTTTGCTCCACCACACCCTTTTACCATGATGCTCTTCTTTTCCACAGGCCCAGAAATAACAGATAAACCTTTCCTTCCTTAAGTTGATTTTCTCAGGTATTTTGTCACAGTGACAGAAAGCTAACCAACATGGCCTGTGAGAGAATATATGAATGCAGGCAGCAAGAGAACAATTTGTTTAAGAATGAGCCAATTTTGGGGTTGGAATTGTGGCTCAATGGTAGAGCACATGCCCACTTAGCACCTCATATAAATAAATAAAATAAAGGTCCATTGACAACTAAAAAAATATTAAAAAAGAATAAGCCAATTACAAATTAGAGGGAAAACCACTTCCAAGGAATTAAGTTAATCAGGAAGGTGTGAAGGAGAAATTTCAGCACATGTAGTCACCACCAAAAGAAACCTTCTCAACAAACCTGTTAAGTCCCTGAACAACCCTCTTGTATAACATGCATTGAACTATATGGCAATTACCTGCTCTCATCTCTGTTACGGTCACTAGGTTGAAAGACATCAAGGCAAGGACTTGTCTAATTTCTTTCTATAGTACTACCAATTAGTATGATATAAACTGGTATGCCTAAAACTAGGTAATTATTTCATAAATGTCTCACAAATAAATTATACAATAATCATATGTGGGACACCTATTCCAGAATATATATTAGTAAATCACAGTATGGTCCTTGTGGAAACAGTGAAGTAAAGTATGGACTAATGGCTGATTTTAACAATTCATTCTCCAAACTAAGTTAATAAAAGGATTTCGAAACAATAAACAAAAAATACTTTGAAATGTTGAAAGTGAAAGTTTGATGGGTTTAGTGGGGAAAGTAAAAAAGATATCATATTTTGATTAACTCAGATTACAGATAATTACAAAAAAATTATTATCTTTACTGTGGCTGAATTATTCAACCATTTTTACTGAGAGAAAACAGTGTCGGTTGGAATGGGAATACTAAGACTGAGAGGATGGGCAATTAAGAGAGTCACAGAGACTAAACGTCATGGATATAAGAGCCATGGTTTATACAAGATTTATGAAAAAACAACTTAAAATGAATGTGCATATAGTTATCAGATAATAGTTTTGATATATATTACTTTACATTACTTTCATATGTTGACAAATGGTTTCTGGAGCACAAAATGCTTATTTTTTAAATATATGTCTGTTTCCATTTATTTCATATATGTCAGGTTACTTCATGCAAATTCATAAGTAGCCATGCTATAACTACTAAACACCTAGTGGCAGTGAATAAATGCAATGAGCTAACAACACTGTTTAGATGTCATGTGAGGAATCACTGTAAAAATTCCAAACAAAATGCAATATAGAATGAAGGTAGAAGAACAACAGTAATGTAAACCCTGAGAAGACCCTAGAACGAGCATACTATCTAATACAATAGGTGATAAATAAATAAATTTTGCTTTAATGAATGAAAAACTGGATGTCCCCAAAGACATATTTTGATTCCAAGGTCCTAAACTGACATAATATAGCAAAATGTCAGGGGGAAATAAAAAAGAAAGAAATGGAAAACATACAACCAATTTTTAAAAAAGAAGGACTGACCGAGAAAGGCTGTCACGTGGCTTGTACTCTTGGCAGTATTCATTTCAAGGACAAAGTCAGCATGAGTGTTGTAGCCGAGTAGCTTGGCTACTTGGGCCCGCAGTGGCAGTAGCTGCTGCAGAATTATGGTGTTTTCCTAGGAATAAACAACAACAAAACAGAACAAAACCAAAAGATAAAAATTAGACCCAAAGTGCTAAAAGAAGAGTTGTTCACATTTTCAGGTTTGCAAAACTGTCAAATGTTTTTAGACCATTATTGTGGTAAACTATAAAAAGCATAAAAATTTGCCATTTTAACTTCATATGCATTGGTATGGCTATTATATGTATAGCATGTGACATTAAGTATATATATGTGTACACATATACATAAATTTATATGTGTATGTACAAGGATGTAAAGAAATTGGAAACCTTGTGCTTTGCTGATGAGGACATAAAGTGGTATAGCTGCTGTGAAAAATGATATTCTTTATAAAATTAAACAAAATTACCATATGAGCTACAATTTCGCTTCTGAGTAAATATCTAAAAGAACTGAAAGTAGGGACTCAAAAGAGATATTTCTAAACACACTTACAGCAGCATCATTTACAATAACCAAACAATGGAAACTGATCAAGTGTGTATTGACAGATCAACAAAATGTGGCATTTAACATAATGGAATATAATTCAGCCTTAAAAAGGATGGACATTCTAATACACACTACAACATGGATGAACCTTTAAGATATTATGCTAAGTGAAATATACCACTCACAAAAAGAGATATATATAATTTATATGATGTTCCTAAAGTAGTCAGAGTCAAAGACATAGAAAGTAGAATGGCGGTTGTCAGCATCAGGGGTCAGGGGAGAATGGGGAGTAGTGTTTAATGAACAAAGAGTCTCAGGGAGCATGAAAAAGTTCTGTGGATGGATGATAGTGATGGTTGCAGAATAATTGTAAATACACTTATTGTCATATGCTATGATCTGCATGTTCCCCTAAAATTCATACACCGAAAATCTGTGTTGTGATACGAGGAGGTGGGGCCATTTTGGAAGTGACTAAAGTCATGAGGGTACTACCTCATGAATGGATTAGTGAAAAGAGCTGAAGGAATGAAAGAGTTAAGGAATGGGGGTAGGCCATTTTTGTCCTTCTACCATGTGAAGAGCAGTGTTCTTCCCTTTTCCGATGTGAGCAGGTGGCAAGAAGGATCCTTCTAGACACTAAAGCCAACATCTTGATCTTGGACTTCTCAGTCTCAAGAATTTTAAAAAAGATAAATTTCTCCTGTTTTTAAATTACTTAGTTTGTGGTATTTTGTCATAGCACTACAAACAGACTAACATACGATAGAACAACATTTAAAAATGTTGCAGGGATTTTTTTCCCCCAAGTAGATACTACAAATATTTTCTATATTTTATTTTTATTAGACATTTATTGATTTTTTGTAATAAAAGGAAAAGTAATTTTCCTAGAAATAAATGTTACAAGAAAACCAATTCCAATAATCAAATCAGCAAATTATTTACGAACCAGTTTCTAGGAAGATCACACATTGACGCCACACTACCTGGGTTTAAAATTTGGCTCCACCACTTACTAGCTGTTTGACCTTGGGCAAATCCCTTAACCTTTCTGAGGCTCAGCTTTCTCATTCATTTTCCTCAACTCATTATAAGGTAAACATGAAGATTTAAATAAGAATATATGTGAAGAACTTAGAAAAATGCCTGCTATAAGAGCAAACACTATATAGTTATCTGTTATAATTATTAGTATTTTAGAACCAGGGCGGAAGCTTGGATAAGAGACGTACACCTAGTGTAATTCTCCATATTATAAACTTGTTTGAATTCTTCTTTCATCTTTTTCATTTCCCCACATCTTTTCTTCAGATTGTCAAATTTCTACCAATACCTATTCTCTCATTCTTCCTTTTATTAACAGAGTTTTTGATAAACACATGGTTACCCAGCTACCTTTTCTAAATCTGCTTGTGGCCATGCAAAACTTACTGGGACAATGCAATGTAAATGAGACGATGAGTGAAATTTCTAGGTTATCTCTTTCTCTCCCTTCTTTTTTGTTTTTTGGGTACTGAGGACAGAACCCATGGGTACTTAACCATTGCGCCACACCCCCAGCCCTTTTTATTTTTTATTTTGAGACAGGGTCTTTCTAAGTTGCTGAGGGTCTCACTAAGTTTGGGCTGGCTTTGAACTTGCTATCCTCTTGCCTCAGTCTCTTGAGCAGCTGGGATTATAGGCATGCACCATCATGCTCAGATGGGTCATCTCTTGGTAGATGCTTGCCTTGCTAGCTGTGGAAGGAAGGTAACAACAAGGACTCTGCAAGTCATACACTGAGGATGACAGTAGCTTACAAAGAAATATACATATAATTATTTTCTAGTACTGGGAATTGAACCCGGGATTGCTTTACCACTGAGCTACATTCCTAACCCTTCTTTTTTATTTCAAACAAGGTCTCACCAAGTTGTCAAGGCTGGCCTTGAATTTGTGATCTTCCTGCTTTCTCTAGTTGCTGGTACCACCACTCCTCATTCTATTTTAACCATTTATTAAGTGTCCAATTTCCAATTTAGCAGCATTAATTATATTCACTCTGTTGTGCAACCATTACCATTATCTGTTTCCAAAACTTTCTCATTACCTTAAACAGAAATGCTGTAACCATTAACAGTAACTCCTCAGGGTTGCTTCTTCATTCCCTGGTAACCTCTAATTTAGTTTCTGGGAAGAAATAACTTTTATCTTATTTAAGTCACTGTGCTTCTGACTGACTTCTGTAAAGCTGCTTAGCCTGCACCTTGACACAGACTGGTGGCAGGAACAGGATGCTCCTATAAGAAAATGAAAAAATGTACCAGAATGGAAGGTGAGGGCACAGACTTTTCCATTCACCCGGCTGGGAAGCTAGTGGTCCTTACTATATCACACAGAACATTTGTTAAAACTGTTGTTTGCTGTAACTTAGAAGGTAAGCCATGCACCTACTAGGTCTTAGCTCCAAAGGAACTGTTTGGGAAAACTAGTAATGTTGGCATATTTGTTGGTATAGGTTGCTTTTGAAAAGAACACATGAGAGAGATGAGCTCATGTGAGTATTGTCCGATTTGCCAAAATGAAAGGGAAAGAATTCTACTAAGGAAGTTTCTGCTATAGTCTATCATCTGGGTTTTAGATGGCTGGAAAAGCCAATTGCTCTGTGTTTCTAACATCAGGAGAAAAGAATGTCACTCGGAGTGACTGAACTGCAGATTAATTTGAGAATACTTCCTTCTTAAGTTGCTTTTCCAAAGGCTCCAAAACAGATTCCATTAAATTGAAGAAAAGCGGGATGGACAAAATACACAAGTCAGCATGCAAGATCTGGCAGGAATTATGGTCAAAAGCAAAAAACTCTTTGGTATAGTTATTATGGAAGAAAACTGAGGAAAAATGAAGGTTTTGAAGGAATTTTATTACCAGGATGATATAAGACTGGCTTAGTCCTATGGTTATTTGACTCCTAAAGCAACCCTAACTCTTCAAATTGGCACGAGTATACACTTCATACTGGAACTAGCAATTCCCTAAGATATGTTCATGGAAGATAATATTTAAGAAAGAACTCCCTGTAGGCAAAACCTGAGACCACTGAGTATCATTAATAAAGGAAGAAGAGGGCAGACCCAAATACATTCAAGGAACTTCACCAGAACGTGGAATCCTAATTTTTGCCACTCAGTTTTTGAAAACTGCTATGTCTGCTATGTTTACCACTCTTCCTTTTCCAAATGGGAGGGTTTCTCTCTCTCTCTCTCTCTCTCTCTCTCTCTCTCTCTCTCTCTCTCTCTCTCTCTTTTAAGCACGATTATTCTGTTCCTGTTCTACCACTGGGATGCAGATGGGGTAAGGCAGAAGATAAAATGTCTTTCCTTTCACAGACTGCTAGATCATGAGAAGCTATCACTGGGGAGGACTGTGTCACACAGAGATCTTGGTCTTTGAGCTCAAGGCAATAACTGGATGGGAACTGACAAATGGTGCTATGAAAAAAAGGGTACTTGTGGTTAGCAGGAACAGACAAAGGTGGAACATGCTAGTTGGCTAAGAATCCATTTCTACTTCCTTTTAATAATAAAACCCTCTAAGATGAACAAATGGTTGTCAACAAAAGATTACATCTCAGCTTCCTGTGCATCTAGAGATAGCTACAGGATGAAACCTGAATTAATGGGATGTGAAAGGAGTTGATGTATGTCACTTCTAGGTCCTAGCCTATACTCTCTTTCTCCCACCTTTCCAATAGGCTGGGGAATAATCATTTCTAGGAATGATATTGGAAGTCAATTGTTAAGGAAGGAGAGATGGGCTGGGGTTGTGGTTCAGTGGCAGCGTGCTTGCCTAGCATGTGTGAGGCCCTGGGTTCGATCCTCAGCACCACAGAAAAATAAAGTAAAAGTACCGTGACCACCCAAAATTAAAAACAAACAAAAAAAAAAAAAAAAAAAAAAAAAAAACTAAAAGAAAAAAAAACTAAAAAAACAAACTAAAAAAAGGAAGGAGATATATTTTACTAGCCCTGGACTGCTCACTTGGGAGAGGAATACAACTTCTAGTTTATGTCACCCATTCTATTTTTACCAGAACAGCTTAGTCTGTGGCCATACAAAGAAGGTTCCACTGAGGCAAACCTAAAGGTCTTGTAGGCCTGGGGAATTAAAGGCACAATACATTCACAAATAGGAATATTGCCTCTGAGCTGAATTCAATATTGGTAAACGAAGAAAACCTTTTCCTAAAAATCTTATATTAAAAACAAAAGAAAGACAAACATTTATAATACCTCTTTGCATCTTGTATTAAAAGCCATTTCCATCTTCCTTCTGGTTTCGGGGACACAACATTTCTTCATGACAGGAAAATAGTGTGGATATTTTAAGGTAATTTTATACTTGTCATCATCTGTCTTTTCTAAACTGTCAATGAAATCATCAGGAAGAGCACCTGCAAAAAATCATTTTCTCATACATCACTTTTTCCACTCATTACTAGTTATTTAGTTTTGGCATGGTGCCTTTAAGTGCTCTAGGAATTTGGTGGAATAATTGAAATTCAAGTAAAATATGACAATCCCTATAAAATCATTTTGATTTTGTTGGAATAGGGGTAGTGGTGAGAGGCCAGGTGGCTCATGAGATGGTAATTCAAATTATGAATAGGCTCCAGTGCACCTGTGCAGATGGCGTTTTCATGGAGAATAGAAAAAATTAAGCCAAGGAAGACTAAGAGACTTCCAGATTAAGAGACTAGTTTAAGTGACAATGCAGGGAACACTGCAAGGTAGAAAAAAGTTCAAGGCTTTGAAGGCTGTTAAACACCAGCACAAATTACTAAGAAAGATTATGGGGAAAAATTATAAAATATCCTCTGGACTGTCTCTAGAAATAGTATACATCCTTATTAGCCTAAAGTCTAATTTTGTTGTTTCTGTTGTTTTTGTAGGAGGGGTGATGGGGCTAGGTACTGGATTTTTTTTTTAACTCTGATTTTAACTCTGGAAAGCATAGCAAACTGTGAGGTGACATTATTTGCCTAAATTACATGCTTAGATCTAGAAAAATAACAGAATTTTACCAAGTTCAGCCTTGGAAAATACCAGGAAAGTATCATCCTCATTGAGATTTTTGTTAAAGTCAATACATAGCTCACTCATTTTTTTCTTCATTGATTTGATTTCCTGAAATGCAGAAATACATATATAGCATTAGCAGTAAAAAATTAAAAACAACTTTCATTTTTATCTCCATTGGTCAAGTAAATTTCACTCTTATATGCAGACTGGATTTGGTATCTAACCCTCAGGAAGTACTTTCTTTGAGATGTGCATGGGAAAGCAGGTGCTGGCCGTCTTTTCTCTTTTGCCTGTGGGTGCCTGTGTGCAGTGCCAACAGAAAGGCAAGTTTGGTGGTGCATTAGAAATTACTTGTAAATTTGAAGAATTAAACAGATTAAATAATCGTAATAAAAGTTATAATAAAAGTATCATCTGGTACATTGTGCACACACAATAAATAGATCCTTGGTGAATGAACAAATCTAGTAGTAGCCCATTACCATTAAATATATTTCTGATCTTTTCCAATTTTAATCATTTAATTTAGTAATCAGGATCTGGTGCTGAAGCAAACTAACAGATAAGTACTGAGGAATTAATTCTAAGGTTGCTTTGGAAGAAAGGTAATATCTTAGTTTTACAGAGCATTTCCAAACAAAGGTGACTTATAAACCCTAACATTTGCATTAAAAGTATTAGGTGGGAGAACAAATGAAGCAGTAAGAAGGGAAACACAAGAAGAACTGTATTACTCTGTCCCATTCTTCTAACAACGATACATCAACTGGGAACTTGTTAGAAATGCAAGACCCTACATTAAACCTACTGAAAAGCTAATTCTTGGGAGAACGGTGCTATAACTAGAGTTTCAACAAGCCCTGCAGGTAATTCCAGTGCACAATAATTTTGAGACTACTGCCTTAACACATATTGTTCAGTGCTTTCCTTGGGATATTTTGTCTTTCCAATTCCCCTTCCACCACTTCCCCTTTGATCCTATCTGAAGTTCCAGGGGTGTATCGCCTACAAAGGTGAAGTAATTACTGTATCTCCCTTGCAGTAGTGCCTTGTTCAGATAACCCAAGCCTGGCATTCCTCTGACTAACATTTGTAGAAAAGTACTAGGTGGGAGATCCAAGGAAGTGATAAGCAATTTACAAGAAAAAACATAAAATAATTTTATTAATATGTCCTATTCTTTAGACAATGCTGGATAATGGAATTTACTTAAACCACACTAGTTCTTGAAGTGTGGCATTGATGAGAAGCATCAGTGTCTGAAGAGGGATTGAAGATTAGGCTCAAGATCCACTGTGGGTCACCAAGACATGAAGGAAGGTTTTATGGGGGCTTCCCAATGTCCTTCTGGATGAAGGAGTTTTCAGCCACTTTAGTAATGAAAGGAAGTGTCTCTGGATAACACTGATACTAAAGAAAACAGGGTAGAGATTACAAAAATCAGGAGGCAATGGCAACACTATTCATCTAGATTCAACTAACCTATGAAGCCCATTTACCTCTGCATCTTCCAGGTACACAAATGACTAATATCATCTATTGTTTTAAAGAGGATTTTGTTAGCTGCAACTAAACACACCGTACTCTTGTAGTTTTCATACCCCATGCAGAACTGAGGATTGGTCAGGAAGGCAAAGGGTCAGGCAAGCCAACTGATCCTCTTTCTCCTCTACTGAGGATGAAGAGGACACAAGGTGATCAAAGGGCACTGAGGTGGCAGAAGTGTACACGTCTTAGTGGTGCCTTCAGTTATATCTACCATGACGACATTTGGGTTGGATTTCTTTCAAACTTATTTCCAGGTCTGCTCTCTAGAACACTGACCTGGAAATAAATCTGAATTATATTTCCTGTATAAGAAAAATGAGGTTAAAACTGCAGCCAAGTTTAGTTCTGAACCTGGAAGGACTGGCCTTAGACAAAAGAAAAGTTTTAGAAGCACTTTTCAGCAGCTAATCTCTCTTCCTAAAACGGGCATATATTAATCACACTGTGCTCCAGTCCAAAGTGCTGGTTTTAAAACCCTCCATCAATAAGGAGTTTATTACCAGTGCTCTGTATCTGTATGTCCAAGGGAGAGAGCATATAAACTGACTATTAAGATCTCAAACCAAAAAGAATATAAAATAGAGCAGGGGAAATAAGCCCAACACACATAAAACAAATAAAACTTGGTCAGAATTTAAAAACAATTATTAGTTGTTTGTCAGTCACCATGACGTTAACAGGATTTAAAACACTGAATACCAAACACATTGTAAATGCATCTGGATTATGGGTTATTTTATTACAACCCACTGCTTCCCTATTTCCTTGTTTCTATTGTATTTTATTTATTCATTTTGTTCCCAATAAGAAAAAGAAACATAGACTTACGTTTTGTACTTGTTCTGGAAGATGGAGTCCGTTCCTTTTTCCCATTTTAACTGACTTTTCCAAGTATCGTCTGGCTTCAGGCTTTATCTTTTCCAAATCACAAGTTTCCTGAAATTAATAAGCGTGACAACCATTTCTATTGCAAGTGCATGGGTAAATTATAAACTATGACGCCAAAGCAAATTTATTCATCATCTCTGTTGGGCTGTGAAGCACATAGGTGATTATAAGGCGGGCTCTTTTAAAGACATAATTTCTTTTATGCTTCAGTGAGCTTCTTGCTCATTTAAAACAGAAAAATTGAATAAATAAAAAGCTAACCAGAATTTTCTTGCCTTGCCTCAGAATCAAGAGTGCCTGTACCACTGGAAGGTGTGATAATAGAAGCATTTGCATACTCTCATTCTGAGCATTCTTTATGATCAAGTGGTCCTAAAAAAAAAAAAAAAAAAACAAACAAACAAACAAACAAAAAAAACACACACTTCTTATCACAGATGATCTGGATTTAATTTTCTATCATTTGCTAACCTGGTTCCACTTGAAAGGCAGGAATAGAAATAATGGGACAAATGCAGAGTGGGGCTCTTTTGCCAAAATACCAAACAAGGACAGCTGGATAAAACTCCAGTAAAAGACTTCCAATACTTCACAAATGCCTTCCTGTCACTTGGCAAGAGAGATCAAGGGACTACAACAAGCTGCATAGGAACAAGTGCCTGGGGAAAATGAGTCAGTACTGCACAAAGAGGGGGAAAGCTGCTGGTGAATTTAAATCTCTAAGCAGCAATACCACACTCACCCAAAGAACAGAGGGCCCTGGAGGAGAATGGAAATTTCCTCCAGCTACAGTAAGGTAATAAAAAACCCACATTTCTTCAAAATAGGTGTCGGAACACTCATGGCACATCTGGATGACTGGTCAGTTAGTGGTCCCTAGCAGGAAACAGACTCCAGAGAGATTTAGCAGGTGTAATGGATTCAGTCTGGTTGACAGCCAAAGAATGCCTTCTGTCACTGGAGCCTTACTGACCTCCCATTAGCTGGATACTCTCTCCATGAAAGACCTGGACTGTTCATCCTTGAGCATTCCTAATTTTCCAGCTAATTAGTCTTTACAAAGACTGCATTTAGCTTTAAAGGCCATATTTTAGGTTGCTGATGCTAGACTCAAGCTGCAATAATTATGTGATTTTTAAAATATTTTGTTGCAGCAGGTAAATACAGTTGTATTTTAACTGGGGGTACCACTTAGGAGAGCAAACGATTTCACTTTGTCTACTAATAAATAATTTGTGTCAAAGTACTAAAGCACTCAAAGTTTCCTCTGAGTTTATCCTCAGTGAAGGCAAAGAATTGTTAAGACTTCTTTTTCCATAACCTCCTTTTGTGTCCCTTTAGAATTTGTGAGCATGCTGGCATGACTGAAGTTGGAACCCTCCCTAGGTGGTACTGGCACCTATTGACATGCTAGCAGCAGGTGTCTACAGTGGGAAGAAACCCAAAATGTCCAGGGAGATAACTGGGCTATGGGCTGGCTCCCTCAGGGATGGCCAGCAGTTCAAATCACAGTGTTGTTGCGGATGTGATTAACTTGGGTTCATCTAGGCTGGCTTTAATAGCGCCAGGAAGTCTGTCCTGAAGTGTGAGGCATGGCAACAGGAGTCTCTAGACAGTACAATACTGTAAGTTGTGTGGCTGGGAGAATCCAGGCGGTAGCTATGTGTATGTGGAGGAGGAATCCCTGGTGTGAAGGGCCTGGCAAGAGCTAGGCAAGATGTTAAGGACCCAGGTGAGTAGGTGGAGACACAGAGCGCAGGGCCAGCCTGTGAGAAGCTGAAGCATGCAGCTGGACAGCTACATAGGCACTTGGGCTCCTGGGTCACATTTCACTCTAAGCTTGAGATGTAGTCTCATCACAAAACCTCACTAGTTGCCATAAGCAGAATTCCCACTCCACAGCTGTGCTTGATCATGATGAGCCCTCACAGTGGGTAGGCCTAAACTTGCCTATCTGCAGGTAGCAGGGGAGCTATTTCAGAAAGCCTGGAAATGTATTTAGGATACCCAAAATTCACAGTCTGGATTAAAAGAAAAACCACTTACTCTCAAAACAGGTGATTCAGGTACAAATAGGTGGAAGGATATTCTGAGAAAAATCAGTCATGAATTAGGGTCAATTAAAATGTGACTAATTAGGGGCTGGGGTTGTGGCTCAGTGGTAGACAGTTTGTCTAGCATGTGTAAGGCACTGGGTTTGAGTCTCAGCATGCATAAAAATAAATAAATAGAATAAAGGTCCATTAACAACTAAAAAATCTTTTATATGACTAATTAAAATACTGAAATACTTATCACAAAAATGATGCTTAAACATCTGACTCAATTATAACAAACACAGCTTGCTAGTCAAATTGAGGTTTCAGGCAATCTCTGAAGCTTTCTGGAAGGAGTGAGGCAGTTCTAAAATGCACTTCTTATGCACATTCCTATTCCAGAGCCCATCATGATAACACTCTCCTTTATGATCTCCAGGCAAGGTCAGAATTACCCTCCAGGGATCTTCTTAGAGGGAACTGGAAACATTTCCAGACTGCTTTGCTGTCATCATACCTTCCTTCCTGAACAAGGATTTCTCCCCTTGAATCTGAACTGGGCCACAGGCTCATAGGGTAAGTTTGTCTGGGGATGGCTAAAGTTCTCTGTAGTAGTTTTTATTAAACTTAATGATCTGACAGTAAGCACCCTTATTTTAACCTCTGTGGTGACAAGATGTATTTCCCCTTTAACTTCCTCCTATAACAAGAGCTTTTATGTAAATGTGTTAATATGTTCTGCCCATCCCCTACCTCACAGGTATGCTTACATACTCATTTTACAGGCAAGAAAATGAGGTTAAATGATCTTCCCAAGATCATAGAGCTTTCTAATGGTAAAAATGAAAGAAGGTAAATTCTTCAAATTCTCAGTTTACTGCCTTTTCCAATGTGTCACATGAATCCATGACCATCCTTAAAGCTTTATCACTCATTAAAACTTCAAAATAGGGCTGGGTTGTAGCTCAGTGGTACAGTGCTTGCATAGTACATGTGAGGCTCTGGGTTGGGGCCTCAGAACCACATAAAGATAAGTAAATAAAATAAAGGTATTAATGTCCATCTACAACTAACAAAACAAAAACTTTATAATAAAAAATGAGAATTTTCTTCATTTTCCCCACTCCTTCCCACCTTTTGTTCCCCTGACTCTGTCCTTTTTTTTTTTTTTCACAAGATCTTCATATTTCCAGTTTTAGATGTGGTGGCCCCTGAAAGCTCATGTGTGAGACAATGTAAGAAGGTTCAGAGGAGAAATGATTGGGTTGTGAGAGTCTTAACCCAATCAGTGAATTAATGTCCTGATAGGGATTAACTGAGTGGTAACAGAGGTGGCAGGGTGTGCTTGGGAACTGGGGCGTGGCTTTGGGGTATGTGTTTGTATCTGGCAAGTGAAGGCCCCTCTCTCAGCTGCTAGATCACCATGTGAATGGGTTCCCTCTGCCACACTCTTTTGCCATGATGTCCTGCCTCACTTTGAGCCCTGAGGAATGGAGCCTGTTGTCTATGCACTATGACCTCTGAAACTGTGAGTTCTCAAATAAACTTTTCCTCCTTTACAATTGTATTGATTGGGTCCTTTAAGTCACAGCAGTGAAAAAAAAAATCTGACTAAAACACTAATGTACATAGGTAAAGACATTATTTCCATGAGATTTTTCATATTGTGCATACTATGTATACAAAGTAGAAATTACAATATTGTTGAAAGAACTCTGAAGATTGAGACTGCCCCTTCCTCTGAATATCATTTAAAAATGAATTCACAAACTTTGAATTGGCTAAGGAAATATAAAGACATTCGATTGTGCTATTGGAGTCTATTTCAAAAGCCAAAATAGGGAAATAACTTGTTTACTTGTTTATTTGCAGTTCAGTTTCCTTTTTCTTCTGTGTCCCCCTGACACGCCGCTCCAATTCATGACATTTATTGTTAGATTTTTATCCTACTATTTCATTCCTGGACTAGAGGGATGCAGAAGAAGGCCCTCCTGGCTGACTACTGAATCAATATGCCATCCAGAATTCATGGTTTGTCTGTGAGCCAGTCGGAAAGACACTGATGTGGGGCACCACACTGCAGGAAGACACATTTTATTGGGGGCTAGTTTGATTTCATTCAATGTACATTTACTGAGCTCCTGTTTATGTCAGACACCAGGGAAATAAAGCCAAATATTCTTGAGGTGCTTTAAGTCATATGAAGGGGGAAAAAAGATCTATTAGCAGGTGAGGTCAATATCACGTAGTGTGAGAAAAAAAGAGATTAAGTACTTGGACAAAGTGGAGGCACAAAAATGGGGGCACTGGGTCAACGGGGAAGCTAAGCCGTGGTGGTTGATGCTTACATCTGGATCCCCAGGCTTTTAGAGGCCTGACAAACTTACAAGGTTCAGTAGTATTAATTATGAAGAATGACTACAATTACATATTTCAAAACCAAGAAAGTAGGTAGGGAGGGAAGAAGGAAGTGCTGGGGAGTGATATTGGCCAAGTTATATTGTTATACTGTGTGCATGTACAAATATGTAACAACAAATCCCAAACTATAATGTACCAACAAAAAATGTGGAAGAAAAAAAAAAATCCCAAGAAAGCATGGTAAATAAAAGGAATTAAATTATAAATGAAATTGAGTTGGATTTTTATTTCTTTGGGCATGGTTTTAAGGTACCAGTTCTTGTATTAATTTGGGACACTGGGCCTCCAGTGTTGGTGGCATAGGAGAGATCACATAATGCTTAAAAGCATCCACAGTTGGCCTGGGGGCATAGTTCAGTGGTAGCACACCTGCTCAGTATGCTGGGCTTAATCCCCAGCACCACAAAAACAAAACAAAACAAAACAAAACAAAGAAAGCAAGCATCTATTCTTAATCCCATGACCTATTCATCAGCACTAACATTAAAACTTCCCCTTTTAAATCTCCAGTTGGCCTATAGCTCTGAAAAAATATAAACAATATTACAATAGGTCTTTCTATTTCACAAACTTAGCTTGCATAATTCAGCCTTTATTTTCCCAAAGAATTTCTCTTGTGCATTTATTATTTAGTAGTAATAAAATATGTCTGGATTAAAGACATGTACATTTTCTCACTAATATGGCTAGAGATTGCATGTACGAAACTTTCTTTGATTTTTGTTGTTTTTTATAACTTAATGATTGAGAAGCCTTCCTCAGAACTGTAAAACACCAAGACCTATGGCCATTTGGTGGCTTTTGACATTTGGGCATTTTCCAGCCAAATGGAGAAATCCTTGTTTTCTTTTCCTTTTGTGGAATAAAGTATTCATTTAGTATTTTAATTTTAATGAAATATTTGATATCCACAAATGAATAAAATTATGTATATGTAAATTATAGGAACAAATTAAATACATTCTTCACTTAAGATTCAGGACATTAACAATGCTCTTTGCATTTATTAAGACAACTGGGAACCTATACAAAATAATTTTATGATAAACATTTTGTCCTTTTTTACCACTTTATGTATATCTTGTTTAGTTCTGAGCTTTATAAAATGACATCATACTGGTGGAGTAGGAGAATCAGGGAGGGAGCAAGGATGAGAAAGGAGAGGAAATATGGAATGAATTGAACAAAATCATGTTATATGCATATATAAGTGTACCAAAGGGAATTTATTCATGTATATGATCAAAAATAAATAAACGAGCAAAAAGAAAATCAGTAGAGCCCAGAAGAAAAATAGGGGCAAGGAGGAGGGAATGGAAAAAAGGGGGTAACAGGGACTGAAATCAAATTCCTTACATGTATGATTTTGTCAAAATGTACCCAACTACTATATATAACTATAATGCTCTTAAAAATATGCATATATATATATGTATATATGTGCAATGTGCTGCACACAGCAATTTCTTTCTTTCATTGTTACTAAGATTGAGACATATTGTTCCATGGTTGCTAGTTTCTTCATTTCAATGCTATAAAATATTCCATTGAATAAATGTAACACATTTGATTGATCCATTTTGTTGCTGATGGAAATATGGGTTATTTCAGTGTTTTGTTACAATGTTGCTATGAACATTTGTCCAACTGCATCTATAAATATATGCAAAAGCATCTCTGGGTAAATACTGAGGCAGAGTTGGGCAGTGCAAATAGGTTGTAGAGAATTTAGGATCAGCTTTATAATACTAATGTTTTCTCCAAATTAGTTATTACCATTTTTAACTAATTATGTTTGTACTAGCAGTAAATGAACATTCCCACTGATCAAAACACTTATTATTTTTGCTCATCTTGTGAGTGAAAAATAGCAACTTATTGAGGTAATTTGCATTTCCCTGATTATTAATGAGGCTGAACATCTTTTAACATGTTTAATTGACATTTGTGGTTCTTCTGAACTATCTCTTCATGTCATCTGTGTACATCTTTCCACTGGGATGTCTCTGTTTTTGATTGTAGTAGTTCTTTATATATTGTAGAATGCTTTACTAGTGAAGTGTTTTGCAATTTTCTTTTTTTAGTATTTGTCTTTTCATGTTGTGATCAGAAGTTCTTTATTTTAAGGTAGTCAAGCCTGTTAATCTTGTATGTCATAGTACTTCTCGTGTCTTATTTAAGAAATACACATCCCTGCCCAGATATCATAAAGATATCATCCTATATAAACTTCTAGAAGCTTTAAACTTTAGAATTTTAAGATCTTAATGCTTTAGGAATTCTTTTTCTATTTATCATAAGAGATCCAACAGCTCATGTTCCAGCCCCAATTACTGAAGGCCTGTTTTCCAAACTTGCCACTATCTTGTTTCTCACTTTAGTTTTATGAACATATTTAATCCTTCCTCTGTACCAAGTTTTCTGCCAGAGGGTCAAAAGAGAATCAAACAAAATATCTCCATCCTTTGAGGTAGGAATTAATATAAAGTCTACATGATGCCTGGTAAGCATTTACCAATCATTTCTGTGGCTCTTGGTAGGTTTCCATTTCTGAGCTTCCATTTCTCTATTTACAAAAAGGGTTACCTCACAAGGTGGGTGTAAAGGTTAAATCAGCTGTATTGCTATACAGATGTAAAGAAGTATTACAAGTCACCCATCAGCGGGGAGGGAACTAAGACCACAGCACACTGGTTAGTCTTATGTTCTATTATGATTTCTTCTATCCATTTAGTCAACAAACTACTTATTTTGGAAGTTTTAAATACATGACTGCAAATTAATTGATACTCCCCAGGCTGAGATGTGGTATTCCTTAAATCTGGGCACAGCGCAGTGACTAGTCTTCTGTGCTAACTTTCTGTTGTTGTGCCAAAAAACCCTAGTAAATCAACTTATTAAGTAGATGAAGTTTATTCTGGCCTCTAGTTTCAGAAGTTTCAGTCCATGGTTGCTTGGCTCTATTGTTTTTTGGGCCTTTGGCAAAGAAGTTTATCATGGTGAAGAGTGCGTAGTGGAGTAAATTTGTTTACCTCATGGTGTCTGGGAAGTAAAGAGAGAGAATGGAAGGAGCCAGGATACCAATATCTCCTTCAAGGGCATGCCCCCAATGACCTAACTTCCTTCCACAAGGCCCCACTTCCTAAAGATTCCACTGCTCAATATTGCCACAAGTTGGGAACTAAGCTCTCAACACATGGGACTTTGGAGGACTTTCAAGATCCAAGCTATAGTATCCGCTAATATAGCATGCAGTAGGGCAGAAGTGAAGCTATGTGACAACTGAGACAGGTCATAAAACACAAAGCAGATTCTATGTGGTTTTCTGGCATACTTGTATGGGGGACCTGGGTCTCCAGTATGGAAGTCCTTCCACACTAATGCTGTTATGTGGGAAGAAGCCCCAATTAACCCACATAAAGAGATTACTCGAATATTTCCTTTGTAATGGACTGAACTGAGTTCTCTCAAAATTCATTTGTTGAAGCCCTAAACCCCAGTGTGACTCTATTTGGAGATGGGCTTTTAGGAGGTAATTTTTAAATGAGGTCAAAGGGGTGGGATCCTACTTTGAAAGGATTGGTAGACTTATAAAAAGAAGAGCAGATATTCATCCCCACACCCCAAGCATATACTGAGGAAAAGTCATGTGAGCACACCATGGAAAGGGGCAGTCAGAGATGTCTCATAAAACCCCGATTATCTGGCTCTCTTATCTCAGGCTTCCAGCCTTCAGAACTGTAAAAAAACAAATTTCTGTTGTTTAAGTATTCAGTCTATGGTACTTTGTTACAACAACCCAAGCTGATCAAGGTACCCAGAGACTACACAAAGAAAAAGATCACTGATCAGCTCCTGTCCACTTCAATACCAGCCACCAATGTCTGTAATTACATGTGTGACCCCCAAATCAGAACTGCTCAAATAAACTGCTTCTGGATTCCTGATCAATAGACACTCTCAGAGAAAATAAAATGACTGTTGCTATTTTTGGCCGCTAACTTTTGGGGTAACATGTTATGCATCAGTGGATGACTGGAATGTTCACTGGGCACAGATTTGTACAGAGAACTGTAAAATGTAATTTCACATTTCTGTTTATTAATCCTAAGTGAAAAACAGAGCTAGAAAGAAAATTAGATTATTTGGAAATGAAATAAAACTAGAATGTAAAGGCCACGATTCATAATTACCCAACTTGGATAATATTATATTATATTTGATTATTATCTATGTTTGTGGTATCTTGGGAACTTGGCATTATTCAGAGTACTATTATTTTAGTAGAGCATGCCTGAAGTTGCTGAATTCATATTAATTTAATCTGATTTATCCAGCTTAATGAAGGCTTTATGTATTATATCATGGTTCTTATTTTGATTACAGTATCAGTAGAGAAAAAGAAATAGATTATTTGGATTATATCTGATTGTCCTTTAGTTATAAATGCGATGAGGTTTACCACTTACTAAAGTGTCCAACCTTAGCGGAAACCTGACACTGATCATTCCACATTTTAAAAAATATCACCTAAATAACTGCCTGTAAAGGAAGGTATTTTAAAGTAAATAAATTCATGTAATGACTTTTAATGTAAAAACAAACAATAGTTAGCATTTATTATTCTCATATATCCTTCACAGAAACTTTAGAAGATTCTGGGAATGTTTACCCAATAATCCACATGTATGAGAGCAATTGCTCTGTTGGAAAGAGGAAAAATTATGGAACTTAATCTGAAACTACCTTAAATCATTACAATAAAGTCCTGAAATGAACCTGCCCCCCAAAATACACAAATGTAATGAGTACACTCATGTCTATCAGGTCACTAGGGTATGCTAGACTACTCTATATGCAGCATTTATTGCCTAATTTAGTGGGATTAATTCCAAATATATAAAAATTTAAAAGTATGACAAGAAAATTTCAAGTAACAAGGCTTCCATATCTTTTTAATATTCATAAGAATCAAGGAAGGTAGAATAGTAACAAAAAAATTATTCCAAACGAGAACTTAGAAGTCATGATGTGGTAGTTAAACTGATGCACGACATGAAGGATGATTTAAGGAGTGAAATCAGAGATAAATTTCAGGAGGTGAAAGATCACTTCAATAAAGAGATAAGAGATCCTGGAAAGAAATCAAGCAGAAATCCACAAAATGAAGGAATCAATAAACCAAATTAAAAATTCAATGAAAAGTACCAACAATAGACTAGAACACTTAGAAGACAGAACCTCAGGCAATGAAGACAAAACATATAATCTTGAAAATAAAGTTGTCATAAGCTGATGATAAGAAACCATGAACAGAACTCCCAAGGATAACATGAAAAGACCAAATTTAAGATTTCCTGGGGCAGATGAAGGCACAGAGATACAAATCAAAGGAATATACAATCTTCTCAATGACATAATATCAGAAAATTTCCCAAACATAAAGAATGAAATGGAAAATCAAATACGAGAGGTTTATGGGACCCCCAAATGTACAAAATTACAGCAGACCCACACCAAGGCACATTATAATAAGAATAACTAACAGACAGAATAAGGATAGAGTCTTAATAGTCGTGAGAGAAAATTATGTATGGGGGAAACCAATTTGGATCTCAGCTGATTTCTCAATCCAGAACCTCAAAGCTAGGAAGTTCTGAAATAATATATATGAACATATATTTCTGAAAGAAAATGGATGCCAACCAAGAATGCTACACCCTGCAAAACTAAGCTTCAGATTAGACAATGAAGTAAAAAACCTTCCAGGATAACAAATTCACTACTATAAAGCCTGCACTACAAAATAGTCTCAACAAAATTTTCCATGAGGACGGCATGAAAAAAAAAAAAAAGTGAAAATCAGCAAAGGGAGGAATTATGCTAAAGGAATAGTCAAAGGAGAAACTAAGGGGCTGGGGATATAGCTCAGTTGGTAGAGTGCTTGCCTTGCGAGCACAAGGCCCTGGGTTCAATCCCCAGCACCAAAAGAAAAAAAAAAAAAAAAAGGAGAAAGTAAGTCAAATTAAAAACCAGAAATAAACCAAATGACCAGGAATATAAATCACATCTCAATAATAACCATGAGGGGCTGAAGTTGTGGCTCAGTGGTAGAGCACTTACCTGGCATGTGTGAGGTCCTGGGTTCAATACTTAGTACCACATATAAATAAATTAAATAAAAAATCCATTGATAACTAAAAAAATAAAATAATAACCTTGAATGTTAACAGCCTAACTCATTAATCAAAAGACGTAGACTGTCAGACTGGATTAAAAAACAAGACTGTTTCAGTCAGCTTTTTAGCTGTGAGACTGAACATCATGGTGGAAGAGTATGGCAGAGGGAAGCAGCTCACATCATCAGGAAGCAGAGAGAAAGAGTCTCTCCAGATACAAAATATATACCCTAAAGCTAGGCCCCAATTCCAATTTCCTCCAGTCACACCCTACCACTTCAGTTACCACTCAGTTAATCCCTACTGGGGGATTAATTCACTGATTGGGTTAAGACTCTTAAAACCCAATCATTTCTCCTCTGAACCTTCTTGAATTGTCTTACACGTGAGCTTTTGGAGGATACCTCATATCCAAACCATAGCAAAGACCCAACAAAATGCTGTCTCCAAGAGACTCACCTAATAGGCAAAGACATCTAGAGACTGAAGATGAAAGGATGAGAAAAAACATACCACTCATATGGATCATGTAAACAAGCAGGGGTTCCCATCCTCATATCAGATACAGTGTACTTCAAGCCAAAGTTAATCAGAAGAGACAAAGAAGGACATTTCATACTGCTTAAGGGAATTATACATCAGCAAGACATAACAATTGTAAATATTTATGCCCTGAACAATGGAGCATCTATGTACATCAGACAAACCCTTCTCAATTTCAATAATCAAATGGACCACAACACAATAATACTGGGTGACTTTAATACACTTCTCTCACTACTGGATAGATCTTCCAAACAAAAACTAAACAAATAAACAATAGAACTAAATAATATAATCAATAACTTACACTTAATGGACACATAGAATATTTCATCCATCAATGAGAGCAAATACACTTTCTTCTCAGCAGCACACAGATCCTTCTCTAAAATAGCCCATATCTTATGTCACAAAGCAACTCTTAGTAAATACAAAAAAAAAAAAAAAATGAAGATAATACCCTGTATTCTATCAGACAGAATTAGATATCAATGATAAATAAAAAATACAAGTTACTTTAGCATCTGGAGACTAAATAATATGCTATTGAACGCTGAATGGATAGTAGAAGAAATCAAATGTGAAAAAAATATACACAGGGTAAATGAGAACACCAGTACAACATATCAAAATCTCTGGGACACTATGAAGGCAGTGCTAAGAGGAAAGTTCACTGAACTGAGCTCATTCATTAGAAGAATAGAAAGTCAATAAATAAATTACCTAACATTACATCTCAAAGCCCTAGAAATAGAGGAACAAATCGAACACCAAAAGTGGTAGACAGGAAATAATTAAAATCAGAGCTGAAATCAATGAAACTGAAACAAAAGAAACAATTGAAAAATTGACAAAACAAAAAGTTGTGTTTTTTTGAAAAAAATAAATAAAACTGATAAAGCCCTACCACACTAATGAAGAGAAAGTGGGAGAAAACTCAAATTACTGAAATTTGTGATGAAAAAGGAAGTATCACCTTGTACACTACTAATATACAGAAGATAATTAGAAATCATTTTGAAAATTTATACTACAATAAGAAAGAAAATCTTGAAGACAGTGACAAATTTCTAGAGACATATGACCTACCCAAACTGAATTAGGAGGACATACCAACCTAAACAGGTCAATTTCAAGCAATGAAATAGAAGACACCATCAAAAGCCTACCAACTAAGAAAAGTCTAGGACCAGGATGGATTCTCAGATGAATTCTACAAAGACCTTCAAAGAAGAATTAAAGAAGGAAGGAACCCTTCCCAAACTCATTCTATGAGGCTAATATCACCCTGATACCAAATCCAAACAAAGACACATCAAGGAAAGAAAACTTCAGACCAATATCCCTGATGAACACAGATGCAAAAATTCTCAATAAAATTCTGGCAATTCACATACAAAGGCATATTAAAAAGATAGTGCACCACAAGCAAGTGAGGTTCATTTCAGGAATGCAAGGTTGGTTCAATATATGGAAATCAATAAACGTAACTCATCACATGAAAAGACTTAAAAGATGAGAATCAAATGAACATTCCAATAGATGCAGAAAAAGCATTTGACAAAATACAGCACCCTTTCATGTTCAAAACACTAGAAACATAGGGATTGTAAGAACATACCTCAATATCATAAAAGCTATATATGCTAAACCCAAGGCCAATATCATTCTAAACAAAGAAAAATTGAAAGCATTTCCTCTAAAAACTGGAACAAGACAAGGATACCCTCTTTCACCACTTCCATTCAACATCATCCTTGAAGCGCTAGCCAGAGCAATTAGACAGAAAAAAGAAATTAAAGGGATACGAATAGGAAAAGAAGAACTCAAACTATCACTATTTGCTGATGACATGATTCTACATTTAGAAGATCCAAAAAATTCTACCAGAAATCTTCTAGAACTATTAAATGAATTCAGCAAAGTAGCGGGATATAAAATCAATACCCACAAATCAAACATGTTCCTATACATCAGTGATGAATCTGCTGAAAGAGAAATTAGGAAAAGTACCCCATTCACAATAGTCTCAAAAACATAAAATAAAATGAAATACTTGGGAATCAATCTAACAAATGAAGTGAAAGACCTCTACAATGAAAACCATAGAATACTAAAGAGAGAAATTGAAGAAGACCTTAGAAGATGGAACAATCTCCATGCTCCTGGATAGGCAGAATTAATATTGTCAAAATGTCCATACTAACAAAAGCATTATATAGATTTAATGCAATTCCTATTAAAATTCCAATGACACTCTTCATAGCAGTAGAAAAATCAATCATGAAATTCATTTGGAAAAACAGAGATCCAGAACAGCCAAAGCAATCCTTAGCAAGAAGAGTAAAGCAGGAGGAATCACAATACCAGAACTTAAACTATACTGCAGAGCCATAGTAACAAAAATGGCATGGCAGTGCAACCAAAACCAACATGTATACCAATGGTACAGAATAGAAGACACGGAGACAAACCCACATAAATACAGTTATCTCATACTAGACAAAGGTGCCAAAAACATTCACTGGAGAAAAGACAACCTCTTCAACCAAAGGTGCTGGGAAAACTGGAAATCCATATGTAACAAAATGAAATTAAACCCCGATCTCTCACCCTGCACAGAACTCAACTCAAAGTGGATCAAAGACTTAGGCACTAGAACAAAGACCCTGCACCTAACAGAAAAAAAAGTAGGCCCAAATCTTCACATATGGATCTAGGATCTGACTTCCTTAACGAGACTTCTAAAGCACAAGAAGTAAAATCAAGCATCAATAAATGGGATGAATTCAAACTAAAAGGCTTCTTCTTAGCAAAGGAAACAATCGAGAACGTGAAGAGAGAACCTACAGAATAGGAGAAAATCTTTACTATAGGCACCTGGAATAGAGCATTAATTTCCAGGATATATAAAGAGCACAAAAAACACCAAAAAACCAAATAACCCAATCAATAAATGCATTAAGAACTTAACAGACACTTCACGAAAGAAATACAATCGATTAACAAATACATGAAAAAATGTTCCACATCTCTAGCAAATAGAGAAATGCAAATCAAAACTACTCTAAGACTGCATCTCACTCCAGTCAGAATAGAAATTATCAAGAATACAAGCAACAATAAATGTTGACGAGGATGTGGGGGAAAAGGTACACCCATACATTGCTGGTGAGAATGCAAAGTGGTACAACAATTATGCAAAACAGTATGGAGATTCCTCAGAAATCTTGGAATGGAACTGTCATTTGACCCAGCTATCCCACTCCTCAGTTTATATCGAAGGACTTAAAATCAGCATAGTACAATAATGCAGCCACATCAATGTTTACAGCAGCTCAATTCACAATATCTAAACTATGGAACCAACCTAGATGCCCTCAACAGATGAATGTAAAGAAAATGTGGTATATATACACAATGGAGTATTACTCAGCCTTAAAGGAGAAGTAAATGCATGCCAGTAAATGGATGGCGCTCAAGAATATCATGCTAAGCAAAATAAGCCAATCCTAAAAAACCAAGGGCCAAATGTTTTCTCTAATATGTGAATGCTAATCCACAATAAGGCAGGGGATAGGGAAGAACAGAGGTACTTTGGATTAGGCAGAGGGGAGTTCAGGGAGGGGAGGGGTTAAGGGGCAGGAATAATAGTAGTATGAGTTGGACATTATTATCCTATGTGCATATATGAGTACACGACTGGTGTATTATACATCATGTACAATCAGAAGAATGAGAAGTTATACTTCTCTTATGTATGAGGTGTCAAAATGCATTCTGTCATGTATAACTAATTAGAACAAAAAAAAAAAAAGAAAATCATGATGTGGGCTGGGGGTGGTTCAGTGGTAAAATGTTTGCCAAGTCCTTGAAGCCCTAAGTTCAGTCCCCAGCACCACAAAAAATGGAAGGATGTAAAGAAGGAATGGTTGGGCACAGTGGTGCACATCTGTAATTCCTGCAACTCAGGAGGCTGAAGCAGGAGGATTGCAAGTTTGAAGCCAGCCTCAGCAATTAAGTGAGGCCCTAAGCAACTTAGTGAGGGCCTGCCTCAAAATAAAAATAAAAAAAATAATAATAAAAAATTAAAAAAAAAGTAAAAAGGGCTGGAATGTGGCTGAGTGGTTAAGCATCTCAGGGGACAATCTCTGGTACCAAAAAAAAAAAAAAAAAAAAGGAATCTCCAGGGAAAAATTGTGAAATACATATAAAAATATTTCATTTATCTGGAAATAAAATAAAATCACATAGAATAATATCTGTGATCAAAGGAAAAATAGCTAATAAGGAATATCATGAATTATTTTATAGTGCTAAATTATGAATCATAGATGATTATCAACTACCCAGTGAAAAAATGATGTCTGATACTAGGGAATAAACAGCATGTACATCTTACATATCTAAATAAAGATCTGATTACACATTCTATAATGAGTTGCAAATTAAAAGCAGTTTTATTTGAAATGCTTTATTTCAATTTTTGTCATTAAAAAACAAAGGACCAAAATTTTTCTGCAATTTTGCAGAAGGAAATCTGCAATGAAACAAAGAATGCCTAGGATTGAAAAATATCCAGTTATTTCCCAAATTGCTATGATCTCAGAAAAATTAAAAATTTAAAGCAAAGACCAGATGGAAATGCTAAGAAGCAAATCTCCAATGGTGATAAGAAGACTTGAGGCAGACCCACCTAGAACATTCATTATCCATCAATTTTGACCCCTGAGAAATTTCAGGATGACAGACAGACTGACTCTGGCATGTAGAACCAGCAGCACATCATCAATACTATGGCAAAAACCACCAGATATTTACTCATAAACAACTCAATTTCATTTGCTTCTATGGGTCTAATAAAAATCTTATAGTATTTTGAAAATTCAAAGATGTTTTTACATGAACTATCAAATTCATAATGATTGAAAAGCCTTATATTTACAGATGTGCACTCTTCTACCTTGGTCTTTAATTCTAAGTCAATGGAATTAGCTATTTGATGTAAACCTATGTGATATAACAATACATATTACTATGTAATGCCCATTATTATAATCATTGGAAACAAAATCTAGGAAAATTCCAATACTATGTATCTTATGTCAAAGGTTTTCATTTTCTTAATTCTTTGGTGGTGGTGAGTATTAAACCCAGGGCTCATGCATGCAAAACTCTTATTTTACTACTGAGCTACACCTTCAGCCCCAGGTTCTTAATTTTTTTTTTTTTTTTTTTTTTTGTAGCTTTTCTTCTCCTTTAAAGAAAATTTTAATACCATTTACCTGTAAATGAACAATTCTCTTAAATATATCTTCTCTCATACTCATTTCAATATCAAAACGAGAAAGTCTTTTGTCGGCTTCAGTACTTGCTGCCCGTACTTCTTTGTCAGAGGACACATGCTGAGGAAAGTCTAGCATGGTTCTTTCCACTGTTGATAGAGAAAAAAACAATATGAATATGCTGGACTTGCCAAATCGATATCAGGCCAAACGCCTCCTGCCTAGATGAATGATTATGCTGATGTAAGTCTTTCATTTCATACTTTCTGAAAGGTTTCTAAGGCCACCAAGAAATAGCAACTAATGCAGGACTTGGCTGCTCCACTTGGCATCAACATGAACAATAAGATGCACTGTGCACTTATCAAAGTATTTTTAGGGTGTAATCTATTAACTGGGAATGTATCAAGATAAAGCCATATTTCCTATGCTGAGGCATCTTATGATTCAGGGAAGAAGGAATAGGGCATATAAAAAGCAATAGAGGACAGAACCTATTGGTTGTCAAATCAATGGGATACTAAATCAGAGGCAGCAGCTCTTGAGGGCTGGGGCACTAGGTAGTGTTATGGAAAAGCAGGATGGGCTCAGGGTCAGAAAAGGAGAAACTGCAAGGCTGGGGTCTGGCAAAGACAGAGTATGTTCAAGAAACTTTTTTAGCAGGATGTGGTTTTCTCAAAATAGAACTTACCAATTTTTTTTTTTTAAACTACAGTCTCCTTAGAGAATCTAATCAAAGTTTGAACCTTATGTCAAATGCACATAGCATATAAACATTAAAAAACACTTATAATTTTAGAGAATTCTCAGAAATCTAAATGGATATGGAAAGTAAGCAGTTAGATATTGGGGATTTTCCTATTAAACAATGATAACAGTTTGGTCTGGCTGTTAGGTCACACGTTGAAGTTGGTTGTTGGGTTTATCATACATTTTGACTTTAATTGGGAAAAACTCTAATTATCAATAAAATAATGAAGTAGAATAAAAATGAGTATGGTTATAATGATATCTGTGACTATGCTGTGACAAATACATTTTTATTACCTTCAGTCATTTGAAGATGTTATGAAGATATAAAATTTGCATTTGCAGGCAAATGGATGAAATTGGAGAATATCATGCTAAGTGAGATAAGCCAATCTCAAAAAACCAAAGGACGAATGATCTCACTGATAAGCGGATGATGACACATAATGGGGGGTAGTAGGGGGACAAGAATGGAGGAAGGAGGGACGGTATAGAAGGAAAAGAGGGGTGGGAAGGAAAAAATAACAGAATGAACCAAATACCATTACCCTATGTAAATGTATGATTACACACACACATGGTATGCCTTTACTCCATGTACAAACAGAGAAACATGTATCCCATTTGTTTACAGTAAAAATTAATTTAAAAAAGATGCAAAATTTACATATGTGATATATATATCACATATATATATGTAGACAGCAGTTATCCTTTACACAACAAGAAATAGTACAAACAAGCTGCCTCACTCATATCTGTCCTCTTATCACACTGTTACAAAAATACCTGCCAGAAATATCAGAATCCATAATGCATATTTTTAAAAATCAATCTCTGCAATTTTATTTAATTAATTTATTTTTGGTATTGGGGATTGAACACAGGGGCGCTCAACCACTGAGCCACATCCCTAGTCCTTTTTGTATTTTATTTAGAGACAGGGTCTCACTGAGTTGCTTAGGACCTTGCTAAGTGGCTGAGGCTGGCTTTGAACTCAAAATCCCCATCTCAGCCTCCCAAATCACTGGGATTCCAGGCATGTGCCACCATGCCACCAAGAAATAATACAAACAAGCTGCCTCACTCATATCCATCCTCTCATAACACTGTTCCCAAAAAAGCTATTAAAAAAAGCTATTAAAAAAAAGCCAGAAATATCAGAAGAAATCCATAATATATATTTTTAAAAATCAAACTATGTAATTATGCAATTATATTTTAAGGTTTGATAAAATATGTAATTTTAAGTCTGTTGGTTAAGGAAAAAAATGGAACAGAAGATATAACTTTTAGAACAGATTGCATTTGTTTAAGTGATAGTTAACTAAATAGTTATAAATTTGTTTGCTTTTAAAAATTAGCTTAAAAAGATATTAAGAAGGAATCAAAATTGTTCAAAAACCCAACTGAGTGACACAAAATGTAGGAGCTTAAAACTGGAAACATATTCTTAAATAAACAATAAGACTCAAAACCATTTCCTTCCTTCCTTTGCCACAAAGACCTGGAACCAGACTTATGCTCTCTCTGCCAGACTAAAAACAATGCATCTGCCCAGTCCATGGCACTAGATCAATGAGATTTTAACAGCTACTGTAAAGCATAATGAACTCTCAGAACATACATGGACAAGAGAAGGTTGTTTTAAAAAAATCTACCCCAACCTGAAAAATTTTGATGATTAATCACAAGTTTGTTTTTTTTTTTTTTTTTTTCCAGTGCAGGGGATTGAATCTAGGGCCTCAAGCATGCTAAGTAAGCACTCTACCACTGAGCCACTCCTCAGCCCCTAAAAAGATAAATTCAGGGAAGAACAAGAACAAATATTACAGACCTTAAAGTATATTTAAATGATCTACTATTGGGGAGAAAACAATTTAGAATAATTATTTTAAAAAGACTTTTTGTTTTCCTTGTTGGTTTTATACCAGTCAAATGTGTTACTAGGCAGGCATATCATCCTGGCCATAAATGACTGAAGAAGTAGTAGGCACCTGAACCAAGAACAAGGACAAACCACAAAAAGGCAGGAGACGCACATGAAATTACCTGCTGGAAAAGCTCTGCTGAATAGGGACCAACTCCATCCCTTTGACTTTGACTAAGAAGACCAACCAGATCCTTTCATTCAGGAGTTTAAACTCAAGACTTATAAGAAGATGTAGTGGCCATTAGTGAGTGGAGCAGTTGGTAGTGGTGGCAGATATGGAAACAAATGCAAGATAAGAGAAAATAGACAAGTCCTTATTACAGTGGGACACAGGGTAGGGAACTCTTGGTGTTGAAAGGTTAGTAGAGGCAAAGAGATGATCAGGTCACTAGGACTGTGTTGGATTCTGAATCTTCCAAATTCTATTAATGCATACAAATATTTATGATATCCAGGTCTGCAGCTGTTTTATATTCTCTTATGAATTCTCAATACACAGCCAAGCTGTTTCACCATTATCCTACAAAATATGTCCAATTTTTAAAAGTAACCAAAATGAAATCTTCATTCCTCATAGCCCAAAGGCTCTAATTATATTATTAAAATGATATATGTTCAGTGCAGAGAATATGGAAGAAACAAAGAAATGCATAAAGAAGAATGCTAAAATCAACTTTAATTCTACCACCCAAAAAATTAACCACTGTGATGGCTAATTTTATTTTTTGGCATCAGGGATTGATTTGATGTGTTATTTGATGATGTGATTTTTGATGAGACTAACATTTAAATAGGTGAACTTGAAGAAAAGCAGACTGCCCTCCATAATGTGGGGAAACCTTGTTCAGTCTGTTGAGAGCCTGTACAGCACAAAAAGCTCAGCTCACTCAAGCAAGGGAGAACTCTTCAGCAGACTGCCTCGGGGTACATCTACACAAATGGCTCTCCTGGGTCTTAGGCTTGTGGTTCACACTCCAGGATTTAGACTTGCCACCCTCCAATATCACGTTGAATCAATCCCCTATAATAATCTCTTTCTCTACATGCACACAAACACACACGCACACCCCACCCCCAGCCCCCTCACACAGGAAAACATACCCTATTGGTTCTGTTTCTCTGGACAAGCCTCGCTAATAGAACTATTATTAAATTTTGCTTTTTTTCCTTCTGTGTCTCCTGTCATTAAATACTGCTTCTGTGATTTTAAGTGCTATAAAGAGGATGGATGGGTCATAATTTATATGGCTATCAAATTGTGACTGTAAACCCACGATTCTACTGGTTGACACTTAGGGATTTTTTGCACTTCTGCTGTATAAGAGTGCCTATTTATACATTAATTTATACAAGAATTTGCCTGTATTTGATTATTTTCTTAGAAAATAATTCCTGATTGTGCAATTGCTGGACTAGCAATTCTTTTTCTTTCTTTTCCTTTGTTTTGGTACTGGGGATTGAACCTAGGGGCAACTTAACCATTGAACTATATCCCTGGTCCTTTTTATTTTTTATTTTGAGACAGGGTCTTGCTAAGTTGCTGAGGGTGGCCTCAAGCTTGCAATTCTCCTGCCTCATCCTCCTGAATTGCCCAGATTATAGGTATGCTCCACCACACCTGGCTTAGTGTATGGAATTCCTGAAAGTTTTGATATTGTCAAAATGCTGTCCAGAAAAGAGTGTAATGAAAGTGCACAGTTCACAGCATCTTTGCCAACATAATAAAATGTATAAATCTTAGGCAATTTAATTTTTGTCGTTTTGTTTAATTTTAAAATTTTATTTATTTTGCATTTTGTATATTTTCTTAGGCAATTTAATTCTAAGCAACCAACCATTATACACAATCAATTTCTCATAAAACTAGAAAATTGACTGCCAAAACAGAAAGCATAAAATGGTTTTAGATGTCCACAAAAGGAAATGCATCCTACCCACCTATGTACTTCACTTCTACATCTGCCAGCACCTGTAAACAGTTCTCATAAGTTACTTCCTCCATGTTGAGCATTCCAACGGCATCATACACCTGTTTGGTCTGTACAATGAGTTCCTCAGTTCTTGTTTTAATTTGCTCTGGCGAAAGATCCCATCTTAAAACATTTCTGCCAGTGGCAGTATAGGTAGACACCGTCTGAAGGGGAGATGTCACTTCTCTTCCTAATGTCATTCTGAGTAAAATCCTGGAACCACCAACTCTAAAAAGAATCAGAAAAAGAATAGAGATGAGGTATTTCTATTGATCCAAAGTCAAGATACAAATGTGTACTATAAAATTAAATTTAAATCAGAGATTTTTTTTAAAAAAACAGATCATATTCTCTCAGGTGAACACATGTGTAAAACTAAATGCCCTGATGTTTTAATTTTTCTTGCATAATTATAGTTTTAATGGAATTCATAATATCCAAACACTGAATTGCTTATGCAATGAAAAATAAAGTTAGGTATCAGGGACATAATAATTGTCCTCTGTAAATTAAGCTAATAGCCTTATCTTTGCTAATTTCTACCTACTAAGTACATAGTCTCAAAAAACTTTTGCGGGTTGAGCAAGAAATCACTTGAGAAATTCTCTTTATATTAAATAGCAATTTTTTTCTCTAAATTTTACATAAATCATTAATAATGATTTTAATTTATTTGTGGAAAATAATCTCTGTTTAGCTACTAATTACAAAAGAAAACACAATAGTTAAGAATAATGATACCAATCCTTTACTTCCTTAAAACATACAAACTAATAATACTGGTGTTGTGAGTGTATCTTTCTCATCCCCGCTTCTCTCCATTACCACCGCAATACCATTTTACTTCAGAGCTAATACATAAAAATACTAGTGTATGTTTAGGCATTATTTGAAATGCTTTTCATGTAGGACTCACTCAGTCCTTCAACAGCCCAGTGAGTTTCATATTGTAGTCACTCTCATTTTACTGAAGAGAAAATTAAAAGAGTACTCAACCTAGGACCACACAGGTAGTAGTAGGGTAGGAGCTAGGATTAACCCATACTCTTAACTACTATGCTGAAGTTCATTCTTCCTATCTTGTAAGACCTAAAAACAACCTTATGGGGTAAGAAGGGCATTATTCCCTTCTGATGAGGCAGCTGAGACTCAGAGAGGCTAAGTGACTTTTTAAAGGTCATTTGCCCAATGACTATTTCTGAACATGTATTATATGTTGTCACTGTGACAAGAACTAAAGATAAAATTGACTGATAGGCAAATTGACTGATAGGCTGCTATTTTAATTTGGCAGAAAAGACAAATGGATAAATATACTATTTTGAGATAAGTGCTGCGATGGAGTAAGAGGGGGAACTCTCAAAGTTCACAGAAGGCATCCATGCTGGTCTTGGGATGAGGAGAGGGCATCAAGAAAGAGCAATGAACAAGATCTGAACAAGGTGAATGATCCAAAGGACAAAAGTTAAAAAGCAGAGAGGAGGCTGAAAAGGTAAGTATGGGATAGCAAATGAAGAGCTTTAGGAATCACTGAATCATTCATCCTTGTTCTGATCTTTGTTTTTATTTTCTTGCAGTACTGGGGATAGAACCCAGGGCTTCATACATGCTACACAAGCAGTCTAGCGCTGAGCTACATCCCCAGCCTTATCTTATTCTGAAAGCCAGGACAGGTGAGCCGCTAAAAAGTTTTAAAAGATTGATAAAAGGTTATTCCAGAGAAAAGTTGTCAATGTACTTGAGGCATATAATTAAGGGATACTAACTTAGAAAATACAGGAAACTGGAGTGATTTAAACAATATTCAGAAGGTAGAGTAAATATGAGTTGGTAAACATCCATTATGGATATAAGGGGGCAGAGAGAGTCAACGATAATGTCCAGATTTCTGTCCAGCTCTATGGTTGGGATGGTGGTGTTGCTTATTGGTAGGGAACACAGAAGGATGAGGCAGCTTTTCTTTTTCCTTCTTCTTCTTTTTTTTTTTTTTTTTTGGTACTAGGGATTAAACCTAGGTTGCTTAAGCATGTTCCCAGCCCTTTTTTTTGTTTGTTGGTTTTATTTTGAGACAGGATCTTGCTAAGTCT
Source organism: Sciurus vulgaris (assembly GCF_902686455.1). Taxonomy (NCBI): domain Eukaryota; kingdom Metazoa; phylum Chordata; class Mammalia; order Rodentia; family Sciuridae; genus Sciurus; species Sciurus vulgaris. The sequence goes on from NC_136466.1 coordinate 117,921,065, forward strand.
CTAGGGTTTCACTAAGTTGGTGAGGTTGGTCTCAAACTTGCAATCTTCCTACCTCAGCCTTCCAAGTTGCTGGGATTATAGGCAGAAAGAGGTACCCTTACGGGGGAAAAAGAATAAGATCAATTTTGAATATGAAAAGTCTGAAGTGGCTATAGCTCATGTAATGGAACTCATTAATGGCATACAGTAGTTATACTTCTAGAGGTGTTGAACAGACCCAAGAGACTTGGCAGAGTGAGAAGAGAAAAACATCTAGGGTCTAAGTATAGTATAATCAGTGAGGCAGAAGGAAAATCGGGCCAAGATGGGGTCTAGGAAGTTGTGAAAAGCAAGCAGTGAAAAAGGGAGGAGGTGCACTCAGCATCCGGCACTGTGCAGGTGGGAGGAGGACCCCATTCTAGGTGGAAGACAGCAAGAGGGATGCCACTGGTGACTCTGGTCGTAGATCATCAGTAGAGTGGTGGGAGCACAGCTCAGGTTACCACTTAGTACAGGGAAGGTGGCGAGAGCTGGAGAGAGTGCACTGGTTGTCGAGCCATCCTCCTCCTTTCCTTGTCCAATTACAAACACTTTCCTCCCAATATACATGCACACCCCCACGCATATGGTCCATGTTCTTTGAAGGCTGGCTGCCTTTAAACCTCTTGCTTGGAATGCTGTGAGAGAGGACTCATTCCTTCTGATACCAGTTGTGTAAGCTTGTGTCCTGGGTTGCAGCTGGCAGTCATCCTAAGGCAAAGAGTGGAATCTGATTTATGATGATATAAACACTGTGAATGGTAGAATAAAGGAAGGAAACTAAATATTTAGTGACATCACTGAGTCCCTAGATCAACTCACTCTGAAGCCTGACCCAGAGCTAGACTTTCCAGTTGTGAGTCAATAAATCCCTTCTATTGTTTAAGTCAGTGTGAATGTGGTTTTATATTTTTGAATTCATATAGGATCCTAACTAATAAAAAAATAAAAAGGAATAAAGGAATAAGCATGGAGGCGAAAAACCTATTGCAGATATCAGAGTACAAGAAATAACTGGGTCTTACATTCTTGATGTTGGCCCAAAATGTGAAGTTCAGGTTATGGAGTTGGCTGAAAATTTCTAAAATAATCATTCCTGCAACTTCTCCTAGATATACAGAACCAAGGCACCCAAGAGTCAGCTATGACCATGACTGACTGTATATCCGAGGAAGTTTCAGTACAGATGACAAAGCTGGCCCTTGGGTTACGGGGTTGTATGAACAGTAAGTAGAAGGCCAGTAACTAAAATGTGGGACTTCCGCTCTCTTCGCCGCTTCTCTTAGAATAAAATGATGACTGTGGACAAAATTTCATTATTCTAAATAGTTTTAAAATGAAATTACTTCAGCACAGTCTGTTGGGTGGTGCTGAGGTGAGGAAATGGGAAGTTGGGCTTTTGAGGGGTTGGCAAGTGAGCAGCACAGAGCCCCCAGTCTGAATGTCCCTGCCCAGAAGGCTGAGCCGTTCTCCTCATGTGTATGCCGTAAGTGGCAGACAGTCCCGCCATTCTGCCTCATGTCCTTGATCTCCAGCATGGAACTATCTCCCTGTGTTTGAATGTGGCCCCCAGGAACACAGGCACTGTGTTCTCCACACTGGCAGCTGGTGGCCCTGTACTGGTATATGGTGAAGAGAGAAAGGAGACCAACAGTAGCACTTCAGCAGAAAGACGTAAGTTTATTTTTACTAGTAAACTTGAGTCTGCTAAAACTATAAACTTAGCAAATTTTGCTTCCAGATAAAGTGATGGGAACCTCACATTTGTCCCTGGACAAGCTACACCACTACCCAAACCCTGAGAAATACCCTGATTAAAAATGAGCCTGCTAACCACTATGGAAAGCAGTTATGGAGATTCCTTAGGAAACTTGGAATTGAACCACCATTTTACCCAGCTATCCCACTCCTCAGTCTATACTCAAAGGACTTAAAATCAGCATACTACAGTAACGCAGCCACATCAACATTTATAGCAGCTCAATTCACAATAGCTAACTGTGGAACCAACCTAGGTGCCCTTCAACAAATGAATGAAGAAACTGTAGTATATATACACAATGGAATATTACTCAGCCTTAAAGGAGAATAAAATTATGGCTTTTACAGGTTAACGGATGGAGCTGGAGAATATCATGTTAAGAGAGATAAGCCAATCCCCAAAATTCAAAGGCCAAATATTTTGTCTGATAAGTGGATTCTGATACATAAGGAGTGGGGGCAAGGGAAGATTGGAGGAACTTTGGATTGGGCAGAGGGGAGTGAAGGGAGGGGAGAGAGTATAGAGGTGGAAAGAGATGAATATCATTACCCTATGTACATGTATGATTGCATGAATGGTGTGACTACATTGTGTACAACCACAGAAAGGAAAAGTTGTGCTCCATTTGTGTACATGAATTGAAATGCAATCTGCTGTCATATATAACTAATTAGAACAAATAAAATAAAAAAAAGAACGAGAAAATGAAGTTCTGAAGAAAGAGATAACAAACTGATAAAAATGGATAACAAATAATAGTCCTAATTGTTAGAGTCTAATCAGAGTTCCAGGGCAGAGAATATGGAGGAGACAACATTCAAAGATAATTGGTAAAATATTCATAGATATGATAATATATATCACATCAATTCAAGAAGACAAATGAATCTAAAGTCAGATAAATCAAAGGAAATCTACAGGTAGTTACATTACAATGAATATATAAAATATAGGGATTTTGAAAGCAGTCAAAAAAATGACAGATGATCTTTAAAGAAGCAACATGCTAAGAACTAACTTCTTAGCAGGGTGCAGTGGCACCCGTCTGTAATCCCAGTGGCTGAGGAGGCTGAAGCAGGAGGATCATGAGTTCAAAGCCAGCCTCCAGGAACTTAGTGAGGCCTAAGCAATTTGGTAAAATCCTGTCTCTTAAATAATTGAAAAAAAAAAAAAAAAAGAACTAACTTCTCAAAAGCAGCAATGGAAGGTGGAGGAACATTAACCTAGAATAAACATTAACCTAGAAGTCCATTCCAAGCATAATTATCTTTCAAGAATGAGAACAAAGCAAAGGCATTTTTCAAATATGCAAAATCAGTTCTTCACCAGCAGACTCTACTAAAGAAAACTCTAAAGGATGTACTTTAGGGAGAAAAAAAGGTGATCCCAGACAGAAAGTTTGAACTACAAAAGAAAACATACAATGTAGTTAATCAAAACTAAGATTGCATAAAACAATTATGATGTCGTGAGAGGGCTTCTGTCTATGAAAGAAGTCAGAGGTTTTCAAACTTTATTTATAGATGCTGGAATTTGAGTTTCATATAATTTTCATGTTATAAAATAGTCTTCTCTTAATATTTTCAACCATTTTCACATAATTATATGGCTTAACACTTTCTCATTTGTAAATCATTGGAACTGCAAGGTATGCCAACTAAAACACAATTCAGCCATTAAAAAAAATGAGCCTGCTAGAAAAGCATACAAAAGAAAAAACAAAACAAAAAACACCTGCTTCAAGCATTTTGCTAGTATTATGACCTCCGCAGGTTTTCAGTTATTTCCTAACACTGAGCCAAAGGTTGAGTGTTTGGTCCCAGCACATCTGATTTTTAACTCAGTTAAGTAGAAAGATGTCAGTACCTCAACTGGCCAAACAGATACATCCCTGTAGAGTGTCCACTGCAACTAACGAAAACAAGTCCTTCCTTAATATATTATTCTCAAGGTAGAAGGGTCAAAGAGAAAGAAACAAAATAGTGAAATCATGTTGTCACAGGTTTACAGAACACATTAAAATTTTTCTTAATACTTTCTTTTCTCAACTAGGTTTCTATCTTAATTTCTTTCAGAATTTATAATTCTTGTTACCAAAGGAAGGAAAAAGAGTCAGGATGCATTTTGTACTTCTACCTATTTGAGCTATTAAGTATTTTCTCTATGAATTATCTCTGCTTTTCATCTTCTACCTTCACTTAGCCGAGTATCCCTCCTTTGCTCCTTTGTTATGTTTCCAATGCTTCTGATGCTGGTACATTGATCTCTTTTCCTTCAGTGACTGCAGACTGGCAGGGAGCAGTGCACCTGTAGCCATTCCGTCACTGTGCTTATATTTTTGAGAATCTGATGACTTTTCATTGATTTCTTTTTTTTTTTTTTTCAACTGAGAGCCTCAAAAGTTGAAGGCAGGCAGCATGATCCTGTCTTTCTCTACAGGAGTTACTATCCATGATTATTTGAAAATGAAAAACCAGATGAATCAGATTCTTACTGTCTAATTAAACACTAGTGATTTTTCTTCCACAAATTCCAAGCTCTTTGTGTCTGTCTGAACCACATCTTCTTCATTGTCTCCTGTGTCTTTAAAGCACTTTAAAAAATATAACCCTGTGAAATTTCTAACCAAGAAACAATACTGCACTGGACTTGGTAGGAGGGGGCATCTGCGAGGGATGGAATCTAAATCCGAAAAACAAATGAAGTGCTTTTGGTAAAGGAAGTAAGCTGTACAGGGTTTGACAGAGATCACCAAGTTGTAGAATTTCATTTGGACCAATGAGATTGCCACAGTTATTCTGAGTTAATTATTGTCTTGAAATTTTTGCAAAACATTTTGTGGAAATGTACTTTCAGAAATGTTTTGACTTACTAGATTCATTTTCTTTTGAAGCATAGGTTAAAGGCTTCCTCCTCCTCCCACCAAGACTTCTTGGGCCATTGTAGTTCACCCAGAATTAAGTTTCTACCTTCTTTCATCTGTGCCACTCATCTTAGACATTTAAATTACTGCCATCTACCTGTTCAATTAGTTTTTCTTGTACTGTAAATGAAAATGGGATTTTTCTCAAGCACTACTGCTATTGCACATTTCTTTTTCTCAAAAATCCCCACCCCAACACACTGAGTAGACAACTAATGGTCATTACATATGTGAAACAAGATGGGACTGATTTGGCTAAAACATCAAAGCAACAGCATCTTCCTTTACCCTCAAAAATACACATTCATACAAGAAAATATGCTTTATCAGAACTAAGATGACACCAAAACTCCATTATGCAAAAATGTCACAATTTCCATGTCCCTACAATTTGCTTTCTTTTTCTGCTCTTTTCCTATGTAGTGCTGTTGTGTTATATTATATGGTTTATGTGATACTTCCTGAAATTTGCCCCAATTCTTCGAAATACTTGGCAAATTTTCCTAGTGTTTCTTTTGGAACTAATGTTTCTCTCCAGGCTGCCCACCTTCCCCAGTCTGGAATTCCTGTACATGTCTATTTTCAGTTATTTCTTTGGTCTATTCATCAGAAACATTCCCCTCTAATCTTGATTCTTACTGTTTACAAGGTCGTCTTTTCCATCCACTGCTTTGACTCATCACCCCTCTTCTTACAGTTCTTCAGGCCAGTGATGGTCCAGGCTCCAGCTCACAGGGCTCCTTCATTTGATTTCTCTAGTACCTAGGCCCAGCCCTGCACCTCAGGCTGACTTGTTCCTTAGGAATTCAGCCCACGTCTTGCTTGAAGCCTTCAGCTAAGCAGCACTTTAACCACTAGACATGAGCTATCCAGTACAATAGCCCCATGTGGTTATTTAAATTCAAATCAAGAGTAAATGAAATTAAAGGTTTAGTTCCTCAGTTGCATCAGGCACATTTCAAATTTTCCATAGCCATTTATGGTAAGTGGCTACTGTACTGGACAGCACTCATTTAGAAGACCTCACTTCTGTAATCCCACCTAACGGTGCAGATGGCCTGTGTGGACCCTGGTTGCCCTTTCTCTTTCCAACTGTAAACCAGATCCCTGAGTGCCTTCTTTGGAAGGAAGAAGGGTAGGGAAAGAGAACTCATTTGCTGAGTCTCCCCATGAGTCAGGTGGTGTTAAAACCTCACTTAATCCTTATAATACTGAGAAGTAAGTATGAATAAGCATCATTTTCAGGACCACAGTGTGGTAGAAACAACTTTCAGTTCTTTCTAGGAGGAGCAGGGTCAGAGGTACTAACGACATGATCAGAATACAAAAATGAGTTTTTCTATGAAATCATTTAAATTTTATGTCCTTAATTTTACAAATGAGAGTTAATCTTATGTACTAATCGTGCTTAACCAGATAGAAGATCAAGTTAGAAAATTTTACTTAAAATGTCTTTATACTAGGTCTTCAGCATAACAAATGCATGTGAACTTAGTGTTTTTTCTCTGCTCTTAAAAATCCTTTCAAGCCACACTTCCTGTCCCCGTCCCACGTGTGTAGTGTTGCCTGCTGGTGAACCTCTATTCCACAGTCCCAGTCTCTTAGTCGAACTTCCTTACATCTTCCACCTCCTCACAGGGCACTGCATTCTCCACTTTGTGAAAGTGAAACTTTCACAAATTTTCACAGGTTGAAATTGAAAAGCTGGTGCTATAGTTTGGATCTTAAATGTCCTCCAAAGGCCCATTTGATAGACTTAGTCCCCAGTTCCGGAGGTGAGGCTGAGTAGAAAGAAACTAGGTCAATGGGGTTATGCTCTCAGAGGGGTATTAGGACCCTGACTCTTTCTTGTCTCTCTCTTTTTGCTTTCTGGCTGCCATCATGGGAGCAGACCTCTTCTGCCATGCACTGCTGCCATAGGTCCAGGGTCCAGGGTCAGGGGACCATGAAATGAAATGTCTGAAACCATGAGTCAAAATAAAACCTCTCCCCCTTTAAGACTGTTTATCTTAGGTATTCTGTCACAGCAACAGAAAGCTGACTAACATACTTAGGTTCCTGAAGAATGCATTGCTACCCGCTACCCTGTGAAGTGTGCACATTCCTCCAAGATCCTCATGACACCAGGTTTTGACAAGGGGGTAAACCTTCTCCTAAATCCTCAAGGTTTCTAGATTATTACTGCACTACATTCTAATCCTATGAGACTGCTGCCTTCCTGTTATCTCTCTCTCTCTCTGTTGCTGTCATTATCTGACCTCTTTGACCTTTCCTTACTTTTATTAAAGACTTGCCCATACAGTCTTCTCCATCTTAAGCTTTAGAGTCATCCTTGGCAAATTCTCTGGGTAGATGAATGAGCCACACCATTCCCTCAACTTCAGTTTCTTGACCTACTTCACTCCAAGAACCTTCAGTTTATTTTTCTTACCACCACTTGGAAAATGCTCCTCACAGATGATAACACCAGATTGCCCCCAACCTTCTATCTATCAGCACTCACTTCCATACTGCCATGATTTTTACTGTCCATTTCCTTTAGACCTTCAGTTCTTTTATCCCTTGACTTTCTCACCGTAACAGGCTTCTCCCATACCTCCACCCTTGGACCTGGGTGACTGTTACACTTTAATGGGCCCCACTTCAATTCTTCTGTGTCTACACTCAGCTCAAGAAAGCTAAAGGGATAAACCCACGCAAAGCCTGTCACCACTTCATGCAACTATGCTTCAAGTGCCTTAGACTTACTCAAATGGCTCTTAGCATCTGTCAGGCCTTTTCCCTGGGTCTGTTCCGCTAGAGTGAACTACACCATGGGTGTATACACATCTTGGATTGAGGAGTGACCATTAGTATGAAAGAGTGTGGCTGAAGCCTGGACATACAGGTGGTGGCACTTGTATACATGTGAGGTCTCCAAGGTACAAGAGGGGGTGTAGGGAGAAGGGACAGGTTCCAATTGTACTTTCTCTCTAGGTTGCACAAATGTTAGAAATAAGCCTCGGATATCAACTGGACCATCTTTCACTAAACACCAATTGCCCCACCACTACTCCTTCTTCTATATTCACCTTAAAATCCCTGCCCACCACCATTTTAACCAATCAACTTCTCTATTCTTACATCTTGGTTATCAAACAGAGCTATAAGAGCTTTGAAATTACTATCATTGTGTCTAATTTGAACTGGACTCTAAAGGATGCAGAAAGATCCATTCATAAAGATCTGCTTCTCATTCCTCATACCAATTACTTTTAACCATGACTGGCCTCCCCAAATTCATCCTTCAATTTGCTAACCTATTGCCTGCATTACCAAGGCCATAAGACAAATCCCCCCACATGCTACTACAAATGTTGCTGGATCTGTTTCATCTCTTTCTTTTTACTCTTCATTAGTATAAGAGGCACCTATCATGTCTTAAGACAGTTTCTTGTTTTGTGCTTGGGTCCCATCTGATCTCCTCCAGGGTTTACACTCCATGAAATATCAACTCTCTAAGCAAAAACCTAAATGTCTCATTTGTACTGCAGGTACTTAACTTTCTTCATCTGAATAAAACAAAACAAAAACTCCCTTGATCTTGGGTACCCCACTTGACACCACTCCCTGTTTTTTCCTTTCTCTTCATCTCCATAATTTTTTATAGTAGTCCAGCCAGCCTTGCCATCTTTATGCTTGTCACTTCTTAACCTTGCCTCATAAAAAATGGAAACTGATCTGATCAAGGTACCCACTGATCTCTACTAAAGAAAATTGACATTCTTTAGTATATGCTTGTCTTGACTTTTTTGTACTACGAGATAATCTTTCTTTCTTTCTTTTTAACTCCCTTCTTTTTTGAACTTTGCTCTCCCCTGAATTCTATGATAATGATTCAACTTTTAATTTTAGGTCTCTGACTGTTCCTTCATAACTTCCATCATCTGCTAGTTTTGTTGTTGTTTGTTCTAGTTCCTTCCTCGGGATCCCTTAGCAATGCTCAGGATTTGGTTCCATGGCTTGTTGTCTTTTTTCCCTTTGCACACTTCCTGTTCTACTTGTTGCCACTCATGGCTAAAGGTTTCCATATTTGTACTTCCAGTTCTAGACCCATAGATCTGCCTGCTAGATAGCTCTACTTAAACTGTCATCTCAAATTCCATATGTTTAAAATTAAAGACAACTTGCTTTCCCCTCAAACCAAACCCATCCTCTTCCTTTATTCCTTATCTTAGTGAAGATCACCAGTATGTCTCCATTGTCCAAGCCAGGAACCTAGGAGAGCTTCTTTCTGGACACCTTCCAATGTATTGTCCAGATTGCCTACAAAGTAATTTTCCTAAAATGTAAGTCTAATTATGGCACTCCCTTTAAATGGCATGCTTCCCTAAGCTTGGCTTAACATATAAGGTCCTTCTTGATCTGTCCCTAACTATGTACCCTACTAGCTTTCTCAAGCCAGTCTTTGCCCTCAATTCTATGCTTCAGTTATGGTGACCTACATTACACCTCCCTCAAAATGTTAATCTCTCTTTAGGTCTTTGCAGTATTTTTTCCTCCACCTGAACCACCTTTCTTTCCCTCACTTGAGGAATAACATCTCTTTTGTCTCTTATCTCTCTTAGATCTCAGTTGGGACTTCATGTTTTCCAGGAAGCCTTATTGGATCATCTCAGGCTGTTTTCAGAGTTCTTCCCTTGTGCTGCTACATTACCTTACACACAATGACAAAAAGCACATGCGGTGATGAACAGTATTCATCTATTTACTTGTTGGTGTCACAGACAGACCTGGAGCAGAGACTGGGTCTTAGTGATATTTACAAACCCTGAACCTGGCATCGTTTGTTACGTGTAATTTTGACTGTGATGAGTATACAAAAAAAAAAAAAAAAGAGCTTCAACTTATTAGTTTAATACTTTTCTTCTATTATTTACATGCCCAATATAAAAGCAGTTCCATCTGAGAGTGTTTGGCTTCCACTGGGCATTACATAAAGCCCTGATCTTCAGTTAGTGAGGACGATACCACCTAAAGTGCATACACTGCACTCCAGCATTCTGAATGTTGTTCATGACTTCATTTCTGAATGGACTGCTGCAATGCAGATTTCAATCCAGGAGCAGTGCTCAACAGTTTCTGCATCCTCCAATGTGGTTAATTATAGCCCCCAGCAAGGGTAAGCATCTGGTACTTGAGTCACTAGTGTTACAACAATGGACCTTTTCATTTAAGAACCTTATACTGGTTCAGAACTAAAATGTTCAATGAACAGAATGTTCTAGAATTAAATGCCTTAGCATAAGTCAACTTTTACTGGTAAACATACTCATATCTTTAGCCAAAACTTACTTTTTTTATTGGTTCTTTTTAGTTACACATGACAGCAGCAAAATTGTTACTTTTGATATTCTTTATAGACCAGGAAGAATTAACATCCAGAGAAGCCTTTTTAGCTTGGTGTTTTAGTCAGAATTATGGTGCTATAACCAAAAGACCTCATAAGAATAACTAAGAGGATAAAAGGTTTATTTTGGCTCACGGTTTCAGAGGTTCAATCTGAGCTGCTCAGAACATGGCAACCAGGAAGCAGAGGGAGCTCTGCTCACCAGGGACAAAATATAAACCCCAAAGGCACACCCCTAGTGACCTACTTCCTCCAGCCACACTCTACCTGCCTAGAGTGACCACCCAGTTAATCCATATCAGTGGATTAATATATAATCTAATCATTTCACCTCTAAACTTTTTTGTGTTGTCTAACACATGAGCTTTTAGGGGACACCTCATATATAAACCACAACATTTTTTTTTCTAAGTTAATAGAAAATGTAATTAGGTATGATAAATGTACCCATTCCCACCACCTTTCTAGTAGTTTTAAAGAAAGATGTGGGGCTGGGGTTGTGGCTCAGTGGTAAAGCACTTGTCTAGGATGTGTGAGGCACTGGGTTCAATCCTCAGCATCACAGGAAAAAAAAAAAAATTAACCCCCCCTCAATCTTAAAAAAAAAAGAAAGATGTGTACTCCAATTTACGGCACTTGGCTTTTATACCCTCCAAATTCCCCACTGTCTCCACTTCCTTGCATGTTATTAATTCTTCCATACTTTTCCACTAACAGTGCTCTGGACAAATCCACTTTTCCTCTTTCCTGATTCTACTTTCATTTTCCTTTCTTTAACACTTACTATTTTTCTGTTGCGGGGGATAAAAAAACAGGGCTCTGCACATGCTGGCAAAGTACTCTACCACTGAGTTCTACCTCCAGACCCTCATTCACGTTCTGAACATCTCTTCTTAGTCTCCTCTGCTGGCTTCTCTTCCTGTACTCACCCGTAAAAGTTGGTGCTGCTATGATTCTGCACTTGGTTTCTCTTTCCATTTTACTTGTTCATGCTTAGAGATATCTTCCTCTCCCAAGGTTTCCTGACCACATGTAATCATCTATAATAAATCTATGGCCTCCGTCCAGATCTCCAGCTAGAGCTGCAGATCCATTAGATATCTCAAATGCAAATGTTCAAAGTTTGATCTTTCGCATGAATTTCTAAACTCAGTTTGCCACTTTCCAGCTAGGCACCTAAGCTAGAAATTCATCACACATGAGTATATCATTATCAACCTTAATATTTTTAAGAGGTTATGAATGTACCAGACACTATGCTAAGACCTTACGTGCATCTAATTTAAACCTCCCAATAAGCCAAAAGCCAGGTATGATTGACCCAATTTTACTGAGCACAGAGAAATAAAGTAACTTGCTTAAGGTCCAAAGCAGATGTGGAGCTGAGATTCAAACTCAGTCCTGACTTAGGAGTCCACATCCTTGTCTATACTCTATTGATATTACAAGTGCATCCCAGAAAAGGAAAACATCAAAATTCACACCAACTGCTCCTCCCTCATTTTCCAGTCAGCTTTTAAATGGGGTGAGAATAAGGTAAGTCAAAGTGCGCACATTTGATATCACTTGTCTGATTTGTTATTTATACCACTCCCTGAGGGATTGCTGCAAAGTTTGGGGAGGAGTGGCACTCCACCTTTGCCTTCACTCTGTTCTGAAAAACAGGTTGTGTAGGCTTGGGCAGCTTTTAGTCACCCAAAGAGTAAAACAACTCAAACTGGGACTTCTTCAATGGTTTGCCCTGTGCACTAAGACCTCGTTCTTTTCCAGAGTCCTTTAATTAATTGTTCTTAGGTAATCAATAAACAATTTGAAAAAGTATACTCCCAGGAAGCAGCAAACTCTTAAAAGTATTCAAGCAAACAAATAATCCATATTTCTTACTGATAAGATTCAGCAGAGGCACTCTAAGGAAACTTTGCAGGCAATAAGTGCTGGTCCTTCATTTCTTTGTGATTTCTCAGATAAAAGATATTGACTTGCTCTCATCATCTGGAATTATGCCTACAATGTACACTATATTACCAAAATAATTTTTAAAAGCTTGTTATACAAGATTTCTCATGAAATAAATTAGTAACCCATCATTCCTTCAGCAAATATTTATTGAGGTGATAAAAGTGAATAGGCTTGAGAAAAAGAAACACAGAAAGAGACCATTTAGAGTATTAGGTAGTAAATTCTATCCAAACAAAGTAATGGCAATGTAGTACCTCTTTGGGGAAGAATCTGAAAAAGGCTTCAGTGAGGATGTGGCTTCCAAGCTGGTTGAGTCTTTCAGGACAGCTGTGTGAGGGATGGTGGGTATATGGATTTAAAGGGGTAGGAAGGCATCGAAATTGGGGCTAAAATAGGTTAGAATTTGTGTATACTCTCAGTGATTTTCACAATGAAGCTGATGATGGAAACTAAAATCTTTCAATTGCGTTGGACATTTCTGTAGCACAATGGATTAAGATGATAGACAGCTTGGGGCTTAAAGATGGTAGTAATTATTGGTGGGGGCTAAATCTTGCAAGAAATTCTGAGGGTATTATTTTCTGTTATCCACAATTTTGAGGCTTTCTTTCTCATTCTACACACACAGGTACCCTCAGAACTTGGTTCTCCTTTTTCTGGGGGGGTGGGCAGTTTGCTGGAGACTGAACCCAGGGCCTCATGTATGCTAGGCAAGCATACTGCCACTGAGCTATACCACCAGTTTTTTGTTTTGTTTTTAACAGGCATAGTCAGAGGTTTATTTAGGAAGGTAGATATACACTCAAGGGAGAATGTGGGTTTTCTCAGGTGAGAAGCAGCTCTGACTGGGGCTGAGGGTCCAATATATACAGAAGGGCTGTATCAGGGGCTGCACTGGAGGTAGATCCAGGGTGAAGCTGCACAATTTTGTGCCAGTCCCAGTCCGTTTTACATTTTATTTTTATTTATTTATTTATTTATTTATTTATTTATTTATTTATTTATTTTTGCGGTACTGGGGATCGAACTCAGGGCCTTGTGCTTGCGAGGCAAGCACTCTACCAGCTGAGCTATATCCTCAGCCCACTACATTTTATTTTGAAACAGGGTCTCACTAAATTTCCCAGGCTGGACTCAAACTTGCAATCCTCCTGACTCAGACTCCCGAGTAACAGGATTACAGGCACTGGCACTGTACTTTTATTTCAACCACCATTTGTGGAAGGGATTCTAAGTATATTCTAAGAAATGCTACATTGGCTGCTTCTAACTGAAAATTCCTTAAGGTTGATGTTTTAGGATCTACATGTCAGTCAGCTACTTAACTGTACATAATCCATACTGAAAAATTCAAAAATAAATGAACCTTTTCTTAAAGATGATTTTGGCCTTCTCTATAAGGGAAAAAACATGCTTATAAATTAAGCCCCTATACAATGCCTGTTACTCAGTATTTGTTGAATGAGTTAAGTCTGTGTAAATGCTAAACTCGTTATCATACTCAAGCTAGTGAAGGGTTGGCTGGAGATATTTCAGCATGGTTGATCGATCTGCTCCCCAAGGGCAGGGGAGGAATGAAGACATTTTCCTTCTAATTCTAGTAGAATGTAAGCTCCTCTGAATTAGCCAACTTTGTATGTGTTGGCAAATGCAGAAGAATGTGTTTCAGCACACAGCATACATACTGACTGTTGAATCAGTGAGTACAGAAGAGAAATGAAAAACCTATATTTGTCTGCCCTAGAATGACTACTGAGTTCAGTCCAAGACACTAGAAATCAGGCAAGTGATGAAGCAATCAAAATAAGATGCTGAAACATGAGGGTTGCTGAAGAAAAGCAATTAAGTGGGGAATGTACATAAGGAGACTTTGAGTCACGGATAAATAATCTACAGAAATCTAGTACATGTGGCAAAGCACTACGATTCTATTGCTCTTGCTTCCACCTGCTGGTATAGTTAAGAAATTTTTTAGGTTGGGTGAAAATTGTTCTGCAGCACTAGAAAAAACAAACTGTGAAACACTGTGCTTTCAAAGTTCTCTTGCCATGATGTTATTTTATTTTGTTTATTTTTATGTGGTGCTAAGGATCGAACCCATTGACCCACACGTGCTGGGTAAGCGCTCTACCACTGAGCTACAATCCCAAGCCCGACACAGTACACTTCTAAAAACAGCATTCACAATAGAAATACACCATGAAATCAGCTACAAATATTTTGAGCAAAGAGAATTAACCAAACCAGGGAGATGTTCTGACCTTGACTGTGAGTGGCCTCTAGTGTTTGATAAAGTAAAAAAAAAAAATTATTGATTTTCTTTCCTTTCAGTCTCTTGTATTAATGAAAATAGTTTGTAAATTTGATGACTAGACTGACCACTGCGAATTATAGTCCAATCTTAATCTTATGTAGTGAAATAAACTATTCATTTTGAAAACGGTGCCACACACACTCTTGGATGCGCAATCCTCTATCGATAAGACTTACAGGTAGGAAACATTACACAAAGGCTCCCCTAGGAATGAACAATGATTTATTTTTGACCCTCTCTTAAAATGTGATCCATTTTTTTTAAAAGCTAATTTTATTTTTAGATTTTCTAATGTAACAGAAAAGTTCTTGTTTCCAAATTTTGCTGCAAACTAAATGAAAAGGGACTCTTCAAAATGTCTTTTCCCAGAAATATGAATGAAAATAAAAACCATCAGAAACTGCTTAAGGTCTTCTGAAGCACTGTGTGACACTAAAAATATAAGAAAATTTCTTGTCTCTTGACAAAGAGAACTTTTAGAAAATGTTCATAATTCAAAGTTAGAATGAAACAGAAAACTTCAGGTTCTAAAAAATAAGCGACAGAAAGTAAGAGTCTAATTTTCTCCTAATTATGTACATGAAACAACTGACCTCAAAAATTACAGGTTCTAGATACATTTATTATAAATTACCATGAAAAGATTTCTGTTCTCAAATCCTATAAGTAGCTTAAGCCACCCAACGCCACACAAGAGGTAAAATCAAATGCTGCTTCACAAATGAAGAGTTCCTCAATAATTCATGAGTAAAGGGCTGCCCACACACACGGAAAACCACAACTCTGAAAGGCAATCCACTTTTATTTTTCTCTAGAAGCATGAATGAATTGCTTTTGGTACATTTAATTGGTGTTTGGGGCATACTTGTCAGAATTAAAATCCTTAGTAAATCACTCAGGAAACTCTCTTCTTTCAGTACATTATTTAATACTTTGGTTCTTTTTTATTTGTCTTCTATACATGCATATTTGGTTGTATGAATGATGATGCCTAAATCCTCCTCTAAAGGCTGGCTAATAACTATGTGCTTTTCTTTTTAAGATTGGCTCAACTCCTAATACGTGTATATTAGCAATATACAATGATATTATGATTTTTTTTGAAAAAATACTTTATCACAGCTATACACTGAAGTACTTATGAGTAAACTAATAAAGTGGTAGACATATATTTCACAGCAATTGAGAGGAAGCAATATATGAACAAAGACTGGCTATGAATTGACAACTATGAAGCATGGTGATGGGAAGACTAATTAATTTTGTTTATGACTGAAAATTTACATAATAAAGTTTTAGAAATGTATTTAATAACTGTTCATGTGTCTATCTCTAGTTGCTAAATTCAGATTTGTGATCTGAAAAACATATGAACTCTAAATTAAAACTCTTATGCTGACAAGCACATTAAAAGAGATAATAAATGGGGACAACCCCAAGGGGAAACTAGAGCACAACAAGGAAAAACATATTTGACCAGTAAATGAGGAGGCATAAATTCACAACCAGAAGGGGTCTTAGCAACCTGATGGTTCAAACCTGTTACCTAGGATAAGTCCAGTGATGTTAAGTTACAAGTGACCATAGGCCAGACTTAAGCATCTGACTTTACTGCAGACATAGCAAACCTTATATTAGAAATAAATTGTTACAGAAGATTCGGTTTCTAGTGTCTCTAAAATTTCAGGTTGGCAATCCTGAATGTAGCAATA
Source organism: Sciurus vulgaris (assembly GCF_902686455.1). Lineage (NCBI taxonomy): Eukaryota > Metazoa > Chordata > Mammalia > Rodentia > Sciuridae > Sciurus > Sciurus vulgaris. The sequence continues at coordinate 117,937,142 of NC_136466.1, forward strand.
AAACAGCTGGTGACTAGTTCATTTTGTTCCTACATAAGTCTCTTTCACTGCTGCTTGGCTACTGACAATCATACTACCAACACCATGAATAATAATAACAATAACAATGTCAAATATTTATGTAGCAGGTACTGTCTAGGTGCTTTATATATAGTGACTCATTTAATCCCTCCAACAACATTGATACAGATCCTATTATTATCCTCATTTTTGAAGATGATAACACTTGAGGCACAGAGAGATAAATAACTTACTCAAGGTCACACAGCTAGAAATGACTAGTATCCCAGGCAGTCTTACTCCCAAGTCAGGGTTGTTAAATACTGTACTACACATCCTTTTACATTATCACTTTTGCAATTCTATTATTCCTTTAGGTTGCCCATAGATATTAACCTTACACATAATCAGTGCCTGCTCCTTTTCTTTATTCTTTTTTTGTCCTTGAGAGACAAGCAGGAACATAATCAGAAGGAATAGCCTTTCTGGTGTTATGTTAAGCTGTACCATGTCCTGATTCTCCTGCTGACCTGGCACAGAAAACCTTAGAAGCTACCAATTGTCATTACTAGGTGAATACACTTATCGCTAATCAACATGAGAAATGAAAATAACGATGACAATTGTATTTCTATAGTACATGTAGACACTAGCAAATTTTACTTCAAGATGATAACAATGACCTAAAATCGTTTGACAACCTATATATCAAAAGCCTACTCTTTGAAGTAGGAGTTTCCTCACTAGTAAAAGATAAAAGATAGGCTTTAAAACATTTCTTAACAAGGATGAAAGATGACTAATTACCAACCTTAGCTCCTTTACATTGGAAAACACTGAAACCAAAGTAAAACACCTATTAAATATAATACAAGGTCATTTGCTTATTTAAAAAAAGTTTTTTTTGTAGTTGTAGATGGACAGATTGTCTTTTTTTGTTTATTTTTACGTGGTGCTGAGGATAGAACCCAGTGCCTCACACCTGCTAGGCAAGCACTCTGCCACTGAGCTATACAGCCCCAGCCCACAAGTCCATTTACTTATGAAGTACATATTATGCCCATGTACTGTGCTGTGTTTTTTTAATCCATTATCATAATTACTTCTCACTCTACAAAGAAACTAAGGCAGGGAAAGGCTGAGTTAATCATCCAGGAGTCACACTACTAAGTAAGCAGGAGATCTAGGCTGTGAACTAGGCAATCTTATCCCAGAGCCTCAATTTTAATACATTTACTAAGCTGTCTCCTTCAACCTAAAAAAGTTATTATTCGGAATACGCCAAGCTTTTGGTTCCCAAGAGAATAACAGAATTGTTGGAGTGAAGATCTATTCTGATTGACTTCCTATAGCAGCCCCAACACAACTTGGTGGAAGAGTCAGGGAGGGAAGAGAGGGGGAGTCCAAGATGACAACCAGGTTTCTGCTTTGGAAGAACCTAAGAAATAATGCCAATCATCAACTGAGAGGATTCAGGACTGCAGGATAGAATGTTTCCTTCTTTTTCTTTTTTTGGGGGAAGGTGAGGAACCTGGGGAAAAGAGAAGTTTTACGTGCATTCAACTTGAGATGCATTTAGTTTGTGAAGCCAATGAGATATTCAAGTAGAGATTTGCAGCAGGCACCTGGAGCTCAGAAGAAAGCAATAAACACAGATGGAGTTGCTAAAGATAAAATGATAAAGGAGTCAAGGAACCTACCAGTTAGGACAGCAGAGAAGCACATTAGAATTCATTTAGCAAATATTTATCAATCCCTTATGTATATCAGACACAGATGATGACAACATATTGTTGTAGATGCAACTACAAAGTTAAATACAAGATGTTATGGTTGGATAAAGGAAAAGAAACTCAGGCTAGGGAGTCAGACAAAGTTTTGGAGAGGGTGTGAATAGGAATTCTCCAGGAAAGGATGGGGTAGAGGGGTGGAGAAGCAGGAGAGCAAACCTGGAAGAGTGAGTACCATTGGCAAGAATGTATTTCCAATCACTGGCACATCATGTTCTGGGTATTACAACCAATTTGGAATTTAGGAGTGTGAACTGAAGAGAAATGAGGTTAGGGATGTTGATAGGTTAGATTCCGTGGGGTCTTTAAATGTCACGCTAGACAGCTTACACTTCATTTTGTAGGCAAAAGAAAGCCTGTGATGAGAGGCTGAGGACTGTAGTTTACCCAGGTGCTCTGGTGCGAAAGGGTGATTTTCAGGGGGCAAAGAAGACCAGACAGAAGGTTGTAGTGATCCAAATAAACAGTAAAAATTTAATATGTGTTAGCAGGAGTAAGAAACAAAATAAGAGATTCCAGAAATATTCATCAACTGAAGGGCATCTAGGTTGGTTCCACAATCTGGCTATAGTGAATTGAGCAGCTATGAACACTGATGTGGCTGTATCTCTGTAGTATGCTGATTTTAAGTCCTTTGGGTATAGGCCAAGGAGTGGGATAGCTGGGTCAAATGGTGGTTCCATTCCAAGCTTTCTGAGGAATCTCCACACTGCTTTCCAGAGTGGCTGCACTAATTTGCAACCCCACCAGCAAAGTATGAGTGTACCTTTTTCCCCACATCCTCGCCAACACCTATTGTTGCTTATGTTCTTGATAATCGCCGTTCTAATTGGGGTGAGATGAAATCTTAGGGTAGTTTTGATTTGCATTTCTCTTATTACTAGAGATGTTGAACATTTTTTCATATATCTATTGATTGCTTGTACATCTTCTTCTGTGAAGTGTCTGTTCATTTCCTTAGCCCATTTGTCGATTGGATTATTTGTATTCTTGGTGTAGAGTTTTTTGAGTTCTTTATAGATTCTGGAAATTAGCGCTCTATCTGAAGTATGAGTGGCAAAGATATTCTCCCACTCTGTAGGCTCTCTCTTCACATTACAGAGAGTTTCCTATGCTGAGAGAAAGCTTTTTAGTTTGAATCTATCCCAGTGGTTGATTCTAGCTTTTATTTCTTGGGCTATGGGAGTCCTGTTGAGGAAGTCTGATCCTAAGCCACCAAGTTGAAGATCTGGACCTACTTTTTCTTCTATAAGATGCAGGGTCTGTGGTCTGATTCCGAGGTCCTTGATCCATTTTGAGTTGAGTTTTGTGCAGGGTGAGAAATAGGGGTTTAGTTTCATTCTGTTGCATATGGATTTCCAGTTTTCCCAGCACCATTTGTTGAAGAGGCTATCTTTTCTCCATTGCATATTTTTGGCCCCTTTGTCTAGTATGAGAAAATTATATTTATTTGGGTTTGTGTCCATGTCCTCTACTCTGTACCATTGGTCTACCTGTCTATTTTGGTACCAATACCATGCCATTTTTGTTACTATTGCTTTGTAATAGAGTTGAAGATCTGGTATTATGATACCCCTGCTTCGCTCTTTCTACTGAGGATTGCTTTAGCTATTCTGGGTTTTTTATTCTTCCAGATGAATTTCATAATTGCTTGCTCTATTTCTGTAAGGTACATCATTGGGATTTTAATTGGAATTGCACTGAATCTGTATAGCACTTTAGGTAGTATGGCCATTTTGACAATATTAATTCTGCCTATCCAAGAACATGGGAGATCTTTCCATCTTCTAAGGTTTTCTTTAATTTCTTTCTTTAGTGTTCTGTAGTTCCCATGCCCTTCAGTTGATGAATGGATAAAGAAACTGTGGCATATATATATACAATGGAATATTACTCCGCCATGAAGAATGATAAAATTATGGCTTTTGCAGGCAAATGGATGAAATTGGAGAATATCATGCTAAGTGAGATAAGCCAATCTCAAAAAACTAAAGGACGAATGATCTCGCTGATAAGCAGATGAGGACATATAATGGGGAGTAGGAGGGGTTAGTGTTAGGGTTAGGATTAGGTTTAGGGTTAGGGATAAGGAGGGTGGTAAGAATGGAGGTAGGAAGGACTATATAGAGGGAAAAGAGGGGTGGGAGGGGTGGGGGGAAGGGAAAAAATAACAGAATGAATCAAACAATATTGCCCTATGTATATTTATGATTTTTAATTAAAAAATAAATAATAATAAAAAAGAAATATTCAAAAGGAAAAATTGGCAGGATTTTATGAAAGATAGGACATCACAGATGACGATGGTAGCAGTACTGACCAAACAGCAAATTCACAACTGGGCAATAGAATATGTGAGAGCAAGGAAAATCAGGTTTGGGAAAATACTGCTAGGTAAGTTTTAGACAGTATGATTTTTCAATGTCTGTGAGATGTACCAGGTGTTATGGTTTAGATCTGAGGGTATCCCTCAAAAGCTCATATTCGAGACAATGCAAGAATGTTCTGAGGCAAAATGATTAGATTATGAGAGGGGTTACCTGATCAGTGGATTAATCCATTGATATGAATTAACTGGCTGATAACTAGATAGGTATGTTGTAACTGGAGGCATGTCTTTGGAGTATATATTTTGTCCCTGGTGAACAGAACTCTGATTTCTTATTGCCACATCCTGAGCTGCTTTCCTCCACCATGTCCTTCTGCCATGATGTTCTTCTGCCTCATCTCAGGCCCAGAGCAATGGAGATGGCCAACCATGGATTGAATCTCTGAAACCGTGAGGTAAAATAAACATTCCCTGCTCTATGTTGTTCTTCTCAGGTCTTTTGGTTATGGTGACACGAAAGCTGACTAAAATACTAAGGTTTGGAAATGTGGTGATTTGGCCACTGGATATATGAACCTGACCAGGATACAGACACAGATGTTTTCAGATGCACAATTCTTAGAATAGACTGGGACACCTAAGAAGCGCACGTAGGTAGCAATGGAGGAGTACGGAAAAGTACAGGAGGGAAATGACTGCAGGACAGTATGAAGAAGAGAATCGGTGTAGGTTAAAGGAAAGGAGGGTAAAAAGAAATTGACAGCAGAGACTGAGAATAGCCACTTGAGAAACTAGCATGTCAAGAGCAGGTCTTAATGAAAAGGAAGCTTACAAGAAATCTGAAGAATGTTCAGAGGAAAGGAAACTTAGGAATTTTGATCACTCTGAAAGTCAAGAAAGAAGGTGGGGCCAACAGTGTAAATGTTACATGTAGACCAGGTAAAGCTGGAACTGGGAAAGTGTCCACTGGATTTAGCTACTGACACCAAAACATAGTGTCATCTGATCACTGACTCTTTCTTCTCTTGTTCTTTGGCAGCCACATTAATCCATTAATACATACTGAACTTGGAAACAACCTAAGGTTCTAAGTTTTTTCCTACATACTATTCTTATGTTATACTGCTCTTATCTAGGTGATTTGTTTAGTATAAATAAAACTTCATTTTTAATATTTTTCAGATTAGACTGATGTTCTAATGATGAGCAAATATCCTTGGGAACTTTAATTTTTCAAATTTATTTAGACTTTACTTAGAGTCAGCTTTATCCTTCTAGTCACTGAAAAAGCATGTGTAACCTTTGTGTTGTTCTTGCTGTTGTTTTGATTTGGGGACTGAATGCAGAGCCTCATGCACGCTAAGCATGTGCTCTGCCTCTGAGCTACACCACAAGTCTACATTTGTGACTTTCAATATTATATGTAGTTGCTAATTATTCAGGTTTTTAGTACTACTATTTTGTACCTAGAATTGGAAGAGAGAAAATGATCAATTACAACATAATTACTTGATATCAAGCACTGTGCTGAACTTTTTTCAAACATGAATTTCTACAGTTCTTAATACAATTATAGGAGATATTTAAAGTTAACTCTATGTTGAGATAGAAGAAACTGAGGTTTAACAATCCTATACAAGCATTTGAAGCTGCCTTTGAAGTTCATGTGATTTGTACAGCACATTCCCTTTCTTGTGTTTCCTTAGTTTTGAGCACCTTGGCCTTGGGCACTCAACTTAATCAAAGTGCTATATTTAAGTTTTCGTAACCTGGATTAGAAAACACCTTCCACCTGACTTTTACATGTCCAAATTCTACCATCCTTCATGGCTCATTTGCAACACATAAATTATGTCCCTGTTCCTCTTTTATATCCTAGAAGTAATCTTTTCCTCCTGAGTCTCACATCAATTTTTCTATTATCCTTTATTGGGATTTTTAACTTTCTACCTTGTATTTGAATTATTTAAATATGTGCCTTATTATCCTATCTATACTATATTTCCTTTTAACAAATTAAGAGCAAAAAAATAATTAGCACTATGCAGTCTATTTCTGCATTTATTAAGTATTCTTTAAGAAATAATTCATTATATTATTCAATTTGTACCATGTATCAGCCGGATAAATTTATCTCACAAATACTACTAAGAGAAACTTTGTTTCCGATAAACCTTAACAATGTTTTTCCTTTGCCCTTATTGCCAGAAAGCTCATTAGTAAAATCCTGGATGCAATTAGAGCAATTAGACTCAATATTCCCTCAAATATTTTGTCTAATATGCTTTTTCCTTTTACATTATTTTATTAATGCTAATGTTTAATATTAATATTTTTAGGTAAACAATCATAAATACATTTTGATAGGGGACTATAAAATAAATTTCAACAAGCAGGCTGGTAGTAGTGGTACACTCCCATAACCCCAGCTACTCAGGTGGCTGAGGCAAGAAGATTCAAGTTCAAGGTCAGCCTGAGTAACTTAGTAAGACAATGTCTTAAAATAAAAAAAAAAAAGAAGGGCTGAAGGTTGTAGCTCAGTGTGTGAACTCAGCCCTGGGTTCAATCTCTGTTACCACGACCACTACCACCACCACCAAAAAAAAAAAAAAAAAAAAAAAAAAAAATTAAAAAATTAAAATTAAAAGCAAATAACAACCTCAGCTTGATTGGTTCTGACCCAGTATTTCACACATTGGCACCTCCTTCAGTTTCCTTCATATCCACACCAATGTATTTAGAAGAGCTTTGCTTCTGGAGTATTCATTAGATTATTACTCTACAGAACTACCAGCTGGGTCTGTAAGGCACCAAGTGACAGAATGCCCCGGTGATGACAAAGTACACACCTTTTAATACATGGCTTCTCCAGCTCATGCTCACCCCAGCACATATTAAAAATTCCTCTGTATCTGTTAAGTACAGCCCTGACAGTTTCCTACTGCATATTACTCTACTCTGTAATTTTTTTATTGCACAACTAGATCTAAATTGGCTCACTTAACACTTAGACATAGTAATTTCCCCTAGCAATTGGCATTTTGCTTAAAGAAATTTGCAACCAGCCATTTCATATAGGGTTTGAAATACCTACTTTCTACTGAAAGTTATACATATATGTCACAACAAAATGCCAAATTTAGGTCTGTACTACTTCTACATTAGCAATGAACACTGAATTCTTAGTTACTATTACTGATGACATATTTTAATCCATCAATTCAATACGTATTTATTGAGCACCTACTAGGTAATGACACAATGTTAACTTATAGAGGTACAGAAATGAATAATCTTAAAACAGCCTCCAGATTTCAAGAAATCTAGCAACTAGCAAGGAAGAGAAATATTGTTAATGATACTGTGTGTGCTATGGAAACACAGGATTCAGAGGGATCAAATTTAGCAGGGGTCAGGCAAATTCACCTGAGGAAGTACAAGCTAAGCTGATATTGACAGCACCTCTCACAATCTATTGTAAAGATTTGTTTACTCTTACTCCCTGACTAGAGTGAGGGCGTAAACCTAGGGGTTAGGGATAGTTTGTCTTGTGCACAGTTGTGTTCCTGAAGTTTAGTTCAGTGGAATGCACAAATCAAATATTTATAAGTACATTTTTTTTGAGTATTAGAAAACAAATGAAAGGTACCTAGAAAATACATGCAGTGCTTAAATTCAATATGAAAACAGTAATCCAATAGGAAAAGGGGCAAAAGATACAGGCATAAAACACAAACGACAGGGCTGGGGTTGTAGCTCAGTGGTAGAACGCTGCCCTAGCATGTGTGAGGCACTGGGTTTGGTTCTCAGCACTGCATATAAATAAATGAATAAAATAAAGGCCTATCAACAACTAAAAAATATATATAAAAAATTTTAAAAAATACAAATGACAAACAAGAAAATATGCCCAAACTCATCAGTAAACATGGCATTATATATAAAAATCATGAAATACCATTTTGCAATCATTGGATTGACAAAAGGCCTGACAACACCAAGAGTTGCTAAGGATGGTGGATTAATGGCTACTCACAAATGCTATGTGTGCGAGGGAGTAAATGAGTATTGCCACTTCAGAAAGGAGTTGTGCACCTTTTGGTAATGTTGAGAATGTATACACTAACAACCATGTAAATTTTCTCTCTGGCTTATATCCTTGCCCATATGTATCAAGAGATTTTATATGAATATTCACAATAATATTGCTTGTAATTACAAAAACAAAGTAACAAAAAACCCTAAATACTAATGGACAAGAAAATGGATAGCAAACTTCGAAATAGTCACCAGTGAAAGATCTTACAATAGTAAAAAATGAACCATAGTCATGTCAAAGTAATTTCCCTCTGTGAAACTAAATCATATGCTATTCAGAAAACATGCACTTGTAAAGACAAGCAGGATGATCAACAAAAAGTTCAAGGTTGTGGTTACCTCTGGGATAAGAAAAAGTGATGGATGGAGAGGGGCCCAGAGGGACTTACAGGTATTAGACATGTACTTGTAGATATATAGATACTGCTCTTCATTTTTTAACTGTATCTATAAATGTACATGCATTACACTTTTTTGTGTATATTTCATAACATTAAAGCTAAGTGAATAAGTATTGGGTCCCGAAAAGGCAAGGAAAGAGATAATGTTCCCAGTAAGGGATCATCACACGTTCTTGTGAAGCCAGCAGATGCAGACATGAACTCTGGTCAAGGCACCGAGTCCCCCGAGAGGGAAACCTGGGAGAGTTAAGCAGGGGTCAGACTGTATAGGGATTCATAAACCATACTAAAATGTTTTGATTTTATCTTAGGTTAATGGCAGGCTAAAGAAGAGTTTTAATTTTAAGTGTGAGATGTCATATTTGTATTTCCTAAAGATCTCTGTTTTCATAAGAAAACTACTGGTGGAAAACCGTGGTTGGGTCTCACAATGAGGGTCTGAGTATGGTGGTGGTTCTAGGAAAACAGAAAAGAGAAAGGAGGTAAAGACATTATGACAAAGGACAACAGCATAAGAGCATGTTTATAGAGGAATGCTGTAAATTTAGTTTTAAGATAAGGTGAAACTGACATTTAACAACATAATAGGTGTTGAATAAATATCTGTAAAGTGAAAAAGTGACTGAGACCTCCAAAGGCACTGTCCAATTGGTATCCAATTGGCAATCTGGTATCATTCACCTGTTTTTCTTAAATAATTTGTTCCTCTATTTTGTACCTCAACAGATATGTTAGCCAGCTTTTTGTAGATGTGACCAAAATACCAGAGAAGAACAACTTACAGGAGGGAAAGTTTATTTTGGACTGACAGTTTTAGAGGTTTAGTTCATGGTCAGACAATTCCACTGCTCAGTAGAAGGTGAGGCAGAACATAATGGCAGTAGGGCATGGTGAAGGAAAGCTGCTCAGTTTGTGGCAGATAGCAGCACCAGGGACAAAACACAAACCCAAAGGTATGCCCTCAATGACCTACTTCCTCCAGTCATACCCTACCAGCCTATAGTTAGCCCATTCAAATTATTAATCAAAATGATTAATACACTGATCAGGTCACAACTCTCGTAATCTAATCATTTCACTTCTGAACCTTCTTGCGTTAACACAGGAGCTTTTGGGGGAACACCTAATATTCAAACACAACAACAGAGAAAAAGGCAACAAGACCTTATGAAGAATTTCTGTGAGACTGGGAAGATGGGACAGATATATAAACTTCAGTTTAGAATAATATCTAACTATGTAGCCCTTACAGTATCGTGCATTGTGGTAAGAAGGATTCACCAGAGAGCTCTGTTTATTTCAGTCACTGTAACTCTGCCTAAAATGTGAGGCAAAAATAGAATTTTCCTCTTGGTCTTGACCACAAATGGATTAGGTATCAAAGATACCAGCTAAATGTGGTTGGGAAATATGAGGGTTTCCCTTTGAATGCCAAGCAGGAGATATAGATTATATAAGAGTGGGTACAATAGAACATGGTCTTCCAGAGTAAGTATGGTAAATCAGAAACCTATATTTCATAAGCTGGATTTTCTTTAATACTTCTTGTAATTTCTGTATTGATTTCTCCTTATGGATTAGAAGATTTTAAATTTATTTAGTTTTTTACTTAAACCTCATGATGTATAAAAGTCTAAATGTGAAAAACGAAATACAAAAATACTAGAAGAAAATGTTGTGATTTGAGAAATTTAGGCAAAGGCTTGAGACCGAAGGCAGAAGTTATAAAGCAAAAGACTGATATACTTAAAATTTTTGTAGGACAAAAGTAAAAAGGTCAAAGGCAACAATGATCTATCCCAAAGTTCAAAGACCAAAAAAAAAAAAAAATAAAATAAAATGCAACATCTACAATAGGTTCTCAATGATTTAATTTAAAAACCTTAAAACAAAACTCACAATTTTTGTTTCAATCCACAAAGGTAAAAACAGTTAGAATTTATTGAGATTTTATTTATGTGACCATGTGGTAGACTAATTGCTAACATGTCCTCAATTCTTCATCACAATGTGTATTTATAGCCCCTTCCATCAAGAGAGAGACTCTATTTCTCCACTTCTGAAATCTGTTATGGCCTTGTCACTTGCTTTGGCTAGTGGATATGTGACAGGCAGAGCTGATGGTACTCCAGTTTCAAGTGTAGGCCTCTAGAGAATTTATACACTTACTTGCTCTCTCACAGGCCCTGTCACCTCCACAAGAACACAGCAGCAGTAGCCTCCGTGAGGATGAAAGATCACATGAAAGAGGACAAGATGCTCCCAGCTTTGGACATCCGATATCCCTAAAATGTAAGAGTGGCCAGGATAAGCAGAGCTGCCCATATAACCCATGGCTGACTGTAGGTGTATGATTAAGACCAGAAACACTTCCAACCAACATTTAGATTGGTCAGAAAAAATAAACATTTATTATTGCACTCCACTGAAATGTAGTATTGTTACAAAGCATTATTGTAGCAATAGGAATATACCCAGGTAATATTCAAAGCATTTTAGATTTATCATCTCTCTATCTTAAAATGTGAGTACAATTGTCCTCTCTTATTTCATACTCGTCAGTCTCATATTTACTCCCTTCAAGTTAGCATGGCCTCTTCATTTTCCCAAACATACCAGACACTCCATCTTTGGCATCTGCTGTTTTTCCTGTGTAGAAGGCCCTGATTCAGGTATCACCATGGCACAATCCCTCATTTCTCTTGGATCATTACTCCAGTATTTTCTGAGTGAGCCTTTCTTGATAACTATCTGCAATTTCATTCCCATCAATCTTAAGTATTCCCTTTTCTGCTTTGCTCTTGCTCCTTAGCACATTTTCCCATCTAATATACTTTCTTTAGTTTTCTCTCACAGTGCAATGTAAAATCCCATCAACAAAAGGATTTTTGTCTACTTCATTCATTGCTACATCCCTTGACCTAGAATGCGCTCAGCAACATAATAAACACTCAGATGTCTGATGAATGAAGAAACCTGCCAGTAAATTCTCAATTTACTGATGAGGAAAAGAGACATAGATAAGTATCTTTGCATAGATAAGATCACAGTGCTAGTCAGTGGCAGAGCCAGCATTCAAACCAGGCAGGCTGAATCTAGGTTCCCATAGCCTAGACTACTATGCTACATATCCTGTGCAGTGCAGAGCTTGACATACACACAGGTACTCAATAAACATCAACTTCCTTGGTTCTTTGCATCTTCAATCTAGGTATTTCTCCCCAAGTGCTGTGCTTTGTATTAATCAAAAAGGAGATAATATTTAGATTTGAGAAAGTATCAAGATGTTTCTGACCAAAATCAGTGGCAAAAAAAAACCCAAAACCAAAAACAAAAAAGAAATTTCTTTTACAACTTTGCTGTATGTGTTTTAACAAATAATCACAGTCTAGCTTCTGATATTTGTAACTTAAATACATGAATTACTGGAATTTGTTTTACTTTCTAAGATTTTCCCTATGAATAAACTTTTGCATCAGAAAACAGCTTTTAGTTTCTAGATCATATGCCCAAATTTTTGTTAAGGAATTATTCCCATCAAGAAATGGAAGAAAATGCCATTATATAAGAAGTTTCTACTTATCAAACTAGTAAGGACAAAAAGCACTGAAATGTGTAGGTGTTGGAAAAGGGGTAGGAGACTCTATCAAATATGTAAACTACTACATTTACATGTTCTGTTGGTTCAGTATAATTTGTGAGAGATTTTTGGAGAGGAATATAATAATAAGTACCAAAGACTTGAAAGATTTACATGCTCTTTGATGTGCCAATACCATCCCTAAGAATTTTTATTAAGAAAATAATTAAGGATTTAAAGACCTAATAAGAACATTTATCTAAGCACTGTTACCCTTAGCAAGAGTTGGAAATAGTTGACATGTCCAAAGGTAAAGATTAATCAAATGTCACACATCACCATATGGACTATGTTGTAGTTGTTTATATTATGGAAGGATATTTATATTACATTAAAATCAGTGCCTGTAATCCCAGCGGCTCGGGAGGCTGAGGCAGGAGGATCACGAGTTTAAAGCCAGCCCCGGCAAAAGCAAGGTGCTAAGCAATCCAGTGAGACCCTGACTGTAAAAAAATACACAATAGGTGACTGAGTGTCCTGGAGTTCAATCCTTGGTACCCTGCAACCCCAAAATCATAAGTACGGCAAATCTCATTTTTTTTTTTTTTTTTTTTTTTGGGTGCTGGGGATCGAACCCAGGGCCTTGTGCTTACAAAGCAAGCACTCTACCGACTGAGCTATCTCCCCAGCCCCTTCATTTGTTTTTTTAAAAAGCTGTAGACAGAAGAGATTTTGGAGGCTGTTAGCAATTGGTTCTTCTGGATGGGTAGACTGTGTATCTTTTTAATATTTTCTTTTGCTTGTGATTATTTCTGACTTCCTATTAGAAACATATATTGCTGTCAGAATTTAAAAAACCAAACCAAGCTTTTTTTTTTTTTTTTTTTCCTAATGAAAGAGAAAATTAGGGTTACTCCATCTATAATTTGGGCTAAATGCTGTTGAACAGCCCTTCTCATTTTTTTCTCTGACCATGCAACTGAATGAATCGTGAGCTAAAACTACTGCCTTTTTTTTTTAAAATGAAGCACCATTTTTTAAAAATAGCCATTTCTTCCAATCTTTTTTTAAAATATATTTTTAGTTGTTGATGGACCTTTATTTTATTTATTTATATGCAGTCCTGAGAATGCCATCCATCCTTCATCCTGTGATACATATTCAATTTTGCTTGGCTCACATGCTATGCAATCTGGCTGAGGGTGGAGGGCAAATTCTCCTGACTTAATTGATATGGCAACATAGAGTTAGAAAAAAAATGAAAAAATGTTCAACATCTCTAGTAATAAGAGAAATGCAAATCAAAACTACCCTAAGATTCCATCTCACCCCAATCAGAATGGCGATTATCAAGAACACAGCAACAATAGGTGTTGGAGAGGATGTGGGGAGAAAGGTACACTCATACTTTGCTGGTGGGGTTGCAAATTAGTGCAGCCACTCTGGAAAGCAGTATGGAGATTCCTCAGAAAGCTTGGAATGGAACCACCATTTGACCCAGCTATCCCACTCCTTGGACTATACCCAAAGGACTTAAAATCAGCATACTACAGAGATAAAGCCACATCAATGTTCATAGCTGCTCGATTCACAATACCCAGACTATGGAACCAACCTAGATGTTCTTCAATTGATGAATGGATAAAGAAACTGTGGCATATATATACAATGGAATAGTACTCCACCATAAAGAATGATAAAATTATGGCATTTGCAGGCAAATGGATGAAATTGGAGAATATCACGCTAAGTGAGATAAGCCAATCTCAAAAAACCAAAGGACGAATGATCTTGCTTGATAAGTGGATGATGACACATAATGGGGGGTGAGAGGGGTTAGTGTTAGGGTTAGGGTTAGGTTTAGGATAAGGGTTAGGGAGGGTGGCAAGAATGGAGGAAGGAAGGACTGTATAGAGGGAAAAGAGGGGTGGGGGGGGAGAAGGGAAAAAATAACAGAATGAATCAAACAACATTACCCTATGTAAATTTATGATTACACAAATGGTATGCCTTTACTCCATGTACAGAGAAACAACATGTATCTCATTTGTTTACAATTAAAAAAAAAAAAGCTTAGATGTAATTTAGTCTAGTTTTTTTCATTTTGCAAAATAAAGTAACAATGAAGTGAATGATTTACTTCAGGTTGAAAAGTTAGTTGAATAGCAACTACAACCAATCTTCAGACCTTGAGTCCATTTATTATCCAGAAATTTTACTTAATACCCCCATCAATGATCCTGGCTGCCAAGGTGACTTTGGGAAGGGTGTATAGCAGCTCTGCCAATAGGAACACCCAAGGGAAAGCCTAGTTAGTTAAGCAAAAGCCTAGTTACGCCTATCACACCAAAATGAACTCCCAAGTGTCAGAACAAACAGGAAAAACACATGAGAACAGAGAGGGGCCCTCTATGTTGTCTGGTATTAACTTTTGGAGGATACAGATCTTGAAACAAAGAGTGAATTCTGTGACTAAGTCACTTAAGTCCTAAGTTAGGGACTACTACTGTATATGATGATTAACTGCAATAAATGTCCTGAAATAACAATATAGTTGGTTTATATTATAGATCACCAGTTTCTAAAAGGTAACAATTGAATGCTTAAGAAAGAAAGAATTTGGATAGCACATACCAGCAGTTTTCAAAAAGTGGTCTACAAATTGAGAACAGAGGTATGGAGATGGATCAGAAGTTAAAAAAATTTGATATAAAACCATCTTTTTTATAAAAATTTTATTGACATTGTACTGATGATGAAAAAGAATGATGGAAAAAACTGTTGGCCCCTTAGCACCAATCAAGGCAGAGGCACCAAACTGTATGAGCAGTTGTATTCTTTACCACCTCATCTCATGCTAAAAATATCAGTTTCACTTTAGAATGTCTTCGATGAAATAGTAAAAATTATGAATTTTATGAAATCTCAGCCCTTAATGTATATGAGTACAAGTACATACAAAGCATTTCTGCTGCACACTTAAGTATAACCATTGTCCAAAGGATTTGGTTGTCCAATTCAAAAGTACTTGTGCAACTGAATTGTGAGCTAAAACTGTTGCCTTTTTTTTTTTTTTAATGGAGCACCATTTTTTTTAAACAGCCATCTCTTCCAATCTTTTTTTTAGTTGTTGTTGGACCTTTATTTTATTTTCTTATATGCAGTGCTGAGAATTGAACCCAGTGCCTCACATATGCCAGCAAGCAGTCTATCACTGAACCCCAACCCCAGCCCATGGAGCACCATTTTTACTTGATTAAACTACTTTCAGACAAATCAGGGTTATTCTGACTTAAATATTTGGCAGAAGTTCTGTCAAAAATGTTACAAAGTGAGACTGTCACTTCAAGGGGAAAAAAAAAAAAAACCTGACAGTTTGTGTTGCTAATGATAAAATTCTAGCTTTCAAATGAAAATTAGAGGTTTGGAAAATCTTTTCTGCCACGTGAGCTTGACAGCTTTCCAACACTTAAAAACATTTCTAAGATTGATAAGGACATTAAGGAATGTGACTGTTTGGTATTGTATAATGAAACAGGTAAACATTAGGAAGACCTATAGGACACAGTAACCACTAATTTCCAAATGACCTATGTTTGATGTTATAAAATCACAAAAGAGTAGAAGATACATTAAACAATTTAGGATACCCCAGTGAATTTTAATGTAACAGAAAAGCACACTGACATAGTTTCAGATTCCAGTTTGCAATTAAACTTTTTCAAACTACCATTTGTTGAACTTTGATGTGATAAAAAGCTATTAAACAATTTCTCTTTCCAACTACAAGAGTGTGAAGAGGGATTTTCCTCATCTTCCTAAATCAAAATAAAAAAGTCAAATCAATTGCAGAAGCAAATGTAACAATCTAACTATCTTGTATTGCCATACAGTAGTTTTGCAAAAATTCAAAATGATCATA
This sequence comes from Sciurus vulgaris, assembly GCF_902686455.1. Classification (NCBI taxonomy): domain Eukaryota; kingdom Metazoa; phylum Chordata; class Mammalia; order Rodentia; family Sciuridae; genus Sciurus; species Sciurus vulgaris. The sequence goes on from NC_136466.1 coordinate 117,953,262, forward strand.
TTCCTAGAATGATTATTATCAAAAACTACAAATAAGTGTTGGTGAAGAAGTTAAGAAATAGGAATCCTTGTGCATTACTGATGGAAATGTAAATGACACACACTACAGAAAATAGTATTGTGGTTCCTCAAAATATTAAACTTAGCATTACCATATAATCCAGCATTTTCCACATCTAGATATATATCCTAAAGAAGTGAAAGCAGACTGAAACACAGTTACACACCAATGATCATAGCACCATTATTCAACAGCCAAAAGGCAGAAGCAACCCAAGAGTGTACTGACAGATGAATGGCTAAACAACATACTTATGCATGTAATACATTTATTACTGTTTATAAACTATTGAGTACTGAAAAAATGTCCCAGCTTTAATTTCTGATATGGTATATATGGGCAGATATAACCCACATCAATCTTAGGTTGTTTGCAATTTTTGAGATCTAAAGGGACCCTGAGATTTAAAAAGCTTAAGAACCACTCTTATATGATGAATTTTTCTCTCCTTACACCTGCATTATGTGAAGATCTTCATTTGGGTACAATTTCATTTGCCAGCAATAATACTTCCAGTGTGGAGACTAGCAAAAAAGACAGCCTAAAATATGTTCACAATCATCGCATTAACTCTTTATAATTACTATTGTCTCCTGGATGTACAATAACTCCACAGGAGTGAGCAACACAAAGCTCCACACAATTGAGTGGCCACCGAAAACTGTACAAAGCTTAAATGATGACATGTTTCAAAGCAGTTTTGTAGTTATCGAGGACAAAACACACCTTCCTTTTTTCTATTGAACCTTCGTTTGGCTTTACAGTTCTGGACAGATTTGGGTATGGGGGTGGTGGCCTCATTGTTTCCGAAAACCAGAGCATCCGTGCAAAGAATTTAATTTTCTCACCATCTTGCTACTGGTCCGTTGCAGAGGGGTGTGGTTAGGGAGCAATTCAAAACAGCGACCAAGACTGCCCCAAGCCATGTCCAAGGAGTAATTGTGGGCCAAGTCAATGTGTCCCGACAATAGGTAGAATATTTGTTTTATGGGGAGGAGGAAAATAAAAAAGCAATTAAAAAGTACGGACGGAAATAGGCAGCAAAACCAAAGCGGTTTCGTGTGTGCGTGTGTGTGTGTGTATATATATACACACACACACACGCACACACACATTAAACGACTGGAACGCTAATGATGTGAATGAGGGGGAAACGAGAATCCTTATTCCTGAGTCTACAGCTGCGGCACTTTTAATGTCAGGTCTGCAGTTCTGGGTAGAGGACAAAGTGAAAGCATTTTCGTAACCAGCCCATCTGTCCGCATTCATTTTGGGCTGGGTCTGTGACCTGTCCAGCTGACTGCCGCAAAGGCAGTCCCAAACAAAGGGGGATGGCTGCCCTCCCGAGGGAACCGAGGAAGGAAAGGTGGCTCCAGGTAGCCCTTTCAGGTGTCCCTAAGGCTTCGCCCGGGAAGGCCGTGAGCAGGGGGGTTCCCAGGAGTGTGGCAGGAGAAAGGCCGCTCCAGGGCGCCTGCATTAACCGGGCAGAAGACCCCGCCCTGCCCACGGTCAAGGTTAACCCGCGCACGGAAGTACCTGTGGAGGCCTCGCACAGCCGAAAGGCACCGGGCGATCATGGGCACGCCGAGAGGCCGGTAGTGGCGGGTGCGTGGTCTTAGGGTCTGGGGGCGACCGAGGCGGGCGGCGAAGTCGGGCGCCAGGCACAGGAGAGTGGGCCTAGCGCAGAAGGCCACGGCGGAACTGCGGCGACGGCGGCCCTGCCAGCGCCCTCCCACGTGCTGCAGCCCCACGCCGGCGCCCACTGCGGCCCGCCCCGCGCTCCGCCCGGGTCCGCCCCGCGCTCCGCCCCGCGCGTCCTGCGCCGCCCCAGGGGCGGACCCGGCGAGACCCAGCGGCCTCGAGCCAAGCGCGCAGCCGGGTGGGCTGAGGGGGCGGCGGCGGTGGCGCGGGAGCCGGGAAGTTTGGGCGACAGCGGCCAGTGCTGCGATCCCGAGCCAAGCACCAGCCTTGAGGACCAGGCGCCGGCGGCCCGGCTTACGGACGCCCCCGGGCCCGCAGCCGTCGTCTCGCGACCTCTTGCTTGGTAAGGGGCTTCTGTCTGGAAAGGGTGCGTCTCTGCAGCCCCAGACGGAGGCCTGCACCGCTGCAAACCCCGACAGGGCTGAGGCAAGGCCGGGTACTGAAGGGGAGGAAGATTGGAGTGGGAGGTGGATGTGCTCGGAGGAGAGGTAGGAGGAGAAGCCTGGAGGGGGTTGCACATCTCCTTTCCCTCGGTGGCCCCCTTTCCCCCCATCTGTTTTCACCTTCGGCCCCGGGGCCTTATTTAGTATTTGTAATAACCCTATGGCCTAGAGGCTGGGTTCGCCTTTAAAATAAGCTTACAAGTAATAAACATCCTAGCGGCGTTACCACACCCTGGCTTTGAATTAGGGAACCTGGGGAGCAGATGGATGATGCGATTTAGTGGAAATAAGCCATTAATGCTGGCTGGCCCTGCGCCACTTTTTGGATGCGATAGTATTCCTTGTGAATGAACACGACCAGGGGCTTCCAGCGACTGCAGACAGCGCTGATGGGTTTGTAGTATTCATCGGTTTAGGCAATAATTGCTTGACATGTCCGTGGATTAAGTTGAAATGCCTTTTATCAAGAATGATTCTTAGTGGTTGAACACCATTCTTAAGTGTATTTTCTCAGTAAATAATTCTCAACCTACAAAAGTAAGTGGAGTATAAATTATTAATACGTTTTTAAAAAACTCATGAAACAGAGGAAGATGCGCCTTGTGGATCATCTTCTGAGTCAGCAGGATGAAACAGCCCTCAACTTAGTACTGAGGCCTTTAGGGGTATTTCTACATCTATATCCGTACTCCTTTCCTTTCCAATATCTGTACCATATAGTGAAGATAACAGTGAGAGTCTATGCTTGTTATACTTATTTTGAAAAAAAATTACTGATGGAAAATTTAACATAGTCTAATACTACTGGGTTTAAATAAAAATGGTATAAATTACCATAACAATACTTTGTACTCTCTTGACTCTTTAAAAAGAAGAACTCAAGGTAATGCAGGTTTTTTTTTAACCTTTAATGTAATATGTAAATCTTGCTATTTATTACCTTTATAATTCGTAACTTTCCTCAATGATTCTTTAAAATAAGTGTGTTCAGTGTTTTCATTTTTCTTATCAAGGAAGTGTTTAAGGTCCTAAAATGTCATCTATCAAGCACCTAGTTTATGCAGTTATTCGTTTCTTACGGGAACAAAGTCAGATGGATGCTTATACTTCTGATGAACAAGAAAGTTTGGAAGGTAGGTTCCTATTCTTTATGTTTATTTGTCTTATAAATAAATGATACAATAGTTATAAGCCCAATTTTTTATGTTATTAAAAATCATATTTTGTTGATCTTGCAAATGGAGAGGCTTAACTATAAGATTATCTTATTTCCATTCTCTGAAGCTTGTTCTGTCTTAATTAACAAAATAAGAGGGCTGTTGTTCATATACTAAACAATTATTCTGTTGGAACTGTGCTATTTGTATTATAGGGAGTGTTTTCTTCACAGTGACTAAGTTAGTAGAATTCCCATTTAACAACGGAGAAAATTAAAGCAGATACTTTTAAGAAACATAACAACTGATAAGTGACAAAACTGAGATTTTAATTCCAGTTCTTACCCAGAAGATTCTGTTTTCTCCTTTTTCTAATAGGAAAGTATCCAGTTTAGAATAGTTCATTATAATACCTTAGTTCTTGTAATAGTACTATATAAAAGTCTAAATAATCATACCATTGGTGAACTCTGACATGTGCCTACTTTGGGACTTGAAGTGAGAGGATTTCATTTTTGTCTTGTGTTAGCTTTAAATATTGCATTCAGGAATCTAAAGTTGAGCAGGACTTAGACGATAGCATCATATGGTTCCTTGACACCATCTTTGTGCTTCATGTTTATGCATTATAAAATTTTAAATTTAGTATAACCATAACAAGATGGAATTCTGCAGATGGGCTTGTGGAAGTTCAGTGAACCTGGCTTCCTTGTGGTCTAAAGACTTAATTATTGCAATAAGAGTACTCTGGGGGAACTTAATATATAAGAGTACAGTTTGAATTTACCATCTTGAAGCTGCTGCTTCTACAAAGGGAGCACATCTATTAATTTTGAGTACTTCCCTTATAAATATCTTTTAAGGAGGTGGGGATGAAAATTGGGCATTTGCTCTAAATCTGCTTGCAGTCTGGTGAGATAATGTCTTTTCAGGTGACTGTGAGAGCAGCAGGTGATGCACAGTTGGAGAATGCTGAAAATCAGTTCATTTAATATTAGTCTTTTTGTCCTCCTTTGATGGTCAGACTGTATGAGGGTAAGGGTGATTGGTTATCTAAGGAAAATGTTGGTTATGATTATTCTGTAGCAAACAAGTAAATGCAATCATTTAATAAAAGATGTTACTTTTCTAATCAAAGGCAGTATAATGTTTTTAAGGGCTGGAAAGAAAACGGAAAGTATTTTAAAAACCAAGATGTTACATTCTATTTTTAGGCTAGTATTCAGCCAAAAATATGTGCCTTCAGCTGTTTGTTATATATGGCAGTCAGAAATAGTGCCAATTGTTTGTGACTGACCCCTATTTTTGACTCTGTGAGTCTAATTTAATTGAACATGAAATCATGTGGAGGTGTCAGCCCACCTTCTAGACATTTATAAAAGCCCTAGGAAAAAAGGTTCCATTCTACTGCCAGCTTTACCACTATTGCGATGCTGGTATATCATCATTATTAGATTGTCAGCCACTCCTCTTAATTGTTATCGTCTACTGACATCGCCCTTATTTTTATTTTTATTTGTTTGGTACCACAGAGTAAACCCTGGGGTGCTTAACTACTGAGCCACATCCCAGCCCTGCTTATTTTTATTTTGAGACAGGGTCTTGCTAAGTTGCTGAGGCTAGCTTTGAACTTGCTGTCCTCTTGCGCCTATGGGATTATAGTTGTGTACTACTGTACCTGGCTATTTTTAGTTATTTTTTGAAAGGGGATCTCAGTGTATTATCTAGGCTGGTCTCAGACACCAAGGCAGTGATTCTTCTGCCTTGGCCTCTAGTTGAGTCTACAGGCACATGCCATTGTGCCCAGCTCTGTCTGCTTCCTTTGTTGTGGTGGTTCCTGTTAATTGTCACTGTCTCAAGCACTACTACTGTCTGAACTCTTGACAATTCTGCTAGATTCATGGATGATTATTTCAGTTTTCTTATTTCTCAGTTCTTGATCTTTCTCCTCCAGTGATCTCAACAACTTAGTTATACCCCAGGCCAGTGGTTCTGAACTCGAGTGATTTTGCAAAGTCTGTAGGCATTTTTGGTTATCACAACCTTGGAGTCTGATATTACTAGCATCTAGTATTAGAGACCATGGATGCTGGTAAACACTAAAAGCCTGGGACAGCCCCTGAGAATAAGGGATTATCTGTTCTAAAATGTCAGTATGCTGAGATTGAGAAACCTTTCCCTAATCTTTCTATTTCCCAAATTGCATTCCTCTCATAATCTGTCCTAAACACTTTACTGTCATAACTGCCAATCTTTCTAGCTCACACCTTCTAGAATCTCTACCCCAACAATTCTTTGAATCCATCTGTGTTAGTCAGCTTTTCATTGGTGTGACAAATACCAGAGAGAAACAATTTAGGGGAACAAAGATTTATTTTGGTTCAGGGTTTCAGAGATTTCAGAGATTGGCTGGCTCCATTGCTTTAGGACCTGCGGTGAGGCAGAGCATCATGGCCAGAGGGTATGATGTGCTCATGGCAGCCAGGAAGCAGACAGAGATAGAGACAGAGGCAGGAAAGAGCTCCCCATACACTGAGTACTTGCCTGTCTACTCAACTATTATCATAGATGGACCATCCATGTTCCTTTCTTAGTGTAACCCCTCTGCTGCCACGCTAGATCCCATCCTATCTCAACCACAGCACATCACTGTAGTTATGCTACCATCTTTGTCTTATAACCTTTGTCTTTTCACTTGCTACTCTCATTTTCATCAGAACATAAATTTACCATTATTTTTCCCTTCTTTAAAAAATAAAAACAAACAACAGATATTCTTGTCATACTACCTCCCCCCAAATTAGCTGCCTAGTTTTATGTTTCCCTTTGCAACAAAACCATTTGAAAGGGTTGTCTGTACCTGCTTCCTTCAATTCTTCTGTTCTTTCTTAAGCCTGCCCTTATTTCTTTCTATTCACACTGCTGTCGTCAAGGTCGTTAGTGATTTTTATGTTGTTTAGTTCCATAGTCAGTTCTGTCTTTATCTGACTTAATAGTTGATGATCACTCCCTTCTCTTTTCCTCACAAATACTTTCTTCACTTAGTTTCCAGGGCACTTCATAATATCTTGTTTTTCTTATTGTTTGCTCTATCTTTTCCTTTCCTGATACTCTTCTTTTGCCTTACTTGCCATGCCCAGGGTCTATTGCTTGATTTTTTTTTTCTTTATTAACACTCATCTTCAGTGATATTATTAGCTTGTTTGGCCTCAAATATCCTGAGTTTATGTGCTGAAATGTCTCAAAGTTGTACCCTTAATCCAGAACTTTCTTTTGAACCCTGGACTTTTATATCCAACTGTTTTACAAGTTATCTCCACTTATAAGTCTAATAGATTTCTTTTTTTGTTGGGGGGTACCAGGGATTGCATCAGGGACACTCAATCACTGAGCCACATCCTTAGCCCTATTTTGTATTTTACTTAGAGACAGGGTCTCTAAGATCTGATCAGAACAATTTGAGGGAAGAAAAGTTCATTTAAGGGCTCATGGTTTCAGAGGTCTCAATCCAGAGACAGCAGGTTCCATTCCTTGAGGCTTGTGGAGTTGAGGTGGGACATCATGGCAGAAAAGTGTGACAGAGGGAACCAGCTCACATGATGATCAGAAAGCAGAGAGACAGAAAACCCCACCCTCCAGATACAAAATACATACTGCCTAGTCCCACACCCTTTGAGCCACTTCCTCCAGCTATACCCCACCGCCTCCAGTTATCACTGAGTTAATCCCATGAGGGATCAATTCACTGATTAGGCTAATGCTCTAACCTAATTATTTCTCCTCCAAACCTTCTTGCATTGTCTCACACTTGAGCTTTTGGGGGATACCTCATATCCAAACCATAACAAGGTGTGTGCCACCACGCCCAGCAAATCTGACACAGTCTTAAAAGATCACTAGTAGTTGTGTTTAAATAGTCTAAGGAGCAAGAATAGAAGCAAGCAGACTAATTAGGGGTGATCATAATACAACAGGAAAAAAAAAAAAAAAAGACTATGTCCTAACTAGGAGTGACATCAGTGGAGATGGTAAGATGTGAACAGGCTCTAGACATATTTTGAGGTACAGCCAATAGGATTTATTGATTATTCAATGAAGCATATAAGAAAAAGAAGAATGCAGAATAACACCCAATTTTTGGCCTGAGCAAAGGACAAACTGTAGCTGCTATCACTGAAATAGAGAGGTTGTGGACAGAACAGATTTTAGGTGGGAGGATCTATTTTGGCAAAGTTAACTTTAAAGAAGTCTATTAGAGCCAGGCACAGTGATGCATGCCTGTAATCCCAGTGGCTCAGGAGGCTGAGATAGGAGGATTATGAGTTCAGAGCCAGCCTCAGCAACAGTGAGGCCCAAAGCAACCTACCAAAACCGTCTCAAAATAAAAAAATAAAAAGGGCTGGGCTTGTGGCTCAGTGGTTAAGTACCCCTGATTTCAAGCCCTGGTACCCCACAAAAAGAATATGTCAGATTTGATCTTTTCTCCACTCAGAATCTTGCAGTGTTGCAGTGACTCCTCATGTTACTTAGTCATTGTTTAAAGGATTTATATAATTTGGATTTCTATGATATATTGTACACTTACATTTTTCTTTGGTTTCTGCCAAATTAGCTTCCTTACTGTGAATGCACCAAATTTGCCTTTCTAACATCATCTCACACCATGTCTTAGCACCCAATGTGTTCCAACCAGTTCTCTTGTCCTGCACCAAAAATGAATGAGGTACCTGTCCCCATTCAACAGGCTGTTGATTTAACTTATTGTATTCTTCTCCCTACTGCTAATAAGTGTAAACTATTCATCATGTGGACAGTGATTTTTTTTCTGTTTGCTTCTGTTAAGTTTTCCTGCTACCTTAGAACAGCATCTTACATGTAGTAGGTCCTTGGTAAATTTGCATGTATGAATGAATTTTTAAAACTGACTTTTCTTCATATATGTATACCAGGATTAATACTTAATTCTTCGTGTCAGGGATTGTTTCTTTCATTATTTTAAATCAGATTGATAATTCTATTTCTCATATTTTAAAAACAGGTAATATTTTATTTGTTCAAGGCATTAAAACCCAAGTGGTTAATTAAATATTAGTAGTGGAGAGCTAGTTGTTGATGACTTGCTCTTTTTTCTGGTAGCCTTCAACAAAATATGATGTACTGTATATATATTCAGAAATTATATTCTAGATAACGTTTATCTTTTAGTGAGGCATTAGAAATCAAGTTTTCTTCCCCTCAGTAGCTGGTCTATAAACAGAAATTTGAATGCAGCTGAACTATTTAGTTTTCCTCATATTCTGTGATCATAAATACTGATTACCACAGAGTGCAGTGCTTTCATCATTTCTTTAAGTTGCTAATTGTTTTCACTATTAAAATTTGTTTCAAGTTGCAATTCAATGCTTGGAGACAGTTTTTAAGATCAGCTCAGAAGATACACATCTAGCAGTTTCACAGCCTTTGACAGAAATGTTCACGAATTCCTTCTGTAAGGTATGTTGTCATTGTTTTCTCATTAGTAACTGATGTAAGTATAATTTTATGTTGGATTGTTCATCATCAAAGGGCCAGGTCTATAAGTAATTAACTGATTGTTTATATGGATAGAATTTGGGATTTAAAACAACAGATGTAATATGCTTTAGTTTTTTTTATTAGTAACTATTCTTATCCTCTTACTTTCTTTTATTTAATGATATATCTTGGTTGACTTTTTTTTTTGGGGTGCTGAGGATCGAACCCAGGGCCTTGTGCTTACAAGGCAAGCACTCTACCGACTGAGCTATCTCCCCAGCCCCCTTGGTTGACTTTTAACGATCTTTTACAATATGAGTATTTTTAGATTTCTGACATCTGAACTGACATTCCCCTAAAACATGGACTATAAGCTAAAAGTTTTAAGGTCTGGAAAGCAACTATGTAAAAATAGACTAATCTGAAATCATTTCTAAAGCATATTTCACTAAATTTCATCATTGATGGGGCTCTATAAAACAGAGAAAGGTTCAGAGTCACTGTGCAAAACTGAAACTGAAACCCAAATTTGATGTCTGACCTTTTTGGGAAACATAAGCCACAACATTGAAACTTTTCAGGTTAGAGAGTGTAGGGCCTCAGGGTGACCCCCGCTCCATGTTGTTTTTCATTGTATTTTAGTGCCTTATGAACACCTACTGTTTTTCTAGCTCTTTCTAGTACAAAATGAAGAATTCAAGAGTGAGGCTGATACAGGTAGTATATGCTTTAGCTTACAATAGACATTGCTGACAGTATCACATGTAGCTAGATTTTTCCAGGCTGTTTCTAGCATTTGTTGGAAAGAAGAGTTCTTAGAGTTGCAATGAAGATGTTAATTTGACAGTAAGCTATACCTTTCTTTTATACTTGGAAAGAGTATTGCAGTCATACATTAATTCATCCAACAGGTGAATTTTATTTATGTGACATGATGTGAGGAGATGGTGGTGTGTCTCTCTGTTCCTCACAGGGAACTCCCTTCTTCTATCCTTTGGTTAAGGTGGACTGTGGTTCTTTATTTTCTGGGCTGTGGCCTCCTGAGGGAACCCTGTGTAAGTGACTAGATGGGACGGTGACTGAAGTAAACCTTCTTATTCTCAGGTGCCTGAGGCCTGTGCTTGAGGCAGCACTTGAATTTGCTCACAATTTAGCTTCTGTCACCATTGACTTCATGCTGAAGAGATCTGAACTTCTTTTTTTGACCTTTCCTGAAGCTCCAATTGACATTTACACTCTGTTGGAATAAAGCTCTCTTTCTCTCTTGTTCTCGCTCTCAGATTGCATTTAATCATAAGAAATTTGTTGCATAATATTTAAAAAACATATTTATTAAAACTAACTCCCTAATCTATCTGCAGTAATGTTGTGATATCACCTTTTAGGAGTTCTGTTTTACAGCTATGACTTTATTTTGTATTTGTCTGTTAATAGGGCATTGTAGAAAAAGTTTAAAACCTAACTGAAGCAGCATCATCACTGTTATAATTAAAGAAATTATTTGTCTCACCAAAGTGTAGTTGAATGTTCTGTCCGTCATTTTAATTTTAGGATATTGCTTTTTTGCTCCACCTAACCCCCACCACCATAAAGTTTATAAATATCCTAAGTAGATTCATTACCTTAAAATATGTGACATTTGCCCTTATATCACGAGCTCTCAGGCTTATTCAATGAATGAGAATTACAAATTATGAAACTATGGGAATTTTACTAAAATAGTTAAGAAACATCTGGAAGACAGAATAAGTTACAATTTTTTTAAATGCCTTTTTAAAACCCCAAACATTCACTTTTTAGAAAAATTTACAAACTGCCTAGACTTGCTGTAAGATTTTAAATGGAAGGAATCCTAAAAGCAAATACTGTTGGGTACCAATGTGTCTTTGAACTACAGTTTTAAGTAGTGATCTCTACTTACAAAGGTTCCCATTTTGTTTCTGTGATTTTTTCCCAATATTTTATGCTTTGGAAAACTGATTATTAAAGAAAGATTTTTTTAAAATATAAGGAGAAAACCGTATTCTTTGTCAGTAGTTTTGCACTTTTGAATATTTGTGTTCAATTTGCCAAGTATATTTCCAATGTTAGATCTATCAATTTTATTGAAATTTTAGTCTAAAGAGAAAGGTAATAGTAGATTTATTTTAAATGTAGTAAATAGGCATAGTAACTCCAAATTATGCTTTTTCTGAAAATTGTAGACTTACTTTATTTTTTTGTCTTTTTATCTTTTGGAACTGGAGGTAGAACTCAGGGCTTTGCAAATGCGAGGCAGGTGCTTTGCCACTGAGCTACATTCCAGCCCCAAATTGTAGACTTATTTTGAATTTCAGAGTCATGTTTTAAAATAATGCAATTTTTAAAGCAGTCTTTCAAAAATGAAAAAATACATTTGGGTTCCCAGTACCACTCAAGATATTATGAATTTTGTTTTTATAAGAACCCACAGTTTGAACCTTTTTAATGCAAAAGAAGTTTGAAGATGATAGTAGGTGCTAAACCAAAATTTTATGCTGTTTTTAATCTTATGGAATTAATATATGCTTGTAGTTTTGAAAATTTGGACAAATGGAAAGATAGAAGAGACTGAAAGTTTCATCTTTAAGTATTACTACTGTGAACTTTTTGGGATACATTTTTCTAGTTGTTTTTAAATATGTATGTGTATGCATCCATGTGTGAGCATGCACAGGGATAATGTTTGTATTATAAATGCTATTTTTCTATTTTGGTAAACTGATTTTTGACTTGGTATATCTCTTTGACAGTATATTAAACATTTTGCTTTAAAAGTTTCACTAATATAAATAATCCTGTCATTATATTTCTATTCTTATTCTTTATATAAAAATTCCATTTTTTTGCTCATGATGTGGAACTACTAAGTATAAGGAAAGCAGAATTTTAAAAATTTGATTTATAGTTGTCTTATTTAGAAAAACTCAACAGAGTCATGTCTTCCTTCCTTCCTTCCTTCCTTTCTTCCTTTCTTTTCTTTTCTTTTCTTTTTTGTTGTTTGGGTACTAGGAATTGAACTCAGGGGAACTTAACCACTGAGCCACATCCCCAGCCCTTTTTTTGTATTTTATTAGAGACAGGGTTTCACTGAGTTGCTTAGGGCCTCACCAAGTTGTTCAGGCTGGCTTTGAATTCACAATTGTCCTGCCTCAGCCTCCCAAGCTGCTAGGATTACAGGCATGCACCATCGTGCCAGGCTCATATTTCTAATATAAGTATGTGAGAGGAATTTTCCCTAGTTTTTATATTAACACTTTTATTTTGATGTTAGAGTTAATGAAATAGAATTACAGATAAATTACTAAAATGTGGGTATTTTATTAGATTACTTATAATACTCTGGGAAGTCTATGTAGCTAAAGAGAAGTATATTGATTTTTATTTAATTTCAGAATGATATTCTACCCCTTTCAAACTCAGTGCCTGAAGATGTGGGGAAAGCTGACCAATTAAAAGATGAAGGTAAGCATTTCATACAGAAGTTATTTATTTAGTAAAACTTTCCACATGGTGGACAAAATAACTGTGAGTTGATGCGAGTCTGGTTTACACTGCCAAGACTGAATTATGCATATGGCATTTATGAAGTAGAAATGGATGCGACAGATGAAAAGTTTAGAAATATAGAATGCCATGTGGGCAGTAGAAGCGTGAAGAGAAGCAGAGATCTTGTAAAACTTCCAGTAAGGGCTGTTCACTTGTAACTGTATTTGCTACTTGAACCCTAGGATCCCATATTATTCTCTATGTTTAATCAAAAAGAGAAAAATAATTTTTAGTATTATTTTAACTTTCATATATTTGGTGTTATTGAGTTCTTTGAAATTTGTTAATGCATGTATATGGTGCATGACTTGCTAGCTAGCACACTTGATTTTTACATTATAGAATTTTCTAATAGCAGACTAATGAAGCATTTTTCATTTTAATCAATAAATCATGTTGAAGCTCTGTGTTCAATTTTTCTATCACATCAGTTCGGTTAAGCTATAGAGGAAAGCCAGGTCAGTCCTATAATACTTGTTCTAAGAAACTGTAGAGCACTGTCCTTATCCTTTGCACTAAATGAAAACCAATAAATTCCTTGCCATGTAAATAGGCTGAAAGTTTCTTTCATTTTTAGTTTATACCCTGAGGAAGGCAGTTGAATTAAAAAAAAAAAATCACTTGGTATTTAAGAAGGTAGATATTGAAAAGAGTGTGCTTTTCTTATTCCTTGGGCTTGGTCATCTCTCTAGGTTTACAAATATATGCCTATGTCATGGTTTTAGTACCTGTGTAGTGTTACATGGTCCCATAAGTTTTCTAAACTGACGGTTTTATAATCCTAAGCCTGCTTTCGATGTCTTTGTATTTCTAATATCTTGTGATTATCTCCTCAGAATTTCATTATAAAGTGCTATGTTTCCAACAAATATATTTGTCTTATTTTTCAATTTTTTATTTCCTCTAAAAGTGATCACCACAGTACCTTAAAATCTTAAGTCTTATAATGTCACAAATTATACACGAAATAAAGCAATAACCGTATCTTCATTGTTATTTGAGTTATCACATTCCCCAAAGAATTTGGATTTAAACTATCCATATACAAGTGCATTTTTCATTGTTAATTTCTAATTGGAGCAGTTAGGTGTGTTTTTCCCACACAGGTTTTTATAGTGTGTGAAATCTACAGTATATTCTCTAATAGCATTTTACTTTCACAACTTGGCAAAGTTCTAGTAACAGTTTTGAGTAAATGGCAAATCAGTTTTAGTTTTGTCTATCATTTTTACTCCCTCTGCATGAATACTGGTAGTCCAGTTCCTTGTGGAGGTTTTGACATAATGAATATTAGGCAGATGAGGGCTGGGCAATGTATAGAGTGAGACTCATTTAATGTGGCTGCATGGACCAACTGAATTACTTACCACTTTTGTCTTTAACCAAAAGCTAATGGAAAGCTTGTGTGTGTGTGTGTGTGTGTGTGTGTGTGTGTGTGGTATTGGGAATTGAATCCAGGACTTTACACATGCTAGGCTAGTGCTCTATAACTGAACTATATCCCTCCAGCAAACCACCTCCTGCTTTTTTCTTTTTTCTGATTTTTATTTTTGAGACAAGATCTCACTAAGTTGCCTAGGCTGGCCTCAAACTTGTGGTCCTCCTGCCTTGGCTTCCTGAGTAGCTAACCAAAAGGTTTTATTCTTTTCAATAAGATGTTTCACATCTCAGACATGTTACATATAAAATAATTGACATTTTATCTTGATTTTGCTATTTGTGTGAGAACAAATAGAATTGTAGATTGTCAAGTACAGGGTTATTTTAGACTATGTGTTATAATTATCTGACTGGGTTAATCAAGGCTTCTAGCCATCTAGTCTTCCTGGAACATTGCTTTCAAATATTTCATGTGTTTTGCTTCTGAAGAGTTGTAGTGAGAACAGAAAAAAATCAGAAAAGTTCCTTGTTATCATTCCCTGATAAGTCACATAAGTATGGGTCTATATCATGGGGCTGTGAGAATTAAAGGAGAAAATTTTATGGGAGAATATCATATCACTATAAAGTGCTAAACAAATGCTTCATTGTTATATTTATGTCCTTTTCACACATTTCATTTGTGTCCTTAATATTTGTGTATTTAATATTTTGTGACTTGAAACTTTTTGTCATTAACTTACATTAAAATATACATATATTTGTATATGTATATATACATTACAACTACACATTTAAGGTAGTTTACAGGAAAAGATATACAATAAATTTTTTTTTTTTAGTTGTAGATGGACACAATACTTTTATTTATTTTTATGTGGTGCTGAGGCTCGACCCCAGTGCCTCGCAAAATGCTAGGCAAGTGCTCTACCACTGAGCCACAACCCTAGACTCTACAATAAAGTTTTAATAATAATAATATGCCACCCCAAGACAAAAAGACCTAGTAGCAACAACAAAATCTCCATAACCCAGAAAAAAAAAATCTTTGACATGGAAATTTACTTAAGTAACCCAGGCAAGTGTAGTTTACTTTTTGCTCAATCATAAAATCTATGTTATCCTCTCAGCTTCCTTGGAAATCTTGTATTTGTGTCTTTTTTGAAAAGGGGACCCAAATTAATTTTTTATTAAAAAAAGATTTATTGAGATGCATTCATGTTCCATAAATTTACTCCTGATTTCTACTATATTCACAGAACTGTGCAGCCATCACCAAAATCAATTATAAAATATTTTTATCACTCCTTAAACCATGTATCCAATATATCTTTATATTTATTTCTGATTCCTAATTTACATTAATTTTTATATGATTTTTGGATGCTTTTAGCTACCTGCCTGTCCTTTAATCTTCCTTCTTATTCTTTGCAAATTCCCATCCCACCTCCTCCCATTAAATAGCTAATGATCTACTTTTAAGAAAGCTGGCCAGGCATGGTGGTGCATGCCTGTAATTCCAGGTGCTTGGGAGACTGAGACAGGAGGATGGTGAGTTCAAAAAAACCTCAGCAACAGCAAGGTGCTGAGCAACTCAGTGAGACCCTGTCTGTAAATAAAATAAAAGAAAAGGCTAGGAATGTGCTTCAGTGGTTGAGTGCCCCTGAGTTCAATCCCCGTTACTGCCCCTGCCCCCCAAAAAAAGAAAAAAGAAAAAAGCTGATAGAGAGGCCCTGAGCTGTGAATTGTTCCTCCTAATCCCAGTTGTTCTCATATTTTTAATTTTGAACATTGGTTCTTACAACTACACAGGATTCTTTGCACTCCCACTTAACAGAATACAAGAGATACTCTCATACAATCCATATTTGGCTGACTAGTTGTTATCAGCTGAATTATTGCCAGATGTATCTGCCCTTCCTAGAAAATCAGCTCTCTGTAGAGTAGCCATCATATCTGAAATTGTCTTTTCAGAAATTAATTTCCTAAAATCCCCTTTTAAAAAGATTATATCTCTGGAAGGAATAGCATGTAGAAACATTATCTGCCAATAACATATTTGCACGATTAGTTTCACCAGCTTATCCACATCAGCATTGAGAGAGCTTGACTGCTCAGCAGTGTGTTGACAAGGAAGGGGTAGAAGATCAGGCCCAGATTGAGATGGCTATCAGGGAGGAAACGGTAAGGCGGTGCTAAAACGGAGCAGAGAGAGGAAGATAAGGAAGGTGAGAAGAGATTAGTTTTCACCATGAGATAGTTATTCTGGTTGCATTTACTCATGAAGCCTGGATTTTATAAGGTATACAAACATTAATTCTAAGACTCCACATTGTTTTTTTTTTGCAGTGCTGGGGATTGAACCCAGGGCCTTGTGCTTGCAAGGCAAGAACTCTACCAACTGAGCTATATCCCCAGCCCTCCATATTGTTAAAATGATTCAATCACACTGAAACTAAGGAATATCAACACTATAGTACAGTGTGTCTTCAGTGAGACTGAAAAATCATTCAGTTGACCTTCATATTGTTGTAGTTTCTATGTATTAAATGTATCTGTTAGAGTTTATATTTTTTCCTACGTATTTTACTTACTATACATATCAATTATTTTATTTTAGGCAATAACCACATGAAAGAAGAGAATTATGCTGCTGCAGTGGATTGTTACACACAGGCAATAGCATTGGATCCTAATAATGCAGTTTATTATTGCAACAGGTAAGCTGACTCTATTGTGGCAGATTTACAAGTTCTTGGATTAATAGCTTTGAGGGGAAACTGCAAAATTGGTCTATTTAGAGAATGTTGAAAGTTCAAAAAACATAAAGGAAGTAAGAATAAACTCATGAACTTACCACTCAGAGGCAGCCACTTTTCATAAATTTTGGGCATATTTCATTTTACATAAGAGCATTCAATTTTAGATTTAACTTGTTTACAGGACATACCATAAATGTGTCCTAAGTTTATTGAAATCCTTCATAAATATTATTTAAATGGTTAAAAATCACTTTATTGCTACCTTTTAGTCTTTTTTTTTTCAGCATCTATCATTATGACTGACAAACAAGTATTTAGTGTTACTTTTGAATAATTGGGTAGATACACCTTAAATTGCTTAACTATTGACTTACTGGCAGACATTAAGGTTGTTTTTATTTTTTTCACTATTATATAAAGCTGAAATAAGCATTTGTGTTTATAAAAATTTTTTTATGATTCAGATTTTTATGAAATTTGGACTTATCCCTAGAAATGTATTTAGCTGGTCTAATAATATGAATATTTAAAAAATTAATGCATATTATAAAATTGTTTCAACTTCTTTGAAAATATTTTGAGAATTTTCTTCCCTAGAAGTATATAATTGTATCTATTTTTGCCATACTCTTTATCAGCACCATGTCCTCAAATTATTAATTCTTGGTTATTTCCATATCCATTATTCTAATTTATATTTAATTACTGGTGAGTTTGGAGGTTTTCAAATGTTGGTTATTCATGGTTTTTTTTCTCCTAATTTTTAAATTTTACTGTATGTACACTGATTATGACAAATTCATATGTCAAATCCTAAATTCCAATGTGATATGTTTGGAGGTGAGACCTGTGGAAGGTATAGAGCTCTTGTGAATGGGATTAATGCCCTTATAGAAGAGAATTCCCTTCACTGCACCCCCCACCCCACCTGAGAACATAGTGGGACAAGTACCTGTATCAGGCCTTACCCTGTTGACCTCACATTATTTCTTTCTTTCTTGGCTCTGTTCATTTTAAGAGGGATCAAGGGACTGGGAATATATCTCAGTTGGTAGAGTGCTTGCCTCACACACACAAGGCCCTGGGTTCAATCCCCAGCACCAAAAAAAAAAAAAAAAAAAAAAAAAAAAAGAAAGAAAGAAAGAAAAAGAGGGATCAGACTCCCATAGGCTATGTTTCCAAGACTCCTTTGTCTTCTCTGATTGTGTTCAGTCATATAAGGGGTTGGCAAGAGATTGGAGGATAAAAGGAAGAGAGAAGTCTGGGTAGCTCTCCCTCTCCCATTTTTATATTCAGCAGGGGCTGCTTCTCATGCTTCTCTCCTTTCACCTAAGATCCCTGTTGCGGTCCCAGCTTTTTCTAGGGGTCCTTGGGTTTTGGATTCTGTACTTTGTGCTTCTGTGTTAGGGATGGTAATGGATTCCTGCTATTGCTAATTTTTGGATTGCTATAAAATTCCATTTGGCCTCTCAACTCTTCTATTACCTTATGTAATGAATTCCCTGCATTAAATTATTATTAATTATTCTATTTAATCTAAATGGAATTTCCAGTAGAACTTTCTGCAGTGATGGAAACGTTCCATATTTGTACTGTCCAGCACAGTAGCTACTGGCCACAGGTGAACGGTTAAGTACTTGGATTATGACTAGTGCAATTGAGGAAGTAAATTTTTAATGTTTAACTTAATTTAAAATCAATTTAAATAAGTTAATTTAAATTTAAGTAGTCACTTCTGACTTGTGGCTTGTATATTGCCCTATATTAAAGTTTTTCTCCTAGTTTCAGAGCTTAAATTTGTATGTAAAAGATTCTTTGTATGTAAAAGATTAAAATATTTTTTTAAATTTATTTTTATTGTAAACAAATGGGATACATGTTGTTTCTGTTTGTACATGGAGTAACAGCATACCATTTGCATATTCATACATTTACACAGAGTAATGATGTTTGATTCATTCTGTTATTTTTATTTTTTTCCTTCCCCCCCACCCCTCCCACCTCTCTTTTCCCTCTATACAGTCCCTCCTTCCTCCATTCTTGCCCCCCTTCCACCCCCCATTACGTGTCATCATCTGCTTATCAGTGAGATCATTCCTCTTTTGGATTTTTGAGATTGGCTTATCTCAGTTAACATGATATTCTCCAGTTTCATCCATTTGCCTGCAAATGCCATAATTTTATTATTCTTTATAGCTGAGTAATATTCCATTGTATATATATATACCACAGTTTCTTTATCCATTCATCAATTGAAGGGCATCTAGGTTGGTTCCATAGTCTGGCTATTGTGAATTGAGCAGCTATGAACATTGATATGGCTGTATCTCTGTAGTATGCTGATTTTAAGTCCTTTGGGTATAGGCCAAGGAGTGGGATAGCTGGGTCAAATGGTAGGTCCATTCCAAGTTTTCTAAGGAATCTCCACACTGCTTTCCAGAGTGGCTACACTAATTTGCAGTCCCACCAGCAATGTATGAGTGTACCTTTTTCCCCACATCCTCACCAACACCTATTGTTGCTTGTATTCTTGATAGTCGCCATTCTAATTGGGGTGAGATGGAATCTTAGTGTAGTTTTGATTTGCATTTCTCTTATTACTAAAGATGGTGAACATTTTTTAAAATATTTTTTAAATATTTTTTTCTTTGAATTTTATTCCAGTGCTTTTAGCCTTAAAACTCTCCTGATTTTATAGACTTGACAAATGATTTCTGTTTTCTAATTTTAGCTTTACATTTAAATTTTGTCATCTCAAGTCTATTTTGGTGACAATTATGACTTTTTAATATATATGTATATATATGTTGATAGACCTTTATTTTATTCATTTATTTATTTTATTCATTTATTCATACGTGCTGCTAAGGGTTGAACCCAGGGCCTCACACATACTAGGCAAGTGCTCTACCACTGAGCCACAACCCCAGCCCCAATTATGACTATTTCTAACTCATCTAAAACTTTCTATGACAGCCTTATAAAAACTACCATTTATTTTACAGTAGTTTCTTAGATTTGAAAAGGATAAAAGTTAATGTGGTCCAACCTTTCATTGAGTTTTATTACCATATTTAGGGAAGTCATATCTTCTGAGATAGCCCATGCTTCCCCAAACTTTTCTTTTTTGGGTATATCTGTTAGAAAAGTCTACCTTATGTTGATACTGGATTTGTTTCTCTGTAACTTCTATCAGTTGGCTTTATTTAATTCTGAAGATTAATTACAGGGCTGGGGTTGTGGCTCAGTTGAGTGCTTGCCTGACATGCATGAGGCACTGGGTTTGATTCTCAGCACCGCATATAAATAAATAAATAAAATAAAATGTCCATCAACAACTAAAAAATATTTTTAAAAAGATTAATTACAAAATAAATATGATTGTTCTTTCTCATGTCAGTGCTTTGTTTTGAAGTTTGCTACTATGTTCATTGAAGTTCTTTTTTCTATGTTGTGTTCCAAGTTTCTTTCATTGTGTCTTTGGTAGTACAGAACTAAGTCCTATACCTGCTCTGCAAACTTGTCCCAGTTCATCTGTGTCTGTTAGTATAGAGGCTAATTTTGTATGACATTTGTCTGGTGGGACTCTCATTTAACCTGCTTCTATATAATGTATTATATTTCAGGACATTGTAGGATATCCTATAGGATTTGCCAAATTCATGTCTTCCTTTTGGTTGATTAAAGTCCTTCCCACTCCCTGACATTATCCCTATCTTTTCATTTAATCATTCATTTGACAAGTTCTTACCAAATATGTACTAGTGTTGTCACTTGAGATTGAGTTTGTTGTTTGGACTCAAATACAGGATGTTATTTTCTATTCCTGTAGAATTATTATCATTTATGGCTTCTATCTGTCCCTTCATCTTTTTGGATAATGAATCTATAAAATAATGTATTTACTGTTGTTTCCAGTTTCATGTCATCCACAAACTTGAGAATATACCATCTCTCACATTATGTCAGTTACATGTCAACTAATGGAACAATCGTAGGAAAGTGGTTTAGAGCAGAGAATGAATCCAGACTCTTTGGATTCTATTTTCTGACTCAAGTCACTTACTACCTATGTGACTTGGCAAATTACCTAATGATATATGCCTTAGTTTCCCTATCTTTAAAATATGGATAATAATAGCATTTACCTCATAGGGCTATTATGGAGATCAAAATGTTAACTTATATAAAGTGCTAATAAAGTATCAAGTGAGGATGGTTGTTTTAAAGTAATAACTTACTATTATATATGTAGCCAATTTTTCTGCCTTGATCATAATATGTAGAATCAAATATATCAGTTTCCAAATATATTGTCAATTATCTTTCTCTGATTACCAGTCTACAACTAATGCTATTAAGATAAGAAGGAAATGATGTTCATCTGATAGGACTTGTTCCCAATTAATTCAATGTCATTTTCCTTTTTTTGTGTTTAATTTTTAAATTTTTAGTTATACATGACAGTAGAATATATTTTGACAGAATGTGCACACATGAAATATAACTTTTTCTATTAGGTTCCCACTCTTGTGATCATACATCATGTGGAGTTACCCTGGTCATGTATACAAATACAAGACTAGGTAGGTTATGACCAATTAATTCTATTGTCTTTCCTATTCCCTTCTCCCCTCCCTCTCCTTTATTACCTTTTGTCTAGTCCAATCTATTTCTATTATTCCCCTCCCCAACTTCCTTTATTTTGGATTATCATCCACAAATCAGAGAGGACATTTGACCTTTAGTTTTTTTGGGATTGGCTTATTTAACTTAGCATGATATTGTCTAGTTCCATCCAGTTACTGGCAAATGCCATAATTTCATTCTTCTTTATGGATGAGTAATATTCCATTGTGTATATATACCACATTTTCTTTATCCATTCATCCTTTGAAAAACCCTTAGGTTGTTTCTGTAACTTGGCTATTGTGTTGAGCTGCTATAAACATTCTTATGGCCACATCACTTTAATATGCTATTTTTATGTCTTTTGGGTGTATACTGAGGATTGGGATAATTGTGTCAAATGGTGCTTCCATTCCAAGTTTCCTAAGGAATCTTCATACTGTTTTCCATAATGGTTGTACCAGTTTGCAGTCCCACCAACAATGTATGTCCCACATTCTTGCCAACATTTACTGTTACTTGTATTCTTCATGCCATTCTGACAGAAGGAGTGAAATGGAATCTCATTATAGTTTTGATTTGCATTTCTCTAATTGCTAGAGATGTTGAACATTTTCTCATATATTTTTTGACCTTTCATATTTCTTCCTCTGTGACGTGTCTTCAGTTCTTTTGCCCATTTATTGATTGGGTTATTTATTTTTCTGGTGTTAACGTTTTTTGAGTTCTTTGTATATCTTGGAAATTAATGCCTTATCTGAGGTACTGGTTGTGAAGATTTTCTCCCAATCTGTAGGCTCTCTAAACACATTCTTTTTTTTTTTTTTTGCGGTACTGGGGATTGAACCCAGGGCCTTGTGCTTGCAAGGCAAGCACTCTACCAACTGAGCTATACCCCCAGCCCTCTAAACACATTCTTGATTATTTCCTTTGCTGTGAAGAAGTTTTTCAGTTTGATACCATCCCATTTATTGACTTTTTTTTTTTTTTTTTTTTTTTGGTACCTGAGATTGAACTCAGGGACACTCAACCACTGAGCCTCATCCCTAACCCTATTTTGTGTTTTGTTTAGAGACAGGTTCTCACTGAGTTGCTTAGCATCTCAGTTTTGCTGAGGCTGGTTTTGAACTCGAGATTCTCCTGCCTCAGCCTCCCAGAGCAGCTAGGATTATAGGTGTGTGCCACTGTACCTGGCCCGTTTATTGAGTCTTGATTTTAATTCTTGCATTTTAGGAGTCTTGTTGAGAAATTTGGTTCCCAAGCTTACATGTTGGAGAGCCGACATGTTGGAGAGTTGGGCGTACTTTTTCTTCTAGTAAGTGCAGGGTTCTGGTGTAATACCTAGGTCTTTGATCCACTTGGAGTTGAGTTTTGTGCAGAATGAGATATAGGGATGCCATTTCATTCTATTTACATGTGGATTTCCAGTTTTCCTAGCACCATTTGTTGAATAGGCTGTCTTTTATCCAATGTATGGTGCTTTTTGTCTAGGATGAAATAACTGTGTTTGTGTTGGGGTGTCTGTGTGTGTGTGTGTGTGTGTGTGTGTGTGTGTGTTTGGCGATGCTGGGGATTGAACCCAGGGCCTTGTGCTTGTGAGGCAAGCACTCTACCAACTGAGGTATATCCCCAAGCCTGTGTTTTCTATTTTGTTCCATTGGTCTTCATGTCTGTTTTGGTGCCAATACCATCCTGTTTTTCTTACGTAGCTCAGTAGTATAATTTAAGGTCTGGTATTATGATACCTCCTGCATCACTTTTCAGGCTAAGGATGACTTTGGCCATTATGGGCCTTTTATTTTTCAAATGAATTTCATGATTGCTCTTTCTATTTCTGTGAAGAACATCATTGGGATGTTTGTAATTCTTTTTAGGAATTGCATTAAATATGTATAGCGCTTTTGGTAGCATGGCCATTTCAATAATATTGATTCTCCCTATCCAAGAACATGGGAGATCTTTCCATCTCCTAAGGTCTTCTTTAATTTCTTTCTTTAGTGTTCTGTAGTTTTCATTATAGAGGCCTTTCACCTCTTTTGTTAGGTTGATTCCTTTTTTTTTTTTTTTTTTTGAGGCTATTGTAAAGGGGATAGTTTTCCTGATTTTTCTTTCAGCTTGCATCTTTGATCAATTGATTTATTGGTATTGATTTTAAACCATGCTACTTTGCTAAATTCATTTATAAATTCAAGGAGCTTTCTAGTAGAGTTTTGTGGGTTTTCTAAATGTAGAATCATGTCATAGGCAAATAGGAATAGTTTAAGCTCTTCTTTTAAACTATTTGAATCCCTTTGATTTCTTTCTTTTGTGTGATTGCTCTGGATAGGGTTTCAAGGACTATGTTGAATACAAGTGGTAAAAGAGGGCATCCTTGTCTTGTTCCAGTTTTTAGAGGGAATGCTTTGAGTTTTTCTCCATTTAGAATGATGTTTGCTGCCCTTCAACAGATGAATGGATAAAGAAAATGTGGTACATATACACAATGGAATATTATTCAGCCTTAAAGAATGAAATTATGGCATTTGCTGGTAAATAGATGGAACTGGAGAATATCATGATAAGTGAATAAGCCAATCCCAAAAAAACCAAAGGCAGTTTTCTCTGATAAGCAGATGCCGATCCATAGTAGTGGGGTGTGTAGGGAAGAAGGAAGGAACTTTGGATTATACAGAGGGGAGTGAGGGAACGGGCGGGGTGGGGGATATGGGAATGGTGGTAGACTGAGACACACATTATTACTCTATATGCATGTATGAAAAAAAATTTTTAAATAAATTTAAAAAATTAAAAAATTTGAAAAAAATTTGCCTTGAGTTAACATATATATCTTTTATAATGCTGAGGTGTGTTCCCACTATCCCCAGTTTTTCTAGTGTGTTGAGCATGAGTGGATGTTGAATTTCGTCAAATGCTTTTTCTGCATCTATTGAGATAATCATGTGATTCTTGTCTTTAAGTCTATTGATGTGATGAATTACATTTATTTATATCCATATATTGAACCAACCTTGCATCCTTGGGATGAACCCCACTTGATCATGGTGTACTGTCTTTTCATATGTTTTTTATGTGGCTTGCCAATATTTTATTGAGAATTTTTGTGTCCATGTTCATCAGGAATATTGGCCTGAAGTTTTCTCTCCTTGATGTGTCTTTGTCTGGTTTTGGTATCTTCTTCTTTTTTTCTTTTTTTAAATCTCACTTACTTTATTATGAAAATTTTCAGGGTTGAAGGAATTTTATTGCAAATTATAAAACCACACCAAGATTTGGCCCTTAATATTTTTATATATTTGCTTTATCACATATTGATTCATCTATGTGTACCTCTATCCATTCACCTTTCCACCTTACTTTTAATGCATTTCAAAGCAAATTGCAGCAATTAGTTTACTTCTATCCTAAATACATAGCATACATATAATTGATTAGAGTTCATTATTTATTTACTTTTTTCTTTTGCGGTAAAATGTGCCTATAACAAAATACATGAATTTTAATGAACTTTCAATTTTGAAAAATAAATCACCTATGTAACCTAAGTATATCTCCAAGGTATTGCAACTCACCATTCAGGAAGTTCAGGAAGTTCTTTATGCCCATTCACAGTCAGATACCTATAGTGTTCACCAGGGACCATAACTGGTGCTTCCGCCTAACACCACAGGTTGGATTTGTCTCCTCTAAAATTTCATATGAAAGAAATCATACATACTTTTATATATATATATATGTTTTTTTTTTTTTAAACTGGGATTGAACCCAGGAGAGCTTTACCACTGAAGTATACCCCAAGTCTTTTTAATTTTTTAAAATTTTGAGACATGATCTCAATAAACTGTCCAGGCTGGCCTTGAACTTGACCTCCTCCTGCTTCAGCCTCCCAGGTTGCTGGAATTACAGGCAGGTACCACTGCCTAGCTACGTAATAATTTTTTCTTTTCTTTCTTTTTTTATGTTAAGCATGTTTTTGTGATTCAGCCATATCATTGCATGTAGTACATTCTTTTTTGCTTGGTAGTATTCTGTTGTTTGAATATATCAGTTTGCTTAGCCACTTTCCTACTCAGGGTTACTTGGTGTCATAATTTTTTTTGTAAGGTTGGATCCATAACAAATTCAGTTGGTCACATTGAAAATTTTAATTTTCTTTTTTTCACAAAAAATTACCTTTGTTAATTTTTTTAGCCCAGAAAAATAGAAAGTCAAAATAAGTTCTAGAAATGAAGTTCCCAAGCTGTGGTTTAATGTTTGAGTTTTATTCTCTGTAATCAGATGAATGTCTATAATTTTTAATTTAGTGTATGAAACAAATGAATACATTTAAGAATATCTTGAAATGTTATGACCACATATAAATGGCATCAGAAAATTATTTACAGAGCACAGTAAGTCATATACTTCTTAAATTTTTTTTTTTTTTTTTAGTTGTAGATGAACACAATACCTTTATTTTATTTTTTTATTTTTATGTGGAGCTGAGGATTGAACCCAGTGCCTCACACATGCTGGGCAAATGCTCTACCTCTGAGCCACAATCCCAGCCCCAGTCCATATAGTTTTAACTGTGCATATGAAACATTTAAGCCTAAATAAATAAATTTATTTTAATGAGATTAGAGTTCACATGTAGTCTTATTCTACTAATTCTGTATTGGAAGAGATTCTTGGCAATACATCTGTTTGCTTTTTATTTAATTATTGTTGAACTGAAATTCATAATTATGCTCCTCTTTTGCATTTAAATTGTATCTTTTCCCCTGAGGAGTACAGTAATAAAGCATGCTAATTAATATTAAATAATTAGAAAAGCTTATTTGTATATCTTAATACAAATGCTAAATAGAACTTCAGAATCATTTTGAGGTTTTGGGGTTTGTTTTGAGCCTCTTGTAGCTATAAATATCTCACTAGCCTATAGCCTTGCCACCTACCCCCTTGCCATTTTTCTTAGCCAGATGCCTGCCAAGAATTGGAAGCTCAGAAAATCAGATCTAAATCTTGCCTTTAATATTAATTTTCCCAGTTATATTTCCAATTAAAATATTTTCTACATCCTACACTCACTAGGGTGAACTACAGTTTACTTTTTATAGAAGTGACCTTTTTATGTGTTAGAAAATGATCATTTCGCACAGTTCTTTTGCATGACTCTTTCTTTTCTAGTATATATCT
The DNA here is from genome assembly GCF_902686455.1 of Sciurus vulgaris. Lineage (NCBI taxonomy): Eukaryota > Metazoa > Chordata > Mammalia > Rodentia > Sciuridae > Sciurus > Sciurus vulgaris. Next base: position 117,979,650 of record NC_136466.1, read on the forward strand.
TCTATTTTGACCTTTAAGGTTTTAACTGATGCTTAAGAATACCCGAATACTTCCTTGAGAACCAATTATGTATTTTTGCCTTTTTTTGTAAACATTAAGCCTTATAATGAGTAACACTTATATAGGTTTTTGTTATATTCTGCCTTATTTTATATACATATTTGTTCTCTTTCTTCAGGAAAGGGAAGAGGCTGGAGCTTCTGTTTGTTTATATCCCCTATAGCACCTAGCACTGTGCCTTAAAGGAGTTTAGCCAGTTTTTTTGTCAGATGAATGAAGGACTATAGAAGGAATATAAGAAATTTTCAGTGATGTTGAATTAACCAGATAGCCACGTGAATACTTACATACATGAAGCAAGAAATGATTGAGTATAGATCTAAAGTACTTTCAAGTACCTTATAGTAGGAAATGAATAGCAGTTTTCTGTTGTCTGTCCCCATATAAACTTGGTGTTTTTATTTCTTTTCTCCAATCTCAATGCTGAATATATTACTTAAACCACAGTAGACTCATGCGTAGGAAGAATGAATTGAATGACCTAAGCAATAAATGGAATAAAAGACACACAAGAAAGAAATTGGGTGTAGTGGTTCATGCCTGTAATCCTATCCTAGCAAGTAAGGATGCTGAGGCAGAAGGATTGCAAGTTCAATGCCAGCCTCAGCAAATTAGTGATGCCCTAAACATCTTTGTGAGACCCTGTCCCCAAATAAGATCTTCAAAAGTGGTAAGGATGTAATTCAGTGGTAAAGTGACTCTGAGTTCAATCCCAGTTTTAATAAAATACCCAAGAAAGAGAACACAATGGAGGCAATTTGTTCAGAAGGCCACTCAGCTCATGTGGACCTATTTTGAAGAGCAGGTAGAACTTAGGTAGAAAAGATGGGAAAACATTGAAGGTTGGAGAGCAAAAATATGACCTTCTTATCTCTAAGAAAGATGGGAGTAGAGACCTCATGATTTTGCATTTTTTTTTTTTCCTACTTCTGTGTGAGCAGTCTGGTCAGTCATTTCATGGCTTTTGAACTCCATATGTTGAACATGGATCGCTTCTCGGTTCTGCTACTTAACTAACTGTATGCTCGTGGGTACTCAATGTTTGTAAATCTGAATTTATTCACGTGTAAAACAAGGGTAATACTGACTACTTCAAAGGATGTTGTAAGGAGTGATAAAGGCCCTAGCATAGTCCCAGATGTTCAAAATTTGTTTCATTTAAAAACAGCATACGATTTTTTTCAGTTGTAGGAATAATTTTTGTAGCATTTATTTATGTGTGAGAGGGCACATGTGAGGTAGCTGTGGCTTTTCCTTTTCTTCTACCTAATGTTCTTTTAAGATGGAAGACAATATTAATGTTTTTGTTTTTAACAAAGTAGAGGAAGCAAGGGTGCCTGAAAATATGGAGTCTCTGTGTGGTTCTACTGGAATTTCATTAGTTATGCTCTGATAACCAGACAGCAAAGGCAGAGGGCAGACCACATTGTTATTCAGTTCAGACCTGGCATGTCGGCTTCATCTCACAGGAGACTCAAATGTAGCCTCTCTTCTCTTTGCTTTCTGGCCTCCAAAGCTCAACTGCCTCTTCTCTTCCTTTCGTGAGCTGCATAAATCTGGTTTCATGATAGCTTGCCACTTGTGATCTAAAGTTGTCAAGATTGAAAGAGTCATTCTCCTTCCTCCCACCTACCCTCTTTCGGAGTCTGATCCTCCTGGCTTTATTTCTGTCTTGTTGTTGAGTATCTGACGGCAGAGATCCGGGCATCTTCCTTGATGCTTCTCTTGTCCTTATGCTTCTCAAATAGCTAATTTATTCCTTTCTCCTTTAGTTCAGGTTCTTAACTTTTGCTAAATGAGTGCAATAGAGACTTAAAGTGGCCTCACATTTCTACTTACACTCCCACTACAGTCTTCTGCCAAAAAGACATAAAATGGGAAATTTATCTTTCAACTTTTGCTGTCTGTTCACTAGTTCCAAATACCTATTGACCAAATGTATGCTCTACACACACACACACACACACACACACACACACACACACACACACACACACACCCCTAGCCTTTTTCTTTTCTGTTAACTTTGTCAGTTTTTACTTTTTTTCCTACTCCATTCCTCTTCCACTACCTATGCACATGTAGCATCAAACTCTGATTTCTTAAGAATACCATGGTGCAACATCTCTCCTTGCTTTATGTGCTTTCCCCTCTGCCTTTAGCAATTTACACCCACTCTAATTGCTTGTACTGCTAGTCATCCTTCAAAACCTGCTAGAAACTGCTTTTCTGAGGAAGATATTCTTAATTTCTCCTCTTCCAGCCTCCTGACCATGCCCCTATAGTCTTCCTTTCCATGTCCTGTGGTTTGGTGCCATCAATATGATAGTCCCTAGACACATGTAGCTATTTAAATTTATATAAATCAACCTGCAATAAAATTCACATTAATTAAAATGTAATAAAATGAAACAATAAATTCCTCGTTCACACTAGCACTTTTCAAGTACTCATTAGTCACATGTAGCTAGGGACTGCTGTGTTGGATAGTGTGGATTAAGAACTTCTGTGTCACAGGAAGTCCTGTTGGATGACTCTGTATAGGGCTAACCATACCTTTCTCCATGCTGCTCTTCCTTTGATCTCTTATAGTTGTACTTACCATACTATTTATTTACTTATCTGTTTCTCTATTAGACTATGGGAGGTTGGAGGGCAAGGGATATCCTTTTCATCTCTTTATAGTGGTTTTGAGAGTCTAGCATATCATAGGTGTTCAACAAAAATTTGGGCCAAATTGATTCGGTGAAGTTTTAAAGGGATATTGGTCTCTTCCTGAAGAATTCTAACAATGAAACAGTCACATGGCAGCACGTAGTGTATTTGTTCTTTTTAAAACCAGTTTATACCTATTGAAAATCTATTTGAATTTATTGAGACAAATATTCATATACATTTACCTGATAATCAACACCAGTTGACATTTTGTCACATTTTCTTCCTCTTTCTTCTTTTCTCTATGTTGGGGCATATATATATGTATATTTATGTATGTGTGTGTGTGTGTATATAATATATATATAATATACATACATATATATAATTATACATATATATATAATTTTCTTGCTGATACATTTGTGTATATACAGAAGTACATAAGTACATATTCACATTTAAAAAAAATTTTTTTTGCTTTCTGAGACAACAGGGTATTTTACATTTGCCTTGTATTTTCCTTGCCTTAGACCTGAGCTCTAATGACCCTATGTTATTTCTCTAATGACCCTATGTTCCTTTCAGTGGAGAATAGCATTTAGATACCAATATCTGGTTGTGAGACATGACAATTTGTGTGAGATATCATTGCTTTTAGGTATATTCAATCGACTGACCTAGGAAATATATTTTTTGAAAAGTCATTGGTAGACAGATAACTTTAATTTACATTCCAGTGTCATAGACCTTTCCCTCACCTCCCATTTGATGTTTCTTTCTTCTCCCAGATTGAAAACCCTGCTGTCCCACCACCAGGATACTCATTTCCTCTGTCATTTGGCATACTTCAATTGATGTTATAATACCAGTATTACACCACTAACAAGCCTACTAGGTGAAATTCAGGATTTCTTTGTAATTTTTCTTTTTGTTCTTAGAATACATTTCAGGATATATACTCAGAATACTATGCTTGAAAGTTGTATGGATTCTTTCTTTTTGATATAAAATTAGAGTCACTTGTTTCCATTTTACTCAATTTGAAGGGTTTCTTTTTCATCTTTTTGGAGTCTTGCTTCTATTTCTATCCCGTCTATTGCATTCCCACTCATCTCCTAGAAGATAAGAGTGAGAGTTTTAACATAGAGTAGACTTCTAACCCATGGAAGTGTTTCACATAAAGTTAAATTAAAAAGGATGATCAATACTGATTCTCTTTATGTCTAGCAAGGTTCTTTTCCTTATGTCTGATGTTAACGTTCTATACCAGATTATCTTTTTCCATTCCTTTAACTTTAACCTGTACTTGATTATCTTTTTGGTGATATCTTGTATCCAAGTTGAGAATTTCCATTTCCCATGGGCAACTTTGTGATTACTGATAAATTTGAATTATTTTCAGCTATCTTATGTTTTTGAAGCATGCTTTTTTTCTTGGCTTCCCCTTCTCCTGTCTTTTTGCCTTCTGGTTTGAAAAGAATCTTCATTTCTTTCTTTTTAATTATTTGGGAGTTTTACATTCCATATCTGTTTTAATGTCAGCCTTGTCATGAATTACTTTGCATTGTGTATTCAGTCAAATAGACCCATACCTCATTTCACATGAATTATCAAAACAGGTTTGTTGAATATTTTCATAATTGAATTAATTTAACTGAACCAAAGGACTATAAATTTATTGTTTAATAAATATTTAAAAAATTTAGAACATCAGTTTGAAAAGTAAGCACGTCAGTCCTGCATCTGAAGAAAGATTGACAGAAAACTAGACTCAAAATCACCTTTTCCTTGTAGTTTTCTAGTCTTTCCCCTCTCCCTAAATGCTGCCTGTTGCTCCCAATGGCCCATTAGCACTATTCAGGACAGGAGTGTTATTTTGCTTATTGCCATATCCATTCTTAAAAGTATGCTTTAGGAAACTAATGATAGATGTGCTAGTTGAATGAATAAAGTAGAAGTATTTCATCTGAAGAATTAGTGGACTGGTAATGGGATGGAGGAGAGGAGAATGGAAACTGACATGAAAAGATTTGCATGTCAAACATTAATTATACTTGTTTGGTATGATCTTGAAGATGGAGGTGAGCCCTACTACAGGGAGACACAGAGCTCTGCTCTCAGGATGTAAGTGGCTTCATTATGTTGTTAGTTCCCAGTTATTCCCAAAGAGGTTTTTTGTTGTTGTTGTTGTTTTTCTTTTTTGTCTCAGCAATTGAACTCGGGGACACTTAACTGTTGAGCCACATCCCCAGCCCTTTTTTGTATTTTAATCAGAGACAGGGTCTCACTGAGTTGCTTAGGGCCTTGCTAAATTGCTAGGACTGGTTTTGAACTTGCCATCCTCCTGCTTCACCCTCCTGACCTGCTGGAATTATAGGTATGTGCCCCTTCACTTGGCTCCCACAGAGTTTTGAGATAGAGGTGATACAGCAGGCATTAATTGGTCAGATAAATGGTTCCTAATTGCTCTGAGATTCTGTGCAAAGTGAATGTAACACATTGCTGTCCTTAATTTATAGCTGGATTCAGGTACACAGTTAGTGTTTTTTATTGTTTGTTTATTTGTTGTGGTACTGGGGTCAGGGCACTCAACCACTGAGCCACATCCCTACCCCCACTTTTTATATTTTATTTAGAGAGAGGGCCTTACTAAAACGCTGAGGCTGCCTCTGAGTTTGTGATCTTCTTGCCTCAGCCTCCCAAACAGCTGGGATTATAGGTGTGTGCCATCACACCTGGCATAGTTAAGGTTTTATTTTCACCTTAGACTTATAACGATAAATGTTTTTAAATTTCATTTATTTTATTTGTTGCTGTATAGACTTAGTCTATGATAATGTTGTGTGTACCTAGAATGAAAATTAGTGTATTATGTGGGTGTGAATATAAATTTATTTATTTATTACAATATTATACCTTTTCTTTTTTTCTTTTTTTCTCCATTCTTTTATTAAAAATCATAAATTTACATAGGGCAATGTTGTTTGATTCATTCTGTTATTTTTCCCCTTCCCTCCACCCCTCCCACCCCTCTTTTCCCTCTATACAGTCCTTCCTTCCTCCATTCTTACCACCCTCCTTATCCCTAACCCTAAACCTAACCCTAGCCCTAATGCTAACCCCTCCTACCCCCCATTATATGTCCTCATCCGCTTATCAGGGAGATCATTCGTCCTTTAGTTTTTTGAGATTGGCTTATCTCACTTAGCATGATATCCTCCAATTTCATCCATTTGCCTGCAAATGCCATAATTTTATCATTCTTCATGGTGGAGTAATATTCCATTGTATATATATGCCACAGTTTCTTTATCCATTCATCAACTGAAGGGCATCTAGGTTGGTTCCACACTCTGGCTATGGTGAATTGAGCAGCTATGAACATTGATGTGGCTGTATCTCTGTAGTATGCTGATTTTAAGTCCTTTGGGTATAGGCCAAGGAGTGGGATAGCGGGTCAAATGGTGGTTCCATTCCAAGCTTTCTGAGGAATCTCCATACTGCTTTCCAGAGTGGCTGCACTAATTTGCAACCCCACCAGCAAAGTATGAGTGTACCTTTTTCCCCACATCCTCGCCAACACCTATCGTTGCTTATGTTCTTGATACTCGCCGTTCTAATAGGGGTGAGATGAAATCTTAGGGTAGTTTTGATTTGCATTTCTCTTATTACTAGAGATGTTGAACATTTTTCCATATGTTTGTTGATTGCTTGTAGATCTTCTTCTGTGAAGTGTGTGTTCATTTCCTTAGCCCATTTGTTGATTGGATTATTTGTATTCTTGGTGTAGAGTTTTTTGAGTTCTTTATAGATTCTGGATATTAGGGCTCTATCTGAAGTATGAGTGGCAAAGATATTCTCCCACTCTGTAGGCTCTCTTTTCACATTACTGATAGTTTCCTTTGCTGAGAGAAAGCTTTTTAGTTTGAATCTATCCCAGTTGTTGATTCTTGCTTTTATTTCTTGGGCTATGGCAGTCCTCTTAAGGAAGTCTGGTCCTAAGCCAACAAGTTGAAGGTTTGGCCCTACTTTTTCTTCTGTAAGATGCAGGGTCTCTGGTCTGATTCCAAGGTCCTTGATCAATTTTGAGTTGAGTTTTGTGCAGGGTGAGAGATAGGGATTTAGTTTCATTCTGTTGCATATGGTTTTCCAGTTTTCCCAGCACCATTTGTTGAAGAGGTTATCTTTTCTCCATTGCATATTTTTGGCCCCTTTGTCTAGTATGAGAAAATTGTATTTATTTGCGTTTGTGTCCGTGTCCTCTATTCTATACCATTGATCTACCTGTCTATTTTGGTACCAATACCATGCTGTTTTGTTACTATTGCTTTGTAGTAGAGTTGAAGATCTGGTATTGCGATACCCCCTGCTTTGCTCTTTCTACTGAGGATTGTTTTAGCTATTCTGGGTTTCTTATTCTTCCAGATGAATTTCATAATTGTTTGCTCTATTTCTGTAAGGTACATCATTGGGATTTTAATTGGAATTTCATTGAATCTATATAGCACTTTGGTAGTATGGCCATTTTGACAATATTAATTCTTCCTATCCATGAACATGGGAGATCTTTCCATCTTCTAAGGTTTTCTTTAATTTCTTTCTTTAGTGTTCTGTAGTTCTCATTGTAGAGGTCTTTCACCTCTTTTGTGAGATTGATTCCCAAGTATTTTATTTTTATTTTTTGATGCTATTGTGAATGGGGTAGTTTTCCTAATTTCTCTTTCTGAAGATTCATCCCTTATGTATAAAAATGCATTGGATTTATGAGCATTGATCTTGTAACCTGCTACTTTACTGAATTCACTTATGAGTTCTAAGAGTTTTCTGGTGGAATTTCCAGGCTCCCCTAAATATATAATCATGTCATCAGCGAACAGGGATAGTTTGAGTTCTTCTTTTCCTAATCGTATCCCTTTAATTTCTTTGGTTTGTGTAATTGCTCTGGCTAGGGTTTCAAGGACGATGTTGAATAGAAGTGGTGAAAGAGGGCATACCTGCCTTGTTCCAGTTTTTAGGGGGAATGCTTTCAGTTTTTTACCATTTAGAATGATATTGGCCATGGGCTTAGCGTAGATGGCCTTCACAATGTTAAGGAATGTTCCCACTACCCCAATTTTTTCTAGTGTTTTGAGTATGAACAGATGCTGTATTTTATCGAATGCTTTTTCTGCATCTATTGAAATAATCATGTGATTCTTAACTTTTAGTCTGTTGATATGGTGAATGACATTTATTGATTTCCAGATGTTGAACCAACCTTGCATCCCTGGGATAAAACCCACTTGATCGTGGTGCACTATCTTTTTAATATATTTTTGTATACGATTTGCTAAAATTTTGTTGAGAATTTTTGCATCGATGTTCATTAAAGATATTGGTCTGAAATTTTCTTTCCTCGATGTGTCTCTGTCTGGTTTAAGTATCAGGGTGATATTGGCTTCATAGAATGAGTTTGGGAGGGTTCCCTCCTCTTCTATTTTATGGAATACTTTGAGGAGTATTGGAATGAGCTCTTCTTTAAAGGTTTTGTAGAACTCAGCTGAGAACCCATCTGGTCCCGGACTTTTCTTTGTTGGTAGGCTTTTGATGACCTCTTCTATTTCATTGCTTGAAATTGATTTATTTAAGTTGTGTATGTCCTCCTGGTTCCGTTTAGGTAATTCATATGTCTCTAGAAACTTGTTGATGTCTTTGAGGTTTTCTGTTTTGTTGGAGTATAGATTTTCAAAATAGCTTCTAATTATGTTTTGTATTTCACTCGTGTCTGTTGTGATATTTCCTTGTTCATTCCGAATTTTAGTAATTTGGGTTTTCTCCCTCTTTCTCTTTGTTAGTGTGGCTAAGGGTTTATCAATTTTGTTTATTTTTTCAAAGAACCAACTATTTATTTTGTTAATTTTTCCAATTGTTTTTTTTTGTTTCAATTTCGCTGATTTCGGCTCTGATTTTAACTATTTCCTGTCTTCTACTACTTTTGGTGTTGGTCCGCTCTTCTTTTTCTAGGGCTTTGAGCTGTAATGTTAAGTCGTTTATTTGTTGATTTCTACTTCTTTTGTTGAATGCGCCCCATGAAATAAATCTTCCTCTAAGTACTGCTTTCATAGTGTCCCAGAGATTTTGATATGATGTGTCTTTGTTCTCATTTACTTCTAAGAATTTTTAAATTTCCCTCCTGATGTCTTCTGTTATCCATTCATCGTATAATAGTGTATTATTTAATCTCCAGGTATTGGAGAAGTTTCTGTTTTTTATTCTGTCATTTATTTCTAATTTCAGTCCATTATGATCTGCTAGAGTACAAGGTAGTATCTCTATCTTCTTGTATTTGCTAACAGTAGCTTTGTGGCATAAAACATCGTCTATTTTAGAGAAGGATCCATGTGCTGCTGAGAAGAAAGTGTATTCGTTCTTTGTTGGATGGTATATTCTATATAAGTTGGTTAAGTCTAAATTGTTGATTGTGTTATTGAGATCTATGGTTTCTTTATTCAATTTTTGTTTAGACGATCTATCCAGCGGTGAGAGAGGTGTGTTAAAATCACCTAGTAGTATTGTGTTGTGGTCCATTTGATTTCTGGAATTGAGAAGGATTTGTTTGACGTACATGGATGAGCCAATGTTCGGGGCATAGATATTTATGATTGTTATGTCTTGCTGATTTATGCTTCCCTTAAGCAGTATGTAATGTCCTTCTTTATCCCTTCTGACTAGTTTTGGCTTGAAGTCCACATTATCTAAAATGAGGATGGATACTCCAGCTTTTTTGCTGTGTCTGTGTGCATGGTATGTTTTTTCCCATCCTTTCACCTTTAGTCTATGGGTATCTCTTTCTATGAGATGAGTGTCTTGCAGGCAGCATATTGTTGGATTTTTCTTTTTAATCCAATCTGCCAGTCTATGTCTTTTGGTTGATGAGTTCAGGCCATTAACATTCAGGGTTATTATTGTGATATGATTTGTATTCCTAGTCATGGGACTTATTTTTGTTTTTTGACATGATTTGGTTTCCCCTTTATTTGGCTATTCCTTTAGGCTAGTTCCTCCCGTTGCTGATTTATATTGTTGTTTTTCATCTCTTCCTCATGGAATATTTTGCTGAGAATGTTCTGTAATGCTGGCTTTCCTTTTGTAAATTCCTTTAGCTTTTGTTTATCATGGAAGGATCTTATTTCATCGTCAAATCTGAAAGTAAGTTTTGCTGTGTATAAAATTCTTGGTTAGCATCCATTTTCTTTCAGGGCTTGGTAAATGTTGTTCTAGGCCCTTCTAGCTTTTAGGGTCTGGACTGAAAAATCTGCTGATATTCTTATTGGTTTCCCCCTGAATGTAATCTGATTCTTTTGTCTCGCGGCCTTTAAAATTCTGTCTTTATTTTGTATGTTAGGTATTTTCATAATAATGTGCCTTGGTGTAGGTCTGTTATAATTTTGTATATTTGGAGTCCTATAAGCCTCTTGTACTTGGATTTCCATTTCATTCTTCAGTTTTGGGAAATTTTCTGACATTATTTCATTGAATAGATTGTTCATTCCTTTGGTTTGTTTCTCTAAGCCTTCCTCAATCCCAATAATTCTTAAATTTGGCCTTTTCATGATATCCCATAATTCTTGTAGATTCTGTTCATGATTTCTTGCCATCTTTTCTGTTTGGTCAACCTTGTTTTCAAGATTAAATATTTTGTGTTCAATATCTGAGGTTCTATCTTCCAGATAATCTATCCTATTGCTTATGCTTTCTATGGAGTTTTTAACTTGGTTTATTGTTTCCTTCATTTCAAGGATTTCTGTTTGGGTTTTTTCAGTATCTCTAACTCTTTATTGAAATGCTCTTTTGCTTCCTGTATTTGCTCTTTTAACTGTTGATTGGTGCATTCATATAATGCCTTCATTTGTTCTTTCATCTCCTCGTTTGCTTCCCTGATTGTTTTAATTATGTACATTCTGAACTCCCTTTCTGACATTTCTTCTGCTATGCTGTCATTGGGTTTTATTGATATAGTATCTAGGTTTGTTTGGGACATTTTCTTCTCTTGTTTTCTCATATTGGTCAGATGCCAGTGGGACTCTGTGATATTGCAGAATTCTTCTATTGGCTTATATTGTCCCTGTAGATTTCCAGTGTATCACCTACCAGCCTTCAGTAGCCTGAAGTCTTGGATTAACTTGATAATGTAGTGCTTCTGCAGCACGTTGCCCCTAGCCCACTACTGGTTCCAGGGAGAGAGACCTGGAGAGGTCTCTTGCTGCCCAGCCCTGGTCCCAGCGGCTGCTTGCAGGTCGGAGGTCTCCACTGGCTTGGGGACTTGTAGCTGGCTCTGTGTAGACCGGCTCTCACTGGGCAGTCTGCCTGGAGAAGCTAGCCTAGAGAGGTGCTTCCCGCCGGAGGGGGCTGGGCTGCTTGGGGAAGTCCCTGGTGCCCTGTGCTGGTCTCTGAAGCAACCTGCGGGCGGGCAGGAGCTGGCAGCGGGGCGGGCCAGATCTGGCTGCGCTGCTTCTGTGCAGAAAGGCTCTCACTGGGGGGCCTGCTCCGCGAGGCTGGAGAATCTGTCCCTGTGGTAGGAGCCCACCGCCAGAGTGCTCCGAGCTGCCTGGGGGAGACTCTATCTGCCCTGTCCTACTCTAATAAGCTGCTCGAATCCGGGCCTGCTGCCCAGCTGAGCTTCACTGGGTGGGGGAGACTCACCCCGTGGTTCTATTTTAGTCCGAGTCTCTCAATGCCTCCCCTTCTTGAATCCTGGGTTCTGGAGCGACTGGAGATGCAGTCACCCTCTAGTCCGCCATCTTGGATCGCCCGGTGGAAAAAGCCTACAGCTGGAGGGGGGCAAGGCTGCCTGGAGAGGTCCCTGGCTGCCCAACTGTGGTCCCAGAAGCTGCTTGCAGGTTGGAGGTCTCCGCTGGCTTGGGTACTTGTGGCTGGCTCTGTGTTGAAAGGCTCTCACTGGGCGGTCTGCCCTGAGAACCCAGCCTAGAGAGGCGCTTCCTGCCGGAGGGGGCTGGGCTGCTTGAATATACATTTATTAATGATACAGTTTACTTAAGCAGGACTTACTTACTGGTAGGTTAATTACTTGCTTAGTATGTACAAGGCCCTGAATTTGATTCCCAGCACTGAAAAAAATTAAGCAAAGGAATACAATAAAAATATATACATAAAGTCAACATTAAATTCAGAATGTAGTTAAACACTAGTAACTTGAAATACAATCCACATGTTAGTATTGTTCCCTTTGAAAACTTTTGCTATATAACATTCAGAGTATGCTAAGTCCTATGTATTAGAATTTAATTTCTGATTACATTTTAAAAATCAAATTCAGTTATCAAAAGACAAGTATTTCCTTTTAGTTTCCTGAAGGCATTTAGTAAATGTTTAGGTAGAGATTTGATTTTTTTTTTTTTAAACCATGTCATTATTTCTCTGTCCTCTTTTCAGAGTATCCCTGCCTCCATCCTTTCATTGATACTTTTATCCTTCATAACTTTTCTATGCATGTGTGCAGCTACATACACTGATTGGAATAGAAGAGCCTTAGCATTTGGTGTTCTTCACAATCACCTTTTGCAGATTTATAGAATGAGAAGTCCATGATATATCAGATTCTAAGCCTGTGAATAAGGAGACAGAATTGCCTTTCCTATAGGATCCAGACTTAGTATAGATTGCATATTCAGCTGTATAAGTCCCTCCCCCAGGGTCTGTACTTAGATATAGTAAAATCATTAAAAAAAAAAACCTGTCTTAAAGCTTAGGCCATAAACTTCTTTCTTCCCAGTTATGTCATTCTTCATAGAAGAAATTTCATCTGGTAGGTTTGTAATCACAGGTTCAACTTCTTGAGTTGGCAGGATTTAAGACAGTAATACACTCTGAAATGTTCTTCAAGCAACTCAAACAGCAGGCAGAATAGACAACTATATTTGAAAACTTCTGGGGCCTCTTCCTGACTCTCTGGCCTAAAATCACCCTTGGAAAAGAGCTTGGTCTAAGCTAACATCTTATTCTTCCCCTATTGTTACTGTGACACACAGTTTTGGTTCTGAATGGATTGTGATTTAGAAAATCAAATTTGGCATAAAAGTATGATGTGGTTTCTGTGTTTTTTTGTTTTTTTTTTGTTTTTTTTTCCTGGTACTGGGGATTGAACCCAGGACTTCTGTATGCTAGGGAAATGCTCTCCCATTCAGCTATACCCTCAGCTCAGTGTGAGTTTTTTTGTTTGTTTTGTTTTGTTTTGTTTTTGTGGTGCTGGGGATTGAACCCAGGACCTTGTGTATGTGAGAGAAGCACTCTGTCAACTAAGTTATATCCCCAGCCCCAGTGCGAGTTCTTTTCAAATGTATTTTCTGGGAGTGTGTATGCATGTGTCAGCCATTGACATGTCTATAATCTAGTGAAGGCTGGACTTGAAAATTTTCTCAGAGTTAAACTACTCTAAAAGGAAAACCTCAACTTGTCTGGAAGCTTGTAAACTTTACATGGTATAACTGATAAATGCTTATTGGCCTGGAATGTTTGCATTAGATGGGGAATGACAGTGACGCAGACTCACATATTGTTAATCTGCTTTGCAGAGACCTGGCTCTAGGGGAATTCCTCAGTGTCATGACCCACATGACTGTTTACTCAGTTTCCCTAGTGGGACAGCGAGGGGATGGAAAAAAGACAGACACAAAAGTTGAAAAAAGTGGGACTTGGTGGATCAGCCCACTTCTGATGGAAGAAGACTGACTGACCATGAGCAGGCTCTGCACATTTATTATATAGGTTTAAACATCAAAAAGATTTATTGTGAGAAAGCATCTTCAAGATAAATATAACTGAAGTTGTGGGTAAAACAGTCCCATTAGGGCTTATCAGCTTGTGCCCAGCTCCATCTGGGCAGCTGGTGTTTGAACACAAGGGTATGAACTAATGAATTCTTTGACTGGCACAGAATCTCCCTTGAGCAGGGCATCACCTTACTGATTGGGCAATCTTTGACTTGCACAGAGACATTCCCAAGAGACTGGGAGGTGTTGCCTCTGTCTTTGGACCATATAAAAGCAATGATTCATTTATTGCTCCCAATATCCCAATATCTTCCTGTTGATCGGAACTCTCTGCTCCTTTTTCCTTTTGTTCCTACTATATGTGGTTAATTCTTCGAGAATTTTTGGTGGATTTATATTCCCAGGCTAAACTTCCAGGATTGGCAATCTTACTTTTAGCAACTTCTCTCCAGGATTCATTTTACACACTGCATTCTGTTCATAGAGACCTAACAAATAATTAATCTATTTTCATGCATGCCCTTTTAGTATTTATGGAGCATAATAATAAGCTTGATATGATATAGAAAGCAGTATTAAAAATTCTAAATCTGTAGTTTGAAGGATAAGAGATTAGAAAATACTTAAGGATTGCTGAGGATCAGCAAGGAGCAAAACTTGGATATAGATGACATTTTAGTCAGTTTTATTGTTTTCATCTGTGCTTTGTAGAATTCTGGTAAGTTCCCAAGAGAAGTTACCTTTGGCCAATTTCAAGGAAGCGTATGTTAGGGCAGTTTAACAAAAAGATTTTTTTAACACAGTTAAAACAACAAATAAATTTATAGGAGAAGAACAAAGGTAGCAAAATGAGAGCAGTGCTTCTCAGCATGCAGTGGGAGAGGACAGTGAGGTCAGAGTTGGGGATAGCATGGGGCATTTGTAGAGGACTTTTGTTTGCAGACTCAAAAACATGAAGGAAAGTCAGTTTCTAGCTTGCAAGCACAAGTTTTCAGAAAGTGCTTCCTTACCTTTCTTAATACAAGGGACCCAGGCCTTGGAGTTCCTCTGTGAGGCAGTGGGGCTGCAGCATAGCACTCATCTCTTTGTGGTGGTGAGAGTCTAAGAAGTGATTAACCATACGTGGCCTTGGCACCTGATCACTGTTGCTCATGCAGCTATTGTTTTTTGGCTGCTGGCATCCCACATTGTTTCTTTCTTCTTCTTTTTTTCCTTCCACATGTTTAAATTGGTGCATTATAGTTGTACATAATGATGAGATTTGTTGTTACATATTCATACATACACACAATATAATTTAGCCAATATCACTCCTCAGTACTTCCCCCCTCCCTCCCTCTGTTCCCTTTCCTTTACAATCTCCCTTTGATTTTCATTAGATTCTGTCCCCCATCTTTTTCCTCTCTAGCTTCCACATAGGAGAGTAAACATAAGATCCTTCACCTTCTGAGTTTGACTTATTTTGCTTAACATAATGGTTTCAAGTTCCATCCATTTTTCTGAAAATGACATAATTTCATTTTTCATGGCTGAATAAAACACCATGTGGTACATATACTACATTTTATTTATTCATGTGTTGATGAACATCTAGACTGCTTCCATAATTTGGCTGTTGTGAATTGTGGTGCTTTAAATATGGGTATGCTTGTATCACTGTAGCAAGATGACTTTAATTCTTCAGGATAAATACCAAGAAGTGGTATAGCTGGGTCATATGGTGGTTCCATGCGTAATCTTTTAAGGCATCTCTGTACTGATCCCATAGTGAATTTACTAATATACAGTCCCACCAACAGTGAAAAGTGTTCCTTTTTCTCCACATCCTCTCCAGCATTTATTTTTGTTTGTTTTCTTGTTGAATGCCATTCTGACTAGCTGAACACCCTTCTTAGAGCTCCTGTTTTTCTCCTTGTTTCTGTTGGAAATATTACTGTGAAATTCACAAGCACAAGGATTTCAGTCTGGGCAAATATCCTTTTTCCAAATTTAACTTTTTTAACTTTTTCTTGAGGGATAAGATTATAAGAACTTCTGGGAAACTGAAGGAAATAAAGTTTAGTGTGCTTGAGAAGTTAACAAATAAGAGGAACTTTCAGTGGATTGGGATATTGCTATTATTTGTACTTTACTATGAAAATGATCAGTTGACTGCACAACAATCTCTGCAGCCCTTCAGAGCACTTGCTTACTCCATGTGCCTAACAGTCCAGGTATCCTGTTGTTCTCAATTTTCTGTTTGGGAAAATTATAAAAACAGTAAGTAGGTAGATCAGTTGAATGACTTGCGTATTTGCCTTTTCTGTTGCAAAATAGAGTGAAAAGAAGCCTGCATTTTTTTCTGAAAAGAATTTTCTGAGCTTTTTACAAATTTGATCATATAATTATCTTAAACAGTTTAACTTAGAAATTTAGTAGGAGTAATTTACCATTTAGGATAAGGAAAATATGACTTTGTTAGTACCTGAAAATTAGTGCTTTGGTAGCTACTTATAATAAATATCTCTTTTCTTTCTTTTAGGGCTGCTGCTCAAAGCAAATTAAGCCATTACAGAGATGCAATAAAGGATTGTGAAAAAGCAATAGCAATCGATTCAAAGTACAGTAAGGCCTATGGGAGGATGGGGTAAGTTCTGGGAGAATGTACTAAGTTGTACCAAGTAGTATCAAATATACTGTTCTTAATGGCTTCATTATGAATTTCCTGCTTAGTTCTACACTCTGTGAACTAGTAAGAAGATAAATATAACATAAGGGAGGAATTGACTACAGATTTTGTGACTTGATAGTGAGGTGACTAGTTGTTTTATGACTGATTGGTTATTGGAGAAGATGCTGCAACTACATAAGCAGAGTCATTTCTTGTCCATAACCATAAATCTAGATGAGTACCCAACATTGGTAGATAGTCCTATTCTTACATTGAAATTCACCTTTTCATTCTCTTATGTGATTATTTTGCACCCAGCCCTTGCAAATTCCCACTACTCCCCTTCCATGGTGACTTTCAGCTTATATTGCTTTATACTTAATTGAGAAAGTAGACCTATTTTGAAGAGGAATAACTCATCTTCCTATTTCTAAGTCCACCAATCTACTTGCATTTGTGTCTACATAGATTGCCTTTTTTCCTGTTAAAATGGAAGGGTTCTTATCCTAAAACCATCACTTGCATCCATGCTGTAAGATCTCATTCTTTTGTACTTTTGACTTCACACTTGTAATTATCCCCTTCATCTTCTATAACATTCATTTCCCTATCTCTAATAGATAATGGCTGGCATGTGAAAAGGGAATGAAAAATCATCCACTGGAATCATCCCATGTTCCTCTCCAGCTGTTGTCTCACATCTCAGTTCTTTTCTCTATAAAGCCTCTGATGATTATCTGTACTTCCTGTCTCATCTTCATCATCTCTCATTCCTTCTTTAGCTCTCTCCAGTAGGTCTTTTGTCTATATCACTGTAATTATTTGTTTTGTCAACTTGACTGGGGAGGGGATCTTCTTGGTAAAAAATTTCTCTGTGTATCTATGGGGGTATTTCTGGAAGGGATTAGCATTTGACTCTGCAGATTGAGTAAAGATCATCCTCCCCAGTGTGGGAAGACAGCATGCAATCCTTTAATGGCCTAAATAGAATGAAAAGATGGAGGAAAGGGATTCTCTCCATCCATTCTCTGCTCCAGCTGGGGTATCCATTTTCTCCTTCCTTGAACCTCAGTATTCCTGGATCTCAAATCTTTGGACTTTAACCTTGACTTAAGCCATTAGCTCTCCTGGTTTTCAAGACTTCTGGTTTCAACTCTACTAATTTTCCTGGGCCTCTGGTTTGCAGATGGCAGATAGTGGAACTTCCTACCTTCCATAATGAGCTACTGCTTCCTAATAAATCTCTTTCTATATCTCTCTCTGTACTATTGGTTTCTATATTAGTCTGGATAACTCTGACTAATACAATTACTCTGTTGAAATAGTTCTATTCAAGGTCACCAGTTTTCAGTATTTTATTGGACCTAGTGTTCAGTTCTGTATCCTCACTCTACTACATTTATAGTATTTGGTGCAATTAACATAAGTTTGGCAGATTTTATCCTCTAGGATTTATCACACTTGCCTTGTTTTCCTTCTACTTCACTGTGTACTCTTTTCCAGTCTCCTTGGCTGGTTCTTCCTCCTTTACTAACTCTGAAAATGGTGTTTTTCAGGGCTTTGTCTTCTGCTGTGTCTTCATTTTATCTTCTGATTGCATCCTGCCTCAGACTTTTAAACTCCATCTATAGTTGTTATTATTTGCAGATTCTGTATCTATAAATCTGCCTACTTGATAAAATTTATGTGTAATCCACACTTCAATATTGATTTATGGTCATTGACTCTGTGGTCATTTGTGAACATTCACAAGTGGTGAAAACTTCGAGTTTTCTGATGTGTGCTATCTCAGCTGAGGTTGATAACATGATAGTCTCCTTTCTTATTTTAGCTCATACTGAAACAGTCTTTTTGGTGATACTTTTTTTTTTTTCTATTTTTGAATCTTTTGTTTGTGAGTTTTCTGCTTATCGAGGCCCAATGTATAGGCTGAAGTGTTTTCTAGTGTTCCTAAGCGCAAAAAGGTTGTAATATGCCTTATGGAGAAAATACATGTGTAAGATAAGCTTTGTTTAGGCATGAGTTAGGCTTGTGGCAGTGATTTCAGTGCTAATTAATCAGAAATGTATTTTAAATAAGGTTTATCTAAACAGAAACACATATAAAACAAAGTTATGTACTGATCAGTTGATGAAAATATGAACAGAGGTTCATAGGAATATAAGCTCATGCATTCCCTAGGAATAATTTGGTATTTGCTAATTCATGGAGACTGTATAGAACATAACTTCTGTGAATGAGAATCAACTGTATATGTTGATGGGTCTCTTAAGTTATATGTCTGAACTTCTAACTCATATATTCAACCATTTTTCATTATGTTCAGATAGTTAATAGGCATTTTGTTTCTAACAGAACTTTCATTTCATCCTTAAATCTTTACCTTCTCTGTAAATCATACCATCATTCATCTACCCGGTGCCACCCAGGTTAAAAGTTGAGGAGTCATTCTTTATTCTTATTACACCTGGCACATCTAATCTATCAGCAAGTCCTGTCTAGCCTAGTTTCTGAGTGTATCTTAGATCCAGATATTGAGCACTGTTTTGCTTACAGTCCTACTCCAAACTGCATTCTCTTACTTAGAATACTGCCATCACTTCCTAACTGGTCTCCTTGCCTCCATTCCACCTCTCACACTGGCTGTTCCTCTAGCGAGAGCAGAGTGAGCCTTCTAAAATACATAATTTAGATCCTGTGACTCCACTGCAACTGGAATGAAGTATGAGCTACAAACAATGGTCCCATATATTCTGGCACCTTACTGCTCTGACATTATCTCTTTCTGCACTATTTTCTATGCTCTTTCCTGTTCAGCCTTTGTCCTATACCTTAAACATACCAAGCAAGACTCCAAAAGCACAAGGAATAAGCAGGAATCAATAAATGGGATAGATTCAAACTAAAAAGATTTTTTTCAGCAAAGGAAACAATCAACAATGTGAAGAGAGAGCCTACAGAGTGGGAGAAAATCTTTACCACTGGCACTTCAGATAGAGCACTAACCTCCAGAATTTATAAAGAACTCAAAAAACTTTACACTAAGAATACAAATAACCCACTTTCTCTGCTTCCTGATCATGAGGTGAGCTGCCTCTCTCTGCCACTCTCTTCTACCATGTTGTTTTCTATCTCACCTGGAGCCCTGAGAAATGGAGCAGGCTGTCTATGGATCGAGACCTCTGAAACCGTGAGTCCCTAAATAAACTCTTCCTCCTCTGCAGTTGTGTTGGTCAAGTCATTTAGTCACAGCAGCAAAAAAGCCGACTAAAATAGAAGTTGTATTATTTTAACTGGGAAGTTGAGGTAGAAGCTCGATCCCCTCATCCTGGCTTGGTGTCTCACCATTCCAACATCTGCTTTTTACCAGATGATGAAAGAATTCGCTGACATGAGTCCCAGGAAGAGGCTTGTGCACTTTTTCATTGATTAAGATGTGTGTGTGTCTGAGTCCACATGCATGTGAACCAGTGATGTCCGAAGTTTGACCCCATCTGCTATAAAATTTTGAATCCTGAGAAGTCAAGTTAGCCCTATTTACAGAGGATATACTCTTATTCTCAGAAGTACCCAAAGGCTGCACCAAAAGACTTCTAGAGCTGAGAAACAAATTCAGCAAAGAAGCAGGATACAAGATCAACATACAAAAAGTCAATAGCTTTTCTATACACCAATAATGAACCCACTGAGAAAGAAATCAGAAAAACTTCACAATAACTTCAAAAAATATCTAGGAATAAACCTAACCAGGGAGGTGAAAGACTGCTTAAGGAAAATTTTTAAATGTCGAAAAAAGAAATTAAAGAAAACACTAAAAGATGGAAAGGCCTCCCATGTTCATGGATAGGCAAAGTTAGTACTGTTAAAATGATCAAATTACCAAGGGTCATCTTCAGATTCAATGTAATCCCATTAAAATACCAATGGCACTCTTCATAGAACTAGAAAAAATCCAAAAATTTGTGAGGAAGAACGAGATTCAGACTAGCCAGAGCAATCCTGAGCAAGAAAATCAAAGCTGGAGGCATCATGATACCCAATCTCAAATTATACTGCAGAGCCATATTAACTAAAATAAGCAGCATGGTACTGGCCATAAAAGTAGACACATAGACCAGAAAAGAAGAAGCAGAGACAAATCCACATAGATACAGTCATCTGATTATGGACAAAGGTGCCAGAAACATATGCTGGAGCAAAGACAGGCTTTTAGACAAATGGTGCTGGGAAAACTGGTTATCCATGTGTAGAAGAATGAAACTAGATCCCTGTCTTTCACCTTGTACAAAAGTCAATTTAACATGGATCAAAGACCTGGATATAAGACCAATACTTTGCTACTGCTTTGGAGAAAGCATGGGAAAACACTTAAAGACACAGGCTTTAGCTTCCTGAATAGGACTACTGTAACTCAGAAATAATAGCAGGAATTGACAAATTTAAAAGCCTTTACATAACAAAAGGAGCAGCAGTGTGAAGAGTTTCCAGAATAGAAGAAAACCTTAGCTACTCTTATGACAGAGGATTAATATCCAGAATACATGAAGACCTCCAAAAACTCAATACCCAAAATATGAAATAACCCATTCAGTAAATGAGTAAATGAACTGAACAGACACTTCACAAAAGAAGTACAAATGGGCAATTTGCAAAAAATGAAAAAACCATCCACATCTTTAGCCATCAGGGAAATGCAAAGCAATACTACATTGAGATTCCATGTCACACCACTCAGGATGGCAAACGTCAAAAATACAAATAACAACAAATGCTTTTTTGCTTACAGGAAAAAAAAAAAAAAGAAAAGAATACAAATAACCCAATCAATAAATGGGCTAAGGAACTGAGCAGACACTTCAATGTGGCATTTTTGAGCAACTCTTTATTCTCTTTAGTATTTATCCTTTTTGATTGCATATTTGACACTTGACCTTCCCAAGTAGAATGAGCTTTTCTTAAGGTCTGGAAATTTATCTTTTTCATTGTGGAATTCTGAGTATTCAAATAGTCCTGGTACACAGTAGGGTTTTAATATTTATGGCTATTGATTAAGTGAGGACTCTGATGAAGTATCTTTCAGGGTTGATGGATGGAAAATTAATTAGGTTGTGAGAATTTCTGTTGTTGGCACTGTATTTTCTCTATATCAGAAGTCTCTGAGGTAAATCAGAAAAGAAAAAATTGGATTAATTTATTAAAAACAATCTCAGAATAAACAAAAACCCCCAACACTAGCTTTCCATGTATAACATTATTGTTTAGTTCTGAAGTAATTTTCCAATAAATAAATTATAACTAGGTGGAGGCAAACATTAAAATTGAGTAACTTTACTTCTGCCTGGGTAATAATTTATTATTTGAGTTGTAAAGGATGCTAATTTTATCTATTTAACAAAAATGTCTTGAGTTCAGGATAGTCATCTGATACCCTACAGCCTATTTTCTTAAAATAGAAAACTAATATTTATGGTTGCTCAAAGATACTTTTAGGAAGAAAGAAAGTGGAATATTTTGAAGCAAAAATATATTTTAGAGTTTTCAAAAATGGAACTAGCATCATGGATTTACATGACCATAGTATTGTCAGTATAAATCTTTGTGGAGTTCACTCTAGGCATTCATGAAGCAAACTACCTCAATATTCGACTTTAAAAATGGAAAAGTAGGTAAAGTTCATCTCTAAGCATTAAGTTCACAATCCATATGGTATAACCAAGGTTTTCAGCAAGCAGAATAGAGAAGTAAGATTTATAGAATCTTGGAATTAGAGGGAATTTTAGTGATACTCTTGTGAACCACAGTATAATGAATAAATTAAGTATAATCTGAATTAGAATTGAATACTAAAATTGATTGTGATATCCTGATGTTCTTTAGCATAACTCTTATACTCTGTATTACTCTATATTTTCATCAGGCTGGCCCTCACTGCTATGAATAAATTTGAAGAAGCAGTTACAAGTTATCAAAAGGCATTGGATCTTGACCCTGAAAATGATTCCTATAAGTCAAATCTGAAAATAGCAGAACAGAAGTTAAGAGAGGTATCTAGTCCTGTAAGTTGTTAATGCAGAATGAGTGAAATATGTTCTGTCATTCATAATTTATTGAAATTAATTTTTAGTGGTTGGAATGATTCTTGATATAACTCTTTTACAGACAGGAACTGGATTGAGCTTTGACATGGCTAGCTTAATAAATAATCCAGCTTTCATTAGTATGGTGAGTATATTTCCTTTTACTGGCTATTTTATCTAGTAATATATTTCCAAACATTTGTTTTTTCCATTCTCTTTTAAGAGATAGGGGTCTTGCCATCTTGCCCACACTGTCCCCAACTCTTGAGCTCAAGTGATCCTCCTGCCTCAGCCTTTGAGTAGATGGAACTACAGGCTGAGCTTTTCAGAAATAAATAAGGGAGATTCTGTGGTGGTGGTAGTGAAGTACTGAGGGCAGAGGCCAATGCAGAGATGGTTTCCTGTCTACCTGCCTCTGAAAGAAGCCAGGTATGGATGTCAGGAAGCCCCTAGATTCCCCACAGTGGAATATAAAAATCTGTGCACACGTGTGCTTTTTTAGGAAGAAAACCATATATGGCATAGAAATCTGCAATTACACTGAAGGTTAAATTTCTTATGTGGCAAGACCATGTCTCAGGAAAAAGACTGGGCATAAAGAGGTCAGTGGTAAAGTGACCCTGGGCTTAATCTCCAGTACCACAAAAAAGGGTCAGGGCTGGTGATAAGCCCATGCTTAGCATGTATGAAACCTTGAGTGGATTCCCTGCTCTGAAAATAAAGGCCAGCTTGATAGAGATTAGAAATGGGGTTTGGGAGAGAGTTACACAGTTCCAAAGCCCTGCTCCAGGCATGAAGTGGGATGCCTGCCTTCATCTCAGTCCTATTGAGAAAGGGCTTTTCTGGTCCATTCAGAGAACCTCACAGACCAGTCACAACCAAAAGGGTCTTTTGGAGTAAACCCTTTCAAGTGTAGGAGATTCTTTATACTTTTAAAGTTTCTATTTTTCCTTTTGGTCTAATTGATCTGATCAGCAATAGTAAGTAACCTGCCATCAGTAGCCTTAATTTATAGTGCTATTTATAGTATTGAATCTCATTAGCCTTACTATATTTTTTTAATGTCAGTTTTCCCAGTATCTATTTTTACCTTTCCATTTCCTTTACTTTACTTAGCACTGAGGCTACAAAATGTTAGTACTTACATAGTTTAGCTTTCATACCTTTAAAAAAATCTTTGTTAAATATCCCTATTGACTGCCTTTAACGGGAGGTACTATTTTTCAATTCCAGGCAGCAAGTTTAATGCAGAACCCTCAAGTTCAACAGCTGTAAGTACACAGAAAGAGCCTGTTACATTTTCTCCTTCAACTTGTCAGGCTTTTAAGTTGAGCACATCAGCTAAAAAATGATAAAACTTCCCTAAATGCCAGTCAGTTGGAACTTAAAACCACAATTCTATCTAACCTCTTATATAATGTGGGCTTAGCTTTTCCTGGCCAGTTATCCTGTTTGTTAAGAATATATCCTAACCTCAGTTATATATCTTTTGCATACTGTAGAATGTCAGGAATGATGACAAATGCTATTGGAGGACCTGCTGCTGGAGTTGGAGGCTTAACTGACCTGTCTAGCCTCATCCAAGCGTAAGTCTTAAAGCAGAAATAATGAAAATGTATTTTATAAGGTGAGGGGCCAGGGCTTGCAGCTGTTGCTGCTTTTTAAATCTTTTACTGTTAATATCTCTGGTCTCCTTAGAAGTTATTAAATCAAAAGAAGTTCATAAATAGGAGTTACTTTTCAGATTGAAAGGCAGGAATCCAAAAGATGTGGGTCTTCTGTCTAGCTCTGTCTTTTGAGAAGAGCAATCATGTGTATTCAGTGTACTCTTTTCCCTTCCCAATGGGTCTTCAAATATCAGCAAAATCTTTTAAGGACAGAAATTAGAAGAAAGTAGGCAATTTACATCGCTACTGAACAGACAGAAAAATTGAGGTGTAAGTTAGTGACTTACTCAGGAGTTCAGAGCATTAATAGCGGATTTTGGTCTATACTTAGTCTTCCAATTTGCAGCCTAATTATTTGTTACTTCCTTTTTTGTCAGTATGAAATCAGGGTCCTCGGTTTCTTACTTGGGGATATTAGTGCTGTCAACTTCATTTATAGAAGTTCCTAAGGACTCGGTGACCTGCTATTTGTAAAGGCATAGAAATAGTAAGAATCTTATATCCAAATGTAATTTAATCTCATATGTAAAGCAATTAATCCTCCATTTTTGCCAATGAAGACACAAGAAAAAATTTTTTGACAGACTTGAGTAACTACTCAGGAATGTAGATAAAAGTCAAATATCGACTTAAAATGTATTTTTAAATTGTGTTTAGTTCAGTGGTAGAATATTTGGTGAGCATTTCCAAGGCCCTGGGTTTGATCCCCAACACTGCAAAAATAAATGAAAATAAATAAATAAAATCATGTTGCATGTATTAATGTTCAGACCTTTTAGGGAACTTCCTCAAATTTTTTCAGTATCTCTCATTACTTAGAGAAACTCCTTGTATCTTTTCATTTGAGCATATTTCCTTTTCTTGTATCCAAATTGCTTAAGATACTTTGCTTTTTGAATCTGTGTCTGACACTGTCACTAGAAGTTTTATATGATGCCACAAGTACCATTGCTGTTTTTGATTATGATTATATAACCTCAAAATACTGAGAATACATGCTTTGGATATTTTTACAGTGATCTTTAAGTGGCACGATTATTGTGATGTCTGATACATACAACTGAGGTCACAAACTCAAGAAATTTCTTTGCGTTTATGAAAATCAATTGTTAGGTAACATCTACAAGCATCCCAAACTGGGTGTCACACCTTGTCCTATGAGAAACTAGTAAGACTTGATTCTTAAGAGTATTATATTTGAGTATATACAATAAAAGCATCTACTGACCCCTTTGCTTATTGTGATTAAACATCAGAAGGATAGATTTCACTTGATTCAGGCACTCACTTTTTAGCTTGGATATTTTGTTTCTTCATTTGATCTTAGCCAAAAGGTTGAAGGGCAGTGTATACACTATTAATGCTCTATGTATAATGCTACTGGGAAGGTCATGTTTCTAAAACTTGTTTTATAGGAAAAGTTCCTTTTGGGTAGTCCCACATCTTGTGAACTTATTTTTGCATGGATATTATGACCAGAAATTCCCTAATTCATTTTGCCTCTTTATTACAGGGGACAGCAGTTTGCTCAGCAGATACAACAACAGAATCCTGAACTTATAGAGCAACTGAGAAATCACATCCGGAGCAGATCCTTCAGCAGCAGCACTGAAGAACATTCCTGATTTGATCAGGAACCCTAAGCCAGAATAGAAATGGTTTATGGCTCTGAAGTTTTCACTGTAGATAATAGCCAAAACAAAAAACAAAAACAAAAGCACCACCATATCTGATGTGTGAAAATAATGAAGGAAAACCTCTTGTATATATTCTTAAAGAATAATTCTGTTTAGATAATAGGTTTATCACAAACAGACTCCTTTGGAATCAAATGATTAGTACTCTTGTTAAGTGCTAGTACAGCACTGGAACGAGGTTCCATCCATTTTGAAACTTTTATCGTATTTGTATATTAGACTTAATAGCAGAGTATATTTATTGAACAGTAAGACTGTTTATTGGTGAGTTCTGCAGCTCTAAATTCCCTTCTAGAAGGTTTTTTGAGAGGGAAGATGACTAAGTGGAAAGTTTTCCCATGCAGGTTGACAAGAAATACATTTGTCGGTTGGCAGCATTTCAGGAGAAGAAACTTATTACAGAAGTTTAGCTTTGATAAATGCTGTCAATATATATCATAGGTGTCAGTACTGTTTTTGATGCTGCTATCTTGATGAGTGACAGGGAGTCTTTAAGAGCTTGTGGAAAGCAGTATTTGGTGCAAGGGATGCTATGAAGAGAAAAAATAGATAATGTGAATTTATATATAAAGTAAAGATAGGATGCTCAGGTTTTCTGCATAGTTCTTAACTAATCTTGTTTGCAGTTTAGTATCAATAACATTAGCATGGCCAGTTATGATAAGTATGTAATAAAATACACTTAGAAACCCTTACTGATACTTATTAGTTCAGTGATATGTAACTGTTCAACTTATTACCACAGTTTCCCTAGTGGTGAACTTACTTTGGAAACTACCAAATATACCTATATTTAAATTAGCCAGTGGCTTGACCCTAAGTTAAGGATTTTCTAAGTGGAATTTAATTATATACTCATAAACATTGATTTTTTTAAAAAAAAGTAATAATTATTCGATGGATAACAAAAAGAATCTATCACTAACATTGCTTGTTCATGCAGTCCTCTGCTATAATTTGGTTTGGTATGCCAATCTTATGCTTAACATTAATTTGATGCAATTTAAATATAACAGGAGACATAAAATTTTTTTATTATAAATTAGATACCATATTGGTTGGTAGGGGAAATGCTATTAGGTACTAATGGCATGGTTCAAGTACAGGGGCATACAAGACAGTTCTAATTCCAACTGGGATTTGCTGATTAATCATGAAATTGGTGAAGTGGGCCACATGTAACAATTTTATAAGTGTTGTGAGGGAAAAGTGAAAAAGGTCTTTTAAAAATTAGTAAAAATAATGCAATAAGGGCCTTACTATAACTGTTCTAAAAAGATGATTTGATATTCTGAAGTTTCCTTTCCCCCCACCCCTTCGAAAGATAAGAACTGTGGTTCTGTAATTTCACTATAAGCATCACCTGGAGGAATTCATTAAACATGAAGAATGAGGGCCACACCATAAATTTTTACTTAGTAGGTACTATTATTAAGACCTAGAAATCAGCATTTTAAACAGTATACCAGTGGTTTGGATGTAGGTCTGTCCAAGAACTCAAATTTAGAGCAGTGTTAGGTTTCTCCCCAACTAGACCATCTGGACTCAGGCCAAAATGAAGAGCAGTGTGAACCTACTGATTCAGGCCAGAGAAGAACAGGCCCTCTAAAATTAAATTTCCTATATTGCATCTAATCCGTTTTAATTTTTTATGACGTTACACGCAGCTCCTAGTGTTTTAATTGTTACAAAGAATGAAGTACTAATCACATAAGAGTTACAGTTGTGATTAAAAAGAGCAAAGCTGATCCTTAAACACTAGTCATTCTTATTCCAGTGTTTAATAAGAAGTTAATGTTTTAAGGATTAGTATTTTAAGTGCATTGTAAGTGCTTTAGGATCAATAAAATTTGATAAGCCTGTAGCTGACTATGAGAATACAAAATACAAATTAACAGTATCAGAAATTAAAGAGGGGGTTGGGGTTGTAGATCAGTGGTAGAGCGCCTCGCATGTGTGAAGTGCTGGGTTTGATCCTCAGCACCACATAAAAATAAATAAAAGCAGTTATTGTGTCCATCTACAACTTAAAAAAAATTAGAAAAAAAAAAAGAAATTAGAGGAAGGCTGGGGATATAGCTCAGTGGCAGAGAGCTTGTGGGAGACAGTGGGTTTATACATCTTCCAGCACAAGGAGGGAAAAAAAGCAGATATACTACAGACCCCATAGACATTAAAAGGGTAATTATAAACACTATGACTAACTCTAGATCTCTATATTTTACAACTTAGATGAAACAAATTCTTTTTAAGATACAAACTACCAAAGCTCACTGGAGAAACAACCTGAATAGACCTATATTTTACAAAGTTGAATTTATAGATAAAAACCTTCCAGGGAAGAAAGCCATAGGGCCAGATGACTTTAATGATGAACTCTACTGAACGCATGGGAGAAATTAACATGAGTTCTACACAGTGAGTGCTAGAAAACAGAAGAGGAGGAAATGCTTTTCCACTCATTTTATTTTGGCCAGTGCTACCTGGATAAGGAAATCAAAGAGAATCATAAGAAAACACTTTAAAACACTGCCTTCATGTGCTGGTATTGTAGTTAAAAGGAGCCATTCTTTTTACCTGAAATTAAGGGAACTGGTGCATTCCATTTCACTCTGTTCTTTAAGAAGATACCACCCCAAAAATTCAATCTAGATGACACCTGTCCACTTAGGTGGATTCCATTCTAGTCAAACCAGCTTTACTCTTCCGGTTCCTTCATCACTTTGGAATCATTGCACTACAAGCCACTTCAATAGAGTTTTGTGTGATTTGATTGTGCTAGCTACTCTTAAAATTATACAGAATATTATTCTTCCTTGTCTGGAAAATATAGTCACTGTCTTAGAGAAACAAGAGGGCATTAAAGTAAATATTTATATACACACATTCTAATATGGAATGCTTGACTTCCATTATACACATTTCCTTGTAGTAGCTGTAACCATGCTACAGAAAACAGAACATGTCCTTTTTATGCAAGTGACATTTTCATTTAATGTACCAAATTGTTAAGTCTGATTTTTATAATATAGTTTTACACAGATCCTTTCTAAAATGGAATTATCTAATCTCAATGTTATTTATAAATAGAAGAGACTGTAGTTAATGTATACAGTAGATTTCAACTGACTATTATGTTACTTTTTAAAGTTTGAAAGAATGAATCAGAAGTTCCAGTCATGAGAAGATGCTTTGAAAAACAATCAAAGTACCCAGTGTAGTGGCTATAGTCTTACTTCATCATTTGATCAAATCTTTAATCATTTTGGAAGAAAGACAATACTTCAGTTTTACACAGCTTGCACTTTATTTTGCAGATATCTCATAACTTTTATTTGAGGGGCAACTCTTCTGAATATAGCTTTCATTCTGAACAAAAATTTGTCATGGCAATAAATAAATTATGCATTCGAGAAAAACCAATTTTTGTATTTGACTTAATGTACTCATATTTAACAAACCACACATTCTTGAATTTCAACTTATGAAAACAGGATGATTTTATTTGGTAGCATAACCTTTTTTTCTGACAAAATAGTGAAACATTTTGTTAAATTCATGTTGCATAGTGTTTATAGCCTTATCTGTCTGTTTTTGTTGATGGCATAATTGGTTGTGATTACATGGAGAGAGAGTTTTATAATATAAATACATGATTTAGAGTTCAAAATCAAATATTAGAAGCTGGGAATCCTTTAAATACATGTAATGAAAACAAGTGGTTTATTTTTCAGTGGGAAAAATCTAGGCATTTGTAGCTTAGATTTAGGTTGTTATTAGGCATCTTAATAAAAGTTAAAGCAACAACCACATAATAAATGAAGGACTTCTGATCTGTTTAGTATCTGAAAGTTAGAAGTGTTTTTATCACATCTAGTTATTTGAGGATAACTAGGTTCATACTGTGTTAGCAAATTATCAGGTTATAGGAGACTATCCCATTTGTTTTAAACAATCCTTTATGTTGACTGAGGATGTAGGGAAAAAAAGGAGTTAACTGAAATATTTCTAAGTAAAGTATTGTGAGAATTCTAAAATTCTAAGAAACAACTGTATCTTCTAGACTGAGATCAGCAAACTATGGCCCACAGGTCACATCCAGCCAGCTGCCTATTTTCCCCACAGCTGCTCTTGCACTATAATAACAGAGTTCATTATTTGCTTGCAAAGCCTAAAGTATTTGGTATTTTGCCCTTTATAAAAAAAAAGTTTGCTAACTGCTGTTTTAGCTACTTGCTAAGGACAAATGGTCTCAAATATAGAACTTTTGGAGAACAGAGTCCAATGGTCACCTAAAATGAAGCAAGATATGTTAGAAAATATAAAATATCCACTTAGAATATAATTCACAAGGTAAAATTCTTTTCAAAACAAATATTTAATATTTTAACTTTTACAGGAAAGAAAATTAAATAATATATACTTATTTTTGCTACTGACTTGATCATTTCACAAAGGTGACAAAAATACAGAAAGTAGTTCTGTGAAAACAAAAGCATAACACTGGGAATTTTCTTTAGCTTTCCACTTTAACAGCTGAAGATACCACACAGACTTGTGCGATGTCATCATACTCATATGTTCTCTTTAAGAATGTGTCTGTTAGTCTTAAGCCGGAGACGCTCTATTGAGAGAAAGATATAGGCCTCAGTTTTTAATCATTGGTAATTACCAGAGAAAATATGGCTATAATAAATGATTATAAATTAGCCCCTATACACTTGAAATCATTGAAAAGAGAACATACTTGTAGTCCTTGTACTGAAGACAGCAGAGTAAGGGCAAGGCAGAGAGAGGAACTTGGATGCAGCTTTCCAAGCTGCCTTCCTGAAATACCACACCAATGGATAGAATTGGTATTGCACATTTCCAAAACCAGATCCATCGTCCTTTCACTGCTAGGGGAATCAGAAAAGCAGGAATAAATCTTGTTCACTTCACAAGGACATACTATGGTATTCCACCCCCACCCCTTTTTCCTTTTCAGTAAGTTTGCTTTCTGGGTATCCAGAAAAACAAAAATGAAGAGAAATGAAAAGCTATTGAATAATTTTTATATTTAAGAGAGAATCAGGAAAATGAAAGGAGATGGCATATTCTGAGGCTTAAAATGATTTTAAGCTAATCTACCTGCTTGAGATCACTTTTCTGGTTCTATTGTTCAACACTGATTCCCTAGTGCTAATTTGCTAATGACACTTTGCCATTTCTCTGGGAGACTTACAGACTTCTATGCCTCATATTGTTTCTATGTAATCTTACAATTTCTATTATAGGAAATAAAATGAGAAACTGAGTTCAGTCTAGTGCTTTTGATAACTAATCCTTTAACATGCATATAACTCAGAAAAGTGACTGAGAGGATTCAAAAGTAAATACTATTCATGCCTGCTCACCATGATTATTTACTATGAAAAAACTTCTACTTTTAATAAGTATCACTAGGTCATCTTAAGTTGAAGTTTTAGTGAAAATATGACAAAAAGCTCATAATGAAAGATAGTTTCCTACTGTACCACCATTCATGGCTACTTTCAATTCTTACCGCTTTTTTCTCATAGTTGGACCCATATTTTAAAGTATTTACTTAAATTTTACTTTATTCACTTTATAGACTTATTGACTTGATGACATTAGCTTTCATAGTCTCTATTTCCCTAACAAACATTTTAAATACTATGTACCAGAAACTAGGTTGGATGCACTACATGAATTTTCTCATTAAATTCCATAAACACCCAGTTAATATTTGTACATTATGTATGTGTATCTGTGTATATGTAGAGGGTTATTTTTTATAGATGAGGCAGCTAAAGATCTAAGTGCCTTTAGAAAATTTATTTGAATCATGAAAAGTTAAGGTCAAAAGAAAAATTTTAAACTTTTCCATTGCTAGGTGATCAATAAACTGATTTCCTTGAAAAAACAAAAATATCCCTTAAGATACCATTTGTGCATTGTGTATTTGCGCCCTGGGTGTCTTGTTTACTGAGTTCTTATGATGTGGCAGAAACTGCATTTATAAAGCTGGTAAGACAGCTTTTCTTAACTCACAAATCATTAAGGAAGAGACAAACAGTTATTTATGAGGGTTCCTAAAAAACCAAATTAGAATTTATGGTAACAGAGAAGAACTGATTAACTGTGCTCGGAAAAACCTAGGTAGCTTCATAGAGGAAGTAGGTATTTCTGTGATTTAATCAGTAACATACTCCTTTCTCATTTTTATTTCATGTATTTGTTGAATCTATGAATATTTCCTATTTTTCTAATACCAAAAGGTTGAAATGGATATGAAATTAAAAGGATTATATATTCAAAGTATAGAGGCTGGGATTCAACATTTGCAATATTATCGAAATACCCTAACTAATCACACATATCAACTATCACACATATCAAATAGTAATATAAATACTTGCAAAAGTGATAGAACTGGGATTTAAATCTAGTGTTTTTTTTTTAACTTCAAAGCCCTGTGTTCTTTGCCTCTCAGGAGCTACATTATCTTCTCTTTACTATCAAAACTCTGTTTTCCAACCTATGATTATCCCTTATATTGGTATAAATACATAATCAATTTTTGGTTTCTTATTAAAAGATACAGTTCAGGTGTAGTATGCTTCAGAAAACTCTACCTTACTACTTTAAATCTGTAATATTCCATTAGAACCCATTAGTTCATGCTTTAGTAATCTAAAGTGTGAAGGAAATTTAAACAATGAGAAGAACATGGACTTTGAAGTCAAATACACCTGGTTTCAAACTCTGGTCCCATCTTTTCTAACTCTCTGAGCTTGAAAAATTCATCCTGAGTTGGTTTTCTTTTCCACTGAATGTGAACAATTAATATCCACCCACATAGTATATAATGAATGAATAAAAATATAGGAAATGCATAATACAATAGAACCTCAAAAATATGTAATATACTGTTAAAAGATGAAGAGCTTCATAGTATTTAACATAAACCTCAGAAAGTCTCCATGTCAAGAGGAAACTTAAAAGAATATTTAAGAGATTAAAAACTTTCTTTTAGGTAGGTGAGGAGGAAAGGACACCCACCCACAAACACTGACATTACCTGCAGTTAGTTATTTTACAGGTAATATGAAAAGGTTCTTCTAAGTTTACAGTATCTGGAATTGCCTCCAAAGACAACCGAACATCTCCATAACCTGGCGCCTAATAGAATAAGCAACAGTTAAAATACATCCATTACAAAGTCTTTCAATTTTAACAAAGGTACCACACCAGCACATTTACTCAACAGAGGTTTAGGCTCCAAGCTGTTGTTCAGAGAAAACATTTCAGATTCATTCTATTGTTCCCTCACTCTTAACTTCTTTTGGTGCTGTGGAACAGCCCTGCATACCTGGACTGTTTTGTTAAGCTTAATCCAGATTCATCAGAGTTAAGATCAATCTTAAAAGGTAAGTAATCAGTAAGGAAATTTCATCATCTCTGACTTCAAAGGGATGTTTTCCAGAGATACTGTAGCTTCAATACACAAATTGGTAAATAGGCAAGGTTACCACCTGAAGAGATATGAGAAATCACTTCAAAATGAGCCACATAGAAAATTACACCTTTTCCCAAAACACTTAAGAAAAGAAGGGCTTGAAACATGCCATGTCAAGATGAAAACTAACTAGTATGGCTTAAAATAGGCTCGGTGACCATAATCATCATTTAAAAATTATTGCCTCAAACAGTGAAATAAAAGTAAATTTTAGAGATTAAAAAAAAAAAAAAAAAAAAAAAAGATGCCATACTGGTAGCTATCTGTAGTTTCAGTATAGCAATTAGGTAAAACATCCAACCAATGCTTATAAGATGACTTTAATGTGACTCACCACCTGAGTTTCTATGCCTTTTTCTTAAAAAAAAAAAAAAAAGTATAAAGTGAAAAGGTAAATACAGTAAGTCCAAGAATTTCAGGGCATAACAAGAAAATAATAATAAACAAATGGTGAGCATGAATTACCAAGGGAAGGAACAATTGATAAGCAGTTATTTTAATATTTGGCAAAGTTAAAGAAAAAAGGTCATGTGTTAAAGGTAAATTAAATTAACATGCATATCTCATTCATCTCAACACGTTTTCTACTTAGAGATAAAAGTCTCTTCTTCTTTAGTAATATTAGTACCTCTTATAGTACTGACTTCTCGTGATAGATGAAAGAAAACTTAAATTGTTCTAACTTCCCATCTCCCCTGCCTCTCCCAATCCCCCATTGAAGTTATTTCCAGACTCACCATTCTCTGAAGTTGGCTGGTTTGTAACCTTCCCCTTTCACCGAGGTTTGTTTTCCATACGATATCCAATTTTCCAATTACTGTTACTCCCTTAATGATGCCGGCTTTTTCTGCAAACTCCTTCTTGGGCTTTAGGCAGTATAAGTACTGGCGTGTATCCATTGGCTGCAAATATGCTCTTGACCCAAATGTTGATACACTGAGAGGGGTAGAGATAGAGATAGAGGAAATTCTGTAGCATCTTTTAAAAGAAAAGCCATGGCTGTAATTTTTTTTTTTTTTTGGATAGGAACTGGATGATTTACTACCCAAAGAGTTATCAGAGGTCAAAGGATTCAATGCAAAAAGTATTTGTACTAAGAACATCTATTTTTCTTTAATATTTTTAAATCAACATGGAAAATTTTAAGATTGTTTACAATGAAATGAATATATTATCTAAAATACTGGACATTTATCAGCTAACTGAAAGAAAAGTGAAATCAGAATCTTAAATATTCCTTTTCTCTAAATTTTCAAAGAAAATAGTTTAGAAGCATAACTCCCCCCCCAACCCACCCCAGGGTGGGACTGAACCCAGGGTTTTGCACATGCTAGATAAGCACTCTACCAGAGCTACTTCCACAGCTCTGAGTCCTAAGACATACCATTCCCCACTGCCTTTTTTTTTTTTTTTTTTTTTTTTTGGTACCAGGGATTAAACCAGGGATGCTCTGCCACTGAGCTACATCCCCAGCCTTTTTTATTTTGAGCCTCGCTAAGTTGCTAAGGCTGGCCTTTAATTTTAACTCCTCACTTATAATGTCGATCCTACATTTATTTATTCCTCCCTCTTCTACATTAGCTGTAGACGGACATATGTATTTCCTTTTTACAAAACAAATCATCTATTCCTATGTTCACCATTTTATGTTCAGAGAATTTTTCTTTTTCAAACTCATAATCACCTTAATTTTGCTTTCTAACTTCTCCACCATTTCTTCCCACTCATGTATTAGTTTCATAATTTGCAGGATAATAATGATAAGTTCCAGGATTGCCTTGCTGAGTTATGAAAATTAAGAAGTGCTTTGAAAAGTAAAACACAAGAAGTAAAAGGACTAGGATCTTATTTTTACATGGAGGGAGGGATGAACATAGCATAGGATATTTTTAGGAAAGTGAAACTGTTTTCTATAATGCAATAATGAGTAATGGTAAATACATGCCATTGTATATTTGCCCAAACCAGTACTATGTACAGCATATAGAATGAATCTAATGTGAACTATGGACTTTAGTTACTACTAGGTATCTAAATATTAATGTGCCACATTAATATAAGAGGAGAGCCTTGCACAGTGGTATATGCCTGTAGACACAGTTACTTAACAGAGTGAGGCAGGATGGCTTAAGTCTAGGGGTATGAGGCCAGACTGAGCAACACAGCAAGATAAATAAACAGAAAAGAAAAAGGGGTGGGGATCTGAGGGGTGTGTGTGAGAATATGTGGGAGCTCTCCTATTAACTTTCTTGTGAACCTAAAACATCTTCAAAAAATAAAGTATATTAATTATTTTTTTAAAAATCCTCGAGTAATGGATATTGAAAAAAACATGAATATTTCAAGAATGAACATTTCATAATTAATATTTACCATTCTCCAGCTTGGTTGACAGAATTTAATTCTGTTACATTATACATTATAGATGGCTCCAATGAAACTTTTTCCATAAACATGGGTGAGGTTGTAATATTCTGAATCTGGGCTTCAAGAAATACTTCATCAGTCTGAGGATATGAAAGAAAGTATCCACCAAAATGTGATATTTAAAGTATTTAGCAACAAAAATATCTTACGTATATGAAGAAAATATATGAACCACAAATGTGATTAGTTCATGCCTGCAAATTAAAGTTATCATAATTAATACAAGAAATCTTCATCCTAACATAATTAACAGGGCAAAGTCAAGTGTTAGTCAACTGATATCTTGTCAAACAATGGATATGGGATAACTAGGAAATATTTTGTATTACTGTCCAAAAATCTTTATTTAACTGGAATTTCATTCACAAAAATTTTCAATCTGTTAGTAAGGTATTAAAATGTTAAATGAACATTAGTACGATGAAGGTGATTATACATCTGTAACTTTGGTACTATAGTAAGATAACTAGGTCCGTCATTATACTTCAGCATAATATAATTTCAATTATATTACTTCAGTTTAGATAGTCCAGTGACCACTATTACCATGAATAATCTATTTTATAATCTTATAGGACTTAACTTTTTAAATTAAAGCAATTTGGAAGTGGTCATTAGTGATTTCTTAATTCATTTAAAATGTACAGTTAGGGCTAAAAAAAGGAATATGTGAATTATACCCCATAATCTGAGAGCTTTTAATCTGGCAAAAGTATTTTATAGCTTTAGTGACAGATTTGAAAACTGTATTATTCAGTAATATTTCAGTCAAAAGACAATTTAAATACTTAATTTTACATATATTTTAATTCCCTGATTTATGATAAACATGCTTATTTTTATGCCAGTTGGTTATTTTTCTGTGTAACTGAAAAAATAACAGACTAACTTGGTTTATCTTTAAACCAGACTAACATAATAAATTATATACTAAGGGTATTCAAGAATTATTTTTTCAAAAGTATCATAATAATATACTATACACACAGAAAAATAACATAAACTGACCAAAATAATTTGGCACTTAGAGCTTTTTACCACTAAAGCCAGAAAAATGGAAATCATTTGCAAAAATATGATGATGAAGTTATAAATAAAAGAGATTCTTTAGTCTGTGGGAATTGTGCTCAAATGAAAACAGAAATACAATGATATATCAAAACAATGTACCAGTTAAGGGCATTATCTGTTACTTTTTGTCAAAAAAATAATTAAATATATCCCATAAATCCATTGCTTTTTAAAAATAACCACAGACCCATATTTCAATTTAAAAAATGCAAGTTTTGCATAAATTTAGGAAGAGTTTAGATAAAATTAAAGAAAAACAAGCAGCATAATGGAAAATCAAGTTAGTCTGAACAGTTAGTATAAAGTAATTTGACACTTGAAAAATTAAGACAAGAATCAAGTGCTTAGGCTGTTTGATGTTACTATATACAGAATATGATATAAGCAAATGCTGCTTATTATGAATAGAAAATTATAAAAATTATTTCAGCCAACTTGGAAAAATCAGCTTTTCTTCTTCTTAAAGGCCATCTTTACCTGACTCAGAATTAAAACAAAAACCACTGTACATCAGAAAATGAATTTCAACTGGATAGTCTACTTAAAGGATTGAAGAATAGTAAGGTATTCTACAATGTACTGAAAAGCCCAAGATTATTTTTAAACAAGGTTAACATGCCTTAAAAAAAAGGAACCCCTAAATAAGTAACATTAAAAATGAGAATATAAATGTTTCAATATAACAATTCAACCACTTGTATTTTCCCACTGAACAAGACAATTGATATAAAAAGTACATTCAAAATAACTTTCTGAAACTACTCAGGTATTGTTCACAACTAACTGTTTTTCCACTATGTTTTGTAAAGAGAGATTAATTAGGCAGAGTCAAAAGGTGGTGAGTTAAGAAAAGCATAA
Source organism: Sciurus vulgaris (assembly GCF_902686455.1). NCBI lineage: Eukaryota > Metazoa > Chordata > Mammalia > Rodentia > Sciuridae > Sciurus > Sciurus vulgaris. Next base: position 118,017,106 of record NC_136466.1, read on the forward strand.
GTTTATAATAAAAAATCAAATTACCACAGAACTGAGGTCACTCTAATGGAAAAATAAAAAAAAGAAAAATTAGAAAAATCAGAGTTAAATGTTAAAGAAAAAGAATAACTTTAAAATAAAATGCATCTTTGCATTTTTTAACTTACTAAACGACAGCATTAGTAAACAAGAAAGTAAACAGGAAGCAACATAAATATGACAAACATTTTTTTTTAAAGGTGAAACTGCTCAGGTTACATGATGATGGAATAGAGAACAATATGGCTCAATATTAAACAGAAGCAAATATAGTTAAGGGCACATTTTGGGGGCAGAGAGGTACATCCCATGCTTTTTTAGTTCTATAAATTCTTTATATACAATGTAATTTTTAGTAGCTATTTAGGATGGGTAAACACTGAATTCCATATTCAGAACAGATTTACAATGTACAGCTTCTCCTAAATTTTCTAATACTGGAATCCTTTTTAAAATAAATATCTTGGGTGATTACAGCCCTAGGAAACACATTTCAGAAAATGCTGGCTTAGACCACTCCAGACAATTGGGAGTTTGTCCTCCTCTTGCTTAGATTTGTCTTTTTAAAATCCATATTTTTAAGCTTCTTATTCACCACATGTCACATCCTTCATTAAATGTGTAGCCAGCCATCATTTTTCACCTACCCCTATGTTCCCAGAGTTTAAGCACACTTCATGAATGGGGTGGGGTATGGGGGAGATGTGTTTATACTGTAGCTATGACATGTCAGTATCCTCCATGAGATGCAAGTTCCCTGAGAATTGGGAAAATGTTCTCTCTCTTGTATCTAGTATGAGGCTCTTTGTATCCAGGAGGTGACCAAATGTTTGAATTCTAGCTTCTAATCTCACCAATATTCTTTTAAGGTTTTCCTATCTTAGAGACTACAACAAAAGTTTTCATGAAACTTGTTTTCCTCTAGGTGACTCACATATTAGCATTTAAGAAACAGCTTTAAAAAAATGCTTGATACACACATGTAGAGCTAATAATAGTCAATGCACGAAGTAAAAGCATCACCTACTGATAATGGTATGGTTCACTAACTCCAGTCAGTCAGCAGAATCTGCCTCATTCTAATAGCTGAACAATATTTGTTTCCCTAATAGGTAATACTGAAAATCTTAGAGACCCTAAATGCTATTTATTCACTCTTGATTTTCAAAGAGATATCTATTTCCAAAGAACAAAATTTTAGCAAATATTTTTTAGCTTAAGTTTGTTGGCAAAGTTTAAAGATCATGCTTACAAATGTTAACTAAAAAGTCAGCAAATAAAATTATTACTGTGATTATCAAAACAGTGTTATATAAAGATTCAAAGAGAACATAGGTTAATGAAAAAAATCCAATACTTGGTGTGGTAAAACATGGATTGTTTACCTTCTTGGGGAGCATGTCACTTCTATAATATTCACCCTAACTAGCAATTTGGAAAAACTACTCGCAAATCATTGAATATTAATGTCACAAAACAACTTGACAAATATCAATGTAATACATTTTTAATAAAGAAAACTTAAAATACGTTTAATATGTTCTTCCTAGGAGTCAAAGAAAAAAATACCCTCCTACAACTCCATTTATTTAAAAAATTTTCTAACATATCTATCTATACTAGAAAGTAGATATATTTCCCCCTCATACTATGAATGAAACCTTTTCCAACAAAACGACAGACTATTTAAAATTCACCAAACTGAATAGCTGCTATACTATACTCAGTAGAATGCTACTGGTAACAAAAAACAAATAAATAAGTAGTATCCCAACTCACTAATCTCCAAAATAGAAATGTTAACTATTTAAACATCTGGTAATCACCTTGAGGAGGTTGTACCTTTCCCATCAAATATGTATACTCTTCACCATGTACTTAACATCCCATGTACATTGGTAACTGTTTGGAATGCCTTCACTGCTTTGACATGTGTCTGTTCCCAACATCCATTTCTTCCAGATTTTAGTTCCCTTTTTCTTCCATAAAGCTTCTTTTTAGACAATTCCAAGTTCTCAACCCAAGTTCTTATAGCATATGTTTATACAATTCTCATTTTAGATTTACTATAAGATTTGTTATTACATGTATTTTCTGTTCCTTTTCTCCCAATAGGCCTTTGCAGCAGGTTACAGACCTTAACTTTGACAGTTAAGCAATTCAAACACTATATTGAGTAATTCAAATGCGGTAATGAGTAAAATCTCCAGTGCTACTGGTAAAAATATATGTCAAACGACATCATTGCAAATGTCTGATCACCATTTGGTTTTAAAGTAATGAGACATATAACCTGCATTTTAAACTACTGTATTTAGACATCTTCTTTTCAGTATTGGGGATTGAACCCAGGGATGTTTTATCACTTAGCTATATCCCCACCCCCTTTTTTTTGAAACAGAGTATAGCTAAGTTGCTTCGGATTTAAGTTGCTGGGGATGGCCTCACACATGGGATCCTCCTGCCTCAGTCTTCTAAGTCACTGAGATTATCGGTGTGTGCCACTGCACTCTGGCAGAATATTTTGAATTATCCTAGAAGTTACGACAGAATTCTTTGCGATAAAAATCCAAACAATAAATTCTTTCACATATGGCAAAGTCTATTTTATCTCTTTTGTTAGGCTACAATGAAGGTTATTTTCTATTCTAAGTTAACTACTTTCTCTATTTTTGCCAAACCTGGTTCTCCCAAGGAGCTTTTCAAATCATTCAGGAGACTCAGCAATTCAACTCTGGCTGGCACACTGACTTCCCAGGGAAGAATTTAATGTGCTGTGCTTTACTTGTCACTATATTCCCATGGAATATTAAATCTAGATCTACTACTTCAAATTTTGTAATGTCCAGAACCACACGGTTAAGTTTTCAACAGATTGTTAGTGTTTTTAAGCAATAACAATACCATTAAATGGAATTATATAGCATTCACTTAATGAAAGGGGTGAAGGTCTTATAGGATTAATAATGAGACTAGAAAGCAAGAAACATTGATTACACATAGGCTGAAACAATAGATGAAGAGGCCTATCATTGAAATTTAAATTTTAGTTGAACTTCATGTTCACTTTTCACAAATAATTTAGTCTTACCAGCAGTTTAATATAATAAGAAATGCAATATTTCATGTTTTCTCTAAGATTTTAATGTTTAATTTAAAATCCCATTAAGTGTCCAAAACTTACCTCTGCATTATAAAATTTGGTTTTCACATCCAATGGTTTGAGAACCTGGTTACATAAAGCATATTAATTAGGAAATTCTTATCATTTGACTATTTTTTTAAAAATCACAGGACTTACTTTTGTCAAAGCCATTTTCCATCTTAATTGTTAAAAGACTTCTTAGTGGGTATGCAATATTCTTGCAAAAAAAAGTTCCCAATGCAATTTTTTGAAAGGCTACCATTATTTCTTAACTGGGTGATAGTTATGTGGCTGTTTACTTTGTAATATTTTGTTAAATCAAACAAAATAATGATGCAGTAAAACAATGACAAAAAGTTTTTCTATTACTTATAGAGGAATAAAACAATATAAACCATCGTATCTACACCTACACTTAAATATCAATATGTGGTATTTTCACCTTATGATCCACACATACATGTGTTAAACTATGGTTTTTTAACTATTTTTGGAGGATGTTGAAAATTTTGACTTAATACAAAATTCTACTTAAAATTCCAGTGATTCCTGGAATCCTTGAAGGAAGCTGATCCACTCAATTTAAGTCAATAATGTCTCATTTAGGTATTCTTTTAGAAATTTGATACTACTTACTCTCATCATATGTGAACTTGACCCTTATTTTATCCCTCTTTTAGATTCTTCTGTGTTTTTCCTAGACATGAAAACAGGCTACTTTTCTTTGAAAAAAATCTTTGTTTCATTATAAAAACATTACATTAGCGATACTAATTTCTCTGTCTTTATTTAACTTAATTTGCTCTGTCTTTAAATTACTAGTTATATGACAAACCCAAGTAATGAAATATTCGATTTATTTGGAGCTTATTTTTTCTCCAGAAAAGCAAAATTACTACACTTCTAGGAAAATAAAAAGTACCTAAAAGTCATTTATCATTGTCATACTCAATACCTGAAATTTGAAGAATTTTCTAAAGTACATTTTTTCTCCACCCTGAGTTGTATAACTCACAGCACACACCAGGCTGAAAAAGAAAAAAGTCTTAATGGTATAAAAAATTTCTCTTATTTCTTAATAGTAAATGTAACACACCTCAATTCTGCTTGACAAATGTGAAAACCATTTGTATCTGTGATGAGAAACTGTAGCCAAATGAGATTAGAGCAGGAAAAGAAAAAAGTTCTAGCAGATGTGGATATAAATATATAAACAAGAAAGCTCTGATTAGTAAACTAAAACAGCATTTTTGGAGTAGGAAGTCATATACTTTTTCCTGGAAATGTGAAATACTTTCTAAAACAAATCTCAGAATAGTCCTATACTTGAATATAAAAGATTAAGTACCTATAAACTAGGGAAAAAAAGATTTTAAAAGAAATTCTAGGATAGGCTTTTTAACATAAATGGTTTTAAATGGAATAAATCAAAAATGCTAAGACAAACACAATGAGAGGAAGGGAAGAATACAAGTGCATTGGATTAGACAAAGGGGAATGAAGGGAAGGGAGGGTGGATGGGAATAGGAAAGACGGTAGAATGAATTGGACATTACTTTCTATGTTCATATATGAATACATGACCTGTATAACCCCACGTCATATACAACCAGTAGAATGGGAAGTTATACTCCATGTATGTAGGTATGTATGTCAAAATACACTCTATTGTCATGAATATCTAAAAAGAACAAATAAAAAAAAAAAAACCAAAACCACTAAAACAATGAAAAAGCAGATTAAAAGTTGGGATCAAATACTTATAAAAATATGTGATGATAAAAGTATTAATATATAATAGGTTCTCTTAAGTGAATAAACAAAATATCTCACTCAAAATATGAGAAAAGGCACATATATACACCACAATCATATAAATGGCTAACAAAAATGTAAAAATGTTCAAAATGTGAAAAGTTAAAGAAACAAAATAATGATATAATATTTTTCCAACTATCAAGATTTAACAGAAATTGTAAGTGATAACAGGTTTGGTGAGGGTTTAGAAAACTGACTTTTCATTGCTAGTGGTTGTAAAGAACTTATTTTTAAGTTTTTTTTTATTAACGCATTACAATCATATATATAATGATGCTATTCACTGTTACATATTCATACATGCATAAAATATTACAATATAATTTTGCTAACAAAAAATATATATAATTTGGTTGGTATCATTCTGTAGTATTTCCCCTTTCCTTCTCTTCCTCCCTCCCCCTGCTTCCATTCTTTTAACTCTACTGGTCTTCCTTCTATTTTCATGAGACTACCCCACCTCCACCTCTCTTTTTCTCTCTAGTTTCCACATGGGAAAAATATGACCCCTGACTTTCTGAATTTGGCTTATTTTGAGTAAAAAAAAAAATCCATCCATTTTCCTGCATAATTTCATTCTTCTTGCTGGATGAATTGTGTATTTTGTGTGTGTGTATATATATATTTCCACATATACACACATACATACAGTGTTTTCTTTATCCACTGACAGAAATAGGCTGGTTCCATATTTTGGATATTGTGAATTATGCTGCTATAAACATGGACATACATGTATTGTCATAGTATGCTGACTTTAATTATTTAGGATAAATAATGAGGAAAGGGATATCTGAGTCATATGGTGTTTCCATTCTTGGACTTTTGAAGAACCTCCATATGAATTTCCTTAGTGGTTGTATTAATTTACAATTCCACAAACAGTATTAGAGTTCCTTTTTCTACACATCTTCTCCAGCATTTATTATTGTTTGTGCTCTGGATGACTACCAATCTAAGTGGAATGAGATAAACATGCTAGTTTTTTTTTTTTTTTTTTTAATGGTGCTTAGAATTGAACCCAGGGCCTTGTGCATGTGAAGCAAGCACTCTATCAACAGAGCTATATCCCCAGTCCATAAGTACAGTTTTGATATGCATTTCTCTAATCGCTAATAATGTTGAACATTTTTCATGTATGTGTTGGTCATTGGTATTTCTTCTTTTGAGAAGTGTCTATTTAGTTTATTTGCCATTAACTAGGCTATTTTTTTTAGTGTTTTTTGAGTTCTCTGCATATTCTAGATATTTATCCTCTACTAGAAGAGCATCTAGCAAAGATCTCCATTTTGAAGATTCTCCCTTCACATTCTTATTTCCTTTGCTGTGCAGAAGCTTTTTAATTTGATGCCAGCACATTTATTAATTCTTGGTTTTATTTCCTGAGCGTTAAGAGTCCTATTGATGAGGTCGTTGCTTGTGCTTATATGTTAGAGTGCTGACCCAACACTATCTTCTAGAAGTTGCATAATTTCTGGTAATTCCTAGGTCTTTGATTCATTTTGAGTTGAATTTCATGCAGGATGAGAGATAAGAATCTAGTTTCATTCTTTTATATATGGATAACCAGTTTTCCCAGCAACATTTGTTGAAAAAGCTCTTTTCTCCAATGTATGTTTCTGGCACCTTTGTAAAGGATGAAACAACTATATGTATTTGGGTTTGTCTCTGTGTCTTCTATTCTGTTCTACAGTCTATGTGTCTGTCTTTATTACAGAACTATGCAGTTTTTACTATTATAGCTCTGTAGCATATTAGAACTGCAGTGGCTATTCTGGACCTTTAACTCCTCCCAGTGAATTTTAGGACTGTTTTTCTAGTTCTGTGAAGAATGTATTGGTAATTATGATAGAGACTGCATTGAGTTTGTATATTGATTTTGGTAATATATGGTCATTTTAACAATATTCTGTCTATCCATAAACATGTGAAGTCTTTCCATATTTTTGTGTCTCCTTCAATTTCTTCCTTCAGTGTTCTCTAGTTTTCATTATAGAGGTCTTTTATGTCCTTGTTTAGAATTTGTTCATAGTTTTTTGTTGTTGGTGTTGTTTTTAGGTTACTATGAAAGGGGTTGCTTTTTTCCCCAATTTCTTTCTCAGCAGATTCATTGCTGATATATAGGAAACTTATAGATTTTTGCATGTTGATTTTGTAACCTGTTACTTTGCTGATTTGTTCATTAGTTCTAGCAGTCTTATGGTATTTGTAAGGAACTTAAAAAACCATCTGTGGATAAAGAGCCTTTAAATTGCTTACATGTTCCCATAGAAACCCACCTCAGGTAATCAAAGCAAATATTAAAGTATTAAATACTATGTTATTTATTACTGTGAAAAATTGAAAACAATCTAAATGCCCAATATTATGTTAAACAAAGCATACCCTTCCAAAGCAACCATTAAAAGAGCATGTTTTCAGGGCTGTGGTTGTAGCTCAGTGGTAGAGCACTTGCCTAGATGTGAGGCACAGGGCTGGAGCCTCAGCACCATATAAAATAAATAAATAAATAAATAAATAAATAAATAAAGTTAATTAAAAGTATTGTGTCTACCTACAACTAAAAAAAATTTTTTAAAAATTTTAAAATATGTTTTCAAAGAATACTCACTGATGTAGAAAAATGTTCATGGGGAACTGAAAAGGATAAAATCCCAAATAATATAAAAATTTTGTAAATTATTTAAATTACTTTTATGTATTTGTTTATATACACATGAAAAAACTGAAAATAAATATATTAATATTTTAACAACTTTGTACTAAGTGGTAAAATTATTAAGCAATTTGATTTCTAAATTAGGACTATGCCAGGGGCTAGGGAGCAAATTGATGAAACATGTACCTGCCCTCAAATACTTACAGTGGGAAGTATTTGCAGGAACAGGTTTTGAAACTAGATTCAGATTTGAGTTCTGTCTTTTAAACTAGCTGTTTAATTTTACAAGAGTCTCATTTTCTGTAAAATGGGGATTTAAATATTATCATTTTAATAAAATGAATTTCACAAATATTGACCACTGTTCTCTTTCAGATTCTGGGAATACAGATTTTTGTGGACTTTGTATTCTATCAGGGAAGGCAGCACTCAAGTAATTATAAATATGAAAGACTAAAAATTAATTAGTTATACGTAAAGGTCACAAAGGTCAGGAAAATCTCTTTAAGGAAATCATGTTGCTGAGATATGATGAAAAGTTAGATATAAATTATATAAAATGCTACAGGCATTCCTTTGTAAGGGAACACATTTCAAGCTATGGAGTTTGAAGGTGAAAGAAGTCCACATGACTGCAACGTAGAGAGAGTGAGAAGGGTGACAAAAGGTTGGTAAGGATTAGATTGTGGAGGGCTCTGAAAAACATATATGAAGTCAGAATTTTCAAAAAGAAATAGGTCATTGAAAACGTAAATGATGACATAATTAATAAATAAATGATGGTTCAGAAATTTGAACATTAGGAAATTTAGCTCCAAGTCTCATACCAATCACAGACTACATAGAAAAAGTGCCTACAATAGAGCTTGTCATCAAAATTAACTGAACAAATAAGTATTATAGATATTTAATATATTAGCTGTATAATATGCTTTAATGAGCAAAAGAGAAACAAAAGGAATAATGGAAATACAGATGAAGTAAAGGAGATAAACAAGAAATATTTAGAAGAACTAATAGGACTGAATGAATTGACTGGGTGTGGAGTGCTGAAAGAGATAGAGAAGTCTAAAATTACTTCAGATGGCTGAAATGTTCCTATTTGTCTTTCACACTGAAAGAAATGAGCATCCACATTCAAATATATTCACAGGCCAACTACACAAATTTTGAGATAATTTTTCACAGCTTGTCTTACTTTGGTTCTATATTTCTGAATTCTCAGGGGAGTATATACACCAGTAAAATAGAGAACTGAAAAATGAACATCAGTTGCTAACATTTTTAAAAGATTATAAATGTAAATTTAGAGTACTAAGTAGGTTTTAAATATGTGCTTGGCTTTTCACTTTTTAAGTAAGATCACAGATGCAAAACTCAAGCCAGAGATAAACGATAAATTAGATTTTCCCCCTAGAAATTAAATATTTTGTTTAAAGTTTTTTTTGGTAAGTATGCAATTATGGAATTTAAAATTTCTTTGGACATGGGTTCTTAGATATAAGGTTAAATAGAAAGCAAAAATCTCAAATAAAGGCATAAGTAAACGCCAAGTAGTAAAATGAATCCTTACATGTGTGTTCCAATTTCCTTTACTTCGTGGTGTATGACATCATCAATACAACAATCAGGTTTAAGTTCAGCCACTGCAGCATTGGAAGCTGAAAGATTTAAACGCTGAGAACTTGTCTGAAGGTCAGCCTTGGAAGAAAGAGGTAAACAAAATATTCAAATGAGACTGGTTACCTTTTATGTGGATGGATAGGAGTAAAAAGAAGAGTGGGGAATAAGAAAGAAGTAGGGATGAAGAGCAAGCAATATTCTTCTCTGTAAATCCTTTCAGCACAGTTCTAATGTTTCTAACTATGGCAATGATATATGTACCTACTCGCACAAGTACACCCACACAGAGAGACCCAAAATACAGAATAAAATCAATCAGGAATTAGATAAAATCCAAATGAAATATAACATATAAACCTAACTATATTACAACTGTATAACACAAACACACTAAAATGAAGAGAAGGAGAAAAAAAGAACTAACCTAAGTAAGTTTGGAAAACGAAATCTTAATTATAGTCTAAGTATAAAGATGAAAGGAATGGTGCACTAAAGTTGTACTCATCCAGCATTTTTTTTTTCCCATAGGGTTGCAACTATTTTATGTATATACCAGGACTAAAAAAAAGTACATATATTATGGGTAATAAAATGGGTAGAAATAAGGAAAGGGGGAAAGCTACAATGAAACCTTTTGTATTAGATTGGAATTTGAAGCATCAACATGAACATAGGGTTTTAAATATACATACAGAAGGCCTTAACCAAAATATTTATGTGTGTATATATGAGTATAAAATACTAAAAAATAATTCAAAATGACATTTTTTTAGTTGTAGATGAACACAATACCTTTATTTTGTTTATGTATTTTTATGTGGTGCTAAAAATTGAACCCAGTGCCTTACACGTGCTAGTTGAGCGCTCTACCACTGAGCCACAACCACAGCCCTGAAAACAATATTTGACATGAGAGACCAATTAAATTAAAGGAGAACTGAGTGACATTAAAGTCATCAACTAAGGAAGTACTGTCTTCTCTAAAGTAGCACTTTACCCCCATCCAGTTAACCTCTATTGTATTCTCCCTTTTTCTTTCCTTTTGGACATGTAGCTCTCTGTCTTAAATAGCAGCCTCCCTTAATTTCAGTTACTGTCTTATCACTTTTAACTTTTATTTCTTTCTAACATTTATCACAGCATGGAATTACCTTATTTGGGATTTTGTTTGCCTTTTTTTTTTTTCTGTCTCACCTAGTAAAAATATATATGGAACCTTTTGTCTTCACTTACTCAGCACTATAGCATGGTACATAGCACACAGTAGACAATTAATAAATATTTGTTGAATACCAAATGCATAAATGAAGTTGTGACAAAACTTTAAGCAAATATCAAGAAAATTCATAGGATGTAAAGATCACATTAGGTTATGAAGATCAGTAGAGGTTTTTACATAAGAGCTAGAAATTATTTTATGTTTTTGGTTCTTTAAGAAAATAGTTGTTGCAGTTAATTCTAATTTAAAATTCTTAATGTTAATCATTTTGGAATAGGATATTTATTAGTGCTGTCTCCTGTTATGTTCAGTTATAAAATAGTAATAGCTCTATTTATCAGGCGCTTACTAGGTGCAAGGCCCTATTCTAAGCACATTACTCACGTAATGTGCACAATCCTGAAGTCAGTAGTATCATCCCTATCTTATAGACAATGAAAAAGGGGGGCAGAGAAAAGTAATAATTTCCCCAAGGTTATACAACTAGTAAAACAATGGAAGCTGAGATTCAAAATTTCTTAAAATGTTTTCAAAATTAGAGGGGAAAAAAGAAAAATACTTAAAACCCAATGTTTTCCTATGAGTTCTCCCAATATGAATTTTCCTCTGCCATTTGTTGATAATGTTAATCATAACTACAATGTTATTGTTATTTATGACTGAAAACTTGTCTTTCTCCTTTTTACTATTATAAATAATGCTGTACTGAATGAACATTTATGTTAGAGCCTGTTCTATGAGTTGGAGATACATCAGTGAAGACCCTGCCCCTGTTTATATTCTCTGGAGAGGAGGTAAGAAGATAACCAGCAATATACAATTAAGTACATTATTATAGTATGTTAGAAGTAAATGTCTTGGGAAAAAAGAAGCACAGTAAAGAGCAATGAAGGGCTGCTGGCTCAGGGTAGGAAAATACAATTTAAAATGCAGTGTAGTATTCATGCTGCAAATCAGTTTTTTGATGGTGAGGATTTGAACAGGCAAGAACAAAGCAGGAAGAGATGAGAAGACAGAGGTACCAAAACACAGGCATGAAAGCGAAAGATGTCTTCAGAAGTCATCAAGATTTTGGTTAAGGGAATAGAGAACATTCAGGAACAGAGAAAAGACTAATTTAAAACATCTTGAATAAGATTCAAGACAACAGAGAAGTCTTGTCTTTTTTGTTTCCTGTAGTAACTGTAGTATCTAGAATTGTGCTAGCGTATCTATTTGTTGAATGAATGTGTGAATGAACAGTACAGAGCAGGTGTTCTCTAAGTCTGGTTCTCAGACCAATAGAATCAGTAGCATTTGAGAATACGTTAGAAAAATAAACTGTTGGCACCATTCCAAATCAAATTAATCAGAAGTTTTAGGAACAGGGCACAGAGGTGTTTTGTTTTGCTTTAAAGTTGCAAATGAACACAGTACCTTTATTTATTTTTATGTGGTGCTGAGAATTGAACTTGGTATCCCATGCGCTCTCCCACTAAGCCACGACCCCAGCCCTGTACAGAGGGTTTTAACAAGCTCTCCAGATGATTCTGATGCCTTCTGAAGTTTGAAACCAAAAGAATAGAACCTAAGAGCTATTTATTAGATTTTATTTATAATACACTAATTACAGTTCTTTGTTTATAGAACACATTTTTGGTAGTACACTAAGGTTTCAGATTTATAAAAATATTTTAAAGATCTTTTAAAAATAAATATGAACTAGTGGTTTCCAGTGATATCATAGATTATATAAGCATTTCTATTCTCAAAAATATTAAGATGAGAGCAAAGGAATAAAAAAGACAGAGTCTCAATCATTTATCCATAATTCAAGGAGTTATATACAAAATTAAAATTTTGGAGGACAGAATTCTGGCTACCTGAAATGCAAATCTCCCAATATATCCTCAGAAAACTTAAAAAAAAAAAAATGAAACTACACAAAAGTTTATACTACTGTAACTAGAAGGTAGCAAAAGTCCAAAATTCATTATGCAGGTAAGCAGAAAAATATCAAATCCTTATGCTCTTGCTGTGAGCAACATACAAACAAGATGCAAATTTTAAAAAGGAGGAAATATGGAAGAGAGGAAAATAGTGTAACCAACAGGTGAGAGTTAAAGGACATTATTAAAAACTAAAAGTCATGTAGTAAAAAGCTAAGTAAGAAAACAGAATGGGGGAGGCAGGCATTGAGCATTATAAAAGGTATAAATACAAAGGTTAAAAACTAGAATGAAACCATAAAACTTCATAACACTAAAAGATAGTAAAAAAAAATAAACACATAATAGAAACAAATAAAAAGTAAATACAACATACTTAATATTTACAATATAAAGTAAGAATGACAATTGAAATGAAGCACATCAAATTTATCAATACATATGAATGGGTTTAAGTATCTATTAATAAAATGTGTCACCCAACTATATGTTATATACAAAAGACACAAAGACAAAATCATTTAGAAAGGATAAAAATAAAGAGATGGGCAAAAGGCATAGCACACATATGTAAACAGTGAAAAAGCAAGGGTAAAAGATATAGATATAACAAATAAGATTCAAGCTAAAAAGCATGAAACATGGCAAAGAAGGACATAATTTAGGGGTACGTTAGCACTGAGCTACATCTCCAGCCCTCTTATTTTTTGAGAGAGGGTCTTATCAAGATACTTAAGGGATTGCTAAGTTGCTGAGGCTGTCCTTGTGATCCTCCTGTCTCAGCTTTCCAAACTCTGGGATTATAGACATGAACCCATTATAGACATGTAACCAGTCAACACAGCTTTTTTAAGGCAAACTATATGACATATAAGGATATATAAATAGAAATACACCTAAAATATGAGATAAACGTCACTCTTACTGGCAATATAGATCAAGATGAAAAAAAAAGTAAAGATACAAAAGATATAAATAACATAATCAGTAAGACAGGTCTTATAAATATATATATCTAGCTTTACAACCAATAATGAGACTTCTTCTCAAACACACATGGAAAAATTCATTTAAAAATAAATATTCAAAGAAGGAATCAGCAAGTTCCATATATAGAAACATTACAAGATTACAAACATTACTGAGTACAACGTAATAAAACTAGAAATTATTAATAAGAATTAAAATAGGATTTTTCTCTGAAAAACCTTCCAAAAAACGACTCTTAGGTAAAATGGGAAGGACAAACAAAAGTTTAGAATTCTTTAAAAAGGTAATCATAATGAAAATGCTATGTAACAGAATCTGGAGGATATATCTAAAACAGTAAACCAGAAGAAAATCTACTTTTATCAACAAAAATAAAATAAAAATAAATGAGTTAAATTTCCAGCTAAAAAAGGAGGAAAAAAAAGAGATCCAAGATGGCGGACTAGAGGGAGGCTGCATTCCTTGTTGCTCCATACCTTGTGTTTCAAGCAGAGGATATCTGTTTCGGGGTGAGGCAGTTTTTGCAGCTTACCTATCCCCTGCTGTTTACCCCATTTGTCTACTGTGATCACCTGCAGTCTGCCAGCATATGGACTACTTTTTGAGTGCAGATTGCTCCCTGGTGCCTACCATTCGCAATTTGCCTGCCACTTACCTGTCCATCGCCTGCCTTTCACCTACCCATCACCCATCGCCTGAGATTCACCTCCCAATTGTCTGACAGCAGTCAGCAGACTGACCACAGACCTCCAGTGGAGCACCAGCTGCCTGCTGCTGCCTGGAAGAAAACTGTCATAGTACCTGCAGGTTTGGTTACAAGTGGCTGCCGACATTTTAAGACAACAGCCAGGACTTGTAGGACCCCTGGCCGGACTGACTGAGCCCCGTCTCCAGGATCCCTCAGCCTGACCGATAATCCCATGCCTCCAGGGGACCTCACAACAACTGACTGCTCCCCGCCACCAGGACCCCAAGACCGAGTGACTGTACCCTGCTTCCAGGATCCTGCAACCAGATTGACAACACCCCACCTCCAGTACCCCGCCCCACCAATTGCACCCTGCCTTCAGGACCTCCAACCAACCGTGCCCACACCCCAAGCTGCAGCTCCCCATTTGCCAACACATTTGAAGCCAGAGTGGCCATCATGGGTAATCCTGGAAGTTGTAGCTCCCATCTTTAGGTGGGGCAAATACCATCCTGAGACGCCTGTGGGAGACTGGAAGCTCATTGTCAGGTACCTCTCATACATCAGGCTACTGAAGACTGGGAGGTTTGAATCTTATATGACTGTTATAGTGTAGATTTTCTTGTTTCTCCTTACTGAAAAATTTTAAGTTATTATTTCTTTACTCACATCCTCTTTGTCCTCCATTAGAAACTATAGACCTTATGGTAAATTTATTTGTTATAATGATTACAATAATTGAACTCATTCTGTTTCTTATGACAATATTGTTAACATCCTCATAGGGGCTATTTGGTTTCAGGTTACATACTGTCTGAATTGGGCACTGCTAATATTGATCTTCCCCTTAAAGAAAAGGTTTTGGAAACCTATAGGGTCACTATAAACCTATAGGGGGGGAAATGCAATACCCCAAATCTGCTCTGCTAGAGGGGAAGATACACAAACAATATGAGAAAACAAGGGAAGAAAATGATCCAAACAAATCTAGATTCTATATTAATAGAATCCAGTGAGAGTATGATAGAAAAAATGTCAGAAAAGAATTTCAGATTATACATGATTAAAATGATTCGTGAAGCAAAGGATGAGATAAGAGAGCAAATGCAGTCAATGAATTATAATACCAATAAGCAGTTGAAAGAGCAATGGCAGGAAGCAAAAGATCATTTCAACAAAGAGATAGAGATTCTCAAAAAAACAAACAAACAAACAAAACAACAACAACAACAACAAAAAAACCCAAATGAAATCCTTAAAATGAAGGAAACAATAAACCAAATAAAAAACTCAATGGAAAACATCATCAACAGACTAGATCACTTGAAAGAGAGAACCTCAGACAATGAAGACAAAATATTTAATCTTGAAATTAAAGTTGCCCAAACAGAGAAGATGGTAAGAAATCATGAACAGAATCTCCAAGCTATGGGACATCATGAAGACCAAATTTAAGAATTATTGGGATTGGGGAAGGCACAGAGATACAAACCAAAGGAATGAACAACCTATTCAATGAAATAATATCAGAAAATTTCCCAAACCTAAAAATGAAATGAAAAATCAAATATAAGAGGCTTACAAAATACCAAACGCACAAGATCACAACAGATCCACACCAAGGCACATTATAATGAAAATGCCTGCGGGGGCACCTGGCTTTCCTTGCAGTGCTTGACAGAGTTCCACTCAAGGATGATTGCAGAGACTCATCCTAAAAGGATTGTAGCCAGATGTATGCCTCCCTAGCTTGGATGTTATTCTGTGGAGTTCTCCTAATAATATATTACTCACTTCAGTCTGAGGATCTTGCTAGAGGTGATGGGAATAATTCTACAAATTTCCAGAAAAACATCATGGAGACAAAACACATGTTGAAACCCTGTGATGTTAACCTCACTACAGGAGAATGTTTTTATTATGTTAAAAATCAAACACTGCATTTACTGGCACAGCCAGAACCTGTTGGGGCACAGAAACTTATAGAAAACAATGTTTCCCCAAGTTCTAAGCACAAAGCACCTCCCACAGTAGCTACTAGATATGGACTAGCTTAATTTATCAATGGCAAGCCCTGGTACCCCCCTAAAGGCAAGCCCTTAGAGAAGGTAGACATAGATCTCCCCCTGTCTCCTACAGGGTGGTTTAATCCAGATGATGGTTGTGTTTATGTGCGGTGGTAAGGTAAAAAAAAATAATGTTTCACAACATTCCTTCCTTCCTACAAAGAATATGTCACCCCTATAATAAACGTTGGTACATTATAACCATTGGGACCGCTGCCCTCCTGTAACCCTTAATTCAGCAATTTAGATATTAACCAGATGGACCTAGTAGACATGGTCACATGAGATTATTTGTCTATCGCTTTACTGCAAAAATAGTAAGAATAGTCTTAGGTCATACAGAGTTTAGATATTAAGGAAATAAACATTGTATTAGCTCATTGACGTAGTTAGATATGCTTAAAATAATTGTGATTAAGTAAGGATTATCTGTAAGGTTACTGTTTTCTCATAATCTTTCAGTAAAAACAATTTCTGCCTATGCTTTGGAAACTTCTTTGATTTTATTAATCATAAGCCTGTTATCATAGCCTGAAGAAAAAGTATATAAACCCAGCCTTCCCCAGAATAAAGTGGAATTGATTGCACCAGAACTAGAGTCTGTGTCTTTCATTCTCCATCCATCGCCGACGCTGTCTCCCCGCGCCCCGTTTACCAGTGTGGAACCCATGGACTCCTGCTAGGGCTGGACCCCAGCAAATGCCTAACATACAAAATAAAGATAGAATTTTGAAGGCTGCAAGAGAAAAGCATCAGATTACATGTAGGGGAAACCAATATAGATATAAGAAGATTTCTCAGTCCAGACTCTAAAAGCTAGAAGGGCCTAGAACAACATATTTCAAGCTCTGAAAGAACATGGTTGCCAATCAAGAATCCTATACCCAGCAAAACTAACCTTCAGATTTGAAGATGAAATAAAATTTTTCCATGATAAAAAAAAAAAGTTAAAAGAATTTACAAATAGAAAGCCTGCACTACAGAATATTCTCAACAAAATATTCCATGAGGAGGAAATGAAAGACAACAATGTAGGTCAGCAAAGGGAGGAATTACCTTAAAGGAAAATCCATTCAAAGGAGAAATCAAGCCAAATTAAAAACCAAAAATAAGCCCGAATGACTGGGAATACAAATCATATCTCAATAATAACCCTGAACGTTAATGGCCAAAACTCATCAATCAAAAGACATAGACTGGCAGAATGGATTAAAAAGAAAGACCCAACAATATGCTGCCTGCAAGACTCATCTCATAGAAAAAGACATCCACAGACTAAAGGTGAAAGGATGGGAAAAAACCTACCACACACATGGACTCAGTAAAAAAGTGGGGGTTTCCATCCTTATATCAGATAAAGTGACTTCAAGCCAAAGTTAGTCAGAAGGGATAAAGAAGGACATTTCATACTGCTTCATAAATCAGGAAGACATAACAATTGCAAATATTTATGCCCCAAACAACGGTGCATTCATGTACATCAAACAAATCCTTCTCAATTCCAGGAATCAAATAGACCACAAAACAATAATTCTGAGTGACTTTAACGCACCGCTGTCACCACTGGATAGATCTTCCAAACAAAAACCAACCAAAGAAACCATAGAACTCAATAACACAATCAATAACTTAGACTTAACAGACATACATAGAATATTCCATCCATCAACGAGTGAATTCACTTTCTTCTCAGAAGCATCTTCTCAAAAATAGACCATATGTTATGCCACAAAGCAGTCCTTAGGAAATGCAAAAAAAAAGAGACACTGCCTTGTGTTCTATCAGATCATAATGGAATGAAATTAGAAATCAATGACAAAATAAAAAATAGAAAGTACTCCAACACTTGGAGACTAAATACTATGCTATTGAATGAAGCATGGATAACAGAAAACATCAGGGAGGAGATAAAAAAATTCTTAGAGGTCAGTCAATGAGAATGATGATACAACATATTATAATCTCTGGGACACTATGAAAGTGGTACTAAGAGGAAAATTCATTGCATAGAGCGCATTCCAGAAAAGAATGAAAAGTCAACAACTAAATGACTTAACATTACAGCTCAAAGCCCTAGAAAAAGAAGAACAGACAAAAACCAAAATTAGAAGAAGATAGGAAATAAGTAAAATCAGAGCTGAAATCAATGAAATTGAAACAAGAGAAACAAATCAAAAATTGACAAAACAAAAAGTTGGTTCTTTGAAAAAGTAAATAAAATAGATAAACCGTTAGCCACACTAACAAAGAGGAGAGAGAAAATTCAAATTACTAATATTCATGATGACAAAGGAAATATCACGACAGACACCACTGAGATACATAACATAATGAGAAGCTACTTTGAAAATCTATATTTCAACAAAATAGAAAATACCAGAGACACTGACAAATTTCTAGAGACATGTGATCCTCCCAAACTGAACCAGGAGGACATACACAATTTAAACAAATCAATATTAAGCAATGAAATAGAAGAAGCCATCAAAAGCCTACCAACCAAGAAAAGCCCAGGACCAGACGGATTCTCAGCCGAGTTCTACAAGACCTTCAAAGAAGAACTCATTCCAATACTTGTCGAAGTATTCCATGAAATAGAAAAGGAGGGAACCCTACTAAACTCATTCTATGAAGCTAATATCACCCTCATACCCAAACCAGGCAAAGACACATCAAGGAAAGAAAATTTTAGACCAATATCCTTGATGAATACAGATGCAAAGATCTTTAACAAAATACTGGCAAACCGTATCAAAAACATATTAAGAAGATAGTGCACCACGATCAAGTGGGGTTCATCCTGGGAATGCAAGGTTGGTTGAACATCCATAAATCAATAAATGTAATCCATCATTGTCAATAGACTTAAGAATAAGAATCATACGCTTATTTCAATTGACGCAGAAAAAGCATTTGACAAAATACAATACCCCTTCATTCTCAAAACACTAGAAAAAATAGGGATAGTAGGAACATACCTCAACATTGTAAAGGCTATTTATGCTAAGCCCACGGCCAACAACATTCTTAATGTAAAAAACTGTAAGCATTCCCTTTAAAAATGGGAACAAGACAGAGAGGCCCTCTTTTACCACTTCTATTCAACATCATACTTGAAATACTAGCCAGAGCAATCGGACAGACTAAAGGAATTAAAGGAATACGAATAGAAAAAGAGGAACTCAAGCTGTCACTATTTGCTGATGACATACTTCTCTATTTAGAGGATCCAAAAACTCCTCCAGAAAATTTCTAGACCTCATAAATGAATTCAGCAAAATAGGATATAAAATCAACACACATTATTCTAAAGCATTTTTATATATAAGTGATGAAACATCTGAAAGGGAAATGAGGAAAACAATTCCATTCGCGATAGCCTCGAAAAAAAAAAACAAAAAACTTGGGAATCAATCTAAACAAAGAGGTGAAAGATCTCTACAATGAAAACTACAAAACATTGAAGAAAGAAACTGAGGAAGCCCTCAGAAGATGCAAAGATCTCCCATGTTCTTGGATAGGCAGAATTAATATTATCAAAATGGCTATACTTCCAAAGGTGCTATATGGATTTAACGCAATTCCAATTAAAATCCCTATGACATTTTTCATAGAAACAGAAAAAGCAATCATGAAATTCATCTGGAAGAACAAAAGACCCAGAATAGCCAAAGCAATCCTGGGCAGGAAGAGTGATGCAGGTATCACTATACCGGACCTTAAACTCTACTATAGAGTAATAGTAACAAAAATGGCATAGTACTGGCACCAAAATAGGCAGGTGGATCAATAGTACAGGATAGAAGATATGGAGACAAACTCACATAAGTACAGTAACCTCATACTAGACAAAGGTGCCAAAAACATACAATGGAGAAAAAATAGCCTTTTCAACAAATGGTGCTGGGAAACTGGAAATCCATATGCAATCAAATGAAATAAAACCCCTATCTCTCACCCTGTACAAAACTCAACTTGAAATGGATCAAGGATCTAGGAATTAGACCTGAGACCCTTCACCAAATAGAAAAAAAAGTAGGCTCGAATCTCCATCACGCTGGCTTACGACCAGACTTCCTTAACAAGACCCCTATAGCACAAGAAATAAAAGCAAGAATCGATAAATTATATTCAAAGTAAAAAGTTTTTTTCTCAGCAGAGGAAACAATAATGTGAAAAGAGAGCCTACAGAGTGGGCTTTTCCACACACACTTCATACAGAGCACTCATCTCCAAAGTTTATAAAGAACTTAAAAAACTTATACCCCAAATACAAAAAACCCAATCAATAAATGGGCTAAGGAAATGGGCAGACACTTCACAGAAGAAGATAGACAGGTGATCAACAAATATATGACAAAGTGCTCATCATCCCTAGTAATTAGAGAAATGATAATTGAAACCACCCTAAGATTTCATCTAACTCCAATGAGAATGGCTATTATCAAGAACACAAGCAATAATAAATGTTGGTGTGGATGTGGGGAAAAAGGCACACTCATACATTGCTGGTGGAGTTCCAAATTGGTGCAGCCACTCTGGAAAGAAGTATGGAGATTCCTCAGAAAGCTTGGAATGGATCCACCATTTGACCCAGCTATCCCACTCCTTGGCCTATACGAAAAGGACTTAAAATCAGCATATTACAGTGATGCGGCCACATCAGTGTTCATAGCAGCTCAATTCACGATAGCTAGATTGTGGAACCAACCTAGATGCCTTTCAATTGACGAATGGATAAAGAAACTGTGGTATATATACACAATGGACTATTACTGACTATTACTCAGCCATAAAAAAGAATAAAATTATGGCATCTGCTGAAATGGATGAAGTTGGAAAATATCATGCTAAGTGAACTAGGCCAAGCCCAAAAAACCAAAGGCCAAATGTTTTCTCTGATAAGTGCATGACAATATATAATGAAGGGGGTGACGGGGGGGGGGGGAAGAGAAGAATGAAGGAACTTTGGATGTGTAGAGGAGAAAGGGGTGGGAGGGAGTAGGGATGGAAAAACAGTAGAATGAAACAGTATTACCCCATATATCATATATATGTATGATCACATGAATGTTGTGAATCTACATTGCGTACAATCATAGAAATGAAAAGTTGTACCCCATTTGTGTACAATAAATCAAAATGTCTGTAAAAATAAAAAACATTTTAATTAAAAAATAAATTTATATTAATGTTTAAAAAAAGAAGAAAAATAAGTAAATAAGCAGAAACCTAAGAAAGAAAATAAAGTCAAAAGCAAAAATTACTTAAGTAGAGAACAGAAAAACATTGGATATAATTTAAGTATCTTTTTTAAAAATATACAAACCTCGAGCTAACTAACTTGAAAAACAAATAGCAAATGATCAGGGGCAAGGAACATTGAAATAAGAAATTTTTAAGAGATGATTTTGCAGACTTATATGTCAATAAATTTGAAAATCTACATTAAATGGACTATTTCCTAGAAAAATAGTTTCACAAAATTTACACTATTAGAAATAGAAAGCTTAAAGACACTAGGAAAAAAAGAGAAAATGTTATGAAGGAATTCCCCCACAAAACAGCACCAGCTCACATGATTCTGCTGTGGAATTGCATGAATTCTTTGAAGAGCAGATACTATAAATGATCCCCATATTGTTCCTAAGCACCAAAATAAAGTTAAATTTCCTAAACTTTTTACTAAGCAACTATAATATTTATACCTAAAACCTGATAAAAACATAACACAATAAAGAAAAATGCAGACCAACATCATTCTGTGTTTCTCAACATACATTCTCTTATGAGATTAAATTGCTTATGCATCTGGGTTGAATCTATGCAGACCTGTTTGACATTGCATTGCTGAATAGCTATTGTTGTTATTCCACACAATGCTGCCTTTATAGAAATTAAAATTGAAAAATAACAATAGAAATATAAATTCATGTTTTAGAATATGTATGCTATGTATTATTTGATTTTTGTAGTAATATTAAATTAAATTTATGCCTTTGCTGACATATTAATCTGGCTCATAAAAATAAATTAAATACTTACCAATACCAGTCACATGCCAAGAAAAATAGACGTTCTCAAAATTTTCTAAGTCAGACCTTTTCAAAATCAAATGCAGACACTGGTAAACTTGTTCTTTAAAAGGTCATGTAAGAGACCATCGGTTACAAGATGGCAGACTAGAGGGTGGCTGCATTTCATGTTGCTCCAGGACTCAGGATTCAAAAGAGGAGATATTGAGACACTTGGGACCAACTCAAAGCAGCCAGGTGACTCTCACCCGTGGGGAAGGCGTCCCGGATGGGACGGTGGTCCCGGAATGCAGGAAACTTTGTGAAGTAGAGCGACCCGCGAGACACCCCTCCCCCCGCTGGAGCAGTGAACTCGGACAACTGGGAGCGCCGTAAAGGAGGCCGCTCGGCACAGCGCTGGGACTCGGAGCAACCACTGGGGCTCCGGCGGCTGCCCAGGGGAGGAGTGACGAGGAGAGCTGTGTGGACTCAGGACACCGGGGCCTGCCCTGAGGAGGAGGAGGAGGAACGTGGCCGCTTGGATTCGGAGTGACTGCACCAGAGCTACAGGCGGTTGCCAGAGGAGAAGCCACACAGAGAGCTATTTGGACTCAGAACGACTGCTTCTGAACACTGGGGCCTGCCCTGAGGACAAGGAGGAGGAAGAGGAGCGCGGCCGCTTGGATTCAGAGTGACTACACCAGAGCTACAGGCGGTTGCCAGAGGAGGGGCTGCGTGGCGAGCTGTTTGGACTCAGACCACTTCTGAACCCCGGGGCCTGCCCGGAGGAGTAGGAGGAGGAGGAGGAGGAGCGCGGCGGGTCGTTTGGACTCGCAGTGACTGCAATAGCGCTCCAGGCAGCTGCTCAGAGGAGAAGGCGAGTGGTGAGTTGTTTGGACTTAAAATGACAGCTCCTGAACACAGGGGGGCTGCCTGAAGGGGAAGCGTGGTGGGTCGCTTGGTCTTGAGTAGCTGCATCAGAGCTCCGGGCGATTGCCCAGAGGACCCGTGCAGCGGGTCACGTGGATTCAGAGCCACTGAGAGCGACCGCTCCTGAACACCCGGGGGGTTATCTGGAGAAGGAGGAGGAACGGGGAGGGTCACTTCGACTCGGAGTGATTGATTGCCCAGGGCTACGGGTGGTTGGTGGGAGGAGAAGGCATGCAGTGAGTTTCTTGGACTCCTAGTGACCGCACCAGAATACTGGGCGGCTGTCTGGAGGAAGAGGCGTGTGGCGGGTCTCTGGGACTCAGAGCAATTGTTCAGGGCCCCAGGTGGCTGCTCAGAGGAGGGGCCGCATAGCCAGGCAATTAGGTGCAGAGTAGGGTCCCAGGATCTAGGAGGCTTCTTGGTGGAAGAGCCGCACAGAGACAGGCTTAGGGCGGAGCGAAGGTTCCAGGCCTGCAGGCAGATTCTCTGAGGAGGGGCAGCCTGAGGAGGGGCAGCCTAAGGAGATTCATCTGTGAAGGGTGAGGCTCCCAGGCCCAGGAGGTAGGGCCGGGCCCCTGGGAACTTTGCAGAGGAAGACAGCCCAGCCCAGGCGGTAGCTGTAAATTGAGGGGAACCTCTAGGAGGGAACTGACCAGCGAGACCTCCCCACCGGGTGAGTCTTCCCTGCTGGGTGAGGTTTCCCCACAAGGACGGTAAAACCAGAGACTTAGGCCCAAACAGGCCTTGCCTCAGCCCGCAGCCTAGGTCCCCTTTGGATGACCATTGGTCAACAAGTGGAGGCACCTCTGCCCACTAGCAGGGATTATACCCCACCTGAAGGACACCACTCCTAGAGAGGCAGCTTCCTTGTGGAGCACCGCATTATCAACTTCCTCCAAGACTTCAGCCTACTGAAGGCTAAGGGGGTATATATATAGAAATCTTCAGGGACATTGTAAGTCAATAGAGGAAATCTGCAATATCTCAGCGGTCCACTGATACCTGAACAATATGAGAAAACAAGGAAAGAAAATGCTGCAAACAAATCTAGATGTTACATCAATAAAACCCAATGACAGCATGGCAGAAGAAATGACAGAAAAGGAGTTCAGAATGTACATAATTAAAATGATCAGAGAAGCAAACGATGAGATGAAAGAGCAAATGCAAGCATTGAATGATCGCACCAATCGACAGTTAAAAGAGCAAATACAGGAAGCAAAAGATCATTTCAATAAAGAGTTAGAGATATTGAAAAAAAAACAAACAGAAATCCTTGACATGAAGGAAACAATAAACCAAGTTAAAAACTCCATAGAAAGCATATCCAATAGGATAGAACACCTGGAAGCCAGAACCTCAGACATTGAAGACAAAATATTTAACCTTGAAAACAAAGTTGAACAAACAGAGAAGATAGTAAGAAATCATGAACAGAATCTACAAGAACTACGGGATATCATGAAAAGGCCAAATTTAAGAATAATTGGGATTGAGGAAGGCCTAGAGAAACAAGCCAAAGGAATGAACAATTTATTCAATGAAATAATATCAGAAAATTTCCCAAATCTGAAGAATGAAATGGAAAATCAAGTACAAGAGGCTTATAGGACTCCAAATACACAAAATTACAACAGACCCACACAAGGCACATTATAATGAAAATACCTAACATACAAAATAAAGACAGAATTTTAAAGGCTGTGAGAGAAAAGAACCAAATTACATTCAGGGGGAAACCAATACGGATATCAGCAGACTTTTCGATCCAGACCCTAAAAGCTAGAAGGGCCTGGAACAACATTTTTCAAGCCCTGAAAGAAAATGGATGCCAACCAAGAATCTTATACCCAGCAAAACTTACCTTCAAATTTGACGATGAAATAAAATCCTTCCATGATAAACAAAAGCTAAAAGAATTTACAAAAAGAAAGCCAGCATTACAGAACATTCTCAGCAAAATATTCCATGAGGAAGAGATGAAAAACAAAGAAGCAAATCAGCAAAGGGAGGAATTATCCCAAAGGAATTGTCAAATAAAGGAGGAAACAAGTTATATCAAACAAATAAATAAATAAAATTTAAAAAATGAACCAAATGACCGGGAAAGCAAATCATATCTCTATAATAACCCTGAATGTTAATGGCCTGAATTCATCAATCAAAAGACATAGACTGGCAGACTGGATTAAAAAGAAAGATCCAACAATATGTTGCCTGCAAAAGACTCACCTCATAGAAAAAAATACCCATAGACTAACGGGGAAAGGATGGGGAAAAACATACCATGCACATGGACTCAGCAAAAAAGCTGGAGTATCCATCCTCATTTCCGATAATGTGGACTTCAAGCCAAAGTTAGTCAGAAGGGATAAAGAAGGTCATTTCATACTGCTTAAGGGAAGCATAAATCAGCAAGATACAACAATCATAAACATCTATGCCCCGAACAGTGGCTCATCCATGTATGTCAAACAAATCCTTCTCAATTTCAGAAACCAAATAGATCATAACACAATAATATTTTAACACGCCTCTCTCACCACTGGACAGATCTTCCAGACAAAAATTGAGCAAAGAAACCATAGATCTCAATAACACAATCAATAATTTAGACTTAACGGACATTTATAGAATATACCATCCAACCAAGAGCGAATACACTTTCTTCTCAGCAGCACATGGATCCTTCTCTAAAATAGACCATATATTATGCCACAAAGCTAATGTTAGCAAATACAAGAAGATAGAGACACTACCATGTATTCTATCAGATCATAATGGATTAAAGTTAGAAATAAATGAAAGAGTAAAACATAGAAACTATTCCAACATCTGGAGATTAAACAATATGCTATTATATGATGAATGGATAACAGAAGATATTAGGAAGGAAATTTAAAAATTCTTAGAGGTAAATGAGAACAAAGAAACATCATATCAAAATCTCTGGGACACTATGAAAGCAGTACTTAGAGGGAAATTTATTTCATGGAGCGCATTTAATAAAAGAAGTAAAACTCAACAAATAAATGACCTAACACTACAGCTCAAAGCCCTAGAAAAAGAAGAACAGAACAGCACCAAAAGTAGTAGAAGACAGGAAATAGTTAAACTCAGAGCTGAAATCAATGAAATTGAAACAAAAGAAACAATACAAAAAATTGACAAAATAAATAGTTGGTTCTTCGAAAAAATAAACAAAATTGATAAACCTTTAGCCACACTAACAAAGAGAAGACGAGAGAAAACCCAAATTACTAAAATTCGGAATGAACAAGGAAATATCACAACAGACAGGATTGAAATACAAAACATAATTAGAAGCTATTTTGAAAATCTATACTCCAACAAAATAGAAAATTTCGAAGACATCAACAGGTTTCTAGAGACATATGAATTGCCTAAACTGAATGAGGAGGACATAAACAATTTAAATAGACCAATTTCAAGTACTGAAATAGAAGAAGTCATCAAAAGCCTACCAACAAAGAAAAGTCTGGGACCAGATGGGTTCTCAGCCGAGTTCTACAAAACCTTTAAAGAAGAGCTCATTCCAATACTTCTCAAAGTATTCCATAAAATAGAAGAGGAGGGAACCCTCCCAAACTCATTCTATGAAGCCAATATCACACTGATACCTAAACCAGACAGAGACTCATCAAGGAAAGAAAATTTCAGACCAATATCCTTAATGAACATCGACGCAAAAATTCTCAACAAAATTTTAGCAAATCGCATACAAAAACATATTAAAAAGATAGTGCACCATGATCAAGTGGGTTTCATCCCAGGGATGCAAGGTTGATTCAACATCAGGAAATCAATAAACGTAATTCACCACATTAATAGACTTAAAGTCAAGAATCACATGATTATTTCAATAGATGCCGAAAAAGCATTTGATAAAATACAGCACCCCTTCATGCTCAAAACACTAGAAAAAATAGAGATAGTGGGAACATTCCTTAACATTGTAAAGGCCATTTATGCTAAGCCCATGGCTAATATCATTCTAAATGGTGAAAAACTGAAAGCATTCCCCCTAAAAACTGGAACAAGGCAGGGATGCCCTCTTTCACCACTTCTATTCAACATCGTTCTTGAGACTCTGGCCAGAGCAATTAGACAAACCAAAGAAATTAAAGGGATACGAATTGGAAAAGAAGAACTCAAAGTATCCCTGTTCGCTGATGACATGATTATATATTTAGAGGAACCTGGAAGTTCCACCAGAAAACTCTTAGAACTCATAAGTGAATTCAGTAAAGTAGCAGGTTACAAGATCAATGCCCATAAATCCAACGCATTTTTATACATAACTGATGAATCTTCAGAAAGAGAAATTAGGAAAACTACCCCATTCACAATAGCCTTGAAAAAAATAAAATACTTGGGAATCAATCTCACAAAAGAGGTGAAAGACCTCTACAATGAGAACTACAGAACACTAAAGAAAGAAATTAAAGAACGCCTTAGAACATGGAAAGATCTTCCATGTTCTTGGATACGAAGAATTAATATTGTCAAAATGGCCATACTACCTAAAGTGCTATACAAATTCAATGCAATTCCAATTAAAATCCCAATGACGTAACTTACAGAAATAGAGCAAGCAATTATGAAATTCATCTGGAAGAATAAGAAACCCAGAATAGCTAAAGCAATTCTTAGCAGGAAGAGTGAAACAGGGGGTATTGCAATACCAGATCTTCAACTCTACTACAAAGCAATAGTAACAAAAACGGCATGGTATTGGTACCAAAATAGAAAGGTAGATCAATGGTACAGAATAGAGGACACGGACACAAACCCAAATAAATACAATTTTCTCATACTATACAAAGGGGCCAAAAATATGCAATGGAGAAAAGATAGCCTCTTCAACAAATGGTGCTGGGAGAATTGGAAATCCATATGCAACAGAATGAAGCTAAACCCATATCTCTCACCATGCACGAAACTAAACTCAAAATGGATTAAGGACCTCGGAATCAGACCAGAGACCCTGCCGATTATAGAAGAAAAAGTAGGTCCAAATCTTCACCTTGTTGGTCTAGGATCAGACTTCCTTAACAGGACTCCCATAGCACAAGAAATAAAAGCTAGAATCAACCACTGGGATAGAGTCAAACTAAAAAGCTTTCTCTCAGCAAAGGAAACTATCAGCAATGCGAAGAAAGAGCCTACAGAGTGGGAGAATATCTTTGCCAATCATACTTCAGATAGAGCAATAATCTCCAGAATCTATAAAGAACTCAAAAAACTCTACTCCAAGAATTCAAATAATCCAGTCGACAAATGGACGAAGGAAATGAATAGACACTTCACAGAAGAAGATCTACAAGCAATCAACAAACATATGGAAAAATGTTCAACATCTCTAGTAATAAGAGAAATGCAAATCAAAACCACCCTAAGATTCCATCTCACCCCAATTAGAATGGTGATTATCAAGAATACGAGCAACAACAGGTGTTGGCGAGGATGTGGGGAGAAAGGTACACTCATACATTGCTGGTGGGGCTGCAAATTAGTGCAGCCACTCTGGAAAGCAGTATGGAGATTCCTTAGAAAACTCGGAATGGACCCTCCATTTGACCCAGCTATCCCACTCCTTGGCCTATACCCAAAGGTCTTAAAATCAGCATACTACAGAGATACAGCCA
Organism: Sciurus vulgaris; assembly: GCF_902686455.1. Classification (NCBI taxonomy): domain Eukaryota; kingdom Metazoa; phylum Chordata; class Mammalia; order Rodentia; family Sciuridae; genus Sciurus; species Sciurus vulgaris. Next base: position 118,045,873 of record NC_136466.1, read on the forward strand.
CATCAATGTTCATAGCTGCTCAATTCACAATAGCCAGACTGTGGAACCAACCTAGATGCCCTTCAATTGATGAGTGGATAAAGAAACTGTGGTATATATATACAATGGAATATTACTCAGCCATAAAGAATGATAAAATTATGGCATTTGCAGGCAAATGGATGAAATTGGAGAATATCATGCTAAGTGAGATAAGCCAATCTCAAAAAGCCAAAGGACGAATGATATCGCTAGTCAGTGGAGGATGACACATAATGGGGGGGAGGGAAGGGTTAGTGTTAGGGTTAGAGTTAGGGTTAGGGAGGGGGGCAAGTATGGAGGAAGGAAGTACTGTATAGAGGGTAAAGAGGGGTGGGACGGGTGGGGGGTAGGGAAAAAATAACAGAATGAATCAAACAACATTACTCTATGTAAATTTATGATTACACAAATGGTATGCCTTTACGCCACGTACAAAGAGAGAAACAACATGTATCCCATTTGTTTACAATAAAAAAAATAAAAAATAAAAAAAATATTAAAAAAAAAAAGAGAAAAAAAAAATAAAAGGTCATGTAAGAAATATTTTAGATTTTGCAGGCCACCATGGCAACTACACAACTCTGCCACTGTAGTTGGAAAACAGCCACAGACAATACATAAACAAATGTGTACGGCTGTGCTCCCACCAAACTTCAATTATGAACACTGAAATTTGAATTTCATATTATTTCCACATCACAAAATTTTTTGTTTCTTTTCAATCATCTGAACATGAAAAATCATTCTTAGTTGAAAAATCTTATAAAACAGGCAATGGATCAAATTTGGTCCACAAGGTGTAGTTTGCCAATCCCTGTTCTAATAAAAGGCAAAGTCTCCCTCTATACATGTGTATGTACATATATGCAAAAATTTGCATCTGGCTTCTGGAAGTTGAGTGATGAGTACAACTTGGAATATTTCCTCTTCTCTTAGATTCTAAAATTCTATGATCATCTTCAAAGTCACTATAATTAAGCCTTCCTTTTTAGCGATACTCTAATGACCTAAACTCACTACTCCAAGACAGCTTTTGATTCCCTGTATAGTGAATTTTCACTTTCTTTACACTCTTTCTCTTTTGAATATATTGCAAGATGTTAATAAGTTAGCACTTCTAATCTCTTGGTTTCTAAAACTACTTCCAGAGTCTTTTAACTGGTCTCTTTCCTACAAACCATCCCATACTATGTGCTCATATCAGTCTTCCTAAAATAAAGTATGAAGACTTCTGCTCTAAAGTCCAACTAGTCAGTTGTTAAAACTGCCCACTGTTTTAAAAAATGACTTTTTTAAAAAAGGCTAAAATCTTAGGTTGGCTTTCAAAATGCGACACCATGAAGCTACCACCTTATCTCCTCTTACAAGTGAATTTTGTTTACTGCTACAAGAACACATTACGTATCCCCCTGCTTCTGATAAATATGTCTTCTACTTTTTGCTCTAAATGCTACTATTCTTTCAACACGCTCTTGCTTTTCCTTTCCTCTAATAAGACTTCCTGATTTAAACAATACCCAGTAATCTTTCTTCTTCTTTTAAATATTATGTTAATCAGATACAATAACAAAAACTTAACTGTTATTTACCTTTGACTAGTTATTTTCTCATCCAATCATCACAAACTTTGACGAGAAAATGTGTTCTGGTGTGTAGCATAATGTCATTAGATATCCATGAATGCTTGATAATGATAACTAAAAATTCCAATATCAAACATACATTTTAATGAAGTCTAAAAAATCACAGGAGAGAAGTCGGGTGTGGTTGGGCACACCTGTAATCCCACAGTGCCTCGGGAGGCTGAGGCAGGAGGATGGCAAGTTCAAAACCCGGGTCAGTAATTTAGTGAGGCTCTAAGGAACTTAGACCCTGTCACTAAGGTTCCTTCAAAACAAAACTAGAAAAAAGGGTTGGGAATATGGCTCAGTGGTTAAGTGCCCCTGAGTTAAATTGCCAGTATAGGAAAAAAATATATTAAAAATAAAATATTCCTCAAAGAAGAATGTTACTTACTTTTACCAATATGTCTTTTACAACTTGATTGCTATCATTATGAACGCTGATGTAACTGGAAAAGGTCTCTCCCAAAAATATATTTCTGTGAAAGGAAATATAATTTTAAGCAGAAATTCATTCAGGTTTTATCATAAATATTCTATTTGAGTATCACAAGGAAGCTCAAATGGAGAAAAAGTTTACTAAAGGACAGAGAAATCAGGTGAACTACTGCTTCAACATTCCTTTGTTTTCATTAGATTACTCATTCATTACCTAGTTCATTTCAAAATAAAACTTCATATATCTTGGCCCTCAACTGTTGCAAAAATTGCTAGCCTCCCTAGAAGCAATAATCAGTGAGTTCAGAGCTACCCTGAAAGTATTATGATTTGTATCTGAATAGTCTATAAAATGTCAAGTTTCTGTTTTTGAAATAACATGCTGTGAATCTCGAAGAGACCCAATTTAATTCACCTTAGAGTATTTTTGCCAATTTATTTTACTGTTCTAATAAAAGTGACCAGTGACTTTATATAACTTTATATTTTTCATATGACTATATTTGCAAGTTTTCAAGATATTAGTCAAAAACCACATTCTGTAAACTTAAAAAAAAAAAAAAAAAAAAAATCCCAGTGGCTCGGGTGGCTGAGACAGGAGTATCAAGAGTTCAAAGCCAGCCTCAGCAATAGCAAGATGCTAAGCAACTCAGTGAGACCCTATCTCTAACTAAAGTACAAAATAGGGCTTAGGATGTGGCTTAGTGGCTGAGTGCCCCTGAATTTAATCCCCAGTATCCCCATCACAAAAATGAAATACCTAAAATGCTCCTTTTTGTCTCAAAATTCTTTTTAGTTGCAAATTACTACCTCATTAGTAATCCAGGATAAGAAAATACCTAAGAACAAGAAAATAAGAAAAAGATTCAGAGTTCCTAATTAGATAACAAGTCTGATAACTTCTGTTGGGAGAAGTCTGTAAGGCTGAAATAGACATCCGATCAAATTAATTAAAAACCAGATTTTTTTTTCCCCCTCTCTTCTTGGCAGCACTTAGGATTGAACCCAGGACTTGGTGCATGTCAGGCAAGCAGTGTATCACTGAGCTACATTCTCAGTCCTAAAAAAATACAGTAAGAGTTAAACAAGAAAGTTAAAATGCTAATATCCTAGGAACAACTATTAACATATTTTGGTATGTACCTCTTTTTTAAAAAAAGAAAGAAAACTAGAATTACATAGTACAATTTTTATCACTTTTTCCTACTTAAATGTATTTTGAGCATTTTTCCATTCCATAGTTATTTTTTGAAAACATGATTTGTAATTTTCTTTAAGGTATTGTTGCATGTTTCATTTGAATGTATCATTTTTACCCGAAATTTTGAGGTAAAGTCAACATTTCTCCCAACATTAAAATTTCTGCACCATGTACAGTTGAAGGATCATCTCTCATTAGTTGGTTGAAGAGATCTCCTATAACAAGAGAAAAAACAGGAAGTTCTAACATCTTTTTAATAAGTATTAAATAACGAAATAGCTGGAATCGTAGTAGAATAAATCAGACATTATTACCCTATGTGCATATATGATTACATGACCTGTGTAACTGTCTACATCATGTAGAAGCAGAGAAATGAGAAGTTATACTCCATTTATGTATGATGTGTCAAAATGCATTCTACTGCCACATATAACTAATTAGAATAAAAAATAAATAAAAATAAAAACAAACCAACCATCAAAAACATTAAAAAAAAAAATACTTGGAGGCCAGCGTAGAGCTTAGTGTAGACTGCTTGCTTAGCATGTGTGACGTATTGAATTTAATCCCCAGTTCTGTAAAAAGATAAAGAAAAAATAGTTGGAAGAAATATTTAAAATAAATAATTTTGCCATTCATGGTGGTGCATGCCTGTAAACCCAGCTATATGGGAGGCTGAGAAAGAATGATCACAAGTTCAAAGCCAGCCTCAGCAACTTAGTGAGACCCTGTCTCAAAATAAAAAATAAAAAGGACTGAGAAAGTGCCCCTGGGTTAAATCCTCAGGATAAAAAACAAACAAATAAATAAAAAGAGGGCTGGGGATGCAGCTCAGTAGTAGAGCACCCCTCGGTTTAATTCTCAGTTCCAGGAAAAAAAAAAAAAAAAAAAAAATCTCAACCAAAATTCTATTTTTAAAAATCTAATTTTTAATCTTTTAAAAATGACATAATATTTTTACTTATTTATGAGCTACTGTGTTGTAATTCAAAACACAAATATAATGTGTAATATCATTTGTAATCTTTACTAAAGCAAAGCATGTAAAAAAAATCTGATCTCACAGAATGAACACTTAGAAACAAAGGAAAATATAGGTCATGAGTTACACTACACAAAGCACCAACAATTCTCTATAATGAGAATCATATATATATATACACTAATAGAAAACCTGAGAGTAAAGGCAATATTTTAATAGTGTTTCGAATAAGAATGTATCTTTGTTTAAACTAAAATAAAACTGTCTTTTTACCATAGGTTATCAATAGTACCTTGACTTGTAGATCGTAAATGAGGCCAGCAGATGGTCACATGGTATAAACAGGCAATGAAGAATCCAAAAAAGGGCTAACATAAGAGTGGCAAGGCTAAGCGTATTGCAAGATAATGTAGGCAACCCACGTTTCAACTTTTCCTTAGGTGCAATCAGGTTAAGCACATGCTATACATACCAGGTAAGTCTTTCTCTTCACATGTTACTGGAATATTGGTGAATAAAGTAGGCTTAGTTAACCGCATCACTGTGAATTAAGAAATAAACAAAATATTAGTAATGCTTTGGGCTAATATTCTCAAGTCTAATGTATAATATTCATTAATTTTATGCTAATATAAAATACAATCTAAATATGCTTCCTAAGATTATCATAATTTTACATATGAGAAGAGTAATTTTTCTTTGCAATTTATGCATTACAAAAACTAAATTCAAAGATAACACACATTCATTATAATACTAGAAAAGAATTTCAAAGCTAAAAGTAATTAGAAACACAAGACTTTAAAAAAAATCAAAAGTGACTTCACCCAAAACTACTATCAAAATATTAACTGATATTCGTCTTGTGGGGACACAAGGCTAGATAAACTATTTTGATTGGGAAGTAAAAATTTTATGTCTTTAAAAGAATCTTTGTGTGGGGCTGGGGTTGTAGCTCAGTGGTAGAGTACTTGCCTAGCATGTGTAAGGCACTGGGTTCGATTCTCAGCACCATGTATAAATAAATAAAACAAAGGTCCATCAACAACTAAAAAAGGGGACAATCCAAGATGGCAGACTAGAGGGTGACTGCATCTCCAGTCGCTCCAGAACCCAGGATTCCAGAAGGGGAGGCACTGAGAGACACTCGGACTAAAATAGAACCACAGGGTGAGTCTCCCCCACCCGGTGAAGCTCGGCCCAGGCAGCAGGCCAGGATTCGGGTGGCTTATTAGTAGGGCAGTAGGGCAGGGCAGCTAGAGTCTTCCCCAAGCAGCCCTGAGCATTCCGGTGGTGGGCTCCTGCCACAGGGCCAGATTCTCCAGCTTCTCGAGCAGGGCCCCCAGTGAGAGCCCTTCTGCACAGAACCAGCTCCAAGTCCCTGAGCCAGCGCGCAGCGAGGTTGCTTCAGAGACCACGACAGGGCAGCCAGGAACTTCCCCAAACAGCCTGGCTCCCTCCAGTGGAAAGCGACTTTCTAGGCTAGCTTCTCTGAGCAGACCGCCCAGTGAGAGCCTTTCTACACAGAGCCAGCCACAAGTCCCCGAGCCAGCAGAGAGCTCCAACCCGCAAGCAGCCTCTGGGACCAGGGCAGGGCAGCCAGAGACCTCTCCAGGCAGCCCTATCCCGTCTGGCCGCAGGCTTTTTCCACGGGGCAATCCAAGATGGCGGACTAGAGGGTGACTGCATTTCTAGTCGCTCCAGAACCCAGGATTCAAGAAGGGGAGGCATTGAGAGAGTAGGACTAAAATAGAGCCACAGGGTGAGCCTCCCCCACCTGGTGAAGCTCAGCCCTGGCGGCAGGCCCGGATTCAGGCAGCTTATTAGAGTAGGGCAGGGCAGCTAGAGTCTTCTCCCGGCAGCCATGCGCACTCTGGCAGTGGGCTCCTCCCACACGGCCAGCTTCACGGAGCAGGCACCCCAGTGAGAGCCTTTCCACACAGAGCCAGCTCCAAGCCCTGGAACCAGTAGCCTGCTAGGGGCAGCTTTCCTGGGAAGCACTGCATTATCAAGTTCCTCCAAGAATTCAGGCTACTGAAGGCTGGGAAGTGATACATTGGAAATCTACAGGGACACTATAAGCCAATAGAGGAAATCTGCAATATCACAGAGTCCCACTGATATCTGACCAATATGAGAAAACAAGGTAAGAAAATGTCCCAAACAAACCTAGATACTATATCAATGAAACCCAATGACAGCATAGCAGAAGAAATGTCAGAAAGGAAGTTCAGAATGTACATAATTAAAACAATCGGAAGCAAACGAGGAGATGAAAGAGCAAATGCAGGCACTGAAGGAGGAGATGAAAGAGCAAATGCAGGCATTAAATGATCACACCAATCAACAGTTAAAAGAGCAAATACAGGAAGCAAGAGACCATTTCAATAAAGAGTTAGAGATACTGAAAAAACAAACAGAAATCCTTGAAATGAAGGAAACAATAAACCAAGTTAAAAACTCCACAGAAAGCATAACCAATAGGATAGAACACCTGGAAGACAGAACCTCAGATATTGAAGACAAAATATTTAATCTTGAAAACAAAGTTGACCAAACAGAAAAGATGGTAAGAAATCATGAACAAAATCTACAAGAATTATGGGATATCATGAAAAGGTCAAATTTAAGCATTACTGGGATTGAGGAAGGCTTAGAGAAACAAACCAAAGGAATGAACAATCTATTCAATGAAATAATATCAGAAAACTTCCCAAATCTGAAGAATGAAATGGAAAACCAAGTACAAGAGGCTTATAGGACTCCAAATATACAAAATTACAACAGACCCACACCAAGGCACACTATTATGAAAATACCTAACATACAAAATAAAGACAGAATTTTAAAGGCCGCAAGAGAAAAGAATCAGAATACATTCAGGGGGAAACCAATAAGAATATCAGCAGATTTTTCAACCCAGAAACTAAAAGCCAGAAGGGCCTAGAACAACATTTACCAAGCCCTGAAAGAAAACGGATACCAACCAAGAATCTTATACCCAGCAAAACTTACTTTCAGATTTGACGATGAAATAAGATCCTTCCATGATAAACAAAAGCTAAAGGAATTTACAAAAGGAAAGCCAGCATTACAGAACATTCTCAGCAAAATATTCCATGAGGAAGAGATGAAAAACAATGATGCAAATCAGCAAAGGGAGGAACTAACCTAAAGGAATAGCCAAATAAAGGGGAAACCAAATCATGTCAAAAAACAAAAATGAGTCAAATGACTGGGAATACAAATCATATCACAATAATAACCCTGAATGTTAATGGCCTGAACTCATCAATCAAAAGACATAGACTGGCAGATTGGATTAAAAAGAAAAATCCAACAATATGCTGCCTGCAAGACACTCATCTCATAGAAAGAGATACCCATAGACTAAGGGTGAAAGGATGGGAAAAAACCTACCACACACACGGATACAGCAAAATAGCTGGAGTATCCATCCTCATTTTAGATAATGTGGACTTCAAGCCAAAACTAGTCAGAAGGGATAAAGAAGGACATTACATACTGCTTAAGGGAAGCATAAATCAGCAAGACATAACAATCATAAACATCTATTCCCCGAACATTGGCTCATCCATGTACGTCAAACAAATCCTTCTCAATTCCAGAAATCAAATAGACCACAGCACAAAAATACCAGGAGATTTTAACACACCTCTCTCACCACTGGATAGATCGTCCAAACAAAAATTGAATAAAGAAACCATAGATCTCAATAACACAATCAACAATTTAGACTTAACCGACTTATATAGAATATACCATCCAATGAAGAACGAATACACTTTCTTCTCAGCAGCACATGGATCCTTCTCTACAATAGACCATGTTTTATGCCACAAAGCTACTGTTAGCAAATACAAGAAGATAGAGCTATTACCTTGTACTCTATCAGATCATAATGGATTGAAATTAGAAATAAATGACAGAATAAAAAACAGAAACTTCTCCAATACCTGGAGATTAAATAATACACTATTAAAAGATGATGGATAACAGAAGACATCAGAAGGGAAATAAAAAAATTCTTAGAAGTAAACGAGAACAAAGATATATCATATCAAAATCTCTGGGACACTATGAAAGCAGTACTTAGAGGAAGAGTTATTTCATGGGGCGCATTCAACACAAGAAGTAAAAATCAACAAATAAATGACTTAACACTACAGCTCAAAGCCCTAGAAAAAGAAGAGCAGACCACCACCAAAAGTAGTAGAAGATAGGAAATAGTTAAAATCAGAGCTGAAATCAACAAAATTGAAACAAAAGAAACAATTGGAAAAATTAACAAAATAAATAGTTGGTTCTTTGAAAAAATAAACAAAATTGATAAACCCTTAGCCACACTAACAAAGAGAAAGAGGGAGAAAACTCAAATTACTAAAATTCGGAATGAAAAAGGAAATACCACAACATACAGAAGTGAAATACAAAACTTAATTAGAAGCTATTTTGAAAATTTATACTCCAACAAAACAGAAAACCTCGAAGACATCAACAAGTTTCTAGAGACATATGAATTACCTAAACTGAACCAGGAGGATATACACAACTTAAATAAAAGCTTACCAACAAAGAAAAGTCCGGGACCAGATGGGTTGTCAGCTGAGTTCTACAAAACCTTTAAAGAAGAGCTCATTCCAATACTCCTCAAAGTATTCCATGAAATAGAAGAGGAGGGAACCCCCCCAAACTCATTCTATGAAGCCAATATCACCCTGATACCTAAACCAGACAGAGACACATCGAGGAAAGAAAATTTCAGACCAATATCCTTAATGAACATCAATGCAAAAAATTCTCAACAAAATTTTAGCAAATCGCATACAAAAATATATTAAAAAGATAGTGCACCACGATCAAGTGGGTTTTATCCCAGGGATGTAAGGTTGGTTCAACATCCGGAAATCAATAAATGTCATTCACCATATCAACAGACTTAAAGTTAAGAATCACATGATTATTTCAATAGATGCAGAAAAAGCATTCGATAAAATACAGCATCCCTTCATGCTCAAAACACTAGAAAAAATTGGGGTAGTGGGAACATTCTTTAACATTGTAAAGGCCATCTATGCTAAGCCCATGGCTAATATCATTCTAAATGGTGAAAAACTGAAAGCATTCCCCCTAAAAACTGGAACAAGGCAGGGATGCCCTCTTTCACCACTTCTATTCTACATCGTTCTTGAGACTCTGGCCAGAGCAATTAGACAAACCAAAGAAATTAAAGGGATACGAATTGGAAAAGAAGACCTCAAACTATCCCTGTTCGCTGATGACATGATTATATATTTAGAGGAACCTGGAAGTTCCACCAGAAAACTCTTAGAACTCATAAGTGAATTCAGTAAAGTAGCAGGTTACAAGATCAATGCTCATAAATCCAATGCATTTTTATACATAAGGGATGAATCTTCAGAAAGAGAAATTAGGAAAACTACCCCATTCACAATAGCATCAAAAAATAAAAATAAAATACTTGGGAATCAATCTCACAAAAGAGGTGAAAGACCTCTACAATGAGAACTACAGAACACTAAAGAAAGAAATTAAAGAAAACCTTAGAAGATGGAAAGATCTCCCATGTTCTTGGATAGGCAGAATTAATATTGTCAAAATGGCCACACTACCTAAAGTGCTATACGGATTCAATGCAATTCCAATTAAAATCCCAATGATGTACCTTACAGAAATAGAGCAAGCAATTATGAAATTCATCTGGAAGAATAAGAAACCCAGAATAGCTAAAGCAATCCTCAGTAGAAAGAGTGAAGCAGGGGGTATCGCAATACCAGATCTTCAACTCTATTACAAAGCAATAGTAACAAAAACAGCATGGTACTGGTACCAAAATAGACAGGTAGATCAATGGTACACAATAGAGGATATGGACACAAACCCAAATAAATACAATTTTCTCATACTAGACAAAGGGGCCAAAAATATGCAATGGAGAAAAGATAACCTCTTCAACAAATGGTGCTGGGAAAACTGGAAAACCATACGCAACAGAATGAAACTAAATCCCTATCTCTCACCCTGCACAAAACTCAACTCAAAATGGATCAAGGACCTCGGAATCAGACCAGAGACCCTGCATCTTAAAGAAGAAAAAGTAGGGCCAAACCTTCAACTTGTTGGCTTAGGATCAGACTTCCTTAACAGGACTCCCATAGCACAAGAAATAAAAGCAAGAATCAACCACTGGGATAGAGTCAAACTAAAAAGCTTTCTCTCAGCAAAGGAAACTATCAGTAATGTGAAGAGAGAGCCTACAGAGTGGGAGAATATCTTTGCCACTCATACTTCAGATAGAGCACTAATTTCCAGAATCTATAAAGAACTCAAAAAACTCTACACCAAGAATACAAATAATCCAATCAACAAATGGGCTAAGGAAATGAACAGACACTTCACAGAAGAAGATGGACAAGCAATCAACAGATATATGAAAAAATGTTCAACATCTCTAGTATTAAAGAGAAATGCAAATCAAAACTACCCTAAGATTTCATCTCACCCCAATTAGAATGGCGATTATCAAGAACACAAGCAACAATAGGTGTTGGCGAGGATGTGGGGAAAAAGGTGCACTCATACATTGCTGGTGGGGCTGCAAATTAGTGCAGCCACTCTGGAAAGCAGTATGGAGATTCCTCAGAAAGCTTGGAATGGAACCACCATTTGACCCAGCTATCCCACTCCTTGGCCTATACCCAAAGGACTTAAAATCAGCATACTATAGAGATACAGTCACATCAATGTTCATAGCTGCTCAATTCATCATAGCCAGATTGTGGAATCAACCTAGATGCCCTTCAATTGATGAATGGATAAAGAAACTGTGGCATATATATACAATGGAATATTACTCCGCCATGACGAATGATGAAATTATGGCATTTGCAGGCAAATGGATGAAATTGGAGAATATCATGCTAAGTGAGATAAGCCAATCTCAAAAAACTAAAGGACGAATGATCTCGCTGATAAGCGGTTGAGGACATATAATGGGGGGTAGGAGGGGTTAGCATTAGGGTTAGGGTTAGGTTTAGTGTTAAAGATAAGGAGGGTGGTAAGAATGGAGGAAGGAAGGACTGTATAGAGGGAAAGGTGGGGTGGGAGGGGTGGGAGGGAAAGGGAAAAAAAATAACAGAATGAATCAAACAACATTGCCGTATGTAAATTTTTGATTTTTAATAAAAAAAAAAAAAGAATGGCACAAGGAAGGACTGTATAGAGGGAAAAGCGGGGAGAGAGGGGAGCGGGGGAGGGAAAAAATAACAGAATGAATCAAACAACATTGCCCTATGTAAATTTATGATTTTTAATTAAAAAAAGTAAATATATATGGTTTCATGTAAAAAAAAACTAAAAAAATTTAAAAAGAATCTTTTTGAGATTTTCACTCAATTGTATTCCTTTAAATAATAGTAATTTTGTACAGAAATTATGAAAATATTAGGTGACAGATAGATATAGGCTAATGTAATTATAACCAAATCTAAGATTTGTTTTTGGAAAATGACTGGATGCATCCCAAGTTTATCTGGAAAAACACAGAAATGAAAATAAACAAAGGCAATTAATGAGAAAGAACTGGACTTAACTGTATGAGAAAACATTTAAATCTATAATCAACAAATTAGCTTATGAATATAAGTACATTTAGCTATATCAGATAGATTAAAAAGAAAGATTAGCGTATAGCAAAAAAAAGAACAATAAAAAAATGGTTTAATCATCATAAGGTGGCAAGACAACTGGCTAGCTTATCTAGGAAAAATAAGTTTATATCAAACATTAAATAAATTGTACATGTTCAAATAGTGAAATAGACAAGTGTTAAGCCACAGAAAACTAGAAAAAGTGAAAGTTATTTATTAAATCTAGTGAGAGTAGGGCATTCTAATTAAAAAAAAGTAAAAAGTATTATCACTTATTTCTAAAGACTATTATGTGACCACATTAAAGGCAAAAACATAAAGCTAAAAATTATATAAATTTTAAAAAATATTCTGAAAATTAGTCTATTTCTATATAATCTATTAGAAATATTCATTCAAATCAAAACCTAAAAACTTGGACTATAGACCTAAGTGATTAATTCATCAAATAAGTGCTTTTTCATTAGCATATGCAAAAGTGTACTACCTAACTAGTAATTAACTAGCTATGGCATTCATATCAAATTTATAATGTATTTTTCATCCTGGTCTAAGTTAAAATATCACTTCTTTTCAGGAAAGAAATAAGAGGTTACACTGTTTCTCTCACAGTACCTTGTATTTATCTTGACCTGAATTTATTTGTCTGTAGCATTTTTCTGAATTCTACAAGGTCTCTGGCTTTATGCACCACATTCAGTTTGTACCTTGTGTCTGACACACAGTATACTATGTGCATATGTGCTAAATGAAATTATTAGCACCTCTCAAAGTCAACAAGCAATAGACATTATTTTGAAGGCGTAAGCTTCAGGAACTGAGACCATTAACAATCAGTTATTTAAAAATGGTCAATAAATGTTTATCTCAAAACTTCTGAAGTCGGTAAATGAAGAAGAAAAAAAGGTGACTTAGCTGAGTTAAATATTCACTGCACACATCATATAGTATCAGGTCTAGACACTATCAGTAGAAATCACAAAGCATAGACATTTATGAAATTGTTTTTATCCAAAATCTTATGAACAACTTTTATAAATTTCCAGTAAACGAGGACAAAGAGTGCAGAGGTCACAAACTAGCAAAGTAGGCCAAATACAATCTGAATGTTAGTTTGCTTAGCCCTAATATTTAAAAATTAGGTAGACTCTTCTTCAGATTCAGAGTCCTTACTACACTCTATGGCCCTATCTATTTAATCTCTGAAAGCATTGAAGATTGTGAATCTTGTATTAATTTTTGGCATTTAAATTAAAGTGAATCACTAGGAACTCACCTTGGAAATTTTCAAAAATTATATGAATTGACAAGTAGGCAAATGAAGTTAGATCTGTCAAGGATCAGGACAAAAGTAAGCAACAACAACAAAAGAATGTGCACAACTTGGATGCCCTCGACATTATCACTTTCCTTCCAATTTTACTTAATATTTATTTGAAGGTACACAGGTTAAGAGGAAAACGCAAAATTATGGTACTGCTGCCACTTTCCTAGAGAGTAAATGCTAATCCCTAACATATTTCCATGTCTATGGCTTAATAGTGGAACCCAAAATAGTGCTGGGCTATATTTTTAGCTAGTGCTAGGATGATTAGTCTAATGTCTTAAAAAGGTTTCAAAGAAATAATGGGCTCTAAATTCTTAGGCCTTAATTACTTAAGTATTGTCCATGTAGATGAGAAATTAATCTTTTTAAAATATCACTGTACTATTTGAGCTAAAACTCATCTTTAATTTCCTAGTTTTGAATTTTGCTGTTTTTCTGAAGGGGAGAAACAATTTATCTAGAATAAATTAGAAAAAGTTAGATTTTCACATATGAAGACCAAGAAATTCTTTGAAACGTGATTAGTGAATTAAAAAACTGTTCATAAAAATCCCATGATTTCTGACTATACCTCACACTTTTTGTTTTATGTATAATTATAAGCTAAATCATAAGAAAACAATGTGTTATAAATAATTTTTAAAACTTGATTAACAACTTTGTGGATTAAAAAAACCCTGAAAAATAAAAATCAAATGTATTTTCTGAGATTACATAGTAACCAACTTTTATTTGCAAGCTCATTGGCAATACTAAACTTCTGGGAAGTTTCTCTGGCAGTCTCAAATGAAGAGTGAGATGACTAATGAAATGAAAGAGGAAGGAATTATCAAAGAAGTTGTCTTGAAAACACCTAGTCCCTAGTGTTTTTTCAGTTAACGACTTTTGGAGGCATTCATGCACATGATGATTATTTTCTAGACCAGAGTCTCATTTGAGACAGTAAAAAGGAAATTAAAAACGAAACAGTATTTGGATAGAGTGAAATCTATCAAGAAGTTTTTCTCTTTAAGTTAAAGATTAGTGGACTGTTTGTGTTTTAAACATTGTTAGCTGAGGCCATGAATAGTCCCTCCAAAGGGCATGTTTACCATGTATTATCAAGTTCCTATCATGCTGGGCACAGTACTATAAAGCAAACATAATCATCTTCCTAATGAGTAGTTTTACTAGTTTTTCTCACGGAGATGATCTGACAGAATAGTAATTCAATGTAAGCTCTTTGAGGAGAGTCCACAATTGTCTTTCTTACTATAATCAACCACCTAGCCTAAGGTAGAATTTACTTTTATAAATAAAAACATGTTGACATGCTTCTACATAATTTTTATTCTATTCATCACTTTGGATATTTTTATGAGATGACAGATAAAGACAATTTATGACATTTTGCTTATAGGAATCTTAAAATGACTCCAAGAAATAGCCGACTAATATGTCAGCATTAAGAGTAAGATTGTATTACTGAGGCTGGGTAGGTAGCTTAATTGTAAAGAGCTTGTGCAGCATGTGTGAGGTACTGGGTTTGATTCCTGGCATAACACACACACATACACACACACACATCTGTTTTAGCATAAATAACTAACTTGATCTCCTATTCATATTTGATACTTTTCTTTGAGGTTACAGCACTAAAGATACTTTATGGTCTTGGACATATTATATTTTGTCCCTTTTTTTCAAAACAACACATCGGCTGTTATCTACCATCATTGAAAACATCATAAGAATCTGGGCTGGTCCCCTCCCACTTGGGAACTACATTTATGCCACCTGAATAGCATGTCCAATAGAACTACATTTAGTTTTATTTTAAAAAGTCATTACTCTTAGGTGGATAAAGAAAAAAAACAATAAAATTAGACTTTAGGGATTTATCAAAATTCATATTATTTACCTTAATTCATAACAATATCTAATTTAATCACTGGAAAACAACAGAATAAAACATTTTACCTCCGAATTCAGTATGAACAATGCTTTATTACAATTCATTTAAAAGAACACTGTTAATAATTCAGAAAGTTATTGACCTGATTAACAATTTGAGGAATTCACCTTGATACCTATTCATTTCTGGGACATAAACTGTACATACATTACCATATAATTATTTCTCCACAATGTTAAGACTATATGCATATTATAGGCTGCATTATGGAAGCATCCCGTTTTTTAAAGTCATTAAAATGTAAAAACCAGTAAAAAGTTTTATTTATTTCACTATTTTAGTGCATACTCAGTTCGTTCAAAATATTCTTTTTGACAATCAGAATTCATTACATACTAAAAATAACACCATATTTATGCACAAACAATTTAATTTTTCCATTAAGAGTTAATCTTCTTTTAAGAACATTTCCCACATATTCACAGTACTTAACATCACAGAACACCCATATTTGACCTAAATGTCTCTGAATTGTAGCATTACAAGATGGAAGTTCATTATGCCTAATAATTCGACTGAGTTTTACCCAAATGTCTTCCAGAGTTTGGTTGTTACAAACATTGTGTTCTATTGTCCATCTTGCTCTATAGAGTGAGTGCAAATTTAGTGCCTTTAAAATATCTTGCAATTTTTTAGACAAAGGAAAAATGTTTTCAGTACAATTACTGTTGGCAAGTGAAATACTCCAAGACCTCCTCTTATGATGTTTTCCTTTTTCTGATTTCTTATCCAGATTTCCAGAATCAGTGTGTTCATTCAGTGTGTCTGACTGGATTAAGTGCTGCTTTTTCAAACTAGGATGAAACTCCACAAGATCTACTGTGCAATCATAACTCTGTGATTTAATGTCATGTTCTGAAATGGTTAAGTACTGTTTCATATCTTCAGCTGCCTCTCCAGAAATTACAGGTGGTGATTCTTTAGGTTTGAGTGGAAGCTTGGACCCATCGTGTGGAAACCAAGGAATAAATCTTGGTAATGGACGAGTAGGAAAGTCTTGAATAGCTTTTTCTGCAATTTTTGGCAGTTGTGTGGGATCACTCTCATAAGGTCGATAATGCAATATTACTTCTGTAGTCATTCTGCAATAATCCATTTACTCTCAATGAAGAGAAAATTCTTAGCTGCACTCTTCAGAGCTAGAATGGTAATTTACTATTATAAGAGTGTCTTTCTCTTGTCAAACCAGAGGAAACAGGACCTAAAGTGGAAGTATTGCAAAGAATAAGATATGGTAGGGATAGCCTTAATACAAATAGGCAGGAAGAAAAGGAAAAACCAAACCAATCCCAATATGATATTTTAGTAAAGTGCTATTGATAAATGTGAATGCAAGTCAAAAACTTTAAATTCCTTCCTCACCAAAATAAGGGATCTGAATTAATGTTAAGATCACTTTCAGCCTAAACATGCTAATAATTAGCATGTTTAACTCAACAGGTATAAAGGACTTGGAAGCATTAATATAATAAACAATAATAGTCCTAAAACTATTACAGAAACACAGTAAATTAGTGATTCTTTGTAATATTTAAAAATTTGAGATGTCTGAACTAAAGAACAATGAAATCACTGGAATTTTTCACCTATCTGGGAGAAAAATCACTTTGTTTTAAAACTTATAAATTCTACCAAACGAATATATAGACTACTTAAAGACTATATCTCATTTTCAGTAGTATTTAGTAAAAACATGAATATGATTATATTTTGCATTTTAACCAGGATAGGATGTCAGAGTCTTCTTTGTACTGAGACTAGTACAGTATTGAAATCCTAGTACCAAGTACCAAATCCAGTTTGAAGGAAGAACGAGTCTAGACTTATTTTTTTCTCTTAGAATACAAAAATTCTCAGGTGTTCCCAAGTATGCCACTGATAATAGTTTATAGCATACAGGATTTCCAATACATAGGCTCAACAAGAGATCTGTAAGTGAGGCTTCCCAACCAGGCCCAAAGCTGTAAAACTGTAATACAGGCTCTTTCATAATCCAACTACTGTAGAAAAGAATAAAATAAGAAGTTGAATTCCTTTTCCTACAAAATGAGAGAACCATTTGATGAGGGTTCTCCCACTGGTAGGATGATCTTGAGTGGGAATTTGTCTTGATGTCAAAATAGAATTACTGATTCTAAGATTTAACAAGTAACTAATCTCATAACCTGACACAGAATATATAGTCCACATACTTGATGTGAGATTGAGACAATATGAATATGACAATTTGTTCCTTATCTCCACAAATAATCTGTTTAAGTCTGGATCATTTGCTCAGGCTAAATCTACGGGTCCTGAAGATGTATTACTTAATCCTGCAAAGTTTCTGAGTTCTAGATACAGAGACAATTTTCTTAACTTCAGTCATCAGTACTGATTCTATGTTACAAATGGAATTGGTGAGCTTCTGGAATGTTTAATGCCTACATCATAGGGGTGGGGAAGAAATGAGCAGTCCCTCAAAATGGATACCATAAGGAAGGTAAGTGCACTTCGACTGAATTCAAACATCTAATGAGCATTTCCTCAGCTTAGTCCAAGGCATTGTTAAACTGTATATTAGAGCATTTGTGGTAGACTACATGATATAAAGCGAAAACATTTCAAATAAAGGGTTTCAGAAAATAGGAATTCCAGAAAAATCTGTACTGGTTTTTTCCTAAGCAATGATCTAATTAAATCATCAAATTCACTAAAAATTGTCATGTAGAGAAAATCAAAGTTTAGGTTCCCACATACCTAATACTCTGAAGTAAACTGCAGTAAGTTTTAACAAATCTAGTTATATACAGTGGTACCAAGTATTGGTAAATCTCTGCCACGGTCATACAATACTATTTCACAGATAAGCCTGAAAACCTCGTAAGTGCCACATGAACGGCCTAGAAACAGAAGGAAAAAACCTTTAAATGTCATTAGTAATTTCAGTTCACAATGACCTCTTCAGTAGGGTCGGGACGCCAACTTCTGCTGCAGCACAGATCACAGAGTGATCTATCAGTTATCTAATTCTAGAAGACGGATCTTGACGCTAACAAGCAAGGAAACGATATTGTTTCCTCCTGCTCGGCCTAAGGCATAGAGCAGGAGTGCGAACGCTGACGGTGCGTAAGAAACAACGAAGCCTACAGCACAGACACGAAATCTGCGTGGCAAAGGTTTCGAAAAAGAGGAGAAAACCGAATAAGGGGGCTCAGTTTACCTTTCAGTGCCAGCAGGTGCTCCTGTTTGGGGGGATTCACTTCCATTTTGACCGGCACTTTGGATTCACTGCCTACGGTGGCTGAAGAGGTTCAACCTGGCCCGGAAGAAAACAGAAAAACGCGCGACTGGGAAGACCTGGTGTCAAATGCACTTCCAACAGCTTTTTTCTGGGGTGGTACCTTAAATTCTCTTTTTGCTACGTCCTTTACGGCCCCCAACAGCTTCTTTTCATCAGTAATCCGTTCTCTCTTACAGATCTATACAAATTATGATCCATCTACAATCTTGCATCGCGACTTCAAGAAACTACTCTTGGACACCAACACGCAGCCTCCTAGACGTCTACGGAACAGGAGTTTAAAAAAAAAAAAAAAAAAAAAAAAAAGATAGGAGAGTGGCATGCTGGGATTTGTAGCTTATACAAAAATTGCCTGCATGGAGCTGTAGTACCACTTCCTCCAGCCCCTTCTGGTTTGCAATTGGACAGAAGTTATTACAGAAGCGAGAATTTCACCCTTGAACTTTTTCTGTTTTATCCTTCCTTTTCGTTTTTATTTCCTTATTTTCGTCCATCACCTGCAGAATCCTTAATTTAAAAAAAAAAAAAAAATTAAGAGCCTGAGAGCCTGACTGAACAGGCAATGATTGACGGGAGGAGGAGGGCGGGGCCGGCTAGAGGCTTTTCCCCGCGTCGTACTGCGCCTGTGCACCATGGCGTCCGCCGAGGCCTGTGGGTAGGTGGTTTAGCCCCGCCTCTCAATTGCTGGCGCTAACCGCTGCTTTTGCGGCGCCGCTCCTCCCAGGATGGCTACCCTGGTTGTAAACAAGCCTGGAGCAGGACTAGACAGTGGCCGGCAGGGCAGCCGGGGAGCTGCTGTGGTTAAGGTGAGGGATCTTGCGTGCGCTCTTCTCCACAGTCCGCCTCCCTTCGGTTCATCTTCGAAACCCGACTACGGCGCTGCGGCCCAGGCTTTGATAGTCGGGATGCGCGGCCTCTGGGCGGCTCTGGGCTCTAGGTCTGGCCTCCCCTCCTCCCTCCGCGATCTGTATCTCCGCCCCGGCCTGATGTTGCCTGGTCTGCTCATGTCAGATATCAGCATCTGCACCCGGGGCATTTGTGAAAAGGACCTTATCGGCCTGTGGCAGTGACCTGGACCGGTCTTTTCCCAGGTCCTCTGCTTTAGTTAAGTTCAACAGGCATCAATTAACTTGTTTTTATTAAATTGAGCTATTATGGCCAGGTACTGTATTAGGTGTTTTAGCTGGTCAGTATCTACTTATTCTCATTTTACAAGGAAGGACACCTAGGTTTAGGTTAACACAGTGTATGGCAAAAGCCCATGGTTGATTGACTCTAAAATCTGTGGTTTTCACTATTGCGCTACTTCTATAATTAGACATCTAATATTGGTTGAGCTGATGCCTACTTTCTTAGTAATACAGTTTCAAAACTTAAGAGAGGGGCTGGCGTTGTGGTCAGTGGTAGAGCACTTACTCAGCACATGTGAGTCCCTGGGTTCAATCCCCAGCACCGCATAAAGATAAATAAAAGTATTGCATCCATCTACAACTAAAAAAAAAAAAAAAAAAAGAGAGAATTCTCTAGCTGTAGCAAAACTGGGCATTAACGCTACAATTTATGAATTGCTCTATGCTTGAAATCTGAGATTTAACCATGTGTAAAAGCTACAGATGCATTCCTTACTAAATCAATTGAAATCTGTGGAACTCATTTTTCCCTTTCATTGTAATATGAAAAGACCTGAAAGGGATAACTGACCACATGGTCCATAGAGTAATCTTCAGGTTCATCTGTAATGTAAGAGATTAATGATTCTCTTTCCTGACTACAGCTGAGGACTTTTAAAAACTATTGATGCATTCTTTCAAACCTGATTATGTTGACATCAGTATATTTTTTAAATTCCCAGAAATGTTTATAATGTGCAAACAGAATTGAGAATCACTGAGCCAGATAATATCTGAAGGTCTGAATAATAGGTACCTAATGTTTTTTTTTTATGTTGGTATTATATGATATCAAGCAAAATATTTATGCCATAACTTAGTATCAGTCAGTATTGGTGGTTGTTGATTCAGATGGCCTTTCTTTATGAGTGAAGTTTTGTAGGTACTTAGCATCTGAGATATAGAAGAGCCCACATAATTACATATATCATATAGTTGGATTTCATTTTTTGCATTGTGTTTTACTAAGTAGGGAATACCTGCAGATTATTTCGTGAACTTGAAGTTCCATAATTGGAATGAGTATCATTGCAATTTCTATTTTTATTACTCCATTTACCTTATATTTCTCAAAAGTGTACTAAAGCCTGATGTAACTCCTGTTCCTTACAGCACAGAATTTTATTTATCAGAGGTACCCTTTGTTCATATTCATCTTAACATGTAAAATGTTCGTGAACTGTGCAGTAAGAGAGTCCCTTTTTCAGAAACCAGGAAGTAGTCATTGGAAGGTAAAGGTTGAAATATATAATGCTAATACTGTGTAAAGTGACCTTTTGTTAAATGAATAAGTCTATAAGACAAAAATCTAACATTGTGAAATCATTTAAAAATGAATCAAAGATTTTTTGTTTTTTTCTTGCTTACTGAGCATTCTTAATCTTTTTAAGTATGACCTAGTTTATAAAAATTGATTTATATCTTTTGAAATAATTTGAAGCCTTTGAATATTTGTGAAATGTAAAATGAAGTTGTTTTTTCCCCTATCTAGGACTTAATTTTTTCATACTATTTAGCTATAATTCCTATTCATAGATCCTGAGGGAAGAATTTCTTGCTCTATTATTTAACAAGTTGATACATGAGTTATTTTTGTACCTATGGTTGGTTTACTAATCAATAGAATTTTACTAGTGTTTCTTTTATGGTAAGGGGCAGGGAGTGAACCAAGTGTCTGGCACATGCTAGGCAAATGCTCTATCACTGAACCTCATTCTCAGCCCTTCTTAAAATTGTATTTTGAGGTCAGGTCTCATGAAATTGCTCAGGCCAGCCCCAGGCTGATGCTCCTGTCTTAGCTTTCTGAGTAGCTAGGATTACAGGTGTGTGCCACTATGTCCATGTTTTATTAGTGCTTCCCCACCTCCCCTCTCCCCATCCCTTACTAGTACTTTTTGGAGGGGGAAAAAAACTGTGGTGTCTTATCTAGTGTAGTGGTGGGATCAGAGATATGATATATAAATAAATTAGGCAAAATTTTAGTTTGGTTCTTTTGATTATTGTCATTATAAGTTTATTGTATCATAATGTGAGCATTTATAAAAATATTGCATTTATTTTTATAATATATGATTCTATTGCAAATCTCTTTTCTGTTTAGTTACATTTGATAAAGTGAAACATTTTTCTTTCTTTTTTAAAAAGAGGCTAAATCGAAGTGTGTGTATACATGTATGATTTATGGGTAGTTTTCCCTCAACTGCTTCCCTTTCTCATAGGAAACCAATATTCCTATGTTATTGGTTTCTTGTGTATCCTTCCAGAAAGATAGTATACTTATATAGCAATACTTAAAGAATTTGCACCTTTTTCCCCACCTTTACACAAAATGAATATATTCTATTTATCATTTTTCACTTCGCTTTTTTCACATACAGTCATTCTCTGTGTATACACAAAAAGTTTCCTAAATCTTTCTTACTACTCTGCTCAAATTTTATAGCATAAGAATATGCTATTATTTATTTTCCAGTTTGGTAGTGATGTATATTTACTTTGCTTCTAATTGTTTTTAAACTATTTTTTGTTATGATTATTTAATCTCATTAATTGCACAGATTAATGGATTTCTCTGTGACAGTTCCTTACATGCACATATCATATTTTGATTTTTTCACCCTTCTTATCCTCTTTTGCCCTTTCCTCTCTATCTCCTTCTGGTCCTCTTTCCCTTCCCTAACAGTCCTTTATTTTCAGGTCATCTTCTCTCCCACCCCCCAGTTTACACATAGAGAGAAAATCTGCAATAATTATCTTTCTGTCTCTGGCTAATTTTGCTTAACATGATAACCTCTAGTTCCACCCATTTTTCCTGCAAACAATTTAATTTTATCCTTTTTTATGACTGAATCAAATTCCACTGTATTTATATCCCATATATTTTTTTATCTACTCACCTGTTGATGGGCACATAGGCTTATTCTACATCTTTACTCTTGTAAATAGTGCTGCAGTAAACATAGGTATGTGGGTATCTCTTTTGTATGCTGACTTGATTTCCTGTGGTTATATATGCAGAAGTGGTATAGCTGAATCATATATAGATCTATTTTAGTTTTTTGAGAAAACCATGTAATGTTTTCCATAGTGACTATACTAATTGACATTCCTACCAATTGTGTGTAAGGTTTTCTGTTTCTCCACATCCTCACCAGCATTTGCCACTTTTTGTTGTTGTTGTTTGTTTTGAAAATATCCGTTCTGACTGGGGTGAGATGGTATCTCAGTGAAGTTCTGATTCTCATTTCCCTGATGACTAAAGGTGTTGAACATTTTTTCGTATATTTATTGACCATTTGCATTTCTTCTTTTGAGAAGTGTCTTTTCAGAAATGCAAATGGTTAATTACCCATTTACTTATTGGATTACTTGTTCTTTTGTTGTTAACTTTTTCGATGACTTTATATAGTCTAGATATTAGTTCTCTCTCAGATGAACAGCTTGCTAAGATTTTTCTTCTGTTCCATATGGCATGTCTTGACTTAGATAATTTTTTTCCTTTGCTGTGCAGAATCCTTAATTTGATTTAATCCTGTTTGTCAATTCTTTCTATTATTTCCTGAGATATTGGAGTCCTAGTGAGGAAATCATATCCTGTTCCAATACCTTGAAGTGTTTACCCTGTTTTCCTCTAGTAGTTTCAGTGTGTTAGGTCTTACACTAAGGTCTTTGATTCACTTTGAGTTGATTTTTGTGAAGGGTGAGAGAGAGTAATTTTGTTTCAATCTTCAACATTGGGTTCCATTTTTCTCAGTACTATTTATTGAAGAAGCTGTCTTCAATATGTTTTCGTTACCTTTTTTGAGACTCAGGTGATTGTAGATGTGTGGTTTATTTCTCGTTCTCTGTTCTATTCTATTGGTCTGTGTGTCTGTTTTTATAACAATTACCTTGCTCTTTTAAAAACTGTGGCTCTGTAGTATATTTTGAAATCAGGTTTTGTAATGCTTCTAGCATTGCTCTTTTTGCTAAGGATCACTTTGGCTATTTGGGGTCCATATGAATTTTAGGATTGTTTTTCTAGTTTTGTGGTGATTATCATTGATATTTTAATGGAGATTATATCGAATCCCTAGTTCACTTTTGGTAGTATTGCCATTTTATCAATATTAATTCTCCTAATCCGTGAATGTGGGAAGTTTTTCCATCTCCTACTATCTTCTTCAATTTTTTTTCAGTGTTATTGTGATTTCATTGTAGAGAACTTTCACCTCCTTGGTAAAGCTTTAGTTCAGCGATTTTGCATTTATATGTTTTGTTTTGGTTTTTGAGGCTATTGTGAGTGGAATCATTTTCCTGATTTCTTGTTCAGCAAGTTCATTATTAGTATATAGAAAAGCTAATGATTTTTGTATGTTGATTTTGTATCCTGCTTTGCTGAATTTATCAGTTCTAAGCGTGTTTTGGTGGAGTCTTTATGGTCTTCTAAGAATAAAATCATATCATCTTCAAACAGGGATAATTTTATTTCCCTCTATTCTATTTTTATCCCTTTTGTTTCTTTGTCTTGCCTGATTGTGCTGGATAAGATTTAAGTACTACGTGGAGTAAGAGTGGTAAGAGTGGCTATCTTGTCTCAGCCCTGATTATAAGGAAATGCTTTTAGATTTTTTCCCATTTAGTATGAAGTTGACGGTGGGTTTGTTGTACATAATATTATGTTGAGGGTCAAGGTTTGATTCTTCCATATCTAGTTTCTTCAGGACTTTTATCAGGAAGGGACATTGAATTTTGTCGATATTTCTGCATCTGTTAAGATGATTGTGCAATTTTTATCCTTGATTCTATTTATGTGTTGTATTTTTTATGAATTTGCTTATGTTGAACCAACCATCTTTGCATTCATATGATGAAACCAACATGACTGTGGTATGATTTTTTTGTTGAATTCAGTTTGCAAGGGTTTTATTGAGGATTTTTGCATCTGTGTTCTTTAAAAATATTGATCTACAGCTTTCTTTTTATTGTTGTTCTTAACTGATTTTGGTAGCAGGGTAATACTGGCTTCATAGAATGAGTTTGGAAGGATTCTATCCCTTTCTACTTTATGGAATAATTTGAGTAGCTTGCTATTAGTTCTTTAAAAGTCTGGTGTAGGAAAAAGGTGACATCACCTTCTAAAAGGAATATCAATCCATAGACAAAAGGTTATTACCTGTAAGAGGCAAATGTTTCCAAGTGTCCTTTTGTATCCAGAGTTTTTCCTCCCAGCTGAAATGGAGGCCAGCATTGTAGGTCCTATCTGCTCTAACTACTCACTCTGCAAAATGTTTTCTTTTCCTAGCACCCATCAATCTGATACTAAATTAATTGGCAAATGAAATCAGAAGTACACAACATACATTGCTATTAATGGAGTTCATGCATATCACCCCCCACACAATGTACTAAAAATGGACTCATCTCTGAGTGTCTCCACACAAATATCTGCTTTTCAATACACAGAATTTGTGGAGGAAAGTTTTCCTTAAAGGTACAAAAACATTTACTTGGTAAAACTCCCTCTTCAAAGAAAAACTTTAGCACATTTTACCATCAATTTGTGCTGATTGAGTATTTACACTAGTGGATCCTCTGTTCTAGAGATGAGACCCAATAAGATGAATCCCTAGTTTCTGGGATAAAGAATTTTTCTCTTAATATTTTGTTAGAGTTCAGAGATTTCTTACTTCTTGTGACTTACTTTGTATGACAGCAATAATTATTTCACAGATCACAGTGTATCATCTACCATCTTCATCCACAGAGTCTGGGAAAAGTGTGTGTGCGTGTGTGTGTGTGTGTGTGTGTGTGTGTGTGTGTGTGTGTGAAAGAAAGCAAGAGAATATGAATATACAAATTTCTAATGTAAACAAAATTAGCTGGTAGCTTTCTGTTGGAGCACAATATTTACACCTGTACTTGAATGAGGGAATATTTTCTTATGGATTTCAAAAATGTAGTTATCTTCCTTAAGTTTAAAATGAGAGATATTTTAAAGAAATTGAGAGAACAGCCTGAACTGATAAATTACCTAAAAATGGTAAAATTTTACTTACATTTTTTTTGCAGGTACACCCATTCCTGGGGTCAAATTGATATGTAACCAAAATTTGAGAAAAATAAAACAGCATTAAAAAAAAAAAAAAAAAAGTCTGATATAATTCAGCAGTGAGTCTGTTCAGTCCTGGGCTTATCTTTGTTGGGACACTTCTATTACTGCTTCAACCTCATTATCATTGTTCTGTTTAGTTTTTAAATATCCTCTTGGTTCAATTTTGAAAAATCATATGTGTTTATAAAATTATCTATTTCTTTTAGATTTTTCAATTTATTGTCATAACAGTTTTTCAAAATATTCCCCAAGTATCTAATGGATTTCAGTGGTTTCTATAATAGTATCCCCATTTTCATTTCTTATTTCTTTGTGTCTTCTCTTTTGAGTAATTTAGTGAAGGGTTTGTCAATTTGTCAATTTTGTTTATTGTTTCAAAGAATCAGCTATTTGTTTCATTGATCCTTTGCATTATTCTTTTAGTTTCCATTTCACATATTTCTTCTCTACTTTCAGTATTTCTTTCCTTTTACTGATTTTGGGTTTGATTTGTTCTTGTTTTTTCCAAGACCTTGAGATGCATCATTAGGTTTGAGATCTGTTTTGTTTTGTTTTGTTTTGTTTTAATGTATGCATTCATAGCTATAAATATTCCTCTTAGTAGTACTGCTTTTGCTGTATCCCACAGATTCTGGCATGTTGTTTTCATTTTTGTTAGTGTTTTTGTTGTTGTTGATGTTTTGTTTTTGATGGTACTAGGAATTGAACCCAGGGACACTTTACCACTGAGCTAAGTCCCCAGTCCTTTTTAATTTTGAGACAGGGTCTTGCTAAGTTGCTGAGACTGACAAATTTGTGATTCTCCTGCCTCTGTCTACAGTCACTGGAATTACAGACATGCTCCACTGCACTGGGCTTGATTCTAGGAATCTCTTAGTTTCTCATTTAGTTTCTTCAATGACCCACTGTTCACTCAAAGAATATTGTCCAGTCTCCATGTATTTGTATAATCTCTGTAGTTTCTCTTGTTCTTGATTTCTAGTTTAATTCCATTATCCCTGATAAGGCAAGAAATTATTTCAGTTTTGTAAAGTATTTGGTAAGATATGCTTATGTCCCTAACTCTGTTTTGGATAAAGTTCCATGATCTAATGAAAACAATGTGTATTCTGCAGCTGCTAGGTGAAATTAATGTTCTATAGAGGTCAGTTAAGTCCATTTGATTTATAGTATAATTTAATCTGGTGTTTGTTCTTTTATTTATTGTCTGATGCATCTATTGATCATTGTGGGGTTTTGAAGCCTGTTACTATGATTGTATTGGGTCTTTTTCTTTATGTCCAGTTACCTTTGTTTTATAAAATCAAGTGTTCTTATGCCCCCCCATATATATGGTATTGTTGAAAGGTATGTACTAGTTTCTGTCATTTTGTTGTTTTCTTTATCCCTGATTCATCTTATTTTAATGGCTTTCTGAGTTAATAATGTTTGATTCTTTGCTAATTCTCATTTGCTTATGTATCTTTTAGCGTGATTTAATTTTTCCTATACTCTTGTAATTTTGTTAATCTTACTTCCCCTTCTGGTGTAGGATTCCTTTAAGTACTTCTGTCGTACTGGATTAATGATAATAAATTACTTTATGTTTATCTTAGAAGGTCTTTTTTCTACTTTGGTTCAGAAGGAAAACTTTGCTGGATATAGTAATCTAGGCTGGCAGTTATTTTTCTTTCAGGGCTTGAAATATCACATTCCATGTCCTCCTGGCCTTTGGAGTTTCTGCTGGAGCAGTTGCCTTTATATGTGACTTCGTGCTTTTCTCTTGCAACTTTTAGTATTTTTTCTTTATATTGTACTTTTGTTAATGTAAGCATGATTTGTTATAGAGAGATTTGTTTCTGGGCAGGTCTTTTGGGCATTTTAAAGGCCTCCTATAGCAATGTCTTTATCTTTCCCACTATTTGGGAAATTTTCTGCTATTGTATCACTGAACAGGTTTTTTTATGCCTTCAACCTGTAGTTCTTCTCCCTCGTCTATTCTGATTATGTATGTGTTTGAACTTTTAATGGTGTCCCAGAGATCTTCTTTGTTCTGATTATTCTGTCTTATCTTTTTTCTTTATTATTGTGTGATTATTCACCAACCTTGTCTTCCAGCCCAGGTCTAGTCTGTTACTGAAGCTTTCAGCTGAGTTTTTAATTTGACTTACTGAGTTTTTATTTTCCAAAATTTGTTTGGTTGTTTTTCAGAATTAGTTTTTGTTTGTTTGTTTGTTTGTTTTGTGGAGGGTAGGGGTACTGGGAATTTAACTCAGGGCACTTTACCACTGAGCTATATCCCCAGGCCTTTTAATTTTAATTTAATTTAATTCTATTGTATTTGAGACCGGGGTTTTAACTCAGAGGCACTTAACCACTGAGCCACATCCCTGGCCTTTTTTTTTTTGTATTTTATTTAGAGACAGGGTCTCACTGAGTTGCTTAGGGCCTTGCTAAGTTGTAAGGCCAACTCTGAAGTCTTGATCCTCCTGTCTTAGCCTCCCAAGTCTCTGGGATTACAGGCGTGCGCCACTGCGCCCAGCACCTTTTTATTTTTTATTTTGAGCCAAGGTCTCACTGAGTTGCTTAGGCCCTGCTGAGTAGCTGAGATCAGCCTCATGATTCTCTGGGTGTACCACTGCACCCAGCAGAATCACTATATATGTGTGTGTGTGTGTGTATATATATATATATATTTATTTTTTAAGTTGTAGGTGTACACAATGCCTTTATTTTATTTTTATGTGGTATTGAGGATTGAATGACTAAACCACCGAGGGCCTCATGTGTGCCAGGCGAATGCTCTATCACTGAACTACAACCCCAGCCCCCAGAATCACTCTTTATTGAATGGCTCTTTCATATCCATCAGTGTTATCTTTAATTCATTTTAGATGTTTATGTTCTATTTTAATTCATTGATCAT
This sequence comes from Sciurus vulgaris, assembly GCF_902686455.1. Taxonomy (NCBI): domain Eukaryota; kingdom Metazoa; phylum Chordata; class Mammalia; order Rodentia; family Sciuridae; genus Sciurus; species Sciurus vulgaris. The sequence goes on from NC_136466.1 coordinate 118,074,563, forward strand.
TTTCAACATCATTCTTTTGTATTTATAATCTTTGATGATCCATATGATGCTGTAAGAATAATATAATTGTGTTCCATATGGTTGTAGGATATATTTCATTAACTGGAATTACTGTGTTCTTTTAATACCCCCCACCCCCACCCCCATCCCCTGGTACTAGGGATTGAACTCGGGGTACTCAACCACAGAGCCACATCCCCAGCCGTGTTTTGTATTTTAGAGACAGGGCCTCACTGAGTTGCTTAGCACCTCACATTTTGCTGAGGCTGCCTTTGAATTCTTTTTTGTTTTTTAATTGTTTTCAAAAATATAACATGTATATTAGTACAGAAGAAGTCTTTCAAATAAACATTAATTGGCTGAAGTTGAAAAGTCTAATTTTTTTTATTGTAAACAAATGGGATACATGTTGTTTCTCTGTTTATACATGGAGTCAAGGCATACCATTTGTGTAATCATAAATTTACATAGGGTAATGTTTGATTCATTCTGTTACTTTATTTCCCTTCCCCTCCACCCCTCCCACCCCTCTTTTCCCTCTATACAGTCCTTCCTTCCTCCATTCTTACCACCCTCCTTAACCCTAACCCTGAACCTAACCCTAACCCTGAACCTAACCCTAACGCTAACCCCTCCCATCCCCCATTATATGTCCTCATCCGCTTATCAGCGAGATCATTCGTCCTTTAGTTTTTTGAGATTGGCTTATCTCACTTAGCATGATATTCTCCAATTTCATCCATTTGCCTGCAAATGCCATAATTTTATCATTCTTTATGGCGGAGCAATATTCCATTGTATATATATGCCACAGTTTCTTTATCCATTCATCAATTGAAGGGCATCTAGGTTGGTTCCACAATCTGGCTATGGTGAATTGAGCAGCAATGAACATTAATGTGGCTGTATCTCTATAGTATGCTGATTTTAAGTCCTTTGGGTATAGGCCAAGGAGTGGGATAGCTGGGTCAAATGGTGGTTCCATTCCAAGCTTTCTGAGGAATCTCCATACTGCTTTCCAGAGTGGCTGCACTAATTTGCAGCCCCACCAGCAATGTATGAGTGCACCTTTTTCCCCACATCCTCGCCAACACCTATTGTTGCTTATGTTCTTGATAATCGCCATTCTAATTGGGGTGAGATGGAATCTTAGGGTAGTTTTGATTTGCATTTCTCTTATTACTAGAGATATTGAACATTTTTTCATATATCTGTTGATTGCTTGTCCATCTTCTTCTGTGAAGTGTCTGTTCATTTCCTTAGCCCATTTGTTGATTGGATTATTTGTATTCTTGGTGTAGAGTTTTTTGAGTTCTTTATAGATTCTGGAAATTAGCGCTCTATCTGAAGTATGAGTGGCAAAGATATTCTCCCCACTCTGTAGGCTCTCTCTTCACATTACTGATAGTTTCCTTTGCTGAGAGGAAGCTTTTTAGTTTGACTCTATCCCAGTGGTTGATTCCTGCTTTTATTTCTTGTGCTATGGGAGTCCTGTTGAGGAAGTTTGGTCCTAAGCCGACATGTTGAGGATCTGGACCTACTTTTTCTTCTATAAGATGCAGGGTCTCTGGTCTGATTCCGAGGTCCTTGATTCATTTTGAGTTGAGTTTTGTGCAGGGTGAGAGATAGGGATTTAGTTTCATTCTGTTGCATATGGTTTTCCAGTTTTCCCAGCACCATTTGTTGAAGAGGCTATCTTTTCTCCATTGCATATTTTTGGCCCCTTTGTCTAGTATGAGAAAATTGTATTTATTTGCGTTTGTGTCCGTGTCCTCTATTCTATACCATTGATCTACCTGTGTCTATTTTGGTACCAATACCATGCTGTTTTGTTACTATTGCTTTGTAATAGAGTTGAAGATCTGGTATTGTGATACCCCCTGCTTCGCTCTTTCTACTGAGGATTGCTTTAGCTATTCTGGGTTTCTTATTCTTCCAGATGAATTTCATAATTGCTTGCTCTATTTCTGTAAGGTACATCATTGGGATTTTAATTGGAATTGCATTGAATCTGTATAGCACTTTAGGTAGTGTGGCCATTTTGACAATATTAATTCTGCCTATCCATGAACATGGGAGATCTTTCCATCTTCTAAGGTTTTCTTTAATTTCTTTCTTTAGTGTTCTGTAGTTCTCATTGTAGAGGTCTTTCACCTCTTTTGTGAGATTGATTCCCAAGTATTTTATTTTTATTTTTTGATGCTATTGTGAATGGGGTAGTTTTCCTAATTTCTCTTTCTGAAGATTCATCCCTTATGTATAAAAATGCATTGGATTTATGAGCATTGATCTTGTAACCTGCTACTTTACTGAATTCACTTATGAGTTCTAAGAGTTTTCTGGTGGAACTTCCAGGTTCCTCTAAATATATAATCATGTCATCAGCGAACAGGGATAGTTTGAGTTCTTCTTTTCCTAATCGTATCCCTTTAATTTCTTTGGTTTGTGTAATTGCTCTGGCTAGGGTTTCAAGGAGGATGTTAAATAGAAGTGGTGAAAGAGGGCATCCCTGCCTTGTTCCAGTTTTTAGGGGGAATGCTTTCAGTTTTTTACCATTTAGAATGATATTGGCCATGGGCTTAGCGTAGATGGCCTTTACAATGTTAAGGAATGTTCCCACTACCCCAATTTTTTCTAGTGTTTTGAGCATGAAGGGATGCTGTATTTTATCGAATGCTTTCTCTGCATCTATTGAAATAATCATGTGATTCTTAATTTTAAGTCTGTTGATATGGTGAATGACATTTATTGATTTCCGGATGTTGAACCAACCTTGCATCCCTGGGATAAAACCCACTTGATCGTGGTGCACTATCTTTTTAATATATTTTTGTATGCGATTTGCTAAAATTTTGTTGAGAATTTTTGCATCGATGTTCATTATGGATATTGGTCTGAAATTTTCTTTCCTCGATGTGTCTCTGTCTGGTTTAGGTTCAACATCTCTAGTAATAAGAGAAATGCAAATCAAAACTACCCTAAGATTCCATCTCACCCCAATTAGAGTGACTATTATCAAGAATACAAGCAACAATAGGTGTTGGCGAGGATGTGGGGGAAAAGGTACACTCATCCATTGCTGGTGGGCTTGCAAATTGGTGCAACTACTCCGGAAAGCAGTGTGGAGATCACTTAGAAAACTGGGAATGGAAACACCATTTGACCCAACTATCCCACTCCTTGACCTACACCCAAAGGACTTAAAATCAGAATACTACAGTGATGCAGCCACATCAGTGTTTATAGGATCTCAATTCCCAATAGGTAGATTGTGGAACCAACCTAGATGCCCTTCAATTGGTGAATGGATAAAGAAACTGTGGTATATATACACAATGGACTATTACTCAGCCATAAAGAAGAATAAAATTATGGCATTTGCAGGCCAATGGATGAAGTTGGAGAATATCATGCTACATGAAATAGGCCAAGCCCAAAAAACCAAAGGCCGAATGATTTCTCTGATAAGTGGATGATGATACATAATGGGTACAGGGTTGTAAAGGAAGAATGGAGGAAGGATGGATTGTGTAGAGGAAAATGAGGGGTAGACAGGAGGCTGGGGAAAGGAAAGATAATAGAATGAGACAGTCATCATTATCCTGTGTACATGTATGATTACACAAAAGGTGTGACTCTTTGTGTACAACCAGAGAAATGAAAGTTGTACATCATTTGTGTACAATGAATCAGAATCATAATAAAAATATGTTTGTGGATGTGGTTTATATCACATTGAACAGCAACATGTAGAGAACTATATGAGCAGTAACAAAATATAGAAATATATATGGATTTGTAGATTATTGGTAAATGGATAGAATGATCAGTATGAGATAGATGTCAGTCTAACAAGGTTATAGGTAAGGGTTGAGATTTAAGGTCAGGAGTGGACATCATTGAGAAGAGAGCATTACAGGCTAAACAGATTATATGGGTCTAAGTTGGGTATGAGAAAAGATGTGTGTTTATGGAAGAGAGATAGAAGCAGGTAGCAGAACTCATGAAAGAAGAAGAGGAGGTTACAAAGAATGATCATCATGGCAGTGAGTTTAAATTTTAACCATTATCCTAAATTCCTGCTTTGTCTTCAGCATCACTAGTGTGCTTCATCTTTCCTCCTGACCCAATTATAGTTCCAATTCAGTCTCAGTTTCATTCAGTTTATTCTTGACAACTTTTAGATAATGTAAATATGGAAAGTGAAATGACCTGAAGAGTCATATAAAGCTAATCCTTCTTTCTTTTAAAGTGCCATACCTGCCATTTCTGTGGTATGCATTTGCAGACCTGTTATTTGCATGTTTACGTTGTCCTACTTCTATTTCTTCACCTATGTAGGTGAAGTTGATTACCATGATCATGATGATACAAACTTTGATAGGTTAAGGATATCATAAACTTTATTGAGGGTTTTCGGTTGGCCAGTTGCTGTGCTAAGTATTTACTGCATGTTATTTTTTTAAAAATTGTTCTAATTTGTTATACATGACAGTAGAATGCATTTTGACACATTACATGAATAGCGTATAACTTCTCATTTTTGTGGTTGTACATGAAGTGGAATCACACCAGTTATGTAATCATATATGCACATAGGGTAAAGTCCAATTTATTCTACTGTCCTTCCTACCCCCATGCCCTGTCCCCTCCTTTCACTCCTCTCTGCCTAATCCAAAGTACCTGTTTTTCTCTAGCATCGCCCCCCATTGTGAGTTAGCATTTGCATATCAGAGAAACATTTGGCCTTTGTTTTTTGGGGGTTTGGCTTGTTTCACTTAGCATCATATTCTCCAGCTCCATCCATTGACCTGCAAATGCCATAATTTAATTCTTCTTTAAGGCTGAGTAATATTCCATTGTGTACATGTACTTTATCCATTAATCTGTTGGTTCTATAGTTTGCAGAACATGCCAATTCTTATAGCCTATTTTTTGATTGTGTGGTTTTTGGCAAGTCATATACTTGTAATTAGAAGTACGTATGTTTTCTCAATTGTCAGCTGATTGCTTTTTTCCCTTTACATTTGATGTAAATGGATGCTAAAATATACTTGAAAATTAACTGTAGTCTTTTTTGTAAGTTCTTTTTCATTTAGACAGGAATTGTTATCCTGCCACATATTGTAGATTATATTTGTAAACTTAATGATGGTTAATTGGGGTAAGGAGTTGCAGAAAAATTCCTTAAGAACCCAACTTCAGTAATGTTATAAATTTTGGTTACAGCTTCAGTTTTCAAAAGATAAAGATGATGTATTTTATATTATTGTGGACCCTAACTTTTAGTATTTTCAGGGAGATTTTTCTATATAATTGTAATTTGGCAAGGTCAGTTAAATAAATGACTAAAAAATGATTGAAGATGTTACCACCTTGGCAGTTTTATACATGGAAAAGCAAAGTAACAAGGTTAAAAAACCTAAAATACATGTTTTTAGTACTGCTTAAAGTACATATGTTTTTATTTCAAATATTAGGTTCTGGAGTGTGGAGTTTGCGAAGATGTCTTTTCTTTGCAAGGAGACAAAGTTCCTCGCCTTCTTCTTTGTGGCCACACAGTTTGTCATGACTGTCTCACTCGCCTACCTCTTCATGGAAGAGCAATACGTTGCCCATTTGACCGACAAGTAACAGACCTAGGTATGAAAATTCTTTGTGTGATGTTAGATTAAAAATATAAACTGGACACAGTGGTGCACATCTGTAATCTCAGCAATTTAGAAGTCTGAGACAGGAGGATCACAAGTTTGAGGACAGCCTGGACAACTTAGAGAGACCCCATCCCTCAGAATAAAAATAAAAAATAAAAAACGATTGGTGGTACAGATCACTGGTGAAGTGCCCCTGGATTCAAACTCCAGTACCAAAAAAAAAAAAAAATCATGTAACACAAGTCATATAGAGCAATTTCTTTGTACTTGATGTTTTCAAATTATAAATTCTCAAAGGGTTTTATTTTTAAAAATCCAAATTTTTAGTCAGTAATATTTAAATGTAAACTAGCCCATTCTTAATTATTAATATTACTTCATCTTCTAAAATGTTTATATTTAATATTTACCTGTGAAGAGCTTTAAGACACCTGAGAAATATGTAATACATTTATTCAAAGAAATGAACTTGTATTTATCACAGATTAAATCATGTGCCTGAACCTGTTAATTCAATAAAACAGTGTTTTCTTTATAAATGAATGAGCCAGTAATGAAAATCCAGATACATCACTTGAGTCTCGGCATGTTTTTATTAGTATCAGAAACAGAGGTGGTTGTAACTTGTGATGTCTAACTGCTTATTTTGGTTAAAATGATAAAGGTCTTATGGATTTTTTCAGTTCTTGCTCATTTTTAAAATATTGCTTTATATATTTCCAAGTAAGTTATTACTTTGGGATGCTGATTTGAATATGACAACATTTATTGACATTTGAAAAAAATTTTTACAAATGTAATGTAAATTCTATGGTTTACTCTTTTTGATAACAGAATTTCTCCAAAAATAGTTTAAGGCTGCCATTTTTTTCAGGGAAGTAGCACTATTTAAGATTATTGTAATGTAGACACAACTATATAGATAGAGTTCATAATTATTATACTTACAAGTTAGTTTTTCGCTGTGTTTCAATTCTGTGGCATATGTGATAGTGACTTGTGATGTGGTTTCATGTCATTCTTTCTTTTAAAAAAACCTTTTAAAATTGTCATATAGATATAATATATATATATATATATACACATTGTAGACATTTTGAAAGACATAAAACTGGAAAGAAAAGAAAATTTTTAATTCCTTTCTCTAGAAGAATATTACCATTAATGTTAAAGGTCATAATCAGACTTCTCTAATCCAAGTATAATACAGCAGTTATTAATAACAATTAGAAATATTTCTGATTCTCTTCTTCTGACCACATGGTAAATTTACACTTCCCTGCCCTCTTGTAGTTAGGTATGGCTATACAGTTATTTAACCAGTGAAATGTGAGTAAATGCAAAGTGTTAACTTCCAGGTAGAAGTCATGAAGAGGAAATTGATGATGCAAGGTAAGTCATTTTCTCTGCTACAGTGAGGTGGTCCAGGTGATTGGAGATAGTGTCATGTTTCCCTAACCATGGACAATGGAGAACTGAGCTTTTCTTGGCTTCCCCAACCCCTAAGATGTTGCATGAGCAAAAACTAATTTTTTTTTTTAATAATCCCATCAGGATTATAGAATTGTTTTGAAGTTACAGAATTATTAAGTGACATATTAGGCAGTATTTGTTGGTAGTTTATATATATATATATATATATATATATATATGTTCATTATATAAATAACTGAATATTTGGATAATTATCAGACCATATTTTATTTCACTTTATAATTTCTATTGGTACATTATAATTATACATAATAGTGTGAATTAATTGTGACACATTCACATTTGCATCCTGGCATTGTGGCTTATGTCTATAATCCAAACTACCCAGGAGGCTGAGGCAGGAGGATGGCAAATTGAAGACCAGCCTGGGCAACTTAGAGAGACACTGTCTCCAGATAAAAATAATAAGAGCTGAGGGTATAGTTCAGTGGTAAAGTACCTATGGGTTCAAGCCCCCAGTACCACCAATAAAAGGGGACATATTTGTATGCACATGATGTAATTTGGTCATTTTCATTCCATAGTACCTCCCCTTTCTTCTCCCTCTCCCTGATCTTTTCTTACTTTACTGAAGATGATATTTTTAAATGATCATTTTGTATACTACTTTTATTTTGAGAACCACTTTAAGAAATGTATTTTTCTTTTTCTTTTTTTTTTAAGGAAAAGAAGAGCTAAGAGGGAGGAGAGCCTGCAGGCAATTGTTTCATTATCCTTTTACATGTTTGTTCATTCAGTGAACATGTATTAGGTAGCAGCAATATCAGATGGTATTTATTGTATAGAAGTTCATGAACAGATATTCCTCCTAACTGCTGAAGGATATGTCTTTTATTTATAGACTCAGGAAGAGTTTACGTATACTTATGCTTGTGTACCTTGCCTTATGTGTTGGTTTTGGGGAAAAGAAGTATTAGTACTTATGTACTTATTCAGATATGCCTAGAGTCTTATCTGAAAAGGATTATTATCTTGCTTTGGTGTGAGGCTCTGTTTCTTTGTGTGAGAAGAGGTTAGCATTGACTGCTAAAAGTGAAGGAAGGGGTGAGAGAAATCTTTTACCTTTAGCTATTCTAGTTCCATTATTCTTAAAAGATAGATTTTTTTTTTTTTTTTTTTAGATTGGGTGTATCATTCACATAGTGATTTACAAACATGACTCATAGTTTGTGGTCAGGAAATCAATTTAATTTGTTGTGAGCAGCATTTTTTTTTTCCCCCCGAGTGCTAGGAATTGATCCCTGAACTTTGCTCATGCTGAGCATGTGCTTTACCCCTGAGCTACACCCCCAGGTCCTACAGCATTTTAAAAAAAAGAAACAGAATAAAAAGAATAGCAGTGTGTTGCACATTGCTGGAAAGGTAAATATTGATTTGCAGAACCTTTGTTTCAGTTTTACACACACACACACACACACTCACACACACCCCGAGTTAGAAACACTGGGGTGCCACATGAAATAAGACACGTACTAAATTACTTCTGCAGAAGGGTGCTAGGAACAAAAACCTGGAAGAAAGCACTTGGGTGGGCAGTCCCCATCTGGTTTTAATCCCTAAGGCATGGCTCACCCTTGCTCTGATAGGAGGAGCTCAAGGTTACCATCTACATGGTTGGCTAATTTCAAAGTTAGGGCTGGCAAAGGGAAGGGCTATAGTTAAAATGGTTAGCATTTGATACAGGTTGGGGAGCTCATACTACAGGTTTATCTTTGACAGAACACACACATATATACACATTCTCTCCTGCGTTGTGATACAAACTGTATTTCTTTTTTCTTTGCTACTGGAGAAAGAACCCAGGAGTGCTTTACTCCTGAGCTACATCCCCAGTCCTTAGTATTTTTTAATTTTGGGGACAGGATCTCACTCAGTTGCTTAGGACCTTGCTAAGTTGCTGAGGCTGCCCTTGAACTTGGGATTCTCCTGCCTCAGCTTCCTGAGTTGCTGTTATTACAGAGGTACATCACCATGCCTGGCTCTAAAATGTATATCTTATTTTAGGTTGCTGTAAAAAATGTTTGAAAGCACTTATTTTGGTATATGTAGTAAAAGTGATAAAATTGTATCTGTAAAAATAAATGATAGAAACAGAATTTTAAAATCCTTCTACTTGTAATGTTGGAAGATTCTTTGGTTTTCTAAAGAGAATGCTAACAAAGCAATTGTTCTGGCATAAAAAGAAAATGGGAAATTTTTAAATTTTTAGACTTTAGACACTACTAATGACTAAACTATATGACTTAGAAATTAATATTCAGGTATGGGTAAAATGATTAATATTCCATTTTGTTAACATTTAGTTTTTGTTTTTATGTTTATTCTAGGAGATTCAGGTGTCTGGGGATTGAAAAAAAATTTTGCTTTATTGGAGCTTTTAGAACGACTTCAAAATGGACATATTGGTCAGTATGGAGCTGCAGAAGAAGCCATTGGAATATCTGGAGAGGTATTGATTGGATTTTTTGAAATATTTGTTGGACAAGATAAAGTTTTCCTTTAACTTAAAATATTTACCATTATTAGTAATTACTAATATTTACTAGTATTTACCATATTAGCACAATATGACCTAATTTATTTTAGCAGATTTCTAGAAACACAACTTTACATTACAGTTCTGAAGGCAACACTATTTCCAACAGAATAAAAGTAAAACTGAAACTTGAATTCTTTGAAAATATTATGCCTAAGCTGTTTTACTTGTAAACTTTTCTACCTAACACATTTTAGTTCTATCTAAGGGTATAAAGTGGGAAAACAAAGTAAGATGATTACAAAAGAGTAAGAAAGATGTGTAAGCTACATTAGAGCAAAGGACGGAAAAATCAGTCAACAGTAAAGTAGAACAAAAGAAAAACTCCATAAAAAAGGCCATTTAGTATAGAGGCAAAATATCTTAAAGATAGCAGTAACTTCTGCCTTTTTTAAATTACATGTGGATATACTTTCTTTATTTAGACAGGCAGATGTTGGTAAATATTGGATAAAAAGTATATTACCCATATTAAAATACGTTTTTAGCATTTTACGAGTTGTTTACATTGCTTATTTAAAATAGGATGTGACTTTATCAGACTGTTCTGAATATAAAAATATTTGTAATAGATGATTTTTAATGATTTCGGTGATGAACTTATTTTTTTGTACCAGCAAATTGAACCCAGGGTTACTTATCCACTGAGTCACGTCTCCAGCCATTTTAATTTTTTGACACAGGGTCTTACCAAGTTGCTTAGAGCCTTACTATGATGCTGAAGGTGACTTTGATTTGTTATCTTCCTGCCTCAGCATTCTGAGCTGTTGGGATTATATGTGTGCACACCACATCTGGCAGTGATGAACTTTAAAGTACATGTTGTGTATCATGAAAAAAAAAACAATCAGGGGACTGGGGTTGTGACTCAGTCGTAGAGGGCTTGCCTAGCATGTGTGAGGCACTGGGTTCGAGTCTCAGCACTGCATGTAAATAAATAAAGTTCCATTGACAACTTAAAAATATTTTTAAAAAATAAAAAAATATCAGATTGATTTCCACTTCCCTTTTATCAGATGATATCTTTATATTAAAGTGAATCAGTGAAATGAATTTCAAACTCAAATACCCTGTTTTCTAAAGTCTTTGCAGTTCTTTCACATGTTGTATCTCTTATTATTATTTCAAAAGACATTAGAATATTATCTAATGTTGACTGTAAATTATTTTTCAGTTGTAGAAAACAGAATTTATGAATATTTTATGTTACATAGACATATTTTTAAAAAATATATTTTTTGTTGTAGATGGACATAGTATCTTTACTTTTTATTTTTATGTAGTGCTGAGGGTCGAATTCAGGGCCTCACATGTGCCAGGCAAGCACTCTACCACTGAACTACAACCTCAGCCCCACGTGTACACATTTCCTATAATTGGAAACAAAACTGTTCAACTTCGGGTTCTTTTTTTATTTAATGTTATGATGAATGACACCACTGATGTAGTTTCTAATTTTTATTTCTGGAAAAATCTACTGAATCACTGTAATTATGTGTGGCCTGTTAATATTCTTCAAAAGTTTTCAAGGCATTTTTTATTGTATGACATGTTATTTTTCACCCACTTGAAATGCTTTTTAGTAATTCATACAAATTAGAAATATTTAGAAACATAATGTAGATTTTACTGTTTTTTAATTTGCATTAACCTGGTGATTTCTGTCCATGATTGTATAATAGACTTCCTTGTGGAGCATAATATAATATAATATAATATAATATAATATAATATAATATAATATATAAGCTATTATAAGGTATTCATGTATATTTAGGAAGAAATACCCAAGTCCAGGCCTCGCTCACAATCAATAGAAATAAATTTCCCAGGTTGAGTCTGGATGTATGTATTTTCAGAAGTTCACAACTAATTCTGCTGCATACTCCTAGGTTACCTAAATATCATTGTGTTGCCTGCCTTCTCATACATTATCATGACAAATAATATTGAAAGCAGTGGGAATATATTCAGTGTCACCTTTTTTAGCATTAAAAAAAGACTTGTAATTGTAATTTTTTTATGGTTCAGTTTCATGTGTTTAAATTCAATGGAAGAGATCATTGGACCCTTGAGAAGGATAGGGGTATAGCTTGGTGGTAGAGCATTTACCTGGTATTCATGAGACCCTGGGTTCTACCGCTGGCACCAGAGTTGGGGGAAAAGAGTATATCCATGCCAAGTTTTATTTTTGGCCTCTAATTCATAACATATATTGGTAATTAGTCTTGGAAGTAGCTTCTCACTTACCCACAGAAATGAATACTTTCTCAGATAAGTAACAAATGACCTTTGAAATCAATTACCAGCATATTTTCATTGTAAATAAAATTTGTGGGAGGCAGTGGATTTGGCCTGAGCACCGGAACTGGGCTTAAGAGACCAAACCAGTATGAGTTTAATCACAGTTTAGTTAATCATAGTAACTAAACTTTGGTTGGTTTCAGAAGGCCCTGTAATCATCTTAAGGTATTTTCCTTTTTAATATGTATAAAGACTGGTGAGTTAAAAATAAATATTTCAAAATTTGTCATGTTATAATGAGTGGATTCAGTTTTAAGGCATTATTTTTTTGTTTATCAGAGCATCATTCGTTGTGATGAAGATGAAGCTCATGTTGCATCTGTCTATTGCACTGTGTGTGCAACTCACTTGTGCTCAGAGTGCTCTCAAGTTACTCATTCTACAAAGACATTAGCAAAGCACAGGCGAGTGCCTCTAGCTGATAAACCTCATGAGAAAACCATGTGCTGTCAACACCAGGTGCATGCCATTGAATTTGTTTGCTTGGAAGAAGGTTGTCAAACTAGCCCCCTCATGTGTTGTGTCTGCAAAGAATATGGAAAACACCAAGGTCATAAGGTATGTAAATTGAATGACCCTAGCTAGTTTACCATTCTACCATTTGTTTTTATTGATTTCATTTTTTATGCTAAAAGGAAAAACTAAAGAAAAGTTATATGATGAATGAGTTAGGCTTAGTAGCATGAAAAAAAATGAGAGATTTAATTCCTGAATGCCATAAATATTTCAGGCACCCCTCATGATTCTTTCTTTACTGAAAAATATCTTAGATGCAGGAAACAAAAATTCTTTGTGTGTTTTCAGAATGTATTAGATTATTTAGGTATTATTTATGTCTATTAATGAACTGTTATTTATTGTATAATTTTAGAGATAGTCTCTTGTGAAGCAATAAATGAATTTTCAAATTTTAAATTATTTGTGGTATATTTATTTTATGAAGGAATGAAAAATGAAAGTGAAAATTTTTTTTTGTTTTTGTGTTTTACCTTATGCTATACTTTCTCCTGTGTTATGAAAGCCACATAAAGTTTGATTTTTTTTTTTAATTAAAAAGATGGACTTAAGTAGTTTTTTTATGTAATTAGTCAAAACAATTATTTTTGGTAATTGTGTTGCATTTATAGCATTCAGTATTGGAACCAGAAGCTAACCAGATCCGAGCATCAATATTAGATATGGCTCACTGCATACGAACTTTCACTGAAGAAATCTCAGATTATTCTAGAAAATTAGTTGGAATTGTTCAGCACATTGAAGGTGGCGAACAAATAGTGGAAGATGGAATTGGAATGGCTCACACAGAACATGTATGGATTTTTTTTTCATCTTTATCTTCTTACTCTTTTTCATTCTCACTTTATAATCTGCTAGTAAGTATTCCTCAATTCAAATGTACCAGTACCACACTAGTAATTGGAAGTATATTTTTTAAAAAGTCTTTATCTTCATGAAAATTGAAATCCATCATGGGAAAGAGACAATTTCCAGTGTGGCAACTATTTTGTGTGGTGAGTGAGGAAATATAGGATGCCTTGGCAGCTTATAAGATAGGCAACAATTTATATAGGTCGGGGAAGTCTTCTTTAAAGAAGTGATGTCTAAACTGAAATATGGAGAAATTCAGTTAAGGAGAAGAGCAGGGTGGGGAGTGCTTGTTCTGGAGAGGAAAGAGTATAATAAGATGCTTGAAGTGAGGATTAGACATATTTAGAAATTTTAAGTTCCCCATTATTGGAGCCTTGGGAGGGGAATGGCAAGAAAACAGATTGGAGAGGTAAAGAACAAGTCACATGAAATCTCCTAAGCTATCTTGAGTTTGGAACTTAGCTTAAGAGCAGTGATCAACTATTGAAGAATTGACATAGGCATGCGACTATCCGGTAGGTATTCATTAAAAACGATTGCTCTTAAATGTACAAAATGAATTGTGGGAGGAACAAGAAGATTGGAAGCAGGAGGACTTGGTGTAGGACATTGTAAAAATAATTGAGTTCAGGATGATTGTGGCCTATAGTAATATGATGTTAAGAATAGAGAAGTATGGGGTCTGGGGTTGTGGCTCAGTGGTAGAGCAGTTGCCTAGCATGTATGAGGCACTTGGTTCAATTCTCAGCACCAGATATAAATAAATGAATAAAATAAAGATCTGTCAACATCTAAAAAAATATTAAAAAAAAAGAATGGAGAAGTAGATGGATTTTAGATTTTAAAGAAGTAGAATAGATAGGTAGGTCTTAGTGATTAATTGTTAATATTTATTGGTTCAGTCACTTGGAGTGTCAGGGAACTAGACCAATTAGAATGCTTCTGTAACAGTCAGGTGAGAGATGATAATGCTTAGGCCAGGCTGTTGAAGGGGAGGCATGATCAAATTCTGGATGTAGGACTTTGTGCAGGGGTTGAACATCAGGGTGAGCATCTCGCTGGTGGAAGGAGGAAGATGGCGGTGGAGTCAAGTTACTCAAAAAAAAAAAAAAATTAGGTAAGTGACTGAGAAGTCATTTGGTCACAAGAAAACATGCCCATGCTGCTGCTGGTCTTGACCAGCAGTGATGGCTGCCATCACAGAATGGATGAGTTCTCGAGCACAAACATATGGCTGCAGATTAACACTTAGATGGATGCATTCTTGAAAGGACTGACTAGTTTCGTAAAAGAAGTCTACCCAGAGCCAGAAAGAAGGACTTTGGCATCATAATTGTTTTTATGAATCTTAAAAGACCTCGCTAGGTAAGAAAATTGGTAGCATCATATCTGACAGAGAGGGGACATAGAAGTTCTAAAGAAGTGATTACTTGGCCATAATGATTACCCTTCCATATCTGGAATTACCTCCTTCAGGGTATGTGAGATTGTTATTAAATTCTATTTACTGTCTCTTGAATTTATTTTTTAGCTAATTTTGTAAGATAAATACTCTTTTTTTTTTCCTCCCCTGATTTTTGCCATTGAGCCTTTAAATTCTAAACAAATGGTAATACATCTATTTAAAAGTTAGATTTGGGTATACTATGATATGAATATTAATAGGAAGTCTGTAGTTTAAGCCCCTCTGTAAAATATGAAAAGTGCTCTTAGCATACTGTGTAAAACTGTATTGCTAAATATTTGTGTTGTCATTCAGAGTATGAAAGTTAATGTAGGCATGGGAACAGGTCTCATACTTTATACTAAGTAGTGAAACAGGGTATTTTGAGCCCTGAAGGAACAGAATAAGAGAGTCATGGGATTGTATGAAATCTAGCACAGTTTTACAGTGTAGACTGTAGTATGCAGTTAGAAAAAGGGCCTGTGAGAATGAGGCAGAAGAGGCTTTTTGGACTAATAAGAGTTGAGGCAAGCTAAAGAAGCTGTGTTGGAAAAAATTGGCCTTCCTTGGTCTGGGTACAATGACCCAAGATCAGAGAAGAGAACAATGTCATCATGAGGACTTTCATGCTTTAAAATGAGGTTTAGAGCATTTTTGAAGGCAGGAACCAGGGCAAAGGAAACAAGGTGAGAAATTAGAGTAAAGGTAGGAAGGTTTATCTTGAAAATCTGAAAAATGGAGGAAGGGATGAAAGAGAAAGCTCATGTATCCTGTTACATGTTGTGGATTGGTGTGTATCTGATTTGAAAGACAGTATAGCATAGAGATTAAGACCATTGGGCAAAGCATTTAATGCCTGATTGCACCAGTAACTCTGAAACCTTAGACAAATTACTTGAATCAAGTCTTCTTTCTTTTCTTTCTTAAAAAGAAGATGGAATCCGATAGCATTGTGAAAGTTACAAAGGGCTTAGGATAGTATCTGACAGATAAGAAGCAATAAATACCATTGTTACCAGAACTTAGAACTGAAACTCCATCTTCCACAGCAATGGTAGATTCTCATTTTGAAGTTTATAAACAGTATGATAATGTGTACTATGCCTAATTACTTTTAGTCTGTGAGAGTAGCAAATTGAAAATGTATATTCCCAAATGAAAAAATATGCACCAGTAGTGAATCTCAGAATAAAATCAATTTATTATTTTATTTCGTGCATACAAAAGCCACTGTTTAAAATCTGATGATTCTGAGAATCAGCCTCTGGGACAGGAGTTCCCTGTGTTTCTCCTTTGCTAACAAAGCAATAAACCTTCTTTTCACTTTTTCTCAAAACTGTGTCCTCGTTGTTGGATTGCCATTGGGGATGAGGTCTGAACTTTTGGCAACAAATTTGGCACCCCAAATGGGACCTGAGAGCAGCCCCTGCTCCAGCTTTCTTCGGCAGGTCTGACTTTCCAAAGAACCACACTTCCATGCTGAGGATGTAAGGCAAACTTGTTGAGAGAGAACTGCAGGAGGGTTAGGAGATGGGTGAGTTTTCCTCAGGTTGAACCATAGGAGCTATGCCTGTGAGTAAAGGCAGGGACTAAGGGGCCATCCCAGCAGCTGCCAAAACTCTTTTTGCTTTGGGGAGCTCCCTCTTTCCCTGAATGCTACAGGTTGCTCCATCATGGTCCATTTAGAGAAAAAGGAAACTGAACTTAGGAAAGTCTCGGCAACTTTGGCCATTTGGTAGTCCCCCAGTGTACACGCTGAGACCCTTGATTCTACACATCTGGTTCCTATTCGTGGGAACATCTGGTCCCACGGTTAGGAGTCACGGTTAAGTGGAACTCAAGAACCTAGGAATATTTAGTCCCTTCTGATCTGTCCTAGGTTCTCATCTGTTTGTTGGCTTTGGGTTTGGGAATTCCCTCTGGAAATTTCTGCTGGGAGGGAATAGGTGACTGTCGGAGGTGTGGGCCTGCTGGAAATAAAAGTCTGAAAAAGTAGTATTGTGAAATAAAAATAAAAGACACAGCAAATGTAATTTAAAGTGAGAGCTTGACAGGTGGAAAAGACCTGATGGGTCTGACCCTAACAAAGGAAATAAGCCTGTGAATGCTTTATTTTTAATAGTGAAACACACCAGAGGAACTTCTTGTGAAGAGGGTTCTTCAAGGTAATCAAAAAGCAAGAAGCTATGGGGGAAGTTGGACTAATTGGGTACTTATCACTTGCACCTCCAGGCTGCTGGCTCCTCAAAGCTTTTTAGGTGCACTGGTATCTCTTTGACCCCAGAGCAGCTGGCATCTGAATTCAAAGCTTTCGAACCCATAAATTCTACACCAGGCATGGAATCTGGCACTAATTAATAGCAGCCACCTACAAGTGGACATGTCTTTTAGCACCATTGTATTGAGAGGAACCCAACAGGGCAGTCTAACTGTGCAGGGCTATGGAGTTGAAAGCAATGATTCATTTGTTGCTCTCGACAGTTGTCTCTTTGTATTTGTGTTTTGTTTGTATCTGTTACTGTCCTTTTTAAGACATGGCCAATACTGCATTGATTCTATAGGTAGTCTCTTGGTAAAGACCTTGGCTGGTCATTTTAAAGGTTCTTGTCTCTTGGCCATGGTTTTGGGACTCCTCTCTGGTTGTCTCTCTGGGTTTCATTTTTGTACAATCTTGCAGTTGGAGTTGGTCTGTCAGAGATAAAGTGAGTTGAAGAAAGGATCACCTACAAATCTCTCTTAAGATAATGTTTTACTGTAATGATCTGACTTTTGAATAGCTTTCTGGATTATTGTACAATGTTGAAGTTGGAATTGGTCTGTCAAAAGTAAAGTAAGTGGAAGAAATTTGTATGTGCAGTTCTGCCTGTTAAGATTACCGTTCTGTAAAAATAAAAATTTAAAAAATAAAAAAGAAATCCTGAAAAAGCAAAGGAAGAAAAAAAAAAGCAAAAACAAACAAACAAAAAAAACAAGGTTACTGTCTGTCAGCCCTGGTTTCAGGGATCCTCTCTTGTTTGTTTGTTTGTTTGTTTTGTCTGTTACTGATCCTTTAAGACATGAACAGTGCTGCATTGATCTTACTGGTAGCCTTTTGAGCAGAGAGATCTTGGCTTAATGGGCTACCTATAGGTAAAAGCCTGTCTATGAGAAAGTTTACTGTAACACAATATGGTCTTTGAATGATCTTTCTGGATTATTATAAATCTTGACAGTGAAGTTGGTCTGTCAGGGGTAAAGCACATGAAAGTGATTCTGTATGTACAGGCATTTATACAGTTGCATGATAAGGGGTCTGAACCATTAAGAACTAAGTTACACTTGCCAAAAGACTTTGCTTCTGGTGTGCAAGGATAGCAGGACACCAGAAGAAAGGGTTAAAAAGATTTAAATCTTGTAAACCCAGTGCTGGCAGTCTCCACACTGTTCCTCAGCCTGCCTCCAAATTATCTCACTTAGGTCAAGGACACTAGCCCTAAACGGGGTGGGGGATCCCAGAAAAGCTGCCTGGGTTTTAGAAAAATGGCCAAAGAGAACCTGGCCTCTGTCCTTCCTTTCAGCCCCTTTTTGCCAATGGAAGGTGGAGACTGCTGGCCACAAAGAATGTGGCAGTAGGTTCCAGCATTGTCAGTTTATTACCTGGGTACAGGAATAGTCTCTCCTTTAAAGATCTTTCAAGACACTGTATTTGGCCAGGGTATATTCATGACTTGGACAGAGCAATTCTTGCTATGACAGTATCCTATTAAACTGAATGCCTGGGGAGACTGACAAAATAAATAACCACACCCAGAAAAGAAGAAGACAGAAACTTAGGCCAACCTGTGTTTTATAGGTAGTCCCTGCAAAGAGATCTTCAAGGAAGACTAAAGAAAAGGATGGAAAGAGCCTTTTCCATTGCATATCAATATGCCTACTAGGAGAAGAAGGCCCAAAAGGAGACTTTGGGTACAATTGACAGTGGGGAGCTCACTTAAAGTTAATGGCATTGTGATAATGATAATGGAGACAGATGAGACTCACCAATATCCTATGCTCCAACCCTTTGGATACAACTTGGGAGAAAAAAGATTAAGGCACAGTTTTTGTAGATGAAGGGATTATCTAACCCTCTCCTGAGGTGAAATTTGTTCATGAGGTCTGTTTCAGAATATTAATTTAAGAAAGGGTCCAAAACTAGAAAAGATAAAAGAAAGTTATAGGTATGGAAATATTTTAGTGTGGAAAATTAGAAGGTAAAAGAAATATTTTTAGATGAGAAAGTATTTTGTCTGGTAAAGTAACATTCTTGTGCTGAAGTTGAAGATTAAAGAGGGAAAAACTAAGGATGTAAAGAAGTTATGAATGTTCAAGTAAATTGCAGAGGTTTGCAGAAGGTAAATCTCAAAAAGTTTATGTTTGTGGGGCTGGAGATATAGCTCAGTTGGTAGAGTGCTTGCCTCATAAGTGCAAGACCCTGGGTTCACTCCCCAGCACCACAAAAAAAAAAAAAAAAAAAAAAAAAAAAAAAAATTGTGTGTGTCTAAATGGCTATAATTAGCACAATTAGTTAGAGTTATTTAAACTTTAATGTACTGATAGGAAGCAAAATCTGAATCATTGATCTTCTCTTACCTATCGATAATTTTCTTACATTTGTTAGGTTTTATTGCTTGGGGAAGCTAAGTCTTGAAGGAATTAGGGTTTGTTCCTGTTTTAAAGACTTAAATGATTACTTTGTAACTGGTTAAACAAACAACTGTTATTTAGGTTATAACAATATAGTTGACACCCAGACTATATGTGACTAGATATATATAGAGAGAGATGTAGATATATATATCTACATCTGTATCAATCTAAGCCTTATCTAAGTGTTATGTAAAAGTGTATAAAATGAAAGTTTATGTAAGTTTACTGGCAAGATAACCATTAAGTGCTCTCTTTTATACATTGTATCTGACATGGAAGGGCCACGTTGTTATTTGAAGACCTGGTGAAACTGGCTTGCTGAATTTTTAAAACCAAAAACTTGGAGACCAAAGTCAAGGAAGTAAAAGGGCCAAGGAAAAAGCAGCCAGCATTTTGGCCCTTGTTCTCTAAGGTCAGTCAGAAACCCAAGAATGATGGGAGCCCTCTCTGGGCCCTGCAGCCATGGTGAATCACCTAATTTGCTGATCAGGGAGATTGAGAGGACCCTAGAGAACAGGAAGCCAACCAGTGCACATTCTGCAAAGCGGAGGGTCACTGGAGAGAAAAATGTCCCTGATGCCTCCAAGAGAAGCCACGTATGCTCAGCCAGACCCTGACCCATCCTGGCAGGTGGCACCATTGGTGGACGAAAGCTAAAGAAGGCAAGAGGGTTTACACACATCCCCAAGGGTAATCTCTGTGAAGTCTCAGCTGACTTTTAAGAGTTGATAGGAATAAGGTCATTTTTTTTTCTTTTTTTTAGTTGTCAGTGGATCTTTTGTTTACTTTTATTTATATGTGGTGCTGAGTATCGAACCCAGGACCTCACACATGCCAGGCAAGCGCTCTACCACAGAGTCACCGCTCCAGCCCCCAAGGTCAGAAACATCTGGCAGGAGGGTACAGCCTAAGCACAGCCCTACATGGGCATTTAAAAGGAAAAACAATGGTTTTTTAAATGTAACTTAAGATATACACTTGTGTTAGCCCTAACAAAAGTTAAGTAAAGTTGGAGACTATAAAGGAAGGGTCCTTGTGTGGGAGTGCCTAATAATAATGATCACAAAGGATTTGAGCCTGATCTCATAGACTTACAAATTTGAGCCTGATCTCAGAGACTTACAAATTTTCCTAACTTTCTACATGGATAACCTTGATCTGTTTTTTACTGATATGATTATGAGTTATAGTCTTCATGGTTTCCAGAGACTGGCTTAAATACTAATTGCTTTTGTGCTAATTGTTTACAAAAGTAATGCTTTCCTCTCTTGTTTATTGTTGGCTTAACATGATCCTGCCCTATGTATGCCTTGTCTAGTCACCTACCATCTGCTACTGTGGACTCCTGGATTGCTTTGATGCTGAATTCCATTAATTGCCCATGTCCCACCTGATAGAGAACAAAGACTTTGGGTTACTTCCCCTAACTTTGCCCCGTTTCAGCAGGAAGCAGCAGATGTCTTAACCCACTTTTCCATAGAAATGGAATACATAAATTGACAGTGTCGAAATGTAACAGTGGTCTACTTTATGCTTTGAATGTAGCCCTTGCTGCTCTGCCACTGCAACTTATTTTCAAAAGGGGCATATTTTTTTTCTCTTCCTACCTACTCCCTAATCTTCCCACCCCTAATCTCAGGGAAACAGAATTCCCTTTTTTCCCTATCTGTCCCTGAGTACACACCCACCATAGGAAAGAAATAATCCAGACTTTGGGGATGGTACCAGAAATCTCAGAAATGACTGTCTCCCATATTAACAAGTGAAGCACAACTCGAAACAGAACACATGGAATCTAGTCTTTGAATCACCTCTTTAAAAGTCCCCTGTTCCTGCTGATGAGCAAAATCACAGCCTCTGGGATAGGATTCCCATGTTTCTCCTTTACTAGCAAAGCAGTAAACCTTCTTTTTCCTTCGCCTCAAAAAAAAAAAAAAAAAAAAAAAAAAAAAAAAAAAAATGATTCTGTGTAGTTGGTGTCATGTTAGTCATTAGTAATGGCAGACAAACCTGGAACCTAGATTTAGTGGTTCTTTGATACTATAGATTACCCCAAACCCTTAGATTGTGTATTCATTTAGACTAGATGGGCTTGAGTTCTGTATGCCACAAAGTTCCTAATATTTTGAAGAAGAGCCATGATTATCTTCCTGCATATGGGGGTGGCTGGCAGGAATAGGATTTACTATAAAGATTAAGAGGTTGGAAACCTGGTGCTATAAAGAATCTTGATCTAAAGATTCTTCTTAAGCCATTTTTTCATATGCTGTGAACTCTTACAAGGGCCCTCCTGTAATTCCATGTTATTCTCCCATTTGTTTAAAATGTGGTATAGCTGCTTTGCCCAATTCCATCCTTTGGTTGGTTCTATCATGACATTTTTCCTTTAAAGATTTCAGTCTTCTACCAAGAGTAGTTTTGGGCTGGTGTTATAGCTCAGTGGTAGAATACTTTCCTTATACGTGAGAGGCACTGTGTTCTATCCTCAGCACCATGTAAAACTAAGGTAAAGGTATTGTGTCCATATACAACTAAAAAAAATTTTTTTTTAAAAAGTACAATTAACACCTAGTGAAATTGTTATTGAATATAATGCTGAGAATCAAAAGACTTGTACTTAGTCCTTGTTTTCCTTAGCTTTTGTAAGAAAATTGTTATTGAATATAATGCTGAGAATCAAAAGACTTGTACTTAGTCCTTGTTTTCCTTAGCTTTTGTAAGAAAATATGGGTTTTAGTAATAACTGAACTATTTTCTCCTGTGTAAAATAGAAATGGTCACCATTTTTCATGCTTGCTCAATCCTTTAGTGTCTGCCCTGACTCCTCATTTGTTTATAGGTTTTTGGAATTGAAATATTTCCTTTGGGACAATGAATTACAGTACATGAAATAATGTATAAAACTAGAATTGTTATGTCATTGAGGTATTGTTTCAGAGATCAAGTGTATGTGTGTGTGCATGCATGTAAAATGTAAGGGGCAGGTGGAAGTGATGGAAGAAGGAGCTATTAAACTGATAGGCCAGATTTAAGAAATTTAAACTCTTATTCTGTAATAACGACCTGAATTTGGGGAAAAATTCTGGATGGATTTTGAAGCCAGAGGAATTTATCAAGGAACTAGTTGTGGAACATGAAGGAGAGATGTTAAAGATGACTCTGATTTTCTTTTTTTGGCTTCAACAACCTGGAGGATGGAATTAGCATTTTCTTAGATGGAGGTAACTAGGTTTGGGGGTGTAGGGGACTGGAGATTAGGTATTCCATTTTGCTTGAGATGCCATTTATAAAAAAAGTTGGATATTCAGTCTTACAGTTGAAGGGGAAAATCAAATATGGAAATTTAAATCTTGGAATTTATAAGGATATAAATGTCATTTAAAATTTCAATATTTTACATATAAAATATTTTGCAAAGGTTATAGTGGTTTAAAACTAATTCCCATCCCCCTGCCTTAGGTACCAGGTACTGCAGAGAATGCCCGATCATGTGTCCGAGCTTATTTTTCTGATCTCCATGAAACTCTGTGTCGTCAAGAAGAAATGGCTCTTAGTGTGGTTGATGCTCATGTTCGTGAAAAACTGATTTGGCTCAGGCAGCAACAAGAAGATATGACTATTCTCTTGTCCCAGGTTTCAACTGCCTGTCTCCATTGTGAAAAGACTTTGCAGCAGGTACGTGGTTTAAATATGGTCAGAGCTATAGTAATAAGGTTAAGTAGATAATTGTCAGAGGTATATACTATTCTGTTTTATCTATTTAATGAATGTTTGGGGTCTGTTGTGTGCATTAACATTGTGCTTAGGACATGAGTCAACTTCAGATTGCTCCACTAACCTATCATGAGTTTTCTCCATCATAAAGTTATAGGAGATTGTAGTACATTGAGCTCCTTAAAGACAGCGCTGGGGCAAGTGAGAGCCGGACGGGCACTGGGTGACTCTTTGCCTTGCTGAGGAAACACAACTAAACATGGGCAAAGGAGATCCTAAGAAGCTGAGAGGCAAAATGTCATCACGTGCATTCTTTGTGCAAACTCGCCAGGAGGAGCACAAGAAGCTGCACCCAGATGCTTCAGTCAGCTTTTCAGAGTTTTCTAAGACGTGCTCAGAGAGGTGGAAGACCATGTCTGCTAAAGAGAAAGGAAAATTTGAAGACGTGGCAAAGGCGGACAAGGCCCGTTATGAAAGAGAAATGAAAACCAATATCCCTCCTAAAGGGGAAACAAAAAAGAAGTTCGAGGATCCCAGTGCACCCAAAAGGCCTCTGTTAGCCTTCTTGTTCTGTTCTGAGTACCAGTCAAAAATCAAAGGAGAACATCCTGTCCTATCCATTGGTGATGTTGCAAAGAAACTGGGAGAGATGTGGAATCACACTGCTGCAGATGACAAGCAGCCTTAGGAAAAGAAAGCTGCTAAGCTGAAGGAAAAATACGAAAAGGATATTGCTGCCTACCGAGCTAAAGGGAAACCCGATGCAGCAAAAAAGGGAGTTGTCAAAGCTGAAAAAAGCAAGAAAAAGAAGGAAGAGGAGGAAGATGAAGATGAAGAGGATGAGGAGGATGAAGAAGATAAAAAAGATGATGATGATGATGATGATGAATAAGTTGGTTCTAGCACAGTTTTTTTTTTTTTCTTGTCTATAAAGCATTTAACCCCCCTGTACACAACTCATTCCTTTTAAAGAAAAAAAACTGAAATGTAAGGCTGTGTAAGATTTGGTTTTCAAACTGTACAGTGTCTTTTTTTTTGTATAGTTAACACACTACTGAATGTGTCTTTAGATAGCCCTGTCCTTACCTGGCACAATATGGAGGTTGTAAATTGGCATGGAAATTTATAGCAGGTTTTTGTTGGGTGCACAGCACAAATTAGTTATATATGGGGACGGTAGTTTTTCATCTTCAGTTGTCTCTGATGCAGCTTATATGAAATAATTGTTGTTCTGTTAACTGAATACCACTCTGTAATTGCAAAAAAAAAAAAAAAGTTGCAGCTGTTTTGTTGACATTTGAATCCTTCTAAGTAAATACAATTTTTAAAAAAATTTTTTTTAGTTGCAGGAGGTGGACACAATGCCTTTATTTTATTTATTTATTTTTATGTGGTGCTGAGGATCGAACCCAGTGCCTCACATGTGCCAAGCGAGCACCTTACCACTGAGCCCCAGCCCCAGCCCCAGTAAATACAGTTTAAAAAAAATAAATAAATAAAGCTGTTGAGCTCTCTAACTTGTCTTTTCTCAGTCATGCCAGGCTCCTTTACTCTTCTTTGTGAAGCATATACTATTCTTTCTGCCGGGAACGCCTGTATCTTTCTACTAGTGGAATGCTTCTTCTAGGTTCAGCTCAGTTGTTTATTCTTTGAAGTTTTCTCTTCCTTGGGTCTTCTTTTGGGTGCCTCTCTAGCATATAACTCCCTGCCTTAATTCAGTGGTTCTTAACTTTAGTGTCACAGCAAATATGTTTTGTGATGGTTGAGAGATCATAAGCAATTTGTTTTCTAGTTTGCAGATTTTTTACTTTTTAATAAATGAGATTCACTCTTCTAATAAAAATGTCAGTCCTGGCCATTTTTGTTTTGAATCTGCTTTCATTAGTGGAAAATGTAATGATAATTATTGCCCACAGAATTTCATAAATGCTGCAGTCTTTCTTTTCTACTGATATGCTGCTGCTAATGATCATGTTGACTTTAAGTCATGACAAAGTAAACCTTTTGCCCTTGTAAAGCTTTTTCTCTTAAGTGTCTTAAATATCTTACATGAGTGTGGCCAGCTGGTAACCTTATCAGTCTAGAATTATTTGTTGTTTAATCCTTAAATCACATTGAATTGTAATATTTGATGTGTATTCCATTTATTTTCTTTCAGTTCCAATCCTACTCTTTTACTATCTGCTTTGTGAGGCTGGTGCTAGAATTCTAAACCACATCTGTTGCCATCTGGTTCCATGTTAGGCGCTTTCTATATAGGAACCTAGAGTGAAGCTTGAAGGCAGGAATCTGTGGCTTCTCATTAATTTGGGATTCCTGTATATATCATTCCTTATGTGAAGAG
Organism: Sciurus vulgaris; assembly: GCF_902686455.1. NCBI lineage: Eukaryota > Metazoa > Chordata > Mammalia > Rodentia > Sciuridae > Sciurus > Sciurus vulgaris. The sequence goes on from NC_136466.1 coordinate 118,100,089, forward strand.
ACTTAGTTTATTTTTTTTTCTTTTAATATTTTTAGTTAGATGGACACAGTACCTTTATTTATTTTATGTAGTGCTGAGGATTGAACCCAGTGCCTCACATATAATAGGTAAGCACTCTACCACTGAGCCACATCCCCAGTCTAGATTAGAGGTCTGTTTCAAATTTGTGGGGTCCCTTCTGTGAATGTCTTAAGTTGTCATGATTCTAACATCTTTCTTTTATTTCCCTAGCCCTTTCCTATAGTTGCTACTTCCATACTGCCTACCCTTTGGGTTTCTAGTTAATAACTACACATAGTTAACAGTTCTTCATATTAAGTTCTTTCTGTTCAAATAAGTGGGTGATGTGGCTTCTGATTTGATTTTAAATGATAGTGTACGCATATTAGTCCTAGATGCTGTCTGGATGCATTTTGTTCATCTTTTTATCTCTAAAGCCTTTATTTATGGATAGAGCTTAATAAATACTTGTTTTATTCATGATGGAAAAGTAGAATGGAATCATGTCCTAAGTTGTTTTTGAGTACTTAAAAGTATTTTTAATGGGCTAGGGATACAGCTCAGTTGGTAGAGTGCTTGCCTCACATGCAGAAGGCCCTGGGTTCAATTCCTAGCACCACAAAACAAACAAACAAACAAAAAAAACAGGTATTTTATATTTATTTTATGAAAAAGTATGTTCATAGTTATTTAAATATTTAAAAGCATTTTTGTTTCTGAAGCATTGTGGCAATATGACAGGCAATTGTTAATGACATGGTATTATCTCATTATGTTAAAGTAAGTAAAATTGAGGTCTTGGGTTCATTTTTTGGATGGATGTGTTAATTTTTTTGTTTTAATGGACACATAATAATTGTACATATTTATGGGTTACAGTGTGCTGTTTTGATGTATACATTGTATAATGATCACTTAAGGGAAGTTAGCACATCCATCACCTTAAAATTCTCTCTTCTAGCTATTTTGAAATGCACAGTGTAGGTTGATTATCCCTAATCCACAAATCCAAAATTCTAAATGCTTTGAAATTTGAAACTTTCTGAGTGCCAACACACACTGAAAAAGTGTTGATTTCAGATTTTGGATTTTTAAATTAGAGATGATCAGCTTGTAAAACCTATACAAATATGTCCAAATCTCATAAACACCAAAATCTAAAATTTTTCCTATCCTAAGCATTTGGGATAAGGAGTACTCATCTGTACATTATTGCCTCCTTACTATGTAGTGGAATTCCAGAAATTAATTCTTCTAATTACAACTTTGTACTTATTAACCAATTTCTCCTCATCCCTGTCCCCCCCGCCCCGCCCTTTGAGCCTTTGGTAAGTAACATTCTGTTCTCTACTTCTGTGAGAACAATACTTTTCTATTCCACATGAGTAAATATGGTATTTGTCTTTTTGCCCTTGGTGTAATGTCCTCCAGGCTCATCCATCCTGCTGAAAATGACAGAATTTTATCCTTTTAATTGCTCAATAGTATTCCATTGTATATATATATATACATCACATTTCTTCATGCATTCATTACTTGATAGACACTAGTTGATCCATGTCTTGGCAAATGTCAATAATGCTGCAGTAAACATGGGACTTCAGATGTCTCTCTAACATACTGATTTAATTTTCTGTAGCTATACCCAGTAGTGGAAATGTTGAATTGTATGGTAGAGTTCTATTTTTAAGTTTTGAGGAACCTCCATGCTCTTTTTTCCATAATGTCTATAATAATTTGCATTCCCACCAACAACTGGGTGTGGTGGTACATGCCTGCAGTTCCAGCACTTGGGAGGCTGAAACAGGATGATCACTTGAGCCCACAAGTTCAAGACCAACCTGGGCAACATAGTAAGACATTGTCTCAAAAAAAACATAAAAAAACCCCAAAATACGTTTCGCCAGTAGTTTATAAGGGTTTCCTTTTCTCTACGTCATTGCCGACACTTGTTGTCTTTTGTCTGAGGTATTAGCCATTCTTATTGGAATAAGATAGTAGCTCATTGTTGTCCTGATTTCCATTTCCCTAATGATTAGTGATGTTGAGCATTTTTTATATGCCTTTTGGATATTGATATATCTTCTGAAGAGTGCCTATTTAAGCTCTTTTGCTCTTTGGATTATTAGGAGTTTTTTTGTTTGTTTTGCTTTTGAGTTGAGTTCCTTTTAGATGTGTAATTCACAGACATTTTTGTATTCTGTGGATTATTTCTTCACTCTGTTTGCTTTGTGGAAGCTTTTTAGCTTAAAGTAATCCCATTTGTATTTGTTATTGTTGCTTGTGCTTTTGGGGTATTACTCAAAAACTGCCCAGTTCTTTGACCTGAAATGTTTCCCCTAAATATTTTCTTCTCATAGTTGCACTGTTTTGAGTCTTATATTTAAATGTTTAATTCATCTTGAATTAATTCTTGTGTGTTGTGAAAAACCGTTTTTTTTTTTTTTTTCTTAAAGCGATAGACCCTTAACCCTAGCCAATATTCTTAACAGATCCTGCAGTAGAGCAAATTGAACAGAGGAATGAATGGAACCTCACAAATTTATCTTCACTTTTGCAGAAAAAAATAATTTCTCCTCTCCAAAGAAATCATGTTTCATCTAAATTCTAGATGTGATAATGGATGCTGAGTATTATTCACTTATATACTGAGTTTAGTTGTTGAGTACCTACTGTATGCCATGTACATTTTATATACTTGGGGGAAATATCAGTAACAAAATAAACAGACAATCTTGTGGAATTATCATTCTAGCAAGGAGAAGATAATAAACTGTAACCATATCTAATTAAGTAAACTCTTAAGTTAGAAAATGATAAGAACAAAAAGAAGTCTACAGGGTCAGGGTTGTAGCTCAATGGTAGAGCACTTGCCTAGCATGTGTGAAGTACCAGATTCGATTCTCAGCACCACATATAAATAAATAAGATAAAGGTCCATCAACAACTAAAAATATGTATTTTTTTAAAAGTCTACAAGCTTTTTTTTTTTTTTCTCATGCAGCAGTCTGCATCATTAGTCACAATACCTTGAGAGAAGGTAAGACTCAAAGAAGGTAAAGAAATTAGGTCATTCCTTAATAGGGGAAGGGACATTCTAGTTGAGGAAATGATTAGAGTAAAAACTCTAGGGCTACCTGAATACTGTGCTCAAGGAAAAGCAAAAGAAGCTAGAATAAAGTAAGTATAGGAGGGAGTCACAAAAGTTGAAATTAGAGATCGTAGGAAATTATATGAAAGGAAGGCCCTTGGGCAACTGTAAGGACTTCAGCTTTAATGATTGAGATGGGCAACTTTTTTGGCATTTTGAGAACAAGAGCAACTTGATCATACTTGTTAAAAGAATCATTCAGGCACATGTGTAAAAAAAAAATAATAGACTGAAGGAAGGTGAAGGTATTAAAGAAGGAGTTCAACCAGTTAAGAAGCTCTTGTAGAATTCCAGGTGAGACTTAATAGTGGCTGAAATCATGGATAAAGTGACTACATTCTGGATATTTAATAGGATTTGTTGCTAGATTTTATGTGGGGTATGAGGGAGAGAGAAAGCAAGCATGACTTCCTTATTTTTGTACTTAGGAAACAGATACCAGAATTGCTGTGAACTAATAGGAATATTCCAATGATGAGCTAAAGAGATACTACTACTGCTCTAATACATTTTTCATGTTTTGGGGAGAACTTTATCATATGAAGACTGTATTGGTATATGTGTGGAATATTCTGGAGTAATAGGAAATTGGAAAGTGCCTTATTTTGAGGGGAGGGCTAGGGATCTAAAGTGAGAGGGACAACTTCACAGTTTGACCTTTAGTCCCCACCCCTATTTAAATCAATACATGTGTATCTTAAACTATTTTTTAAAAAATTTGTAGATATTGAATGTACATACAGAAATGTACGCATATATGTTCAGCTGAGTTTGCAGGCTGATCACTGATGTGTAACCAGCACCCAGATCAAGTAACAGAACAGTGTCAGTACCTCAGAAGTCCCCTCATCCTCCCTTCTGATCATTATCTATCTTCCCTTACAAGGGTAAACCACTTTTTCTGATTTCTAATGCATATTTTATTTTTGCTTGTTTTTGTAGTTAATATAAGTAGAATCATGCTGTATGAACTTTCTATGCCATGTCTTCTTTTACTCTACATTATATTTGTGAAATTCCTATCACATGTAGTTGTTTTATTCTCATTGTAATATAATGTTCTGTTTGTGAATGTACCACAATTTATTCATTTATAGACCCGTAAGTTATTATTAATGCCCAGTTATTATTGTCTTTTTCAAATTTACATTTAAATTAACTTTGAATACTATATGTTAAATGATCTTTTATTGCAAATTGAAGCTGGTAAGTCTCTATTTCTTTAAGAAAAAGTTTATGAGAAATACTTCTGTTCCCTTTTCTAGGATGATTGTAGAGTTGTCTTGGCAAAACAGGAAATTAAAAGGTTATTAGAAACATTGCAGAAACAGCAGCAGCAGTTTACAGAGGTTGCAGATCATATTCAGTTGGATGCTAGCATTCCTGTCACTTTTACAAAGGTAATGTACTGTACTTTGTTTTTAGGGATATTTTCTGAAAAAGCACAGTTGATTTATATTTCATGATAATCAGCTTGAGGAAACAACTGGGAAATTCATGAGTTAGAAGATTTTTAAGAAGCCCCTCCCTTCAAGTAGAACTGATATTCTTTTTAAAGAACGTTTAATTTTTGAAAATTATATGTCTTTATGAAGTACATTATGGTAATTCAATACATATATACAATGTGTATGAATCAGGGTAATAAGCATTTCTTAGAAAAACTTTTATCAGTGGAAAAATAGGAAGAAGATACCATGAATCTGTCTGTACCCATTACTCAGTTTAACAAGTAAACTTTTTATTCCTTATTTCCATAGTCTTCTGTGTTATTTTTAAGCAAAACCTAACATCTTATTATTTCATCCCTACATTATATCAATTCATATAATAAATATTTTAGTGTGTATACCTAAAAGATAAAGACTCTTTTCTAAAAATTAGCCAAAATCTCACCCAGAAGTTTGATAATAAATTGCTAATATTTTCATTGTTATCAACTATACATTTAGTATTCAAATTTCTTAGATATTTTCCAAATTATTAAGAATTTTTTTTCTTTTTTTCCATACTGGGAATTGAACCCATAGCCTTGTGCATGCTAGGCAAGTACTTTACCACTGGGCTACATCCCTAGCCTTATGTTAACAGTTTTTTGAGAAAGAATCCAGAATTCAAACAAGGTCCATATTTTTCATTTTGTCTATTTATTTATTTATTTATTTATTTATTTATTTATTTATTTTTCAGTAGTGGGCTCCCCTTGATTAAAAAAGATTCACGAGCTCCATTTTGTTTTCTATTTTTAGGAAAAGTTTTAAAAAACATATAATTTTGTTTTATTATTATGTGAAAATTTACAATGGTTTAGAGTCAAAACAGGGTCATTCAGAGAAGTCTGGCTTCTAACTTTGTGCTGTCCATCCACTTTGTTGTTGTTGTTTGTTTCCTTTTTAGTAGTGGGATTGAACCTGGGGCACTTTGCCACTTAACCCCTGAGCTACATCCCTAGTCCTTTTGTTTGTTTCTTTCCTTGAGACAGTGTCTCACTAAGTTGCTGAGGGGATCCTCCTGCTTCAGCCTCCCAAATCACTGGAAATTACAGGCATGTGCCTCCATTCCCAGCTCATTATACTGTTTCCATATTATAATCCCACCTTTGATGGACGAAGGTTGCAGTTTTCCACATTTTCATCAACATCTGTTGTTTTCCACTTGTTTCTGGATAGTGACCATCCTGGTCGGTGTGAGGTTTTATCTTATTTTGGTTTTGATTTACATTATTCTGATGATTAGTGATGTGCCTGTTTTCTTATGCTTGTTGGCCATTTTTACATTGTCTTGAATATGTCTATTCAAATCATATACCCGTTTTTGATTGAATTAATTTTTGTTGTTGAATTGTAGAAGTTCTATATATGATATCAATCCCCTGTGAAATCTTTGATTTGTAAATATTTTCTTCTATTCTGTAGACTGCTTTTTCACACTATTGATTCTGTCCTTTTATGCAGTTTTTAGTTTGATACAAGCCCATTTGCTTACTTTTGTCTACTGTGTTTTGTGTCATGTTCCAGAAAATCATTGTCAAATTCAGTGTCATGAAACTTGGTTTGTTTGAGGAGTTATATGATTTGGGCTCTTACATTTAGGACTATAATATCATTTGAGTTAATTTTTTTTGTATGTGCATATGGATATCTAGTTTCCTCTAGCACATTTATTGAAGAGCTTGTATTTTCTCCACTAAGTGATCTTTGACATGCTTGTTGAAGCTCTTTGGACCACATATTTGAGGGTTTATATTTGGACTTTCTATTCTTTTGTCCATATGTTTGTCTTTATGTCAGTACCCCACAGTTTTCACTACTATAATTTTGTAAAATATTTTAAAGTATGAAAGTATGAGTCTTCCAACCATATTCTTTTTGAAATTTGTTTTAGCTATTCAGTGTCCCTTGAGAGTTCATAGGATGATTGATTTTTTTTTTTCCCACAAAAACATGTCATTGGGAATTTATTTTTACTTTTTTTTGCAGTGCTAGGGATTGACTCCAGGACCATGCATGTGTTAAACAAGTTCTCTACCACTGAGCTGTACTCTAGCCCGTGTCATTGTAATTTTGATAAGGATTACATTGAATCTGTAGATCACTGGGGTAGTATTGACACCTTAACAATTAATTAATTTTCCCAGTCGGGGAACATGGGATGTATTTTTATTATGTCTTTAATTTCCTGTAACAGTGTTTTGTCCTTTTCAATGTACAAGTCTTTTACCTCTTTCCCTAGGTTTATTCTTAAATATTCTTTTTGATAATGTTGTAAGTGGAATTGTTTTAATTTCTCTTTTTGGATAATTCATTGTTAGTGTATAAAAATGTAACTGATTTTTGCTTGTTGATTTTATGTCTATCTTTGCTGAATTCATTCTGACAAACAGGTTTTTGTGGAGTCTTAGAGTTTTCTACATGTAAGAGCATGTCTTCTGTGAAGAGAATTTTACATCCTTGTTTTTTATTTAGATGCCTTTTCTGTTGCTTGCTTAATTGCTTTGGTTAGCATAATCAACCAGTACTATGTTGAATAGAAGTTTCAAGAGTGGGCATCCTTGCTTTTTTCCTTGTCTTAGAGGAAAAGCTTTCAGCTTTTTATCATTGAGTATGATGTTAACTGTGGACTTTTCATATAGGTATGTGTGTGTGTGTACATGTATACACATATATGTATATATAGAGAGAGGACACATGAGCAGGAGAGAGTGAGCATGCCTATTTTCTGTTCTATTCCTAGTTTCTTGTTTTATCATGACATGGTATTGAATCTTGGCAAATGCTTTATCTACATCAGTTAAGATCATCATGGTTTTCTTGTCTTTCATTCTGCTAATTACATTGATTGATGTTGAATAGTCCTTCCCTTTCTGTTATAAATCCCATGTGGTCATGTTATGTAATCCTTTTAATGTGTTGTCCAATTTAGCATACTGATGTTTTGTAGTTTCCTGTGTTTATATCTTATTCTCTCCAGTAAGGAGAAGGGCAAGGATGGGTGTTCAGAATGCCCCTTTCACTGGAATGCCCTCTAGATTTTATGTGTGTATGTATGTGTATGTATGCATGTATGTATGTATGTATGTATGTGCATGCTAGGGATCCAAACTAGGACTTTGTGTTTGCCAGCCAACTGCTCTACCACTGAGCTACATTGCTAGTTTCCTTCTTGGTTTTATATTGATCTGAGTGCTGTAGCTTCTCAGTTGCTCTCTAGAGTTAGCACAGTGGTATTCTGGTCCATATATGTTTTATTTCTGAGTCTTAGTACTGAACTGAGTGTACTGGATTTGGGAGCCATCATATATTCAATAATTGTAGCTCATGGAATAAAATAAGAGTACAAAGAATGAAAAGGAAGTCTCATACAGAATGTCAAAATGCCAGCATTTAAGAGGTAAATGAAAGAAAAGTAAGAAAAATCTGAAAAGTGGGTAAAACCAGTAAATTTTTCTATCATAAAAGCCAAGAAAAGAGAAACCCAAAAAGGTACCAAAATAACTTCTGGTACATATAGCACTTACATGCCAGGCACTATTGTAAGGATTAATTTAAAAAATTAATCCTTGCCAAGAATCCTGTGTAAATTTGGTACCATTTTGGTGTTATTTTATAAATGATAGAACTAAGAGAGGTTCTGCAGCTGGAAATATCTACACATATGTTCATTATAGTATTCTTTATAATAACAAGTCAGAAATCATCTAAAATCTAAGAGTTGGAAATTGGTTAAATTGTGGTTCATAGAATATAGTGAAATCATTAAGAGATTAAGTTTTGTCTGTACTGAAATGAAAGGATTCCACTCAGGCGTGATGAAGCACACATGTAATCCCAGAGGCTCAGGAGGCTCAGGCAGGAGGATCACAAGTTCAAGGCTAGCCTCATCAAATTAGCAGGGCCCTAAGCAACTTAATGAGTGTCTGTTCAAAATAAAAAATAACAATAATAATAAAAAGGGCTGGGGATATTAGCTCAGTGGTAAAGTATCCCTGGATTCAATTCCCAAAACAAAACAAAACAAAAACCAAAAATCCCAAGGATTCTATAATACTCTTTTGAGTGAAAAATGTTAGTTGCACTGTATAAAGATTGAAACCAGGGCCTTGTGCTTCCAAGACAAGCACTCTACCAACTGAGCTATATCCCCAGCCCTAAAGTTTGTTTTTAAAATCTGTATTTGTTTTGTTTGTATATGTTAGCCAGTGTGTATATAGGGAAGTATCTACAGTAGGTATTTTTAGAAATTGAGCAGCAGTTTTCATTTTTAATAGTTTGGTTCTATTTGAATAGTTTGTACAGCATAGAAACATGTTATTGAAAGAAGATTCAGTTGAACTTGAAATTCTGGGAAAATTAATAGAAATGTGTATTTTTTTTTTAAAATATTTTTAGTTGTAGGTGGACATAGTACCTTTATTTACTTATTTTTATGTGGTGCTGAGAATTGAACCCAGTACCTCACACATGCTAGGCAAGTTCTCTACCACTGAGCTACAACCCCAGCCCTAGATATGTGTATTTTTTAAAAAATTATATGAAAACAAAATGGTCTGTTTTACTAAGGACAGATTTAGCCATGGGGAAGAATTCATGTCCTTGAGAAAATTAGATTTAGGGAATTTTTGAGGAATAAAACTCAGGTTGTAATCAGTTGAGGAATGCATGAGAGACATAGAAATAATAAAAAAAGGTGCTTTTTAAATAAGGAAAAAAGTGCAAACACTATTACTTTCTAACTCATCAAAATTTAAAGGTTTAAATGTTTTTAAATTATAGGACAATAGAGTTCACATTGGACCCAAAATGGAAATTCGAGTTGTTACATTAGGGTTAGATGGTGCTGGAAAAACTACTATTTTGTTTAAGTTAAAACAGGATGAGTTCATGCAGCCTATTCCAACAATTGGTAAGTAAAAAAATGATTTTTTTCTTATCCTTACTGAACATTTAATAGTCAAACCCTAGTTTACAGCTGCATTCTCTGGGTTTATTTAATACTGATTTTTGTGCAGTTGGACTCTTTTCTGGCTTGAAAACAACATTTCAGAGAAAAACAATGCAAAATTCAATGGCTATGGGATTGAAATGTGGATGTTGCTATAGTAAGAAAGAACAGAGTATTGGTGGAACAGTTAAAAGAAATAGAGGATTGGTTACCCTGACTGAGGGTTAGGGATTAAGGGGAAGAATTAGTACAGAGCTGGCAGATACATGGATTACAGGGTCTTAAGGACCCTCATAGAGGTGTAGAGGGCTAGCAGCTATTTAAGGTTTACATTCTCCATGCAGGATTAGGTATGGAGATTTGTTGGACTTTAATAGTTATTGCTATATGCAGAATTCCTCTTGCCTGTGTTTGATATGTCATTCATTATAAACTCTATAAAAGTAACTTTTTAATAGAAGTACTGTATAAAAATTATACAAATACCATATTAAAGTAACTTTTTTTTAAAAAACAGGATTTAATGTGGAGACTGTAGAATATAAAAATTTAAAATTCACTATTTGGGATGTAGGTGGAAAACACAAATTAAGACCATTGTGGAAACACTATTACCTCAATACCCAAGGTAAGAGTCAGAAACGACATTTTCATTTAAAAAATTTTCAGGATTGACAGTCTTTAGTACCCTAATTTAACTAGCAAAACTACATGTTGGTTAAACACTTGGGTATATATCAGTGGCTAGCATATTTTTTTTTTTTTAAAAATGATGGTGATAAGGCTGGAATGTGTATTTTTTACTTACTCATGATAAAACACTGTTATAGAATAAAAACCTTACTTGGTTTAGATGTTTAGGCAATTAAAGAGCGCTTACCCTTGACTGCTCTTAACAGTTAACAGACCTATATTTATATTCGTAAGGGTGTGATCACTGGCAATATGGTGGTATTGAGTTGAATTTGTGGTATATGCTTCTCTGATCAATTCAGCATGTAGCCCATTATAATCTCTTGTACCACCACTTCTTCATTTATACTTAGTTTTTGTGGAAGAACTCACAAGGGCTTGTTCTTGACCAAACTCTGTATATTGCCATATACTCCACCTAGTTTTTATTCACATTTGGATTCACACCCCACATGAGTTTATGCTTATATATTTGTTCTGTATTATCATCCTTCCTTCCACCTAGGTAGGAGACTAAATAATTATTTTTACTACATTTTTGATATTACATTTAGTGTGAGCCATAATTAATAGAAAAAAAGGAATCTGGATATGAAGAATGGTTGAAAGTCTGGAGCCTACAGAGAGTAATGCTTTGGAGAGATAAAGATGGTGATATGTTCAGTTTTTAAAAGATTCCTTTTGTAAAGGAAGTAATACTCAGAGAACAAGTAGCATCAATGGGTAGATTATGAGAAGCACATATTAAAAGTATTAAAAGCAGTTTGTGTTTGATCGAACAAGTGTTATAAATCCTGTCATAGATGGAGAAATTAAACCTGTGAGGTTACATGAACTACTTGAGATCATACCATTAATTTATCAGTAGGTGCTCCTGTCATTAAATAGGCAGACTTTATGTAAAAATAGTGTTAGTCAACAAAACTCTTGCCTTAATATAATAATGAGAGCATTAGGTATTTGGTTCATTTACTGAAGCTTAAGTAATTAATTAAATATTTGTGTTTATTTTTTCCTCCTTCCTTCCCTCTTCTCCCTCTCTTCCCTCCCTCTTTTCCACTCTCCCTTACCCTCCTTCCTTCCTTTCTATAGCTGTTGTATTTGTTGTTGATAGCAGTCATAGAGACAGAATTAGTGAAGCACACAGCGAACTTGCGAAGTTGTTAACAGAAAAAGAACTCCGGGATGCTTTGCTCCTGATTTTTGCCAACAAACAGGTAATACATTTTTATATCAAAATACTTATTTTAGTAGTTTTGTGTATTACTTGCCATAAAGCAGCTGGAAAAATTTTAAAGGGTTCATGCAGGAGATATTTATAAAATTTCTGCTATATATTTTGAATACAGTCTACATGGAAAGCGCTGTGCTGGGTACTTTGGAGTATATAAAAAAAGAAACAGGGCAGTAGATGCTTACCAGATAATCTTGTGTATGTATGCAAACACATGTCAGATTCCAGTGAAACAAAACTGAGAAATAACTTCTGTAGCATTAACAAAGTGTTATGAGAGAGAGTAGTTCTAAAGGTGATATCTTGTAAGATTTGTAAAAAGTAGGATTTGAGTTGAAATTATGATACTGGTTGAAATTATGGATAAGACTTTGAGTTTGTTTATGTGAAGGAAAGAACATTACAGACCAAGAAAGTAATAGCATGAGTGTTTTTAGGGAGCATCATATACTCTCTATGTGAGGTACAGGTAGAAGATTAAGAAAATCCAGAATAATAGATGAGGTACAGGTAGAAGATTAAGAAAATCTAGAATGATAGATGAGGCCACATTGTAAAGCCTGACATGGTGAGATCAAGAAATTTAGGTTTATGCTTTAGAAAAGGAGAATCATTAAAAATTCAATTGTAATTCTGGGGTTAGAATGTAGAGTGGGTCAGGGCAAGAGAGTAGACAGGGAGATGTTTGAAATAATTCAAGTGAGAGATAACAAGACTGAATTAGAGGAAGACCAAGGTAGAAGCAGATGAGAGAGATTTTATGGAGGAAGAATTGGTGACTAAATGAGGAGGATGAAAGATTGAGAACAGCTGAAGATTCCTAGATCTTGAGCCTAAGCTTCTAAGAGAATGAAGAATGCTTTTGAAGTACAGGTATAAGTAGAGTACAAGTGAAGTTGAAGAGAGTATGTCATAGGAGCAGAAGTGTTAGATGAATAAAAAAAGAATTTTCCTCTTAAGAACTGATAGATTTACCCTTTCTTATAATGGAAGACACACAATTAGGAACTTACCCATTTTACCACATAATCATTGCCACCATATTAATGTTATTCACGAGTGTTCCATGTATCCTAATCTTGAACCAGACAGTTTAGTAATAAATTGATTTTTTTTTTTTTGGTAGTCCTGGGATGGAACCAGGGCCTTGCACATGCTAGGCAAGTGCTCTGCCACTGAGTTACATCTCTAGTCTGTAATAAATGATTTTAAGTACTACTGGCACAATTTTTTTTTTTTTAAAGCCTCACATGTGAAAGGCTGAGGCTTTGCAAGTTCAAGGCCAACCTCAGCAATGTAGCAAGACCCTCAACTTAGCGAGACCCTGTCTCAAAATTTCAAAAAAATTTAAGATGGACTGAGAATGTGGGTTTGTGATAAAGCACTCCAGACTCAATTCCCAGTACAAAAAACCAAACCAAAACAACAACAGCAACAAAACCAGCTTCACATAATCGTCACACCCCAGTGTTTTGCAAAAAAAAAAAAAATTGGCATAAAATCTGCAACAATTATGTAGTGAAAAAAATGGTATCAGGTTGTTAAAGATGAAATTGTTTCATAATTATTGGTGTGATTATTAAACTGATTCATTTTCTTAGAGAATAATTTGGTAGTACCTACTTATCAAAGTTTTAAATGCATATACCTTTTTACCAGTTCTGAAGTAATGCATCTTATAGACAAATATCCAAAGGTAATTCTACAGATAAGCCTTTAAATATATATAAACTTACATATGTATGCATGACTGTGTATATGTTTATACAGTTGTCCTCCAGTATCTATGAGGTATTGGTTCCAGCTCCCCTTGCAGATATCCAGATCTTCAGATGCTCAAGTCTGTTTTATAAATGTCATACATACTATTTCCACAAAATTACACATATGTTCTTGAATACTATGTTATCTGTAATTTCTTATAATACCTAATACAATGTAAATGCTATGCTAATAGTTGTTAAACTTCATTGTTTAAGTAATAATGACAAGTAAAAAAAAGTCTCTACTTGTTCAGTTCAGTTTTTTTCCTGAATATTTTCAATCCAGTGTTTACTGAATCCATAGATGCATAGTCCAAAACAAAGGGCCAACTCTGTATATGGATTTGTAATAGCACATAAGCACACTTCAGTAAATATCCAGTATAGGATTGGTTAATTGAATTATGTTGCATCCACACAATGGAGTGCAATTCTGATGTTAAAAATATTGTGAAAAATCTGCACATGCTGATAATGGAAAGATATTTTATCTTTACTTCAACATGTTAAATAAAACGAACAAAAAAAACTCAAACCTGCAAGATTCAAAAAGTATAAAATGTTTGTTTATTTGCATGGAAATATTCTGTAAAAAATATGTAAAGAATTGGTTCTGGTTGCTGTCCTTGGAAAGTTGGAGCAAGAGCCATTCATAGAGGGAATGTAATGAACTCATTATACAAACCATTTTTATAGTATATATGTGTTAATTTCTTTTACTGACATGGGCAGTATCCTTCATTCAGATTAGACCTTCATTGATTACACTTCAATAAAGTTACTCTTGCAAAATATATATATGTACACACACAAATCGTTTTTACCAAAACTCTAATTTTTTGTATTATTTATCTCAGGATAATTATTGAATGATTAATCTAGGTTTTAACTTTTGTTTAGGCTTCTGTGAGAATGCTATCAGGAGATTTGTATACAAATCGTAATAATTAGAAAAAATGATAAGTTGTAATAGACTGATAAAAAATTGTACTGTGTATGTTTTTCAGGATGTTGCTGGAGCCCTGTCAGTAGAAGAAATCACTGAACTTCTCAGTCTTCATAAATTATGCTGTGGTCGTAGTTGGTTTATTCAGGGCTGTGATGCTCGAAGTGGTATGGGGCTGTATGAAGGGTTGGACTGGCTCTCACGGCAACTTGTAGCTGCTGGAGTATTGGATGTTGCTTGATTTTAAATGCAGCAGTTGTTTAAAAGTTTTGTGGTGAAGTTATTTTGCACACAATACATTGCAAGAGATTCTACATCTTAAATATGATAATTTGTGTATGTAAAAGAATCTTGGCCTGGGAACTAAGTATGTTACTGCTTTAAAAAAATTCTGTGGCAAAGTTTGAACATCTGAACAGGTTAGATCAGATTAAATAGAAATTTCTTGGGTATACATTCTTTTAAAAAATACATTTGTTATTTAAGTTTTTCAGATTATATGCAGCCCATATATTGGGAGAAAAGTAGGCACAGAGAAAGGGTAAATGAAGTTTTTTTCTTTAAGTGAAAAAGAATAGCCTACTGAGTGCCTAATGGAATTTCTGTGGTGCAAGGGAAGTATAGTTTCTTTAACTTGCCTTTCACTGAATTTTGGTAGTACTGATTTGTAGGATGGAAGTTGCTTAATGAAATAGACTTTAAACCTCATCTTAGGGTAATAAGATTACTTTTATCTTCAGTATAACATCACCTTTCATGCTAGCTATGAGCTATAAAAGTTAATATTTTATACAGTTTTATTAAAACTTTCTCCTAAAGCATTTTGTATAAAACAGTCAAAAAGAATCAAATGTTATCTAACTAGGTAACATTGTCAGATTAGTACTAGCTGAAAAGTAATAAAACTGTGAAAGTCATTTGATCTTCACTTATGAAAAACCCATTTCCAGTACTGAACCTAGACTTATTTCTTAGGTCAGAGATCTAAACTGGTCCTTTTGTTTTTCAACATATTTACTTAGTGTTTCTTTCTAAAATAATACCGCATCATTTATGGGGACAATTTTGGGTAAAATGTAGCAAGTCACACAAAGAACCAGGGTCAGCTTTTCATAAGAGACCTAAAAAGAAAACTACTTTTACCTTAAGAGAAGTTGAAATGGTGGGCAATGCCTATTATTTAATTACTTTAAATATTTCCCATAACAAGTACATTTATTTGACAATAAAACATAAGACTCTACATGACAAGGCCTCATTTATTTAAGAGGAAAAATATGTCTAAAGCAGTACTAAAAAAGTTTACATTTATTAGGCAGTATTTTTGTGATCTTTACTGTTTCTTATTTTTAAAGGATGCTCTTATTGTGGAAGCACGATTTATTATATTTACATAGGTAGTTTTTTTCTTTTAATGCTCTTCATACTTCAGGATGAAGTAGAATCTTAAATATCGGTTAAATTGTTATAAGGACAATGATATCTGAGAAGATGTGACTTAGGTGGCACTGTGTGGATTCAGCCTTTTCAAGGGTATTTTTGTTTTTTAAAAAACAAAAACTTAGAAAACTCTTTAAAAAGTACATTTGTTATTTAAGTTCTTCAGATTTTATGCAACCCATATTAAAAAAAACACATTAAAAAAAGCTCATCAGTATTATGGGCAATATGTAAATAAGTAAATATAATATTCATCCTTTATTTTTCAAGTAAAAAGTCATGCTGTTACAAGTAGTTAGTGTGCATAAATAATTCCTTGGAATTAAATTATTTAATATTTGAATGATTTCAGTAACTGTGAAAATAAAAATGGTGTTGCATTTGCCTGTGAGCCCTTGAACTGTATTCTCTACTTGGTAGTTGGGAAAAAAAAAATATGTGAACTTGCTTTCCTTGTAAATTATTACCTCTCTAATTTTGTTAAACTTTGTAATTCACATTCTTAACATATAACTGAACAGAGTTTTAAAATTGTGCTTACACCTGAATATTAGGTACATATATATGGTTTGTGTGTGATTTTTCCTAAATATTTTTCTTGGGCTCCTATTACTGTTTGTGGTTGTATTCTTTCACTAATCAGTTAAAATTATGCTAAGCTTCTCCAGGGAAATGTCAAATTTAAGAGTGACAGATGTTTTAAATATAGTATGTTGGGATCTGCCTCCTAGCTCTGAATTTCTGTATTAAAATCTAAATAATATTGTATGGATTATGTAAGGCAGGTTTGTCAAGTGTATAGCCATGGTCTATATTTCCAGGAATGCTTTATAACCACCAGAAGCCATTATTTGCACTACATATATGATCAGAATAGACAGCAATAAAATGTTAAAATCATTATACATTATTCTAAAAGGTCAGTTTCTTCAACCATGTATCTAATATCTTTGCTAGTAACCAACTTAAAAAAACATTATTCAGGGTTATCATTATTATTATCATTATTCTAAAAGGTCAGTTTCTTCAACCATGTATCTAATATCTTTGCTAGTAACCAACTTAAAAAAACATTATTCAAGGTTGGCAATGGTGTAGCTCAGTGGTAGAAGTGCTTACTCAGCATGTATAAGTGCTTACCTAGCATGCAAGAGACCCTGGGTTTTATCCCCAGCACAGCAATAAATAAATTGTATTTGTGCTGTGGTTAAGAGAAACAATAAATCGAAAAGGGGTGGGATTGACTTGCCTATCAAATTTCAGATGTTGTTTGATAAAGATTTAGAAATAACTTTCCCCATAATTGTAATGTAGATCATATTTAAGAAAACTGCAGTGTTTTGAAGGGGAAGCTAAAATTTTGCAATGAACAAAGTAAAGTGTTTTAGTTTTTATTGTTCTTAAATTTTAACATTAACCTGTTTCACATGAAAACACAGCATTTTTTCAATTATCTTTGTTGCTAGAGATTTACTTATTTTTGGTACTGGGGATTGATCTCAGGGCGACTTTACCACTGACCTCCATCCCCACCATTTTTATTTTTTAAGACAGTCTCACTAAATCCCTGAGACTGGCCTTGAACTTGAGATCCTCCTGCCTCAGCCTCCTGAGTTGCTGGGATTACAGATGTGCCACTGCATCTGGCAAGAACATAACATTTTAAATGACTATTTTTAAAAATGTGGCACTTGCCTCTAATCCTAGTATATTAGGAGGCTGAAGCAGAAAGATGGCAAGTTCAAAGCCAGCCTCAGCAACTCAGCAAGGCCCCAAGTAATTTAAAAGACCCTGTCTCAAAATTTAAAAAAGGGGGTGTGGATGTGGCCCTGTGGTTAAATACCCCTGGATTCAATCCTCTGACTCCCACCCCAAAGAAGGCTTGTGGGACAGCAGATGTAGCTCAGTGGCAGTAAGAGTGGCATATGTAAGCTCCTCCCTCAGTTTAAATCTTTAAAAAAAGACTTGAAAAATCCGACCAGCCTATGAATTAGTATTGCTAAGAGAAAAACTTTATATAACATTGGGATAGTTTTCAACTTACAAAGTGATAAAGGGGACAGTGCTGTACTCTTCCCTAAAAAAATGAATGAAAAGGACTAATGAGTAAATCTGAGATTATACCTTGATAACAATTCAAAACATGCTTTAAAGAAAGTCATTGCACTGTATATTTTTAGATAACCATGATTGGTTGTTTTTGACAAGGAATGGAAAAATTCTTTAATCAAACAAGAATTTTCAAAGCAAAATACTTTTACTCATTTTGGGGGGAAATGAGGCATCATCACCACTTGGTGGCAGTCTTACCAAAAATTCAGATTAAGGTTTTATGAATGAATAAAAAGCGAGGTAGTCAAGCTTAACACCTAAAATAAGGAAGAAAAGGTAAAAGTCACAGTTCAAAGTCATTTTAGGTCAAAGTTAAGTTGTACTTTTAATAAAGAGGGCACAATATTCTTTTATTACATCCATAATTTAGCATATTCTTCCATCTTATATGTTTGTGGTACCTAATATAGAAAATAATCCTGCTGATTAATTATAGGAACATGAATCCCTACAATTAATAAGTAATTAAGTAACTTATTAAGTAAGGGTAAGTGAAGAAAAAATGAGCATATAAATTTGAACATTTTATTGCTCCAATTTCTAGTAATCTATTATTAGATACCCAAATTTTTAACTTATGTATATTCCTTTGTGGTATATTTATTTAAGTATGATATATTATAACTGGAGGACAAGAAAAAATTGTTTAGCTACATTAGAAAAATACCAAAGTAGCAAATAAACCTGCATATAAATAACCAAGTACTTAAGTAATCATTTATTTTGATTCTTGTGTTTGAATGGATATTTCATAGTACTAAAGAATATAACATTTTTGACCAACGGGGCTTCCTATTGACTTACTGATGGTTTGTTTACCAATACTTCTTAATAGTGATCAAAAGACAAAAATGTGGTATGAACAAAAATCCTGTAAAAGAAAGGAAATGGTATATAGTATCAGATCCCAGTATTTTTTTGTAAAGGGGTCTGCCCTCTTATACATTTATAAAGGTACATTTCATATGACATATATTTTTAAAAGTTAAGGCAAATATGTACCATTATCATTATTTTATGATTTCATATTTAATTTGAGTCTCATGAGAAAGAAGGCTGTTTGCCCAATTTTGTTCATTTTAATCTATTTATTCAGGATTAGAAATACTAAAAGAAAAATTAAAGGCAGCTTTTACAAAATGGCCTTTAATGACACATATAAAAATACAGTATTGCATTTTTTAAAACATGATTTGTATATTCAGCAAGCACTAAGCTTCCTAATTAAAAAAAAAAATCTTGTGTTTAATATGTACATTTTTATTTGCAAATGAAACAAGTCTTATTTTACTTGACAGTGATATTTATAATGCTGACATCCTCATAAGGCTTATCTGTTTTGGGATTGACTTTGACATTGGAGATTCTCTGCACAACTTCCATTCCTTTAGTTACACGTCCAAATACTGTGTGCTTATTATCAAGCCAAGGCTGTGATGGAGAACAAATGGAAAATCTTAGTAAACATAAATTTCTTAAGTCACACCCTCTAGGTGAGCAAATTAAAAAGAATTTAAATTTATGCTTCATTTTATTATATTTTTTAAGAATACAAAAATATTAATAATAAAAACTTAAGACACTTTTAAAATTTATTCCCAGTTTAAAGGAAAAAAATATAAAAGCATGTTATCCCTCGGTATCCATGGGAGAGTGATCCACTCCCATCTCCCACAGATGCCAAATCTGTAGAATGGTGTAGAATTTATAATCTAAGCACATCCTCTTGTATACTTGTTAAATCATCTAGATTATTTACAGATTTTAATACCTAGTACAGTGTAAATGCTATGTAAACAGTTGTTCAACTGTATTGTTTAGGATTAATGACAAGAAACAAAAAAGAGATGCCATTTTTCTTTCTGAATATTTTCAACCTGCAGTTGGTCAAATTGTTGGATAAGGAGCCCACTGATACAGAAGGTTAACTGTATAAAATAGTTTAATTAAATATCTACATCCTTCAGACCAAAGAAGCTGGAAGATGTTTGCTAAAGGTAAGTTACTTTGCAGAGATTAAAAAAGTATGACTAAGGTTGTAGAAGTTCTCTGCAGGAATGTTACCTGAAGAGTAAGAGGCAATTTGGAATAGTTTAAGCATCAGCTACCTGCGGTATTAGATGAGAGTTCAAATGGTAACACTGCCACTTACTTGAATTTTGGCAAGTTTATCATATCTCACCATTTGATTCCTCATCCATTACTGAGGAAAGTGATACTATAAGCATTGTGAACAGTTCATGAGACTTACTACTGCCTGGCAGACAGCAGTTGTAAATATTTCCTTTCTTCACTGATACGTAATTTAAAAAAAATAGTATAAACCTTTTATAATTGTGTGGCACTACACAGCAATAGAATTAGATGAACTTGTATTTCATCAAATACAATGCCATTTATTATAATTGTATTCTTATATCAGAATTGTGGAAAATTTTAGTCTTAAAATTGATACTTCATATACCCTAGTTCTTCTATTCTAAAGATGAAAAAAAGGGCTTAGAGAAGTGAAATGATTTTTTAAGCTGCACAATTAGTAGTGGCAAAGTTGAGACTAGTAACTCAAGTTATCTTGAATTGGAATGTAATTCTAATGGAAGTGCTGTCCACTGTACTTATTACATGACAGTATTGTTTTACAAAATTAAAACTCATGTTACATAATTTTACATTTTCTTCTCTAATTTGTTTTCATTTTTATATTTTGGCAGATATACAAGTAATGCAGAATACAGAGAAAAATAATGCAACTCTCCCATTTAATTTACTCTTAAATCATAACTTATAGACATTTATTTACTCACCGTTGGTACTACTGTTATGAAAAACTGGGATCCATTAGTATTTGATCCAGCATTGGCCATACTGAGTGTGTATGGTCTGTCATGTCGCAATGTTGAATGAAACTCATCTTCAAATTCTCCTCCCCATATGCTTTCTCCTCCCATACCTGTACCTGTTGGGTCTCCTGTCTGAATCATGAAACCCTTAACACAAAATACACAAAAGCATATTACATTATCATTTTTTATATATCTAGTACATACATGCACACACATGTGCTTTGCAATTTTATGTATTTCTATCAAGAATGCTTTGTATTCAATGAAATCTTTCAACTTCCTTAAAAGTAACTCTTAAAAGTGGTTAGATTAAACCATTTTAGTAAATTATGTTCTCAGTTATAGACATACACTATCTTCCTAATAATCTGAAGAAAAGCAGATTTCCCTTTCTTTCCCTAAAGTATTCTGAATTTCCTCAAGAGCCACTTCACTAATTTTGTTCAGAACCCTGGCATCTGATTCCTCCTGCTGCCATTTCTGACCTGCTAAGAACCATACCAAACTACCCCATCTACTCTATGGAATGTTGTTCATAATTCTGGGGCTGAGCTCAATTTCTCTCTTAAGTGTAATAGTTCTCACAGATAAGATGGCTCTGTGGCTCTTGTAAGTCTTAAAATTTTATCCTCTAGAGCTAGCCCTTAGCTAGCTACAAGGAACAAGTTACTTGCTTATTGGTTTTATCTTAAAATGACCCCTTTACTCATTGTTCTTAGCTTTTTTTCTAGTTAGTGACAAAATATTGCTTCACTGTTTACAAAAAGTTAATCAAGCTACTATTCCTGCCCTCGAGTCTATATATTCTTGAATTACCCATTCTTTTAATCACCTCCATTGTTCACTTTCCTATTCCCCTCTAATAAACTGATACATGTGAGAGAAAAATTCCTTAGGCTTAACTGTTATGCAACAAGATGCTATTTGTTATGGTTTGGATGTGAGGTGTCCCCCAAAAGCTCACGTGAGATAATGCAAGAATGTTCAGAGAAGAAATGGTCTGGTTAAGAGATCCTTAACCCAATAAGTGAATTAATCACCTGATGGGATTAATTGGTAACTGAAGGCAGGTGGGGTGTGATTGGGGCATTAGGGGCATGGCTTTGGGGTATATGTTTTGTATCTGGCTAAGGGAGTCACTCTGCTTCCTGATCATGTGAGATGCTTCCCTATGTCACACTCTTCTACCATGTTGTTCAGCCTCACCTCAAGCCCAAGGAATGGAGCCCTGCTTTCCATGAACTGAAACTTCTGAAACTGTGAGCCCCCAAATAAACTTTTCCTTCTCTACAGTTGTTCTGGTCCAGTCTTTTGGTCATGGCAGTGAAAAAGTACACTAGAATACTATTATTTAAAACTCATGAAATCTGTATACTTACCTTGATTATACGGTGAAATGTATGCCCATTATAATAACCATTTCTGCTGTGAACACAGAAGTTTTCCACTGTTTTAGGGCACCTACGTAAAATATATATGAAAAATATAAAAACTATTCTGAATATTTTAAGACAATTTTCTTTGCAGTTCTACTTCCTAATGATGTTCTTAATGTCTTCTGAATATTTTGGGACAGTCTTTTTTCCATAACATCATTGAATCTCAGGACAAATGAGTTGAAAAGACATATAAGTAGTAGGATATTTTCATTGCTTAATGTAGTATCTTCAGATTATGAATGCTTATTAATGTTTGACAGTATTTTAAGGTCATTTAGCAGTTACAACCATACCATCTTAAGATACAATACACATACACACATACACACACACACACACACACACACACACACACACACAAATGACAATCATTAAGAATATGAAGCTTTTTCAGTATTATCTAATCTCATTATGATTTCCTATGATACATTATGGAGTCTCGAACTGCCTTGTTCCTTCTTCAATACCAAAATATATCGTGATAAAACCTTAAAATCCAACATAAGTATATTTTAAGTGAAGGCATTATAAGAGCATCTTTTAGATAAAAAATGGTCATATATTTATTGCATTTGGTACTGTATATTCATTTTGTAAGCTTAAACTGTTCAGAATACTTTTCAATTTTTTAAAAACTGAAGCCCTTTTAGTTTTTGTTTGAATGTATTTTTAACGTGTATAGCTACTGAGAGTAAAGAGGCAGAAGCAGTTTAGCAAATGTCAGGAAAGAAAAATAATTATCCTTCCCTTAAATACTTGCTTTGAAAAAAAAAAAAAAAAAAAAAAAGCCAGTTAAAACAAGCAAGTCATAAAACCTACAGTTCAGATGTGCAGTTAATAATAACACTTGTATACATTTGTATATTGTTATAGTTTATAATTGGCACATTTGGCACTTCTGGTTTTGCAGTGCTGGCTACTGATCTCAGGGCCCTGTGCTTGCTAGGGAAGTGCATTACCAAAGAGTGACATTCCCACCCCCTCATTCAGTACTTTCATAGCCAATGTATTCTGTCCTTACAATAAGTTTGTGAATATATGTATAATATTCTTCCCATTGTCTAGTAGAGCATAATTATTAGAAAGCTTGCAAATAGAGCTCTATCAATTCTTTAAAATTCCATGTCAAAGTACCAATTTTAAGTTGCATAGTTTCAGATGTACACATTTACATTGGTATTTATGCAAGACAACAAACATAATACATACTCAACAGGAAAAAGTTTGATGTGAATGTCCCCCATGCTTGTGTGGATAATTGCACTATCTGAAACTCGTTTAGGTCCTT
The DNA here is from genome assembly GCF_902686455.1 of Sciurus vulgaris. NCBI lineage: Eukaryota > Metazoa > Chordata > Mammalia > Rodentia > Sciuridae > Sciurus > Sciurus vulgaris. The sequence goes on from NC_136466.1 coordinate 118,123,439, forward strand.
CAGCTTGAGTAGCTGCCATGACTTCTTCTTTGGAAGGCTTCTCATTAAAAACATCCCGGTCAGAATCTGCACTTTTTGTATCTTCTGGTTCTCGTTTGGTAAACTTGGGAAGGAAAATAAAACATGGCTGAATGAATTAATGTTTTCATCTGGTAAATTTATAAATAAATAAATTTCATTTCTAATGAAGTATTTGAGGAAAATAGGTTAAATTCCCATTAGAATAAAGGTTTATATCAGGAATCATTTTCCACCATAAGACATGTAAGGGAATCAAATTACTTTTACATTTGTCTAATATGAAAACATTCCGTATAATATAATGAGCATGTATGATTTCAAATTGGAGTTGAGTAGAAATTTTCTTGGGCACACTTTTTTCTGTTACCAGGGATTGACCCCAGTGGCACTTTCCAACTGAGCCACATCCCCAACCCTTTTTTTAATATTTTATTTAGAGACAGAGTCTCACTGAGTTGCTTAGGCTAAGTTGCTAAGGCTAGGTTTGAATTTTTTTTAACAGGATAACTTATTTGTGGTAGTACTTTACTTACGTCTTGTAGTATGTCTTACCCTGCCACCTGTCCTTTAATTTTTATTGTTAGATTGCCTGGATTTGAAGTCCATTTCTGCCATTTACTAATTATATGACTTTGGGGAAATAATTTTTTCCATTTCCTCATTCATAAAAGAGGATAGCAGTACCCACCTCCATAGTTGTGAATATTAAAAGAATGAATATAAAGTGCTCAGAGAACAGTGCCTAACATTTAAACGTTAATAATATACATATTAACCATTTATACTATTCTGCGCAGGTAGGATGGATTCACAAAGATGGATCAGTAATGGATCTTGGCTTTTTTCCCCCACCTAGAATCTCACTTGATCTAAATCCTGAAGTTTGGACACTGAAAGCGAATTTTGAGTGAAGTTGTAGAAATCTCAGGGTACAAAGAAAAGTGGTAACAATCTTTCAGTTGTCAAAAAATAGACTTGTCAAGGTCATTTCTTTTACTTGACTCAGTCAATGGAAATCCTCTAAGCCAGCCCTACCTGATGCTGAGTTCTAGGAAGGAAAAGCTAGTATACCAGTTCCTATTTTGCAAAATGTCATTCCCTGATCCCCTTGGATTGATTTCAAATTAAGAAAAAACAAAGCTAGGATGTATTCTCCAAATTCCAAAGGAATAAAATGGCTGTTGTACTATGTATTTATAAAAAATTTTTAAAGTTACCTTGATTTAGCCCACATATCAAATTATAAAATTCTACTTTTCTATTTGGTGATGGTAGATTTAAAACAATGGATACAAAATTCACATATATGTATACCATCTGAGTTTTGCTCAAGGATATGTACATTTGATAACACTGAAAGAAAATTCATAACAGTGTGATAAGCATTGATTTTTATATATTATTTCTCTATTTTCTCAGGTCTTAAAATGAATATTTATACTTTAATCAACTAAGAGTAAACTTAGTGGAAACAAAAAGAAAATATAATTTGTTACTTAAAGTGTTTTAATAAAGCAAGTGAAAATTAGTTTTTGTGGTTTTAGTATATATCAAGAATTCTCTGATGATTTTTGCTTCATAATTACAGGTAAAAATTATTTTCATTTTATATGTATTAATACATTTTTAGCAATGACTTTAAAAGTCATAAGCAAAATTGTCATTAAAGAATTTATGTATGGGGGCTAGGGTTATAGCTCAGTGGTAGAGTACTTGCCTAGCATGTGTGGGGCACTGGGTTCAATCCTCAACACCATATGAAAATAAATAAAGGTATTGTGTCCATCTACAACTAAAACAAACAAACAAACAAGTATGGAGCACAAGTTGGGGTGAGGCATGTGACTGGCAGAAGAGCATGAGCAAAGGCCCAGAGTTAAAAAGAAGAACATTATGAATGGAGTAAGTCTGACTTATCAGTAGCAAATGAACTAAAAGTGAAGAAAGACAAAGCTGTAGAGTCAAGAAGAGCCAGTTATCCTAGGTAACTGGGGACTTACTAAAGGGTTTTGGGCAGAAAAATAACAGTCACATTTGGGACTTAGTTCTCTGACTGCAGTGTGAAGGACAAGATACAAAAGCAGGTTTCTATGCTTTACACTTTTCTGCTTGGCTGAACAATTCAGATAGTCCTAGGTAGCTCAGTAGTATGATTTTAGCATAATTTTAGTTTATTTTGTTGTTGCAGTACAGGGGCTAGAACCCAGGGCCTTTATGGATGCTAGGTAAGCATTCTTCCCTGAGCTACACCCCCAGCACTCCAATCTTAGTACTTAGAATTCTTCAGAGTGGGGAATAAATCCATCAGGAATATATAATTCCCAGGTAGCACCGTTACAATGAAGTCAAAAGGTAAAAAAGGAAATGGATTTAGAGAAGGAAGTTGTGCAAGTTCAGGGTATATAAATTATCTTTAAAAGTTGAAAAACAATAAAAAATTAAAAATTCCATAGCAAAAACTTTTTGGATAAGATTATAACCACCACTAATTTCCTATCATGATAGCATAAATAGCTGGAAAAACCAGGGTGAATATTTTTCAAAATGTGATGGAAAATAGTAATAAATACTTAAAATTAACTCTTAAATATTCTACAATATTAACATAGTAAGATGGTAATCTGGTTGTTAGCTATTGCTGCTAACATTCTCTTCAGTTGAAGACACAAACCAAGAAAACAACTTCCAACCAAGCTGGAAGAAATATTAAGGACTATCTTCTAGTACTTCCATATACCATATAAAATCTGTTCTTCTTGAAAGATGTACAGACTATTGTTGGGTCAGCTTGAATATTCTGGAGAACAGGGTTTTCAGAAGCTTTCATCTCTATAGTAGTCGCAGCACGATGCTTTTTGGCTATTCCCTGAAACAAAGCCAATTGCATCACTCTGATATTTTCTTGCTTGCCTAAGATCCGCACACACCTGGAAAAGATAACATTGTTTTATACAGTAAAATTACCAGAATGAATTCCAATCATAACAATTTTACAGATGAAAGAATCAACTATCAGCTATCAATCTACAAAATAATTGGTGGAAAGTTTTTGGAAGTGTTCCTCCATTCACCCATAATTTGGTAGAGAGGTCAAAAAAATCCTATCATTTAAGAGAATGGAAAGCTACAGACTAGGGGAAAAATATTTGCAAAAGACATATCTGGTAAAGGACCGTTATGCACCATATACAAAGAATTCTTAAAAGCTTAACAATAAGAACAACCAATTTAAAAAATTGGCTAAAGACCTTAACAAACACCTCACCAAAGATATACAGATAGCAAATAAGCATATGAAAAGATGCTCCATCTCATGTTATCAGAGAAATGCAAACTAAAACAAGATAGCACAACACATTTATTAGAATAGCCCACATCCAGAACATTAACAATACCATATGTTGGTGAGGATGTGGAGCACCAGTAACTCATTCACTGCTGGTGGGAATATAAAAGTGTACAGCCACTTTGTAAGATAGTTTGGTGAATTCTTATAAAAATAAATATACTGTTACTGTATGACCCAGCAATTGGGCCTCTTTTTATGTATCCAAAAGAACTGAAAATCTGTGTCTACACAAAACCTGTAAATGACTGTTTACAATAACTTTATTTGTAACTGCCAAAACTTGGAGAGATGTCCTTCAGTAGATGAATGATAAATAAATTGTGGTATATACACACAATAGAATATCATTGAGTACTAAAAAGGAATGAGCTGGGCACAATGGCGCACATCTATAATACAAGCAACTCAAATTTGAGGTGGCCAGCCTAGCAAATTTAGCAAGACCCTGTCTCAAAACATAAAAAGGGCTGGGATGTAACTCAGTGATAAAGCACCCCTAGATTCAATCCCCAGTACCAAAAAAAAAAAAAAAAAAAAAAAACCCATGAAGACATTAGAAGAAACTTCAATACATACTACTAACTGAAAGAAGCCAATCTGAAAAGGCTACATAGTATGTGATTCCAATTACATGACACATGACATTCTGGAAAAGGCAAAATTATGAAGAATAAAAAGATTAGTGGGGTAGGTGCAGCTTGGGAGGATGAGGTGGGAGAATCACAAGTTCAAAGTCAGCCTTAGCAACTTAGCAATGCCCTAAGCAACTTAGTGAGACCATGTCTCAAGATAAAAAATAAAAAGGACTTGGATGTGGCTCAGTGATTAAGCATCCCTGGGTTCAATCCGTAGTACCAAAAAAAAAAAAGATGAGTAGTTGCCAGGAATTGTGGGGTATAGAGGGATGAAGAGTTTAAGCACAGAGGATTTCTAGAGCAATGAAACTACTGTTTGATATTACATTTGTCCAAATCCATAGAACATATAACACCCAAGTGTGAAAGAGTGAATCCTAACATAACTATGGATTCTGGGTAAGAATGATGTTTCAATGTAGGTTCATTAGTTCTAACAAATGTACCACTCTGGTGGAAGATAACAACAAGGGAGGCTTTACATGTGTTGGGGCAAGAGTATATGGGAAAACTCTTATCTTCCTCTCCATTTTTCTGTGAACCTAAAACTGTTCTAAAAAACTATCTATTAAAAAAAAACTTATCATTCATTTATACAATCTGCCCTCAGTTCTACATTTGTGAATTCAAACAATCTCATACCAAAAATATTTTGGGAAAAAAATGTGTCTGTGTCAAACATGTATACTTTTATCCTTGTCACTATTCCCTAAATGATACAATATAACACCTATTTACAATTAGTAGGTGTTGTTAAGTAATACAGAAATGATTTAACGTATATGGGAGGATATGCATAAGTTATGTGAAATACGACACCAAGAACTGGTGGTGCAAGGGGTCCTGAAACAATGCCCCATGGACACCAAGGGATGACTATATAATTTTAACCCATTCCTATTATTTTAATGTTTTTATAAGCTTTCAAAAACTTTATATTGCCCAGAAATATAAATGTTTATATGTGGGAATGTAGAGCACAAAACTTTTCTCCCTAAAATATCCTTTCTTTTCATTTACATTTAGTAAGTTATCTGATTGTAGACATTTTCTACTAAGACCAAATGGACTATTTGCACAAAAGACTTATTGTGGTTTCATGCATTTTAACTTCTGATTTTATGTCTAGCAGGATGTAACGCTGAATTCTGTGGTTAAAATATTTGGCAGCATTTAACATGAACCAGACTAATTTAAATCAATAAACAAGACAGACTGAAACTTGTTAAAAAAAAAAAAAAAAAAACTTGAAACTATGCATATCTTCTTTCAATTTCTTTTACAAACATGAGTGGAAACTTTTTACATAAGATTATAAACAACCAAGAGACCACAGAAAAATCCAGTCAAAACATTTGGTTAAGTTTAGACATTTGGGACTATTCCACTTGTCTTGGAACAAACAAAACTTTCATTGTTTCCCTGATGGAGGAAATGGCTCCCTGTTTCTAAAAAAACATTCATTATACTAAGCTTACCGGTTTGTCTCTACATTTATAACTTTAATGCCCAGCATTGTTCCATACAGCACGAAGTGTCCAGTTTCATCAAAAACTATATTAATTAATCTTACAGCATCCACCTTTTCCAATTCACGTTCTACAGCCATTCTTCGGCCAAATTCCATGTCTGGTAGCTGTTGCCTCATCTGTTGTAGTTCTGTAAACATCTAGGAAATGAACCATTTATTAACAAAAATGCTGCATACATAGATATACTTTTCTTTTGGCAGTACTGGGGATTGAGCCCGGTGGGCTTTACCTCTAAGCTACATTCTCCAGCTCTTTTTAAAACTCTGCTAAATTGTGGAAGTTGGCCTGAAACTTGTGCTCCTCTTGCCACAGCCTCCAGAGTAGCTGTGATTAGTCACTGTACCTGGGTACACCCATGTAAATAAAGGCAATGAGAACTGAATAGAAGCATAACACACATTAAGAGCCAAAATGTTTTTATATTTATATAGTTTCTCAAGGGACTCTAAACCCTATAAGCAGGAAATAAAAGAACATTAGTAAGTTCAAGCAAAAAATAGATTTTAGGACTAGGGGTATAGCTTACTGGTAGAATGAGTGCTTAGCATATATGAAGCCCTGTGTTCCATCCCCAACACCAGGAAAAATAAAAAAGTATTTTACTCTAAATGGTAACTGTTTTTCTAATTAAAAAACCTAGTTGGTTAATATAACTAGAACTTTCTCCATAGAGACTATGGTACATATCTGCTGCCTTTTAAACGCCTCAGACTAGTATTTTCCAATGAAATATAGTGCAAGCCACATAAGTAATTTTAAAATTTTCTAGTAGCTATTTAAACAAAATAAAAACAGAAAAAGTTCATATAATGTTTTAAATATGTTCAAAATATTATCACTTCTATATTATTCTTTTTTCCTTGTCATTTTTACCTAAATGACACAATATAACAACCATTTACATTTGATTTATATTTATTATGTATTGTAAGTAATCTAGAGATGATTTAAAGTATATGGGAGGATATGATGCATAGGTTATGTGCAAATATTACATCATTTTATGAGAGACTTGCACATCCTGGGAATTTGGTATCTGCAGACATCAAGTGCTCAATAGCCACATGTGGCTATAGGCTACTATTTTATTTTGTTCTTTTTAGATATACATGACAGTAGAGTGTATTTCGACATATCGGACACACATGAAGTGTAACTTATTAGAACCCCATTCTTGTGGCTATACATCTGGAGTTGCACTGGTCATGTACTCATAAGTAAGAATTGTTATGTCCAATTCATTTTATTTTCTTTCCTATTACCATCTCCCCTCCCTTCCTTTCATTCTCCTTTGTCCAATCCAATGAATTTTTAATCTTCCTCTCCCCACCCTCCCTTGTTGTGGGTTAGTATCCACATATCAGGGAGAACATTTGGCCTTTCATTTTTGGGGACTGGCTTATTTCACTTAGCATGATATTCTCCAGTTCCATCCATTTACCAATCAATGCCATAATTTCATTCTTCTTTATGACTAATACTCCATTGGCCACAGATAATAAACATTTGGATTTTTTGTCAAACTCTCATTCTGAATCTCTACTTCTGTCATAGCTTTACCCCTGGTACTCTTATCATCTCAGTGCTATCACTTCAACAAATGTTGAACACAACAATGTCAAGAATCAGGGTGGATTGAGGAGTTCCAAAGACATTTTTGGAAAAGTAAAATCTGATTACATTTAAATTATACTTACACTTAATGATTCATCAAAGACTCTCATGAGTTTTCCAGTTAAAAACCTGAAAATTCTAACTTTTCTATCAGAACCAATAGTTGCTATTTTCTTTCCGTCGGGTGAAAAACATATGCTGGTTGGATAAGCCTTACACTTGGCAAATTCATATAAATCTGTGTCAGTTTTATATTCCCAGTTCACATTTTTGGGGAATTTATATTCATGAGGAGGCCCAGTCCAGTACTCAATCATTCCAGATTTGTCAGAAGACACTACTGCTTTGTAAATTGGGTTTAGCCGTATCTGAGTAAGAGGTGATGTATGAAGTTTGTCAAAAATATGAAGTGGCTGGTTATCTCCTCGACCATCATAAATGAAAATTTTTCCTGTACTCTTCTCAGAAGCAGCAACTGAAGATATGGCATCCCCTGGACAGTAGATCCATTCACACTGTCCAGGAAAATAGCTAAAGCAGTAAGAATTAAGGGAGAGGGGAAAAAAAAAAAAAGATTAGTACAAATAAGCTCCCTCCCTAGCCCATCGCCAAAAAATATACTAGCCAGTGATTTAGAATTTAGATTCTTTGCTCAAAAATAAGAGGTACAAAATGGGGAGGAGCAGTTAGGTATAGTCACTAAATTTTCTCTATGACCTTGTCAATGTAATGATAATAACTTCTGAGGACCTACCAAACCACAGGAAAAAAATTACATATGAAAGCTCATTTCCTTCTCTTTGGTAGATAATGAAACCTAATCAGATCTGCACCTTAAGGTATTCTGAGGCACTGTCTTTTGGATATTTAACACTGTATGTATAACTTAATTTTAAAGAGATTAGCCCTTAAGAATATATAAATCCATTCTTGAAACATTTATAATCAAAATATTTGGCCAGGGAAGTAGTGTGTGCCTGTAGTCCCAGCTACTCAAGAGACTGAGATGGGATGATCACTTGAACCTAGGAGTTCAACACCAACCTGGGCAACACAGAAGGACTCCACCTCCAAAAGAAAAAACAAGAAAAAAAAAAAAAAAGGAAAACACTATTCTAGCACAATCTCATTACTAATCAATCTTGATATTAAACTATAAGCTTTAGACATGCTGCCTGAGGAAAGAAGTATAAAAGAACTAGTACAGATTTAATCCATGTACCAAACTTATACTTTCAAATGAGGGTTGACTTTACTCTATAATAGTCATTCTGAGAAGTTACACTATTATTCTAACCATGGTGCTGATACTCAAAATTTTTTTTGGAATTCCTTCATTTAAAATTTCTATCAATCCTGAAATATATCCTTTTTTGAATCCTCAAAGGTCTAATTTTCAGAATTTGTCAATGAATTTGATTTCTTAAAATAGCTATTATTTGAGGAAAATGAGACAGATTAAGTTAGGTAATTTTTTGTTCTAACCATAAGTAATATTGTGTTCTAACCATAAATTTTAACCAATAAACAATGAAACTGGTTTCCTTTAGTAGCTCATAAAATTATAACTTATTTTGAAGGAAAATTCCAAAATTTGGAATTTTGAAATTACAGACTCAGTCCATAGTAGGACGTTTTGGAAACAGGGCCTTTAGGAGGTAATTAAGGTTAAATAAGGTCTTAAGGGTGAGGCTCTAGGCAGGCCTTAAAAGAAGAGAAAGTGATATCCTCTCTCTTCCTCCTCCAACTATGTGAGGACACCATGAGAAGCCAGGAAGAGAGCCCTCATCAGAGATGAAACTCTGCTGGAAACTTTTTCTTGAATTTTTCAGCCTCTTGCACTGTGAGAAAATAAATTTCTGTTGTTCATGTTACCTAGTCTATGGTCTTTTGTTATGCCATTCAAACTGATTAATGCAAGTCCCAGAAATTCCTGACAATGCTGTACTAAAGTTGACATTCATTTAGATATGTATAAATTTAGCTGGGCGTGGTGGTACATACATGTAATCCCCACCCCTTGGGAGGCTGAGGCAGGAGGATCACAAATTCAAAGCCAGCCTCAGCAACTTAGATATGTATAAATCTATTATGTTATCTTAAAAAAATATGCTTAAAGTATAAATTTTATTATTGTACCATCTAACCATGTAAAATTAGGTTATTCATATACTCCAAACTTTAAAATAATCAAACGATTCCAAAATGAAGCATAAACCTTGTAAGAACACAATCCCACATCATTAAGTACAGTACAACAAGAAAGTTAGAAGTACAAGTAATTAAACACAATGACTCCTCACTTATTTACTCATAGTATTAGTTGGATATAATAAATCTGTGTTATGATGCTGTTTGGAAATTTCTGTGACCAATAAAAAACCAGAGCAGAAACCTCCAAATATCCCAAGGATTCACCCCAATTTTCCCAAGCAAAGCCCCACAGTACTTTTATTAATGGTGTGGTAATATAAACTGCTTTGAAATAACCTGTGAAATGGTGAAGTTTGGTTTAAAAATTATTTCACTAGGGCTGGGGTTGTGGCTCAGTGGTAGAGCCCTTGCCTAGCATGTGTGAGGCACTGGGTTCAATCCTCAGCACCACATCTAAATAAATAAATGAATAAAATAAAGGTATTGTGTCCATTCTTAAAATAAGTAAATAAATAAATCCTTATTTAAAAAAAATATTTCACTAAGTCAAAAAATATATACTTTAAAAAGGACTCACCCAAGCTTCAGCATATTGATCATGTCAAAGTTCACTACATCAAACACCTTCATTGCTTTATCATCACCCACAGAACAGAACAAAGCTCCCTCAGAGCTAACTGCAATACTCTCAATAACTCCTATTTAAATAAATCAAATTAAAACATTCTGGTAAATGTCAATGAAACAAAATTGCATAATTCAAAGGAAAAAATTACAATATTTTAAAAGAAACTTTAGTACTGTGTAAGATACACACACACACACACACACACACACACACACACACACAAACAAAAAAAAAAACCCGCAGAATTCTTACCAAGGTGACTACGAAAATGTTTAACAAATTCAATTCCCTCTTCTATTTTTTTCCAGAATTTAACGTGTCCATCATGACTGGCAGTAATAATAAAATCTGTCCTGCATATATAAATTTTAAAAGTCAATTTCTAAAATATCCATGAATCACTCAGTATATTCAAAGCAAAAATTCACTGATAATTTGTGACTTTTTCAATAATAGATTTTGATTTTGTTTAAATCTTCCTTTATGTAGACCACTGTATGAGTACAGAAGGAATACTGCAACTAATTTTAATCTCAAGGGCTAGGATCAGAATTGAATTAGGATTTGACATTAAAGAAAGAAAAGGAAAGGAAAAAAAAGAAATATCTCCAGGAATCACTAGACTTCAGGAGTTCTTTCTGCTAAAATTACCCACAGGCAGTCTTTTCTTGAGAAAATGTAATCTTTCAGAAGATAAACTACTTTCATATACAGCAAAATTGAACATAAATTTGTTTCATATCCTATTCAAGGAATTTGGGTAATTTAAGAATCAAAAGGATTTTGAGGGCTGGGGAGATAGCTCAGTTGGTGGAGTGCTTGCCTTGGAAGCACAAGGCCCTGGGTTCAATCCCCAGCACCGAAAAAAAAAAAAAAAAAAAAAATCCCTGAATGGAAGTTTTTCCTATAAGGTATGTTAAGAGTAGAGACTTTGGGGTGTGGGGTGTGGCTCAGTGGTAGGGCGCTTCCCTAGTATGTGTGAGGCACTGGGTTTGATCCTCAGCACCACATAAAAATAAATTAAAAAATAAAATAAAGGTATTACGTCCATCTTCAACTAAAAAACAACAACAACAATAGTACAGGGACTTATTGAGCTGGGCATGGTGGTGTACGCCTGTAACCCCAGCAGCTTGGGAGGTTGAGGCAGGAGGATGGTAAGTTCAAAGCGAGCTTCAGTAACTTAGCGAGGCCCTGAGCAACTTGGTGAGATACTTTCTTTAAAAAAAAAAAAAAAAAAAAGGCTGGAGATGTGATTCAGTGGTTGAGTGCACCTGGGTTCAAACTCCAGTACCCACCTCCCAATAGAGATTTATTAAAACCTAGTATGTCAGATACGATACACATATTGCCCTAATTAACCTTTGCAACAACTCTATTAGATGGATATTTATCATTATTCTATAAATCAAGAAATTATTTTAAAATGTTAAATTTACTTGCTTTAGGTCTATAGCTACTGAGTAGCTTTCAGATCTATCTAACTACAAAACCTATAACTTTCTGTTACACTCCCACAGCTTTGGGTTAAAATAAAAAAACAATACAAAACAAAACAAAACTGAGAGTAAAAGCAATGCTAGCATCTACAAGCTGCTTTATACACTGTCAAGTTTGGATTAGGAAAGATGTTAATATTTTTATCAGAATTATCCTGTACATGAACTGGGTGCAATGGCACACACCTATATATATCCCAGGGATTTGGGAGGCTAAGGCAGGAGGATTGCAAATATTCTTTCTCTCAAAAATAAAAAGGGCTGGGGATATTGCTCAGACATAGAGCACCCCTGGGTTTGATCCTCAGTACCAGAAAAGATCCTACCCATGAACTATGAGGATATTTATATTTGTACCTGAAATTCAATTTGTCTCCAAGAGATCAAGAACTAGACTGATCCAAAAAACACTAATCCATCTACTCTCCATACTCACTGCCAACATCATCCAAGTCACCATCATATTTCATTCAGATTGTTATACCAGTGTCTTAACTGTTCTCCTTGTATATACTTTGCCCTATTTGAATCCATTCATCTCAGCACAGAATGGCCCTTTAAAAAATATAAATCTCATGTAGTTCTCCTGCTCAGAGGTTCAAAATCCTCAAAGGAATAGAAATCCTCTGGGAGTTAGTACTCAGTTTTTTCTTCAGACTTCTCAGCCATTTAATTTCTCTGAACTTTGGTTTCCTCATCTATAAAATGAAGAATTCTTAGTATAGTATCTGGGCATACTATGAGTTCAACAACAGTAGAACATTATTGTTTTTTAGTTTTTTTTTTTTATCCTCCAAATCCTCCATTCATCTATTTGGAAGGGCCTTTGATAGTTCCAAGATGTCTTAGTTAACTTATTAGAGCTAAAGAGGCCAGCTATCAAATTTTCCTATATTAAGTTACATACCCTCTTCTTCAAGAAAGCTCAGTCACTACCTGGTTCATTCCTCTCTTGGTATTAATTTCCAAAACACATACACACATACCAGGGGATTCTGTCTTAGAGAATGCATTCTTTGTATGATACAGGGAAGACTATGTAGACCTTTATTTAACTTAAACTATTACAGAACTTTTGGAATTAAATAGAAGCATGTAAAATTCTAAAGTTACTCCAATAAATCCATCTCAAAATTAAAGATTTGGTTTAAAAACATAAACTTTTAAGAAAAAAATTTTAAAAGATGTGATGACTTACTTGGTGCATACCACATGGGTGATAACATCTCTATGCATATAACTGCGCTCGTACATGGATGCACTGGGGAGATTATCAAGATAGACTCTTTCAAACTCTAGAACTGGAAAAAGAAAGTTAAAAAAATTACTTTTAACAAATGAGTAAACCAAACATTATTTTGTATTTTATATAGAATTTCCTAAATTCTATTTTATACTTTATTCTAGATTTTAATTTCTCTCAATTCACACATAATAAAACAATCCAAAGTCTGTTATGTTATTTATGACTTTTATGATTTTGGAGTACCTGCACAGCACCATTATTTGGTTAATTATGACAGATTCCCAGGGATTAGATAGATGCTTAACTGTTCCAAAGACTTTAAAACAGTGTTTCACTGAAAAACAAAATGTAAACAACTTAAAATGCTTCTCGAAAGTATCACAACCATCTTTGTAACCATGTAGATCCCAGTTATAGATACTAATTTAAATAAGAGACCAGTGGATATCCATAAGATATCTTGGTTTATTTTTAAGGCACATATTTTCTTTGAAGTCATTAATACTGGATTTGAGACATGTAAACACAATAAAATGCTTAGATTTTAGAACTGAGAAAATCCCAGGAAATATCCACTTGAGTGTTTCTCAGATTTTTGCCAAGGGCAAAGCACCTGTGAGTGGTAAACTAAGTCATGTCAAATAGTCTTTATTATGAGTTACAATTTTGCTAGTTCCCCCCAGATTGACACAGTATCTATACCAAATAAAATAATCCAATGATGGCCAAACCTACCTATATCAAGTTGTTAAATTGAATATATGAGTTGTTATTAGTTTTTCACTACTACTACATATAAAGTTGTCTAACAAACTACTTTTCCCTTCATTTTTGGTAAGATTCTACCTTTTATGTGGACTCCTAACAACTAGCTAAAAGATGACCATTCTTACCTTCCCTTGGAGTGACAAGTAACCATATGCTAACAAAATAAAATGGGAGAGGTCTTGGAATGGCAGGTGACCATATGCTAATGAAATAAAATGGGAGTGATTTGTGATAGTCAGGAAGTCTTCGAGCGTAAGTGCCCTTCTTCCCTTCCTCTGTTCTACAGCATAGAACTGGGATATGACTGCTATAATTCTAATAACAACTCAAGAAAATGAAGATGAGGCCATAGATAGCCTAGTTATGTTAGGGCAGAGAGCCAGAAAAGAGTTTAGAAATCTTTGGAGCTTCCACAGCAATTCTGGACTACTCACCTTGTGACTTAAACATATAAAAGAAGTACACCTCAATTTTACATCATTGTTATTTGGGTTTTTCTGAAATTGGCAGCAGAATTTAATCCTATCTAATTCAGATTTTGTTGTTCTTTGTTAGGTCCCTTTGGAAGAATTATTTGATAACAAAATAAGTTCCAGATACATGGACATAAAGACTTAAGACATAGTTCCTATCCTTAAGAAACAGTTTAATTAAAGGTAGTATTATATATTCATATATCATGTTTTTTCAAAAGTGTATATACACAAGTCCATTGTCTGAGGAACATGTTAAAGGAGATGGCTTCAATTCTAGAAAGCAAGTATTATTAAACTCTTGTTCCTTTAGAAAAAAATTTCAATATTTTTCCTAACATTTTTTACTTTCTAGTTTTAATTTTTTCTTCAAACAATACAGTATTCTGGTTTAAAAACAATATGCATCTGATTAAAGGTAAAGATTTTCACACCTAATAATTTCCACCTCTGTTTCAATTATATTAAGTCTGTAAGATACTTACTTCCTAACAGTAATACCAGCATTTGAGCCCAGTGCAGTAGTATACACCTATAATCCAAGTGGCTTGGGAGACTGAGGCAGGAGGAATGTGAGTTCAAAGCCAGTCTCAACAACTTAGTGAGGCCATAAGCAACTCAATGAGATCCTGTCTTAAATAAAAAAAATATTTTTTAAAAAAGGGGCTGGGGATGTGACTCAGTCGTTAAGCTCCGCTGAATTTAATCCCTGGTACAAAAACAAAAACAAACCAACATCTCAATATTTTTGGAGTTTTCCATTTATTACCATTTCTTTCATTACAAAAGAACATGCAAAATATTAAAATGAAATAAAAATAATTAAACAGAATAAACATTACAATATTCATTTACTAAATATATTTATGAAGCATCTATTATTTGCAAAGCACTGTACCAACCGCTGGAGTAAAACAGGCATTGTCCTTGTTTTTTTTTTTTTTTTTTTCTTTTTTCTTTTTTCTTTTTTTGGTACCAGGGATTGACCCCAGGGGCACTTAATCACTGAGTCACATGCCCAGTCCTTTTTATTTTTCATTTAGAGACAAGGTTTCCCTAAGTTGCTTAGGGGCTCAAAAAATTGCAGAGGCTGATTTTGAACTTGTGATCTTCCTGCCTCAGCCATCCCAGCCACTGGGATTACAGGCATGAGTCACAGCACCTGGCTTGGTCCTTGTTCTTTACATGTTTAGTTTTAGCAGTGAAGAGAAACATTAATCAGAAAGTTACATGAACAAATATATAATTACAAATTGTAGCAAGTGCCAGTGAAGGAAACAGTTGCTATGGAAACATTTACCAAAGGACCAGAGAATGGGAAAAAAAAAAATGTGTTTGAAGTGTTTCAATATATAATGTTCAAAAAAGTGGCTGCTTTGAAATTTGAATGTGTAAAATTTGAAGTCTACCTGTAAACTCAGTTTGATAAACATTACCCCAGAGTTATGATCAATGTGCTTTAAAAAAAACCTGTCAAGATTGGAAAAGTCACAGGCTTCCCAGGAGGTGATATCCAAGTGCTAAACATGAAACATAATTTTGCCCAGTAAAAGGAGTGAGAAAAATTATTTCAGGTAGACACTAATGATAATGTAGACAGGCATCCAGAAGAGATATAGGGTAATAACCCATTCTCAAGTGGTTTAGTATGGCTGGTGCACCAAGTAAGAGACTGTGAAAGCAAAGTAATGGGAGATGTACTGGAGCAGGAGAGATCATATCATAAAGGGCCTTATATGCCATGTTATGGAGTTTGGGCTTTGTTTTGAAAATAAAATGCACTGAAAAGTTTTAAGTAGTGTAGAGTGAAAAAAAAAAAATAAGATTTGAGCTTAGAAAGACCACATTTCCATTGTTTTAAAACATTTAAGGAAACATTTCCCAGAAAAACTTGAACAGCAAAAAAATTTAATCTATCCCTTTCTCCAGTTGTCATCTGATTTAAAAAAATTGTTACTATTCTACGTTAGTGGCAAAATACTCCAGTCTATGGCATCTCAAGAGCATGGTTTGCAAACCACAGACCGCGCGTTTTGGATGAAAAAATACTGTGATCCAGGACACTTAAGTAACTTTTCCTAGGTTTGAAAATTCATTAATAGAAGGCTCAGGGTTGAAATTCTCTTTCCTTATTCTCTATTACCCTAAATAGGCACTGGCTTCTACCCCTGCTCCCCTGCCCCCACTAGCACTACTCCCTAACAAAGCCTTCAAGAGAACCAATACTCACACATTTGCTAATCAGAATTAGAATTCCAACCTCATATAGCTGCTAAGGGAATTAAATGAGAGATGCCAAGTACATAACAAGTATAGGTAAATGTTAGCTTTATCATCTATCATAACAAATCTGTGATCAATAGTGTTACATATTATCAAAAATGCAGTACTAAGCCCCTATCGGTGTTTTGGGAGGAAGCTCAAGTACCGAGTGGCCAGAAATGAGATGTCGACCTTCTGTTCTGAGGGCACAATACGCTACAATCGCTCACCATCCCTCACAGGATCTTGCTCGAACTCAACCCTCTCACTCAGCAGATGCAGCATTCCAATTCGCCCTCGGTCTATCTCTGCAGCTACCTTTCCTCTTTTTGGCCAGTGTTGCCTCCACAGGTAATGGCCCAACCCAGCGCTCTTCATTCTCCTCATCGTTCTCTTGGGCCACCGTCACCGCCACTGCCAATTCTCTAGCGTTCGATTCGTTTTTTTCTGGCTCGTCTGGGTCCCGGCGCCTTCTTCTTCTAAGTTGCAAATCGCTGCCACTTTCCGCGTCCATGTTGTCTGAATCGTCCGAAAAAGTGCGACACACAATTCCGGGACCAATTCCAAAGCCGCGGCGCAGCCTTCTCGTCAGCGTCCGAGCGAGCTTCGGGATTGGCTGGGGTGGTTAAGAGCAGACCCAATCAGCGAGCAGCGCGCGCACAGAGCTCGGCTCCTCAGCTGAGAAGGCGCGGCGCTGAGAACTGAATCCTGTGGCTCTGTGACGGTAAGAAATGGGAAAGGAGAATACCATAACAACTCGAGTTTGCCTCGGGGATGGCAGCTGACAGGATTTGGAGTTCCAGCGCCGAAGGCGCGTTCCTTACCACCCCGGAACTGGACACCCGACGTCCAGCTGGGCCTTGAGTCAGTTGGTTCTTTGCCTCTGGCGCCAACGCCAGCTCCACCACCCGGCTGGTTACCAGAAAAAGACGGAGGAGCGGGGTTGCAAGGAACTGATGAACTTTCACGTCTTCTCTCTTAAGCTTTTTTGTTTTCACACTCAGTGAAGAAGTTGGCGAGTATTTGTAGTTGTTTCCAGGACGTATTGGGTGGATGAAGGAGAGAAGCAGCTACTTCAAGAAAACCTCAGTGGCCTGAGGATGGAGCTGTCACCCGTTCTCAAGAATTTGATCTCTTAGCGGTCTTTCTGGTCTTTTCAGGCTCGCTCACCTTCTCTTTCTCTCTTGCTTGTGCTGTGGATCGAACTCACGACCTCCCTTTATATATATATATATATATTGTGTGTGTGTGTGTGGTAACCCCCCCAAGTTAAAATCTAGTCTTAATCTCTTTCCTTATTCATTAAATACAATTTGTCAGAACAACTTCTCTTTTTCTTCAAAAATGAAAGCAATTTTCACACTTCTTTCCAAAGCCTTGTGATTGCCTATTTCAAACCAGATAAATGTCTTTACTTTTTCCTTGAGGTGGACACCAAAAGTAGACCTCTTTAGGGAAGGAACTGCCCATGGTAAGCACTGTTGAAAAGCTTGTTTTAATTTCAAAGGCCCCCATTATTTGGCCCATCATACCTCTCAAGATCATTTTTTCCTCTGCCTTCTTCGCTAATCAATCAGACAACTTTCTTTTATGTCTCAAAAATTTACCTTGCCCATTTTTGCCTTCTGTCTTATGTTTTTATATCTTGAAAATATCTCCACAGCAATCTGGACTTTACCTTTCCAACTTCTCATCTTTCAGAACCCATTGCAATAATCGCGAGGGTGAAGATGGTAATGATAATGGGAGAGAGCTGGTTAACATTTATTAGGAAATATTATATACTAATTTCTTTATTCTTCCAGGTAGGTCTCTCTAACCTTCACTATCCTGAATTCTGAAAGCACTTGCATCCTGTGTCATATAATTTTCCACTTCTTGGAAGTTCTTTTGGGTACTAGAGATTGAATTCAGGGCCTCCCGCATACTAGGCAAGTGGTTTACACCTGAGCTAGATCTCCAGCCTCACTTCATGGCACTTCTAACTACCAGAAGTTATATCATGTTTTTAATGGTTTATGAGAATATAAGCTCCATAAGGACAAAGACTTTTTCATGTACATAGCATTAGTTACAGTGTCAAACCAATGGTACACATTAAGAACATTTTGTTAAATAAATGGATACATCTTAGAATTATATGAGTACTTATGTTTATTTCATATATATTAATCTTTTCCCCATTAGTAGTATAAATTTAAGTTGGTATGACATAGTATTATTTTAAACTTAGGTGTTTTAATCCTAACTGGGAACCTCAAAAAGTTGGCTTGTTCTATTCTTAGATAGGTTGAAGGATACAAAATGTGGGAAAAGAATAAAATTAAACCCTTAGTGTGTTTTTGTGTTTTTTTTTAAAAAGTAAACAGCAAATTCATTTCTCACAGTTCTGAAGTCTGGAGGTCTGAAGTGCACGTCAGTGTGCCGTTTTCTGGTTTTGGTGAGGATTGTCTTCCAGGTTGCAGCCAGCTGACTTCTCCTTGTATCCTTCCAATGCAGAAAGAGCAAACTCATGAATAAATGTTTTTATTTATTTGTATTCTAATACTATATTTCATTTCCAAGCCCTCTAATTTGTTGAATATCTACCCACTTACATACACACATGCACACACACAGTTTTGCATTACTTTTGTACTGATAATGTATTTTAATGATCAGTATTCTGCAAAGTATAGAGAGATCAATTTGCACAATTTTTGAGTTAAGGTATATTTAAGACAAATATTTATATAATTGATTTTTTGATTAAATATTTTAAATTGTTAATTTAAATTAACTGGTTTGGTTTTATGATCTTAAACTGGATAAGTTATTTAAATGATTTTCTGTGATCTAACTAATAGTGATATAGCTCTTTGTATGCTAGATAGATCTAAAATCATTATATATATTGTCATTTAATTGTCCATAATAACTCTGGGATATATAATATTTAATGTCTTCATTTTACAGATAAGCAACTGAGGCATAGAAAGTTTAAGTGACTTGCTAAAGGTCCTACAGTTTGTAAGTATCAAAGTTGGAATTTAAACTTATAGAGTCTGGTTGTAGAGTTCATGCCTTTATAGTGATTTTTTTTTTTTTTTTTTTTTACAGTTAAGTTGTAAGCATACTTCTATAGACTTATACAAATGTACCTATCTGTAGGAGTATTCCTCGGAACAGAAGTCCTAGGTCAAAAGATAAATTCATTTAAAATTTTTATGGATATTACTTATCCTACAAGTGATTGATCAACTGTTCATGCCCCTTGTTCCACATACTTGCCTGTATTGTTTCTTACTAAATTTTACATTATTGTTGGTCTGAATGAAAACTAATACTTGTTTAATGTGCATTTTTATAAATTGAAGTTGGGAATGCATTTTTTCTATGGTTTAAAGTTATTTGTTACCTTTTCTTTGAATTCTCCATTTGTGTCTTTTGCCAACTTTATCTTTTTTGTTGTTTACCTTTTTACTATAAAGTGAAATCAGACACCAACAATCCCCACACAAAATAAATGTAAAATTCATGAATTATTGTAATGTGAACACCTTTACCATAGGCAAGGCAAGAAATAAAATTTTGATAATTGCCTCAGAATTTCACCATTCACCAATTTGGCCCATCCCAGTCATAACATTTTTGTCTTTTCCTCCCCAAAGTAATTTTTGTCCTGACTTTTATGGAAATCATTTTTTTAGGATTTTTTTAGTGGTAATCACTTTCTAAGGATTTTTTTATGGTGTATTTTTTCTTACTCTTTTTTAGATTTGTTCTAATTAGTTATACATGACAGTAGAATGCATTTTGACACATCATACATCAATGGAATATAATTTCTCATTCTTCTGGTTGTACAAGATGTAGAATCACAACAGTCCTATAGTCATATATGCACACAGGGTATTTTCTTACTAATTTATAGACACTATACATCAAAAAAATGAAGGCTTGTCATATATATTAAAAATATTTTTCTCAGTTTGTGAGTTTTAAATTTTAACTTTATTAAAAAGATCTTTGCCTATGAAGAAATTTAAAAACAATTTTTGCGTAGAGATTTTACTTAATTATGCTTACAAAGGCATTCCTATTCCAAGATTTTTTAAAATGTATTTTTTTATGTTTTCTGGTGGAGTTTTTTTTTTTTAATGATTACTGCTTTTAGATTTTTTGAGAGGAAGAAGAATGGTGTAAAGATTAAATCTAGGCTTATTTCCCCCCCAAATACTATCCATTTTGTTAAAAAGAATGAGATAGATCTATATGGAATAAAATATGCCTCTTAAAAAGCAGCATAATATATAAAATGTGCTTTTAATTTGTTCTTCCTTTTTGATTTGCATTTTCATTTTTATGATGTGTCAAAAATATGCGGGGCTGGGGATATGGCTCAGTTGGTAGAGTGCCTGCCTCGCAAGTACAAGGCCCTGGGTTCAATCCCCAGCACCACAAAAATAAAAAATGTGTCTATGTGTGAGCATATGCATGAGTGTATCTGAGTCTTGAAGGTCGAAAAAGACTATATTGTATTCTATTGTTTAATTTGCCTCTTTATGTGCCAATTCTACACTTAAGTACAGTTACATACTAGTCATAGTATAGTTGTTTACTATCTGATGGACCAAGTCCTTCCATCTTATTTATCATCATGGTCTTGGGTATTCTGGCTCTTTGCACTTTTATTTAAGTTTTAGAATTTGCCTTTCAGGTGCCACAAAAGCAAACCTACAAAAACTTATGATTTAATTAAGATTCAGTAGATCAACTTTGTGAGAATTAACTTCTCAACAGTATTGAGTTCTTTAGTATACATACATATTTCTCCATCTATTTATAACTGGTTTAGAATTTCTCTGTTGATATGTTATTGATTGAGCAATACAAAACTTCAGAGTTCCATATAAATCAAAATACTTGTGGAGGGTATTTATTCTGGTTTATGTTTGATTTTGTGGGACAGATGTCTTATGTTCTTTATTGCTTGATCTACTACCTTAAAATTGCCTGACTTTGAATCTTGTGCCAACAGACTGTACTGCCTGCTGCTTTTCCTTTTTACTGTCATTTAGCAAGGTTATGTCACTCCTCATTCCTTGAATGTTATTAGTTCTTGGCTCATTGTCATCCTATGCTGTACACTATCATAGTTCTTAATGATTTTAATATCCTTATAGATGATCCTTTCTTGACCTCCTCTCCTCTAGTGATTATATTCTCCAACTTATCTTAGCTGATCACTCTTGTGGCCATTATTTGAATTGTCTCTGTGGTGCCTCAGTGTGGAGGAAAACACACAGCCCTGTTCTGGTTTCACATTAAATTCATGACTACTTATTTCCAGTGGACCTGTAACACTTAGCCAGTAATCCTACTATGTTATCCTCTCACATTCTCTCATATATCTATTTTATATATTTCTTTTTCTCTCTTCTTAAATGTGTAATCCTTTTTCCCCATTCTCATTCACAGCTGATAACCTTAGTTAAAATTTTCCTAAGGAGCAATCCAAACAGAGCTTCCACAAACTCCTACCAACATATCTGTTGACTTATGTGCATTTATGCTCTTGATACTCTGCTGATTCTCCCATTAAAATAGATGAATTTGGAGCCAGGTGAGTTGCTGCACACCTGTAATCCCAGTGACTTGAGAAGCTTAGGCAGTAGGATTACAAGTCAGAGGCCAGCATCAGCAACTTGGCGAGGCCTTAACTAACTTAACAAGTCAAGTATAAAATATACTGTCTCATGCTGAGGCTATAGCTCAGTGATAGAGTGCTTCTGGGTTCAATTTCTACTGCCTCCCCCCCCAAAAAAAAAATCATGTACTTTTTTCTTAAGCTGACCTTTCCCTGCTGTAACACTCCCTATTCTTTTTCCTGCCTTGCTTTTCTCTTTGACACTTAAAATCATTTCATATTGTATACTATTTTTTTGTTGTTGTTTATTGTCTGCTTTCCTTAAGTAGAATTAAACTCCATGTGGAAGGGAATTTTTTTTTAGTTCATAGTAACTTTGTTCCCTATCAGTTTAAATGGTAATTGTTCTTTTAAAAATTTTTAATTGTCATAATAATTTTATATGTTTCTGGGATATGATGTGATATTTCAATACGTGTGTAGAGGAACTAGGAGTATAACTCAGTAGTAAGTGCTTGCTTAGAAGTATGAGACCATGAGTTTAACCCCAGCAACCCACTCCCACAAACAAAACTCTAACGTTAGTACCTGTATACAGTGTACAAATATCATGTTCGGGTAATTATCATATCCATCACCTCAAACATTTTCCATTTTTTTGTGTTGGAAGGTTCATAATTCTGTTAGCTATTTTGAAATATACAATTGTTATCTGTATACTAATGTTACTGTCCTCTGTGCCCATTAAAAATCCTCTCTCCATCCTCTTCTTACCCTCCCAAACCCTGAAAATCACTATTGTGCTCTACTTGTAGGAAATCAACTTTTTTAGTTTCCACATGTAAGCAAGAACATGTGGTATTTGTCTTTCTTCAAGTGACTTATTTTATAGAACATAGTATCTTTATTCCTGCTGCCACAAGTGATTGAATTTCATTCTATTTTATTTTTTTGGAGTACTGGAGATTGAACCCAGGGGTCATTCTATTTATATCTCAATAATATTCCATTGTGAATATACATCACATTTTCTTTATCCATTTATTTGTTGGTGGATACCTAGGTTGATTCCATTATGTTTGCTACTGTGACTAATGCTATAGATATCTATTTAATATACTGATTTCATATCTCTTGGATATATATTCACTAGTAGAATTGCTGGATCATATGGTAGTTCTATTTCTAGTTTTTAGAGTAATGTCCATACTGTTTTAATAATGGTTGTACTAATTTATATTCCTTCCAACAGTAGTGTATTAACATTTCCCTTTCAGTAGGAAGGGTTTTGTCTGTTTTAGTCTATGCTACATTTTTAGCACCTAGATGAATATCTGTCACATAATAAGTATTCAACAACTATTTGTTGAATGAATAAATATATTTTACTTTAGTTTTTCTTATAAGGCTAAGAAAATCACAAACCACATGTCAGTGAGTCAGCAAGATCTAGATCCTGATAGTACTACAGATGTGGAAGTTGTTACAGATACTGAAGAAGAACTTATTAAAGAATGTGAAGAAATATGGAAAGACATGGAAGAAGTAAGTATCAAGAGATAAAGGTGATGTATCAGTTAATATGAGTTAAATCGGTTTCAATAATAATTAGACTTTGGAAAGAAAGAATTTTGTTTTTATATATGGTAAATATTTATTTAGTTTTTAGACCGATGAGCATTCATTTAAGAAACTTTATGCTAGATAAGCTATAGAAAGAGAAAAATTATGACAATTCCTAATCCTAGGATTATTATCTTGAGGCAACCGCTATACATATAATATTATATGTAATATAATATTTGAAGTACAAAATTATACTTAGGGAGGAGTATGTTATCTAGGCTGAAGAGTCATGGATAACTTTCTATAAGAAGTAATCACTAATTTCATTTCTAAAGGATAGGTAAGACTTGAACTATGAAAGTAGGACAGGCATAGAAAGCAGAAAGATCAAGAGTTTAGAGAACTCTAAGGAGAATATTATAAATAATGTTATTAAGAAGAAAGACTTGTGGAGTGAGACTGGAAAGTTAACTAGGAGCAAGGTCATGAAGAATTTTGTTGGGTGTGTACTATGGGAAGCAGGATTATAAACACTGAGGTGACATGATCAGATAGGCAGATTAAGAAAATGATTCTGGTGTTTCTGCAGAAAATGGAGGGCAAAGGAATAAGATTATAAGTAAAAAGAGCATTTAGGAGTCTCTAGTAGTAGTGCTATTCAAAAGCAAAGGCCTAAATAGTGTTATTACAAATAGAATGGGTTGAAGAGATATTAAGGAGGTTAATCACTGTGAAATTGGAGAGAATTATCTTGGATAGTTTCAAGTTCGTGGTCTGGGCCTTTGGCTGGTTGGAGGGGTTATTCCCAAAAACACAGTATAGAAATGGGAGGAACACATAATTATAAGTGAAAGCATGAATTAATTTAGAAATTGTTGAGTTTGAAGCATCTATACATTTTCTGTTTTAGTGAGAGAATTGCTCTTGGTACACCACAGTATCTTGGTAAAAATACTGTTCTCCTTAATATAATGTATGATAGAGAAAAAATACTGTTCTCCTTAATATAATGTATGATAGAGACTGCAGAAGTTTGTAGCATCCTTTTCCCAGTAAAGGTTCAGAGTAGGGCAGATTTATAGTAGATTCTCTCTCTCTTTTTTTTTTTTTTTGGCACTGAGGATTGAACCCAGGAGCACTGAGCCACTGAGCCTCATCCTCAGTGCTTTTTTATGTTTTATTTAGAGATAGTGTCTCACTAAATTTCTGAGGCTTTGACCTCATGATCATCCTACCTCAGCTTCCCATACCACTGGGATTATAGGCATGTGCCACCACGCTTGACTGTAGATTCTCTTTTCTTATTTCTTTAAATAATTTTTAAATAAACCCTTAGCACTCTTAAATCATTAATTTATCTACTACATAATTTGTGTAACCTTTTTTTTTTTTTTTTGTATTTTTTCAGTGTAGAAATTTGGATTTAAAAATAACATTCTAGTGAGACCCTGTCTCCAAATAAATAAATAAAAAAGAGTAAGGATGTAGCATAGTGGTAAAGTGCCCCTGGATTCAGTCCCCAGTATAAACAACAACAACAAATCCACTAATTTTTATTTAAAAAAATTGCAACTAGAAATAAGCAAAAATAAATTTTTAAACTTAAATTACTCAATTTTACTTCTCAGATATAATCATTATTAACAATTTTGGATTTTCTTTTTTTATGGCACAAGAACAGTGTCTCCTGTAGGGTATTTTATGATTTTTTTTTTTTTTTTTTTTTTTTTTTGCGGTGCTGGGGATCGAACCCAGGGCCTTAGTGCTTGCGAGGCAAGCACTCTACCAACTGAGCTATATCCCCAGCCCTTATTTTATGATCTTAACTAAGGTCTTACCTACTTTGTTATTTTCCACAGTATTTTCTCTCATTCTCTTACTGCCATCCCCTTTTTTTTCCATTCTGTAGTTTATAATTCACCCCTAGCTATTAGTTTCTGTTCTTTTTCTTTCATTCTGGTATTACCTTTTCCTTTTGATGTATTTACTTTGGGACCTGTTTGGCTGCTTCTTCATCCTTCTGCCTAGAAAGTGAGGAATTAAAACTCTTATGTTAAATATCTGTATGTTGTTTTACATACAGTATTACATTGGACTGATTTAAAAGGGGAGGGGAAGGAAATTGTCTATGGGTTATATTATCTGACTTGTTTCTCTTTTTCAATCAAGTGTCAGAATAAATTATCACTTACGGGAACTGAAACACTCACTAATTCAAATGCTCAGGTATGAACTTTTTTTTTTTTCTTAAAAATATAAGTACAATTCTTTGTGTTTTGGAAAAGAAGTATATTTGTTTATATTTATTTCAAATATAATAGCTTTACTAATACCTGTATTCTTAATTATTTGGAAAACTCTTTGCTCTTTCTGATTTAAGAGTTGGAAATGAATAAAATAATAAGACTCCATCAAAAATTTTAAAAAAGGAGTTGGTGCTGTGGCACAAGCCCATAATCCCAGTGACATGGGAGAAAAACTGCAAGTTTGAGGTCAGCCTTGGCAGTTTAGAGAGTCCTTGTCTTTAAATAAAAAGGGCTGAGGATGTAGCTTAACTCAGTGGTAAAGTACTCCTGGGTTTGATCACACATGTGCAAAAAAAATTTAATCAACGTATTATAAATAAGAAAACATTTTCTTTATTATTTGTTTTTTAAATACATACATTTAGCCATTGAGTGAATAGCTTGTTGGTTGATATTGTGACACCTTGTTAAAAATTAAAAAAAAAAAATAGAGCAAAGATAGTCTTACTCCATTTTAGGTAAAATAGCCAAAGATATTTTTCTATCTAAGCGGAACCTTAATTGATTTTACCCTAGGCTTAAGAAGATGATTTAGATATGTTGAGATAATAATTGGTTTAGGAATAGATCAGCAGATCAGATTAAGAATTTTAAATATGACAAAAATATGATAGTTCAAATCTGCATAAAAGGATGAATTAATTAGTTATAGTAATACAACTAGATATCCACATGGAGGAAAATAAAACTAGATCTCTATTTTTCCTCACGTACCACATAAACTCCTGATGGATTAGCCAAAAAACAAAACAAAAACAAAAACAAAAAACAAAATCTTGTTAAAAAAGTAGGTGAATATATGTGCAAATCAGGAATAGGAGAAAACTTCTTGGCTAATGATATAAGTCTAGCTATTCTAAAAGAAAAGTTAGATGTATTTTACCATGTAAAATATTAAAAACATTTTAACGATAAAAATTCTAAGGACAGAATCCAATGTACAGATGATTCCAATGAAAGTTTCCCCAAACTTATTGAGGATGTCAAAAGACAAAAGAACTAATTTGAAGGTGCTCCTGCTATCCAAATTTGGTATTACAATGAATAATAACTTTAATTTAACATAATAATATAAAAAATAAAAGTCCATGATTATAATGATACTCAATTAAAAATTGAGAAAGAGAAAAACTAATTTGTCACTTTTTTTTTTAGTTGTCAATGGACCTATTTTACTTACTTATGTGTGGTTCTGAGAATCAAACCCAGTGCCTCACACATGCTAGGCAGATGCTGTACCACTGATACAACCCCAGCCCCCAACTTGTTAGATTCTTAATATCAAAATTAGT
The DNA here is from genome assembly GCF_902686455.1 of Sciurus vulgaris. Taxonomy (NCBI): domain Eukaryota; kingdom Metazoa; phylum Chordata; class Mammalia; order Rodentia; family Sciuridae; genus Sciurus; species Sciurus vulgaris. Next base: position 118,150,413 of record NC_136466.1, read on the forward strand.
GATAAACAGCTACATTCCTTTTTGTGTCCATAAAATTCTTTGACTCTTGGCTTGGGGTTGTGGCTCAGTGATAGCGCGCTCACTGAGCACATGTGAGGTACTGGGTTTGATCTTCAGCACCACATAAAAACAAGTACATTTATTGTATCCATCTACAACTTTAAAAAAAATTTTTAAACTATAAATATGTAGTTGTGTTACAAGGGATAAATAAACTGAATATTGCTTTTGAAAGAGCATTGCATAATAAGCCAACCATCATCTTCCTTGGAAAATATAGTTTCTACATTGTAGAAATTAAGATCTACTAAATCGGAATCATTAGGGATTGGACCTACAAGCTTCCTAAATGATTTTCATGCAGTGAGCCAAACATTGGGTCTGAGGGGAGTGCTTATGTAGCCGTAAATGTGCAGTATCCTAATAGAGTCAATAATAGCAGTATTCAAGGAAAACACAATATGTGTTTTCTTATTGTGTTGAGAGTCCCCAAGCCCACTGATAGGGTTGATGATTCTCTAGCAGAACTGACCGTACTCTGTATATAGTGTACTTGTGGCTAAGTTTATTACAATGAAAGGATACAGAGTAAAATCAACAATGGGAAAAGTTGCCTGGGGTGAAGTCCACAGGAATCCAGGCACATCCAGGAGTTCTGTCCTAGTAGAGTCACATAGGATCTGTTCAAGTCTTGCATATAGTTGTGACAATATGTCTGTCTGAGAACCTCATTGAAACACTATCCAAAGTTTTCAGTGGAAGCTGGTCACATAGGCATATCTATCTGGCAGATAACAAAAATACCAGACCAACAGAAGGAAAGCAGGTGTTCTTTGCACAAACAGTTTAGGTGTGTTAAGCCATTGTTAGGAGTCTTTTGGGTGGTAGGAACATGCCTTCTTAAGTCCAGCAAGGTTCTGAATGCCAGCCAAGGGACAATGTTATAAGCAGATCTTTCTAAAAACAGTTTCAGTACTCCTTTGTTAATTCTTTTCTGCATACTTTATAATCTTCAAAAGTCCATTTTCTAAAGCAAGAAGTTTGATACTTTAAGAAAATGTTAGTAATTAAATTATGTTAGAAATACTATTATTTTTAGAAAATGTTGTTCAATTTAATAGCAAGATCAGAAATATGCTTGCCTGCTGGGCTTTGGTACACTAAAACATGTGCTTTATCAATATAGTATCATTAGTATGTATGGGTTTTACTAAATGAAATTATTGTTTATTATGAGTTTAAAATGAACATCAGTAATTTCACATATTTCATCCTAATCTAAACAGAAGTGATTTGGATTCCTTATCATCGTGTGATAATTTTACCTAACTTAATGTTGCTTTTTAAAAAGTTATCTCTTCCTAGTAATAAATTACATTTATAAATCACTTTATAGTTCACAAAAATTATTTTCACATTCTTATTTAATTATCTGTAAGGAAAATATTAAACTTTGCTTTGATAAAGATTTAAAATATTTGTCAATGCTATTTTATATAATTGTATAAAACTTCCAAAGAATCTCTAGATATTTTTCACTCCCCCACTTTCTGATATATTTTGACAGGCACTATTATGATACAGAGCAGAGTCTTTGAGCTACTGTAGGTTGCAAAAGATACTACTTGGTACCCTTGTGATATAAATACTTCAGTAAAATCCATTTCATTTTTGAAATGTGAATTTTTAATCTGTCTGGTTACCAATAAGAATTACAACTATAAGATTAAAAATGCTCTAGAATTTAATTTTAAGCATAGATGAACTTTAATCTTATAATCAGTAAACGGATTTTCACATAGATTATCAGAATTGGAATGCCTGGTATACCTACCACCAAAACCACATTACCCCAAATTATATTTGGCTAAGGAATACACAGTTTACAAGCTACAAACTTGTGGAGTAAAACCAGTTTTTATGTGTAACTTGTGGGGACCTATATTATTTTAAAATTATCTCATTTATGTATTTAAATTTGTATTTATTTATTTTTTAAATTTTTTTTTTAGTTGTCAATGGACCTTTACTTTATTTGTTTATATGTGGTGCTGAGATTTGAACCCAGTGCCTCACACATGCTAGCTAGGCAAGTGCTCTACCACTGAGCTATAATCCCAGCCCTTTAAATTTTATTTAAATATATATGTAGCTATTCAGCTAAAAGCAGTTATAGTTTTTCTAAGAGAAGAAAAATAACATTTTAATGCGTAATTATCTAAAAATGTTGGCAAGAAATAACTTTTTACTGGAGCTGGGAATAGTACTCAGGGCCCCAGGCATGCAAGACAAGTGCTCTACCACTGAATTACATACCTACATCTTTTTATTTTTTATTTTGAGACAGAATCTCTTGCTAAGGCACTGAGGTTGCCCAGCTAAAGTAGCTTCGATTAGAGGTAGACGTCACTGTGCCTGGCCTATTTTTTATTTTAAGTTTTTTTTTGTTGTTGTTGTTGTTTTTAAGGAAATCTCCTTAATGTACTTAGGTTCTTTTAATTTAAATGGTGAAGCAGAATTTATCATTTTTAATTCTGTATTATTGGTGTAACATGCTATAACTAGCATAGTTTAAAGCGGATTTCTGTTTACAGTGTTAGGTGTTTATAGTTTAGTTGTACTGTTTTATTAATTATTTGTGTTAGGAACTAATATAAAAGTATTAAGATGATCTACATTTTAATCTATGAATATCTATTAAATTTCTTACTCTTTTTTTGTAGCTCTCATTATTGATTATGCAAGTGAAATGTTTAACTGCTGAACTCAGTCAGTGGCACAAAGAAACGCCTGAAGGTAAGATTTTAATTTTTAGATTTATATTTTTGTAGACAAATTAATTTAATGATCACAAGAAGAATTACAAGTTCCATTTGGCTTTCTTGAAATTGCCTCAATTCCCCTGTTACTAGGAAGACAGGGAAAAAGAAAGCTGAGAATAGCATTTAAACATATATTCAAACAGTCATTTCAACAAATACAGTATGACAGATTCTAAGAATATAAAAATGTTTAAAAACTTCCAACATGGCAGCCTGTGGAATTGGCAACTCTGGGTATGAGGGCAACAGAGCTGCCTATGCTCTCAGTAGTGCCAGGATAAAGCATGTGTATTAGGGGATAATGATAACAAGAAAAATAAAAATTAAAAATCCTGTGATACACAGCATCAAAAGGAATAGAATAAGAATACTAGACCTAAGAGTCAAACACCTTGAGAATGTCTTGATTTCTTCATTTCTGAATATGTAATTCAGAGTTACCATTGATACTTGAAAAATATGCTCCCTAGTTATTGATGAGAAATAACCATATACCTTTGAAAGTTTTCAATAGTAAATCATTTGAAAAAATTCAAATAACATTTGATTAGGAAAGGTAAACTTTTTTAATATAAGAATTTAACACAAATTTTACTATGCAGAATTAATATTCATTTCTGTTCATTAGACTGGCAAAATTTATGGAAGAGTTTAGTTTATCTTTTGTTGGTTTTTGTTTTTGTTGTTTTGGGGGTTTTTTTGTTGGTGGGCAGTGCTGTAGATATTGCACCTAGGGCGTCATACATGCTAGGCAAACGTTCTGTCACTGAGCTACATCTCCAGTTATCTTTTGCTGTTTTCAATTCATTACTTACAGATATGTTTTAAGAAAGGAATCTGGTATCTTCTACTAAAATTGAAAATAAACATTTCATTTGTGAAATTCCATTTCTGGGAATGTGTTCCATAGAAATGAAAGCATTAATACATAATGACATAAAAATGTGCTTACTATATCCTTATTTATTGTAGCTAAAATCTAAGTGCAAAGTTATGTTTAGTCAACAGAATCACTCAGTATGTTATGGTATATTCTTGCTGTGGAATATTATGCAGTCAATAAAAAAGATGAATTAGACCTATACCAGATGAATAGAAAGGGTTTTCATCAGAGTTCTATTGAACGAATTCATGATGAAGATAATATATATGACATGATATTATTCTTGTGAGATTTTTCTTGTTTCGTTTTGTTTTGTTGGTACTGGGGATTGAACCCAAGCACACTTTCCACTGAGCTACATCCCCAGCTACAGGGTCTCATTAAGTTGCTTATGGCCTTGCTAAGTAGCTGAGGCTGCTGAGGCTGACCTTAAATTTTTGATCTTCTTGCCTTGACTTCCTGAGTTGCTGGGATTACAGGTGTGTACCACTATGCCTAGCTGATATTATTCTTGTAAAAACAGACATATATGTAAGAAATCCCACGAAAACCACGCCGGACATGGGAAATCACATAAGGGAATTTATGAAGCAAACAGTGTCTCCCTGCAGGGTAAGAGAGAAAATGAGAGGAAAAGAGAAAGGAAAAGAAAAGGGCACGCTAGAGAGAGTGGCAAGCCAGGGGGATAGAGAAAAGTGTTTAGGACAGACAGAAGAAGAATGGAAAAAGATGGTGGGGAAGCTACAGTAAAACAGTTGAATTCTGCCGGGCTAAGAGGGGACCAATATCAGAGAAGGATACTTGCAAGCTGACTAATGAACCAATAGCTAGCTAGGATGTTCACAGATTGACAAGTGATTGGGAGGCGGGCAAAATGGCTGTACCTGATTTGTGGGGGAGCAGCTTTATACATTACTATATGTGTGTGTGTGTGTGTGTGTGTGTGTGTGTATACACATGCATAGGATTATGTGCCTACAGAGAAAAGTATTGCAGGAACACACTATAGATTATTAAACTTGCTTTTGAGGATTGGAAAAAAAAACACTAAAAACAAAATGCATAAATACCACATTTATCTAGAAGTATATATAGTTGGTTATGTGTGCACAGATGGGAAACAAGAATAATTTTATAAAAACTGTACATATTTTATAAAACATAAAAGTGTTATCGTAGAACACCACAAAACCAATTCTTGAGAATTAACAATTAACTAAATATGTATATAATTTTGTTTTGTTCTTGTAGTAACTCCCCTGACGGAAGATTTTCTGGTAACATTAGGAAAAGAAGAGGTAAGTAATTTATGAATTTGTAGTAAACTCAAATAATTTATAACCAGAAATATTTTAGGTTAGTTCATGACATAAGAAAAATAGTATGAAGCCACCCTAAAACCATATTTAATTTTTTATTTTATTATATTTTACTGAACTAGTTTTTAAAATTTGAATTTTGAAGTCAAGTTTTATATCAGAACTATTGCTAATATTAGAGTGTAATATGTAATCTTAATTGCATATCTAGTTTTTAGATGGTTAAACTCTTAATAATAAAAACAAAAGGTTAAACATAGCTAAATGGCCACACACATACATCTGTTCTTCTAGTGTGGACTAAAAATGTTTGTCACCCAAATTCATATGTTTGGATCTAATTCCCAGTGTAATAGTACCTAGGGGATAAGAACTTTGGTAGTGATTAAGTCTTGAGGGTTGAACCCTCATAGATCAGATTGATGCTTTTATAAGTGACTGAAGGCACCACATTTCTTTCTTTCTGCCATGTAAAAAGGCAATATTCTTTTTCAGACACCAGGACAGCTGACATCTTTTTTTTTTTTTTTTTTTTTTTTTTTTGGTACCAGTGACTGAACCCAAGAGCGCTTGACCACTGAGCCACATCCTCAGCGCTTTTTTTATTTTTTATTTTTTTATTTTGAGACAGGGTTTTGCTGCATTGCTTAGGGCCTCACTAAGTTCCTGAGGCTAGCTTTGAACTTGTGATTCTCCTGCCTCAGCTTCCTAAGCCCTGGGGATTAACAGGTGTGCCCTGCTATGGCATCTTAATCTTGTACTTTACAGCCTTTAGAACTGTGAGAAATAATTTTTTTTTTTTTTTTTAGTTTCCCTGTCTATAGAACTTTGTTGTAACAGCCCCAAATTACTATAACAGAAAGTAGGTGCTGAGAGGTGGGGTGGTACTCTAATAAATACCCAAAATGTGGAATTTCCTTTGCAACTGGGTAATGAGTAAAGGCTGAAGAATTTTAAAGTGAAAAGCATACATCACCATGAGGAAACCTTCACAGAGAATTTTGGTGATGACTTGGAAAGAAAAGAGGAGAGCTATAGAGAAAGCCTCTGTTTTCTTAGTGCCTGAGTAAGCCTGAACAGAATATTGGTGGAAGTATGCACAGTAAAGACATTTTGAGGTAGTTTCAGGAGGAAATGAGGAGCGTGTTTCTAAGGATAGAGAGGAGAAACTAGTGTTTTCTCTTTCTTGCTATGCAGTACAGCATCACTGGCACCAAAATACATGCAGATTTCTCCATACCAGAAACCAATTTTCTGACAGATTCTGTGGCATATGGGAAAAGACATGAAACTTCCATGCCCTCTTTATGCCACCCTCCTGAACCTCCATGTACTCCTTATTCAGAACTGGACCCAGTTCTTTGGGGTTTTTATGGAAACTTCATTATGTAAGCATAACTGATTAAATTGTTGACCATTGGTGATGAACTTAACCTTCAGTTTCTCTCCCCTCCCCAGAGGTTGGGAGTGGGGCTGAAAGTTCCAAACCTCTGGTCATGCCTTAATCTTTCTGGTAATCAACACACATCCTAAAACTGCCTAAAAGCTGCCTAAAAGCTGCTAGCCATCATCACCTTACTAGCCTTTAAGAAGGCACTTATTACTTTGGAGTTTCTAAGGATTTAAGAATCATATGCCAGAAAACAAGAACAAAGACCAAAATTTATAGATCATATCACAATGTGGAGGAGAGGCCATCCTTGCTATAAAAAGACAAAGAAGTTAGCTGAATTGGTTCATGTTCTAGTGCTTTGTGAAAAATAGAACTTGGGGGCATGAAGTTGAATATTTGAGGAAATATCTAAGCAAAGTGTAGATGTGACTTGGCATCTTTTGACTGTTTATATTAAGATGTGAGAAGAGAGAAATTATTTAAAGTTGAAATTATTAATCTAAAAGGAAATAATTTAAAATTTTGAAACACTCAACCTATCCATATTATGAAGAAGAGAACTCCTTTTGAGTGGCCATCTGACCATCTGATAAGGAAGTTAGTCATATCAACTGAAGCCAAGTGAAGTTTTTCAAGACAATAGAAGAATATAAACTAGGGACCAGAGAAGCTTGAGGGATCTTGAGGCATACTGTGCAGCATGGCTTCTCATTATAAGTTTTACCCCTATACTCAGATGCCATATTCCTGAGCTGCCCCAGGTGTAGGTCCAGTGAACTCTGGTTCCATGTGGGCTGTAGTGACCATCTCTTCAGAACCAGTGCATAGAGTTCACAAGGTAGTTGGCATTGTAGATGCCTAGGTTTCAAAGATTTGGACCATCTAGCAGAACCTTCGGCTTGGAACCCCAGCCTAGAAGAGCTGTGGTGCTCAGGCATATGGATGCTATGAGAGTGAGACCCAAATATAGAGTTGCTGTTCAGCTGTATGACCAAGCTGTGTGTGCGTGGAAACACTCATGTGTAAGGATAGCTCATGCCCTGCAAAGCCATAGGGGCAGAACTACCACCCCAGTGTCCAGAAGATGGAACCTCTACTATAGTGGTCCTGAAAGACAGAGTATCAAGCCAAAGAGTGTTCTTGTGCCTTAGTATTCTTAGTGTTGTTCTATCGTGTTTTAGACTTACTTGGAATCTGTTACCCTTTTCTTTCCTATCTCTCCCCTTAGGAATGGGAATGTCTATCTTATCCCTGCCCTAAGATTGTATTTTCAAAGCACATAACATGTTTGATTTCAAAGGTTCCACAGCCAGAAATGAGTTTGTATCAGAATGAACCATTTCTTTAGACTCACCCATAGCTGATTAGTTGATACTTAGATAAGGCATTTTATTCAGGCTTTTGATTTGATACTGGAATAAGTTAAAGACTTCTGGGACTATTGAGATGGAATGAATACATTTTGCATGCAAGAAGGACAAAATGAATTTCAAGGCAGCTTGAGACTATATGATACCTTCTCAAAACACAAATGTCAATAATAGATGTTTGAAGTCAAGTCTACTAGGTTAAAATACAGGAAACAAAGTAGCAGCAAGCAGACATTTTCACAAGGTTGTAGAGCATAGGAAGAAATTAACATCAATATGTCTAAAAACAGAAATAGTGACAAAAAGATTATCTAACCTATAGAATTAAAGAAAGACTTGGAATTGAAAGGGACCTGGTCCTGTAAAATTCATAGTTCAAGTGAACACTGAAATAAGGAAATTCCTTTAAAATCAGACCACAGACAGAGATCTTTTTAGGTTTCTCTTTTTTACAGTCAAGCAATTTTTTACTCAAAAACCTGAAAACTGGGAGTGTATCACATGGAGATATTAAACTAGCCTGGCTTTTGACAAAGGGATACCAGGTCAGGTGTTTACTACGATGAACGTTTGACTGGTCAGAATACAGAAAGGTTTAGTTTATGCTTTCTTATTGCATGATGGAGCTACTAGCTCCTTCCCATCCTCTTTCTTCAAAGGTACTGTAGTCTGGTGTAAACATTGCCTCAGATAGGAGATAAAATAACTTTCTTTAGAGAAACAAACAGCCCAAGAGAAAAGAACTGTAAGTGGTAATATATGGAGGTCCCCAAGAAAAAAGCAGAGTGACCACACATCAAAAGCTCCATTTATAAACAGAGTTTTCAGTGAGTCTTTTGAATTTCAAATATAAATGTCCAGATAAGGATCATACACACTTGCAAAATGCTTCTTAGTGTAAGGCAGAAATTCAAAAATAATAGAACAAAGATGAACCTCAAGGAGAGGCATTCAGGGAACAAATGAAAATTTTAAAAAATAAAACTACTAGGGATAAGAAAAAAATTTGAGTCCACAAAATAACAATGCCAGTTTTTAAAAAGGATTACTTTATACCCAGTGGCATGGCTATAATTAACAAAACAAAGCAGACAATAACATGTTAGTGAAGATGTGCAGCAAATAGAACACTTATCTAGTGCTGGGAATATGAAATGGTATAACCATTTTGGATAACCATCTGGAAGGGAAAAGTTAGTATATGAACTAGCAGATTCACTTGTAAGCGTATACCCAAGGGAAATGAAAATATATGTGTCCACATAAAAACTTGTACAGGAATATTCAGAGCACCATTTTTCTTAATAGTTAAAAGGGCAAAACAACTCAAATATCCAGTAACTGAAGAGTAGGTAAAATGTATATGCATACAATGACACATTATTTGACCATAAGAAGAAATTAAACAGATATAAGCTAAAATATGGATGTACATTAAAAACATTATGGTATGGAGGTAAGAGAATATCATGCTAAGTGAAATAAGCCAAACTCAAAAGTGGCCTGGGCCACTTGGTGAGACTGTCTCAAAATAAAAAATAAATGTGTCTGGGAATATAACTCAGTGATAGAGCACCCCTGGTTCAATCACCAGTAACACACAATAGGAGTAGGAGAATACTGAAAAATGGAAGGGAAGAAATAATAAATAATACATGAATGAAAGATAATTATTTTCTACATTTAAAAAGTTCACCAAATTTCCAACATAATTAGTAATGCTCCAGCATATAATTTCCCCTTTGGTAGCAGCCCTTAGGCTATCCCTTAGATTAGCTTGGCCAAAATCCAGACTTTACAGTGCTAGCATTGGTCTCAATACTACTTTCATTTTAGCTAACATAGAAAAATAGCAGAGGGATTATATACTTAGCTTATTTCTCATTTTATAGTTCCTTATGTATCCAATGGTCCAACTCTGTGGAAGTTGGTTTTATTATTTCTAAATTTTAATGATGACTTCTACCTTCAGTAACTGATCACAGCACAGCTGTTGTCTTATATGATTAATTACCATCAGGCATCAAAGTTCTTCAGCCTGTCCCCCATTAACCTTATTTTCCCAAGCAATGTTTTCAACATGTTTCAGCTAGCATGGGTCATTACAGCAAATTCCCTTGGGATACCAGTTGTATCAGGGTTTTCCCTAAGACTACCACCCACCAGGCTCATTGTTTTAGGGATTAGACTGAGAGTTCTCTGAAAAAGTAGTATATTCTTGGTTGTAGTTTATTGACATGAGAGGACATAGATTAAAATGATCAAAGGACAAGGGACTTGGATAAGTTAACAAGAGTTCTTTCCCAATGGAGTTACATGGATACGTTAATTCTCCCTACAACTATGTATGACAACTCATATGATGTGTTGTCAACATAGAAAGCTCATCTAAACCTTTATTGTCAAGGATTTTTACTGGGAGTGACTTTCTCAGACTATAGCCTTCCCAGAGCAAAAAATGTGTTTACCACAAATCACATAGTTAACATAAACTCAAATTAAACTGGTACCATGTGGTCCAAGGTTTTGGGCATACAAAATTAATCAGGTGGATATTCCAAGAGCTCATACCTCATCTTCCAGGAACTGGCTGGCCAATGACAGCCCCATAAGAGAGGCTTTTCTTGATAATGTATAACGTTTTCAAAACATAGGCCTGTTAAGTAAATGCTTTCCTCCACATTTCTTTTCATTGTCTTAACACTGTCTTTTGTAGAACTTAAATTCCTAATTTGATTAACTCCTTTTTTTTTATGTTTTCTTTTAAGATTTGTGTTCAACAAAGTAATTCAGACTTGGGGATGGCACCAGATCTCAGAAATGACTGTCTTCCAAATTAACAAGTGAATTATAACTCTTGACAGAGGACAAACGCCTGGAATGTAGCCTTTGAATCACCTCTTTAAAAGCCCCCAGTTGGTGGAGTGGTGGCACACTCCTGTAATCCCAGCAGGTTGGGAGGTTGAGTCAGGAAGATAGCAAGTTCAAAGCCAGCCTCAGCAATAGTGAGGTGTCAAGCATCTCAGTGAGACCCTGTCCCTAAATAGGGCTAGGGATGTGACTCAATGGTCAAGTGCCCGAAGTTCAACCCCCTTGACCCCCGCAAAGAAAGCCCCCAGTTCTGCCTGATGGGAGGAGAGTCTCAGTCTCTGAGAGAGAGGTCCCTGTGTTTCTTCTTTGCTATCAAAGCAATAAAACTTCTTTTTCTCATAAAGGAAAAAAAAAAAAAAAAAAAAAAAAAGATGTGTGTTGAATTCTAAGAAAGACTTGTCCAACTGAGTCACAAAGTTTTTGTTTTTTTTTTTTTGTATTTTTTCTGTTAAAATTTTTTAAAAGTTCTACAGACTTCCTTAACAAGACTCCTAAAGCACAGGAAGTAAAATAAAAAATGAATAAATGGAATGACATTAAACTAAAAAGCCTCTTCATAGCAAAGGAAACAATCAAGAGCATCGAGAGAGAGAGTCTACAGAACAGGAGAAAAATCTTTGCCTCCTGCACCTCAGATAGGGTGTTAATTTCCAGGATAACAAAGAACTAAAAAAAAAAAAAAACAAAACAAAAAATAACAACTCAATCAATAAATGGCAAGGGAGCTAAACAGACACTTCCTAAAAGAAGAAATGTGGTCAACAAATATATGAAAAAACGTTCAACATCTCTAGAATTAAAGAAATGCAAATTAAAACTACACTGAGATTTCATCTCACGGCATCCAGAATGGCAATTATCAATAAGTAACAGGCCAGGCGTGGTGACACATGCCTGTATCCCACCGGCTCAGGGAGACTGAGACAGGAGGATCATGAGTTCAAAGCCAGCCTCAGCAACTTAGCAAACCCCTAAACAATTCAGTGAGACCCTGTCTTTAAATAAAATATGAAAAAGGACTGGGGATGTGGCTCAGTGGTTAAGTGACACAGGGTTTAATCCCCAGTACCAAAAAATAAATAAAGAAAGAATACAAGTAGCAATAAATTTTGGTGAAATGTGGGGAAAAGGGTTCACTCATACATTGTTGGTAGGACTGCAAATTGGAGCAACTATTCTGGAAAGCAGTGTGGAGATTACTCAAAAAACTAGGAATGGAACCACCATTTGACCCAGATACCCATTCCTTGGTGTATAGCCAAAGAATTTAAAATCAGCATATTACTGTGATACAGCCACATCGATGTTTATAGCAGCACAATTCACAATAGCTAAGCTATGCAGCCAACCTGTGTGCCCTTCAACATATGAATGGATAAAGAAAATGTATATATACACAATGGAGTATTACTCATCCATAAAAAGAATGCCTTTATCACATTTTCTGGTTAATGGATGGATCTGGAGACTATCTTGCCCAGTGAAATAAGGCAATCCCCCCCAAAAACCAAAGGTCAAGTGTTTTCTCTGATATGTGGAAGCTAGCTAACCCACAATGGTGGGGGGTGGAAATAGAAGTTCAGTGGATTAGACAAAGGGGAATAAAAGGAAGGGAGAGAGGAAGGATAGGGAAAGGAAGGATAATGGAATGAATCTCACATATCTTTTCCAGCCTTTTTTTTTTTTTTTTTTTTTTTGGTACCAGGGATTGAACTCAGAGGCACTCAACCACTGAGCCACATCCCCAGCCCCATTTTGTTTTATATTTAGATACAGGGTCTTACTGAGTTGCTTAGGGTCTTGCTGTTGCTGAGGCTGGCTTTGAACTTGCGATCCTCCTGTCTCAGCATCCTGAGCCACTGGGATTACAGGTGTGCACCACCGCACACAGCTCTGACATAGCTTTTCTATATACATATGTGAATATATCACAGTGAATCTTGTGTACATATCCACAAGACTGGGGTTCTAATTAGATGTATTCCATGCTTATATAATTATATCAAAATGAACTAAATTATATCAAAAGGAACTAAAAAATAAAATGTGATATAAAGCCAAAAACAATTTGAAGCTCTTTTATCCTATGTATATTATATTTTTGCAGGTACATACATACCTATAATAAAGATTAATTTATAGATTAGTTATAGTAAGATTAATAATAACTAATAATAAAATAGAATAATAAATATACTGTAACAAAAGTTATATGAATATGGTCTCAAAATATTTTATTGTACTCTAGATCTTAGCAATTTTAGCATATGATTTTTCTTTCCTTATTAAATCAAGAATTTCTACTTTCACTTTAAAGAAAGTTCTTTATGTCTTCTCTTTGGCATATCCAAATTACCAGCATCACTTCTCTTGTACTTTGGAGCCATCCTTAGGTAAAACAAGGGTTACCTGAACAGAAGCACTGCAGTACTGTGAAAGTTAATAGATGGCAACTAAGTGACTGACAAGTGGATAGTGTATACAGGATGGATATACTAGACAAAAGACGATTCATGTCCTTAGAGGGTCAGTGATTTCATCACAATACCCAGAGCAGCAATTTAAAGCTTAAGGGTTATTCATTTTTGGAATTTTCCATTTAATATTTTCAAACCAAATTTGACCCCAGATAACTGAAACCAAAGAAAGGAAAGCTGGATAAGGAGGAATTACTATATAAATGTGTGTACCTATTTCTGGTCCTCCATTTGTTCTTCATTCCATACTGTAGATATTTCTGTTCCTTTGTTCTATATTTCTATATTAGACCAATACTATGTTATCTTGGTTACCTACTGAAGCTTATCAATAATAAGTTTTGACATCAAATAATATGAGTGTTTTAAATTTGTTGTTGTTTTCAAAATTGTTTCACATTTCCATAAATTTTAGGGGTGGCTTTTTATTCTATCCCATAAAAAGCTTGATGAAATTTGGATAAACTTCCACCTACTTTATAAATTAAGTTTGGGGAGAATTGACATCTTTAACATATTTAGTCTGAATTCAGATCTCCATTTACTTACTATTACAATAAATATCTCACAAATGTTTTTGTAGTTTTCAGCATATAGGTCTTACATATCTTTTGTCAAATACATTGCTTATTTTTTTTAAATCTTTTTTTTCCCATTCCCCATCCCTTCCCTTCATTCCCCTTTGTCTAATCCAGAGTACTTCTGTTCTTCCCTAACCACCCCTACCTTATTGTGAATTGGCATCTGCATATCAGAGTAAACATTTGGCCTTTGGTTTTGGGGGTTGGTTCATTTCACTTAGCATTGATATTCTCCAGTTCTGTCCATTTACCAGCAAATCCCATAATTTCATTCTTCTTTATGACTGAGTAATATTCCATTGTGTATATATACCACATTTTCTTTATCCATTCATCTGTGTAAGGGCACCGAGATTGATTTGATAGTTTAGCTTTGTGTGCTTAGTATTTTTGATCTGTTAAAACGGTTCGTTAAGGCCTAGGGTTGTAGCTCACTGGTAGAGTGCTTGCCTAACATGTGTGAGGCACTGGGTTCAATTCTCAGCACCACATATAAATAGGTAAAATAAAGGTCCATCAAAAACTAGAAAAATTTTTAAATGGTTCTTTCAAATGCAAATTTTTATTACTACTAAGTACAAGTGCAATTAATATTCATATATTGATTTTTATATCCAGTGAGCTTGAGAAACCTTTTTATTCTAGTAGCTTTTTTATAGTTCTGTAAGATTTTCTAAGTGGACATGTCATTTGAATTATATATGTGTGTGTGTGTGTATGTTTGTAGCTTTACCACTGAACTACATCCCTAGCCCTTTTTATTTTGAGACAGCGTCTGAGTTGCTGAGGATTTTGCTAAGTTTCTGAGGCTGGCCTCAAATTTTGGATCCCCTATCTCAGCCTACCAAGTCACCAGATTACAGGCATGTGCCATCATGTCCAGCACCCATTTCATGTCTGTAGTGATGTGACTGTCTCCTGATGTGAGTGATTTGTGTCTTCCTCCCCTCTCCATGTAATTAATCTGGCTAATTTTACTGACTTTCTCAAAGAACAAACTTTTTATTTCATTTGATTTGTTACCCTCTTCCATTTAATTGGTTGAAGTTCTTTATTATTATTTTCTCATCTTACTATGAGTGTCCCAATTTGAGTTTATGGTAAAAGGTGAGGTCATTAATTTGAGAATTTTTGTTTCTTTCTATTATTGGCTTTAGTATAATCATTCGTATACTATTATTTCATCTCAGAAATTTTGATAGGTGTTTTCCAATCATAATAATTTATGATTGAAGTTTTAATTTCTTATTTTTTATTGATTGCTTATTTGACTCATGGATTATTTAGAAGTGTAGTATTTTTCAGTATCCATGTATCTGCAAGTTTTCTATTATTAATTTCTTAATAATACCATACCATACCAAAGTATGGTCCATTGCTAGACCATATTTAATTAATATCAATATGATTATATTGAAATTTACTTTTCTAATTTATGTTTTCTATTCATTCTATTGTTTCTCACCTTGTTTTCCTATTTTCCTGCTTTTTTGGTTTAATCTTATGATTTTAAAAAATAAACCCATTTTATTATCACTATTGGTTTATTATTTCTCCTCCCTTTGTTTTCATAGTTGCTTTAGGGTTTACCACATACATTTTTAACTAAGCAATGATTTAAATTTAGAAAAATCTAGCAAAAAATCTTGAGATCAGGAAAATGGATAAAACAGAAGGATATTAGAGGAAGTCTTTTTATTCTTTAAACACAGTTGAGCCTCATGGCCTTCTTACCTACTCTTCCCTCTCTTGAAATACTATTTTGCTAGATAGTAACTTCATTTATCTTTTGTGTTCTTTCTCTATTTATATGTTATCTGATCAAAGAGATTCTTTCTTATTTTACTATCTAAAACAACTATCCCTTACTCCTCATGTGTTTATTCTTATTTTGATGTACTTTTTCCATGTGACTCTTCCCACTGGCTGGAGTTTTATATTGTTTATCTAATCTATATCCCTCCACTATTTGTTTTCTTTACCTTTGCCTCACTGCCTCCTTCAACAATTCCTGGTCACCAATATCTGATCAATAAATATTGACTGAATGATTGAATAAATAATGAATGATATTCATTTGTGACTATTTTTTATACACTCAGAAAAGACACCTACTCTAGCCTGTTACTGAAAACATGCCAGTAATTTATGTTTCAGTTTAAAATGAAAATATATTGCTCAAAACTCCTTATATTTTTGTATTTAACAGTGAAATGCTACCAAAAAAATTTCGCAACTGCTACATATTATCCCATTTCAAACTCTTTATGTTAGGTATTTTTACTATTGGCTTTTGAATTGAGATATCCTAGATAATGTGTAAATTTAACTATTGTTTAAAAACAAAAAAAAACTATAGGATTAAAAACTAAGCAATTAAATAACTTATTTTGTTCTAGTTCCAAAAATTAAGACGTGATCTTGAAAATGTGCTATCTACTATTCAGTCAAAGAATGAAAAGTTAAAGGAAGACTTAGAAAGGTACGTTTATGTTACAATTACTATTAATCATTGATACACATTGAATTGGCACTTAAAATTCATATTGTTTTTTCATGTTTGAAGGGAGCAACAATGGTTGGATGAACAGCAACAAATACTAGAATCTCTTAATGTACTTTACGGTGAATTGAAAAATCAGGTTGTGACATTTTCTGAAACACGGTAATTTGTGGTTCTATGTTTTTTACATAGGAGAAAGTATTTTCTTTTTTATGTTACCTAAACTATAGATGAAAAGAAAGCAGATCTCACCAGGAATCATGAATCTTACCCTAACTTTTACCAATTATTAATTACATGATCTTTTATGAATGACTTGACTTGGTTGTACCATTAGCTTCCCTACATGGTTATATAGAAATATATCTTTTATAAAGCTAATTATGTGGATGGAGCATGAAAGTTTCAGTAAAGTTTTTTTTAAAAATATTTTTCTTAGTTGTGGATGGACACAATACCTTTATTTTATTTATTTATTTTTATGTGGTGCTGAGGATTGAGCCCGTGCCTCGCACATACGAGGCAAGCTCTCAAACACTGAGCTATAATCCTAGCCCTCAACAAAGTTTTTTATTAACTTTATGAAGAACCAGGTACATGTACATATATTAAATGTTTCTCTTAATTTTCTTTTTATCTATTAGAATCTTTAATGAACTGAAAACTAAAATGCTTAATATAAAAGCATTTAAGGAGAAACTCTTGATTACCTTGGGTGAGTTTCTAGAAGACCATTTTCCTCTGCCTGATGGAAATGTTAGAAAGAGAAAGGTAAGTTTTAGAGAAGATATGCATGTAGATAATCATATTTGAAATTGTTTTAGGTTGGTCCAAAGGCAAGTTTTCTTTTATAGTTTGAAGATATACACATAGATAAAGTACTGAAATATGCCATCATCACATTATATTTACTGAAAAATTAGAAGCTACCTGCTTATTCAATAAAATGGAATTGGTTAAATTTTTTATATTGTATCCATGTGATATGAAAAGTTCAGCTTTTAAAAATGGTGTATGCAACTGGGTGCAGTGGCTCATGCCTGTAATCCCAGTGGCTCAGGAGGCTGAGACACAAGGATCAAAAGTTCAAAGCCAGCCTCAGCAACTTAGGGATGTCCTAAGCAACTCAGTGAGGCCTTGTTTCAAAATAAAATACAAAACAGGACCGGGGATGTGGCTCGGTGATCGAGTACCCCCGAGTTCAGTTTCTGATACCCATAGAAAAAAAATGATGTATTAAACACTAGTAGAGTTAACGAAATGCTCATATTATTAAAAGAATAAAACAAATGACTAGATTTTATGAATTGAATCTAATTTATACCATAAAATGAAATGGTTTTGTAGGTGAGTTTTTGTTTTTGTTGTTGATGATGATGTTTGCTTTTTACTATTTTCCAAATGTTCTGTCATGAATGTATACCTCTTTTTAAATCAGAAGAATATTGTTTAAAATCTGTTAGTTTAATCTGTTAATAACTTTGAAAAGTATTTATGATGGAATAAACTTTTTCCAAAAATGCAAGTAAATCATTGAGTGATGGAAGATTGTGAACAACCACTTTAATACAACTTTTCTTTAATGTAATATGTGATATAAATAAATAGAACTTTGAAATTGGAATTGATATTGAAACTGGTACCAGAATGGTTTCTCTAAAGTATAAATATTTAGCATAAAACTTTTTTAAAATATTTTTTTAGTTGTCAATGGACCTTTATTTTATTCATTTATTTATATGTGGTGCTAAGAATCGAACCCAGTGCCTCACACATGCCAGACAAGCACTCCACCACTGAGCCACAACCCCAGCCAAGCATAAAACTTTTGACTACCTAGAGGATGAAGTCTTTAAATTACTTAGACTAATGGATTTATACTTTGGAGTTTGTCTGTTCAGCCTCATCATGAGTCATTTTTTATTTATCTCTTATGCGAATTCATTCAGCCATCCTACTATGGCCCCAACAAGTATGCATTGACCTCTGTTTTGTGTGCCTTATACACTGTATTCGCTCTGCTTAGAAAATCTTGTCTGTTGTCATTTTTATCTCTATCTGCATATCTTCTGAGTTCATTTCTTCCTTTTTTCTTTTTTTGGTCCTAGGAATTGAATCCTGAACCTGGCATATGTTAAGCATGTACTCCACCACTGAGCTACACCCTACTAGGATAGTTCTTGTCGTCTGTATTCACTTTATTTTTTTCCCTTTCTTCTTTGAAGTCATCCCTAGGCATTATATTTGTTATGGACTATGTCTCCCAGTCTAGTCATTATTATTTGTATTTTGGAAATTATCGAAAGCCTTCTATTGACTATTTTGTGAAGGTCATGATTCTTTTGATTTTAATGATCTTAATCTTGCAACAGTTCACCGATTAATTTTCCTAATTTTAGTCTCCCATTTTTTTTAATTTCATTTTTTAAAACTATTAAACTTCTTCAATAATAAAACCAGAAGTGTGAGGCACCCTGAAAAGAAAAAATTGATTAACAGAAGCCATTAATAGTTCACTAAGTCATATTTGATAACCTCACTTTTTTTAATAACAGAACTATTGATACATGTTATAAAATGATAGATTCCTGTCTGTCTACCATCTGTGCCTCTGTTTCCCTCTCTATCACATCTGTTTCTCTCTCTGTCTCTTTCTACCTCTCTCTTTCTGGCCTGCAGTAATATTGTACATATTATTACTGACATAAAACATTATAGATTTCCTGGCTTAAACAACAGAAATTAATTTTTGCAGACTAGAAGTTAGAAGTCCAAGATCAGAGCTCTATCAGAGTTGGTTCCTGGCAAGGTCTGTGTTTCTGTCCTGTAGATTATAACTTCTCATGTGTTCTCACAATTTCGTCTCTTCTCTCTATACAAGGAGAAAAAGAATTGTTAGTGTTTCTTTCTCTTATAAAGGGACCAGCCATGGATTAGGGATGTGGCTCAGCAGTAGGGGGCTTGCCTAGATGTACAAGGCCCTGGTTTTGATCCCCAATACCACAAAACAAAACCCCAGTCTTTTTAGAGTAAGATCCCATCCTATGACCTCATTTAACTTTAATTACCCCTTTGAGGCTCTGTTCCCAAATATAGTTGCATTAGGGCTTCACCACATCAATTTCTAGAGACACATTCCTTCTACAACACTGAACTTTATAATTCAAAGATGGATATGAAGAAAAGAAAGCTAAAAAAACAACCACTCTCCATCAGTTCTTTAACATGAGGTGAACACTATTGTTAACCTTAGGTAAATATTAATGAGACATCTTTGTAAACATATACTCATGAAAAATAAATTGATGGATGATTGGATCAGTAGAATTTTGTACTTGTTAATATAAAATAAATATTAAATGCAATTTTATGTTAATTTGGTAGAAGGTAGTGAAAAATAGTGAAGTGTTGAATTGTTGAACTCAAATTTTTTTTATTTCAAATGATGAGAGTTCTGGAAAGATTTTTCTAATACAAACAAAATAAATTATGAAAAGCAATATAAATTATGAAAAGCAATAATATAATAATATAAGAGTTTGTTTAACTCCATTTCTCAATTTTATGTAGTATTAAAAATAGAAAATTAACATTCTGTGTCCCAATTTTGCGTTGTTTTTACTTTGGTGGGTTTACAGTATTTATACTGTGCTAAGAAATCATCATTCATGTCTGTGGTTAGCCTTCATTCTATTTTGTATTGGATTCAGTACTTATTATCTGTTACCACTGATTTTTCAGTTCTTAGATTTAATCCATTGCTTTATTTGATGATTTTGATAATGGTTTGTTTGTTTTCTTCCTGATTAATTTGTTCAATAAAGATTGCAGGATGTTTTATTCTTGGAATTCTTAAAAATACTTTATTGTCTTTACACTCAAAGAATGTTTCAGCACATTTTTAAATTGAAACTCAAGATTTGGCATTGCTCCATGTCTTCTAACATGGAATGTACTGTGTAGAAATGAAGCCAGACTATAGATGATTTGCTGCTTCTAACTATAAAGCTGACCAATTCTTTAAGCTTCAGTAACTTAAAAGTATATATTACAGTGCTGATCACTCAAAATCAATTTTGATTTGAAGATGATATGCCCTTTATCTTGACAGATTTAGTTCCTATTTCATGAAAAATTTCTGTAATTATATCTACTGTTTTTCCTGTCTTATGTTGAAACATTCACTTCTGTAATTGTTTTTTGTTAATATTTTTCCTCTACATTTCCTTGGATTGTTCCAAACCTTTTGTTTTAATTTTTTGCTCTGCTTCTTTTTAAAAAATTTTTTAACTTGCTTCTTATTAATCAATTCTGTACTTGTGTTGCCTTCACTACTACTTACTCATATACTAATTTTTACTACTCTTTCTCATTTAGCAAGATATAAGGAGATTTGAAATGCAGATTTGCTCTGCTATCTTTACTAGAAATTTCATTCCCTTTTTAGTGTTATTTTATTATTTCTTTAACATTTGTATTTTTCACAAGGCTTTATAAGCATTCTATGATCATCTTTGGTATCTTTTATTTATTTATTTATTTTGTATGAGGTGTTGAACCCAGGGGCACTTACCAAGCCACATCCCTAGTCCTTTTGATATTTTAATTTGAGACAGGATATCACTAAATTGCTTAGGGCCTGGGATTATTGGCCTTAGTTTGCATTACCCTGCCCCATAAACTTTGGTACCTGGAAATTACTGTCAGTATAGTTGGTGACTTTGCAATTAACTGCCTGAATTCAGTCCTTTTGGTTGGGGTTATTTGAAGAAGAAGATTTCTAGCAGTTTGCTTTAGAGCTTTATCCTGTTGAACATTTTAATAATTGTTTAAAATTTTTAAACAATAATTTGGTTAAAGAGGTAGACTACATGACTATCAAGGTTTACAAATAATATGAAAATAAGAGGATTAGATGGTAAATATATTGGATGACACAATTGGACTTTGGGTGTCCAGGACCTTGGGAAACATCTTAAATAAGATGATATTTAGTAGAAATACACAAAATATTGTTCTTGGGTCTGAATTACTAACTAATGAGTGCTAGGGATGTAGCTTAGTGGTAGAGTGATTGCCTAACATGCACAAGGACCTGGGTTTAATTCCCAGTACTGTTTCAAAAGAAAACACTATCAAAGAATGAGGGAGAGATATCTTTGCCAAATGTATGAAAGCACTTTGGCATTTTAGATGATAGTATGTTCAGAAGTTAGCAGGGTGAAATAAGTGTCCGAAAGCTTAACGTACAGTAAGATTGTTATAAAGGTATTGTGTCCACCTACAACTAAAAACTGTATTTAATAAAAAAGAATTCTTTATGTCATCCAATTGTGAGTTTGATTTTAGTTACCATGTACCATTGCAACTAAGAAATAATAATTTTTTAAAACCTCATTATAGTTCAGTATTCTGCCCTGGCAGAATTAAAATGTTAATTGTTTGTTATTCACATTTCTTTCAAAGAAAAACATTCAAGATTCAACCAAACAGCTGATAACACTGCATGAAATATTAGAGGTAAGCATATTGTATAGTTTTTTTTTTTTTGTCTTAATGCTATCATTTAATTACTTACTTGAGAACAATTGTACTGACACTTTAAAAAGAGAAAATACTATTTTAATTCTTTAGGTATGTTTCAGTTTTTATTAAATGTATTTGTAATAATTTATCTTTACTAAAAAATAGTTTTACTTAGGGAAAATATTATCATTTTTTTAAGAATATGAAATTAAAGTCTTATCTTTAATCACATTCCCAAGTTTTATCACAATTAAAGACTTTAAAAATATATCATGTTATTTGACATATACATTACAAAATCTTGTGCTGCTACATTAGAATTTAAATTGACACCTCCGTACTCTAAAATATCTAAGTGAACTTAAAGATTCTTTCCACAGAGTTATAGAAAGTTTTGCCCAATTTTCCTTAAATAGCATCAATCTCTTATCATAATGTAAGGACTGAGTAATTTCAACCTTTTCTGTTTGATTTTTTTTTGTTTGTTTTATAAATACCTTTAATTTTAAAAAACCTTCTGAACTTTAGCCAAATTATTAAATATATTAAATATTTTAGAAAATCTGGATTTGACAATGCATGACCATTGGGCAGAGAGGAAAATAAAATGGTCTTTGAAGGATAGCATATTTGCCAATTAGTGTGCCTTTTTTAACATTAGTAAGTTTTTGAAGAGTATTTTCAGAAAACATGTTTCATTGTGATTTAATGAATTGGGTGGTAAAGTCTGTGTTTTTATCCAACTCAGTAGTTGTCTCAATAGATCTTTTTTTTTTCTTAATAAACAGTATCATTGTTTTGAAAAACAAAACGCAGGTATTTATTGGATTTATAATTTATTTCTAGTTATTCCAGTTTATACTGAAACTATTAAATGTTATATGCATGGATGTCTTAATATTTTTAAATAAATATTGTCACTTCATGCAGCAAATGTCGACAGGCAGAAACTATGAAATACAAGTGTAAAATTTTCAAACTATATTGTGAGATATAGTGTAAAACTTAGAAAATTAAGTATGTCTCTGAGTTTCATATTAGTGATAATATTTAATACTGTTATTCAGTGAAAAACAGAATTTAATGTACATATTCATTTTAAATTTGAATTTTTAACATTTAGCCATTTCTAGTGTCTACTAAAATTTTGGTTAATACAGTTTAAATTAGAAATGAAAAATAAGAAAACTTTATTTTTTATAGTGCTGGGGATGAAACCCAGGGCCTCACATATGCTAGCAAGCACACAACCAATGAGTTACACTTAGAACTCAGAAAACTTTCCAAGTACTCTAATGGGAATATGTTGATTCTCTATCATGATTCCTAAAAAGAAACGAGGCCACAAGCTTTTTTCCCTAGGATATGTGACTTGAAATAGAAAAATTAATGCTAATTGAAATTATTTCAAGAATTGAAATATTACTATTATGAAATATGAAATTAGAAGTTGGCAGGTTAATTTTATTCATTCTAGTAGCACTTTATTTGTAAAAATTATGCTTTTTCTTTTCCATGTTCCTTAAAGTAATAGCATCTTTCCCCTGAAGCTTTGGTGTGGCAATTCAGAGATAAAGCCTAATTCATGATCTGCCAGTGATTTTGTGCCCCCATGGAATCCTTTAATCCTTCTGAGTTCTGATTCCATAATTTCGAAAGTACCAGGAGGTAGACGACGAGGAGGCAAAATAACAACTAATTTACATTTTTAAATTTTCAGTTTTTTTGTTTGTTGGTTTGTTTGCCACTGCTCTACTGCTCTACATCCCCAGTTTTTTTTTTTTTTTTTTTTTTGAGACAGGGTTTCTCTAAATTGCTGAGGTTTCCTTGAAATTTGCAATCTTCAGACCTTAGCCTTCTGAGTCACTGGAATTACAGGTCTGCCATCAGGTCCAGCTATTTTTGACTGTGTTTTATAAAACATTCGTATTCAAAGTATTATAAATTTTTGGTTCCTGAAAAAACTTTCCTAACGTCAGTGAATTTGGGAAAGACACATTATTGTCAGTTCTCATTACCAAACTTCTCAAGCTTTTGTGTGACCACCTAACCCTGTTTATCAAGAAGTTCTTAGAGACACCAATTCCTTGGAATAAGTTTGGGAAATGCTAGCCTATATAATTAATACAAATACTTGAACCTTCTGAGTTTTCTGTTGTAATCCCTCAGTATCCTTGATAAAAATCAAAGACAAAGGAAAGGATGATAAAATTGACTATTTTGAAGATTTATCAGAAGAGAAGGTTTACAGGCATGAAAACTGGCGATTTCTTTTACCTACCCACAAATACTGACTCTCTTTTTTTAAACTTTCTGTATATTTTCTTGAATTTTGTGTGGGATGTGTGTGTGTTGCTTGGGATCAAGCCCAGGGCTGTGCACATGCTAGTCTAGTGCTTTACCACTGAGGTAAAAGTTTAAATTTTAAGATTCTTGTCTTTATGCTAAAGAAATTATTAATCCTAAAATGCAGGAGAATTGTAAAAGCTTTCTAAACAATTTTTAAGGAATATTTTTAAAAATTAAGGTACAGATATTCATTTTTAAAACTTTTTCCATTCACTAATATTTGTAGTCATTTAAAAACTCAAATCACTTATTAAAGTTAGTACATAAAAGTTATTCTATAAACAGTTGTTCCGGGAGAAAAGAGGTGAACATCCTTTGATGAATAACTTGGCTTTATTATAGCTGTGTAGAATTTTTCCCCGGTAAAGAATATTTTGGATGATATTTTTTCCTAGATTCTTATAAATAGATTATTTGATGTTCCACATGATCCATATGTCAAAATCAGAGATTCCTTTTGGCCACCTTATATTGAACTGCTGCTGCGTAATGGAATTGCCTTGAGACATCCAGAAGATCCAACCCAATTGAGATTAGAAGCCTTCCATCAATAAAGGGATGTTCTTTTTTCAGTAAAGAATCTTCTCATCCAAGGATAATGGAAACAGGACTATTTGAATAAAAATTATTTGCAAATCAAAGCAATAGTCTATCTTCCTTTTATCCTTAAGTGACATGTACTGCCATCTGTTCATTTTTAAAATGATCCTTTCTTATTCATTCAGAGCTTTGGTGTTTTAAACTGTATGGACAAAGAAAGTAAGTAAAAGATATTATAGATTTATAAATTATTTAATGTACCTTGCCTTATTTGATGTGGTTTAGAAAATTCTTTGTTAATTTAGGATATTACTAATGTAATATTTTTCTTTCAATTTTATGGCACTATATTTTATGCATTTTAAGCTTCATTTGATGCTTAATGTCTTTACTATTTAGGAATTATAATGGAAAGATCATTTAATTTGCATATGGTTATAAAATTGAAGTAATATCCCATGAAGAAAGTGACATAATTAAAAATATCTAGCAAATACTTCACATGTGCATTGCCTTATTTCTAGGTTTGTTAAAAATTGAAATATAAAAATACAAATGCTGAAAACTAGTATGAACTATTTTAATGTGTATTATATAACAAGGGACATTATATATTAATTTGCTCTTGATTCTGCTACAAAATTATATTCATGACATTTTGTAATTTTTTGTATATAAAATTCTCTATAAAATCTCTATTGGTAATATGGTATATTTTTATTAATAGACTTTTTCACAGGTAAATTAAGATATGGGGCTCATTCAGAATTATATACAAGCTAAACTAGAGAATTGTAAACTTATTTAGCATCAGTTTTTCTAGGAGAAATTTGTGTGTGCTTTTATACTTGAAAATACTTTACTGTATAGAATCCAAGTTTCTTGATAAGCTTAATTACTTCATTTTTTAAAATAAGCAAATAATATTCTAAGTATTCCATGTCCTGTAAAAAATATAAATACTTTTGTATTTTAGGTAATAGAACTTCTTTTTAGAGAAGCATTACCTATAAAATACCTTTCTAAAACACTCCTATTGTATGTTGAAGGAATGAGCAACTTTTTATTTCTCCAAGTTAATATGGAAAGAGGGGGGGAAATGGTTTTGGAAGTGTAGTCCTGACAATAATTCTTCAAAGTGGTACTATTGTCTGTGAAGTCCTTTGTGTTGCAAATTACAGACTGGAGTAGATAAAGGCAGTGAACAACTTGGTCATTTATCTGGCAAGTCTTGTTTCACATCCTACTTTAATTCATTAGCCCGGGTTTCTTACATAACAAGATTACTTGCCTACTTTTAATCTCAACTATAAACAAAATAAATTATACTAGAATTAGTCTTGATTTATAATCCATCTAAATTTGAATTTTTGTGTTTTGGATATTGTAAAACATGTTTCAAGTGCTGAGAAACCTACATATATTTTGACTTTTCAGGGATTTAAAAAAAATTACATCTTAGAATTTGTTATTTCACTGACTCTGAAATATGATTCAGATTGAGTATCCCCTATTTGGGATTAGGGCTGTGTTTCAAAGTATTTTTTACTTTGGAATATTTTTATAGACTACTGGTTCAACTTCTCTAATTCAAAATTCAAAATTTGAAGCATTTTGGGTGCTGGAGCATGTCAAGTTTTGGATTTTTGAATTAGGGATGCCTAGCCTGTAATATCTTTAAGTAGTACCTCATTCTAATTTTCTCATTCCAAATACTGATGTTGAATAACTTAAAAACAAAAATTGGTTTTAGTCAACCACAAAATTTCTTTACCTTTGATGTTGGTTAGTACGTAGGGCTAGATTGATGGAGAAATCACATCACTCTCTGGTTGGAAATTCAACATGGTGGCATAAGAGCCCTATTTAATATTGCCCTGTATTTTATGTCATTATACCTCTGTATTAACACTTCTTACCCCTTTATTTTTCCCTTGGTTTACTTTTTGCTTATTAAGTTTACTTTTAGTTTATTTCTTTGTTGCTTTTACCAAGAATTTTATTTTTCAGTATACAACTTCTCCCAACTTATTTTCTGATAACTGCTAATAAATTATTAACAATAACTGCATTAGGAATGATAAGTGAAATGGCACTTTTAGTGTTAATGAAAACATTAAAAATGTATAATTCCTCTTTTCTTTTGTGGGGTGGTTTTGCTGGCAGTTGAACCCAAGGTTTCAAACATGTTAAGCATGTTCTGCCACTGAGCTACACCCCAGCCTAAAAAATATGTAATGTTTATGCTTGCAATGTCTATATAGACATTATTTTTTCTAAAAGTTTATGAGTATGCCAGTATGCCAACAACTGCCAAATGCAGCATGCCAAATACTTTATGGTCCATGTTACAGTTTTTTACGTGGTGACTCAGAAACTTCAATTAGTGAAGTAAAAATTGAATGTTATTAGCTTATCTTAAATATTTTTAGAGTTTTTCCTAATTTGGCTCCTTGTTTTGGTTGAACTCCCCCACCTTTTATCATGTAGAGCTTTAAAAATTTTAACTTATTTTCAGTTATACAAAAAAATAAATGCAGACATTACCAAAAAAGCTGGTTTCCTTTGATCACATTTCCTTTGTAGGTCCCTGTATTAAGAAGAACCATTTTTTAATTTTTTTTTTTTTAGCTGCAGATGAACACAGTACCTTTATTTTATTTTTTTTATTTGTATGTGGTACTGAGGATTGAACCCAGTGCCTCACACGTGCCAGGCAAGTGCTTTACCACTGAGCCACAACCCCAGGCCAAGAAACCACTTTTTGATACATGCTATTATTTTTCATGTTTCATGATGATGAGTCTGTCCTACCATTTGGCTATGTCCAGAATGTTATAGCATCCATGTTAATAAGCTGTTTTGTAATAATCAAAAGAGCCAATTTGCATAATTGTGGATTGTTATGAATCTGTTCACTCCTGCTAAGAGAGAAGAGAAAATGGAATCATGTGAGATGCTTAGCAGGCAGAAAAAGTGAAAAATACAAATAAGAA
Source organism: Sciurus vulgaris (assembly GCF_902686455.1). Classification (NCBI taxonomy): domain Eukaryota; kingdom Metazoa; phylum Chordata; class Mammalia; order Rodentia; family Sciuridae; genus Sciurus; species Sciurus vulgaris. The sequence continues at coordinate 118,178,043 of NC_136466.1, forward strand.
AGAAAGAAACAATAGCAAGACAATGAGTAGAAAACAATAAATATGGTAGATATTTATATTAATCACTTTAAAGGTGGGTGGTCTAAATAGAGACTGTTAGAATAAATTTTAAAAAAAAAGAATCAACTGTGATTTCTACAAGAAAGAAACCTTAAAAATAAAGATACAGATAGATTAAAAGTGAAGTAATAGAGAAAGGTGTACCAAATGTTATGAATTGAATGTTTGTATCTTCCTCAAATTCATATGTTGAAGCCCTAATACCCCGTGTGATAGTATTTGAAGATGGCGCATGTAGAATGTAAATTAGGTTAAATAAGTTCATTTCTATGGGGCCCTCATTAATGTCCTTATAAGAGACAGCAGAGATTTGCTCTCTCTGCCATGTGAGGACCCAGGAAGAAGGTAGCTATCTACAAATCAGGAAGAGAACACTCATCAAAAACCAACTATATTGTCATCTTGATCTCAGATTTCTGCTCTTCAAAAATGTGAGGAAATAAATGTTTGCAGTTTGAGTCATGTTGTGTTTATATTTTGTTAGGGAAACAAAGGCAGATAAATACATCTTGCTGATCAATCAAAAGAAGGCTATAGCCTGGGTGCACACCTGTAATCCCAGTAGCTCCCAGAGGCTAGCACAGGAAGTTCAAAGCCAGCCTCAGCAACTAAGCGAGGTCCTAAGCAACCCAGTGAGAACTGTCTCTCAATAAAATACAGAAAAAGGGCAGGGGATGTGGTTCAGTCATTGAGTGCCCCGGAGTTCTATCCCCAGTACAAAAAAAAAAAAAAGCCAGAAGAGCTGTATTAATTTCATACGCCTTCAAAGCAAGGAAAACAATTAGGGAATCACAAGAGGCATTGCATAATTGATAAACAGGTCATTAACAATTTAAAAAATAGATATACAAAGTATGTCTCAGTCTACAATGGAATCAAATCAATAAGGAAGATATCTGGAAAATCTCAATATCTAGAGATTAAACAGCACACTTCTAAATGATACATTGTTCAAAGAAGTCTCAAAATATATTTTTGATTAAATGAAAATACAACTTATCAAAATTTGTGAGATGCAGCAAAAGAGGGAAATTTATAGCACTGGATGCATACACTAGAAAACACGAAAGATCTAAAATCAATAATTCCAACATCCACCTTGGAAAGTTAGAAATAGAAGACTAGATTAAGTCCAAAGCAAAAAAATGAAATAAAGTAGAAATCAATGAAGTGGAGAACAGAAAAATAATAGTGAAATTCAATGAAAAGATAAATTCATAACCTCTTGCTATTCTATACAAGGGGGAAAAGGAAGGAAAAGATTATTAATATCAGCATGAAAAGAGGGATCATTACTGCTGACATTATGAACATTGAAGGAAGTTTAAAGGAATGTTATACTCTCACCATCAGCTTGATAATATAGATGAAATGAACTGATTCTATGAAAGACAATCTACCAAAACTACACAAGGATAACTATTCTACATCAGCCTTAATTATCAAAGGAAATTGATAATTAAGGAGCTTCCAAAACAAAGTATTGACCCAGATGATTTTACTAGTGAATTGTACTAAGCATTTAAGGAGGAGGTGCCAAATTTGTGCAATCTGTTCCAGAAAACAAGCAGAGGAAATGCTTTCTTACTCATTCTGTGAGGCCATTAACACCAAAACCAGAGGATGAACGTGTAGCTCTGGTAGAACACTTCTCTAACATGCAGGAGGCATTAGAGTTGATCCCCAGCACCACTGGTAAATAAAGCTAAACTAGATAACAACTTAAGAATGAATACAGACCAATTTCTCTCCATGAACATAGATACAGAAATCCTCAAGACAGTATTAGCAAATTAACCCAAAAATGTAAAAAAAAAAAAAAAAAAAATCATGCACCATTGCCAAGCAAACATTTATTCCAAGTTTGCAAGCCAAGTTCAACAATAAAAAATCCATTAACATAATTCATGTAAACTAAAGAAGAAAAATCATTTGATCACACCAATAGATACAGAAAAGCCACTTGCCAAAATCCAACACCCTCTTGTGATTTAAAAAAAAAGAAAAAAAGAAAAAGTAGGAACATGGGCATCTTTCTCAACTTGAAGAATATGTACCAAATCCTACACACTTAATGATGGGAAACAGGATGCTTTTTCTAAGACCAAGAACAAGGCAAGGATGCTCCCTACCATCATTTCTGTTCACTGTCATACTGCAAGTTCTTGTTAGTGCAAATAAGATGAAATCTCAGGAGTCAACAAAAAAAAAATCTGTTTGAACTTAAATCCAATTATAGCAAGTTTGTAGAGGGTACACATTTCTAATATATTTAACTATTATGCATATATATTTTTTAATGTATGTCAGCACTGAATTTTTAGAATTTGAAATTTAAAACTTCATTTACCTTACCACCCAAAAGAAAAAAATGAATATGTATGTGTATAAGTCTAAAAACATGTACAATATCTAGGTGAGGAAAACTATAAAAGTCTCATGAAAGAAATCAAAGATCTAAATAAATGGAAAGATATTCCATCTCAATGGATATGAAGTTTATTATCAAACTATATCTTCATTTGATCTATAGATTGAATATTGTCTCAAAAAAAAAAAAAAAAAAAAATCCCAGCCTGTTACTTTGTGGATATTGACACACTCATTCTAAAGATCCAGAATAGCAAAAGATCTAAAATATTAAAGAACAAAGTTGGAGGACTGACACTGTGACAATGACTGTAACTACAACAGCAAGTTTGATCCATGAAAAAAATTGATGTTGCATTTTATTAAAATTTAAAACTTCTGTGTCAAAACCATTGTTAGAATTCAAAAGATAAACCACAGACTGGGATAAAATACTTGAAAGACCCATCTGATAAAGAATTTGCACCCAAAATATGTAAAGAACTTAAAACTCAGCAATAAGAAAACAAACCAATTAAAATATTAGAGATCACCAAAGAAGATACATAGATGATAAATAAGCATGGAAATGATGCTCCATGTCATTGTGCTCAATTGTCATTAGTGAACTATGATTAAGACAATTAGTTACAACTTCATACCTATTACAATGGCTAAAATCCAAAATGACAAAATGAGTAAGAGATGTGGAATAACAGGAATTTTTCATAGCTGATGGGAATGCAAATAGTAAAACCACTTTGTATAACAGTGGCATTTTTTTTTTGTTTGTTTTCACCAAGCTGAACAGTCTCAGTGTATGATCCATCACTCACCTAGATAAAGGAGTCGAAAATGTATATAAAACCTTGCACAGGAATGTTTACAGCAGCTTTATTCATAATTACCAAAAACTGGAAGTAACAGATGTTCTTTTGTAGGTAAATGGATAAGAAAACTGTCATACATCCATACAATGAATATTATTCAGTAAAAAGGAATGAGCTAGTAAACTACAAAAACACATGGAAGAAATGTAATGCGTATTCCTAAGTGAAAGAAACCAAAGGCTATATCCTGTATGACTACAAATGTGACATTTTGGATAAGGAAAAACTATGAAGACAATAAAAAGATAAATGGGAGCCAGAGATTGTGTACAAGAGAGGGAAACGTAAATTAAAGGGATTTTTAGAGCAATAAAAGAGTTTTTTATGTTACTATAATGGTAGATGGCTAGCATTATTCATTTGTAAGAAGCCCAAAAACGGGACTGGAGTTGTCTCAGTGGTAGAGCACTTGTCTAGCATGTGTGAGGCCCTGGGTTCCCCATACTCAGCACCACATATAAATAAATAAAATAGATCCATTGACAATTAAATATATATATATTAAAAAACCAAATAACTATACAAAACAAAGAATGAATCTCAATTTAAACCATGATTGTATTAAAGTATCAATATGGTCCATCAGTTATAACAAATGTAACTCACAAATATAAGATATTAAACTTATTAGAGGGGAAAGGGAGCATATGGGAAGTCTGTGTACTTCTTCATTTTTCTGTAAACCTGAAACAAGCTCTAAAATTGTTTATTAATAAATGTGGCAGTAGAAAGAACAAAATATAAAAAGCTAGTTTTCAAATAGACACTGAATAGGTATTAAAGGATACCAAAAATCCTAAGAAAAATAGATAAATCAGATAGTAAAAGGTTAAATAAATGTTAATAATTAGACACCAGGGTTAAGGTATAACTCCATGGTCAAATGTTGCCTAGCATGGGTTCAATCCCAGCACTGTAAAAACAAAAACAAAAAAACCTTTCTAAATACCAGAATTTTTAAAAAATTTTCTTTTAGATATACATGACAGTAGAGTGTATTTTGATTGTACATGATGTGGAATTACACTGGTTGTGTATTCATATATGAACATAGGAAAGTTATGTCTGTTTAAAATACCAGAATTTTTAAAAAGCAAAGTATTTATTTTACAGAGAAAGAAACAATAAATATAACAAAATGCTCATAATTTTGAAATGGTATCTGGGAAGAACCCCAACCTCAGAAGATGGCAAGGTGTAATAATGTAACTCCAAAAGTGCTGAAATTATATGATTTAATGGATCAGAGTAGGACAGTTTATTACAACACGGTAGGCAACAGGAGCATCAGCATAATTGTATTGGTTTACCCTACCTCTAAATGCATGGAACAAGATGGCAGGGCCAGGTGAAGACCAGAGAAGTGGGTTTTACTACAAAGCAAGCCAGGACCAAAGACCTCTGGGTACCTTTTATAGAAAGCAGTGCTCTTACTCTGTAACAAGGAAGTCCTCTTCATTGGGAAGCCAGCCCTTGTGAAGCAGTCGGGCACTATGGTTATCTTGACCAACTATGTGACTAGCTCCCAGAAATGCTTTCTGTATGAGGCCCTGGATAAGCCTTGTAGTTGTCAGCCAGAACTTGCAGGGGGATACTCAGTGCTCAGGGCGGATTGCCTTTCCTAATATAGAAATAAAAGCAAACATATTAGTCATAACAGTGAGAATCTGCTGACTCACAAAGCAAAACCTAACTGCAGTTAGGAGACACTTAAAACAATGATTCAGAAAGGCTAAACATAAAGGGATGGGAAAAAATAAATCAAGCAAATGGAAATCTTTTGCTTATTTTTAAATTGGGCTTATGTCTTATTGAGCTTAGGGACTTTTTGTGTATTCTGAATACAAGTCCTTTTATTAGATATATGATATACAAAAATTTCTCCTAGTCTCTAACTCTCTCTTTCTCTCGTGTGTGTGTGTGTGTGGGGGGGGGAATGGGGATTGAGCTAAGGGGTATTCTTGCACTAAGCTAATCCCCAGCCCTTGTTGTTTTTATTTTGAGACAGGGTCTTGCTAATTGCCCAGGCTGATCTTGAACTTGTGATCCTCCTGCCTCTGCCTCACAAGAAGCTAGGATTGCTGGAAGGCACCACTATGCCCAGCTCTTTATTTTCTTAATGGTGTCTTGAAGCACAAAAATTTGGAATTCTAATGATATCCCATTTATTAACTTTTTCTTTTATAGAATGTGTTTTGGTGTAACATACAAGACAAGACACAGTTTTCTTCTGGAAGATTTATAGTTTTGGGTTTTTTTGGTTTTGTTTGTTTGTTTGTTTGTTTGTTTTTGGTGGTGAGTTTTTTAGGTAAGCTCTCTATCACTAAGCTACATCCCCAGCTATGGTTTTAGCTTTTGTATTTAGGTATAGGAACCATTTTGAGTTACAATCTGTGTAAGATATGATGTAATGAGATAGTTTTAGATTTTAATCCAAATAAATAGCCATAGTGATATCAAGTCATAAACAAACGAGATAATGGATAATTCTTCCTCCATAGTATTATAAGGAATATATACTGATGGAAGGTTGTCTTTAGGCAAGTACCCCAATAATAATCTGGTCGATATACAGTACTAACTTAGTATCCTCTAAAGATGCTAAAATTAGTGGGTGAAAAATATTAGTAAATTTTCATACTCTAAAATTTTCTCCCTCATTTTTGTTCTCTACAAAGGGAAATATAGTGGCAAAACTTAACAGGTACCACATTGACAAAGAAATCAAGGTTAACATTACTGATAATAAGACATTGATAATGTAAGTTCTTTGGCATGATGCACTGAGGAGTACACAATATAATTTCTGTGATATTTTATGAACACACTTTTTATACACACACACATACACTTTAGAGGGTATTGGGAATTAAACCCAGGGCCTCACCTATGCTAGGAAAATGCTTCACTACCGATCAACATTCCTAGCCCCTTTTAAATCTATTTTGAGACACAGTTTGACTATGTTGCCAAGGCTGGCCTCAAACTTTGATTCTCCTGCCTCAGCCTCCCCAGAACGTGGGATTACAGGCATGTGGCATCACACCTGACTTTGTAATATTCTCGCCAAAAATGCGTGACCATTCATGAGCAAATATCAGATAAATCTGAATGCTCGTCATCCTATAAAATAACTCTTCAAATGTGTCAAGATCATGAAATACAAGGAAGACCTAAGCAAATGTCACAAACTGGAGGAAACTAAAAAGAAATCACAACTAATTACAAGGTAGAATTCTACATAAGCTTCTGGAACAGAAAAAAAACAGCATTGGAAAAATTGGTGAACTTTGAATAAGGTCTACAGTTTAACCAATAATATACTAACGGTTACTAGTTTAGTAATTATAGTTATAAGATGTAAGGTAATTGTAACAACTTGCTCTGGGCTTGGAGGTAAAGTGGACTGAGGAATTTTAAAACTCGGGGAGGGGTTCAAAATGGGGAGTAAGAGAATAAAAATGACAATATAAACATAACACTTTTCTAGTGATATATCCATGCAAACTGGAAAGTTAAAGAAGTAAAGGAGTCTAATGCACAGGAAGCCAGGGCAAGAAGATTTTGTTATTTGACTTTCCTCTTTCTGCATTTTTCTGACACAACTGATTTTTGTTTGAGTAATCCACTGTTGTCTACAGAGCCATGCATTTAATGTGGATGTGGTTATCCAAATCTCTTTCTTAGTGATTTACTAAAGGTTATATTTGATGCGATATTTACTTAAAGTATATGTCTAATGAGGAAATTTTCAGAAAGATTGTTCTTACTGATTAAAAAAATGCACAGGAAGAGATGGCTTCTTTTGTTCTGGTAGATATTATTGGGTCTGTATGGGACATCTGGAAATGTTTAGCCATTTTGTAACCATAAGGAGAGCTTTCTATGAACAAATCTGGCATGTTTAGTATGGCAGGACCACAAAAGAAAAAGAACAAATTCTGATAATGTTATTGAGATACTGAATTAATTCACCCTACTGGGGAATAACATATATGAAAATAAATTTTCCTTCTGGTTTAAGTCAATTGAGATGAGATTTTTATGTTACTTGAAATGGAAACCAACACCCAACAAAATTGTTTATGGAACATTTAATCACTCCGGATAAAATTAATTTTGTGGTACAGTATGACAGGCTTAAAAATGTACATTTTGAGGATATTTGAAGAAATATATTTCTTCCATTTAAAAAGAGCAAAGACTTTTAAGACAAGAATAGCAAATGAAATAATATTTACATATGAAAAGAATTGCAAGCTGGGTGGAATAGTTCATGTCTGTAATCCCAACTACTCAGAAGGCTGAGGTGGAAGGATCATAAGTCCGGAAGTTTGAGCAACAAAGCAAGACCCCACCTCAGAAAACAAAGCATCAAATTTTTAAAAAGGAATTTTAATGCCATGTCTGGTTAAATATAAGAATTTCAATAAAAATCCTGCAAGTGAGATAAACTCTTCACTGTGCAAGAATCAGAGCAAATAAATGAATGGAAAGACAGTTCAAAGAATTCACCTAGAGTGGGACATGGGGGTGCACACCCGTAATACCAGCAACTAGGGAGGCTGAAGCAGGAAGAGCACAAGTTCAAAGCCAGCCTCAGCAACTTGGTGAGACCCTGTCTCAAAATAAAAAAAATAAAAACAATTGGGGATTTGGCTCAGTGGTTAAGTGCCCCTGGTTCAATCCCCGGTACCAAAAAAAAAAAAAAAAAAAAAAAAAAAAAAAGAAAGAAAGAAAGAAAAAAAAAAAAATAGAATTCACCTAGAAAAATGAAGAGAAAAATTACAAAGGTAAGAGATATAGTAGGTAGATTGAAGGACTTTCACCATATGTTATATAGAAGTTTCTGATGAAAAGAGAAGGAATGATGGGTGGTAGCTGAAAAATTTTAAGAACAGTTAACTGAAATTCTTAGAAAACCATTTATACCGAATCCTGTGAAAAGCAAATAAAGCTAAATTTACTAAATTCACAGTATGAAGTGCTTTCATGAAACTACAATACACTAAGGAGAAAAAAGAGTATAGGAATGGCAGTATAGGAATGCTGATATCTCTCCTCAGCAATAATAGCTGTTGGTGCTGAGAGAAAAAAGACCAACAGCCTAGAGTTCTGTAACCAACTAAATTATTATTCAAGAATTAGAGACCAAATATATTTTATAAAATGTAAAAGCAAAAAATAAGTAAATAAATAAAAGCTTTCTCACACATAGTACCTAAAAGAACTGTTAATGGATATAATTCAACAAAAAGAAAAATTAATCCAGAGGAGGATGGAGGTTAATGAAACAACCATGAGCACTGATTTGAAATTTATTTTAATTTTACTTAAAATCAGTTATGAAAGGAAGAAAGCAGACATTTAGAAAGAAAAACAATTTCTTGAAAAGATGCCAAACAATTGGCTATTTATAAAAATATGATTATGTTTAAAGGAAAAATTCACACAAGATTACCAAGTTTGCCTTAGTTTATTTATAGTGGAAAAGTAGCAAAAATTTCACATTAATATCTGTGCACAAATGTTGCAGTGTATCTTTCAACATCAGTGTTGCAAAAGTAAGCAATACACATTTGATAGGAAGTTCACTTACAGGGAATACTGAAGATTTCTTGAAGATTAGACAGGGTTTCCATATTATTTTTGGCTCATCTTTGGGTCAAAGTGTTTTCTGGTTTGTTTGTTCTTTGGCTGTGGAACATTATATTCATACTTTTGTATAATGGCTGTAGGGAAGAATTGTTTTTGCTTCAGGACAGTTACATAAAAAAAAAAACCTGCATTTTTGGCTGTCCCCTTTTATTTTCTCTAGGAAAAAAAAAAAAAAAAAAGCATAACAAATAGGCCAAAAAACAAAATAAAACAAAAAAACTCTTAAAAAAGAATACAAAGAGCCCTAATCATGATTTTTTTGAAGTTAAAATGGACTATTCTAAAATTGGGAATTTCTGTCTATAAAAAAAGGAAAGTACCTTTAAAGTTAGAAGGCAACTCACTGAATGGGAAAAAGTATTTAAAGTACCTATATCCAACAAAGAAATCAAATCTGAAATATATAAAGAGCACCCCCAAAGTCAATAAATAGAAAATAGTCATACTTGTTAAAAATTATGTTTGTAAGAAGACCTCAGACACTTTGTAATAGAGAACAAATATCTTGAAATATCTTAAAAATGAAGAGGAGGGGCTGGGGTTGTGGCTCAGTGGTAGAGCTCTTGCCTGGCATGTGTGAAGCACTGGGTTCCACTGCATATAAATAAATAAAGGTCCATTGACAACTAAAAGAAAAAAATTTTTTTAAGTTAAAAATAAGGGAAGAGAGCCAGACACTGTGGTGCACACCTGTAATCCCAGGAGGCAGGAGAGTCTCAAGTTTGAGGCCAACCTCAGCTATTTAGCAAGACCCCCAGCAAATTAATGAGACCCTACCTCAAAACAAAATAAAAAGGACTGGGGATATAGGTCAGAGGTAAAGTGCCCGTGGGTTCAATCCCCAGTACCAAATAAATAAATACATTTAAATAAATACATTCATTTTAATAGGGAAGAGGACTTCTAATTTTGCTCCTAGAGGGAATAGACACATTTCTCCCTATTCCTGCTAAGAGCAGCTAAAAACTTTGTGGCTAATATGTAAAATACATGTCAGGGAAAAAAATCTGAGAGGCGGACAGCAGACTGGCTAAGGGACTTGGGACCCAAAAATGATACCATAATTTTCTTTTTGCCTTGTGTATACCAGACTGGGTGCTGGATAAGCATGCAACCCAGAAAACAACTTGAGAAGACAAAAGTCCTCTCAAAGCTTGCTTAATCAAAAGGATAAGGAAAAGACTGTGAATGTGGCTCAGTAGTAGAGTGTTTGCCTAGTGTGCTGAAGGCCCTAGGTTCAATCCTCAGTAACGCAAAAACAAATACACACACACACAGACACACACACACACACACACACACACACAGATGGATGAGGAAAGATGCAATGCAGCAAGATGGAAAAAGACTATAACCGCCCTCTCCTAGTCAAACAACATGGAAAGAAATTCTTACTTACTGCTACTCTTGTCAGAAAGGACCAAATGGTAAACCTCAACTTCTACCCTGATCTAGCTGTAATGTGATGTCCTGCTTCTGAGGTGATAAGAGAAGACTGAATAGAGAGTTAAGACTTTCATTCCTGCCAGCATTAAGAAAGCCTGTGGTGATCCTGAACTTATATACCTGCCCAGTGGCATTGAGGCAGCCCTCCCCTTCATGAGGGGAGCCTGAGTGGGAAGTCAGAACTTTTATCCATCATCCAGTGGTAAGAGATGTCCCATTCTTGTCTGCAGCATCAGCAGAAGCCACATGGGGATTACTAACAAGGCACCCTTCCTTTTCCTAGCCAAAATGGTATCAATGGAGGCCTTTTAAAGAGCCTGAAATTTTACCAGTACCCAGAAAACACAGACTTTTCTTTTTCCCTATCCCTGGATATCAAAGAAGGCTAAGTGGGGAATCGGTACTTTCACACCTACTAGTGAAGCCCCATTTTTCCTGCACAGTGTCAACACAGGCCTAATAAAATAAAAGATTCAAATAAGATTCAGAGTATCATGTATAGCTTTCATAACATACTACCCAAATGTCCAAGATAAATTTTAAAAATCTCTTACTATATCAAGATCAGGTAAATTTAAACTTGAATAGGAAAAAAATCAAAAGACACTGACATCAAGATGTCACAGAAGTCATATTTGTCTGATAAAAATTTTGAAACATAAAAATGCTTCAATGAGCAATTATAAACACAATTGAAGCCAATGAAAAATAGAAAGTCTCAGCAAAGGAATAGAAGATACAAAGAAGAACCCAATGGAAAACTAAAAACTGGACAGTACAATAATCAAATGAAAGACACAATGTGCTAAAAAGCAAAACGATGAGGACAGACACAAGAAACAGTGAACTCGACAACAGAAAGATAGAAACTACCTTATCAGATCTGGGCATAGTAGCTCACGCCTATAGTCCCAGAGCTCAGGAGGCACAGGCGGAAGGATCAGTTTGAGACCAGTTGGGACTACTAGCAAAACCTTGTCTCAAAAACAGAAAAAAGAAAAAGAAATTACTTAATCTGATCAACAGAGAAAATATGATTAGTTCAAGTAGACAGAACCTCATAGACCTGAGGCACCATAATAGAAGACCTAACAATTGTGCCATCAAAATCTCAGAAGGAAAACTGGAGTTGTGGCTCAGTGGTAGAGCACTTGCCTGGCACGTGTGAGGCATGTGTGAACTGGGTTCAGTCCTCAGCACCATATAAAAATAAATAAATAAAATTAAGGTATTATATCCATCTACAACTAAAAAAATAAATAAATAAAATAAAATGGAGGTATGGTGTCCATCTAAAACTAAAAAAAAATTTAAAAAACAACTGTCAGACCTGAATTATGTATCTCACAAAATTACCCTTTAGGAATGATGGGGAAATAATATAATTCTGGATGAAGGAAAACAGGCTTACTCTAAAAGAATAACTAAAGAATGTTGTTGAGACATAAAGGAAATCATAAAAGATAAAGATCAGGAAGGAAGAAAAAATGACAGAAATAAACAAAAATACAACCAAATACAATAGACTTTTCTTCTTGGAGTTTCTGTGTGTGAATGGTTGAATCAAAAAGTATAACAATGGGACTGGGAGTATAGTCCATGATAAAGTGTCTACTTAGTATGCACAAGACCCTGGGTTCAAACCCCAGAACCAAAAAAAAATGTATATATATATATATATATATATATATATATATATATATATATATACACACACACACACACGAACATATATAAGATGCTCTTTTTTGTTGTTCTTTTTAGATGTACGTGACAGTAGAGTCTATTTTGACATATTATCCATACATGGAGTATAAATTATTCTAATCAGGATCCTTGTGGTTGTACCTGATGTGGAGTTACCCTGGTCATGTATTCATATATAAGGATGGGAAAATTATGTCCAATTAATTCTACTGTCTTTCCTATTCCCCTCCCTCCTCCTTTCCCTTCATTCCTCTTTGTCTAATCCAATGAACTTCTATTCTTCCCCTCCTGACCCTCACTTGTTGTGGGTTTAGCATCCACATATCAGAGAGAACCTTCAGTCTTTGGTTTTGGGGGACTGGTTTATTTCACTTAGCATGATATTCTCCAGTTCCTCCATTTCCTGGCAAATGCCATAATTTGATTCTTCTTTATGGCTGAGTAATATTCCATTATGTATATATACCACATTTTCTTTATCCATTTATCTGTTGAAGGACATCTAGGTTGGTTCCATAGCTTAACTATTGTGAATTGAGCTGCTGTAAACATTAATGTGGCTGTACACTATAGTATGCTGATTTTAAGTCCTTTGAGTATAAACCAAGGAGTGGAATAATTGGGTCAAATGGTGGTTCCATTCCAAGTTTTCTAAGGAATCGCTACACTGCTTTCCAGAGTGAGTGCATCAATTTGCAGTCCCACCAGCAATGTTTGAGTGAACCTTTTCCCCCATATCTTCACCAACCTTTATTGTTACATATATTCTTGATAATTGCCATTCTGACAAGAGTTAGAGGAAATCTTAGAGTACTTTTAATTTGCATTTCTCTAATTGCTAGAGCTGTTGAACATGTTTTCATATATTTGCTGACCAGTCATATTTCTTCTTCTGTGAAGTGCCTGTTGAGTCCATTTATTGATCGTATTTTTTTTAATGTGTTAAGTTTTTTGAATTCTTTATATATTCTGGAGGTTAATGCTCTATTTTAATTACAGGTGGCAAGGATTTTCTCCCATTCTGTAAGCTCTCTGTTCTCATTATTGATCGTTTCCTTTGCCGTGAAGAAGCTTTTTAGTTTAATACAATTCCACTTATTGATTTTTGATTTTACTTCTTGTGCCTTAGGAACCTTATTCAGGAAGTCAGTTCCTCAACCAACATGATGGAGATTTGGGTCTACTTTTTCTTCTAGTAGATGTAGGGTCTCTGGTCTAATGCCTAGGTCCTTGATCCACTTTGAGTTGTTTTTGTGCAAGGTGAGAAATATATGTATATAAATATATATGTATATATATATGTATACATATACATAAACACACACATTTATACACAAATATATAAAAATATATATGGTGTTCTTAATGATGTGGAAGAAATATTTAAGATAATTCTATTTATAGGGAAGGGCAAATAAATTTAAAGGGAAGTAAAATTTCACTTCAAAGTGGTAAAATATCAATACCAGTAGACTATGATAAGTTATGTATTTATGTGTTATGTAAATGTTATAAATAGAGCAACTAACCTATATATTTAGGGGTTGTATAGAGGTTATATATATATATATATATATATATATATATGAAAAACATACTAAGACACCCTAGGTTAAAACTAAACTAATATGAAATTCTAAAAACTGCTTAACCAACTCACAGAAAGGGAGAAAAAATATACATACATAGAGAAGTAAGAAATGGAGAATAGTAAATAAAATGGCAGACTTACACCCTAACCAATAAATAATTACATTAAATGTAAATGGTCTAGATAATATCAATTAAAAGACAGAAATGACAAAGCAGATTTGAAAACATGAACCAACTATATGCTAATCTCAAAAGGTCACTGTGATGGTCAATTTAAGTGTCAACTTGACTAGATTGGGAGATGCCTAAAGAATTGATAAAACCTTCCTTTTAGATGTGTCTGTAAGGTTGTTTTCAGTAAAGATTGGTGGTGGGTGAACAAACTTGAGTGGGTAAGACCAGACCTCAGTGTGGGCAAGCACAGTATGGCCTAAGCAGTGTATGTTTCTCCTGCTTCTACTCTTGGACATCAGACATCAGGTTTTTTGACTTATGGACTCTGGGACTTGCAGCAATGTTCTTCCATGGGTTCTTGGACTTTTTGCCTTGAACAGGGGCATCTTGGTCTCCCTGATTTTGAGGCTTTTGGTTTCTTGGACCAAGCCATGCTGTTGGCTTCTTTGACTCTCTAACTTGCAGAAGACATGTGGCACTTTTCAGCTTCTGTGATTGTGTGAAGCCAGTAATCTCCTAATAGATCCCCTCTTAAATATATACATTACCTTGCTTCTGTTTCTCTAGAAAACAATCATATGCTGTTTAATTCCATTTATGTAATATTCTGGAGGGGTTGGGATTGTAGCTCAGTGGTAGCGCACTTGCCTAGCACATGGGAGGCACTGGGTTCAATCCTCAGCACCACATAAAAATAAACAAACAAACAAACAAAACAAAAGTATTGTGTCCATCTACAACTAAGAAAAAATTTAAAAAATATTCTGGAAATAATAAAATTATAGGGATGGAAAATAGTTTAGTCATTGCCAGATTTAAAGATGGTATGATGGATGATTAGAGAGGTAGCATGAGGGAGTTTGCTGATGATAGACTGCTTTTTGCCTTAATCACAGTGTTGGTTACATGGGATTAAATTACACAGACATATACATACATTGTGCCAATGTTAATTTTCTGGGTTTCCTAGTGCATTATGGTTACCTAAGATTATAACCATGCGGGGAGGGAACTGAGTGGAGGGTACTTGGAACCTTCATTGTACTACTTTTGCAATGTTTTGTTAATCTATCATTAATTAAAGATTTTTAAAAGTTTAAAAAGGAGTGAATTTAAGCATTAGAATGAAAAGAGACTATAAAATAGGCAAATTTCAAGTAGAAGCACAAAGATCTGTCGGGGTCTTAAGCCCCCTTGTTCTTCTTGACCAGCGACAAGGGAAGGGAGAACTCCCCAACAAGGTCAGACCGGGAAAGGTAGGGCTGACTGACTGGCCGCACCCAGCCCTCTGGTAGGAGGACAATCAGACACGTCAGGAAGACCAGATATATTGTAGTAAAAATTTAGAAGGCTAGCGGGTCCTGGTGGCACATACCCATAATTCCAGTGACTCAAGAGGCAGAGGTAGAAGGACTGTAAATTCCTCAGTGAGGACCTGAGCAATTTAGCGAGACCCTGTCTCAAAATAAAAAATAAAAAAGGGCTGGAGATGTGGTTCAGTAGTTAAGTACCCCTGGGTTCAATCCCTAGTACAAAAAAAAAAAAAAAAAATCCTACAAATTAGACTGACACCAGGTTTAAGAACCACAGAGACCAGGTTTAAGAATCACAGAGTGATATTCTCCAAGTGCATATTAGCAATTTTATCATTTAAAGACAAGGGCAAAATAAAAACATTTTAGATAAATAAAAACCATAGAAGTTCTTAATAAGCATCTGAAAGAATTAAGTTATGTATTATTTAAGGAAGTAAATAAACATAAAAGGGAGATAGATCTAAGTTACAAAAAGAAATAGTGGCTTTAAGAGAGCTAAATGTATAACCTAAATATATTTCAATTCTATAAATATTTATAAAATATAATTTGGCATTTCATTGAGTTGTGCTAAGTGACCTCTGCAGGATCATACACAACAGCTTGGTAGAGGTAGGGCAAAGTGGGAAATGAGAATGAAATTCCCAGGACAATTATATGTGCATAAAAGCATTTCTAAACTTGTACCGTTTTCTAGGAAATTTGAGATACTGATAAACTTAAGGTTCAAGTTAATTATACTTGTGAAAGTTTAAGAAAAATGATTAAAAGAAAGTGGAGTGAACAGCATTAAGATTAATAGTGGGGAAATGTGAACTTTAAAAAATACCAAGATCCTTTAATCAAAGGAAAAAAGAAAAGAAAAAAGAATAAATTGAGTTAGAAAAAGCAGGACAAATAGCACAAAATAATTTGATAAAACTTAATGCCAAATCTTACTTTGAACATAGATGCAAAATCCAAAGTAAAGTAACAGAAAAACAATCCATACTTATAATAACTATAATTCCATTTCTTCCCTCTTGGTATTTGTACTATTGTTGTCAGATATTTTATTTCTATTGTGGAAATTTTTCCTTCATACTGTGGATTGAACCTAGGCTCTACACATGTGAGGCAAGCACTGAACCACTCAACTGCATTACTGGCTCTTTTTATGTTGAGACAGGATCTTACTAAGTTTCCCTGGATGTCCTTTAACTTGCCATCCTCCTGCCTTAGTCTCCCCACTAGCTGGGGATGTGTGTGCCATGGTTTCTGGCTAGTTTGACTTTAAAATATATTTTTATAATAAAAAACTGGCATGGGTTAA
Source organism: Sciurus vulgaris (assembly GCF_902686455.1). Lineage (NCBI taxonomy): Eukaryota > Metazoa > Chordata > Mammalia > Rodentia > Sciuridae > Sciurus > Sciurus vulgaris. The sequence goes on from NC_136466.1 coordinate 118,194,548, forward strand.
TTTTAGTAAATATTTCATTCATAGTTGAAATAAAAGAACATTCCCAGTTGTTTCAACATAATCCCAGTTTACACTTGTGTTCATATAATTTTTAGTATTGCTGTCTTTTGCTCTCAGAATTGTCTTTTTTGGGGATGATAAATTTCAGGTGTGCTAACTTATAAAGAATGTGTATTCTCTTCTTTCTATGTATAATTGTGTAATAATAAGAAAAATTTTATTAACATATATGCTTGAATATTTTTAAACTCTTCCATTAAATTGGCTTGCACAGCAAGTCAACAAAATGGACATCCATAAATATTCAAGTATATATAATATTTCTGAAAGAGTTGTGTTAAAATCTCTCATTTTGGATTTATCTGTTTCTGCCATTAATGCCATTAATTTTTGCTTTATAAAGTTTTGGATTATGTTTTTATGTACACAAAAATGTAGACTTGCTATAGTTTCCTGACAAATTGAATCCTTAATTAATATTAGGTATCCATCATTTTATTAATACTCTTTTTTTTTTTTGTGGTACTGGGAATCGAACTCAGGGCCTTGTGTTTGCAAGGCAAGCACTCTACCAGCTGAGCTATCTCCCCAGCCCTTATTAATACTCTTTTGCCTTAAAAATTATATTTTTTGTATTTTATATCTATAGCAGCTATTTTTCCTAACTTTTTTTTTTTTTTTTTTTTTTTTTTGCTTTTTACTTGAATATTTCCTTTATTTGTATTTATGGTAAGCAGACATCTTCTACCCCCAGTGAGTCCTTCTTATGGTATGAATCATTTTGGGTTTTCCCCTTTCCGTTGAATGTGAGCTGAAATTTGTGACTTGCTTGTAATGAATAAATAGAGGAAAGGGATGGGACAACACTTCTGAGATAAGTTACAGAAGGCTGTGAATTCTGCCTTGCTGGCTCTCTTGTTCTTTATCCCTTGCTTTCTTTGATGAAGTCAACTGTCTTATTATGATCTTCCACATGCAGAGGTCCATGTGTTAAGGAACTAAGGGTGACTGACTTCTGAATAACAATCCCTGAGAAAGCAGATATTGCCAATAACCTCTGAGAGAGCTTGGACGTGGACCCTGCCCCAGCTGAATATTGAGATGCTTCTGGCCCTGGCCAACACCTTGATTGCAACCTGTAAGAGTCCTTAGCTCAGATGGCCCATCCAAGCTACACACCAATTCCATAGAAACTATGAAGTAATAAATGTATTTTGGGTTAAGTTGCTACGCTTTAGGATATTTTGTTATGGGGCAATAGATAAGTCCACCATATATATGACTACTGATATATTTAGGATTTAATCTGCCATTTTACTGTTTGCATTCTATTTGTCTGACTTGTTTTGTGTTCCTTTTTCTTATCTTCTTTGGAATGATTAAGTATTTTTATATATTTATCCCATCTACTAACTTTGTGAGTGTACATTCTTTTGCTGTTCTACTTAATGGTTTCTTTTAAGATATCAGCATGAATCCTTAAGAGCAATACATCAATCCTGGGACACTTAACAATCCAAGGAATTACATCAATCCTAGGAATTAACACATTTACTCCCCCTCCCAACTGCTGTACTATGCCCTGATTCATTTTAATTGCTTATATATTTAAAGCTTCAGAAGAGATTGTTATTATTATTATTGTTTTATATTGTAATTATTTAAATTTACCCATTTACTTATCAATTTTGGTAGTCTTTATTCCTTCCTAAAGAGCTGGTCTTCAACTAGGATCATTTCCCTTAGTCTAAGGAATAAATTCCTTTAGTATTTCTTATAGTATGAATGTGTTGGCAACAAATTATTCTAGGTTAGATTTTCTCAAAATATTTTTAGTTTATTTTCATTTTTATTAGATATTTTAATTTGAAAATTTTAGTTTGACATTTTCAGGGTGCCATTAAATTGATGAGAATTCAGTTATACTGTTTTTTCCCCTTTTAATGTAATATTTCTAGTTTCTTTTTAGATTTTCTCAATGAAAATTTTTAGCCATTATCTCTGCAAATATTTCTCTGCTCCAATCCCTCTTCTGCTTGGGAAAGTCAATTGCATGTTGGAGTTTTTTTTTCTATATTTCCCATTCATATATCTCTTATAACCTTTTCTACGTTTTTACATCCATTTTTATCTTCAAACTTCTTTTTAACTATTGTCTTCTGAGCCATTTTCCAGTTTGTTCTCTTTTCATTTGTCTAATCCGTTATCGTATTTATACTTTGAGTTTTAATTTTAGTTAATACATTTTTTTAATTCTAGAATTTGTTTTTTCTTTAGTTTTTAGTTTTCTATTGAAATTTTTGGTCTTATCTTTTAAACCTAGTTATTTTAAACTCTATGTTTGATAACTCTTTTATTTAGATTTCCTGTATATTTCCATTATATGTGTTTTGTTGTTGTTATTGTTTTCCAGTGCTGGGGATTGAACTCAGGGCCTTGCATATTCCAAGCAAACACTCTACCACTGACCTATATTCACTGCATTTGTTGTTTTTAATCTTATAGATTTATCTCTTCATGTTTTTATTTGTATTTGAGTTCTTTTACTTTAGGTAATAAATTGTGAATATTGTTTGAGAATTGGTGTGACAAACCAAAAAAAATTAAAAATACCACCTACTTATAACTGCTACCAGAATCTGCAGTGAGACAGTATGCAATTGAATTCTTGGGGGACTACTTTAGTTTTTATGGTTTACAGAATGCCTTCAGTGGCATATAATACAATAGCAGACTAACTTGCATTTAAATAACAGTTTTTTTAATTTTTGTTTTTTGGTCATATCACTTCCTTGGTTTGATTCAGTGGCTTAAGAATTTCAGGGCTCTGAGTGATTTCTCTAATTCTGTTAGTCTTCCCTTCATTGTAACAAAATGGCCGCAGAAGCTTTAAGCATTTCTTATGACAATTACTAATGCTGAAAAAAAAGAAGATATTTCCACAAGAGGTTTTTTTGTTTGTTTGTTTGTTCATATTTTATTCTGCTCTCTTTTATTTTCCAGGATTAAAATATTTCCAGAAATTTTAAAGCAATGTTTCCCTTAAATTCTCCTAAGGAAAAACTGGGTTATATAGCTACTTCTAAATCAATCACAACCAAAATGAAATGGAATCACCATAATTATGTTTTGGCTTCATAGAATGAGTTTGGGAGGGTTCCCTCCTCTTCTATTTTATGGAATACTTTGAGAAGTATTGGAATGAGCTCTTCTTTAAAGGTTTTGTAGAACTCGGCTGAGAACCCATCTGGTCCCGGACTTTTCTTTGTTGGTAGGCTTTTGATGACTTCTTCTATTTCAGTACTTGAAATTGGTCTATTTAAATTGTTTATGTCCTCCTCGTTCAGTTTAGGCAATTCATATGTCTCTAGAAACCTGTTGATGTCTTCGAAATTTTCTATTTTGTTGGAGTATAAATTTTCAAAATAGCTTCTAATTATGTTTTGTATTTCAATCCTGTCTGTTGTGATATTTCCTTGTTCATTCCGAATTTTAGTGATTTGGGTTTTCTCTCGTCTTCTCTTTGTTAGTGTGGCTAAAGGTTTATCAATTTTGTTTATTTTTTCGAAGAACCAACTATTTATTTTGTCAATTTTTTGTATTGTTTCTTTTCTTTCAATTTCATTGATTTCAGCTCTGAGTTTAACTATTTCCTGTCTTCTACTACTTTTGGTGCTGTTCTGTTCTTCTTTTTCTAGGGCTTTGAGCTGTAGTGTTAGCTTGTTTATTTGTTGAGTTTTACTTCTTTTATTAAATGCACTCCATGAAATAAATTTCCCTCTAAGTACTGCTTTCATAGTGTCCCAGAGATTTTGATATGATGTTTCTTTGTTCTCATTTACCTCTAAGAATTTTTTAATTTCCTTCCTAATATCTTGTTATCCATTCATCATATAATAGCATATTGTTTAATCTCCAGATGTTGGAATAGTTTCTGTGTTTTACTCTTTCGTTTATTTCTAACTTCAATCCATTATGATCTGATAGAATACATGCTAGTGTCTCTATCTTCTTGTATTTGCTAACATTAGCTTTGTGGCATAATATATGGTCTATTTTAGAGAAGGATCCATGTGCTGCTGAGAAGAAAGTGTATTCACTCTTGGTTGGATGGTATATTCTATAAATGTCCGTTAAGTCTAAATTATTGATTGTGTTATTGAGATCTATGGTTTCTTTGTTCAATTTTTGTCTGGAAGATCTGTCCAGTGGTGAGAGAGGCGTGTTAAAATCACCTAGTATTATTGTGTTGTGGTCTATTTGGTTTCTGAAATTGAGAAGGATTTGTTTGACATACATAGATGAGCCACTGTTTGGGGCATAGATGTTTATGATTGTTATATCTTGCTGATTTATGCTTCCCTTAAGCAGTATGAAATGACCTTCTTTATCCCTTCTGACTAACTTTGGCTTGAAGTCCACATTATCGGAAATGAGGATGGATACTCCAGCTTTTTTGCTGAGTCCATGTGCATGGTATGTTTTTCCCCATCCTTTCACCTTTAGTCTATGGGTATCTTTTTCTATGAGGTGAGTCTCTTGCAGGCAACATATTGTTGGATCTTTCTTTTTAATCCAGTCTGCCAGTCTATGTCTTTTGATTGATGAATTCAGGCCATTAACATTCAGGGTTATTATAGAGAAATGATTTGGTTTCCCGGTCATTTGGTTCATTTTTTAAATTTTGTTTATTTATTTGTTTGACACAACTTGTTTCCTCCTTTATTTGACAATTCCTTTAGGATAATTCCTCCCTTTGCTGATTTGCTTCTTTGTTTTTCATCTCTTCCTCATGGAATATTTTGTTGAGAATGTTCTGTAATGCTGGCTTTCTTTTTGTAAATTCTTTTAGCTTTTGTTTATCATGGAAGGATTTTATTTCATCGTCAAATTTGAAGGTAAGTTTTGCTGGGTATAAGATTCTTGGTTGGCATCCATTTTCTTTCAGGGCTTGAAAAATGTTGTTCCAGGCCCTTCTAGCTTTTAGGGTCTGGATTGAAAAATCTGCTGATATGCGTATTGGTTTCCCCCTGAATGTAATTTGGTTCTTTTCTCTCACAGCCTTTAAAATTCTGTCTTTATTTTGTATGTTAGGTATTTTCATTATAATGTGCCTTGGTGTGGGTCTGTTGTAATTTTGTGTATTTGGAGTCCTATAAGCCTCTTGAACTTGATTTTCCATTTCATTCTTCAGATTTGGGAAATTTTCTGATATTATTTCATTGAATAAATTGTTCATTCCTTTGGCTTGTTTCTCTAGGCCTTCCTCAATCCCAATAATTCTTAAATTTGGCCTTTTCATGATATCCCATAGTTCTTGTAGATTCTGTTCATGATTTCTTACCATCTTCTCTGTTTGTTCAACTTTGTTTTCAAGGTTAAATATTTTGTCTTCAATGTCTGAGGTTCTGTCTTCCAGGTGTTCTATCCTATTGGATATGCTTTCTATGGAGTTTTTAACTTGGTTTATTGTTTCCTTCATGTCAAGGATTTCTGTTTGTTTTTTTTTCAATATCTCTAACTCTTTATTGAAATGATCTTTTGCTTCCTGTATTTGCTCTTTTAACTGTCGATTGGTGCGATCATTCAATGCTTGCATTTGCTCTTTCATCTCATCGTTTGCTTCTCTGATCATTTTAATTATGTACATTCTGAACTCCTTTTCTGTCATTTCTTCTGCCATGCTGTCATTGGGTTTTATTGATGTAACATCTAGATTTGTTTGCAGCATTTTCTTTCCTTGTTTTCTCATATTGTTCAGGTATCAGTGGACCGCTGAGATATTGCAGATTTCCTCTATTGACTTACAATGTCCCTGAAGATTTCTATATATATACCCCCTTAGCCTTCAGTAGGCTGAAGTCATGGAGGAAGTTGATAATGCGGTGCTCCACAAGGAAGCTGCCTCTCTAGGAGTGGTGTCCTTCAGGTGGGGTATAATCCCTGCTAGTGGGCAGAGGTGCCTCCACTTGTTAACCAATGGTCGTTCAAAGGGGACCTAGGCTGCGGGCTGAGGCAAGGCCTGTTTGGGCCTGAGTCTCTGGTTTTACCGTCCTTGTGGGGAAACCTCACCCAGCAGGGAAGACTCACCCGGTGGGGAGGTCTCGCTGGTCAGTTCCCTCCTAGAGGTTCCCCTCAATTTACAGCTACCGCCTGGGCTGGGCTGCCTTCCTCTGCAAAGTTCCCAGGGGCCCGGCCCTACCTCCTGGGCCTGGGAGCCTTACCCTTCGCAGATGAATCTCCTTAGGCTGCCCCTCCTCAGAGAATTTGCCCACAGGCCTGGAACCTTCGCTCCGCCCTAAGCCTGTCTCTGTGCGGCTCTTCCACCCAGAAGCCTCCTAGATCCTGGGACCCTGCTCTGCACCTAATCGCCTGGCTGTGTGGCCCCTCCTCTGAGCAGCCACCTGTGGCCCCGAACAATCGCTCTGAGTCCCAGAGACCCGCCACAGGCCTCTTCCTCCAGACAGCCGCCCAGTATTCCGGTGCGGTCACTAGGAGTCCAAGAAACTCACTTCGTGCCTCCTCCTCCCACCAACCACCCGTAGCCCGGGGCAATCAATCACTCCGAGTCGAAGTGACCCTCCCCGTTCCTCCTCCTTTTCCAGATAACCCCCCGGGTGTTCAGGAGCAGTCCCTCTGAGTGGCTCTGAGTCCACGTGACCCGCTGCACGGGTCCTCTGGGCAACCACTCGGAGCTCTGGTGCGGCCACTCAAGACCAAGCGACCCACCACGCTTCTCCTCCAGGCAGCCCCCCTGTGTTCAGGAGCTGTCACTTTAAGACCAAACAACTCACCACTCACCTTCTCCTCTGAGCAGCCGCCTGGAGCGCTAATGCAGTCACTGCGAGTCCAAAGGACCCTCCGCGCTCCTCCTCCTCCTCCTCCTACTCCTCCGGGCAGGCCCCGGGGTTCAGAAGTGGTCAGAGTCCAAACAGCTCGCCACGCAGCCCCTTCTCTGGCAACCGCCTGTAGCTCTGGTGTAGTCACCCGAATCCAAGCGGCTGCGCTCCTCTTCCTCCTCCTCGTCCTCAGGGCAGGCCCCGGGGTTCAGAAGCGTCGTTCTGAGTCCAAACAGCTCGCCGCTCGGCTTCTCCTCTGGTAACCACCTGTAGCTCTGGTGCAGTCACTCCGAATCCAAGTGGCCACGCTCCTCCTCCTCCTCCTCAGGGCGGGCCCTGGTGTCCTGAGTCCACACAGCTCTCCTCGCCACTCCTCCCCTGGACAGCCGCCGGAGCCCCAGTGGTTGCTCCAAGTCCCAGCGCTGTGCCGAGCGGCCTCCTTTACGGCGCTCCCAGCTGTCCGAGTTCACTGCTCCAGCGGGGGGAGGGGCGTCTCGCCGGCAGTTCTACTTCACAAAGTTTCCTGCGTTCCGGGACCACCGTCCCATCCGGGATGCCTCCCCAGGGGGTGAGAGTCACCCGGCTGCTTTGAGTTGGTCCCAAGCGTCTCAATATCTCCTCTTTTGAATCCTGAGTCCTGGAGCAACATGAAATGCAGCCACCCTCTAGGCCGCCATCTTGAAACCCCCATAATTATGTTTTACTTCTTGGAGTTTGTGTTAGTTTTTCAAGGCATGACCAAAACATCTGATGAAAACAACTTAGAGAAGGAAAATTTTAATTTGGACTTAAAGTTTCAGAGGTTTGATCCATGATTGGCTGACTCCATTGCTCTGGATCTGAGGTAAGGCAGAATATCATGATGGAAAGGAATGGTGGAGGAAAACTGCTCACCTCATGGCAGTTGGGAAGCAGAGAGAAAGACAAGAAAGGGCCAGGGACAGATGTAGTTCAAGACAATGCCCCCCAGTGACCTACTTCCTCAACAATGCCCCACCTGCCTACAGTTAACACCCTGTAGTCTCTTCAGCTAGACTTTGACTAGGGTGATAGGAGTAGAGACAGAAATAAATGGATGAATGAATGTATTCAGTTCATGTATATGGAGATATAATCACCAGGACTTACGTGAGCAGAGAATCAAGAAAAGAATAAATGATGACTCCTAGGTTTGTGGAATGAGCAACTTGGTATCATTTACTGAATGGAAAAGACAGAAATGGGTTGAACTCTGTTAAGGTCACATTGTTTGTCTTGCCTATCAGCACCCATGCAAACATTTAGATACAGGAGTCATTGGCGTGTGAGTGGTCTTTAAAGCCTTTAAAAAGTATACATTAACTTGAGGAAAATTGGTAGATAGAGAAGAAAATGGATGTATTAGTTATATTTCTATCACTGTCACAAAATATTTGAGACATTCATGATTTCAGAGGTTTCCATGGTTGTTTGGCTCCATTGCTTTTGGACCAGTGACAAGGCAGAACACCATGGCAGGGAGAATGTGGTGAAATAAAGCTGCTCATCTAAGGGCAGCTGGGAAGCAAAGAGAGAAATGAAGTGGCCAGGATCCCAATAGCCTCTTCAAGTGTGTGCCCCCCATGATCTAACTGCTTTCTATTAGGCCCCACCTTCTAAATGGGTATAGGCTCTTGACCAAGCCTTTAACACATGATCCTTTAGAAGACATTTCAGATCCAAACTGTGACATTGAGTTTCCAGGATTGACTCCTGGATATTGGCTGAGAGAGGAGGAGGGACCATTGAGGGAAGAGGAAAACTCGGAGAGTATAGTGTCACAGAACCCAAGAGAATAATGTGCATTATATCTAGAAGACGGGAGTAGATCAACTGAACTTAATGTTGCAGGTAGTTCAAGTGAGAACCACAAAATTACTCCCAAATTTGGCAATATAGAGGTCAGAAAAATCATTTAAACTTCACTGAGTTCTCTATTCTTTGAATTCCATAATACTCATACTACTTCACTTAATTTTGTAATTTATTATATTTTTCCTTATCACACTTTAATCTTGTTTTCCAAATTGTCTGTTTTATTTGGGAAAGGGAATGTCATATTTTTATATTTAGAGCCATTTGAACATTGCTAAGCAAAGGGCAGAGCCATTTGAACATTGCTAAGCAAAGGGCAGTTGCTATTAGCAAATGAGGGTCTTTGCTGTTAGTTCATTGATACACTTTGACTTCTTTTTCTCTTCCTTCTTTTTGTATATTAAATATTATTTGTATAGTATAGTCATGAACCATTGATTATACCCACTGTTTTCTTCTCAAGTTTGTTCTTCTGCCTGATATTGTTCTCACAGTATAATAAAGAAAATAATCCGGAAACGAGTTTAATGTTAAACTACTTTTTGTAACTATCCGTGGTTAAAAAGTCTTAGATAGAAAGACTGAAATTATAAGCTAAATCTACTACATGAATTTCAATTAACCTTGTTTACCTATACCACCATAATTGCTAACTTTTGAAAATTAAAGTGCAAAAGTCCTAAAATTGACAGAAATTGTAATAACAAATACTAGTGACCTTTCCTTCCTGCCTTTTATATTGTAAATTACTTCAACCATGTAGACAGTAAAATAACATATATGCATGTATACCCAACACCCTAATTAGTGGATGTTAACATTTTACAATAATAATTCAGATTGTCTTGGTTTTCAAACAAAACTTTACAGATTTTATTGATGTTCACTTTGTACTCCTGCTTAATCTCATTCTTTATTATTTTTCCTCTATGTAACCATAATCTTCAGGATAGTATATATTCTTTCTGTGCATATTATCAAAGTTTGATACATATATATTTGTTAAGTTATTAAAAATTTATGCTGGATGCAGTGGTGCACACCTATAATCCCAGAGGCTCAGGGAGGCTGAGGCAGGAGGATTGTAAGTTCAAAGCCAGCCTCAGCAACTTAGTGAGGCTCAAAGCAACTTAATGAGACCCTGTCTCAAAAACTAAAAAGTGTTGGGGATGTGGCTCAGTGGGTAAGTGCCCCTGGGATCAATCCCCAGTACCAAAAAAAAAAAAATATTAATTATGAGTTACTGGCATCATATTGTATATATCATCTATTTCTAGTTTATATCATAATATTGCCTATTGCAATGTTTCAATTTAATGTTACATCATTTATCTATGTTGATAGATGTGGATTTAATCCATCCATTTTACTGTCCTATCATATTCCACATTGGAATTATTCATTTTACCATCCTATAATATTCCATGTAGAAATAAATTATAATTTATTTTCCTATTGATAATCATTTTGGATTTTTCCAGTTATTCAACTACTATAATGATATTGACATAATTATTAATGAGACTTTCTTATGTACAAGAGTTTCTTAACACTTTGTACTTTAAAGCAGATTTGCTGGGTGAAAGGCCATGCACATCTTCCTCAAAATTAAATATTTCCAAACTCCTCTCTGTGGTGTTTGTGCTTAATGTCTAGTTTCATCAAAAGTACATGAGGGGGCTGGGGTTGTACCTCAGTGGTAGAGTGCTTCTCTAGTATGTGTGAGGAACTTGGTTTGATCCTCAGCACTATGTAAAAATAAATAAATAAAATAAAGATGTTGTGTCCATCTACAACTAAAGAGAAAAAAACAAAAAAGTATCTGAAGGCCAGGCATGGTGGTATACACTTTTAATCTCAGAGATTGTCCCAGAGAGTTAGGAGGCTGAGGCAAGAGGATTGCAAGTTTGAGGCCAGCCTTAGCAACTTACTGAGGCCTTAAGCAATTTAGCAAGACCCTGTCTCAAAATAAAATATGAAAAGGGGTGGGAATGTAACTCAGTGGTAAAGCATTCCTGGGTTAAACCCCCAGTACAAAAAAAAAAAAAAAGTATATGAAGATTAGGGGTGTATCTCAGTAGTAGAGCATCCACTTAGTATACTTGAGGCCCTGGTTTCAACTCTCAGAAACCTCTGCCCAACCCCCACAGAAGTTTATGGGATATGTAGTTCTTCAAATCCTCCTCCATATCTGATACTATGAAATTTTAACATTTTTGCCCTTCTGGTGGAAAAAATTTTTTCTATTTCCATGATTGCTAGTGAGATTGAACACTTTTTTACGGATTTATTGGACATTAACTTGTTTTCTGCTGTGACTTGCCAGTTTATGCCATTTTTAAAATTTTTATTTTTGATCTATTTCTTACAATTTATGAAAGTTCTTTAAATAGTCTAGATATTTATTTTGTTTCACTTATATGTATCGCAAATTCTTCTCTCAAGCTCTAGCTTACACTTTTAATTTTTAAATGATTTGTTAAATTTCATTAAATAATGTGAAAACCAACAATCTATTCCTTTGTGCTTTGCAAACTTGCATTTAAGATATTCTACAATAGTCTTTTAAAATATTAGAAAATGTTTATTTTCACTGTATAAAATTAAAAGCCCACTTTATTGAAAGAATAAAATGTATAGAAAATGTATGGAATTTAAAAAAAATGTTGAACCTGGTTTTCATGTCTTAGAGGTAGTATAAATAATTCATCACTTTTACAGATGGTTACTTGCTTCAATTTAATAATTCTAAGCAAGCATAAAATGAGAATTCTCTCATTTTCCTGAAAATACAACCAGTTTACTTTTAAGAAATGCTGTGGCTTTTAAAACTTAAAATTTTTAATTTAATTTACATGTTAATGTTTTAGAAATTCAGAGTCTCTGTTCTTTGTCTCTCAAAGTTCCTCAGTCCCTATTTGGCTTTCAAATTTCTCTGCCTTTGATTCTATTTTTCAATTTTTGAAACATATATATATGTGTGTATATATATATATATATACAAATTCCTTCCTCTCCAATTTCTACTCATTTTATCTTTAGTTTCCTAAATTCTAAAGGCTGCCAGCAAAGCTTTTATTTTTTTAGGTGTAACTAGGAGGTTTGTTATTTATTCTATTCTGCTCATAATCTTCCATCTTGCAATTAAATAAAGACAGAAAAGGAAAGCTGAAAGGAAAATATTTGAAAGAAAAAGATCACTACAGGGGCTGGGGAGATAGCTCAGTCGGTAGAGTGCATGCCTTATAAGTACAAGGCCCTGGGTTTGATCCCCAGCACCCAAAAAAAAAAAAAAAAAAAAAAAAAAAAAAAAAAAAAAGAAAAAGATCACTACAAAATTTTAAAGAATTTCTACTGTAACTAAAATTCATTCAGGGTTTAGTTTAAGTCTGTTTCATCTATTTCAATTAAAAAATAATACATGGGTCTATCACTAAAACATTTCCATGCTAATAGAAGTGCTGAATATAGTATTAATATGGCAAGATATTAATAATTTACATAGCAATGAAAAGAAAACATGAGGGGAAACCAATAGATTAAAAAACATTTTAGGAGATGTAGGGGGATTGAGGAGATGTTGGTCCAAGGATATGAAATGTCAGTAAAAAGAAATACTAGATCAAGAGATTTATTGTACATAAGGGTTATTATAGGTAATAACAACATATTGAATACCTGAAAATTGCAAAGTGAATAGGTTTTTAGTGTTCTCCGTAAGCTCTCACCACACAAAAATATATGTGAAGAGATATATATGCTAAATAGCTTGTTTTAGTTATTCTACCACATATGTATACATATATATATCATGTTGTACACAATAAACATGTAATTTTTATTATTTAAAATAAAATGAAAACTGCAAAAAGAGACTAAAAACGATGATAGTTACATGGTCAAGTTCACCTTGTGAAATGTCATTAGACTAATCACTTATCATCAAGCTATATATTTATTCATCCATTATTTCTGAATGAATATTCTATGTCAGTCAAAAGTTTACGTAAAAAATAGAAGATTACAGGAAGAAAGCGAAGGCAGGAGGATTGCAACTTTAAAGTCAAGTTTAGCAATTTAGTGAGGCCTTAGCTGAGGGAGACTCTGTCTCAAAATAAAAAAAAGGCCTGGGGATGAAGCTCATTGGTTAAGCACCTCTCAGTTCAATCCCTGGTAACAACAACAACAAAAAAAGACATAAGAAGTGTATGGATTATGATTCCAATAAAAAGGTTAAAAAGTGTCTGTATTTGTGTTAGGAAATCTCCAATGTCGATATTAAGAGTTCATTAAGGAATTCTTATTTTAAGAGTAATAGTGATGAGGTAGTGGTTATTTTTGTCCTTTTATTTTAGAAATGCAGAGAAATACTTAATGGATGCAGTGAAATGACATCTGGGACAGGTTTCAAAAAAATCCAGTGGGGTGGAATGAATAATGGGGACATAGAATAAACAAAATTGGTCATGCTTGGACACTTATTAAAAGTGGATACTGATTTACACTGGTGATCATTTTTCATTACTCTGTTTAGACACAGGATGGCACTCTTTGAATAAGTAATTAGCCAAAGTTCCCTTCTCCCTGAATAAACTCCTTTACAATGCTGCCACTTCCTAGGGCAGTTTATTTTATATAATAGTGAAAACTTTTCAGGTAGCTTATATAGATGATTACTACTGATACCTTAACTTTATTTTTCTGTGCTGGCTGCACCGATCTACTGCCAGTTCTTGAAAATTTAAGGAAGGTTCAGTTTGTCTGTTTAACAGGTGATTCTATGCGAAACCAGTTCTGTGCTAACTTTTATTTTTGCTGTTTAAAATTATTATGAGACTTAGCCACCTCATGTATTTTACACACACACACACACACACACATTCCAATAACCATCTTTATTTAAAATTGTCAGTCAGTCACAGAATATATTCCTGTTTTATGTGGCACTTAGCCAGATACTACTGATTAAGGTCAAGATGAAGACTATTAACTCTGTGGACAGATGCTTTCCTCTTTCAACCCTCAAAGAAGGTTGACCATTCTTGGACGTTCTCAGTCTGATTCATGCCTTCTTTTAGCCAACTATTCATGGATTCACCAAAAGAATTACACCTACTACCTCCGGCGTAGGAAGAAAAAAAAAAATCAAATGGGCAATAATGTAAGCAGAAGCTAGAAATTTAAGAGCCAGTATTTAGAAAAGTCCTCCTCCCTCTCCCCTTCCCTCCGGTCCAATTCCCCTTGCTGGTTCTGGCCGTCGGAAGTTGACTTGGCGTTAACTAAGGACTGGAATTTCAAGGCGTCAATTTCCCCCTCCCCCCAATCTCGGAAACTCTTAAAACAGCTCCCTACCCTGCACTCAACGGTAGAGACGATAAATGATGCAGCAGATCACACCACTGTAAGGCAACATTTGTCCTGAGCTATTTTCACGTTTTTTCCTCTTTCCGATTTGTGTGCCAGGCTGTTTGCTTCCGTAGGACATGAAAAATACATTGGGCATTTTCTTCCCAGTTTAATGCCAGGGGTTTTCTCCTAGCAAATGAAAGTGAAAGTGCTACATTGTAGTGGTATTTTATCTTTAAAGGTTGGAAAGGCAGCTGGTGTATATGGTGGTGGGGGTGGGAGGGTGAGATCGGAAAGCTTGAAGAACCAGTTTTGAGGTTTTGTTTGTTTATCTTGAGATCTCAGCAGGGTCTCTCCCCCCCCTTACCTTTTTTGGGGGGGAGGGGGAAGGGGGTCTGATTTCGTGTTTATTTTCATTTGGGCAGTCATTGAAGTTTCATTCATTTTAGTACTGACCTAAAAAAAAGACACTTTACTTGTAGCTTTCCCTGGTTGCACTTTAAAACACCATCCAGTCTCACCCTCATCTGGAAATAATGCAAGCTTCTTTCTTCCCCCGCTCCCTCCTCCCTACCTTTTTTTTTTTCTTCTTTCTTTTTCTTTTAAAGCCCCACATAACCTGAAGTCGATAATCAGATGGAAAATGTGCAGGTCTTAGTTTACTTTCCTTTTTGGTGGTAACCTTACTTGTTGAAGTATATATAAAACACACAGGCGTTTTGTACACATTAGCTACCAAGTCTTGAAATCTGTCTGCTGTACGGATCTAAAGTTTGCGATAACTTCCTCAAAGGCAATGTTTATGTGTAACTTTTAACATTTTTTACTATAGGAATTAAAAAAAAAATGCTCAGTGAGTAACACCAAAGATCTTAACAGTGGCATCATCTAAAGTCACTCATCCTCTCCCTCCCCCTTTCCTTTTTCCAAGAAACACTAATAACAAATTAGGCTAGAATTTCTAAAAGAGGTTACAGGAGGAAAAGAGGCGGAATGGGTTAGGGGAGAGAGGTTAGTGGGGCCAGAATTTCTCTCATTCACAGGGTGGAAAAGTTGACATTGTCTAAGCCCTTCTGAATGGCTGGTAGTTGGTTACCCCGATTGTACCTCTACCTCCCCTCCCCCTCCACGTGACGACCCAGGACACATGCGCACCCGACGCAGCCCAGGCACATCTGCAGACTGACGTCAGTGTGCTCTGCCTCTGAGGAAAAGCTGCCAAAATTTTCTTCTGCAATTCAAGTTGGCTGGGGGCCGGTAGTGAGATCTAGGGCTACTTCAACAAAACTTTGCTGCCCTTCCTGCTCCTCTTGTCTTCTTTTCTCCTGATACCTTTTGATGCTCTGCACATGTTATTTGCATAGCAAAGGCACTAAGCTGTCCAGGAAGAGAAGGCACCACTTCCACCCCCAATAAGCCTTTTCCCCCTTCCTTTCTTTCTTTTGCCTTTCTTTTTTTTTTGGGGGGGGGGGGAGGGAAAGAAAGGGGATTTGCAAAAGCACATCTCAGGTTGATATCCTGGATGTATTGAAGGCATCTCTTCTTCTGCCAAATCGGAAAGTCCGTTCTCTAAAGCCCGGGTTAGCTAGACTATAAGGTTTTATTCTGGCTGCAGAATAACTGGCTGGTGTGGCTTAGCAAAGGGTGGGGGGGGGGGGGGGGGGGGGGGGCAAAAAAAAAAAAAAAAAAAAAAAGTTAGAGAGGAGAGGGAGTACGTGAGTCGTCCAGTGCAATCTCTATTGTTTGAAACTTACTTTTTATCAGAATTTGAAGATGAAAACGGTAAGGAAGACTTCACAATATTCAATGAAACTTTTTTTAAAACTTGTGCTTTGCTTGTCTTCCGAATAACGCTTAGAAAACCTCTTTCTCTTTCTCTCTCTCTCCTCTCTCTCTCTCTCTCTCTCTCTCTCTCTCTCTCTCTCTCTCTCTCTCTGTGTGTGTGTGTGTGTGTGTGTGTGTTTTATGGCAAGGAGTGAGCTTGACTGAACTCATTTTACAGATAGAAATCTTTTTAACTCTAGACTACTCGGGGGGGTTGTAGAATTCTGGGACTTGCAAGTATTTTGTCATGCAAAAATACGTTTATTATATGAATATACATGTTTTGTCAAGTGGACTTGATTATGATTATTGTGGTCCTTTATTCGCCGAATAGTGATGGAGAAAGTAATAATGATGTGTGTGTTTTAAATTGATTTACAGTTTTCCTAAAGAAAAGCCTTCTGCATTTTATAGTTACATGTCAGTATCTTAAGTATTTAGACAAGTGCATATTTTATGCCTGGACTCAGAGGGTAGCAATAATATGCTAGCTGTAGCCCTGATGCTCTAGGATATGTTAAGCTCTTAATAGGCTAATCAGAGAGATGGACGTGTGTGTTTTTGATTTACTTTTGGCCACTTGGGACGTGCTAGACTCATAACCCTCTGGAGCCTTGTTTATCAGGGTATGTCTATATACATGTGTATGGGACCAAAGTTCAGGGATTGCAGAGGGAGAGCAAGAGTACTGGAGGGAGTATTGGAAAGCCTCTTTCTGATAATGTGTGCTACAATTTCTGTCTTTGATAATTTCTTCCCTTGTAGTAGAGGCAAAGAGAGCAAGAGAGTGAGAAAGCGCACTGAGAGGGAACAAGAGAGTGAGTTTCTTACTCTTGTTTTTATTTGAGCTGCCGGTACAACGCGTTTGGGCCAAATGCCAACTGTCTGGGTCACACGCGTTTTATCCAAATAGATTTAGCGCTGCTGTCTGGAAATGGGCTGCTGAATGTTAACTTTAGGATCAACTCAACCAGGGCAGCTCAGACTGTTACCCTCTGTCTGGATGAAGTGGAATGGGGGTGGGGGGGGGGGTGCAGAGCAGGGGGAGGAAAAGGGAAACTGAACCATTGCTTGGAACTTTAAAAGAGACACTGAACATTATTTTCAACATATTCTTTTATTTTCAGATTTTTTGGACTTTCTCTTTTATTTTTTAGCTTATGTTGATTAGACTGAAAATTTAAGATGTGGGAATGGTAGTCCTTAGAAACATAAAACTGGAGTAATTGAAGAAAAATAAGACAATTAATTTTGGAGGTAGTTGTTTTTCTGTGTTTCACCAAAGTGGTAGCTGCACTGTTTATATTAATTTTGTACTTAAATGTGATTATTGGTGTTTGGGATTTTGAAAAATGGCAAATAAGTTGAGTTCAAACAAATCAAATTCATTCATTGTTACAAATGGCAGCAAATGAAATCAGTGGTGTTAATATTTGTGTGATTCCCAAGAGGAAAACTTTTCAACCTTAAGACCTGAAATATTGTAAATACTTCCCATGAATGGTCTAATACCTGTAAGATTAATTCCTACTCTTATCTGTTCTTACTACTTCCTTTTCATTTCCTTATCAACCATTAGTGGCTACTAGTAATTGAGGATGGGCCTCTCTGCCAGATTTTTGTCCTGTTTGTGATATTAGTGACAGAATGAAGAGAGTCAACATATTAAGGATAGTTAATAGCATATTTGGAATATTTGGTCGTGATGGTGCAAGGAGGAAGGGGTAGATGTGGACAGCTTAGTTCTACCAAAGGACAAAGTGGATTATCAACATTTTGAGCTAAGCTCAAGAAAAAAAGCCTTATTTCTGTTTTTTAGACAAAAAAATTATGATGTAGATAACATATTTATCTTGTTATCTGGGAAAAAGGTTTGAGACTAGGTGTAATTTAGGGCTGATTTTGGTAAATTTTGTTTTGTATTTTTCTTTTGGCTTGTTTGCTTTTCTTAATAGATAAGTTTTAAGTAACTTATGTGTTTAATAACATCTTTCCTTAGAGATTGTTCTCACAAAGTTTATACATTTTCTGAAAACCTTTATACTTTAGAACATAATGGTATCCTTAGCATATAAAAGATGATAAATTTTGTTGAGAGAATAAATGGAAAATGAATGAAAAGTTGATTTTCACATATGAAAATTAAATACCTGAAGGGAGCATGGTATTGTTGCTTCTTTCATGGAGACTGGGATAAAATAACCAGAGTTTAGATGGATGAAAGAAGTCATGAAGGATGTTATACATGTTCATTAGCTCCATAATAATAGTTCATGAGAGGAAATTATTACCTTGGCCATTCCCAGATCACTTGAATGGGAGGTAAAGATGATAGAGGAAAAGTCAAGTAATATCCTTCAAGCACGGCAGACTACTGAGGCAATCAATGTTGATTTGATCTTATTTCTGGTTAGCTAGTGTAGCTTTAATCCATGCAAGCAGATAAACAATTCCTTAGCTTTACTGGTTGGTGCATTTGCATGATGAAAAAAAAGTATATGTGAAATTAAAGTAGAATAAAAGTTTTGGTATTGTTTTCAAAATTAAAATAGTTATAAGTAGTTATCATGACCTAAGTTTTTTACTGATTTCTTAAAAGATTTCATCCTAATCAATTGACTCTATTGTGATATCCAATTATTTCACATTTTTTAAGGGAAAGAGGAACATGAAACTTTTTGAGGATGCCCTTTGAAAAGTGAAGCTATGCAGTGAGGGGAGGAGGGCTAACGCTTATTTAGCCATTAAAGTGAAGTATGCAGGCACTTTACATCAGCTGTAACCTAATTTATTCTCTCAACAAGTCTTTGTAAGGTAGATATCATTATCATGATTTTACAGATGTGAAGACAAATCCACAGAGGTCTGTAACTTGGAGTCAAGCCAGGGCTCAAAGCCTTTGTACTTTCTACAACCTAATAATGCTTCTGCTGTATAACTTTAATGCATTATGATTTCTGGGCAATTGTCTAGTGTTTTGTGTTAGTCTGAACTTTGGAAACTACATCCAGAAAAGTCAGAGCTGGTACATATTTGTTTATGATGTGTAGATTAACCTCCTCAGCAGGTGTTAGAAAGTAGATTAACCCACTTACTTTTATTGTGTAGGTGACTAAGACTGGTTAGATATGTTAGTTTTGATTTTAGGTCAGCTTTAGCCACCTAAGCACCAATACATAGTGTTAAGGTCATTCACTGAGCACAGGAGGCTTGAAAGAAAATGAGGGAGAAAGTAAGGGAGAAAAATCCCCCAAATTTATTGAGTGCCCATCTGCCAAATGCTGTGGGAGGCCAAGGAACCCAAGACCTAAACTCCAGTTTGCTTAATTACAGAGCTCCTATTTGTTCTACTGTGCACCAATGTCCTTTTTTCTAAAATCTTAAATCATGGTAGTCTACTTCTGGTTACATATTACTTTTTTCCCTCTCAATGTTACTGGCTTTATTATCTTGTGTTTACAGTACAGTGTTAGTAAGGGGGAGAGTGACTGTTAAACTGAGAAGAGCAGGAATTTCTCAAGAGGAAAAATAGTTGTTCCCTAAACCCAGCCAACTATATTATAAGTTTGTTATCAGTTTCAGTGCCCAGGAAAAAGTATGAGTGATTCAGAAAAAATCTGTCTCCACTACTAGAAAATTAGTTCACATGTGCCAATTATGCATACCTCTTTAAAGGAATAATGTAAAGTATATGAAGGCCTCCTTTAATGTCACACATTATTAGTCAAAACATTCTAGTGATTTGAAAACAACTAAAATAGTAAGAATGAATGTTTTAATGAAGCAGTTATACTTTAATAGTTCATCATTATGTTTAGAGTATGGAGACTGTATGTAAGTAGGTTTCAAACCAAGGTAACTAGATTCTTTACACTATTGTTATTGAATAATAGTGTGACTTAATCTCTTTATAGATTTTTACCTTAGAAAGGATGTATGGTGCCTAAATCATCATAGAAGTAAATCTGAGATGAAAAAATTGTTGTATATAAAGTTGCTGAAAACTACTCACGTTAACTAACCAGTGTCATTTATGAATATCTTACATGACATTGGTTGTATTCAACTACTATTGACTGTTTAAGCTAGAGTGCTTCAAACTGGAAGTGTGGTACAATACAGAAAATCAGGCTTTAGAGACAGATAGCCTTGTGTAAAAATCTGGACTGTCCTGTTTTCTGGCAATCTGACCTGTGAATGTCAACTTCCTTATCTGTAAATTGGGGCCTGTATTAGTTATCAATCACATTATAACAAATTAACCACAAACTAAGGGATTTAATGTCTTCTGCTTCAGGGTTTCTCATGAGGTTGCAATCAAAGTGTTGACAAAAACTGGAGTCTCCAGAGAAGTCTTGACTGGGAAAGAATTTCCTTCTAAACTCACATAATAGTGGGTGGGATTCAGTTTCTTGCATACTGTTGGACAGTGGGCCATGGTTCCTTAGTGATATCTGGAGGCTGCTCTCAGTTCCTTTATTCTGGTTCTCCATACAGTAGCTTCCTTTATCTAAACTAACGGAAACAGTTGACTAGCAAGATGGGAACCAGAGTCTTTTGTAATCTAATTGTAGAAGTGATAGCCCCTCAACATGAGTGTATTCTTGGTTAGAATTAAATTATTTAGAGTGATGGTGTAGGGGATTCCACCAAGGCATGGATATCATAAGATAGGATCATTGAGACCATCAGAGTCTGTTCTGCGATGATACAGTATCTATGTCACAAAATTGTAAGATTAAAAGAAGTTACTATATGTTTTAAATCCCTTATTTTTGGTTGGGCCTTAAACACTACCTTACCAGGTATTACCTGTTAGTCTTCTGCACAAAAATCAAATATACTGTTTCTATTATTAATACCACTTGCTCTTTCTTCTTTTTTCTCTTGCCACCTGGATTTTCTGGAATGTTTTTCTTCTATTTGTAATGATAATCTCCAGTAATCTGACTTGAGAAATTTTGTTCGTTTTCAGGACTATCTCAAATGCTGCTTTTTTCACAAGCTTTTTTTTTTTTTTTTTTTGATCAATTCTTCTCTGACTTAGAAGACAGGTCCTTCATCTGATCTTCTGTAACAACTTTTTATAATGTCATTATGGCATTATGTCAGTCTGCTTTGAGCTTTTCTGTTATTTTAGATTATGATCTCTTCAAGGACAAGGATTGTGTCTTAATCTTCTCTGTATCCCTTAATCCTTTGTATTCTGATGTTGTTATATCATCATCTTTTAAATATAGTAAGACAATATTTATTGGTTAATTAATTAGTTTTCTCAAGGCTTAGCAGTTTAACAACTTGTAGAGACAGATGTCAGGAATTTTAAATAGTTATGATTATTTTATATGCTAAACAACCAATATTTCTAGCACTGTAGAGAATGAAGTGTTCATTGTAAGTTAATTTTCCAATTAACTACAGGTATTCTTTTATGTGCCTAATGTGATTTTACTTTAACCACTACTCATTTATTATTATTTCATTTACTTATCTGTTTTTTAACCAGAAATTATGTAATAAGTAAGCATTTATTATTATCCCATATGTTAAGGATTTGGTATGAAAAATCTTCCTAGCATATTTTGTGTTCTTCCCTATCTCATTGACAGTAATTTATCTTATTAAAATATAATTCAACATTTTATTCCTGATGTAGGCATTGTATTATGAAAATCAGTTATTGAGCTATAACATAGTTTCATACACAATGGAAACTATTAAGCTATGTTAAGAATGATTTGCCTGTACCTCAAACTATCACTCTGGGATTTTAAAACTAAAGTTTTCTATCCTTTTTTTGTCACTGTTTTGGTGTTAGTGAAGTAATTTTTGGTTCCTTGATTATTTTCTCCTCTTCCTCCTCCTCCTCCTCCTCCTTCTTATTCCCCCTCCTTCTCCTCCTCCTCCTCCTTCTCCTTCTCCTTCTTCTTCTTCTTTCTTTTTGTTAAATTTTTTTGCTACCAGGGATTGATCCCAGGGGTGCTTAACCACTGAGCCACATTCCCAGCCCTTTTTATATTTTATTTTGAGACAGGGTCCTGCTTAGTTGCCTAGGTTAGGGTCTTCCTAAATTGCTGAGACTGGCTTTGAACTCGTGATCCTTCTGTTTCAGCCTCCCTGAGCCACTGGGATTACAGGTGTGCGCCACTGTGCCTGGTTTATTTTCTTCTAATGTGCTGTATACTAGAAAATCAGGTACCCAAGTGTGCTAGTATTCTGAATAAAATGTGAATACATGGATTCTGAGTTAGGTTTTTAGCCAAAAATGAAATATATGAGATAGGACTTCAAATCTGTTGTGATTCCTGAAGTTTTAAAATTTTTCTTTTCAGTTATATTTTAGTGAGTTGGAATTGCCTTATTTGAATTGCCTTATAAGTCATATAAGACTGCCAATAAAGTCAAGAGTTACAGTAAGTTTGGTTCACCTTTTTAGAAGTTTAGTTTGTGTTCAGAGACAGGTGATAAGTGTCACTGTATTTGTAGATCTTTGTCAGAATAAATGATAGGTGCCTCATAAAGTAACACAGCAATCTCTGAATAGGAATGGGCTTAAAAAGCATGTTAAAGAATGGAATCACATACTATTTGTTAGGTACATATAATGAACTTAGAATATGATATCAGTCTATTTTTTATTTTATCAAAAGGAGGTTATCTTACTATATTCATCGATTGTTATCTTCAAAGTTTAAAAAAATTATAATTCTTCAATTTCATTGATTATTGAGTAGCTGTGACAGTATTCTTTTAACCATTTAGATCTCCAATTCAACATTTAATCTTGTGAATGTTTATTTAGACTATAAGGAAGAACAATCATCTAATTTGACTACCTTAAGTTATTTTGCGGTTATGTCTTTGGCAAGCATTAAATAATGTATAAGGTCTCTGCTCAGGATATTTTTCAGTTAACTTAAATTTTTTTGTTTTGTTTTTCTAGGTTAAAAAATGGCCATACTTTAGTAACTAATCAGCCTAAAGCTTTGCTTAAGAAAATCTTTTATCATTTTTTTTTTTTTTTCATTTCGGATTGAGAAAATGAATCCAGATATAGAAGAAAGTACAGGATGTTGTAAAAAAGAACCTGTTAAACCGTGGAACATCTAATAACTAATTTGCAAGAAGTTTTAAAGAAATAAAATTGTTATGCTTCGATTTTGGTATGGTGTTGACTCTTTAGCACATAGGTAGCCCTCCAAAAATCATCCAGTTTTCTAAATTATGGAAATTGTGTGGAAGACGTTGACCTGGATTTTGAGCCTCATCATGGCTTCATCGGAATTTCATAGTGACCACAGACTTTCATACAGTTCTCAAGGTAGGATTCATGCTTTTGAAACTTGACAAAAAAATATTGCTAATAATTTGATAAGAAAAGATTCTGAATAGTTTGAACACTTTCTCTGGGATTATAGTGATAGGAACAGAGGCCTACTGTGTCACTTTGGTGGTGGTTTTAGAAATGTTAAGAGCTCTAAGGGTCTGTTTAAGTTGTCCTAGTAAGAGTCTGTTTAATGTCCTGTGAATTTAGAGTTGACTAGTCTTTCTTGGTAAATGATAGACCCCCAAGCTGCTGCTTCTAAATCCTCAATTTTAATGGGCTCATTCATTGCTAAGGTTTATGGGCAAGGTCATTTTCAAAGAGAATCCAAAGAAGAGGAAGAAACCAGATAAATTCTGGTAGAGAACCCTTTTAATATGGACCCTTCATGAAAATACTTTTCCAAACCTAAGATTTCTGACTTAAGGACTAAAATTTGGATAAAAGAGTGAAAATTGTAATTTTAAATTTTTAAAATTCTAATCCTTAAAATTTTAATCTATAGGCTTGAACTTATGTCATAGATATCATAGAAATGATCTTAACAAAAATGGCCCCAGAAGTAAATATCATTTTTTTTCCATGGACCAGTCTATTCCTTATAGAATTATTGAAAGGTATACCTTTTAGATTTTCCTCTCGAGTGCATAGCAACAAATCATTTCTCAGGGCTGTTGAACCAGATTTTCAAGACTTATAAATTGCATGTGTCTGAAAGTCCACGTGTAAACAGTGTGGCTCTCAGAGTAGATCAGCAAAGCTGTGGCATTTACTATGAACTCTTATTTGTAAAAGCAAAATAGGCAGTGTCTTTCAATTTATTTCCATTTGGTTATGGTTTCATGGAAATTTGTATTTGTGGGATGAATACCATGTACAGGCAATAAAGCAATGGGTAGACAATTGGGTTCTCTTAATGGTAAGCCTACCTGAAGGAAGGCATTAAAAAGAAGGTAGGTAAGTACTATTTAGTACATCCAGAGAGAAAAATATGCTTAATAGTCCTTCAAATTTAAAAAAGAAATCAAGTTTTATTGAGATATAATACATACATCATATAATTCACCTGCTCAAAGTATACAATTTAATGGTTTTTAGTATTTTCAGGATTGTGCAACCATCATTCAAATCAGTTTTAGAGCATTCTAAAAATAAAGCCTATACTCATTAGCAGTCACTCCCAAATTCACTGCAAACAATCCGTATCCCTGTCCCAGACAACCTCTGATCCTGAACTTCTCTTTCTAGAGATTTGCCTATTCTGGATATGCCATATAAATGGAATCATATAATGTATAGTCTTTTGTGATGGGCTCGTTTTAGTTAGCCTAATGTTTTCATAATGTTAGAAAAGAAACTTTGATTATGAAGGCAGTTATTTTGAAGGTTTATTCATGTGTCATAGCTTGTATCAGTACTGCTTTCCTTTTATTATAGAATGATATTCCATTGTGTTGATATACCACATTCTGTATTGTTCAATGGTTGAAAGCTGGTTATTTCCCCTTTTGGCTATTATGAATAATGTTAGTATAAACATTCACATACAGGTTTTTATGCGGATGTGTGTTTTTATTTTTCTTGTGTACGTACCTAGGAGTAGAATTGCTGGATCATGTGGTGATTCCATGTTTAACATTTTGAAGAACTATCAAATTGTTTTCTAAAGTGGCTACAGCAGTTTACATTCCCACTGATGATTTTTAAAATTTCTACAAGGCTATAGAGATTCTATATAAATTTTTTAGGATAACTTTCAAATATAGATTTTGTCTGAGCTAAACTTTTTTTTTTAACATAAGTGTAGTTTTCATTGTTTTTATTTCCGTGTAAAAAGTCCATACTTCCTATAGAATTTAGTTTTTAGAATCCATGTTTTAAAAAATGAAATTTAAAAATGAAATTTAAAAATAAAACCAGTCCTTCACAAATAATTTCAAAATAATACTGTTTTGAAGAATGAAATAGAACTTAATCTGTAGATTTTAAACTTTAACTCTTTAATCTTTATTTAATATAACATCTTTGGGTCACATCTCACATATAATGATGCATAGTTTTAACTGATGTAGTTGTTTACATTGCTGCTTCTTTGTTCTGTTAAATTTTCTTTTTTTCCATGTGTTTTTTCTGGATTCTCTGCCTTGTGATTACAAAGAGGAATTCCTGACTTATCTTGAACACTACCAGCTAACTATTCCAATAAGGGTTGATCAAAATGGAGCTTTTCTCAGCTTTACTGTGAAAAATGATAAACACTCAAGGAGAAGACGGAGTATGGACCCTATTGATCCACAGCAGGCAGTATCTAAGTTATTTTTTAAACTTTCAGCCTATGGCAAGCACTTTCACCTAAACTTGACTCTCAATACAAATTTTGTGTCCAAACATTTTACAGTAGAATATTGGGGGAAAGATGGACCCCAGTGGAAACATGATTTTTTAGACAACTGTCATTACACAGGATACTTGCAAGATCAACATAGTACAACTAAAGTGGCTTTAAGCAACTGTATTGGGTTGGTAAGTAGATACTAAAATTTTAAATTTCTGATGGGAAAATAAGTTCACAATGTAAAAGTCTTTCATTAGATTAAAACAAAATATATTAATGGTTTCAGTAGAAAGACAACATTCTAAAATTTTTCAGTATTTCTCATGCCTTTAGTTTTGATCATACTTTTAATAATGTTTTTATTGACTTTTCAAAGGACAGCTTTTAAAAAACTTTTTATTAGTAGTAGAGGAATAAATGAGAACTCAGATTTCCTTTTAAACTTAAGTTTTTCTGTTTAAATGAGATGTTTTTTAATGTATAAGCAAATCTAGTTATTGATAAAGAGCCAAGAATATGTTTGTATTTAAGTGGATTATGACAGGAAACCATAACACTGTTGCTTCTTTGGGGTTTTTTCTCTATCTTTCTCTAATAGGCTATATATATTAAAATTATTATGACCTAATTTTGGTTATGATTCCTAAAGCTAAATATTTTATACCAATGTCTATGAAGTTTTTTCCCCCAACATATACATGAGATTAAATTGATATGAGATTATACCCTTTAGATTGGTATAATCTTATTTTACTTAGAGAATGGATTCAAGAGTATAGATTCTATGCCAGACATTTGAGTCCATTCTCGTTTAATGGCAAATACGTAGCTTAGAGTTGCATATAGTAATGGCTGCAATTCATAATGTGCCCCACTTCTACTTCTGTTTTTGCCATTTTCAGGCAAATGTAGCTATTCCATTAAAGGTTTATTTGTGGAAAAGGTACAAATATTTTTATGCCTATGTTGTATTTTCAGAAACTGTTTTTCTTCCTTACTATCTCATATCCATATTGTTACATATGCTTCAATATAAAATAACTATATAATTAGAGATGAGTTTAAGTTTTAAATTTGAAAGAACTATTAAGAACTATACAATGGAGAAAATTTCATTATAGATATATACATATATATGGGAACTTGGTGAGTCCATTTTTTATAGCTGTTAAGTAAAATGAGCCAATATACTTACTTAGATTTTAAATTTGGGTTTAATGCCTATAAATACATATATTTATTGCTAGTTTCTTTTCTTTGTAAGCAATATTAGGACTTTATGCAAAAGGCTGATTTTTAATAAAAAAGTGTATTCTAAAACTTCTTACATTGAAATGATACTTGCTGTTAATTACAGAAAAATACTAATCCTAGTTATTGACAAAGTCCTTCATATTTGGTATTAACTAACTATGCCATGGCTATTTTTAATAGGGTGATGAACAAATCTGAGATTTAGGAAAAAAACAAAACTATTTCCATTGTAGATTTGAGGGAAGAGGGGTTACTGGAGATAAATGAGTTAGAATATGTAGAAGATACTGAATGAGGGTCTATTCAAAGACTATGAGCTTGGGAATGGGGAAGATAGAATTCAAAGCACATTTTGGAGAGAAAATTTATATGACTTGCATCTTATTAATATTTTATTCCCAGGCACATAATAAGACAGATAGTACATAGTAGATATTTAATAAAGATTTAAAAATGGAAATAGAATTGAACTGGATGGGGGAATGAATGAGAGAAAGTAATTGAAGGTGACTGAAGGTTCTCTTTTGGATCAAAGTATATGTGAATGTTACTAGTTGAGAAAGAGGGTTAGGAGAATGCTGGATTGGAGAGACTGATGAAGAGAATGCCACTGACCAAGTTCATGTGAGGAATTTGAAGAAATACAATTTAAAGATGTCTAATGGCATTTGGGAAATGCAACTCCCAAGTTCAGAAAAAAATCAGTTCTAGAAACAAGTAACTTGAGAATCATTAGTATAGGTGGCTGTGTATGAAATTGTGAAAGATGCTGTTTGATGAGTCAAAATTGATAAGAAGGTTGAAAATGAGACCTTTTCCTACAATTAAGGAGATGGCAGAGTATTACCTATCTTTCCTTTACCCCCATGAAGACCTTCTGTCTCTTGTTCTCTTTCCCATTTTAATACCTTTCTGTTTTACTTCATTTCTCATTGTGATCTGCCAGGTTTGTCCACTAATGTGACTGTTTAATAAGGAATTAATAATTCCTGTTAATAAGGAATTCGTAAGCAAATATTTTGAGACTATGCAAATACTCTGTTTTATATTACATGTTTACCCACTGGTTTTAGTAATCTTTCCCTTCATTCTTATTTTGAATCATGGTACATTTTTAATCAAGTAGAATATGAAAATCTTCTAAAAGATTTTTAGAAAATCTCATTTTTTAAAGGCTATCATTTTGTCCATTCTTTTAAAAATTATTTTACATAAAAAATTTTTCAATGCAATTATCACACTAGTGTTTTCTAATCATGTTTTCTCATCCATGGTTTCAGTGTTACAACCATTTGACCATTCAAAGGACAAATTTCCTAACATTACAGTCTACCACTTGTTCCAAATAATGTCACATTTTAGTTTGTTTGTGTCTGGACTGTGGTTTTCTTATCCAGATATTGTTTTCCTGAAGTTTGTAATTACTTTTTTTTTTTAATTGAAAAAAAAAACATGATTTCTTTATCAGGTGATCAAATTATGCAGTTCTTTAGTCTTTTTATCTACTGCTTGGGATACATTTCTTATTGCAAGCATTTTTCTTGGTTCCTACTGGTTAATTAATTTCTTGAGCTACTGCACATCTCTCATCTTGGCATTTCTTTCTTGCTAAGTTAGTTCCCATTTTAGTCAGCTGTTTCACTGCTGTGACTAAATGATCTGACCAGCACAATTATAGAGGAAGAAAGGTTTATTTGCGGGCTCATGGTTTCAGAAGTTTTAGTCTATGGAAGTCTGGCTTCATTCCTTGTGGCTCAAGGTGAGGCAGAATATCATGGCAGAAGAGTGTGGCAGAGGGAAGCAGCTCACATCATCAGGAAGCAGAGAGAGAGCGAGAGAGAGAGAGAGAGAGAGAGAGAGAGAGAGAGAGAGAGAGAGACCGAGTACTCACTCTCCATATACAAAATATATACCCCAAAGCCACACCCTACCACTTCAATTAATCTGATCAGGGATTAATTCACTGATTGGGTTAAGACTCTTACAACCCAATCATTTTTCCTCTGAACCTTCCTGCATTGTCTCACATGTGAGCTTTTGGGGGACACCTCATATCCAAACTATAATAGTGCCACATCTTCCTCTTTCTCGGTTTCTATTGTAGTTTTGCTAGGGAACATCTTCAAATAATTACCTCAGAATAGGTACCTAGGAAGTAAAATTTCTGAGACCTTGACTATTTTGAAGTAACTTCATGTTTGGTTGATAATTAACTGAACATGGAATTCTAGGATAAAAAGTCACTTTCCTTAAGAGCAATGGTTGGTGGAATTGGGAAAGGGAATTTATGGGGTAATAAATTTATCTGCATGTTTTATATCTTTGAAAAAACAAAATGTTTAAAGATCTAAAAAAATAGCATTTATTCATTTTGGGCAGCAGGTACAAGACTGCTGCTAGTGTGATCCTTGTCCTTCAGTTCTTTTAAAATTTTTTAAATAAAGAAATTTTCCCTCAGTGAAACTATACATGTTCTTCTCTTTATCCTTCCTGTTTTAGGAATTTTGTCATGTGGCTAGATGTGGGTTATTTCCATCTCCTTGTTTGATATTGGATTTAAAGAACCTCCTTTAGAATAAGGAAGTTAAAAATGATTTCTTAATTTTCTCTTTCTTTCTTCCCTCTTTCTGGAACAGGTTCTCTGCTTCTCTTTGTCTTACTCTTTTTCCATCTTTTCCTTTTTTATTCTAGGTTCTATGAGATTCTTCAGTTTTACCTTTTTTCCCCTTCAATTGATTAAAAGTTACAGTGTTTATACTTCTAATTTTCAAGAAACCTTTTTCATTATATTCTATTCTTACTTCAAGAGAAATAATTATTTTCTTTCAATTGCTCTGAACATAATAAAGACAATGTAGGTAGTTAGAAAAACCCATTGACTCCTTAGGCTTTCTGTTCATTTAATTATGTCTGCACTTGCCTTTCTCCCTTTTCTATCATTCATTCATTTATTCACTAAATACTTGTAATCACCTACCATTTAATAGGCACAGTTACTTGTGCTAGAAGTACAACAGTGAACAAAACCCAAATCATTGTTTTAATATAGCTTGCATTCCTGTGAGGAGACACAAATAAGGGAAATAAAAATCATAGCATGTTGGTAATGATAAGTACTAAGGAGAACAAGCATTGACAAAGACTTTAAGGAAAATGAAAAAGGAAATGCTGGTATCTGAGGGATGAGATTTCCAGGTAGAAATCTTTTAAGTACAGAGGTTTGATCTGAGTGTTTGAGGAACAGCAAGAGGTCACTGTGGCTACAGCTAAGTGAAAAAGAGATAACAGGTGAAGTCATAAAGGGATTCCGTAGCCAGATGTAAGGTTTTAAAATAGGACAAAGGAAATGATAATTCCAAGCTTTAGTCCTGAGCAACTAGAAGAATGTAATAACCAACAACTGAGATGAGAAAGACTTGGGTATTAACAAAGATTCAATTACTGGTGCAGAGTAATTTGGAGGTATACATCCTGAATTCATTTGGACCTGTTGAACTTCAGATGTTGTATAGGGCGTTGGATATATTTGTCTGGAGTTTAGGGAAAGATGTGAATTGTAAAGTTATAAATTTGCAAGTCAACAATATATAGATGACATTTAAAGTCAGGAGATTATATAAAATTGCTTAGGGAGGAATATAGTTAGAACAGAGAAGAGGTCTCAGGACTGAGCCTTTGGGCATTCTAAGAGGTCAGGGAGGTCTGAGAGATGTGGAAAAAACAGCAAAGAATAGAGTAACTAAAAATTTGAAGGAAGACCAGGCAAATGTCCTGGAAGCCAAGAGAAAAAGTATTTCAAAAGGAAAATGCTGCTGGTGAGCAGCATGTAAAAATGACACGAAAATCTGAATTTTTCAATGAGGAGGTTATTGGAGACCTTGACAAAAGCAGCCTTGGTGAAGTCATGGTGAAGTTGGGAAGAGGGGCAAAGACCTGACTGGAGTAAATTTAAAAGGGAGTGGGAGAAAAGATTATATAGACAGTTATTTCAAGGACTTTTGAAAAAACAAGAAATGGTTAGGAACTGCAGGCAGAAGTGGGGTCAGAAAAAGTTTTGTTTTGATAGAGATGGATATGGTTATGTAGAGAGATGGCAAATTGCTGGACTGAAGTTCTTGGTGGGTAAGAAGGGATGGAATCATCTTCACAAATGGAATAATTATCCTTAGGCAGGAGAATAGAAAGTTCATTCACAGTAACAGGAAAAAAAAAAGAGTATGTGGACATGAGTGGGTACTTGTGTTTGGGGGAATTTGTAGGAGGTAGTACAATATTTTCTGTTGGAAGGGAAGTTGGAAGAAGAAGATTGTAGAGGATTAGAAAGAGAGAGAAGAAAGCATGAAATATTTGTCCAGGAAAGTGTAGAATTCTGAATGAACTAAAGAAGTATAGTATTGTTGCTTGGAGTATTAGGGTACAGATGAAATTAGGAATGGTGATATTAAAGTGAAATCATTTCGCTATTTGGTATGTTTTCTCTGGCTAAATGCAGCTGTAGTGATGTAGGCCTACCAGAGTTTAATTTAGGGTTGTGGTTTGGACAAGTGAATTGAGTTCAATGAATTAAGAAAGGGTCAAGAGAATTGGAAATGAACGGAAACTGGTTTGGGAGGGAAATGTGGCTATTAGGTAGGTGAAGTACTGTGAAAAGTGGATAGATCAATTAATCGAGGCTCTTGAATGGGATAAATGAACTGTTTCTTGGAATTGGGATATTAGAAGGGCAGTGCTGGGGAGATAGAAAATGGGAGACTTGAATTAGAGATTGTGGAAGGTTGTAAATATGATAATGCTGAAGTCTAGGTTTTGACCATAGATAGGCATGAGTGTCTAAGGTAAGGTGAAGAACAAAATATTTGAAGGAGAGGTGGTCAAGGAATTGGAAGGGGAGGAATGAAGATACCATCTATGTTAGTAATCCTTAACCTGGGTCCATGAATGAAATTCAGTGGGTTTGTGAACTGAATGGGGAAATTCTACATCTTTATTTTCACTATTTTTTAACTGAAATTTAATATTTCCTTCAATTATAAAATATAGTTAACAAACCAATAGAGTAATAGCAGTACCTGTGACTTTATCCCCATTAAAAATCACAGTCATATCATGTTGCAGGTTTTGCACATTTTTCAAACCATTATTTTTAATTCATCTTTATTATGAGATAATTTTTATTAGAGACATTAAAGACCTTCTTAAAGTGTTAGCAACCATATGTATTATATCTTAAAAATATTTTGATAACTGTATTTCCCTAAAGTTGCTTTTATTTGTAAATCTGTATTTTTTTTTCTGCTTTTTTTTTTTTTTTTTTTTTTGTGGTGCTGGGGATTGAACCCAGGGCCTTGTGCATGCAAGGCAAGCACTCTACCGACTGAGCTATCTCCCCAGCCCTTTTTTCTGCTTTTAACATTTTATTTGTAGAAGGAGTCCTTAGGTTTCACTCCTAGACTTCTTTTCATTCCTTTTGGTACCAGGGATTGAACCCAGGGGCACTTAACCACTGAGCCACATCCCCAGCCCTTTTTATATTTTATTTAGAGACAGGGTCTCACTGAGTTGCTTAGGCCCTCACTAAGTTGCTGAGGCTGGCTTTGAACTTACAATTCTCCTGCCTCAGTCTTCCAAGCCACTGGGATTATAGATGTTCACTACCCCGCTTGGCTCACTCCTAGACTTCTGGAGGGATCGAGGGCACATGAGCACATAAGTAACAAATTTTAAGGATTTGTGATATAAGAAGATATTTAAATCAGCAATTATTTCAAGAATGATATTCAGGCTATGACTCTAGAGGTTAAAATCTTTAAGGAATGAGGGGAGTGACTTGGGGTCAGTAGGTAAAGCAATTAGGAGAAGGGGAGAAGATGATGGCATGAGGTTTGAAGCTGGGGTTTTGTTTAGAGGAAGGAGAGTGAATTGTTTGGAAATACCAATCAATCACAAGAACCCTACTTATGGGTCCAATAGCCAATAGGAGACATGTGAAAGAGAAAGCAGCCACCATTCCAGAGGACAACAAGAAAGAAATATCATTTAGGGAGATTCATGTTTTCATTAGAGCAAGATGATGAACATTCACAGATTAGGCTGAGGGTACAGGAAATTTTGTTGGTGATTGAACTTGAGAGGGCATAGTAGTGTTTTAGATAATGAGGATCTGAAAACATGACATACATAACCTTATGACTTGTAGAATTCAGTGGATGCAGCTTGGACTTCTTGTAGGAACTGATAGACAGGGAGTGGGGCATTTGTGAAATTAGTTCAGATGATTCTGAGGTAAATAGTATAAAACTGAATGGGGATGCTGAAGGAAGTGAGAGCAAGGCTTTTGTGAGACATGCAGAAATTTCTAGGACTTCACCTTAACTCTGGTCCTCCATCATCTGGCCTCCAGCCCCTTTCTAATCTTGTAATCATTTCTCCCCTTCTCTCTCTGCAGTCTGTGTAACTCCTTGCTGTTTCTTGAATATACAAGGATGCTCTTACCTAATTCCTTTTGCATTTGCTGTTCCCACAGTCTGTTTGCCCCTTCCTAAGACATTTATTTGGGTGGTTTTATGCATTTCTGTTCAAATATCACTTTGTTAGAGAGAATGTCCCCATCTGTTCTAAAATGTTTGTGTAATTCCTACACATCTGATTACTCTGTGTCTTGTTAAACAGCTTTTTCCCCCTTTTCATTTATCACTATCTGATACATCATTTATTTATCTAATTAATTACTTTTTTTCTAGCTCCTCCCATTAGGATGGAGGCATTATGATAGAGTTGACATTTTGGTTCACTGTTTTTTAGTATAGTATCTGTCACATGGTAGCCACCCAAAGCCCATTTAATGAATGAATAAATAAAATCATAAAGTGCCATTAGAGAATAAGAGGATAAGGAATCCAGCCTCCAAAGTCAATCAAATGAATTTGTTATTTAACTTTGCTCCATCTAGTTTCTCATCTATAAAGTTGGGCTGTTGTGAGCACTTACGTCAAAGAAAAGATGAAATGATATATGTGTAAACATTTAACAAAATACCTAACACAAAACCTCCAGATTGCCCTTTCAGAGTCTTTCCATTCTTTAAATTACAAATTTTGTTTACTTTCAACCTTCTGATTCCATTTACCTGCTGCAACATGAGTTTCCTATCTGGGACCTTTCAACTTTCTGTTGCCCAGAGACAACAGATTTAGTGTGATTTTAGTTCCCTATGCTTTCTGGACAGTACCCTAGACTCCATTTCCTACACTTCCTTCTAATCAAAACTCATATTGAAACTTGCCTCCTTTCTGTAGGAACTATGCTCAGTTTTCTAGTACATTGTTAACCTGCTAGGTAAAATAATTCTTACTCAGGCATTAGAGTTTGCTAATGACATTGTGATTCCTGTCAGTATTTGCATTTAATGTAAAGGGACTGTTACCCATAACTAAAGCAAACAATAGTGAAAATAATGTGAATTAACTAAGTGTTGCTTTATTTTTTTGCATTCCTCAACTCATTCATGTGAGTTGTAGGTGACTTCAACTTTGTCTATAAAGTAGAGCACCTTCAAGGTATAAGGTAGAGCACCACCTTCTCTTTCTTTCCAAGCATGTTGTACTTAACATGCATTTCTCTAAACAGAATCATAGAGAATCACAATTGAAAGGGATCTTAGAAATTATCTGGACCCGAGGTTTTCAACTTTTTTCTTTCTTAAAGCAGCAAAACCCTTTTCTCAAATGAAATGTTATGTGGAAACTTAATATACAGATTAATAAAAGCACAGCTGATTTTAAACCCCGGAATCCAAGCCATGTAGGTCCTCCTTTGTTGTCTGGGACAATTCCCTGAGGGCACTTTCATGGAACCCTTAGGGCTCCCCAGAGTGCTGTTTTAAAACCACAAATTTAGACCAACGCTTTCATTTTTCCAGCTGAGGAAATAAGCCCATAGAGTTCGTGTTTTATCTGGTGTTACAGGGTAAATTAGTTGGATTAAGAGCGACCCTCACATGTGCCATTCTTAGGAAAGCACCATTTGACATGAGTGGAAATTCTTATTTATTTTTTGGAATTTCTTATTTTTGTTGTAGATAACTTTTACTATCTTATTTCTTTTTGTCAATAAACCTCTACTTGAACCTTTTCCATATGAGATACTTTCTATGGCTCTGATGGAAAGAAATGGGACATAACATGCTGCAGAAGAAAGCAGATCATTTTTTTGGGAAGATAAGACATGGTTATAAGTTATATGGAATTTAAATGAAACTTCAGGGTTTGAGATATAACAAAACAAGGTGGCATTAATTGAGAAAAAATGGTATCTAAGTTCTAGTGGAGTTCAGAGAAGAGTGAAGCTAGTTCATTTATGCTAGAGAAACTTAAAGGGGAGGTATGACAACTGAGTAGTACTTGGCTTAGTAAATAGGTGCAAGGTGATAGAACACTATGAATAATAGCAGAGCTTTGTTTACCAGCTCCTTTTCCTTCTTCTGTCTAGTATTGCGCAAGTTCTTGACCTCTGAGCCTGTTACTTCATCTGCAAAATGGGAATGCATGGGATGTATGTTAACTAAGGACATATAAGTTGGTGTAACTTCCACCTGAAAATGGTTATCAGTGATTATCATAATAGAGGTTTATTTCTCCTTTATATCAGTGTTTATATCAGACATATTTCCAAGAGGTTGCTCAGGGACCAGTTTCCTTCGTTTTTAACTTCAACTTCCCCTAGATCTTTGAAGCACTCTCCATTCAGTTGGCAGTAAAGAGAGAGAGAGAGAATTCCACTGGAAAGGTATTTGAAGGCTGTATACAGCCCTCTGTAAAATTTTTTAATTGGCCAAAATTTAATTATAAAGCTATATCTAAACACAGAAGATGTAGCTAAATTATATGCACAATTTCAAAAGAAAAAAAGTTTTAAGAATTCACATGGAGGTATGCCACCTTGAGCAGGGTTGTTGGGAAAGTTGGAGTGGACAATGTATATGATATGCTTAGTAGAGTGAATGGCACATAAGGTGTTTAAACATCTGTTTTAAAGAATTAGGGAGATTTTTATGCCTGACAGAGAACAAATAATACATGAAATTTTTTATTAACCTTTTTTAAACCAGGTACAGTGGCATATGCCTGTAGTACCAGTTACTTGGGAGGCTGAGGGGGGAGAAGAGCAAGTTCAAGGCTGGCCTTGGCAAATTAGCAAGACCTGTCTCAGAAAATTAAAAGGGCAAGGGATATAGCTCAGTGGTAGAACACCCTTGGGCTCAAACCCCAGTACCATTGAAAAAAAATTTTAGGAGAAGTATCAATTCATTTTTGACTCTTGGTAATAATAAATGTTTAAAATGATTATTCTTCTTGGTAATCTTTGTTTCTTTTACTTTTAGCATGGTATTATTGCTACAGAAGATGAAGAATATTTTATTGAGCCTTTAAAGAACACCACAGAGGATTCCAGGCATTTTAGTTATGAAAATGGCCATCCTCATGTTATTTACAAAAAATCTACCCTTCAACAACGACATCTCTATGATCACTCTCATTGTGGGGTTTTGGGTGAGTGTGCAGTTTTGGAAATAATATTGTATCGTGTTGCCTCCTTCTCTTTCTTCTGGAAAGTATGGTAAGGAAAAACTTACTAAACTTAATAATAAAAGTAAATAGGAATTTGAGTGATTAGACTTATGTACAGAACCCTCTTAAAAGCTGTCAAGTACCAGTAATTTTAAATCAGTCTGGAAGCTCTTTAAGAAGTCCTTAAATATAAGTCTATATAAAATTTGATACTTTTTTTTCTTTAAAGGGAAAAAAGATCAGCATATTTTTTTCAGGTAATGGTTACAACTTTCATGCACAGGTGTTCCCTAGTACTCTGTACTGTTTGGTTAGCTTGCTAATTTCATGCAAGTAGCAGGAATGTAGACACCTGAATAAGATTTGAAGAGTCCATACATAGTTTTCAAAGGTCGTGATGGCAGTGAATTAGGGAACTATGTGGTACATGACAGAGACAACAAACCTAGACTTTATTGAGTAAGGAAAGCTTCATGGGAGAATTGACTTCTCAGCTGAGATCTGAGGTCTACCTTCTCCTTTGAAGGTAGGTGGGCAAATGTAGAGGGAACAGTGACCAGAGTGTTCCACATAGAGAAAGCTGCATTTACCACGATCCTAAGCAAAAGAGAGAATGTCACATTTTAGAAACTGACATTTCATGTAATCAGATATTAGTATATGGATTGGAAAGATAGAGGTGACGTTCACGGTGGTTGAGGGGAGGGGTTGTAAGAGATGAGACATCAGAGATAAGGTCAACATGAAGGACTTGTAAACCATATGAAAGAATTTGTTTACCCTGACAATGCTGGAAACCAACTAATAGATTTTTAAGTAGGAGGAATGACATAATCAGATTATGTTACAAAAAAGAATGTAAGTAGCTGTGTGGAGACTGAATTAGAGCAGAGCAAGACTAGAGGCAGGAAGTTAGGAGGATGTTAATGTAAAGATAGGAAAACTTAAGAGGAATGATGGACATAGCATAACATTGCTGGAAAGATCATGGGCTTTGGTGAAGCTTAGGCAGATTTTCTACCCTGAGTACTTAACCTCAGCTCACACTAGTTACTCTGTCAGATTTTTAATATTAGGATGACTGCTTCCTGTATTTAAAGAGCAACTACATTTTTTGAAGTATTTTTTTAAAAGTTTATTCAATGTGCTTAACAGTAGTTTTAGAGGGAGATTTTAGTTTAATGTAAGAGTTCACCAATCCTTTAGTAAAAAATGATTCAGTAAAAAATAGAATGGGTTGTCTTGTAAATTAGTGAATACATTATCCTTTTGTTTCTTCTCCATATTTTTCCTGAGTTCATTTTCTTCTTTCTCAAGTATTTAAGTGTGCTTAGGAGTTCTTTGCTCAACTGAATCTTCTCATTCTTCATACTTGCTTCTTAATAAGGTTTAAAAAAAAATCTCTTAGGTTTTTAATTGTGAAGGTCCTTGTTGGTTAAGAACAGTTGGTACCAGAAAAAGGGCACTTAAAGTGAATTCACTTAAAACATGAAACAAAATTCCTCAGTAAATAATGAAAATAAAAGGTTTGATTGAGTCTTTATATTGACTAATAAAAGTATTCATTATGGAAATAAGTTCTTTTAATCTTATATTTAATAAGGTTTAGGCCATAAGTACAACTATATTTAAATTCCTTAAAATCTAGGATTCAAATATTTCATTGTTTATTTGGATATAAATTTTCCATCATTTTTCCATAATATAACATATTTTTCTTTATGAATGTAAAGAAAATAACTTTTCACAAAAAAAATTTCAAGATTTTATTATATTCTGAAAGGCATCTCTTAATCCTTTGATACTCAAATTATTCTCTTTTGAAGTGCCAATACATTATTTTAACTCTGGGAGACTTTATTTTTCAGTGGTTTAGGCATGAGTCAGACACTTCCAAACCCATTTTTATTGTTATAGAATTCTGCCCTTTTGGGGGAAGATTTTCTTCTTAACATTCTTTCCTCTGCATTACTGAGATGATTTCTTAAACAGTCTTCCCCTTCAATCCATTCCATGTATTAGCCCTAAAACCAGTTAATTAGTTCAGACCCTCATTATCTCTTGCCTAGACTACTGTACTAACTTTCTAATGGGATTTCCTGTCTCCAGGTTCATATTCTGTTTTTAGTCAACTCTGTCTCCTAGATCTGGCCTGTCACACTTTCAGACACTTCACTGGCCTTCCCATTAGTGGCAATATGGTAGTAGTTCCCTGAGTTTCAGTAAATACTTCTAGATGCCATTGGAGAAAAAACTATTTTATGTTTAGTTACTTTGGGAAGTGTCTGGTCAAGAACTTGATTGTGATACTGTCTCAATAACACAGGTCAAATTAGAGATGCGAATTTGTAGACATACATTGCCAATTAGCCTGTTATGAGGAATCAAGTTTATACCAAAATATAGGATATAAAAGCACTTTTGATACTGGATTCATGTATCTCATATCCAGATATGAATTTTTCCATTATAATTAGATTCAAGATATGCATTTTAAATAATTTTATGGAAGTAATGTCTGTTCTCTTTGGGAATTTTAGCGACTAGAGGAAAAAAGAAAAACCATTAAAATGAAAATCACTCTTATTCTTGCATCCAGAGATAACCGAATTTCCTTTTAGTCCATTGACATAGATAACATTATATCTCTATACCTGCTTTATGTGCTTATGTGTCTACTAACTAAATATCCATTTAGCATCATATGCAAGGCTGTTCTAGGTGCTGGGGATGCATCAGTAAAAAAAATAGAAAATGTCCTTGCTCTCATGGAGTTTATATTCTAGTGAGGAAGGACAGTTAATTAATTAAATAGATAAATTAACTAATTAATACATGACCAGCTATCAAGAAATAATAAATGCCATGAGCAAAAAATAAAGCAGGTTAATTAAATAATTGTGAGTGGCTATATATATTCAAACATTTTTAAATTGATCAAAAGGTTAAAATCTTGTTTCAGATGACAGAGGGATCCATATGTTGGTTTTGGAAAGAAGTTACTGATTTATATGGTTGTGGAGCAATGCTTTCTTAACATCTGTGATCTATCCAAAATTAAATTGAGCAAAACAAATGTGTCTTTTCTAATTGTTTTTTTCAATTAAAAAAATACCTTTATTTTACTTATTTATATGTGGTGCTGAGGATCCAACCCGATGCCTCACATGTGCTGGGCAAGTGCTCTACCACTGAACTACAACCCCAGCCCACAAATTTATCTTTACTAATCTTTATGTTGGAGCAAAACAAATCAATCTTTTATTCCAGTTTAGGCTAAAAATAATTAGTTACAGATCATTAAGCAGTCAATTAATAATTTATAAAATGTACATACAGTTTCATAATGAGCTAATCATGCTGGGTTAATTCAGCTTTTAAAATGAAACTGAGGATGTTATCTATCTTGATTTCAGTCATTCTGTATGTCTGTATATACAATATTGAATATATAATCATATATGGTTATATACAATGTCATTGATGGACATTCATAAACAAAAAGATATAGACTTTATATTTTAAAAAGTTGTAGTCTTATAGAGTGATAGCTAAGCAAACTATCAATTTAAAAAATAAGTTTGAAAATTATGACAATGAGAATAGTGGTGATGATAACAGCATTTGCCTTATACTGAATACTTATCAAATGAATGATAATATTGCTACATGTTTAGTACCCAGTCATCTTAAGATAAAGAGAAATTGAATACATTGGAGAAGTAGTAATGGTCAAAGGTTGGAAATTAAACCTATATTTAAACATTTAATCTGTTTAGCCAGAGAAAGAGAAAACTGGGTGTGACTTGGCTACAAATGGTTATATTATCACAGAGGACTGAGCAGGAGGAATTAGAGTTTTATTGATACAGAAAAGATTTAGCAGTTTCACAACAGTATTGCCACAAACATAGTGGTTTAAGCAATAAATCTTTATCCTCATAGTTTTTGTAGGTCAGGAACCTACATGGATGGACCATCTACTCAACCTTAGGCAGAGCTGGATTCTCATCTGGAAAAGAATCTTTATTTCCCCATTCCCATGTAGTATTCAGTTCTTTGTAGTTTTTTTTTTTTTTTTAATTTTCTAGTTGTAGATGGACACAGTATCTTTATTTACTTATTTATTATTAGGTAGTGCTGAGGATTGAACTCAGTGCTGCACACTTGCGAGGCAAGTGCTCTACCATTGAGCTACAGCCCCAGTCCTCTTTGTAGTTTTGATAGCTTTAGTTTTTGTCTCATCTGCCAAAGCCAACCTGCAGTTCTTTATCATGCGTTCACCAATGTGGTGCTTGCTTTCACTAACCCAGCAATGGAGAGAGACTAGAGTAGACTGGTGCTATAATATCATGTAACATAATTATGTAACATATATAAATTTAATTTTTCCTAACTTTTTCAATAAGTAGAGGTTAGAAGGATTTTCAGTTCAAATATAAGAATATGGAAGTGAGGTATGCAGAGAACCTTTACCTGCTCAAGTTTTTTTAATGAAGATGAATATAAATGAGGCAGTATTTGCAAATGCCATGGAACTAAAAGGTTTCCTCTGTACTGAAGAACCAAGTGACTAGGAAACAAAGGATGCACAATAATCCACACCAAATGTAGTCTAACACAAATTGTATGGAATCTTTCAACTCTCATTTTAATGCTCCTTATCACTAGACTTTGGAAAAGGAAAACTTTGTGTACTCTGTTAGTATAAATAGTTATTGATTGCAAAATTTTGTGGAAAAACTAATTCATAGTCATTTAAATTGAGACTTCTAAAATAATAAAATTGGTTTTAATTAAGATAGTTTAATAAAAGCATCTTACTTTAAAATAAATGCTTAGAAATAACTTAGGACTAGAGTTTTGCTATATCATTGTTTTCCACCAGAACTATTTTAGGTTGTTTCTAAAGTTTATGCCTTAGTTACTTTTAAAATAACTTCAAATGATTCTTTAAAGAATGTATTCTAAATTTTTAAAAGTATATTTTAGTTGTAAATGGATACAATGCCTTTATTTTATTTATTTATTTTTATGTGGTGCTGAGGATCAAACCCAGTGCCTCATAGTGCTAGGTGAGTGCATTACCACTGAGCCACAACTCCAGCCTATATTCTAAATTTAAAGTATTATGATATAATTACTCATTGGAATAATAATAGGAAATGATTATTTGAAAAATGTTTTACTAATAATTCATTTACAGATTTATTTTTATGAGTAGTTGAATGTTTTTAATTTTTTAAAGATACTACTGCATTTCTTCATTCCCTTTCCTAATTTTGAAAAATCATAATGTATTAGAAAATTTATGAATTTATTTACATGAAATATCTATAAATATGTTTAACTAGTGATTTTATCTGAATCGGTTAATTGTGCTTATTGTAGACCTCACAAGAAGTGGCAAACCTTGGTGGTTGAACGATACATCATCTGCTTTTCCTTCTTCACTGCCAACTAACGACACACATATCCGCCATAGACAGAAGAGATCAGTGAGCATTGAGCGGTTTGTGGAAACATTAGTAGTGGCAGACAAAATGATGGTGGGCTACCACGGCCGCAAAGATATTGAACATTACATTTTGAGTGTGATGAATATTGTAAGTTTGAACCTTCTACATACTGTTTAATTTAGTAGTTTGGTGTGTTTTATACGAAGGTCATAGATTTTTACTCTGAAATAAATGATGATAAGAATTCATCTGTCTAAATTGTAAAGAATATATTTGGTACTTGAGATTCATTTCAGGGCCTCACACATACTAAGCATGTGTTCTATCACTGAGTTATAGCCTAAGAATTGGCCTAGTAATGTTTAACTTCCATAGAAAATAATTTAAAGATGACCTTATTGTTAATTTTTAGATGCTGTGTTTTTAATGGATTGTTAAATCTTGTTTAAGAAGTTTTTATAACTTGGAATATCAGCTTACCCTTTAGTTACTGTGATATTGTTCATCTTGAGGAAAAAATATTTCTTGAGGTGGGCTCATGTAAAAATATTTTACCAAGGTGTCTTGAATTCTAAGCGATACAGCATTGAAAAAATATCTTTTCATGTATACAATGGGCATAATTTTTTTAATCACTTAAAAAGAATCAAACTATGATCCTATTATTTTTGTCTGACTTTGTGTCTTTTCTTATTTTCTGGAGGTCAGGTTGCCAAACTTTACCGTGATTCCAGCCTAGGAAACGTTGTGAACATTATAGTGGCCCGCTTAATTGTTCTCACAGAAGATCAGGTAAGAATGAATTAGTTTTTAAATCTAAAACTCTTAGGCTATGGAATTATTTATTATTAAATAATATGTTTCCTTATTTGTCCTTTTAGGAAGTCATAGTTGATTATGATTTTTAACTCTAAACATTTAATGTTTTAAGCAAATTTTAAATACTTTACAAGAATATACCTCTTAAGTCTTGTGAAAGCTATTTATATATATATATATGTATATAAACATATGTACATATATGTATATATGTGTATTAGCTATGTTTTAGTATAAGGATGAGCATTTGCATGGCATACCTTATAATAATGGTTTTGTTGGTTTTATAGGCTGATAGCCTCACATATGTTCACATTATAATTAAAACTGAAACTGGAAAGAATGTTCAATAATAAACAAAATGAACTCTAGGTCAGATATTACAGAGATCAAAATTGGCATGAGATTTTTCCTGGAAACCACTGCTTCTAATTATAGTCCCACTTTAGTCTTCAAGAGTTTTAACAACTAACCTTAGTAATTTGTTTGGAACATTTCTGGTATGCATGTTGTATTGCAGCCAAACTTGGAGATAAACCACCAT
Source organism: Sciurus vulgaris (assembly GCF_902686455.1). Taxonomy (NCBI): domain Eukaryota; kingdom Metazoa; phylum Chordata; class Mammalia; order Rodentia; family Sciuridae; genus Sciurus; species Sciurus vulgaris. Next base: position 118,237,691 of record NC_136466.1, read on the forward strand.
GCAGACAAGTCCCTCGATAGCTTCTGTAAATGGCAGAAATCCATTCTCTCCCACCAAAGTGATGGAAACACCATTCCAGAAAATGGGATTGCCCACCACGATAATGCAGTTCTTATTACTAGGTATGGTTTGTTGCAAGTATTTTTACTTTGATTATTATTTGTTTGATACTGTAATTATATTTAGTTCTATCTGAAGCCTCATTCAGGTAATGAGGATAGAAAAAAGCAAAATGACTCTTTATTTTTTACTACTGAGAAAGAATGCACTATTACTGTGTTGACATTAAATTAACCAAGTAAGAAACAAGAAAAGATTAAGGTTTGACCTAGAGATTTAATAAATAACTTTCCTTCTACTGATTAAGTCCTACTCATAATGTTTAATTGGAAGGACATATATGATTTATTAATTGAACAAAATACTTACTAAAAGCAAGATTTAAAATTGTAAGAAAATGTCTACTTTAAAAATGTCTATTTAGAAATAGACTTTTGGTTATTAAATATATTAACTATTCTTACCTCCAAGTTTTGTTAATTTGTGTTAATTTATTAAAGGGGAAGAAGATAGTGGTAATTATATAATTTACTCATATATTATCTATTTAAATTTTAATCAAGATATATAAAGAAGATGAATTCTTACACTATGTATTAAACAGCTTTTCTCTCAAGCAAAATTATTAACTTGACAATAACTGAAGGAATTAATATATTGATTTGTAGTTTAAAAAACTGTATTCAAATCTTTTTTATTCTTCACGCAGTAACTTTGTGAAGTAGATAGTATTATCTTCCTCATGTTAGAAAGGAGAAAACATTCAAAATAGTTAAATATGTTTCTCAAGTTCACTCAGCTAAGTGAAAGAGGACTAAATCTGATGATCTTGTCTTTCTTGACTATCCTATCTTAGTTTATTTCTTTACTTAATTTTTGGAGAATCTGGTTATGTAGCCCAGGCTGGTCTCAAACTTCTGAACTTAAGCCTCATCCTCCTGAGTAGCTGTGACTGCAGATGTGCACCACCATGCCTGGCTTTGTTTTAGTTTTTTTATATTCTAATTGTGGTTGGTTAGAAACATTATGCTTAAATAATTTTAAGTGTATCTTTTGACCTTGTGCCAGTATTTAAAAATAAAAGACAAAATAAAGTAACAGTAGCAAACAAGCAAAGGGGAAATACTCTTCTGCCTTGGGCTGAGTGAAATAGCTTTTACCATGTTAATTATTTCTAATAATTTGCAAGGCAGTATGTAACAGATGCATTATCTGTGGTGTACTCATTGAATCTACATTAAGTTCTATGAAGTATAAAGTATATGAGATCAGAATCTTAAACTGAGTAAGATAAGTTACTTCAGTATAATTTTTAGAAAATATTCTGTTAAGGAACTACAGAATTCAAATTTCTGAGTCTGTTTGTTTGTTTATTAGTTATCCTTTCATTGACTTCATCTACCTGGCATCATAAACCACAAAATTTTGTTCATGTTTGCTGAAAAAAAAATTATATGGTTTTATGTTCATATGTGTTGACACATCAGTCTGATTAATTCTGCAATTTCTGTGAGTCTTGTGGTCTGGAATGGTCCCAAATATACTTAAGGAATTAAAAATATACTGGGACTTGTGCTAATATGAAAAGCTTTGTGTAAAAAAATGATAAATATGATTAGTGTTAATGAAATTACTAGAGGAAAACATCTAATATATATAGTTTATAAACTATTACAGATATTTACATGACTTCTTTATATTATAAAACACTTTACATTTTCATTTTTGTATCTATATATGGATTTTTATCTTTTGCATCAAATGGCAGAAGTTATACCAAGAGGGCATATTTAATAAGTATTCAAGTACTGAGTGTGATCTGGGCAGTTAGCCACCCTTTCTTTGCAATGACAACATTCAGCTGCACAGTTTGTTACTCTGAATGTGCCCAGATGTTTTTCTGATTTTTTTGCAGAGCTCTTTCATGCTTCTGTAAGCTAGTTTAGAGTGCCTCTTTGATGTTTTGGGTTTTAACATAATATTTTCTCCTTAATTTGTCTCTAATGGTTAGGCTAGTACTAGAAATGATGTTAGGATTTAATAGGGCAGTTCAGAATTTGGATTTTGTATCATTTTAGATTGGCTAATGTAGTAGAGATTAGAAAAATGCCTCTTTGGGGCAATACAGAATATTTCATTTTTTGTTACTAACATCTTTTTTTTTTTTTCACATAAGGGAGTTTATTAAGCAAACAGAGTGTCTCCCTGCAGGGTAAGAGAGAAAATAAGAGGAAAAGAAAGGGAAAGAGAAAGAGCACGCGCTCGAGAGAGTGTGAAAGCCAGGAGGATAGAAAAAGTGAAGAGGACAGACAGAAGGATGAGAAAAGATGGCGGGGTAGCTACAGTAAAGCAATTGAATTCCGCAGGGCTAACAGGGGACCAATATTGGAGAAGGATACTTGCAAGCTGACTATGAACCAATAGCTAGCTAGGATGTTCACAGATTGACAAGTGGTTGGGAGGTGGGGAAAATGGCTGCAACAGAAAGGTCAGGGGGAGCACCTTTGTACATTACATTCCCCCGTTTCTGTTTTTATAAGAAAATATTTTGTTCTCCAGTTCTTTCAAAGCCTTCTCTCTCCTTACTGCCTAAGTGACTGGGGCTGGTTTTGCAGGTGAGATGTAAAAAGTCCATTCTCCTTCCAGACTTCCAAAAGGCAGATGGTTTTCATGGACTTCATTTCCTCGCTTTGACTGATCCCCTATTTCTACACTAACTGTCTGTCCCCAATTCTGACTTCATTTTACCCCTCTAATTCTAGGAACTCCTTCACTGCTGTAGGGAAAGGGGGTGATGACCGATCTGGCTTCTTCGAGCTGGAAGCAGACAGCGTGGGGCAAGCAGTTTGGAGTTCCCTTTTTAGAAATTGGGTCAATTGAGGGGTCCATGGTAGAAGTCCGGTTGGGGAAGAGCAGGTTGTAAAGGCATCTGGGGATGGGTGCTTCTATGAGAGAAGAACAAAAAGACATGAGTACTGAAATGAGATTGATATAATATAAATGTTGCAGAATCTGGAACATGCCAATGCATATCATAAAGATGACAGAAGTCAATAATTCCTCACCAGGGGTGGAAAAACTGAGAAGTTGTTCCCATAACAAGGCCTAGCAAAGGCTGGAGAGGACAAGGCCTTTATTTGGGAACTTTAACATTGTCCAGGTTATCAGGAATGTAAACACAACATTTAGTAGAGATCTCTATACTTCTGTTACTAGCAAACATAGATTAAGCCTACCTGTGTCTGTAGGCTTTAAACTGACTAAATCTTCTGACTCTGGCAGTTTCTCTTGATAGTTATCAGGCACATTTGCCTAAGACTCTCTTTTGTAGCTTTTAGTCTTTATTCTAGTGGGCTAACACAAGTGTACATCTTAAGTTACACTTAAGTATTATTTCTTTTAAATGCCCAAGAATGGCTATATTTTGGTTTTAACTGTTTTGCTAGGTGTTTAAGATCAAGTTGGTCAAAGTAACCTGTTCCTGTCTGTTAAAGAGTCAGCTGAGTTCCCACAGGGGTCACTCATAGAGAACTTAAGAGCAGCTTCTTAGCTCCATTAGTGCCATTGGTTAGGCAGGGTCTCCTTGATGAGGTGGCTTCCCTTGAAAGCACCAGGGATATCTCCCTTTTTCCTTGACCCTCCTCTGCAGCAGGTGCACTGAGTGGCTTTTCCTCTAGTGGCCAGGAGGTTGATCAGGAGGTTGTGTGACCCAGAGTTGCAAACCTCCTTAGAGAAGTCCTCTTGTTCCCTGGGTTCAGGCTGACTTTGAGGGCAAGACCCAAATATGGACTTTTCTTGACCTCTGTATTTAATCTCAATCTCTAAGTTTGATCTTAACCATCAAGCAAGTCAGTCTCACCAGTCATAAAGTAAGAGTACTGGGCTTTAGCTTTAATGTCTATAACTTTACAGTTATTTACCACCTTTTATCTAATTGGGGTCTACATTATCTGTCCTATAGGTGATGGCTTTTCAAGTTAATCTATGGTGTACTTCTGCAAAATATCAGGCAACAGTTAGAATTTACAAGGAAATAAAAAATGGGATCACCAACAGTGAAACATTCAGTTTGTGCAATAGCTATCTTGAATTTTGGCTGAGTTATTCATTATATCCCTTGGTTGAGATCACAGTAATCTTTACAACAAACATCAAACTTTTGAACGCAACTTTAAATGAGTTAAAGTCTGGCTTACTTTGGAGCCATTCTAATGTGCAGCAGGGTTGTGAGGCAGAGCCTTATCTCAGGTAAGGCAGGACTTCCTCTTTTGCCATGACCAGCATGACCAAATTCTCAAGTTCAGTGAGGGGCAAAGGAGTATAAACACAGATTTTGAAGATTAAGCCGAGATCAGATGGAGCTCTGTTCTCTGATGGAAATGCAGATCTAAAGAGTTATGTCAGCAATCTTTATATATGTATGTAAGCATTATTCTTTGTTTACAGGAAAGTTACAGAGACTAGGACATTAACATAACTTTTTTCAGAGCTGCAAAGTGCAATGTTAGGAGTTCTGTGTAGCTCTTAAGGAAGTCCACTGTTCAAAGTTACTGTAAGGTGGGCAGGAACCAGAGAAGGGAGCTGATGAAACACTGGTTATCTAGCAAAAGAATTCCTTCCTGCCCAAGAGCTGTGTGCCTGAGATCAATGTACTGCCACAGCAGTTAGGCATCTTGTGCCCCTGCACAGGAGCACCCCCAGGCACCAGGCATGCCACAGCCATGAGGTCATCAGAGACCCCAATCTCAGTCACTGTTGTCCCATTTTTGCTACTGCACATTACACTCTTTCTTAAATGTTATTTTAAGAAGTTTACATATATTGACTCCTGAGTCTATATGAACATTAGTTAACACAACTTAACATTATATCTAAAACATGAATTAAAGAAAGGCTGAGAGAGCTTTTAAGTTTCCTTTTGTGTGGCAAAGTGGCAAAATGCTTTCATGTTTAACCTTTAAACAAATCATGCTCTCAATAACGTTTAAAAATACATTTAACAATTTTTACATATACCCTATTGATGACAGGTCCTATAATAGAACATTAAATGGTAGCTTTACCATTACAGACAAGTTTAATTTGGAGAATAGCAGCTTGATAAATTTTCTGCTTTAAAGGCTTGAATACCTAGAAAATATGAACACATTTAATATACAAAGAATAATGTTCTTAAGTATGTTACTCCATGGAATATCTTTGTAAATTAATTAGCTGTCTCTAACAAACACGTTTGAGTAATCCCATACATGTCAACTCTAATTCACTCATCTTATTGTAAAAAAAAAAAACAAAAACCAAGATATCAGACAAGTGTAAAAAAAAAACCAAGATATCAGACAAGTGTACCAACAGTATTTGCCGTCTCTTTCCTGTGGAAGAAAAGTCCTAGAAAAATTGATGTTAGACATTTTATAAACATAAACATTTAATGAGTTTGACCACCTAGAGACTTGTGAGTTAATTGTAAAGACATTTTGCTTCTATTAGTTTACCCAATTTAAATTGAACCTTTTTAAATCACGTGAATTAAAAATATTTGGATCCATTTTTAAAATTTTAATTTTTATGCACACTTATATTTAACACAAAAGTAAAGGCCTTGTAATATTTATCTCCATTGCAATGTAACAGATGTTTAAAAATAACTCTAGAGTTGGATAAAAAGAACTGATCAAAAATCATTAATCTAGGTATGTAGGATCAAAATTGTGAGCTCGAAAATACAGCATTTAAGAAAAACAAAAAGTCCTAGAATAAAAATGATAATGGTCATTAGTTAAAGCATGAGAAAATGAGAAAGAGAGAAGAGGTGAAAGGGAGAAAAGTATTCTGAGTTGTAGCCCAGGAGAATTTTAAAATGGACACTTTTTTCCTTAGGTTTGAGACTGGTTTCCCACTGCACCTTCCTCCATTTACATTTCAATGTAAGCCTTGACTGAGATCTGAATCTGAAAGGGGCTAAAATGTTCTAGCAGAAACTTGATGCTTAGGTCCTTTTAACCCTTTTTCCTGGTGAGTAATTAATTTAGGTTTGGATGCAGAAAATTGTCAATTATCCCCCAATGGGGCTGCTTATTTACATGGGGGAGCAGGGGAAGACGGAGAAGCAGGGTCTGGAGGCGCTTGAGCCTGCAGGAAGAGCCAAGAAGCAAGAAAGAAGAGACTTGAAGATAAGGAATCCCTTTCCATCTGCCCGCTCGCTCACAAAAGCTGTGTGCCATTACACAAACGGATTTTGATGGCTTTAAGTCGGGGGTCGGGCTAAGGGTTCCCAGGGTTGAATCTGCCAGATTGGAGGACCCAGATTCCATGGTGGGGACTGATACAGCCGAGTCTGTAGCCAGGGTGTCCCAAGGCCAGAGTACTGGGCTGGAGATGAGGGGCAGCACATTGATTGTGTCGTCACACAAGCACCAATGTGTGTGCCAGGCACAAGCTGAGAAGGCTTTGAGGACCTGATATCAGGGTTTTCGAGTACAAGTGCACCAGGGCTAGATGAGCCTCAACCCTGAGAATCAATCTCCACCATAAAATCAGGAATCCACCTGGCAGATAAGACCGACTATAGGGGCCAGCGGTAACTATAAAACTGTGGCTGGGGGTACCCCACCCCTCATAAACCTCGAGGGTCCCAGATAAATCAGCCTAGGGGAAGCGGCCTAGAGGACTCACCAACCTGAAGTCCGGTGATGAAGCAGAGCAGACGTCCAGGCAGAATGGAAGGTGGGGCTGTGTCCGGGGGCACTGGGGCTCAGATGGGGTTCCACTCGCTTAAGAGACAGTGGAAGATCCCATCCCGAGTCACGGCACCAATGTAAGGGATCCCACGGAAACCATGCCAGACACAGGAAATCACATAAGAGAGTTTATTAAGCAAACAGAGTGCCTCCCTGCATGATAAGAGAGACAATGAGAGGAAAAGAGAAAGGAAAGAGAAAGGGCGTGCACTGGAGAGAGTGTGAAAGCCAGGAGGATAGAAAAAGTGAGGAGGACAGACAGAAGGATGAGAAAAAAGGTGTTACTAACATCTTAAAGTAGTGTTTAGCCTATTTAACAGTTTATAATAGGGCCACAGAGTGTCTAATCAAAATGAGATGACTATCATCTTTGTTATTTAGATACAGTTATTTTCAGGGAATGGAAGGGAGTTACCAATCCTCGACTCTCCCTTATATATTTTTTATTTGTGAAATTGAGCATGTTTAAGTCATAGTGCTACTTTTAATAAAAATAATTCTGAGAATTCTACAGATGATTTTATATTAATGTTGAAAACTGCTTTGTATGATTCACTTATCAATATTCAGTGTTGTGACCCCTCCCCTTTTATAGGTAAGATCATGATTTATTTTTGCTTAAAATGTCAGTTCAATAGGGAGAATGATATGTTATTATATAGGTGATATAAAGGGTTTTTTGGAAATTCCAGGAGGAAACTGATAATTTATCTCCCAAGGCCAAATTTTACCCCAGGGCCTTAAATATTATCTCCCTTTAGCAAATGATACCTTATTGTTTTATTTTATTGACTTAAATTTGAAACTGTGCTCTGTACAGTTATCAGATAATTCTGACTAGACAGAAAATAAATTTAAAATATTTCTTTTTTCTATTCAATAATATTTAAGTAACATCAATGAACATGTTAAATTATTTGTGTATACATATACTTTAATGTACATATATATTTTATATGTACACATACATACATAAAATTATATTTTTATACATAAAATATTTTATACATACATATTTTACATATGATAGTTAACGATAATTAATAATATAAAATATAGTGAAAATCTGTTTTTACCACCCAGATTTAGCAAATCTTTAACATTATGTAGCTTTGTGTTCCTTCCTAAAATGGTAGTCACTTACCTCTCTATGGTGTAGTAACTACCTGACCTCTTGGCTCTGAATACCAGAGTTAGTGCTATAATGTGTAAATGTGTGGAAATATAGCAATGCTTCCAAATATTGTTATATTCCACAAATTATATTAAATTATTATACTATATTATATATTTTTTACTTTTTTATACCTTTATTTTGTTTATTTAGTTTTTTATGTGATGCCGAGGTTCTAACCCTGTGCCTCACCCGTGCTAGGCAAGTGCACTACCACTGAGCCACAACCCCAACCCAACATTATATTTTAAATAAACATTAATAGTAGAATAATGAAACTGATCTTTCATTTTTGTGATTTTTTTAATGTAAAATATCAGTATTAAGAACTTGTATTGATTAAACTAATAGTTGATAGTATTCACCTAAATCAGCTTGATGTTTTTTAGCTTTTTAACTTTTGCATTTTGAATAATGCAATATCATAATATATAACTAAGTCAAGAAATAATTAACATTTTGTACTTCAAACTCTAGAAAAAAAATTTAAGAGGGTAAAGTTAGATAGTACATATACAGTTAAATTACTTATTAACAAAACTTTCAAGTTATCTTCATTAAACTTTGTATTTTTGTTACTTTTATAAATTATTTTTAATTGGCAAAAATTGTATATATTTATGGTGTATGACATGGTGTTTTGAAATATGCATACATTTGAAATGTCTAAATCAAGCATTAGTTTGACACGTATTACCTCACATACTTCATTTAAGCTTTGTACCAACAAGCTGCAAATTAACAGATGCTTAGGAATAAAAACTGGCAATTTGACATAATATTTAAGTTCTTTTTATTTCCCTACAAAGTCAGGAAATAAGTTTAAAGTCACCATAAGTTTAAAGTCAAGCCAATTTCTAAATTTATTTTGTGATTAAATGTTCAAGAAATCCATACATAGTCTGAAATTCAGTATGAATTTAGTGACATAGATTGCACTAGCATCTGTGATTAGTAATTCACATGAACATACTAGTGCATACATTCCTTAGCTTTGTTTTCCATTTTTAAGTTATTAGTACATAATCATTTATATACTTAGGGTAGGAATTAGAGGCTCAATACTATTTTTGGCACCAGCTTTATTAAAATCTAATTCAGAAACCATACATTTACTTATTTACAATTCACTGTTTTTACAATACAATTCACTGTTTTTAGTATATCCACAGGGTTATGCAATCACCACTGTAATTAATTTTAGAATATTCTCTCTCTCCTAAAGGATGCCCCTTATTCCTACCCTCTCCTTTAGTCCAAGCTAGGCAATTTCTAATCTAAGTTTCTGTCTGTATATTTGTCTTTTCTGGACCTTTCATATAAACAGAATCATATAATATATGATTTTTTGTGTGTGACTTACTTCTTTTACTTTCTAAAATATTTCCAAGGTTCATCAGTGTTGTACTGATGAACAACAGTACTGCTTTTTTATTGTCATTTTTGCAGTGCTGGAAATTGAATCCAGGCCTTCACAAATCCTAGGCAGGAGCTCTACCACTGAGCTATATCCCCCTCCCTGCTTTCCTCTTATTAGCCTAAATTTTCAAAAATTGAAGGTACCTAACTTTTAAGAATGCCTTTGTTTATAGGCTATTTTTGGTTATTGTACTTGAATGATTTTTCATTAGTGAAAACATAGGACTTATAAATACATCTTAAAATATGATGTAAAAATTACACATGAAGTCAAAATAATTTGGTCTTTAATTAAAGTGGGCATATTTATCCTCTTAAGAGGTCATGATTATTTACTTTGGTATTGCTGGATTATAAAGGAATTAGAATTTCCAAAGTAAGTCAACCAATGTTTTTAGATAGGCATTTGAAAATAGCTATAAAAATGGTTTCTTGCTAGAACTTGGCTTGTAATGTATAGATTTAAACAAGTTTTCTTAGTTTTTAAAGAAAGTGTCTATTGGAATTATATATGGGTTTCATGATTATATATAAGAGCAGATAGAAGAGAGATTAAATGTGGTACATTAACATTTATTTGGTATTCACTAAGAATTTTTTAAATCCTTAAGGAAATGCCAGTCAAATTAATATTTTATGAAGTATTAGTAAGCATTTAAGAATGTGTTATTACCCACTACTGAAAAAAAAAAAGTTAGGTTTATAGGCAGTGTAGAAAATATGAATGCAGAGTGTGGACAAGTTGACTGTGGTATTTGGACATTTTGAATCATTCGTTATTATCTTACCACTCTGTTCCCAAGATTTCTACCCATCCCCACTGCCCAAAATCCTCTTCTTCCTTCTTCAGTTTCTTTTCCTTTTCCCCATCTTGTTTGTTTCTTATTCAAAAGTTTTATCTAGATCCACTTTCCATTCCATTCTAGGACTATGACAATTTCCTATGGTGACTGGGACATTCTTGTTGTTATATATTTTTTAGTGCTGGGGAATGAACTCCAGCCTTGTATAAGGCAGGCAAATACTCTATCACAGAGTCATACCCCTAGTCCATAATTGGGGCACTTTTAAGAGTGAAAGTGGAGCAGACCTGGAGAATAGGCATAAACCAGGACCTGCAAAACAGAATATGGTCACCCCAGGCATTACCTATGTTCATGAAACTTTAACTACAAATGGAAATAAGATACTTTTCTATCAGTGCCTGAGGTAGACTAAGTTCATGAAGTTTAGTGAATTGTTTTTATACATACCCTGACAAAAAAACAGTGCCTTACTTGTAGTGATTGTCTTAAAATAAAGAAGAATGTATTATAATCAACATTTAACTTAAAGAAGTAGTAACTTTAGTACTTCTGTTGGTTTTATGAATGTAATAATGTAGGCATATAAACAAGTGCTTATTATGTGCCAGATTCTTAAGAGCTTTACAGATACTTAATCATGCATGAAATAGGTACTGTTATTGTCACCATTTTATAGATGAGGAAGCTGAGGCACAGGAAAGTTAAATGATTGGCAAGGTTATACAGTAATTAGTAAAACCAAGATTTAAGCCAAACCAGGTATTATAGCTACAGAGTCCTTTTAGGAGGAAGCAAAAATTGTTCAATAAAAAATTATGTGAGGACCTTTAATAGTATTGGTACCTGTCATAGACCGACTTCTAGAATAACTCCAAAGATCTCCACCTCCTGGTGTTTGTGACCTTATATAAGCCCTTCTCCTTGAGTGTGGGCTACACATAGTGAATTGACATTTGAACAATAGTCTTCCTGATCAATTACAAGGTCTATCTCTTCATTTATTTATATCTTCTTTAATTTCTCTTAGTAGTGTTTTGTGATTTTCAGTATTTTTTACATGTTTGGTCATATTTTTTATGTTATTGTGAATGATATTTCTAAAATTTCATTTAAAGTTGTAACTGGCATATAAAATACAATTGATTTTTATAAATTTATTTTATATTCTATAATCTTGCTAAATTAATTTATTAGTTTTAGTAGTTTTAAAAATAAATTCCATTGGATTTTCTACAAAGATGATCATATTTTCTGAAATTAAAGACAACTTCATGAATGAATTTTATTTATTTTTCCTGTCTTATTGTTCTAGCTAAAAGATGTAATACGATGTTTAATAAAGTGAGAATTGACATCTTTATCTTGTCCCTGATCTTAGTGGGGAAAGCATTCTTTTTCATCATTAGCTGTGAATTTTGTTTAATGACATTTATAAAGTTGAGTAAATTTACTTCTGTTCCTATTTCATTGAGATTATCAAAAGTGGATATCGGATATTGTCAAATGTCTTTTTTGTATCACTTAACAGTAATGATCTTCTTTTTAAAGTTTACTAATATAGTGAGTTATGTTGATTGCTTTAGATTGGTAAACCAACTCTGCATTCCTGGGATAAACCCAATTTGATCATGATGTATTATTCTTTTAATATATTTAGATTTAATTTGCCAATTTTTTTTACATTTGTGTTTATGAGGGATATTGTTATGTGGTTTTCTTATATCTTTGATTTTGGTATTGTTGACAGTGCAAAATTGGGGAACATTTTCAACTTTTCAGGTATCTGGAAGTTTGTGTATGATTGGGATTATTTCTTCCTCAAATGATTTGTAGAATTCACCAGTGAAACTGAAACTGTCTGAATTAGGAATTTTCTTTGTGGGGTGAATTTTAAACTATGAGTTAAAGCTGTTTAATAGATACAGGGCTCTTCAGATTATTATTTGTTGTTGTTGGTTTGTTTCTTTTCTTGTGGTTCTGGAGCTCCAACCCTAGACCCTGGGTTTGTTAAACTGCTAATAAGGAAGTGTTCTATCAAAGAGCTATACCCCAGCCCTAGGATATCTTCAGTGAGCTTTGATAATTTGAGTCTTTTAAGGATGTCTTTGTTTCTTCTAAGAGGTGGAATATATTGGCATAATTGCTCTTAATATCTATGGAATGTATAATAACATCACTTTTCTTTCTTATACTAATGATTTTTATCTTCTCTCTCCTCCCTGTAGTCACTCTGAGTAGAGGTTTCAATGATCATATCAAATTTTGTCTGTGACTTTTTGTCTTGCTTTTCTGTTTTCTATTTCATTGAGTTTTTGCTATGATTTCTACTTGATTCAGATTTAATTTGCTCTTATTTTGTGTTTTCTTATGGTGTGAGCTGTGGTTATTGATTTAAGACCTTCCTGTTTTTCTTACATAAGTGTTTCTAACACAGATGTTTAATGTTATAAAAATTTCCTATAAATATATCTTAATTACATCTTGTGCATTTGTTATGTTGTATTTTCACTTCAGTTCAAAATACTTTCCAATTTCCACTTAGATTATTTCTTTTTGACCCACTATTTAGAATTGTGTTATTTACTTTCAAATATTTGAGACTTTCTCCCCAGAGCTCATTATTATTTCTAATTTATTTCCACTGTGGTTAGAGAATGGACTTTGTATGATGAATGCTTCTTAGTTTATTTAGGCTTGTTTTATGGTCTAGAATATGTTCTTTCTTACTAAATCTTCCAGGTATACTTGAAAAGAATGTGCATTCTGTTGTTTTTGGATGTAATGATCTGTATATGTCAGTTTAATTTGGGTGACCATGGTGTATAATCCTTCTTTACCTTTATTGATTTGAAAAATTTGATTATGATGAATGTTTGAAGTTTCGAGTTTAGGATTGTTGAGTTTCTAAAAACTGATTTAATCAAACTCTGAAATTTCAGCCCATTAATTTTTCAGCATGTATTTTTGTTAAGCCCCCTTCTCTTCCTTTGATGATTCCAAATGCACATGTTTGACTGCTTAAAGGCGGTTCCCTGATGCTCTGTTTATTATTTTTTACATTCCCTCTTCTCTATGTCTTTCATTATGGGAAGTTCCTGTTTTTGTGTCTTCAAGTTCATTTCTTTTCTGTAATACCAATCTATCCTGAGTCTCATCTGATTTATTTTTTTCAGTTAATTTTTCATCTCTAGTAGTAGGATAATTTTTTGCATCTCTGGCAGTTTAATTTTTTGCATTACATCTCTGTGTAGGCTTTACAACATACATATATGTTTTAAAATACTTATCTGCTAATTTTATTATCTGCATCAATTGTAACTTAGTTTCGATTAACTAAGTTATTGCTTTCTTATGTGCTATATTCTCCTGCTTCTTTGCATAGTTGGCAGTTTTTGATTGAATGCTGGACATTGTGTTATTTTACCCTCTTGTATTTCTATAAATATTCTTGAGCTTTTCTTCTGGGATGTACTACTTGGAAACTGATTCTTCTGTATCTTTCTTTTAAAATTTGTTATGTGGAAGGAATAATGCTCGCTCAGTGTAGGGCTAATATTTCTACCAAACTCAGGCAAGTTCATGAAATTTTCCATTTGGGCTGGTGATAAAAGTATGATATGTATGCTGGGCATTGTTATCTCTCCTTCTTTTGAGTGATTCTTTCTCTTGCCTTCCATACTTCTCTCACATTCATGAGCTAATATGTACTCAGGTGAATAGTCAAGGGAACCTTCTGTAAGACACCAGAATTATCTGTTTGAATAGCTGTTTCTGTTCCTGTACTAAGTCCTGTAAATTCTAATTGTCTTGGTTTTTCATATTTTCTGCTGTCTCTTCAACTCAAAGATCATTGAGCTCTGTCTTACTGTCCTCTCTGTGCCATAGCTTCAAAATTCTCAAGATAGTAAGCTGGGATAATCATAGGATTCACTTTAGTTACTTTCCCTTTTCTCAGGGATCATTATCCTTTTTTTTTCTTTCCTGAAGTCTTTTGTATTGCAGACTGATGTTTCATATAATCTGTCTATTTTAAATATGGTTTCAAGAATGAGGATAAATTCCATCCCTTCCATCTTGGCTAGAAGCAGGTGACCCAGGCATACTTTTTAAAAATTCTGTCTACTATTTCAGAATAATTGTCAATATCATTACCTTTTACCCCTAAATACTTCAGTTTATATTTTCTAAAAACAAGGACATTCTCTTATATAACCATAGTACAATTGTCAATATCCAGATGCTTAATATTGATATATATTATAGTAGTGTTTAATCTATAGTTCATATTTGAATTTTATTAATTGTCTTAACAGTATCCTTTAAGACAATTTTATTAATTGTCTTAACAGCTCTTTTCCCCACAGGCATGTGATCTAGGATCACACATTGCATTTATTTGTCTTGTGTTGTTCAAAAGTCTTTTTATATTTTATTTTTTATTGGTTCCTTTTATATGACACTAGGATTCATTCTGACATAATTATAAAAGCATGTAATATAATTTGTTCTCATTTAGTCCTTCCCCGCCTTCCTCCCCCTGTTACCTTCCCCCTACTCTACTGATCCTTCTGTTATAATTTTTTAAAAATTATCATCATGATGTACATGATGATGAAATTCATTATGGTACATTCATATATGTATATAGGAAAGTCAGGTCAGAGTCATTCCACTGTCTTTCTCTATTCCATTCCTCTTCTTTTCCCTTCATTCCCCTTTGTCTAATCCACTGATCTTTCTTGATTTCTTTTTACCTCCCCCCTTATTTTGGATTAGCTTCCACATCTCAGAGAAAACATTCAACCTTTGACCAAAAGTCTTTTTTTTTTTAAGTCTAAAATAGTTCCTCAGTCTTTCTTTAGCTTCTTTTGACATTTTAAGGGAATGCATGACAATATTTTATGAGTGTAACTTAATTTGGGTTTTTCTGATGTTTCTTCAGTATCAGATTCAGTTTATATATATTTTGCAGGGAGAACACTAAAGTGATATTATATTATTTTGAATGCATTATATCATGATGCATATGATATTGGTTTTTCCAAATATTGGCAATGTTAACTTTGATCATTTGGTTAAGATAATGTGTGACATTTTCCTCCTTTGTATTTTTCCTTTTAAAATTCCTAAGTAATTTTTTGGAAAGTTATGTTGTACTGTAAGTAGTTTGTTTTAAATCAAACTTCTGCCTTCTAATTTTGACATCCATTGATGATTCTCCTCTGTCATTCCTTCAGTGTTTGTTAGTTGTCATTATATATAAAGAAGAGATTTAATCTTTCTCTCTTTCTTTAAATAGAGATTCACCTTTTTAAAAATACAGATTTGGGGATTTCTTTTGATGACTCTCTACTTTCTAGGATTTCTCTTAAGTACCTGTTTTCTAACTCTTCAAACCAGTAGTACTGCAGATTTCTATATTTTCTTAATCAGTTGGTAAATTTTCAGAAATGCTTGAGTTAGAATAAAAAGTAATGAAAATTTTCCTTAACTTTTCATTCCCTAGGGGAATGGAGGTGGGTCTTTAATTCTTTTTTTTTTTTTTTTTTTTTTGAGTAATCTTTTATTAGATGATATCTCAGAAGCAGCAGCTTAAAATCAGACAATCAGTAATCCCCACTAAATACAAATTTCAGGTAAACTTGCCTTTCAAAATAAAATCAGACCCTTGCAACAGAATTGCGCAGTTTTTTTTTCTTGTACAAAAACAGTTAATACCACTTTGTAAAATGCATACAAAAATACTATATGTATATAAAAAGACTCACTCCAGAATAATACCCAGCAGCAGCTTATAAAAACACAAGCTATTAAGGTGAGACATCAAGCTATTAAGGTGAGACATCAGTAACCTACTCCCCACCTGTCCTCCCAAGACAATTCCAGAAGCGAGTTGGCTCCTGAAAATCCCACTCCAGAAGGTCGAATGGCTAGTTCCAAAACTTCCACTGGGGTTCTGAGGCAAGGAAGAAAACTCAGAAAGAAACCATTGTAGACAGTAGATTTGGAAGTAGCAGCTGGTTTTACAGAGCCTCAAATAGTGCTTTCCTTCTCCCTTTCCCCATTTCTAAACTCAGAGCCAGAAGACACCTGCTATCCTGGGCAGCAGAGGGGCTGGGCCTTCTTCCAGGACAGTCTTAGGGGTTCCTGTGCTTGCCCACATGAAATCTGGTGGGTTTGGTGACTTTCCCAGTTGGATGCTGCACCTGGATTCCACTTGGAGCTTCAGAGTCTAGCGGGGGCAAAATCCATTTATCATTGACTAAACAGAGCTCCTGCAGGTGCTTTTAAGATCTACCAGGAAGTAAGTCTACCTTCTGGAGCACTGGATGAGGGGCCTTTGAGTCTTTTTTTTTTTTTTTTTAATTTTTTTTTAGATTCTGATAGACCTTTATTTTATTCATTTACTTATATGTGGTTTTGAGAATTGAACCCAGTGCCTCACACATGCTAGACAAGTGCTCTACCACTGAGCTACAATCCCAACCTAGCCTTCAATTCTTAATGTTAGTATTATTTAAATTTAAGATTTTCTTTTTGGAGTTAAATTCAGTGGGAATTTAAAGAGTTCACATAAGTCAGTCCATAAGCAAAAATATGATACTAAAAAGTTGTATATTACATGTCAAATTTCAGCTAGTGGTTGATTTGTACCTATTTAATAAGAGTATTATGTAGGTGAGATATTTTCTGAAGAATTTGATAACTTCATTTGTTGCTCAGCTTTATTTTAGTAACATTTTTGAGTTTAGTATTATAAGCTTATATTTTATTTTAACTATAAAAAGATTGTCTGCTTTAAGGTCAGTTGTTTAGTAAAAATTGAATAATTAGTAAAATAAAAATTGTACTTTTTGAACATTTAAAGTACAAAGAAGTGATAAAGGAATACTGAAATAAATTAAGCAAGAAGAAAAACAGGTTGTAGTAATAATATATTGTTTCATTAATATATTTATCGTATTTCTAGTATGTAGAAGACATTTCTTAGGTGTATCTGTGTGAACTAGATGGATAAATTCCCTATTTTCCTGGAACTTGAATTCCAACATTTGGAGATAGGAATGAATAAGCAACAAACCAACTAGATAATTTCAGAATTATTTGAGCTATTGAAGTTAAAGAAACTTCAGTATAGAGAAGAAAAAAAGAGACAATATTTTTTTCCTTTAGTTTTGGTTAGTGAAGGCATTCTCTAGGTGTGGTTTAGTGGTACATATTCTTTTCTTTAGCTATTTCCAATGTGTGCCAGCTAGCCTGCAAATCCATGCCAAAAAAGCCTGCAACCTAAGTAAAACAAGGTCAGTGCTCTACAAACAAAACTTCAAGTTTTAGAATAGGAAGGAGATGAAGGAGGGAGTGAAATGAAGCAGATTGCCACCCCTTACTCTTGTACTGAAATTCCAGAATTGCCATCTTAGTTGGCACCTTATAAGTTTTGTTTATTTGATAATTTATTTCTATTGAATCCCCATGAATAATAAGTGATAATAAAATATTTTCAAATGTGTATATATTCTGAGTAAAAATCGTATTAAGTGAAGGAAAGAAGTTAACATGAGGTTAATTAACTGGATTCCAAAGTACATTTGTATCTGCAGCACTGTCTGAGAAACAAGATGACCTCCTCAGTAAACAAAAGTATTTGAAAATGTGATGACGGTATTTCTTGTGTGGGAAATGGATACACCTATAGTCTTCTGATGCTGTCCATTAAAATATATAAGTATGATATGGAAATAATTCTTTTATACTGAACATTGGTGAGGTCTCTTGTGAAATATTTCATTTTGAAAATTGGCTTGAGGTAAACAACAAAATGAGTAAAGGCTGGAGAAATAGGTTTTATGTCAAAAGGCTAATCCAGCTAGGCTTCTTTATTAACTTTGGAGAAAAGAAAATTGAGTTAGTTATAAAGAGTATTCAAATAGCCAACTTTTTTTTATTTTGGTAGGTCTGAGGACCGTGCCCACGGGGTAGGTAGGAGCAGGGATATTCCACTGGGCTATAGCCTCAAACCAGGAATGTTTTTTAAATATTGAGTAAATATCTTTCTTTTTCTTTTTTTCTTTTTATTCTTTGGTAGCAGGGATTGAATCTAGGGGCGCTTAATCATTGAGCCACATCCTCAGACCTTTTTTATATTTTATTTAGAGACAAGGTCTTGAAAAGTTGCTTAGGGACTCACAAAGTTGCTGAGGGTGACTTTCAACTTGCAATTCTCCTGTCTCAGCCTCTGGAGCTGCTGAGATTACAGGCATTACTGAGATTACTGAGTAAATATTCTTGTCCTTCAATAACATTATCAAAGGGGTAATGTTTACATTACAGTAAGGGAATCTTAATTTGAATGATAAAAATATTTTCTTGATTGGGAAGTTTAATACATTGCTAATAAAGATAGTACTGTTCCCATTTGGAAAACTTTTTTAGATAAAGGGAATGCAGCTAACTTTCTCAAGGGATTTGAATGAGGGCCTGCATTGAGTTGGGGCCATTTATGCATTTCAAGGTTTCTTCCAACTATAGAGTTCCATCCTAAGGTAAAATAATGTATCTCTTGAAGTAATGTCACAAGTTGTACTTTAAAACATTCCAAATAGATGAAAGTACAGAAAAAAATATGATATCCCTGTGGATATAGCAAGTGTAAATCTTTTATTATCTTTATTTTGAATTTTTTGAAAAAAAGATTATTCATAAAGCTGAAGGGTTTCTTGTAGCCTACTGCTATTCCTTCATTTCTTCATCTGGTATAACCACTATTCTGTAATTATTATTCATTCCTGTCAATCCAAAAATTGACAAAAAAAAAAATAAATAAAGCAAAATTTATTCTTTTGCTTCATCAGCATGTATACCCAAACTTTATAGATAAAGCAAAACATGTTTTTATTGTTTTATTTTTAAAATTAATATTATATTTTAATTATAGTCTATAAAACTTCAATTATTCTTTTCCAAATTGATTCTTTAAATTATATTTCTTTTTTTCAGATTTGTCTTCTTGACATTGCATAGGTTTATTTAACTCCTTTTACCTTTTGTATAAGATGAATATACAAATCTTTATTGATGAGCATATAGATTATTTTTACTTTCCCATCATTATAAACAATGCTGAAATCAATATCTTTGTATCTATCTCTTTAAGTGTACATGAGCAATTTTCTAGGGCATATACCTAGAACTAAAATTGCTGAATCATAAGGGCTAAACATTGTTAACTACATATTAAGAACTGCCCAAGTGCTTTGCAATGTAGTTTTACTAATTTACACACTCTAAAGCAATGTAGAATTCCAGTTTATCCCAATTTACTTTATAATATTTAATACCTTGTAAGTAGTCAGCAAATGTTACTAATTAGTCTGTGTTGTTATTGTACCCTAGTTGATGCTGTTTTAGTATTTAAAAATTTTTACTAGTAAACAATAAAGAAAGATTTAGAGAAGAAATTTGTGCACTTATCTGTTATGAACTTAGCTTGTCATTTACTTCCAGCTTCAGTTAGTGGCTCATTGTAATGCCCTTTTTTCTTCCTTGTCATAAATGAATAAAGAATAAAATCAAGGGTAGGGCCAGTTCTGTCTCTTTTTTTTTTTTTATGTAACTGTTTCATCCAGATACAGTTGCATACCATACAATTCATTCATTTAACACAAATAATTGAATGTTTTTTAGCACATTCAGAGGGTTGTGCAACCCTCACCACTATGAATTACATAGCATTTTCATTACCCCAAAATGGAACATGGTGCCCACTGCATTTGCCCTCCATTCTTCCATTTAGGAAATCACTAACATTCTGTCTGCAGAGATTTGCTTATTATGGACATATATGAATGGAATCTTAAAATAGTACAGTCTTTTGTGACTAGCTTCTTCTAACTTGAAATGTTTTCCTAGTTCATCCATCTTATAGCATGCATCAGTACTGCATTACTTTTATGGTCAAATGACATTCTGATTTATGGATCTACCACATTTGATGGACATATGGTATTTCTATTTTTTTGACTATTTTGAAAAATACTACTGTGAACATTGATGTGCAAGTTATCGGACGGATGTGTTTTCATTCCTCTTGAGTATATACCTAGGAGTGGAATTAGTGGGTCATGTAGTAACTAACGCTATGTTAACCTTTTGAGGAACTGCCAGATTATTTTCCAAAGTGGTTGCACTATTTTACATTTCTACCAGCAGTATATAAGTGTTCCAGTTTCTCCACTTAATGGTCAACACATTTTATTGTCTGTTTTGTTATTTAGTTTTTCCAGTGGGTGTGATGTAATATCTAATTTTTAAATTTGTTACACAAATAACAAGTAAATGAAAAATTGCTTAATGTAAGTAGTTATCAATCAAAACAATCAAAACCACAATTAGAGCCAGGAGTGGTGGTGCATACCTGTAATCCCAGTGACTTGGGAGGCTGATGCAGAAGGATCCCAAGTTCAAAACCAGCCTTGGCAACTCAGCAGGGCCCAAAACAACTTAGTGAGACTCTATCTCAAAATAAAAAATAAAAGGGGCTAGGGATGTGGCTCTGTGGTTAACCTCCTTGGGTTCAATCCCTGTTGCAAAGAAAGAAAGGAAGGAAGGAAGGAAGGAAGGAAGGAAGGAAGGAAGGAAGGAAGGAAGGAAGGAAGGAAGGAAGAAAATGGGAAACTAGTCTCAATAATTTTAGAGTGGAAAGCATTAGTAAGGAATTGTAGGAGATGAGGTTGGATAGGTAGAAATTCATTCATTGATTAACTAATTCATTCTACATTGCCTGTTGCTGTGAGCTTGGTGGTTTTGAGGAAAGGTGAAATGTGATGGGGAAAATAAGGGGAGAATGATACATAATACTGGTAGAGAGGTTGTAAAGGCCAGAGCATGATATAATGTAAAGTAAAATGAGCAAACAAAGTTACAGAATGAATTTTAAAACATTATTTCCTAGCCAGACACAGTGACACTTGTAATCCCAACAGCTTGGAGGCTGAAGTAGGAGGATCTCAAATTTGAGGCCAGCCTCAGCAATTTAGTGAGGCCCTCAGAGACTTATTGAGACTGTCTCAAATTAAAAAACTAAGAAAAAAAGGAATGGAATGTAGTTCAGTGGTCAAACTCCCCTGGGTTCAATCCCTAATATAAAATGACAAACAATAACAATAAAACAAACAACCAAAACCACATTATTTCCTTAATACTAAAAAGATTGAACAAAATCAATATAAAAATTTAGCATTTAATTATTTTGCATAATGGATGACATTGGAGAAATTTAAACAGAAAGGTGACATGATCAGATTGAAAAAATGTTCCTGAAGAGTGTGGAGGATAGAGTGTGTTTGTGATTAAGTGCTAATGTATGCAAAGCAGTGAAAAATGGGTGGAAAAAATTCAGTGCCTCTTTTTTCTCTCTTTTAGGAAGCCTTTTTAGAACCATTTGAATTAACACTTCTTTCCCTCCCTCCCCCTTATCCCATGGAGCTGAATGTCAGGCAGTAATCTTGAATTCTGATGTTGGGAGATGGGAGTTTGTAATGAGTGAAGTGGAAGGGTAGAGAGATTGGGGATTTGGGGAATAAAAAGGGTGAAAACTTTACTTAGAGATTGAATTACTAGAACTTCTTCCTATTTTTTGTGTGTGGGGGGGGTGGGTACAGAGATTGAACTCAACCACTCAACCACTGAGCCACATTCCCCCAGCCCTATTTTGTATTTTATTTAGTTTAGTTTTTTTTTTCTTCTTTTTTCTTTTGCAGTGCTGGGGATTGAATCCAGGGCCATGTGTGTATTTTATTTAGAGACAGGATTTCACTCAGTTGCTTAGTATCTCGCTGTTGCTGAGGCTGGCTTTGAACTCTTGATCCTCCAGTCTTCAGTCTCCTGAGTCACTGGGATTACAGGCATGTACCACCGTGTCTGGCCTATTTTTTGATTAAAAATTTACACTAGATTATTTGGGGACAGTACCTACTAAACTAGCTGTTTTTTCCCTTTTCCTACTCCAATAAAAATTTACCAAAAGCTGTCATCCTTACATGTGACATTCTTTCTCATTTTATAAATTCTCAGCACCCTAATAGTCAATGTTTAAAACATGTTGATAGAAATAATTCTAAGAAGTCTTTCAGGACTAAGAAAAAATAATGTGAAAGTATTTTACCACTTATCTCATAATCTTTTCTCAACTGGCATTTGCTTTTAGTGATCTCATTCATTTTCATGATTTTAAGAACCAAATATATAGTCTAAAGAACAATCTGTATCCAAATATGAATTTCCAGTCATGATCCCTTCCCTGGATTTTCTTATCTATTCTTTCTATAGCTTTTCTTATTTCAGGTTTTCCCTATATGGCAATTGCAATGTTTGCCTGTTACACAAAAGTAAAATTGATTTCAATTAGAAAACTAGGAAGTTGACTTTGGGAAGTTCATATATATTAGACTTAGCTCTCACAGAAGAGCTCAATCATGTCCTCTATTTCCTTGCTTTGTTTTCATATTTTTTATTTGCTCACCTTCTATATAATTGGTCTCATCTTTTTATTATTAGTTTACATATTTCATGTGCCAAATTAACAAAATTTACATAAGGAAAAACAAAAAGGAGTCCTCTCTATCTCTCTGCTGTCTGATGGCCATGTCCTGAGCCACTTTCCTCCCCCATACCTTTACACTATGATGTTTGGTCTCTTCTCAGGCCCAGAGCAATGATGTCAACTGTCTAGGACTGAAACCTCTAAAACCATGAGCCCCAAATAAACTTTTCCTCCTCTACAATGAAACAAAACAAAACAAAACAAAAGGGAAGAAGATAAATTGTAGTTTTTACAAAGGTATAAGAAATGAAGCATTTAAGGGATCCTATAACTCTGGAGTTTGCGATTTAGTTTTCGAAATAGGTTTGGGAGACCTGAAAGAAATACTTAAAATGGTACAATAACTTTTCCAAAATTCCTTAAAAGAATAAGTATTGTTTCTCTGTTTTACTGATGATACAGGATTCTGAAAAGGCAGAAGTTAGATGAGAGATTTACATAATGTTTGCAGGGCAACAATGGAAAAACTGGAAAAAGGAATAGGAAAATTTTTAAAAATTAGTTTGAGGCCTCTTTAGATAGCTATTTCTTTCACAAAATACATTCAAATCACATATATTCATTCATTGAGACACTCAACATTTATTGAATTATTTTTAATTTTTTACTTTTTTGAATTTTTAAAAATTTTGTATTCTTTGTATTTTATTTTTTTATTCTAATTAGTTATACATGACAGTAGAATGCATTTTGACAGATCATGCATAAATGGAGTATAACTTCTCTTTCTTCTGGTTGTACATGATGTAGAGTTTGCATATATAGACTTTTTTGGCCCCTGTTTTATTTTATTTTCTCTTTTTTTGAACTCCCGTTTTTCTTTTTTGTTCTTGGAATTTGAACACACGGGTGCTTAACCATTGAGCCTTATCCCCAGCCTGTTTTTGTTGTTGTTGTTGTTGTTGTTTAAATTTTTTATTTTGAGATGGGGTCTTGTGAAATTGATTGCTGAGGCTGGCTGCAATCCTCCTGCCTCAGCCTTGGACTGCTGGGATTACTGGCCTGAGTCACCACCACCGTGTGAGCACTCTTCATATTTTTTAAAATGCTATTTGAAACCTTATTTATATTGGGTAAGACTCCCAGTGTTTGTAGAGTTTCCCTTTTGGGTGATTGGGTGTAGGTTGACTTTTTTCTTAAAGAAGCAAAAATGTTTTGGGGCTTTTCTGTGAGACCATTCCAGAAAATAATCCAACAGTGTCTTTCCCAGTTTTATGTGTTTTGAAAGCAAGATGAGGGAAGGAAGGGGAGGTTTCCATTGAAGGCACACTGACATTCTTACCCTGGCCTTCTGTTTTGCCTTCTGCTTCATAAAATGTCTTTGGAATTGAGTCTCTTTAATTTCATTTCTGCAGAGAATAAAACTGGGAATCCTGAGGTGTGTGGGTGGGCAGTTGTCTAGACTTGCAGACTTCAAACCAATTCCTCTTTTCAGCTTTGTAGTTCAACTCTTTCAAAAAGGTGATTAGTTCTTGATTTTTCCATTTCCTTTTTAGCAAAGATATTTTCACTAAATTATTTAAATTAACTTTGCCTTAAAATAGGTTGATAATAATAGGCTGAAATTATCAGCCATTATAAAGTTAGTTGAAGTTATATGCTGACAGTGATAAAGTTATTAGAGTAGAAAAAGTTTTATTAAATTTAAGATCAATTAGTAAATATAATTTTATTGACTTCATGGAGTACACTTTTGTAATAACCTTTATTATTGAGTAATGGTTGTTTAGAATATCTACTTTCTTTTTTTTCCATTTTTTTAATTAAAAATCATAAATTTACATAGGGCAATGTTGTTTGATTCATTCTGTTATTTTTTCCCTTCCCCCCACCCCTTCCATCCCTCTTTTCCCTCTATACAGTCCTTCCTTCCTCCATTTTTACCACCCTCCTTATCCCTAACCCTAACCCTAACGCTAACCCCTCCTACCCCCCATTATATGTCCTCATCCGCTTATCAGCAAGATCATTTGTCCTTTAGTTTTTTGAGATTGGCTTATCTCACTTAGCATGATATCCTCCAATTTCATCCATTTGCCTGCAAATGCCATAATTTTATCATTCTTCACGGCTGAGTAATATTCCATTGTATATATATGCCACAGTTTCTTTATCCATTCATCAACTGAAGGGCATCTAGGTTGGTTCCACAATCTACCTATGGTGAATTGAGCAGCTATGAACATTGATGTGGCTGTATCTCTGTAGTATGCTGATTCTAAGTCCTTTGGGTATAGGCCAAGGAGTGGGATAGCTGGGTCAAATGGTGGTTCCATTCCAAGCTTTCTGAGGAATCTCCATACTGCTTTCCAGAGTGGCTGCACTAATTTGCAACCCCACCAGCAATGTATGAGTGTACCTTTTTCCCCACATCCTCGCCAACACCTGTTGTTGCTTGTGTTCTTGATAGTCGCCATTCTAATTGGGGTGAGATGAAATCTTAGGGTAGTTTTGATTTGCATTTCTCTTATTACTAGAGATGTTGAACATTTTTTCATATATCTGTTGATTGCTTGTAGATCTTCTTCTGTGAAGTGTCTGTTCATTTCCTTAGCCCATTTGTTGATTAGATTATTTGTATTCTTGGTGTAGAGTTTTTTGAGTTCTTTATAGATTCTGGAAATTAGCGCTCTATCTGAAGTATGAGTGGCAAAGATATTCTCCCACTCTGTAGGCTCTCTCTTCACGTTGCTGATAGTTTCCTTTGCTGAGAGAAAGCTTTTTAGTTTGAATCTATCCCAGTGGTTGATTCTTGCTTTTATTTCTTGTGCTATGGGAGTCCTGTTAAGGAAGTCTGATCCTAAGCCAACAAGTTGAAGGTTTGGACCTACTTTTTCTTCTGTAAGATGCAGGGTCTCCGGTCTGATTCCGAGGTCCTTGATCCATTTTGAGTTGAGTTTTGTGCAGGGTGAGAGATAGGGGTTTAATTTCATTCTGTTGCATGTGGATTTCCAGTTTTCCCAGCACCATTTGTTGAAGAGGCTATCTTTTCTTCATTGCATATTTTTGGCACCTTTGTCTAGTATGAGAAAATTGTATTTATTTGGGTTTGTGTCCATGTCCTCTATTCTGTACCATTGATCTACCTGTCTATTTTGGTATCAATACCATGCCGTTTTTGTTACTATTGCTTTGTAATAGAGTTGAAGATCTGGTATTCCGATACCCCCTGCTTCGCTCTTTCTACTGAGGATTTCTTTAGCTATTCTGGGTTTCTTATTCTTCCAGATGAATTTCATAATTGCTTGCTCTATTTCTGTAAGGTACATCATTGGGATTTTAATTGGGATTGCATTGAATTTGTATAACACTTTTGGTAGTATGGCCATTTTGACAATATTAAGAATATCTGTTCTTAAAGTACTATCTATGTAATCAGAAATAGTTGACGTACGTAATATGTAGTTGTTTCGAAATTCATGATTATTCAAATAGAATTACTGTGTGTATTTTCTACATTAAATGTATTACTAATTATATTTTGAGTTTTAATAAAACTAGTCCAATTTAATGATTTAATTTTTTAAATATATTTTTTTGTTGGTCAATGGACCTTTACTTTATTTGTTTATATTTGGTGCTGAGAATCAAACCCATTGCCTCACACGTGCTAGGCCAGTGTTCTACCACTGAGCTACAGCCACAGCCCTTAATGATTTAATTTTAATGTTGTCTTGTTACTTAGATTTATTCTAATGAATCACTCGATATTATGATGATGAATTATATATATATATTTTATATATATATATTATATATATAGAGAGAGAGAGAGAGAGAAAGAGCAAAGGGGAGAAAATATTTCTTAACCATCAAAAGGTTCACAGTTATTACAAAAGACACATGAATAAGAGAAAGGCACACAAGGTCATTTAACTTAAGTTTTATGTGACATGGGAGCCTGCAGAAATGAAAACTCAAAGAAATAGAAAACTGGATATATTTTATGCCAGGTCTGATGCAGAAGTGGGTAATTGTGGAGAGATGTGATTGGACAAAAGTTATGATCTATTGGTACTAAATTGGGAGTAGCTCAGCAGGGTTGTTTGTTCAGATTCTTCTTGTGTCCCCTGTCTTCAGAGATAAGGACATTCTTTTCCTTTGGGTATGGAGAGGACTGCTCTGGAATGAGGGTCTTAAGATCTATTTTTAGGGGCAAGGTCAGTTAGGTTTTGTGGCCTGCTCAGAAGAGAAGGGACAAGGGGAATTCTTTCTAGTTTCTATGACCTGTTTCAGGGGAGAGGGAAGTGGGAGAAGATCAGAGAAATTGTCATTTTGCTCTTTTCTAAATTTTCATCAACTTAAAATATTCAGTGTGCCTAAGCATCATATTTTGGGGTAGTATGTACTGACCTTCATCAATAATGAACTCATTTTCAATCTTGGTTTTTGTTTGTTTGTTTGTTTGTTTTTGCTTTCTTTTTTCCCATTGATCCTGTTCCTCCCAAAGGCAACTCCTCATTTCCTCAAGTTGTTTCTTCAGTATCTTTCCTGTCACCCATAGTCAAGTTAGGAAGAAAGCTTTGAGGTCCTAATTTTATACAGGCATTGGCTTACTATAGGGTAAACATGCCTTTTGGACTTCACCCAGGTAAACTTTCCTCTCTGGGAAGTCAACAGTTTTGCCAGCTTCCAAGGTAATTTCCTGGATCCCCAGTAAAATTCAAATAAGTAAAAAAAGTTTAAATGGTTTGCAGATAGTAAAAAGGATACATATTTTCTGCCCAACTAGGGTTTAGAATATAAATTGAGGACTCATTTTAGTGCTTAGTAGGTAGGTAAGTACTCCTTGAGTTCCTTTGGCATGTAGGTACTTTTACATTTTAACAGAATTGTGAAAGAATAATGATTATATTTATGAGTCTGTTGATTAAAAGAAAATGACTAAAAATAGTAATACTTTTCAGTATGTCCTTAGTGTACCTTTCTAGTGGGAACAGAGGCAGCAATTCAATCTACTTAAGTAATGATTTTTAGTTCTGGAAGTGAACCTCTTGGTATTACTTCTTTTCTCTCTCTCTCTGTCCAAATGATTTCTTAAATCAAGGAAAATGTAATACAGATTTCTGTTTTTTTAAAACCAAAAGAATAAGCAGTCAAGATTTTATTTTAATATTGGCTAGAAATATATTATAGTCAAAAACAGAATGACATTAAAGGGATCCTCTGTGCTTTTTAATATACAAATATATTTCTTCCAGGAGTTGACCTGGTATGACCTTAAGAGTATACCCTAACTTCTTTCCTATCGTCTGTCTTTTCTTTGTGGTATTCTTGAAGATCATGATCCATGAAGAGTTTACCTGTTTTGGGCAGTGAATTCTTTGATATTTGTGGGAGTAAGTGTTAATGGGGCCTGTGAGAATCAAATCCATTATGAAAGGGGCCTAGGTGGCTTGAAGCTTTTGGACAGGTCTTCCTGGGGAGCTGGGTTTTCCTGGCTTTGGTGCTACATATTCTCCTCCTGTTTACCTTGGTGATACTGATGTTTCTGTGGCTGCTGTTTGCTAGTAGTCCGTATGTGCATATTATAGTTAACTATGTCTTCACTTATTTCATTCCCTCTGTCCTTCAGCAACTGTAATTCTTCCCCAAATGATTGCTGCTAGCAAGGCTGAGCAATTTCTATTTATCTGTTACAACAAACTTCTCAAGCTCCCAAATTAGGACACTGATCAGATATGAATTTTTAATTACAATTGGCGCTTCTTCAAACATGTGCTCAAAGGATGCTATCTGCCTTTTTAAAATATTTCAGGGGAAAATCCTTCACTTCAAAAACTTCCTTCAGTTTAGGAGTCAGTCAGTTTGAATTTAGTTAGAGAGATCCTTTGTGGTTTTACAAAGGAGAACAACAGCTTCTTCTTCCGTGGCATGTTGGTGACAGAGCTGAAAATTTAGAAGCACCCGAGTGATGAAGGAGCCATGGTATGTGTGCTGGTACCAGCCCACAGAGAGATGATCAGTATTTACATGGCAAAGGCTCCCATCATTTTCATCTGATATTGATCTTCATCAAAGTTAGCATCTTTCTCTATGTTGGGGGAGAAGAAAAGCAATTGATAATTTCAGGCTGATTTTTCTACAACCAGACACAGAAGAATTCCTTGAACAACTTCTCCTTATCTTTCTTCTTGACAGTGTATGATTATCTTTAATACTACCAAGCCACCTATCTGCACTTACTTCCCAGCCAAATCTCCAGGACCACCTTTGCCTTTGCCTTACTCTACCACACTAGTGGTGGGGGTGGAAGAGGTGGCAGTAGAGCTTGGGCTTTCTTTGTGGGATATCATCTTGCCAGACAGAAAAAAATTTTCTTTGCTAAGTTATTTGTGATTAGAATTTTTAAAATACTTTTTTGTTTTCAAAATTTACCTCTTTGTTTTCCCACAGCAAGGATAGTTTTAAATAAAGGGGAAAATGTTCAATTGTTGTTTTGAGTCATACTGGCATTTTAATCCATACGTGCGGTTAGCTGAATTTGGTTATCTTCTCTTCTAAACTGAATATATATTTGTACTTTCAGTAAGCTCTCCTTTCTACTGCTATTGTTTCTGTGTTTTTTGTAGGCTAGTTGTGTTTGCCACTGTTGTAATCAGTTCTAGTTTCTGGGATCAGTGCATTTATAGAGGAAACCATAACTGTTGTCTGATTCTGATGGAGTGGCCTAGGGAATCCTAAACCAGATATAGAATTGATTCAGTCCCGGGATAAAGAGAGTGATTGGTTCAGCTTCCTAAGTTAACAGGGAGTTAAGTGATAAGATAGAAATAATGATGGGAAATGTATTAAATTATGTTGCTATTCATTATAGCATATAACCATGACAAGCTGCTAATATTTGGAAGTTGCATTTTAATGTACTATGGTTATCTTAAGTATTCTGACCTCCCTTTGATGATAATTATGGAATCTATAATTTTCAGGATTGGACAAGAGTTAAATTCTTGGCAACTGTAGTGAAAGTACTTTATTACTGAATAATGCTAACAATGATAAGATTTATTTTGGGGTCCAAGTTTTCCCATGAACAATTAGTTAATTATCCTATTTTAGATTAAAATCTTCTTGAAGACAAGAAACATGCTTTATTTATCCAGAAGAGCCTGGCACTTCTGAAAATAAGTGTTTGAATGAATATAGGAACTATAATATGTATGAATACATGTATGCATGGGTGAATGACCCTAGGCAGATTATATCTATATTTTGAATGAATGACTAGGAATGTGCATTTTGGCTAATTATAGTATTAGAGTCATCCAAATAGCTTGTATGACCTTGTTTAAATAGTGACTGGCTGATAATTAAAATTTCTCTTAGTACCAGTAGAGAGAAGATATTAAATTTCTGGAACTCGAAGCACATTGGGGGAGGGTTTCCATATTGAAGTAAAATTAATGTGAAATATAAATGTGTATTAATTAATCATAACAGACACTGGTTACAGTTAAGCCATTCATAAGTCTGCATTGTATGTCAGGTACATATTTTGGTAGGCACATCTGTGTTATATGGGCCATTATTCTTTGACTTATTTTCTTTTACATTATTCTATAAGTCAAAACTTTTAACTCCTCTTTACTACTAGATAGCATTCATGTTGTTGAAATGATCAGAATGGCATATTCTGAGTCCAGTAAAATTTGTGAGTAGGCCCACTACTAGATAGCATTCATGTTGTTGAAATGATCATAATGGCATATTCTGAGTCCAGTAAAATTTGTGAGTAGGCCCCACTGACTTTGAACTTGGCCTGTAACTTGCTTTGAACAATGGACTATTGAGGAACCTTTGCATAGACAGAAGCTTGAATAGCATGGCCTTTGAATGGAGTACTTCACGTAATGACTTCTGCAGCCTCAGTACCCAAATGGGAAGGCACCTGGAGCAGAATTGTAGCCTAGAGCAGAGTCACAGTCAACCAGCACTCTCCATGTATTGTTGGAAGTCCCTGAGACTTTGGAGTTGGTTCTTATATATACAAAGAGTTTTAAAATAGAAAAGTGACAATAAAGACTGCTTATAAAGAGAATTAATCCACAAATTATATTTTACACAAAATTAAAAGTAATTTTAGAGTTAGAAGGAAGCAGGGAAACTTACCAAGAAAACATGGGCATTGGGATATCTACTGCTATTAATAGTCTTTGTGTGTTCTTTCAGAATTTATTTGTGCATATTAAAGCTAATACATTTTCTTATTTTTTTCTGCGGGAAAATTTTAAAGTACTAATTCAATTTCAATAGTTACAGAGCTACTCAAGATTGCTATTTCTTTTTATTTCAGTTTTAGTAAAATTATATTATTTCTAGGAATTTGTTTCATCTAAGTTTTCAAATCTTTTGGCATAGCTTTTTGTTTTGTTTTGTTTTGGTACCAGGGATTGAACCCAGGGGCACTTAACTACTGAGCTGCATCCCCCAGCCCTTTTTTATATTTTATTTAGAGACTGAGTCTTCCTGAGCTGCTCAGGGCCTTGCTAAGTTGCTGAGGCTGGCTTTGAACTTGCCTTCCTCCTGCCTCCACCTCCTGAGTCACTGGGATTACAGATGTGTGCCATGGTGCCCACCCTGGCATAAAGTTTTAAAAATAAGTTTTATATTTTTAATCTTTAAGCCATACATAATTATATCTCCTTTTTTATTTCTTATATTGATGATTTGTACTTCTACCATTTAAATTTTGATGACTTTTGGTGGTATATATCTATTTTTTTTTAAGGTGTGTGGTTTTGACTTTATTGATCCTGCCTCTTTAAAAATCTTGGTTATATTTTTTACTAATTTCTCTCCTTATCTTTATTATTTTCCTTTATCTCATTCTTCTTTTTGCTTCCGTATTTCTCACACTTCTAATTGAATACTTAGCCCATTAACATTCTTTTCTATGCCACTCCCCTAATATCACCACATTTGTCACAGAACAATGTAGGTTTTGATATGCAGTGTTTTTCGTATTGTCTATTTTTAATTGTTTTCAATTTTAGTTATTTCTTGTGTCTAGAGTTATTATGAAGTGAATTTAAAAATTTCTAGACATATGAGGATTTTTTTTTTTTTTTTTTAGTTGTTACTAACTTTGCTTATAGTAAGAGAATGTGGTCTATTTGATGGTACTGACTTGGAAATTTGTTCAGGTTTGCTACTTAGCCTAGTGTGTGATCAGTTTTGTGTGTTTGAGAACCATGTATATTCTTCGAATTTTTATATGTAGTGTTATATTTATGTCCATTGACTTTGTCAATTTTTTTGTTCAATTCTATTTTTACTGATATGTGACATGTCAATTAAAAGATGTATTTCAGATTATATCATTGATTTAGATTTGCTAATTTACTCCTTCCCATAGCTCTGTCAATTTTTTCCTTATGAAGTTTGAGACTGTTTTACCTATTTAAATACTGGAATTATCATATTTCTAGTGCAGTGAGCCTTTTCACATAATATAATAACTTTATCTACAACATTTTTTTTAAATTTTATAGTCTGGCTTTCTTTTAGTTGGTATTTTCCTGGTGCATTTTTTCTATCCTTTTATTTCTAACTCTTTCTTTCAGGGGTGCTTAACCATTGAGCCATATCCCCTATCCCTTTTTACTTTTTATTTTGAGATAGGGTCTCATTAAGTTTCTTAGTTAGTGCCTTGCTAAGTTACTGGGCCTGGATTTGAACTTGCAATTCTCCTGCCTCAGCCTCTTGAACCACTAGGATTATTTCATCCTTTCTTATTATTTATTGTAGATCTACCTCTATAAATAGCAAATAGCCTGGGGGTAGGGGTAATTCTTTAACCTTTTAATAACTTCAGTCTTTTAGCTGGAGAGTTTGTTCTGTTTACATTTGTTGTAAATTTTTATGGTTTTGGACAGAGTTCTAATATCTTACTTATATTTAGCTATTTACCCTCTTTAGTATATAATGTACCTTATGTATCTGTGGATTAATATTGCTCATCAGTGTTGGATATTTCACAGGCATTAGATTTGCAAATACATCTTCTCCAATATTTGTCCTTGGTTTCTTTTGACACGTTTGAACATTTCATTTAGTTTCCAGTTCTCTTAGTCTTTTTTCCCTTACAATCTACAAATTCCAATGTTCTTTTACTACTTAATCATTAACTTTTTGCTTTAAAAATTATACGTAGATTTTTTAAAGAGATTCTGTTCTCTCTGAAGTCTTCCTACTCACTCTTGGCAATTGTTTTCTTGCTTTTAAAATAGTTTATTCCATTTTAATACTTTAACATTTTTCATTTTCTTCACATGCCTGAGTTCCTCTATATAAAATAAAAAATGGTTTAATTTAGAATCACTAATTGAACTCACTTAGTAAGTTTGTCTTATTTTAGGTTCAGGGTCTTTTTTTCTTAATAAGGTAAAAATGTTTTGAGACTATATACCTAATAATGACTAAATTAGATTAAGGATAGAGACCAGTGAGGAGACATCTATATAAGTATCAAATTATAGAATTGTAGATTGGGAAATATATGTTATTAAATAGACACATCACAAAGACAAGCCTGTTCTGTGTGAAAACCAGAGTAGTTTATACCAAATTTCAACTTGTAGGATGAGAATGAGTTTTGCATTTACAGGTATCAAAGAATTGAGTTTGTTGGCTTTAGAACGTGAGAGTAATAGAACATTTAGGATAGAAAGATACATTCAGTAGGAGAAAATTCTGGTGTACCACACAATAAGTAAATGCCAGTCTAGCATACAAAAAGTAAATGTTTGGCCAGGAACAGCAGTACACACCTGTAATCCCAGTGACTCGGGAGGCAAAGGCAGGAGGATCACAAGTTAGAGTCCAGCCTCAGCAATTTAGGGAGGCTCTAAGCAACTTAGCTCTCAAAAACTGAAAGGACTGGGGATGTAGCTCAGTGGTAAAGAGCTCTAGGTTCAATCCCCAATACCAAAAAAAAAAAAAAAAAAAAAAAAAGGAAATGTATATCTGCAGGGAAAAAGTTAAAACCAAAGGAGTAGACAAACTTCCAAAGGAATTAGGTTCTGAAAGGAAAATATAAAATGCTAGGGGCTGGTACTGAGATATAATTAGTATTAAGTCCTAGAATAGAATTCATTGGTTATGACAGTATAGTTAAGGGGCTGGACTCACAGCTTAGTGGCAAAGCACTTGCCTAGCATGAATGAGGCACTACATTCCATCCTCAGCACCACATAAAAATAAATAAATAAAATAAAGGTAAAAAAAAAAAAGAATAATGAAAAAAAGACTATAGTTAAGAAGTCAGGATAAATAGTCAATGAAACTATTGATAAATTCATTGAGATGGTAAGTTAACTGTTTTTCCCTATAGAATTTACTTGAGGTTCTTGTGTATGAATGTACCATTTTGTGGCTTAAAGATGCAACCTTAATGTTTATTTGATATCTGTGTTTCAAAATATATTGTAATAGGATCATTTGTGAAAATGTTTTCAGAATTTTAATCTGAAATGCAGCAATAGTGGGAATGACCTCCCCACTCCCCAACTATTCAATGTACAATCCATTAATGATATATATCATTAATTTGCATATTAAGAACTTTGTTATTCTAAGGTCAAGAGACTTTGTTAACTTTTTTCACCTATTTTCCAGAATCCACAGGCTGTATGATAAGATAGTTTTTAAAATTCCCAGCTCACAGATAGTACATGAGGTTCCTAAGTGAATGAGGTTGAGTACACTTAATCTTTAAAATCTTGATTTTCCAACTGAAACTGCACATTTAATTGCCTACTTCATGAGTTCTATAGGAGATCTTTGGGAGAACAGAAGGTTTCAGAGAAAAGCTTTGATTTATTCTCTTTTCATGATCTGTGCTTCAAAGTGGAATTTTCCTTGCTTGATTACACTTAGAGGAAGAGAAGTAGTGATGAAGGGGGAAATCAAAGTAGGCTATGCTTCAAAAAGTAAAGAAAAGAAAAAGCAGTCACTGCCTGAAAAACAACTTTGGTCTCTTTAGTTGAATATTGTTTCAGCTGAACCCTGTGATGAGCTCACTGCTGGTCAACTACTTATTTCTTATAAATGCTGCTGCTTTCTAAAATTTTCTTATTTAAGAAAGAATGAATTAAGATGAATGGTCAATATATGATTGATGGGTTACATAGATTTGTTCATTGTTGGTATTGCTTCCTATAATGAAAATCATGAAAGGATTCTGAATAATGGGCTTTCGCATTCTATTTTTTAAGTGTCAGCCATTAAAGTTAAACTAAGTAGTAGGTAAAATTATATTAATAATTTACTTCAGTATTTTGTGATTAAAATTGGGTAGGTAGCATCCAAAAAAGATACATAATTGTGGTACATTAGTGTTGTATTTTTGTTCATTCTTTAATGATTTTTTTCCTAGTGTAAACTTAGGATTAGTTTTATTGGAATTAAAAATGCCCAATAGAAAATATGCCCAAGAATAGAGTTTATGAAAGCCTTTGCTTCTAGTTTCTACTGATTTTCAGCTGACGTTTTCAAAGATTTAAATTTAAATTGCAGTTTACATGTATTAAAAGGGAATAGGATGATTATTTTTAATATTAAAGAAGTTAGCATTTAATATATTAATTTTAGTTTATCCAAATTATGTTGCTTTATCATCGATTAATTGAGGAACCTAAATAGAATTTTATTTCTTATCCAGTAAATCACACAATTTAATTGATACTTACTCAGCAATTTAAAGTATTTATTGACTTTTTCTTCTGATAATTATTCTTTCTTATTATTATTGTCTTCTGTAGCACTCTTTTTCCTTTTAAATAATGTTCAAACTTTAGATTAGAATTAAAAACTACTTTACCATCTGTTTCTAGTCTCCCTTTCTAACATAACCCCCCACTGCATCTAATAAATTATATTGTTTTCCAAAGACATTCCTTTTTTCCTTCTTTTCTTTTTTAAAAATTGAGATATAATTTATATATCATATAAAATTCACCTCTCAAAATGTTCAATTCTGTGGCTTTAGTACATTCACAAAGATGTGCATTCATCACCATTGAATTACTCAGGGTTCTCCAGAAAGACAAAGGCAATAGGCGATACATGAGAGGGAATTTATTAGGGGAATTAGCTCAGACATCGTGGAAGCTGAGAAATCCCTGAGAAATCCCGGGCAAGCTGGAAACCCTGGGATATGGGCAGCCTGGCCCAGTTCAAGTCCAAAAGTCTCAGATCCAGGGAAGCTGATCCCAACATTAGGAGAGAGAGGAAATCAGCTTTTTACTCAATTGAGACTCCATCTGATTGGGTGGTTCCTGCCCACATTGAGGGCAGATTTACCCCCTTAGAACTGCTGACTTGAGTGCCAACCTCCTCTGGGATGGTCCACACAAACATACTCACAAGTAATCCTTCACCAGTTCTCCAGTTATTCCTTAATCTAGACAAGTTACCACATAAAATTTAACCATAAGGATGGCTAATGTCTGAATATTTCCATCACCACAAAAAGAAATCTTGTACCCATTAGCTCATTCGCTCTGTCCCCCAGCACTCGGTAAGCACTAACCTACATTTTTCTCTACAGATTTGTTTATTCTGGGTATTTCATATAAAGAGAGCCACACAATATATGAACTTTTGGTCTGATCTATTTCTTATAGCATAATTTTTACAAAGTTCATCCATACAGAATCACAAACCTGCACTTCATTCATTTTTATGGCTGAAAAATATTCCATTGTATGAATATATCACATTTTAGTTATACATTTCACTTGATGGACTTTTAAGCTGTTTCCCCATTTTGGTTTTTATGAATATTGCTGTTATTAATATTAAACTACAAATTTTTGTGTTGACACATGTTTTTAATTCTCTTGGGTATATTCCAAAGGGATGGAATTGTGGGATGTTTTGATAATTCTATATTTAACCCTTTGAAGAACTGTTGAATTATTTTCCGAAGTGACTGTACTGTTTTATGTTCCTATCAGCAGTTTTAGGATTCCAATTTCTCCACATTCTCATCAACACTCGTTATCTTTTTTATTATAACATTCTAGTGGGTGTGGAGTGGTATCTTATTTTTGTTTTCATTTTCTCTAATGACTGATTATTTTGACCATCTTTTTGTATGCTTATTGGCCATTGTTTGTCTTCCTTCAAGAAATATCTATCCAGATCTTTTACTCATTCTTAATTGAGTTATTTTGTCTTTGCTGTTTCTTGATTTGTAATAGGTCTTTAAAATTCTGTAGACTATACTTTTATCAAATATATGATTTTCAAATATTTTCCCATTCTGTTTAGCGCTTTTTGAAGCACAAAATTTTTTATTTTCAATGGATTCCAATTTGTCTAATTTTTCTCTTGTGCTTTTAATGCCATATCTAAGGAATCATTGCTAATACAAGGTTTTAAAGATTTAATTCTGTTTTTGTAGGATTTAAAAAATACTTTTAGCTCTTACATTTAGTTCTTTGATTCATCTTCAGTTAATTTTTGACATGAGGTGAGATAGTGATGAAGGACACTTTATTGTAAGAAACACAATTTTTGCCTTTACTTAAAGTGTTCCTGTACTTGAGCTAGTTTTTTCCCATTCTGAAAGATCACAAAATTCCATCTATCCTTTTTGGTTCCGCTGAAATAACCCCCAGAAACAAAGAATAATCTTATTTTCCATATGGCTTTATCTATATTCTTTTTGCAACACTTTTGTCACTTTCCATCTAGTATTATAGATATTTATGTAAATGCACTCTATCCCCAAGGGAATGTTCATAGTTTGTTTTCCATGGTTTAGTGTAGTGCAGGAAACTTTCCTTTGACCTTTTTAGAGTCCCTTGCTGGGTCTAAAAATTAAACTGAAAAAGACAGATTAACAGAATGAAAGAATATAGATTTATTTAATGTAATTTTATGTGATTCGAGACTCTTCGTAAGAAAATGCAAACCCGAAGAAACAGCCAAAGTTGGCAGTTTTTACATTGGGTTTGATGAAGGGTGGAAAGTTGTGGGAATATGTGATGGGATAAAGAGGTGTGAGTGAAGGTTGGGGGTTGGGGAAGGTTAGTGGGGTCTGTTCACTTAGATTTCTCTCAGTGTCCCTTGTCCCTCCATCTTCATAGAAAAAGATGCTCTTTTTTTCAGGGATATGGCACTTCAAGGTCTTAAGACTTGCTTCTGAAGAGAAGGAGGTGATCAAAAAGTCCTTCCAGTACCAGCCATTTCTCAAATTCCTTAAGCTTAACATTCTCAGTATACCAAGCCACCATATCTTGGGGTATTGTGTTCTGAACACATCTTTAGCATTTAATGTGTATCATATGAACGAATTCTCATAGTAGACTCCTGGTCTAGTAGGGGTAAAAGGAAATTGTAATTGTAATTGTTTAGACAGGGAATAAACAGTCTAAAATACCAATAGAATAGCAGTCTTCAGTGACTACAGTTGAACATATAGACTATATATTTATTGCCTTTTTATTATCATTAATTATTCTCATGTATAAAAATAGGATATGGTTTTATTATAAAATAGCTTTAATATTATGGTATCAAAATACAAATGTAGTTTTTGATGAGATTAGAAATGGCAGACAGTAGATAAGAATATTCTTGGGGATAGTAGAAAATACTGCATTATGCAATTTAACTGGCCAATTAGGAATTATTAATAACATTGCTTATGTTTTATCTTATTTTAAATATTAAACTTCTTTTGCAATTGGATTCTGATAGATAATATTGAAAAAAGTTTTTACTTAAAAAAATCCCTGCTATGCTTGTTATGGGAAATATTTTGTAAAACCTGAGTAATGCATTACCCTACTAAAGAAAATTGCCTGGGAAAAGCTGTGATTGACAGTTGATGTTAAGGTTTGCAATCTTGTTATGGGTATCATGCCAAGTTTTCATTTATTCACTTTCTTGAAAGCGGAAAGAGACTTAGAAAAATATAGGCTCACACAGAGTTCCTTTAGAGAAACCATTGTCTTGTGAGAAAATGTCCAGCTGAGCCTGCCTATAGTTTTAGGCAGTGATTCTTTAAGATATGGATGCCTGTTGCTAGGTCTTTTAGGTCATTCTAAGAAGCTAGAAATTGATCAGAAGACAAGTTCTTCCTTTGGTGCTATAGATGAGCAAATGCAGTTCCATGAACAGTAACTTTTGATATGCTGTTTAGTAAAGAACTACTAAAGAAGTTATGATATTTTACTAAAATTTGATATTCATAAAATAAAGCTGTAGAGAGTATTTTGGTACACATAAGAATTGTAAGTAGTTATATTTTCAGAAAAACACTGTTATTTGTGTTATTTTGAATTAGATATGATTTTCAATTATTTAAATGATTGATTTTAATCATAATAATTTAATTTCAGCATTTATTTTGTTTTTAGTTGTTCCATGATATCAAACACATATTTTTCATCAGCAATATTTTGTTTTTGACCAAAATTTTCTTAAAACTGGACTATCATATATTGTATCATCATTATGAATCATCTGCTAAAACAGATATATACAAAACACCTTCTTTTCCAAATTGCTTTGTGTAGGAACATATTATTTTTGTTGTGTGTCTATAAATGTATAATGTGTAAATACTTTGCAATATGTAGTCAAGGGAAGCATAAAAAAATTACTTATTTAAAATTATTTCTAGGGCATTGTTTCATGATATAAAATCATATGTAGTTGGTCAAATACTGTGTATATGTGCATATATGCACTCATTTGTATATGTGTACATGTTTCAGTGTATTTCTGCTTGTGTGTGTATTTTCACACAGAAGTACTTATAAGTGAATCTATAATCCTAATCCATTTATCCAGGGACTACCTTCATGAACAGATGAGACTGCATTAGTGTTTGTCTTTTCACTGTTACAGTTTAATTTTTTTATTCTAAAAGCTTTCATTTTATTTTTAATTATATGTTCTTCCCAAAATATCACGTATTAAGCATTTATTACATTAATTATCTTTCTTCTTTTATCACATTCCTAACTGTATGATATTAGGTAATTTTGTTTGTTCTTTGTGTTTAAAATTTTTCACCTATAAGGTAAAGATAATAATAATAACCCATTTCCCTCATCAAGTGCTTTTGAAAATTAAATAATTTATGTACATCTTTTAGAATAGTGGCTGGCTTAAAGTGGTACTCTACAAGTGATAGCTATTATTAATATTTAGTCTTAGGAGACTTAATGGGATACATAATAGGGAATTTTAACTTCCCTTCTTCCGCATGCTTAAGAGCACTGTAAAGTAAACTACAGAGAAATCTAGAAGTTTAGCTTGTTTACATAAATCTGTTTATTTTAATATAAATATTGTTAATTACTGGTTAAATTATTTTTTGTCTTTCCCTTTTCCATTATACTTCTATTTTTTTAATAAAATCAAATCAGCACAAAAAAAGCATCATTTTATCTTACTGTTTTCTTACCTTGTGATGATCTGCTAAA
Source organism: Sciurus vulgaris (assembly GCF_902686455.1). Lineage (NCBI taxonomy): Eukaryota > Metazoa > Chordata > Mammalia > Rodentia > Sciuridae > Sciurus > Sciurus vulgaris. The sequence continues at coordinate 118,277,935 of NC_136466.1, forward strand.
CTCTCCTAGTCCCTTAAACTTCATTTTGAAAACTAGAGGGACCAGCTAGATTACAGGAAAGATTGGCATCATAAGATGGGAAACAGCTGGTATAGGAAGAACATGCTGTTGCAAAAGAATAGGATTCTATTAGATTAGAGTCACTTATAAAAATCTGAATTTTTAAACACTTTCCTTCTAACTGGAAAATTCTTATTCAAAAATAAGAAAAAGAAAGCTGTATAGTCATTATGAAAAACTATATAGTGGTTCCTTAAAAACAATTAAAAACAGTACTACTATAGGATCCAGCAATCCCAGTACTGGATATTTACCCCCCAAAATGTGAAATCAGTATGTTGAAGAGATGTCTGCATTCTCATGTTCATTGCAGCATGTAGAATTAACCACCTATAAGATATTTATGCTAAGTGAAATAAGCCATCACAGAAGGACAAATCCACATGATTTCACTTACATGAGGAGTGTAAGAGTTGAAAAGGAGTTGTCCAAATGATTTCCCAGAGATGAATTATGTCAAAGTTAGAATGAAATATTGGTTTCTAGAGCCTGGGGGATAGAGGATTTGGAAACAGGTTGGTGAAAGGACACAAAATTTCAAGTGGGTGGGAGAAATAGGCTCAAAAGTTCTATTGTGCATCATGGTAACTGCAGTTAATAACAATATACTATGTACTTGAAAACGGCTAAGAGAGTGAATTTTAAGTTTTCTTTCCACAGAAGAGTAAGTATGTGAGGTAATATATATGTTAAATAGCTTGATTTAGTCATTCAAAAATATATACTTACATCAAAATTCCATATTGTGCATCATACATATAATTTCCACTGCTCAATAGAGAAGGAAAGCTGACAACTCTTAGTTGTAACTTCTATATATAATTTATTCAACTTAATGAGTCATGAATAATAGCTCAGTATACACTAAAACATGATTGATTTTGTATCTTGAAATAATCTATATAGGAAGAAATGTTATTTTTATAACACAATTTATAAATATTGCATAGGCGGTCATCTAAAGTTTGGAACTTGAGCAATTGTGACATGGGCCAAGTTTATCATTAGGACTATCAACTCTTCTTTTTAATGCTGTTTCTCACATTTTCTTTTTTTTTCTGCCTGTATTACCTATTTTCTTTTCAAGCACAAATACGTTTTCAGGAAAAAAATATGATGAATTCAATTGAATGCTGTTTTATCATTTCTGAAGCCACAAATGTTTATTATGTTTTTCCTTTCTAAAGTATGTGATTTTAATAGAGAAGAAATCCTTTGAGTGACTTGTACTGCATATACTGAAAAACTAAGTTAAATATATTTTCTTTATTTATTTTCATTAATAAGTTAATAATATTCACTATTAACATATTATGAAAGTTTATTAGAGATTTTTCAGGATTTGATATGTAATTCCTGTATATAATTTACAACTCATGTGAAGACTCTTACATAGTGAATTTTGTGAGAATATGTTATATGAATGAAATTACTTATTTTTATTGAGCACTCATTATGTATTGCATTCTAAGTGCTGAAGCACAGCAATGAACAAACAAAATTCCAACTCTCTTTTGAAGAACTTACATTTTAGTAAGTGACAAAGATGAAAAGGAAGATAAAATAAATATAGAATAAAGTAGGTTTTGATAAATGCAAGAAGATAATAGAGTCTGGATAGTTATATGAAGTGTTTATGTATGTATGTGGGAATTGCTGCTTCACATAAGATGGTCAAAAAGGCATTTCTTAAAGGTAGCATTTAGAGAATAAGCTGAAGTGATGGATTAACTAAGCCATGTGGATATGGGGAGAAGTCATTCTGATTAAAGGGAACAGGAAGAAATGTCTGGAGTCAAAAGCAAGCTAAACATATTCAAGGAACAACTAAGAGACCAATGTAGTAGTAGCTAACTGATGGTGAACAAGACCAAAGATAAGATTGTATAGGTTCATAGACCAAGTCATTTATGACATTGGAAACCATGGTAAAGGTTGTCTTTTACTCTGAGTTAGGGAAAAAAAAAAAAAAAAAAAAAAAAAGGCAGTGCAGGATCAGTTTGGCTTCTGGATGGATAATATATTGTAGAGGAGCAAAGGTGAAAGAATTACCGCTTAAAAGTTACTCAGTATATCCACTCAGACACAATAGGAACTTAGACCAAGGTAGCAGCAATGGAGGTGGTGATAGTCACATTCTAGATATATACTTAGAAGGTAGAGCCAACAGATTTTTGTAATGTATTGCATGGAGGTATGAGAGAAAGAGATTAATGAAAATATCAGTTTCAGACTGATTATTTGAATGGAATCGGTTTTTAGAAAGAAAAATGTGCTTGAGGAGCAGGTTTATAGAGGAAGATCAAGAGTTTATCTTAATTTTTAATTTTGCTAATTTTAAGATCTTATTAGATAGTCAAGAAGAAATGGCAAGTAGCTAACTGGATAAATGCATTTCAGTACTGAGAATGGCATTGGAATTAACATTTTTGTGAGACATCAATATGTAGATGGAATTTAAAGCCATTGAGATGGATGAGATAATCCAGGAAGTGCAGTGTATGCAGAGAAAAAGAGTGTTCCAAAGATTAATGTGGATTGCTTCAGTGTATAAAGGTCAGAGAAAAAGAGGAAAAATCAATAAAAGAGACTGAGAAAAAGAAGCCAATGAGATAGGAGAAATAAGAGAATGATATGAGGCAGGACATATATCAGATGATCCTGATAGTTTGAGTAAAATGAGGTGATGTTCTGTAAATCATTATATTAGGAGATATAGAGACTATTGGTGATGTTGGGAAGAGTGTTTTTAATGGAAAGGTGAGATGAAAGACAGAATGGAATGGATTCACGAAAAAAAGTGGAAGAAAAAGAAGTGGGGTCAGTGAATATATAGAACTTTTTAAATGAGTCTTTTTATGAAGCTGATCAAAGAAGTCAGGCTGAAGGAGTCATGGAGCCCATGTAAGTTTTTAAAAATTTCATCTTGTGGCCATACTACCAAAAGTGTTATACAGATTCAATGCAATTCCAATTAAAATCCCAATGACATACCTCACAGAAATAGAGCAAGCAATCATGAAATTCATCTGGAAGAATAAGAAATCCAGAATAGCTAAAGCAATCCTTTGCAGGAAGATTGAAACAGGGGGTATCGCAATACCAGAACTTCAACTATACTACAAAGCAATAGTAACAAAAACGGCATGGTATTGGCACCAAAATAGACAGGTAGAGCAGTGGTACAGAATAGAGGACATGGACACAAACCCAAATAAATACAATTTTCTCATACTAGACAAAGGGGCCAAAAATATGCAATGGAGAAAAGATAGCCTCTTCAACAAATGGTGCTGGGAAAACTGGAAATCCATATGCAACAGAATGAAACTAAACCCCTATCTCTCACCCTGCACAAAACTCAACTCACAATGGATCAAGGACCTTGAAATCAGACCAGAGACCCTGCATCTTATAGAAGAAAAAGTAGGTCCAAACCTTCAACTTGTTGGCTTAGGATCAGACTTCCTTAACAGGACTCCCATAGCACAAGAAATAAAAGCAAGAATCAATAACTGGGATAGATTCAAACTAAAAAGCTTTCTCTCAGCAAAGGAAACTATCAGTAATGTGAAGAGAGAGCCTACAGAGTGGGAGAATATCTTTGCCACTCATACTTCACATAGAGCACTAATTTCCAGAATCTATAAAGAACTCAAAAAACTCTACACCAAGAATACAAATAACCCAATCAACAAATGGGATAACGAAATGAACAGACACTTCACAGAAGAAGATGTACAAGCAATCAACAGATATATGAAAAAATGTTCAACATCTTTAGTAACAAGAAAAATGCAAATCAAAACTACCCTAAGATTTCATCTCACCCCAATTAGAATGGCGATTATCAAGAACATAAGCAACAATAGGTGTTGGCGAGGATGTGGGGAAAAAGGTACACTCATACATTGCTGGTGGGACTGAAAATTAGCGTAACCACTCTGGAAAGCAGTGTGGAGATTCCTTAGAAAACTTGGAATGGACCTGCCATTTGACCCAGCTATCCCATTCCTTGGCCTATACCCAAAGGACTTAAATTCAGCACACTACAGAGATACAGCCACATCAATGTTCATAGCGGCTCAATTCACAATAGCCAGACTATGGAACCAACCTAGATGCCCTTCAATTGATGAATGGATAAAGAAACTGTGGTATATATATACAATGGAATATTACTCAGCTATAAAGAATGATAAAATTATGGCATTTGCAGGCAAATGGATGAAATTGGAGAATATCATGTTAAGTGAGATAAGCCAATCTCAAAAATCCAAAAGAGGAATATTCTCACTGATAAGCGGATGATGACACTTAATGGGGTTGGGAGTGGGACAAGAATGGAGGAAGAAGGGACTGTATAGAGGGAAAAGAGAGGTGGGAGGGGTGAGGGGGAAGGAAAAAAATAATGGAATGAATCAAACATCATTACTCTATGTAAATTTAAGAATATGCAAATGGTATGCTGTTACTCCATGTACAAACAGAAACAACATGTATCCCATTGTTTACAATAAAAATAAATTTAAAAAAAAGATAAATGATAAAAAAGGCTGGGAATTTAGCTATGTTCAATCTCTACTACTGCAAAAAAAGTGCAATTCCAAGCTGTGATGATTGTATGAATAAAAATGACTTCAATTTTTAGAGCAAAAAAAAAATTTCATCTTGTTTGATTTTTAGGATGGGGAAATATACATATTGTCTGATAATAAGAATAACCAAAGGCAGGTAAAAATTGATAGTGTAGGAGAGAGGGAAAAACTATAGTAACAATATCCTTGAGAAGGCCTAAAGGGATGGGAATCATTGCTGAATATGAAGCAGTATCCTTGAATGGGGACCTTGAAAATTTATTCATTGTAATAGGAGGGAATGCAAAATATGTGTGTCAGAATATATAGTAACTCTGATTTGATGTAGGAGCATCTGAAAGTTTGTTTTGCTTGCTTTTATTCTCTTAGTCATTAGTTGAGAGTAAATAAGTATTAGAGAAGTGTAAAATAATCATTGATTAAAGTGGTGAAGTATAGTATCATTGTTGAGTATCACTGAGGTCTTACTTGGAGTTAGTTGTTGCATATAAAATGATATTAGTTGGTATGCTTGTGTTTCTTTTTCAGTCACATTTATTTGGTTGGGTACAGGGGTGGGACAGGTAGAGATTTGAATTTTCTTAGGATAAGGGTTTTTATAAGTGAATACATTAGAGCAAAAGAAAAAAAAGGGGCAAATGAAAGAAGGAAATGTTAACAATTGGCCATGGAGTAAAGAAGGAAGAAATTACATGAAGGAAATGATGAATATAAAAAGTGATAAGAATCTGGGAAGATGGTAGATGGTAGTTATAGAGTGAAATGCATAGCAGGAGTAATTACAAAGTCTCGAATGTAACTATAGGAGTGATTGACTGAGATAGAGTGCCTTTGGAAATAATGGTGTCAAATGAAAGGCCAGATTCGGATGATTTAAGTTGGAAATGAAATCATGAAGAATCATGACAAGTGATAGCGAAGACAAAAGGAGAGGGAGGGAAGGACAGAGGTGAGACGGAAGAGAGAAAGAGAGGGGGCGGTTAAAGAAATCAAAGAATTGCAGTTTATGCATATAAGGAGTTTGGAATTTGCCCCTACATCCTAACAATAAGTAAAAAGCTGAACAAATTTAGAAAATCAGCAACTTTTCTTAGATCTGCGAGAGAATTGAAGTCACAGGGCAGACGACTGCTCCTTAAATTGGAGTGACAGATGATTATATGTGGAGATCCACAGCATACCAGACCAGAAACCTCCATGAGAACAGTACTGGCATGGGAAAACCTGACTTGTAATTGATGAATTGCTGGAGACTGTGTGGACAAGTTTGAGAGTTAAAAACTCCAGGAAGTTCCAGTCATAGGTGGCCCCAAACAATTTTATGAATTTTATCTACAGGAGCTTGACCATGTTCTCACAGTTAATCATTGGAGAAAAATTCCCTGATGTTTCTAGCAGGTGTCAGAATGGAAGAATGGAAGATTCATTTTGAAATATGCCAGTGTGCTCCATTTTTCTTAATAAGGTCTATTCTGAGAAGAAACTACTTAAACAAAGTCTATCCTGGTGGGGTTTGATCAAAACCTAACTGACCTAGAGGAAGGGAAATACCTAACTGACCAACTTTAACTATCATGTCCCACCTAAAGGGGCTGTGGAGAATACTGAAAAATTCTTATGAAATTCGCAATCTACAGGCTAGACAAAAAATTGAGACCTCATCACAGGACCATAGAACATTTCCTCTCCCCCCTTTCCTTACTATCATATTAATAATGGCCTATTTATAGTAGTTTCTTTTACCTGTACATCATGTCTAGATATCTATTTAAAAAAATACAAGGTATGCTGAAAAACAAAAAGCCCAGTTGAAGAGACACAACTAACATCAGAACAAGACATGGCAGGGACAGTGGAATTCCCAGATGGAATTCAAAACAACTATGATGGGGGGGGTTTAAGAGGGGGGGCCAGACTAGAGGGTGGCTGCATTTCATGTTGCTCCAGGACTCAGGATTCAAAAGAGGAGATATTGAGAGACTTGGGACCAACTCAAAGCAGCCAGGTGAGTCTGTCCCATTGGGGAGGCATCACGGGTGGGGTGGTAGCCCCGGAACGCAGGGAACTTCATGAAGTAGAGCTGCCAGGAGAGACACCCCTCCCCCCGCTGGAGCAGTGAACTCGGACAACTGGGAGCATCGTAGAGGAGGCCCCTCAGCACAGTGCTTGGACTCGGAGCAACCACTGGGGCTCTGGGTGGTTGCCCAGAGAAGGAGCTGCAAGGAGAGCTGTTTGGACTCAGAGCAACCACTCCTGAACACCGGGAGGCTGCCCAGAGGAGGAGGAGGAGCGCGGCCGCTTGGACTCGCAGTGACTGTATCAGAGCTACAGGCGGTTGCAGAGGAGGAGCTGCATGGCGAGCTGTTTGGACTCAGAGCGACCGCTCCTGAATGCCAGGGCCTGCCCTGAGGAGGAGGAGGAGGAGCGCGGCTGGTCGCTTGGACTCGCAGTGACTGCATCAGAGATCCAGGTGGCTGCTCAGAGGGGGAGGCGAGTGGTGAGTTGTTTGGACTCAAAGTGACCGCTCCTGAACACCGTGGGGCTGCCCTGAGGAGGAGTAGAACAGGGTGGGTCACTTGGACTTGGAGTGACTGCCCAGGGCTATGGGCGGTTGGTGGGAGGAGAAGGCGCACAGTGAGTTGCTTGGACTCCTAGTGACGGCACCGGAACACCGGGCGGCTGTCCAGAGGAAGAGGCGTGTGGCGGGTCGCTGGGACTCGGAGCGATTATACGGGGCTCCAAGTGGCTGCTCAGAGGAGGGGCCGCATAGCCAGGTGATTAGGTGCAGAGCAGGGTCCCAGGACCTAGGAGGCCTCTTGGTGGAAGAGCCTCACAGAAACACGCTTAGGGGCAGAGCGAAGGTTCCAGGACTGCGGGCAGATTCTCTGAGGAGAGGCAGCCTAAGGAGACTCGTCTGCGAAGGGTGAGGCTCCCAGGCCCAGGAGGTAGGTCAGGTCCCCTGGGAACGTTGCAGAGGAAGGCAGCCCAGCCGAGGCGGTAGTTGTAGATTGAGGGGAACTTCTAGGAGGGGAACTGACCAGCGAGACCTCCCCACTGGGTGAGTCTTCCCTGCCGGGTGAGGTTTTCCCACAAGGACGGTAAAACCAGAGACACAGGCCCAAAAAGGCCTTGCCTCAGCCTGCAGCCTAGTTCGCCTTTGGATGACCATTGGTCAACAAGTGGAGGCACCTCTTTTCCACTAGCAGAGAATATACCCCACCTGAAGGCCACCACCCCTAGAGAGGCAGCTTCCTTGTGGAGCACCACGCTATCAACTTCCTCCAAGACTTCAGCCCAGTGAAGACTAAGAGGGGATATACTAGAAATCTTCAGGGACATTATAAGTCAATAGAGGAAATCTGCAATATCTCAGTGGTCCACTGATACCTGAACAATATGAGAAAACAAGGGAAGAAAAATGCCCCCCAAAAATCTAGATGTTACATCAATAAAACCCAATGACAGCATGGCAGAAGAAATGACAGAAAAGGAGTTCAGAATGTACATAATTAAAATAATCAGAGAAGCAAACGATGAGATGAAAGAGTAAATGCAGGCACTGAATGATGAGATGAAAGAGCCAATGCAGGCATTGAATGATCGCACCAATCCACAGTTAAAAGAACAAATACAGGAAGCAAAAGATCATTTCAATAAGAGTTAGAGATATTGAAAAATAACCAAACAGAAATCCTTGAAATGAAGGAAACAATAAACCAAATTAAGAACTCCATAGAAAGCATATCCAATAGGATAGAACACCTGGAAGACAGAACATCAGACATTGAAGACAAAATATTTAACCTTGAAAACAAAGTTGAACAAACAGAGAAGATGGTAAGAAATCAAAAACAGAATCTACAAGAACTATGGGATATCATGAAAAGGCCAAATTTAAGAATTACTGGGATTGAGGAAGGCTTAGAGAAACAAACCAAAGGAATGAACAATCTATCAGAAAATTTCCCAAATCTGAAGAATGAAATGGAAAATCAAGTTCAAGAGGCTTATAGGACTCCAAATACACAAAATTACAACAGACCCACACCAAGGCACATTATAATGAAAATACCTAACATACAAAATAAAGACAGAATTTTAAAGGCTGTGAGAGAAAAGAACCAAATTACATTCAGGGGGAAACCAATACGGATATCAGCAGACTTTTCAATCCAGACCCTAAAAGCTAGAAGGGCCTGGAACAACATTTTTCAAGCCCTGAAAGAAAATGGATGCCAACCAAGAATCTTATACCCAGCAAAACTTACCTTCAAATTTGACGATGAAATAAAATCCTTCCATGATAAACAAAAGCTAAAAGAATTTACAAAAAGAAAGTCAGCATTACAGAACATTCTCAGCAAAATATTCCATGAGGAAGAGATGAAAAACAAAGAAGCAAATCAGCAAAGGGAGGAATTATCCTAAAGGAATTGTCAAATAAAGGAGGAACCAAGTCGTGTCAAATAAATAAAGAAATAAAATAAAATAAATGAACCAAATGACCAGGAATACAAATCATATCTCAATAATAACCCTGAATGTTAATGGCCTGAATTCATCAATCAAAAGCCATAGACTGGCAGATTGGATTAAAAAGAAAGATCCAACAATATGTTGCCTACAAGAGACTCACCTCATAGAAAAAGATATCCATAGAGACTAAAGGTGAAAGGATGGGGAAAAACATACCTTGCACATGGACTCAGCAAAAAAGCTGGAGTATCCATCCTCATTTCAGATAATGTGGACTTCAAGCCAAAGTTAGTCAGAAGGGATAAAGAAGGACATTTCATACTGCTTAAGGGAAGCATAAATCAGCAAGATATAACAATCATAAACATCTGTGCCCCAAACAGTGGCTCATCCATGTATGTCAAACAAATCCTTCTCAATTTCAGAAACCAAATAGACCATAACACAATAATACTCAGCAGCACATGGATCCTTCTCTAAAATAGACCATGTTTTATGCCACAGAGCTAATGTTAGCAAATACAAGAAGACAGAGACACTACCTTGTATTCTATCCGATCATAATGGATTGAAGTTAGAAATAAATGAAAAAGTAAAAAACAGAAACTACTCCAATGCCTGGAGATTAAACAATATGCTATTATATGATGAATGGATAACAGAAGATATTAGGAAGGAAATTAAAAAATTCTTAGAGGTAAATGAGAACAAAGAAACATAATATCAAAATCTCTGGGACACTATGAAAGCACTACGTAGAGGAAAATTTATTTCATGGAGCGCATTTAATAAAAGAAGTAAAACTCAACAAATAAACAACCTAACACTACAGCTCAAAGCCCTAGAAAAAGAAGAACAGAACAACACCAAAAGTAGCAGAAGACAGGAAATAGTTAAACTCAGAGCTGAAATCAATGAAATTGAAAGAAAAGAAACAATACAAAAAATTGACAAAATAAATAGTTGGTTCTTCGAAAAAATAAACAAAATTGATAAACCTTTATCCACACTAACAAAGAGAAGACAAGAGAAAACCCAAATCACTAAAATTTGGAATGAACAAGGAAATATCACAACATACAGGATTGAAACACAAAACATAATTAGAAGCTATTTTGAAAATCTATACTCCAACAAAATAGAAAATTTCGAAGACATCAACAGGTTTCTAGAGACATATGAATTGCCTAAACTGAACGAGGAGGACATACACAATTTAAATAGACCAATTTCAAGTACTGAAATAGAAGAAGTTATCAAAAGCCTACCAACAAAGAAAAGTCTGGGATCAGATGGATTCTCAGCGGAGTTCTACAAAACCTTTAAAGAAGAGCTCATTCCAATACTTCTCAAAGTATTCCATAAAATAGAAGAGGAGGGAACCCTCCCAAACTCATTCTATGAAGCCAATATCACCCTGATACCTAAACCAGACAGAGACACATTGAGGAAAGAAAATTTCAGACCAATATCCTTAATGAACATCGACGCAAAAATTCTCAACAAAATTTTAGCAAATCGCATACAAAAACATATTAAAAAGATAGTGCACCATGATCAAGTGGGTTTCATCCCAGGGATGCAAGGTTGGTTCAACATCCGGAAATCAATAAATGTCATTCACCATATCAATAGACTTAAAGTCAAGAATCACATGATTATTTCAAGAGATGCAGAAAAAGCACTTGATAAAATACAGCACCCCTTCATGCTCAAAACACTAGAAAAAATAGGGATAGTGGGAACATTCCTTAACATTGTAAAGTCCATCTATGCTACGCCCATGGCTAATATCATTCTAAATGGTGAAAAACTGAAAGCATTTCCCCTAAAAACTGGAACAAGGCAGGGATGCCCTCTTTCACCACTTCTATTCAATATTGTCCTCGAAACTCTAGCCAGAGCAATTAGACAGACCAAAGAAATTAAAGGGATATGAATAGGAAAAGAAGACCTCAAACTATCCCTATTTGCTGATGATATGATTATATACTGAGAGGAACCAGGAAATTTCACCAGAAAACTTTTAGAACTCATAAGTGAATTCAGTAAAGTAGTGGGATATGAGATCAGTGCACATAAATCTAATGCATTTTTATACATAAGTGGTGAATCTTTGGAAAGAATAATTAGGAAAACTATCCCATTCACAATAGCCTTGAAAAAAATAAACTACTTGGGAATCAATCTCACAAAAGAGGTGAAAGACTTCTACAATGAGAACTACAGAACACTAAAGAAAGAAATTGAAGAAAAACTTAGAAGATGGAAAGATCTCCCATGTTCTTGGATAGGCAGAATTAATATTGTCAAAATGGCCATACTACCTAAAGTGCTATACAGATTCAATGCAAATTCCAATTAAAATCCCAATGACATACCTCACAGAAATAGAGCAAGCAATTATGAAATTCATCTGAAACCCAGAATAGCTAAAGCAGTCCTTAGCAAGAAGAGTGAAACAGGGCGTATCGCAATACCAGATCTTCAACTCTACTACAAAGCAATAGTAACAAAAACAGCATGGTATTGGTACCAAAATAGAAAGGTAGATCAATGGTAAAGAATAGAGGACACGGACACAAACCCAAATAAATACAATTTTCTCATACTAGACAAAGGTGCCAAAAATATGCAATGGAGAAAAGATAGCCTCTTCAACAAATGGTGCTGGGAGAATTGGAAATCCATATGCAACAGAATGAAACTAAATCCCTATCTGTCACCATGCACGGAACTAAACTCAAAATGGATCAAGGACCTCGAAATCAGACCAGAGACCCCAGTGATTCAGGTGGCTAAGGCAATAGGATCACAAGTTTGAGGCTAGCCTCAGCCACTTAGAGAGGCCCTAAAGAACTTAGCAAGACCCTATATCAAAATAAAGAATGAAAAGGGTTGGGGATGTGGCTCAGTGGTTAAAAACCCCTGGGCTCAATTCCCAAATCCCTAGAACCAAAAAAAAAGAAGGACACAAATTATTAACTTCGGAAATAAAAGAGGGGCATATCATTAAAGATCTCAAAGAAATTTTAGTTAATGCAGTTAAAAAAGAAAGACATTGTAAAGATAATGGGAATACTGTGAATACTGTGAACTCTAGGCATAGATAAAAGATACTGATTTGAAAGACACAATCTGTGGAAACTCACATAAAATTTAGAAAATTTGAGAAGCCCAATATTTTTTAAAGAAAATAAATCAGCAATGAATAACCTTCCAAAACAGAAAGCACCAGGCCCAGATAGGTTCTATCAAACATTTAAAGAAGAGATTATGCCTATTCTGTACTATTGCTCAGAAGACAGTTGGAATGCTTCCTAACATCATATGAAGTCAGCATCCCCCAAATGCCTAAACTGACAAAGACATAAGAAAACTATAGAGCAATATCTCTCATGAACATAGATTTAAAAAATCTTTAACAAAATATCAGCAAATAGGATTTCACAATGTATGCAAAGTATTGTATACCGTGACCAATTGAGGTTATCCCAGTTATTCAAGGCTGGTACAACAGTCAGAAATCAATTAATGTAATTCATCACATTGAAGGACTAAAGAAAAATTACATGATCCTATCAGTAGATGCATAAAAAGGCAAAATCTAATCAAATTTTTGATTGAAAAACCTCTCATGCAGGAAAGAATAGAGGAAAACTTCCTGAACATGATAAATAACATTCACAAAGTTACTACAGCTAACATCATACTTACTGGTAATGGAAACATTCCCACTAAGATCAAGAACAAGGCAAGATATTTCCTGTCGTTACTTTTTTTTCAGCATTATATTAGAAGTCCTAGCTAATGCAGTAAAAAAAAAAAAAATAATAAAAAAATAAAAGTTATCTATGTTAGGACAGAAAAAAATAATAGTCTTTGTTCACAAATGACATGATTGTCTATATAGAAAATCCAAAGGAATAACAAAAACAAAAACCTTCTGGGATTTATAATTGATTTTAGCAAATTTTCTGGATATAAGGTAAATGCACCAAAGTCAATTGCTTTCTGATATATCAGCAATGAACAAGTGAAATTTGAAATTAAACATAATATTATTTACATTAGCATTCCTCATATGAAATCCTTAGATAAATTTATCAAAGTATGTTCAAGATCTAGAGGACAACCACAAAACTGATGAAATAAATCAAAGAACTAAAAAATATTCCACGTTTGTGGATAAGAGGATTCAATTTGTCAGGCTATCAGTTCATTTCAACTTGATCCATAGATTCAATGCAATCCAAGTAAAAATTCCAGCAAATTATTTTGTGAGTATTGACAAATCAATTTTAAGGTTTACATATAGAAATAAAAGATACAGAATAGTTAACATAATTTTGAAGGGGAAGAACAAAGTTGTAGGATTGACACTACTCTATTTCAAGGCTTATCATAATGCTACAGGAACCAAGATGGTACAATATTGATGAAAGAATAGACAAATAGTTCAATGGATAAATGCAGTTTCATCAGTGGTAACATATGTACTACTGGTGGTAGATTTGATAAAGGGGACAGAGAGTACATGGAAAAATACTATTTCTTCTTCTCAATTTTACTGTGGATCTAAAATTGCTCCTAAGAAACAAAGTCTGGTATATATGATTATACCTACCACAATGTAATTCCACATCAGGTAACACAGAATGAGATGTTATACTCTATACATGTATAATTTGTCAAAATACATTATATCATCGTGTGTAACTAATTAGAACAAAAAAATCTAAAAAAAGCCCCAAATAATAAAAGAAAATGTTTAACTCTAAGAAAGTTAAAGCATGAGGAGGAATGATTAGGAAAATGTGGTATCTTCTCTGTGCCAATCATTTTGTTATGTATTGTAGTAATGTCAGAAAAATATAGGCATCTGGGCACTGAGTTCTCATATGAAAAATTTGTATTCTAAAGGAGGAGGAGAGATGAAGATTTGGGGTTATCTTAGAGAAAATAGAAAGAAATGTTAATTGTTATTGAGTAACCAAATGATATTTTAACATAGGGTGTTGAACAGTTATTCTGTTTCCACGGAGAACTGAATATGGGTTTATGGTGCCTGATTACGATAACTTTGCTCTAATGTACAGTTATTGTACCTTTAAGAAAGTAGTGAAATTTTATGTATTTTTACTTTTTTACATCCCATGAAAAGAGCTTTTAAGCTATTTGCTGTTAAATATTTATTCCATAAGAAGAAAATAAATTCTATAGATAGATGAAAGATTATAGTTATTTCATGAAAAGAAGACATTCTTTCCATTTAAACGTATTAATGATACCACCTAGGAAATTACTTAGTCAAAGTTGGATTTTTGGTGGAGAAAAGTTAAGAATTTGATGTGTTTGAAATACCTTCAGAACTAATTTTGAAGTTTTGAATGAATGGAGAACATTTTTGAGAAGAGACTACAACATGCAAGAAAGTTCCTATTAGCTCTGGGGTTATATTGGGTGAGTGGTTTTTTCCAAGTTATCCATGAATTCATAGTTTGATACTTCTGGAAATCTTCCTTCATTCTGCAGTTGACCCACACAGGCTATATTGGCAATATTACTGAAAAATTTTTACAAATTTGATTCATGATGAACCTAAGACTTTGAAGGTTTAGGATATTCATTTGCTCTAGTTTTTTCTTCTTTGGAAATACTGCCTTCATTATTAAAGGCATTTCCTTATGGGAATTTCCTTCTTAGAAGGCATTTCCTTCTTAGAAGGATTCTTAGAAATTGCTTTGCTTGGTTTTTAATTTTATTGTTGAGAAATTCGGGGGGGGGGAAGAGTTCTATTTACATGCTAATACAAGCAAGTGGAATATCATTGAAATATTTAGACATTATAAAGGAAAATGGTATGTTTGATCTGTGGAATCAGAATCGTCATTTTGAATTCATACAAAGGGCCTCTGAAAAAGGAATTGTCCAAATGATTGCCTAGAGAGGAATTATATAAGAAGAGAGTATGTACATCAAGTGTACGAGAAAACACTATTCCCTCCTGAAATTTGAATGATGATGAATAGCATCATCTCTCTCTCTCTCTCTGTCTATATATACACGTGTGTGTGTGTGTGTGTGTGTGTGTGTGTGTGTATAATATTGAAGAAGAAAAGGAAATGCTATAAATCTTGGATAGACCCCACAGAGTAAAAGAATAAGTAAAGCAATCTGGGTTTAAAAAAACAAAACCAGTTTATGTCAAGAGTGATTATAGAACATTAAACAAAAAAGAAGCTGTAGGGATTGAAGGTGGGTGGGAATATCAACAGCTAGCAGTGTGTTGAAATCTGAAAGCTCACATAGAAGGATGTGGTGAAACTGAAACTCAAGAACTGGCAATTTGGTGGCAAAGAGGACAAAACAAATTGTTTTCTGAGACTGTAGGAGGCAGAGCCACAGAGCTAGGAAAGATCAAGACTGTGATTGAAAGGCCAACAGGTAGGTGGAAGCTGGGTGACTATACAGAGTGATGGAACTGGGCAAATAAGACAAGAGAACATGTGACCAAATTTTCTTTCAGCCTGCTGACAAGGAAGATAAGTTGGTGTAATTTAGTAAGAATTTAGGACTGGGCCAGATGCTGTGATGCTTACCTTCTATCCCAGTGATTTGGGAGGCTGAGGCAAGAGGGTTGTGAGTTCAAAGCCAACCCCAGCAATTTAGTGAGGCCTTTACTAACTTAATGAGACCCTGTCTTAATAAACATAAAAAGGACTGAGGATGTGGCTCAGTGGTTAAGTGACCCTGGGTTCAATCCCTAGTACAAAAAAAAATTAATTTAGGATTGGATTGATAAAAATTCTGACTACTATCACTATTTAGCCTTCTGTACAAAGAAACACATTCTTGGTCATTAGGAAAAGTATGTTAAGTATATTTTAGTGTTTCCTAAAGACAGAGTCATTGAAGACTGAATTTTCTGAGCACTTATCTGATGGGCAACAGAATGCTTTGTGCTGTGAAATCTCTAATTGTTAGGAAGAAGTCTGGTGGTTGGGGAAGGAAAGAGGGGAGTGCTTGACAGCAAGGATGATTTGGTTTAGGTGAGGAATGACCAGCGAGAAAATAGGCTGCATATAGGAAATACCTGTTTCAATAAGATAGTGTAGTGCATTTTTCTTTCTCATGATCAAGACATTTACCTTACAGCGAAGACATTTTAAGCCCTGTCAAGTTTTATCTTAACATTTATTTTTCTGGAATTAAATATTTTACTTGTATAAAGACTGTTATCTCATTCTAACTCTTGGCAAGAATTATCAAAACCATTGTATACATGCATAAAAATGGCTAGAAACTAGAAATGATATGATCTGAGCTTTTCACATTCCCCAAAAAAGTGAGGTGTACAAAATGCTTTTAGAGTTCTAGTTTGCACTTTGAGATAATTAACTACTTTACCTCATCATTTTTTTTTGTCTGCTTGAATTTCCTAAAGTGAGATAAATAAATAATCAGGTTAAATTATCTTGGCATATTACCTTACTTTTATTTATTTATTTTTAAGCACTGATGTTAGTGATTAAGCAAGTGCATTGTGGCCTATGCTGGGCTAATGTGACAAGTATGTGGCTTGAAGCCAGCGAAATGTCTGCATGTTTCCAACTGTACTTAACATTTTCAGATATAAAACTATCATAATTACTATGCCTGCTATACTGTTATGATTCTGTCCATTGTAATGGTACAATTTACTATTCATCTGTCAGAAGGTAAGTTGTGTGGTTTCATTGTATCATCAACTGGGAAAAGTTGTTTTTTTTTTGGTATATCTTTTCAATGTTGCAAAGGGACCAGGGATTTACAGTAGAACTACAGAAGCTTTAAAATATTAACAGCCCATTAAGTACAGGATATGGTTCATGAGGTTTAATGGGAAGTTGTTAAAAAGAGATGGAATTATTCCAATAGTTGGGGAGGTGTGTTAGTAGCAGAGTACTAACAAGAGTTTTAAAAAGCTTATTTTTCTTATAAATAATATTCACTTTGTGTATACTAAACAACAACAAAAGCAACAAACCTCTTCTGTCCTGGTGAGCAGTACTTGGAACTCAGTGAGAATTCCATTTGGTGAATATGTTAACTTTCCTTTTTAGAAGATATCCAGCAGCGTTGTGTTAAAAAAAAATTTCCTGTGGATTTGAGATGCTTGGCATTCATTAAATCAAACCTTAAAGGACTTTGAAATAGCACCTATTGGTTTAACATTTAAAAAATTATAAGACTCCTGGGACTAGTCCTTGGAATGGCCTTTAGTCATTATTCAGAGTATAATAAAAACACAAGATTTTCAGAGGAGGGTATTTAAAAAGCAAAATAACACTTAAGAGCACAACACTTAATGTATAACCAACTCTTGGTTCCTTGGAGAGTGGCACACTTACACTAAGTATCACATGATCAGTCACAATCAGAATGTAATATATCATCTGCATTCTATGCACATTCTTAGATCTTGACTTCCAGATCAGGGTTGCAGACTTGATCTTCTACTTGGTCGAATTAAATATTTTTTTCCCCCAGATCTTCAATCCTGAGCAATTTATATAGCTTTTCTTTGATTCAGTTCTCTGTATATAAGGCCCTGCTTCTTCATAGGATTATAAGATCAAATGAAATCATGTATGTAAAAACATTTTTTAAATTTATCAAATAATAAACTTAGCATGTATAATATTATTATTAGTTTAGAATAAGTAAGTCATAAACTAAGACTCTGGAACTTTGTAGATATGCCCAAGTATTGACAGCATAGCTGTACTTAATGCTGCTATTAACTCTTTTCAGTAGACAAAATTAGTTTCACCTGCTAATGCTTCATTAATTTTTTTGCTTTTGGATTTTAATATCAATATTGTTATATAGAATTTGAAGGAAAATACCCCTGTGGAAAGATGGGTAAGAATTACATGACTTCTACGCCTTCAATTATTTACTGAAGCATTCTTCTAATTCAGTTCATGGTATTATCCACTATTCACTGTCTACAATATTACCATGTTCCATTTATCTATTGCTACATAACAAAACACCCCAAAACAGTGACTTAAAACAACAATATTTTTTATTGTTGCTCACTGCTTCTCTCAGTCAAGAATTTGGGAAGTGCTCAGCTGGACAGTTCTGGCGAGGTCTCTAATGCACTTGCAATTAGACTGTGGCTGGAGCTGGAATGCCAGTGGACTGCAGGAACTGGGGGCTGACTGGGCATCTTTTTCTCCCAATGTGGTTTCTGCGTGTGGGCTAGTTTAGACTTTCTCTCAGCATCCTGGCCTCAGAGCAATCAGCTTGCTTACAAGAATGCTCCAAAGGCCAGTGTCCCAAGAGGACCTATTCTGTGATGTAGGATTTACAGCCTGCCAAGATTCAAGGGGAAAATGTAGACCTACCTTTTGATGATGGGAGTGTTGAAGTCACGTTGTATGTGAACCCATGTTATTGTGACCATTTTTGGCAAAGCAATCTGCTCCATGAATTATGATTAATCCCAGAAGTTGACCATATAGCTCTTGCTCCCTGTTAACCTGATTTCTCTAGGGCCATAATATAGAATGGTTTTCCCTTTTCTTTTGCAATTACACAATTTTCCTGCTACACATGAACAAGGAAGAAACAAAGACTAACTAAGAATAATAGGACTATTCTTTTCACATTCTCTTAAATCTAAAATCAAGCTCATTTTTAAAACACTGACATATATAATGAAAGAAAAATCTCAGTTTTGCTTGGATTCATACTTCAAAAGATATTCTCTTAAGCATGGTTTGGAAACTTCATATTTTAAGAAAAATGTATTGCCACCAAGTTGCATTAAAGACCCAGAAACTTGTGTTTGGAGAATCATTTTTCCTTTGCCAGATAGTGAAGATACTTCTTATTTCCAATGGCACTGTTTTTTAAATAGAGTGAGTCTTTGTGTAAGAGAGATTTAAAAAATTGTGCAGATCTGCCTAGATAAGAAATGTGCTAATATATCTTAGGAAATTATAAGTTTTCAGATGATGATTCAACCAGTAGAAGAAGTGATAAATCACAATGTTAAAATTATGGACATTAGCAATTACTTTTTGCATAACAAGAATATACATAAACGTGAGTTAACGTACGTAAGTTGGGACATGTTCATGGAAGGATTATGTTACAGTGGTAAGACTGGGCTAAAACACATTTAGAGGTACATATTTTAAAAAGGAGTGAATTGACATTTTCTGCAAACTTCTTTAAGCAATCTTACAAATTGTCAACTATACATATATTCAGTATGTGTAATATTTTAAATATAGAGAATACTGAAAAGAAAACCATCTTTTTAGCATCTACCTATGTATCCTCTAGGAAAAGGATAGTTTGTTAAATAATCATTTGGCTTTCATGTTTGAACTAATTCTCAAACATGACTTGAAATGAATGACTATAAAATGAGATATACAGAGCACACTTTGAAAATCAGTTTTTAATAAGAAAAATAAATGAAAACCATTGCTATTTTGGAATGTCGAGAAAATCTGGCAGAGTTGGCATGGAATATTTGAAGTATATTACTCATATCCTGAAGTTCTAGATAAATTAGAAATATAAAGTGTAATATTTTAATATTTCCTGATTTTCATGTCTTATTAATATCAATATATTTTAAATCTTAAACAATTAGATTTTTAAACTTTAAATCACCAATCTGCTTTGTAATATTGACTTAAAGTTTTAGAACCTGTGGAAAGTGATTTTTTTAATTTCTGAGATTTAAAAACATTCTAGCTTTGCAAAGAAAAGGGAGATCTAGAGGCTCCTCAGAGAAATGACTGATTTTAGGAGTAGGTTGGAGTCAGTGATCAAAAAAGAAAATTGATGAGGTTACTTAACAAGGTCACAGGAACCCAAAGGTGTTCCCACTTGCCAACTTGGACCAGTTGAGCAACAAAATAAACTACAGTAATAAATTATAAATCATTGAAAAACTAGAAATTGATGAGTCCATAAGTAAGGCAGAAAATGGAATTCTTAGTAGAATGCTGAGTACTGAGGAGTCAATATAAAGATCTGGAGTTGGGAAATCATCATTATAAAGATTAGATCAGGCAAGAATTTTTTTTTTATTCATTGCACACAAATGGGGTACATCATTTTGTTTCCATGGTTGTACACGATGTAGATGCATACCATTTGTGTAATCATTCATGTTCATAGGGTAATGATGTCTGTCTCATTCCACCATTCTTCATACCCCCCCTTTCATTTCCTTCTACATAATCCAAAGTTCCTCCATTCTTCTCTCACTCCCCCCCTCCACCCCCATTATATATCATTCTCCACTTTTCAGGGAAAACATTTGGCCTTTGTTTTTTTAGGATTGGCTTATTTCACTTAGCATGATATTCTCCAGTTCCATCCATTTATTTGCAAATGCTATAATCTTCTTCTTTATGGCTGAATAATATTCCATTGTGTATATACACCACAGTTTCTTTATCCATTCATCTGTCGAAGAGCACCTAGGTTGGTTCCATAATCTCGCTATTGTGAACTGAGCTGCTATAAACATTGATGTGGCTGTGTTACTGTAGTATGCTGATTTTAAGTCCTTTGGGTATAAACTGAGGAGTGGGATAACTGGGTCAAAAGGTGGGTCCATTCCAAGTTTTCTGAGGATTTTCCACACTGCTTTCCAGAGTGGCTGCACCAATTTGCAACTCCCCCAGCAATGTAAAAGTGTGCCTTTTTCCCCACATCCACACCAACATCTGTTATTGTTTGTGTTCTTGATAATAGTCATTCTAATTGGCGTAAGATGAAATCTTAGAGTTGTTTTAATTTGCATTTCTCTAATTACTAGAGATGTTGAACGCTTTTTCATATATTTATTAATCACCTGTGAGTCTTCTTCTGTAAAGGGTCTGGCCAGTTCCTTGGCCCATTTATTGATTGGGTTCTTTGTATTTTTGGTGTAAAGTTTTGTAAGTTCTTTATAAATTTTGGAGATAAGTGCTCTATCTGAAGTGCGTGTGGAAAAGATTTTCTCTTGCTCTGTAGGCTCTCTCTTCACATTCTTGATTGTATCCTTTGCTGAGAATAAGCTTTTTAGTTTGAGTCCGTTGCATTGATTGATTCTTGCTTTGATTTCTTGTGTTTTGGAGTCTTGTTGAGGAAGTCTGATCCTAAGCCAACATGATGAAAATTTGGGCCTATGTCTTCTATAAGGTGTCTGGTCTACTTCTTAAGTCCTTGATCCATTTTGAGTTGAGTTTTGATGAGGAGCAAGATATTTGATTATCTTTGAGTGTCAGACTGCTTATTAAATTGCAAGAGAGGAAAAAGCTATATTAGTTATGTAGTGGAAAAATCAGGCAACATCTTTACCAGGTTGTTCCAGAGTGAATAAAAGGCAGATAGACTTGATTTGTCTTCAGATGTGACATTCTGGTCAAGAAAACCTAACCTCAACTAATCACATCAGGCAATAGCAAAATGAGGAATTTTTTTTCTTTTTCTCAGAAAAATTCAACAGTTTTATAGTTGAACTGCTGAAACTTGTTCACTGAAACATTTTGACTTGCATTTATATTCAAAATTCACACACAAATGAAAATGGAAAAACAGCCAATGCCTGATTTCTGTCCCTTATTTTTCCACTCGCAATCATACTTAGGTACCTTTTGACCACATGGAAAAAAATATCTAACGTTCAGAACTACCAATAGCAGGAAGAAGAGAAAAAAAATTTTTTTTGAGAATGAAATGTTTCCTGTCACAGTGAATTCTTAAGCACGTTCTCCACGTGTGCGGCATGCTTGTCGGATGTCTTTTGGCATAATTGTTAACGTTTGGCATGGATAGCACACAGGTTGGTGTCTTCAAAAAGGCCAACCAGGTAGGCTTCACTTGCCTCCTGCCAAGCACCAATAGCTGCACTCTGGAAGCACAAATCTCTTTTGAGGTCCTGAGCAATTTCTCCTACCAGAGGCTGGAAGGGGAGTTTGAGAGTCAGAAGCTCAGTGGACTTCCGATAACATCTAATTTCACGGAGTGCCACTGTACCAGCCTGTAACGATGAGGCTTCTTCACCCTTCCAGTAGGGGGCGCACTTTAAAAAAAATTAAATTTTTTTAAATTTTTTTGTGCTGGGGATCGAACCCAGGGCCTCCTGCTTACAAGGCAAGCACTCTACCGACTGAGGTATCTCCCCAGTCCCGGGAGGGACACTCTTGTGAGCGACTTTTGTAGCCAGTTGTTTCCTGGGTGCTTTACCACAGGTCGATTTATGGGCAGTCTGCTTCGTACCAGCCATGGTAGAAAGACCGCCTTACTTACCCCCTTCTCCTTCCGCTGTTGCTCTGCGACCTAGAGGCAGCTCTGGCGTTAGAGAGCAGCGGCGGCTGCGAACACCAGGAATGTTTTATTAAAAGAAAGGAGAG
This sequence comes from Sciurus vulgaris, assembly GCF_902686455.1. Taxonomy (NCBI): domain Eukaryota; kingdom Metazoa; phylum Chordata; class Mammalia; order Rodentia; family Sciuridae; genus Sciurus; species Sciurus vulgaris. Next base: position 118,300,487 of record NC_136466.1, read on the forward strand.
AGCACTGTGTCCTTTAAAAATGTCAGTGTCATAAAAGAGAAGAGAAGCTGTGGAACTGTTCCACAATAAAAACACTAAAGAGACATTACAACTAAATACCTGACTCTAGCCTGGATCCTATAATAGAGCGGGGGTGGGGGGTGGGGGAACGATAAGAGTCTATTCAGTCAACTGACAAAAATTGACAAAATTGTAATATTAATGATAGATTCAGTAAAAGTATTACAGTATAAACTTATGCAGTGCTACTCTTTGTGGTCAAATAAGAGAATATCCCTAAATGGAGTTATTAGGAAATACATGCCAAAATATTTAGGGACAAAGGGCCATGATGTCAAAAGTTTAAAAAAAAAATTGTGTGTGTGTGTGTGTGTGTGTGTGTGTGTGTGTGTGTTTGTGTATACATGCCAAGGCACATATAGAAGCACACAGGGAAGCGGGACTGCAAACAATAAGGCCAATAGGGCAAAATGTTGGCAGTGGCAGTAGTTGAGTTTTGGTAAGAAAGTATGTGGATATTCTTTGTGATGTTTTAATTTTTGCAATGTTATTTAAATTTAAAGTTATTTTCACCTAAGCCAGAATTTGAAAAAGGAACACGAAAAGAGCTAGTTGTTGGAATTAAAAAAAAAAATAAACAAAACAAACAAAAAAACTTTTCCAGGTGTAATTCCATGATTTAATAAGCTAGTAGAAGGTCTGTTGAAGACATTTGAAACTATATCATATAAAGGCAAGAAAAAAATTCTTTCTGGGCATCAAAATGAACAACATGATATATTTACCCTTGGTATAGTTACCTATGATTCGCTTTGTGATTTTTGCAACTGATATAATCAAAGATGTGAGGAAAAGAAAAGGTGTTGTAGTAAAGATAAATTGAAAACAGCAACTGATTATTAAGCTTATTGACAATATCCTAATTTATTGTTTCTGCTATTTTGGAGTATTCAGATGTGTAAGTAAGAAAAAAATGACTCACTATTTTCCTTCCTTTTAGAATATTATGTAGAATTAGAAAAGAAACAGCATACATCATGTTCAATGACCTGAATGCCTATGAATTTCCATTGTTAACCCATGAAAGCAGTTGCCTGGTCTCTGCTGGTATATTAACTGTTCCTTTGTTTGTATCTTTCTTTTAGAGTCCCCTTTACTAATATCCTGCAGCTTTGTAATTAGATTTATTAACTCTCTAATTTACTTTAGCTTTTGTTAACTCATTTGAAATATCTGGCAGCCTATTTTATCAATACCTTTCTTACTTATTTTCCTCTTTGTTCCTGTAATAGAATTCCTCTTATGAGTTGGTCGGGAGAAATCTTGAGCAATTCAAACAATTTAAAACACTTGGCTAAGCAAGTCACAACGCCAGGTGAAATCTCACACTGCAGTTGACCTGGTTTATACTGAAACTCATATTTTTATGGTCTTGTTAATATCAATAAGCTTGTATCAAGGTCTTTGTGGAAAGAGGTTATAAATAAGTGAATAAAACTAAATGGCTTTTTTTCAATGACTTCCTAGTTCTATTTTCGGAATTGTTTAAAGAGGGCTAGAATTACTATGTAATCTATTAGGTCTTAATTACTGATGCAACTAAGAAAGTTTATGATTCCAAGCTCTGAAAGTTCTTTTGAACACCTTACATTGTGTTCTCTTCATTAAATCAGAGGAAATGTTTCCAATCATAAATTCTAAAAATGCTATTAAAAACTTTCTGCATTTTGTCATTCCATAAGTTACTGAATCTGCCAGTCTATACCTATTGAATAATATCTGTTATATAAAATCTAAAAATTGAAATCGTAATTGTGTCCATCAGACCTTCCAGTTATTGTCATTGACTGGAAAAAACAGGTCTGGCCAAATGCCAGATACTTATGTAATAATAAATATACACAGGGAAAGGGATGGATACTAAATTTTGCCAAGATCTATTTTGGATTAGGTGCTATGTATATAGAAACATAGTTTCAAAAAAAGAAATGTACCAGACACTTTTTTTAAAAAAAATTGCTGTCTCAGATCCTCCAATATTAAATAAAATTATTATTTAAACCCATGCCAATTAAAAACTGATGTTCCTTATGCTTATAGTTATTTCAGAAGTATAAGACCAAAAATTACTTACAGTTTTATTAACAAGAAAAGTAAAATAAAAACAATAAAGGTTACATTTTATTAGGAAGGCAAAAACCATTATTAGAACTAATTTGCCTTCTTAAAGTCTTTCTCTGAGTTCAGCATGTCCATCCCCGTGTGATGACTGTCCTCTCAGAATTTTTCTTTATTTGAACTGTTGGAGACCTTCATTTATGTAGCATTGTGATCCTATTTGGCTTTCATGTGGCACAGTACTTTTTTTTTTTAATATAAGTATTCCCCTGTTTTTCATTAGGCTATGACAATTTTATTAGTACTATTTGAAAACAGTGTGATCCATGACACAAATGCTATAAGTAGGCACTGACACTGTACAGCAGTATTTTGTTTTATCATATTAATTTACCTTACATATTTACATTACCAGTATATACTTACATTCATTAAAAAAAAATTGACATCAAAACAAAAAAAGCAAAACAAAAGAGAAACCCCTAAATAAAAGAATTTTGTAAATTCCCAGGATGAGAGACATTTCATTATCAGATCTAATCCATATAACAACTTTAATAGTTGGATATTATTTACCATTTGCAGAGGAGGAGATTGAAACTCAGAAATATTTAGTAACTTGTCTTGAATTATAGTGAGAAAGTAGATTTAATCCTGTTTATCTACCTCCCAAAGTCATGCTCTTTCTATTAAAACATGTTGCCTAAAGTAAAAGTTTAGTAGTTAAATTGGTTGTAGGCTGAGGTTTCCAGATTATAATTTATCCTTTGGACCTCATTAGAGCCCTCAGATGCAGTGGGTTACCAGAAGGATGGATGAATGATAAGGGTCAGTCTGTGTGATATACTTAATGTAACAGTCTTACAACATGTATTGTAAAAATTCTATCATTTTTTTACCTTAAATATATATCCCAAAGCATGGGAATGTTATGGTATTTAAGTTCACTGTTGTTGCAGTTCACTGAATAATAGTTTTTTGTATATGGTGGTATTTAGTAATCTACACTTTTTTTGTTTGTTTTTGTGGTGGGCTGGAAAATTTAACCTCCAAGCTCACTATGGAAAATTCTAGGGTGATCCATTCATTTAATCCAGATGAGGTACACATCAAATAAGTTATGCTCTTCTTCATCACATTTGAGACTATAAATGTCACACTATACAGCTGCTGATTATTACCTAGTTGGAGAGTAAGAAATTTATTCATGCAATCAGTGCCCAGTTCCATCACTCAAACACCAGGTTGGCTTGACCTACTCATGAATCTAAAGTTTACAATGACCTAATTGTCAACCTGTCAGACATTTTAAACTTGTGATTCAAAAGGCACATTATACCCAAGTATGAAGTGTGAAATTTAAGTCCTGTGATAGATATATAATTATAAAAATTTAAAAATTTAAAAATGTGATATTAAATACCTAATTATGATAGGTTAATGAAAAAGAATGAAGGAAGAGTAATCATATGGTACATGATCTCTCTCTCTTTTCTTTTTTGGTGGTGGTAGGGATTGAACCAAGGTCCTTGCACATGCTAAGCAAGTGCTCTACCTCTAACCACTCTTTTATTGTCAATATGTTTTAATGAAGTGAATATGGATATATTTTTACTTTTAAAGGCAATTGTATATATAAAGTTCACACTTAATGTTTTTATTAAAATAGACCACCCTTGCTTGATAGCAATGAATACTGATTACCATAGTATCTCCCCCATTTTGAGCCAAGGAATAACTATTTACTGATGTAATTTTAGGTAATATGAAATGTCAATATGAGATAATTTTGAAATTGAACAATTTCCAAATAACTAAAATATGCACTGGCTTGCATTATTGTCCTTCCTTCTGTAAAAAATCCAGTGACATAATCTGTTTGCCAAAAACAAAATTGTACTCACTATGGCCAGAGTTAAGGCTTGTTAAGATGTTGATTAAAAGCTGAACACAGTAGTGCATGCCTGTAATCTCAGTGGCTCAGGAGGCTGAGGCAGAAGGATTTCAAGTTCAAGGCCAGCCTCAGCAACTTATCAAGGTCCTAAGCAACAAATTATCAAGACTCTGTCTCAAAATTAAAAAATAAAATGGGCTGGGAATGTGACTCAGTAGTTAAGTGCCCCTGGATTCAATCCCTGGTACCAGGGGGCGGGGGCAGGGAGGAAGATGTTGATTAAAGAAGTTAATAGCCATGCTTGTTTAAGTATTGTGTCATAGGCCCGCATATCCCCTGTGATTAGTAATATAAACAAACATAATGTTTTATAAGGGCATTTTTTCAGTGGGAATGAACAGTCTTAAACATTTATTTACCTTTGATTCCTCAGGTACATGTCATAGGAGTTCCTTTTAGGGACACAAACAGATGTATCATCAAAGATTTGTGTATAAGGATATTCATTGCCAAATTATTTATTTATTTATTTTTAAATATCTTTTTGGTAATTGTAGGTGGATAGCATGCCTTTATTGTATGTTTATGTGGTGCTAAGGATCGAACCCAGTGCCTCCCACGTGCTAGGTTAGCACTGTGCCACTGAGCTATGGCCCCAGCCCTGTCAAATTATTTATAATAGAGAAAAATTAGATCCATCTTAAAAATCCAGGTAAGAAGAGTGTTTTATTATAAAATTTAAAATCTGTACAAAAATAGAATACAGATTTTTTTTAACCAACTTTAATAAGTAACATTTCTTAAAAAGAAAAAAAGTGAGATATTTTCAGTGCCCCTATAAAAGAGGCCTGAGGGAGCATATTAGTCCCTTTAACCTTTCTATCAACCAAGGATCCAATGAGAAAATGCTGTCTATAAAGCAAAAACCTCACCAGATACTGAAGCTGTTGATGCGTTGGTCTTGCTATTGTCAGCCTACAGAACTGTGAGCAACAAATGTATGTTTATAAATTACCAAGTCTAAGGTATTTTTTTACATAGCAGCCTGAATTGTACTAAAATATGGAGTTTGTTTTAACAAATAACCAAAAATATGGAAGCAGCTTCAAAATGAGTAATGAGGAGAGGTTAGAAAATTTTGTGGTACATTGCCATGAAAGGAAGTTGAAGAACTGTTTTGGTGAGATTGTTATGAGAAAAGGAGACCTGTAGAGAAATTCTCAATCTTCTGAGATATCATCTATATGCTCATGAACACAATATTTTTAAAAATATGAATGATAAAGACCTTTCTGATGAGTTCTCAGGTGCCCATGAGGAATATGTTATTGCAAGCTGGAGGAAAGATGATCCTTATAAAGTGGCAAAGAACTTGGCTGAATCATGTTTGTGTCCTAGCACTTAATTGGAAGGTAGTACTTTTGAGCAATGAAATAGGGTGTTTGGTGGAAGAAATGTCAAAGCAATGTGTTTGTTGAAAGTTCAGCATGACTTCTCTTGACTGCTTATAACAAAAAGTGAGAGAAATAAATTAAGGATGGAATTTATAATCAAAAGGGAAGCAGAACTTAAAGATATGGAGAATTCTCGGTCTGGCTATATTGTAATGAATGAAAAAATGTATTTGAGAGATAACACCAAGGATGTGACCAAGCAAACATTTGATAATGAGGTTAGTTTGGATAGAAGGAAGACAGATGCTGCTCATCAAGACCAATATATGAAAAAAAAAAAAAAAAAAAAAAAAGACCCTGAAGGCATTATGTGATCATATTTGGGGGCTACTGTGCTCATTACAGGTCCAAAATGCCAGTGCTTTGGAAACAGAACAGTTTCAAGACTCCACTTGTTGCATTTCAGTGTAGTGTTTCTTGGCAACCACAGTTGCAGCTCAGTCCACTTCTCTGAAAGTCACAAGTGGTAAATCATGGCAGTGGCTATGCTGTGCAATTCCCACAGGCACACAACGTACATGAGCTATGAGAGCATAATTATCTCCACTTAAGATTTCAAAGCATGCCCCAGAAAGCACTGGGTTCCAGATCAAAAATTGCCCCTGGATCCACCTAAGAGAGTCCTCAGTAGGGCAATGCCCATCAGAGTTGTGAGTATGGGTTCATCCCTGAGACTCCAGAAGAGTAGAGCCACTGGAGTGTAGTTCCAGCCTGGAAAAGCCAAAGTCACTTACTTGACTTCAACTCATGATAGCTGCAGTGTTGTCCTAGTCCTGCATAGCCACTTTCAATGAGATCGCTTAGAGCCTTTGGGCCTGAACTTCTGCACCAGTACGTTGAGACATGGAGTCAGAGGATTATTCTCCAGCCTTAAAATTTTATTTTGTTTTTCCTGGTGGATTTTGTACTTAGGACAAGTTACCCCTTTCTTCCTTCTTATTTCTCCCTTTTGGAATGGAAACATCTCTACTATACCTGTCCCACCGTTGTACTTTGGAAACATGTAACATGTTTGATTTCACTAGTTCATAGCTGAAGTTTGCCTCAGGATGAATTAGACCTTGATTCTCACCTCACTTAGATGATATTTAGATGAGACTCTGGACTTTAGACTTTTGAATTGTTACTGGAATGAGTTAAGACATTTGGGGCACCTGAGATGGAATAAATGTATTTTGTATGTTAGAAGGCCATGGATTTTGAGGGTCTGGGGCAGAATGTTTTAGCCTGAATTAATGTGTCCTCCCAAACTTCATATGTTGAAATGTAACCTTCAAGGTGATGACATTAAGATGAGGTCTTTGTCAGGTTATTAGGTCATGAGGGTGTGGCCCAATAAAGGGAATTAGTGCTCTTACAAAAGAGGTTCAAGGGAGTTTCTTTACCCTTTCTACCACATGAGGACACTATGAAAAGATTGCCATATAGAATGTGGGCTCTTACAGAATCTACTGGCACTTGATCTTGGACTTTCTAACCTCTAGAACTGTGAGCAATGAATATCTCTTTTTTTCTAAGTTGAGATATTTTGTTACAGCAGCCCAAACAGACCAAGGCACAATGAAAAAACAAAGGACAGATAGGATGGTCAGGAAGAGTCTTAGGAGTAACTTTTAAGTATACATCTGAAGAATCAGAAGTCATCCATGAAGGGCAAAGTGAAGATTCATGCAGACTTAAGAATAGTGTGTGCCCTAGGCAGTAGGGAGACTGGTGGATCTGAAGCTAGCTGATACCATCAAAGGGGAGGAAAAATAGACATGAAATGAGATCGGAAATAGCAAGAGCCAGATCTCTCCACACTTCGAAGGTCTCTGCTGTGCTGCCACCATCTTGATATTATTAATTTTTAAATAAGACACTCAGAATTTTCATTTTACAAAGGGTCTTGCAAATTGTATAGACTCCTGTTTGTGAGTCATGCAAAATTATACTGGATTCTTCAAAATGTTTTTAGCAGGAATGAAAGCTGATGACTCACATCAATGCATAAAAATTGAAATTAAAATTACAATCATGGTCCAAAACATGAATATCTAATCTTAAAAATTTTTTTGAGTACATTGAGAGTTCAAATTGTTCAATTACTTCTATTTTAGCATAGTGTGTGACTCAAATCAGATATGTTATAGGAGCAATATTGAAACTTGTTAAAATGACTAAGGTAGGTGATGACTAAAACTGTCTCTAAATGTTAGAGGTCTAAATCAGTGTGCCCAAAACTGTTTACTTCTTTCAGCACACTGTCATACTTCCTGTAATTAAATATGAGTGTGGTGAAATAAGAATCATTTAATGGTTTAAGATGTTGTTTTTCTTATGTAACAAGAAGTCGAGATAGCTAATCCAAGAGTAGATGTAGTGACTACACAATAACATGGCTGTCTCAGGCTCCTTCTTTTCTACTTTGCCATACTTATCATGTAGCTTTCATTCTTTCTTGTTGCTCTGGACCTACTATGAGAGCTGTATTTTCAAGTATTACATCCACCTCCTAGGAAGGAAGATATGAAAGAACCAATAAACCTCATTCTTGTGAGACTTCTGTGAATCACCAAGTGAGTTAGACACCTGTGCTTACTGGAGGAAAAAGCTGTTAACGTGGGGCTGGGGTTGTGGCTCAATGGCAGAGTCCTTGCCTAGCACGTGTGAGATACTGGATTTGATCCTCTGCACCACATAAACAAACAAACAAACAAATAAAATAGCATGTTAACATGCTTTCATAGTTGTATTTTCTTATTGTTTCAGCTAAGGCTTTTTGGAGAAACTGACAAGGAACCAGCCCAGGTCACTGAGATGTTCTCATTCTTTTAGGTGACAGAGTAAACTTTGGTCATCATAACACTGATTTCTCTGTCCAGAAGTTTAGGTGTGTGCCATCTTCCTGTTTGAACATGTGATTTATGACCCCAAACTGAGCACACTCAGGAATGTACCCACCTCTGTATATGATGGTACATCTTTCTTATATGAATATGCATATTTCCCTAATAAAAGCTCCTCAAAGGAGAACATTGCTTTGCAAATTAACTCCATTGCTCCATTACTACAAGTAATAAACCTCTCTCCATTCCTTTATCTCCTTGTTGTGCATTCTTCCTACTCTACAAAGAAGGAAATTATTTCTCTCTAGGAGCTTCTACCTACATCTCATTGTCCAGAATTGTTACATACCCTAGAGTACTTCAGTTGAATATTTTAGTTTTTCTTTTTTTTCTTTTTTTTTTTTTTTTGGTACCAGGGATGCTTAACCACTGAGACACATCCTTAGCGGCACCTGCCCCTGCCTTTTATTTTTTTATTTTGAGACAAGATTTCACCAAGTTACTCAAGGCCTCAGTAAGTTTCTGAGACTGGCTTTGAACTTGAAATCCTCCCTCCTGAGCCTCACAACTGCTGGGTTTACAGGCATGCACCACCATCCTGGCAATATTTTAGATTTCTATGTAGTCTCTACAGTAAAGGAATGCAAGGGAGGCATTTAAATGGGTGTTGAGTGACACTGTGAAGGAGCAAATAGTCAACTAGTCAAGACTAATAACTTCTTGGCCAATTGAGTTAGTTTTTGCATTCTAAAAGCTGGTGTACTTGGAATAACATCATGATAAAAAAGAAATGCTTTTATCAGTGAAACAATAATTTATGTGATTATTTTGCTTTATATAAGCAAAAGAAAATTTTATTCTTAAATATAGACAAATTGATTTCTGGTAACTATGCTTGCTATAGGGAAATGTGAGATTAGAGTAAGAGACCAAAACAGATACACTTGAACTAAATCGATTTTCCTGCGTGTATGAGTTTGTCAGGATGGATCCAACTACTAATGTAAAACCACAAAGCTCTATTATCTTAAGTCTTATTTATTTATTTATTTATTTTTTTGGTACCAGGGATTGATACCAGGGGTGCTTAACCTCTGAGTCACGTCCCCTTCTATTTTTAATTTTGAGAAGTTGCTTCAGGCCTCACTAAATTAGCAAGGGCTGACTTTGAAATTAGGATCCTCCTGCCTCAGCCTCCCAAACTGCTGGGATTATAGGCATGTGTCACCATGCTTCACTAAACTGTAGTCTTCTAGTCAGGCATGGTTGTGCATGCTTGTAGTTCCAGTGACTCAGGAGGGTGAGACAAGAGAATTACAAGTTTGTGGTCAGCCTTAGCAACTTAGTGAAAGCCTTTCCCAAAATAAAAAATAAAAAATATTGGATATGTTGCTCAGTGGTAAAGCCTCTGGGTTCGATTCCTAGTATATTAAAAATATTATATATATAATAATGTATATATATCATTTTTAATATACTGTATCTATTTCTAACTCTTTCGTGTTTCATGACCTTAGTAAAGATAGGCTTTCATTTCAGCCTTTGATTGTTTTTTAAAATAGAAATAAAGCCTGAATTAAGAAAAAGAATGTTTTTAATAGGATGTAAAATAAAGGTTGAGCACTCCTAATCTGAAGTCCCAAATCCTGCCACGATGCCCCAACTGGATTTTTATACCTAATGTCATGTGTTAAAACACAGATGCACTAAAAATAATCTATCAAATTACTTTTAGGTCATGTTTTAAGTGTATATGAAACATCAATGAGTTTCATGTTTAGATTTGGGTCCCATCCCCAAGACATCTCATTTTGTACATGCAAATATTCCAAAATCCCAAAACCAGAAATCCAAAGTGCTTCTGGTCCCTAGCATTTAGATGAAGGATCTCAATCTGTATTTCAATCTTTAAATAGTTTTATGTATTGGTTACTTATGTAGTACTGTTTGACCTATATATAACAGTTGCAGATTGGTTTCCCAGGAAACAAGATTTTTTTTTTGCCGCAGTTTTTTAGTAAGAACTCTTGGGATTTACAACTGTGGGGGAAGGGAAGGAAGCAGGATTGGGCAGAAAGAGAAGTTGGGCTGTGATGCACTCAGAACAAAGGCCTCAGTCAACCACATAAAAAGGTTTCTTTGGAGTTGTTCCAGATGGAAATAAGGAGTTTGGGTCTTTGTACCCTGACATTGACCAGTCCTCTGATGCAAGTTGCCCCTCGGAGCTGGTTTGATCTTGGACAAGATGTTTTATACAATTGAAGATAGTTTCTAGAGAGAACTGACTTGTGAGGGCTGACAGCAATTGGGGAATAAATCCTCCAAACCTAATTGTATCTGTGGAAAAAGCAGATTTAACTTAAAAATTTTATTTTTATATCACACTTTTTACACTATTACCCACGGTAAATGGAAAATCCACATGTGTTCTCAATTCAGTCTCTGGGGTCCAACTATTAAAGGTGACTTATTCTAACTCAAAATAAAGATTGCATTTTAAAAATAATTGTGTAAACTTCACATAAGACTCCCCCACCTCCACAAATATTGTTAATTCTGTTTAAGTCACTTATTTGCAACAGCATCCTGTGTATGCTGAATGTTAAATAAGAATAGTGAAGTGTCATTAGTTTTTAATTCAACTTGCCCATGGGGATATTCATTTTATCACAGCTCCATGATTATCTTTGTAATATTTTGAAGAATTCTGATGTAACCCATAATTCTTCATTCGCGGTTCTGTCTTGCAAAATAACTGGCCTGTATTAAAGAGTTTCTTCTTGATTCTTTTTCTTGGAATGGGAGCTTAGAAAGGAGAGAATCTGTCTTGGTTGTTGTCCATGTCTTCTTGCCTCTTGGATTGACTGCTGTAATTTATTTTATTTTGGCTTTTCCCTGAAAGTCATCCAGAAGCAACAAGGTTTGTAGAACAGGGCAGCTCTACTACTGACTGTAGTAGGGGATGGGGAGTGGGAGAGTGTCCTCTGGAGCATGTATTGACTGCAAGAACAGCAGTTAGATGGATTAAATTTAGACTTTACTGATTTAATTAATTAGCATAATTTGAGCTTTGACCAATTTGTGACAGTTTGGGGTCAGTAAGATAAAACTTTAGGAATATTTTCATTTTTATGAAACTAGACTATAATGTACTTGTTATGTGAGAATCTTATGCATCTTATATTCAGAGTCTAGAATTTTTGAAGTGTAAGTCAACAAGGCTAAAATCCTCAGTATTGGTAGAAGCATCGTTCTGCTCAGCTGCCAGGGCATTGTGACTAACTTCGTGGTTCATATATTTCTGATCTTTATTGGATTCATATAACATTGGTAGATTTTGTTAGAATTTCTAGATTAAATATTTTCTTTCCTTCTCACTCTTTCTTCTTCCTTTGAGCTATTTTAAGGCACAATCAGAATGGAAATAATAGAGTACTTTTATAAAACCTGCCAACATTTTTACCATTACTACTAGCAAATAACTTAAAATAATTGATGTAGTGTTCATTGAACAATACTTTTCACTTCTATCTTGATGTAACACTCAAGGTCAAATTTGCCAGATTAGTTGCATTTTCTTCAGGTTAGTTTTAAAAACTGAGATCTTATGAAATGGTTTGGTTTACACAGAAAACAAATGGTTATGGACAAATGAGTTTAGTCAGTTGCTTTGTACCTATGGCGAAAAAAGGAATATTTTTTAAAAATTTCATTTGCTGGCTATTTGTGACTTTGGAAACTGAAATGGGAGGATCTCTACTTTGAGGTCAACCTCAGCAATTTAGTCAGTCCCTAAGCAATTTAGCAAGACCCTGTCTCAACATTAAAAAAAAAAAAAAAAAAAAAAAAAAAAAGGACTAGAGATGTAGTTCCCTTTTAAAGTGTCCCTGGGTTCAATTCCCAGTACCTAACAAATAAATTTTAAAAATTCATTCGATAACTATAAGTTTCAAAAACAGACCCAGAAACTTATCTATTAGTATTTGATTATGTAAGAATGCTTATTCCCTGAAACTTAGTGTTATGGTTTAGATGTGGCATCCCCCAAAAGGTCATGTGTAAGACAATGCAAGAAGGTTTGGAGGAGAAATGATTGAGTCATAGCCTTAACCTAATCAGTGAATTTATCATTTGATAGGGATTAAGTGAGTGGTAATTGAAGTGGTAGAATTGGCTGGAGGAGGTGGGAATTGGGGTGTGGCTTTGGGGGTATAAATTTGTATCTGGCTAGTTGAGTCTTTATCTCTCTGCTTTCTGATCATCATATGAGCTGCTTCCTTCTGCCACACTCTTCCACCATGATGTTTTGCCTCACCTTAAGCCTCAAAGAAGGGAGTCTACTATCTATGGATTGAGACCTCTGAAACTATGAGCCCCTAAATAAACATTTCCTTTTCTACAGTTGTTCTGGTAAGGTCTTTAAGTCACGGGAGCAAAAAAGCCAACTAAAACATATAGATATATTGTATTAAATCTTTAAAGTGTTAAACAGCCTGTACCCAAGTGGAACAATTAACAGGTAAAAACACTGATTTGCTCTGTAATTTCATAGTCTTTATTTTACCTTAAAAAAGGAAGTAATATTGAATGATTCTGTACTTCACAGTAAAGCTAATGTTATGTGAAAAATATGACCCATGTATTAAAAGATGTGTTAATAGGGTCATTAGAATAGGGTGGTTAGACTCTTAGAAATTCAGTTCAAAATATTTTCTTTAGCATTGTTTTGTTCAGTTAATATTAAGAAAACTTTTCTATTAAAATTTTACTCATTTACAAAATAACATTTGCTTAGCATGTTTTAGCATATGAGCACTTTGACATATTTATTGATTGGTATCATAATAATTCTACAGACTAGTGAAGATATATTATTGTTCTTTATATATAGATGAGTGATCTGAGATATATAATTAATAAATGGTAAATCTCTTGTTTCCAGTGCTCTTTCTCCCACATCATACTATTTCCCATGTTGATCAGTTGTTTTGGTTTCAGAACAGACAAGCAGAATTTTTTTCTTGGCAGGGATTTAGTAAATTCTTTCACAGAGCTTCATGCACATAAAACACAATCAAATATATGTCAAACACACACACACACAGTTTCTATGCAGATGTATATGATACATAAAGCAGAGTATAGAGAAAAAAACTTTTTCTCTGTCTGCTTTGATAAAACACAACTTCATTTACAAGGGCAGGAATAGGTGTTATAGGTTGTAAGAGATGCAGGTCTTTCAGGCTGGCAAGAGTCATAACCTGATAAGTTGATCAGATTTGAGCCACATACCTATAATAAGTAGATGATATCAAACTATAGCCACATACCTATAATAAGTAGATGATATCAAAGATGAGTCAGGATTTCAGTCAAGAATTTAACATGTCATCATTTGTTAATGTTGAAGGTACCACACTGTCTGATTTGCAAACTCCAGGGTACATATTCATATTGTATTCTCTATGGTATCCTCTGGAGTAGTGTGGTGTGGTGATGCTTTATGATATATTAAGAGTAGTGAAAGAGAGCTGTTATTCAGTGACAAAGCTCTGAATACTGAGACGTTTTATTCTGGCTAACTCTGATAATCAGTAAATCATTTTCCCAGACAGAATCTTTTCACCTTCAAAGGCTGAGGTCAACTGTCACAGCTGCAGCTTCTCCAGATAAAAACAGTCCTTGTATTAACACAAAGCCTTTTGCATCAATATTTGAAGAATGAGAGCCATATCTTGCAGTCAAATCAAGGATATTTACATCCCTTTCAAGTACAGGTGAACAAATTATGCTCGGCAAGATGACAGGAATTGAGGACACCTGAGTCCTTATTGTATCTTCATGTTTTTTTTTTGTGCTTCAGTCTTTGCAAATTCAAATTCAAAATACATTGTGAAGGTAACTTTCATTTGACTGAGGATTTTAAGTTGTGGCTTATATAAAGTTAAAATATCCTAAGAAGGTCTTTAAATGATTCATAATACAAGCTTTTCAAGATGTTAACATTTCTATTTGACACAGAAAATCATTTTTTCAATAGTTGATGATTTATTTTGATTTGAAATTCTAAATCCCAGAGATAATTTTCCTACCATGAAAACTGTGTTGTTTAGCAGGTAGCTTTCCTTAAAGCTTATTTAAAAATTTCTTATTAATTGAACATGTTATCTAGCGTGGAACTCCACTAAACAATGCTTCCAAAAATGTTTCGCATTAGTTGATTATGCATAGCCTCATTTTAGAGCTGATGAAAGGAGTCAATAATAGTAAAATAAGCTCAAATGCATTTTCAAGATGTTGAAATATTCATGGCCAAAGGGAGGAATATGTATTGGGCTAAAGTGAATTCACAATAAACTTTGTATATTATACCAGAGAACATCATATTGGGGAGAAAAGTTAAGGATTTTAAGAAGTCAAGTCAGTGCTAAAATTTTCTTTCATTTTTCTAATGTTAACTGTATGATTTGCCAAAATAGCCCTATTTTCAGTATATGCACATGGGTTGTGTAGTTTTCCTGGCATAAAAGAAGTTGAAGCTATTGCTTCAACCTTATTGGCCATATATGAAATCATGTGTTTTACTATGTCTTACTATGTTGACTTCAAAGTAGAAAAATAGGAATAGCCAACATTTGAAGGAGTTTATGTTGAAATTATATCAGTATGTATAGTGTACATACTGATAGTATTTTCTAATATTATATCATAATATTTTCCAATAATTTCCCCCCAAAAGCGTAGGTTAGGTATTGTTTTCCAGAAGAATTATTATTTTTTTACACATGGATTAGCATATATTCACAGAATTAGACTACATAAATACTAACTACAAAAATTGCTTTGCATATAATATTTAGTATATATTGAATATATATATTTTATGTATATTGAATCAGAAACATGACAGGCCCCTGCAGTGTCTGGTATTTATCTTTATGAATTCTAGATATTATATAATGCTATGGAAAATGCTACTTGTTTTAATTTCCCCTTTTGGATTTTTGATAAACTAAGATTATTATATATTTCTCCTATATTCCTTAATGCCACACATTAAGAAACAAATTATTTTTATCCAGTGATATTTAAAAGCCTCCTATTTAAAAAAAATTGACTGAAATAGGATAGCTCTACTTGGTTTCTAAATTTCTTTTATGAATGACTCCTCTACTAGAATGAAAATTGTATACTGAATTCCAATTGTCTCTCACCCACTGAAGACAGAAATCTCTTCTGAAGTCAATAAAATGTTAATTTGCAAAGGAAAGAAAAAATCAATGATGGAAAGAATTGAGCCCAGCAGTTCCTGCTATTGCAGTAGCTTTCATCTGGAACAAGGGGAGTACTGTTCAAGATCTACTTTTCACTGTTGAATTAAAGTAAAAAGTACTTACTTATAGAATATGACTCTGAGCATTGTTTACTTTTCTAAATTTATAATTTGACTTTTAGAAAATAGTCTCAGAGAAATACTTGCCTCTGCATGAGGATCTCAAGTTTGAAGCCAGACTCGGCAATTTAGGGAGGCTGTCTCAAAGTTTAAAAAAAAAAAAAAATACAGGCCTGGGGATGTAGATCAGTGGTAAAACACCTCTGGATTCAATCCCAAGTACCAAAGAAAAAAGAGGACTAATTGCCCTTGAATAATTGTTTGGATGAAAAATAATATCATTGAAAGAATTCGCTTTGGTTAAAACAGCAATAATAAAATTATATTATTTTACTAATTTTCATTGGTTAGTTTGCTAAATTTAAGTACTTTTTTATTCACATAAAATACTTCATCTATCTTTCTAGCAATACCATGAAGTTGAGAGTCAGTGTGGGAAAATGGTGACACAGTAAGATGACTTGTCAAAGGATATATAAGCAGTTTTTGGTAGGACAAGGACTAGAACTCACATCTTCTGATAGGCTAATTTATTGTTCTCTTAAACTGTCCACGGTCTCATTTTATGACCTGCTGATTGCTATACTAACTTTTAACTTTATAGAGATTATCATCTTTCAAAAATTCTTCAGATGATTCCTTCAGGTATGCTACCATTATTTTATTGAAAGCAGTGTTTTTTTCATTTGAGTGATAAGTTTAAAAATTACCCTGGTAAAAATTGTTTTTACTCAAAAAAGGTAGAGAATTGGAATAGGTGATGTGTTGGGTTAAGGCACTAATTTGTAGCTCAACCAATTTAGATCTTTATCCTGGCACGAATTTGGTGGCACCTCCTAGTCCCTCATAGACTTTTTTCCACATCAGACAAAACCACTGTATGGTTTTGTGTAGTCTGGCAGGATGGTTAGTTGCAGTGGTGTAGAAACGGAAACAATTTGGAAGCTGTAGGTTGAAACCGAGGTGCAGGGTTCTATGAAGTGGTATTGGTACTGACCTTTGAGAACCAGATTTATGTATATAATTAAAACAAACAAACAAAAAAAACTTTTAAGGTGGATGGTAGTGGTTATTTGTCTTTGGAATACTGAGACCTTCAGCATAATTGTACATCTTATAAAGAAGAATTTGGAGCATGATGGGTTGTAAATTCACTGCAAATTTAGAATCCAAACAAAACTCATTTTGTGTTTATATAAAACTATTTTAAGCCATCTTGATATTACTGAACTTTTTTTCTATAACTTGTAGCTTTTGTGTTTAAGGCCAGCTTTCCCTATGGGATTCATATTGAGTGGGCCTGTAAAATAATTTCTACCTAATCTAAAGAGAGGTTCATGATACTCTATTAAGTTAAATCCATTGTAATCTTTATTTACAAATAATTGTTGAGGAATCACAGAATTCACTTAAGTTCCCACTAGAGCTGGCATATTAGGAGAGCTGGGCCTTCCAAAAACTCATGCTAGAGAAGGATTAGACAAACATGGTCATGTTATTCATGTTTTAAAAACATGAAAAAACTTATAAAAGAGATATAGCATTAAGGTTGCACTTTTAGCAAATTACATGAAGTAGGTAACTTTGGACATATTCTTCCTTTCTAAACTCTAGTAACATTCAGTCTCTTACATTTCTGAATTAAAAAACTAGGCACATCTCAGTGTTTGTAATGGTAAACTCTTAATGTATGAATAAGGAAAAAGATTTTGAATTTTGGATTATAAAATAATATTACCTTAAATCTATAAATTCATTAATTTTTAAAACAATTATTTTGTTGTCTTGATTTAAATAACTATAATACATTGAATTGGTTTTGGTTTTTTGTTTTATATAAAAGGTTTATTAAAATACAATTGACAAAATTGTTTTTATGTTCAGTGCACAATGTGATATTTTGATATGTTTACTTTGTAAATAATGAGATCAAGCTAATTAACTTACATTACCTCATGTACTTATCAGTTGTTTGTGGTAAAAAACACATAACATACAATCTTAGCAAATTCTAAATAGACAATGCATTATGATTAATTATAGACATTGTACTGGATTCATCCTAACTGAAATCATGTATCCTCTAACCAATACCTCCTCACTCTCTGATATCCAGCCCCTAGCAACCACTAATTGTACTCTACAATTCTATGAGTTTGATTTTTTTAGATTCTACATGTGAGATCATGAAATATCTGTCTCCCTGTATCTGACTTATTTTTCTGAGCATAGTGTCCTTCGGTTTCATACATGTTGTGTCAAATGGCAGGATTTCCTTCATTTAAGAGCAGAATAGTGTTTCATTGTGTACATAGACCATTTTTGAGGTATAACCTGGGTAGTTTGAGGCCAGCCTCAAACTTAGTGATTCCTTGTCTTAAAAGTAAATTTTAAAAGTTCAGGGAATATAACTCATTTTTAGAGTGATTGCCTAGCATGCATGAGGCCCTGGGTTCAATCCTCAATTCTGCAAAAAACAAACAAACAAAAACATCCAGAATAGATAATTCAGTGTTATGATAGTGATTATAAACTTCAAGACATATTTCCTGAAATAATTTCATTCTGAAACACTGTGTATTATCAGTTTTGTAAAACATGTTCCTATTCCAATATTAATACCAATACAACCCTAATAATTAATTAAAATGAGATTGATACAACACTTATTGGTGTTTGGCTAAGATCAAGTATAAAATGAGGCTAATAATGTTAATAGAATTAAAGTGGTTTTGATTTTAGACTACAATTCTTGGCTATATTTTAGGTAATGTGTTTTATTTCCCTGTTTAATATTTCCCATGGGTAGACTAAATCTAATTCCTTACATCCAAGTTGGCTTTGCGTTTTCTCTTTCAAGTGGTCACTGATTTGAAGTCTAAGTGACTTAGTGTTATGGAATGCTAAAGTTGGATTTCATGAAGGAATTTGTTTTGAATGAGATAAAGGCCATCTTTACTTTGTTCAAACTTATTTCACCTGTTTCGGTAATGCCAAACATGGTTGTCATAGTTCAATTTTCCCTTAACCATAATGATTCTTTGGTGAGAGAACCATATTCTACATAGCATAGAAATTGAATAAGCTGATAATGGAATTGAAAGTCTCATGTAAAGATGTATTTTTCAACTATTTTGGTGTTTCGGTATCATTTTGAACTCTTGTATCTTGCCCTTGTCTAAAAAAGTTACTGCCTTGGATTATTGCCTTTTCTTTGTACAATTTTAGTGTATCATTATTATCACATTTTAAACTATTCACACAGTGATTCCTTTTTATATTCTGTTCATGTTGATTAATATGATGATGGCATATATATAAAACAATAGCCACACAATATAGCCTAGCTGTGACCGAACATCTCCACATCAGTTTGCTAAACACCTTTGAATTACAATTAATCGATAAGAGTGGCCATCTGAACTTTTACTGAGAAACATTTTAGCCTTGAGAGCAATGGAAATGTCAAAGAACTAGAAGAAGAAACAGAAATATACCAGTTTTTATCTAACAAACATCAAGAGCAACTCAGGAATTTCCAAATTTGATTTATGTAAACTTTAAAAAAAAAAAGCCAACTACTTATGCTCATGAGACTAAAAGAATAGTGTTTTTGGAAGGAGATTGAGGACTATTTAAATTGGCAGATGGATCAAACATATGAGTCAAATGTATTTTCATAGTGCCATAATACCTTTCCTGACACTTCACTTATCTTAACTATATTAGAATTAATAATATTTTAGGTTAGCAATGCCAATGAAAACCTTATTGATGATTCAAAATAAATCGTGAGGCAGTTCACAACTTGATATTAATACTACAAATAACATCTTTCAGTATCTGTTTTCTGATCCCAATGAAGTGCAAATCAACAGAAATCAGAATATTGTTAACTGCTGCATAATCCTTAGTGAAGGGGTAATTATTCTAAACTAAGCATTTACTGGTGTTAAGTTTAAAATTTGTGACTAGGGATTTTTTCTGGGTCAGGGTGGTACTGGGGATTTAACCCTGGGGGGAACTGTACCACTGGGCTACCCCACCTCAAACTTGGATCCTCCAGCTTCAGCCTCCTGAGTCTCTGGGATTCCAGTCTTGTACCACCATGCCTGACTGTGACTAGGTGTTAATAAAAGAATAAAGGAAAAGAAGTTACTAGTATTATCAAATGTAATTTCAAAAGACCAAAGCACATTAACTACATAATTAGACTAAATTAATAAACTAGTTCACAAATATTTATTCACATTTATCAATTTAATAATCATTAAAATATCAATGACATTTTCAGCATTTGTTATGCTAACATGAACAGTATATACACACTGTCTAAATTTATCTACAAAATAATCTTAGGGGTCTTCATTACTATTTTTTCCCTTATATTAAAAAAATGAGAAAACTGAAGTTAGGTCAGTGAGGGAAAAGGTGTTTCTGGAACTAGAACCCACAATGGATGGAACCCTGTTACAGAGGATACAAAAGTAGTATAGATCTTTACTTCTGCTCTCAAGAGGCTTACAAATAGAGATATCAAATTAAATAAAAAAGAGCAATTAAACATATGAGGTAATATATAATTAATCACATAATTTAAGTACAAAGGAGAGATCACAGAGGAGTTAGCAGAAAATAATTCATAGACGAGGGAAATCTTGAATATATGATTCCGTCATGTGCTGCATAATGATGTTCCCGTCACCAACAGACTATAATAAACACAATGGCTACATGATATAGCCTGGCTGTGCTCTATCATCTAGGTTTGAGAACACTGATGTTTGCACAAGGATAAAATGCATATCTCAAAAGTATCCCTGTCATTCAGTGATTCATGATTATATTTGTGTGGAAAGTCAGTAGAAAAAAATAAGAACATGTAAGGAAGAAGCCATGAATATTATACTTGAGACGGGTCCAAACAACCATGAGTTACATACATTAATCAGTACTATAACAATTTAATAATATATTGAAAGGAAAGGTTTAAATACTTTTCTGGAGAGAAGTTCTGAGTTTTCAGATATTTTTTGCTATAGTGTCAATATTCAAAAAATTTTATATTGTACAGGAAGGGAGTAAAGAGGTAAAGGGTTCTCTTCTCCTTCTCCTTCCCTCCTGTCCTCCCCTTTCCTTTTGTGGTCCTGGGAATCCAACCTAGGCTCTCATGCATGTCAAGCAAGCACTCTACCACTGAGCCACATCCCCAGACCCCCAATAAACAGCCCAAGAAATAGAAACCTCATGTACCCTCCATATGGTTGCTATCATTTAAATGTTTGTTTGAATAAATGAATGAATATATAAATGTATAGAATTTGTGAATAACATCAAAGTTTTTAATCTGAAGACATTAAAGCATTTTCTAAATGTCAGTCATTGGCAGATATCACAGTCATTTTATTTAACTAGAAACTAAAGAATATTGAAAGTTAGTGTTTACCCCATGTTCCATGCTGCAAGCAATAATCTTCACATTTTCTTTTTTCCTGTATTTTATTTTTTTAATTAATTTTTTTATTTTTACAGACTGCATTTTGATTGATTGTACACAAATGGGGTACAACTTTTTGTTTCTATGGTTGTACACAATGTAGATTCACACTATTTATGTAATCATACATGTACCTAGGGTAATGATGTCTATCTCATTCCTCTATCTTTCCGACCCCCACCCCTCCCCCTCTCATTTCCCTCTACACAATCCAAAGTTCCTCCATTTTTCTCTTAACCCCTACCCCCATTATGTATCATCATCTACCTATCAGAGAAAATATTCAGCCTTTGGTTTTTTGGGTTTGGCTTATTTCACTTAGCATGATATTCTCCAGTTCCAGCCATTTACCTGCAAATGCCATAATTTTATTCTTCCTTCCAAAAGTAAAAGTTTTCATTGTATTATCTTCAACAAATGACACTTGACTATTTTCAAAATTACCAAGTTAGAATCTCACCAAATTTTGCCACTTACTAGTCATATGCTCCCGAGTTAAGTTATTAATTTCTGAAAATCTTGGTTTACTCAATCCTAGGATGAAAATAATACCTTTTTGCTTCTTTTACCATAGACACTGTTGTGAGGTCCAAATGAGAAAATTTCAGTGGATACTACTAACATATTTTACAAATACCATTTATTTCAAGTCATTTCCTTAATATTGACAATGTTTCTGACTCAAACACACCTTGTAACAACCTAATGTCAAGCCTGTTACTACTATGACATTATTGATGGAATACAGGTATATACAAATAGGGTAAGATTCATTCATTCATATGAAGCCCTAGGAAAGATTACTCAGAGAAACAAGCCATTCAAATTAGGGAAGAATGTGGTCAGTTCACAGTGAGAGAGAATGAATATAGCACTGGAGAGGTAGGCAAGGCCAGATCATTTAGAGACTTATAAATCATAATGAATAGTTTGGATTTTTTGATAGATTAATATATTATCATGCTTATTGAAATACAGTACTCTTCAGCTGAGGACTGCAATACCATCCTAGTTTTTAATTGAAAGAGGAAGCAAGATAAGAGGCCTTAATTTTCATATATGTGCTTACAAAACTGGATTGTGAGAGAGGAGCAGTTATATATGTTTACATATATAATACCTCATGGTACATATTATAGGCTGAAAAAGAAAATTAATGGCCCCCTATGATTATTGAATTCTCTTATATTTAATTTATAGTGCTATCTAATCTATCCCAAATTTCTGGGATCAGACCCGTGGGTGCTTCCCCACTGAGCTACATACCTACCTCCCCCACCTATTTATTTATTTTTTGAGACAGGGTCTTGCTAAGTTACTGAGGCTGGCCTTGAACTTGTAATCCTCCTACCTTAGCCTCCTGAGTCTCTTGGGATTGCAGGCATGTACCACCACACCCAGTTTGATTTTTTTTTTTTTTAAATTTTGATGCTAGGGATTGAACCCAGGGCCTCACACATGCTCTACCACTGAATTACATATCCCAGCCCTGGACTGTGTTTTAATCAACCTGTGTAGGGAAGGATTTTTTTCACCAACTTTTTAATCACAGTAATATGTTATGACTGTAAGCAACAGATTCTTGCCCCATCCTTTCTCATTCAATATCCAGTAGCTTAGCTAAAACTACTGTTAATTCTTTAAACTCTTACTTCTGGGAAACTGTGCTGTAGTTCCAAATAGTATGTTTTTACCACAATTTTTCACTTGTCAGTTTGAGACAGTCTCTTTTTCATTTGCTTTGGATAGTTATTTCACTGCCTCAAAGAATTGACTTTATGTCCATATTTCTAATATACAAATTCCTCTTTTGTTGCAATTTTATCTTCAAGCAATGAATTAACCTTTCTTTTCTCACTGCAAACATCTTTTCCATGTGTACTTTGTAGACATCAATGGCCACTAGATTTTGTGTGTGTCGTGTGTGTTTGGTGCTGAGAATAGATCTGAGGGTTTCAAGCATGCTAGACAGGCACTCTGCCACTGAGCTACATCCTCTGTAGATATTTTTCAAATCTGCTATATTTTAAAGTCTACTAGAAGAACTTTGTTCAGATGGACCATAGCATAACATGATTAATTTTTTTTCCCATGGCAAGTTAAGTGCTAATCCTTGTCTTCCATCTTTTTAGCACATTTGTTTTTAAACTATTTGTCATATATAATTCATGTTTGTATGATAACAATAGATAACTTGATATATTTTATCTGGCTTTCTACACTTCCATATTAGTGAGTCAATTAAATATCTAGATTTCTACCCAGTGGGAACCAGGTCAGTTTAATTTTCATGGTATTTTATCGTGTACGAAATATAATAAAATTATCATGAAAGTTCTTTTCCAGACATTTATCAGTAAAAATTAAAACAGTTCAGTTAATGACAGAATAGAATGTTTCACAGAGCAAGATAGTTATGTTGTGATCTTCCAAGCTTTTCATTATTGTCTGATAAAGAAGTTAATCAGCATATTGGGAAAATTTTAATCTAGCTCTTAAAACTTTATGAAGTTTTAAAAGCATTTTAGTTTTTTTATGCTTTACCCTCTAGGTCTTCAAACAGTGTTAGTTTGGAATTTGAACGCATTGGAACAAATAAATAAAATTTAATAAGGCCTTCATAATCATACTTGTTCAAAAGACTATGAATTCTGGCACTGAGACCTTTTTAAAATATTTTTTGTTGTAGATGGATACGATAACTTTATTTTATATGTTTATGTTTTTATGTTGTGCTGAGGATCAAATCTAGTGCCTCCCACATGCTAGGCAAGTGCTCTACTACTGAGTCACTACCCTAGCCCACTGAGTCGTTTTTTTTTCTCTTTATTTATTTATTTTTTTTAATTTTAATTAAAAATCATAAATTTACATAGGGCAATGTTGTTTGATTCATTCTGTTACTTTTTCCCCTTCCCCCCACCCGTTCCATCCCTCTTTTCCCTCTATACAGTCCTTCCTTCCTCCATTCTTACCACCCTCCTTATCCCTAACCCTAAACCTAACCCTAACCCTAACACTAACCCCTCCTATACCCCCTAATATGTCCTCATCTGCTTATCAGCCAGATCATTCATACTTTAGTTTTTTGAGATTGGCTTATCTCACTTAGCATGATATCCTCCAATTTCATCAATTTGCCTGCAAATGCCATAATTTTATCATTCTTCACGGCTGAGTAATATTCCATTGTATATATATGCCACAGTTTCTTTATCCATTCATCAACTGAAGGGCATCTAGGTTGGTTCCACAATCTGGCTATAGTGAATTGAGCAGCTATGAACATTGATGTGGCTGTATCTCTGTAGTATGCTGATTTTAAGTCCTTTCGGTATAGGCCAAGGAGTGGGATAGCTGGGTCAAATGGTGGTTCCATTCCAGGCTTTCTGAGGAATCTCCACACTGCTTTCCAGAGTGGCTGCACTAATTTGCAACCCCAGCAGCAATGTATGAGTGTACCTTTCTCCCCACATCCTCGCCAACACCTATTGTTGCTTGTGTTCTTGATAATCGCCATTCTAATTGGGGTGAGAAGAAATCTTAGGGTAGTTTTGATTTGCATTTCTCTTATTGCTAGAGATGTTGAACAATTTTTCATATATCTGTTGATTGCTTGTCCATCTTCTTCTGTGAAGTGTCTGTTCATTTTCTTAGCCCATTTGTTGATTAGATTATTTGTATTCTTGGTGTAGAGTTTTTGGAGTTCTTTATAGATTCTGGAAATTAGTGCTCTATCTGAAGTATGAGTGGCAAAGATATTCTCCCACTCTGTAGGCTCTCTCTTCACGTTGCTGATAGTTTCCCTTGCTGAGAGAAAGCTTTTTAGTTTGAATCTATCCCAGTGGTTGATTCTTGCTTTTATTTCTTGTGCTATGGGAGTCCTGTTAAGGAAGTCTGATCCTAAGCCAACAAGTTGAAGGTTTGGACCTACTTTTTCTTCTGTAAGATGCAGGGTCTCCGGTCTGATTCCGAGGTCCTTGATCCATTTTGAGTTGAGTTTTGTGCAGGGTGAGAGATAGGGATTTAGTTTCATTCTGTTGCATGTGGATTTCCAGTTTTCCCAGCACCATTTGTTGAAGAGGCTATCTTTTCTCCATTGCATATTTTTGGCCCCTTTGTCTAGTATGAGAAAATTGTATTTATTTGGGTTTGTGTCCACGTCCTCTATTCTGTACCATTGATCTACCTGTCTATTTTGGTACCAATACCATGCCGTTTTTGTTACTATTGCTTTGTAATAGAGTTGAAGATCTGGTATTGCGATACCCCCTGCTTCGCTCTTTCTACTGAGGATTGCTTTAACTATTCTGGGTTTTTTATTCTTCCAAATGAATTTCATAATTGCTTGCTCTATTTCTGTAAGGTACGGCATTGGGATTTTAATTGGAATTGCATTGAATCTGTATAGCACTTTAGGTAGTATGGCCATTTTGACAATATTAATTCTGCCTCTCCAAGAACATGGGAGATCTTTCCATCTTCTAAGGTTTTCTTTAATTTCTTTCTTTAGTGTTCTGTAGTTCTCATTGTAGAGGTCTTTCACCTCTTTTGTGAGATCGATTCCCAAGTATTTTATTTTTTTCGATGCTATTGTGAATGGGGTAGTTTTCCTAATTTCTCTTTCTGAAGATTCATCCCTTATGTATAAAAATGCGTTGGATTTATGAGCATTGATCTTGTAACCTGCTACTTTACTGAATTCACTTATGAGTTCTAAGAGTTTTCTGGTGGAATTTCCAGGTTCCTCTAAATATATAATCATGTCATCAGCGAACAGGGATAGTTTGAGTTCTTCTTTTCCAATTCATATCCCTTTAATTTCTTTGGTTTGCCTAATTGCTCTGGCTAGAGTCTCAAGAACAATATTGAATAGAAGTGGTGAAAGAGGGCATCCCTGTCTTGTTCCAGTTTTTAGGGGGAATGCTTTCAGTTTTTCACCATTTAGAATGATATTGGCCATGGGCTTAGCGTAGATGGCCTTTACAATGTTAAGGAATGTTCCCACTACCCCAGTTTTCTCTAGTGTTTTGAGCATGAAGGGATGCTCTATTTTATCAAATGCTTTTTCTGCATCTATTGAAATAATCATGTGATTCTTAACTTTAAGTCCGTTGATATGGTGAATGACATTTATTGATTTCCGGATGTTGAACCAACCTTGCATCCCTGGGATAAAACCCACTTGATCGTGGTGCACTATCTTTTTAATATATTTTTGTATGCGATTTGCTAAAATTTTGTTGAGAATTTTTGCGTCGATGTTCATTAAGGATATTGGTCTGAAATTTTCTTTCTTTGATGTGTCTCTGGTCTGGTTTAGGTATCAGTATGATATTGGCTTCATAGAATGAGTTTGGGAGGGTTCCCTCCTCTTCTATTTCATGGAAGACTTTGAGGAGTATTGGAATGAGCTCTTCTTTAAAGGTTTTGTAGAATGTGGCTGAGAACCCATCTGGTCCCGGACTTTTCTTTGTTGGTAGGCTTTTGATGACCTCTTCTATTTCATTGCTTGAAATTGATTTTTTTAAGTTGTGTATGTCCTCCTTGTTCAGTTTAGGTAATTCATATGTCTCTAGAAACTTGTTGATGTCTTCAAGGTTTTCTGTTTTGTTGGAGTATAGATTTTCAAAATAGCTTCTAATTATGTTTTGTATTTTACTCGTGTCTGTTGTGATATTTCCTCGTTCATTCCGAATTTTAGTTATTTGAGTTTTCTCCCTCTTTCTCTTTGTTAGTGTGGCTAAGGGTCTATCAATTTTGTTTATTTTTTCAAAGAACCAACTATTTATTTTGTTAATTTTTCCAATTGTTTCTTTTGTTTCAATTTCATTGATTTTGGCTCTGATTTTAACTATTTCCTGTCTTCTACTACTTTTGGTGTTTGTCTGCTCTTTTTCTAGGGCTTTGAGCTGCAGTGTTAAGTCGTTTCTTTGTTGATCTGTACTTCTTTTGTTGAATGCACCCCATGAAATAAATCTTCCTCTCAGTACTGCTTTCATAGTGTCCCAGAGATTTTGATATGATGTGTCTTTGTTCTCGTTTACTTCTAAGAATTTTTTTATTTCCCTCCTGATGTCCTCTGTTATCCATTCATCATATAATAGTGTATTATTTAATCTCCAGGTATTGGAGAAGTGTCTGTTTTTTATTCTGTCATTTATTTCTAATTTCAATCCATTATGATCTGATAGAGTACAAGGTAGTATCTCTATCTTCTTGTATTTGCTAACATTAGCTTTGTGGCATAATATATGGTCTATTTTAGAGAAGGATCCATGTGCTGTTGAGAAGAAGGTGTATTCATTCTTTGTTGGATGATATATTCTATATAAGTCAGTTAGGTCTAAATTGTTGATTGTGTTATTGAGGTCTATGGTTTCTTTATTCAATTTTTGTTTAGACGATCTATACAGCGGTGAGAGAGGTGTGTTAAAATCGCCTAGTATTATTGTGTTGTGGTCTACTTGATTTCTGGAATTGAGAAGGATTTGTTTGACGTACATGGATGAGCCAATGTTTGGGGCATAGATGTTTCTGATTGTTATGTCTTGCTGATTTATGCTTCCCTTAAGCAGTATGTAATGTCCTTCTTTATCCCTTCTGACTAACTTTGGCTTGAAGTCCACATTATCTGAAATGAGGATGGATACTCCAGCTTTTTTGTTGAGTCCATGTGCATGGTATGTTTTTTCCCATCCTTTCACCTTTTGTCTATGGGTATCTCTTTCTACGAGGTGAGTCTCTTGCAGGCAGCATATTGTTGGATTTTTCTTTTTAATCCAATCTGCCAGTCTATGTCTTTTGATTGATGAATTCAGGCCATTAACATTCAGGGTTATTATTGTGATATGATTTGTATTCCCAGTCATTTGACTCATTTTTGTTTTTTGACATGATTTGGTTTCCCCTTTATTTGGCTATTCCTTTAGGCTTGTTCCTCTCGTTGCTCATTTGCATCGTTGTTTTTCATCTCTTCCTCATGGAATATTTTGCTGAGAATGTTCTGTAATGCCAGCTTTCTTTTTGTAAATTCCTTTAGCTTTTGTTTATCATGGAAGGATCTTATTTCATCGTCAAATCTGAAAGTAAGTTTTGCTTGGTATAAGATTCTTGGTTGGCATCCGTTTTCTTTCAGGGCTTGGCAAATGTTGTTCCAGGCCCTTCTAGCTTTTAGGGTCTGGGTTGAAAAATCTGCTGATATCCTTATTGGTTTCTCCCTGAATTTAATTTGATTCTTTTCTCTCGTGGCCTTTAAAATTCTGTCTTTATTTTGTATGTTAGGTATTTTCATTATAATGTGCCTTGGTGTGGGTCTGTTGTAATTTTGTATATTTGGAGTCCTATAAGCCTCTTGTACTTGGTTTTCCATTTCATTCTTCAGATTTGGGAAATTTTCTGATATTATTTCATTGAATAGATTGTTCATTCCTTTGGTTTGTTTCTCTAAGCTTTCCTCAATCCCAATAATTCTTAAATTTGGCCTTTTCATGATATCCCATAATTCTTGTAAATTCTGTTCATGATTTCTTACCATCTTTTCTGTTTGGTCAACTTTGTTTTCAAGGTTAAATATTTTGTTTTCAATATCTGAGGTTCTGTCTTCCAGGTGTTCTATCCTATTGGTTATGCTTTCTGTGGAGTTTTTAACTTGGTTTATTGTTTTCTTCATTTCAAGGATTTCTGTTTTTTTTTTTTTTTTCAATATCTCTAACTCTTTATTGAAATGATCTCTTGCTTCCCGTATTTGCTCCTTTAACTGTTGATTGGTGTGATCATTTAATGCCTGCATTTGCTTTCATCTCCTCGTTTGCTTCCCTGATTGTTTTAATTATTTACATTCTGAACTCCCTTTCTGCCATTTCTTCTGCTGTGATGTCATTGGTTTTATTGATATAGTGTCTAGGTTTGTTTGGGACATTTTCTTCCCTTGTTTTCTCATATTGGTCATATGTCAGTGGGACTTTGTGATATTTCAGAAATCTTCTATTGGCTTATAAATCCCTGTAGATTTCCAGTGTATCACCTTCCTGCCTTCAGTAGCCTGAAATCTTGGAATAACTTGATAATGCAGTGCTTCCAAGGAAAGCTGCCCCTAGTCCTCTACTGGTTCCAGGACTTGGAGCTGGCTCTGTGTGGAAAGGCTCTCACTGGGGGGTCTGCTCCGAGAAGCTAGCCTGGAATGGCGCTTCCTGCTGGAGGGGGCCAGGCTGCGGGTTGCTTGGGGAAGTCCCTGGCTGCCCTGTCCTGGTCCCTGAAGCAACCTGCGGGCAGGAACTCGCTGCCCTGGTTCAGGGAACTGAAGCTTGGTTCTGTGCAGAAAGGCTCTCACTGGGGGGCCTGCTCTGAGATGCTGGAGAATTTGGCCCTGTGGGAGGAGCCCACTGCTGGAGTGCGCTGGGCTGCCTGGCGAGGACTCTAGCTGCTCTGCCTTACTCTAATAAGCCACCCGAATCCGGGCCTGCCGCCTGGGCAGCGCTTCACCGCTTCACCGCTTTTGGTTGGGGGAGACTCACCCCGAGGATCTATTTTAGTCCGAGTCTCTCAATGCCTCCCCTTCTTGAATCCTGGGTTCTGGAGCGACTGCAGATGCAGTCACCCTCTGGTCCGCCATCTTGGATCACCCCACTGAGTCTTTTTAAAACGCTCAAACAGTTCTTGTAGATGTCACAGTTAGGTTCCCAATATTAATAATTTCTGACATTTGCAGTTGGAGAGAAATATGCCTTATATTATGGTAGAGAGCAGTGTTAGAGTAAAATTATTCAGCGATTTGGAATATTGATTAGAAACTCAAATTATGGTACATAGCAGGCTACAAACCATAAAGCAGTATGGTTAGCGAGGCAAAATAGCGTGAAGTCCCAAGGAGGATTAGCCTAGTTGGAAATTCCCTTAGTAA
This sequence comes from Sciurus vulgaris, assembly GCF_902686455.1. NCBI lineage: Eukaryota > Metazoa > Chordata > Mammalia > Rodentia > Sciuridae > Sciurus > Sciurus vulgaris. The sequence goes on from NC_136466.1 coordinate 118,330,573, forward strand.
TAAGGAAATAAGAAGGTTAGCATGAATTACAATATAATATTCTGGTTAAAGCAAACTCAGCACTTGGTCACATAAATAGGAATCCAGAATGTAGGAAAGTTGAAATTATTTCCCCATTGTACTTGCTGCTGGTCAGTCCCTTGCAAGAGCATTGTTTCCTGTTCTGGGCTCTACTGCTAAAGAAGGACATGCAAAACTTGGATGACGTCCAGAGGAGGACCACAGAGATGATTAAAGGGTTGAAAAAGCAACTGAAAAGAAAAACTTTATATTTACAGGGATTATTATTCCAGAGAAGATTTAGAGGTATTTAATTTGTACATGAAGGATAGAGGCCAGATGCTCTCAGTCTTCACTGAAGATCAAACCAAAAGAAATGAATTTAACTAGTGAAGAATTTAGGTTGCATATAAGGAATATTTTGCACTTAAAAGATTAGAATAGGTGACTTTAGAATATACAGTGTATTTTGTAACACTGCTTTTACTTATATTGATAACATCAAGCAACTCAAAGAGCATTTGAGTAATTTATCATTCTTGTGACTCATTTAAGTACATTTGCATTTTTAACCATTTTCTGAGTGAGGAAGATTAACAATTGATTTTGAAATTCTCACTTAGGATGATCAGTTATTATGGAAAATGTATTTGGTTGATTTGATAGTTGTAATAACATTTGAGTTATAGGGCAATTCAATTTATAAAATAATGTAGTATGTACGATGTTCCATTAAATCAGAAGGGTGGTTAATATGGCCTCTCCAAGTCTCTTTTAAACCCACCTTTTTTTTAACCAAACTGCACTTTGGAAGGCAAATGACACACGTTGTTTATTAATTGGTTTGATAGTTAAATGTCAGTAAAAAAGAGAAATAATTACATTGGCATTTAAATGTATTTTATTCTAGATTAAACTTTTGTATAACATTGAAATTAAAAATTAAAACATTGCAATGTTTTTTTCTATGAATCCCTTTTATATACATTTTAAAATGAAGTCAGGGATTCAAAATCAATATTGTCAGTTTGCCTGACTATAATTAAGAAATTATTTATTTTTGCAAATCAGCTGCCAAAGTTCTGCCTAACAAATTAGAATATTGGTTGGTTGTGGCTAGATTTAAAAGACCCATTTACTAACAATAGTAAAATTCTTCTCCTTATTGAGAAATGCTTAACATGTATATTATGTTCTTCCTTTCTTGATTTAAATAGCTTCTTTGGTTTTGAGGTTTTTGAGGAAGAAGACAGAATAATCTGTGTACTTTATTTTAAGGCAAAGAGCTTTTGTGGTCTACCATGTTCTATAAAGCTAAAAAGATGCTGTAATATAAATACAGAAAGAAAAAAATTAGCTGTAGTAAAGTATATAAAAATATTTATATAAATCTTTGTATTAGAAAGAATCTAAAATGGACAAATCAATTTTTTATTGTTTATAAAGCATTTTCATTATATGTTGATGTCAAATATGATCTTTCTTAATGCTAGAGAGTGTTTTAAAATTTTATTTTTAATTAGAAATAATTATATATATTTAAGGGGTACAGAGCAATGTTTAAATATACTGTGGAATGATTAAATCAAACTAATAAATGTGCCATCACCTTGCATACTTGTCTTCTTCCAGTTATCAACATTTAAGATCTATTCTCTTAGCTATTTTGAAATAACATTATGTGATAAGTTAACTATTACCATACTGTACAGTAGATCTCAAAAACTTATATCTCCTGTCAAACAAACAGTGCCCTTTGATCAACATTTCCCCATTTTATTAGAGTTTCTTTTTGTTGTTTTATGCTTTTCGGTCCTATGTTTAAATCTTTAATTAATTTTGATTTGGTCCTTGTATATGGGTGTTTTTTTTTTTTGTTGTTGTTGTTGTTTTTTTTGGTTCACCAACACCATTTATTAAAGAGGCCGTTCTTTTCTGAGGTGTATTTTTGGTACCTTATCAAAAATTAGTTGACTATATATGTGTGAGTTTATTTCTGAGGTTTCTATTCTGTTCCATTGAACTATGTGACTATGTGTCTCTATTTATGCCACTACCTTGTGGGTTTTTTTTTTTTTTTTTCTTTGTTTTTGTTTGGATACTGGAGTTAGAACCCAGGGAAACTTTACCATTGAGCTACATCTTCAGCCCTTTCTATTCGTTTATTTTTATTTTGAGGCAGGGCCTCATTAAATTGCTAAGGCTGGCCTCAAACTTTCAATCCTCTGACCTTAGCCTCCCATGTTGCTGGGATTATAGGCCTGTGCCACTGTGCCTGGTCTAAGCAATTTTGATTACTATGGCTGTGTAGTAAATTTTAAAATTAGTGCATTGCCTTCAGCTTTGTTCTTCTTGCTCAAGATTGCTATGACTGTTTTGGGTTCTTTTGTGGTTCCATATAAATTTTAGAATTGTTTTTCCTATTTCTGTGAAAAATGCCATTGGTATTTTTAAAAGAATTTTTTTAGTTATTGATGGACCTTTATTTTATTCATATATTTATATGTGGTGCTGAGAATTGAGCCCAGTGCCTCACACATGCAAGGCAAGTGCTCTACCACCGAGCCACAACCTTGGCCCACCATTGGTGTTTTGATAGTGATTGTATTGAGTCTGTGGATCACTTTGGGAAGTATAGATGTTTCAATAATCGCTCATGAACACGTGATTTCTTTCCATTTATTTGTGTATTTTAAAATTTCTCTCTTCTGTGTTTTACAATTTCCACCATTGTATTTATCTTTTACCTTCTTGGATAAATGCAGTCCTGAGTATTTAATTATATTTTATAATATTGAAAGTGGGATTATTTTCCTTGATTTCTAGAAAAGTAATTGTTGGTATATAGAAGGGCTACTGATTTTTGTATGCTGCTTCTTGTATTCTTTAGCTACAATATTTGTTTTTTAGTTCTAACAGTTTTTGGGTAGAGTCTTTAGGATTTTCTTTCTTATCTATAAGTTCATGTCAGTAGAGACAGTTTTCTTCCTTTTCTGTTTGGATGCCCTTTATTTCTTTATCTTTTCCAGTTGCTCTGGCTAGGACTTCCAAAGCCAGAAGTGGTGAGAATGGACATCCTTATCTTGTTCTTAGTCTTAGAGGAAAAGTCTTTCACTTTCCCCACTGAGTATGATATGAGCTATGGGCTTGTCATATATGAACTTTATTGTCTTGTTATAAATTCCTTCCTTATCTAATTTGTTGAGATTTTTTACCAACAAGGTTTTGAATTTTGTCAAATGGTTTTTTGCATATGTTGAGACAATCATACAGTTTGGGGCCTCCTCCTCTCAGTGTTTGGTGTATGCATCTTTGAGTCCTGAGATGAATCTCACTTGATCATGGTGTATCATCATTTTAACATGCCATTTGAATTCAGTTGCTAGTATTTTGTTGAGGATTTTTGCATCTACTTTCATTTGTGAAATTGCCTTGTAATTTTCTTGTCTGTCTTTTGTATCATGATAATGTTGGGTGTATAAAATGAGTTTAGAAATGTTTGCTATTCTTCTAGTGTTTGGAAAAGTTTCTTTTTAAGGTACCTGATAGAATTCATCTGTGAAGCCATCATATCCTGTGCTTTTCATTTTTGGAACTTTCTTTTGACCTTTTATTTGCTGTGGATCTGTTCACATTTTCTAATTCTTCTTGATATAGTCACGATAGGTTTACATTTTCAGGAATTTATCCATTTTTCCTTGGTCTTCTAGTTTATTGGCATGCAGTTGTTGGGAGCAGTCCCTTATGATTCTTTGAATTTCTGTGGTTTCAGAAAGTCTCTAGTATATGTTATATATATATTTTTAGAGTAGGACAATTTGTCATTTTTTTCTAAGTGGAGAGCAACATATCAATTTATTTGCTAGAAAACCATCTTTTTTCAAATAAAAATTATAGCAATTTTTGTTTTATGGGCTGGGATGGTTATACATTTTTTTTCCCCAGCTACTTTTTTTTTTTATTGTAAACAAATGGGATACATGTTGTTTCTCTGTTTGTACATGACATAAAGGCATACCATTTGTGTAATCATAAATTTACATAGAGTCATGTTGTTTGATTCATTCTGTTATTTTTTCCCTTCCCCCCACCCCTCCCACCCCTCTTTACCCTCTATACAGTACTTCCTTCCTCCATACTTGCCCCCCTCCCTAACTCTAACTCTAACCCTAACACTAACCCTTCCCTCCCCCCATTATGTGTCATCCTCCACTTATTAGCGATATCATTCGTCCTTCGGCTTTTTGAGATTGGCTTATCTCACTTAGCATGATATTCTCCAATTTCATCCATTTGCCTGCAAATGCCATAATTTTATCATTCTTTATGGCTGAGTAATATTCCACTGTATCTATATACCACAGTTTCTTTATCCACTCATCAATTGAAGGGCATCTAGGTTGGTTCCACAGTCTGGCTATTGTGAATTGAGCAGCTATGAACATTGATGTGGCTGTATCTCTGTAGTATGCTGATTTTCAGTCCTTTGGGTATAGGCCAAGGAGTGGGATAGCTGGGTCAAATGGAGGGTCCATTCCAAGTTTCCTAAGGAATCTCCACACTGCTTTCCAGAGTGGCTGCACTAATTTGCAGCCCCACCAGCAATGTATGAGTGTACCTTTCTCCCCACATCCTCGTCAACACCTGTTGTTGCTCATATTCTTGATAATCGCCATTCAAATTGGAGTGAGATGGAATCTTAGGGTGGTTTTGATTTGCATTTCTCTTATTACTAAAGATGTTGAACATTTTTCCATATGTTTGTTGATTGCTTGTAGATCTTCTTCTGTGAAGTGTCTATTCATTTCCTTAGCCCATTTGTTGACTGGATTATTTGAATTCTTGGAGTAGAGTTTTTTGAGTTCTTTATAGATTCTGGAAATTAGTGCTCTATCTGAAGTATGATTGGCAAAGATATTCTCCCACTCTGTAGGCTCTTTCTTCGCATTGCTGATAGTTTCCTTTGCTGAGAGAAAGCTTTTTAGTTTGAATCTATCCCAGTGGTTGATTCTTGCTTTTATTTCTTGTGCTATGGGAGTCCTGTTGAGGAAGTCTGGTCCTAAGCCAACATGTTGAAGATCTGGACCTACTTTTTCTTCTATAATCTGCGGGGTCTCTGGTCTGAATCCGAGGTCCTTGATCCATTTTGAGTTTAGTTTCGTGCATGGTGAGAGATATGGGTTTAGTTTCATTCTGTTGCATATGGATTTCCAATTCTCCCAGCACCATTTGTTGAAGAGGCTATCTTTTCTCCATTGCACATTTTTGGCACCTTTGTCTAGTATGAGGAAATTGTATTTATTTGGGTTTGTGTCCGTGTCCTCTATTCTGTACCATTGATCTACCTTGTCTATTTTGGTACCAATACCATGCCGTTTTTGTTACTATTGCTTTGTAGTAGAGTTGAAGATCTGGTATTGCAATACCCCCTGTTTCACTCTTCCTGCTAAGGATTGCTTTAGCTGTTCTGGGTTTCTTATTCTTCCAGATGAATTTCATAATTGCTTGCTCTATTTCTGTAAGGTACATCATTGGGATTTTAATTGGAATTGCATTGAATTTGTATAGCACTTTAGGTAGTATGGCCATTTTGACAATATTAATTCTTCCTATCCAAGAACATGGAAGATCTTTCCATCTTCTAAGGTGTTCTTTAATTTCTTTCTTTAGTGTTGTATAGTTCTCATTGTAGAGGTCTTTCACCTCTTTTGTGAGATTGATTCCCAAGTATTTTATTTTTTTCGATGCTATTCTGAATGGGGTAGTTTTCCTAATTTCTCTTTCTGAAGATTCATCACTTATGTATAAAAATGCGTTGGATTTATGAGCATTGATCTTGTAACCTGCTACTTTACTGAATTCACTTATGAGTTCTAAGAGTTTTCTGGTGGAATTTCCAGGTTCCTCTAAATATATAATCATGTTATCAGCGAACAGGGATAGTTTTAGTTCTTCTTTTCCAATTCGTATCCCTTTAATTTCTTTGGTTTGTCTAATTGCTCTGGCCAGAGTCTCAAGAACGATGTTGAATAGAAGTGGTGAAAGAGGGCATCCCTGCCTTGTTCCAGTTTTCAGGGGGAATGCTTTCAGTTTTTCACCATTTAGAATGATATTGGCCATGGGCTTAGCATAGATGGCCTTGACAATGTGAAGGAATGTTCCCACTATCCCTATTTTTTCTAGTGTTTTGAGCATGAAGGGGTGCTGTATTTTATCAAATGCTTTTTCTGCATCTATTGAAATAATCATATGATTCTTGACTTTATGTCTATTAATATGGTGAATTACGTTTATTGATTTCCTGATGTTGAACCAACCTTGCATCCTGGGATGAAACACACTTGATCATGGTGCACTATCTTTTTAATATGTTTTTGTATGCGACTTGCTAAAATTTTGTTGAGAATTTTTGCGTCGATGTTCATTAAGGATATTGGTCTGAAATTTTCTTTCCTTGATGAGTCTCTGTCTGGTTTAGGTATCAGTATGATATTGGCTTCATAGAATGAGTTTGGGAGGGTTCCCTCCTCTTCTATTTTATGGAATACTTTGAGAAGTATTGGAATGAGCTCTTCTTTAAAGGTTTTGTAGAACTCGGCTGAGAACCATCTGGTCCCGGACTTTTCTTTGTTGGTAGGCTTTTGATGACTTCTTTTATTTCAGTACTTGAAATTGGTCTATTTAAATTGTTTATGTCCTCCTCGTTCAGTTTAGGCAATTCATATGTCTCTAGAAACCTGTTGATGTCTTCGAAATTTTCTATTTTGTTGGAGTATAGATTTTCAAAATAGCTTCTAATTATGTTTTGTATTTCAATCCCGTCTGTTGTGATATTTCCTTGTTCATTCTGAATTTTAGTGATTTAGGTTTTCTCTCGTCTTCTCTTTGTTAGTGTGGCTAAAGGTTTATCAATTTTGTTTATTTTTTCGAAGAACCAACTATTTATTTTGTCAATTTTTTGTATTGTTTCTTTTGTTTCAATTTCATTGATTTCAGCTCTGAGTTTAACTATTTCCTGTCTTCTACTACTTTTGGTGCTGTTCTGTTCTTCTTTTTCTAGGGCTTTGAGCTGTAGTGTTAGGTCATTTATTTGTTGAGTTTTACTTCTTTTATTTATTTTATTTTTTTTTTTCATGTTAAAAATTAAAACACAAACTTTATTATCTAAAAAATTTAGAGACTAAATGAAGGATGTTAAAATCCACCACATGCGGCCTTGTGAAAATTCAGATCAACAGCTCTGAAGAAACACTCATTTTCTTCTCCCTTAAGGATGTTGCAGTTTTGCATTACCCATTTTTAATGAATGAGGCTATAATGCTATGAAGTGTCAAGCTGAAATATATTAACTTTTCCAAAAAGTATTTTCAAATTTTCAAGGAGACAGATGAAGTTTGTCAAATTTGTCTAACATCAAATAACATTGAGGACTTCAAACATACCCCACTATGAATATTTATGAATATTTTCATGAACTGGACAGTTCCTTTCTCCTTAAGGATTGACAGGTAAAATGTTTCATTTCACATACTCTGAAATTCTTTTCTCAATTTTATGATGAAGAATGATGCCCTGAAATCAAGCTTCTGAATGGTCTGTATCCTATCATAATTCAAACACAAAGCATGTCCACCAATGGATGTTCTTCATATATTTTATACATTAACATAATGGGTCATGAAAATGAATATTAATAATGCCACTTTACTATGCAATGGCCTCTGCAACCTGTGATGCAACAAACTGACCTTGAGTGTTCATGTACTCACAAGGAAATAAGATGTAGCCAAGCCAAAATTGAGTGTGAAATTAATCTCTAATATATACACTTTGAAATAGCAGATATTGTGCAGTCAAAAACAGTATCTATTGGATATAATTATATAGACAAACTTGTCTGCTTCTTTGAAACAGACAAAATCATGCAATTTTTATGACTTTACATTCTTTTCTGTCATGCTGTAGATAAACATAAGAAATTATCAGTTCCTTAGTCACTTCCATCATACAACTTTTCTTGTGTGTTGACATTTTCTGCTTGATGAAATAATTCCACACATTTTTTCTATGTAGAAAGTTATTTTCCCTGTGAACCTACTGGCAATCTCTTCAGTTGATATTTTGCAAGACCTTTTCACCTGCATTTCCTGTATGGAGATGTCTAGTACGATTTCTGTGACATTGTGTGAGATAGGAAAAATGGAGGTTTTCTTTTCCCAGAAGGTTTACACTCTCAAATTTTCTCCCTAGTATACACTGTCTGATATCAATTAAGGTAAGACCATTGATTGAAGGATTTTTCACATTAGTGAAAATTTAGGATGTGATTCTAGTACACATTCTTTAATGATCCCTAAAGTGAGATGTGAGGGGAAATGTTTTGCCACAATCTTCATGTTTGTAGGGTTTCACATCCCCATGGATTCCCTGATGCACAACATGAAGTGAAGAATGAGTAAAGGCCTTTCTACAATGTTCACATTTGTAAGGTTTCTATCTAGTATGGAATCTGTGATGCACAAAAAGATGTGAGGCACCAGTAGGAGACTTTTAATAATGTTCAAGTTTTTAGGGTTTTTCTCTATCATGACTTCTCTGATGCCTCAGAAGTCTTAAGGAAGAAATGAAAGCTTGGCCACACTCTTTGCATTTGTAGGGTTTCTCTCCAGTATGGATTCTCTGATGAATAACAAGTTGTGAAGAATAAATAAAGGCCTTTCCACAATGTTCACATTTGTAAGGTTTCTCCCCTGTATGTGTTCTATGATGCACATAAAGGCTTGAGGGAAAAGTGAAGGCTTTGCTACACTCTTTACAATTGTAAGGTTTCTCTCCAGTATGGATTCTCTGATGTACAAGAAGTACTGAGGAAGAGACAAAGGCTTTGCCACACTCTTTACAATTGTAGGGTTTCTCTCCAGTGTGGATTCTCTGATGTCTAAGAAGTCCTGAGGAAGAGACAAAGGCTTTGCCACACTCTTGACAATTTTAGGGTTTCTCTCCAGTATGAATTCTCTTATGCTGAAGAAGACCTGAGGAAGAAACAAAGGCTTTGCCACAATCTTTACATTGGTAGGGTTTCTCTCCAGTATGGATTCTCTTATGCTGAAGAAGACCTGAGGAAGAAACAAAGGCTTTGCCACAATCTTTACATTGGTAGGGTTTCTCTCCAGTATGGATTCTCTTATGCCCAAGAAGTCTCCAGGAAGATATAAAAGCTTTGCCACAGTCCTTACATTTGTAGGGCTTTTCACTGGTATGGATTCTCCGGTGAATAACAAGTTGTGAGGAATAAATAAAGGCCTTTCCACAATGTTCACATTTGTGAGGTTTCTCTCCTGTATGTATTATATAATGCATACAAAGGCTCGAGGGAAATGTGAAGGCTTTGCCACACTCTTTACATTTGTAGGGTTTCTCTCTAGTATGGGTTCTCTGATGAATAACAAGTTGTGAGGAATAAGTAAAAGCCTTTCCACAATGTTCACATTTGTGAGGTTTCTTCCCTGTATGTATTCTATGATGCACATAAAGGCTTGAGGGAAAAGTGAAGGCTTTGCCACACTCTTTACATTTGTAAGGTTTCTCTCCAGTGTGAATTATCTTATGATCAAGAAGTCCTGAGGAAGAAATGAAGACTTTGCCACACTCTGTACATTTGTAGGGTTTCTCCCCAGTATGGATTTTTTTATGCACCACAAGATGTGAGGAAGTAGATAAGGATTTTTCACAATCTTCAACTTTATGACGTTTCTCTCCATTGTGTATTTCCTGCTGTTGTTCAAGATTTGAATATAGAGTAAACGATTCATCAAATTCCCTGATTTTGCATGACTGTTCTTCAGTGCATATTGTATTATGTCCAGCTTGGTTTGATGACTCATCAGAGGATTGTCTATATTTTTCATCTCTATGTCTGCTGGGCATTTCTCTAGTATTAATTTTCTCATGTTGCATACACACTGAGGACTGACTAAAGAGTATGCCATATTTCTTACATTCAAAAGCCCTCTTTGAAATCTGGACATTTGGATGGGTGAGAGGTTTTGAGCACTGAGCAAGTACTTCATCACATTTTCCCCACTTCTCATGGCTCTCTGTAAAATGAGAGCTCGGAGGTTCAGAGTCATTTGATTCATGGTTAGAGTTTTCCCATGATTTCTTGTGTCGATGAGTTCCCTGCCTGACATAGGTATGCTCACGTTTACTTAGGTTAGATCCCTCAGCAGTAACCCCCTCAGATTCATCATGGCAGTAAATTTTTTCACCATTACCAATGAGCTCACATTTTTTAAGCAACATTTTGCTGACACTGGCCATCTGATTTTTATGTAAACCACAGATATTTGAGCAAGGCTGAAGGAAGTGTTGGTGGGGGAATAATATGCATTTTGTACTGGAACTACCACTTGAATCACATTGAGATTTTTTTTCTGTGTTTTGAAATCTTTTGTCTTCAGAAATATTTGAATGACAGTTGAAGCCAATTCCATATGCACAATGACTCAAATGATCCTTTGCATCATAATCTATGTTTCTTTGCTGATTTACTACATTATTATTCTGAGTAAAGCAATGTTTCCAAAGTGGACATACATGTTTACTCACAGAAGCACCTGAATCCACATGAACTCCTGTCTCAAAGTCATTTCTTTTGGAAGATGCTTGATGTTCATCTTCTCTCCCAGTTCTGTCAGAGGGAGATGCGGCATAGTGGATAGGTCCATGACAATCTTCTCTCTCCTCTCCACACTCACCCTTAATCCCTTGTTTACTGATTTGTAAATTCTCAAGATTCCTAATTTCATATCTTCTATTTCTCAATTTCTGGAATGAATCTTGGATATTCTGCTCCATGAAGACCAGGTTCCTGTAGGTCTCCAGCATCACGTTCTTGTACAAAGCCTGCTGAGCAGGGTCTAGGCACTTCCACTCCTCCTGGGAGAATTCTATGGCCACATCCCTGAATGTCAGCACACCCTGTAAAAAACTAACCGGAGAGGCTGCCATTTCTTCCTCTTTCTCCTAGTGCTCTGGTTTCTTTCTCAAGCAAGATTACCTTCACCTACTTCTTTTATTAAATGCGCTCCATGAAATAAATTTCCCTCTAAGTACTGCTTTCATAGTGTCCCAGAGATTTTGATATGATGTTTCTTTGTTCTCATTTACCTCTAAGAATTTTTTAATTTCCTTCCTAATATCTTCTGTTATCCATTCATCATATAATAGCATATTGTTTAATCTCCAGATGTTGGCATAGTTTCTGTATTTTACTCTTTCATTTATTTCTAACTTCAATCCATTATGATCTGATAGAATACATGGTAGTGTCTCTATCTTCTTGTATTTGCTAACGTTAGCTTTGTGGCATAATATATGGTCTATTTTAGAGAAGGATCCATGTGCTGCTGAGAAGAAAGTGTATTTGCTCTTGGTTGGATGGTATATTCTATAAATGTCCGTTAAGTCTAAATTATTGATTGTGTTATTGAGATCTATGGTTTCTTTGTTCAATTTTTGTCTGGAAGATCTGTCCAGTGGTGAGAGAGGCGTGTTAAAATCACCTAGTATTATTGTGTTATGGTCTATTTGGTTTCTGAAATTGAGAAGGATTTGTTTGACATACATGGATGAGCCACTGTTTGGGGCATAGATGTTTATGATTGTTATATCTTGCTGATTTATGCTTCCCTTAAGCAGTATGAAATGTCCTTCTTTATCCCTTCTGACTAACTTTGGCTTGAAGTCCACATTATCTGAAATGAGGATGGATACTCCAGCTTTTTTGCTGAGTCCATGTGCATGGTATATTTTTCCCCATCCTTTCACCTTTAGTCTATGGGTATCTTTTTCTATGAGGTGAGTCTCTTGCAGGCAACATATTGTTGGATCTTTCTTTTAATCCAATCTGCCAGTCTATGTCTTTTGATTGATGAATTCAGGCCATTAACATTCAGGGTTATTATAGAGATATGATTTGGTTTCCCGGTCATTTGGTTCATTTTTTAAATTTTATTTATTTATTTGTTTGACACAACTTGTTTCCTCCTTTATTTGACAATTCCTTTAGGATAATTCCTCCCTTTGCTGATTTGCTTCTTTGTTTTTCATCTCTTCCTCATGGAATATTTTGTTGAGAATGTTCTGTAATGCTGGCTTTCTTTTTGTAAATTCTTTTAGCTTTTGTTTATCATGGAAGGATTTTATTTCATCGTCAAATTTGAAGGTAAGTTTTGCTGGGTATAAGATTCTTGGTTGGCATCCATTTTCTTTCAGGGCTTGAAAAATGTTGTTCCAGGCCCTTCTAGCTTTTAGGGTCTGGATTGAAAAATCTGCTGATATCCGTATTGGTTTCCCCCTGAATGTAATTTGGTTCTTTTCTCTCACAGCCTTTAAAATTCTGTCTTTATTTTGTATGTTCGGTATTTTCATTATAATGTGCCTTGGTGTGGGTCTGTTGTAATTTTGTGTATTTGAAGTCCTATAAGCCTCTTGAACTTGATTTTCCATTTCATTCTTCAGATTTGGGAAATTTTCTGATATTATTTCATTGAATAAATTGTTCATTCCTTTGGCTTGTTTCTCTAGGCCTTCCTCCATCCCAATAATTCTTAAATTTGGCCTTTTTATGATATCCCATAGTTCTTGTAGATTCTGTTCATGATTTCTTACCATCTTCTCTGTTTGTTCAACTTTGTTTTCAAGGTTAAATATTTTGTCTTCAATGTCTGATGTTCTGTCTTCCAGGTGTTCTATCCTATTGGATATGCTTTCTATGGAGTTCTTAATTTGGTTTATTGTTTCCTTCATGTCAAGGATTTCTGTTTGTTTTTTTTTTCAATATCTCTAACTCTTTATTGAAATGATCTTTTGCTTCCTGTATTTGCTCTTTTAACTGTCGATTGGTGCGATCATTCAATGCTTGCATTTGCTCTTTCATCTCATCATTCAGTGCACGCATTTGCTCTTTCATCTCATCGTTTGCTTCTCTGATCATTTTAATTATGTACTCCTTTTCTGTCATTTCTGAACTCCTTTTCTGTCATTTCTTCTGCCATGCTGTCATTGGGTTTTATTGATGTAACATCTAGATTTGTTTGCAGCATTTTCTTTCTGTGTTTTCTCATATTGTTCAGGTATCAGTGGACTGCTGAGATATTGCAGATTGCCTCTATTGACTTACAATGTCCCTGAAGATTTCTATATATATCCCCCCTTAGCCTTCAGTAGGCTGATGTCTTGGAGGAAGTTGATAATGCGGTGCTCCACAAGGAAGCTGCCTCTCTAGGAGTGGTGGCCTTCAGGTGGGGTATAATCCCTGCTAGTGGGCAGAGGTGCCTCCACTTGTTGATCAGTGGTCATCCAAAGGGGACCTAGGCTGCGGACTAAGGCAAGGCCTGTTTGGGCCTGAGTCTCTGGTTTTACCGTCCTTGTGGGGAAACCTCACCCGGCAGGGAAGACTCACCCAGTGGGGAGGTCTCGCTGGTCAGTTCCCTCCTAGAGGTTCCCCTCAATTTACAGCTACCGCCTGGGCTGGGCTGCCTTCCTCTGCAAAGTTCCCAGGGGCCCGGCCCTACCTCCTGGGCCTGGGAGCCTCACCCTTCGCAGATGAATCTCCTTAGGCTGCCCCTCCTCAGAGAATCTGCCCGCAGGCCTGGAACCTTCGCTCCGCCCTAAGCCTGTCTCTGTGCGGCTCTTCCACCAAGAAGCCTCCTAGATCCTGGGACCCTGCTCTGCACCTAATCACCTGGCTATGCGGCCCCTCCTCTGAGCAACCACCTGTTGCCCCGTACAATCGCTCTGAGTCCCAGAGACCCGCCACACGCCTCTTCCTCCAGACAGCCGCCCAGTATTCTGGTGCGGTCACTAGGAGTCCAAGAAACTCACTGCGTGCCTCCACCTCCCACCAACCACCCGTAGCCCTGGGCAATCAATCACTCCGAGTCGAAGTGACCCTCCCCGTTCCTCCTCCTCCTCCAGATAACCCCCCGGGTGTTCAGGAGCGGTCGCTCTGAGTGGCTCTGAATCCACGTGACCCGCTGCACGGGTCCTCTGGGCAACCGCCCGGAGCTCTGGTGCAGCCACTCAAGACCAAGTGACCCACCACGCTTCTCCTCCAGGCAGCCCCCCTGTGTTCAGGAGCTGTCACTTTAAGTCCAAACAACTCACCACTCGCCTTCTCCTCTGAGCAGCCGCCTGGAGCGCTAATGCAGTCACTGCGAGTCCAAACGACCCGCCGCACTCCTCCTCCTCCTCCTCCTCCTCCTCCGGGCAGGCCCCGGTGTTCAGAAGTGGTCTGAGTCCAAAGAGCTCGCCACGCAGCCCCTCCTCTGGCAACCGCCTGCAGCTCTGGTGTAGTCACTGTGAATCCAAGCGGCCGCGCTCCTCCTCTTCCTCCTTGTCCTCAGGGCAGGCCCCTGTGTTCAGAAGCGTCGTTCTGAGTCCAAACAGCTTGCCACGCAGCCCCTCCGCTGGCAACCGCCTGTAGCTCTGGTGCAGTCCCTCCGAATCCAAGCGGCCACGTTCCTCCTCCTCCTCCTCAGGGCAGGCCCCAGTGTCCTGAGTCCACACAGCTCTCCTTGCCATTCCTCCCCTGGGCAGCCGCCGGAGCCCCAGTTGTTGCTCTGAGTCCCAGCGCTGTGCCGAGCGGCCTGGTTATACATTTTTAAATATTAAAAACAATATTTGTACAGCTACAAAAGGATTTTATGTTTATGGTTATCTACTCCTTGTAGATGGCAATATGTCTGTCTTTCAGGGTGGCAGTTATTAGCTAGGTGAATTTAGAATACTCTGTAACCTATCCCTTATCCTTGAAGATCTAAATACCTGGTTTTGTTAGCATACAAATCTAGGTTTTAGATATTCTCTCAAACTCTTCAAAACAGTCTGTATAAAATCAGTGTATCAAGAGATACTTGATTTATAATGAAAAATATTGCTGCCAATGGAATAAAATATACAAATTAGGAAATTAGCACTTTTAATTCTTGTAGCTAAGCCACATGTAAAGCTTAATCATAATCTGAAGACCACTTGATAATTCAGAATGAGAAACGTAAACATCCTAAGGATCAGATACCCATAAAACTCCCATAGTCATTGTTTTTGTTTTATTTTGTTTTGATGGTGACTTCCTTTTCCTCTTCCTCCTCCTCCTCCTCCTCCTCCTTGTTGAATGGGCATATTTTATTATATCCTTTAAATACTGATGAAAGTATTTGGGAGGAAGATGAGTGTTATGTAACTAACTGGCATAAGAAAGAAAATATGAAACACATGAATGTGTAACAATTAGAGAAGAAACATAGCTTTTTCATGAAAGATAATGTTTTTTAACTAAGATTAAAGAATATCTAAAATTTCACAAAAAAAATGGAAGGAGGCTATTTCATGAACAAGTTTTGGATGCAGGAAAGATCAAGAACTTTTTAGATGTGTAGTTGGCATTGACTATAGAAGAAATATTTGAAGAAGCAAAGGCAATTCTAGAAATGTAAATTGAAGCTAGATTATGAGGGGTCTTTAATTCTAAGCTAAATTGTTTAGATTTTTGGAGATGGTTTGAGTTTTTTAGTAGGAGAATGACATGAGCAGAACTATTTTAGGAATGGTAAGCTATGTATAAGATAAGTTTCAGATAAAAGATGTTTGCATTGATCCCAATGAAAGATAACTAAGGGTAAAAATTAGGGAGTTATAACTTGGGTTAGAACTGAAAAAATAGATATGGTTACGCCAAGGAGAGATTATCCAGTTCATGTAGAAGAAGAAAGGAGAGGGAAGACACTAAAATGACTCCAAAATGACCTAAGTTTACTCTAATACATTGTACTCCAGTGGCGTAAAAGAGTAAAAACACTTTCTCTTTTTGGTAGTCTAATTAAACCTTTGATTTTTGAAAAATTTTTGAGCTTCTTAAGATGAGGAATTATGACAGTCTTGTTCATGTTTTTCTTCCCCTTATACTTGATAAGCTTTTAGTAAATATTTGTTGAAAATATGGCTTAAAGTTTTGATTTGTTAATATGAAAGAATCTTTCTATATGTGTTTACATGTATCAAATCTGTTCCATATGTACTGACCTTCTTGCCAAACATACAAGACCTTTATCATCTTACTGTGCTAATACCTTAAAAATAATTTTCTTTCTATTAATGATTCTTGAAAAATGGAAATTAGGGTTGGAAATTGGAGTGGTTATCAGGTTATTGAAATTAAGGGTAGTGGGAAATGGATTTGTGGAAGTGTAAACTGATATAACCTTTCCAGAAGATTTTAATTTTATAAACATTAAATAATTCCTTAGCACCAGGTATTTTGCTAGATGCTGGGATACAGCAATGAGCAAAACAGGGAGGGATTTTAAAGACTGATAGTAATACTCGAACTCATGCCATAAATGAAAGAATGGGCAGTCTCTGACATATTATAAGAATCAGTAGTTAGAAGTACCTGATGTTTATTAAGCAAATAACCCTGACATATCTTTAAGAACTGCTGAATAAGGTGGTTAATATTATCATAATAAATGTATCTGCTTATTAGATAGTATAACATTTGGTTGGTCTTATTTTAGGAATTCAAAAGTGTCAGAAAGAAAGGGGAAACACTGGGGGATGGTATTGGCCAAATTGTATTGTTATATTGTGTGCGTGTAGGAATATGTAACAACAAATCCCACCATTGTGTACAACTACAATGCACCAGTATAAAATATGAAAAAAGCATCAGCAGGTAATTTTACTCAGATAAATAGGAGTTATTTAGATAAAGAGATAAGTATTATCAAAGATGGTAACATGTAAAATGAGTTACATAAACTGAACCAAACTATTATTTATTTAAAGTCATCATCTTTTTCTTTTATTATGAAGTGGTAGGAATTCTTCCTCATATTGGATTAAGATAATCTTTCTTCTCTCCATATTTTGTTACAGTTATCTTTAAATTTTTGAAGTCATTTTATAGTGCTGCTCCCTTGGTACACATAAAGAAAGCTTCTGAATAGAGTTATGTCTGTATCACTTGACTTCACCACTGCAGAGTAGGAGGAATATCTTTTTTTCTACTCGTCCTAGGTTCATAGCTGAGGCCCATATGACAAAAGATATATAAACAAGAGAAAGAGCAAATTTATTCAATATAAGTTTTATACGACATGAGGGACTTCATAAGGAAATGAAGGCTCAAGGAAGCAGTTAAACCTGAGTGTATTTTTACCATAGGTTTGAAGGAGAGTAGATACTTGTGGAGAAATATGACACTAGTGGAGAAATTTATTATAAATATGAGATAGCAGATGTGGAAAAATATGATATTATAAATATGAAAAAGGGTATGATCTAATGGTGAGCAACAGAAGGGAAATTTAGCATGTTCTGTTTTTTTCAGATCCTTGTCTGTGGCCCTTTATCTTCAGAGATAAGGATATTTCTCCCCTAGTATGAGAACATACTTATATGAGGGTTATAAGACATGCTTCATGGAGGGGGGAACAGAAAATCCTTCCCAGGTTTTATGACTTGCTTCAGGAGAGTAGGGACCTGTAAAAGTCAGAGTGAGCTTCTCGCTTCTGCTGTTCTCTCAAATTCCTTCAGCTTTAAATATTCAGTATGTGAGGTACCATATTTTGGTGTAGCATGTCTTGAACCTCCTTCACCACCACACCTGAGAGAAACAACTGGGACAATACAGTATCTAGAACATGTTGATTGGAAGTAACCAGCAGCGTTCAGTATGGCTCAGTGCTAAACAATGAGACTCGAAGTTAAGATTTTAAGTTGTTCCCTTTTCAAATTAAAACATTGAAAAGAACTCTTCTTTACAGCGATTGTTTCCTTATATAAGGATAGAATATGGTTTTGGGGAAAGGTTTTAAGAACTATCCAGGTGTTTCATAATTTTCAGCTGGTTCTGTATTTTGCAGACCTTGAAATTTGACCATGTTTTGGTCAGTTTCTTATGATAGTCATGCCTAAGCAACAGTGATTAAGAAATTAAGAGTTGAAAGTATCCACAGTATAAAAGTATACCATTGTTACAGCCATAGAAAGCCAACTAAATTCTCTGGTTTTGATCTTGTTTCATCAGCCCAGTCTCATTATTAATTTAGGGTAAAGGAATGACCACATATGCATTCATCTACTCATCTAAAAGTAGAATGCTGATTTCCTTTAAACACCAGGCTTTATGTAGATTCCCTAAAATCATGTTTCTTAATTCTTTTTCATTTGCTTTTAAGCCTTTTTATCTTTCAGTAAAAGAAAACAAACAAACAAAAAAATGGCACAGTGATAAGGTGGTGTTTTCTATCCAAATTCAGAATGAGAATCCAGAGAATCTTTTCTTGTTACATTTCAGCTCTTCTCTTACTTCTTAGAATTCCAGTGTACTTTTTCTTTTTTTTGGTACCAGGTGTACCAGGGATTAAACTGAGGGGCACTTAACTACTGAGCCATATTCCCCACCCATTTTATTTTTAAAAAATTTCTCCTTAAATCCTTAGGGCCTCACTAAGTTCTGAGGTTGATCTCAAATTTGCAATCCTCCTGCCTCAGCCTCCCAAGTTGCTGGGATTACAGGCGTGCATCACCACTCCCTGCTTCAGTGTACTTATTAAAATAGCTTGAAGTTTAGATTACAGCTCTGTATTTAGGGGCTCCTGCCACATCAAGTTAGTCAACATTTAGTAGTGAATGATTTGTGGGCAATAAGAACTCCTTTCCTTCAGTCTCCCATTTCTTCAATTCACATACTACAAGTTAAGTCCAAAAAACACACCAGTTATATCTTTGGGATCCCTTGCATTAACTATCTTTGCATTTTCTTCTGATTGGCTCAAGTCTAAAGGAAGAGAAGGGTTGATGGGATAGGAAATGAGTATGATACAAGGTACAACTGAGAAGGTCAAGAGAAAGACCTGAAATAAACTGGTTTGTAGTTGGTCTATTGAGAGACAATGGCTTAAATGTAGTACGGCTTGAATTAGGTGTCTTCTCAAGGTTCTTCATGTTTGTAGCAATATGAGCTGATAGCAAAGAGAATAATTTGAAGGAGAGGAAAGAATCAGTACTTACACATGAAAAAGAAAGAAAACAGGAATAAAAAATGGATAGAATAAGATATAACCCACAAAAAAATTTTAAAGATAAAATATGGAGGAATAATAAATTTATAAAATATAAAAATAACAATTAAAAACAATTTAAAAATTATCCAAATTTCTCAAGTGATCACTTTGCAGATGTTGAACATTTTATGTGCAGGTAACACAATAGTAAGCAAACATTCACAGTAAGACATAGGAAAATATTTGTATTCAATTCTATATTGAAGTAAAAATTCAGTGTAGTTGAGGAAATTTACCTTGAATAAAAAGTTTAATTTTTAAGATTTATCATTCTCAATTTATAATATCAATCAGCTTGATTCTGCATTATGTAATTCAAGGATAAAATCGTCTAAAGTTTTTAATCTATGACTGAAGTCTTCTTTTTTGTTCACAGTATTTTTCTTAAACTGTGATATATATTCAGAAAAGACAATTGTAAGAATAGCCTAAAGAATATAAATCTATAGAAATAGGTATCATTGTTGATAAAGCCATACATAAATGATTTTTCTTATTTTCCTATCATGTCTTTTTTCCATCAATCATGCTTTTTTATTGTTGCAAACTCACCTAAGCTAATATGATTAGGCAAACTCTTAGTGGGTAAGGATTGTTATTAGTTACAATGAAGGGAAGGTTGAGGTCCAATTCTGATTACACATAAAACTATTTATTAAATAAACAAGAAGACACAAAATGGTTCATACTCATTTTAAGCTTGATGACAGCTCTGTTATTTATGTGCTCTGAAAAAACTGCATGAAAAATGCACTCATTATATACATGGACATATTTTAAGGACAGAATTATTTTACCATTCTTTTTGTCATCAGGCATAATAATGCCACAAACCAATTAATGGACCTACAGGACAACTCTTAGATTTTTACTTAAGTGTACAGCCTGCAAAACTTGCTGAATTCTTGTATGTTTGTGAAAAGTGGGGTGGTGTGTCAAGTATTTTGCCCATCTAGAGATCTAGAACCCCACTAATTTTTTTCAAAGCAAAATACATTTTAAAAAACATTTGTTAACTTATTAGACTAGTTATCCATTATCTTTTGTGTTGATCACCAGAGAGAAGCATAGCTAAAATACTTTCTGATTATGTTGGTTATACAGAAACATACACAATAAAATCATTACATTCTCCCTATTCTCCCACTTCTTCCTCAGATATCTGCTGAATACACACACACACACACACACATACAAACTCAATATCTATATATAACCAATTAAATATACTTTTAAAAACTTCCCTACTATGCAAACTATTTTCTAAGTTGCTTTTGCCTATCAGAAAAAATCTGGCTAATCATTCAATATACCTAATAATCTGTCCCATCCCCACCTCTCTAAACTCATTTTCTGATATTTCATTCTAACCATTCAAGGTTTCAGCCTCTCTGAACTTCCCATAGTTTCCTGTTTATGCCAGACCCTTTGAACACTGTTCCTTTGAGTATTCTATTTTGTGCCTGGATTCACTTTTCTTTTTTATTTGGCTAAACAGTTTAAAACTGTTTGAAATGTTATGACCTATAGGTGTCTATTTCCTCATTTTCTAGGTAGAATCATTTCTTCCTCTGTGGAGTATTTTGTGTAAAACTCAATTATGGCAACAATCATTGTAATCGCTTACAAATATTGGTTATATTTTATAAATTTATATTTATTGCATTTAATTTTCTTTCCACATTATCTAGGAGCTTATATACTTGTGTCTTTTCCCAAATAGACCACAATTGCCTTACTTAGATTGCTAAAATGCTCAGAAAAATCCATGGATGAAGGAATTAAAGTAAAATTTTTCCTCTTCAGTACTTGGTATTAAAGATAACACATAGATTGTGATTGCTCCCTGTGAACATAGAATAGAGAAGGATACAGTGTAAATAGAATACAAAAGTCATGAGGAGTTTACATTTGTTTTCTACATAGTATGTTATAAAGAATTCTATAGACCTGTCAAAGTATTGGGGAAACCTGAAGAAAATGCAAATGGAATCACCTTAGTCTAAGATGTTTTAGTTTGCATTATTGGTTGATGACTTTAGCTTTTATGACATTATTTAGGACAGTTACAAAATGAAATTATATTCATCGTGATATTCAGTATAAAATAATAATTACATTCAGCATAAAAGATAGAGACAAAGTAACATAAGAAAGGACTGCTCTTCATGGGGATATACATTGTTCTTGTGGTCTCTAATATTTTTGTTTCATTGACCTTCTAAATGATTCTTTTAAATGATGCATCACTTTGAACATTTAAAATTTGTTATCTAAAATTCTTTTTACCATACATTAAAGTAGTTGCCCAGACTATAGTAAATATATTATATATTTTTTATATGCTTTAGGTGAATTTTGTCAAATCTTTGCATATTTAGCTCACCCAATCATGAAAAATGTTTACTATATAGTCTGATTGTCTCAATGCTCATTGCCAGACTACTTGCTTTATTAGACTTATTGTCTGTCAATAACAAATCTGATTTAATTTTTTAGATCAAAAGAACATGTGAATATACTCTATGATAACCATTCCATTTCTGAATTTTAATTGTAATACAGATATACAGATTAATTTATAAACAGGACTAGCAGAAAGGCAGAGTCTTGCCAGGATGAAATAAGCATCTTTCCCTTCAATTTTTCTTGCTTTGCTCCTAAGGTATTATTTCCCAGGATCAGTGCTTTCTTGAATTACCCCTTTGTTTTATGTTCTGGAGACTTCTAACCTGGGATAATGCACCATAACAAGATTTGGGATGCATGAGATGTATACTTTTTCTTTTTTAAAAAGTAGAACAGTATAATTATGAAAGGGGAAAGACAGCTTGAAAACTGGTGGATTGCAAGTGCATTCTCAGACAGATCAATTTTAGAAAAGGCACATATGGAATTTGAAGATTTGGAAATAGATGCTGTTTAAACATCTGTATCTGCATTACCCATGAAAAGTATTTGTTTACATTTTTTTTTAAGATTGCTTGAATGAGTTGTGTCTATGTAATGCAACAGCCATAACCCACTATGATCACAAAATAAATTGACTGTGACACCTGGAGTATACTTTTGGGAGTATACTGGTACCTTCTTTTTTTTCATGTTTAATTGCATTATTTTATTTTATTTCTTTTTTTTTGATTCATTGTAAACAAATGGGGTACAACTTTTCATTTCTCTGGTTGTACACAAAGTAAAGTCACACTGTTTGTGTAATCATGCATGTACATGGGGTAATGATGTTTGTCTGATTCCATTATCTTTACTTCTCCTGCCCCCTCCACACCCCTCATTTCCCTCTACACAATCCATCCTTCCTTGCCCCTCCCCCACCCATTATGTATCATCATTCACTTATCAGAGAAAACATTCGGTCTTTGGTTTTTGGGGATTGACTTATCTCACTTAGCATATTCTTCAACTCCATACCTTTACCTGCAAATGCCATAATTTTATTCTTCTTTATGACTGAATAATATTCCATTGTGTATATATACCACAGTTTCTTTATCCATTCATCTATTGAAGGGTATCTAGGTTGTTTCCTCAACCAAGCTATTGTGAACTGAGCTGCTACCTTCCCTATTTTACATACAAGAGTGTTGCAAACACTGTGATCCATGGCTTACCAATTGCAAGAGAAGCCAGGGGATAAATATTCGAATGTTCAAAAGAAAAGATTCTTCAAGAGGAAAACAAAAACTCTTTCCTCAAATGTAAAATGAACAGGATGAAGAGTTTGAAATTCTAAATATAGGGAAAGGGAATTTTTAGGAATTTCAGTGAGCATTAGAATAAATCTGACTAACATTAGGAAGGCTTTCTATTGAGCATTACATTTATCTGTTTGTAAAATCGCTTAAAATATTTGTATTTTAAGCATGCTTAATTGCTGGTATACAACTAGGGGATATATGTAATATAAATTTAATTTCCATTGTTGTATTACATTTTACTTTTTAAAAAACAAGAACCCATGTTAGAGTAGAAGGAATTCCAAATAGTGCATATGGCTAGGCAACATAAAATACAGTCTCTGGATATAGTAAGAAAAAAATCCATCAGATTCAAAAGAACTTGGGAATAAAAAGCTACCCATTTGCTTTTTGTAGAAGCAGTAGTAGTCTGCAGACAAGCTAGAATAGCTTCAAAACAGTGTGGTAGATAATTTTATGGAACTTTCTATTACAAAAATTCACTTTAACCTTCTTTCTTAATGGCAGGTGTCCTATTGGCTTGCAGCCAGAGGCTGGGAGTACTGTGTAGCCTGCTGTGTCCCCCAGAGTCTTGACAATGCTAACATTCCAGCTGGCTGCTCATAATTGCATTGATTATGGTCTGACAACCAGAGATCCAAGAAAGAAATGTGATGAACACACAAAAAAAATTTTACAAATTTGATCAGATTACAAATTTCACCTCTCTTTTTTCTCCTCTATAGATATGATATCTGCACTTATAAAAATAAGCCCTGTGGAACACTGGGTAAGTTTTTTTTTCTTTTTTAAAAAGACGGGATAGTTCAGATTATCTTTTTGGACCAGTGGCTTTACTATTTATTATTAATGTGGTCATTTTCCTTTCTGGTACATCTGGTTATTTCCTAAAAATTGTTAAACTCGACCTTTGTGGTCAAGGACCTTTCATTTACTAGGAAACAAATTTACTCCCATAATAAAGATTATATAAATTTTATTAGCTTTTCCCACTCTGACAAATGAAATGATGATTTTAAACCAATTTAGAAGATCATTCAAAATTGCAAACTAATAATTATAAAGTTAGCACTCATTTTCATATAATCCGTCTCTGTAATATATTTTCTTAAAATGCCCAGAGGTTTGAAAGCAAATGAGAGCAACCAGCATCTTGAAATCCCAGGCTATTAAAGGAATGGGATGAAAATCTGGTGATACTTAAAAGGAAGGGCTCAAGAACAATACTTCTTTTGGTACCATTTGTGGAAAGAGTATACTCCCATAAATTAAGACACTATTGGAAAATTTTGTACCCTGACAAAAAATAAAAGACAATTTTGGGGCTGGGGTTATGGCTCAGTTGTAGAGTGCTTGTGAGGCCCTGGATTTGATCCTCAGTCCCACATGAAAATAAATAAAATAAAGGTATTGTGTCCATGTTCAACTAAAAAATATATTTTTTTTAAAAAAAGGACAATTTTGTAAAACAGTAGAGCCAGAGGTAGAGAGAAAAGACAGGATTATCTTTTTTGTGTTCCTTGAATATCATTTGCTATTTAAAAAGCATTCTTTAGTACTCTAGATTTTTAAAAATAACATTTTGTTGCAGAACATAATTTCATATAGGTTAACTGCAAATACGAATGGTTGGGAGAGTCACTTTATATTGCATTAAATAACTAATCAACTACTGTTATTTTATGGAGTAGGAGCTTTTATTCTATGATGAATTTTTTAGTGCCAGAGACTTTCTGTTACAGACTCACAAGTTAAGCAACTAAATATTAATACTCTGGTTTCTCTATGACAAGTCTCAGTTTTCTTATCTGTAAAGAAATAGTTAATGAACTTGATTGCTATCCACAACCTAAGTATTTTGGGAAGATATAATTAGTCAATGTGGGAGAAAGAGTGTTATCCAACTTCCTGGGCAGTTCACTGAAACATCTCTTCAGAGATTGGTATTTCTCTTGATGATCTTACCTCCTCTTCCAGGCTTTTCCTACCCTATTTTCCTCAAGATTTATGGCTAAAGAAGAAATCCCAATTAGCAGGTGCCAAGTATTAATGGTAAATAAACTTGATAGTTAAAATACATATCACAGGAAGAGTTCTTTTTGCTGAGAAAGTTCACATCAAAAAGATTTTCTCTGTAGTGTTTGAGGTTAACAAGACCAATGAAGGGAACTCTGAACTGGGAACTACCTGGCTTTGACAGTTTCAGTGCATTACCTTTTAAAGTTTATTTAAGATCTTTGTTCCTCAATTGTCTTAGTAATTTCTTAGCAGTAGGAGTAATATCTTACCTTTTATTATAGGGATATTGTTAAAATCATTTTAGAAAGAAAACATGAAGTTATTTAGGAAAGTACTATAAAAATGAACAGGACTTATTTAATGTAGAAATTATTTATATGGTTTCACTTAACTGCCTGTGTGTGGCTGTATACATATATACACACACATTCTATTCTGCTTTTTGAAGGAAGAGTATTTACATTGAGATACAGTCTTCATTGTGACATTAGTTATACCACTGCCTAGTATTTTTGTTGTCATTATTGCCAGAAACTTGAGGTGTTTTCCTACTCTACTTTTACTTTTTTTGAAATAATGTATTCAAAATGTGATAGCTTATTTTTCTTTAGAATTGATACATTCATAGGTACATGGCAATGCATTTTCAAGCTCAATATAAATTATTTTCAAATTATAACCCATTATATATTATTTTTTGTACTATCTCTTAGTGAAAACTGATTGAATTGGGGGTGTGTGTGTGTGTGTGTGTGTGTTCATGTGTGTGTTTACCTTCATATGTGGAAAATATATTATCAGTACAGAATCAAACAGGTTATTACTTTTTAATAATTTAACTTCAATTAAATTATTTTTATAGTAACTTTTGTGTTGGTTTTCATACTGATATTTGCATATTCTCTGGCTTAATAATTTTGACAACCAATTCTGATATGGCTAAGTAGGTTTAAGAGTGCAAACTGTGGCCATCAAACTAAGGAAATCTAAATGACCCAAATAATAATCAAACCCCTATTAACACAATCACACATAAGAACTTTGACAGCTTCAATTTTATAAGAAACCAGAAAATGGTGGGAGCTTGTGAAAATATATTAGTGTTTAAAATGTTCTCATTTTAGTTGGGACTTACCTTTATGTTTCAACAAGTAATAGTTATTTTCCAAATATATTCTTTCTTAAGTTGTTCTTTTACCAAAGTTAACAATTTTATATGATATCAGAAGTAAATCTGTGCTTGTAAATACTCCCTGGACAGTCAGAGAGAATTCTTAAGTTGAAAATAGAACCACATGATCTGTACCAAAAAAACAACACAGCAACAACAACAATTAAGTCAAAAATAGATAGCCTGGGCTGGGGACATAGCTCAGTTGGTACAGTGCTTACCTTGCAAGCACAAGGCCCTGGGTTCAATCCCCAGCACTGAAAAAAAAAAAAAAAAAAAAAGGATAGCCTATGGAATAATATATTTTGGGAAATATAAGAACTGTTCATTTAGCAATAATTGCTTTTAACAATTTATTCTTTTTTTGTTTATACTCAAAACAGAAATATTGCTCATCATGACTTTTATCTTCCCAAAGATGGGTCAAATTGGACCCAATTGCTTAAAGCCAGATAATGTGTGACAATTTTTTTTTTTTTTATTCTCCCTCTGTGTGCATGTGTGTATGCTTATGTGTCTTTCAGTGGAGATTGGAAGTGACATTTACTGAATATTTTTGATTAACCAAGAAAATTAATTCATTTTGTCCAGCGGTCCCTTTTATAAAACATCCTCTTTTTCAGACCCAAGACCTCAAGGGAATGGAAGGGCAGCATGAGGGTGTCACCTGTATTTATAACAACTCTGAGGCAGAAAACAACTCTTCCCTAACTCCTGCCAAGCCCATGTAAAACAGAGAAAGCAAACTATTAGTATACCCAGCACTGATCTCAATTCTGTTCCAATGTAGTTGTTATTTTGATGTTGATGTTATAAAATACAAGGAAACACAATTTCCAGAACTTGATTGTCAGTGAAAAATATTAACTGAATAGCATTCATTGTTTGCAATTAGTGTAACTGGGTAATCGTACTTAACACAAAACATTAATAATTATACTTAGTAAATATTCATTGAATTGCATTAACTTTTGGTGGGAGGGTAATTCTTTATATATGAGTGACAATAATAACACACAATACTTTTTCTTCTTTACCTTCAACTTCTCTTAATTAAGTTTTCATCTCTGTTGGTGTGTTAAGTATAATTTGGCATATCTTTCCTCATAACAAATGACATATTTTGCAGAAAAATTCTTTTTTCTAAGAACTGTTTTAAAGTTCTATACTTATTCACAGAGCATGATATTCATTTGAAAGTAAATACTGAAACTTTTACATACTAAAATTCCCAAAGGGAGAATACCTTGAGTAACATTCACTAGAATCAGCAAGTTAACACCATAATTTTTGCTTTATTAGTAAAACTCTAATGCGTTGAAGCGGGTGGGGGAGAGGAAAACTAATTGAATATATGAGTGACTTTCCTCCCATTAAAAGTACTAAAAGAAATTGCTGCATCACTATCAGGACTAATTTCAGAAGATTAAAAAAGTGCAAAAACATCCCATCTTTCAATTCTCCTTTTTGTCCTTTGAATCATTCATTTTATTTTTATAAAAATGTCATTAAAAAAACACATTTGGGAGTCCCCCCTCCCTTTTTTTTGTAACTAAAAAGTTGCTTGTATATTTTTATGAACCTACTAAACTTAAACAGATCTCTTTAGAAAAATAATGTGGATATATTTTGCTTTCTACAGCCTGAAGAATGTTAAAATAGAAATGCTTTCTTGAATTCCCTCTTCTGGCTCAAGTTACTAGGTGGTCCCAAGTTACCAGAAGTAAAATTTATAAATCTAACCCCTCGTCTAGACATTTTCCAGCACTGACTGCAGTTCAAAAAATATTAATGTCTAGCCGGCAAAGTGAAATTCCCCCCAGTGATTTTGCAAATGACTAGAAAGTTAACCTTTTGCCAACTGCTCCTTCTGTGCATGGAGGTTATTAAAAAGAATCCAGGCATTTATAAGTATGGGCTTTTTAAAACTGAAACACCTTGGCTTGACCCTTTGTGTCTCTTTCTGTTTATTCAGGCTTGGCCTCTGTGGCTGGAATGTGTGAGCCTGAAAGGAGCTGCAGCATTAATGAAGACATTGGCCTGGGTTCAGCTTTTACCATTGCACATGAGATTGGTCACAAGTGAGTGAGTTTAAGAAAATCAAAATAAATTTTAGCACTCTACTCTTGAGCAACTTGTAACTACTGTGTGGAAAGCCTGTGCTCACTACATTTTACAGCCTTTTTGCCTGATTTCAATTTTATCATTTGGGGTATTGGGATAAATCAAGAACTGGAGACTTGTTAAATAGTCTTTGTGATTCAGCTTAGTGATGAATGCACCACACTTAAATTTTGTTGTATACGCATTTGCGATACTTTGACTTTAGCTGTCCCTTCAATACCCAGTTCTTCATAAAGTCCAATTATTTAATCATCATTCTTTTCCTCAAGTGACAGTATATACATGTTTTAAAATCTTTGGCATCACTACCATAAAATGTACTTTTAGTTTCCACTGTACCTACTCTGTGAGTACACCTTTTCTAGGTATAAAGTGTGTGCAGTGATTGCTGTGTAACCTGTATTTTCAGGTGCACTTGTATGTCATTGAAAGAAAAATAAAAACTATTACAAATGGTCACAGAAAATGTAAAAACCTAAACATATGAAGAGAAAGACATCTGACAACATCTTCCCTTACTTCAAACATTTGTGTTCCTAAGACTGAAAGATGACTTGTCCTTAATTAGTTGACTTTTAATGTGATTCTTATGCAGTTAAAATTTAAACAAAAGCACCTCCAAGCCGGGCATGGTGGGACAAGATTTTAATCCCAGCAGTTTGGGAGACTGAGGCAGGAGGATCCAGAGTTCAAAGCTAGCCTCAGTAACTTAACAAGACCCTGTCTCTAAATAAAATCTAAAAAAGGGCTAGGATGTGACTCAGTGATTAAGTGTCCCTGGATTTAACAGTTTAATTCCTGGTACCAAGAAGCAAACAAACCAACAAACCAAAACAAAACAAAAACACAAAAGCACCTCCACTTCATTCATAGATTACTTTTTTTTTTTTTTTTTCAGGAAATCCCTTTTCCTTTAAAATAGAGACTGCTAACATTTAGCAAAATAAGCAGCCGTATCTGCTTAACAAGAAACAACTTTAAAGGATAGTCAATTGTTTTTAGCTAAAACAGCAGCCTATTTACAAGAACTCCTAACATTTTTAAGATTTAGGTTTTATAATTTTTTTGTGTGTGTGATGAAATCGATGGGAAAAAAAAAGAACAAATAAAAATATTCACTATGCAATTGCCTCAGAGGCTATTCTTAAGATAAATTTGTATTTTGGCTTTTTATTTTTTAAGTTCACAGTAAAAGTGGGTCAATTAACTGTATTATGTAAAAAAAAAATTATTAAATGGTATTGATTCAGTTTGAAATTTAAGTAACCAGCAAGTTTCAAACCTGACTGAATCAGGTTCTGACTGAATACTGACAGAAAAAGTCAGTATTACACTTTAAATGAAATCTTAAAATATTGGTATTCTACTTCCATTGCAATAAACGGCAGGGGAACAAAAGGCAAAAAGCCTTCTTAACCAGGAAGTTCATCTTTAACTCACTAAGATATCTGGCTCCTTAATGACTGTCATAATCTTATACAACCATACTGAAATTAATAGTTCCTGTTGGATTCAATTATATTGACAGGTTTGGACAAATAACAGGTGAATAATGCATGAGTGAAAGCACTGTCACCTTATGGAGTCACAAGTTAGTCAGTATCCACACATACATGTTAGATCTTATTCTTTTTGTACTTAAATAGCTCAGCCAAGGATTCATGTGTCTTTGTATCATTTAGTAAGATTCCAACTGGGCTATCTCTCTGGCTTCCTGGTTTTGTTTTGAGGTTTGTTTGTTGGGCCTGTGAATAAATTCTTTGAATTCTTCCTAAAATGGATGGTTTGAACCTCATGTAGAAGAGTTGTGAAGTAAAATATATGTCCCAAGTTTTATGTGCCTTGGAGTAATTTTCTTTCAGTTAATTCTTACTTGAAAGGGTGAGTACTAAAAATGGGCAAGGGGATCTCACAAAATTCTTTAGACTGAGAACCAGAAGAATCCTTCCATTTAAAAATGTTATTTGATGGGGAGAAAAAAAAGCTTTTTTTTTTTTTTCCATTTCCAGTTGATTACTCTGTTGCTAACCTCTTATCCCTTTTTCCATGGACAGGGAGGCAAGCAGTATTTAACATCTTATCTTTTTCAGTATGTCAAATTACTATTTGACCAGTCAATGAAAATCTATTTTGTGGATGAAGGTTCCTTTATTTGCTTTTAAGATCTTAGGGCTTAGCTTTCAGGAACTCAACAGCTCAACCCTGGCACAATTGATATAGTGGTAGCTGTATTTTAATGGTGCATGAATCATTAATGATGGCATGATGGCATACTCTTGTTTCTTCCTGAAACAAAGCAGTAGCCATAGGAAACATACTATGTTTATTTTCCAGATTCGATGTACTGAATTTTTTGTGATTTTTGTCAGTTAGTAGAATGGACGTTAAGTGATATGATTTCTGTAGATTCATCACAGTGAAGAGTGTTTGACCATGAATTACTGAGAAAAGCCCCTACTGAGTCACTAGCCTGAATATTTTCTAACATTTAAAAAACTGTTTAAGTGTTTTTGTACCCAGTGTGTAGTTGTATAAGTATATAATATCCATTTTAAATAGTTCTGGATACTTTTTTCTTTGGGTAGGCCTTTGTGACCAGTTTTATTTCTTTCCATTTCTTTTGGAAAACCAGAAATTAGTTTCCTTGTCAAATGAAAAATTGAGGCTTATGCTATACTTAAATGACATGTCTAGCTTCAATGTAGGCTGTAAGCCAAAGGCACTTAATGAAACCCTATAGGAAATAATGTTCTTTGAAAGATTTTTGTAATTAATTGTGTAGTTGCTGTGGATTTTCAAAGTTGCACAATTACAATGTCCACAAAGGGTGGCAAGAATTCAAACAGACATCTAGTATATTGAGAAAGCTACCTAATGTATCCAGCTCTACAAAAACAATATTAAAAAGAAGTCTTCCCTAAGGTTCCATCTCACCCCAATTAGAATGGCGATTATCAAGAATACGAGCAACAACAGGTGTTGGCGAGGATGTGGGGAGAAAGGTACACTCATACACTGCTGGTGGGGCTGCAAATTAGTGCAGCCACTATGGAAAGCAGTGTGGAGATTCCTTAGAAAACTTGGAATGGAACCACCATTTGACCCAGCTATCCCACTCCTTGGCCTATACCCAAAGGACTTAAAATCTGCATACTACAGAAATACAGCCACATCAATGTTCATAGCTGCTCAATTCACAATAGCCAGACTGTGGAACCAACCTAGATGCCCTTCAATTGATGAGTGGATAAAGAAACTGTGGTATATATATACTATGGAATATTACTCAGCCATAAAGAATGATAAAATTATGGCATTTGCAGGCAAATGGATGAAATTGGAGAATATCATGCTAAGTGAGATAAGCCAATCTCAAAAAGCCAAAGGACGAATGATATCGCTAATAAGTGGAGGTTGACACATAATGGGGGGGAGGGAAGGGTTAGAGTTAGGGTTAGGGAGGGGGGCAAGTATGGAGGAAGGAACTACTGTACAGAGGGTAAAGAGGGGTGGGAGGGGTGGGGGGAAGGGAAAAAAATAACAGAATGAATCAAACAACATTGCTCTATGTAAATTTATGATTACACAAATGGTATGCCTTTACGCCATGTACAAACAGAGAAACAACATGTATCCCATTTGTTTAAAAAAAAAAAAAAAAAAAAAAAAGGCATACAGGAAAAAAAAAAAAAAAAAAGAAGTCTTAAAATATTCATTTTTAAAGGGATGTATAGTGAGGTATGTAGCACTGAACAGACAGGATGTCTAATATTTGCTTTTAAAGGAAAAGAAAAAAAGAGAAATCAAGAACAGAAACATTTTGAATTTTATAAATCTTGATAATGTCGCATGGCAGTTCATAATAATAATCTCTCTACTATGGAATATGTCTTATCTTTTTCACAAAAAAAATGAATAGACCCTAAGATCATAATTTCTTTTGTTCTTTTTAGTTATACATGGCAGTACAGTCTATTTTGACTTATTTATGCAAACATGGAATATATCTTATTCTAATTATGATCCTAGTCTTGTGAATGTACATGATAAGGTCATTCATTTTTAAGATGTGATTTAACTTATTTATTGTGATTGAGTGAACTTTAACTGTGATTTTGACAGAATTTTGAAAAATATTAAAAGTATTGAAAGACTTAGGGAAATATTGATCTTGCTTTTGGAGATAAATATCAGTATTTTGTCTTAACAATAAGGGTATACTTTGATAGAAAATTAGTAGATGCATTTTTTAAAAAGAGAGAAGTATCACAAGGCTTCAGGAAAATAAAAAATTAGATTATATGTATTAGAACTCTCTTGCTACAGTTTTCTTTCACCCAAACTTCCCTTCTCCTGCTCTAAGTGCTGATGGTCTTTAAATGTTTAATCAGTGTGTTTTCATAATAGGTTAATAATAAGCTTACAATAAGTTATGTGGGACTTTTATGCCTTGCTATGGTTTTGGTACTGGAATACTGTTAATTTTACGAGTTTTTATAAGAGTTTGTGTTCTGTAACTAAGTGACTAACATCACAATCAAGATATCAACATTTCTATTGCATGAAAAAAAATCAATCCCCACTTCCCGTTTACAGTTAATCTCTACATACCTTGCCTCTCCCTCTCCCTGGTAACCACGGATCTACTTCCTGTCACTATAGACCAGTATTGTTTTCTCTGTGGTTTCTTTTCTTTTCTTTCTGCAGTACTGTGGATTGAACCAAGGGATGCTCTTCCATTGAGCTATATCCCCATTCCTTTTTATTTTTTACTTTGAGACAGGATCTTGCTAAGTTGCAGGCCTCAAAGTGGCAATTTTCCTGTCAGCCTCCTGAGTAGTTGGGATTACAGATGTGTGCTACAGTGGCCAGAAGTTTCACTTAAGTGGATTTATACAGTGGATAATTTAATGTCTAGCTTCTTTCCCTTAACTTGATGTTTTTGAGATTCATCCCTGTTATCGTATGTATAAGTAGTTCATATGTTTTCTGAATAGCGTTCTGTATTATATCACATTTCATTTTTTAAAACTACTTTATTTGTTCTTTTTAGTTATACATGACAGTATATTTTGACATATCATACATACATGGAGTATAATTTCCATTTTTGTGGTTGTACCTGATAGTTAAACTGGTAGTGTATTCATGTATGAATAGGAAAGTTGTGTCCAATTCATTCTACTGTCTTTCTCATTTCTATCCCCTCTCAATTCCCCCCATTCCCCCATGTCCAATCTGGTGAACCTGCACTCTTCCCTCCCACCTGCCTTTTGCAAATCAGCATCTGCATATCAGATAGAACATTTGGCCTTTGATTTTTAGGGACTGGCTTATTTCACTTAGCATGAAAGCTTCCAGTTCTGTCCATTTACTGGCAAATGACATAACTTCATTCTTCTTTATGACTAATATTCCATTGTGTATGTGTAGCACATTTTCTTTATCCATTCGTCTATATTAAAGGGTACCTAGGTTGGTTACATAGCTTAGCAATTGTGAATTGAGCTGCTATGAATATTGATGTGGCTGCATCACTATATTATGCTGATTTTAAGTCGTTTGGATGCTGAAGAGTGGGATAACTGGGTCAAATGGTGGTTCCATTTCATGTTTTCTGAAGAATCTCCATACTGCTTTCCAGGGTGGTTGCTGTAATTTGCAGACTCACCAGTAATGTATGTGTACCTTTTCCCCTGCATCCTCACCAACATTTATTGTTACTTGTATTCTTGATAACTGCCATTCTGAGTGGAGTGAGATGAAATCTCAGTGTGGTTTTGATTTGTATTTCTCTAATTGCTAGGGATGTTGAACATTTATTTATGTATTTGTTGACCAGTCATATTTCTTCTTCTGTGAAGTGCCTATTCAGTTCTTTTTATTGATTGGGTTATTTGTTTTGTTGATGTTCAATTTTTTTGAGTTTTTTATATATCCTGCAGATTAATGCTCTGTCTGAGGTGCAGGTGGCAAATATTTTCTCCCATTCTGTAGGCTCTGTGTGATTGTTTCCTTTGCTATGAAGAAGATTTTAGTTTGATACAATCCCATATATTGATTCTTGATTTTACTTCTTGTGCTTTAGGAGTCTTATTGAGGAATTTGGAGACTTGGACATACTTTTTCTTCTAGCAGTCGCAGGGTTTCTGGTCTAATGCCTAGCCCCTTGATATGGTTTGGATGTGAGGTGTCCCCCAGAAGCTTACATGTAAGATGATGCAAGAAGGTTTGGAGGAGAAATGATTAGGTTATAGCCTTAACATAATCAGTGAATTAATCCCTGATGGGATTAACTGAGTGGTTACTGGAGGCAGGTGGGGTGTGGCTACAGGAACTGATTCATTGGGGAATGTGGCTATGGGGTATATATTTGAATCTGGAGAGTGCTATCTGTCTCTGCCTGCTTCCTGATCATCAAGTGAGCTGGTTTCCTCTGCCACACTCTCCCACTATCATGTCATGCCTCACCTTGAGCCCTGAGGAATGGAGCCTGCTCTCTAAAGATTGAGACCTCTGAAACCCTGAGCCCCTAAATAAACCTTTACTACTCTGCAGTTGTTCTGGTTGGCTACTTTTGTCACAGCACCAAAAAATCTGACAAAAACAGTCCTTTGTTCACTTAGAGGTAAGTTTTGTGCAGGGAGAGAGATAGGGATCTAATTTCATTTTATTGCATATGAATTTCCAGTTCTCCCAGCACCATTTGTTGAAGTGGCTATCTTTTCTCCAATGTATGTTTATGGCACCCTTGTCCATATGAGATAACTGTATTTATATGGGTTTGTCTCCATGTCTTCAATTCTGTACCACTGGTTTTCGTGTCTACTTTGGTGCCAGTACTATGCAGTTTTTGTTACTATAGCTCTGTAGTACAACTTAAGGTCTGGTATTGTGATGCTTCATTTTTCCTGCTGAGGATTGCTTTCACTATTCTGGGCCTCTTACTTTTCCAAATGAATTTCATGAGTGCTTTTTTCTATTTCCATGAAGAATGTCATTAGACCCTTAATAGGACTTGCATTACATCTGTATTGAACTTTTGGTAGTATGGCCATATTGACAATACTAATTTTGCCTATCCAAGAACATGGGAGATCTTTGCATCTTCTAAGGTCTTCAATTTCTTTCTTTAGTGTTCTGTAGTTTTCATTGTAGAGCTCTTTCACCTCTTTTGTGAGATTGATTTCAAAATATTTTCTTTTCTTTGAGGCTATTGTGAATGGTATAGTTTTCCTAATTTCTCTTTCATTTTTTTGATTGCTGATGTATAGGAACACAATTGATTTATGGGTGTTTATTTTATACCCTGCTACTTCACTGAATCCATTTATGAGTTCTAGCAGTTTTCTGGTGGAGTTTTTTGGGTCTTCTAAATATAGAATCATGTTGTCAGCAAATAGTGATAGTTTGAGTTTTTCTTTTCCTGTTCATATCCCCTTCATATCTTTCTTCTGTCTAATTGGTAGTATTTTTTTTTTTTTTTTTTTTTTTTTTTTTGAGACAGGGTCTGTGTTGCCCAGGTTGCCTTGAACTCCTAGATTCAGGTGATTTTCTTGCCTCAGCCTCCCAATAGCTGGGAGCCACCACTTCCAGCTCTAAATGGTGAATGTTTTCATTGTAAAATCTAAAATGAATTGTGTGTCTCCTTTAAAGCTTTATACCATTTGGTAGAAGAGAGTGGACTTTTTTTGTGTGTGTGGTATGGAAACATTTTCAGTTAATGTAGCATGATTGAAACATTTTGCTCTATCAGTCAATTAAGGTTCAAAGCTATATCATGCTATTTTTAAAATCCAAACTAATAAACCACCCCTAATAATATTATTTTCTTGTGTATTTCCACTTGAATTTTTAATACATTCTAAAATCAGTATGTATTATTATATTATTAAAAGAATGCCTCATTAGTTTTAAATATATGTCTATTTTTTAGTTGTAGGTGGAAACAATACCTTTATTTTATTTTTATGTGGTGCTGAGGAGCAAACCCAGGGCCTCACATGTAGTAGGAGAGCACTCTACCACTGAGCCACAACCCCAACCCCTCATTTTCTTTAATTTCTTTAAATTTTGGTTAGGACCAGTAAAATGCCAAAATTATGTCCCCCCCCCCATGTTCACATTTATCTATGTTATATATACATAACATTGTGTATATAATCTCTATATACATTTTTATAAATAGTCACATATATAGATATATCCCCATAGTAGCTAAAACAATAAAAGTAACATAAGGACAGTCCCTAAAAAATTTATCATAATAAAGTCTAATAATTAAATTATTTCACTAATTAAGCCTTAACTGTGATATGCATTAATGACGAAAAAACAGATAAGACCAGTTTGCATTAAGAATCTGAGATTTCAGAATAAAATGTGTGTGTGGGTGTACATGTGCATGTTATAGAAATAATAGACCCCTTGAAGTAGAATTTCATCGCTGCCAACTTTAGGATCTTTGATAAGGCATTGCCTTCAATTTACTAGAAAAGCAGATGAATTTGTAGGCAGACACCATCAACCTAATTGACTAAGAATTTCAATTGCCTTGAACCCAATCAATAACATTTTCTCCAGAATACCAAAGAAAGATTATAATAGCAAACAATTCCTTTCCCAGCTACCTTTCCTGTCTTTGCAATGAGTGTTACGTTCACCTGCATTTACATACCACCCAACATCTCAGTATATTTTTAATAACGTTTTTCCTAAAGCATCTTTATGGGTAGATGGAAGGAAAACTATAAAGTAACAGTAGAAAAAATAGGAATATATTATAGTGATTTTATTGGCTTTTGAAAACAGATATGGAGCTTAGGTATCAGATTCTGCTGGGAACCACCCTCCTTAAATATCTTCTTACATAATAAGCTCAGTATTGTGAGTTCACTTGTTTTAGTAAATTATATTTAAAGCACAAAAATAGAATTGAATCCCAAACTCTGTTTTAGAAAATACACAAGCAAATTGTAATAATTATCTTGTTCAGTAACTGGGAAATCTAAAAATGTTTGCCAGATGTGAATATAGAAGGCTCTAAATATGTTCCTTAAATTCTGTGTTTGCTTTATTATAACAAGTGATTTATAGCTAAGATAAATTATAAATAGGACAGGTTACCAATGAAAAGTAATTCTAAACAGTATCTCTTTATCTTTTGTGTTTTCCTGCTATGATGGAGAAGTCTAACTTTCAGATCTGATAGCTATCACAGTTTAGACTATAATTATTTTGTCATTTTCAAAAGTTAAGAAAAATTACATTAGGAAACTGTTCTATAATCTTGAAGGTGTATATGTGTTAGATCTCTATAAAAACAGGTCATATCCATTTAATTTTTCATTTTGTGGCAGAAAAAAGTATATGCTCAATGTACTAGTGATATTTTAACAAAATGGTTGACAGTTTAAAGTATCATTATTGTCTTAACAAATGCCATGTTGTTGATATATTAGCAGCATGACTATCATCGGTTGTATTTTAAGAAGAATCTATAGATGAAATGCATAGTAAATTTATTCTCAGTAGGCTACAGATACTCTTTTCATTCTTAAAAATCTACCCTCCTAGTCAGTTAAGAATTATGTGCTGGGGTGGGGAGATAGCTCAGTTGGTAGAGTGCTTGCCTTGCAAGGCATAAGGCCCTGGGTTCAATCCCCAGCACCGCAAAAAAAAAAAAAAAAAAAAGAATTATGTACCAAAATAGGGCTGGGGTTGTGGCTCAGTGGTAGAACACTTTCCTCACACATGGGAGGCATTGGGTTTGATCCTCAATTCCACATAAATACATAAAGCAAAGGCATTGTGTCCATCTACAACTAAAAATATATATTAAGAAAATTATGTACCAAAATCAAGAATAAGCTATTACTTCATGTTGGAGAATGCATTGTATTACATTCACAGTGCAAAGTGTTTCTACGTATAATGCAGTGACACAAAACATGAGTTACAAATGAGCTCTCATATATCTTAAAAATTAAAAATAGATAAAAAATTCCCTTTTATAATTAATTACTTACCATATCTAAGGAAATTTTTGTGTTAAAATATGGATTCAAAGGAAAATATCATTTTCAAGTAAAATTATCTAATTCATATATAAGCTATTTGAGTAAAGTGTGTGTCAATAGATTGGTTCATGTGACAGATTTTCAGTTTTTTATGGAAGCTTAATTTAATGAATAACCTTTATTACAAAATCTAAGTTTAGACATCTACCACTTTGTGTTTGATTGATGCTGCTATTTTGTGATCCAAACTCTCCTCTTTTCCCCTTTATTAGTCATTAGATGATATTGTATATTTAATTACATTGTTCACCATCAAGGAAGATGTATACACATACTATACTTCTCAAAATCTCTCAATGTAGACTTTTGTTTTGTTTTTAAAATCTAGAGATTTACTGAGCACCTAATCCCAGAGTTTTACTGAGTAAATTCCAGAGATTTACTGAGTCAACTATAATGCGTTATGGATACAGTGATGATGAGAACAGATTCTATCCTGGAAACACGTGCCTTTCTCTCTCTCTGTCTCTCTGCCTCTCCCTCTCTCTGCCTCTCTCTCTCTCTCTCTCATTTTTCTCTTTTCCTTTCTTTGAACTCTTGATCAATTATTTCATAAACATTTCTTCAAATTCACTCTCACTCTTGAGTCAAATTGTAAGGCCAGGGGTATGTAGTGTTTGTTCATGGTATGTCTCTATAAAAAAAAAAATAAGAACAATACAAGATTTTAAAATGTAGTTATAAAAGAGGATCATAACCTATAGACCTTTTTGACAATGCTTACAACTTCCCTTTAGAATTTCTTTGGTAATTTTTACTCCTCTTTTCCTCAAGTTTGTGTTTCTTCAAGTACAATTAATTCTATAGAAAAATTTAAAATACATTCCATTTACTTAATTGCTACTTCCAACAAAGTTATCCATTACCATTTCCCATTTTTAAGGTGATGATTTAGTCTGCAGAATAGGTTAAATAGGCTTATATGGGCCGTTCCTGAACATATAATAACAATTTATATCATCGTTTCTGTAGTAATTTGTTTCATGGTCCCAAGAATCTACTTCAGACTTTAAAATCAAATCAAATTACAAAGTCATGTTCTCTATCTTGGGTAATTGCCTGTTAAATTGTCTTGCTGGTGGTTAAAAGGCAATTTACATGACTTTTGACTGTTTCCCGGTGCACTGAATCAAGGCCTATTCTCACTCGAAGGAAAAGTACAGAACCTAGGTTAAGCTTTAGTGAGAGGGAACCAAACTTCAGAACCAAATCTGTGGGGAGGGTTGTGCCACAGAGAAGAGATAAATACTGCTAATTAGGGCAGGTGATGAGAACAGGGTAAATGAAGAGACCTTTCACACATCTTCTAATGCTATAGGTGCAATCCTTAAGATCCTATGTTACTTAAAATACTGTTTAAGAATTTTGCTTTGCATATGAAAAAAATGGATTAGTGACCAGTTTCAAACCTCATAACTTCCTACAGAAAATATATAGTTTTATCAAACTGGACAAAACAAATCTAATTGCATCATCTTTTCACTTTTAAGTCACACTCCAAAGCCATTGTCTTCTCTATTCCTTTGGCCTTCATCTTGTGTTTTTGCTTTGTGGCACAAAGCATAAGAATCAATGGTTCTTAGTAAAAGCCCGCAAAACCATGAATAGAATATCAATGTGATAAAGCTACTTGAATAAAGCAGCTCTCTGTTGCTATGCTACAGACTTAAGTTTTCTTCCTAAATTGATCTATTTCTTGGTATTCCCTGCTATATAATCAACAAGGATCTATTTAAAGTAAATTATATGAGTGAATTAATTAAGCACTTTATATCCAGTTCACATTATGAGAACTTTACTAGTTTAGTTTGACATCAGAGATTAGATAAAGATTCAGTGTGGACATTGTCATTATCGTGGAAATTGTATGGATAGCTTTAAGTGTTATGTCCCAGAGGTTGGAGCTTAAGTGAAGTGGGGTTACTACCAGGACTTTGATATATTTCCCAAGACCAAATGAAATCATTCCTCCAAAAGAAGTATAATACTGTCCTGGGTCCTGAATCTGAAAAGGAAGGGCAATAAACAAGGCATTCAGTCACTAAGACTAAGTACAAGGTAGTGTTTTTGCTATTTTTTTTTTTTTTTCAGAAGAAATAGGACCAAAGCACAAGTACTCATATTAACTCAAAAGATAGAACTGGACAAATAATATGCTAAATTTTAATGTTTCTCAACACAGCCAAATTGATCTCCAGATTCTCTCTAATAAGGAGCAGAATGGAGCATTCTTGTCTAGTGAATTATATACTTCTAGTATGGTAATTACATTAAGAAGTGGAACAGAAAAAGGTGAAGTACATCATGGTGAATATGGAACTCACTTCAGCTTTTGTAGATCCTTGTTTAGCAAGAGAACATTTATTAGTCCTGCATTTTAATCTCATGTGTTTCCTCAATTTATCTAAATTAAATCTCAATTGATAGATTTTTTTATTAAATTTTTTTTAGTTGTCACTGGACCTTTTAAATTTTATTTATTTATTTGTGGTGGTGAGTATCGAACTCAGTGCCTCGCACATGCCAGGCAAGTGCTCTACCACTGAGCCACAATTCTAGCCCCAGTTGATAGATTTTTAATCCGTTTCAATATGCCTCTATATCTGATTAGACTATTAGATAATGGGTTTAATAATCACCAGTTATTAAACTCTGATTGTGTGCTAGGTATTATAAATAAAGCAAAGTATAAAACATGCTTTATGTTCATATTTTCTAATTTTACCAGGTAAAATAGAATCCAGTGTCAAGCTACACACAAACTTAAAAATTTATTAACATTCACTTTGAAAGACAGTTTGGCAGTTACTTACAAAATTAAGCATACTTTTACATAGGATCCAGCAATCCCTAAATGTAGAAATCAAACTGCTAAAGATTTCAGAAGAAAATATAGAACTAAATCCCCATGATTTTAGGATAAAGAAGTGTTTAAAAAACAAAACGATAGTATATGATTGATACGTATATTCACGTATATGATTGATCAATTCAGAATTGCAATTACAATTTAAGAATTTAATGCAATTGCAATTAAAAGTAATTAGAAGACTATAAAAGAAAAAGACAGAAAAGTGTAGGAAAGATATGTACAACATAATTAACCAACATAGTCCAGTTTCAAGACTATATAAAAAATTACAAATTAGCAAACAACTCAATAGAAAGTATACAAAATACTTCAGAAAGATGTGGTGGCACATGCCTGTAATCCCAGCTCTTCAGGAGATTGATCCAGGAGGACTGCAAATTCAAGACTAGTGTGACAACTCAATAAGACCCTGTCTCAAAATAAAATAAAAAGTAGGACTGGTGATGTAGCTTAGTGGTATAGTGTTTACCTAGAATGCATGAGGCCCCTGGTTCGATCCCCAGTAACACACACACACACACACACACACACACACACACACACACAGTATTTAAACACTTTGTGAAAGAAGACATCTCAAACATCCAAATGTTGAATGAGCATATAAAAAAGAAAGATATTCATTCTAACTAATTTTGAGGGAATACAAATTCTATTCTCCATGGTTGGCACAAATTAAGAAATCTGACAATACTAAGTATTGGTGAAAAGGTGGTGCAAACAGGGTTTTTATCAATTACAGATGAGCATATAAATCTGTGCTATCATTTTGAAAATTTTGACTTTATCTAGTAAAGTTGAAATTTTATATAACTTGTGATCCAAAATTTATTTTCTGTATGTATTCTAAAACAGTGTTCCTTAAATTGTGAATCCTGGGATCTCTGAGGCACTTTCAGATCAGAACTATTTTCATAATAGCATTAAGATTTAATTTGCCTTTTAAAAAAAAGCCTACGTTGATGTTTACACTAGTTGTACAAAAGCAGTGGTGGGTATAAATGCTTTGCACCTTAGGATGAATCAGGGCAGTCATTCTAGTAGTCATTGTATTTGTTGCTACCATATACTCAGAGTAAAAACCATGCTAGTTTCACTTAAGGATATTCTTGAAAAGACAACAAAATTATTAATTTTGTTAAATCTCAATCTTCAGTACATACCTTTTGTGTTACAAAATGGTAAACAGGTAAAGCACTCTTTGCTCTATACCTAAGTCTATTGGTTGTCACAAGGAAAAACACTTGACAGTTAATACTTTGAGATGAACTACCTGCTTTTTTCCTGGAACACAATTTTTATTTGAAAGAACGACTTTGAAACCATGGATAATTGGCAGAAGATTTATTTGAAAATGAATGAATGAACCTCTTATTTGAGAAAAACAATTGGCACTATTTGTTGCCAAAGATAAAATTTAAACTTTTGAGCAAAAATTAGAATTTAGGTAAACTGCTTCTGTCACCATGTGCTTGACAGCTTCCTAATTCTTAAAGATTTCTCTAATGAAGTTGGTGATATTAATGAAACAATATAAATTATTGATATGGTTTTATAATTCACATTGAAACTAACCTTAAAAAATTACTAGTTGCCAAGTATTATTATAGTATCAAAAATCTACAGTTATCTGAAAATGTTATGAATATAGTCCTCCTTTTTCCAACTACAGATTACTGTGAGACCAGATTTTCATCATATACTTCATCGAAAACAAAATACAACAGGATATTGAATAAAGAAGCAGGCATAAGAATCTAGCTGTCTTGGAATCAAATACTAAAGATATAATAAAATAATGCTACTCATTTCTCTGAATTATTTTTGCTTTGACAAAGCTAGATATTTTAATTAAATGATAATTTATGTAACATTGGGATTATTATTTTAAATG
Organism: Sciurus vulgaris; assembly: GCF_902686455.1. Taxonomy (NCBI): domain Eukaryota; kingdom Metazoa; phylum Chordata; class Mammalia; order Rodentia; family Sciuridae; genus Sciurus; species Sciurus vulgaris. Next base: position 118,373,581 of record NC_136466.1, read on the forward strand.
AAATAAGTATTTTAAAATATGTGTTAACATTTAATATGATAAAATAACTAGCTAAAACCTCATAAAGAAAAGATTTCTAGAGTCTTCAGTATTTTTAGAAGTATAAAGGATCCCTGGACCAAATTAAGAATTTGTTCTGGAGGTATTTTACACGTACTACTACCAGGATACATAATCAAGAGTACTCAGCAGCTGGTTGCAAGGGCGCACACCTGTAATCCCAGCAGCTCAGGAGGATTTCGGGTTCAAAGTCAGCCTCAGCAATTTAGCAAGACCCTATGTAACTTAGCAAGACCCTGTCTCAAAATTTTAAAAAAGTATAAAAAGGGTTGGGGATTAAAACACCCTGGGATTCAATCCCTGGTACCAAAAAAAAAAGTACTTGGCAAAATTGTCCATAGTAGCTCCATACTGGGAGCCATCCCAAATCCTCATCGAAAAATAGATAAATAAATGTACATTTACAATAAAGTTCTACCTGACAGTGAAAGTGAATGATATGTAGCTAGACAGCTTAGTAAAGATGACTCTAACAAATTGTTGAATGAAAAAAGCAAATTATAAAAGAATACCTACGTTTGATTCTACTTCTATAAATTTAAAAGCCTAGTTGATTAGCATAAAAGTGAGGGTAGTAATCTCAGGAAAGGGAAAGGAACATAAATGCAAAGGTCAACACGAGAGACTATGATTTATTATTTTGAAATGTTTTATTTTTAAAATTTGACAGGAATTGCGTACATGTTTACTGTATAATTCTTAAAATATAGATATGTTTTATTCTCTTAAGTATGTGTAGTATGTATCTCATGAAAATGAAATAGAGACTCAGGAAAATCTCACATAACAAAACAGGAACAAGAACATACAATTAGGAGTATGGCAAGGAGTAAATTAGATTGGTTACCAATTTTACTTGTGTTGTACATATTCCCTGCTATGAAACTCAAATCATGTCAAAAAGCCATTAAGCTTTTACATTATTTTAAAACAATACTGAAGTTTAATGTGCAGTAGCTTTTGTAAGAATATCTCATGAGACCTTTGTTCCTTGAGTTCTTGTTCAAAATGATTTTTATACCCATTTTGGCTTGGTAAAAGATTCAGACATTATTCTATGGTTTGCTGGTGTTAAATATCATTGTAAAGAAATGTGAGGCTGTTCTGATTGTTTTACCATTACAGGTTATTTTTTCTCTGGCCCTGCTTGCCCAAAAGATGTTTTATTTTTGGAATTCAGTATGTTTATTGGGATGTTGCTCAGTGTGGATTCATCCTTGATCAGTGTTTCCTAGGACATAGGACAGTTCATTTTTTATCAGATTTTAGCCATCTTTATTTCTTGAACTTTTTTTTGTTTGTATTTTAACACTTCCTTTTAAACAAATTATTCTAGTACTCTTCTTTAGAGACAACAGTGATACATATGCTGGATTTTGTTACTTTTAACCTTTTAAAATCTGTCCATTTTCATTTTACTTGTTTTTCTCACTCCTGTGAGAAATGTTTTCAGCAGTCATCTAATTTTTTTTCCTACTTCAATTCTGCCTTTTTTTTTTTCCCTATGATGGTTTTATTTTCTTTCCCTGTTATTTCTTTTGAAATTTAAAAATCTCCTGTCTTGCCATATCTTCGCTGATTGTTTATATTGCTTCATAAATATCTTGTTTTTAATAAAATTATGCTTCATTAAATTTGTTTGAATTCATGCAGTATTTTTCTAGTTTTTCTATTTTCTGTAGAAACATTTTTTTTCTGTCAAATAGTCTTCATTTTGTATTTGTATTTTCTTGTACTTTAAAAAAATTAATATGTTTGTAGACCTGCTTTTTTGTTCCTTTTGACTTGTGCATCTCTGAATGAGCTTGATTTTTTTCAGATGAACTATTTGTGGAAGGTTTATGTTGGGTAGGAACTTAAAATACTTTCCCAGCAAATAGGAATTTAGTAATGATGCAGATATTTTATATCATTCAAGTTCCTTAACCCCATATGTCTCTATAAAACTGATAGTGAGTCCAAATCTCTTTTTCATCTTTCCTCACTAACAAACTGCTTTATACAAAATGGTCTTTGTGACTGACTCCCCATTTAGTTCAATCTACCCTTCTCTTGACATCTACACCAAGGTGGTATGTTTCAGTATTCACCCTTCTTCTACTTGTTCGTAAGAAGGGATTGTTGGTGTTATCCCTCAGGTTGTTGTACTTATCTTTGAAGAAACAAGTTCTCTTTCTAGCTTAGATCTTCACTGATTGGTATCCTTGCTCTGTACTTTTCTGAACTTCTTTTTAACTTTATTGTACTTGACCAGCTTTCTATATATGTTTCACTCAGCTTTTTTGCTGCTGCTACAGAAAGACTTGACCAGCACAATTGAAAAGGAGGAAAAGTTTATTTAAGGGCTCATGGTTTCAGAGGTCTCAGTCCATAGAAGGCTGGCTCCATTTCTCAGGGCTGAAGTTGAAGCAGAACATCATGTCAGAAGAGTGTGGCAGATAGAAGCAGCTCACATGGTGATCAGGAAACAGAGAGAGGACTCCACCTGCCAGATACAAAGCCATGCCCCCAATTCCCACCTTCTCCAGCCATACCCTACCATTTTAGTTACCACTCATTTAATCCCTATCAGGGGATTAATTCACTGATTGGCCTAAGACTCTCACAACTCAGTCATTTCTCCTCTGAACTTTATTGCATTGTCTTACATGTGAGCCTTTGGGGGACACTTCACATCCAAACCATAACAATATACATCAGGGTATTACAGCTTATGGTTTTAGAAGTTTTCTACTTTTTATTAAAAATATAGTTTGTGCTTATTTTTTTATAATTCTTATGACTTTGGGGGTGATATGTTAGAGGAAAAAGGGGAAAGTTTTTATTCAACAGTTTAGAAATAATAAAAGGTTCTTTAGACTTTTGAGATATGAAGAGAAATACTAAGATATGAGAAGGAATTTCTGGTCTTTCACTTGAGTCTACTTGAACCCACCCAATTTATTCCCTGGGAAGGAAGCAAAACAAAAGACCTATGTTGTTTTATTAAATATTGTTGATTATTTGAGCTTAATTTTCTAAAAAATTAAGATTAATTTGGGGAACTTTGCTTTCAGAGTTAATTAGCTTTCTGTGATGATTGATTAGTTACCCTTATCAACCACAGGTCCTTTCTCTAATTTTCTCTTTCCTTTTCTCTCTCTCTGTCTTTCTCTCTGTGTCTTTGGATGTGAGATTTGATTTTACCCTACATATACTCTGATGAGTTACCTATTAATGTTTCATGGAGCGAGGCAAAATATATGATATTTCTGTTAGAGACAAAGGATTTTATTTCTCATAGCACAGCAAGAAACATAACCATCAGCATATTACATTGGTTTTCATTGACCCCATATTCTACAGGAGCAATACAATATGACCCATATAATACTCCATGTGCAGAGTTTGCATCACATCTTAGAAACATTGAGCTTGAAGAATCTGCCACTTCTCTAGCAAATAATAAATTAACCTGTTTTTTGTCAAAGGGGACATGTTACCCCATCTCTCAAAGTTACCTTGAGAAAAGTGATTAGGGCCTTGTGGTCTTGACATAGCCAGGAGGATATGGAGAATCACAAGAGGCCCAAAGAACTGTCTCTCCCAAGTTTTCTTCCCCTGCCCCTCATTCCTGAAACCCTCCACAAATGAGAATCATTAGCTTTTATGTAATGAGAAATATTTTATTCAACACATAAAACCAACCTTGAAGATGTTCTCATCACCACTCTTCACCCGTTGAGGTTGTCCCCAATTTGTCAAACTCTCTTTTATTCTTATTTTTCTTCTGTTCTTTTTTAATTATAAATTTTTTTGAAACTCAAGAGCTGAGAGTTTGAGCTATTTTTGTCTATCCATCCATCCACATTTAGGTCATGTCACAGCAATTTGTCAGTATCAGTCTCAACCCTCCTCGTTTAATAACTATGTATGTATTTATATCCACATTCACATTTCTCCTCTCCTCTAGACAGCGTCTCTAAAGAATTTGATTCACATATTAGAATTCGATTGTATCCTTGTAAAATATTATGGGTTGTTTTGTGTGTACATGTGTTTACTTTTTAACTGTTTTAGTTTGAGATTATTTCAAACTTACGGAAAAGTTGAATAAAGAAAAATTTCCCATGTATCCTTCACTGTATTAAAAAATTGTTAATTTTTTGCAAAATTTGCTTTTGCTTTCTCTTCATGTGTTCACATGTACTTTGTGTTCACATATACTTTTTCTGAATGCTTTGAGAGTAAGTTGTGCATATTCTGTTCCTTATCCCTAAATATTTCACCATGTGTTTCTTTTTTTAAAAATATTTTTTAGTTGTTGGTGGACACAATAACTTTATTTTACTTTTAATGTGGTGCTGAGGATCAAACCCAGGGCCTCATGAGTACAAGGCGAGCACACTACCACTGAACCACAACCCCAGCCCATCAACATGTGTTTCTTAAGGAGAAGAATATTTTTTAATATTATAGTACATTTTTTCTTCCCAATCCTGTTTTAACTGTGTTTTAGTCAGATTTCTTGTCACTGTGATCAAAATACTCCAACAATAATAACTTAGAGGAGAGTTTATTTGGGGTTCGCAGTTTCAAAGTTCTCAGTCCATGGATGGCCAACCTCATCACTCTGGGCCTAAGGTGAGGCAGCACATCATGGTGGAAGGGCCCAGCGGAGGAAAGTTGTTTAGCTCATGGTGGGGTCAGGAAGCAGGGGGAATGGGGAAAGGGCCACAGAGAAGATACATCCTTCTAGGGTACGCCTCTAGGGACTTACCTCTTCCAGTCTTGCTACACTTGCATACAGTTACCACCTAGTCAGTCCATTCAAAGTAGGATGGACTAATTGGGTTAAAAAACTCGTAATTTCACCTCTGAAATTATGGAATTAACAAAAACTTTCGGGGGATACCTCATATCCAAACCATAACACTTTGTATTTAGTTGTATCTCTTTAGTCTCAATAGTTCCTCAACCCTTGATATTCAAGGCCATGTATGTAATTTTTGTTTACCTATATACCATAGTGCTGAAGACCTTGTTGTTCTCTTAATTTTTTCAGATCCACCCATACTTATGTGTGGATGTTTATCTTGTTTGTTGTTTCTAACTTCAGCTTAGTATTCCATAATATACATCTGTTAAAGTTTACTTACCCTTCACCAGGGACACACATAAATTATTTACAATTCCTTGCAATCATACATAATTCTGTCATAAACATTCTCAAACTATTCCTTTTGAGAATATTTCTGAGATGTGTATTCAAAAATAGGATTGTTGGATCTTAATACATCTGCCCATTTGCCTAAGTATGGCTAACTTGCTCTCCAGAAGAGCTTCTCTGTTCCCAGTACAGTGGTTATTCACCAAGATCCTTGTTTCTTCATCTCAGTGCCAACACTTAGTCTTAGCTATCATGCTAATTTTTGCCAATGTGATAGTTTTCAAGTTATGTGTTGTCTTATTTTCTCTGTCACTAATGAGTTTTACTTCTTTTTCCAAACTCTTCAGTGATAGAGTTTTCTCAGGAGGAAACCTATTGAAAAAAAAATACATATATATATACTTCAATTACTACATATTTATTTATTTATGCATTCATTCATTCTAGCCTGATCAGCTTGTTGGAAGCATTTTTTTTTTTTTTTTTTTATTGCGGTGCTGGGAATCGAACCCAGGGCCTTGTGCTTGCAAGGCAATCACTCTACCGACTGAGCTATCTCCCCAGCCCCTTCTTTTTTTTTGAGCTGATGTTATAAATGGCAATTATGAACTTCGATTTCACCTCATGTGACTATCAGTGAACTGTTTAGCACTGGCAGATCATTCCAGGATTTCTTATGTTTGAAATACAGACTACAAAAGTAATCTCTTATACAGCTGAAACTTAAATCCCTAAGAAAACTTTCTGCATCTGACACCTAAACTATAAGGATTGTTAGTAGAGCTAGAACTAAGGATTTTTGGCTTTGGTTACTTGAATTCATTAGTTTTAAAATCATTTTGCATAAATACTTACGAAGGAATTTTTTTATAATCTTGTGCCCTATTGTGTAACTTTTAGGGGGTGTCTAAAACCTTTCCTTTTTAGGTCTAAATTATTGTAAAGAGAGAACTTCTAAAGTATTTTAAATATTGATATTTGAAAATAAAATTAGTACAGTCCTCTTTTAAATATATCCAGTTTAAACTTCATCTGGTTTTATCTAAATGCTATAGTAATTAGGTAACTACCACTATGCATTTAAAAAGTATACAAGCAGGTTCTTCTATAATCAAATTAGTTGGGCACAATGGCATACTCTTGCAGTTCTCACTACTTGAGAGGATGAGGTAGAAGAATTGCTTGAGCCCAGGCCAGCTGGAAAATATTATGAGAACTCATTTAAAAAAAGAAAAAAACTTACATGATTTTTTTCCATTTTAATGCAATATGCCCATTCCTTTCCAGAATTTTGTTTTAGTCCATGTTCTACTGTAGCATAATACATTAATAACTATTTTATACTAGAAGAATTTTAAAAATTTGTATCTCTACAATAAAAACATATAAATTAAAATTTCCTTAAAAATTTTCCTGTGATCATAAAGAAAATAAATGTTTTCTACTGGGTTGAATACTCATTTGTCACAAGTTTTAATGATCAAAAGAACATTATGCATGTAGAGGAATAATTAAATATGAAAGTATTAGAAGATTTATCTTTAGATGATTTTTTAAAAACTGCTGCATGCATCTGTATTGCCATAATGAAGCAGAATTTCATCAGCAATTCAATTCCTATATTTGTTTCTATAGATATAAATGCTGAGAAAAACTTGTTTACATAAATAAGTAGACAGATATAAAATGAATTTATTACAAAAATATTACTCAAGTCTTTAGACTCCTTTTGAATTTTTTGTCAAAATATAACCATAGTGACCCATTAGCAAAAAGTAGATTTAACAATATATCAACTGTTAATTTGATTATATACTCGTACTAAGTTGATAAAATAATTTGAAAACTACTTGATATGGTTTAATGAAAACCAATTGCTACAATTCATACTTTTTTCCTAACACTGACACCAAATGTGTCCATTGTCCTCTTTTCTTGGCACTCAGGCACTTTTATACTACAAGGCACTGTTATACTACAAGGCACTGCACTATTGTAATGTTATGGATGATGGAAAGATATGCCTTTATTTTGTAAGGTGAAAGAAATATGATTTTGAAAGTCACAGCTTGACTTTTGTTTTTAGAAGCAGTCATATGGAAGTTGAGGATCTCAAAATGGATTATCTTCAATCTCTCTATGCCCTCTTACACCTACCTGTCTTAACATGGCACAGTGGTGTGTATGACTGTTGCTAAAAGGAAATAGTATTTTTAAAACTGTCATAACTTGAAAAGAATTTTAGTATTATTCCTACAGTAACATCAACCTTTGAGAGCAATAGGGAATATTAAATTTTTGGAATTGCACATTTACACTACTAAGCTCATTATGTAAATCTGTAGTAAATTGTTTTGAGAGAATACGTGTCTAATTCAACCCTCTTAAGTCTTCACCTTCACATTCCTAGAAGACCTTTCAAGGAGGGTGACTCCAGTGTGGTGTCGTCAAACTAGAATATTAATTAGCATTCTTGAAAGATTGTTGGGTGTTTTACTTTAGGGCACTAGATAGTCTCATACATGTCTTCTCTTTCCTTATTGTTGGGTTGTCATCCTCCCTGGCCCCCATGTGAACATATTATGTATCTTCAATTAACTTTTTCATAGTGCAACCCACTCTGCTTCCTGAACAAATCTCAAAGCTAATCCTACTTGTTTATCTAGTGCCCTAGTTCAGACCACCATCATTTCTCAATTGGTAATTATCTTACAACTCTTCTCCTCAGCTCTGTTCTCTTCCTACTTCAGTATCTCCCCTGTAGTTACTGCAGTAACCTGTGTAAAACACAAGTCAATGCTATATTTTCTGACTTAAGAAATCTTCGGTTTTTCTTATACATCTTCAATGTCTCTGCACTGCCAAAATGACAGCTTTCATTAATGAGCTCATATTACCTACTACTTATTTTTTAAAAGTTTCCTATGCAGTGACCATATATTCCTCTCAGACAATTATTTTTATGATTGAAGTATGTTTGAAGATCACACTGATAACATTAAGCATGGATATAAGACATAGGGAAAAATGATGAAGAAAACTGAAAAATGGAGGTCAGGACAAATAATCCCATAATCCTTAAATGTATCAAGGTTTTTCAAACTCACTTTAACTCACATGGACATAAATTATATGTGTATAGAATTCTTCTTTATCAATGTTAAGTAAAAGGACTTTTGTGTTTGGTCTATAACCTAGAATTTAATGAATCATGGCCATCTTTTTATAATTCCCTGTTGAATTCCTCATGGTGAAGTAGGATGAACACTAGCATTTTAAAAGACAGATTCTGTTAGCAATTTCAGGCCTTACTGTGTGATCTTTAATAGGTTATTTATCTTTGTTATTTATCTTTAATAGGTTATTAATCTTAGTTTTATCCTACATAAAGTGAGGTAGTATATATTCCTTTTTCTGTTTAATAAGTGTATCATGTGAGATAATGTGAGAATACAATAAGTATAAAGAGAATTAGATATCACTGTATCACTGAATTATTCCTTAGTTTCTTTAACATTAATCCTACATTTCTTTAGAGGATCTGTTCTATCTCGATAGATGGCATATGTTGATAAGGCTAATAAATGGTCAGATAAGGAAATTAAGATGTACAGGGGGTTGTTTTATTTTGTTATTATTTCTTTCTTTCATGTTTCTTATGTTTCTTCCTCATTAAAACAGTTTTGGTATGAACCATGATGGAATTGGAAATTCTTGTGGGACGAAAGGTCATGAAGCAGCAAAACTTATGGCAGCTCACATTACTGCAAATACCAATCCTTTTTCCTGGTCTGCCTGCAGTCGAGACTATATCACCAGCTTTCTAGAGTAAGTAATCTCTGGAGAGCATGATTAATTGTTCCAGAAGTAAGTCATTGGTAGAAGCCTAATATGTAGTGCTTCAAACTTTGCATAATGTGTCTGTTTTATAGGACCCAGTTATATTTCAGGCTATTCCCCACATGCTTTAATATAAGACTGTGGCAAATTTTTCAGTTCATATGCAAATAAAACTTATTGAATAAACTAGAAGGTGTAGAACAAGGACATAAATGGGATTAATAATATGAGCAATTAGAATTGTTCAATAAGCAGGAAAAAATTTCAGAAATAATTTATACTTACATACCTTAATAGAGAATAGCCCAACTTTAATCCAGTGATTTTATATTTTATTATTTTGGTGAATAAACTGAGTCTGTAGGAGTGCCGAAGTATCTAATAGTAACAAACAACAACAACAAAAAACCAAACAGCCAGGAAATGAGCACTTTGAGAAAATGATTTTTTCAATGACCCATCTTCTGTAGTTTGGAAACTTCTTTTCTGGTCTTCAAAGTATATCACAAGAGTCTGATTATCTAAATATGAAGAGAAAGGAGACGTTTAGGAAAGGAGATTGTCTTCCACATCTTGCTGCACAGGGGGTTCCAGATTCAATTTTAGAAACTGATAGACTTGGGTTTTCTTTCTAACTATGTGACCTTGGGCATGTTACTTAACCTTTCTAATCTTCAGTGTCCTAACTTTTTAAAATGAGTTTAAATCATAATGCTTATATCATTAGGTGTCATGTATATAATTATGTGTAATGCTATAATATGTGTAAAACACTTAATAGACATTCATTAAATGACAAATATTACTATTTTAAATAATATCAACGTTTCAGCGCTTTATTGCTCTACCATTGCCATAGCTGGTTAATGCTATTTTTTTCTTGGGGAGGAAAGATTAAATATCATGTGAAAAAATGAGGCATACATAAAGCACAAACAACAGAAATTCTTTTTAAAATACTGTTTATCTTAAAAAATTGTTTGTTACCATGATTGCATTGTGAAATTTCAGATAGCTTGTACAGGTTAAAATTATTCATTAGAAGTTTTCTTCATATCTACTATAGCCAGATCATATATTCTGAAAATTTACATTGCATATTTTTATAAGTCCTCAAACATGATGTTTTAAATTACCTTTGCTTTACTCACAAATCAAAAGATAGGTCTGGAAGTATAGCTCTATGGTAGAGCACTTGCCTAGCATCAAAGAGGCTCTGAGTTCAAGCCCCAGGACTGCAAAAAAGGAAAAAAGAAAAGAAAAAGAGGAATAGTTAAAAAATGGGCTCTTTATAATTAATTAAGGTAATAATAAAGTTGAAGAAGTTGGAAATTCATTTCAGAAGGCAGTTCTTCTGAATAACCATATTATAGTCTAACAATTTTCAATCTTAGTAGTAGAAAATTACAATACTGTACTTTCCTTGTGCCAAACTGACTGAAATCCTGTACAGATAGACCACAGAGAATTTGTTTGACATTTTTTGGTAGTTTTTAATACAAAGCACTAGCAATGTCATTTTCTAAGAAGGTTTTAATGAGGTCATTTACCTACATTTTAAACATTATTGAAGATCGACTTTCCCCGGAAATAAAGCCAGACCTGGATTTCTGTTTTGACTTGGCTCTTGTTTTTATAATAGAATCTTAATCTGTATCATCAGAAAGACAAACTATGTAATATACTAAGGATTCCTGTGTATTTCTCATGGTAGCCCTTCTTTTGTTTTCAAGGGACTGTTTTCTTTTCTCCTGTCTATTAGTAGTTTCCATCCCATTGGCTTTTACACAGTTCATTATGTAGTACCACTTCTGTATTCTGAATATAAGAACCATGCCTTAGGCATGTAATAAGTTTTGTGTGTTCTTTTCCCTGATTAAAAAATACATATATACATACATGAATCAGTTTTGATCTCCTGTCAGATCTTGTTTAGTTTGCAGTGTTAAGATATTACCAAAGGAAATCTCTAAATTGCTGGTAAAATACATTTAAGAAATCACCACTGGTTTGGTGAGAGCTGTAGAATTATTACCAGTTGCTATAAAGTGGTCCACTGAATTAATTAAAATACTTAATCTGAAGCATTCTTAAATCCTCATTGCTTCTTTGCATATTGTATGTATAAACCAAATGAGTGCTGACAGGGTTCTGATGGGCTTATTTATCCTTCATTTTATTAAACCATTTCTCTTGTGCATCCTCATAGGAATGCTTACAAAGTTAAAACCATCAATAAAAGATAGATGAGAAAGAAAATGGGTAGCGACTTGGAGAAAAGTTGGCTTTTCCCACCTTCTTTAATAATAAACTAATCTAATTATAATCTGTCCAACCAATAGAAGATTTTTAAACATAAGGCCCTGTAAAAAAAGTCACTTCACTGGAACACAAAGATATAATACTTTCTTGAGTTTCTTTATTTCTTTTATTAATGTAGTGAACTTAATTGCTTTTATAGCTATGCATGATATTTTTAAAAATCCAGTGATACTGTGATCAAGAATTGAAGTTACATTTATGTTTTATAGTTGGCTCAAAAGGATTCATAACACTTTATTTTAGGTTCTCTTCTCAAGGAAAAGAAATCTTGAAAGATGAATTGTTTAGGAACTGCAGTCCAACCAACAAAATGCATACCTATCTCTACTTAGTGATTGTATAGGCCAAATATGATGGTAGATTTAACAATGAGCTTTCTATGATTTGTAGAGCTTCACTATTCACAATGTTCAAATGAAAACAATTCTATGGCCTTTAAATGCCAGTAGAATACAAAATCATGTCATTCTGAAACACTAGGTGCAATTTATCAATCAGGAGATGGTGTTTACCAACTCCCAATATTTTTTTTCAGATTTCTTAAACTCGGTGATTCAATAAGTGGTTCATGAATCGCCCAGAAGCCGTCCTGATTAAATAATAAAGAACCCATTTCCGTTAAAATGGACGTGTTATGCCAGCTTCTGATGTTTTCGACGACGGCTTTGCAGGTAGTGTTCTTCCTATCTGCCTGCGGGACTTATTTATTTATTCATTTAGAAAGTAGACAAAGATGAACCTGGTATCATGGCTCACACTCACTGATGACTATGGGCTAATCTACCAGGCAGTGGAAGGTAGCCAGTTTTCATATATTCTCCATCACTTAGCAATAGTACAGATTAATTTCGTATCGTTTTTAAAAATTATGGGGGCTCTGTAAATCAACTCTTGAACTTTTTAAATTAATTCTGTTAAATTACTTAAACTATCAAAGATCCATAGCAACATTTCCCTGCAGTTCCAAGTTCAATACAGAGTAGCCGTTTTCACAGAAAGGATGGAGGCTGAATGCCTTGAGAGTCACTGTTGAAGGGGAACCAGGAAGAAAGGTGAGAGTGAAGCTATAAGAGAAGTGATATAAAGTGAGAAAGATGGCCAAAGTTCTCTTTTTTTCCTCTCTAGCAACTACTTTTGAAAGTTAACATCAATCTATTAGATGGAAAACAATATTTATAGATAGGACCTTTATAAAAACTTTAGTATCCAGAAACAGCAAAATAGGTTTCTCCTTCTTCTGGTTGTCTGACATGTTTTGGGAACCTTACTGTAACCATAAATATCTTTGATAAGTCATGATTTCATGTGGAGGGGAAGATAGAGTAAAAGAGCAGTACAGTATTTATATCTTGACAGCCTCAAGTTCCAACTATATTCAGACATCCCAGTTATACAGAGGGTGACAGTAAAAAGATTTGGCTTTAGATAATACATTTAGGTTTACACTTATCGAAATGTATCATAACATTTGTTACATTAAAACCCTTGTTTCATGAAGATTGATAAAGCAGTTTATGAGCATATAGTAGGCAAAAACATTTGGCTTAGCCTGGTGCAGCCGTGCATGCCTGTAATCCCAGAAATTTGGGAAGCTGAGGTAGGAGAATTAAGGCCAGCCTCTGCAATTTAAGCTCAGAGGGAGAGCACACTTGGTTCAATCCCCAGTACTAAAAAGATTAAAACAAACAAACAAACAAAAAAACAGACTTCTAACTTGCTATAGCTGATATCAACCTAATTGAATTTTGCTTAATTTAAGTGTATTAGCATAACTTTGTTGGAAAAAAAAAAAGGAAGTGGGATAAAATTTTAAATTTTTGTTGTTGTTGTTAAGGGACTGTTAAGATATGTACAGAATTATATAGACATTTCTTTTTCAGATAGGCCCATATTGTAGACCAAAGATCTATACTTTATAGTATAATCATTTTAGTCAAAATAAGTCTAAAATCTCAATTAGGAGTATGTCATCTTGTGTTCTGGAAACAAAGCCAGGGGGACATATTTTATCTAGGACTGTAAATTTTAGTTGAAGACTGAACAGTGGTTCATAATCCTATTTTCAAGGCTAATTTTTGAATTATGTAAATAAAAGATCTCTAAATTAGACTACATAAAGTATGATACTGTCAGAATTTTGGGAAATATAAATATACTTTGATTTATAATGAATTTCATAATCAAGGAAGAAACACATTCTTAAACTAATACATATTTTTGCCTTGTCTTAGGAGCAGTATCAAACTTATAGAACATGAATTAAATAATTCTCCATATTTCTATAGATATTAACTAGGATTAGATTTCTTTGTTGATTTGAATTTAACTAGGGATTAATGACAGATTTCCTTAGCATACTTTTTATGTATTTACTTTTTCACCAGACAAGTATGTTTACAATAACAATAGTAAGCTATAACATTTCATAGATGGAGACTAATAGTACTTGACATTTAATTTATAATAAGTAAGTCTTATGTTTTTTGAGTGGAAAATTTGCATATGACCTCAAGTCACAAACCATTTATTTTAAAGTGCTATTTTGAGAAAATTTGTATGTAATAATGCCACTATTATTATATTGATAGCATAAATAACAATAGACTTAACATAGTAAGAATTGTATGACTATAGCTCAATCAGTTAGAACTCTAGATTAAATAAAAAATTCCCATGACTTCTATTTGGTTAAACTGAGAAAATTACAGAGTATAAGATAAAAACTCCAAAGTAATATTTTTATGAAAGGAAAAGCATTTACACATTTGCACCCACCAGGAAATGTCTAAAAAACATTCATGTCAACATTATGTGCAATTGCCAGAAAATCTCAAAAATTTATTAATAGACTAATGGATAAATAATGATGGCATAGTCTTAAAGGAATAGTAAAGAACAATAAAAATAAATAGAGTTACATATATAATGCACTTTACATTCACAATATTGAGCAAAAGAACAAAATCACTAAAGAAAATCTATGGTATAACTCCTTTTGTGTAGAAGTCCAAAACATGCCAGTGAATAATTGTGTAGTAAAATTATTGAGAAAAACAAGGAAATTATTATTATAAGAAATCAGAATAGTAGTTACCTCTAAGGGGAAAATTATTGAAGTTGAGCCTTGGAACTTTTGTTAGGAAAAAAATGAGGAAAATCATTTTCTGGATTAAATACACATCTCTCAGATTCATGTTTTCTACCTTCTGTATCTATGTGTGAAATATTTCATGATAATTGATAACTTGGAGGCATGAAAATATCCAGAATTTTTATTTTCTAAAAGTTGATCAATAATAATTGTGATCTATAGACTTTACTAACTTAAAAGTAGCAGGAAAATAGCAAATTTTGGTAATATTATGCAAAAAAGCATTTTGTTGGTTAACCCTCAGTTAAGAATTAAGATATGAAAATTATCCCATTCCTCATATTTATTAATCAAGGTTTTACTGTATTACAAGATATGATTACTAGGAGAAAAATATACTACACTTCCATGTATAGGAATGTAAAACAATTAGAATCAGCTGTGCAAATATCCCCGCATTGGTTTTACTGGAAGACACCTGACTTAGCAAACCTTGCTAATTTGTACAAAATATAGACAAGCATTTCAAAAGACCTTTGTTGATATGATGTTCCTAAATACAGGCTCATTTTTTAAAGATCCATATGGTTTTCTCTTATATTTTATTTCATATGGTGTTTTATTCTTCTGTAAAAATATGCTGGAAAAGGAGAACAAGACTTGTCTAGCTGTTTAACCAGACAACATTAAAACAAAAGCACTAAGTACTTTTGAGAAAGTGAAACAAAGGTACATTTTTGGCATATTCTTTCTCAGAAAAGTTTGAACCCAGGTGCTCACAGTGCATAGCATTCTTAGCTGTTTGAGGGCCCTTGTAATGGTTGTGTGGTTTGTTTTTTATCATTTTTTTTTTTTTTAAGAACATGAACCATGATTAGAAGATAATCAATACCATGAAACAAGAACCTTAACTAAAATGATTGGTCTTGATTCTTCCTGGGTTAAACCAGTTTGCCATCAGGAAAGAATTTTTTTCTTCAGTGTATCTGTTTTTAAATTCTTCTTTGGAGTCCACATATTTCTTCCTCTAAGTTTTTAAGACTAATTTTCATTATCCTTTAAAGTAATTATGTATAATTGTTTTTAATAGATTCTTAATTGGTGCCATTTAGGTACATATAGTCTACATTTATTCCTGCTATTAGTAAATATGTGTTTTCTATAGGATCCTGTACATAAATCCTTAAGTATGCAATTTTAAATTTTTCTGTTGATTTGTAGTAGTACTTAGTTTATTCTATTTTTATTACTTATTTGATTCTTTTCATAAACATGTTTATAATTTTATTATAAGTGGGAGTGAAACTGGCATTTTGGAAGTAAAATTTGAAAATTAAAGTACTAATTCAGTTATCCTACAAATGTTCCATATTATCAAAATGATCTTTTTTCCATTATACTATTCAAATATAATATCTTTGCCATTAACCCTGATATATAATTTCAAATTTACTAGTAGAATTGCATCTCTCTAAAATTTTATACATAATTGCATAAAAAGCTCTGGCTATTTAAAAATAATACCTATAAACTATAAATAGTTTGTCTTACTGAGGTACATGTCAATTTCTAAAGGTATAATAAAAAGGAAATAACAAGTATTCTGTCATGAAAACTAGATAGAAGCTGGGGCTGTAGCTCAGTGGTAGAGCACTTGCCTTGCACATGTGAGGCACTAGGTTTGATCCTCAGCACCACATAAAAATAAATAAATAAAGATATAGTGTCCACCTACAACCAAAAAAAAATTTTTAAAAAACCTAAATAGCTGGGTGAAAAAAAAGTTCTCTGTTAGTTAGATGTGTTAAGTAGTGACTACTGAAATGATTTTAACAGCCAATAGTGTATTAGTACCATAATTAGTATTCCATTTAGATATATTTATTTATTAAAAATTCATCAAAATGGGCATAATTGAAAGGAAAGGGATGTAAAGAAGACAGTATTCTCATTTTGGTCTTCTGAATCTGTATCACCTTAGGAATAGTTCAGTTTTTAAAAGGTATTAATTTATTGCTGTGAAAATATACATTTTTATATAAACAAGTAATTTTTACATCTTTAGAACACGAGAAACTTTTAAGTGAATATGAAACTCATTGTGATACCTGGTTCTTTCTTACCTATCTATAAATGAAAATCTGTACTGTCCTAAATAACAGTTGAGGAACTCCTACTTGTGAAATTATTTTCCTTTGGCAAAGTGGATGGAAAAAATTTGAAAAAAAAAAACACAAGTGCTGGCACAATGGACAGGAATGTTGGAAAAAATTTTTAAGTGTTGGCATAGGAATTCTTTAAAAATTCTAACTTACTCACATGTGAAATGAAAGTAAAAAAGCATCTGTCCTATTTTATGCACACTGACTAAATAAAAATGAACAATTACATTTAGCAAAGTCTAAAGCTCTTTAAGGTATTCTGTCTGGTTTTTGGCGATCTTTATGTTATTTGTTCCACTGAATTAAAATATTATGTTTGAGTGCAGGCACACTTCACAAGCAGAAATTATAGAGAAGAGAACATTCTCTTTTCCAATTCTGATGACCCTAGATGAAATATGAAATTTTTGAAAGACTAAATATTTCTAATATACTTGAGAGGAGAACTTTGGATCTTAGCTTCATCTGTCATTCAGCCCATTAGGGAAATATTTCAAGAACCTATGGACAAGTCTAACCACAGCATCTATTGTTCTGCCCAAGGTGAAAGTATATAAATTAGGTCTTTCAGAATTACAACTACAATATTTTTAATTTTCCACATTTCATGTTTTTAATTCTGCTACCAGATGTGGTTATATTTTCAGTGAAAACAAACAAGAATCTTAGAGCAACATGTAATTCTGTTTTAATTCCTTTTGAAATTAGTTCGAATCAATGTTTTAAAGGCCAAAATGACATTTTCAGATTGTTGTCTAAGATGCTTTTATTGTGTCTTGGGGCTGGAAAAAAAATGATTTGGAGCTCTTATATAAGTTTCAGTAAAGCAATTCTATTTTACCATGTGATTATTTATTGATAGAATGTTATTTTCATGCATCAAATTATTAAAACAAAGAGCTCAACACATGGTTTCATAATTGTGACTGGAAATAGTCCATAGAGTACCTAATTTCCTTTGATCCTTTATGTTGAACAGTTCAGGCCGTGGTACTTGCCTTGATAATGAGCCTCCCAAGCGTGACTTTCTTTATCCAGCTGTGGCCCCAGGTCAGGTGTACGATGCTGATGAGCAATGTCGTTTCCAGTATGGAGCAACATCTCGCCAATGTAAATATGGGGTAAGAGGTCTTAATCCTTACGTTTAGTCATTTATATATGTTCTTTTGTGGCACAAATGTTCAGATGGAATTATGATGAACGTAGTTTGCCTTCAGTAGCATTATTAATTTAAATATGACTCTTGACACTGTACTTTTTCTGATACCTTTTGTGTGACATCTGTTTCTAAATTTCTTATGAGGGATGCAGGTAGAAAGGTAGACTTTTTAATAACTTCTAACATACTTATTCTTTAAATTTTGAGTTTATATTGCCAGCTTTGTCTTTTGAAATGCTGTGGTTTAAAAGCCCTCCCTACTTCCTTTTTCTGGTACTTTTATGATTGAGCTAAAGGGCATTTTTTCATTGGCTGTATGCCTTCACTTTAATTCATACTTGCTAGTACTGAGTCATTTCAAGTTGCTTCATCCACTGCCCACATTCCAACACAACAACTGAGCAGGAACAAAATGACATGAGCCCAAATAGTGAAACAAGGAAAATTGGTGTAGAAAAAAAAAGTAAGCATCATAATTTACTTTTCAAAGTCATGCTGTCTGCATTACAAAATATATTTAGACATCTTTTTAAATTTCATAGAGAAAGATTTCAGTGAGCAGAATAAGAACATGTTCATAGGAGAAACATAGTATAAGCATATTGAATAAAAAAAGAAAAATGAAAGAAAAAGGAAAAAAAAGAATTTTAAAATGTCAAACTTTTTCACCAGAAAATATTCATAATCAAAAATAAGTTTAAAAATGTGGTTCCTATTTCTATGCAAATAGTCTTTTGAATTCTTCTTAAAAATAAGAACTATAAAAGGAATTAAGTTTTAAAGTAGGTAATACTAAGTAGTATAGTTATTGTACTGTAGTGATTATTCCTCTTGGGTATATTACAAAGGAAAGTGATTACCTTGGGTAGGTTTTGGCCGCACCTTTATGTTTTAGGGTTTTGTTTTTGTTTTTTTTCCAGTACAGGTGATGGAACCCAGGGCCTCTTGCATGTTAGGCAAGAACTCTACCACTGACCCACATTTTCATACATTTAAAAAAAATTTTTTTTTTTTATTATTTTGAGTCAAGTTGCCAGGTTGCCTTGAACTTGTGATCCTCTTGTCTCAGCCTCTTGGGTAACTGGGATTACAAGTGTGTGCCATCATACCTGGCTGTACTCTAGATATTTAAAGATTGTGCGTGATTATCTATCTGGATGTGTAGAAACTTGAATAAAATTCTGATTTTTCCTGTCTCTTTGTCTCTTATTTCTTTTTTAGCAAGTGAAACAATCTACATTCTAATTTTTCTATTGGAAGTTGGGTTTTTACCTATAAATTTTCATACTAGGAAATTTACATATCCGTGGATGTAATTTTTTCTTTCTTAAATAAATTAAACATTGACTTGAGGGTCTGAGGGTAAAGCTCAGTAGTAGAGTGCTTGCCTAGCATGTATGAGACTCTAGGTTCTGTCTCTTGTCAGTGCCAGAACCCCCCCCAAAACAACAACAACAACAACAACAACAAAAAAAAAAAACAACAAAAGCCAGACAAATTGACTTGATTCTCCTCACTTTATATCTCATTCATTTCAGACTGATTTAAAATGAGATAATTTGTAATTACAAAGTTGTGTTTTCCTCATATTCTACTTTCAGATTCTTTGTGTGCTGTTTATAAAGTCTTCTGTAATAGAATATAAAATAAAATTGGAAAACTGGGTGAAAGACATTAGCATCTTACAAACCTATACAATTTATTGTATTTTATCATGAACCTTTTTCACTTTGATTTGCAGCAAAATGAAGATTTCCCTAGACTCACGTACTATAGAAAAATGCTTATACCTTTTTTTTAAAAGTCCTATATGTTACCAATGTGGTTTCTTGAGTAATAATAGATTATTTATAATCACTCCAACCTCTTGAATTTGTACCTAAAAGTTTGTTTTTACACATCTGATAGCCCCCAAACTCACACAGAGTTTTATCTCGTGAATCCTTAAGGTTTTAAACAATTCTAAATACTGCTTTAGAAAATAATAATGGCTTTGAAGATTGGAGTCCAGTCAGGTAAGCAAATCATGCTTCAGTAGGCAGCTGAAGGGAACAATAAAGCTAACTTTATTTCAGTAACTCCAAGTGTAGCATGTTGAGATAAATACTAAACATAATTGCTATAGACCTGGGAGGACATTGTAACATTTTTAAGATAGAGTTGAAAAATCATGAATTCATTCTCTTTCAACAAGTAGATTTCTAATGATGTTAGGGAAGATTTTAAACAACTATAGAATGATCCATAACTGCAGCAATGCTCAGCTTCCTATCTCTAACACTTTGGTCATCAGGAAGTCATTGCTGGCTAACCAGTGATTACATTTCTAATTATGAAAAGTCTTGCCTGGAGTCTTGGTGAATTCTTAGTGAGTGTATACATTTTTACACATGTAGTTTCACTTAACAAGTTTACATGAAATTTTTTTCTATTTTATTTTACTTGAGGCAACATTTTCCACTGTTATCCTTGTACATCATCTTTTTTTTTTCCAAATCCTCTTAAATTCCATAGAATAGTGAGGAAATTGTAATGACTATAAATACAAAGAACAAAACAGTAGTGTACCATATACAGAGTAATATAGTTGTGTGTGTAGTGATCTAGAAATTATATGTAGTTTCTTATAATCACATAGTGCCTTTTTCTGAGATACTTCAGACTGCATTGGTAAAAATCATTATTATCCTATAATATTTTGTAGATGGGGAAACTAATCCAAGTTAATTACTAACTCCAAGATTTTTTAAAAATCTTTTAAAAAACTGTCTAAATCTGGCAGTTCTTTTACTACTAGGTATAGTATTATAGTATTTCTGTTAATAAAGTAAAAGTTGCAGATGTATTTTGTGTTAGAAGACGCTTGTTTAATTTTTATCAGGTAATGTCTGTTACTAAAAGTCTTTTCATGCTCCTCATCTTGTTCCAATGTCTTTTGGGAGAAACTGATCAGGACACCTTCTCTCAACTTATTCTTTAGGGTCATAAATTCTCAGGTGTTTGAAACTCCAAGTCTTGTATTCAAGAGAATTTATTTTCTTTTTTCTTACATAAAAAAGTTAGGACCTCTTCAAGGCAAGATGCAAGTACAGACAAGCAGTATGCAAAGCTTAGGACCTACTAAATTATCCAAAAATATCTGCTGCTGACTATGTTAGCAGGTTTCTAAGGGGCCCTGGATGCTTCCTGGAAGAAAATATACTGCAAATAAAATAGCAGTATTGGTATGTGAAGGAAATGCTTTTTTTTTTTTTTTTTTTTTTTTTTAATTGGGAGCAACAAGTTCTTTCCTATAAAACTATAGAATCTATTGCCTCATTTCTCTTCTTTCTGTTAGTTTCCTCTTTTTTATTAGAAAATGATTATAAAAACTGAATTAATAGAAAGCATGTTGCAGTAATAATAAAAAGTTAAAACTTAGAAAGGAATTCAAGTATTAACCTATATAAAATAGGGGCTGTGGGTGATCTTTTGATTGCTTTCCAAAAAGTACAAATTCTTTCATAGTTGTCTCAGACTTAGCTCTTTATTTCTTTCTGTTGTCACTTTAAATCATATCCAAACATTGTTTTCAAATACACTTAGTGATTTATTATAGGTTAACAGTGTTGTGTACATAATTTACTATTAACCGGCAAGAGATGATTGTTCATCTGTACATAGGTTTGAAGCAGACACATTTTATGGACATGGTAGTTTTGTTTATTTTATGGGGAATTTTTATTATATATAAAGTTTATCATTGTTTATGTAGGTTTGAGTTAGTCCACAATGCATAATGTCGTATGTTATTTTTTCTTGCTTTAATGTAGAACTGAATGATGTTTTATCAATTGACCATATATTCTGAATCATAAATGGGAGCACATTATCTAGTACATGGTTTCACATGTAGAACAGATTTTTTTTTTTTTTTTTTCTTTTCTTTTTTTTTTTTTTGTGGTGCTGGGGTTTGAACCCAGGGCCTTGTGCTTGTAAGGCAAGCACTCTACCAACTAGCTATGTCCCCAGCTCCAGATTTTTTTTTAACAGAATATTTTAAGTAAAAAAAATCTGTTCATCCTTCACTGTTAGCTTTGACCTCATATTGCCCTTCAGTAGACTCTATTCAGTCTTCTTCACTCTTTCAGGTGAACAGCAGCCTAGATGTTCTTATAAAGTTCAGATAGCAAGAGGGTATGACAAGCATGCAAAGTGCCTTTCATTTTCCTGAACATGGCCACATTCAGTGTTTCTGTTCCCTCTATGCAGCTCTGTCATCCATGATACCTTTCTTTTATAGCTGTTATGCTGGTACTACTTTGGGAGAATCTGAGTCTTCTGTACTTTTAGGAGCATATTAAGATATTCCAATATTATCATTCACTTTGAACTCAAATGCAGTTTCTCTTCAGAGAGGCCTTCTTTCTTTTTCCTTTGTTCTTTTTAGTTATATATGACAGTTATATATATATATATATAAAATCCATTTTGATAAAATTATAAAAGCATGGAATATATCTTATTTTAATTAGGACCCCATTTTTGTGGGTGTACACAATGGTGGGATTCATGTAGGTATTTTCATATATGTACATAGGAAAATTGTTAGATTCATTCTACTGTGTTTCCTATTCCTATCTCTTCTTCCTTCCGTTAATTCCCTTTTTTGTCTAATCTGTTGAACTTCTCCCCCTCCTCCTTCCCTCCCAAGTTGTGGTTTAGCTTCAATATATCAGCAAAAACATTTGAACTTTGGGTTTTTTGGTCTTATTTCACTTAGGATGATAGGTTACAGATCTATCTATTTATGGCAAATGTCATGAGGTCATTCTTCTTTTCAGCTAAACAATATTCCATTATGTATATATACTATAAGTTCTTTATCCATTCATCTGTCAAAGGACACCTAGGTTGGCTCCATAGCTTAGCTATTGTGAATTGTGCTGCTATATATTCTTTCTTATCATTCTCTATAGAAGGCTTCTCCCAGTTACTCTCTTTTATAGTATACTATTTATTTCCTATATATCACTTATTAAAATCCACAATCATTTTGCTTATTTGATTATTTGTTAATTTTTTTTGCAGTGCTGGGGATTTGTTGTTAATTATTTAAATGTGATCTTCTAGATGAGGCCTTCCCTGACAACCTAATCTAAAACTGTTAAATGTGTACACATACATACACAACTATCATTTTCCTTGCTTTATTTTTTACATTAATGTTTACATTTTTCTAACATATATTTTCCCAACTAAAATCTATTTTCCTTGAAGGAAGAGATTTTGTTTGTTACATTCACTGCTGAATTCCCCAGCACCTAGAAGAGTTTCCTGCCTCATGTTAGGGGCTCAGTAAATATTTGAATGAATGAACTGTTAATTGCAATCAAAGTGCAATTTCCTTGAGGAAAGGGATTCCACCTGAATTGTTCATGGCTATTTGTATAGTGAGTAGCTCAATGCCTGGCTTATACAGGAACTCAGTAAATGTTTGTTGAGTAGAAGAGAGGAGTTATCTGATGAAGGGCCAGTGGAGAGAGGACCTTTGTGAAGAGCCTGAGGCTGTGTATTTGAAAAGCTCAGAGAAGGCTCGAAGGTTAATGCTCTTAAACAAAAATCCCATAAAAGAGTAAAGAAGGTAGGAGCCAAATCTGACTGTACCTTATGGGCCATGTGAAGAATTCTTGATTTTAGGCCATAGCTATACTTTGGTGGTACAGTACTTGTTTAATATAATTTAGAAAAAAATATTAGAAAACTAAAAGCTTTGTAAACTTATATCCTCCTCCCTTCCTCCCCTCTCCCAAAGTACTGGGGATTGAACCTAGGCTTTGTGCATGCTGGACAAGTGCCCTGTCACTGAGCTACATCCTTAGCCTCCTCCCTTGCTTTTCTCTCCATCCTGACACACCCCACACAGGGAACTGTGGCAGCTCTACTACAGATGATGCTCTGTTGTAGCAATGCCCTTATGTTTCTAGGTAAATATAAATGAATTTTTCTTAAACTGGAGGGTTCTTCTTCATAACTCTGAGACGAGATGAATAGAGGAGTTTGTGTATAAAAAGGTGTGGGTTCCATAATTTTGACTTTGGAATTGCAAAATCCCAGTGTATCCTGGTAGAAACATAAAGGAAGATATAAAAAGACAATACAACATAACTTTGGAAACTTTAGGACTTCTAAATGTTGAATATTTCCAGGAAATATATTTGTGGCAAATTTTTTTTCTTTACAAATCATCAAATTTATAAGTTTTCTAAATTCCTCAATTAAATGATTAATGATGGAATAATCTCCAAAGGATCTGATACCACATTTGTTCCATACTTTAAGTGATGAGAGATTTTTAGAACCTAATCTTGGAAATGAAAGATCAAAGAAATACATTTGGATTTATTAATTTATAGTAAGAAACATAGCTATATAGTTTGTATTCAGTCAAATCTATTGAAATCTGTACATTTTATCACCTACATAAATCTATACAGTAGACCAATTTCTTATAAAAAATTATAGATAATCCTACAATTAAAATATGGGATAGTATAGATTATTTTATCATATTAATAACTATAATGATGGCACCATTAGGCCATGTCCACCCAGGTGTAGCTCAGGGTAGTTAGTTCTGTGTTTGGGGTATCCTCCCTCTGGACAGTACTTCACAAAGACTGATACATTTTGCCTCTTAGACTCTAGTTTTTATGTTTCCATGCTTATTCTATTTTGTTATTTTATCACTACCAGTTCATTAATATTTAAGTCATTATTGCTTTATCATTAAGAGTTACTCATATAATTGTATGTTGGCTTCATTAATCTTGTTAGGATATTGTTGGCTACCTACACAATTTTTTAAAGAGATACAGATAATATGGAGGATGCTGTTAGTGAAATACTAAATAGTAAGATATAAAGGAAGTTTGAAGAAGGCAAGTTTAAATGGTCTGTAAAAAAAAACAAACTAAATGCGAGTCTCAAAACCATTTTCAAGTTTTGAAATACTTGTTATAGTTTGGTTAATGGTAACATGTTGTTTTCCTTCCCTACCAAGAGTATTTAAAAACCCACAGTAATCTTTAGTTTTTACAACCAGATGATTGTAGATTAGTTATTAGGAAGAATTTCAAGTTATTAAATATTAGAGTATTGCACTTGGATTATAGAATTAATTTTCTTAAGGATTTTAAAGTATGCAAGGTGGTTTGATTTAGACTTAGGGAATAAAAGGTATAGAACCACAATATTCTTTTGGAATCCAAATATATATATTTATTAGGCATATATCTGACAAGAGCTTATTTGGATTTTCATTTTCCCTAAATTCCAAATCAAGATTATAGTTCTGTAATCACTTATATGCTTAAAGATCAGTAGTTTTTATCCTGGGTTTGCTTCTTAAAGGTTTTATTTCTTTTTTTTAACCATTTAGTAATCTTTTTAATCTGTTCAAATGTGTGAGTATTTGTTTAATCAAAATCTCTATTGGGTGTTTTGGGTTTTTTTTTTTTGTTTTGCTTTTGGTTGTTAATTTCCCTTTTTAGAATCTCTTGCATTTAAATCATCTATAATATTAAAGGCAGAAATAAAGGTACAATTATCCTCTTTCTTTAGATGGCAACTGAGCACCTGGAACCAGGCCATAGGGTCACCATGTGTTCTTTTTCAATTTTCCTTTGTGTGATCAATGATAAGTAACCTTTCTAATCACTGATGCTCCTTTGTGACCTCTTCAGGACTTCACTCTTCCCCTTGAGCATTAGTATCCTTTATTGCAAACAGCTGTTAGAGATGTTACTGATAGGGTAATGAAGACAAAGAGAATGTTTTATACTCATAGTCAAGGATCCAAGATGGCAAAGTTTCCCAAGGACAGAAAATATATGCATATTTCTTTTATAGATTTAACAGTTGTTTAAAATTACAAACAAAAACAAAAGCCATCTTGCAATGAATACAGCATTTTCTCTTTACGTATTATTTAATAAAATCATAAAATGATTTTCATGGTTTTATGATGTTCCTACCCTCTTGTGTAAACTGCTTATTTTAATTTTCCCTCAGTAAATCGTTTTTTAAGCTTGTTTTAACACATATAATTATTTGTGAAGTATGGAGACATTATAAAAGTTAATCCTAATTTCTTTTATTGTACTGAAATGGTCTTTGAAAAAGAATTCTAATTTGATCAAAGGGGCACTAGTTCAGAGGAGTAATTTCTGTATATTAGGTACATTATTTTATATTAGATTATAAACTCTATTCTGTAAATTTATTCTTATTTATATTCACCAATATTTTGTATCATTGTCAATGTTTGCAAGTATTGATATTCATCTGAAAGATCAGATAGACTGGAAATCTGTGAGTTATTATTAAAGTGTTGAATAGGTAAGAAAAATGTTAAATGTTTTGTTTCTTGGACAACCACAGAATACTTTTGTGGATTCTGATTATAGTACCTTTTCAAAATTCAAACACAAGTGGTGATGTTACATTTGATAGTTCCAATATAATGTTAAAGTTGATGCCTAACCTCATATAATGTGTGAATAAATTAAGAATTGTCCATAATAATCATAAATTGAAGCTATCATCCTTTAAAATAAGGAAAAGGACAGGAGGATACTATGAATATTTAGTGATATTTTATATTAGAATACAAGTAAAGCTTTACTAATCAGACTTATCCAGTAATATTATTCAATCTGATACATTTAAGAGACATGTGAAAAGGAGGTTAGTTATGAGGAGAATCTTACACAGAGCTGATATCAAAGTTGAGTCAAATCTAACTTTAGTTGGAATTTCTGAAGCAAATTGCTAATTTTTCCTGAAACTAAGTTAGTTTCTCATACTTTCCAAAAAGATTGCCATGATGACTAAATGAG
Source organism: Sciurus vulgaris (assembly GCF_902686455.1). Lineage (NCBI taxonomy): Eukaryota > Metazoa > Chordata > Mammalia > Rodentia > Sciuridae > Sciurus > Sciurus vulgaris. The sequence goes on from NC_136466.1 coordinate 118,400,243, forward strand.
ACAAAAATGCGGATATACCTTGCATAGTAGTTAACAGCATACCCTAAAAAAGTATTACTTCCTATATTTTCTTCCTGCCTATAAAACCACTGCTGGGTGGTCATGAAAATCTCCAGTGATGGCGATTATGTTTTAGTTCATCATTGTTCAGCTCTGACTTTTGGAAGATTATTCTGTGCATTGAACTGAAATCAGCTTCCCTGACTTCTAGGTTGGTGTGTGTGTTTTTCCAATCATTCATAAAATTGACTTTCTTGAAGTCTGAGAAAAGAGTTCCAGCTTCAAAAACACAACAAACAGTAAACACAATTACTCCTTCTGGCACAAAAACAAATATGCTGGATAAAACAATACTAACAAACAGTTAAATTTAGCCCATTTAGCTACAACATGAGAAGAGACACACGGACAACTGACAAATTGGGGAATGATGCCAAGATGCACAAGTCTCACCTTTCATGTGTGATTATTTCATAGTACCTTAGTGATTTGAAACTATCAAGCAAATTTTCTTATAACTAAAGAGAAATACCATGGCCATATATAAAGACTGAGAAGAAAATTTTAAAAAAATTTTTGTTCTTTCCTACAGACAGCACTTTCTATATTGAACATAGATAGCTTAATTGTGTCATTTCCAAAATGTGCATCTCTCTATCAAAGTCATGGGGGCAGATGCAGAAACTGTGAAGAGACATCCATTTTGTATTATTTTTTACAAGTTGATTGATAAAGAAGCTAAAACCTAGATAAAATTCTCAATATTTATGAAAGTATTCTCCATTGGGGTCGAATGCCCTCAAAAACCTACATATCTAAGAAGGAATCATAAACCACAGGATTTAAGGCTGCAAAAGATCAACTATTTGGAATGCTGAGAACAAATGTTCATAGAAATTTAACTGTGCATATATATTAATGAGGAAAAATGACTCCATAAGAAATGGAGTCCTAGGCTTGTGCCTCACATAAGAACAAAATAAAAGACTTTGTACAGTCTACCTAGTACTGACCAAATAAGTCAACATGAAAATTGGTTCAGTGAAAACCTTGGAATATATTATATAAGCAAATATATATGGCATTACTTTCATAACTGGTGAAAAGTTGCTGAAATAATAAAAAAAAGTTCACTGAAGATAAACTGAAATACAAAATAATATATGAGGAAACAATCTACTATGAAATTGACAATTAATGCCCAAGAGAAAAAAATTGGAAAGAGACTAAGATCCATGGTGGTTAAAATGAGAAGATCAATTAAGACCCAAAATCAGCTGCATAGGAGCTTCAAAACAAAAACAAAAACAAAGCAAGAATGGAAAGAATAGCAGAGAGACACATTAAAAAAATGGGAGTCAGAAAAATGCAAATCCTCACAGCATGAGTCCCCAGTAGATTAAAACAAAACGGATATGTGGTGAAACAGCACAAAAGCAATTTTTGAAAGCACCTGGAAAGACTGTTAAAAAGACAGCTGTTAGACTAACAGGTCTGGCTCCTGTGGAGGTCAGAGGACAACAAAGTTCATAACTTTAAAGACTGAGTTAGAATAATGTCACTCTGGAATTGCATATTCAATTAAAATATTGTCCAAAATGAGGGTAAATAAATACATTTTCAGAAAAATAAGAAAGAAATCCCTTGCTAAATTAATTATAAAGAATGCAAGTTAAGAAGAAAATGTTTTCAGAAGATAATTGTAGCTATAAAAAGCAATTGTTGTTAAAGGCACTGGTAGACACAGATGCATCTAAATAAACATTCACTAACAAGTCTTAGGCAAGTGGGCAGTTCACAAACTTTTAAGTTTTTGTAGACAAGGAAAATTTCTCTCAGGAAATTGCCATACCAACATACGGATGCCAACTTTTAATTTTGCCAAAAAGGAGCTTTTTGTAAAGACTGTCCTAAGCACCAGACCCGGTCCTCAGTAATCTTACAGTATATTATAATATCTAAAGACTAAAAGGAATAAAACTTAAATAATAATAGCTCATTAAAAATTAGTTTCATGAAAAATAATGCTTATATTGATATCATTCTTCTAATTTTGTCATAGAAATTAAAAAATTTATCATAGAGCAAACCAATCCATGGTTACATGTCTGACTATACACTCCCTTTATTTCCTTGGTTCCTGTGAATTTTAAGTGGTAGTATTTTTCCATAACACTAATGTAATGACTGGTGTATAGTAGATTCTCAATAAATATTCTTAAATGAAAGGGGAAAATTGCTCAAAAGTTTAACCCAGCACCAAATTTCCCCTGGAGAGTCTTCCCAAGATACAGTTTAGAATTATAAAAGGGACCCTAACACATAATGATTTATTAGTTCATAAAGGTCATGAAATTAGTCTTGATCATATCTCTTTCTATTAGAAATCACAAATATGTGAGAGAAAACTTTGTTCTAAAGCTAAACCGAAGGCTAGTTTAAAAAAAAAAAATCATCATTCCTTTCCACTGACTATCCCTCCTCACCTATGTATTTTATTTAGGGAAATTGATCTACTTGCTACATTGATTGTTACACAGATTTCCTAAGAGACAAAATTTCAGCTTGCATTTAACTGTTAGAGCTTGGAACCTGCATCAAGTTTCCAGATTATCATATTTTTATTGTAAACACACATTATGCTACAACTAATATACAAGTGAAATGAAAGTGATCTATCCATGTAAATATATCGTGCACGTTCCAGAATTCAACAGTTTAGAGAAAGAAGGGCATTTCTGAAAGTATGAAGTTGTTCTTAAGTAGTATGAAATAAATAAGTAGTATGAAATGAATGAATTTGTTTTGCTTTTTATTGTTCAAGGCAGTATCATTTGTTGCTTTTTTTCCCTAAACATGGGAAATCTTCCTAAATTGAATATAAAAATCTTTCTAACTGAAGTTGAGACTCCAGTTGTGAGATATATTTGAAAACTCTTCAGCTCCTTCTCCGTGACTAGTTGTAGGAGTGCTTCCCAGCATAGACTTCCAGTGCCATACTTTATCAAGTGATCTGTGAGAAGTTAATGCTCTAGCAAAATTCCAACCTTTAGGAACTCACTAAGGTAACAAACTCCTGTTGGACGCCTTTAAAAGACATCATTCTCTGAACATTAAGAAGACTTCTTCATGAATGTCGAAATTTAGGTCTTAAAAAAATTTGTCTAAAGCACTTGCCACTTTGGGTAGAGATTTTCAGTATGCTTTTGAAAATTAAATCGTATGCTTTTTTGAGAGATGCTGTGAGTATAGTCCTTTTCAGTAATAGAATTTTCATTGCATAATTCTGTGTAAAATAAACTTCTTTTACTTCGTCTAAAGTAAGATGTAAGCTGAATAAGGATCGTAGGAGATCAGGAGTATTGTCTAGGGGCACATTTGTGGATAAAAAAAATTCATAATCTCTATGTAATCTGTTCTATTAATGCTTCTTTTTTGTGAATTCATTGTTTTTTGAATTTGGATAAACTTTTGCTATGTGGGACAGAATTTTAAATTTCCTTAAATGTTATTCCTACTGCTTTTAAAATATTAAACTAAATATATTTAGGAACATAAACTAAAAAGCCATATTCCATAGAAAAAGAAGAATAAAGTAGTATATTTAAAAATTTGGAAAGAAAAGAACATTTCATAATAAATTATATTTGGAAAGTAAAATTTTATATTTATGTTATGATTCTCAGTACATGCTCCTCTTTTTAAATATTTTCTTTATCTTCTAGCTCATTAGTTCTCCAAATAGGGCTTAAAAGATTTTTAAAGTATTTTAAAGCCCAATAGACATTATACATCTTCTTCTGTACCTTTGATAAGGGGTATCCTAACAAAGAGCCCAAAGACATCCCCTCAGTTTGCTGAAGAATCATATGGGGCATTTCCATTTGTAGGATCAATTAACGAGAGACTTCAGTATTTTACTTCTTTATTTCTGATTTGTGTTTATGTGATGTGAGTTATTGTAATTGTGTTTTAAGAGTTAAAAAATGAACTGGGGATAAAAGCAAAAGGATTAAGTGTTCCTTATTAATTTATCTCTGTATTCCAGATTATCATATTTTTATTGCAAACACACAAGTATACTACATAGTTCTAGTTTAAATAAAAAGCTTACATCAACAGTGATGCTATTTCATGATCATATATATAAAAGAAACTGATAATTCCCAGCATTTCCTTCCAAAATAATCTGGTTTGGGCTGTTAGTTAAAACATTCACTCAGGGATAATGTTTATATGCTTATTTTAGAATCTGATAAATCAACATTGCATGAACCAAATGAAGTATTTTATATTGCTAATGTTAGAACAGGTACTGTAATTCTGTACTGAGGTAGTAAGAAGAAAAATTATAATAAATTAGATCAGATAGCTTCAAGTGAGAACCTACACTTCAATAGAGTTTTTCTGAAAAAGTTTGCCAATTGGATTTCAATGAAACTTTGGGGAATTGATCTTAGCAGTCCCAGTCTCAAACTTAGGGGACCTAGGCACAAGTGCTGTCTTCATAAGAGACTGATAGCTTCAAGCAATGTCTGAAACATGTTATAAATGGCAGCATTTGTTCAAAACCAAGTTTCTCTTTCATGGAGTTAGGCTACATTGACAGACTGAAAATAGCATTTCTAAATTGCTCTTATATGAATTTTAGAAATTATTCCAACATATACATCACATTTTTAAAATTTATTTTTATTTTTTTATTTTTACAGACTGAATTTTGATTCATTGTACACAAATGGGATATAACTTTTTGTTTCTTTGGTTGTACATGATGTAGATTCACACCATTTGTGTAATCATACATGTACATAGGGTAAAGATGTCTGTCTCATTCCACTATCTTTTCTACCCCTACCCCCACCCTCCCTGTCTCATTTCCCTCTACACAATCCAAAGTTTCTTCACATATATTAAATTTGTGCCCATTCCCATGATATGTGTGTAAGTGTGTATGTGTGTGTGTGTGTGCGTGTATGTCTGTCTGTCATTTTGAAAGTTGTCTTTGCTTACTACAGTAAGTCTATGAAGTCATTTCCCTTGTAATACTTATTAGTAATTAGTAAGTTTGTGCTATTGTGTATTCTTGTATGAATGTAATAAGCAGGTATTTCCTCTATTATTATGACTCTTTTATATTAATGAAATAATTTCACACTGTTGTGAAAAGTTCCTAATCAGTGATAAAATTCAAAACACACTTTATCTACTAAAATAAGAATTATAAAGACAAATGGTTATGTGATTCTGCAGAATGTATAACCAATCTTCTATAAGATCCCATCTCTGATGCTTCAACAGCAGCAAGGGATGTAGGTTCTCTTTTATATAATACTGAATGTGAGTGTATTTTATGGAAGAATTGGTCATGATTTTAATTTCTATTCCTGATCAACTTGCTTTGCCTTCTTTCCTAGGAAGTGTGTAGAGAGCTCTGGTGCCTCAGCAAAAGCAACCGCTGTGTCACCAACAGTATTCCAGCAGCTGAGGGGACACTCTGTCAAACAGGGAATATTGAAAAGGGGGTAAGCTCAAGTGATTTTTCTAGCTGTTTGACATATAGATTATTAGCTGATAAATTTCTGATAATATTCAATCACTAGAAAATCTCATAATTTAAAATATACTTTAAAATATCAACTTCTTAACCCAATAGTTATCTGATTTTTATATCAGCAAATATGCATCCTTTAGGAATTACAATGGGTATATTCTGTGTCACTTTCACCTGTTTGTATGAGTTACATTTGTATCAAAAAAATCTTACAGTCATATAATATCTAGTTTTATTCTGGTAAATAATCCCTAGGAAAAAATTACATGACCCAAAAATAGACTTCATAGACTAATTAAAGTCACTTTTACATTGCAGTGTGAGAGAAGGGACTTAATGAAATAATTTGTTGCACATAGAAATCAGAGCTAAATAATTTTAGTTCCAAATAAGTTTAATTTTTTTAAATGTGGTTAAGAATTGTTCAAACAGATAAAAATAGTTATATGCTACTCCTGAAATTCTTAGGAATTGTTATGTATGTAAACTCTAGAATTTATTGCTATAGACTGAATTTACAATAATAACTACTGCTTGTCATCTGGTCTCAGTTCTGACTTCTTCCATGTTAGCTGAGCTACTTTCAACAGATTACACTGAATTTCAGCTTGAAATGGGATGCTTAAGTAAAAAGAATGAAAGCTTTTGGGCAGCTGTCACAGTTTATTAATCCTTGTTGATGGCTTCATTCAGGACCCATGACCTAGTGCCATGGTGATGGCTTTTCCATTGCTGGGTTTGGAAATGTTGGTAAATTATGCTAAATATATGAATTGATAGGGTCATTTAAAAAGGATTAAGGTTTTTTTTTCAGACTTCATAACTAGCCAATAAAAATACAGAGACCTTTTCACACTACCAAAAGTTCCTTCTTTTTTTTTTTTTTCACTAAAGTAATAGAAAATATTAGGAACTGCTTTCTTGAAACAACAGTCTAGGTTTGTTTTGGAACCAACAGTTCTTGTCAATGACAAGTAGCAATTTATATCAATCTGTACTCAGAAGAAATACTCAATTGTAAAGACACAATCATACACTGAGACTCTGTTTATCTGCCATTGATTATTATTCTAGTGATCTAGTCCCTGGGCCACAGTTTCTATTCACCTAGAATGATACTATCACTAAGCCTGTTTACTTCCAATTTCGATGCAGTTTTTAACCAAAAACATAATGAAATCTTACTTTTAAACACCTCAAAGCCCTTCTAGAAGCATTCTATAAATTGTATAATGACATCAAATAATTAAACCCAAATAGTAGCTATTTGGAACACAGAGTTCAACCTCACCGTTTATATTGAAGACACATACTTAATACCTTATCATTTGTGCTTAATAGAAGGACCCTTAAACGTCAGACCTTACAACTATATGCCTATATGCGAGGGAGATGACATATTTCTTAGAAATTACAATTTTGAGGAATACTCGGAAAACATCTCAACTAATATTAAAGCTAACAGTATTGAAATCAAATAGAGGGAAATACAATTATACCTAAGCCTAAATAAAATTTAGAAAATCAAATAGAGGGAAATACAATTATACCTAAGCCTAAATAAAAATAAGCATAAGTGGGAGAAACTATATAAAATGAAGCAGAGATATATTTGATTTCTAAAAGATGCACATTCTTCATTAAATTTTTTTTTAAGATTCATATTCTTAATCTAGGTTAAAGACTGTCAACTTTTTGACCCTTCTTAAAGTGAAACCTATATGACTGAGATTGTGGCTAAGTAGTAGAGTGCTTGCCTAGCACGTGTGAGGCACTGGGTTCCATCCTCAGCACCACAAAAAAAAAAAAAATAAACAAAATAAAGGCACTGTGTCTATCTACAACTAAAAAAAATTTTTTAAAAATGAAACCTACAGAATATATATATATATATTCTGTAGGTATATATATATATATGCTTGAAGAGCCCTTTGCTTGCAACCTTACCCTGTCTCTGGACCACTCCTGACATACCTCCCAAGAACTAGTTGGATTCCCTGAAGAACTGCTTGAGGGCCTTGTAGGTGTAGCAAAGTTTGTGTGTCAAGGCATAATTTTTCTTTTCTTTTTTTTTTTTTTTTTTGGTATCAGGGATTGAATCTGGGGGCACTTAATCATTGAGCCACACACATCCTGAGTCCTTTTGTGTGTGTGTGTGTGTGTGTGTGTTTTATTTAGAGGCAGGATCTTGCTAAATTGCTTAAGGCAAGGTGTCATTTTTATTCACAACCTAAGACTCTATTATTATGAGGTCAGCATGTTGTACATCACTATCTAAAATTAATCTGCAAGCAAATCCTGGTCATTCTTCCAAAAACATGGAAGATAGATAGTTTTAGGAATGATACCAACAGGTCTTAGAATAAACGAACCTATGAAAAAAAATACAAATGTAGATTCCTAGAAAGGAAAAGAATAGAGGAAAAAGAAGACCCTCAAAGCATCTATAAAACTGAATTTATTAGGAGACTTTCAGAGAACTGAATCTATCTATAGTAATAAAATGTAGCCACATCAATGTTTGTAGCAGCTCAACTCAATAGCTAAACTATGGAACTGACTTAGGTGTCCTTCAACAGATGAATGGATAAAGAAAATGTGGTATATACGTATATGATGGAATATTACTCAGCTTTAAAGAATGAAATTATGCTATTTGCTGGCAAATGGATGGAGTTGGAGAATATCATGCTAAGCAAAATAAGCCAAACCCAAAAAACCAAAGGCTGAATGTTTTCTCTGATATGTGGATGCTAATTCACAATAAGGCCAGATGTCACTAGGCAAGAAAAGAGTTACTTTATATTAGGTAGAGAGGAGTGAAGGAAGAAGGGTATGGGGGAAGGAATGTTAGTAGAGTGAAACAGACATTATTACTCCATTACATATATGACTGCATGATTGATGTGATCCTACAATATGTACAATCAGAAAAATGAGAAATTATACTCCATTTATGTTTGATTTATCAAAATGCATAAATGCATTCTACTGTCATGTTTAACTAATTAGAACAAATGAAAGATTGAAAAATAACTAGACACATGAGCTGAACTTTTATTTTTTAATAACTGTATTTACTATGTTATTTTCTATGTGAGTTTTTATTGTTTAGTTCCTATTATTTCTTTTATTAAGAGAAAGAAGCATGTTTATTGTTGCAGAATGCAGATTTTTACACTTAGTACCATATCTACTTTGAAATTAAACCAGAATTTAGAATTTTGACTTAAAGCAAATAACCATGGGAAGAGCTAGTGACAAAATTAAACTGGAATTTTCAATTGATTTGATCAACTTTGTGGGTTAGTCTGTGAACTTTTCATCTAAAAATAGTTGGCATTCCCAGTAACACTAATGGTAATGGTAATAAATATTTTTAAAGCACTTACACTATGGCAGATACATATCACTAGGTGCTTCACAACATTTATCTGTTTAAGGTTAACAGAAATCCTATGAGGTAGGTACTATTTTAACTCTGTTTTACAGATATGAAAAGTAAGACTTGAGAGTCCAAATTATACAACTACTTAATGGCATAACTGAGATTCTAGCCCAGGTATTTCTGTTTCTGGAGTTGAAATCTTTGCCTCTGTGTACTGCCTCTAGTTTTATTTATCTTCCAGTGAGAAATTTTGCATAGGAAAAGTAATTTTTGGTTGCCACAGGAATAAAGTGGCTCAGTGAGCCTGAGATTGTTGGTCTCAGTATATTTTTACCCTTTAGTCCTAAAGGGATTTTTAATTTTTCTACCTGCAACAGTTTCTTAAATGAGGAAGCACAATACAAAGGCAATGTGGGTAGAATATTGAGCTAAAAACATGATTGTATGACAACTGGCAAAATAATGGAATCTTTAAAATAAGAGAAAATTGATTTCAATATATTTTATAGTGATAATATGAAGATGGAATGAAATAATATGTCAGTGAGTTTTTTATGGCTCACTGGGACGATGCTGTCTATTGCTAGAGTGTCATCATTACTTTTCATTATTATTTGCTAACCTTAGATGATGGTGGGCAGACAATTCTGTGCTAGACCCTCTCAACTAGCAGCAATGAGCATCAGAGTATAAGAATGAGTTTATGTCTCAGAGACATGAATGGAATATCCACAGACTCTCATCTTAACTCTGAGTTTCGAAACTGCTTTTTTCAGAAGAGACGAGAAAGAACCTACACCCTGTCTAGCCAGTGGAATAAAACCAAAGTTGCTCATAGTTTTCTGAATAAATCTTCTTAAAAAGGGAGGGGGTAGAAATATTGCTTGAGTGATAGCATAGACATATCCAGAGGAGTGAATGCATGATGATCTCGTCAAATTCTGGCTGCAAAAATATGGGATCCCTGCCCGGGGGCGCAGTTCCACAAATGTTCCATGTAAGTATGGGAACTGTTCCATGCACATTTAGCAGATGGAGTAAGAAATATGGCCAAAAAATTAAAAACTGATCTTTGCGTGAGTCCTGGGGGGTCTGACATCGCTATTACAGCCATTGGATGTTTGCCTGAATAAGCCATTCAAAGATTGAATAAGAACCATATGGTCTGAATGGATGTGCTCAGGGACAGTAGCATTAACCCAAGGAGGAAATTTGATGAGCCCAGACGGTGTGCTGGTACTGTGCGTCCATGGGTCAGTCTCCTACAAATCAATCAATATAACTTTCAGCCAGAGAACTTTCCATGGGTATAGCATTAGTAATAGCTCTTTGGACAAGAATCAGAGGGATGCCATATTTGATGAAATAGTAAATAAGGATTTAGATTGTAAAAACTTCAGTAGTAGTGTTGGCATTGTTACCAAACAGGATATTAAGGATAATCAAAGCCCAATCCTTGTAATCCCTGTTGGTGACCACAAAGGTTTCAAATATTTGGTTTATTGCCAAAAGATAGATTTAATGATTCTATAAGACCCAATTAGAGATATAGCCCAGCATTTGGGCTTACATAAAAGTGACATTGATTCCTAATATCTTTGCATGGGTAACATAGGGGTGGATTAGAATGGGATTATTATATGCCCTCCTAGAGCACTAGATATATAATAGCACATTTGCAGCCTTAGACCTTAATTCACTTAGAGTAGAATATAATATGTTTTGACTGGACTCCTAACTATAAACACAGGAAGTGAAAAAAGAGTAGCTCTTCCATTTGCTTTAGAAATTTAAATAGTATGGGATGACAAGTTCTGATTTAGAATTTGGGCTGAATTGTAGCTTGAGCATTCCCGCACCTGCATAATGGAAAGATAAGGCTTTTAATAGTGTAGTGCTTCAGCCCTCAGCTCTCTGACTTGGAAAGAATGTTCTGTATTGAATCACCAATATCATTTCCTTTAAAACCTTAGGATTTCCTTAGAGGTCTCTCATTCCAGATGCTGACTGAACCCAGTTCTGGCTATTACAAGATATACCTTAATCACCTCCTAAAATGACTCTAGTTTTTAAAAGTTATTTAAAAATACCATGTATACTTGAAATTTCCTTTGTGAAATTCTGACCAATTCTCAAAGTTAAATGGTCAAATCTATAATATATCTTGCTTAAAGTCAGTTCTTTTGTATAGGTCATGAAATTTAATAACCCAATAGCAAGAGATATTGTTTAGTAATGGAAGGTGTGTCTTAAGAAGTTTAAAAAAATTTTTTTAATTGAGGATGGACACAATACCTTTATTTTATTTATTTATTTATTTTTATGTGGTGCTAAGGATTGAACCCAGTGCCTCATACATGCTAGGCAAGCACTCTACCACTGAGCCACAACCCCAGCCCCTTAAGAAGCTTTTTAAAGCTTCAGTGGCATATGCTATTTTTCTAGATAGTGTTTAAAACACATTTATTTAATTTAGAAGGAATGTGAAAAATAAGGATAAACAATATGAGATTTTATTCTTGGAATGCAATGGTTTCATTTCTTTCACCTTTGTGAATTTGGTTAAACACACCTGAATTAGCAAAAGGAAGGCCAAATTTATCCAATTTGTCTGCATAATTTAGTCTGTAGTGACAAGACTGTTATTTAGAACAGTCCAAAATTACTAGATTGGATATAACCTTTGAGAGTAAAGATTAGAAACTGGTTTTCCATCTGCATATTTAACTTTCCTAGTTTAAAAAAAATAAGACTCTGTGCCTTTGGAAATAGAGCTTTTATAAGTTTGGCAACTCTATGTGAAAGAAAGTATAAAAATAGATGATATGACATCCAAAAGTTTTACCTTTCTATACTTATAGGATTTATAGTCTTAAGTTGATTTGTTTGGTATAATCTAATTATTCTAATCATGATTTACATACATTAAAAATTTCATATCTTTATTGATTAATGAAACATCTAGTAAAATAGCTTAACTCACTTTATGTGAGAATTCCAAGGATACTTTGTTTCCAAAAATAGAAAGGGGGAAAACAAAACAAAATTCAGAAACATACTTCTTCCAGTGATCAAAATCAAACAAGTTGTTTGAATGATTTTATCTTCTTTGAAGGTATATCTGCATTGAACTAATTTTTTAAGTTGTTCTAATTTAAATTACATTGGAATCAAGAACTAAAATTAGTTTCCATTATATAGTTATGGAAACTATAGAAAGCCAGAACTTGCTTTGGACCCTAAAATATTGCTTGAATGAAAACTGAGATTCATAATATAAAGTTTCCTACACAGACTGAAGTTGTTAGTTTGTAAACTAGTTAACTAGTTATTAAAGTGAGACTTGTCTTATCAACTGCTTAATAACTTATCTTACATTATTCTATGCTTTTTACCCATTTTACTTGTTTAACAAATATCTGTTATAACTTATCTATTATAACTCCATGAAATAGATATAATTAAAGCATGCATTTATGCAGTAAAAGTTCTAGCAAATCATTGATGAAATACTGTGACTGTGTAGATGCTAATTAACCATGAGCATTGAGCATTTAATAAACTGAATAGTATATTTATCTTTTATCTTAAGAGTAAGCTTTATTTATTTTTAAAAAATTTGGTGTTAGGGCTTGAACATAGGGTCCAGTGCATGCTAAGTATGAACCCTTCCACTAAGCTATACTCCCCAGTCCAAGAATTAGGTTTAAAAAGGAAAATGAGAGGATTTCTGTGACTTTTCTCACTGCCCTGCACTTTGCAAGCATCCTAAAAACATGTGTAGCAATACTCTGTGGACTCTACAACTTTTGGAACCTATAATTTTTAATATTATTACAACCCTCATCATTCCTTTCTCCCCTAAAAATTGAAAAAAGTGGAAATTTTCTCTATTTTTATCATGGATTTATTCAAGGAGGTCTGAAATAAGATGTGGGTGTATTGCTGAGTTTTTTTTTTTTTTTAATGTCCAGTGTTAGTTTGTTTATCATGTAGTAAAAGTAATCCAGTATATTATTCTTAAATGTATTCACATATATAATACAATCCCACACCTTCGGGTGTTCTTTTACCTACTGGTTTTTGTGTATTTTTGAATAGATATTTCATTTTCTGCCAATTAATGACCTTGGGCAAGTCATCTCTAGGTTCTGTTTTTCTCTTTGGAAAAAAATAAAATACTTAGACCATGTGAATTCTGAAGTCCTTTTGAACTTTAGATAAAACTGTAGAATTAAAGAAATGTAAAATCAAGCTTTCATGTTCTTTGAAATTAATAATGCTAAGTTTCCATCTAGAAAAAATAGGCACATTTTAAGATTTGGGGTGTTCTTAAAGTGTCAGTTTCTACTAATGGCAACCAAAGGGGGTGGGGAATCAGTAATTGCTGGCAGGACTTTTATTTGTACAAAAAATAGATACAGGCATAAGTATTCATATACACAGCTACTTGTAGAAATGAAATGCAAAACTGGAGATTATTTGCCCCAATGTTGTGACTTTTGTATAGGTGACGATCTAACATAATTGATCATTATAAAAACTGCTAGTCTTCTAGACTGAATAGATAAGTCATAAACTGGCAGCTGGAACATTTTTTCCCTCTCAAGAATACATTGTCAATATCACTGATAAGCGGATGATGACACATAATGGGGGGTGGGAGGGGAGCAAGAATGGAGGAAGGAAGGACTGTATAGAGGGAAAAGAGGGGTGGGGGGAAGAGAAAAATAACAGAATGAATCAAACAACAATTCCCTATGTAAATTTATGATTACACAAATGGTATGCCTTTACTCCATGTACAGAGAAACAACATGTATCCCATTTGCTTACAATAAAAAAAAAAGAATACATTATCAGCACCCCCAATCTTAGAGTATATTCTGTATACTGTATTCTGTTTAGCAAACTGTCTTTATCATTTTGGACATATAATTGTTTTTCTTCAAGGTAATTTTCATTGTTTAAAAGTCAGTCTTTCTTAATATCCCATTATAGTATTTATCCAATTTGGGATCAGAATGTTCTTCCTCATAGCCCACCAGGTTTTGACTTCCTCTTGCCTAATCTTTTACAGACAGATAATCATTGCTCAGCACCCCCTCTAAATATGTCTTCTATGAGTGGTGCATTCTTGGTAATCCCAGCAATTTGGGAGATTGAGGCAAAAGTATTGCAAGTTCAGGGTTAGCCCAAGTGATTTAGGGAGACCCTATTTCAAAACTTAAAAAAGGGGGGACCTGGGAGTGTAGGTCAGTGGTAGAGCACCCCTGGATTCAATCCCTGTTACTAGGGGGAAAATAAGTCTTACTAAAACATTTAGTAAGTGCTAATTTTACATATGCTACCAGGGAAATAAATATGAATTTTACTTTCTTAACCCTCAGGTATCTCTAGTTTTCTTTCTGACATGTAACCAAAATGTGACACAAAGTTTTGTAATTTAACTTATGACTTAGTCATTTAACAAATTTTTATCGCATGTCTGTTAGTCACCAAGCAATATTCCAAGCATTCATCATTTCCAATAAAAGGTTCTGTAATAATGGAAATGTATATGCTTTGTCCAACATAGTAACCACTAGGCACATGTGGCTATAGCAATCTTGAAATGTGGCTAATGGGGCTGAGGAACTTAATTTTTTCTTTTAATTAATTTAAATGGCCATATGTGGCTATCAAGGCTCTTTCTAAAGAAGGGAAGCAAACAAAGAAGTAATTTGAAAGACAGCTAATTTGAAATAGTGTTAAAAGGTAAAAGAAAACTAAAGTGGGAGGATGTAATCATTATTACATCCTGGCATTGGAGGCCTGAGGCAGGAAGTGGCAGTGAGATGCTGCTTCAGAAATAAAGGAGGTCAAGGAGAGAGCTCTCTGTGCAATGACACTTGACCTGAGACTGAATGAAAAGAAGACAGCAATACAAGAAACTTAAGAGGAGAGCATTACCAGGACCAGTAAATGCAGATGTGTTACAGAGGGAACAAGTTTTTTTGTTAAGAAAGAAACAGCCAGGCACAGTGATGGTACACGCCTATAATCCCAGTGACTCTGGAGGCAGAGGCAGAGGATCATGAGTTCAAAGCCAGCCTCAGCTACTTAGTGAGGTCTTAAACAACTCAGTGAGAGGCTGTCTCTAATTAAAATATCAAATGGGCTGGGAATGTGGCTCAGTGGTTAAGTGCCCCTGTGTTCAATCCTCAGTACCAAAAAAAAAAAAAAAAAAAAAAAAAAAAGGAGGGGGGAGAGAAAGACAATTAACATGTTTTGTAGCAATTAGTGCACAGGAGAAAAGACTGAAGAAGAAGGCAGAGGCCAGATCACTAAGTCCACTGTTGTCCAACATTAAGGGAAGTAGGAGAACACTGAGGTATTTTAAGCCACATAAACACACATACACAAGGCATGATGTGATAATGTGTTTTAAAAAGGTATCTCTTAATATTCTTTGGAAAACAATTCTAGTAGGAAAAAATGGAGTTAGAGTGACCAGGTAAGAAGCTGCTCCATTTGCCAAAATTGATCTAGGGTGGTAGCAGTGAAGGAGGTGAAAAGTTAAAGAATTCTAGATATTTTTGGAGGTAAAGCAACGAATTTGGGGATGGAATTAGCATAATGAACCAATTGCTTTTAAGCATCACGCATCATAGTCCCTTTATATTTTAACATAAGGTTGAATCTTTATTTAAACCTTCCAACATTGCGGACTTTTATTCTACTCTAAGAACCATTTTCCCTATTGTTATTCATATAAACAAATAATTTTCATGCATCGGTTTGATTTGTCAAAGTTTGATAATTCAGAAAAATGTACCAATAAAAACCTATAAATGCTTGGTTTAAAAAAAAAAGACTTTTATTTTGCCATATTCTGCAAATAAGATTTATCATGCTAGAGTTATGAGCTGATTATGCGATGTCTGCGTCTCGATAAATTATTCCTGGCTTTCTACTTAGGTGCAGTATGTGTGGTTTATTGCAGAGAGTAAAGCTGAGCAGAATTCCAGTACACATGTTCATGCAGGGGCCATGCACATGGCTAGTCAGTGTATATAAGGGTTTTTTTGTACCCAGTCCCTAGTGTCTTGGCATTACTTTTATTATGTCTGCAGTGCTCATGTAGATGAAATGCCACAACACATTCTTTTACTATTGTAGCCTCAACCCATTTTTTTAAAAAAGTTTTTTTTTTTTTTTTTTTTTTTTTTTTTAAGGAAAGAGCAATTACTATCATAAAAATTCCTTACTGGGGAACTTTCCATATTGCGTTATCATTCCATGAGTCTAATAATAGTGGAATATAAAGAACAATTTTTTCGAAAATACTAAAATATCTAAAATAGACTTTGAGGTCTGTAGCTAGCTAGTTCCATAATGAGAAACACTAAAACTCTGGAGGAGGAGAAACACAAAAAGAGGCAAAGTCAGGTTTTTTAGAACTCTTGGTACTTGTTAGAGGTTTATAAATCATGGTATAGCTAAAGATAATTTGCAGATCACATGCACCTTTACTAAATCTAAACAAGTTAAAGAACTATTTTTGTGTTATCTGTTTTGAGAATGCTAATGCCTAAAATTGGTCATTACCTGATCCTTTTGTATTTCTGTCTTGATAGTTCTATCTGCCTAAAAGCTAATTTGTGTTTTCTCTGAAATCTTGCAGTGGTGTTATCAGGGAGATTGTGTTCCTTTTGGCACTTGGCCCCAGAGCATAGATGGGGGCTGGGGTCCCTGGTCACTGTGGGGAGAGTGCAGCAGGACCTGCGGGGGAGGCGTCTCCTCATCCCTAAGACACTGTGACAGTCCAGCGTAAGTAGCTAAAGTAAGCTGGAGCCAACAAAAAGACACAGTTGGAAATGATTCAAAGCTGTGGTTTCACATGTTATCTGTAAAAACGTTTCTCGAGTGAGCCAAAAGCTTGTCTTCAGAACAAGCAATAGGCACAGGAAAGTAAAGGATCTTTGTTAAACAGACTTTCTTTTTCCTCCTTTCCCCTTATTGTATAACTAAAAATAAAAATTTAAAAATAGAAAAGCATTGTGTATCTGTCCTAGATAAGCCTGACTTTTAATCTAGTAATAATCAGATAGATTTCCTCCTACAAAAACTACTGAATTATGGATGAATCCAGGTCTGTTTTTTGCTACATTACTATTATTCCCAGGAAACCTAAGGTCTTTTCACATGTCACATAAAATTATTACTGCTACATTAGTATTAAAAGGACCAACGAGAGCACTTCAAGGGTTGAAATGCCTTGATTCGCACCACAAATCACAATGAAAAGAATACTGCCCATGTGTTAAAATAGTTTCCATTCACATGCCCCCATTAATCATCTTCCGGAGCTGCCACCACTTTTCTCTCCATGACTGTTTTATGCAGGTCAGACTGCTCCTCTCCCACTACTCTTTTCTCCAGCCAGAGTCGCCCTGGCGCATGGCCAGCCCTGTCAGTGTTCTTTTCTAGCTCTATTGCGTCTCCCGCCCACCAGTGCCCATTACAGGTGGACTGTTCCTTTAGTTCTTTCCTGTCCTCCCCCAGACTAAACCACTCCCTTGCTGCTGCATTTCATGTGCCCATTTTTGTCTAGAACTGAGGCTGAATGCCTTCTTTCCTGGCTAGTATTTGGTATGGGATATTACGATAACTTTTTTTTTTTTTTTTCACTCCTATGGGATTTGTTCTCATTTTAACTCAAGATATTTCTCTTTGGTTTCTCTCTCCAAATGTTTCTTTTCTTCTTTTTAGCTTGAAATTGTTTCCCTTCATGTCAGTTTTGTGTTTCCATTCTCCTACTTTCTATCAATAATTGCCTTTCTGCTAAATAGAGCTTCCTGTTACCCATTCACAACCCAGTCCTTACTACCACCATCCCCACGAACTTCTTTTTGTCTGACCAGCCAACTTCTCTCAAGCTGATTCAAGCTGAGCAATTTCCTTTCCTTCACTGGAGTGAGGGTTCACTGGCATTCGAAATACATTAAAAATGTAGATTTAATTCTCCCATTGATCCTTTCTATGAAACTGCAGAATAATTAACCTACATTAAATAGTAGGCTACTATAAATTAATAACCTGAAGTATAAAAAATATAATAAATAGTATACCCAGATATATAAGGGAATACCTGGACCTCTTTTAAAAGAAAAAGATAGAATTCCCAAACAATAGCATACGACTTTCCCCAATGTAAACTATTTTAATAGTTTAATAACAAAGATTAACTTATATAAATGAAATATTTAACATCCTACTCCTTTAATTTGAATATATATAAAAATTTATATAATGCAAAGCCATCTGATTTGGGGGTTTAATTTTTTAACTTCATATAGTATTTGAAATGTGTTGGAATTAATTTCTGCATTATTTATTTTGAGTTGACACTATTTCCAGAAAGTTATTTAGTTTCCTCTCTTTGCTTTTCATATGGAAGGGGAAAAAAAAAAAAAAACTTTTCATTCCTACCTGGTAAGCATATAGCATCAGATTATGAGTTTTGTTGAATATGATTTAAATGGCTTTTCATTATAAATAAGTGATTTTTAAATTCATTATGTTGTACTAAATACTATACTATAATTAGAAAATATGTTAATTATATTAAGAATGTAAATCATGAAAATTAAGTCTTATAAAATACTCACAGTAAACTGCCTTAATTTTTATGTTCAACAACCATAATTTTACTAACTACCAGTGTGATTGATATTTTAATAATTAATAAAATAATCAGATTTGTATTTTTAAACTAAACTTTAATATTTTCATTAAGCAGTATGCATATTCTTTATTGGATTGACATATTCACATGCTGAAATGTTTTTTCAGACCTTCAGGAGGTGGAAAATATTGCCTTGGGGAAAGGAAACGGTATCGCTCCTGTAACACAGATGTAAGTAAAACCAAACTCTGCTATGAAAAATTAGCTTACTTTTCCCCTAGAGCAGGAAAATATTTTAAATTGTAAGTAATTTGATCAGAAATCTATGTGCATGAGGGTCAAATGAATTTCTTAAATGGTTAATCATGAATGGAGCTGGCCTCAATTCCATTAGTACTATCAACAGGTGTCAAAGGGGAACTCCAGCAGTAGGAACAAGTGCATTCTTCCCCAATAGGCATGGAGAGAGATCTGTACACAGCTGAGCTGCCCAGCCCCACAACACTCAAAACTTCACACCACTATCTTTCTTTAGTCCATCAGGATCAATCTTATATTCTTCATCCCATTTTATGTTTGTCACCACAGAGGCCCTAGGCTCTCACATCATTCCTCATCTCTTGCCATCCAATCCCATAAGATTCTGCATATTGCCTCTTCTGTTCCTTTTCCTGTCCCTCCCAAACTACTAAAACTTTCTGTGCCCTGAGGATTCGTCATCAGCAAAATCTCTTATACCCTGACTTTTCTGGTTTTCCTTCCCTTCACCTTCTTGCTGTAATAAAAATCAGCCCTCCTTTGAATCTGCTCCTTCCTCCATAGATTCCAAACTGAAAGCTTCTGTTTTTTCCCTTTGCCCTGGTAACTGGGCCTAGAAATGGACTGAATATCTTTGATATGGAAATGGATCAAATATTTTACCATTCCTTCCAGGTCATTGTTTCTCCCTCTAGCCTTGAATCTCATGATATCAGACTATTAACCTACTACCCCTCACTCTCATGCTCTCCTGCGTCTGTCTTAATTTTCTTGGTGAATGTCCCAGCATCTTCTCTTTAGGATGTTTTCATAAGCACACCCACATGCTTTCTATCTAAAAACGAACAAAAAAATCCCTGTAGTTATTTTCTCATTACTTTGCTCTCCTTGGAAGCATATTTCTCAAAAGGCTTTTCTATACTTACTGAATCCAATCCCTCTCTTCTAATTTTTTTCTAAAATTTCCCTTGTCAGGTTTCTGCCTCCATCATTCTATTGTTGAGTGCCCTCATCAAGTCACAGATGACTTCTGAGTTGCTGAATTGAGTAATCTACTTGAGTCTTCATTGTCCTTGACTTCCACTAGGTTTCCATCACTACAACTTTTTTTTATTGTTCTTTCACATTGGTGCTTACTCCTCATTCTCCTTTACTCCTTCCTAATCCGTTTCTTTCAATGTTAGAGTACCAAGGGGTTAGTGGTTGGCTACCTTCTCTGCTCTACCAATACTCATTTCCTTAGTGATCTCATCCATTTTCAGTGCTTTTGATACCATTTATATGCCATTTGACCCCCAACTTTTTATTTTCAGCCCAGATTTCTTCCATGGATTCCAGGCTCATTTGTAACTATTTGATTAGAAACTTCTAATAGACATCTGGTATTTAGTGGTTACAAGCGTTATCTACGGTTCCACAAATCTGTTCCTCCAGCATAATTCCCTATCTAAGAGGTTAACTTCATTTAAAAAAAAAAAAAAAAAACCTTCAAGAGTCTTTCTTGACTCTTGTTTTCTGTCTCACAGCCTATATCTAATCCCCCAAGAAAACCTATTGATTTTGCCTACAAAATATGACATAGATCTGACCATTTCTCACAATCTCTGCTGCTACCACCCTGGCCTGAGTTACCACTCTCAACAATTCCTTTAGTAGTTTTTTAGATGGATTTCCTATCACTACTCTTGCCAACTCCAGTTCTTAACATAGGATGCAGAGTGAGTCAAATTGTCCTTTACTCCATTTTACTTAAATCCAAAGTCCTTACAAAGGCCTGCAAGGTCTGCATAAGCTGTCTTCATTGCTTCTCTGAGCTCATCTCTCACCATTTTCCTCCTCACTCATTCTACTCCAGCCACAGGACCTCCTTCCCTTACCATTCGCTCCTGCCATAGGGGCTTTTACATTGGCTGTTTCCTTTGCCTTGTATACTCTTTTCCTGAAATACCTACATGGCTGAGTATATCATTTCGTCTTTACTCACTGTATCTTCAATTAGGCCTAGCCAGAACACTGTACTTAAAATTGTAACCCTTCCTGCTCCTTATCCCTGGGACTTCCAATCCTACTTACCTGGCTCTGTTTTCCTCTGCTTTCTAATCTGCTTTAGTTTATCATTCCTTATTCTGTTAGATTTGACTCTCAGAGTATTTACATGTAGCTTCAATTATAATGATATTTTCAAATTATCAGCATTATTTGCTCATTTGCTCTAGTGAAAACTTATTCAATAATTGAATGCCTACTGTATATTAGACTTTCTAGGGTAAGAAAGATAATTTGTACCTTCAAGGATCTTATAATAACCTGAGAAATCATGTAAGTTTAAAAAATAACATTATAATAAGTGATATGGTAAAGTATATAAGGTGCTATAAAAAAGAGCATATAATTAGCACCTGGGCTAATTAGGGTTTTAAGTATTTTCTCTTTTTCCCATTGTAAGCTAGAGACCTGAAAGGCATATGGAAGCTGACAGAGAAGGAGAAGGTGACCATGAGAACATTCTAGACAGAAAGAAATATTCATTTGAAGGTGTTAATAAACTACTGAAAGATCCTTAGATTTATGTTTTAGGTGAGGATGGATTGGAGAACGATAAGAATACAATAGAAAAATAAGCAGAATTTAGGGATATTGATAAGAATGATTGAAGTGATGAGCCATAGGCTTGACATTAGGAATGTTAGTGGAGTCTAAAGAGGGCTAATGGAGAAAATCAAGAACCTGTGGTTTCAAAAAGTCACAGAAATCAAAGAAACAGTGTGTAGTAAAAAAAAAAGTGAAGATAGATAGAAGCTGAGGAGATCAGAGAAGATATGACAAGTGAGAATATTCTCAATGATGACAAATGGAGAAGGGTGCATGGAAGTACCTACTTAACCTGAGTGGAGGTGAAGGAGTCCAAAGAACTTTAACACTAGTGAGTCTGGAGGGTCTTCCATGTAGGTGTTGCAGTCACTCAGAATGATAATAGAACTCAGAGTATATATATATATATATAGTGAGACTGTGAGCTGGATATCAAAGTCTTTAATAAGTGAGGGCGAATGACCCTCTTTCATTAAGCTAGATAGAGGTTTGGATGAATGGCATGTATCTCAGAGGAAAGGAAATTTTATACATGGATAGAAGATGTGAACCTACAGTATATCCGGCTGTTAATTAGGAGGGAGAAACTCAGACACACCTCTCAACTCCCAACTGTTTCCATTAGAATATAATTTTAGGAGCATACACACTCCTACAATTTAGGCCATAATAATATACGTATTATGTAACATGAATATTATGTGATAGGTATCAGAAAAAGAAAAGTCAGACATTTTGTGCTTATTTCATATTATCCTTGAATTGTAGTAGATGCTTAAATTGTAGAACTTACTACTGGTAGGTTGGCATTATTATATTTGTCTTCTGTTTCAGCTTTTAACAGATTGTAAGGACATACAGTTAAGGTAACTGAATCATGGATACACAAGTAATTAATAAAGTTTTCTTCATTAATCTTGACTTTACTAATTCAGAACTTGAAGCAATTGTTACCATACTGTTCAAGTTAATAAAGTTATCTGAGTGTAATTTGTGTAAAGCTAAGTCTGCTTTAATGTAATGTAATATGTGAAAATTTAAATTTTCCAGAACAACTCATCTAGTCCAGTGCTGACCAATGAACTTTCTTCTTTGATGGAAATATTATGTGTGTATCATCCAGCATAGGAGCCACCAGCTCAATTAGTTGTTGAGTCCTTGAAATGTGGCTAACGTAATTGAAGAACAGAATTTTTAAGTTTAATTGATTAAAAGTTGAATAACCACATGTGGCTATTGGTGACCATATTGGACAGTATAGAACTAGACAGTCCAGCTGAGCAATAGAAAAATAAACATTATGAAGAGAGTTGTAAATTTTACATATAAAATTCCCAAAACAAATCAATCTAATTCATTTTTAAAATATAGTCGGTCCTCTATATCCACAGGTTCCATACTGGCAGATCCAACTTACTTCATATTGAAAATATTCTTCTAAAAATTGCTTCTTTCCAGGAGTGGTAGCACATACCTATAATCCCTGACTCAAGAGATTGAGGCAGGAGGATCACAAATTCAAGGTCAGCATCAGAAACTTAACAAAGCAACTTAGCAAGACCCTGTCTTAAAATAAAAAATAAAGAAAGGGCTTGAGGTATAACTCAGTGACAGAATGCCCCCCCACCAAAAGAAAATTGGAATCTATACTGAGAATGTACAGAATTTTTTTGTTATTGTTCTCTAAACAATATAATAATATAACAGCTATTTACATTGTACTAAGCATTAGAAGTAATCTAGAGATGGTTTAAGTACACAGAGGATACCTATTATCTATGTAGTTACTATGCCATTTTATAAAGGCAATATGAGTATCCATAGATTTTGGTCTCTGTAATGAGAAGGAAACACAAAAAGACAAGTGGAACATTGAACAGTTGAAGTACTTTTCCCTGACCATATTCAGAGAAAGAGATGAACTGCTCTGGTGTCTCTTAGGTATGAGAAAGCTGTTGGCAGATTTCCTCCCTGTTCCCTCAGCAAACTTCCTTCATGGTTTTCTTTTTCTTTTTTACCAGGAGACCACATGCCCTTAAACCCTCAAACCAGTCATTAGCAAAAGGAGTAGAATTACTGTAATTGGTTTAGACTAATCCTGATTTACCCCTAAAATGGGGTTAAGTTCACCTTTCCTGTACAAAAAATCAGAGTTCTATTAGCAAGAAATCATGGAGTAGCGTTGTATAAGCCGCAGTGTCTGGCTCAGAGCGCTTTTAATTTTCATCATTAATGGAAGTAGCAGCCAGAGAAGTAGTAGTAGAAGTAGCTGCTGCTAAAATTTGTTGAACACATAATTACGTATCATAGCTATGACTGTAATCATCTTCCCTTCCTGTATGGAGAGACGTTCTCTCCCTTCTTACTAGTGAGTCGGCTTGGTGGGATTTTTAAAATTCCTATTCTTTCAATCTAAATCTAGAAAAATATGATGGTTGCAAAGTTTTGATGTAATCTGTTCTCTTACAACCTTGTTTCTGCAACACAAATTAGCCCATAACTAGTTATGTTATTTTGTGCCACCAAATAAGGAAAATTGCACTGTACATGATAACAATTCACCTTCTTCTGACATTGTTCTTTTTGTTCTGTTTAACCAAAACTGTCATAGAAGTCCTTATGGTGTGTTCAACCCTTCCTTTTACCCTATTTCAGCTTTTCTAAAAAAGATATAGTCCTATATTTACTCTAGTATTTGTTTGGAATTTGCCATGTATTTTTAAAATTGTGCTAGTATTTTTTTTAGAATTGTTATTGTTTTTGTTGGGCATCTGTGTTTGAGTTGTCTGCCTGCAACCCAATTTTTCCCATATGCCTGTTATTTTTGGAATGCAGTTTTGTGGAAAGAGATTTTTCGGGAATGTATGTGTCATATTAGAGGAAAAACTCCTTTATTTAAAAAATCTATTCCAAGAGTTTCTAATATATAGGCTATATTATAGAACAGGGAAATTAGTGATAAATAATAAAGGTTGAATTGATTGGAGATAAGATTGAATAATGTAAGCAAGATTGTTTTCCCCTTAGCAAAGAATAAGTATCACTTTAGACTCATTAAAGAGAGATTATGTCTGTGTTCTTTAACTTTTGCTTTCTTTCTAAATATAGAATGGTTTAAATATTCTTTTTCTCTATGATGCCCAGGTGTCTGTTATTTGTGAACTACTCTAACTTAAAAGATTCAAAAGAGTGCACTTTTCTAAGTCCAGCCTCCTTCCTTAGTGCACGTTTTACATAATCTAATACTATGCACATCATACTTAATGAACCTGTAAAGTAAGATCTGAGGGAAAACTTTCCAACTAGTTAAAATCAGTTTGACGGTTAAGAACTAGAAAAGAATTCATAAGCATTTTTTACTTGTGATCCAAGACTTTTTCTTGAGACTTAAATAGGGATAATACAAGGGATAAATTCAAACAATCTTGGAAGAATTTTCAAATCAGTGCCCAGAATAAGATAATGTCAGGTGATCAAGCGGCAGGAGGATCAGTATACTTTATACAGTGTCAAGAATCCTTAAGGCTTACTCTCTGCTTTCTAATTTATGCCCAATTTGTGTTATAATTGAAAATCTAGGTACTATTAGGTCAGTTCATGTATATTTGATAGAACCTACTTGAATTCCTTTTAGAACTTTGCAACCCATTCCATATAACCTTTCAATTTCCCAAATAATATTATAGTCTTGATCCCATTTCTGTGTTTTCCTAGTTGGTACTATGGATTACTGATTAGTTCTCATATATTTTTACTTACAATAATAATTATTATTAGTTATAGATCTCCAATTAGACTTGTTAGCTTATAGCACTTTATTAAAATCACAGCTGAACAGCAGAATAAACCAGAAGGTCAGAGGAAAAGGAAAACAATGTAAGACGGGATAAAATCAGTACCTTGACTATTTACCTCAAAGTCCTTTCACTTATTAAAAGTGGGTTGCACATTTTGCCCTGAACTTCCTAGTAAAATGACCCAAGAGGCAAACATCATTTCTAAGATTTATAATGTCTTGTGGCAAGATAAAAGGAGGTATATTCACAATAGACCATTTCACTATTTGAAGCTTTGATATTCCTCTATGTGAATCGTTGCACTGGTGAACTGAATTGAACCGTACAAGGTTAAGAGCACTCTTTTATCTAAATTAGAGGAAAAATTAAAACCTAGAATCATTGTGGGACAAATAGTCTTTAAAAGTTGCAAACACAGAAAGAGTATTTCTCATTATCTTCCTAATTCCGACTGCAGACATTTGAAGGGTATAGGAGTGGTCGAAGAAAAGAGCTCTCCAGTAGGAAAGGCAAAATGTTTGATTGACTCTTAGTCTTGTTTCAAATAAATAAATAAATTAAATGTTCATAGGGATAGAGGAGTCAATTTATAAAGACAAAATCTTCAATCATTAAAAATTTCATAAAAGTGTATCCAACTATAAAATTGCCCTGTCACTCTTAATAGCAATATAACCAGGCTGTTCAGATGCTTGACTTTAAGACTGATTATCTGCATCAGATGTATTGAACTGGGCAATTTGTTTCCTACTTCACCATAAGTCACACTAGAAAGTTTTCAAAAGCAACTTTGACATGCACATGATGATCTCCATGGTAGAATTGTTGGTAAAGACAAGAGCTATAGCAGGAACAAACTAATATTCTTTTCATCTAGAAGCTACTGAGAAGAGACCAGGAGCACTTATTAAAGACATTTAGGAGAACTGGGTAAAGTTTGGTCTAACCATTAAACCAAGAACTACAATTGAGTATTTGGTATTGTGAGTTAATCTAAAAGACTGGGCCTTCTGGAACTTGGACTTGGAGGGCTGAATGTTATGGAAGCCATAATGCTAAGGGTTCATGGATTCAGGAAACAGTTCTCTTTGGAAATAGAGATAAATTGTGTAGTAGGCCCTGATAATTTTTATACATGGGCAAAGGTAAAAACTAACATGATTTTCTGGTAGGGCTATAATAATGAAAAGTAAATATTCTGGTTCTGTGTTGAAGCTTCTGAAAAATGTTTGTTCATGAGTTGCTCAAAAATAGGCTTTTGATTACTATCTGAATCAAAATCTCCTTTTTTACTGATATTGGTCAAAATCAGACATTTTGTTTCCTGAACTATTTTTATTATTCCAGTAGCTTAAAACTACCTTGCAAAATGTTCTAAGAAGGTAAAAATTGGTATACATATTATAACTATTTTAAGTAGAAGAATTTAAGGGTGAATTATGCAAATACCTTACTAGAAAACTTGAATCTTTGTAAAGAATTAAAAATATGGCTATATTAAGGTTGTGGACCAAATTTTATATCAAAGCTTAAATAAAAAGTGTTAGGAACTATGAAGTGGACTCTAGGACAGTCCATTCCTAAATTCCTAAAAAGAATTTCCTGGTGCTGTCGTTTTCCAAAACCAAGGGGCAGGGGGAACAAAGATTTATAAGACTAGATTAGAATTTCTCATGAAATAAGTGAGTTCCAGTTTGCCTGGGTGGAAAGTCATATTATTCTTACATCTTCAAATATTCATTGTTCCTCTTTTACTTTATGCATTAAACCTATAAAAAAGTGTGGAGTGCAAGGATTTTCCAGATCATGTGCAATCCATTCTAAAATTTAAGTGCAAATTGTGTAGGACTTTGGTGGGTTCTCAGCTGGCTTTGCTAGAGGGGTATGCTATTCAACTTTTTTCCCCCCATTGCATAAGTCATTCAGAGTGTTAGTGCCTTGGTTTTGTAAATGGGAAAATTATGGTAAATATTTGGAGATAGAATTGTGGTGAAAGAGCATGTACTTGGGAGTTAAATCGACTCACATGTGAATCCTGACTGTGACACTTATTGCTACTTAATGTTGTAAATCACCTAACTGTACCAAACTTTTGTGAATTCCTAAATAAATAGGATCTATATCAAACTTGCATGAGTGTTTGATAATTAGAAGAATTACATATGTAAAATATCTACTGCTATTACTAGTATTAATTGGTACTCAATTCAGTGTAGCTAATATTATAGATATTTATGCCTTATGAGTTCTAATGTACTTTCATAAATACAAATGTGTTTCTTTCCTGGAAAGGAAAAAGAAAATTAAACTTTGGAAGTGTTGAGGGCAGATCTAGTGTAATTAGGTAAAGCAAAAGTGTATTTGCTGTGAAAGGAAGAAGCAGTAGAAAGTAAAAGAAAGGAAGTCGAAGTTTTACTTATTTTGCAGTTTTCCCTGAGACTATAGAAATCATTGTATCTTCCCAGAGTGCCCATTTCCTTTAGGAACTGGAGAGGAAAAGGGAAAGAGAAAAGGAAAGGGGAAAGCGTTTTCATTCTCAGCCCTCTTCACACTGTTTATTACCCTCAGACATAATATACTATTTTCAGAATTTTCTGCATTTGTGGGATATTTTAGGATATATTTCTCCTCAAAATCAGGACATTTGGAGTATATTTCACAAATGAAAGAAGGCACAAAGGAATTTTGAACTTGTGGAGGTCACCCTATTCTTTGGAACTGGGATTAGAGCCCCAGTAATAGAAATGTCACTGGAAAGTTTGTCAGCAGAAATTCCAACTTCTTTCTGTAGCAACTTTATGCCTCAATGAGTTATTTTTTAAAAATTTATTTATCTAAAATAAAACGTATTGGACTGGGAATGTAGCTCGGTAAAGCACTTGCCTGGCATGCAAGAGGTCCTGGGTTCAATCCCCAGCATGGCAAAAAAAAAAAAAAAAAAATATATATATATATATATATATGTGTATATATATATATACATATATATAAATTTATACATATATAAAATAAAACATTGAATTTAGTTAAAAGTAGATGTTCCTAAACTATTAGAATAATTGAAAGCACAAGACAGTTTGTTTATAGAATGTGCTTACACAGATCTCTGAAAAACAGTGGTCATACAGATGTTAATATTAATTTTAAAAAATTTCTTTGCATTAAGGAAACCTGCAGCTGTGCTCTTTGGATTTATGTGGGGCCTTCCTGGTTGATTTTTAGGAGAGAATGCTTGATTAGCATTTGCTCTCGGAGACTGAAAATCTGTCAGGCTTTAAATAAAAACTCTGTTGCTTATGCCTGCTGTTGTCTGTTATGGTTTCTGGATAGTGTCAGCATTTATTATCGTTAAGTAATTACAAAGCATTACTCCTTAAACCTCATTATTCCTAAACTAAACAAAAACGAATTTACCTCATTTTTCTTTCAGATAATACTCTTTCCTTTGATCCCTCTCATTCTTTTGAACCAGCATATAATACTGAGCCTATTTTGATCAACACAGATTCAGAGCATTCATGATAGGAACACTGACATTAGGATAGTACTCTAGTGGATGTATTCTAGAAACACAATGACATGGGATCAAGTCCTTGAGTCCACTGTAATTCTCAAGCCATTCTGTTCTCTTTACTTTTCTGCAAACACCCTCAACACACTCCCTCTCAAGGTCTTTGCACTCACTATTTCCTGAAACACTTTTCACAGATGTGTACATAAGTCATTCCCTCATTTTTTAAAACTCTGTTTAAATGCTACCTTAGAAAGAATTTCTCTAACCTTACTATATAAAACAACTTCCCTCCCACCTCACTGTCAATCTCCTTACCCTGCCTTCTGTTCATTTTCTCATTTCCGACTACAGTAAGCTCCATGAAAGCAGAGACGGAACATGTTTTAGTTTTTTCTGTTACCCCAGACCCTAGGTTATATCTGATGCATATTAAATGATCTATAAATACTTGCTAGATGAAACAAAGATACTTAAGGCCAGTTTTGGTACCTCGTTTCAAGAAAACTAATGATAAATCATGATGTGTTCATAGGAAAGCCATTAAGTCCTAGATAACTTTCAGTTAAGCGGTTAGATTTGTTCAGTGTGAGTCCAGAAGAAAGGAAAACCACTGGGTTACAGGAAGGCAAGAAGTTTGGACTGGAAGTAAGGAAGAACCTGCTTATTATTGTAGCTTTCTGAAAAGTCTTTGATCTATCTTTGTATAGGTGTTTATATAGATACTATGGCCAATTTAGGATGATTGTAAGCATCTTGTGCAAATTAGATTATATCACCTCTAATATCACTTCTTGAAAGGTATGATTCTGTGTTGGCTCAAAAATTATTATTGCTTCTGCTTTTTCTGTGAAATGCTACCAGATAAATGTATCTATTATGGAACATTCTAAACAAGGGTTTGGCAAATGGCACCACCCAGGCCAAATCTGACCTGTAATCTCTGTAAATATTTGTATTGGAACACAGACATGACCACTTGATTAAATGTGAAACCTTATGCTATTATTGTGGTATTAAGAGAGTCCAGAGCATGCTCCCAATCAGGAGGTGTTTTCACCCTGAAATTATTACTAAGCAATCTTTCTGTATCCCAGTTTACTTCAATATAAAATGGGATTACTAATTATAACTACTTCATAAGAGGGTGTTGAAGAGGAATCAAATAGATAATGCATGTAAAGATCTCTGAACAGTGTGCCACAGAGTAGTGCTTATCAAGTACTAGTAGCTATTGTTATTATTAATATTTTTATTATGCTGACCCTGGTAGTGGTTATCACAGGAAGAATAGAACAGAAATCTTTTGAAGTATTATGGAAGTGCTTTAATTAAATAATAATATCCTCTAATCGACCTTTTACTTTTCTTCTATTTAGAGGAATCACTAACAGATAGTGAAAAATAGCAATTTTTTGTTTGCTTTTAGCCAGTGGCCCTTATGATACCTTAATTTGTTAATATAGGCTTTATTATACACTAGTGTTGATATATGAAATATCATTTATTCTTAGACTTCTATATGGTCCTTTTCTTTCATCTAGGGTACCTTTTTCCAACCATGATTTCTTTCTTTGTTTTTCATACTGAGAACTGAACCAGGGTGCTTTAGCACTGAGCTACATTCCCAGCCTTTTTTGTTTTTTTATTTTGAGACGGGGTGTCACTAAGTTGCTTAGAACTTTGTTAAGTTGCTGAGGCTGGTCTTGAACTTGCAATCTTCCTGTCAGCCTCCGAGCCTCTGGGATTACAGGCATGTGTCATCACACCTGGCTTTCCAAACATTCTTAATGTATAATCTTTTCTTTCCTGTCCCCATGATTTTACTTGGTTTCGCTCTTAATGGCCCCTTACTCTCCTCTTTTTATTTCTTAACTTGTTCAATACCTGGAACACTTTGAAACATACCTAAGATTTTCTTTCTCAACCAGTGTGTCCCTAACTAACCACATGACACATTGCTCTTTCACCCCTAAACAGCACCTATAGATAGCCTGGAGAATTTGTTGTATGCTATGAATATTACCTGAAATAGTTCTATTACTTTTCACTTGCAGCTTGATTTTCCACCTAGATTGAAAACTGTGCTTGGATGAACTTTGGGGTGGTTGGTATTTCACAAGTATTTAAAGATTATGTGAAAACTTGTATCTATGTTCAAATTACTTGTATTTTTTGAAATTGATATTCTTTAAAAGTAGGTTTGCGGCATGGCAAAGCCACTGACAATTTTAGTTCTTATTTAGGATTCCCTAAAAATAGTTAAAAAAGAAAAGCACTCCTGTCATCTTAGCATTCCAAAGATCTGGCGATTAGTAGGCCATGAAATAAAAGACCCTGCAAACATGTCCTTCCAGCATGGTACTCTATATAGTTTATGGTAAATAGTTACTTTTCATTTTTATTAAAGGCAATCAAGAAGAGTAATTTAACAAGATGAGTCATTAGGTTTGGCATTGAGAGTATTATATCTTAATATGCTAAAATATTTTAAAATTCAGGGCTCTTCACAGAGTATAGACCTGCTATCTCAACTAAAAGGACTCTCAGTTTTAGTTTTATCATCTAGTTTTTGTGTATGTTTATAAGGAGATATATGATGGATTGATTACAAAATAGACTATGACATGTGTCCTAGGGTAAATTTATATTGAAACTCCCTTAACACTTAACTCTGTTTAAATGACTTCAGTTATGTCTTCTATAGCTAAGATTACAATTTAGATACTTGAATCTGAATATTGATTATCTAACAGTAAACCAAATACCAGAATTATAGGCAGAATAAGGTAGTGAGCTAATATGATGGGATTCAGGCAATTTTAATTTTAGGGACATTGTCCCTTGGTTTTGGTAATTTACAACAATGGTACCATTTATGATTTTATTTTATTTTAGCCATGCCCTTTGGGTTCCCGAGATTTTCGAGAGAAACAATGTGCAGACTTTGACAATATGCCTTTCCGAGGAAAGTATTATAACTGGAAACCCTATACTGGAGGTAATGTATAACCTGGCAGAGCATTCATGCTTGAGAGCTTTTAAATATAAGAGTATATAAACACACACACACACACACACACATACTTGTACAAGTATCAGTTAAAATTAGTATTTGAAAATCAAGGCAGAAAGTGCTTATATTATTACAAAGTTCTCATATTTTAGTTCTCTGTGGTAAAGTTTATATTGCTATATGAAGTATGAGAAATTATTTTTAAGACATAATTCCAATTAATAATTAAAAAACATATGTACACATCAAAACCATATACTATTTGAGACTTCCTTGGTAGAGGTAAATTACATTATAATCATTGATTGTTTGTAATCACCACACAGAAAACAAAGTATACCAATAAAAATCAACTTACAAAAAGAAAATTAGTTCTTTTTAGCAAAAGACCAATCTTTCCATAAGTGGTTATTCTTTTTGAGGAACTAAGAGACATTTTGCTCCTTAATTTAGGCATATCTCATGGACTAATTATTCAGTAAGCAGAAGATTTTCTGCACTTCCAAAATACAAACTAGATTTTGTTGAAATTTTCTCTTAGAAAAATAGAATATACTTAAAAAAAACTTTCACTGTTTGTCTAACATCTTACTTTAAAAATTATCTGACATAGTATTAAGAGAATTTTATGGTGACAACTGTATATCCACCACAAATGCTCTACCATTAACACTTTATGTCTGTTGATCTCTCTATCCACATAATAACCCATCCTAATTTTTATATATTTCAAAGTCAACAAAAGTCATTAATATATTTTGTTTTAAATACTTCAGCATGTATACCATTAACCATAGATCATAGTTGTTTGTTTACCCTTTTCTTTTAAGGTAAGAGGATGTACAATACAATGCATGAATCTTAACTATACTTTCACTGAATTTTGACAAATACACACACCTGTAAAACTTCACTGAGATATAGAACTTTACTGTTATCTCCAAAATTATTATAGTCATCATCAGTTCAGACTACTTACCAACTATCATAGATTGAGAGTTTTAAACAACAGAAATTTATTTTTCACAGTTCCAGAGATTAGGCCAAGATCAGGTGCCAGCATACTACCATCTTCTCATTGTATACTGAGGCAGCAGAAGGAAGGGGAGACTTCTTTGGGCTCCCTGTTATGAGGACACTAATCCCATTCACAGGGGTTCCCCCCTCATAACCCAATTATATTCCAAAGGCCCCACCTTCTAATACCATCACATTGGCGGTTAGGATTTCAAAATGTGAATATGAGAGGACACATTCAGTCCCTAACTCCTCCTCGTTCTCTATTGTCAATAACTGCCTCTACCAACTCCAAGAGGCAACAATTGTTCTGACTTTTTTTTCAACAGTTATTCTGTTTCAGAACTTAATATAAGCAAAATTATGCCATATTCACTCTTCTATGTAGGACTTCTTTAAGCCTAATGCTGTTGAGATCTGTCCACATTGTTGTATGTAGTAGTCCATTTCATTTTATTGCTAGGCAATATTCCATTATAGTCAGTTATTCCATTCTGCCATTGGTATACACCTGGGTTGTTTCTAGTTTTTAGCTGTCCTGAATAAACTACTATGAATATTCATGTGTACAGGTCTTTTTTGAGCATGTTTCCATTTCTCTTGGGTAAATACTTAGGTGCAAAAATGCTGGGCAATAGGGTAGGTGTGAGTTTACTTTTAAAAGAAACTGCCAGGTGTTTTTCCAAAATGATTGTACCATATTATATTCTCAACAACAACATATGGGACTTCTGTTTACTCCATATCCTTACTAATATTTGGCGTGTTCAATCTTCCTCTGGAAGGGGAAGAGTGATATCTCAATAAAGGTTTATTTTTTTGTTTTAGGATGATTATGTTGAACATGTCTGTATATACTTAGTGGCCATTTATATATTTTCTTTTATACTTTGTGTTTAAATCATTTGCCTTTTTTAGCACAGTTTTAATTTAATTAAATTATCTTTATTTTAATTGACAAAAAATGTGTACTTATTTATGAGGTACAGAATGATAATTTGATACATGTATACAAGGTAATGAGCATTTTCATCTACTCAAATATCATTTTTGTGTATTGGGAGACTTCAAAATCTTCTCTATTTTGAAATATATAATAAATTGTTGTAGACTACAGGATGTTAGAACTAATTCCTCCTATCTAGCTATATTTTGGAATCTGTTATCCAGCCCCTATTTCCCTTTCTCCCTATCCTTCCTATCCTCTAGTGATCACTGTTCTTCAATGTGATCAACATTTTTCTCTTTAACGAATGAGAATGTGCAGCATTTTTCTTTCTGTGCCTGGCTAATTTCACTAAACACAATATCCACTAGTTTCATTTATGTTGCCATAAGTGACAGAATTTCATCACTTTTTATGACTGGATAATGGAATCGTTGTGGGTATAGTCCTATAGACCTAGACCATTTTGTGGGGGTGGGGCACTGGGGATTGAACCCAGGGCCTCACAACAAATGCTAGGCAGATGTTCCATCACTGAGCTACAGCCCCAACCCCTAGACAACATTTTAAAATTACGTTCATCCATTGATGTTTATCTTGATTGATTCTGTATATTGGCTTTTAGGAATAGTGCTGCAATGAAAGGTATGCAGGTATTATATCTATTTGTTATAATGATTTCTTTCATTTGGATATGTACTCAGCAGTGGGGTTATTGGATCAGATGGTAGTTCTATTTCTTCTTGTTTGAAGAACCTCTGTACTGTTTACCATAATACTTGTAATAATGTATGTTCCCATCAAGACTGGCATAAGAGTTCTTTTTCTCCACACCAATATCAGCATTTATTTCTTCTTGTATTCTAACTTGGATATCTCAGTATGATTTGTACTTGCATTTCCCCAATGATAATGTTGACCATTGTTTCATATACTCATCTGTTTGTATGTCTTCCTTTGAGAAATAGCTCTGCAAGTCATTTGCTCATTTTAAAATCAGATTATTATTATTATTATGATTTTGAGTTGTGTTCCTTATATATTCTGAATATTAACCCTTATCAGATGGATGAATTGTAAATATTTTCTCCCATTTTTATGGAGGATGTCTCTTCTCTCTCTTGATTGTTTCCTTTATCATGCAGAAGCTTCCTAGTTTGATATACCATCATTTGTCCTATTTTGCTTTTATTGCCTGAATTTTGGGGCTATTTAAAAAAAAACTTGGCCTGTGCCAATGTCCTGAAATATTTCCCCTGTGTCTTCTTTTAGTTGTTTCATAGTGTTTTAGTCAGCTTTTTGTTGCTGTGACAAAAAGATTTAACAAGAACAATTTTAGAGAAGGGAAAGTTTATTTGGTGCCCACAGTTTCAGAGGTCTTAATTCAGAGATGGCCAACTCCATTGCTCTAGGCCTAAGGTGAGGCAAAACATCAAAGTAGAAGAGTGTGGCAGAAGAGAGCTACTCAGGATATGACAATCAGGAAACAGAGAAAGAAGAAACTCTGTTCACTGGGATAAAATATATTCCCCCAAGGCATGACCCACCTCCAGCCACACCTTCCCTGCCTACAGTTACCACCCAGTTAATCCCTATCAGTAGATTAATGCACTGATTAGGTTAAGGCTGTCAGAACCCAATCAGTTTCCCTCTAAACTTTCTTGCATTGTCTCTCACATGGGTTTTTTGGGGACACCTCATATCTAAAACATAACACATAGTTTCAGGTCTTATATTTAGGCCCTTGATCCATTTTGAGTTCATTTTTCTATATGATAAGTCTTTTGCCCATATGGTAAGAAGTAGAGTCTAATTTCATCCTTCTGCATATGTGTGTTTTGTTTTCCCAGCACAATTTATTGAAAAGATTGTTCTTTCTTAATATCTTTGTTGAGAATCAGTTGGCTATAAGTACATGAATAAATTCCTTGATTTTCTGTTCTGTTCTCTTAGTCTGTGTGTCTGTTTTCAGGCCAGTATCATGCTGTTTTGATAACTGCAGCTTTGTAGTATGTTTCAAAGTCAAATATTGTGATACCTGTAGCTTTTTTTTTTTTTTCCCCCTTAGGATTATTTAGACTATTCTGGGTATTTTATGGTCTATATCAATTTTGTGAAGAATGCCACTGATATTTTGTTGTGGATTACCTAACATTTGTAGATTGCTTTAGGAAATATCAGTGTTTTAACCATTTTAATTCTTCTAACCCATAAAAATGGAAAGTCTTTCCTTTGTGTATGTGTGTGGATGTGTGTTCTTCAAATTCTTTATTAGTGTTTATAATTTTCATTGTGGAAATCTTTAAATTCCTTTGTTACATTTATCTAGGTTTTAAAAATTTTGTGGCTATTAAGAATGTAATTGCATTTCTAATTCTTTCATCAAGAATGTTATGAGTATAAAAGTACTACTTTTTTTGTATGCTGGTTTTCTATCCTATAATTTTACTGAATTTATCAATTTTTGGTTTTATATGTACCCATGCAATTATGTCACCTGCAAACAGGAATAATTTGACTTTCTCCTTTACAATATAGATGTCCTTTAATTTCTTTCCTTATCTAATTGATGTGGCTAACACTTCCAGTACTATGTTTATAGAACTGGTGAAAGTGTTTTGTTCCAGAACTTAGAAGAAACATTGTCAGTTTTTCTCTACTATGTGGACGATGGGTTTGTCACATATAACCTTTATTATATCGATGTATGTTTCTTCCATATCTAATATGTTGAAGGTTTTTGTAATGAAGAGAGGTTGAATTTTATTGAATGCTTTTTCTGTGTCTATTGAGATTATCCTATGATCTTTTCTTCAGTCTGTTTTTATGATGTATTACATTTATTGGTTTATGTATGTTGAACCATTCTTGTATCCCTGAGATAATTTCCACTTGATCACTCTGTGTAATCTTTTTATGTACTGTTGTGTTTTGCTTGCTGGAAGTTTGTCGAGATTTTTATGTCTGTGTACATTAGTGATCTTGACCTATAGTTTTTTTTTTGTTATGTTTTTGTCTGGTTTGGTATCAGAATAATGCTGCCCTTGTAGAATGAGTCTGGCAGAGTTGCCTCCCTTTCTATTTTTGAAATAGCTTAAGTAGAATTGATATTAATTCTTCTTTATATGTTTTGTAGAATTCCGCAGCGAAGCCATCTGGTCCAGGGCTTTTCTTTGTTAGATGTTATTTTTGATTCAATATCTTTACTCATTATTGGTCTGTTCAATTTTTCCATGTCATCATGGTTTAAATTTGGTAAGATATCTATGTCCAGAAGTGGAAACTAAACAACATGCTCTTGATTGACCAATGGTCAATGAAAAATTCAAAACAAATTAAAAAAAAAATTCTGAGACAAATGAAAATGGAAATACAATATACCAAAAACTATGGAATGCAGTAAAAGCAGTACTAAGAGGAAAATGTATCCACTTCTAGGTTTTTAATTTTTATTTTTTGGCCTTTAGTTGTTAATAATAATACCTAATGGTTCTTTATATTACTGTGGAATCATGTGAAATAGCTCCCTTTTCATCTCTGAGTTTTTTTTGGGAGGTGGTCTATTTTTTTCTTGGTTATACTAGCTAAAGGTTTGTAAATTTAGTATATCTTTTCTAAAAACAAACTATTTCTTTAATGAATATTCTTTAATGGTATTCATTTTTTCATTTTAATTTCTGTTCTAACCTTTGTTATTTCTTTTCTTCTACTAATTTTGAGTTTTATTTGTTATTGCTGTCTTTGAGTTTCTTTGTTAGATTGTTTGGAATATTTCTCTCTCTTTACCACCCACCTCCCCCTCTCTCTCTCTCTCTCTCTCTCTCTCTCTCTCTCTCTCTCTCTTTCTCTCTCCTCTCTCTCTCTCTCTCTCTCTCTCTCTCTCTCTCTCTCTCTCTCTCTCTCTCTCTCCCCTTTCCTTCCTCCATCCCGCTGTCTTTTTATTTTTGATGTAGGGGCTTAGTGCTATAAATTTCCTTCTTAGTACTACTTCTGCTGCTTTCCATAGGTTTTAGTATGTTGTGTTTCCATTTTCATTAGTTTCAAAATATTTTTAAATTTTCCTTTTGATGTTTTTCATTGACAAGTTGGCTATTCAAGAGTATGTTGTTTAGTTTCCTTGTATTTGCACAATTTCCAAAGCACATCTTAATTAATTTGCATTTATTTACAATACTGGGCATTGAGCCCAAAGGTACCCTACCATTAAGTTATATTCCCATCCCTTTTTATTTTTTGTTTTGAGACAATCTCACTAAGTTTCTGAGGCTAGTCTTTCACTTTCAATCCTGTCGTTACTGTCTGCAGAACAACCTACTAGACATATTTAAGGGGGAAAGCTGAGATTTTTAGCAATATTGAATTTTCCAATTAATACAGAATATATTTCCGTTTGTGCCTGCTCTAAGTTCTCTCAGGTATGTTTTGTAGTTTTTGGGTACAAGTTCCTGCACATCTTTTATTAAATATATTTCTGAGTAATTTATGTTTTTTGTTCTATTGTTAATAAAACTTTTGAAATTTTCACTATTTTTTATTATTTGTTCTATATATTTATACATGATAGAAGAATGCATTTTGATTCATTGTACACAAATGGAGTATAACTTCATTTCTCTGGTTGCACATGATGTAGATCCATACCATCTGTGTAATCATACATGTACATAGGGTAATGATGTCTATCTCATTCCACCATCTTTCCTACCCACTGACTCCTCCCCTCCCCTCATTTCCCTCTTTATAATCTGAAATTACTTCATCTTCCCTAATCCCCCTAAGCCCCCCATTATGATCAGTATCCACTTGTCAAAGAAAACATTTGGCCTTTGGTTTATTGGTATTGGCTTATTTCACTTAGCATGATATTCTCCAACTCCATCCACTTACCAGCAAATGCCATAATTTTATTCCTATTTATGGCTGAGTAATATTCCATTGTGTTCCACAATATTACATTCCATTCCACAGTTTGTTTATCCACTCATCTATTGAAGTGCATCTAGGTTGACTCCACAGTCTAGCTATTGCGAATTGAGCGGCTATAAACTTTGCTATGGCTATGTCACTGTAGAATGCTGATTTTAAGTCCTTTGGGTATAAACTGAGGAGTGGGATAACTGGGTCAAATGTTGGTTCCATTCCAGAATTTCTAAGGAATCTCCATACTGCTTACCAGAGTGACTGCACCAATTTGCAATCTTACAATCTTACCAGTAATGTATCAATGTACCTTTTTTCCCACATCCTCACTGACACCTATTGTTGCTTGTATTCTTGGTAATAGCCATTCTAATTGGAGCGAGATGAAATCTTAGGGTGGTTTTGATTTGTGTTTCTCTAATTACTAGAGATTTGAAAAATTTTTAATATATTGATTGCTTATAGATCTTCTTCTGTGAAGTGTCTGCTCATTTCCTTGGCCCATTTATTGATTGGTTATTTGTATTTTTGGTGTTAAGTTTTTTGAATTCTTCATAAATTCTGGAGATTAGTGCTCTATCTGAAGTGTGTGTGGTAAAAATTATCTCTCAGTCTGTAGGCTCTCTCTTCACTTTATTGTTTCCTTTGCTGAGAAAAAGCTTTTTAGTTTGAATCTATCCCATTTTTTTTGATTCTTGTTTTTATTTCTTGTGCTTTGGAAGTCTTGTTAAGGAAGTCTGGCAACATGATGAAGATTTGGGCCTACTCTTTCTTCTATTTGGTGCAGGGCCTCTGGTCTAATTCCTAGGTCCTTGATACAATTTGAGATGAGTTTTGTGCAGGGTGAGTCATAGGAATTTAATTTCATTTTGCTGAATGTGTGTTTCCAGTTTTCCCAGCTCCATTTGTTGAAGAGGTTATCTTTTCTCCACTGTATGTTTTTCGCATCTTTGTCTAGTATGAGAAAACTATATTTATGTGCGTTTGTCTCTATGTCCTCTATTCTGTAACATTGATCTACCTGCCTATTTTGGTGCCAATACCATGCCATTTTTTTTTTACTGTTGCTCTGTAGTATAGTTTAAGATCTGGCATTGTGATACCTCCTGCTTCGCTCTTCCTGCCAAGGATTGCTTTGGCTATTCTCGGTCTCTTATCTTTCCAAATGAGTTTCATGATTGCTTTCTCTATTTCTATGAGGAATGTCATTGGGATTTTAATTGGAATTTCATTGAATCTGTATAGCACTTTTGGTAGTGTGGCCATTTTGGCAATATTAATTCTGCCTATCCAAGAACATGGGAGATCTTTCCATTTTCTAAGTTTTTCTTTAATTTCTTTCTTTACTGTTATGTAGTTTTCATTTTAGAAGCCTTTCACCTCTTTTGTTAGTTCAATTCCTCAGTATTTTATTTTTTTTGAGGCTATTGTGAATAGTGTAGTTTTCCTGATTTCTCTTTCAGAAGATTCATCACTTATGAATAGAAATGCATTAGATTTATGTGTGTTGATTTTATATCCTGCTACTTTGTTGAATTTATTCATGAGTTCTAGAAGTTTTCTGGTGGAAATTTTTTTTATTCAATTTTTTAAAAAATTTTTATTGTGAACAAATGGGATACATGTTGTTTCTGTTTGTACATGGAGTAATGGCATACCATTTGTGTAATCATACATTTACATAGGGTAATGGTGTTTGATTCATTCTGTTATTTTTCCCTTCCCCCCACCCCTCCCACCCCTCTTTTCCCTCTATACAGTCCCTCTTTCCTCCATTCTTGCCCCCCTCCCACCCCCCATTATGTGTCATCATCCGCTTATCAGTGAGATCATTCGTCCTTTGGTTTTTTGAGATTGGCTTATCTCACTTAGCATGATATTCTCCAATTTCATCCATTTGCCTGCAAATGCCATAATTTTATTATTCTTTATGGCTGAATAATATTCCATTGTATATATATATACACCACAGTTTCTTTATCCATTCATCAATTGAAGGACATCTAGGTTGATTCCACAATCTGGCTATTGTGAATTGAGCAGCTATGAACATTGATGTGGCTGTATCTCTGTAGTATGCTGATTTTAAGTCCTTTGGGTATAGGCCAAGGAGTGGGATAGCTGGGTCAAATGGTGGTTCCATTCCAGGTTTTCTAAGGAATCTCCACACTGCTTTCCAGAGTGGCTACACTGATTTGCAGCCCCACCAGCAATGTATGAGTGTACCTTTTTCCCCACATCCTCTCTAACACCTATTGTTGCTTGTATTCTTGATGATCGCCATTCTAATTGGGGTGAGATGGAATCTTAGGGTAGTTTTTATTTGCATTTCTCTTATTACTAAAGATGGTGGACATTTTTTCATATGTTTGTTGATTGCTTGTAGATCTTCTTCTGTGAAGTGTCTATTCATTTCCTTAGCCCATTTGTTGATTGGGTTATTTGTATTGTTGGTGTAGAGTTTTTTGAGTTCTTTATATATTCTGGAAATTAGTGCTCTATCTGAAGTATGAGTGGCAAAGATATTCTCCCACTCCGTAGGCTCTCTCTTCGCATTGCTGATAGTTTCCTTTGCTGAGAGAAAGCTATTTAGTTTGAATCTATCCCAGTTATTGATTCTTGCTTTTATTTCTTGTGCTAAGGAAGTCTGATCCTAAGCCAACAAGTTGAAGATTTGGACCTACTTTTTCTTCTATAAGTTGCAGGGTCTCTGGTCTGATTTCAAGGTCCTTGATCCATTGCGAGTTGATTTTTGTGCACGGTGAGAGACAGGGTTTAGTTTCATTCTGCTGCATATGGATTTCCAGTTCTCCAGGCACCATTTGTTGAAGAGGCTATCTTTTCTCCATTGCATATTTTTGGCACCTTTGTCTAGTATGAGAAAATAGTATTTTTTGAGTTTGTGTCTGTGTCCTCTATTCTGCACCATTGATCTTCCTGTCTATTTTGGTACCAATACCATGCCGTTTTTGTTACTATTGCTTTGTAGTATAGTTGAAGTTCTGGTATTGCGATACCCCCTGTTTCATTCTTCCTGCTAAGGATTGCTTTAGCTATTCTGGGTTTCTTATTCTTCCAGATGAATTTCATGATTGCTTGCTCTATTTCTGTAAGGTACATCATTGGGATTTTAATTGGAATTGCATTGAATCTGTATAGCACTTTTGGTAGTATGGCCATTTTGACAAAATTAATTCTTCCTATCCAAGAACATGGGAGATCTTTCCATCTTCTAAGGTCTTCCTTAATTTCTTTCTTCAATGTTTTGAAATTTTCATTGTAGAGATCTTTTACCTCTTTGGTTAGATTGATTCCCAAGTATTTTTTTTTTTTTGAGGCTATTGCAAATGGAGTTGTTTTCCTCATTTCCCTTTCAGCTGTTTCATTGCTTGCATATAAAAATGCTTGATTTATGCGTGTTGAATTTATAGCCTGCTATTTTGCTGAATTCATTGATTAGGTCTAGAAGTTTTCTGGAGGAGTTTTTTAGATCCTCTAAATATAGAATCATGTCATCAGCAAATAGTGACAGCTTAAGTTCCTCTTTTCCTATTCGTATCCCTTTAATTTCTTCAGTCTGCCTAATTGCTCTGGCTAGAGTTTTGAGGACAATGTTGAATAGAAGTGGTGAAAGAGGACATCCCTGTCTTGTTCCCATTTGTAAAGGGAATGGTTTCAGTTTTTCTCCATTAAGAATGATGTTGGCCATGGGCTTAGCATAAATAGTCTTTACAATGTTCAGGTATGTTCCTACTATCCCTATTTTTCCTAGTGTTTTGAGCATGAAGGGGTGTTGTATTTTGTTGAACGCTTTTTCTGCGTCAATTGAAATGACCATATGATTCTTATCCTTAAGTCTATTGACATGATGGATTACATTTATTGATTTACGGATTTTAAACCATCCTTGCATTCCAGGGATGAACCCCACTTGATTGTGGTGCACGATTTTAATATGTTTTTGGATACGGTTTGCCAATATTTTGTTAACGATCTTTGCATCTATATTCATCAAGGATATTGGTCTAAAATTTTCTTTCCTTGATGTGTCTTTGCCTGGTTTGGGTATGAGGGTGATATTAGCTTCATAGAATGAGTTTGGTATGGTACCCTCCTTTTCTATTTCCTGGAATACTTTGAGAAGTATTGGAATGAGTTCTTCTTTGAAGGTCTTGTAGAATTTGGCTGAGAATCCATCTGGTCCTGGGCTTTTCTTGGATGGTAGGTTTTTAATGGCTTCTTCTATTTCATTACTTGATATTGATCTGTTTAAATTGTGTATGTCCTTCTGGTTCAGTTTGGGAGGAGCATATGTCTCTAGAAATTTGTCAATGTCTACGGTAGTTTCTATTTTGTTGGAATACAGATTTTGAAAGTAGCTTCTCATTATGTTATGTACCTCAGTGGTGTCTGTCATGATACTTCCTTTTTCCTCACGAATTTTTAGTAATTTAAGTTTTCTCTCTCCTTCTCTTTGTTAGTGTGGCTAAGGGTTTGTCTATTTTGTTTACTTTCTCAAAGAACCAACTTTTTGTTTTGTCAATTTTTTGAATAGTTTCTTTTGCTTCAATTTCATTGATTTCAGCTCTGATTTTAATTTTTTCCTGTCTTCTACTACTTTTGCTGTTTTTCTGTTCTTCTTTTTCTAGGGCTTTGATCTGTAATGTTAAGTCATTTAGTTGTTGACTTTTCATTCTTTTCTGGAATGTGCTCCATGCAATGAATTTTCCTCTTAGTACCGCTTTCATAGTGTCCCAGAGATTTCGATATGTTGTATCATCATTCTCATTGGCCTCTAAGAAATTTTTTTATCTCCTCCCTGATGTTTTCTGTTATCCATGTTTCATTCAATAGCATATTATTTAGTCTCCAGGTGTTGGAGTAATTTCTGTTTTTTATTTTGTCATTGATTTCTACTCTCAGTCCTTTATGATCTGATAGAACACAAGGCAGTGTCTCTGTTTTTTTGCATTTCCTAAAGGCTGCTTTGTGGCATAACATATGGTCTATTTTCGAGAAGGTTCCATGTGCTGCTGAGAAGAAAGTGAATCTGCTTGTTGATGGATGGAATATTCTATATATGTCTACTAAGTCTAGGTTATTGATTGTGTTATTGAGTTCTATGGTTTCTTTGGTTGGATTTTGTTTGGAAGATCTATCTGGTGACAGTGGTGCGTCAAAGTCACCCAGAATTATTGTGTTGTGGTCTATGTGATTCCTGAAATTGAGAAGTATTTGTTTGATGTACAGGGATGCACCATTGTTTGGGGCATAAATATTTACTATCATTATGTCTTCCTGATTTATGGTTCCCTTAAGCAGTATGAAATGTCCTTCTTTATCCCTTCTGACTAACTTTGGCTTGAAGTCCACTTTATCTGATATAAGGATGGAAACTCCCGCTTTTTTATTGAGTCCATGTGCGTGGTATGTTTTTTCCCATCCTTTCATCTTTAGTCTGTGGATGTCTTTTTCTATGAGATGAGTCTCCTGCAGGCAGCATATTGTTCGGTCTTTCTTTTTAATCCATTCTGCCAGTCTATGTCTTTTGATTGATGAGTTTAGGCCATTAACATTCAGGGTTTTTATTGAGATATGATTTGTATTCCCAGTCATTTGAGCTTATTTTTGGTTTTTAATTTGGCTTGGTTTGAGTGGTTTTTCTCAAGGTAGTTCCTCCCTTGCTGACCTACATTGTTGTTTTTCATTTCCTCCTCATGGAATATTTTGTTGAGAACATTCTGTAGCGCAGGCTTTCTATTTGTAAATTCTTTTATTTTTTTTGTTTATCATGGAAGGATTTTATTTCATCTTCAAATCTGAAGGTTAGTTTTGTTGGGTATAGGATTCTTGGTTGGCAACCATGTTCTTTCAGAGCTTGAAATATTTTGGTCCAGTCCCTTCTAGCTTTTAGAGTCTGGGTTGAGAAGTCTGCTGCTATCCTTATTGGTTTCCCCCTATATGTAATATGATGCTTTTCTCTCATGGCCTTCAAAATCCTATCTTTATTTTGAATGTTAGACATTTTCATTATAATGTGCCTTGGTGTGGATCTGTTGTGATTTTGTGCATTTGGTGTTCTGTAAGCCTCTTGTATTTGATTTTCCATTTCATTCGTCAGGGTTGGGAAATTTTCTGATATTATTTCATTGAATAGGTTGTTCATTCCTTTGGTTTGTATCTCTGTGCCTTCCTCAATCCCAATAATTCTTAAATTTGGTCTTTTCATGATGTCCCATAGTTCTTGGAGATTCTGTTCATGATTTCTTACCATCTTGTCTGTTTGGCCAACTTTATTTTCAAGATTAAATATTTTGTC
This sequence comes from Sciurus vulgaris, assembly GCF_902686455.1. Classification (NCBI taxonomy): domain Eukaryota; kingdom Metazoa; phylum Chordata; class Mammalia; order Rodentia; family Sciuridae; genus Sciurus; species Sciurus vulgaris. Next base: position 118,445,231 of record NC_136466.1, read on the forward strand.
TTCATTGTCTGAGGTACTTGTCTTCCAAGTGGTCTAGTCTTTTGGTGATGCTTTCCATTGAGTTTTTTATTTGGTTTATTTTTTCCCTCATTTCAAGGATTTCCGTTTTTTTGTTTTGTTTTTTTTTTTTTTGAGAATCTCTATCTCTTTGTTGAAATGATCTTTTGCTTCCTGCAGGTGCTCTTTCAGCTTATTGGTATTATCTTTCATTGCCTGCATTTGCTCTCTTTTCTCATCCTTTGCTTTGCGAATCATCTTAATCATGTATAATCTGAAGTCCTTTTCTGACATTTCTTCTAACATACTGTCATTGGATTCTATTAATATAGAATCTAGATTTGTTTGGATCATTTTTTTCACTTGTTTTTTCATGTTGTTCATGTATCTTTCCCTCTAGCAGTGCAGATCTGGGGTATTGCAGATTTCCCCCTATTGGTTTATAGTGGCCCTATAGGTTTCCAGAACATTTTCTATAAGGGGAGATCAATGTTAGCAGTCCCCAATTCAGACAGTATGCAATCCTAGACCAAATACCCCCTATGAGGACAATAACAATATTGTCATAATAAACAGAATGAGTTCAAATATTATCTTCACAAATAAAAACAAACAGGTTTGCAATAAGGTCTGCAGTTTCTAATGGAGGACAAAGAAGATGCAGAGGGATGTAGAATGTAGCTGTTAATGGGATATGAAAAGAAAGAAGATCTAGATAATAGAAAGGGTGAGAGAGTAATCAAAAGAAATTGGATGTTAGCATGCAAAAGGGGAGAAAGAGACTCTGAGGGAACAGGTAAACAAAAGGAAAAGAGAGCAAGAAAAGTAAAGAAATAAAATCTTAAAATTGTTCAATAAGGAGAAAAAAGAAAATCTACAGTATAACAGTCATATAGTATTCAAACTTCCCAGTTTTCAGTAGCCTGATGCATGAGAGGTACCTAACAATTAGCTTCAAGTCTCCAGTAGGCATCTCAGGATGGGATTTGCCCCACCCAAAGATTGGAGCTATGGCTTCCAGGATTATCCAAGATGGCTGCTCTGGCTTCCAAATATGTGGGCAAATGGAGAGCTGCAGCTCAGGGTGTGTAAGTGGTCAACTGGAGGTCCTGGAGGTGGGGTGTGGTTGGTCAGGCAGGGGTCCTGGAGGTCGGGCGTGTTTGGTGGTTGTGGGATCCTGGAGGCCAGGTGCAATCAGTTGGTCTGGGGTCCCAGTGGTAGGGCGCAGTCAGTTGGTCTGGGGGTCCTGGCGGCAGGGAGCAGTCAGTCGATGTGAGGGCCCCAGAGGCAGGGAGTGATTGGTTGGGCTGAGGGATCCTGGAGACAGGGCTCAGTCAATCTGGTCAGGGGTCCTATGGGGCCTGGCTGTTGTCTCAAAATGGCGGCAGCCACGTGTAATCAAACGTGCAGGTACTGTGACAGTGAACTTCCAGGCAATAGCAGGGAGCTGGTGCTCCACTGGCAGTCGGCGATGAGTTTGCTGACTATTGTGGGACGATTGGGAGGTGAACCTCGTGCGGTGGGTGATGGATAGGTATAAGGCAGGCGATGGACAGGCCAGAGGCAGGCAAATGGTGGATGATAGGCGCCTGACAGTGAGCAATCTTCAGTCCAAAAAGGCGTCCATATGCTGGCAAACTGCAGGTGATCACAGCAGACAAACGGGGTAAACAGCAGGGGACCGATAAGCAGGAGAAACTGCCTCACCAAGAAACAGATATCCTCCGCTTGAAACCGGAGTTATGGAGTGACAAGGAACACAACTTTCCTCTAGTCTGCCATCTTTGATCTTGGAGGAAATTTTTGTATCCTCTAAATGTAGAATCATGTCATTTATGAACGGTGATAGTTTGAGTTCCTTTTTTCCTGTTCGTATCCCTTTAATTTCTTTTGTGTGTCTAATTGCTCTGGTTGGAGTTTTAAGGAATTTTTTGAATAGAAGTGGTGAAAGAGGACATCCCTGTCTTGTTCCAATTTTTTTGAGAGAATGCTTTCAATTTTTCACCATTTAGAATGATGTTAGCTTTGGGTTTAGCATAGACAGCCTTTACAATGTTGAGATATGTTCCTACTATCCCTAGTTTTTCCGGTGTTTTGAACATGAAGGAGTGCTATGTTTTATCAAATGCTTTTTCTGCCTCTGTTGAAGTGATCATATGATTCTTAACCTGAAGTCTATTGTTGTGATGAATTACACTTATTGATTTCCAGATGTTGAAACAACCTGGGATGAACCCCACTTGATCATGGCTCACTACCTTTTTTAATATGCTAGAATTTTGTTAAGGATTTTTGCATCTATGTTCATCAGGGATATTGGTCCAAAGTTTTCTTTCCTTGATGTGTCTTTGTCTGGTTTTTGTATCAGGGTGATACTAGCTTCATAGAATGAGTTTGGAAGTGTTCCCTTTTTTTCTATTTTCATGGAATACTTTAAGGAATATTGGTATGAGTTTTTTGTAGAACTCGTCTGAGAATCCATGTGGTCGAGTTCTTGGTTGGTAGGCTTTTGATGGCATCTTCTATTTCATTGCTTGGAATTGATCTGTTTAAATTGTGTATGTCCTCCTGGTTCATTTGGGTGGATCAGGTGTCACTAAATATTTGTCGATGTCTTCGAGATTTTCTCTTTTGATGGAGTATAGACTTGCAAAATAGCTTCTAAATATGTTTTGTATTTCAGTAGTGTTCATTATGATATTTCCTTTTTTATCACTAATATTTGTATTTTGAATTTTCTCTCTCCTTCTCTTTGTTAGTGTGGCTAAGAGTTTATCGGTTTTGTTTTCTTTTCAAAGAATGAACTTTTTATTTTGTCAATTTTTGAATTGTTTCTTTTGTTTCACTGTCATTGATTTCAGCTCTGATTTTAACTATTTCCTGTCTTCTCCTACTTTTTGTGTTGATCTGTTCTCCTTTTTCTGGGGCTTTGAGATGTAATGTTATGTCATTTACTCTTTGACTTTTTACTCTTTATTGAATGAGCTCAATGCAATGAACTTTCCTCTTAGTTCTGCTTTCATAGTGTCCCAGATATTTTGATATGTTGTATCTGTGTTCTTATTTACCTCTAAGAATTTTTTTTATCTTCTCCCTGATGTCTTCTGCTATCCATGCATCATTCAGTAGTATATTTTTAGTCTCCAGGTGTTAAAGTAGTTTCTATTCTTTATTTTATGATTGATTTGTAATTTTATTTCATTATGATATGATAAAATGCAAGTTTTTAAAAGTACTCTGTCTTTTTATATTTGCTAAGAGTTTCTTTATGGCATAACATATGGTGTATTTTAGAGAAAGATTCATGTGCTGCTGAGATAAAAGTGTATTCGCTTGTTGATGGATGGGATATTCTATATCTGTTAAGTCTGAATTATTGATTTTATTATTGCATTCTAGATTTTCTTTGTTCAGTTTTTGTTTGGAAGATCTATCCAATGGTGAGAAAGTTGTGCTAAAGTCAACCAGTATTATTGTGTTGTGGTCTATTTGATTCCTGAAATTGAGAACAGTCTGTTTGGTGTACATAGATGCTCCATTGTTTGGGGCATAAATATTTGTGATTGTTATATCTTATTGATTTATGTTTCCTTTAAGCAATATGAAAATGTCCTTCTTTATCCCTCCTAACTTTGGCTTGAAGTCTGGTTTATCTGATATGAGGATGGAAACCCCTGCTTTTTTTCTGAGTCTGTGTGCATGATATGATTTTTCCTATCCTTTCACCTTCAGTCTGTGGATGTCTTTTCCTATGAGATGAGGCTCTTGAAGTCAGCATATTGTTGGGTCTTTTTTTTTTTTTTTTTCCAATGTGCCAGTCTATGTCTTTTTATTTATGAATTTAGGCCATTAACATTCAGGGTTATTATTGCAACATGATTTGTATTCCCAGTCATTTTGGCTTATTTTTGGTTTTCAACTTGACTTGGTTTCTCATTTGATTGACTTTTCCTTTACTCTAGTTCTTCCCTTTGCTTGCTTTCATTGTTGTTTTTCATTACCTCCTCATGGAACATTTTGCTGACAATGTTCTGTAGTGCAGGCTTTCTATTTGTAAATTCTTTTAACTTCTGTTTATTATGAAAGGTTTTTATTTTGTTGCTGGATATAAGATTCTTTCAGAGCTTGGTATATATTGTTCCAGGCCCTTCTAGCTCTTAGGATCTGGGCTGAGAAATCTGCTGATACCTGTTTTGGTTTCCCCCTATATGTAACCTGATACTTTTCTCTCATGGCCTTTAAAATTCTCTTTATTTTGTATTCTGGGCATTTTCATTATAATGTGCCTTGGTGTGGATCTGTTGTAATTTTGTAAATTTGGTGTCTTGCAAGTATCTTGTATTTTATTTTCCATTTCATTCTTCAGGAAATTTTCTGGATATTATTACATTCAAACAGATTTTTCAGTCCTTTGGTTTGTATCTCTGTGCCTTCCTCAATCCCAGTAATTCGTAAATTTGGTCTTTTCATGATATCCCTTAGTTCTTGGAGTTTCTGTTGATGATTTCTTATCATCTTCTCTGTGTGGTCAACTTTATTGCCAAAATTAAATATTTTGTCTTCATTGTCTGAGGTTCTATCTTCCAAGTATGTTGGTGATGCTTTCTATTGAGTTTTTAATTTGGTTTATCATTTCCTTCATTTCAAGGATTTCTTTTTGTTTGTTTTTTCCAGAATCTCTATCTCTTTATTGAAATACTCTTTTACTTCCTGCATTTGCTCTTTAATTCTTTTTTGAAGTGATCTTTGTTGCCTGCATTTGCTCTCTTATATCATCCTTTAGCAGATTATTTTAATTATGTACATTCTGAACTCCTTTTCTGACATTTCTTCTACCATGATGTCAATGGATTCTATTAATATAACATATTGGTTTGTTTGGGGTGCTTTCTTCCCTTATTTGTTCATGTTGTTCATGTATCTTCCCCTCTTGCAGTGTGGATCTGAGGTATAACAGTTTCCACCCTATATATTTATAGTGTCCCTGCAGGTTTCCAATACCTCACCTTTAAGGGGGAGGTCAATATTAATAGCACCCAATACAAACAATATGCAGCCTTAATCCATTTAGCCCCTATTAAGACATTAACAATATTGTTGTAATAAACAGAGATGATGAGTTCAATTATTATCTACGGCATAAACAATAGGTTTGCAATAAGGTGTACAATTTCTAGTGGTGGACAAAGAGAGGACAGGGGAGAGGTGTGGGATGTGATGTTAATGAGGTAAGAAGTGAGAATATAGAGGTACTAGATCATAGGAAGAGTGAAAGCAGAATCAAAAGATGTTGGTTGTTAGCAGGAGAAAAGGGAGAAAGAAACTCCAAGGAAACTGATAAAAAGGAGGAAATTAGAGTAAGTTAAAAAGAAAAAGGATCTACATCAAAACTGTAATATACTATTCAAATCTCCTGGTCTTCAGTAGCCTGATGCATGAAAGGTACTTGATTTCAAAGATGATGGGGATGTGAGAGCGGGAAACAAAAAAAGATAAGAGAAACAGGAATACGGGGAAAAAAGTCTTAAAGGAGAATTGAACAATTGTTTCTATTGGAGTTCAATATCTACTCTGCTTCCCTTCTATTCTGATGGGTGGGGTTGTTTGGAATTTGCTGGTAACTCCACTATCAGGATGATGACTATTACTAAGGTGGGCAGATTAGACTTGGAGTTTTGACTCCTGGAGGCAGGGTATAGCAATCACCAGTTGTTCTGGAAGATTGCACCCTAGGACTCCTCTTTGGGGTCCACTCGTGTGACACAGGAGCCTAGTCTTAGCCCCTTCCTCTACTCGTGGACCCCACAATTCCTGGTCTATAATTTAGTCTCTAAAATGTATCTCTCCTGCCCCTGCTCTTTCAACTTCCCAGTTAGGAACCTCTCTCCCTGGGGGTCCCGAGGACTTAGTGCTGGGACCTGTGTGCCTGTCTTGGAAAACTGTTCTGTATTGGTGAATCAGGACCAGGAGTTGAAAGCTGTACGCCAGCCACTGGGCTGGGTTGGTGGCTTGGGAATGGTTGGGATACTGGGCATTGAGAAACTGGAGGGCCCTGTTGATTGCTAAACCAGTGGGACCAGATGATTGATGGAGTCATGGGCCAGGCTGATGTTGGTTCCTAGCAAGAGCTGCCTGAATTGTCTCTGGGATCTTGGTGGGTGCCTGGCTGATTGGCTGGATGAGCCAGGATCAAGATGCTCTTACATCCTTTTCCAACCTACTGGCCCCTTGCAAGGCTCTCACCTGCCTCTGCAGCAAGATGGTGGTTATTAACACACCTAGTAGGGATACCTCAGATGTAACCAAGCCTGCAGGACCCTTGGTGATGATCTTTTAGGTCCTGGCTCTTATCCCTGGTTGTAAGCGGCCACATCCCAAGTTGGTGGTGGCAGCAGCAGCTAACCTGTAGGTACCTTGATAATGAACTTCTAGTCTTTGGCAGGTGTCCCAAGATGGAAGCTATTCCAACTAATCATGGTGGCAGTGGTAGCAGGTATAATCCAAGATGGTGGCAGAGGTGTACCAACCCATTGGTAGATGGGGGGAAGCCCATGTGGGGGTGGTATGCACCGGGGTTGGGTGTTGCCAGGCTGCTGGATCCACACTGAGTGGGCACTGGACCCTGAAATTTTCATTTTAATTTCATGCTCTAGCATATAAAAATAAAATTGATTTTTGTATAGTAACTTTGTATTTTATGGCCTTTCTAAATTTTCATGTTTTAAAGTCGTACATTGCTTAACATTTTCATGATGAATAGTCTTATTATCTGGAAATTTAGACAATCTATTTTTATCTTTATGCATTTTATTTTGTGCTTTAATGTAGTAGATTGGTCCTGCAGTATAATTTGTGCATGTCTTGATTTTATTTGTTTTTTTTCTGTTAATATTCTGATTGTGTTGATAGATGCTCCCATAAGGAACATCTATTCCCAGGATAAACCCCATGTGATAATGATATATTTACTTTTGTATGCATTTCGATTTAACTCTTCATGTCTCATTAAAGACATTTGCATGTAGTTTGTAAGGGATATTGATTCATAAGTTTTTTATTGTGGTTTTTTTTTGTTTGTTTGTTTTGGTACTAGGGATTGAACTCAGTGGCACTCAACCATTGAGCCACATCCCCAGTCCTATTTTGTATTTTATTTAGAGACAGGGTCTCACGGAGTTGCTTAGCACCTTGCCTTTGCTGAGGCTGGCTTTGAACTCCAATCCTCCTGCCTCAGTCTCTGGAGCTTCTGGGATTATAGGCATCTGCCACCATACCCAGTTCTTCTTGTATTTTTTATAAACTTTGGTAATCAGAGGTACTCTTGCTTCAGAAGTAGAATCTTTATTTTGAAATAGTTTGAAGGATTGATATTATTCCTTCATTACAATAAATTTCACTAGTAAATTTACCCAAGCTTATATTTTCTTTGTAAAAAATAATTATTACAAATTTTATTCCTACACCTGTAATCCCAGTGGCTTGGGAGGCTGAGGCAGGAGGATGGTGAATTCAACTTAGCTAAGTCTTAAGAAACTTAGTGAGACCCTGTCTCAAAATAAAATATAAAAATGGCTGGGAATGTGGCTCAGAGATTAAGTGCCCCTCAGTTCATTTCCCAGTAACAAAGGGGGAAAAAAAGGCTATTCAGATTTTTTTAAAATAAACTTTCTTCTGTTTTAGTTTTTTAAAAAATTTTGTGTTTTTAAGAAATTTATTTTACATCCTTGTTGTCCAATCTATTAACATGGATTGATAACTTTCTTATTATTTTCTTTAATATTTATAGGATCTATAGTGATATATGCTCTTTCATTTCTAATACCAATAATTTATTTCTTCTGTATTCTTCTTACTCACTACTGTTTGGGGTTTATTTATTTTTAAATATTTGTAGACACCCAAATTTTGGCATTGGTGCTATTCTATATTGCTTATCTTTTTCTAATTCTTTAGTTTTTCTTTTATATTTATGTTATTTATTTTCAGTTATTTTGCTCTCCTGTATTCCCAAATTCAATATGTAGTAACTTTATTTCTTTCCGTTCATAATATTTTACTTACTTTGTGCTTTCTTCTTTGGCTTTTGGGTCACTTAAAACTGAATTGTTTTAATTTCTAAATATTTAAGATTTTCTAGATATCTTTTTGTTTAATTGCATTATGATTTAATTTTCATTAGATACACATGCAGAAATAGGATTGCAGAAGCATATGGCAGTCTGTTTTTAATGGTTTGAGAAACATACATACTATTTTCCACTATGGAAGTGCCAATTTTCATTCCTAGTAAGAACATATAAGGACTCCGTTTTCTCAGCATTCTTTATCTTTTGACATTTAGCTTGTAGACATCCCAGTAGGTGTGAGATGATATCTCATTGTGGTTTTGATTTTCATTTCCCTGATGACTAGGGAAAGATTTTACACTTTTTCATGAACCTATTTGGCATATGCATGTCTTCTATGGAAAAATGTCTATTCAGGCTCTTTACCAATTGTGTTACTTCTTGTTTTACTATTATTGTTGAGTTGTATCAGTTCCCTATATGTTTTGGATATTGATCTCAGTCTATTTTGAGATAGTTTTTGTGTATGGTGGTATAATAAGGATCCAATATGACTTTTTTGCATGTTAATATCCAGTTTCCCCAACATTCATTAATAAAGAGACTATGCTTTCCTCATTGGTTTCTGTTTTCATGTAATACCTTTTCCTATACCTTCCCTTTTAGTATATGTATATCCTTAAATCTGAGGTGCTTCACTTGTTGGCAGTGTGGAGTTGGGTCTTGTTTTATATCCATTCAACCACTCTATGTCTTTATTGCAGAATTTAATGTTTATGTTTATATTTAAAGTAAATATTGGTAGGTAATGACTTACTATTGCCATTTTGTCACTTTTTTGGGGGTACTGTTTTATAGGTCCTTTTGTTCCTCTTTTCTTCTCTTGCTATCTTTATTGGCTTGATGATTTTGTTTCCCTTATGTGTACCAAGATTTTTTGTGATGGTTACCATGAGGCCTACATGAAGTATCTTATAGTTATAGTCATCTATTTTTAAGCTGACAACAACTTAAATTTGATCACCTACAAAAATTCTATACTTTGACTCATTTTATGGTTTTGATGTCACATTTTACAACTTTTATATTGTGTATTCATTAACAAATTATGGTAGTGATGATTTACTTACCACCATAATAATATTAAGAGTATTCTGAATTTTACTATATATTGACCTTTACCAGTGAATTTTATTTTTATGTGTTTTCATGTTACTAATTAGCATCCTTTCATTTCAGCTTGAAGAACTCCCCTTAGCATTTCTTGTATGGCAGGTCTAGTGGTGATGAACTCCCTCAGCTTTTGTTTATCTGGGAAAATCTTTCTCTCTCCTTCATTTCTGAAGGACAGCTTTGTCAGGTAAAGTATTCTTGGTTGGCAGTTTTATCTTTCAGCCCTTTGAACCTATCATCCCCCTCTCTGCTGGCCTGTAGGCTTGCAGAGAAAACTTCAGGTAGTCCTTTGGAGTTCTTTTGTATGTGGTGAACTTTTTTCCTCTTGTTGCTTTCAATATTTTTTTTTTCTTTTATTTATTTAATTGGTACTGGGGGTTGAACCTAGGGGCAATTTACCATTAAGCTCCATCCCTAGTCCTTTTAATTTTTACTTTGAGACAGGGTCTCACTAATTGCTGAGGCTGAACTTGAACTTGCTCCTTCCTCAGCCTCCAGGGTCAGCAAGATTACAGTTGTGTACCACCATGCCTGACATTTTCCTTGATTTTTGATAGTTTGATTTTATCTTTGTAAAATGTGTTTTGATTGAACCTTTTTGGAAAACTTTGTGCTTCATGTACCTGAATGTCCATCTCTCTCCTTATATTTGGGGATTTTCAGCCATTATGTCTTTATATAAGCTTTCTTCTTTTCTTTCTTTTCTCCTATCAGGATTCTCACAGTGTGAATGTTACAGTTTTTTTAAAGTTTTCTTTTTTTTTTTCACATACTGCTTTTTTTCTAATTTCAGTGAGTTGTCCATCTGCTGTCTTGTAGCTTCCTTAAACTTTCCCCCCCATTTTGGTGCTTGGAATTAAACCCAAGGCCTCATGCATTCTAAGTTCATGCTCTGCTAACTGAGCTACACTTCCAACCCAAACAATTATCTTTAATTCTGTGACAGACCATTCACAATCTCCATTTCTTTGTGGTTAGTTACTAGACTATTATCGTGTTCCTTTGGTGGTATCATGTTTCTTTCATTTTCTTGTTTCTTGAAGTCTTGTGTTACTGTCTTCACATTTGAAGAACTTGTCTCCTATAGTTTTTACTGACGGAATCCTGGAGTGATGCGTCTTTTTTAAAAATTTATTTATTTTGATTCATTGTAAACAAATGGGGTACAACTTGTTTCTCTGGTTGTACATGAAGTAGAGGCATACCATTTGTATAATCATACATATATATAGGGCAATGATGTTTGACTCATTCTGTTATTTTTCCTTTCCCCCACCCCTCCCACTCCTCTTTTTCCTCTATATAATCCGTCCTTCCTCCATTCCTGCCTCCCTCCCACCCCCCGTTTGTATCATCATCCGCTTATCAGAGATATCATTTGTCCTTTGGTGTTTTGGGATTGACTTATTTCACTTAGCATGATGTTCTCCAACTTCATCCATTTACCTGCAAATGCCATAATTTTATTCTTCTTTATGGCTGAGTAATATCCCATTGTGTATATATACCACAGTTTCTTTATCCATTCATCTATTGAAGGGCATCTAGGTTGGTTCCACAATCTGGCTATTGTGAATTGAGCAGCTATGAACATTGATGCGGCTGCATCACTGTAGTATGCTGATTTTAAGTCCTTTGGGTATAGGCCAAGGAGTGGGATAGCTGGGTCAAATGGTGGTTTCATTCCAGGTTTTCTAAGGAATCTCCACACTGCTTTCCAGAGTGGCTACACTGATTTGCAGCCCCACCAGCAATGTATGAGTGTACCTTTTTCTCCACATCCTCGCCGACACCTGTTGTTGCTTGTATTCTTGATAATTGCCATTCTAATTGGGGTGAGATGAAATCTTAGGGTAGTTTTGATTTGCATTTCTCTTATTACTAGAGATGTTGAACATTTTTTTTCCATATATCTGTTGATTGCTTGCAGATATTCTTCTGTGAAGTGTCTGCTGATTTCCTTAGCCTATTTGTTGATTGTTATTTGTATTCTTGACATAAAGTTTTTTGAGTTCTTTATAGATTCTGGAGATGAGGACTCTATCCAAAGTATGTGTGGCAAAGATTTTCTCCCAGTGAGTGTTGCATCTTCACCAAATAACCCAGTTAGAAATTCTGGGCTCTGTCACGCCTTTACTATCATTATGTCTACTCCACACCCTGTTTCCTCTTGAGGAAGAGTTCTTAAGATGGTATACCCTCTCTGGATCTCACAAAGCTGGTGCTAAAGAGCTCTAGTTTATTTGCTCTAGGGCGGTGCCCATCAAAATGCTCACGTTGCTTGCCTTTGTTTAATCCTGCAAAGCTGAGCCAGATGTTCTTGTTAGGCTCTTGCACTCACTGTCCATAAGGTCATGTTCAGACTGCTAGCCTTAGGGAGTGGGGAGTAGATATGCAGAGTTTCTGGGGGTGCCCATGGGCCATTTGTGAAAGGGGTCATAGGCAAAACATCTTAAATGACTCAAGCATGGATTTTCCAATGGAGTCAAGGGAGTGGTTAGTTATGCCTCTCTTCTCTGCTTCCACTTCAGTAGTCTGGGTGGGATGAAAAGGAAATAGGCCTCTTGAGCAGTATCCCATAAAGCAAGGGAGTCTAGTGATGACTCTTTTGTCTCATTTTTTTCCTGTGGGAGAAATCATGAGTTGAATGGTCTCTCTTTTCCCTAAGCTATACTGATATGAGGGAAGTGTGATGCAATTAAGGTGAAATTATTCTCAGACCCCTTTAATGCACCTGTTCTTGAAGTTTTTGTTCTAATGGTATGCTGGAACTTCTCCACTGTATTCTCAGATTTCCACAAAGGTACTCTCATCTGTGGGTAGTTATAAAATTCAATGCTTCTGCAAGGGAAAGATGTTAGAGTGCTCCTCTTGCCCATCTTACTGATGTCACCCCAGCAGAACTCTTCTGAAAGCTCATTGTGGCAGAACAAAGCTGAACACATCATTGGCTATAAGCAAAGAAGAAATTTACTCTAATTTTATGACATAGTTGGCTAAGGGATAAAACCAGAGTATTATATGTACTTCCTAAAGTTGAGTAAAGAAAGACTAAGTTCTCTTTTTAAAGCTTGACACATAAAATGCTACAGTAAATTCCAAACCATTATAATAAACAATGGTAAAAGAACTATATCAGGTAATAATAAAAAAATCCCAGTAACATTCATGAAAATGTAGAGAAATTTTATTGATAGGAATCTCTTTTTTTTTTTTTTTTTTTTTGGCGGTACTGGGGGTTGAACCCAGGGTCTTATGCTTCCAAGGCAAACACTACCAACTGAGCTATATCCCCAGCCCCTGATAAGAATCTAATAAAAATAAATACAGTTTGACTATCATTTCAGGATGAAATTATTGCATTTATTGCTTGTTATTTCTGTGATCAGTATAGCAAAGTGTATCATTAATCTAAGCCTAAAAATAACATTATAAGTTATGTAGAAGCTTCTACTGAAGATGGAAGAAAACATGAACTCAGACCAGAGGTTATAAATTGATAGTTTAAGGGCCAGTTTTGCCAACAGTTTAAAAACCAGAAGAGTTTACACTGAAAAGATCTAGGTTTTCATTTTCTCTTGAAGAAGCAGTGTCTGATAACACTAGGACATCTTTTGCTTGACAGTTTAACTGTAACAGTGATCTCCTGGTGGAATGTATTCTCTGCTTTATTCTTGCTTGACTGCACTACTCAGTCTCCTCCCTTAGTTTACACACTTCTACTTGGAAGCAACCTGGTTTCTAAGAGCTTCACGGAGACCTATGCTTGTGATTTCATTGCTGCTTGCTCTTTCTTTATTAGAAGTAGTATTTTTTATTTCAAAGAGAATTTATCATTCTATCTATAATAAGGTCAAAATGTTTTAAACTTCATGAAGTAAATATTTTAAAGAAAATATTCTTACATTATAATTTCTGTCAATAATTACATATTTATAAATAGTAACTTTTCATGTGCTATTTTCATTACAATAGGTCCACATATGTTTCTATTTTCTAATATACTATAAAGTCATAATATGTACTGTTTTGTTAATTGCTGTTATTTTCCTATTTTTTGCTTAAACTGTAAAAATACAAATTTCTATGTTAAAATGAAAATGCTCAAGTTATTAAATGCATTTATTCCCCAAATAACATTAAATATTGCTTTAACTATTCAAGTCTAATATTATTTCAGATTTTTCTGGTTATTTATCCATAGGAATTATTCAAATTTAATGCTATATTTACTTTTATCTTTGATTTGCTAATTTCACAATCATTTATCTATATGCTAAAGCTGAGCTCATTAAGTGTGATAAAATAAGGCAGGTACAAATTTAGTTTTGTCTTACAACTACCATATTCTGGCAGTGTTTTTGTATTAATTTCAGCAGCATACATAACAGAAATTCTTACTGGTTACACAAATTCTTATTTGTTATTTGTTTCAAGACATTGTATACTTTATTTCCTTAGTCTTTTAAAATTGTTTTTCTTCTGTTCGTGTTTTAAACATTCAAGTACTTCCACTATGATTCCCTTCTGACCTAAAATATATTGTAAATATATAATGGAAGTACCTGGAAATTTTAAACCTTCTCAGCAGGTCCTCCTTTAAGTTGCATAATCGATGAAAATAAATATGAATTTTTTATTAGAAAGAAAGAAAGAAAGAAAGAAAGAAAGAAAGAAAGAAAGAAAGAAAGAAAGAAAGAAAGAAAGAAAGAGAAAGATTGCCTGGCATGTGCAATATACTAGATTTGCACTGAAAAACAGAAAAGAAACTTTCATATCTACGTGTATAGTTTGGGAATGGTGCCTGTATGAACTGTAAATTTGCTATGGATAATACTGAATCACTGTTCAATGGGAGAACCACTCCAATTTTTTCTCTTTTATTTTATTTCTCTAGGAGGGGTAAAACCTTGTGCATTAAACTGCTTGGCTGAAGGTTACAATTTCTACACTGAACGTGCCCCTGCAGTGATTGATGGGACCCAATGCAATGCAGACTCCCTGGATATCTGTATCAATGGAGAATGCAAGGTTACTCAGATTTTACTCTTCTTTGTTGGGATTTTTGAGACCTTTCTTTTTCTCAGATAGTAGCTCCTATTTAATCCTATGTTCTTTAAGGAAAAAAAAAAAAAAAACAAGAATACATTTTAGGGAAATTTGATTTCCAATAAAGGATGACAACATATATAGTTTGTAGAATGACCCATTCACAGTCACACACCAAATGAAATTGATTCTGGTATTCTAGTTACGTTTATAGCAATTGCCAGGGGTATGAAAATATTTTGACTTTAATTTACATTATTCTTCTGTTTACAAACAAAATGACAGAAAAAGAGAGGGAACAAAGATCCAGCTCTTATTCATGTGGCTACCATATGTTCTCATTGGAAGATTTTTTATATTTCATATCATAATTCTTAAAGTGAGAAACAGCCATGCTCTTCCTGCATTTTCTCCTTTTGAAGTATTTACAATGTTTTTCATTATAGGGTTAGTCTTTATATTATTAAAGCATTTACTTTAGGAAATTAGACTACTTGGAAATTGTGGAAGTAAATCCAAGCTATGTTCTTAAACCTGTGTGTGAATCTTACCATAATAAGAAAAACCACAAAACCCACTGTTCTCATAATTTTTTTTCTCATTTGGTTTTGTTTTACTTTAAAGAGAAGTACATAACTAAGTGACACAAACTGAGAAAGAAGAGATCAAAGTATTGTCTATTTTGCTTAATCTCATAATTTCTTGGAAAATTTCTTATTATCCTTCTGGTTACTTGCCTCCAAATGTATCCTACAATCCATTTCATGTGTGTGTGCATGTGTATGTATACTTATCTGTGTGTGCAGGGGTAATTTATTTCCTTGAAGAAGAAAGTTAGTTTTGTGACAATACTCAAGTTTTTTCAAATAACCAAGTTCCAACTACGGGTTTTATTCAGGAATTACATGTCTGGTATCAATGGCTAATGGTAAATGTACAAATTCAAGCACCAAAATATATACCAAATATATATTTAAAATACACATTTTTGTAACTAAATGTAAAATTGAAAGGTGGTATTTCAGCTTCTTACATTGTATGCTACGTTTCCTTTTTGTTTATAGCAATTTTATTCATCTAATAGGAAAAGTTGTTCATTTTTAAATATTTGCCCAAGTGTGAATTCTACAACAAATCCTCAACACTAACAATTGGATTAGATAGGACAAACCATATCCTTAGTCAGGACTGTTGTTGTTGTAACCTGTAGAGGACCATAAGCCATTTTTCTTAGTTTTTGGATTTCTTGTTTGAGAGTATAGGCAAGGCCCTGTTGCTAGTAACTTATAATAATTTAAGAATTAGAGCATGATTCTTATAAATGAAGGAGAGATCTAGGTTACAAATATAGGCATACATTCCTAGGGAATCAAAATTTTTTTACTTTAAACTTTGGTGTTGAGAAATGTTAGCTGATTCTTATTGGAAAGTAAAAGTAAATGGAAAAGTATTTCCTATTTTGATTTCCTTTACTGGAAAAACAAGTAAATAAGTAAGTTATATATATATATATATTAATTAGTTATAGTTCCAAAAATTAATATTTTCGATGCACTAAATATTCTTCTCTATTTTCAGCATGTAGGTTGTGATAATATTTTGGGATCTGATGCTAGGGAAGATAGATGTCGAGTCTGCGGAGGGGATGGAAGCACATGTGATGCCATCGAAGGATTCTTCAATGACTCCTTGCCCAGAGGAGGTGAGTGTGTAGAAACAATTCCTCTGGTATACTTGTAATAGCCAGAACACTTCGATTCCCCTGCAACTTTATTTTGAATTTTCCTTATTTAGGCAGACAGTGTTTTTGCCCCAAGTTGCTTTTAGTCATTCAAGTATTAAATGTGACTTCATGTAAAACAGAAAAGAAACCAATGGAGTAGAGGAAAGGGACCCAAGGAGGAGGGAGGAAGGGAAGGAAAGAGAGTAGAGATACTGGGGAACAAAATTGATTAAATTATATTGTTACATTGCATGCATATATGAATATGTAATCATTCCACTGTTATATATAATTATAATGTACCAATAAACATATGGAACACTTTTTAAATAAAAATAAATAAAATGATATTCATATAAGATATTTTAAGGAAATGTTATTCTATATAAGACTTCACTTAGCCATGTAGCCATCTTCCTTCCTTCCTTCCTTCCTTCCTTCCTTCCTTTCTTTCTTTCTTTCTTTCTTTCTTTCTTTCTTTCTTTCTTTCTTTCTTTCTTTCTTTCTTTCTTTCTTTCTTTCTTTCAGTGGTGCTGGGATTGAAAAAAGGGTAAGCACTCTACCACTGATTGACAACCAGCCCTAGAATTATAACAGTTGAAGTTATTATTATTATTTTTATTATTATTATTTTAATTTCAGTCTCACTGTGTTACCCAGGCTAGCCTCAAACTCCTGGGCTCAAGCAATCCTTCTACCTCAGCCTCTTGAGTAGCAGAAACCACAGGCATGTGCCACTGTGCCAGTTTACCATGTTTCTTTTATTTTGTTGTCGTTTTATTTCTTTTTTTATTTGTTTTTTTTTTGTTTTTACAGGCTGCATTTTGATTCATTGTACACAAATGGGGTACAACTTTTCATCTCTGTGGTTGTGCACATTGTAGATTCATACCATTCATGTAATCATACATGTACATAGTAGATGTCTATCTCGTTCCACCATCTTTCATAAGGTGTGAAAACCCGTAGAGTATTGATGTGAAGATCATGTATTGAAGAAAAAAAATGTTATACTTGTCAAGATGTTAATAATATCTCTAATTTTGAGGAAAAAATACTTTTTCTCTAAAATATATTTATGAACCCAAAGGAAATTTTGCCCGTATTTCATAATTTGTAAAGTACAGAGTCAGAGAAATAATAATGGAAAAATTAAGAAACTGTTAGTATTGAATGGTTACTAACACTCATTTTCTGACTGCAGGTACTTACTATTGGCTATCTTCTATGTTCTAGGTTATATGGAAGTGGTGCAGATACCAAGAGGGTCTGTTCACATTGAAGTCAGGGAAGTTGCCGTGTCAAAGAACTATATTGGTAAGTTATTTTGCTAGATTTTAAAAATTAATGAGGAAAAGCAGCACAGATCATGAACCAGTAAGACCACTTTCATGCTAAAATGACCAAATTCCAAGTTTTATAAGACCACTGTAAAATGCTAAGCAGAGACATTAATGGTTTATTAACTCTTACTCTTAACTGGGTTAATTATTTAATTTTAAGACAATTTTATTGAGTTATAATTTACGTATACTAAAATGCCATATACCATTACAAGTATAAGTTCACATAGTATTAACAATTATATGTATATGTGTGTATACACCTCTTTATTTATCTACATAAAAACCATGAGTAAGATATAGAACATTTCTGTGATTCCAAAACTCTTTGATTCTGCTTTGCAATCAAATACCTTCAGGCAAATATTGATCTACTTTTTGACACTGTATATTTCATTTTTTGTATATATTATTTTTAATTTTTCTAGCATTTTGCATAAATGAGATCCTAGAGTAATCTGGCTTTTTTCACTCAACCACTCAACATGGTTTTAAGATTATACTATATTGTAGTTTCCATTGTTCACTCTTTTTTATTACCAAATAGTATTCTATTGTGTGAGTATACTGTAATTTGTACATTCACTTGTCAATATATATTTAAGCCATCTTTCTAGTTTTTGACCATTATGAATAAAGTTTTTTTGGACATTCATTAGTCCAAATGAAATGTATTTTCATTTCTCCTGGGAAAATTTCTGGGAGTAAAATGACTGAGTCATATGATTTTTAATCTAATACACAATTACCTCATCATGGGAAACAGTATAGGAGGTTCCTCAAAAATTAAATAGAAAGGCCATATAATCTAGTAATCATTTAATTTCTTTGAATATAAAAAAGATATTTGCATTTCCATGTTCATTGCAGCATTATCCACAGTAACCAAGATATAGAAATAACTAAGTTTGTGCTGACAGATGAGTGGATAAAAAATTGTGTTGTATTTACACAATGGAGTATTATTTTGCCTCTAAAAACAAGAAAATGCTGCCATTTGTGACAACATGGATGAACCAGGAGGACATTATGGTAATGACATAAGCCAGACACAGAAAGAAAAATACCATGATCTCACTTTTATGTAGAATCTAAAAGAGTCAAACTCATAGAAACAGAAAGTACAAGATTAGTTACCAGAGGCCTGGGAGTAGAGATGCTTCCCAAAGAGTACAACTTTCAGTTATGAGATGAATAAGTTCAGGAGATCTAATACACCATAATTAATAATAATGTGTGTATGCTCAAGTTTGCTAGGAGAGTATTATTGTTATATACCAGGCAACTATGTGAGGTAATAGATATGTTATTTAGCTTGATTGTGGTGATCATTTCACAGTGTATATGAAATTATCAGATTATATACCTTAAATTTATTATTTCTGTTATCTTTTAAATCTGGAAAAAATAAATAAATCACTAAACTATTTTCCAAAATGGATGTATCATTTCATATTCCCACCAGTAATGTAGTAGGGTTCATGTTGTTCTACATCCTGTCAATACTTGGTACTGTCAGGTTTTAAAATTTTAGCCATATGAATATCTTTTTTTGTGAAGTGACTAAACAAAAGTTTTATCATTTAAAATTTTTTGAGTTATGAATTCTTTATATATTCTGGATATAACTGTCAAATATACATTTCATGGATTTTTCTCCTACTTTGTAGTTTATTTCTTTAAAAAAATATTTTCAGTTATAGATGGACACAATACCTTTATTTTATTTATTTATTTTTATGTGGTGCTGAGGGTTGAACCCAGTGCCTCACACATGCTAGGCAAGTGCTCTACCACTGAGCCACCACCCCAGCCCTGTGGCTTATTTCTTTTCTCTCTTTTTTTTAAGTTACTGGGGGATCAGCCCAAGTCTTCAAGCATGTTTGGCAATAGCTACATCCCTGCCTCTTGCTTATTCATTTATAAGTGATGTCTTTTAATTTTTATGAAATACAGTTTATTAAATGTTTCATGATCAGTGCTTTCATGTCCCTTCTTAGAGATTTTACCTATTCCAAGGTGGCAAATGTTGTCCTCAGTGTTTCTTCAAGAAATTAGAATTTTAAGGTAGAAGAGCTGTAGTTTAGTGGTAGAGTGCATTCTTGGCATGTGCAAGGCCCTGAACTTACTCCCCAGCACCCCTTTTCTGTCCCCCCAAAAGTTACAGTTTTAGTTTCTTCCATGAAAATGTTCATTTTGAGTTGATTTTTATATAAGGTATGAAGTAAGACTTGAGGTTCCAGTTTTTCCATATGAATATTCGATTGATATTAGCATCGTTTCTTGAAAAGACCATCATTTCCCCATTGAATTACCTTGACACTTTTATTAGCGATCAACTGAATTTGTGTATATGGATCTATTTCTGGTCCCACCTATTATTGCTCTATGTTTCTATCCATAAGCCAAAAACACACTAAGTTGAGTAATGGAGCTTTTCAGCTTTTCAGAAGCATTAGATCCTCAAATTTGTATTTCTTTTTCAAAATTAGTTTTGTTTTTCTAAGTCTTTTACATGTTTGTATGCATTGTATACAAACTTGTTAATTTCTACAAAAAGAGATTTATGGAATCTATTGGTCAGTTTGTACAGAATTAACATCCTAAAGATATTGAATTTTCAAGAACATAAAGAGATGCCTATTTATTTCAGTCTTTAGATTTTTTTCCCACCAGTTTCATTTCCATTGTTTAGATCTTTCACTTGTTTTATTAAATCTATCACTATTTTCCGCTTTTTGACACTATTGTAAATGATCATGGTATTTTAATTTCATTTTCAATTTTTTATTGTGAATACTTAATAATTCAATTGACATCTTTTATATTGCCCTAAGACCTAGTTACATTCACTTACTACCTTTTATAGTTATTTTGTAAATTCATGAATTTTTGATATAAAGTCAACCTTGAGCCAAGATGTTTTACATCTACATTTATAATCTTTATGCTTTTAATTTCTTTTTTCTTGCCTTAGAATAGTATTCAGGACCTTTAACACAATACAATTATCAATAGAAGTGAGGAAACTAAATATCCTTTTGTTATTGATTTTAGGGGGAAAACATTTGTTTTTTTACTATTACATATAATATTAGTATGAAGATTTATATAGATGGCTCTGTATTGGTCTATTTCTAATTCTCTGAATTTTATTCATGAATGTATGTTGAATTTTTCTGAATATATTGATATGATTGTTATTTTTTCTCCTTTCTCTGTTAAGTGCAGGGCTGTGGCTATAGCTCTGTGGCAGAGCACTTGCCTCACACGTGTGAGGCACTGGGTTCGCTCCTTAGCACCACATAAAACTAAACAAATAAAATAAAGGCATGCTGTCCATTTACAACTACACAAAATTTTTTTTAAAAAAAGATTACAAGTGCATTGGTTGATTTTCAGTTGTGAAATCCATTTTATTATTTGAATAGAAAATAATAATCCATTTTATTATTTGAATAAAAATTATTTTCTCATGTTGCATTATACTTATATATTCAGAAATTTATTTGCGATATTTTGTTAAGAAAATTTGATCTTCATTCATGAGGAATATTAGCGTCTAGTCTTGGGATGTCGTTTGTTGTTGATGTTGGTATGAGGATGAGTGTGACTTTGTAAAAGAAGTTGAGAAGTGTTTCTTTCGCTATTTTCTGAAACTGGGTAAAATTGATATTTTTTCTTAATTTTTGATAGAATTCAACATGAAACTATTTGGACTGGAACTTTCTTTGTGGGAAGTTTTAATTGAAAAATTCAGTTTCTGTAATAGTTTTCTAATTTGTTGGTATAAGGTTGTACACAGTATTATTCTTTTGTGTCTGTAGGATCTCTAGCAATCATTCTTCTTTTTATTCCCCATATTGATAACTTATGTCTTCTTTCTCTTTCTTGATCATTCTAATGAGGAGCTTATTTTTTTTATTTTTGTTTTCAAAGAACAAGCTTATGGTTTAAATGCTTTTCTCTGTTGTTTATCCATTTTTCATTATATTGATTTCCATTCTTTGTTTTATTATTTCCATTTTTCAGTTCATTTTGTGTTTGTTATATTTTAGTGTCTCAAGATAGAAATTTTATTATTGATTTTTAATTTTTTCACTATAAAAAAAGCATTTTCACTTTAAATTTGCCTCCGAATACTACTTTAATTTCACACATGTTTTTTGTGTGTGTGTGTGCTGGATCACATATTTTGATGTTGTATTTTCATTATCACTCAATTTAAAAGATTTTCTTATTTATGTTATGAACAGTGCCTTAGAAAATATTATTTAATTTCTAATGTCTAAGGGTTTCCTTGATATTTTTGTTATTGATCTCTCGTTTAATTCTGTTGCAGGCAGAGAACATCCTTTGTACGATTTTAGGATTTTGTTGCTGTTGAAGTTTGTTTTATGTCCCAGCAGGTGTGCACTTTAGGAGGATGTATATTCTGGTGTTACTGAGTTTTCCGTAAATTTAGTCAAGTAGATTACATTGGTTGAACAGTTTTGTGGCATCTTCTATATCCTTATGTATTTTCTGCCTTCTTATTTAAGCAGTTTACTAGTTACTGAGAGAATCCCATTGAAGTATCTAATTAGAATTGTGGATTTGTTTCTCACCCTAGTTTGTAAGATTTTCCTTCATTTATTTTGAAACTTTGCTGAAGATTCATGCACATTAAAACTGTTAAATCTTCTTAATATACTGAGTATTTTATCATTATCAAAATTTCCTCTTTATTCCTGTTCTTATTCAGTGACCCAAAGTTCATTTTGTCTGATACTAATGTAGCCACCTCAGCTGTCTTCTCATCAATGTTTGCATAGTAAATGTCTTTCTATCACTTTTTTACATATAGGCTCCTCTGTATTTAAAATGTTTCTTTTTTTTTTTTTTTTTTTTTTTTGCAAGCATATTAAGCAGGTTTTATTTAAAGTTAATAATACAGACTCCTCCCGGCAGGGAGAAGGGGGCCATGGCTGGGCTGATGTTCTAAAGTCCCAAGAAGTGAGCGCACCCTGCATCTTTTATAGGTTAAATTCTCTTTTGTTCTCCAGTTCTCTCCCCCATTATCTCTCCTTCCTAAGTGACTAGGCCTGGTTTTGCATTAAGTGAAAAGCCATGGGCAGGGGGAGGGCCAAGGTGATTCATGCAGGCAAGGGCCCTGGGGCATTAATTAGCAGCTCCTGGCTTGCAGTTCTTGATAAAGGCAGGTAAATTTGGTAATCAATGGCCTCCAGAGATCCTTGACATTCCATCTTTTCAGGGGCAGTCTCCAACTTCGAGAGGCAGATGACTTTATGGCCTCCATTTCCTCTATTTGACCCGATCCCCTATTTCTACACTAACTACCTGTTCCCAATTCTGGCTTCATTCCCCCCTCTAATCTTAGGAACTCCATGCTGCTGGGAAAGGAGGTCGATGACCGCTCTGACTTCTTAGAGCTGGAAGTGGGTGGCATGGGGCAAGCAGCTTGGAGTTCCTTTTCTAAAAATCGGGTCAATCGAGGGGTCCCAGGAAGAAGCGTGGTTGGGGAAGAGCAGGTTGTAAAGTCATCCGGGGGTGGGTGCTTCTATGATAGAAGAACAAAAAGACATGAGTACTGAAATGAGATTAGTACAAAGTAAATGTTGCAACATCTGAAACATGCCACTGAGTATCATGAAAATGACAGAAGTTAATCTCTCACCAGGAGGTGGAAGAACTGAGAAATTGTTCCCATAACTAGGCCTAGCAAAGGCTGGAGAAGACAAGGCCTTTATTTGGGGACTTTAACATTGTCCAGGTTATCAGGAATGTAAACACAACATTTAACTCTTAATGTCATAGATGTCCCCAGAAAATATAGTTAAGCTACTTAATGTCATCTGATTTTGTAAAATATCCCTTTATTGGTATAACCTGTGTTTAGTAGAGATCTCTATACTTCTGTTACTTAGGAATAGATAATCATACTAGCAAACATAGATTGTCTACCTGTGTAGCTTAGGAAGGTCTGCAGTTCTTAAACTGACTAAAAACTTCTGACTCTGGCAGTTTCTCTTGATAGTTATCAGGCACGTTTGCTGAAGAATCTTTCTTTCATTTGTAGCTTCCAGTCTTTATTCTAGTGGGCTAATACAAGTGTACATCTTAAGTTACATTTAACTATTATTTCCTTTAAATGCCCAAGAATGGCTATATTTTGGTTTTAACTGTTTTGCTGGGTATCTAAGATCAAGCTGGTCAAATTGACCTAGTTCCTGTCTTGTTAAAGAGTCAGCTGAGTTCCCACAGGGGTCACTCATACAGAACTAAAGAGCGGCTCCTTAGCTCCACCAGTGACTTTGATTAGGCAGGGTCTCCTGATGAGGTGGCTTCCTTTGGAAGCATCAAGGGATGTCCCCCTTTTTCCATGACCCTCCTCTGCAGCAGATGCACTGGGTGATTTTTCATCGTCTAGTCTCAACAGTCTCCTTGATCAGGAGGTTGTGTGACCCAGAGTTGCAACGCTCCTTAGAGAAGTCCTCTTATTCCCTGGGTTCAGGCTGACGTTGAGGGAAAGACCCAAATATGGACTTTTCTTGACCTCTGTATTTAACTCCAATCTCTAAGTTTGATCTTAATTATCCAGCAAGCCAGGCTCACCAGTCATAAAGTAAGAGTACTGGGCTTTAACTTCAATGTCTATAACTTTACAGTTATTTACCCTTTTATCTAACGGGAGTCTGTATTAGTACTGGAAGTTACCACTATCTGTTCTATGGGTGATGGCTTATTATCACAAGTTACCTAGGTTGTGTGTTCTTGAAGCAGCTAGTTCTGCAAAACATTAACAGGTAACAGTTTTACTAAATGAAATTAGCAAGAGTAAAAATATATTCTGTTTGTATAATAGCTATCTTGAATTTTGACTGAGAACCACATTATATCCCCTATTGGGATCACACTACTTTTACAACAAGAACCAATCTTTTGACTATAACTTTAAATAAGCTGAAGTCTGGCTTATTTTGAAGCTATTCTACACACAGTGAGGTGGGAGGCAGAGCCTTATCTCAGGTAAGGCATGGCTTTTTACAGATTTTAAGTGTTCTAATTCTGATGTTGATCTTTGCTTCTTTCTTAAATGTCATTTTAAGAAGTTTACATATATTGTTTCCTGAGTCTATATGAACACTAGTTAAAACAATTTAACATTATATCTAAAACATGAATTAAAGAAGGCCTGAGAGAGCTTTTAACTTTCCTTTTGTGTGATAAAGTGGCAAAATGTTTTCATGTTTCACAATATTAACCTTTAAACAAGTCAGATTCTAATGTTTAGAAATACATTTACATTTGAAATTCTTTATCTCAGTGTAAAAAGTAACAAATTTTACACATACCCTATTGATAGCAGGTCCTATAATAGAACATTGAATGATAGAAATAAATCCCCAATAAAATTTACTCTTTATAAGTTTAAAATTACCATTACAGACAAGTTTAATCTGGAGAATAGCAGCTTTACAAATTCCCTGATTTAAAAACTTGTATACCTGGAAAATATGAACACATTTTATATACAACTAGTGACCATTTCACAATTACCTTGACACTTTTATCTTACCAAATTTAGTTTTTAAAGAAAAATGTAGACTCTAACATAGTACAATACTCTAACAGTTGTTTAGCCATAATTGTATACACCCCAATTTTTAAGACTAATTGTTCTAAAGAATAAAACTTAATAGACACAAAGAGTAAATTAGTGTTTCAAATCCGTGTCATTTTACCATATAGATTAAACTTTGGTTTATATCAGAACATTAGTATTTCACCTTAGGAAAATCCTTAAATAGCTTTAGCTGTCTCACATACATATAACCAACTTAGTTACACACAAACTTGTTGAAACTTGCCCTTTACTTACACACAGACTTTAGACCCTCATGTATTTCATCACACAAGCACTTTTTTACCCAGAAACATTTCCTTTTTCCTTTTACTAAATATATTTCCATACCCAGAACCTTTTATTGTCTCTTTCCTATTTGTTGACCCCTTTTTGTTCACATTCTGAAACAACTCTTATAAAATTTCTGAATTTAGATAAATTACTTTATTTTAGTAAGATTAAATATTTTGTTGTTTATAGTACTCTAATTGAAACACAGCTGAAACTTTTGAGACCCTTTGTATATAGAATTGCACTTGTTAGGACATAACTCTTAGTAACCTTGTTTTTAGTTTAGTGATGACACAAAGCAATTTTAAACCCTTTTATTTACCAACCTATGAAAACACCAATAATGTTCAAGTATGATACCCCATGGAATTTAAGGAGTTAAAAGTACTCGCTGTTATTTAATAATTAGCATTTTAACTTTGTAAATTAATCCAATGTCTCTACAAACACATTTGAGTAATCCCATACATGTTAACTCTAATTCACTTATTCTGTAAAAACCAAGATAACAGACAAGTGTCCTGAACAGTATGTGCTCTCTTCCCTGTTGAAGAAAAGTCCTAGAAACAATTGATATTAGACATTTTATTAACATCAATATTTTATTAGCTTGACCACCTAGAGATTTGCAAGTTATTTTCAAAGACATTTTACTTTTATTAGTTTACCCAATTTGAATCTTTTTAAATCACATGAATTGAGAGTATCTGGATCCATTTTTTAATTTTAATTTTAGGAGCGCTCAGTTTTGATACAGACAAAACATGACATCAGACAGCATGACTACAAATAACACAAACTTCCAGATCTCAGTCAAGGCTTACATTAAAAAAGCCTAAAGGCTCAGTAGCAGACCGGTCTCAAACCCAAGGGGGAAAAAAAAGATAAAAAGAGCCTTATCTAAACTCCACAAAAAAGTAAATTTTATGGTACTTCAGTAAAGTAATTAACGGCCGTATCATTTTTCCAGGACTCTTGTTTTTTTTTTTTAATTATATGTTTTTTTGAGCTCATGATTTTTTTTGATCAGTTCTATTTTTTATTCAACTAGAGTTTTTGAACATCTGTTACATTGCAATAGAGATTCACCTATAAAGTTACAAGGCCTTTGATTTTGTGTTATTTGTAGTCGTGCTGTCTGATGTCATGTTTTGTCTGTATCAAAACTGAGCGCTCCTAAAATGTTTCTTATAGACAGTATTTAGTTTGATATTTATTTCTTATGGTATCTAATAGCATTTCTTAACTGCAATCCCTAGATGGAAGAAGGAATTGGCAATTTTTTTTTTTTTTTTGGTAAAGGACCAGATAGCAAATATATTCAGCTTTGCAGGACATGTAGTCTCTGGCACAACTATTCAGTTCTACCATTGTAATGTGAAAGCAGACATAGATGATATATAAATGAATGGTTGTAAATTTACTGAATTCCAGTAAAGCTTCATATACAAAAACCGATGGTGAGCCATAGTTTGTCAATTTCTTATTTAGGTCACATATTTAATGTAGTTATCAATATCATTGAGTATAAACCTACAGTTTGGCTACTTTTCTATTTGTCTTGGGTATTTTTCTATTTTATTCTCCTTTTATATCTTCTTTCAGCTTAATCAAGTGTTTTTTAGTATTATTCCATTTGATCTCTGCTAATGGTTAGAGGCTTATTAGCTTTACTTCTTTGTTCTATTTGATTAATGGTTACTCTAGGATTTACAAAATGCATCTTTATCATAGTACACCTTCAAATAATATTATACCATCTTGTTTGTAATCTAAGATTCTTAAAACAACAGTTTTCTTCCATTGTCCCCTTTCATCTGTTATGCTAATTTTTAGTATCTTTTATTTTTCTTATTTTTCTGTTATAAATTTTGTCATACATTGTTATTTTTTTTTAAGATCAGTTATTGGACTGGAGATGTAGTTTAGAGGCCCTGGGTTCAATCCCCAGCACCATAAGAAAAAAAAGTCAAATTTTTAAGTTTAAAATAAAAATTATTTTGGAGCAATCCATATATTTACCATCATCTGGCATTCTTTTGTATAGATCTGAGTTTACATCTGATGTGTGTGTGTGTGTGTGTGTGTGTGTGTGTGTGTGTGTATTTATAATGTTTTCCAGTTTCTTATTGCATTTATATTTCTTTAAAATTCTTGAATATACTTATAATAACTGATCATTATTTCCTCCTAATTTCATAAATTCTGTCATTTCCAAGTTTCTTTTGCTCAGCCTTTTTCCTGGTTTGATTCATATTTTCCTGCCTTTTGCATTGCTAGTATTTTTTCATCTAATGTTATTCATGGTAATTCTGTGATGAGATTTTGTTTCTCTCTTTAAAGAGAGTTAAGTAACTTGTAGGTCAGTTTGAGCCTTTTGAGCTTTGGGTGAATCCCAAATAGCTTTTAATCTATAATTTCCTTAGTTCTACTATAAATAAAGTCATGATTCTTTTTAGTTCTCTGCTGAATGCACTGGTGGTTGAAGTGCGGTAGTTCTGCTTACAGTTCCCCAGTAGGTTTGTTTGTCTGTTTTTTGTTTGTTTGTTGCATGGCTTCATGAAAGTTTATCATACACACACCCAGACTAGCAGCAGATTTCCTCCCTCTATTCTGTTTCTCTGATCCTACAAATTCCAGTTATCTTAGCCTTCCCAATTTTTTTTCTGTCTTAACTTGGTGAGACCACCATGCCCTGCTTGGTTTCTCCAGTTCTACACTGACAAGGTGGCTCCAGGCAGAAGCTGGGGAGATCACAGCCTGCACACAACCTATCCAGTGTCTAAGAATGGTGGATACATTTATTTTATGAGTTTTATAACTGTATATGGTGGGGCAGCAAGTCCAGTAACAGTTTCTATGTGGAAATAAGTGAAAGTGCTATTTGTTTGATGTTTGATCCTTTGATTCAGGTTTAATCTCTCTGGAAATTCCTAGAGAGACTTAAATGAATGATTATTCCATTTAAAATATCATTACCTTTCCCATAAAGCTTTTTAAAATTAAGAGTATATCCAGAGCACATCTTGAAACAGGACACCAGTAGCATCAGATTTTTCTGTTATTTAAGAAGACCCCTTTATTTTTATACCTTAATTCGAGGTTCTTTTCTGTAACACCAAAACTCAAAATAAAAATACAAATCCTAACAGCAGCTTTTCCCCTTTGATAATTCCTGTTCATAATGCCACATGTTCCTCCTGTAGTTGATTCTTAATTTAGTGCTTCTTAAATGTTTGTTTTTTTCCTAAGCTACATTATGATACCACTAATTAGGTATTCTAATAGCAAAGAGGAATTAGGATCCTTTCATTTTGTAGTTGAGAAAATGGGAAATGAGTTCAAACTAAAGGAGAATTCAAAGCTTCTGAGAGTTATTTTTGTTTTTATTTTTACTTTTACTATATCACATAACTCAGGCTCAGATATCTTTATAAAACCTAAATAAAAAAAAACCTAAATAATTTTGGTGTTTTACATGAGAAAGAAAATCATTGAGAGTAAAAGCTGAAAACAAAAATTGTAAAATGCAAGAAAACTTCAAGGCCAAATAACACTTACATTTGGTCAATATGTTCCTATCTCAAAAGGTTAATTAGATTTATTTATTATTTATTAGTAAATAAATTTTCACTACATATCTGAAGTTAAGAGAGTACAAATATATTTGCCAAGCAGAGCGGGGTGAACTTGATAAAAATGGCCTATGATATTAAGGAAAAGGGGTAGAGGACTAGAGAGGCAGAGACTTTCTGAACCATAACCTTTTAGTTCCTTTGTATTGCTTATTCATCCAGACTGTTGTGTTACAGTTTTTGAAGTAAGTTAGCATACTAACAAATGATTTATTTTAGGCATTTTTATATGGGAATGGTAAAAGCCCTTTTAAACTTTTTAAATACATAAACATGTACACACACACACACACACACACACATTGCCTGCAGAAGTTTCAAAAAGTCAAATGAGCATGCATATTTTCCTTTGTGGGGTTTTGTGTCTCTGTGTGCACACATGTAGTGCTGGGGATGAAACCCAGGGCCCTGTGCATACTAGGCAAGTGTTCTACCTCTGAGTTACACTGCCAGCCCCCTTCCTTTAAGTTTCAGAGTTTCTTTTTATGCTCAGAAAATTTTCTTATACCCTAATGGTATAAGGAAAATAAAGTCTCCCATATTTTTTCTGGCATTTTATGATTTAGCTATATTTACATTTAAGTATTTATTCATGTGACATTTATTATTTCTCTTTCTTAGCTTAATTTTTATTGAGGTGGAATTCATATTACATAAAATTAAGCATTGAAAGTGAATAATTCAGTGGCATTTAGAACATTACAAAACATTTTATCACCCCAAAAGAAAACCCTGTGCACATTAAGATGTTATTCACATTCTCCCTATCCTATATGCCTGCAACCACTTGTGTTTTCTGTCTGGGTTTTTACCTATTCTGAATACTTTATATAAATGGAAGCATACAATATGTTACTATTTTCTGTCTGACTTCTTCCACTTAGCATAGTATTTTTGAGGTTTATCACATTATAGCATGTATCAATCAATACTTCATTCCTTTTCATGACTGAGTATTATTCCTTTGTATTGTATACACCATAATTTATCCTTTCATACATTAATGGATGTTTGGGTTGGTTCTATGTTTTGCCTGTTGGAAATAGTATTTTTATATATATATATATATATATATATATATATATATATATGTACTTGTTTTTAATTCTTTTAGATACCTACCCAGGAGTAGAATTGTGGCATTTATTTAATTTATAAAGAATGAGATATAAATTCAATTTTTTTCCCCAAAAGCCTAGTCTTTTGTCTTAGCCCCATTTCTTGTTATCTTTCCTTTACTCATTTTAAATTCTTATGTACTTGGATCTGTTTCTTAACTCTGGTGCTATTGTAATTTTAGTCTGTGTACCAGTACCACAGGTTGTTCCTACCTCATAATCATATAATTACCGTTTTCATATTTGGAAAGGAAAGTCTATTCCCTGCCTCAGCTCCCATTTCCAGTTACTTTTTGTCATAATTTCTTTGCTAATTCCAGGTAAACCTTTCACTCTTTTCTATCAACAATATTATAAATAAAGTTCTATCTTCTTAACATTCACATGAAAACTTACTGTTTAACTTGTATTTAAGAAAATTGTCAGGCATCATCTCTCTGGATGGAAATGGGTATTCACTGTATAAACTTCAGTGGATTAATTAATCTGTGATATTTTGATAGATGAAGTTTCACATTTTTAGGTGGATTTTAATTTTTCTTCCAGCTCTAAAATCTGAAGGGGACGATTACTATATTAATGGTGCCTGGACTATTGACTGGCCTAGGAAGTTCGATGTTGCTGGGACAGCTTTTCACTATAAGAGACCAACCGATGAACCTGAATCCTTAGAAGCTTTGGGTCCCACCTCTGAAAATCTTATTATCATGGTAAATGTGTCTTTGTCATTTTATGTTAACTGTTCATAATTCCCCTTTATGAGATAGGGAAGGACTTATGTTTTATTATCTCCATTTTACAGGTGGTGAGATTAAGATAAAGATAAATGATTTCCCCAAGGGCATAGAATTCATGCAGAGTTAAGGTCATAGTGCTCTTTCCATATAACTGTTTTATCTTTTCAATGCTTTCTTTAATTATATTTTTATAACCTTGCAAGACAGATGAGATAAATGCCTACAAACTACCCATGAAAATGGAAAATTTTTAATATAAATGCACATATTCGAAAAGTTGTCAAATTTCCCATAAGACTTGACATTTTCTTTATCAGAAGAAATAATAAATAGCTGAATGAAAGTTCATTGTATTTTAATTATCTTCACCAGTTGTTTTCAATGGCAGGTTCTGCTCCAGGAACAGAATTTGGGAATTAGGTATAAGTTCAACGTTCCCATCACTCGCACTGGCAGTGGAGACAATGAAGTTGGCTTCACGTGGAATCATCAGCCTTGGTCAGAGTGCTCAGCTACTTGTGCTGGAGGTAAGACACCCACTAGGCAGTCAACCCAGCGGGCAGGATGCAAGCAAAACATACTTTGAGCTATGCTTTTTGTTTGCTGAAGAAGCTAATTGGAAACATTTTTTGCAGGTTTGCTTCAAGCTGTAATTTAGCAAAAGTAACTTTGATTTAATTATATTATATTCCATTTGTTTTCAACCTCATGTAATTTATACAGATTTGTTGGTAAAATACATCTTGGCACAGTGAGTGTCTCTGCTGGTGCTTCTCCCAAGACTATCTTGAAGGTGGGCTGTTTGCTTTTCATGAACACATTCTTGGTAAAGAACATCAAGAGTTTTAAATAAGAAAATGAGCAAGAATCAGACGTCACAGATGCAACTTCTTGTAACGGGGGCTGAGAATGTATGTCTGTGTGCTTGTGTGTTTGTGTTTGTGTGCTTGTGTGTTTCCCACCTTCCTATTCAAAACTCCCTTCTCCAGCCATCAAAGTTAAGGGACTGTGTGCTGGGATGCTATAGTCATCCTGGTGTCTGGGTCTCTGGGTTAATGATGGATGCTGACCTCACTGTAGTCCCTCAGGTAGAGGTAACTGCCAGGCAGTGGTTGGTGATGTGTTGGTTGTCCCATGTGCGTTTTTCATGGGTGCCTTTTCCCCACAATTTACTCTATTCCTAATCCTCCTCCCTCTAGTGGCCACCAATGCAATTCTTTACCTCTGGCTGGGAGAGCAGGACAGTTGGCTTCCTTCAAAGCCAACACCCTTGCTGCTGCATGGACTGGTGAGTAGAAGTGCTGTGCAAGCAGCATCTTCCTTCTCTCTGGAGACTAAATGCCTCGCCTCCACCGTACACCTTGGTCCCAATAGGCAAGGAAACAGACCCTATCCCTCAGGCCTAGGCTGGGCTAGAGCACCTCACCACTCCAAAAGCAAAGATTGTGTTTTGAATCATGATTTTAGAATAGATAAACTGGTAACACAAATCACTCAAGATATCTTCCCTTTCTAAACTGTGCAGAAGTACATATTTGCACGTGGACTTTATCCTGTCCCGTCCTTTATTTGCTGAATCTCTAAATACCTCTAATTTTGAAGGAGAAATTATTTTCATAGATATGATTATAGTATACAAATTCAGTATTTTTACTTTTATTTTTTAGTGCTGGAATTCAAACCCAGGGCCCTTGCTCATAACTAGGCAAACACTCTACCACTGCGCTCTACCCGCAGCAGTTTTTTAGACTCAGAAAAATTAAATCATCTGTTAACTACAACTCCAATTTCAATAGAAAAGACTGTACCACATGAAAAAAATTTAAAAAACAAATGAATAACAATATATTAATGTTCTCTCCCGGGCGAAGTATCATGAAACATGCTTATCATCATTTGTGGCATATTTTAAAAATTCTGTAATTCTCATCCATTTTTTGTGTGAAATGGCTGGAAATTTATAATGTAAAGTTTTAAAAACTATAATGCATCACCATTTCTCTTAAAAAATAAAAATATATTTGCAACTAATGTCACTGCCGATGATCCTCAACAAATTCACTCAAGTGAGTGCCGCCACTGCATTGTACTTTAGTGGCATTTATTCATACATCTTTCTTTGTTCCAGTTAGATTCCTTTTAATCAATCTATATATTAACCTTCCCCTTTCCACACACCAACAAAAAGTATCTGTTTTATATATATATATATATTTTATATATATATTTCAGACCCTGAGGTAAAGTGAGACAAACTTATTAGTGTCCAAATAATATAAAGTTTAGGAAATCTAATAAGAAAGGTTAAAATTGAGGTTGATCAGCTAAGAAAAGAGAAGGCTGGGGGAAGCATGTTAGTATCTTCAAGTATGTGACAGAATGTTGAATGGGGAATTCTTGGTGCCTGTTCTTCTTTTGCTGAAATTGCTATATTTGGGGATGGTTTAGACATAGTCTTGTCTGAGGCCAAGGAGGGATTAAGTGAATTCTCAATGTTCCTTCAACCCTATGATTGTATTTGTTCAGAGATGAGATAGTCCAACAAAAAAGGGGAGGAAAAGGTCATGATAACCTAATTTGGAAGAAAAACTATAATTTTATTGAACTAAAAATCATAAAAAATCTAATTCAGTACTATTCTTTTCCATAACACTTATATTGAGAAATGAAGATGATTTCTTGTAATAGAACAAAAAAGCAGAAAGGAAGAAAAGCCCCTATAAAGAGAGTTCTCTCTTCCTTATTATACCTCTTTCTTTGATTTTGGAGCTACTGATCTTAGATATTTGAGCTAGTCCTGGGAATCCAAATTCTGCTTGGTCGTCAGTTATTAGGGCATTCATGAGCCATTCCCTTCTTTGAGAGGTACAGTGTTTGAAAATTGGTAGGCGTGGTGTGAAGAGCTATCATTTGTCCTGGTAAGTGGTTCTCAAAGTATGGTCACTGGACCAGCAGCATCAACATCAATTGGGAAGCTGTTAGAAATGCTAATTTAGGGAACCCATTTCAGTCCTACTGAATAGAAATTCTTGGATTGGGGCCCAGCTATGTTTTAACAAGCTGGCCAGATTATTCTTTTTTGTTGTCGTTGTTCTTTCTAGATACACATGATAGAAGAGTGTATTTTGACATATTATACATGCATGGAATATAACTTCCCATTCTTGTGGACATAATGATGTGGAGTTTTGATGTAGAACAGTTGAGGCTGGACACCTGAGGAATTTTCAGGAAGCAGGTTTATTTAAGCTGCAGTGGTCCAGAGGGGCTAATGCCTACAAATCTCTGTACCCCAAGTCTGGAAATTCTTACAGATTTATAATCAGTGGGGTGGTAACATGACAGTGGGTGGGAACCTAGCAGTTACTCTTTGCCCCATATTTTTAGACTAGACAGCAGTTTCACACATTTTGTCTACAAACCTGGCGTTTACAAGAAAGAGGAAGCTTCAAACCACATTGAGCTCTCTACAGAACTCCTGTGAAATCCTGTTGTCACTCTTTGTAAAAACCTTTCTGACAAGAAGAGAAGTTTAATTATGGTGGGTGGTCTTGTGGGTGGGGTACCTGGTCTGCTTCAGTTTCACTGATTATGTATTCATATATGAACATAGGAAAGTTATGTCCCTTTCATTCTGTCTTTCTTATTCCCATCCCCTCCCTCTCCTTCATTTCCCCTTTGTCTAATCCAGTGAACTTCTGTTCTACCCTCTCCTTCTCCTTATTGTGTGTTAGCATCCACATATCAGAGACAACATTCAGCCTTTGTTTTTTTGAGATTGACTTATTTCACTTAGCATGATAATCTCCAGTTTCATCCATTTACTACCAAATGTCATAATTTCATTCTTCCTTATGATAGAGTAAGATTCTGTTGTATGTGTGTGTGTGTATATACCACACATTTCCACACATACCACACTTTCTTTATCTAATCATCTGTTGAAGGGCACTTAGGTTGGTACCATAAACATTAATGTGACTGAGTCATTATAGTATGCTGATTGTGAGATTGTGAGTCCTTTGGGTATATACTGAGGAGTGGGATAACTGGTCAAATGGTGGTTCCATTCCAAGTTTTCTAAGGAATCTCTATACTACTTTACAAAGTGGTTACACCAATTGACAGTCCCACGAGCAATGTATGAGTGTACCCCTTTTCCCCCACATCCTCTCCAATATTATTGTTACTTGTATTCTTGATAATTGCCATTCTGACTGGAGTGAGATGAAATCTCAGTATAGTTGTTTTTTTTTTTTTTGGTGGGGGTACCAGGGATTGAACTCAGGGGCACTTGACCCCTGAATCATATCCCCAGCCCTATATTGTATTTTATTTAGAGACAGGGTCTCATTGGGTTGCTTAGCGCCTTGCTTTTGCTGAGGCTGGCTCTGAACTGGTGATCATCCTGCCTCAACTTCCCAAGCTGCTGGGATTATAGGCATGCACCACCACAGGACTCCATGTAAGCTTTAATTTGCATTTCTCTAATTGCTAGACATGTTGAACATTTTTTCATATATTTGTTGACCAGTTTTTCTGTGAAGTACCTGTTCAGTTCCTTCACCCATTCATTGACTGGGTTATTTGGGGGTTTTCATCTTCAGTCTTTGGAGTTCTTTATATGGCCTGGAGATAATGTTTTATCTGAGTTGCAGGTGACAAAGATGTTCTCCTATTCTCTAGACTTTCTCTTCACATTCTCGTTTCCTTTGCTGTGAAAAAGCTTTCTAGTTTAATACCATCCCATTGATTCTTAATTTTCCTTCTTGCATTTTAGCAGTCTTGTTGGGGAATTCAATTCCTAAGCTAACATGATAGAGAACTGGGCCTACTTTTTATTCTAGCAGGCACAGGGTCTCTGGTCTAATGCCCTAGGTCCTTGATCCACTTTGAGTTGAGTTTTGTGCAGGGTTCACTTTCATTCTACTATATATGAATTTCCAGTTTTCCCGGGACCATTTGTTGAAGAAGGCTATCTTTTGTCCAATGTATTTTTATGGCTCCTTCGTCTAGTATGAGATAATTGTATTTATGTAGATTTATCTCTGTGTCTTCCACTCTGTACCATTGGTCTTCATGTCTGTTTTGGTGCCAATACCATTCAGTTTTTGTTACTATTGCTCTATAGTACAACTTAAGGTCTGGAATTGTGATACCGCCTGCTTCACTCTTCCTGCTAAGGATTGCTTTGACTATTCTGGGTCTCTTATTTTTCAAAATGAATTTCATGATTTCTTTCTCTATTCCTATGAGGTATGTCATTGGGAATTGGAATTGCATTTAATCTGTATAGTGCTTTTGGCAGTATGGCCATTTCGACAATATTATATTAATTCTACTTATCCAAGAACATGGAAGATCTTTCCATCTTCTAAGGTCTTCTTCAATTTTTTTCTTTAATGTTCTGTAGTTTTCATTGTAGAGGGCTTTCACATCTTTTGTTAGATCGATTCCCAAGTTTTTTTTTTTTTTTTTTTTTGAGGCTATTGTGAATGGGGTAGTTTTTCTAATTTCTCTTTCAGTTGATTCATCACTGATGTATAGGAATACTATTGATTTATGGATGTTAATTTTATATCCTACTTCTTTGCCAAATTAATTTATTAGTTCTAGACATTTACTGGTGGAGATTTTTTGGGTCTTCTAAATAGAGAATCATGTCATCTGGCCAGATGATTCTGATGTTCATGTAAGTTTGTGTACCACTGCTCTTGTCTTTCAGAAAAACTGAAACCTAGCATGCTGGACACAGAATATTTTTGTAAACTCATTTTGTATCTATAACAATACCTGGAACATATGAGACACTCAATAAATATTTAAGTGAATGAGAGAAAGGGATTAATTTTGAAAAGTGTTTATGTGTTTTTGTTCTTTCCAGGACATGAAGTGAAAGGTTAGAATAGCTAATTTTATTATGGGATAGGGACAAAACAACTGCCAAGGAGAGACAGTAAAATTTTAGTTAGGATGAATAAGTAAAACTAAATTCTCCACTTTTGCTTTCTATACTTTGAGTAGGTGGAAACTCTGGGAGTACAGCAGGGTATAGGATATCCTAGGATAGAGTGCAAGTTTCAATTATTGGAGTTACTCTTCTGATACATACCCCTACTTTTAATCCCAGATTCTGTAAATGCAAGAAGCTAATGTTTGAGGGATGTAAAGTTCCTTAGCACTCAGGAATGCTGATCAGAGAGCCCAGGACTTCTACCTAGTAATGGTGAATGATACTTCATCTACAGTTAAGAAGTTGTAATTAAAAAAAAAAAAAAAAGTCATTTGTACCTACTCCCACTTATATACAAAGGATGAATACAAAAGTCAGTTCTTAATCATGGTACTCCACTTTCATATCCCCCAGGAGTGCTAGGTAGCTTGAGGCTGTGAGCATTTTTTAAAAATGTTAAACCCTAGATCATGTACAACCAGAGAAATGGAAAGTTGTACCCCATTTGTATACAATGAAAAATAAATAAATTTTAAAAAAAGAGAGAAAGCAAGAAATGCCAAAGAACTTTCAACTGTATCCTCACAAGAGTCTTCGGTGTACTTATCTCTTTTTGTCCTGCATATGTTTTACTAATATCAAGAACTTTGAACTTTGATTGTATTTGATAAATAATGATAGTATTCCCTTAAGAGATCTTTTAAGATAAGTTTCAAGACTATTTTTCTGTTGCTTAGCAGATCTAATGACAAATCTAACATGCAGGAAACATTGGTAGTGATTCAGCCCAAGTAATGGTCTTTTCTCTGAGTCATTGATGAAACACTTCCTTAGCCTGATTGGGAACATTGAGATAACTTGGGGTGTGTTGTCTTCAGGATAAATGTGATTTTTAAGATACAGCTGTGACTCTTCCTTTGCAAGCAAGTCTAAGCCCAGTGAGTTAACACCTGACCATTTTCAGAACCCTTGTTATTTCTACTAGAGTTTGTTTCTTTATTCCTTACTCAAATTGTTTTGTAATTTACCTAACTCCAAAGTTTATGTACTGCCATTAGATTATTTTCCGTAATAATGTGTTAATTGATAAGGCTTGGCTCAGTAATGAAAGTTGTTTGTTTTAAAGTACAGAACTTTAGGTTGCTGGGTTTTTGTTTTTGTTTTTTTGAGTAGTAATTTACGTCAGTGTTCCTTTGCACTGTGACTTTTAAAGATTGAAATAACAAATACATATGCATTCTTTGATTTTAGTCATACATTCTGTCTTTTCACTGGTGTTTGGCTAGATGTGTGATTCTCAAATTTTAGTATGCTTTAGAATCACCTAGGGGGCTTAAGGATTTGTAGGTCCTCTCTCTAGTTTCTGACTCAGCACGTCTGGTGTAGGCTCTGGGAAGTTCTAAAGTAAACGCCTCATAAATCAAAGTGACTAGTCTTTTAGGTAATGACCTGTATCACAGTTGTAGTCCACATTGCCACAAGTCTTTTTAATTACAGGTGGTTCTCCTCTCAACTATGTAATAATAAATAAAAATGTTTATAGTTTGTAAAAATTTTCTGCTGCACTGATTCATTTGATCATCCTCAATAGCCACATAAAATAGACATTGCTACTATTACTCCTATTTTATAGGTAGAATTCAAGTGAAGAAACTTGCTAGAATCAAGACCTAACAATTGAGTCTCTAGTGATATTTTTAATGTAGCATTTATCTAATTATAAAAATGGTCTTTTAATTTGAATAGAACTTTTTTTTTCCAGGTAGCAATCTCTATAGAGAAGCATACTATATACCTACTCCAAATACCTTCTTCACTATCTTGAAAGTTTGTTTTTTCAAATACTTACCCTAGAGCAATGGTTTTAAAACTTTGGTGCACATGGGAAACACCATGAGAACCTTAAATTTTTTAAAAAAATGATTCTGATACTTGGGCTCTGCCTCCCCAAACTTTATTTAATTGGTTAGGAGCATGGTCTGGACCTCAGATTTGAAAAATATCTCTTGGTAATTCTAAGGTGCAACTAAGGTTGAAAAGTATTGCCTTTGAGATGAATTGAAAGTTTTGTCTTCAAATAATTAACATTCAGATGCAAATATCTCTCATAGCATTACTAACACCCATCTCTTATTAATTGGCTATTAGTTGAATGTATAGGTTAATGAGATTTAGTAATGAATATCTGGGGTAGGAAAATAGAGATTGGCATAGAGAAGAGAATGAACGTGGTAGAATGCCAATTAACTTCATGGTTTTATTTAGTATGTCCACTGGCCTTGGACATGCCTACAGAAAGTATTTTTGTAGTTCAGTTTATGTGCATTCTTTCTTCTTTATCTGATGGATCATTTGTATGCATCTAATTAATGCTTTTTTTAAAACTGAAATTGTGCTAAACAATTTTTTTCAAAGATCTCCATTCCAATTCCAAGTTTCTGTGGTAAATGGTTATAGGTTTAACATCCCTAATCTGAAAATCCAAGGATGTACAAAAAGTTTTAGATTTTGGAGCATTTTGGATTTTTGGATTAGAAATGGTTGACTGGTCAAGTCTATACAAATACTCTAAACTCTGAAACACCTCTGCTCCCAAGCATTTTAGATAAGTAATACTTAACCTGTAAATGGCTATATACTCAGCCAATTTGATTTAGACTCACAAGTCAGAATATAAGAGGCATATGGTCCTTGTTTTAAGACGTTATTTGTGAAAACTGATGAACACTTTTTCTGTCTTTGTGTCTTATAGTTCTAAACAGAGAAGGCCTTCTATTTTAGGAAATTGCTGCTTCTTTAGGGAATCAACCTTGCAGAATGCAGCAATATTCATAATAATTTTATCCTATCTTTCTGAATATGTTCTAATTTCCCACTGTTTAAACCATGCCCTTTCCACCTCCACAAACTCCCCAGGCTGTTAGCTGATTTCACATAACCCTTTGGTTTTAAAGTCAGTTACTAAGAATTGAGACTGTAGCATTGTATTTAACTTTGCATCTGTTCTATAGCAAAAGAAACGACAATAATACTTCATTTGTAGTGAAAAGAACAGTCATGAATACACATGATATTTTATATTTATTACAGTTTTGAATTTATACTCTTAAGTATAGAGTCTTTGTCCTTTCCTTGGCCCTACTGACAAGCCTGTTGCTTTGTCCAAGTTGTTTGTTTAGGATTTCCTTTCTTTCTCTTTATGTAGGAGTAAAAAAGAATATATGCCAAAGAACTCAATTTGGTTAGGTTTATGATTAAATTAAGGTATTTCTCTGCTAAACATTGTTTTGCAGCATAGAGAGGAAGAAAAGATAAGTTAAAGCTATGCTTAGATTGAGAAGGAGGGAAGGGAGACAGGTTTATTATTAGAACAATTTTCAATTTTACATATACAATTTGGTTATTGAGGGGTTTCTGATCAGTTGTCATTGACTATTGTAAATGCTATCATTACTTTTTCTTTTCTGCTTATGTAGTTTATTTAATTTTTCTTATATGTTCAATGCTTCTTTTTTAATTATTATTTTTCCCCTGGATGTCATGTCATTTTAAGCCTGATCTGTGTGTGTGTGTGTGTGTGTGTGTGTGTGTGTGTCTGTAAGAAAGAGAAAATAAATAGCATATAAGCATAGAAATCATTCCATATATTTCTTCTTTCTAGGTAAGACAAATTCTTTTTATTTTACTTTATGCATCTTTACCTGATTCATCTGGATTTTTCCACATGTTGGAGGTGCTTTCTACTATTTGGGATTTTTAAGATGCCTCTTAAGTCATTTCCAACTAGCATCCTGGATTTTTCTGATGTAGGACCATGTTTTTCTAAAGGCACCAAGGTGCCCAAGGGCAGTGCTACAAATGCACAGAGTATACAGAATATTGTCTGTTTTCAAGGGAAACACAGTGACACTGGTGATATGCTACACAAATTATTATAACAAGTCATTTGGACCTAACTATTTAATAATAAAAACTCTGTAGAAAAGCCAGGTGTGGTTGCACACACATGTAATCCCAGCACTTGGGAGGTTAAAGAAGGAAGATCACAAGTTCAAAGTCTGTCTCAGCAACTTAGCAAGACCCTCAGTGAGACCCTGTCTCCATGTAAAAAAGTAATATAAAAAGGGCTGTGGATATGGCTCAGTGGTTAAGTGCCCCTGGTTTCAATTCCTGGTACAAAAACAAAACAAAACAAACCTATTTAGACAATTTTTTCTATCTAGGAGAACCCCTGATTTAGTGAAAAATGAGTGTCATTAAAATTGCAAAAAAAAAAAAAACCAAAAAACCTCATTTCTTTTCAGTAGATACTGAATTTTATTTTGTAAATGGAAAAATACTGGATATAAGCTCACTATTAAAGGGCCCTAGTGATATTCATAATTTAAAAATGGAGACTCTTGCATGTTCAGATAAGGAACTAGAGTCTCAAGTAATATAAGCTTAATGTGCACTTAAAAATATAGTAAGTGTATTTTAAAATAATAATTTTTAAGTTGTTTTAAGTTTATTAGTAAATATAACAAAAAACCTAATTATTAAACAAAATATAATGTGATCTTTAAGCTAGTACTAATACCTATCAAAAGGAAACAGCTCTCAACATGCCAGATAAGACAGAGGCAAATGCTTTATGTTTTCACAAATGTTCTTTTAATTTATATTTTAATTCTAAGATGTCCTAACATTTAAAATCACTAAAAAGTCAATTCTTGTTATTGGTGAATAACAGAATGTGCTTCAAACAAGTAAGTGTTTTGAGACTTGATTTTTATAGACACAACAACAAAAATAATGACTAACACTTGTATGGCAGCTTGGACACTTAGGCTGTAACTTTCACAGAAAGTCAAAGCAAAGGAGCCCCAGACTAGAGCAGACAGAGGAAAAAAATCCAACTTTATTTTTTCAAGATTCAAAATAGTCTTAATTAAAATTAAGTGTGAAAGACATAAAAAGACTAAATCTTATAACTGAATCTGCTTGTCTTTGTGTAGACATTATCTGAAAATTTCTTTCAGAGTTAAATAAAAGATTACAGATGGAAACTTTAAATAGTTAAAAAAATTTTACTCATTGCCATTTATTTTTCTTTGAAGAAACAAAACTAGCATAATTAGTTCTTAAGAAATATTCCCTATGAAAAGTATTTTGGGTACGAGGTTGCACAATGTACTATTGTTTGGAAACGATAGAGGTTCTTTAACTTTTACTCCTGCATAAACCAGACATGAAACAGATCACAGTGATATTTTTAGTAATACAGACTCCCTGAAAAAAGTGTCTTGGGTTTAGAAAGAATAAAGGTTTGCATTCGACTTTGTTTGTTAGTCCCTAATTTTCTTCTTGCTCTTTGAAAAATAAGATACTTAGAAGATAAGATGGTGTCTGTCACTGCACTGACCATGGCATTCCCCTATTCACTCTCTCCCACCATCCTCTTCTTTTAGGTCATTTTCAATGATAATAAGAAGTGTCCTTTAACATACAAGTTCAGTTGTATCAGACCTTCTGGTAGGCACGAATGTACATCATAGCTCTTGAAATCCTTGGGTTGGTAGCCACCAACTTCACCTGGCTTCTACAAAGGCTTGTTTAACATGATCCTTGAAAGAGAAGAGCAACTCCTTTATGCAAACTTATGCTTGTGACTGGTTCATATTTCTGGAAGCTAATGTATTTGTTCATTCATTTGTCCATAATGATTATTTGTATTCATCTTTTTCCTTAAGCATATGGCTTCTCCTATATATCCTACTTAAAAAAAATTCTTTTGAGTTTTCCTGTGTGGTTTCAGTACAATTTAAGCTTTCTAACCTCTTGTAAAAAGTCTTACATATAAAGTTTAGTTTGATGATCTTGACACTTACGGTTTAAGTCTGCATATTATGGCTTGTATTTTCTCTAACTTTAAGATCTATAGCTGAAGGCAAGAAATCTCTGTTAACCCAAAACATTTTCCCTAATGCTGATTTTTTCCCTCTTTCATCATTTCTATTGCTTTAGGGATTATGTTCTTTCATAACATGAGCAGCAGAGTTTGGATATTCACTCACTGAAAAACTTGGGTAATGCCAAAACCATAGTCTGAGTACATTTCTATTGTCTTAATGATCAGTGCGACACAGGTCATGTTTCACTTCACAAAAATTCTGTCCAAAATAGCATTTTTTAAACTCTCATAACATTATCCATCCTTACAAGGTAGAATATATAAAATACTTTTGAAAAAAATAAGGTCTTCCATAATGGTAAGTATTATCATCCCAATTTTTAGGGAACCTTATAATATTACTATACTCATTTTTTCACTTAAAAAATGAATATTTTAGTTTAAAATCTATTTGGTGACAAATACATCTTGGTATATGAAAGGAATTCAGGACTGGTATTCTCAACATTATTCCTCCAAAATTTTAAATAAATACCAGGAAAAATGAAGTCCTTCTAAAGATCATGAAGATTACTTTTTAGTACTATGGATAAATATATTAGGAAAAGTGCCTTTGAAAATTTCATATTTCTAGTTAGTATTCTGCCTCTTGAGGTGTCAAAAGAACTGATATCAATTAAGGCTCTGAAATAAGTCTATAAAACCAAATGGAAAATAAAAAATACCTGTTTTCTAAATTTATTGTTCTATAGAGTATAGAGGAAAAAAAGACATAGAAGGGGAAAAGAGGTGGAGAAAACAATGGTGAACTATTGAAATGTGGAGGAAAACGAGAAACAACCTTTATGGAATTTTGTCTTTGAAAGAAACATTAGAAATCATCTGATTTGATTGTCTCATTTTACAAAGGGCATGAAAATTTGCCTTAGGTCATTTATGTAAATTGCTTAGAACTCATAAAGAAGTAACTAAACATGGCAGAAGTTGGGATGAAGAAAAACACAAAATAAGAAAAAGTGAAAGGGAATGGCATCATAGTCATTTGGCTATGAAAAGAGTTCTTAAAACCAACAAGGACCAGGTAAAAAGAAATGAGACAATTTAACAAAATTGGAGGGCTGTAAAATTAAAAATATCAGACCTGAAATAGTTTATTGGATATCATTTAATGTCATTATAATGGTTCTTGCCTTATCCCACTCCTATTTTAGTGTAATCTCATTGAGATCAAAATTGTCTTACTCTTTTTCCACCTTTATGGTAATGAAAGTCATGCCTTAGAAATAGTAGGAACTCTAATAGATTTAGACACTTTCCATGAAATTGATTACTGTTAATGAGTAGTAGGAATCCCTATCTTACCATCACTAAATGCAATTCCTCTAGAAAAATACAGTATTTTTAGAGCTGCAGTTTCCTTTTGATCACCCTGTGTTTCCTCAGGACATCTACTTTTGCTTAGGACAGAAGGGAAGACACTGAAAGGCAGAGAAGGGAAGCCTTTGAAAGATAAAAACTAGCAAGAGGCTCTTCAAAAGAAGGAAGCCATATGGGTAGAGTTGATTGGTACCCTGGGCGCCAGCTGTTAGATCCAAGGCAGATGGGCTTTGCTCTGCCCTGCAAAAGCTGAGTCTGGCCAATAATCACACGGCACAACAGCCAGATTCCAACAGCGAAAGCAGAGCAGAGACATTTTTTTTTCCTGGCACTTGTCATTCTTTGGATGCTATCTGCACTGAAGATTTAGATTAAAGTGATATTGCTGGCCATATGCTCTGTATACTGTGGTTTATGATGTTGTCTTTGTTGCTAGCTACTTTGGATGCTGTGGTTAAGCAAATTATTGCCTTAACCACCAGTCACATTTTCAGTATGAGCTCTTTCTTTTTAACTTTTTTCTCCCTCTTCATCCTCAAAAAACTATTTCTTGGGTAGATGTAATGTCCTATGGTACTAGGTTCAATGATCTAGAGGTTGGTTAGCCCATCAGTCCCAAGGATACATTAATCCTCTCTTTCTTTTCCTTATTGACTCACTCATATGTGGTTATAGACTACCCATTCATCAAACATATGGTCTAATCTGGTGTTGGGTCTCATAAGTAGCTCTGAAAAGACCTAGAAGGTCTTTCTCCTGCCCTTAACCATTTCAACCCCCATCCTTCTTGGGTTAACATATATCACCCTTTAAAGTTAAATTTTCAAGTGCTAATTTCTCTGCATTTAGTTCCATTTTTCTACTTTTAAAATGACGAGCTAGGGCTGGGGATATAGCTCAGTTGGTAGAATGCTTGCCTTGCAAGCATAAGGCCCTGGGTTCAATCCCCAGCACCGCAAAAAAAAAAAATAAATAAAAATAAATAAATAAATAAATAAATAAATAAAA
The DNA here is from genome assembly GCF_902686455.1 of Sciurus vulgaris. Taxonomy (NCBI): domain Eukaryota; kingdom Metazoa; phylum Chordata; class Mammalia; order Rodentia; family Sciuridae; genus Sciurus; species Sciurus vulgaris. The sequence goes on from NC_136466.1 coordinate 118,490,221, forward strand.
TAAAATAAAATGACGAGCTACCCTGAAAAAAGCAGTATATTGCTAAATGTTGTGTGACAAATGAGCCTATAAAATTATTTAATTCTCTGAAAAAAGAGGGTGGGAGCACATGAGAACCTTGAATAGTTTATAAGAGGAGTGAAGAAGGAACTGGGAAGAAGGCAAGAAGTGAAGAGGAGCCATGTTCTCTGTGTCTTCATTTAGGATCAGCTCTGAGACTATGAAGTTCTCTCACCTAAACCACTCTTCACCATTCCCTAGAGTAAGAGCATTAAATGAATGATGCCATCCAGGGCTCAGTTATTATTTGGTGGGCTTCTTACTCTTTTTCCTGTGTTATATGCTCCTTCAAAATGCCATTAAAAGCCATTTCTTGATGTGTAGCTTGAGCAGTGAGTTAAGGTGGGTCCTCCCATTGTACAAGAGAACCGTTGGTGGGCAAATAGATCTTAACTTTTAATAGATTGAAAAATTAAATATTGTGTCTAACAAGTTTAAACTTACATACAAAAAGTGACAGTTACATTTCTTTTCTTTTTTTCAGTGGTGGGTATCGAATCCAGTGTTTTGCACAGCTAGGCAAGCACTCTGCCACTGAGCTACATCCCTGGCCCTAGAGTTGTATTTCTCTCTTAAGAATCACCATACCCTCATATTTGGCTCTTTAAATCAAAAATTCAAAAGATAAACAGACTAAAAGACTTTTAGAGTATTTAAAATAAATATGAATTGCAAAAGAAGTTAAATTTGTACTTAACTTTTATAATATGAAATCATTAATTTTTGAGCATTGAAGAAGGATTGCATTTATAAAAAAGAGGGCAGTTTGCATGCCAGTAACATTAGGTGTTTAAAAATATAATTAGTGCAGTTTTAAATCTGACCAATTAAATTCTGTAGGGGACAGGCACTTGAATTGTTTTGATTAGATGTACATGAACTGGTTATGTGGCTATTTTATATACACACACACACACACACACACACACACACACACCTTTTTTTTGGTTATAAGCTATAAGTCTTTAGATTTGAAAGCAGAGTGGTTTTGTGTAACTGGATGTAATTATTCCCAACAGGGTTTAAAATCAACTTAGCAATGTTTTATAGACTACTTTAAAGGAAACTATATTCAAGAGGTTTAATCATATAAAAAAGATTCTAAACTGCGTTTCTCTTGCTGACTTAGATTATTTCCAGTTGATCTTTATTTTCTACTTTTTGGAGTTAAAACTTGCCTTTACTTTAGTTTGAAAGTATGTGTTTTAAAAATCCATCCTGTTAGGTGTTATGGTTTATGGTGTTATCTTGTTGCTACTGACTTAGAATCAAAGCAGAAAAAAAAAAAAAAAAAGTCTGTAAACCTGCTGAGTGCAGGGGTAAAAGTTGGAAGATTTGTATTCTGTTAGAGGAAACTAGTATAGTGTCATAGGAAGGTTTGGAATAGGCTACTGGAATAAGCAGTTCTTGAGTGTGAAATACCACACTGCCTAATATAACATTTTAGAAGAAAATTAATAAAAGATAAATGCAAGAAAAAATGCATCCTCATAAAATAGCAACTTCAGTTGTCTCATCAAGGACTTTAATGTTTATTTCATAAAAAAATAGCAATCTGAAATTATGAAGCTGAAATGAACCCAGAAATACCTGTAATTCCTAGTTTTTAAGAAGTCTGGAAGGACTGGTCAAAATTAAGTCAATTTGTATTTCCAAGTTCAATAACTCACAAGAAGCAGACTCCCTTATATTTAATAAACTATAACCTACTGAATGAATGAATGAATGGGTGAGTGAATGAGTGAAGGAATTGCCAACCACATTTAGCTGGCAGTTTTAGTTCCAGTAAATATGTAATTTTTAAACTAATCATTGGGTCTCACCAAATAGCAAAATAACCCAAAAGGATAAAGTTCTAGAATAAAGATATGGGACTATAGGTACTTTTTATTTTGTTTCTTATACTTTCGTGTATTTTCCAATTTCCTTTCCTTTCCTTCCTTTCCCTTTCCCTTTCCCTTTCCTTTCCTTTCCTTTCCACTGGGGATTGAACTTGGGGTACTTAACCACTGAACCCCATCCCCTGCCCTTTTTTGTATTTTATTTAAAGACAGTCTCACTGAGTTGCTTAGGGCCTCCCTAAGTTGCTGAGGCTGGCCTTGAACTTGTGATTCTCCTGTCAGCCTCCCAAGCTGCTGGATTATAGGCATGCATCACCACACCCGGCTACTTTACAAATTTTTAACAATTAATGTTATGCAGGAAAATTTCTTAAAGATACATAAGTGCCTAGAATTTACCTTAAAATGAAATCTTAATCTTAATATAAATCTAACATAAATCTCTGCTAATTATCTCTGCTAACATTTCATCTGTGATTCAAATTGAAGCAGCACTACTTTCACATCAAAAGCTACTTGTGAACAAATGTTATTGTAGAAAAAACATTTCTAGGGTTATTTTTTTAAAAAGTAAAATTTTAACCTGTAGAAACTGACATAACATTTCTACCATGGAAACAAAGCAATATCAGTTCCATTTTGTATAGTTGAAAGTGTTTATCTTTTTCTGAGTAAAAACCAGGAAGCTGTACTGGTGCCAATATTCTTATTTCAAGTATAGTCACATTTGAATGAAAAATAAATAAATAACCATGCTAACCTATAAAAGCAGTGCTCTGCTGTTCCTGATAGAAGGAAAACATTGAACCAGAATGGATGGATAATCAGCCATTGCTGCAGTTGGTAGCTGAATCCTATGACTCATAGCAGAGATATCTGTTTAGGTGGACCACTTGGTCTTAGTTATCTGCCCACTGTAATGACACAATGGGGAGGTAATCTGATGAATATCATGGAACATCTGTGAATAGATCACAACTATGTATAATGTGAATCATTCTTCCCTCAAAAATCTAAAGTTTAATAGTTAAAAATTCCGAACTCTTGTTATTGCATAAACAGAGTCATTTGGCCTATTCTTGGGGTTAGGAGGGAATGCATACAATACATACTTTTAGATACTTTGCCAGTAAATTGTTTGACTAATTGTTAGATCTCTAAATCTAAGAAAACCTAAAAACTTGTTGTATAAGGTGACACTGCAAGCAATAAAAAGATACCTTCTTTGACTACTCACCAATGTCATGGAGGGCACAGGATCTAGATCCTATGAGCTTGGGAAACTTAATAGTTTCCTGTGTCAATCTTTAAATCCAAAGGACTGAGTTAAAGATGTGCATATGTGACAACTGAAGTACTCTGGTCCACAGGACTGTCATGACTCTTAAGAGGGATCTTGGGGAAAGCATTTGATGCCCAGCTTTTTAGGTCAAACTTTCCTTCACTGAATGACCCTATTTCACATGAATTTCCCTAATTTGTGATCATACCCTTTTTTTTTTTTTTTTTTTTTGAGGCACTATTATTTTAAAACAACTGAAAACAAAAAGAAAAAACAAATGAAGTATGGGTAAGGTGTGAAGCTGTGGAATGATAGTTACTATTCAAGCTGCTCTTAGATACTTTCTGAGTACTTTAGCTTACTTGTTTGGAAGGAGGGGTTTGGTGATTGGAAGGACAGCTTAGCTTGTGTTTTCATTTCCACTTGTGGGAGTAACCTGTTGCCTCTCTATCATCAGCAACATGAAGCATGGCCTTCTAGTTTAACTTGTTTCTCTTTGATACCTTGACATAACTATCTTGGCTTCTTTTGATTGCTTGACACTAAAGAAAGTATACCTAAAACTTATTCGCCTGGGGTGTTTACAAATAAGATTATGTATTGTGTGTGTCTTTGTATTTTGAGAAATGTGAGCAAGTTGTGGTGAATATCTTTGCCAATAAATAATAAACATATATTTAGAATTTTACAAACTTATCATGAGGATATTATTTTTAGTTGTGGTAAATAGATCACACAGACTAATTTTTTTATGAATAAGTATTTTGAAAATTAATATTTGAATGAATGATGTATATATTTCTTTGACAATGGTATAATCAACAGGTATCCAACTCTGTTAGAGCAAACAGAGTAGTTGGTTATAGTTCAAAAGAAGTCCACTGCAATCTTTGAATTCTAAACTTCCTGGGGTTTTAGAGTGATACATATGTAAATGGAAAAAAATGAAATGTGTGGATGTGATGTGTGCCTAACAAAGACTAAACTGGTGGGATTTGTCCTACAAAATATCAAAGAGTAAATTGATCCCTACCGTTTATTTTTAAATAAATATACAGCTATTGATTTGCATTGAAATATATGTTAATACATTTTATCTGATGGTAATTTGGGAAATTTAAGGGTTTTGTTTGTTTGTTTGTTTGTTTTTTTAAGGAAAGCACGAAGAAGAATATACAGATGGAAATACTAATTGTTTATAAAGTTACCAATAGTTTCTTTTCTGGATTTGAAAACAGTTGTTTCTAAATATGAGAACAATGATTTTGCCTAAAATTTCAGTATAATGACCAAGACTTCTCTCCTTTTTAGAGAAGCAGTCAAGTGTTTCTGGAACAGATAAGACAGCAGCGATCCAGTGAGGTTGATCCCCAACAGAGGAAAGCTATACATATCCACCTTTTTGGAAGGTGAACTGCTCTTCAATTAATGATGTCCTCCTTTCCTCAAGGTGTCCAAAGACAGGAGGTGGTCTGTAAAAGGTTGGATGACAACTCCATTGTCCAGAACAATTACTGTGACCCTGACAGTAAGCCACCTGAAAATCAAAGAGCCTGCAACTCTGAGCCCTGCCCACCTGAGTAAGTAAGAGAAAGAAGCAAGAACTAGTCCTCTAGGTACAGAGAGGAAAACATCATGTATTCATATTTGGAAATATACTCATATAATACAAATAAATGAGGCTGAGTAAAAGGGAGGAAACAACATAGATGGTGAAATTTTGATGTCCTTTTCCCTGAGTAAGGATTCCTATTTATTCATATACTTTGATTACTAATTCCTTAAAAGCAGAAACTTCAGTGAATTGGATCCTGACACAGTGCTGGAACTGGTCATATTTTATCAATTCTAAGGTACATCTTTTCACATTTTAAAACCATGAAATCAGGATTCATTTTGCAACTGATGGGTCTTACAGCAGTAATTGGCATTTCCCCCCACACACCTTTTTTTGTTTTTTGTATTTTTTGGTACTGGGAATTGAACTCAGGGGCACTCAACTACTGAGCCACATCCCCAACCCAATTTTGTATTTTATTTAGAGACGGTCTCACTGAGTTGCTTAGTGCCTAGCAGTTGCTGAGGCTGGCTTTGAACTCGAGATATTCCTGCTTCAGCCTCCTGAGCCGCCGCTGAGATTGCAGGTGTGTGCCACTGTGTCTGGCTCTCCCTTTTGTAAAGATACGTGAAATATTGGCGTCTTATATTTAACAACAGTAACAACAACAACAAATTGATTTGTTTGCACTCCTCTTTTCTAGATATTTATCCTAGGTCCTTAAGACTTTTTAAATGGCTTAGAAATACTTTGGAATGGAACATTAGTTCTTTAACTTATTGACCCAGTTTTAAGTTCTAAGCTATCCTGTCTTCTGAGTGCTAGATCCAGGCACAAAGTTTTCCTTCAGTTTCTTTTTGTTCATCAATGTAGCCGTTGCAGTTCACTGTAAAGAGAAGCACAAGGAGAGAGCCATTCGTTTTAACAATGGCTCTAAAATAAGATTTGCTGTCAGCGAGCCATACTTTATAATCTGTAAAAACAGAAAGGTTTCTTGATTAAGCAAAAGGCAATAATTATGTGGGAAAAGACCAGGATGCTGATTTGATCATGACAATACTGATTTTTTAGGGATTTTGCCAGACTGCCAACTGTAAGAAAAAATACATGAATGACATGAATGGCATTTCACTCTTGTTTGAGGAATCAGACTAACCATTAACCCTTTGGTCAGCTAAGTATCCTAAAAAGAAATTGATAAGGAAAAAAAGTAAGCAAATTAATGTATATGTCCCAAACTCTACAACTGTAGAGGAAAGCTTCATAACGAAATAATCTCCTTTTCTCAAAATGATCACAGTGGAGTGACAAAAACCTAGGGCTTACAATGGATAAAAATCCAGGTTCCTAAAATGATTAAAGAAAGGCCCATTTCTTCCTATTTATTCCAAAACAGTTATGCCTATGAATTTACTTTATCCAAAGCTAGTTTCTGTCTGAATATTTGAATCTTGAGGGGAGATTTTTCACTTCTAGTCTTTTGAAAAGTTTTAGGGTAATAACTACCAAGTAAATAGCACCAAGTATCTAGAATGATAGAAATTTTTATTCTAAGATTTTATACTTTTGTGTCTATTCTTTTTAAAAAGTGATTGCCATATAACTAATTCCTTAAAACTAAGACATGGAAAAATATGGAAATGTGACCTATTATGTATTATGAAGACAAGTTATTTATTTTTAAAATTTTTTCTCTTTTTTGCCAATTTTTTATAAATTTATCTCAAGATAAATAGAAAAAATTATATACAACAAAGTGATGTTCAAAATCCATGGAATAATTTTGTCTCTTTCCATGATTCCAATAACTTCAGCATGTTTTCAGGTAATTGTGAGTCTCAATCCAAGTTAATTCCCTGACCCTCAGGATTTTAAGTATCATGTTTGAAATTTAATCAGTCATTTAAAGCATTTGGATGTTACTGGTTACACCTGCTTTATCTTGGCAAAGACTTTTATTTGTTTAAACTTACATGCTTAAATGTTCACTGTCCTTAGAGAGTTCAATTAGTGGTCATTCCATCTCACATATTATGGGTTTGAATATTACACTTGAGGATTTTATGTAATGGTTTAAGGATAACTGACATAGTAACATGTGATTACAATTTATTTCCTATCTTCTTTCCTTTTGTAGTTCTGAAATGAAGTTTGAAAGTTGGGGAATGGAATTCAAAAGAGAAAGATAAAAGGAATATGCAAAAAGAAAATTTTAGTTTCAGAGTTTTCTTTTTTTGGAAAGGCCTCAAGGAACTTATTTTAAATATAGTTTACTATTAGTCCATTTTTTTCTTAGTTTCTTTTAAATTTTTTCTTTATTTTTTTGAATTTGGATTATGAAAGAGGAAATCTTAGTTTTTCAGGATTATTGTCATATACAATAAGATTCCCAGTAGATGATGATATTTATAGGGATAAAAATCATAGAAAGACTACTATGATTCAATAAGATTTTTAATTAGTGTGAAGAAAGGAGATAGGCTTTTTTTTCCCCAGATGATTGATAGGCAGATAAGCAAAAAGAAGAAAATAAAAACACCTATAATAGCACTGTTAATAATTTGATGTATTTCCAATATATTATATATACATATTATAAAATGCATAATATATATGCTTTGTAGTCAATTCTCTACATATTTTGAAAATTAAATATCTTTGACAGCATGTAGTAGATACATCATGACTATCTTCTAGCTTTTGATCTCCTGTGATATCACAGCACTAATCATTTTTGCCACTACTTTCCTTAATTATGCCCTTATGCTAAATAAGCAGGAATAAAATTTCTGAATCAAAAGGAAGCAAATTTTAGTCTTTGAAGCATATTCTTAAATTGCTCTCCAGAAAATTGTATGAACATATACTCCCACTAGCAGGACGTAAGAATGCCATTTCCCTGTACTGAAAACACCTGAGTATTATAATTTATAAACAGTTTGAGTTACTTTATGGGGTGAAAAATGTTGATATCTAATTGATATTTTATATTAAATTTCTTGGATTGCTGATGAGGCCAAATGTTTTTAAATAATAGTGGCCATTTGTACAACTTCTCTTTTACTTTTACTTTTCATGTCCAATTTTTCTGTGGAAGTATTTATCATTTTGTTATTTATTTGTATGAACTCTTGATCTAATAAGAATATTAACTCCTTTATTTGTGTACCAAGTGCTTTTTCCTAGGTTTTTATTATAACTTTCATATTCTTTATGATGTTCTGATTTATGCTTTACTTATAAAATTCAAAATATGATTTAGAAAAATTGAAATTTTTGTTTCTTTCATAATGTTTAGTAATGTCTTATTCATTCTAAAATCATATTTTCAAAATTTCTTTTCTTATTTTAATGTAAAGCATAATCTACCTGATGTCTGTTTGCCTGATTCAAGGAAAGAATCTGTATTTTCAAATATTATTTCTTCTCATACCATTAATTTAAAACCCCCATGTAGTATTTTTTTCTTAGAAAGTATCTTTTCAAATAATAAAATATTTGAAAATGTCTTACAAATTTCTTTATTTACTGTACTTACAAATATCTTTATATTGAAACCATTTGTAAGTTCAGTATAGAAAAATAGAGGACTGTAAGATTTGTCATTGCATTGTACAAGGAAAAATGATAGGAAACGTGGAAGAACAGACAAAAAAAGGCATTGGTGGGGAAACAGTAATAGTGCTTATTTGGAAATCTTTGAAAGGACAGCAGAGACCTTTCTGGGAAAACAGAATATTCATGGCAACAACTTTTTTTATGAGAAAAAGTATAGTAGTCGAGGTGACGAATTGACTATGAGTAAAAATAGTGGAATTCTTGACGTAGGCTTAAATAATTGGAAAAAAGGAAAGGGAGGAGTTGATGTTAAAGGATATGACTGATAGGAAACTAGTGTCTCTCCATAAGAAAAGGAAGCAATGCCAAGTTGGAATCCAAAGAGAAAGGTCAAGTTCAGTTTTTTTTGCCATGTTTGTGTTTTAATAGCAAGAATATTTGACATATGACCTCATATGAAGAATCCTTGAGTACTAATATTACATTTTGTTCCTCTGTGATACTGAGTTTTTTCTATTTGTGAAAAACAGATATAAAAATAAGAAACCATACATTATATTAATACTGTGACCAAGAGTTAAAAAAATTGATTAATCAACTGGAATGTGGAATACACTACACTTTACATTCATAAGGACCAACTAACTGGGCAAAAAACCTATAAAAATAGTGTAAGATAAAATATTATAAGTACAGTAACAGAATTGTAAGCAAAAGTGCTAAAGGAAGCCTGGAGTGGTAAGAATTAATTTTTATCCAGAGGCTAGGTTTTATTTAATGGTATTTTTATGGTATAATACTTAATAATTATTGAGTCATTGAACCTCACCCATGGACAAGTATAATTTGTTATTTTAAGTTTAGAAAAAGATTCATCTGAGTCCACTATAAAACTCCAAAGTTAAAACCTGGGGAGAATCACAGAAGTTATTTCAGCCAACTCCCATCATTTTATAGATGAGGATATTCTAATCTCTGGTGATGTTTTTCCCATTACACCAGACCTCACTAACATTGTAAGTTACAAAGCAACTGTCTGATAGCCTTTTAATACATCTAATTTTGCTCACTTCATTGACATATTCTCAATTGCCATAACTTCGGAGATGTTTATTATTAAATTGATTTTCTTTTTTAATTTAGGGAAACCTCAACCATAGAATGTTTAGGGCATAGAGAGTTCTGCTTAACATTAGTTTTACTTTCCAATTAACTGAGAAACGATTTCTTTTCTTTTTTTTTTTTTTTTAACAACTTTTTGTTTTGAAAATCTTTCTGAAATTTTATTAGGTTTATTTCTTAGGTTTATCTTTAAACCTAAGAAATTTTTTTGGTATCTTGGTAAGTAGACAACAGGTTATATAATTGAATATCTTGCCAATTGAAGATGTTATTGCCAAATTCTGAAAAAAATTTTAAAATTTTGCTATATCATGTTGATGGAAAGGGTTGATAATATAGCCCTTGACTCTGGGACAAAATCTGGGAAATCTCTTTCTTTCTCAGTGTCTTATTATTTTGGTTTTTGTTTGTTTGTTTTCTTTTCTTTTGCAGTGCTGGGGATCAAACCCTGGGCTTTGCTCATGCTAATCACTGAGCTCCAATTCTAGCATGCATTCACCCTCTCTTTCTCTCTCAATCCAGATATTTAATAGCAGTTTATTTTCATGTTTTCTGCCATCTTCCTTTGAATTACAAAGCAAAAATATTATTCTGGTTTTAAGGTGGGTCTTTCTTTAAAAGTATTCTGCTTAATCAAAGTTGGGACAAAATTTGGTATAGTGTCTCCCTTATTTGTTCCTCCAAATAATATTATTGTTAATAATAAGAGACTAAGGTGCACATCATATTACACAGGCTACAACAAACCACTCTGATTTCAGACTCTCAAATGTGAATCCCTCTGATTATTAGCCTCTAATGGATATGAGGGCATTATGAGGATGAACACAATTTGATCACTGGGCATTGGAAAGAGGGCAGAAAGAACCAACCCTGGGAGTGTTCTGGCTGTGACAGAATTTCTATGTTCATGCTTTTACCACCAAATCTAAAGAAAGGGAAGGAAAATGACAGAAAACTAGGAAGAATGTCAGCAGAGGGTTAAATATGCAGAGAAAGGAGATGAAGGAAGCTGTACATCTTAAACTATACAGGATAATAGAGACAAGCAGATACTGTGGTATAATTGCAAGACTATTTAAATAACTAGGGTGTGATTTAATCCTTCGGAGAAAAACATGGAAGGGATAATATGATAAGCAGTAAAGATGCAACAGGGACTGAATGGTGATGCCTGAAATTAAAGTCAGAGAGGAAATTGTGAGGGTGATTAATACTTTCACTTTCATATATTCCAAGTTGAAGGGTAGAATGATATATCTAGGCTAAGTTTCTGAGAAAAGATGATTGGCAATAAAAGAAGGGACAAAGAGCAAAAAGGCAGAGGTGGGCCTGACCCTCTGCTCCAAAGAACACTAACACCTCCTGAATCACTGCTGTTACTCCAGGCACCTGTGTTTAATTTGAAGGTCTCCATCCCTTTTGCATTATGAGACCTAATGAGATCATGACTGGAGGTAGTATGAGTGAACTTTTTGTGACTGAGTTATACACATTTCTGTTTTATCCCCTAACCTTGGTGATGAAATCACTGTTGCAAATTGAATCATAGTTTCACTATGACTGGCATGCAAGTTATTATTCTCCATACACATTTTCCTCCTTAACCAAAAATGGTACTAAGAACTTGGGATCATGTTCATCTGTGGAAAACATACAGGAAAGAATATAACAATCACTTTAAATCTCCCTTGGACAATGACTTAACAAACAACAATAAAAAAGTTAATTTCAGATTTTTAAAGTTCAGGATTATCATTTTTAGATGAATTTTAGATTGCGAATTTTTAGATTTTGGAAGCTTTTTTTAATTGAAAAACTGGTTAACTGTGGTATTTCTGAATACTGATTTTCCTCTATAAATAATAATCCAAATAATATTAAACAAATACCATTGTGATTTTGTTGGCTAAACACAGGTTCAAATATAGGATACAAGTATTCTGACTTCACTGAAATGTACCTTCCATATATGAAATTGACATAATGGAATGGTACTTAGGGAAATAATAAGGAATTTTTTCTTAAGCTTTATATGTTCTATCTGGGTAGTCTCCCACTCAAGAGCATTAGCATGTCAATTGATGATAGGTGCATGACTTAAATAATCATATATTGAAGAAAACATCTTTTTATTTACATTCTATATTCAACAATGTTAAAATAAAATTCAGTTGAAAGGCAGGATGGGGGATCCTTGTTCCATCATTGCTCTTAAATTATATATATATATAATTATAATATATAATATATTATATATACATATATATATATGAAAGTTCATTTTTGACTAAGGAAAAGGAATGAATATACCTACAAATGTGAGATGTGTTCATTTAAGACATTTGAATTTCTTCCCACATTAGCCACATAGAAGCTGATTTTAGGAGTAAAGGAGTTAGAACAAGGAATCTCTATGTTTTCATAGAGCTGACTTAAGGCTTTACCTTTGCCAAAGGTGTTTTAAGGGTATAAATATATAGATACCTGGGCCTCTCTGTCCCAATAAGTACTGTAAAGACCTACTGTCTTCCAGCCTCAATATAATGCTATTAAAATTAGTCACTGTTTCTGTTGGTTATATGCCAGACATATAAGCTGGCTAGTACTCATTCTTGAGACACTCGTATTAGCTGATCTCCTCCTGTTCATATTCAGTGTTTCAAACAGGAATCTTGAAATCAGCCATAGTAAGATATTACACCCCAAAAATTGGCAGATGCCCCAATTCAGAACTTACTTCCCCCATGGAAAAACCAGTTGTCAAACATTTACCAGCACGGCACTGGAAACTTTAAATACTTATTTCTAACTGACACTGAATGGTCTTCCTTAGTGACTCTTCATTTGCCGCTTGTTATGTTAACCAACACGGACTGTAAGCTTTTCTAGAACAAGGATATAGTCCATTCATGAAAGTGCCTTCACTGGGCTGGAAATGTCTGGATGCACTGAGGAAATGCTTTTCTGTGTTTCTTCCACTTATTGCTGCAGGTGGTTCATTGGGGATTGGTTGGAGTGCAGCAAGACTTGTGATGGTGGGATGCGCACAAGGGCGGTGCTCTGCATCAGGAAGATCGGACCTTCTGAGGAGGAGACACTGGACTATAGTGGTTGTTTAACACACCGGCCTGTCGAAAAAGAGCCCTGCAACAACCAGTCATGTCCACCTCAGTGGGTGGCTTTGGACTGGTCTGAAGTAAGGAAATCTGAGGCTGTATGTTTTCAGATGTCTTAACTATGAATACCAAAGCATTTAATATTAAGGACACCTGAGCATGTGAGCATCTTAGAACTTAACAAGTAAGAACTGCATGACAGTGAATTCGGCCATGTTTTATTTTATTGCTGCTTATCAGGAAGTAAGGGGTTTTTGAGTCAAGGAAGTCAATAAGAAACTATGCATCAATTTGATTAAAAAGAAGTCTACAGTGAATCTGAAATAATATTGTAGTGGGTACTCATATGAGTTTTGTTTTTTTTTTTTTCCTTCTTACTATACAAATAGCATCACAAACTCAGAATTAGGGATATGTGATTAAAAACTGAAGTTCAAAAGGACAGTCAAGAGCTTTTCTTAGTCCAGTCAGGCCTAGTGGCACATGCCTATAATCCCAGTTGCTCTGGATGCTGCAGCAGAAGGATCACAAGTTCAAGGCCAGCCTGGGCAACTTGGTGAGACCCTGTCTCAAAGTAAGAAATGAAAAGGGCTTGGGATAGAGTTTAGTGGTAGGATACCCCTGGGTTAAGTGCGCAGTACCAAAATAAAATAAAATAAACAAGACTTTCCTTGTCCCAAATTATTGAAGACCTAGAGTGACCTTTTCTAGGATTTCAGTTGGAAGGAATACATTTTTAAAAATCTGTTTTTCAAGTTATGTAACAACCTAATCATATACTTTTTAGATATGAATCTTTATTGACTTACTATAATTTGTGATATATCTATATGTTTTAATTGCCTCTATTTGCATGTGAGGAAGAGACCTGGAGCTGAGGGATATACCAAAAAAGTCAAGTTCAGAATTAACCATTATCTTCACTTACATGATTAGTATGTGAGATGGGACTAAGATGTTCTGGGGGACATGGATATATACAAAATAATATAAACCAGAGGACCTTAGAAAAGTGATATTGTGGAAAATGAGAGAAGAGGTAGTTAATTTTTGACCCCTCAGTATGCATAAGACATGTACATACACATACTATAGCACTTTCCACATTTCACAAAGAAAAACTGGTTAGTGTTAAAAAGAATAAATAACTGGCTAGAGATAATTCTTTCATGTTAGCAAAACAGGATGTATTACAGACTCTATTCTAATATATCCTGCTGGAAACACTGTGGTACTTACTTTGGGTATTTCCTGTAGACCTCATGAGTTTGTCAAAAACAAGTGAAAAAATTAAACATTGTTCTTTAGGAACCTCTGGATGTAACTATTCCCCCTGTAACCTTACTGGTTGGGTGACCTTATTTTACTGAAGGAACAGGCTAGAAGAACTGTGTTTAAGATGGTACATGGAAGCAATGATTCTGACTCATGATTATCCATGGACTCTGGCAGGAATTGGGAGTGTTCTCCTAAGTTTCCTGGCCATATTCCAGCTTTAATAATTACATTCTACCTACTTCTTATTTGTAGTTTCAATGAAATATACAATCATTGGTATTATCCAGTCCATGGTGACAGAAAATGTACAGACTTCTTTTCCCTACTAGTCAGTGCATTAACTTCTAAATTCATTTGAAAGGTGAAATTCAATATTTAAAAAATAGACATTTTGCAGGATCAAATATTTATTAGTACCCAGGATCCTTATATAAATCCATAAATATTAATTAATGATGACAGTTTATTATGGGAAAATCAAAATGAGAGACTTTATGTTACAATTTGCTGCAAGAGTCAGAATTTCAGGTCAAGTCGGTAAGTATAATTGTGTTTACTGGGATAGGCACCATGGAAAGTGTGAAAGAATCTTGTTAAAATGGAAAATGTTCATGAAACAATTAGACATTAATATGGCAGTGGTTAATTAACAGTGGATTGTGATATATAAATGTATAACTCATATAGAAATTCAGGGCTAAGCAGATAAGAGTAGCTTGGACCATAGTGTTTTCAGTTGCTGGGAGTTGAACTGAATGTTGAGAGGCAATAGAATCTGAAGAGAATAGGGAAACTAGAGAAGGTATTCCTGATTAGAGAATCAACTGAACAAAAACAAAACAATTGTAAGATGAAAGCAGGGTGTGAAAAAAGTTTGTTTTCAAGATTAAGTAGAAGATGAGATGAAATAAAGTAGTAATAGGTAATAGGCTTGAAAGCTAAACTATGTAAAATCATCCTTCATAAGCGGAAACTAGAAGAAAGTTTTGCCAACCACTAAAATACCAAAACTTCCTTATATACAGACATTGCCCATTGTCTCCTGACCTATCATTGTATTTTTGTTTTAAAATAAAACCACCAAAATATAATCACCTTAAGAAGTAGCTTATATATATTTACCAATATGCTTCCATTCCAAATACCATTTTAAGGTTTTCATCTGAATTCAAGTTCACATAGACTGTGTTTACCGCACTTTTAAAATTCTTTATTCTTTTCTACCCAGTGTTTACAGTGACTTTCTCAAATGGTTCTTAGAGGCTTATAGGTATTCCTGGGAGTTGTTGAAGAAATACATATAAGCAGAGGGTATTTTCAATCATATTTCTGCTATTTTCAAGATAGCCGAGTCAAACACTTAAGCAAAAGAAGATGGGCAGGGGAGGTGGAGTTCACATGTTGGGACCACTATCTCAGATAAATTACTACTAGTTGCTATTGTTTCTCTACAGATGACCCAGAAAACTATTGTGGGGTAAGCATAGCTCAAGAAATGCTGCCAGTACTGTCTACTTGAACATCATCTTTACCTCCTTCATCATCCTTTGTTCAGTAGGAAAGATGATTTTTGCCCCATGGTATCTCTCCTGTTTATTTTGCAAAGGGTGGGTTTCACTCTTGGGCTTCCACTTCCTTACTTTACCAGGAAGCCCATCTCTTCCCTAGATGGGTTATAAATAAATTAGAATGAAGTTCAGAAAGTGAAATAAATATCTGAGTAACTGTGGAGAACAAAGTGAGAACAGGAGCCTGTTGTTCCCAGAGAAGTGGAACAGCTTCCACTAATGACAGCAGGAGTTCTGGGCAGAAGAGCAGGCAACATTCAATCTTTCACTTAACATTTTACAAATATTTTACACAATTTCTTTTGACACACCCATGAAAACTTCCCTCTTCTTTCTGCTCTCTCCTCATTTTCAACTCTCAGCCTTTGAGCTCTGTTAATCACAAGGGTGAGGTTCACTTGGTGAAAATATGTTGTAGTAAGAGGAATTTACCTTTTGACCCTTTACTTTTCTTTGCTGGCTACTCTAATACAGTATAAAATTTCCATTGTTGTAAAGCCAGCAACCATTTTCCCCTTTGGTTAAGCCCACCCAGTGCTTATGGCAACAGAGAGAGAGGGAAAAAAAAAAGGCCACATTTGGGTGCAGGAAGATGGCTTATCAACCAGCCTTTTGTGAAAATAATGAAGCCACAGCTTTCCCATTTTCTACAATATGTCCTCAATCTTGGGATCAGCCTTGCTACGTTGGACTTTTAAATGGTTTTCTT
Source organism: Sciurus vulgaris (assembly GCF_902686455.1). Lineage (NCBI taxonomy): Eukaryota > Metazoa > Chordata > Mammalia > Rodentia > Sciuridae > Sciurus > Sciurus vulgaris. The sequence continues at coordinate 118,506,316 of NC_136466.1, forward strand.
CTTTATCATCACTTGACAAGTAGCTCTTAAGCATTGCTGCTACTGTGGATGGGCTCCAGCAGTCCTAATCCATTCTTCTGATGTGTCATGTGTCAGTGGTTTCTTTGACTACTGAAGAGTACCTGTTGGAAAGGGTCTGTTGTACTTCTTTTGGACAAGTGGATAACTGACATCATATTTAACTGACTTTGTAGGACTTACATTGAGGTAGTATTATTTAAGGACAGGGCTAGTGGTGGGTCTACCTACAACCTACCTACACAGGACGTGTTTGAGAAGACAGTTGTGACATCACCATGCCTACTCTTATGTTCTCTTCTGGTCCTGTATTTAAGTAAATTAAACCTCTCCTGCAAGAACTCAGTCTAAGCCTGAAATGTTCATTCTTCTCTTTATTACACATAAGGACTAAATTGTTTTCGTTGTTGTGGTTTCAAGTACATGTTTTCTGCAAAATATGTTCTTGCATCTTCTTAATCAAAGAACATTAAGCAAAAGCATGAATGTGTCTCATAAGAACCACCTTCTATATCCTGCTGCAATGAAAGATAAAACAGATGATCTGGTCAGGCTTAAATTAATTGTGAGATTCTAATTTGTGATTAAAAGAAGAAAGAATAGGTATTTACCTACAATAAAGAGAAACAAATACTTTTATTAAAGAATGAATTGTCCACTAAAATAATATCTTCTCCACTAAATGGTTTATTAAGAGAGATTTCTATAACTATTCTTTAACTTAAAATGAATTTTTATTACTGAACTACATATTTAAATTTTAATGATTACTAATGGACTTATTGTGTACTCAAAAGAATATGCAAAAACATGCCTCTTGCATGGGTACAAACTGGTGGTTACTTCTGTAGAATGCTCTGAAGCATTCACACTTAGGCAAATGCCTGTTAATCATATACATAGCTATGACTACATCTTGCTTTTCTAGAATTTCTTAAATTTTTAGGTGACTAAATAAAACTTAGATTGTCAGATGGAAACCACATTTCTTTGTCAGCAAGCTAAAGAGAGTCAATAGTGATATTGAAGCTTAAAAAAGCAGAGGGTAGAAGTAAAAATAAAAACAAACTAAGGATGTTTCCTCTTGACCATCTCTTGCATTAGGTCACAGGATCTACTGGATCAAGTTCTACTGAGAATGAACCTGTTCTAAGTAACATTCCTGTACTTTACTGTGTTTTCGAAACATTTGTTAAACATTTAGTTTATAATGACCCTTAAGAAGTGCAATATTTGCAGAGACCAGAGTTGAGAGTCTGACTGTAGACATGTAATATTTGTGACTAGATCAACAACTTCTTCACTGGTAGTTGTAACCTCTCCAGTAATTTTTGTATTTTTCAGTCCAAACTTTAAAGTCTTGAATTTGTAACCATCCCTTAATTGTCACTCATTTCAGAGGATCTCTTGCTAAAATCCTCATATAGCCGACTGCTTTTGAAACACATTTTATGTTCATGTTTTCCATCTTCAAATATAATGCCTTTTCCATTTCAACTAAGGATTTATCACACAATGTAACCATACGTTTGTCATTTGAGCTGCAACAGCAAAACTTGCACAAATTTCTTTTTCTTTCGTCACAGTTTCACAGATTCTGAACAGAAAATGCATTCAGAAGATTCATTCTTACTGTAAATTGTAGCAACCTCAGTATATGATATTTTTTTTCTTTCCTTATGTTTAAAGTATTCATCTCTTCAATTAAAGGAAACACTTTACTGTTTCTCTTTGGCATATTCAAATTGCCTGTATCACTACTCTTGCACTTTGGAACCATTCAGTAAAATAAGTTACTTGAACAGAAGCACTGTATTAATAGTTAAAATCTACATGATAACCAAGGTGGCTACTAAGTGGGGATGGAGTGTAGCATATACAGTGTGGATATGCTGAACAAATGGATAATTCATGTTCCCAGCAGGACTGCACAAATTTCCCATTTAATATTTTCACACCATGAAACCACAGAAAACAAAACTGCATATAAGGGGAAATTACTGCAGTTTTCAGCCATTCACTACTTTGAGAATGCAGTTGATTATTTCTCAACCTCAGTTGCTGTCAGATTGAATAGCCTTGGCTTACTTAGTCAAGTTTTGAATACAATTTTGTATTCTTGGATATAATGACTTCCAAGTCTTTATATCATTAGCCTTGCACATAACTGCACATTGTCCTACAGATGGTTTGTGTCTTTTGACATTTGTCTCTTGAGCTTTATTCTATTAGGAAACTGCCATCTGGATTTATCTATATTTCTCAGTGCTTCAGTTTCCTCACCTGTAAAATAGGCATGATAATAGTATTTACTATTGGGGTTTCTGTGAGGATTAACTAGACCATTACCTGCAAAAGACTTAATAAATATTAGTGATACCTTCTCTTCCTATTATCAATCTTATTTGTTTTGTTTTGTTTTTGGTTTCCTGGGGACTTCTCGAAGATGAATGATTTGCCTGTCTGCATTGTCTGCCTCCCTTAATTGTAAACAGGACTTGACATATGCTCATAGGAAAGACTTCTAGGCATTACTACATTCTTAAAACAAGGGCAGAAACTTCTTGCTATCAGAAAAAAAGCAAAAGACATATCTCAGCCTTTAATATGCATACGTATAATTTTCAAATGTGGAGGGAGCAGGGAGAGTGGCACAAGTGCAGTTTTCAATGCATACTCCCAAGTTAGAAACTAATCACAGCCTCAGAGTTGAAAAAAAGAAATGAGTCCTATACAGTCTGTGTGTTTTCTGCATTTCTTCTTAAGGTCTGAAGGATCCTTCTAACCATTTATATTTCACCTCAATTTATTTTTCATATAAATAAACTAATACGTATTATGTGTTCTCATGAATTTATTTCTGCTAGTACTAGGAACAGCTTGTGAATACAATAATAACAGAGGAATGGATAATAAATAAGCCCAAAGGAAAGAGTCAAGAAGGCCTAGGATTTAGTTCTAGATCTACCATTTGCAATCTGTTGATTCTTCATTAAATGATATAAGCTTTCCTTATCTGTGATAATTCTCAAAAACTTGTTTAATGAAGTATTAGAAAGTATTTTGTGAGCTGTGAAGAACTAATAGAATATAAGGTTGTAGAGTTACGATTGCCAATGATAATTTTAGACATTAAGAAAATGGTAGAAATCTTCTAAGGTTTTGGCTTGAATGATGGAGGAAATGTGGTGTAAAGAGGACTAGGTATAAATGTAGGTATATATGGGGTAAACTAAAGACTTGGATCAGGGTTTTATTCACTCCATGAAAATTATCGCATGGCTTTATTTCTTGAAATATAAGTTATAGAGTTAATCATTAAAATTAAATTAGACAATATATGTGAAGTACCTAGCATAGGGCTTAACATCCAGGAAATACTTAGTAAGAGATAACATTAGAATAGTTTTGCCACTTTCTGTCAGTCGCTTACTCTTTTGTTTGTTTCCTTATTTGACAAATAGAATGGTAATTGCCATCTCATAAGAGTTTTGTTAGTATAGCACTCAGCACAACACTTGGTATATATAGTGTGTATTAAAGGATAGGGACTGTTAGTAGTAGTGGCAGCAGTCAAATTAGCTGTATCAGCAACAGTGTTAGCTTTGTGCCTGGCCCTGGTCTAACACTAGTGAAGACTGCAAACACTTAGTGTGGCTGGGCTATAAGAGATGAATCTGAAGAGGCAAAGAGAGCCTTACGATCTTGACAGAGTAATCATAGAGTTTGAATTATTACATTGAAAATAATAGAAAGGGTATTGAAGTTTTTTTAAATCAAAAGTGTTATCAAATCTATACTTTTAGAAAGGTCCCTCTGATATTCAGTAAGTGGACTGGAGTGAGGCAAGAGCAAGAAACAGGAGAACTATTCGAGAGTGGTTGCAAATGTTCATGTGGGAAATTAATGTTTGTCTGAAGTAAAATTGGGGCAGTGGAGATGGAGGGAAATCAGCAGTTGTGAGGGATCTAGGATGGGTTAGTAAGACTTCGTGATTGATTATGAGTAGAGTGAGACTGCAGCAGAATATGAGGATGTTGATTTTGCTTTGAAAAGCAATAACAGGGATCAGGAATTTCTCTCTTGACCTTAACCCCGTAACTATCACTTCTTCTGGAGCTATATGTTGGAAAGAACTGTATATTATTCTCCTTCAAAAGGCATCCTAGCAGGGAATGGGGATGTAGCTCAGTAGACGAGCACTTACCCAGCATTCACAAGGCTCTGGGTTCATTCCCCAGTAATGAAAAACAAAAAACCCTTAATGCATTTTTTCTATGTTAAAGGAAATGCATTCTCTTACTACGTTCATTGTGATAAAGAGATTGGAGAGGATTTTCACCTGAAAAACATTGGTATTTTTCCCTTATCCCCCTTTCTATGATACATACCAGATTCAAAGATCACCACTAACAAACTGCTCTAAGATGTGTACAGTGTTCACTAAGACATTTCCTTCATTAGGTAAATCGAAACTATCATCTCTCCAGATAAAGGACAGTGTTTCTTTATTGGGTGCTTATTGAAAGCCCTTAGCTGGATCCTGGGATTGGGTGTGTGAGTGTGTATATAAAGATGAAACAGAGGTGGATTAATTTTCAGGAGCTTATAGTAAGATAGAAGACATGTAAATAAATAATTATGAAACAGGCCAGTGGTAATGAGTTCCACAAGAATGCTCTACATCCACTGTTACAGTATTTAACATTAGCCTGGTATTCATGTGTCCATCTTCCAAGTATGATTCTGCGCCCCTTAAGGGTAGAGACTATCATTCATTTTTATCTCCTCCCTGTCATTTGTAGTTCACTTAGATCAAGAAATGTGTTTTGAAGGAAACATACAGAACCAGTGCTTCCAACTACTGTGGTTAAGACTCTCACTTGACTGAGAGGAAGTACAGATTTCAAGGAAGCATCCAGACATGTCGCAGAAAAAGCTGGATGACTTCAGTCAGCCACCACATTAAATAGGTGATCTACAGAAGCACCTGGAGATGAGACAAATAATAGAATGTGTGCCATAGAGAGAAGCATTTTTTCCTCAATATGGAAAACAGACAAACCCAATTCTGAAGAACTGTCTAAAATGTTATGTTTGTAACTGATGAACAAGGGAAATTCCAAAGATTTTCTGTGCAGTAAACCTTCACCTGTGACATATGTATTCTTAGCAACCACTTGGTAACTGCAGTTGAGCTACATCACCCCCAACTAGCTTCACAAAGACAAGTTCTTATGGCCTACTAATAAATATTATTAATATATTTTATAATTATATATTATAATTTTACAAATATACATTATCATTTTTATAATAAAAATTGTTTTAGAAGACTACACCCAGCAGGTAGGAAACCAAGGATTCCACTTTCCAAAAATTAACAGAATCTTACTTATCTCAGCTCACTGAGGCTGAGGATAGGGAGGAATAGAGAAAATAACCTATCACTAAGCAAAGAAGGAAATAAGTTAGCCAGAAAAAGCAAACATTGGATTTATCTCTTAAAGACCTAAGGGAAAAACTAAAAAGTAATTTTGCTTAAACAGCTTTTAAGGAATTTCCTATTTGAGAGATTTTGCCTAGAATTCAGTGGGTATGCATATTGTAAAATATATACATTTACTTCAAGAAAGACTTCTCAAATTCTTGTGTCTTTAAACTATTGTTATCCATTAGTATTTCTTTTATTTCTAGTGTACTCCAAAATGTGGTCCAGGATTCAAGCACCGGATTGTTCTGTGTAAGAGCAGTGACCTTTCTAAAACATTCCCAGCTGCACAATGTCCAGAGGAAAGTAAACCTCCTGTCCGCATCCGCTGCAGTTTGGGCCGCTGCCCTCCTCCTCGCTGGGTGACAGGAGACTGGGGCCAGGTGAGGCAGTTGGAGTGTGGGCTCCTGCTGAAGCAGCACCTCGAGACACAAACCCAAGGTCCTTGATTTAGTCATTGAAAACATTTGAGAGATGAGTAATAACACAGTAATCTTAAGTATGAGCCAGGTGCCATCGTGCATCCCAATAATCCCAGTGACCCAAAGCATCAGGTTGCACATGATAAATACATCCAATTTTATCTATCAATTAAATTTTTTATTAAAAAAATACCAAATCGGTATTTTTGGATATAAGGAAAAGTAAGTATTGTTCTTCTAAATATCAAAGAGAAAATTTATTGCTACATTAAAATATGATATCACAGTAAGTAAATTTCTAGCCAGTCAATTCCTTTATCCTGTGGTTTCATAATTGGTCTTATAACTAGTCATTTTCTAATATCCAAGACTCAAATAAATCATAATAGCATAAAACTATGTCAGTATGATTTTGTTTGTGCTCTGGGTCTGCCCTCACTTATTAAACCTGGCATTTCAGGACTGTGGATGTAGCTTAGTGGTAGAGCGCTTGCCTAGCGTGTGTAAAACCCTGGGTTTGATCCCCAGTTTCACAGAAGTAGTTACTAAAATTCTTCCCCAAATTTCACATTACTGGAGCACAGCAGTACCTATATACTTCTTTTATTTCAATTGAGAAAGGGTAAAGCTTTTTAGTACCCATTAATGTACTAACAATACTTATTCTGTGCTCAGCCCTAAGGGAAGAAATATGATTGGAAAATAAATAAAACTTTGCATCTCTGTAAAGATATTTGGTTTAATTTACAAAATGCTCAAATGGAATACTCCGATAAGGTTAAGCATTATATGCAATTAAGTGTTAAAATGTTTCACTGTAGATGTTTGAACATTGCACAATACATAATTGATATTAAAGACTCTATGCAGACTCATAGTTTGTATTTTAAACCAGGTAGGCATTTCCTTCATTATATATTCTTTGTTGCAATGCATGTTTATACAAAGGTCACTTGAACATTTTCTCTGTTCTACCGATCTCCCTTGGATTTTCAAGATTTCCCCCTTACTTTTCATTTTCTCTCTCTAGCTTCCAAATATGAGAGAAAATGTGACCCTTTCCTTTCTGAATTTGGCTTTTTTCACTTAACGTTATGTTCTCAAGTTCCATTCATTTTCCTGCAAATTGCATAATTTCATTCTTCTTTATGACTGAATAGAACTCTGTAGTATATATTTAACACTTTTCATCATCCTTTCATTAATTGACAGACATCTAGGCTGGTTCCATAGTTTGGCTATTGTGAATTGTGCTACTATAAACATGAGTATGCATGTATCCCTATTAGTATAATGACTTTAATTCTTTAGGAAAATATACCAAGGAGTATATATATAATACCAATATATATATATAAATATACCAAGGAGTGGTATAGCTGGGTCATGTGGTGTTTCTATGCCTAGTCTTTTGAGGAACCTCCATACTGATTTCCATAGTGGTTGTATTGATTTACAATCCCACCAGTAGTGTAAAGTGTTCTTTTTTTCTCCACATCCTCTCCAGCATTTATTATTGATGGTATCCTTGATGGCTGCCATTCTAACTGAAGTGAAATGAAATCTTAGCGTGGTTTTGATATTTGAAATAGTGTCTTTTATACCTCCTGAAATTTGTTGAGATTAATATTTTTTGTCTCTTTGTCTTTGGATTTAGTGTTCAGCTCAGTGTGGTCTTGGACAGCAAATGCGAACCGTGCAGTGTCTCTCCTATACCGGACAGGCATCTAGTGACTGTCCAGAAACTGTTCGGCCTCCATCAATGCAGCAGTGTGAAAGCAAATGTGACAGTACTCCCATCTCCAATACTGAAGGTAAATTCCCATAGAAAAGGAACTTGGGGTCTCTAAGAACTCGCCTCTACTGTTTCTGGGGGTTGAATAGCCCCCATAAACCCATAGTTAGGGTATAGTTTGTCTAGAGTATTTGTGGAAGCCATATATGCAGTAGATTGTAATCAGGAAATGTAAGTTTTTTCTTGGTCATTTCACAACTATTTGACCTTGTTAAGTCACTTAACTTCTGGAGCTAAGTTCACCTATCTATAAAATGAAAGATTAGAGTAGATAATCTCTAAGGTCATGTACAACAGTCTATGTTTGCTTTATCCCAGAACTCTATAGGTATTTATGAACCACTCTTGAAAGTGAAAACTTTTGTTTCTTTTTGGATATGACAATGAATCTCTATTATCATGAAGATTCAATTCATAGTTGTTACTAGTTATTTTCATGTATAATGAAATCATATGTTTGCTGATTTTTCTCATTGTAGAAGAGTGAAAAAAATGTTTACAAAGGAGGGCAAAGGTCTTCTTTGAGCTCTGAAATTTTTCTTTCTTTTCTTATATGTTGAAATTTCCCTTCATCAATGGCAGATGCCAGCCAAAATCCTTAATTTTCTTACCTTTTATTTAAATAAAAGTACTTTATTCATTTAGGAACTCATTCAAAATTTCTTGAATGCTTCTCTATGTAAAGCACAATGTCAGAAATTACCAGGAACATGAAGACAAATATGGCATAATCAGGAAGTGTAGACTGCCTTCTCATATAAAAATAGAAACATGATCAAACAAATGCACATGAACACATCCAAAGCCATAAATTTAAATTATATAAGAAATTCAGTATAAGATCCTGCTTAAAAAAAGAAAAAGTATCATGAATATATAATCGAACAACTTATTAACATTTTTCAAGGGAAAATGATATGCTTATAAACCTTTTCAAAAGAAATCGATTCCTGTGGTCAGATTTATCCAGTTTGAAGGCTGTTTTAAAACTAATACTCATTATTTTAAAATTTCCTTAGGAATTTTGTTTTAGGAAGAGCAATCATCTTGTGTAGCAGGATGCAAAGACCTTGCATCTTTGCAAAAGGTCTGATTTTAATATCTAAGTCTCAACATAATGCACTTATTGTATGTGTCATTTACTTTTTCAAAGAAATATAACCTTATCCTACATTAATTCAAAATTATGATTTTAATTTGAAATCTCTCTGACCCTAATGCCATTTAATTTTGTTTTTGTTTGTTCCTATAATAAGGGACATTCTAGAAATTAAGCTTTCCCTCTCTTGAAAAGAACTTAAAATCCATGACAAACAGAAATTTTATTGGGAAAATTATGTCTTTTAAATAATCTAGTGGGACGCATGCCTGTAATCCCAGCAGCTTTGGAGGCTGAGGCAGGAGGATGGCAAGTTCAAAGCCAGCCTCAGCAACTTAGCAATGCCCTAATACAAAAAACCAAACCAACAAAGGGCTAGGTATGTGGCCCAGTGATTGAGCACCCTGGGTTCAAACCTACTACACACACACACACACACACACACACACACACACACACACAAATCTACACAAAGATATCACTTTTCCATAAGACTAAGTATTAACTATCAATCACATGGTTTTGGGTGGGTCTGCTTTTTTTTTTTTTAAGAATCAAAAGATACAAGGTTAAATGGGAGAGAGGATATAGCTATCTTATTAAATTACTCCATGATGGGTATCATATTAGACTCAATATATATGTGTATATATATGTAGGTTTATCTTATTTAGCTATCCTATTTATCTCACATACATAAATGGATCTGTGTATGTATGTGTGTGTGTGTGTGTTTGTATGAGAGAGAATATTATCTTATATAATCCTGACAGAGTGATAGAGAGGAATAGTGACTTGCCCATATTTCAAGAGACAGGATTTGAACCCAGATTTGGCAGAGTCCAATGGCCTGTCAGTCTCCACTACAGTTACATTCTATCTCAATTTACTCTTTAAAATAGGATACTTTGAGCTGAGGGCGTAGTTCAGTGGCAGAGTGCTTACCTACCATGTGCAAGGCCCTGGGTTCGTATACTTTGACATGAAAATGTTTTCTGGTTTTCAAGTAGACACATTTCTGGCATAACATCAGCCTAATTCAATAGATTAAGCCTTTGCCATTGCTAAAAATCCTGGCTTTTGACATGCCCACAGGAATATATATGTTGAAGATATATTTATGATTTCACTTTAGGCAATTTTACTAATTTGTCCAAAAGATTTTCTATTGTGAATGATTATTATAACATAAGCTTTCTGCCTAAAGATACAATACTATTCCAGAGTGGGCAGAATATCATTTGAAATTGCACTTATTTCTGCCTTTAAGAAATTCTCTTAAAATTGGTAGGTGTTAATCTGAGGTTTCTTAGATTCTTTGGATAAACACCAATTGGTCATTTCATCTGCCTGGCTAAATCACTTTTTATTAACATTACTCTGAAGTAAGCAGTTAAGACAATATTTTCAGACTTCTCAGTAAAGGAGGAAACTTTTAGGAAATTATTAATCCTGCAAAGTATGACTAATGCTAAAACTGTTATTACCTAAAGTGTTGACTCATTTAAAAGAAAGAGGATCCATCTCTTTCATAAAATTAGATTTAGGGTACAAACAATAATTCTATCATAACTTGCTTTGTGTTCTTTTTCACTTCCCAAAGGCATATATGGAATGCATTTAAATACATGAAACTATTTAGTTCATTTAATCAGCAGCTAATTATTGAATGTTTTCTATGACCAGCCTCTGCTATTCCTTATGGAAAATTCAAATACATTTGTAAATTTATAGTCTTTAAAAAGGACAAATGCTTAAATTTTAAAAATGCTTTATTTTTAAAAATTTTAAAGAGGGAATTGGTGATATATATCAGTGGTAGAGCATTTGCCCAGGGTGCATAAGGCTCTGGGTTCTATCCCTAACACTGCAAACAAACAAAAAAACCAACCATTTTAATGGAAGTCAGAATGTGTTGTATGAAGTAGTTTTCACAAGTGCTAAAGGATGCTCAAATGAAGGACCATGACTTTAACCTTTGTATGAAGGTAGTCCTCCTAGACTAAGGGGTCTGTGGGCCAGCTGTAAATGTAGTTGGAAAAATCCAGGGCATACCCCAGGAAAAGTGGGTAAAACATTTGAGCTGAATCATAGTTGTAATTCAGCAAGAAATGGAATTGGTACATACCATGGATCTCAAAAGAGAAAAGGCTTTTGCATGAAAATAATGTAAGAATGGTCTGATTTGGTTTGTAGGGATCAGATCAGAGAGAGAAGAAATGCCTTTAATAAGAGAAATTTGGACAGAAAGTCTTCTAGTGGAGGAAGGTTGATGCAGGAGAGTGGGAAAGGTCCCTTTACCCAGCAGAATCATGTTCCTAGAACTCTCAGTGGGAGGCTGCTAAAAGGTCAATTTAGTTCCACCTCAAGATGAGTGGGGCTGGGGAGGGGCGTCTCTTGTGATCTAAAATACAGTCTTTCAGTGGGTTTCTGTGGATGAAATGAGCCACAAATAGAATCATGAGAATTGGTTGAACTACCAAGCTTTAGAAATGCCCCCCATACTCATTATGAAAATAATAATGAAAATAATAAAAATTCAAATATATAGCAAAGTTGAAAGAATTTTGCAGTGAATACTCACTATCTAGATTCAAGCATTAACATTTCACCAAACTTGCTTTATCACAGGTATATCCATCCCTCAAGGTGATAGTTTTTAAATAATATGCTCCATTTACACAACCACAGGTTAATTTACTTAGCAAACTTACTTACTGTATTACTTACTGTATCTAGGTCCTGAGATTTTTTGAAGAAGTATAACAAACAATGTCCCTGTCCGAGGGCTTATAGTTTAGTAGGGACAGGAATATGCAAACAAATAACTTTCACAGCATGAGCAGTATTTTTAACAGAGGTAGAAAGAAGCTCCTGTGAGTGAGTGCACCAGGGAGGGCGTGTTTAACAGGAGCATCCCTGAGAAGACAGCTTGAGCTGGACCCTGGAAGGTATAAAGGTACAAGACAGTTCACCAAGGAGCCTCTGGGATGTGAGGCATTCCTGGCAGAGGAAAAGTATGTGCAGATGTTTAAAATAATAAATTCATGGAGAGAGAGATTGAAGAAATGGAATGAAGTTAAGACAACCAAGGATTGTAAGAGAGAATCAGCAGTAGGGCATCTAGAAATTAAAACAATAAGAGGGAAATAGAAGGGAGATGGAGATATATCACTGTGTTCAACATCTGCTTCAGTGTTTTGTTTTTGAAAGCTTTTGGTGAAAGGTTAAAGCATCATAGGCATGATCTTGACAGACTGCCACTGAGGGGGGTAACACTGTATTGCTGCTAAAAGTAAATTATAGACACACTGGGTATCACTGCATTTGAAATACTAAGAATAATTTTTTAAAGTACATAGGGCAGTTGGTACTAGCCTACTCAAGCTCACCTGAAATTCTATCAAAAATGCCATTTTATTCATTGTTCATGCCATTTCAAGTTTCCTTGTAGTTTATGTGGTAAATCTTTTCAGCTTCTCAATAGCACAAGGCACTCTATCATCTAGTATTTATTGCTGCCAGGTCATGATTCATGGTGTGCCATGAGCTGGTAACCAACCCAGGAAAGATGTGGTTAGTGTACGTTGGTTTACCAGCCTGGGATGTCTAATAGTGATGGGTCTCAATCTCCCTCAAGTAAACAGCTCTGGGAAAGCCTAGGCAGCTCCACAAATCTCCTAACAAGATCTCTGAACAAAATAGCTACTGAATTTAGGTTTTTATATGGAATCTGATGTATTAAAATCAGTAAAAGGAATGATGAAGTTCACTTGAAGACTTTGATCTCGAGGAGGTGAGGAAGGCCAGTTTATTTCTTTGCCATTCAAAGTACTCACGATCCACGTAGCATTCAGGTTCAAATTCCTGGCTGTCTGACTTGGAGGGAACTGGATCTGGGTTGGGATTATACCACCCAGAATGTGGGTGGCATCTAGGGAATAAGACTATTAAAAAAAATAAAAAAATTAAAAAAAATAAAAAAAAAAACTAAGAAAGCAGAGATAGAAGGAAGGGTTTAATCTATGGTAATATGGAATCAGAATAAAATTTGATAGTTTGCCTCGAGGACAAAAAGAAGTGGGTGGACTGCTCCCATTGTAATGAATAATGTCTCAGGTGGGACTTGTTATGCCTCTTCTAGCCTGAATATATGAAATGTCACAAGGCTCGAGTGCATTTTATGAGGAGGAGCACACTGAGTACACATTGCCTAGCCCAACTCCCGCCCTGCACATGCCCATCCTCTGCCTTCTCATCTCTCACCAAGCTCTACATTTCCAAGAGCAGTTTGTAAAATGCACAGCTGTGTGCACTCTTTTAATCCAATAAATGGACCTTCGGTGCTCAACTCACAGCTCCACTTATTCTTCTGGATCTCATACAGAGCTTACAAGTACAGAGCATATGCATTCTACAGAGATGCCGAATGCCAACCTGGTTATGGAGTGATCTGTCTCCACGTATCCCAACTCACTCCAAAGATACAATTAGACAAGCTTTGCAATGTTTGATGAAATAAATCTCTAAGATCATTCCATTTGAGGAATTGGTCTTCCTTGGACCAGATCAAGCCTTCAGAGTCACAATGAATCTCAATCTAATTGCATCCTAAATTCTTAAGCCTCTGTTTAGTGAGTCTTTTAGGTCAGTGTTTTGAAAGATTAATGTAAAGCACATGCGGAGAAGCTCATTGGAAAACCACGATAAGTAGATTCATGTGTTACCTGTGCAACAGGTTATCTAATTTTATCATTCAACTCTACCCAAACCCAGGTCACCAGTGAGAACCTCTCCAGCATGTGTGCCAAGTTACTTAGGATTCTAATAATGGATCTAGTTCACATCACAGAGCATAGGAGTTAGCTTTAAATCCTTGATGTGTTCCCAAGTCTCCCTAGGAGAGAATTTGGGAATAATTCATAAGTTGTCATTTGTCATTCTCACCAGAAGTCTCTGGCCTTGGGTAAAGTGTTACTTTTTTCAGGGGTAGGGTGGGGTGTAAAAACAGGAGAGACTAGTTAGCTCTACAAAATGTTTCTAGAAACCACACAGTGAGGACCTCTCATTCTTCCAACATCCTAATGAGAGAAAAGGTTAGCAGAGTGTCTTATCATTCTCCTCCCAGGAGAGTACTTAGCTGGTACATGGTGATAGTAGAAGAGAAAAGCAGACTCCTTCATCTTAAAATCTGTGACCCTGCAGGCTCAGATCCCACTATTTAAAAATCAGTAGAGGGCTGGGATTGCAGTGCAGTTGTGCAGCTCTTGCCCAGCATGTGTGAAGCCCTGGATTCAATTCCCAGCATTGGGTTGGGCCAGGGACAGGAGCACAATAGACATATTAGAATAAAAACCAAAACTTCAAAATGGATCAAGTACAGCAGATACTACCAGTTTTAAACTTTTAAAAAAAATTCCTAAACTAAAGAATTCTTCTTAATGCATTTCTAACATTATCTGTTTGCAGATTATGTACTTGCATATAGAAAAACTTTAAATTTTAAAATCTTTTAAGTATTAGAAGTCAATGCCAACTGAAGATCATTCACAAATTAAAACAGAACATTTCTGTTGTTTCAATGGGAAAATGTGATTTAAATTATGTACAACTTTTTCAGAATTATTTTTCACAAAAGTAGGTTGTATTGTGTATTGGCTCTAAGAGAGAAATAAAAAAGATTATTCCACAATTTTAATGAGTTTGGGGGATAAGGCAGACCAATGAAGGGATACATTTTGTAATTCAGGCCCCTCAGCCACATCAGCATCTTGTCAGTGAGTGGTCCCAACAAATCTGTCCTCTCTAGCTAAGCTAAAAGTGGCAGTAGGTTGATTGTAATGATATAATTTAAATGTGGTGGACTGGACATGCTGGCACACACCTGTAATCCCAGTCATTTAGGAGGCCATGGCAGAAGGATGGCAAGTTTTAAGGCAGCATCAGCAACTCAGCAAGATCCTATCTCAAAATAAAAGATCAAAAGGGGTGAGAATAGGGACTGGGGATATAGCTCAGTTGGTAGAGTGCAATTCAGTTGGTAGTAGTGCTTGCTTTGCATGCCGAAGGCCCCGGGTTCAATTCCTGGCACCACCAAAAAAGAAGAAAAAAGGGGGGAGGGTAGGGATATAGCTCAGTTCAATCCCCAGAATAATAACAATATCTATTATTATTATTATTATTATTAAAGTCTGGTACTAGTATTTTGAAGATAACATTTAGTTTTCTATAATAATGGAGTTTTTAAACTCCTTGATGTATCTAAAGTCACCTTTTCACTCAAATTTTACAAAATTTGAAGAAAAAAAAATATAGTGAAGAAGAATAGGAAGAGATAATTCAGACTCTAGATGCCTGTAACCTAGAAACCTTTTTAAAAAACATTTCTTCCCCTTCTCTAAGGAGGCAGAGCAAGCTCTCCGAAACCAAAAGGCTGAAGTCCCAAACATTGGCTTACCAGTGGTGTCAGTCAAGAGTGTGTAGTCAGACTAGCAGAAACACTTTGCATTTGTATGCCAAGAATGCCACCAAAATAAGAGAGACTTGGCAATTAGACAAATCTGAGTTCTGATCCCATTTCTTTTTTTTTTTTTCATATACTCTTTTTTTAAAATTTTAATTTATTTTTTGTTGTAAACAAATGGGATACATGTTGTTTCTGTTTGTACGTGGAGTAGCGGCATGCCATTTGTGTAGGCATACATCTGATCCTATTTCTTACACTCTTCTTAGTTGTGTGACATAGCCTGAGTTTCATAACCTTGGGAGCCTAAGTTTTGCTGTCTATGTAAATCTGACATTTTATATACTTAAAAGGATTAAATATAAAACTCTAACTGTGTGACTGGCACAAAGAAAATGCTTGATAAGTTTTAAGTTTTAGTGCTGTTTTTGCCAAATCAGGCTCTTGTGAAGTTGAAAGACCGAGGGAATAAAACACCAGGCAGGCTGAATAGATTTCCATCAATCCAAAGTTTTGTAATGAACTGGTTTTTCTAGTCAGGACCGTTCCTAGAAGGCAAAACCAGGAAGTAGAAACTGAGCCTTTGACATAGCTCTCCTTCATGGGAGTCCCCGCATTCCAGCAAGGCTGAATGTCTTCATACAGCATTAGGTGTCTCCATATTAATGTGTCATCAGGACTCATTGTCTAGGTCTTGGCAGAACCTGTCTCTTCCCCAGGTCTTCATCCTTTCCCCATTGAGGATTTACCTGCTCCCTGTTCAATAGCATCCTGTTAATTTGCTTCTGGGTATCCCTTCCTGGGAGCCTATATTCATTTAGGCAGGGATCATAGAGAAATAATATGATTTCTATTTTCAGCAGCAGATGTTGTGGTGTTGGTAGTGAGAGCTAATGAACTGAGTGCTCACTCTGAACCAGGTGCCATAGCATGTGCTTTTTATCTGTGCATTACCTAGTACAAACCTATAGCTTCCTATGAGCAGGCCTTATTGCGATCTTCATTTTAGAGATTGAGAATCTGAGATTTAGAGCAGTGAAGTAACTGGGTGAAGAACAAACATTATAAAGGGCAGTGCCAGACCCACCTGACTGTAGACCTCCTGACCCTTACTACTGTGTTCTGCTGCTGCCAAAGGCAGATCAGGAGATGCATATAAGCAACCCCTGCCTCCCTGAGCTTGATCCTGCAGCCAGGACCCAAATGCCTTCCTGCTTCCAATCAAATTATTTGGGAACTAATTTAATCCCTTAAGTCCCATTGTCCTATGTAGTCTTGAAAACTTGACTTATGAGTTTTCAAGGGAGTTGGGAAGTTCAGAGAGGAATACCCTGGCCTAGCCCCAGCCCACTCCATGCTGAATACTGGACAGCTCCTGGATTAAAGGATTATGCTCCAGACTTCTGCACACAAAGTAGTCTTACTTCCAGCACCCACCTACGGAAGAACCCATCCACTGTTCATATTTGTAGTAGACTGAATGAGTGCGTGGATATGTAGGTAGAAGGAAAAGCAATTTACAAAAATTCTATTTTACTCATTATACATTAATCAGTTTCCAAAGTTTAAATCTAAAAGAAAAATCTGTAAATTTGCTTGTATTTTACTTAACTCAGAATTTTCCTGATGCAGCAACTCTTCCAAAACTGGAGTAATGAATGTCCCAGTAAAGTTGTAACCCAGGAAATATTCCTTTTTGTTTTGTTTTGAAACTGAATTGTGTTTTAGGACAGACAGTATTTGCTTAGAAGTGAAGCAGATATTTCATCCTCACAGAGAAGTTTAATGTGTAGCTCCTTTTTTCTGTCATAGGGCAAGAAGAGACATTACTAATAGTGATAGTAAGAGCAACTCAGTATCTTACCCTTATCAAGTACTCCCCACACCGCTCTGATTGATTTAGGTAAGGATATCCAAGTCACTGCACATGTTACAGTGAATAGTCAAATCATTCCTCTGGTACAGATGAGAAAACTTAGGTACAGAGAGGTTAAGTGATTTCTGCAAAGTCGTAAAGTTAGTAAACAGTAAAGCTAGGATTAAATCCAGGCAGTTTGGCTTCTCATTTTATTTCCTTGTATTATTAAAACAACCAGTCCTCTTCTATCTGTTTATCAACCAAATCATATTTATACTGTGGCAAAGAAGGTCAAAGCTAAAGTTTATTTTGTATGTTAAGTAGCAAGCCCTGTTGCAGAATGGAAGGGACTGCCCCAAGAGGACTGTGATTTGGATTTCAAGATGAGTGACTTGTGTCAACAGGAATACACGCAGCTTATCTTACATTTTAGTAATTATCTTACCTTAATAATGTATTAGTCCTGGAAACAGTGAAAAAAAAAAATTTTCCCCACAAAAATATTAGTATAAACTTTTTTGGTTGCTTTTTCTGGTAACTAGTGAGAGAAGGAAAAAAATACCACGTGACCTTCAAATTAACATATGTGGAAATCTTTTCACCTCAGATTCACAAATGATTCACCAAATACCATGAGATTTTTCCCCTTTCTTAAATGCGAAGTTTAAACAAGTTGTTCATGCCCCCTTCTACCTTCTTCCAGCCAAAATTTAAATTACTAAGCATCCTACTATGAAAATTTTCTGTTCAAATTTCTAAATATTATTCTCTTTATAAACCAAATCTTAAGTATAAGGGAGATTGTTGGTGACAGAGCTTATGTTTTTAGAGGATTTGGGGGTTCCAATTTTGAATTTTTAAGGCTCTTACTCAAAGGGTGATTAAAGTGAGAGCAGTAAGATTATTTCCTTAGTTTTCTTTAATAAGAACTGGAAACATTCCCATTTCTTTGCTTTTAATTTTCCATGTTTATCATGTGGCTCTCATGTACCAGCTATTAGATCTCTTAGAATATTTAGTGGATTTCTGAAACCAGGAAAACAACAACAACAACAAAACCAACAGAACGGTTCTGTCACCCTGAACTTTACCCAGTGCCCTATCTGAGTTCTAATTACCTTAAGCAGTTTTACCCAGGACACTTCAATATAACCACCTGGAAAAATGAGGGTGGAACTTTGGTTCTGGGTGGCATATGAAAATTTAATTACTAGGTTGACAAAGTATTTTAAAATCCCCTGGTAAAAGTGACCAGAATACTGGAGGAGAACATCATTTTTGGCAGTGGTGGGCTCACATTGGTGGTAGGGGCCATGAGGTGGCTGCTGATAATCAAAGGCCTGTGTCCCTTTCTCTGCACTGGCCCTAAGTCCCTTCTTTGCAACCAGCCTCTAGGGGAGATAGGGAAAGAATCGTTTATTCACCTTCTGGCTGCAGAAACTGCAGACTGCAACTGTGGCAGTTCTAGCACTGAGAAGAAAATACACATAGGAAAAAAGGAGGCCATGTCTCACTTCCAAATTAAAAAAAGACATTTCTCCATGTTTCCATAACCCACAGACTGCTGCCATTTGAGGCCAACCCCTCAAAGCTTTCCTCTTTGTCTAGTGTAGTTGCTGAATCTAGGCCACTGTCAGCAATCCTGTTCATTCACTCAAGCCTGTCCCCACACCCCACAGATGCAGAGATTCTTTTGAGACATGTGTACTTTGGTATCAAACAATGCAACTCATGTTTGATTTTGGATAACCTCACACTGCTGAATAAAATAACCCTTGAGAAAGAAGCAATAAAAGCGCTGTAAGAAAAATGACTCATGTTTCCAAGCTGTCTAAAGTGATCACTTATCCCAACAAATGGTAATTCTTTCAAGACACAGTGGGCATGCACCATGCTTATAAAAGTCTGGAAGAAAAGTCTTGCAAACATTTTTTTAAAAAATTGTGTTAAAATATATCAAAAGAATGTTTCTTGTAGGCTGTACCAGACAGGGTATACTTAAAAACAAAAACAAAAACCACATGGATGTGGAAGCCAAGGTGGATTGGCCCAGAGGGGGTCCTTGCTAAACATTCAGGCGCATCGGCTTGTTTATGTACTTGTTTATGTGCCTCTAATTGTTTTCCATTTTCTGCCCCCATTCGTTAGAGTGCAAAGATGTGAACAAAGTGGCTTATTGCCCACTGGTGCTGAAGTTCAAGTTCTGCAGTCGAGCATACTTCAGACAGATGTGTTGTAAGACCTGCCAAGGACACTGACCCATGGAAAGCCAGAGAGAGAGAGCCTTGTCATTTCATCGTGGAAATGCATCCATCAAAGAGAGCCACCCAGAGGAAGAGGATTGATGTCCTTGCAAAAGCATTACCCTGTGGAAAACGTAACCACTGGTCAGCCCTAGCTGACAGGATTTCAATATTATTTTAACTTCTGTGAAGTGGGATTTATTGATCCAAAGTGCTGGACACGGTATTAGGAGGGAATGCCAGATTGGAGAGATCCAAACAACACAGGGAGACTTGCTTACTGTGGAACGTTTGTGTTCTTTCGAGTAAATCCAATAGCCTGTTTACCTCCTTGGACCATTAAGATAATTTTTATTATGGACTTAGCAATGACACTGAATCCATTTGTATTTAAAACTGTTTAAAATGTAGCTGTTATGACTTGGTCAACTATGGAAGTAAAGAAGATTCAGAATTCTTAAGTCATAGCTTAAAAATATTTACTTACTTTATCTCACTACAACAGCACCACAATTTAAATTATAAAATGGGCTTTGAACTGTAATTTAAGGAGCAATTATAAATCAAAATTAATGAAAGTTTGTATTATTATTCGTCATTCCACTTAATTTCCTTAGGAATAATCCCCGTTCTGAACACTGCTGTGAGCCATATATAAAACTATATTAAACTGAACAATGAGGGACTTAGTTTAAAGCAGTGCATCAGTTACTGCAGCTGTGCAAGTCTATAAATTCAGTGCTAAAAGACTGTGGCCAACTTGCCCTTGTGCGAGTGAAGCTGAGATTTCCATTAAAACTTTAAGAGAAAAACATTGCAGTTTTGTGCAGAAGCCAGACCTGGGGTGTGGTGGAGACTAACGTACCAGTCCATTTGCTGCCACCTTGCAGGATGCCTTACTTCTTACCTGAGTCACCCCAGCTCACTGTGTTTACATCCTCACCCGCCACAGAACGGCTTCTGCCCTGTTGGACTGTCGTGCGCATGTTGAGCTTACTGAGATGATGCCATGCAAAAGATAGACTGGCTCGGTCACAACCAGGCAGACCCTTTTGCAATTTGCTGACAATTACGATGGGTTCCAGATGTCCTTTCTTTGATATGGTAGAAGGACATTTATTTATATGAGAGCAAGTGTGTGTGTGTATGTGTGTGTATGTGTATGTGTATGGGCGCTTTTGAGTGTGTGGATAGATGTGTGTTGCACATAAATGTGCTATTTCTGTGAGTTTTAAAGTAGGCAAGGGATAACAACCAAAGAAGAAAAACTCATGAAGACTAGAGATCATAAAGCCTAATTTTAATAGTCACTCAATCAAGTATTTTATATTTTATGGATACTCTGAATGGCATTAAATGTGAAACCCAGTTTCTGGGCAAGTCAAATTCTAGAATCACATTTATCTAAATTAAAATGACTAGCTCATATCTTCCCTATCTTCCAAGTTTCACATCCTGCTCATCAAAAGACTCAATAGCTAGATTTTTTAAAAAGGGTACTTGTTTATGTTAATATTTTGTACTTGAACACTCGTAGTTTGTAGCAGGTTCTTGATGAATGTGCTTTGCGTCCAGCACGCCTCCTTTGTTTTACACGTGTGGACACCTTGTGACACCATGTGTACGCCAGTACCTAAACACTTAATGGCTACTTTTTGAAGATATTTGCAGTGGAAGAGCATGCTTCACTTATGTCTGTCACTGTGCCCTGAGACTACATATTGGCTTACCCTGTATACCATGACCTAAGGGAAATTGTTCATTTTTTTTCCGAAAGACTCAGACACCAAAAGCCATCCTGAACTTCTGGGTTTGCTGTGGACAGTTGGCACAGGATGTTCTTTCATGCTCAGTTATGATCATCCATATCTCATTACCTGCTTCTCTCACACACTCAGTTCCCATCCCTGAGTTTTCCAGAGAGAGAACCATTCATGATATAAGAGAAATTACCAAGGCCCCATCTATGCTGCCCTTAGAGGACCAGCCCAAGTGCCATCTTAGCCACTGAGTGAAGGGAAGGTAACCCCTGGGCGGGGTGTTCCTAGCACTGAATTAATCCCCTTGGTCCTTTTCAAATAACAGTTAACTTGGTGCTAATGTGCCCTGGTGAAATAAGGAAAATAGAGTGGGTGGTTTCTGTGGCAGTGTAGGCACAGTTTTGCTATCCAGGTCTGATTTTCACTAACCCCCAAATAACAGCTCATGGTTTTGTTTCAAAAAGGCTAACTTACATTTCTGACGAAAGGCTATAGTTTTTACCTCACCTGGAAACTAGCTTTGCACGGGCATCCCCCTGAGCACTGTGTGGCACCATGACTGGAGCTAGAAGAAGAGGGCAGCCTCGTCCCCTCTGGGGTGTACTCCAGCTGTGAGGTCAAGATGCTCCCTGGGCCAATATCACATTGCCTCTCAAGAGGGAACCAAGCACAGACACAACAGGATTAAACATTCTCAGATAAGCCCTGAATTTAAACCTAAGCAGGTTTTTAAAATAACCATATTTCACAGCACATTACAATATCGCTGCTACTCTGGAGCCACCCATGTGGCTATATGAAGCTCTATTCCTAAATAATAGCAATAGGATTGTCAGTGGAGGCTGGGCCACCATGGCAGATGCTCCAAAAGTAGTGAGCTACATAGACTACTTAAGGAACCCCATGTAAACTGGTACCCCACAGCCGGGAGCAGTTCTGCCACTGGTAAGAAGGCCTACCAAAAAAGGAAATTAAATGTACCCCCCGAAATTGAAGCCCTGGAGATACATATGACTTCCAAATAGTCTATTTCATTAGGAACTTTTTTATTTGAGTGAATGTCACATAGGTATCCTTAATAATACAGAATGAAATTACCTTTGTATTATTGTGATTAGTTGTTGCTTATTATTTTATACTCAGTATTAATGTGGTACACTGTTACTTTTTTTGCTTTTGTAAATTATATTCTAATTTATTGCCATGTTTCCTAACACTTGTCCTTCATTCATTCTTCTGCTTGTAATGAAAATGAAAAAGTCATTGTTGTAACCCTTGATGGAGTGAAATTCCACACCAGGCACAGATTTTTTTTTTTTAACATAGATAATTTAGAAAAAATAAAAATTCAACTGTAAGAATGATTCAGATGGAAGTTGTCTGTTCCCTGAAAAGGTCGTGTTAAACTTGCTGTAGAAGGAATATAGCCTGTGGGATGCCGCACCCACACTATCTGAATTATCCAGGTATGTCCTGCCTGGATTGAGATGATTTGTGTATCTTATTATCCTTCCCAAGGATTGCACCTATATAAGCTCATTTCAGTGCTCTCTGAAGGCAAGGGCTTCAGGATTTCTGGTGAAGCTACATCCCCTGTGAGCCAGCTATCCTGAAGCTAGAGGAAGAAGTCTAGATTGGCCTCTGCCACTCACCTCCATTCACTGGGTGCAAAACTCTTGCCCTCCCTCCTTTGCATCCCATGTAAATTCTTCAGTGATAGACAAGTTGTTGAAAGAGTGATGAACAATGAATCCAATCCACTAGCAAAGGTTTCTTATGCAGATTCAATGGGAGCGTAGAAACACAATGGGTACCTTTTCCCACCTTCAGACATTTCCTCTTAGGTGAAAGATGAACTAATGACTTAGTTTTTGCTGAGTCAAGGGACACTGTAATACATGAAAGTTTATTATAATTTAGAAAACTTTTTAAAGTGAAGGTGACCTTCCTGCATATTTAGTTATTTGAGTTCTTTCATAATGACAAGTTCATCAGTAATGTAAGAAGATGTAGAATGTCCAAGCATGATGGTGCTTTAGTCTACCCCCCTCATCACCCTCCTCCACAATCTTATACAATAAAGTAAATGAGGTGAAGGCAAATGAGATGATTAGATAGTCTTGGGAGAGTGTTTCCCCCAGGTCATCCAGGAGCCAAAAGTAGTTAAGGTATTATACTCAGTTAATGAGATCAAAGGTACCAACCATTTTAACCTCCCACTGCCTTTGCAAATCTAGCCGATCTGCTGGTGATTTGGGAGGGGTAATACCAAGAAAAAAAGGATTGCTGGAGTTCAGACTCCCCAGATTGGAGTCTACCTTTTCATCTACCACTGCTTTCAAACTTCCAATCAAATGTCTTTTTCCAATACCTAAAGCACACTACTCTGCTCAGGGTACAGATCCAAAGACAACCTGCCCTCCATGGAGATTCTGCCACTCCCCAGGGAGTACGATCACCTTCCTTAAGACTTTATGCTCCAAAAGTCCAGGGCTTTTCCTAGCGAATTAGAAAAAAGGTTAGGTGTTGACCTTAGTAACAAAAATGTGTGAATTTGCATGTTTGGGATAAAATTTGTTACTTTTAAAAGAAGGGAAAAGAAATATAATTCAGGGGGAAAGAAAAAAAGCCTAGCCCAGAAGGATTGGAAAATTCTAAATAAGAGGTCACAGGAAGGAGAAAAAGATCAGTCACTGGATAAAAAATGACAGATAAGCCGTGTTTGGAATTCTGTGTCATTCATATCATCAGAATGTGTGGAATAAACTAACATGCTTTTAAAAAGAAGAGCTATTCACAATGGTTTTATACCTCAGACTTCAAAACCTCAAGCTTAAAAGGAAAATGGTCTTTTCTCTATCTCAGAAGGTTATTTTGAGATTCTTTCCCCTCATTTCATCCACAATGTCTGAGGCCAGAAATGGAGCTGTGGTTTGAGAGCTGGCTCTGCTGGGTAGGGGAAGCCACCATCCATCGTGTTTGTGGATTTTTTGGAGGATGAATCCCTTTAGCCCGCTGAAAGCCTTGAACTGCGTGGATAAAGCTAGTTTCCATGACAATGTCATACCTTCACCAGAATGACACCTTGCAGTTACACAAGACCAGATACTACCTAATAGGTACTACCTAATATACCGGCTCTAGGAATTGGAAATCCTGAATATTCCATTCACCTCAAGAACAGAACATCATGCCTAACAGAAATTTCATTGCCCATACCTTAAAAGTTTAGAAAATCTATCAAGAGGTCTCTTCTTGGATCTTTGCTTGGATACCATTCCTTGCAGAGAAGTTTCACATAGGAAGGGACATGTTATTTGAAATCTCCAGGTCTCCCGGAAATCAGAGCACCCTCCTCGGGTCAAAATGAGGTAGCTTCTACCCACTAAAAGCTGCTCTGATTCTGGAAGAGGCCTGCCTGGTCTGTGCCCCAGCAAAGGCAGTAATGAGTAGCAGATTACTTTTTGGGCCCACAGTGCTGTGCTCACTTGGGAATTACTTCTGCCTGAGCAGTATTTGTGAGATAGGGCCCCTAAAATCATAAGCGAAGGTAGCAACAGGAAGTCCCAGTCTACAGCCACTCCAGGCCAGTTGTGAGGCTCTGTATCTGGAAAGTGACATCAGACATGGTCATTCCATATGACTAATGTTTGCTGAGTACCCAGGTCCTGCATTAGGTACTTAACATATGCTCTCATTGGATGGGTGACAACAAAGCTAGGAGGATGATACCATCAGTCCCCATTTACAAGGACCCAAAGTGAGGCTCAGAAAGGTGAGTCAGTAGCTAAGGGTCCCAGAGCCAGTGAGAGGAGTGTCACCTCTTTGGCCCTCAGAGGGGAAGTCTCCTGATCTGTATCTGGATCAGGAAATTGGAAAGGATGCTTTTCTGTCAGAGAGAAGGTAACTCATCAGGTCAGAAGAAATGGGGTCCTCCCTCCTGGGAAACAATGGGCCTGGGGCCTTGGATGGACCTCGTGGGTTAGGGAAGGGTGAGTTTTGGGTGCCTATCTTGGTAAGTGGTGGTGCTCAGTATGGAAATTCCAGTCTGATGACAAAATTACAAGTAAGACCCAAAGTGGTTTCTAAGCATGTAGTTAAGAGTCCGTGGGAAGAAGAAGAAAGGAAGGTCAGAGCCAGTCCAGGATGAAGGATGTCTGCAAAGCTATTGGCAGTCAAGCACTTACAGCTCCAGGCATCTCAGCTCCCCTGCCCCACCCTGTTGTAAATCCAAGAGCCAGTCCTTGTCCCACAGTCCCCCATACCACTGCCATTGAAATAAGCCTAGCTGACCTATTTTCAACCTAACTGGAGCAGAATGATTTCCAGGTTGGTTTCAGGATTAGTTGTGAGGAAGGAAGATGGGTTTCTCTCTGTTTAAGTCTCAGCAGGGCCATTGGGACTTGAAAACTTGGGCCATCAGGTTGCCGCCAGCAAGTATGTTCTCTGACCTTCTGTGGTGGGTCCACAGAGTGGAACCAGGTGTTCTTTCAGCCTATGCCAGAATGTACTGGCCGCCCATCTGGCCTCCTGCCTCCACCCAAAGATGGGGCTTTGGCTGGCCCTGGACCAAACAGCTGTTCTGGGAGCCACAGGTGGCCGCCCACGCTCATGCCCAGGCTAGCAGCTGCATTGGCTGGACTCAGCCTGGCAAGACCTGTGGCTCTGCCCTCTGCCCCAACTTCTTCCTGAGCCAGGTCGCTCAGAAGACTGGGAAGAAGGAAAGACAAAGCCTAAATACACTGAGTGTTTTAAATACACTCATAAACCAGTTTTGTGGCCCCAAAATCAAAGCATATATTAGAATCTTCTCCCTTCTTCAATATCATGTATTTTGGTATTTTAGAAATCATTAAATTAATTTGATATTAACTAATAACACTTTAGTTCCTCTTAACCATGTGTGTTACTATTAGAATAAAAACCATTTCCTGGTACTCTATTTATAATTAATATGAAGGAAAGGAGAATATATCCCAACTTTAAAAAATGGTATCCAAGGAGATCATCCTAAGTGCCTAGATAAATAATGGCATGCCGAAGCATTATTGGTCATACTAAATAAGCAACCACACGTGACTAATGGCAAAAAATAATTTGATTTGTGGTTTTAAATTTCAGAAGAGAAAAAAAAGACAAATCAAGAAATCAAATATTTGAAACTGAAAAGGCATATGTTGAAATTAAGAAAGATGATGATAACCTGGTACCACATTTAGATTTGAAGTTTTGAATGCAGATTGGATCATGAACATGTAATAACATCTTACATCACCAACAATGTGGGAAGCTCCCAGTTGGAAAGAAATGGTGGTACCCACTATTTCAATCCCTCATTTAATTGCATTGCAGAAATTATTTGTACAAATGATTCCCTGCCTCTGGCTTTAAAAAGCAACACGTTAGAATTTAACTGTCCAAATGAATGTTGTCTCCTTCATGTAACCATGTCACCATGAAGAGATCAACCTGTACTCATTCTCACAATAAAATCATTACTCCACACAGTTTTTAAATGGCTTCTTGAGGCTATCTCCCAGGGTAGTAGGGTGGATTTTACTTTGGATTTTTGAAAAAGGTCAAACTCACTCAAAACCAAATCTGGAGAGTAATTAGCATATAATAATTTGAGCCCAAAATAGCTTGTGTATTATACACATTGATAACAAGAACTTCAAATATACTTTGGTAAAGTGACTACTTTGAAGGGTTTCACTCATTTGAATACAAAACGTACCAAGGTTTTGTCTAAAAATGACGGACATTGCTTCATAATTTCAATGTAAAATCCATACAATACAATATTTTGCTAAATGCTTTGCTATTTCCAACTCTAAAATTAGTGGGTGCTGGGCATGGTGGCGCACTCCTGTAATCCCAGCAGCTCGGGAGGTTCGCGAGTTCAAAGCCAGCCTCAGCATAAGTGAGGCAACTCGAGACCCTATCTCTAAGTAGAATACAAAATAGGGCTGGGGATGTGGCTCAGTGGTTGAGTGCCCCTGAGTTCAATCCCCAGTACCCCTCAAAATAAAATTAAATTAAATTAATGGGAACCTGGGTCACCTAAATAGCATGTTATCTGTCAGGGTGAGGAAAGATTCTCAGACCTCTCTAAGGATTGAGTAATCCTTGAGCCCAGGAAGCCAAACCACTTCCCCAGACCTTAGAAATTAGCAAGCAGCTAATTTCACCTTCACCTTCCCAGAGTCTCCAGAGAAAACACTTTTCTTCCAGAAGGGCTAGTCAGCCAAGGTCTGTCAGCAACATTAATGAAGCCCCTGCCAAGGGTCAATGCTCAGAGCTGGGCTGGCTCCCCGCTGTGTCAAGGGGACCATACCTTACAGATGTGCCCCACTGTGCACAAGTGTACGTGCGTTTTATTTCTGCAGCTTGAGTCATGTCCCATTTACTTACATGATAATTCCAAAACAAGCCTGTCATTTGATCCTTAACCAGCAGAATGTACCAACTGACTCTCTAGCAGTGTCTCTTCTGCTGGCCTGCTTTCCTCCAGAGGTTTCCAGGAAGTTGTTAACGATATGTAAACAAGTACATAAATGTATAGGGGAGAATGCCATCATTACAAGGAATTCTAAGAGTGAATCTTTTGAAGAGGGTAAGTACTCCCTTATTTATCTGACTTTGAAGTTTAAACTTTCATCAGTGATTTTCCATAAGAGATATGTATATGTGTCAAGATAAAAATTAAACATTATTTCTCAACATTTTTGCTGGAATTTACCTTAAGATTCACAATTTTTAATTTTTTCAAAAACAAAAAAAATTTTTAAAAAAATCTGTTTCCCCCCTGAAAGAACCAATCATTTAAAATTTACATCTTCTCTCTCCAAACAGCTTTTGAAAGGCTCTGTGGGTGGCCAGGAATTTCTCTTACCCAAAGTTAGCAATGACAGCTATGATCATGGACACTGTTGGAGTTGATTTTCTGTCTGGATGGAGAAGAAAACTTCCACTTAAAAGTATGTTTAACACCACCAGCATCACCACCACTGCAAACATTCTAATCAGACTGATCTTTACAATTAGCTTCATAACTCCATGATAGCTGACTAAGAGAAAAGTCCTGATAAGACAGACCAAGTCCTTTCAAGGAGTCTTGATCAAGAAAAAGGTGAGAAATTATGTTTTTAGTTAAAGCAATATCCTTTATAAAGGTGAAGGATAGTTTAAAAGGATGAGTCAGAAAAGCTGTGACCTTGGTTGGCTCTTTCTAATGTTCTCCAGAAAGTTTCAGATGGAACAACAAGAAAGGATGCTGAGGTATAGTAATGTAGGAGTTTGCCCCTAAGATTCCTGTCTCCCTTCGTATCTAACAGTTCAATCACTCCTCAGTCTTCACCCAGCTTCCACAGGTATCAACACATGATCAGTCCTGTTTCCACTGATTCTCCTTTACCCTGGTCAATTTAAGCAGACATTGTGTATCATTAGTTTGGAATATATTACTAAAAGGTAAGGACTTTAAAAAATACTACACTTCTATTAATACAATATTCATATTTCTTTGTAAAACTCTTAGTTCCCTACTGTCACCAAACTTGGGTAAAGCTTTAATGATTGTATATATCAGCTAATGAGTTTGTTATATGCTATATTCCAGGCAGATTAAGGTGCTTTCTGTCCATTATCTTAACAGTTATTATTGATTTTACAGAAGAGGAATCTGAGGCTGAGAGATGGATAGACTAGCCCATAGGCAGATCTGAGTCTAGCAGGACTACAGAGGGTCAAGATTTACAGGAAAACAACCATCTGCCACCATTGCCTGTCCTGTTTCTCTGTTGCAAGTCACACTTACGTAGCCAGACATCCAACATCACCCTCTGCTTGCAGAGCTCAGAAGAATGCTATAAACAAGTAACTCATAGAGAAAATAAATCTTCCCTCTTTGGCCCTCGTGGATCCTGGCTGCTTTGAGCCTCAGCCACACATGTCAACATTTCCTCAGTGCAACGGCCTGGTTCATGCAGACAATTTCAGCCCTACTTTACAATCAGCACGGAAAACCACAATGGTTAGAGAAACTTCTCTCAAATTTCCCCATCAGTCCCTAACTCCATTGCAAAATCCCCAGTCATAACCATTAGTAATTAATAATTCACTGTCACCAGGCTCAATGTGGACTAGAATGTGTAATTAAATGTTCTCTCTGTATGAAGTGTCCCAATGTCTGCAAACAGCTTTTAAACAGTTGATTTTTTTTTTTTTTAATGTTGAGAGAGCAATTAGAGATCAGAAAGCAATAAAATTAATGTGGTAGTCTGGGGGTGTAGCTCAGTGGTACAGTACTTGCCTAGCATGCGCAAAGCTCTGGGTTCAATCCTGGCACTATCCTGCCACCCAATGAAGTGGCGGATATGATGATTATAGGTGATGAACACATAGGAAGAAAGAACTCATGCCCCAAAAAGTGTGTGTGTGAGGAGACAAAAGGTGCACAAATGTGTGCTGATAATCCAAAGTTTAAATCAGGAAACCAGATGAAGGGTGGGAGCCAGAGGGATAAGTCTTCAGGGTAAAAATGTGGACAGAGAGGAGAGTAACTGGCCTGAAAACCAATTCTAAGCTCTAGTCCAAGCATGAGTTTTTCTCAAGTTAGAGTAGTCGTTTCCAGACTTTCAGACTTCATGGACCAGTAAAATTTCAAAAATACTTGGAAGATTGATATAAGGTGGCTAACACTTTACTTGCCAAGTAAGGACATGTTTTTAAAAAGACTAATTTACTATTTCCATAAAAGTCATCTGTCATTTTAGCACTAAGGAAATGACTACATTTTGCTTTAGTAGAAGTAGCTGCATCACCTTTATTTTTCCACTTCATTGACTTTTATCAGATTTATCTGCAAGGATAGAAAACTGAGCAGGAGTCTTTAAGAACACCCTGAAGTCAGGGCAGTTTCCAAGTGAAGTCCAAAGTTCCTCAGGTCCCAGGTCCTCTTCCATCTTGCTCCAGGTCTATCTCCACACGCCCCTGGCCCCCTTCACACAAAAAATGGTGGCAATAAAGCGGGAGTGCTCGCAGAAAAGACTTGCTAGTAAATAGGAGAGGCTGTTTCTGCTATGTGTGAGTGTTCTCCGGAACCAAGGGAGAGCTTACCCCTGGGGACACAGTAACTGGCGACTCAGTCACATGCCCATGCCCTAGCATCAGGGAAGGTGAGACAGACAATCTGCATTATTTTTGCCTCTGTCCTAGAAGCTGCTTCTGCTACAGTGGGGCAGGAATGGCTGTTAGTAGAGACTAAGAGCCCTCATCAGGTCTCAGAGCACCCCATCTGCAGCTGAGTCTGGATCCCAGTGTTTGGGAGTGAGTTGATGAGCCCTTCCCGTGCTGAGGCCTGCAGGCCTGTCTCTACAGCCTACGAATGCTTTGTGTAGCTCCATCCAAGTTCAGAGCAGACTTGTGTAAATAACTATCAAAGTCTTCCTGTATTGCAAGGGAGCTTGAAAAATCCTGGCCAAATGATATCATAGCTCTGTCTAGAAAAGCTTGAATAATCTCCCATGATTTTACCCACAATTGCATATTAACAATCACTTATCTTTATTAACTGCCTTATTGAATTATTCATGAAAGTGAAGGTATTCAAACCCACAGAATTGGCCTTCTTTGCTACATAAAGGAAATTGTAGCAGCTCCTAGTGAGAGTTGTTAATATAATTAAAATGAACTTTTTACTACTTGGAAAATGTCATAACCCACAAATGATTTTTAAACAACATTTAAGACTGTAGCAGCCATCTCTTCTGTGGCATATATGATGACTATATAGAAGACAAATTATACTTTTAGGCAAAAACTAAAGAAACAGATCTGCAGGATAAGATGATAGAATGGAACAGTACAGTAGATTCGGTCTTCCCTCAATCTAACAATCTTGAAAAATCCTAAAATTTCTCACTTACACTTCTAAATATGGGTAGAAGCGGATTGAGGGACTAAGTGACCCTGAGCAAAACAGGGAAAAATCATGGAGAGCAGAAGTCCTTGCCTGAGAGATGACAAAGGCCATGATCTGTGGAAAAAAAGTTATGGCAGTCCTTAAAATAATTAAACAGAATGACCACGTTTCAGCAATTCCACTTCCACAAGAAGAGATTGAAGAGATATTTCACATCCACAAGAAGAGATTGAAGAGATAGTATTACTCCCGTGCTCACTGCAGCATTAGTCACAGTACTCAAAAAAGTAGAAGGAATCCAAGCAGCCATCAGCGGATGGGTGGATACACAAAATGTGGTGTACATATACATGGACTATTACTTAGTCTTTGAAAGGAAGGACATTTTGACACATGCTACAACCTGGGTTGACCTTATCAACATCATACTAAGTGAAATAAGCCAGATACAAAGGACAAATTAGAATATGATTCCATTTTTATGAACTCTCTAGAGAAGTTAAATTAATGGAGACAACGAAGTAGAATGGTAGTTGCCAGGATCAGAGAGAAAGAGGAAGTGAATGTTCAATAGGTTAGAGTTTCAGTTTGAGACTCTGAAAAAGTTCTGGAGATGGCTGGTGGTAGTGTTTATACAAGAACGTGAACATACTTAATTCTACTGGACTGTATGCCAAAAATGATTAAAATGGACAAATTTTATATCACCATGAAAGGAAGAAAGTAAAAGAGAAAGAGAAAGAAAGGCCATGTGCTAACTTTCTGTCACTGTGACAAAATACTTGAGAGAATCAAAGACTTATTTTGGCTCATTGTTTCAGAGCTTTCAGTCTATGGTTGCTTAGTTCTGTTGTTTCTGGACTGGTGGTGAGGCAGAATTTCATGGTAGCGGGTGCATGTAGAGCAGTTACTCACTCCATAGGGGCCAGAGAGCAAAGAGAGAGAGAGAGAGAGAGAAAGGGGCCAGGGATAAAATATACCCTTCAAGGGCACACCCACAATGACCTACTTCCTGTGACTAGGCCTCACCTCCTAAAGTTTTCACCACTTCTCAATAGCCTATTAAGTTACAAATCCATAAATGGATTAATCCCTTCATGAGTTCAGAACCCTTGTGATCCAATCACCTACCAAAGGCCCCACCTCTGAACACTGCTGCATTGTGGACCAAGCCTTTAACATATGAACTTTTGAGGGATATTGTAATTGGATATGAGGTGTCCCTCCAAAATTCCTGTATTAATGCAAGAATGTTCAGAGGTAAAGAGATTGAATTGTGAGAGCTAATCAGGCCATACTAGTTGGAATGGACTAACTGGGTGGTAATTGTAGACAGGTGGGGCATGACAGGAGGGAGCAGGTCACTGGGGACCTCCCCTGGAAGGGTGCACCTTCCCTGTGACCCTTGCTCCTCCCTCTGTCCACTGACTGCACCAGGAGCTAAGCAGCTTTTCTCCACTAAGTGGATCACCATACAAGACAGTGGGAGGATCTGCTGCAGTTCAGCTGCTCCCTCCTTTCCTCAGCTTTGCCCACCACCATATGACTTGCAGTGGCCCCTGCTATGAATGAGTTCACTTCCTGCCCCATTCACTTTGGGCCTCACTTTGACTTCACTGTGTTTAGCCAGTGGAATGTGAGCAAAGGTGATATGTTCTCCTTCTCCTGGCCATTGGTGTTTAGCCCTTTCTTTTTCCCTATGCCATGAGATTGGCTTGCTCTAAGTAGATTCTGCTTGGATGAGTTCCCCTTTAAATGATCACATTCCAGTTAACAAGTGATCCTCTTTCCCTGCCTTCTCCTCGCTCTAGAATCCTCTCCTGGACTTCCCACAGTAGGGAGATGCCTCCTGAAAGCATTAACCTGGAGAGAGGTTTTTTGTTTTCTGCCACATGCCTGGCTTCCCAATCTGGTGAGCAAGTCCTAGCTCAGGGTAATTGGTCTGAGATTGTGTTGGGAAATTCTTTTTAAAAAAATTTTTTTTATTTGTTCTTTTTAGATATACATGACAGTAGAATGTATTTGACCTATTATACATACATGGAATATAACTTCTCATTCTTGTGCTTAAACATGACATGGAGTTTCACTGGTCATGTATTCATATGTGAACACAGGAAAGTTATGTCCAATTCATTCTACTGTGGTTCCTATTCCCATCTGGGAAATTCTTTTCTCCCAGATTTATCTAGAGAAGTGAAAAGAGGCCACCATCATGAGCATATGGCTCTTGTCAGAGCTCCGAGGGGAAAGGCCATTGCTTCAGACAGACTAGGTACCCAAACTGGGAACACTTCACCTTAGCCTGATCCCTAAACTTTTTGTCTTTAGCCAGTATAAATATACCCTTCTTTGTTTTTGGTTTTCTTTCCAATTCTAGTATTTAGAATTTTTCTACACCTCCCATTGGAGATGTGTAATTGCTAAATCTGGGGCAGATCTTTCCATTCTCAGTGTAACTCTATAGGAATTCTCGCCTGTTCCCTCAGTATCTGACCAAAATAGGTACAGTCATGAGAGCTGCTGCTGCCCACAAAATGCAGGCTGCTGTCTCCTGGGTATGGAGCCGACAAAGGAAATGAGAAATGGTTTTTACAAAAGGGCCTGTGGCAGAGGCCTGGATACTCATACTTGCCAGACAAAAAATAGCCTAAGATGATGATCTCAACTCCTTTTCTTGATTGCTAATTTCTAGTTACAATATTGAATGCAGAGGTAGAAAGAAACGGGGGGTGACCAGTGGTCTTCCCAATGCACCAGGCTGCTCAATAAATATCATCTGATGAATCGTCAGACTGTTAGGAGGGATGGACAAATGGCTCCCTGAATAGCTCAATGGGTTTCATCCAACAGTCCACTTCTGGCCAAGTCAAAATGATAAATCAGCTCAGCCCCATTTCCGAGGATGATCACCAGTCTCAAGACCCCAGCAAGCTGGGTGCAATGGCCCATGCCTATGATCCCAGCAGCTTGGGAGGTTGATGCAGGAGGATCTCAAGTTCAAAGCCAACTTCAGCAATTTAGCAAGGCCCTAAGCAAATTAGTGAGAAAACAACAACAACAACAACAACATAAAAGGGGCTGGGGATATGACTCAGTGTTTAAAGCCCTCCTGGGTACAATTCCTGGTACAAAACAAACAAAAACCCTGCAAGTGCCCCCAGGACCTGTTGATGAGCAGGGAGCTTTATCTACCAGAGTTCCCAAGACTTAGGAAGCTGTTTTTTTTTGTTGTTGTTGTTGCATTGCTGGGTGTCAGACCCAGGGGCTTACGCATGCTAGGCAAGCGCTCTACCATTGAGCTGCATTCCCAGCCCCTCAGAAGCTTTGACTGACAGAACCATCCCTGTTTTTGAGGTGAAGTTGTGTTGTGGAGATGTGCGTCAGCTTTTCCATGGTCATATGGCACAAATAGCCCCAGAGTTAGGTTTCCTGCCTCCCAGCCAAGGGAGGCATTTTTCAGACCTCTTGTCTTTTTCACAGCACTCTTCTGATACAAGTGTCACCCACCAAACATCCAAAAAATTCTAAGGCCCAGCACGGCTTTGGCTTTGAATTCAAGTTGGCACAAAATTGGTGACGTGAAATGGAGACCTTCCCAAAAGGGGGTAGGAAAGCAGCTGACCAGGAGGAGGTGAATACGGCTCTACCCATCCATGCCCTCTGCTGGAGAGAAGCAGACAGACTCCAGACACCTGGCCGTCCCTGCTGTGTGGCCCTCGTGGGCAGAGTTGGCCAGTGGGAGAGACTTGCCCCTCGCCATCTGAGACACTGGCTCACCCAACTCAGCCCCATCTCTGAGCATAATCACATGGTTCAAAATCCCCACAAGTGCCCCAGGACCTACTGCTTCCTTTCAACAAGTCTGGGACAGTTTGAAATGCCTAGCTTGACTTAAAACAACCAGAAAACTAAATGGCTTCCCCACAGACATGGCTGTCAAGGAGCTTATCAGCAAAGGAAAAAGTCAATACACTGAATTATTCTTAAAAAAGAAAGAAGAGGCAGTCAGAGGCTGGGTTGGGATGGGAAGGGAGAGAGAAACCAATTTGTTTAATCATAGAGCAAAATACTCCATTTTTTAAAAAAATTCACTAGAAGCCACCAAAGAGGATAAAACACACAGCTCAGAGGAGCTGCCAGTCCTTAGAGACACGGCACGTTGAATGTAATGGACCAGCTGTCCAAGATGACAAGATTGTTGTTGATGGGTACCGGCCTCCAGGGAGATGGGCTTTGGATCCTGTTGCCATGGCCTGATCACAGTTGTTTACATCTGTTCCTTGGAATACTAAAACAGTGTTGCAGTCCAAGCCCTGTGCCTAAGAAACCTAGCTGCAATCCCCCCAGGAAGCAGGGGCAGACTGCTAGAGAATCTCTCAGCATAGGTCAACAAGAGGGCACAAGGTGACCCTGTGCAAGAAAGAGCCCTAGAGGAGGGGTCAGAAGATCTGTTTTCTACCCCTGCCTCCTCCACCACCTGTCTATTTGTTCCCAGTTTCAGCTCCCTCTCAGCAGAGCTTGTTCTTACCTCCCCCACGTGTTGATGTGAGGCTTAAGACATCCTGCACGTAAAATGTAAGTTCTTCTGGTTTCGGTGTCCCATGGCTATTGCCCTAGCTTGTGGTTCCCACCACTTAGTTCCACATAGGACCCTGGCTTTCCATTCGGCTTTCCATTCTTAAGGCCTCACAAGCGTAGCTTCCTTAGATATTTCTGTAGGTTGGTCATTGCTTCGGTAGAGTGATTGTCAACTAGCGACTGCATTGATTCCCCAGGGTGAGTCCCTACTCCTGGAGCATGTTTGCTGAAATCCAATGTTTGCTGCACTCCAAACAAATATACTGAAGATTCTGGCAAGGTTTTGAGTGTTTCCCAATCCTGCCCCAAAGAATCAGTCCTAAAGAAGATCATTTGACAAATCCTGAGACTCAATACTATTATCTCCAAACTAGAGGAGAGAGGTGGATTGATCAAGTGAATCAGGAAGTCCATCTTAGCAGAGGCTGATGGATTCCAGGCTCCATGATGAAATGCATCAACAACCACTGCCCAAGGGTGTCTGTTATAGGAAAGATGGAATGAACTCTTGTATGATTGTTTTTTCTTTTTAATCTTCAAAGGGTGCCAAGCATCACAAAGTCCTGAGTTCTGTCCCCAGCAGTGCCAGTAAATAAATCTTCAAAGGATACCACAGCACACGTCTTTTAATTGAGGCTTCATACAGTTAGTTTCCTGCCTACCATCCTAACTCCATCACAGAAAAGCAAACATAACAACATCCAATCCTGCTGCATCTGTAATTTCGAAGGGAAGACAGGCCACAGATGCAGTAGGAAGGGATCAAGTAGAATTCACATGGCTACAAGTACGTATAGTTGCATATCTGTATGCAGAGCAGTTCAAAGGTACAAGGAAGCCACCAGTGTAAAGAATCAGCAAGATGAAAAGAATGGCATGGAAATTATGCAAATCATAAGAGGGGGCCTGGGTAAAGGAGAACACAGCATGACAAAGACAGAAAAAGAATCCAAAGTGAGAGGAAATAATCCCTGGACTAGAAGAAAATTCTCCATGAATGCTTTGTTGTCTACAGGAGCTTAATAAAGACAGGCAGTCAGTGAAGAAGAGCTCAAATATAAGATAATAAAAATGGGGAGATAGAAAAGCTAGGGCCACAGCATGAAACATCATTACAGAAGGAAGAAATATCTGATGGGACGAAAGCTGAGATCATTGTAGCAAACACATGAAAATAGAAACACAGACATTGCGAAGTCAGACTGCACTTGGGATGGTAGCTCAGCCTCTCTCCTCTGAGAATGGCCTTCCCACCCTAGGTGAGAGCTTGTCCCAGCTTTTTTCCATGTGGACCTGCTTCCTTGGTGACAACTGATCAGGTAGGACCTTGGTGTGGATGGGCCAGTGGCATTTCCCTGGGAATGTGGAATTGGAATCCAAGGAGGCAGCCAGTCTCTTTGGGTCTGACTGGACCTGCAGGACTTGTAAACTTGTGTTCCACAGGGAGGGCATCTTCTGCCACTGTGTCAAGAATCAGAAAAGGCTGATCTAAATAGAGAGGAGAAAAAAAAAAAAAAAAAAAACAGGCATGCAGAGACAGTCAGAGAAAAAGGGTCTGCCTGGCCCCGCAGAGAAAGGATCAACTGCTTTAGTTTCAGACAATACTTTGGAGGCCAATTCTGTGCCTTATGAAACTCAGCTCTTTCACTGTTATTCTGAGAAATGTTCCTGGAACCCATTTCACCTCCTTTTCTTTCTTTCTTTCTTTCTTTTTTTAAATTTTACTAGATCCAGTTGATTTCTATTTGAAATTCTAATAATCTTAACTAATCAACCTTGCACTGGGTGCGGTGGTACATGCCTGTCATCCCAGTGACTCAGGAGGCTGAAGCAGAAGTTTGAGGCTAGCCTGGGCAAGTGAGTGAGATCTTGTCTCCAAAAATAAATAAATAAATAAAATACAGAGGGCTGGGAATGTTAGCTCAGTGGTAAATTGCCCCTGGGTTTAAGCCCGAGGACAAAACAAAAAACAAAAACAAAACCTCTCAGGTCAAATGAACAAGGCCAAACCTTATACCACAAGGAATGGGAATAGTGCACAGCTAGTAAAGCAGCAGCTCCTTAAACTACCATTTAAAGAACATGTCAAGGGCCAGGGATGTGACTCAGTGGTAGAGTGTTTGCCTAGTATGCACAATACTCTGGGTTTATTCCCCAGCACTGTAATCAATCAATCAATCAAAACAAAAAATGTTGACATGTATCTGAGCAATGTCTTGTTCATAATGGCCTCTCAATAGATGGTTGTTTTGTTTTGTTGCTATAGAGTCTTACTATGTTGCTCAGATTGGCCTTGAACTCCTGGTCTCAAGACATCTGCCCACCTCAGCCTCCCAAATAACTGGGACAAGCGTATGTCACTGTGCCCAGCTAATAGTTGTTTCATGAATTAAAAAGTCAAGCTAGGATGGAAGTCACATGTAGGACACCCCACTATAGTTCAGCAAGGAGAAGAAAGTGATGAGAACAAACTCCTGATACCTGTCCTACACTTCCTGACAATTGAATGATTATTTAGGAAATGGTACCTGGGGTCAGCCATCGCCTTTAAATTGCAAGTAGTATATTTTTCAGAATATGTCTATATATTGTGGCATCTAACAGTGTTTAGATGTTGTAGTATAGGCAATATTAATGGGGTCTAATGCATGGTAATTAAAGACATATACACTTCAAAATACTTCAAGGACAGATGGGGTTGTGGCTCCGTGGTAGAGCACTTCCCTAGCACATGTGGCACTGGATTTGATCCTCAGCACCACATTAAAAAAACAAAATTATGTCCATCTACAACTAAGACAGTATTTTATGTCTTCAAGGACAGAAACATAAAAATATTAGAAAAA
Source organism: Sciurus vulgaris (assembly GCF_902686455.1). Classification (NCBI taxonomy): domain Eukaryota; kingdom Metazoa; phylum Chordata; class Mammalia; order Rodentia; family Sciuridae; genus Sciurus; species Sciurus vulgaris. The sequence goes on from NC_136466.1 coordinate 118,544,817, forward strand.
TCCCAGGGATTTGAGGGGGTTCGGCACCTATATATTTCCTTTTCAGTAACATGGCACGTCTTAGCCCTCTCTTGTGATACTGTATTTGGAGACTGTGTTAGGGACTATGGAGTAGTGGCCACAGTTAAACTAGACAATAAACACATGAAAATACCATGATAAGGAGACAAAATTAAAGAATGAGGTCTTGGATCAAAGAATAGTTGGCACAGAGGTGACTTTGCTATGGCCTTAATATTTGTGCTGCCCACCCCAAACTTATACACTGAAACCTAATTCTTTTTTTTTTTTTTTTTTTTTATTGTAAACAAATGGGATACATGTTGTTTCTGTTTGTACATGGCGACATGGCGTAAAGGCATACCATTTGTGTAATCATAAATTTACATAGAGCAATGTTGTTTGATTCATTCTGTTATTTTTTTCCCTTCCCCCCACCCCTCCCACCCCTCTTTACCCTCTATACAGTAGTTCCTTCCTCCATACTTGCCCCCCTCCCTAACCCTAACTCTAACCCTTCCCTCCCCCCCATTATGTGTCAACCTCCACTTATTAGCGATATCATTCGTCCTTTGGCTTTTTGAGATTGGCTTATCTCACTTAGCATGATATTCTCCAATTTCATCCATTTGCCTGCAAATGTCATAATTTTATCATTCTTTATGGCTGAGTAATATTCCATAGTATATATATACCACAGTTTCTTTATCCACTCATCAATTGAAGGGCATCTAGGTTGGTTCCACAGTCTGGCTATTGTGAATTGAGCAGCTATGAACATTGATGTGGCTGTATTTCTGTAGTATGCAGATTTTAAGTCCTTTGGGTATAGGCCAAGGAGTGGGATAGCTGGGTCAAATGGTGGTTCCATTCCAAGTTTTCTAAGGAATCTCCACACTGCTTTCCATAGTGGCTGCACTAATTTGCAGCCCCACCAGCAGTGTATGAGTGTACCTTTCTCCCCACATCCTCGCCAACACCTGTTGTTGCTCGTATTCTTGATAATCGCCATTCTAATTGGGGTGAGATGGAATCTTAGGGTGGTTTTGATTTGCATTTCTCTTATTACTAGAGATGTTGAACATTTTTCCATATGTTTGTTGATTGCTTGTAGATCTTCTTCTGTGAAGTGTCTATTCATTTCCTTAGCCCATTTGTTGACTGGACTGTTTGAATTCTTGGAGTAGAGTTTTTTGAGTTCTTTATAGATTCTGGAGATTAGTGCTCTATCTGAAGTATGATTGGCAAAGATATTCTCCCACTCTGTAGGCTCTTTCTTCGCATTGCTGATAGTTTCCTTTGCTGAGAGAAAGCTTTTTAGTTTGAATCTATCCCAGTGGTTGATTCTAGCTTTTATTTCTTGTGCTATGGGAGTCCTGTTAAGGAAGTCTGGTCCTAGACCAACAAGGTGAAGATTTGGACCTACTTTTTCTTCTATAATCTGCAGGGTCTCTGGTCTGATTCCGAGGTCCTTAATCCATTTTGAGTTTAGTTTCGTGCATGGTGAGAGATATGGGTTTAGTTTCATTCTGTTGCATATGGATTTCCAATTCTCCCAGCACCATTTGTTGAAGAGGCTATCTTTTCTCCATTGCATATTTTTGGCCCCTTTGTCTAGTATGAGAAAATTGTATTTATTTGGGTTTGTGTCCGTGTCCTCTATTCTGTACCATTGATCTACCTTTCTATTTTGGTACCAATACCATGCCGTTTTTGTTACTATTGCTTTGTAGTAGAGTTGAAGATCTGGTATTGCAATACCCCCTGTTTCACTCTTCCTGCTAAGGATTGCTTTAGCTATTCTGGGTTTCTTATTCTTCCAGATGAATTTCATAATTGCCTGCTCTATTTCTGTAAGGTACGTCATTGGGATTTTAATTGGAATTGCATTGAATTTGTATAGCACTTTAGGTAGTATGGCCATTTTGACAATATTAATTCTTCCTATCCAAGAACATGGAAGATCTTTCCATCTTCTAAGGTGTTCTTTAATTTCTTTCTTTAGTGTTGTATAGTTCTCATTGTAGAGGTCTTTCACCTCTTTTGTGAGATTGATTCCCAAGTATTTTATTTTTTTCGAGGCTATTGTGAATGGGGTAGTTTTCCTAATTTCTCTTTCTGAAGATTCATCACTTATGTATAAAAATGCGTTGGATTTATGGGCATTGATCTTGTAACCTGCTACTTTACTGAATTCACTTATGAGTTCTAAGAGTTTTCTGGTGGAATTTCCAGGTTCCTCTAAATACATAATCATGTCATCAGCGAACAGGGATAGTTTGAGTTCTTCTTTTCCAATTCGTATCCTTTTAATTTCTTTGGTTTGTCTAATTGCTCTGGCCAGAGTCTCAAGAACGATGTTGAATAGAAGTGGTGAAAGAGGGCATCCCTGCCTTGTTCCAGTTTTTAGGGGGAATGCTTTCAGTTTTTCACCATTTAGAATGATATTAGCCATGGGCTTAGCATAAATGGCCTTTACAATATTAAGGAATGTTCCCACTATCCCTATTTTTTCTAGTGTTTTGAGCATGAAGGGGTGCTGTATTTTATCAAATGCTTTTTCTGCATCTATTGAAATAATCATGTGATTCTTGACTTTAAGTCTATTAATATGGTGAATTACGTTTATTGATTTCCTGATGTTGAACCAACCTTGCATCCCTGGGATGAAACCCACTTGATCATGGTGCACTGTCTTTTTAATATGTTTTTGTATGCGATTTGCTAAAATTTTGTTGAGAATTTTTGCGTCGATGTTCATTAAGGATATTGGTCTGAAATTTTCTTTCCTTGATGAGTCTCTGTCTGGTTTAGGTATCAGTGTGATATTGGCTTCATAGAATGAGTTTGGGAGGGTTCCCTCCTCTTCTATTTTATGGAATACTTTGAGAAGTATTGGAATGAGCTCTTCCTTAAAGGTTTTGTGGAACTCAGCTGAGAACCCATCTGGTCCCGGACTTTTCTTTGTTGGTAGGCTTTTGATGACTTCTTCTATTTCAGTACTTGAAATTGGTCTATTTAAATTGTTTATGTCCTCCTCATTCAGTTTAGGCAATTCATATGTCTCTAGAAACCTGTTGATGTCTTCGAAATTTTCTATTTTGTTGGAGTATAGATTTTCAAAATAGCTTCTAATTATGTTTTGTATTTCCATCCTGTCAGTTGTGATATTTCCTTGTTCATTCCGAATTTTAGTGATTTGGGTTTTCTCTCGTCTTCTCTTTGTTAGTGTGGCTAAAGGTTTATCAATTTTGTTTATTTTTTCGAAGAACCAACTATTTATTTTGTCAATTTTTTGTATTGTTTCTTTTGTTTCAATTTCATTGATTTCAGCTCTGAGTTTAACTATTTCCTGTCTTCTACTACTTTTGGTGCTGTTCTGTTCTTCTTTTTCTAAGGCTTTGAGCTGTAGTGTTAGGTTGTTTATTTGTTGAGTTTTACTTCTTTTATTAAATGCGCTCCATGAAATAAATTTCCCTCTAAGTACTGCTTTCATAGTGTCCCAGAGATTTTGATATGATGTTTCTTTGTTCTCATTTACCTCTAAGAATTTTTTAATTTCCTTCCTAATATCTTCTGTTATCCATTCATCATATAATAGCATATTGTTTAATCTCCAGATGTTGGAATAGTTTCTGTGTTTTACTCTTTCATTTATTTCTAACTTCAATCCATTATGATCTGATAGAATACATGCTAGTGTCTCTATCTTCTTGTATTTGCTAACATTAGCTTTGTGGCATAATATATGGTCTATTTTAGAGAAGGATCCATGTGCTGCTGAGAAGAAAGTGTATTCACTCTTGGTTGGATGGAATATTCTATAAATGTCCGTTAAGTCTAAATTATTGATTGTGTTGTTGAGATCTATGGTTTCTTTGCTCAATTTTTGTCTGGAAGATCTGTCCAGTGGTGAGAGCGGCGTGTTAAAATCACCTAGTATTATTGTGTTGTGGTCTATTTGGTTTCTGAAATTGAGAAGGATTTGTTTGACATACATGGATGAGCCACTGTTTGGGGCATAGATGTTTATGATTGTTATATCTTGCTGATTTATGCTTCCCTTAAGCAGTATGAAATGACCTTCTTTATCCCTTCTGACTAACTTTGGCTTGAAGTCCACATTATCGGAAATGAGGATGGATACTCCAGCTTTTTTGCTGAGTCCATGTGCATGGTATGTTTTTCCCCATCCTTTCACCTTTAATCTATGGGTATCTTTTTCTATGAGGTGAGTCTCTTGCAGGCAACATATTGTTGGATCTTTCTTTTTAATCCAGTCTGCCAGTCTATGTCTTTTGATTGATGAATTCAGGCCATTAACATTCAGGGTTATTATAGAGAAATGATTTGGTTTCCCGGTCATTTGGTTCATTTTTTAAATTTTGTTTGTTTATTTGTTTGACACAACTTGTTTCCTCCTTTATTTGACAATTCCTTTAGGATAATTCCTCCCTTTGCTGATTTGCTTCTTTGTTTTTCATCTCTTCCTCATGGAATATTTTGTTGAGAATGTTCTGTAATGCTGGCTTTCTTTTTGTAAATTCTTTTAGCTTTTGTTTATCATGGAAGGATTTTATTTCATCTTCAAATTTGAAGGTAAGTTTTGCTGGGTATAAGATTCTTGGTTGGCATCCATTTTCTTTCAAGGCTTGAAAAATGTTGTTCCAGGACCTTGTAGCTTTTAGGGTCTGGATTGAAAAATCTGCTGATATGCGTATTGGTTTCCCCCTGAATGTAATTTGGTTCTTTTCTCTCACAGCCTTTAAAATTCTGTCTTTATTTTGTATGTTAGGTATTTTCATTATAATGTGCCTTGGTGTGGGCCTGTTGTAATTTTGTGTATTTGGAGTCCTGTAAGCCTCTTGAACTTGATTTTCCATTTCATTCTTCAGATTTGGGAAATTTTCTGATATTATTTCATTGAATAGGTTGTTCATTCCTTTGGCTTGTTTCTCTAGGCCTTCCTCAATCCCAATAATTCTTAAATTTGGCCTTTTCATGATATCCCGTAGTTCTTGTAGATTCTGTTCATGATTTCTTACCATCTTCTCTGTTTGTTCAGCTTTGTTTTCAAGGTTAAATATTTTGTCTTCAATGTCTGAGGTTCTGTCTTCCAGGTGTTCTATCCTATTGGATATGCTTTCTATGGAGTTCTTAATTTGGTTTATTGTTTCCTTCATGTCAAGGATTTCTGTTTGTTTTTTTTTCAATATCTCTAACTCTTTATTGAAATGATCTTTTGCTTCCTGTATTTGCTCTTTTAACTGTCAATTGGTGCGATCAATCAATGCTTGCATTTGCTCTTTCATCTCATCATTCAATGCTTGCATTTGCTCTTTCATCTCCTCGTTTGCTTCTCTGATCATTTTAATTATGTACATTCTGAACTCCTTTTCTGTCATTTCTTCTGCCATGCTGTCATTGGGTTTTATTGATGTAACATCTAGATTTGTTTGCAGCATTTTCTTCCCTTGTTTTCTCATGTTGTTCAGATATCAGTGGACCGCTGAGATATTGCAGATTTCCTCTGTTGATTTACAATGACCCTGAAGATTTCTATATATATCCCCTCTTAGCCTTCAGTAGGCTGAAATCTTGGAGGAGGTTGATAATGCGGTGCTCCACAAGGAAGCTGCCTCTCTAGGAGTGGTGGCCTTCAGGTGGGGTATATTCCCTGGTAGTGGGCAGAGGTGCCTCTACTTGTTGACCAATGGTCATCCAAAGGGGACCTAGGCTGTGGGCTGAGGCAAGGCCTGTTTGGGCCTGTGTCTCTGGTTTTACCGTCCTTGTGGGGAAACCTCACCAGGCAGGGAAGACTCACCCAGTGGGGAGGTCTCGCTGGTCAGTTTCCTCCTAGAGGTTCCCCTCAATTTACAGCTACTGCCTGGGCTGGGCTGCCTTCCTCTGCAAAGTTTCCAGGGGCCCGGCCCTACCTCCTGGGCCTGGGAGCCTCACCCTTCGCAGATGAATCTCCTTAGGCTGCCCCTCCTCAGAGAATTTGCCCATAGGCCTGGAACCTTCGCTCCGCCCTAAGCCTGTCTCTGTGCGGCTCTTCCACCCAGAAGCCTCCTAGATCCTGGGACCCTGTTCTGCACCTAATCGCCTGGCTGCGTGGCCCCTCCTCTGAGCAGCCACCTGTGGCCCCGAACAATCGCTCTGAGTCCCAGAGACCCGCCACAGGCCTCTTCCTCCAGACAGCCGCCCAGTATGCCGGTGCGGTCACTAGGAGTCCAAGAAACTCACTTCGTGCCTCCTCCTTCCACCAACCACCCGTAGCCCGGGGCAATCAATCACTCCGAGTCGAAGTGACCCTCCCCGTTCCTCCTCCTTCTCCAGATAACCCCCCAGGTGTTCAGGAGCAGTCCCTCTGAGTGGCTCTGAATCCACGTGACCCGATGCACGGGTCCTCTGGGCACCGCCTGGAGCTCTGGTGTGGCCCCTCAAGACCAAGCGTCCCACCACGCTTCTCCTCCAGGCAGCCCCCCTGTGTTCAGGAGCTGTCACTTTAAGACCAAACAACTCACCACTCGCCTTCTCCTCTGAGCAGCCGCCTGGAGCGCTAATGCAGTCACTGCGAGTCCAAAGGACCCGCCGCACTCCTTCTCCTCCTTCTCCTACTCCTCCGGGCAGGCCCCGGGGTTCAGAAGTGGTCAGAGTCCAAACAGCTCGCCACGCAGCCCCTTCTCTGGCAACCGCCTGTAGTTCCCGTGTAGTCACCCGAATCCAAGCGGCCGCTCCTCTTCCTCCTTGTCCTCAGGGCAGGCCCCAGTGTTCAGAAGCGTCGTTCTGATTCCAAACAGCTCGCCGCGCGGCTTCTCCTCTGGCAACCGCCTGCAGCTCTGGTGCAGTCTCTCCGAATCCAAGTGGCCACGCTCCTCTCCTCCTCCTCAGGGCAGGCCCCGGTGTCCTGAGTCCACACAGTTCTCCCCGCCACTCCTCCCCCGGGCAGCCGCCGGAGCCCCAGTGGCTGCTCCGAGTCCCAGCGCTGTGCCGAGCAGCCTCCTCTATGGCGCTCCAGCGGGGGGAGGGGCGTCTCGCCGGCAGTTCTACTTCACAAAGTTTCCTGCGTTCCGGGACCCCCGTCCCATCCGGGATGCCCCCCCAGGGGGTGAGAGTCACCCGGCTACTTTGAGTTGGTCCCAAGCGTCTCGATATCTCCTCTCTTGAATCCTGAGTTCTGGAGCAACACGTAATGCAGCCACCCTCTAGGCCGCCATCTTGAACTCTTGTGAATGAGCTGAGCTGTGTAAAGTAGGTCCTTGAAGCTCTTTTAGAGGAAGAGGGACCCTAATGGGGAGATCAGGCAACACTCAGCAGTCACTTCTCCAGGTATCCTCTTTTCCTTCCAAAGTTCTTCTCTCTTGAATTCGAAGACCTCAATCCACCGTGAGAATAAGCGTTTGCTGATGATCAAGAGCAGACCATGAGCACCTCCATGACGGACCTCCCGGCAGGTATTCTTCCTCCAAAGGATGAAACCTAATTCTTAATGGGATGGTGTCTGAAGGTAGGGCCTCTGGAAGGTAATTAAGTCATGAGGGTGGAGATGTTATGAATGGGATCGATGCCTTTCTATAAAACCTTGTTCCCCCTTCCTCTACATGAGGACACAAGGGAAAGACTGTCCTCATCAGACACAGAATCTGCTGGTGTCTTGATTTTGGACCTTCTAGCCTCTGGAACCACAGAAGTAAATTTCTGTTGCTTATAAGCTACCCAGTTTATAAACCAGGTATTTTCATTTCTTTGTGTTATTTTTAGAATTTGTGTGAGTGTGTGGCAATACTAGGAGTTGAACCCAAGGGTAATCTACCACAGAGCTACATCATCACACTTCTTATTTTGAAATAGGGTCTTGCTAAGTTGCCCAGGCTTGCTTCAAATTTGTGATCCTCCTGCCTCAGCCTCCCAAGTAACTGGGATTATAGGCATGAACCACCCTTCTCTAAATAGCTTAAAGAATTTTGAGTTGGAGAGATATTAAACTTGCCATGGTTTATTCTAGAGAGGTAAGTCACAGGAACATCTTTATCATCTAATACAAGAAACATTGCTTTTGTCCCAACTCTACAGTATGTTTTTTCTACCTCTTCTTCTGGTTGGGGTAGAAAATAGGCTATGACCCAAGAAGCTTTGTCTGTCATAGAATTTGGGCTCTGTCCATTCCCATTGTTTGCTACAGGTTGGGTATTCCTGGTCTGAAATGCTTGGGGCCAGAAGTGTTTTGAATTTCAGAACTTTTCAGTTTTGGAATATTTGCACAGGCTTTACCAGTTGAATATCCTTAATCTAAAAATCCCAAATCTGAAATGTTCCAAGACCTAAAACTTTCTGAGTGTCATGTTGGCATTGAAAATGTTTCAGATTTTTGGAAAATTTTCGTTTTTGGATTATCAAATCAAGGATGCTCAACCTGTACTTGTATTTTCCTTTTTGTCAAAGCAGAGCTGGATTCATGTTGCAAGCAACTGAAAGCATCCTACCCAGACTTATAAGAGTTGTGTGGCATGAGCTGGCAGTCCCTAAGCAATGCGCTCCCACTGTGGGGCATATTCACAGAGGGTTAAGAAGCAGCTTAATGTGGACACTGGGTAGTGAAAAATTAAGATGTCCTCTGACCAAATATGTTCTCTGCTGCTTCCCAATCCCTGAATAATGGTGATATTCTCCCTTCACAGTTTAGGCATTGGTGATCTGAAAAGAATGCATGGTTCATGCCACATACAAAATAAAAAGATAACAAAATGATGTAAATAATACTGTATTCAATTAGTGTACATTTATTTCTCAACTCTTCCTAATTTGATATCTACCTCCCCTCATAAATCATATGTTCCTTGATTTAGTATCTGTGTCTTTCTTGTACTTTTACTGTATTCCAGAACCTGGTACAAATGTTTTGTTAATGAATTGGAACATGGATAGATTTTTGTTTGTTTGAATTATTTGCAGCATCTGAAGGAATTTGTTTGGTGCAGTGGTTCACGCCTGTGATCCCAGCACCTCAGCCAGCTGAGGCAAGAGGATCACAAGTTTGAGGCCAGCCTCAGCAATTTAGTAAGATCCTGTCTCAAAATAAAAAGTGGGTCCAGCACTGCAAAATACAAAAAATAAAATAAAATAAAGGAAACGACTTACTTTTAAGGGATTTACCTAAAATGACACATTTACTTATTAGACAAAGAAACTGTCCCAAGTCGCCTGGGTTCTTTACAATAGGGCAGGGTTGGGTTCTAATTTCCCATTCCACTTGAGTATCTGAAGAAGGGTCTTCATATCCCAAGTGAGAACCGGCCCTTCTGGCAGGTCGTCCTGTGGCCATGGGATTTTAATACTATTATGTTTCTTATCTTACCCTGACTCCAACAAGACACTGAAGCCTTCCCATATTAGCCCCACAAAACCCCAAATAGCAGGCATCATGACCCTGCAAGCTGAACCTCCTCCAGGTTAGCAGAGATTGCTCAAAAATTCGGTGAGCTTTCTCATGGCATTGGCCCCTAGGGCAGCCATTGCTGTTGCTCTGTGACCTGGACTAGTCAGTCATCGTCAAGGTCTTGCAGATGATGACAGGTAGCACTGCAGGCTTCCCTTCTGGAACTACTGTCACAGTTTCCACTCCATAGCGTTCACAGCAATTACTAAACCAGTGAAGGCAGTGGGGGGATCTGAGGGTTGGTAATCTTATTCTTACAGAGTAGGAACCTTTATAGGGTGAGGTTGAACAGTCAGAACTGTGATCTCTATTCCTGGAGAGACAGAAAACTTAAAACTCATTTAATCATGACATTTGGGCTTAATATTAACTAGCTCAAAAGTTTTCCAACACCCTTCAACAAAGCCTCTCAGCCTCCAAATGACTTCAGCCTCTTCGAGACAATCCTCTCTGAGTCTGGGGCATCAGTTTGATTTACAGAGCATTTCAAAATATTTATATATTTTTTAGGGTTTCCATCACAGCCTCAGTCAATAACCTGCTGTGTTTGAAAATGTCTGGGCAGTAATTGTCATTGTTTGCAACAGCTATTTTGGAGTCCAGCAAGTGCTGTGGCATTTTGTAGAACCTAGGAATGCAATTACCAACGTTGTATACATAATCCAAGTGACCTCCTGGCTTCAGAAGCTCAACCCCTAGGAAAAAAAGGATAACAACAGCAAAACGTTTGTTTAATTTTTCTTCTGTAGTTGGTCAGTGGTAGGTGGATTATATTATGGCCAAAAGATGATTAGTGTAACAATTCCTTATAAGTACAAAACAATGTTGAATTGAACATCGAAGAAAGAATATGACTGGGACGCTGGGCTCCCTTGAGCCATTGTCATACCTAAGTGTTTGTGGAGGAAATTAGATACTGAGGGGACGTCTGGGTCCTGGAGTGAGTCATCCTTCATGATGCAAGGGATTGTTTTATACCAATTAAATAGGGCACTCTAATGTCATTTAAAAATAAGTTACTAACAGTTAAAGGCTTTGTGTTTGAAAAAAAAAAAAAGACAAAAACTTAGTAGGAAAGAGAACATTTTGGAGTTAGTAAGCGAATGTACAAGTTGCCCCACATGTCATTACAGATTTAGATTTCTTAGATCTTATCCATTTCTGAGGGGATCAGATTACTCCCAAATTAGTTTCTCTCTCCTGTTATTTATTTTTTTTCTTTCAAATATATCTGGAAATTGTACTGCTAAAGTCCAATTGCTCATAGTGTGAAATGGAATTGTTAGACTGAAATAGAGTCCATAAACAGAATTCTAACCCCCACCTGCCACCTCATCCCCTGTGTTGGGAATGGAATCCAGAATATCAAGCCTGCTGGGATCTTACCACTGAGATACATCCCCAGCACTGATTAACAGAATCCCTTCATTTCCAAGCAAACAAGAGGTTTGGATAACTCTAGTGCTAGAAATAGGGACTTGTCAAGAACAATCTCAAAATTAAAGCACGATACTTTGTCAAATATAAATACCCATGATTGGGGCTGGGGGTGTAGCTCAGTGGTAGCATGTGCTTAGCAGGTGTAAGGCCTTGGATTCCATCTCCGGCATCCCTGCCCTTTCCCAAACAAAAGAAAGAAAAAAGAAATGTCCATGATCATTTTGCAAGTGCCTTCCAAGTTGAATATACCAGCTTCCATTTTCTACCCATCTACACCTGTGTAAGGTGCCTGTGGATTTGAAACTCAGGGTGACCAACGGCCACACTTCCCCTCATATTTAGGACTTGAGTGCTCCACTTGCTACCTAGGGCCTTTCCTTGATGGAGGTCTTTGTTCTCCAGCTGTTTTTAGACTGTCAAGAAGTCCCAGTAAATTACATGGAAGCTGGTCCTTAGTGGGTCCTCTTTGTTTTATTTATTTTATTTGTTTTTTTTTTTTTTTTTTTTTTTTTGGTTACATGACAGTAGAATCTATTTTGATATATTTATACAAAGCATGGAATATGTCTTATTCTAGTTAGGGTCCCAGCCTGTGTATGTACATGCTGGTGACCTTGGTGGGTCTTCTGAAGGCCTGTGAGGTCATGAATCTCCCTGAAGGGACTCCAGGCCAAGGAAACTGGGCCAAGGCACCCCTGGACTCTCTCACTACTTGAGATCCATTTTTACTAAGCCCTTCACTTCTCCCATTTTCTCATTCCTGGGTGGAATTATTCTAAGCATAGACAACCCTGACTCCCACCCCCAAGAAACCACCTTTGGTTCTGAAGCACTGCTGTAAACTGCCTGCCAGACTCCCCAGACGTCTACAACAACACCGAACGCTGGGCCAGGAGCACACGGGCTGTCGCCAAAGGGGAGCCTTGCCAATGAGTCTCAGTGGGGGAAGAGCTTCATCAAGGCTGCTAATCATTCCCAGTCGAGCTGGATGCAGTGTGACTGCGTGCGTGCAGCTGTCAGGGTCATTGTTCACAGGAGGCCGGGGCTGCACAGGTGGGGGGGAGTACCCACATCAGACTCCAGTGGTGCCCAGGTGGTGGCCACAATTACTCCATCTAAGGTGTCCACAACCTGAAGAGGTCACCTCCTATCCAGCCTCTTGATAAATCATCCAGATCCAGAAAGCTCCAGCAGGAAGTCATCCCCAGGGAGGACCTCAAGGTTGTTCCTTTTTCTTCAGATTATGCACATGGCCAAGATAAAATATCTCTTTGACTACCGTTTACATAAATTATATGGCTCTGAAATGCCAATTTTGTATCCAGACAGGCCTATCTTTCAGCCAAAGGCACTTTTATCATGGAGGCTTTACTGGGCACTTCCTCCCTCTTCCGTGCGCGCTCAGTCACTCTGGGTTGTCTTTCATTACTGTAAGCATGGCTTTTGATTCAAGGAAATGAAAGCACTGACATTTTGGTTCATTCATTCTTTCATTTGAAAGGAGACTGATGCTTTTGTGATGTAAAGATGTTCCCCAGGAAGCAATGACGGGCTTTGCAGGAAAAGCGGATTTAACAACAAATACTTTATTCTTGCAGAATTTTCCCTGTGCCAGGAAAGCAAAGCGAGCCCAGTCTAACAGAGGAAAAAAAGCTGCTATGCCCATGGGAATTCAAGTAGCGGAAAGGACCCCAGACCCTCCCGCATTCAGTCCAACTAGAGCTAAAGTGCCTCACACCACAAGCTAGCAAATTAACTCTTTCTTAAGCCCTTAATTCTGTTCTAGTGTAGCTCACGGGAGAATGGATGGGCTACACAATTATCATCATCATTTTTGCCTGAGTTCGAAATGGAAGATTGTAATAGAAGGGAATCATATAATGTGAGAGTTGAAAGAGTCCAGGGAGACTGTCAAACTCCTCCTATTTCACTGTGTCTTGCTACGTGGCCACTCACCAGTTAGTCTATGGGACAGTTTTGTGGCATGGCTGTTTTTCGGAATTTTTATGGGAAAAAAGTAAACTTTTCCTCAATCATTGCAAGGTTCATGGCTGACACTCCTATAAAAGAAGATTAGCAAGAGAAAAGCATAAGAAATCTATGCTTTTACAGGCTACAGGAGCCTTTGGAAATAGACTCATCTATGTTCTTGACATAGATAGCAGAAGAAAATTTGAGCACATGTCAGTCAAAGACACAGATAGATTTAGAAAAGCAGAGACATGTTTAAGGGAGAATGTAGGCACCTGGAGAGTGAAATACACTTTGATTGCCCTACCTCCACCAGCTCTTTTTTTTTTTTTTTTTTAAAGGAAACTTGGTGAAGGGTGGGCATAGGAAGGTATATAGGGATGACATTAGTCTGATGACCACAAGATGCCGTAAGGTGGGCTGATTGTTCTCAGGATCCTTAGGCTGACTTGGTCTCCGTTATCTACCTAATAAATAGATAATGCTGGAAAGTTTCCTGAATTATAAATTTCTTAAAATATCATCTCTTTTTGCTTAGTCAATTTGTTGGTGGGCCAACTAATAGTGCATAAGGCAATTATGATAAATGTATGAATCTACGAGGCAACTCTAAGATTTACAGATTTCCCAGAAATTTGGGAGTGACAGGCTGGGAAAGAGACTGGATTGGGGAGTGAAAGACCTGGAAAAGCACTTTAACATTAGAATTCCTTGACTTTCCTTTTGTCTTCTTTTCACCTGCTTAGGTTTGATGAAAAATGTAGTCAGGTAGAAGTTAGATGAGAGGAGAAGAGGGCACAGCTTAATGGTGCTAAACTAGGGGAATGTCATAAGGCTGGTTAGTTGAGATTCTTCTTGGTTTCTCTGTGTAGCCTCTTCCCCTCTGGGCATAGGACCAGACACCTGTCACAGGAGGGGCTGCAGAAGAGAGATGGGAGAGAAGTTCAGAGAGAACTTTCTGCTTTTGCAGTTTTCTCCATGTCCTTCAACCTAAAACTGTCAGCCTCCCATGGGGCTAATGTTTCTGGCACCCCATCAATATCTATTACCAAATGATATTAGTTCTAATTCTGTTGTTTGTACCAAAATACAGGTTGTTGTCTTTTTTAAAATCTCAAATATTTGGGGATAACCAAATATTTTTGGTTATCTCTGTCTTCTACTCTCTGGGTTCTAGTTCTTCCCGTCTGGTATTATTTCCAGGTCCCTCATGCTCTAACCACAAGCTTCTGACACTCAGGGTATGTAGGTTTTCCTCCACCCACTCAAGCAAGCCATTTTGCAACAGTGGACACCAGTTGGTCCCCTCTGATTCAATTCAGTTGACACTGTGTACCCAGTAATAGCCTCAGATCCCATTGCTTGAGTAGTCAGTCTGCAAGACTCCCTCCCAACAACTTCAAGTGCCAATCACAAGCACCACTTGTGCTTCTGACCGACAGGTTAAAAATTGGGGTTCTCACAACCCCCTTCTCAGATTTAATTAAAGTGCTAGAGTGGGTCACGGAACTCAGTAAAACACTTATTTTTACCTGTTAGCTGTCCTAACCCAGGATTTTTTAAAATGGAGGTTTCATCACACAAGCATGATTGATTAAACCATTGGTTGCTGGTGACTGATTTAACTTTAACCCCTCTCCCCTCCCTGGAGGTTGGGAAGTGGGGCTCAACGTCCTAACCTTCTAATTCTGCCTTGGTCTTTTCAGTGATCAGTCCCTATTCTGAAGCTACATAGGGGCTGCCAGACACCCATCCATTAGCATACAAAAGCACACTGTCACTTCAGGAAGTCCAGGAATTTTAGAAGTTGTATGCTAGGAAACCAGGACAAATGAGGCCATACATATTATCTCACAAAATCAAGATAGGAAATACAAAAGACATCAAAATAAAGATGCAGCCAAGAGATTGAAAGACTCATAGAGAAATTTAATATGGATAAATATAAATTTTACATTACAAATAAATACAGGATGGGGTTACATGGCTTGATACCAGTTCATGAGAAAGAAGGTTGATGCCAAGCTCAATGTGAGAACTGGCTCTAAGAAAAGAATTGTATTGTTGGGATCACAGAATGTAGAGAGCCCTCTGTGTGCCACGAAACACCTGTAATATTATGTTCAGTTCTGGGCATGACATTTTAAAAACAGTTCACTGGCCTCTCCTGGCTCCCACTTTTTTTTTTTTTTTTTTTTTTTGGTGCTGGGGATTGAACTCAGGGCCTTGTGCTTGCAAGGCAAGCACTCTACCAACTGAGCTATATCCCCAGCCCCTGGCTCCCACTTCTTGACTTCAAGACGCTTGTATTCATCCTCCTGGGGCATGGATATATATATAAAGAAGTTCAAATAAAGTGAATATTGCCTCATGGAGAACAGTACCAAGCTGCTCCAACTCAGGAGGCTGTTTTAGTGTTCTATTAGGCTGGGAGCATCTGAGTGGTTTGATAGGCCATATTACCAGTAGATTTCATGGTTAAGAAACAATTCCTGCAACTCCTTTGCTATAAAATGGGCCCCTAGTCTAATGTTTATGTGAACCTCATGTCAGTAGAACAAATGCTCCAACAGATCTTTGGTAGTAGGGCTCAGTAACCCACCACAGACAGGAAATGCAAAGCCATGCCCAAACAATGTATTTATTCCTTTAAGAATGAATCATCAGCTCTTCTGAAGTAGAAGAGACTCGGTGTAGTTGACCAGTGAATCAATGGTCTCCTTGAGGGGTAGGACCTTATTAATGACTAAACAAATATTGTTCCCTATTGCTAGTAGGTTGGACGTCTGCAGCAGTAGGGACAATTTGATCGGCCTTCATAAGTAGTTGCCCATGTTGTGAGTTCTACTCATAGTCCCTATCTCTTCCACCAAGGTTATTTTGTTCATTTGCTCATTGGCACTGTGATGGCTGTTGGCAGGCATTGGGTCTACTTATTTTTAGTGCCTCTTCTGTAGATGTCCTCTGGTGAACACGAACATGCTACGTAAGTATCTTCCCACTTTGCACTTGCTCCTATCTGTGCAATCATCTACCTCTAGCCTGGGACTCCTTGCCTCCTACATTCCAATCTTTCTTCCTACAGGCTCCTGACAAATTGGTCAGGCCATTTACCACCACTGCCTGTGGTTCAGATTATATTCCAACATGAGGCTACTTCTCTGTCAACACAAAGTTGATCAGGCACACCACTCAAAGCCCTGCCCATTCGAAGAATTTTTCTTCTCTACAATCTCTCAAGGCCACTCTGAGTGATGTCATAGTACGATTATATCCATTTTCAGCTCTCACCCATCCACATACCAAGTTGATCCATCTGAGAAACAAGGTGTCTTCCTCCTCCAAGAGCTAGCTAAGAGGGCTGCTGCACACGACCTCAGGCGTGAGGGAGGGAGGGAGGGAACTGTTTTGGTATGGATGTTAGGTGTCCCCCCAAAGTTAGGCAAGAGGAGAAATGTTTGGGTTGTAAGAGTCTTAACCCAATCAGAGATTTAATCCCCTAAGAGAGATTAACTAAGTGGTAACTGAAGTAGTAGGGTGTGGCTGGAGGAGGTGGGAATTGAGGCATAGCTTTGGGTATATAAATGTACCTGGCGAGTGGAGTCTCTATCCTTCCTGATCTCACGTGAGCTGCTTCCCTTTGCCACACACTCCACCATGATGTTCAGCCTCATCTCACGCCTCAAGGAATGGAGCTGTCCTTCTATGGACTAAGACCTCTGAAATTGTGAGCCTGCAAATGAACTTTTCCTCCTTTAAAATTGTTCTCGTCAGATCCTTTAGTCACAGCACGAAAAAGCTGACTAAACCCAAAGCAGATACAACAGTGGGTGCCACACAGGTCTGGGCTACCTGCTCCTCCCGTGAGCTGTGTTCTTTGATCCTGTTGGTGCATAATCCTGGGAAGATTGCTGTTGTGCCCTCTTGATAGCTCAGTTCATGATGAGCCGTCCTGGACACCTGGTGTTCAATGATCAGACACTCCATCTAGGCCCAGTAGCCTACTAGAAATTATTTTTCAGCAGGGATTAAATACTCCGCTGGGGATGGGGTAGCCTTGTTCCAGAATCCCTGGGATCTGCATTGTGATTTTCCTGGCAGAACTTACCATACATTCCACAGCATCATTTTCCACCACTGATGCCATCTGGTCCGTCGGGTCATAGACGATTCGAGCATCAGGACCACTTGTACTACAACAAAAGGAGGGCCCATCACTGACTTAATCAACTCTATTTTGTCCCTCTTTGGCTCTATTTGTCTTTTAAACCTTTTCTTGTTTTCAGTGAGCTACTTTCTTTTGCAGTTACTTTGAATTTCAGGAACAACAGTCCTGGTCGATATGCAACTTTATGACATGGGACTAAAACTACTCCCAAGCAATGGTGAGCCTCACGAACATCATCACCAATCAAGGCTGCCCCCCTAAGCAGGAACAATCATCTCAGGATGAGAAGTGAATTGCCCCCTCAAGCAATGATGACCTTTCCAGAGCTTCACAAAACTAGTCCTGAGAAATTGATCAATCAGACCATGGTCTGACCAGAATGACTTATTCTACCAGCTATACCATTCCATTCCCACCCTTGTGTCATGCAAGCCCACAATCCTTGACTTTTTATTCCCCTTTTCTATAAAATCTCCAAGTGTCTACCAGTCCCTTGAAGGCAGATCTTTGGTCACTGTACCTCATGCCTGTTCTTCCAAGCATTGTCACACTGATGAAAGCTCCTTTCCTGCTCTTCACCACTGCTCACCTCTTTGGCATATTGGAAAGGGGGCCAAGTCTGGTCTGTTGGGACCACCAGGATTGGGGTTTTAGTCCCAGGACTCCAATAATACAACTTTTCTCCCCTACAGACTGAGCATTATCCTGAGGTGTGGAATATGACGACCTATAAAACCAAATGGATCAACCAGGTATTGTGCTTCCTTTTTCTTGGTGCAAAGTGAGATAATTTTTCCACTCTCTGGATTGGATGTCCTACTTGGTCCCTAATAGTCACCAGTGTGTGAGCTCCTAAATCACTGTAGGGTTTATCTCTCAGGCTCCAAAGTGCTGATATTTGGCCACTTCTTGCTTATGCATGATTAGCATGATGTCACTGATGTAGTAGATCAATATGATGTTGGGCAGGATGTTTGGATACGCCAAAAAACTTCAGAGCACATTATGACAGAAAGTAGGGAGTGAACATATCCCTGGGGAGACACTGTAAATGTCTCTATTATTCTTTCTATGTGAATGCAAACTGTTTCTGATACTCTTTTGTTATAAGGGTAGGATATAATACATTTGCCAAATCAAACATCATATAGTTAAGACCACATTAACCTGCCCTAGCAAGTTTACCACGTCTGCCATGGTGGCTACAATTGACAACTATTCCCTGATTGAGTTTGCTGTAGCTTACTGGCTCTTTTCTAAGATAAGTCTTGTTTCTGCAGGGGCCAGAGTGAAGAAGCAAATGATGGTATGACAGGGAAAATAACTCCTGAAGTTATATTCCAGCACACAATTTCTTTTATCCTCTTGGGATCCAGCATTGACTTCATTTCTCTATTTAGGGGACAATTTCCCAAGATTTTTATTTAGCCTTTCCCATAATGATTTAGTCTTCATCCCACAGGCTAATGTGCGGTTTCACCAACCACCAAATTGATCTTTCTTAATTATATATCTGGAAACAGAGGAAATGTCCATGGACACTGGGGCCCATTGTCCATTCATGATTTCCTCTACTGTTATGGTCTGAATGTTTGTGTGCCTCCCAAATTCATACATTGAAACCTAATTCTCAAAGTGGTGTTACTAAGAGCTGGACCCTTTAAAAGGTGATCAGGTCATGAACGTGAAGCCCTAATGAATGGGATTAGTGTCCATATAAAAGAGGCTGAGGGAACTTGTTTGTCCGCCTGTTATATGAGGACCTAGCAAAGAGGCAACATACATGAATCATAATGTGGGTTCTCACCAGACACCAAAGCTTCCAATACCTTAATCTTGGACTTCTCAGCCTCCAGAACTGTAAAATATAAATTTTTGTTGTTTATAATATATCCAACTTATAGTATTTTATTTATAGCAACACAAATGGACTCATACCTATATACTCCTACACCAATAAAAGATCCTAATGATGTTTTGAGATTCTGGTATCAATATCAACTCAGGTCTTGTGTCAAACAGTCCTCAAAATTTTGGGCATTCTCCTCTCCCCAATGTCATTCACCCAATTAAATGTCCGGAGGTCCCTTTGAAGAAGTATTTATGGAATTATTACCATGTCCATTTGCTGGGGTGTAGCAAAGCCCTTCTCTTCTCATTTTAAAGGTTCCAGGTCTGACAACTGGTTTAATTCTGGAAATGGGGTGAGGTCAGGACTTCCTCTCAGAGTCACTTTCCTCAGGCTCCTTTATCCTCTGTTGGTTCAGAAAGTATAAGTAGAGACCACTCTCGGCTGCCCTCTATTTTGCCACACAGTGATGGTTAACTTTATGTGTTAACTTGGGTGGGACTCAGTGTTCAGATATATGGTTAAACATTATATTTGTTTCAGTGAATATGTTCTTCGGTTAAGATTAACATTAAAATCAATGAACTTTGAGTAAAGCAGATTGCCCTACAAATTGTGGGACTTATCCAATCAATTAAAGACCTTAAAAGAACAAAGACTGGCATCTCCAGAGCAGGAAAGAATTCTGCCTTCAGACTGAAATTAGAACCCTTTATGGGGTCTCCAGCCTGCTGGCCTACCATTACATATTTTAGACCTAACCAAGACTCCCTAATCATGTGAACTGATTACTCAATACAAATCTGTTTCTCTGGAGATCCCTGATTAAAACATATCATTTATCGCCATACTTCTTTGACAGTCAGATCCCCTTAGTTGGCATTCAGACTTATCATGCAGTGCAGTACAGTACAGTGTTCACATTTATTGTGTGGTTTCTGAGAACCCTCATCTCAACTATATTATTTCAGGGATATATCATCCTCATTGCTATTAGTGAACCTGGTTCTATAATGGGCGCACTACCATCATACCTGGGCAGAGACCAACCATTATTGAACTTCTTAGTGATTATCAGCGACTTTCTCATAAGCACATTGGTGTTGGACTTAGTAAATGATTGTCTTAATTCATTTGTGTTGCTATAGCAAAATACCATAAACCAGGTAGCTTATAAACAACAGAGATTTATTTCTCACACTTCTATAGGCTGGGAAATCCAAGATCAATGCTCTGACAGATTCTGTGTTTGGTGAGGGTCCATGTCCTAGATGACAGTCTTTTCACTGTGTCCTCACAAGGAGGAAGGGATGAACAAGCTCCCTTGAGCCTCTTATAAGGGCGTTGATCTCATTCATGAGGGATCCGCCCTCATGACATAATTACCTCCTAAAGAACCCATCCCCTAACCTTGGGGATTAGGATTTTAACATTTAGGATTTTGGAGGACACAAACCTTCAGACCATAACAATGATGAATCCTCTGGATCATCCTATAGAACATTATCAAACTTGATAGGTTTTACTGCCTTATACAGCATATCTACTTCATTCAGCATGCCCGCCTCCCAGAGTCCATTAATCCCTCCTCACCATCTGATAAAATAATTCTGGCATCTCAGTCTCACTTAGCCTGGCCATCCCTTTGTCCATGCTTCCAGTAGCCATTCAAATAGTGAACATACATCATCTCCTACTGTCCTGACAAGGTATTAAATATGAATAAATTCTCCTTCATCCAATCAACAAACTCTCACTTGTCCTAATTGAGAGACTCTCCTTTACCCAACCTTACATTCTAGTTTCCTTAATCATGTGCTTCCTGGCTCCTGCTGGTACACAACAGCTCAGTCATGTACCTGTTTTAGGGTATAGACATTTCCTACCTGTAAGGCCCAGCATGTCCTCTATAGACCAGGTAGAAAGGAAAGGCATTGAATACAGATCCTGAGGAAAGTACATATAGTCTTGTGAGAGGCATCTTCATTATCTTGAAGAAAGGGAGGGGAGGCTACCTTTTAGTAGAATAGAGCAGAGTGAGCCACTTCCGAGGATTCAGATGGTGCCAAGGAATTTGGGGATCCGAGATTTTTCAGAGGCATCGACCTATAGTCTTCAGGCATGTGTCAGGGTCCCATTCTTTCCTAACTAGGGCCTGGACCCCAGCATAGTGTACCTGCTACACAGTTGGAACTTAACCTTCTTTGGAGTTTGGCTACTCTTTAGATAAGTCCTGGCCCTCATCTCTGCCACCCTGCAGTAGCCGAGAATCTCTTTATCTAATACCTGGGAAGCACTTTATTTTCCACTTCATTTTCAATTGCCTGTAATTTGCACTCAGCCTTTTCTTTCTTTTCCTAGTGTCCATGAGTTTAGCAATAGTCATCTGATTTCGTCTGCTTTATAGTTACTATTTGGCACATATGCCTCAGAAGCCTCAGAAGACTATTTTGCTTTGACCCCTGTTTTTACTCCTACTGCTATAATACCCTAATTATGTAAATTGTCTACTTAGTTTTTAAGAACTTCTCAGGACTTTTAAGTTATGCATAGTCCTCTTTGATCTTACCCGTGAAATTTTTTTTTCCCTGACCTTTCAGACTAAGTTAAGATGGGCTTGAACCCTCCTACTATATGAAGTAATAAGGAAAAAAAATACAATTATCAAAAGTTGATGCAATATCAGAACAATAATTAAAAATATGTGAGCAGTGAATGGAGCATAGCAGAGGGAAACTTGGAGGTGAAGGTCAGGGTTCGTGGCTGTATGGGAACAAGAGGTTTGATCTTTGTTATGCAAAATAATAAAGCTAAAATTGACTCTTTAATATAATTCTCAAAGCTTAAAAAACATTTTAATAGAACAAGAAATATGAGAAGTTAACGTAACACTTTCCAACTCATTGTATGATACCAAATCACAAAAATACATAATCACAAAACTAAGACCAATTCGCCTCATAGACATGGAAGCAAAAATGATGATGAAAAAAATGTAGCCAATCTAACCCAGCTACAGATAAAAGGAGGAAATACTATGACCCAAGAAGCTTATCTCCAAGATTGCAAGATTGGCTTAATATTTGAAAATCTATACATTAGTAAAATAAAAAGGGAAATGCATATATTCATTTCAACAAATACAGAAAAAACATCTCACAAAAATCTGTATCAATCCATGATAAAAATTCTCAGCAAACAAGGCATAGAAGGGATTTACCTAGTACTTATTCCATCCTTCCATCACACTCCATAGAATTGGAAACCAATAATTAAACTTGATTTCTAAAAGTCTAGGCGTAATGCTTCTTTCAGCATTATGATTTCACAGATGACTTTATGACTTTTTTTCTGAAGGTTTC
Source organism: Sciurus vulgaris (assembly GCF_902686455.1). Taxonomy (NCBI): domain Eukaryota; kingdom Metazoa; phylum Chordata; class Mammalia; order Rodentia; family Sciuridae; genus Sciurus; species Sciurus vulgaris. Next base: position 118,567,046 of record NC_136466.1, read on the forward strand.
TGTGATTTATTTTCCCAACACCAAACAAATTTTTCTTGGCCAAAATGAAGCCCAGAATAGCAGCTTCCCTATTGATTACTCATTCTTCTAAGAGATGAAATTGTAGGTAAAGGAAGGACAAAATTTTATCAAATGTTCTGCTTTCAGTTGAATAATAATAATATAATAGCACATGCTACATGGTCAAAATATTTCATTGCTATTACATCAGTTTCATAATCTGTATTAAGAAAAGACTTTAAAAATAAAATATTTTTCACATGCTCAGTTCAGCTGGGCCATCTGCAATATACTCCTATAATGTTATTGCCTCCATTTCTGAATTCTTTTATTTTTCATCCAGATGTTCCTTGTCTTCTGCCCTCAGTTTTCCAAGTTCCCCTGAGGTTCATATCTTCATGACTGGAGACATCTCCCCTTAATCCCTATTGCTATCTGAATCTCCTCTTTCAAATTTTCTTAATTCATTATAGCATTTTATTTCTTCGTAACCCACCATACTTTTTCAGTAATTCCTGAGCTTACTTATGTTTCTGAAATTTTTATTTAGTGTTTTACTGGTTCACCATGTTATTTCCACCTTCAGTCCACTAACCACAAAGCCAACGATTGGTTCTCAGCCATCTTTAATTTTCTTTTCAGCAGGGAATTCTGGGAGGCCTTCTTTACTGTATTCCTTACTCCTAGGAACCATAGTATTTTCCTATAGGGTTTATTTTGATAACTTTTTATTTAGCTACTTTTGATTTCTCTTTTTCATCTTGGCCCCACTACCTAAGAGTCTTATTTTCTTGACCAAGTACTTAACCTTTCTGTTCTTCAGTTTCCTCATCTGTAACATGGAAATGATAGTATGTACTTTGTAAAGTTCTTGTAAGAAGAAGATGAGTGAACACGTTCAAAATGCTGAGGTCAGTGTACATAGTCAGAACTTAATAAGAATTAGCTGCTATTAAAATGATTTGCTCTAAAATTTGATTTATAACCCTCTTGATTTCTTTGGCAAGTCTTTTGCCAAATACATTCTTGTAGGACTTTTTATGGCATCATCAGTCCCATGCTTTCTGGTTCACAGTCCAGGAAACTGAACTACTTCTTGACACCATTGTCAAAACCATTTGCTTACTTTGCATAGTTAGAATCATAAAATAGCAGAAAAGATTTTTTTAAAGAATTTATTCCTCCTTCCATCTCCTACCCAGTGTCTCTGTCAGTAAAAATACATTTCACACTTTTTTTTTCTGACTCTCTCTAGTTCTCTCTATGTGAATCAGCAGACAAGGATGGGCTCAAGTGCAAGTTCCAGAGCTCACAGTTAAGGAACTTCCATATCCTGAGTGTGGGGAGTCATCAGCCAATTTAGCTTTGTGTGCTGGGCAATAGCCAGAATCCTTTGACAGGATAATGTTTGGGAAGCTCTTAGTGTCTGGAGTTCCATGCTTCAAAATAAAATTAAAACAAAGACTGTTAATGACTATGAAAATACAATTTCTTTTTCTCATGATTTTCCACCAGATCACATTATCTTACTCACTTTATATCGATTTATAATTTTCCCATCTCTTTTTATTTTTATTTATTTATGTGCTTTCACTTTCTATAACATTTCTTTTATTCTGCTAAGGATAGTATGCAAGAGAATAGGCCTATGTTATGGTTTGGATGTAAGATGTCCCCCAAAAGCTCACATGTGAGACAGTGCAAGATGCTTTGGAGGAGAAATGATTGGGTTATATCCTTAACCCAATCACTGAATTAATCCCTGATGGGATTAACTGAACCGTAACTGGAGGCAGATGGGTTGTGGCTGGAGGAAGTGGTTCATTGGGGGTGGGGCTATGGAATATATTTTAAATCTGGAGAGTGGAGTCCCTCTCTGCTTTCTGATCATCATGAAAGCTGCTTCACTGCACCACACTCTTCCTCCAGGATATCCTGCCTCACCTCAGGTCCTGAGGAATGGAACTGACTTTCTATGGACTAAGACCTCTGAAACCATGAGCCCTCAAATAAACTTTTCCTTCTCTAAAATTGTTCTTGTCAGCTCCTTTTAGTCACAGCAGTGAAAAAGCTAACTAAAATGGCCCATATTTCTCCAGCCTTTTGTCATGGAGGGAGAAGAGCCTGCATCTGTAATGCATGAGCTAAGGGATGATCCTGAAGAGGAATCAGAGTTCTTATATTTAAGATCCCTGGAGAAGTTCCCTTAATGCAAGTAAGAAGATCTTACTTCTCCCTTCTTCATATAGTTCTTGGCAACATTAACAAAATCTGCCCATGCAAATCTCCCAGGGCTACCTCTCATGTAGCTATTACCTGATTACTCTACTATAGATTGTTAACTGTTAAGCCATTATTAACCACCCCTTAGACACTTGGAAAGAAAGCTTGGTACATACTTTTCTCTTCCCTTTTGAAATGCATTTCATTTGCTGCAGCCAGATCATCTTGCATTTCATTCCCATGAATTTAGTTATGAAAAGGTCAGATGAGAGAGTGACATCAGTCATGGTGGCCGAATAGAAAATGCCAAGGTTCTATAACTCAGTGGTGGAGGGCTTGCCTAGCACACTCCCGGCTCACCACCACAAAACAAAGCAAAACAAAAAAATAGAGAAGATGAAGAAAAAGAAAAAGTTTTGTTCCTCCCCAATTACATCAAATAAACTTTAAAAAGGATCAAAACAGCATCAGAATTAATTGGGACTCAGGAAATGAGTCAAGTGTTTACAGTTTTCTTCAATGAATTTTAGTGAAGGAGAAACACACACACACACACACACACACACACACACACACACACACACACACACGCGTGCGCGAGAATCTTGGTAAGAGAGCTTTGTGGCACTTTAGTTTAGCCCTGACACCATTCCTCAGCTAGGCAACACTAAGAACAATAATCTCAGTATAGGTTCCTAATACCAAAGGGCACAAAACAAAACTTACTTTCAAAGATTTGTGGTTGTTTGTTTTTACCTCTCTGGGGAGCTTGCTTTTATGGTCACCCAAAGGGGAACTCTCCCAGGGCTGAGATGGTTACACAGGGGCATTTTTCAAAAATATTTAAAGGCAAATGTATTTGCCACTATCACTCAAGGGACAATAGTTGGTAGCAAAACAAGAAGCTTGGAAGGAATGGCTTGGAAGTAACATGCTTTGAGGCACAAGAGCTTTGCAAAGCTCCCATATGTAACCACATATGGCCGCATGCATTGCAGGACTTGGTGAATGCTCAGAAAGACTTGAGAAGGTCCTAAACTCTCATCTCTGAGTCATCTTTAGATTCTTTTACATGCAGGAAGTGAACCCCAAGAGAGAATTGTAAACTGGCTGAGTGTTGAAGGCATGCCCCATGTATACACAGAGTTCACCTGCGAAGAGTGGGAGTTCTTATTTCATGCTAGGCATTTAAAAAAAAGAATTTTTCAAATCACTAGATACCCACTAAGCTAAAGGAATGAAGACTTCTGTTGCTATACACAGCAAAGAATACAAACCTCACAAAATTAAAAAATAAAGGACAACCACAACAGCAGTAACAAATCCTGGGAAGAAAAAATACCTGGTTTCCAGAGTTGTAACAATAAAATATTTAAATCTTTAAGATGTCCAATTTTCAACAAAAATATTAGGAGTCATAAAAATAAATAAGAAGTTATAGCCCATACACAACGGCTGTGTATGGCACAAATTAACAAAACTGTGCCCAGACATTAAATCAACTATTTTCAATATGGTCAAAGTACTACAGCAAGTCATCTACACAGAACTAAAAGAAAGTATGAGAATCAAATAAGGAATATCAATAAAGACATGGAAATTATTTTTAAAAAGAGAAACAAACAAATTTGGTGTTGAAAAGTACAAAAACCAAAATTTTAGAATTCACTGTAGTAATCGAGTAAAAGGGTTACACAGGCAGAAGAAAGACTAAGGAAACTTTGTTATTCCCACATAGAAATGGAACCAAATAATATATATAGTAAGAAGAAAAATAAAATGTGTAAGTGCAGTAATGGAGGTCCAGGAAGCAGCAGGGTGTGCCAGACTTGAACACAGACCTTGGTGCTTTTCCTGACCGATGAAAAAGGGGATTCGAGCAAGTCATGCAATCTCCACCTCAATTCCTAAATTCTTTCTCTTTTTTTCTTGTTTTGTAGTACTGGAGATTGAACCAGTGGTATTGTACTACTAAGCTACATCCCCAGCCCTTTTTATTTTTTATTTTGAGATGAAGCTGTCCAGGCTAGACTTGAACTTGTGATCCTCCTGCCTCAGCCTCCCAAGTGCTGGGATTACAGGTGCACATCATCATATGCAGCCCTAATTTCATTTTTTGATGCCAATTCATATAGATTAATGAATAGTAGCAGAGGAACTGGACTGTGATACATGTGTGATATATTTTTTATTTTGATCATTATCATTATTCATAGAATGAACATTGTTGGCTAGCTAGAGGAAGTTATGGCAAGTTTCCTTCATCTCAGTTGTCTTAAACTGACCAGGTTGACAAGAGGGAAAGAATATGCAATGCAGAGGGAATCCCATAAACAAAGGGACAGACGCATAAAAGAGAATGACAAGTCTCGGGAGCAAAATATTGAGGTAATCAGGGCAGCACATGTTCAGAAGAGGCAAAGGATGAGATGGGAAATGTCATATGGGGCCACATCATTCTAGAAAGAGACTCTGTCTCAAGTCTGTCATTTGAGAACTTTAAGAAGAGGGCCAGCAAGGTCAATTTTGCATTTCTATAGCAATAACTCTGGCTGCAATGGGAAGAATGGGTTGAAGTGACTGAGGCAGTTAATCAAGGTGACCAGTTAGGAGACAGTTACTTCTAGCAAGTATAGTGTCAAAAACAGACTCCCACGTTTCTAGCCTAAGAGGATAAGAACCACAGGAAGAGGAGAAAAACGAGGTGTAGTTAGATGCACACATCTGAAACCCAAGGGAGATATTCCAAAAATATACACTTGAGAGCAATCTGAATAGGTGCTAACTGGTACAGTACTAAGTTCTGGAGATACTCTACCATGAATTTGTTCTCAGGGGCTAACAGACTATTGGAAAAAGTTATGATATTTAGTAAGTAATTATAAGAAGAAGTGTGACGATTAGTTGTTTTAGTCAGTTTTTTTTTCAAAACTGTGACCAAAAGACCTGACAATAACAATGTTAAGGAGGAAAAGTTTATTTGGTGCTCACCGTTTCAGAGGTCTCACTCTAGTTTTGGCTGACTTCATTGCTCTGGGCCTCACGTGAAGCAGAACATCAAGGTGGATGAGGAAAGCAGTTTAGGACTTGGAAACCAGGTAGCAGAGAGGACAAAATATACACCCCAAAGGCACACCCCAGTGACCTACCTCCTCCAGCCACACCCTACTGGCCTACAGCTACCACCCAGTTAATTCATTCAAGTGGATGCATCACCGATTATGGTTAGACTGTCAACAACCTCATCATGCCACCTCTGAACTTTCTTGCACTGTCTCACACATGAACTTTGGGGGTATACTTCATATCTAAACCATAACATTAGTCTTATGATCAAGGAAATACAGAATAGCTAACCCAGATTAGGTTTCGAAAGACATTTCCTTGACAATGTGAATTTTCCACTTTGATTTTAAGGATGAGCTGCAATTAATTGGAGAAGAATGATGCAGAGTAAGTACTATGTATAAAGACTAGGACGTAAGAAAGCACTAATCACTAAGCACATAAAGGAAATTCAAAAATACTAGAGATGGGAGGTAGAAGCAAGAAGGAACAAAGATGTCCAGGGCCTTATAAAATTTGGATATATTGGATATGGGGGTAAGAAGGACAGTAGAGTGAAACAGACGTTATTACCTCATGTACATATATGACTGCATGATTGATGTGATCCTACAATATGTACAATGAGAAATTATACTCCATTTATGTATGATTTATCACAATGCATAAATGCATTCTACTGTCATGTATAACTAGAACAAATTTTAAAAATTAAAAAAAAATTGAGTTCTAGAAAAATCATGGTGGATGCATTAAGAGAATGACCCAGAAGGGAGTGAGGCTGTTTGCAGAAATGAGTTACAAGGCGTTCAATGGTCTGAACGAGACCGATGGTGGTACATGCTGAGTAAATAGAACAGATTTGATTTATTGTATTAATCAGGATTCTTTCAAGGAGACAGAAACCACCTCAGAAGGCTCAGTTGACAGTGAGGAACTTCTTGGCTTCAGTAACTGAATCATGTAAAGGAAGGGAGCGGCTGACCCCGTAGTGGCTGGATCGGGAGAACGCAGCGCTGCCAGAACTCTTCTTCTATTTTTGTACTCATCTCTGCTTATCTCAAAGTTAGCCATTCACTCTTTCATGCCTGGTAGGGTATGTGACCTGTTGGTGGCTCTCAAGTCAAGTCTTTAGAGTTTCTGACTAAAGAAAGAGACCATTTCTCTCAAATTCAGAATAGATTTAAACTATAGGCTCACAGCAAAAGCAGTGGTCAGGCTTGAACCATATCTCACACCTGGGCTCAGCTCTGTGACTAAGGGGAGAGGTTCTTTGATTGATCAACAGACACGCTCATGCCAATGGTTCAAGGGGTCAGGTCTATTGCCAGATCAGGGATAGGAAGGTACTTATCAGTCCTGGGAAGACACGAAGCCCCTGCAGGTGGTAGAATTGATCTTATTAGGTGACTGATTGACCGTGGTGGAGGGATAGGGATATGACAAGGAAGATGCTTAGATATCTAGCTTGGGCGAGTGAGGAGACATTGGGACTACTCTCTGAGACAAGAAGCACAGGACTAGAAGCAAGTTTGAAAGACAAGATAATAAGTTCTGATTTGTCCTGGGGAGTCTTGAAGAGCACATGGGCTGTCCAATGTGAGAAGTTCCATAAGGGTGTGGAATGCAGAAGAAATAGATGAGCTGGACAGAGAGGTGAGAATCGTAGGTGTGGACAGCTCATTGCAGCCCCGGGATTGGATGTGATCTTCCTGAAGAATACAGTTGAGGTGGAACTCTGGAGAGCATCACAATCAAAGGAGGAAGAACAAAAACTAAGAAGCAACAGGAGAGAGGAAGAAACCAGGAGAGAATCACATTATTATTATCACCATAGTTGGGAGGCCTGGCACAGGAGACTGGACGAGGGAGGAAAGTGGGAAAGATTTGAATAGTCAGGTAGTGGGGCCATGGGGAGTAACTGCAGTTGGAGGATATCATGCACAAAGGATGACCTCTACCAGGATCAATCAGGATATATGCTTACGCTATGGAGGGTAAGTTCAGGACGGACCAGGAAGGCCCTGAATGCCAAGCTAAAATAATTAATAATCAACTTCAGTTAGTAGGGAGACTTCGCTGGTTTAAACACTTCCTAAAATAAATTGTCCTGAGTAATTTACTTATTTTTCCCTCAGAGCATCCTTGCTGAACCAGTCTCTGTTGTTGATTTTTCTCCTATTATGTTGTGTCCCTCTTTGTTAACTTTGTTTTAAAAAACATGAGGTGTGACTCTGACACTTCTGGTGTCTGGGCCTGTTCAGAAGCTTTCTCCAATAGGTAGTTGTTTTCTTTTCTTCCATCCTATGACTTCCAGTTACATCCCTCGGGGACCTTGTGAAACAATTCCACTTCTCCTCTGTTTATATTCTGAGGATGCTTATAGACTTTCCACATTCCCTCTGCTTTGAGCTTAGCCAAGGTATACACGCTTAATTCTTTTAATCTCTCCCCCTAAGTCACTCCCTCTGGCCCCTTAATCATCTTAATTGCTCTTCTCTGAACGGCAGCCAGCTCATTATGTGCATCTTCCTTGGGAGGCGATGAGGAACATAGTATCCCCGTGTGGTCTCACTAGACTCATATATCACCTCCCAGTTTCATCATCCCATGGCTGGACATGTGGAGCCGCACCCCACTGCTCTCCCCCTCCCCACAGTGAACCCTGGCCTCAGTAAATCCCTTATCTCAACAGGTTATCTCCCCATTTCCAGGTGGCTTCTTCCAAAGCTTGGAACCTGTGTTCACCACGTGTTCTTCCCCAAGCATCCATCCCTGGAGGTCATTCTAGTAGGGATGGTGGCGCAGGACCAGGCTGTTGGATCTGTGGGAAATTGCAGCTAAGCTTGCATAAGTCAAACTTGGAAGAGGAGAAGCTGAGAAGTGCCCAGAATCAGAGGATGCTGCCATGAGCCCAGGGTCTGCCGGCAGTGACAGCACTGTTGAGGTGCAACTAGAGGTTGCTTCTCTGTTTCCAATTATCATTTTATCTCTGCTCCAGCCCCTCTCCTTACCTAAGTGTTTTCGTAGCTCTCAGCCATTACCGTTTAGCTTTGTGAGGATAAACGTGAAACCAAACAAATTATAAGTATCCTGTTTCAAGATGTGTTATCACCCTGTGAAGAGAAATCCCCAGAAGCCTGGCTCTTTTGGAAACCTCTAGTCTTTTCTTCTTCTTTTTTTCCCCCTTAAGCTTTGGGGAGGGGTGGCAGGGGGATCTTCTGCCACTCCAAGGATGTGGTGGCAGAGGTTAAACTGCCTTTGAAAAAGCCAAATGTTTGGATTTCACTGAACGTTGACATGGAAACCCACCTGAGGCTTCCTTGGGTGTCTCGGGAGGAAATAAAACCCGAGATGGACGTTACTGAGGCAAGGAGAAGAGCGGTTAACGGAGGTGGCAGGTAGGGCCGGCCTGGTTTGAGGAGGAAATTGCCCAGAGGTGCAGAAAAGGGACGTGTAGGGAGAGGAAGCTGAGGCAGAAAGGGCACAGCTGCTGTGTGTGTCCCAGGGCCATCCAGGCCAGTCCTTTGTGCGAGCAGCTTAATTTACAGCAGGCACAGGCCCTGGGCTGGGCAGCTCCTGATTGTCCGAGGCAGGGGCTCTGCAGCTGGGTGTGCGCAAATGAGGTTTTGCCCACTCCTCACCCCTTAGGGTTAACGGCTTTGCCCACACCCACACTCAGGCACACCAAAGTACAGTGAGAAGAGTTTTCTGTTGTGTTAGTTGGGGACTGTGGGGATGAGAAGGGGAAGCCTCCGGGTAGGAGAAGGAGGTGGTAGAAAGAAAAAGGGAACCTGTAAGAAGAGGAAGCAGGACCTCACGGTCTGCACTCATAGGGCTCCTTCCCCGGCAGCCAGGCTTATGGGGTAGAGCGGCCCTTGCCCTCCAGGCCCTTACTGCCTCTTCACCTTTTCTCTGGCTACTTGAGGATACCCTAGATAAGAAATCTTGAGAACCTCTCTCTTTGGGGGGGGTGGGGGTTATCCATTCAGTATGGGGTTGCCAGAGAACATATAGCACGCCCAGTTCAATTTGAATATCAGATAAACAGCAACTAATTTTGAGTATAAGTATGTCCTTGCATTATTTTTTGTTTGTTTTGCTAAATCTGGAAACCCCAATTTAGTGTTTCTGATTCTCCTAATTCAGTTCCTGTCCAGACAGCAACACTTTAAAACAGGAAAGGGGTGTGCCCTCATGGCAGAACCACCAGGCCCAACTTCCTGCCTCCTGCTTTGTCCCCTCTAAAATTGGTACATGTTCAGCTGCAAGTTAAGTCCTCAGGTGTTTTCTGGGGGAAGTCTGACACTCTCTGAAGAGAGTAAAGGAGGGGGTGGATCAAGCGTGCATTCACTTACGGTTATCCCAACAGGCAATTGGTATTTCCGATGTGAAATACCATTATTGGTAAGAGCTATATTCTCTTTTATTGGAGGAATTTACAAGATGCACTGCGAACATAAGAGTTAAATAGTAATCGCCTTTTGTAAGCGGCAACTCTTAAGTGGGGTTTACATTTGGGATTAATAGTAAACTCCCCAGGCCTTACTGACAGAAGAATGTAGTTGCCCAAATAAACAATGTTTCGATCGAGACTCAGAACCAACCCTCAGAGCGCTCAGCCTCTTCCTAGTAAGGAGCATTTCCCAACTCTGAAGTAATTTGTACTGTGCTGGGAAAACATTTTCAAAAAATGGATATCTTAGATACCATAAAAGGGAAAACAATTCTCTCTTTTGAAGTAATAAATACCATTTGTAGCTGAATTCCTTCAGTTTGCATTTCTGAATTATTTCCTGATAATGTTGGGCTTATAGTGCCTGAGTGGTGCCTACTGCCTAGTAAGGAAGAGTCTCGTGGAACAATGTGGGTGTGGGGTTTGCTCTGTGTTAAAGGTTACACATTCTTCTTGTTGCATAAAACCAAGACTACTTCCCACTGATTGGATTTCTGTAGGCTGCATGGGGCTGGCTTTTCAGGCAGAGTGGAAGGTCCCTCTGCCAGTGAAATTGTGTCACACTGTCTCCCAGCGGCCATTGTTCCTTCAGTCTTACCAATGAAAAGGGGTTGAAAAAGTTTACATTTCCTTGTAGCCCTTGGACTAGAGACACAAGTGTGCTAAAAATCACAGAAAACATGGTTTACTGGGAGGTCTCAGGTAGTTCCAGGAGGCTCCCTCAGAAAGGAGCTGAGTGTACTCAAGAGTGCTACTCGCTCTGTCCCCTGTGCAAACCTGCACACTGCTTGTTCAGGGAGATTTTCTCCTAGCTCCCAGGTGCTGCTGTGAACAGCTCTGAAGAATTCTGCCTCCCAGGGGCCAGCAACTGTTTCCACTCTGTGTGTCACGTGCTTCAGTTTGGAGGAAGCTGAAGAAGTGGATTCCCTTCCAATTCATTCCCTCGACCAGTATTTGATTACCTACTGTGCTCACATCGCTCTTCACCAAACAGTCAAGGGAGGTAGACTTGGGGGTGAATGTGTGATTCTGAGTCCTGGTGGGGAGAGATGAGGGTCTAGATGGCAAGGTAAGTTTTATTCAGTGTTGTTGTTTCTTTTTTCCCCCCACTGGGATCAAAAGACCTGACTAGAACAATGTAGAGGAGGAAAAGTTTATTTGGGGTTCATCGTTTCAGAGGTCTCAGTCCATAGGGAGCCAGCTTCATTCCTGTGGGCCTGAGGTGAAGCGGCACATCAAGGTGGAAGGGCATGAAGGAGGAAAGCAACTTAGGACATGGAAACCAGGAAGCAGAGAGCTCTGCTTACCAGCAACAAAATATATACCCCAAAGGCACACCCCCAGTGACCTACCTCCTCCAGCCACACCCTACTTGCCTTCAGTTACCATCCAGTAAATTCATTCAAGTGGATGAATGCACTGATTAGGTTAAGACTCTCAACCCAATCATGTCACCTCTGAACTTTCTTGCATTGTCTCACACGTGAGCTTTTGGGGAACGTCTCCTATTGAAACCATAATATAAGAAGAGAAGAAAGGCCTCTAGGAGTTAAAGGAGTTAGCAACAGTAAACCTACCATGAGCCCCATATCTCTAACTGAAGTTGGCACAAAGCAGATGATTAGAAAATTTGTTGAATCTTTTTGAGATTGAAATATTCTGGTGATGAGCATCTTTTATTATCCCTATGGTAACTCCTTTCAGTTCGTCAAATGTCTCTTAGTGTATCTTTAGTAATGCTGTGTACTAAGCAAAGTTGGTTTTTTATTTTCTTGCATGGTTAAAAACCTTGCAGCATGTCAGGCTCATCATTCTAATCTTGGACTATGCCTGCCTGGAAGGGAGTCTGATAGCCAGAGTTGTACAAGGTAGGTGTGAGTGCTCACTGGCCCCAGGCTGGGTTTGGCTTTTCTGAAGAAATTTCTTAAGTTTCCATGTTAAGATACCATATCTCACTGAAATCTAGCATGTGATGTTTGGGTTTAGGATGAGAAGATGAAGAAAGGAGTTAGTTAGAAATTCGGTATTCCACAGGAGCCCTGCTAATTAAGGCAGTGTGGCTATCTATCCCATGGCAACTGTGGGTTGTTCAAGTTTTCTTGAATAAGTTGGATGGGCCTTTCCCCTTCTTTGTCTGCTGAGTAGACATATCTGGGAGACTTCATCAAATCCTATCTGGGAGACCCCATCAAATCCACATGGTTGACTGCTCACTCTACGAAAGAACTTATGGAAAAAATTTCCAGGAGTTGCCATAAGAAACAACACCACTGACTGTTCAAAAAATTAGATATTTATTGCATCCAGACTGTGAGACACTCCATGGTGCTCCATGTGGTAGGAGATGCAGGAGGAGAAGCCCCTGTGTCTTCCTCTTGGGAGCTGGTGGTGCAGTTGAAGAGTCAAAATTAACATGGAAACCCATCAAGCACATTAGGAGAGTAGGAATGTCAAGAAGGGTAAGGGTCTGGAGCAGAGCATTGGAAAGTGAGGAGGGGACTTAAGCCATGATAATGATAACGGGCAAACACTGAGCTCAGTGGATCCAGATCATTTCCGCCCTATGATCTCTGTACTGTTGTTCCCTCCATTTTATACATGCGGAAATTGAGCCTTAAGAAAGTGAAGCAACCTGTCTGAGGTCACCCTGCATGTCAATGGAAGAGCTGAGACAAAAAGCATCTGTATAGAGGAAGGTAAGGAGGAGGGTGGGTGGAAATCGTAATTTAGTGGGAAAGCATTGCTTCATCCCTGCCCTTTCTCTTCAAAGTGCAGATTAAAATACTTACCTTTCTGGATTGTTCAGGGGGATAAATGAGAGTGTCTAGGAACATTTCAGATGCTGGCGGGTGCTCAGCAGGAAGCCAGGCCATGTTAGGAGGATGGGAAGGGAGGACATAGAGGGAAGTGTGACGTGACTGATGCTGAGCAGTGGGAAGCAAAGTTGGCAGGGTAAAGGGACCAAGTTCACAGAGGACCTTAAAACCTAAACCAGAGGCTGGGGACTGATATGGTATTGATACTTTAACAAAAGACTTCATTGTTCTTTTCTGATGTTAGAAGTGAAAAATGTTCATGAATATTTTGAGAACAACCCATGAAAGTATGAAGATGAAAATAAAATAATCACCACTTCTAACCTTTTTTGTCTGATATAATTTTGATTCTGTGACATGTGTTATAAAATATGAAATTATGATCTCAACTTTATGAACTAGAGTGTTTAAATATTCATAACATGTATACTTATAATGTTGGGTTTGTTTTTGTTTTGCAGTGCTGGGGATTGAATTCAGGGGTGCTCTACCACTGAGCTACACATCCAGCTCTTTTTATTTTTTATTTTGAGACAGGGTCTCAACAAATTGCCCATAGTGGTTTGGAATTTGCTAGCCTCCTACCTCAACCTCCTAAGTCACTGGAACTACAAGTATGTGCCACCAGGCCCAGTCACTTATAGAATTCTTTATGATTATGCTGTATAATAAGCTATGCTTTTCCACTTTTTGTTCTGAACATTTTCTTCATCACTAGATAACATTAGAAAAATATTTAAGGCTGTAGAATATTAACAAAATAGAAATACCGTATGTTTAACAATTTCTGTTATTGGATATTGAAATTGTTTCAAATCTTTTGTGATTAGAAATAACACTATGATGAATATGCTTACACATAAAATTTTAACTGCATTTGAAAAAATTATTTCTTTAGTCTGAATTCCTAGAAAGAGAGACACTAGTTCAACCAGTATAAGTATTTATAAGCTCTTGATTCATATTGCCAAAGAGCTTTCCAGAAAGGTTGAATCAATTTATACTCCCACCAGCAGTGTGTGAGAGTGCCCATTTTAGAGAAAGCTGGCCAGCAATGAATTGCTGTTGGGTTTTTTGTTTGTTTGTTTTTAACTTTGTCAGTTTGATAGAAAAAATTGTATATTATTTTCATTTGTGTTTCTTGGATAATAAGTGAGGCAGAACATTTTTTGTCATAGTTTATTGGCCAATTGTATTTCTTCTTTTGTGAATTTTTCTTTTTGTTTCCTTGATCATTCTTGTAGAATAGACCTGTTCAATAGAGAACTGATGCAAACCATATTTGTAATTTTAAAGTTGCTCATGACCACATTAAACAAGTAAAAAAAAGGTGAAACAAATTTTAAAAATAGGAAGATAAATCTTAATAATGGCATTTATTTAGCTAAATATATTCCAAATATTATAATTTTAACACTAGTCACATTTCAAGTGCTCTTGTGGCTGCTTTCTCAGAACATTCCCATTATAGCAGTAAAATTCAGTTGGACAGTGCCAATATAGAATATTAGCATATTTTCATAAAAATTAGCATTTTAATATCTATTTACAAGAGGAACTTATATAATTAGCCTTTTGTCTATCTTACTTGTTGTAATATTTTCTAATATAGTATTGGTCTTTTAATTTTGCTTATTTTTTAAAAATTACATATTTTTAAATCATATAAGCAAATCTATCATTCCTTCTATTTGATGTTTTTACATTATTTTTAGATGTACCTATTCCAAGATTAATTAATTTTGTTACCTGTATTTCCCCTAAATTTTTAAAACAGTTTCATTTATTTTTATTTTTATTTTTTAATTTTTTAAAATTTATTTTTATTGTAAACAAATGGGATACATGTTTTTTCTGTTTGTACATGGAGTAACAGTATACCATTTGCGTAATCATACATTTACATAGGGTAATGATGTTTGAATAGTTTCATTTTTAATGCAATTATCTTATCCTAGATTTTTAATTTATTTTTAAACTGTACCTGATTTTTCAAAAAGATCAGCATTGTTGTATATCTTTTAATGTCTCTATGTAGCTTTTAATAATCTCTATCTTATGTATTTTGATGCTATGTTATTTAGTGCCTAACAGTTTATGGATTATTGATATTTGTAAAGGAGTATGACTTTTCTTGTCCTTTATAATGTTTTTTGTTTTAACTCTATTTTACTTAAAATTAATATTGTACCCCTCGGTTTGGGGTCCACATTTGCCTGAGAAATCATTACCCAAAGCTTCAAGTTTAACTCGCAATTTTATTTTGCAGAGTTTTATAAACATTTTTACCACTCTCATTTAATCTTGACTCTGTTAGGTTGATCTTGGTTCTTAACACTTGTCGTTTTATGACATTTCTCTCCATTTTAAAATTAATTTGTTTTATCACTCAGCTGATATGTCTTTAAGTATTTTCAAACGTCTATCTTATAGTAACTATTCAATAAATATTTATGAATAAAGAAATAAGTGAATGAGGGGTGTTAAGCCTATGCATATCACAGAATGTCTTTCTGTTACTATCATTCAAAAATGACAATTTAATTGAAAATGAAATTTCCCCTTGAAATTCTATAAACCTTTCCTAATTATCATCTAGTAGAATAGGAGATCAGCATGGATTTTTGTTCCATGATAAATTTGTATTTTAACCCCTGGATGATGGTCTCATGTTTTTCTCTCCTTTTAAAAAGCACAATTTAAGTTTTTTAGTCTTAGTTTTTTATTTTTTACATTTAAAATTTTTGTCAAAATATGTATATGTTTTGATTTCTTCTTGAAGAAATCAAAATAATTTATAAAAGTATATTTATATACATATATATGAACTAAGAGTAAAAAATTGGAATATATATTTATGTGTGTGTGTGTGTTTTGCACAGTTGTTTTGGATCTATTTTCAGGAATATGACTAATTTAGAGATTGGATCTCAGGTTCCAGCTCTCATGTCTATCATCAATTTTTATCTGACCATTTTAAGTATGTTTAGAAGAAATTTGGGGAAATGCAATAAGGTGAAGAATTAAGTTGATCTTTTTCTAACTAGTGTATCCTCTCAAAATGGAAAAACCAAATGCAAGTTTATTTTCTACATCTCTCTTGTTCTGTTTTCAGCAAGGTCACTTGGGCACTTTTCAGGCTACATATTTCACTTCTGCCATTAAGGTTTTTTTCTTTTTTAAAATCTCCAGCAGCTTCCTTGTTACCTAGCCTATTTGCTACTCATAGTTTGCTGCTCTTGTTTCATCAAGTACCACATGTCCTTTTGTCTTATCAAAGATGCCAAACAACTTTATTAAATATTTAAATGTGAATGTTTAAATGATCAGTCTGATGATGTCATTTTTTAAATATATATTTTTAGTTGTCAGTGGACCTTTATCTTACTTATTTATATGTGGTGTTGAGAATCGAACCCAGTGCCTCACACATGCTAGGCAAGTGCTCTACCACTGAGCTACAGTCCAGCCCTGATGATGTCATTCTTTAGCCTTTCTTTCTCTTCCTTCGTTCCTTCCTTCCTTTGTTCCTTCCTTCCTTCCTCTCTCTCTCTCTCTTTCTTTCTTTCTCTTTCTTTCTCTCTCTCTCTTTCCTTTTCTTCCTTCCTTCCTTCCTTTCTCTCTCTCTCTCTCTCTTTCTCTCTCTCTCTCTCTCTCTCTCTTTCTTTCTTTCTTTCTTTCTTTCTCTTTCCTTGGGCTTGAACCCAAAGACACTCTACCACTGAGCTACCTCCCCATCCCTAGCCCTGTCTTTCTTTTAAGACACAGTCTTGCTAAGTTGTGTAGGCTGGTTTCAAACTTGTGATCCTCCTGCCTTAGTCTCTCTAGTCACTAAGATTACAGGCATGTGCCATGGGGCTGACATTTTTTCTTTTATATTTATTTCTTTTTGTAAATATTTTGCTGATTAATAATTTATACTCAAGCACATAACTTTTAAATGGACTGCTTTATGAATTTTCTCAAAATGTAATCAGAACCCAAATCAAGAAAGACTAGTGCCAGCATCAGAGAAGTGCCTCTCACACCTTCTCCCTGGTGCCATCCCCCAAAGTAACCACTATCCCAACTGCTGTCACCATCTGTTAGTTTTGTCAGGCTTAAAAGTTTCTGTAAATGAATGGAGTAATTATTTTATTTTATTTCACTTTCTATTTTATTTTATTTTACTATTTTTGTTATCCTGAAACAGAAAGAGGTCCTGACCTCGTGTTGATCAGCAGACTAAATGGTGGTTCTCTGTCCCTTTCACTATCTTGTTAGGTCAATAGATTCCCTTTCTCAGATTCACGGTGGAGTGAAGATGGCTAGATATGCTTTCTCTAGTATATTGGGTTCCTAGAAATCTGAACTGTTACATACTCTTCTCTCCCTACTCTCTGATTCCTTGGTACTCAGAACATATGGTTCATGGAAAATATAGTTTCCAACACATGTTATGAATTAATTAGGTTTATGTTCAATGTATAAAATAGAGGGAAAAAATTACTACAGTAGCTTATAAAAGATAAACATTTATTTCACTCTCACAATGAGAGTCCAAAGACACAGTTCAAGGCTGACTGGAAGTCCCCAGCACCCAGGCTCTTTCCCACTTCCTGCTGTATGGCCCTAGGGGACAGCATACATTCTCATACTTTGTATAGTTGCCATTAGAATGCTGGGCAGCAGAGTGGGAAGGGAATGAAAAGAAGGGGGCAAAGGGAATGCACCAGGGGTTCTGTAAAGACTGTGTTCTCTTCTTGTGTTCTGCTGGTTAGAACCTAGTTTATGGGGATACCTATGTGAAGGGGAAGCTGGGCAGTGTAGCGTGTACTCTGGGGAGCCATGATCTAGCTGGACACTCTTTCTATAGAAGGCCAGACTAGATGTTGGAAGGGCAACCACAAGTTCTGCCTCGTTAAGAGCAGAATTCTCTCTGCTTCCATCTGGTACATAAGCACATAGCATCATGGCAGGGTTGGACTTAACATTTTCTTAAACTCCCCATTTTGTTATATTCTCAGGGTCATAGACCTAAAAGGATGCAGAAAGGGAAGCACTTAAGACAACATGAGGGAGGACTGTAAAGCACTACACCAGAAAGCAGCACCCTGCAGTACAGTGAGAACTGCCCAATTTTTTGATGCCTGAATGTCTGTCAAGGAGCGGGAAGTAGGGAAGGGAAGGAATAACAATGCCTTTGGTTGTTCAATTTTAAGTGGCAAAAATTGTACTTTATGGTATTTCTCAGTTCAGTTCCAAGTGTTTTGTTTTTAGTAAAATTTCCTCCCAGAGTTTAGAAATTGGTTGGCCATCAATCTTGGTTTTTTTGTTTTGTTCCATTCACGGATCTTTTAGCTCATAAAAGAGGTTATATTAGAAATTTTTAATTAAATCTCTATGTTAATAATGAATTTTTCAATAGCAGTCAAGGCCACAAGAGTCATCTTTGAGAACAATGCCTGACTTTACAAGACATGTTTTGGAGGCATTTGAGCCTGCAGGCAGTTGAGCAATCTGAGCATGCAGCAGTGAGACACTTGATAGTCTAGGGACACTAGGAATGGAGTGGAAAGTGTGTATCCACAAACCAGCTTCTCTCAAAGAAAACATTGGGTCTATGTAAAAAATTAGGCATGGCAGATGAAAGAGTGAGAAAAGAGTTGGCTTTAAATTATTTGTTCTGGGAGACTGAAAGAGTGGTATTGCCTGTGCAAAAAATGAGATGGCAGAAAATCTAACTTATAGGAAAACATTTTAATTTTAAATAGGCTGCATTGGAGAGAAAAGGAATCTATTCATGGAAGAAACTGAAGACTTACCTATTCAACATCTATTCAATCTGTTTTCTCTAACATAGGTAGTAGAAACCTAACCCCCAAAGTCTGCCTCTCAATCTCCAGCAGACAGGCTGTAAGCATGTGATGTTGATCCTGCCATTAGTTGCATCTTATGAATTTCATTGCAGAATTGGGTGAACAGGCCCATGGGAGAGGCAACACGGAGAGTAATGGAGTTGAGGGAGATGGCTCTTGAAACAAAAATAAATGATGAGTGATATCGCTAGATGGCATTGAGTCAGGAGATTTGGAAAGGGAAGATGTCTAGGTCTGAGAGAAGCACTGGGGAGTAGAGAGGTCTGAGTCCAACACTTCACCCGTTGACCCTAATATGATGTTGACACTAGGGCAAGGTAGGAGTGTGAGAATCTACAGGGGAGCTCAGTGGAGGTGACATCTTCTCTTGGGGCAAGAAAATTCAGGTAATGTGAGAAATAGCTTTAAGATAATAGGAATTTTCCCATGGTGGATGAGGTATTTCTGAGAATATATTGATGCAGAGGAGTTGAGGGGAATAACAGGGCCCGGATGAAATGGCCCAAAATAGAAAGATGGGAGCATTCAAATGAAGGTGAGGAATGGGATGTTAGAGCCTATCATAGCCATGACGGATCATGAAGATGCTTGAGTCGTTGGGACAATGCCTTACTTTATACAAGCCAAATGTCAGATATGGTCGCTCTGTCTTTTGAGAGTCATATAAATTTAGTTCACTCTCTTCCCCACATAGAGTGGACATCCCTCGGAAGATCATCTGAGTTTCTTGGTAAGTTCTGTGTTCTCATGGTTTCCTCTCAATCCAGTTTTCTGCCTCTTCTGAACCCTTGATCTGCCTCATGCCTTGAATCTTGCCTCTCTCAGCTATTTTCTTCCACCTCTGATCCCCACATTTAATGTAGACATTTCCTGAGATTCAGGAATGAAGGTGTGCTTGCAGGGGAAGGTAGAAGATGTGTTAATCACATCGATATGCATAGCAGACACTTTGAAATAGAATGTTAACATCACTGCTCTTCCCTACAGGCCCCTAGTCAAACGTTTAAAAATTATTTTATTTCAGAAAATGGGTGCAATGGCACATGCCTATAATGCCAGCAACTTGGGAGGCTGAGGCAGCCTCAGTAACTTAGCAAGACCTTCTCTCAAAATGAAAAATAATTTCTGTATTGTCACTACATCCCTAACTTAACATTGTGGTTTTTAAATGTATTATTTGTGTTTACCGTAAGCTTTCCCTGAAAAGAAATTGCTACAGCATTCCAAAATTTCATGTTCCCAAGCCCCAGAACTGAATTCCCTGGACTTCAGTATGTTCATCAAAATAACAAAAACCATTCTCGGATGTAAGGGCTACAGCCTTCTTTTATCTCTATACTCCTACACAACTCATCTTGCATTGATTTCTTACTTTGAACTTCTATAGGAAAGACCAGATATTAATTACAATTAACACAGGGCAACTCTGTCATTGAACATAGCTCTCAAATTCGTTACACATATGATTGAAATATAATCAATAGGGCCTTGATCTTTTTTCCATCAGAAAACTATCCTAAAATGGTTTGAGAAAATAAATGACACCACTCTTCCATCTGAAAAATTCATACACATGAATGATCAGAAAGCACTTTCATACTCCTACCACCTTTATCCTCTCATTCTGATGGTAAATTTTGATAGCTTTAACCAGTGAGGGGATCTTCATCATGGAAGTTGTAAACAATGGAAGCCCCTTGTTTTCCAGAATTATAGTTCCTTTTAAATTCTCATTCTAGTACCTACAGAAATTGGGGTAGATGAATTAGTAGTAAACAGCTACACAGCATAGAAATAAAAATAAAAAAGAAGAAAATGCAGTAATTCCTTGGACTATGATGAGTCAGTATTTTTTAAAATTTAAAAATTTTTACAGACTGCATTTTGGTTCTTTGTACACAAATGGGGTACAACTTTTAATTTCTATGGTTGTTCACTATGTAGATTCATACCATTCATGTAATCATACATGTACATAGGGTAACGATGTCTGTCTCATCAGTATTTTGAAATCTTAAGATGCTACACATCATCAGACACACAAAGTCAGTTGAAGTTAAACCACTGTCTCTCATCCATGGATAATTAAGATAACCCCATGTTTCAAGATTAAGTTCAGGATTTTCAGGTGTACTTGAATCTTCAATAGCTAACCTTTCAGGAAAATTTCTCTACTTCCTGGAAAAGGTACTGAAAAGAAGCTTATGGACCAAGAAAACAATTTAATGGGCTTTTAACACATTTCAATTGATGTGCAAGATTTGAGGTTAGGAAATGGAGCAACTATTTAAGTTTCTTCATTCTATTTATTTTACTCCAACTAGCAAAGTACAGTCATTTGAAACTGTATGAGCATCTTCATTCTTTTGAGTACTGAATCTCACATTTATGAGAGTCTCATACAGGCATCTCTAGACAATGTAGACTCTTGATTCCCTATGAATAAATTAATGTACAGTGATAATTATATGAAGAAGCTGCAGAACTTTTTTTTTTTTTTTTTTGGTACCAGGTATGAACCCAGGTGTGCACTACCAGTGAGCTACATCCCCAGCCCTTTTTATTTTTTATTTTGAGAAAGGTCTTACTAATTTAGCAATTTGCTGAGGCTGGCCTCAAACTTGCAGTCTTCCTGCCTCAGCCTCCTGAGTCACTGGGATTACAGGCATGTGCTACTATCAAGCATCTGCAAAGTTTTTAAAACTCCTGATAATCCAGCACCTTCTGCTTGCTTTGTT
Organism: Sciurus vulgaris; assembly: GCF_902686455.1. Classification (NCBI taxonomy): domain Eukaryota; kingdom Metazoa; phylum Chordata; class Mammalia; order Rodentia; family Sciuridae; genus Sciurus; species Sciurus vulgaris. Next base: position 118,588,203 of record NC_136466.1, read on the forward strand.
TATAATCTGTTCATTTTAATGTACCAATTATGTGAATTAGAGCATACAAATTTATTGTAAAGTATCTCAAAAATTTTTATTTTGTTTATTGATTGATTCAGACAACCTCTAATCTCATCAGGGGTGCTCCTAGTCAATTGTACCTCCTTGACTGGGGTATTCTCACTGATTGGCTTTTCTAATTATGCTCCAACTCATAGGTAGGCCTAGAAGTTGGTCTTCACTGAACACACACACTAAGAGCATGTTCCTAAGAAGTACCAGTCTGAGGTCAGGGCTGAGGAATTGCTTAAGTAATGGAACTAAGCTACTTCAGAAAGGTGTTTGTATTGTTCTTGAAGACCTTCCAAGGCATATTGCATACATAGCTATTTCATCTTGGAACTTTTATGACTTTACATGTTGGGTAGCTATAAGGTGGTACTTAGCTTCCTTTTAGTTAATTGCTACCTTAACTATTTGCTGTGACTTTGTTATTACTTTTGATAGCATGACCTTGAGCAAGTTACTCAAGCCTCTGAACTTCATCTTCCTCATCTGTAAAACAGATCCATCTTACCTATCTCACAGTCTTTGCCAGAACTGAAGTGCCCTTCAGGGTGACTGTTCAATAGCAATTCCATGCCCCTCTGTGCTGGGAGATTAAGATACAAAGCTTATTAGACAATTTCCTTGCCCTCAAGAAGCTCCCATTCTAATGAGGGAAACACACAAATGAACAATAATTATGGCACAAATGAGGGCTGTGATCAAAGTACATGCAAGATATACCTCTGTTTGGGTGAGGACAGGGAGTGGAAAGGGGGAGTTGCAGAGGAAATCAGGGAAGGATTCTCAGAGGTTAGATTTGCCTTGAATCAGAAGAGTGAATGTAAGTTTTCTGACAAGAAAGCAATAAAGCCATTTCTAGCTGATTGAGCAACATGAGAAGTGGCATAGAGAAAGAGTCCTCAGGTCAGGCTGAAGAAGGACCAGCAGTGCCTCCAGGTGCACAGGGAAGAGGGATAACTTGATGAGGGTAGCCCGACCAGGAACCACCTGATCTGAACCTCCTGTTGCCCCTGGAATTTTGCTTTGTCAGTTGTCTTATTCTTTCTGGTATCCTAATCAGTTCTTTCCCTTGACTACTTTTTCTTGGCACAAATCTATAAACTTAATTCCCCGATCCTAAACTAATTGTCCTGTTTGATTGCTCCTCCATCTAGTGTCTTGGTTCTTTCCTTTCCCCCTTCATTCTTATCCTCTGTTTCTTCCCTTTTCAATTCATTCCTCAGTCATCCCTGGGCACTGGGTTCTCCATTCATAATTTTCCTAAAATGTTCTTTGCACCAATTCTGGCTACCAATCCCTTGTAGTGGCCAGATTCCATTGCTCTGTTTTCTACTCCTTCATTGACCTCTGCAACACTTTTACCATTTTTTCCTAAGTTTTTATGTCGCTACTCTCTGTCATCCTCTTGAGTCTTCTGTGACCTTTGGCAGCTCTCTTCTTCTGCCCAGCCATAAAGATTGATGTTTCATAGTGTTCTTTTCTGAGCTCCTTTCTCACAATCAACAAAGTTGTCTGAGTAAGGTCATTCACTCTTGAATTTTCAACTCCTCCTCCTAATTATTCTAGAGATTGCTTGTCTGTGGCCTCTACCTCTTTCCTGGGATCCCAACACACATTTTCCATCTCCTACCCCAAACTCCACTTCTCTGTTTCTCAGATACCCCCAAGTGAATGTATCCTACATCCAATTGATTATCATCTCCAACAATCCTGTTTCTTATTTATTCTATTTCCATTCCCATTTCACAGTTCAGACTTGAAACTTGGGCGTGCTCTTTATTCCCTCCTTCTTCTCCCTCCTCCATATCCATTTTTCACAACTCCTTTTATTTTTACTTTCTTTCTACCTTCTGGGTTGATTCCCTCCCCTCTCCCCTTTACCAGCAGAGGTTCTAATCAGTGTTCACCTTGACCAGTTTTCTAGTTAATGTCCTTGTTTTTCCTTTCATTTCCCTCAAATCCATCTGCCACTATCTGTTTAGAATGATCATTCTAAAACACCAATCTGATCATCCTACATTTCTGTTTTAAAATGTGTGACTATTTGCTATTGCCTCAAATCATGGTTCCTGGTTCTTTTTGCACAGAGCCTTTTCATACCTAAAACACTGTGGATGTCCACAGACCTGTTGATTGAGAGACTATATAAACCAAAAGCTAGGGGATGGGGTTGTGGCTCAGTGGTAGAGCACTTGCCTAGCAAGTGCCTAGGCACTAGATTCAATCCTCAGCACCACATTAAAAAAAAATAAGGTTATTTTAAAAAATCTCTCTCACCAACTTAGAGAGGTCCTAAGCAACTCAGTGAGACTGTCTCTAAATAAAATAAAATAAACAATAAACCCAATGCTACTCTTTAGAAAATTTTAGATTTATTTTGTGATTAATAAACATATTTTTGATACACATTTAACTAATAATAATGCATATGCAGAATCATAAAATATATTCAATCTGCAGACAACGATTGGTGGATACTTGGATGCCTTGCAAAGACTATTTATTGCCAGCCAAGACCCACATTTTTTAAAATTTAAGTTTAATTTTTTAAAAATTTTTACAGACTGCATTTTGATTCATTGTACACAAATGGGGTACAACTTTTAATTTCTATGGTTGTGCACAATGTAGGTTCACACCATTTGTGTAATCACACATGTACGGAGGGTAATGATGTCTGTCTCAGTCCACTGTCTTTCCTGCTCCCACCCCCTCCCACCTCATTTCCCTCTACACCATCCAAAGTTCCTTCATTCTTCTCTTACCCCCCGCCACTTCTACGCTGCCCCTTTATGTATCATCCACTTATCAGAGAAAACATTTGGCCTTTGTTTTGGGGGATTGGCTTATTTTACTTAGTATGATATTTTCCAACTCTATCCATTTACCAGCAAATGCAAATTTTAGTCTTCTTTATGGCTGAGTAGTGTTTCATTGTGTATATATACCACGGTTTCTTTATCTATTCATCAATTGAAGGGCATCTAGGTTGGTTCCACAGTCTAGCTATTGTGAAAAGACCCACATTTTTGAAGATGACATCCAAATTAATCAGTGGGCTATATAAGATACTTTAAATTCCTGAAACCAGAGTTTCCAGTCTCTTCTCCAGCCACTTTGCTCTCTTTGCCTTCTCACCCCATGTCAACCCTATAATCTGCTCCTGTTCCTGCTGCTCCTTCTCACTTTCTAAGAAACTACTTTTCCCTCCTTTTCTTTGCCTAGATAACTTTCTTCAAGACATGACCAAAATGTCAGGAGAAGGCTTTCCAGATTTCCCTTCGAGCTGGTTGCTGTGTTGGGCCACTCACAGCACTTTATGTGTCAACTCCAGCAAACACCATAACATTATCCTGGGCAATTTTCACATGCCACCCTCACCTCATCATGAATGTGTAGCAGAGACTGGATCTTGTTCATCTTCGTATCCTGGGCTCTTAGAACAGTACCAGGAACATAGTAAGGACTCGCCTTAGAAAGATTGATGGATTCACGGTGACTCTTAGGATGTCTTTGGCAACTTGAGAAAGGACAGTGTCCTGGATGAATGGGAAAAGCAAGTTAACCCTGTCCTTGACATCTAGGGTCTTTCCTTGTACCATTTCATACCAGAACAAGTAACAATCAGTCTTATATTGAGCCATAAAATTGTAGAAAGCAATAGCTGGAAAGAACTGCCGCTGCCATCCAACATGACTCCTTCATTTTACAGATCAAGAAACAGTCAATATTGAGCTTTTTCTTTTTCCGATTCAGTGACACAGTGTTTTAAACTTGCTCCATATTTTGGTTCTTGGTTCATTTCCTTTGGATCCTGACTCTTTGACATTCCTCCTAGGATGTAGGACTAAGTTGCTCATTTCCCAAAAATATAAAAAAGTGTTCTTGTCACCAACAGGAATGCCTGCAATCCATAGATAATTTAAGCTTTAAAATTATTTTGGCATTGCAGCAATCTTCACGGCCAAGTCCTTCACCAGGCAGTGAACAGGAAGGAACAAAATTGGCAGATCTGAATTCTCAGTACATTTGCTTCTCTTGCCCAGGCTCTGGTGGAGGTGTGAATGGGTAGTACAATGCCAAAAGTCAAATAGCCAGAGGAAGAGCAGCAGTCTAGACCCCAGGGAAGATGAGAATCCACTGGAGTCCACCATTGTCCCAGAGATTAGGCTCTTCCTGGCTTTATAACTTCTGAATGTCAAGCCTCCAGTACTAAGTGTGAAATAAAGGGTGGACGTAGTTGTGGCCACATGGATGAATTTGTGTGGGGAACCGTTCATATGGAACTGTGAGGTAAGCAGCTTGGGGGTGAACATGGAGATTTGTCTTTGGCAAGAATCTGTGTCACTGAAGTGTGGGGCACTGTGTATAATATGGAAAAAATTAAAATTTCTTCTCTTGTATCCAACCAACTGCCTGGTCACTGTGAGAACTATGAAATGATAGTCCTCCTTGGAAACATGTAGAAGAAAATTTAGCAAAAGTTAAAATCTCTGAGTTCTGAAGAGTCTGCTCAAGGTAAAAGCTAGTGATTGCCTCTGCATGGAGAGAAGGCCCAGACATCTCTAATTTAAATTAAGAATTACATTTAAATTAAGAATTACTGCTGGCCATTAAACATGAAAATCCTCCTACACCCAGTAGTCTCTGCATGTGCAAGCATCTTTACCAATCTGTGTTCCATCTTTTGGCAAGTAAATGCAACCTGAACTCATCTGTCTATTTATATTTTATTCAAAATTCCTAACACCATGGGATAAAAATTGTCAGGCTCTCCAAGTCCAGAGAAGTTAAAATCCTGACTGTTTACAATGCTTGTCCATCAAGTGGAGCTTGTGTTAATTAACACTGACATCCCTAAATTCATTTTGCATATTCAGTGCCTGCTACAAAAAGCTGGGTCTGAAATAACAAATGTACAGACAGCACCATTAAGCAGGGTGCAGGCAATATATATTTTTCCTTGGATTGCTTCTGTTACCAATCAAACTTGCAGACGTGAGACTAGAGCGTTTCTGACAGTAAGTCCCACAAAAAGATGCTGTTCATTTATTTTGGCAGTGGGCTGTACTATTCTAAGAAGGCAGATGTGCGTAGCAGAGCCCAGCATAATAACTCAAAATCTGTCCTGCCTTAGCATTTGCAGGGCCTTGGGTTATGGCATTTTAGTAGAAGATGGAACAGATAGAAGAATGCATTGAGAAACAACAGTTAAAATGCTATAGCTTGTAAAATCCTTCATGTGCAGTACAATGATTTCAATTATTAAAGTGAACATCGTTCAGAGGGTGAACTTTACTTTTCATCGTTTGTCCTATTATAAATTTCTACTATATTGGTCAGTTTCATTTCTTTGTAGACCTTTTTATCAACCTGGGCAATTCAATAGTAGCTCATGAGTATGTTTAACTTTCAAGCCAACAGGTTTACACTGATATATAGAAATTCTAATTGGAAACTTTCATGTTATACTAGGATCTACAAATGTCCTATTTAAATAGTAAATTCTGGACATAGAGCAAGCCAACAATACAATAACTGAAAAATAAACCTTTATTTTTTTATGTTACCCCTCCAGATAACACAAATGTGAACTCACTTTGTGGGGATTTCAAGGTATGCAGAAAAATACCCATGAATATGGCCAGGAATAGCCTTGTCTATCAAAAAGACAATGGTTTTCTTCTGGGTTCATGTGACAAAAAAGTTCACGCTCAAGTGATAAAATACATCATTTTCTTATTGGTTATAGGAAGGATGCCCACTGTAAACTGACAATAGCCCAAGTGCTAAGCAGAGTTGGAGGGTGAGAAAGAAAGGAGAAACTGACTGAGTGGCCCAGGCACAAAGAGTGTGCACCAAGTGTTTCCTCTACAGGTCACCAGGAAAATGCCCAACTATCCCTATGTACATGCCAATCAACTTCTTGGGCAAGGATTCTAGGGTAAAACATTACCACCATCTGGGTCATGGATATACATCTTTGAATAGACTATGCTAAAGCGTAATTCATTCCATTGTATCAGTGTAAGTACATAGTCATATTTGCATTTTACTGTGTTGGAATAGAGACTTGAATTTGGAATCGAGATCCACCTATATTGATTTTTTTGTTCATTTTTTTTTTTTAAATCCCCTTTTCTCACATTAGTCCCTTTTTTCCACTTGGTTTTAGACCAGGCGCTCCTAAAAGAGTCTGTACCTTGAACAGAGTGGGTATTGTTGGTGGTACATGCCACAGTTCCATGGAAACTGTGCCTGTGAGTCAGAAGGCAAACACCAGGCCTGTTGTATTGATGCTGTGATGTGTGTTTCTAATATAACACCTGACATGTGTGAACTGGCCAGACGGCTCTCCCAAGAGCTGCTGCACAGGATGCTGTGAGGGTTGGAGCTAATTGGAAGTACAACCCTGGACTGTTGCAGAAGGCAAAGTCAAACCATCCTAGTGGCAGGCCCATCCCCTCTGCTTCTCAGTGGGGATCCTGTTTCCTAAACAGTGCTGATGGTTTTATTACAGCCCATGGAAGACAAGAGGCCATTTGCTTCCTGCACATCAATCACTTCTGGCCCTGAGACCTCAGGCTATGTTCATTGTGAGACAGGCCACACAGGCCTCACTCCTGAGTTATTGGAGAGCGCTCAAACAAGTCGGCTAACTGCAGGTGTCCAATTAATCAGATTCTGTGGTGGGAGAAGGCTTGAAGAACATACCAACCTTCAAATGAGTAATCCAACAGATTGCTTATCTGTTGTTGTCTAAGGCATTATGGCCAGCTCCAAGCCAGAGGTTTGCTAACTAGGGCCTTTGGCTTCTTTTTGTAGGGCCTACAAACTAAAAACAACTTCAAAGAATCATTTTTTTCTTTTAACTCTCAAAGCAAAGAATATAGGACAAGGACTTTATGTGGCCCATGAACCTAAACTATCACCTGACCCTTTTCAGAAAAAAAAAAAAAAAAAAACAACTATGAAAGTGTGATGATAAAGAAGTTTCTCATTTCCAGCTGCCACACCACTCCTCTTCTCCCCTCAAAAATACCTCTGAATTGGTCAGTGGGCCCTGGAGATGAATTCGGCTTTAACTTGAGGTACTTTAGGAGAACGGTGTGTAATTCTGGTGTTTCTTACACCACTTTTGGATAGCACCCCCCACAGCCACGCCTGCTATACATCGTGTTCATAGGTGATTGGGTGGAGACCAGGACTTATAAAAAGTTAGAATGAACACAAACTGGAAGATCCCCTTTGAACTTCTAGGCCATGGCAGGGCTTCCAGTGTGCCTGCCTTTCAGCAAGCATGCATGTTTATCAGATCTTTTGAGCCATTTGATAGTTCAGTGTTTTTCTTCTAATACCTTTCTCGAAGAGCTGGCCCAACTCCAAGGCGTTGGAAAGATAAGATTCCAAATTAATTCCTAAAGTTTCTAGTCTGATAGAGATTGCCTTTCAATCCAGATTCTTCCTTTTTGTTCTTTGATCGGAATCTCAGGAGAGACATGAATGTTTCCGGGCTGCAGCTCTGTCTGAACACTAGGGTGTCTTGAATGAATATCTTTGGTGTACTGTTGTCCCCTAGGCTGATCACAAGCAGATGCTAGGGGAAGAGAATTGTAAGGAGCAAAAATTAAATGGTGACATTTTGTGTGTTGTACATTCTACAAAAACATAACTTGCAATATTAATTTGAGTGCTGTGTGCTGAGATGGTGTAATGGTGTAATGTTACTCCACGATAAGACTGACATTGCCCCAAGTAAGATAGACATATGTGACTGCTCCTGACCAAGACCAGCTGGTAGAGTCTGATCAAAAGGATTTTAAAGACTCATGACTGAGCCTTGCCTCAGTCTCCGTTTGACACCAATGATGCCAGTGCTGCACCAAGCCTGGAGGAGAATCACTGACTTGCTTGTGTCGGCTGCTGGACCATCCGTCCCCTGACCGTGATCGAGACGTTCCTGTGGAGGTGACTTCAGAGCTGCCTCGCCCTCGTCACGACAGCAGAGCTGCCCGTTGTGCGCCTCGCCGAAGACGTCTCTGCACAGCTTGCCTGCGGTGACCTCGCCGTCCTCCTTCACCTTCCAACCGTCCTCGCTGATCAGGACTCCTGCCGGAGGGAGTTCCCCAGCGAGATCTCCTGAGCTGTCTTCTTGACTGATCTCCGGGAGCCGCTGCCCTTCGACTCAAGAGACGTCGCATAGGAGTGGACCTTAGGAATGGGTCTTAGTAAGAAGTGAGTCTTGCTAATTCGGGGCTTATAGTATTCTAACTTAGTGGTTAAGCAATGTGTGACATTGGTGTGATTAGAGTTGAAATAATTATAAGATAATGATAATACCTGTGTGATGAGCATCAAATAAAAGCCAATTGATTTGGACCAAATTTATTCTCATCGACTCCTCCTTGCCGCTGGTGACAAGGATGGAAAAGGAGAACATCCTTATTCTTGCTTTTTGAGGCCAAACATTCTCTTTCTGAAGGAATACAAATCCCAAGACCAAGGTGGATAGAGTAATTCCTCACCCCAGGGCTGGGCATTTCTCATATCCACAGAGTAAAAATCTAGAATTTAAACAAGCTCCAGGGTTGGTATTCATCGTATTTCTTTCTGACTCTCATTTCATCCTCTTTGATGGTCGCTGGCTTGGGATCCTCATCATTTCTTACTAACACCATAGTAGTGGCCTCATCACTGATGGCTCCAATCCCAAAAGCAAATGCAGTCTATCCTCTAGCCTATTTTCAGGAAGTTGAAAACCTGGCCATGTCACCAAAGGGTGGAGTCTCTCTTTTGACTCCCCATTGGTTATAGAATAAAAGTTCAACTCTGTCACGTTTTGAGATCTGCCTGCTTCCTTACCTCACCTCCATCTGTACTTACCCTTCAACCATGGCTACTGAGAGGCATATAGTTCCTTAAGCAGACTGTCTCACTCTGCCCTTACTCTTGCAGTTCTACCACCTGAAGTGTCCTTCTTAGCTCCTCCCCAGTTTGCCTCACTAGCGCCTAATCATCTTCCAAGTTGGGATCCAAGGTCATGTTAAGGATGAATTGTATCCCCCCAAAAGATGAGGAAGTCCTAACCTCAGTACTTGTGAATACGATTTTATTTGGAAATAGGGTATTTGCAGGCTCTGGGAAATCTATTAACATCTTCATCTTCCTTCCCTGTCCCCCTGCCTTCTGATTTTGTAATTTCCAGCTTGGAATGAAATGGTGCTGGAATTGAAGTTACAGGCAGGCACACTTTACCAGCTCCCTGGTGGAATGCAGGTTGCTCTCCCTTAGTTCGAAACAGTCTAGATCCTTTTGGAAACATGAAAAGATCATCTCTCAGATGGGATAATGATATCATTAGAGTGGGCCCTGGTCCATAAATTTGGACACACAGACAGACACACATAGAGGGAAGACAATGTGATGACACAGGAAGGAGACAGCTATCTACAAGTCAAGGAATGACTGAGGCCAGCCGAAGCTAGGACACCATCGTGGAACTCATTCTCCCTCACAACCCTCAGAAGAAGAATCAATCCTGCTGACACCAATATTTAAAATTTCCAACCTCCAGAAAGGTGAGACTGTGAATTTCTACTATTAAAACCACCATGTGTGTCATTCTTGAGCCACATGAAATTCAAATGAATGTGCCCCACCTTGTCCCAGTATATCCCACAATCCCATCAGCTGTATTGAAATAAAGCAGTGCTTTCTGAATTACAATGTGCACATAAATCATCTGGAGATCATATTAAAATGCAGATTCTGATTTTTTAGACCTGAGAGCCTTGAATTTCTGGTAAGCTCCTAGGTGATGCCAAGGCTGCTGGTCCGTAAGCCACACCTTAAGTGCCAAGGCTCTGGACACTTGTGTGACTACCAGGCCATAACAGGCCTGAGGTCAGAAACTTTACCTTTGAGCCAGTGTCTGGTGCAGTTTGGGGAACATGATGATCTCATAAAAATGCTGTTTGAATGGTTTGTGAATGAATGGATGAATCTGTGCCACTAAGGGCATACGCTTAATACTGAATGGTTTATGATCACCACTGAGGTATTATATGTTGGGCATATAGTGATTGCCCTGCCTAATGTCTCCTACTTTTCCTGCCCTTCAATATTTCTATTCATTTGAAACCCTTCTTGAAGAGAAAAGGGAGTCCCACCTCACACACTTGAAAAAAGATATTCTGGAATAACACAGTGATGGTAAGGAGGTGAAGGGACTCAGCTTTCCACCGTGTTTGAGTCAACACCAGCTGGCAAAAGCCACCTCCTGTCTTTGTCCCTCCTCTACTTCTACTCCTGTCACCAAAGGTAAAAAGGACAAACAGTAACTATGGCCAATTAATCTCAGCCTGGGAATCCGGCACCGTCCACTTCAACAGGTCACTGAAGTCAGGTATTATTATCCCTGTTCACAGGTAGAAAAGTGAGGTTTGAAGTTGTTGGTCCAAAGCTATGGAATAGTGGGTGGCAGAGTCAGGGATCAAACACATTCAACTCCAAAGGCTACGCCCTTGCATCATGCCGCAGAGAGTGCTGTAATGAGCTGATGTCTGGCTGGCCACACCGCTGGGCTATCTATGCTTCTTGGTCTCTGCTCCTCCTGAAAGAAAATTGAAAGCAGTGGAGATTATTCTATAGCTCAGAGGCATTACTCAGCTACTCCTTAAATTTTTCCAACCTTGACAGTCACAGAGAGGCTTCATTTTTCTGGCATCTTCAAAGAGCATGATGGTTCATATAAACAGATAGTCCAGATAACTATAATTCTTGCCTTTGAATTTTTAAAATTACATTAATAATTTTAGATAGACTAATTCTGAAATATAATACATCTAATTGAACTTCTTAAATAAATTACATCTTTTCTTGATGACTCAAGGGCCAGTATCAAGAACTGTCAGCCTCAGCACATGCTGAATTCCTTTGTTTTGTCGGGTACTATGGAAATACATTGAACTGTGGAGTCCCTACTCTAAATGGTCTCAGGCTTAGATATTCTGAGGTGATGTTCAGCATTTATAGACTGCTATCGAAGAATTTGCTCCTAACATTGCTTTGTTTAATTTGTTCATTCATTTCTCAAGGAGGAGAGAGACTGTTATGTAAACTTGTTAGAAATATATGAAAAATCAAATTGAGTAGAACATGAGTTGAGCATCTAAGAGATTTCCTTCTGAGTTAATATAAGAGATTCAGTGTATTTTAACAGTCATTTTTGACTTCCTGGAGATTTCTGTTCAATTTCTGACTACAAAACATATTTTGAAGTTAAGGTCATCTGAAAAATGACCCTTCTAAAGGGTTTATATTGCTATTCATTGTTAGCTCTCTTTCTGGCAGTCAGTGGAAGACATAGAGTCACCTCCTTATAAGAGCCCCTGTTCCTGGGGGGACAGCTAATTACAGTCAAATTTCACTAATCTAGAACAACCCAAAGGGGAAGATATTCTGAATTAATGTTTTAAAATGTGATTTAGGGACTGGGGGGTGCAGCTCAGTGGTACAGCACTTGCTTAGCATATGCAAGTCCCTGGATTCGATTGCCAGCATCAATCTCTGTCTCTCTGTCTTTCTCTGTCACACACACATAGATTTGATTTAAAGTATGTTTTAAAGTTTTATTGGTGTCTTTCTTGCAAAATACAAAAATAATTCCAACTAGCTGATAAAAAAAAAATGTAATCAAGACTTCTTGTTGGATGTATCCTGCTGAATGGATGATAATATCCTTTTTGGCTATAACCAAAGTATCCACTTTTTATTTTAAGTAATCTAAGCTTAATGCTGTAATTTTTTTTCTTTCTTCCCTTCCTCTTCCCCTTTCCCTTCCCCTTCCTCCTCCTCCTCCTCCTCCTTCTTTTTTGTACTAGGGATAAAATCCAGGTCTTCACACATGCTAGACAAGCACTCTATCATTGAACTATATCACCAACCTTTTTTGTAAATCTTTTATTTTGAGAGAGGGTCTTGCTAAGTTGCCCAGGTGATCCTGGAACTTGAGATCTTGTGACCTCAACCTGTGGAGTAGCTGGGATTACAGGTGTTTACTACCATGCCTGGGCTTAATGCTATTAATGTTACGGTATTACTTTCCTGCAAAATCATTTCTAAATAGTAAGAAAATAAGTTTTAATCTCAACCAGATCAAATTATTGAAAATTCCTAATTAATAGGGTCTCTCTCTATATATATAGAATATAAATCTATATTTCATATAAAATATAAGAATATACTTATTTTACATAACATGAAATTATAAAATATATGAATATACTCATATAGTACATATGAATATATGTTACATATGTAATATATATGTAAATTAGACCCTACCAATTGATCTATCTATAAATACATACATAGGTAGGTAGGTAGGTAGGTGGATAGATTTAGCTGCTAAAAAGTGATCTCAATGATCTTTTCAGTTCACAATTTAAGGTCTTCCTATACCATTGGAAGCAGTGTTAAAACCAAAAGGTTGTTTTTATTTATACCTATGTATTATATATTGAAAGAATGAGAAGAGAACAAAGGAAGAACAAGCAAAGATGAAGAGGAGGAAAGGGGTAATTGACCAAAATTCAGGTTGGGGGCCAGAGCGCAGGTCCTGCTCTGATTGATTGGAATGCTTTGGGTGAGTAATGAATGGAAGGCCTGGCCTGGAGGCAGCTTCTCCCTTATTAAGACTTAGAAATGTCCCTTAGGCTCCACCTGAAAAAAATAGCACTTGAAATGTCAGTGTGATTTGTCCTAGAAAAAAAAAAAAATTTAGTACAGGCAAATCAATTCTTCCAAACTTAGAAATGAACCAAAGGGTAATTTTCTAGACTGGATTTTCATTCCTAATAGCTTTGAGTGAAGAGATTCACTACAAACTAAAAGCACATTGACCTCAGATAATCCAACAAGTTTCCTAATTCTAACAGGATTTCCTGGTTTAGCCGAAGCTTTCCATAACAAAACCATCGTCGACTAGCAAAAACATGGAAACTATGCTTTAAATGTCTCTTTTCTAACTTGTTATCCTCTTGCAATAGCACAGAGTTTTTTTCTTGTTTCAAAAAGTCTTTATGATTAATGAAATAGGCTAATATGTTGGAGTTCAGAGCTAAATATACAAGACAAAACATGTAGTTTAAAGACATTTATAGCTAAACAACCAAAACCACATCTGTTCGACACAAACCTTCATAAAATAATTGTGAATATAAATAGTTAACTTTGGTTTCTATTGGTTATGCAAAAAAATTAAGGCCCATTCCTTTGGCAATAACCTATCAAGGAAAGAAAAAAAAAGAGAAAAAAATTTTAAAGATGTATGTTCACATAATCTAAACAAATTCTTAAAGAAACAAACCCCCTAGGAGCAAATTAAATACTTTCATACACTTAAGTCCTTTATAACCACTTTTTACCAACTTTGTTTTTTCTTAGCTTGGTTTGAGAAAAGCCGATTTCCACACAGGGCTTCAAAGAGCAGGAAATTCTCTATCGATAATCTCCTTTATGCCTGCTGCTCATACACATCAAAGGCTTTGGCTATCGATTTTTCTCCCATCAGAGAGATGATCTTTTCATGCCCCCAAAAGGAGAGAAACCTGCATTCCGCCAGGGAAAATATAAGTTGTATTTGCTTATTCCTACCATTTCCGCATCTTTTCTTTCCAAGTGGGAAATTGCTAAATCAGAAAATAAGGGTGGGGGGCAGTGGGGGAAGATCAAGTTATCAGTAGATTTCCCTTAGCCTCTAATAACTCCATGATGACTTCTTTCTAACCAGAAAAGACTTTTTAGGAAAAGATCTTCATTACAAAACAAAAACAAAAGCAAAAACCCTCTCTTCATAGCTCTGAAGTCCAACTTCGTATAAAAGTTAATTTGTATTGAATTATTAAGCTTCTGGCTGATTTCAGAACTGCTTCTCGGAGACTTAGACTTTTTCTAAGCATTTGAAAATAGATTTGAATATAAGTTTAAACAAAAAGCTAGTATAGAGAAAAGCCAATAAAATCAGAGTTAATTTTTGCAGGTGTAAGAATTACTAATGGTTCTAAAATCCAGCTGTGAGACTGCCCCTTTCCAACTCCTCTTGTTGCTCCTGATTGCCTTTGACCTTCCTTCTCTCTCTGATTCTGGAAAATTAATCTGCAACGGTCATCAATGTTCCATGCTCTGGTTACCTATTTTTCCAACTATTTTAAAAAATAAACATTCCATGTATGTGCTAAACTCTTCCTCAGTCTTATGTTTTATCACGAGAAATGAACTTTAAATGCTTTTTGGCCAAGACAAAATATGTTTGGCTTCAATATCATGCCAGACATTTTTTTTTAAGTCTGTAAGACCTTAGTGGGCCTCTGCTTCTTGGAATCTAGGGTCCTGGGGGTGTGTGTGTGTGTGTGTGTGTGTGTGTGTGTGTGTTGTTTTAAGTAAATGCTGAGACATGTAAGTAAATGCTGTTTTTAAGAAAATTTGATTATTTTAAGCAATGTGAACTCCCCTGTGGTTTGGGGGTGGGGTGGGGAACTCATGGTCTGACTGCCCTAATGATTCCCTCTCCCAGTTGCTCAGGAATTACATCCCCAGAGAGCCTGAAATCCTTCCTCAAGAGAGACTGCTCCAGCAAATTCTACGGTCCTAACTGACCTTGCTTCATTAGTGACTCCCTGTTCAGTGTGGTGCCCACGGAGATAGCCTCTTGCTCCTTCATCCTGGAAAACCTCACCAATGTTCTTTGCTTTAGGCCCTGCACCTCTGTGCGAATCCAGTTCATTTGAATGGGGTGTTGTGTTAGCTTTTTGTGGTAAGAAAATGCATTCCGGCAGTCCCCTACCCTTACACTGGAAAGGAGCCTCATCACTGGTCTGTTATCTTTTTGAGCAGAGTGAGGTAGAGAAATGATTTATCCTCCCCACTCACGCTCAGCATTGTCCCGCTGACTTCCCTTCCAGGCTCTCCACGGGGACTGAAAATTTATATTTCCTTGCTTTTGTTTGCTAATTGTATAAAGGATTTTTATCTTCTTGTTTTAAGTGGAGTCTCACAAACTAGGGTTTCCTTTCTTTAGCAGCACTTTGTCCCCTAAGCACTTTTTTCCTAAGCTTTCCCTTGAGTTGGTTCACACTTCGTTTCACTTATTTTGTTTCTTTTTTTTTAATGTGTCCTTCAGGAAGGTATTCCTTTTTGGCTCTATCTATTGTCTTCTTCTTTTATTTCCTTGGAATGGCAATCAATTGCTTCTCTGCCTTTCTCTCTCCTTTGTCTTTCACTGCTGTTTAAAGTAACCTAAATGCCTAAATGGCAAAGTCCAACATCCATCCAAAAGATTGGTGTTTTTTATTTTTAATTTTTTGATTTCTAAAAGCACCATTGCTCTGAACTTACACCCATACTAAACATCCATTCTCAAATTAGAATCTCCTATTGTCACCCACCTAGTGTCATTTGTCCTTTGGGGTATAAGCTTAGCTCTGTTCAGGTGAAATAGAATACACATCTGGGGAACAGAAGAACAAAGACTCCTTATTCTTCAGGTCCCCACCTGTCCATCACCAGCAGACAAGGACTTAGCACAACAAACATGTCAGGCCAAAATGCAAATATTTCTTACCAAGGTGTGTGTGTATCTATCTGTCAATATAGATATATAATTTGTGTATGGACAATGAAAGCTCAATGTACAGCATAGACCAAAATATAACATTACAATTTAAATTCAGTTTTAATAAAATATAACAGGAACTATATTTGTAAGATACTTTTTAAGTTCCAGTTGATGAGCCACAATTCTAAAATAATGAAATAAAACTCCAAGTCAGTAAAGGAATTGGAACAGTGGTCTTGAGTGTATTATAAACAATTTGGTTTGCACTTGGTTAATTCAGTTGTTGGTTTAAAGTTTTTCTATTAAATAATAATGTTTTCTTTTAAAAATATTCGATTGATTTAACATCATTTGCAATAATAGGAGAAAACTGCATTTTCCAAAGACATAGGGTGCGTTGTCTTATGAGAAAATTGATAGTATGTGATAAGTAGAATAGTGAAAAAGAGCTACCTAAAAAGAGTTTTAAAAAGGATAGCAAAGGTTTACCTGAATTTTCCTTGTTTCAGAATTTCTAGCTGTCTTGATTTTTGTCAAGTGTCCTGTGTCTACACTGTTGAGGCCTTATACTTCAATCTAAATGTACCTTTAAAAAAGAACGTGCATGCCAGATGACTTCTTCCCCCCCCCACACACACCCTCCCTCCAGGAGGAGGGTTTGACTTGTTTTGAAGTAACAAAGACAAAACTCAAGCAGACTCCAGACATGGCCTTACATACTTACATAACAGGACCACAGAATACATCAACTGAGGTACTTTTGGTAGTGAAATGGTTGTGTCATACATACCTTTGCATGTTGCTAGTCTTCAGAATTATTTTAACATTTATCTCAATATCATTCCAAGGAGATGATGTCCCTAGCATTTATTTTTTCATGTCTTGACAGTGTCTGATTTTCTTTTTAAGCTTCATACAAATTCTTGCTACTCAAAGTATGACCTGCAGACAAGTGGCATGGATGTCAACTGGGAGTTTGCTACAAATGTAGAATCTTGCGTCCCACCCCATACCTGCTGAGTCTGCTTTTGAAGCTCTTCAAGTAATGCACTTCAAATGTTAAGAAGCACTGAGTTAGTCCATTTATAAATAATGCTGCTGTGAACATCTTCGTGTACATATAGCCTTCTATTTTCGAACGACTTGGTTGTATTCAATTTCCAGAAGGGAGATTATGAATTCAAAGGACTTGCAGATTTTTATACTTGCCAGAATTTCAGGAGGGTACTTTAAGAACCAGAGGGTTTGATAATGGCTAGTGGATTGGTTGACTGTTGGGGCCCTCTGCCTTTAAAAGTTCTATAACTTAAAGAACAAGCCTCATATTCCCATCTGGAGGCTGACCTAGAGAGGAAAATAACTCTCTGTTCCATCTCCCTGCCCCACAGACTCACAGTGCTTCTTGCAGTGCCCATCAGATTGCAAGGCTGACAGCTCCTAAATATTCCAGATACAGGCCAGAGACCTCCTCGAATTTCATGTCTAGGGAATTCATTCCTGACTTTCTCTGAGTCATGAAGAGAAAGAAATGCTTCTTTTGGGGGCCTTTAGATTCACCTTCCAAGCCACAGTAATTCTAGCTTTGTTCTGGCATCCATAACCCAAAGGATCATTGTGCTGCTTCCTTGATGGTTCCTTAAGTCTCTTTCCTTCCCCAAGAGCTGCAGATATTTTGTTTTACAGATAATCTCAGCCCTTTAGGGGTCCTCAATTCCAGGGCTTATGCCATCCTCACTGGGTTCCAACATGTTATCCAGACTTTTCTCTGCCTTTCTCCCCCACATCTTCAGTTTTTAAGCTGGCCTCTCAGTTGCTGTTTTTCTTGGGACTATGTCACATTCTGAGGTTTATGATATGCTTTCCTGATAGTGATATTGTCCAGACCCTTAGTTTGTTTCTCAACATTCTTAAGCCTGCCCATCAAAACTGCCACACATCAGGCCTGCTTATCTGTGTGGCTGTCTGAAGCAGAGTCTGGCAACTTCATCCTTTGCCTTCATTCAGGGATGATCACAAATGGACATCTGGATTTGTCTTAAGATTACTGAAATATCAATATCCATCCTGACAGACTTGACTAGATCTTTAACATGCCTTTATAATTTCTTCTGAAGAGATTTTCCCCAATTAAGTTGCTCTCCTTTGTCTGTCAATGATAGGGCTTACAGAGAAACGGAAGGGTCCTTTCTGTCATCTATTTATTCTTTATGAGACAGACTCAACCTGCAAGTCCCACTTCATGTTCAGGCAATCAACCTTTTTTTTTTTTGGCGGTACTGGGGATTGAACCCAGGGTCTTGTGCTTGTGAGGCAAGCACTCAACCAACTGAGCTATCTCCCCAGCCCCCAGGCAATCAGCTTTTACTGTCAAGCATGATAGTATAATGAGCACCACTTGGAACTGTTTGTATAAGAAAGTGTGTGTGTGTGTGTGTGTGTGTGTGTGTGTGCATGTGTGTGAAAAAGAGAGAGAGAAACTCTAGAGAAGAGAAGAGAGATAAACTCCTTTGCCTGTAGTTTATTTTGCTCTGAAATAGGCCACATGGAGTAACTGGTCTTCAAGATGGATGCCATCAGTCCCTCCTTTCTTGTTCACACAAGTCCTTCTCCCATTAAGGAGTAGAATATATGCCTCCTTTTCTTTGAGTCTGGTCTAGCCTTTGAATGCATGACCAATAGAGTATAGTAGAAGTAAATCTAGGGCGTAAAAAGGCTTATAGCTTTTCTGTGGCCACTCTTGGAATGCTTCTTCTGGGGAAGGCTGCTTTCTCCAGCCTTGACATAAGAGATGGGGCTATTCTGAGATAACTATACCACAAGGAAGTTCAAGGTAGCTACTTGGAGAAGTCATGTTGACAGAAATATGACCAATAATTTCTCATCTCAGACATTTTAGTGAAGACACCTTTAAGGACTCTTAGGTTGGGGCTCTACTGAGTGACACGGAGCTTGTCTAGCATGCCAAAGGCCCTGGATTCCATTCCCAGCACTGCACAACAAAACAAAACAACAAAAAGCTCTAGCCTCTACCTCCATCCAGGTGCCCTATGTGAAGGACCTCAGGAGAGAACCACTCATCTGAACACTTAATCCCCCAGAACCATGAAAGTCAATATTAATTTGTTGTAGACCACTAAATTTTGGGTGTGGTTTGTTGTGCAGCAATAAATTATTGAAATATGAAATATCTCTTTTTAGTAAGGAAACCTCTTAGATCCAAAGTAGTAAAACAAGTGCATCTGTGGTTGTGCAACAGGGCTTAAAGTCCTGCTTCAACATCTGCCTTTAAAAGATATGGCATGCTCAATTACTCTAGAAAGGTGAAGCAGCTGCTCTAACTTGCTGCCCTGAGGTGACTTGAAAGTGCTACTCTCCAGAGCTGCGTGGTGAAACACATAGATTTGATAATAACTGACTAGTTATGTGCTAGTAATTTAGTCTTGGAGAGTCTAACTTATTATTAACTAGGTATAAAGGTAGGCAATAGCCATAGAAAGTTATAGGAAGAAGAAGGGTTCTTATATAGAAATAGCCTAGTCCAGCAATAAATAAATTAGTGTGTGTGTGTGTGTGTGTGTGTGTGTGCATGCGTGTGTGTATAGAAGCACACACAGAGGTAAACTGTCTTGCCCAGACCACAAAGGTGCATGGTGGCAATTCCAGGACAAGAATGTAAGTCTCTTGGTCCAGGGGCAGCTCTTTTCACCATACCTCTCTGGTTCATGGATGTCAGGAAAGTCAGTATGTTATTTGGCTTTGTTTGCCTATTTAGTGCATATTTCCTATGTGGTAGTGATCTGTACAATGGGGCAAATACAGTAGTCCCCGTTTATACGCAGTTTCACTTTCCAGTTTAAGTTGTCTGCAGTTAACTAAATGGAAAATTCCAGAAATACACAATTCATAAGTTTTTAATTACTTTTATTATAGCATATTGTTATAATTGTTGTTTTATATTACTTCATGTTGTTAATCTCTTACTGTTTGTGCAACCTATTGCTATTTGTAAATTAAGCTTTGTCATAGGTTTGTATGTATAGAAAGAACTGCATGATATAGGGTTTGATAGTTTTTGGTGCTCTCCACGGTTTCAGGTATCCACTGGGGGTCTTCAGCTGTATACCCTGTGGACTAGTGAAGTTAATGTGCCTATTCATATGATACCCCCAGGGGTTTATGGGAGATAGCTTATGGAAATTATTTGGCACTTGCTATATACTCAATAAAGGGTAAGTACCTTCTTCCAGAGCCTAGTAAAACAAATTCTTTGGATAGCCACCTCCAGGGCCTTTCAATTCAAAGAATTTCCCCACAAACAATTACCCTAGGTATGAGAAACCCATCACAGGGAGGACTACAGAAGGGAATTCAACATCCACCCAAGTTCTAACCCAGACAATAGACGTTTAAACGACCTGAGAGGAAAGGAAGGAGGGGTTGTAGATAATTAGCAGGAGCACATGGAATAACTCACCCTCCTGCAAAGGGAAGCAGACAGGGCTGAGTCAGCTCTGGACATGAGAATTAGAAGAGAGCAGGCCTGGATGTCTGGAGTTCTTTCTATCAACTTTTTATAAAAATAAGTACCTCTAGCTGTCTGTCTGTCTGCTGAGGAGACGATCCATCACCAGGTCTGTGAAAGTAGCTTTCCCTGCGCTCGTCTCTCCAGACTTCTGTTGTGGTTACGTGTCTCACTGTGGTTATCCCCACGTCTGCTTCTCTGTCTCCCTTGTATCATATGTGCTGTGTGTGTAAAACTCTTTATGTGGAGTCTGGGAATGGTTTTTAATACATTCGGAGTAATAAGCCAGAACAACCTCCACCTTTAATACCTGCTTCTGCCATTTCTCATCAATGGGGCTGCGAGCACATGTGGGAAGCAGCCGTCTGTGCCGGTCAGGGCCCCACTGAGCTAGCAGAAGCAGATGGGGAGAAAACACCTGTCCAGGCATCGGGAGCAAAAGATGAGGGTTCCAGGGGCTGTGAGGTACGATGGACAGGGCCCTGGTTGTGGACACAGTTAACAAGAGGCAGCACAGGTGGAACTACCATAGAGATTTTAGGCAATGAGCAGATAATTTTCACTAGTTTTTTTGAACTTTTAAAGTAAAAGTGTTCTTTGAAAGCTGTTGGGAGATGCCTTTGGAGGTAGATTGGTTCATTTATAAATTCCAGGTCCGCCCCTGGTTGGCTTTAAAATTTTAGGTAAGCTATTAAGCTTTGAGTTACAATTTCCTCACCCCAAGAATGGGGATGATAACAATACTATATATATATGTGTGTGTGTGTGTGTGTGTGTGTGTGTGTGTGTATACACATATATATTTAAAATAATACATATATAATAATATATATAACAATTACAATATATAATAATACATATGTATTTTATATATATTATATATGTTTTATATATATACATACATACATATATATATATATATATATATATATATAAGTTGTAGGTGGACACAATACCTTTGTTTTGTTTTTATGTGGTGCTGAGGATGTGTATGTACCTGACCTCATGCATACTATATGAGCGATCTACAACTGAGCCACAATCCCAGCCCCGATAATAATACCTTCTTTCTAGATAGTTTGCAAAGAAGATTACAAGGAAATAGTATAAGTAAATTGCCTGTCATTGCCCTGGAATATTGTAGCTACTCCATAGATTATGGGAAAATTACATTAGGTTAATAATAATTTTCAAAATAAAGAGAGAAATGTTTCAGAGCGAATGAAATTATTTTGCTCATTTGGACTGTCTTCAATCCAACACTTAAAATGTCAGAATCCCTTTGCACCTATTAAGTGAAGATCATTTTCACAAATCTGAAGAGTCTTAACCTTAGGTCTAGCAGACATCCATCTTCCCCAGGATATCGAACTCCAAAAAATGTGAAGGACCTCAGGACTTTAGTGAAGCTATTCATAAGACAAATATAGAAATCCAGAGTTGGGCTTTTTTTTTTTTGGTTGTTTTTGCTCTTTACTTGATGGAATGTTTGAGCTGTTCCTCAAAGGGACATGTTATAAACATCTGCTACTATTGTTTGTATTTTAAACATGTTATTTTTCTGTTTAAAGAATAAAAAGGAACTCCTAGTTCTATGTGTTTAGCTAACAGTTTTTGTAATAATAGTGATTTGTGTTTAGAGATTCAACTAATAATAAAAAAGAGGAGCAACCATGTATTGAGGGCCAACTAGGTGCTGGGCACTTGATGCTCCTCCTCTGAAGTGGGTCTTGCTATCCCCATCTTACAGAGAAGAAATTTGAAGCTTTAAGAGGATAAGTATCTCACTGGGGTTCTTGCTGTTGATTGGTAGAGTCAGCATTTGGATGCAAAGCTGTCTGGTTCCAAAGCCTTTGCTCTGTCCAGTCCACTTTACTGCTTCCAGACTCGGCTCCACTTGCCAGACTTTCATCAGGACCCAATAGGAACTCTGCCACACAGTGTTCCTGGCTGTTGAGATCCTCTGAACTGTCCTTGCTTCTTGTCTTTGGAGTGACCCCGCTGCTTCACCCTGGGTCCAGACGATAGAAGCTCTCTGCATGTCAGTTATTACAAGATGCTGAGTGTGAAACTTTTAATCAAGTGTTTCAGGGAAAGGCCACATCTGGAAACAGTTATCCAGATGTTATAAACCACTTTGGCCAGTAGTTGCCAGACTGCTGTCCAGGTGATGAGTACAGGACACCCCCTCCATATGTGCAAGATGATCTGGAGGGACTGAGAGCTGGGACATTTGGAACT
This sequence comes from Sciurus vulgaris, assembly GCF_902686455.1. Lineage (NCBI taxonomy): Eukaryota > Metazoa > Chordata > Mammalia > Rodentia > Sciuridae > Sciurus > Sciurus vulgaris. Next base: position 118,610,633 of record NC_136466.1, read on the forward strand.
ACTGTGCTGCATTCTTCCCCGGAAGGGACACCAGGGACCTGTGTCACACATCTCCAATATCCAGTGTGTCCTGGTGACTCACGAATCTCCAGGCTGAAGAATAATTGGCTCATTTTCCTCAGGACCCCTAGCACCGTAACAGAAAGAGGGATGGGGCAGGGGCAGGCTGTGCAGTAGCCACACCCTGGGCACCCTCCCCCACAGCTTAGATTAAGGAGTTTGTCTACAGGTTGCTTTCTTTTTTTCCATGAGAATATATATATATATATATAGAGATATATATATATATATATATATATATATATATAGAGAGAGAGAGAGAGAGAGAGAGAGAGAGAGAGAGAGAGATTTCTCTGAATCCCAGAGCAATGAAATCACTGGGAAATAAAGAGGTGTGGTGGTGGTCAGGTCTTTGCCATGAGGCCCAGATTTTGTAAGAACTATGGCACCATCCAGAAGTGGTAGGGCTTCCAGTGATTTACACAACTCTAATGACATGAGTAAATGATCGCTAATAAAACTTTGTGCTTATTTATTTTACTTTTTGGGTATTGAGGATCAAATCTAGGGACTCGCGCATGCTAGACAAGCACTCTACCACTGAGCTCTATCATCAGCATAAAACTTTATGAATCAGTCCAGGTCACACAGCCTTTGAGTTTTGGTCCTAGTACGCTTTGTTACTATTAGCTGTTGAACAAGCCCAACCTGCTAACAAGGAAGCAAAATGGCATCAGGTAAAAGGCCTTAAAAATACAGATGTGCAATGTGAACTATTTGCATTCAAATCCACTGTTTTCTACCTGTGTGGCCCAGATGAGTTAACCTTTTTTTAAAAAATACTTCTTAGTTGTAGATGGACCCAATATCCTTATTTATTTTTATGTGGTGTTGAGGATCGAACCCAATGCCTCGCACGTGTAAGGCAAGTGCTCTACCACTGAGCCATGGCCCCAGTTCCCAGATGGGTTAACCTTAAGTGACTTTAAGTCTTAGTTGTTTCCTTTAAAAAATGGCAATAGTAGTAAAACCAAATTTCATAGAGTGGCTCTGAGGAGGTTGTGTGGTACTAGGGATATGAGGTATGTGAAGTGCTTAGCACCATGTAAGGGCTCAAGGAGTCACTGTGGTGATGGCTGCTGTCGACCATTTGTTCTAAAACAACTCAGTGCCTTCCTATTTGTGGCAGCCTCAAGGTCTTCCTGTTAGCTGAAAGGCCACTTGCTCCACCTGGGGAATCGTAGGGGTTGAAATCACTTGTGCTGAAACTCAAACAATTGGCTAGTGATCTGGTCCAGAGAAGGGAAAGGCTGACTAGGAAGGGCTGAGAGCTAGCTAATGCTATTCACACTCACACTAGCAGACTCCACTTGTCATCTGGTCCAGCCAGCTTGATTCAAAAAACCCAGCCTCTCCACAGGAATTTCACACATGCAAATGAGGATTTTGATGGTCCTTGTAAAATAACCTCTAGTTTAGTCTGAACAGTCCCTACCATTTGAGAGCCAAGGTTCCCAAGATGGGCCAAATTGACTGCACAATTGCTCTAGTCTGAACCCAGCCTCAGGAACCACAGAGGCAACAGTTTTCAACCTTCCAGTCCTGGAGGCCCCTCCCAGCATTGCTGCCCAGTGAGTGAGCCCTTTGGTTATTTCAGTGCAGAGTGAGCCAGACAGCACTTAGGATTAGGAAACAAAAGGGAACCCACATTAGCTCCCACTCTTTAATTCTATAGGCAAACAAAAATGTCAGTGTAACCCTTAAGAATGAGAGGGGTCTGTAAAGCCGGTAGAACACTTTTGAGGTGTACCCATTTGTATGTTTTTCTTGATACCTTAGAAGTGTTGGATCTTCTTTACATGTCTGTAATTATTGACTTGCCTCCCTAAGAAGCATTTTCTTTTTAAAAAATTCTTGTTTTCAGGATAGTGAAATATTTGAGTTCTTGGAAATATTTAAGCACAGTTTTGCTTTGTTTTATCCAGTACATCTGGATTATTTTTGCCCTAGGCAATGATCCATTAGCATCACATGAAACAAAACTATGTTGTCTTCAAACTATATTTTTGACTGAAATTTCCACCTTAAGGCAAATGATATTTACATAGTTTGATGCAGAAAAGACTCATTCATATTCCTACTTCTTGGATGGTTCCTTTGTATCGATTTTTTTCTTTCCTCCTCTCCCCTCAAATGTGGGACTGTCCCTAGAGTATATCTTTGGTATTCTTCCCCAATCTCAGTGCTCCTGACCACAGAGATCTTAGTTGTCCCTCTTGCTTTACCTGTCACCTCCAGCCAGGTGCCATCCAGAGTGATGCCAAGAAAAAGAGGAGAAGAATGATCCCAGCATGGAAAGCATCGAGCTTGGAGAGTCCCGCAGGATGTCCAAAGAGAAAGTCCAGCAGATCCGTGTCTCCCAGCGCACACAGAGACAGTCTTCAGCACAAGCTCCATTCATCTTTCTCTTGTCTTTTTCATGCCTTGAAAAGGCTCCTGTTTTAATAAATCACAAGTCATATATGCTTGCCAGAGAGGTTGATGAAGCAGATCTATTTTTCTGACTTTTTTTTAACCTGTGAGGTCTCCCGTTTCATGCTTCTGTTTTTCCAGTATATTTTTACAGTATCCTAATAAATCTCTATGCTATAGGACCATGTGGATATGAAGATGGTTTCAAGGTTACCATGAGTGCTGTAATGTTAAGGAGCATATGGCAATGCTTCACTGTCAAGGACACAGGGAAGGGACTGTGTGAGGTTCAAGCCAAGCTTCTAGTTCATAACAAATTCTGGTGGAGGGTCAGGGGCATGGAGTCTTACACAGCCCCTGTCTACGCTGCCACTGGGCTAGGAGCAGCAAAAAATGCCCATGCCATTCCTCCCTCATTTGGATAATGACTCCTGGGGAGCACGTCCCTTCTAAAATAAAAGTGTATTCTCAGTGTCCTAATATCTGTATCACCTGTCTGCAGATATAAACAAGTAAACAAGTCTCACTGATAACTTCTCAGCTCCCTTCTGTTTTTTTTTTTTTTTTTTTCAGTACCAGAGATTGAACCCCAGGGCACTTAACCACTGAATCCTATCACCAGTCCTTTTTAGTTTTTATTTTGAAACAAGGTCTTGATAAGTGACCCAGGTTGACCTTGAACTTGGGTTCCTCCTATCTTAGCTCCTGAGCTGCTGGGATTATAGGCATAAGCCACAATACCTGGCACTCAGCTTCCTTCTTAAAACCCATCCACATCATTCTTGGGATCTGTGTCCTGCATGAGTTAATATGTTGATATCATTTCTTCTGGACATACATCTGTATATATTGTTTTGTCATCTTCTTTTTCACTTTTAAGTGTACTATGTACTTTCATCAATGGGAAGATACTTTTCTGTAACATAATTTTTTAATGGTTGTTTGAGATTCCATCATGGTAGTTTGTTTGACCAGTCCCCTATTGTTGTAAATTATTCCCCAAAATAAACAATTCCATGGTGATGTCTTTGTATTCATTTAAATTTTTTTTTTGTTTTTAGTTGTAGATGGACACAATACCTTTATTTTATTTATTTATGTGGTGCTGAGAATTGAACCCAGTGCCTCACACATGCAAGGCAAGCACTCTACCACTGAGCAACAACCCCAGCCCTTGTATTCATTTTTAATTATTGTCCTGAAGTAAATTTCTGGGCCTAGAATGTGCTAGAGGAGGGGCTCACTGATTGTCTATGTTATTATTATCATTATGTTATTATCATAAATAAATAATGATAATAAAATTATATTAACATTATTCCATTGGGTGGCAACTCCTTTGGAGAAAAATGTTTGAAAGCAAAAATGAGTAACACCTAAGCCTCAAGAAAATGTGTTTTAAGAAATAAGAACAATTCCAAATTTGTCAATATGAAGAAACAACTTTGAATTTTTGCAACCTCATTACAGTCTGACGGGTTTACTTTCTAAAATTTAAATTAGATACAGTATTCTTGTGTGGAAATTATAAACATCTTCTATTTAAGGGACAATAATAAATGAATTATTTATTAGTGATATGTACAAGAAGTCGTGCAAGGTCAGACAGACATTCTATATTTTATTTGAAAGCTCAGCAATCTAAAGTTTGCTAATTCCCTGCCAGAGATATTTTAAAGTCCTAGTGGTCCGTAAAGGACTAAGTGGAATGTATGACTTGTATCCTTCACTAGATTTTAAGAGGAAGGAGTTGTCACCGATATATTTTGACCAAATGCCTTATTAAAGACACCACCAAGAATGGAGCTTGGAAGCCAGGGCAGAGCAGACACCCTGGCAGCTCCATCATCTGTGCTTTAATAACTCACTGGCGACATGATGAAGTAGTTTATGTTCCAGACTTTGCCTCCTGGTATCTAGATTTTTATAGGTGTTTTGACTGAGGTGTAGAGGAGGCATTTTTTTGGCCGCTGATTTCTATTCCAGATTGTGGGATGTGAATAATTTGGTAAATTAACATCAATGGGTTAGACTGTTCTTTGTTACCAAAAGCCCCTGGGCTGCCTGTTCCACTGGATGGTCACATTAACTTGCAACCACAGGAGGATGGCTGCTGGGCACATACGCCCAAGTTAAATTTCCTCTTGCAGGTTTCCCCCCTATTTTGGATATTCAGGTAGCCACTAAAGTCTGAGGCAGCTCTCTCTTGTGCATTCATAATTCTGGCCAAAACTAGGGCTTCCAAAACTAATATCAGGGAGGAAAGATCCAAACCTTAGTGCTTTTGTGGCTTTTTTTTTTTTCTTGGGGCCAGTTTTCGGCCATTTTCCAATGATCAGTCTGTACTGCTAGTTATATACCAAATACATAAACTGTGTGTGCGACAAATGATGTTTTTCTAGCCTGTCCACATAGCCTATTAAACCAGAGTTGGCAGTTTTCCATCCTTGAGGAGAAGCATTTGGCATAAATAATATTGTCATTTGGGAAGGCTAGACATAGTTTGAAGAAGTGACCTTGTATAAATATTGTCTGAGGTATGACTGAAGCTAAATTATATGACAGGGAGCTAGTATAGTCTGGGCTCTGGGCCCTCCTGGTAATGAAGTTGCTTCTTGTAGTTATGGAACCATCTGAATTGAGAATGTAATCAAATCCATCAGAGGCTGTTAAAAACACAGGAACCAGTTTATTTATGAGCCCCAAAGGTCCAGAGGATGGCAAAACAGTGCTGGGATTTCTTTGTTGTTTGAATGACTTTGTCTTTTTAAGAGACAAGATGTCCTAGAAAGTGTCTCTGTCCTTGCCACAGAACTTCCCTCAGTGTTGAGACTGCTACCCAGGCCAAGAGTTTGTTGATCTCCCCACCCACATGTGGGGTGAGTGACTGGCACTGAGCACAGTCTTGGGTTTTGCCGGGCTGCTTGTGGTTGACCTGATATATCAGTAGCACAATACAGTCCCCCCAAAGACAGTTACTTTCCATTCCCTCTTTTCAACACCCTAATTTAGGATTTCATTTCCTCTTTCCTGTCCTGTGTTGCTCTACTGGTCTCTTAATTATTCAGAATTCCTTCTATTAATTGATTTGCCAGGTTTGTCTTTAAAAAGCATTATTTTATTTTCATCAGTCTATTTATTCTTTAACAAATATTTATTGAGTGCCAACTGCGTGTCAAGCATTTTGCCCCCTGCTATAATGTTTACAGCATATTGGGGGAGACAGGTATCTGACAGATAACCACCAGATGTAGAATAAGCCAGCATTCTGTAGGCAAGGAACAAGATTCTTTGGTGGTATTGGTGGTATGAAACAAAGGGACTTCCCTAATGAGCGAGAAGAGGCTCTCCTAAGGAAATGACCAGCATGGTGCCCTGTGAAGCACATGTAGGTCTTACCTAGATGAAGGAGGGGTTGGGCATTGGGGTCAAGAGAGGGTGGACAGAGTATTTTCCAAACAGAGGAAGGGGCAGGCAAACTCAGGTGTAAATATGACCCCACCCAAGGAGTGGAGAGAAGATCAGTGTGGCTGGCTTAGAGACAGGGTCTCACCAGGAGAGCTGTCAAGGCCAAGTTAAGGATTATGGTCTGTATTTCACCAGTAGAGAGGAGTTGTCAGAGTGTGTAAGTAGGGTCACAGTTTGATCAGATCTGTATTTTGAAAAGGACTTGGGCTGCAGTGCTGATTGGCGGTGGTCAGAGATCAGATAGGAGAGATCATGGTCAATCAGATGTTAGCAGAGATGAGAAGGGGATAGATTTGAGCATTGTGTCTGGGAGAAAACACAGAAACTGATGATGAATTGGAGATAAGGAATAGGGGGAGGCAATTGTTAAGGATGGTTGAAAGGTTCCAATTTGTGTAACTGACTTGGTTGTGCATTTACTGAATGGGGGAATATTGAAAAGAAGGACTAGATTATGGGGGGAATTCCTGAGCGAAGACCTTGAAGCAGGAGCACACTTGGTGATTTTTCAAAGAATAACAGGTGGAAAGTACAGGCTGAGTATCCCTGATCCAAAACTCTGAAGTCGAAATGCATTAAAAATCTATAACTTTTTGAGCACCAACATGGTGGCACAAGTGGAAAACTTCATACCTGACTCATGGAGTCACAGCTGAAATGTAGGTGCACTGATAATGTTACATAAGATTGCCTTCAGACTTGGTATATGAGTTGTACATGCAACATAAATGATTTCTGTGTTTAGACTTGGGTCTCATTTCCAAGATATCTCATTATGTATATGAAAATATTCCAAAATCAGAAAAAATAATAACATACATAACATATCCAATCTCTAGCATTTTTCAGATAAGGGATACTCAACCTGTAGTGGGAAATAAAGTCATAGAAGTGTGATTGGAGACAAAGGTAGATTAGACCTTTCAGGGTCTTGTAAGCCACTGGAAAAGAATTTCATTCAGTTTTTAACTGGGTAGTATGGGCAGTTGTTGGAGGGTTTCAGGCAGAGGAATCACGTGATCTGAATTACATTTTTGAAAGATTACTATCACTGCTATATACAGAAAAGACTCAAAGGGGACAAGGCCAAAATCAAGGAGACCAGTTGGGTGATGATTACCATAATCTAGGTGGAAGATGGTGGTGGACTTAGATCAGAGTGGTAACTGGGAAGGTGGTTACATCCTGGATAGATTTTGAATATCAAATTAGCAACATTTTCCAATGAATTAGATGTAGTGAAAAAGAAAAAGAAAAAGAACTATTCCAAGATTTTGGATTTAGTACTAGAAAGAATTCAGGAGTTTGATTTTGAATGTTAGGTTTGAATACCTTAGTACATATCTCAATGTAAAGATTGAGTAAACTGTTGGATGTATGGGTTGAAGTTCAAAGGAACAATTCAGAATAAAAATATAAAAGTGGTTATATTTGAGGTGAAGGTAAAAAATATTCAAATCATAAGAAAGCATTAGTTCACCAAGTGGATGAGGACAACTACCAAGAAGGAGCAAATGCTGAGAAGTTAAGCATAAAAAAGCTATTTCTAGTCAGTAATTTTCAAGGTTAACATCACTAGTAATAAGACATGGTGACATTATGTACACCCCAAAATGACATACCAAGAAGGGCACAGTATCACTTTTGTGGTATTCCTGACCAAAAAAAATAAATAAATAAAAAAATAAAAGCATAATCTTAATATAACCATGAGAAAGTATCAGACAAATTCAAATTGAGGGACATTCTATAAAATAACTGACCAGTGCTCTTCTAAAGAGTCAAGGTCATGAAAGATAATGAATGATTATGAAACTCACAGATTGGAGGAAACTAAAGAGACAACAATGTAAAATGTGGTATATCCTCGAACAGAAAAAGGACATTAGTGGAAAAACTGTTAAAAGTCAAATGATGTTTGTAGTTCAGTTAATAGAAATGGACCAATGTTATTTTCCTTGTTTTGATCATTGTACTAGGGCTATATAAAATGTTGACATTAAGGGAAGCTTGTTTTCAGAAATGGAGAAACATTCTGTTTTCTTTGTGTAATTTGTCTGTAAGGCTAAAATCATTCTCAGAGAAAAATTTAAAGAAAATTAGGTTTATGACTTTAAGGCATGTACCCCCAAGGAGGTGGCTACCCTCTGTCTTCCCACTTAGCACAGAGATGCTAGAGAAGTAGCAAACTCCCCCTACAGGGATTTTAGACTGTGTGAAAGACTTTGAACTTTAAGAGCTAGTGAAGGATTAGGGAGGGTATGTGCAGGAAGATGGGAAAATAGACATGTTTGTTTTAGCAAACACAGACAAGAAAACAGAATAAATGCTGGGTTAGGCTCCAATTCAGGCAAACACCCAGTTACTTTCAATTATTCATCCTGTTCTCCAAACAGAATTGACCATGAGTTAGCTCATGACTCACAAGGGTGTTAGCACATTGTAACGTCTGGCTGGGAAGATTGCTCAAATCCCAGAGGATTATCCTGAGGAGCCTGGCAGTGTCCTGTTTTCTCCTAAAGTTCAGACAAACTCATGGAGGGGATTTTTAAGCTCGTGGGCCTAAAAGGTAAGTTGTAGTGCATTGTGTATATCTGACTGTCCTTGTCTTGGATGATTCCAGAACAAAGATGACAGCCGGACTTAGATACCAACCTGTAGTGCATGAGAAAATGCCTGGAATGGACCTACTAGGAATGAGAGGAGACTCCCCTGCACCTGCCTTCGCCAAAGCTAATGAGAGGGAAGGAAGCACTAAAGCTCAGTCACAGCTAATTCCCCAGGCTATTGGAGATGGCACCTGGGAAATGCTAATAAAATTACATTTTATATTATCTTTGGGGAAATCGCACAGGAGATTTATAAAGAAGACAGAAAGGTTTCTTGAAGTTGGAGAGTCTGTGCCCTGACCAGAGAAGGGTGAATCACTGAAAAAATTTACCCTTTAACTTCCCAGCTGTCCTGTGGGAAACAGGCCAGGAATCAGGGAGTCTTAGTTCCCGGAGTGCAGGGTATGATCACTTCCCTACAACTAACCTACTCATTGCCTAGTGTGGCAGGAAACTGCATGTCCATGTTCTGTCCTCGGAAAGTCTGAAATCATGCAGTCCATTACCCTAAGGTTCAAATCCTACCAAATGCTATTATTAACTGTAGCCATCAATTTCTGAATGCTTACCTCATACTAGGCTCTTTATATAATTGTTTCTAATCCTTTCACCAACCCTCCAAAGTAGTTATTATCATCCCCATTTTTACATGACATTTTATGGGTGAGGAAATAAAGGATTAGCTCTTCTGAGGTCACACAACTGGTGAATGGCTGGGTTAGCTCTTCTGAGGTCACACAACTGGTGAATGGCTGAGTAAGAATTTGAACCCAGATCCGGCTTTACTGCTCCCAGTTGACTCCCCAATCTTGAAGAAACCTGTGGCACCAGGAGGACCTAATCTACTTGGAGAGGTTAGCTGCTCTGGAAAGTGCCATCAAGTCCATTGACCTTCATTCCTGAAAAATTACTTTCTGCACACACACCAAATGTGGGATTTCTGGGAATTTCACTGAGGCTGGGGAGTCAGCAACTGAATTGGGGGAAGGCGGCCTGACAGAGCCCCTGCAGGTGGTTCCCAGTATCAGAGGTCTGTGAAGATGGAGGGAGAGGGCATGAAGAGTCATGAGCAGAGCACCTGGGCTCCTCATGTTGGAAAACCATGAGGATGTTCTGTCAGCGCTGGCCTGCAGCTACATTTCTGGCTGAAAATTCGGGTGGCTTTACCAAGCCTCAAAGGCGGAAAGAACAAATCATGTTGAGAGAGGCAGGCGCTCTGACGAGTGAGCGAGGGCTGAGTGCAGGCTGGCTCTTTGCCACAGACTTGACACCTGAAGAGGAGCAGACGAGCTTCCTTGTTACTGTCAAACTGTCATTCTCCCCTGGGGGTCCCACGAAGAGAAAGGTATGGCCAGGCTGCAGCCCTGGAGCAAGCCTCTTTGATGCAGAGTTACAAAGGAGTCCAGGCCTAGAGAAGACAATGTGTAGTAACCCACCACATTGAAAAAATGGACCCACTAGGAATTGTTTTCATGAAGAGCAAGCAATGGGGCAAGGTCCTTTGGTGTAATGGAGACATTTTAAGAACTTAGCATTTTCCAGAAATGGTAAATGAGGGAGAGAGAGAGAGAGAGAGAGAGAGAGAGAGAGAGAGAGAGAGAGAGAGAGAGAGAGGAGAGAGAGAGAGAGAGAGAGAGAGAGAGAGAGAGAGAGAGAGAGAGAGAGAGAGAGAGAGAGGGGGAGGAAGGAAGGAAGGAAGGAAGGAAGGAAGGAAGGAAGGAAGGAAGGAAGGAAGGAAGGAAGGAAGGAAGGAAGGAAGGAAGGAAGGAAAAGTCAACTTCAGGTTGTAGGTATGGAGAAGAGAGTAAAGTCAGAATCCCATTGATCAGATCAGACCCTACCTGTTCCTAGTTTCATCTAGCACTGTCTCTCCTTAGTCTTTGTTCTGACCATACTGTCCTCCCACTGTTCTGCTCTTGCACATTTGTTCCTGCTCCCACTAACCTGGAACAGCCTTATTCCTCTACCTGCTCCCCATCAGCTGTCCTTCACAGCACCGCTCAGTCTTTCCCTGTCCACTTAAGTTTAGGCCTCCCAAGTGCACTCAGTAACAAGGAAGCTTGTCTGTCAAACACTTACCACTCTGTTCAGTTAGCTCCTCAAAGGCAGGGGCTAAATCATATTATGATTGTTCCCTAATGTCCTTTGCTTCAGAGATACTCAGTGAACCAGAAAGGAAAGACTCCTGACTAGACACCTGTATGGACTTATCAGACTTAATTAACCCCTGCTTCCACCTTCAATCCTTATCATTCAACTCCCCCCCTTAATCATTTTTTACCCTTTTCTCTCCCTCACCTCCTTTATTTCATCATCTATTGAATCCTGTCCATTTAAATGACAGTAAGAGTAAGAACTTCTTAAATGTTAGCATGTTATCTCATTTGAACCTCACAGGAACTCTGTAAGGTGGAGTATATCATGGTATACAGAAGAGGAGGTGAAAGAGTAATTTGCTTAAAGTCACAGCTCAGAAGTGATGGAGCTATGATTGGAACCCAATCACTGTGACTTCAAAACCCTACCATGTAACTATTTATCAGTCTCTACAGGCCACCTTTATCTCATGTCCCCCAATAATTCATCCCCCATAATGTACAATTTTTTTCTAAATGAACTCTCTTTAAAGCCCTCTACATATTCCATTACCCTCTACACAGAGGCCAAACTTCTTAAGGCAACTGATAAGCCCTTTCCCTGGTGCCCTTACCCAACTTCCAGCCTGCTTTCTTGACCTCTCACCTCAAATCCTGGGCTTTCTGCAGGTGGTTCTGTGTATGGGACACTGAAGCCTCCTCCCCTCTCTGCCTCATCTTAGATGTCACTTCTTTCAGGAAGCCCCCATTACCCCTGCCCCCCAGTGATGCCATACCAGCTGCTGCCTGCCCCTTTGTGACTGCTGTACTCCCCTTACAAAGTGCTGCATTCTGTCACCTCTCTCAGCTGTGAGTTTCATGAAGGCAAATCCTGGGTCTCATTTTCAATGAGTCCCCCAGGATCTGGTATAGTATTCCACAAACATTTGTTAAATGTAGTGATAAAGGGATTACCTGTAGGTCGAAATTCTCACGTTGGCTGACTCTAGGAAGGTCCATTTGCCTGTCTCTTTTCACCTTATAAAACATACAGAATTGCAAGATTCATGAGTAAAGATGATATTTTAAAAGGTGGATGACATGGGAAAGGTGGGTGGTCACAAAGGGAAGCAGCTATTTTATAGGATCTTCCACTTTCCAAGAGATAGGGAATCTTTTCTGGAACCCTTTGCTTGAGAGACTCTGGCTTTAAATTAAGTTTCCTGCCCTTGTCCACTGCCCAGAGTGCTGTGTGCCAGGCCAGACTACCTGTGCCCTTCCAGGTGTCTGCATTGCTGGCTGGCTTCTGGACTCAGGTACACCTTTACAAAGCCTCACTTTACTCATCTGGGAAAGACCAGCTGGGTGTCAGTTTCTGGAAGTAAAACAAAATAGATAAATGAACGACCTTTTCAAGCAAAACAACTGAAATAAAATAAAGGAAGAGATTTAAAAAAAACACACAGGTGGACTTAAAATGCACATTGTTAAACTGTCTTCAAATTAATGAATCTTCAAATCCCAAAAGTAAAGTGACAGTAGAAACCCAGAGGTAACAGAGCACCAAGGTGACTCTCACTTGGAGGCTTTTTGCCTAGGCCAAGAAACTTAAACTACTCTGATGGGTGTAAAGGACTCAAGAAGTAAGAGACTAAACCAGGATCTTGCTGGATGTGGGGACTGAATATGTTACCAGAGCATAGACTGGGATCCATGAGACTTGAATAAGAACAAAAGCAAAATAAAAATAAAAATAAAAAACCCCCCTCACAGAAGGGAGAGCAAGGAGACCTGCCTGTGTTGACCTGGATTCTGGGTGGAGGGAAAAAGCAACCCCTCCTCAAAGATGCATAACCATAACGAAGCTCTCACAGGGACTGATCAGTCTGAATTCATGCCACCTATGTGGTTGTAGTTGAAAACTTCAAAGTGAAGAATTTGACTTAACGTAATTAACCAGGTTAGTGCCCCCAGGATACTAGCAGAAACGATTTGAAACATCTTGAGAGGAACTCAGCTTCACCCCCGTCCTCAAAAAATTTTACAGATAAAGTTACAAGACATATGAGCAACTCTTAAGAAAATAAAACTGAAGAAACAGCTAAGAAAACAGGACACTATAAGAGTGAGAAAAAAGTGACAGCAGGAGCAAAACCACAGTTTTCAACTCTCAGAGCAATTCAGACACAGCCCATTGACAACTATGCTTAATTGATTTAAGAAACAAAAGATTGTTCTGGCTTGGTGGCATGTGTACGCCTGTAATCTCAGCAACTCCAGTAACTGAGGCAGGAGGATTGCAAGTTCAAGGACAACCTCAGCAACTAAGCAAGGCTCTAAGCAACTCAGCGAGACTCTGTGTCAAAATAAAAAATAAGCAGGGCTGGGGATGTGGCTCAGGGGTGAAGCTCCCCAGGGTTCAATCTGTACCAAAAAACAAACAAACAGAAAAAAGAAAACATCAGGGAATGCAAGTGAATTTGAAAAAAGAACCATAAAAGAACTTCTGAAAATAAAAAGTATTAATTCAAAATTCAGTGGATGAAATTTAAAAAGGCATTAACGCTGAAGAGGAAATTGGTGACTTGGATGTTAGAAGTGAAGAAATTGGGACTGGGGGTGCAGCTCAGTGGCAGAGCACTTGCCTAGCATGTGAAACCGTGGGTTTGATCCTTGAAATCTCAAAACAATGACCAAAAATAGTTAAGAACTTACTCAGAATACAGCCCAGAAAAAAAGTAGATGGAAAACATGAAGATTAAATGAAAATATATTGAAAAGATGGAACATACTTTTAATTAAAGCATGAGGAAATAACAGAAAGAACATGGAGATGGTTATATTTGAAAAATTAGTAGCTGAAGTTTTTTTTTTTTTTTTTAGAACAATCTAAAGACTAAAATCTTCAGATCCAGGAATCCCAATGAAACCCAAAAGAATCAGTGGAGAAATCCACATGTAAACATTTAATAGTAAAACTGCTGAATACAAATAATGATGATGATATGATAATGATGATGATGATATGAAAAACTAGCAGAGAGAATTGCACAACCACTCCAGGAAACAGTTTGACAGATTCTCAAAATGTTAAACATCAAATTACTATATGACCCAGAAATTCCAATGTTAGATATATACTCAATAGAATGAAATCATATTAATGTTCACATGAAACTTGTAGATTAATGTGTAGAATTATTTGTAATTAGTCAAAGTGGAAATAACCTAAATGTCCGTCAACTAATGAATGAATAAGTAAAATATGGCAAATCTATACAATGGGGAATGGTGCTCAGCCATAAGAAGGGTAACTGACATATGCTGTAACACGGACAAACCTGAAAAACATTATGTTTAAGTGAAAAAAGTCAGTCACAAAAGGTCAAATACACTGTGTGATTCCATCAATATGAGATGTCCACAATAGACCAACTCACAGACACAGAAGGTGGATGGTAGGTTGCCAGGGGGTGATGGAAATGTTCTAAAAGATAGTCATGTGGCATAACTCAAAATATATTAAAAAACACTGAATTATATGCCTTTTAAAATCTATGGCATATGAATTACATCTCAATTAAGCTGTTATTAAAAAAAAAAAACAGAGACAAGGCAGACTGCCTTCAGAGGACCAATATTTACAATGAAAATTAACTTTTTTCAGCAGCAACAGTGACAGCCAGAATATACTAGAATACTATTTCCAATGTTCTATTGACTTAGGACTTTATAAGCAATCAAATATTATCTTTAAAAAATAAGAACACTCAAAACTTAAAGACTTGATCAGCAACATACTCATAAATGCATATCCTAAACAATGCCCTTAAAGCAACAGGAAAATGATTCTCTGCATGGATGATCTGAGATGCAGAGAAGGAATTACGTACAAGGATATTGTTAAGTATGTGGGTAAAGTTAAGCAAAATTTTATGTGTGTAAAACCATAAAAACCAGTGTCCAAATTGTGGGGTAATATGATTTAGACAAGAAAATGTAAATAAAAAGAAAATCAATCCAAAAGAAGGCAATGCAGGGTGGGGAGAAGTGGGAGAAAAAGTGAAAGAAAAAGCATACAATGCACTGGTAGAAATAAAATTCAATCACAATACATTTAAGTCTATAATCTATAACCTCAAGTAAAAAGACAAAATCACAAGCTGAATAAAATTCAGTGGCTTCATATACTGTTTAGAAGAGACAAACCTAAAACAAGGAGACAGAAAGATCGTCAAAGGATGAGATGGCAAATAATAACTAGTAGAAATCTGAAGCAAACATATTAATATTAGAAAAAAGAGATTTCAAGGCAAAAAGTGCTAGTACTGTGAATGTAGATTGCTGTGTAATAAAAAAGGATCTAGAGCAAGATGGACTCCCAGTCTCCATCCCTTCACATAAACGTGAATTTGAATAACCATTCACTCACTAAAATACTCTCACAAGGGCCAAGGAATTGGGGGGAGAGATTATGGCACATAGGTAGAGCACAGAAATAATAAAAGATGCATTGAACAGGGTAGGAAAGACAGCTTCACATCACCTATGCTGTGCCTCCCCCAAGACCACACAGCACAGCACAGAGAGAGGTACACACTTCACAAGGAGAGTGGTGTGAGCATTTTCCCACCGAAATAGAATAAAACAATCCCCAGATTCATAAGAAACCACAAAAAAATCCTTGAATAGACAAAGCAATCTTGAGGAGGTAAAAAGAAAAAAACAAAACAAAACAAACAATAACAAAAAAAGCCCTAAATGTATCATACTACCTGATTTTGAAATCTAGTACAAAGTTGTAATAACCAAAACAGTATGGCACTGGTACAAAAACAGACACACAGAGCAATAAACAGAAGAGAGAGCACAGAAATAAACCTGCACATTTTTCTAGGCTCTAAAGTCAACCTCCCACACAAATTTCAAAGACTACTTACAGACCACAATCCTTGATCAGAGGGTAATTAAGGATGAAACACAGTAATTAAAGTATCAAATGAAAAGAGAGATGCTCACATACTAGAAATTTTTAAAAATTTCCTTATAACCTAAATTCAAGGAGAACTAATAATGAAAATGAGAAAAACATTTAAAACCAAAGAACAACAAAAATACTACACATTTAAATGAGTGAGTTGCAGTTAAAGCTATATTTAGAAGGAAAGTTAAAACTTTAAAGACTGTAATTACATTATGAAAAAGTAAAATCTTCAAATTACTAAGTTGACCATCCAAGTTAAGAAATTAGGAAAGAAAAGGCAAAATAAAACCAAAGGAAGTAGTTGGAAGGAATCAATAAAGTTAACGGGGTAAAATGAAGTAGATTACCTCATGTATGACTGCATGACTGATGTGATCCTGCAATATGTACAATCAGAAAAATGAGAGATTACACTCCATTTATGTATGATCTATCAAAATGTATAAATGTGTCTACTGTTACATACAACTAATTAGAATTAATAAAATTTTAAAAATTAAAAAATGAAGTCAATTAAGTCAACACCTCAAATATATTCTTTCAAAAATTACTGAAATAGAAAAATTTCTAAGATTAGACATTTCTGACATCAGAATTGAAAAGAGAGGCATAATTACAACTTATGAAAACTAAAGTTATGAAAAATTTAACAGATGAAAAGAAGATATTATGGACAAATTTGTGGCAATAAATTAAAAATTTTAACTGAAATGCACAGTATCCTACAAGAGTATAATTTACAAAAATTGATTCCAAAAAATAGAAAGTCTGAAGAGTCCTATGATAATTTTTAAAGTTGGATTAGCATTTTAAAATCTTTCTATACACACAAACACACACACAAAGGCAAAACAAAACAAGAACCAGCAGAACCAGCATGACTTAGAAAAAGACTTTGATAAAATTTAACATCTATTTATGAAAAAAAGGTAGAAGGGATGTAACTTGGTATAAATTATAGATCTTTATTGACAAGATTAAAGAGGACCTGAGTAAATGGAACTATATAGCAGGTTTTACAATAGAATGATTTAATAGTTTAAGTAGATATATAAAATAAATCAAAGCAATTCCAGTCAATACTCTTTCGGAGATCTTCTTAGAACTTGAAAAATTAATAAAAAAAACTTTTTGTGGAAGAACAGAGGCCTAGGATAGCCAGTACTCTCTGGTAGAAGAAAAATTGGGGATGTTTGCCCTACCAGACATCAAAATACGACAAAGCTACAGGAATCAAATCTATGTGGTATGGGTGTAGGAACAGTTAAACGGACCAATGAAATAGACTGAGGTGTCCTAAGCAAAATTTCCAAAGTATGCCTGGAAACTCTAATTAAAGACAGAGTAGCCGTTATAGGTCAATGTGGAGAAAAATAAATGGTTTTCAGACAATTGGTTGTATATATGAAAAAATCTAAAATTAAAACCCTCCTTATAAAATACAGAAACATCAAGTTCAAGTGGAATAAAGATAAATATGAAAAGAAAAGATTGAAAAACTGTTAGAAGACAAATTAGGTGGATACGTTTATGATACTCTGATGGCAAATAATTTTTTAAAATCAGAAGAACATAAACCGTAGAAGAAAAATTAGAAAATTCAATTCTGTTAAATATCTGTCATTGTAAGATATTATGTATAAAGTGAAAAGAGAAGTCATGAAGACAGTATTTCAACACAAATATAAAACCAGCATCCAGAACATATTAAAAATTTCTATGAATCTATAAGAAAAAGACAATTGAGAGAAAAATGGGCAAAATCAGACACTTAATGAGAGAGAACTTTAAGTTCATTAGTGCTCATCTTTTTTAGTAGTCAGAAAATTACAATTTCATGCAAACTGGATGGGAAAATTTTAATTCTGATAAATCCAAGTATTAGCAAGGATGTGGGGCTATGAGACCTCTAATTCTTCCGTAGCAGGGATGTAACTTGGTATAAGCATTTGTAAACATACTTCAGCATTACCTACTCTCTTGTTTCTCTAAGTATGTGGCTTGGTGAAACTCCACATATGTGCATTCAAAACCTGTAGAAGAAAGTCACCAGCAGCCTGTACATACCACTCTGATTAGTCACACCTCAATGCCTGGGAAGAGCAGAATAGAGAAATTGTGCTACCTTTGTACAAAGGAATATTTGCACAGCAGAAGAAAATAAATAAACTGCTATTACATTTATCAACATGAGTGAATCTCAAAACCTAGTTTTGATATTAAAAAAAATAAGAGCTACTCAGACTACAGACATTGTAATCCCATTTAGGTAAAGAACAAGAGTTGACCAAACTAAGCATTATATTTTTAGAGATGGTAACTATAAAGAAGAGTAGGGAATGAATAATAGAAAATTTACATGCTGCTTCCCAGGCAGGGAGGAGAGTGTGATGTGATAGGAGGGAGGGACACAGAAGTTTCTTATCCTGGGCAGGGTCACACACTTCATTACTATTCTTAAACTCTACGAATAACCTTTATTCATTTTTATATATATTTGCCAATTAGATGTATATTCATCTAATATCATGGCAAAGATTGAATGACACAAGACACATAAAATGCCAGACATCTAAGGAGTTCTCAATATGATACGTGTCTAAATCTAAAACACAGAATGAAATAACTCTTCCATGAGACAGGAGGGCACAGAGGGGTGGGCTGTGGGCAGCAGGACATGTTCTCATGGGCCGACATGTGGGAGGCAGAGACACAGATGTTGGCTGGAGCTCGTCCAGCCCTTGAGGACTCTGCCAAGTGCACAGAGCAGATGCATTCCGGAGGGTGGCATGTCTACAGCCTCCTCGCCTGACACCACTGCCATAAAAGCAGCCAGCCCCAAACCCTTTCTTCTTAGGTATAAATGAGCCCAGGGACATTATACCCTTGGTGGGACTGCTGTAATACCGACTACTCAGAGGAAGATGACCTGCCTCACTGTGTGCGGCTCCAGCCTTCAGCCCTGTAGCAATTCGGCAGCTCATGTCCACCTCACCCCTGCCCATGGCTGGCTGCAGATCAGGTCGCACAGGTGGCCCTCAAGTTCTTTTAACAAACCTTGATGGAGCATCTCATAAGTGCAAGACACATTGCTAGGCACATGGTACCATGGATAAAATTGTGAATGTGACCGTATTTGGAAATAAGATCTTTGTGGCTGATCAAGTGAAAGTGAGGTTATTAGGTGGAACCTAATCTAGTATGAATGGTGTTCTTATGAGAAGGGAAAATTTGGACACAAATGAAACAGGAAGAACACCATGTGAAGACTAGAGTTATGTTGCCACAAGACAAGGAGTTTCAGAAGCTAGGAGAGAGGTTGCCATAGACTGAATGTGTCTCCCCAAAATTCACATACTAAAATTCTAACCACCAATGTGAGGTTGACAAGAAGTGGAACTTTGGGAAGGTGGTTAGTTCATGAGGACAGAGCCATCATGAATGGAATTAATGCCCTTATAAGAGATCTCAGAGGAGTTGGACAGTGGTGCACACCTATAATCCCACCTACTCAAGAGGCTGAAGCAAAAGGATTGCAAGTTCAAGGACAGCTTGAGTGACTCACTCAGTGAGACTATGTCTCAAACAAATAAAAAATAAATAAATAAATAAATAAATAAATAAATAAATAAATAAATAAATAAATAAATAAAAAGGGATAGAGCACCCTGGGGTTCAATTCCCAGTGCCAAAAAATAAAAATAAAGACCCATGTGCCTATCATGAAAGGGCATAGCAAGAAGATTGCTGCCTGTGAATGAGGAAGTAGGTCCCCACCAGACCTGGAGTAGATTCTTCTGCAGCAGCTTCTGAGGGACTACAGATTAATATTTGAAAAAATTCTGTAGTGAACACATACAGGCAATATACTTGAATTTGAACTTCCAGCCTCCAGAACCATGACACATTTCTGTTGTTTAAGATGACCAGTTAATTCTGTCAACTCTAGAAATGATTACAAATGGACAGACATTGAAATGAAAAAGAAATGGCTTCCTACTCTCTAAGAACTTACTGTCTTCTAAGGTGAAGGGTCAGGGAGGCATGAATAGAAGTTATTTCAAGCAGAATGAATTAAGATAATAAAAAATAAAGATGGTTCTAGATTGTACAGGCTCTGAAGTGAATAATTCTAACTGTAGAGTACCATATAAAGCTGCACATTTTATTTATTTGTTCTTTCACATATTGGTTCACAAGGAACTGTAGAATATATTCATTAAGTGTATAGACTTTGGAGTCAAATGAATCCAAATTCAAATTTCAGGTCAGTTGGTTTCTAGTCATGTGATACCAGGAAAGTTATATATTTTCATTAAGGTTCATTTGCCCATCTATAAAAGAGGATAATCATTCCTATTTTCTATTTTCAAAGTCATTACATGGATTACAAATCCATATGTATATGCATACACAAAATGTATGTATTTATATATATGTACACACACTTATACATATAAATACACAGTTGGCCTTTCTTATCCACAGTCTCCAAATTAATGGATTCAATCAACTACAGATTAATATTTGAAAAAATTCTGTAGTGAACACATACAGGCAATACAGTATAACAACTATTTATATAGCATTTACATTGTATTAAATTTTATGAGTATCTGGAGATGATTTAAAATATATAAGAGGGTGTGCATAGGTTATATGCAAATACTATGCCTTTTTTTTTTTTTTTTTTTGTGGTGCTGTGGATCGAACCCAGGGCCTTGTGCTTGCAAGGCAAGCACTCTACCAACTGAGCTATCTCCCCAGCCCCAATACTATGCCTTTTTATAAAAGGAACTTGACCTTCCAGATTTTGGTATCCACAGCAGGGTGGGTCCTAAAACCAATTCCTTGCAGATACCAAGGGTGACTGCATGTGTGTATGTACATATGTACACCTGTGTGTGTGTGTGTGTGTCTTTATACAGTGCCTGACACATAGTAAGTGTTCCATAAATGGGCACAACTATCACCTGCAGCAGCAGCAGCACCATTACCATTCATTCCAACAAAAGTTTGTAGCTGCTTATGAACCAGAAGCCATGTTAGGGATATAAAAATAAGGCAATGATAATGGTTTCTACTTTCAAAGCACACACAGTCTAGTTCCTTCCTGTCCTGAGGACAGATGTGGAAGGAAACAATTGTAAAATAGTAGAATAAATATTAATAGAGATAGATATCAAAGGAGAGCAAAATTGGGAGTATCTCATCCTGAATGAGGGGTTGGGGTAGATGCAGAGAGGAGGTGACATGTGAGATGAGTTTTGTTTGTTTCTATTTTTTTCTTTTTGGTACCAGGGATTGAACTCAGGGGCACTTGACCACGGAGCCACACCCCCAGCCCTATTTTGTATTTTTATTTAGAGACAGGGTCTCACTGAGTTGCTTAGTGCCTCGCCATTGCTGAGGCTAGCTTTGAACTCTCAATCCTCCTTTCTCAGCCTCCCCAGCTGCTGGGATTACAGGAGTGCGCCACTGGGCCTTACTGAGATGAGTTTCAAAGGTTAAGTAAGAGTTTGTCAGGGAGGGAGTTCTTTGAAGGAGCATAAAGGAATAGGTACAAGGGAAAATAAGCAGGAGAGAATGGGTGACATTTGAAGAAGGGCAAATAGTTTGGTGAAGCCAAAGTACAGGATCCTGAGTCAGGAGAGGATCCTAAAAAAGACAGGCAAGAGCTACACTGCAGTTTCCTATGCCATTCCAAGGAGTTTGAACATCACCTATGGGCAATACACAACTTTTGAGGGACTTTTGCTTTTGTGTAGCAAATAAGGGAGGAACATCGTAAGACTTGCTTTGTGCCATACCACCCTAGCATTAGTGTGGAGGACAGAGAAGTGGAAGGGAAACAAGTTAGAGGTAGTTAACACATTAGTCAGGACCACAAACTGAAGATCAGAACTGAGTCAGTGGTAGGGGAGTAGACTCAGGATGTAGAAAGCAGTGTCAGTTGACATCTGGATGCTTTGTGGCTGCCAGGCATTTCTCGAACACTCTTCCTATGTTGGGGAATTTCCCAAGCCCTGAGTTCATCTTCCTCAAGGCAGAAGCCAGAAACCCTCTTTCCCAGTTTCCCTGGCTGGTGGGTACAAACCAGCAAACTGGCCCGCCCATTAAATGCCTCAAGAGGTTTTTGGAAGAGAGGCATATGAAGAAGGAACTATCACATGGAATGCATTCTGACAAGGACAGTGGTGGGGCTTTGACTTTTGACAGCATTCCTAAGCAGCTGTTTTTCACCCCAAAGTTGGTGTGTAATCTGTGGCTATAGCAGGGTTTCCACTGGACAGCCTGACAGTGTGATTTGGACTTTGTTCTTACATGTAAAGCTTTCAGCTCAGGCCCATGGGCCCTCCTGAACATGCTGTGTGCAAACTAATAATAATAACCCCCCCCCCCCAATTAAAGTAGAGCTGCATTTGTTATTTGCAATTAATGTGAGATAAGTAGAAATGACAAGATTCTTTTGTTGTTGTTGGTGCTGGGGATTGAACCCTGGGAACTTTATCACTGAATACATTCCCAGTGCTTTGCATTTTTATCTTGAGACAGGGTCATGCTAAGTTGTTGAGGGTCTCACTAAGTTGCTGAGGCTGACCTTGACCTTTGACCCTTCTGTCTCAACCTCCCCAGTAGCAAGGGTAACAGGTATACACCACTGAGTCTGGCTTAAAATGATAAGATTCAATGACAGATTGGGGATTGAAAAAAAGGTTGAAATTTAGAACGAGACCCAGATCTCTCTCGTGGGTGCTTAGGTGAATGATAGTGCTACTAACCTGGTGGTGATGGGGGAAAGGCCAGTTCATGGCAGAGAATGGGAAGTAATAATGAGTTTAGTTTTCAACATTCTGAGTTTGACTTTCCTTTGGGACTTCTAGGCCAAAGTCAGTGAGAAGATGAATCTCAACATCAGCAAGGAGGGCTAACACCAGATTTAGGACTTGTCAGAATATACCTACTAAATTAGTAATTGAGGACATCAATGTGCCAGACACTGAGGAAACAATTGTGAATAAGACAAAATCCCTGCTCTCATAAAACTTCCAATCGAGTGGAATAAATCGGGAATAAGTAAACAAGTCAAGGTTAAATATAATCTCAGAAATGACAAATTTTACAAGAAAATAGAGCATAACAAAGACACAAAGGGTGATGTTTCAAGGTGGGTGTCCAGGGGAATTCTCTCTGAGCAGGCAAAATTGAGGAGAATTAGAGACCAAGCCCTGCAAGTGTTGGGGGAGAGGGAAAAGCAATCCAGGCAAAGGGAACAGCAACTGTGAAGAGAAGAGTAAGCTTTGGGTATTCCAGGAACACAAAGAAGGATAATGTGACTTGAGTGAAGTGAGCAGGAGGAGAGTGGTAGATGACAGAGAGGGATAGGGACCAGATCACACACAGCCTGTAGACTGACCACAGCGCGGGATCTCCATTTCATCCTGTTTGGTGAGAAGCCATTAGAAGGTTTTGAGCAGGGACAGAAATGAGGTGGCTTATGCTGCAAGATTACAGCTGTCATGCTGAATCTCTGGGGTGCAAAGAGTAGAGGAAGGTAGATGAGTAGAGAGGCTGGCGCTGCAACTCCTGCTGGAAGTGATGGTGGATTAAAGAGGTACTGAGCACGGTGGTGCAGTGGTTGAATACTGGATATCTTTAGAAGGTACAAATTGGACTTGCTATGGGATTGTTAGGGAGGAAGAAATCTAGGATAATTCCTTTGTTTTTGGCTTAGGGAGTTAGGTGGCCACTGGTGGGATTTATTGAGGTGGATGAGAGCAGGTGTGGGAAAGGGTGGTGGAGATCAAGTATTTATGTCTGGATCTCAGTTGGAGCTGGTAATAGACATCCAAATGGAAAAGTTGGGGTCAGATTTATCAATTGCAAATCATCATCTCAGAGATAGTATTTACAGCCACAGAACTGGTGAGGTCACCAGAGTGAGTGTGGCTAGAGAAGGGGACTTAGGACTGAGCCTTTTGTTCAGGCCTATGAGTAGAGTTTAAGTGGATGAGAAGGAGCTACCTTCCATTAGTAAGTATGAGGACAACCAGAAGGCTGCTCCATTTCAAATATCAAGAAAGAGAGTAAATTCAAGATAGAGTAAAAACTATTTTTAATTTTGTTGAAACTTTGAGTACAGAAAGGTCTAAGAACTGACCATTGGATCTGGTGGCGTGGAGATGACTGGTTGGACCTGGAAAGTACAGTTTAAGTGGAGTGCTGGGAAGGCAGTTATGGAGGGAGGTTCAAGATGAGTAGAGAGCAGAAAGTGGGGTCAGTGAGTGTGGAGTTTCAACAAGGGTCCATGCAATAGCTGTGGACAAGTGTTTAAGTGCACAGTTGGTAGCTGAAGTTGTGGGCATGGCTGAGATTTTTCAGAGACACTGTACAGATTGATATGAGAAGCTGAAGATGGAAACCAAGGCAACGCCAGTTAACAGAGACAACTTCCTCAGAAGACAGATGGAAATGGATCTTCAGGTATAAGAAGTAGCAGAGGAGAATGATGACCCAGACACCTTGCAAGACAGGAGAGGTTGTGAGGAAAAGGGAGTCATCCATTGATCTCCAGGGTATAAAAGAATTAAAAAAAAAAAAAAAAAAACCAGAGACAAATAACCTAATCAACAAATGGCAAAGGAACTGAAAAGGCACTTCATAGAAGAAGAAATATGATTGGTCAACAAATGTGAAAAAATGTTCAACATCTCTAGAATTAGAGAAATGCAAATTTGAACTACACTGAGATTTTATTTCACTCCAGTCCGAATGGTAATTATCAAGAATACAAGTAACAATAAATGTTGGAGAGGATGTGGGGAAAAAGGCACACTCATACATTGCTGAAATGGTGCAACCACTCTGGAAAGCAGTATGGAGATTCCTGAGAAAACTTGGAATGGAACCACCATTTGATCCAGTTATTCCACTCCTTGGTATACACCCAAAGGACTTAAAATCAGCATACTATGTGACACGGCCACATCAATGTTTATAGCAATTCACAATAGCTAAGCTATGGAACCAACCTAGGTGCCACTGAACAGATGAATGGATGAAGAAAATGTAGTATGTATACACAATGGAATATTACTCAGCCATAAAGAAGAATGAAATTATGTCATTTGCCTTTAAATGGATGGAACTGGAGACTATCATGCCAAGTGAAATAAGTCAATCCCAAAAAATCAAAGGTCAAATGTTCATTCTGATATGCAGATGCTAACATACAATAGGGAGGGAAGGAAGAATAGAAGTTCATTGGATTAGACAAAGGGAAATGAAGGGACTGGAGTTGGGATGGAAATGGGAAAGACAGTAGAATGAATAGGACATGACTTTCCTGTGTTCATGTATGAATACACGACCAGCGTAACTCCACATCATGTACAACCACAAGAAAGGGAAGTTATACTCCATGTATTTACGATATGTCAAAATACATTCTATGGTTATGTATAACTAAAAAAAAGAAATACAAAGCAGGTGGGCCAGACACAAAGGACCTGTGGAGCTGGCTGTTTGGAAGTTCTTAGTGATCTCAACAGGGCAATTTCAGTGGCAGTGAAGGTGGAGGCGAGGCTGGGTCCTGCAGAGGAGGAAATGGGAGGTGAGGAATGGAAGGAATAAATTCAGACCTGTGTTTGAGAAGGAAGAAGAGAAAAATTCTACAAGAAGGCATGATTGAGGGAAATTTTTAACTTTTAGAAAGAAGAGTTTCAGTATAAACCTATCCTGAAAGGAAGAGGTCAATGGAAGTACAGAAGTATCAGTAGATGAGAGATGGAGGCAGGAGGAGATGGATTTAAGTAGTGTGAAGGGTTCACCTCGAAGTGGGGACAACTCTTCCGCTGAGATGGAAGGAAGGAGGCAAGAATGGAAGGAGTTGCAGAACACAGCATGAGTGAGAGGCAGGAGGATCTTACACACTGGTCTGTATGTTCTCCCTGGAGTAGGAGGCAAGGTCAACGTGGTGGTGGGTGGGCATCAGTAATAAGAAGGTGGCCAGGAGACCTTTCAGGGCGCTACACCAGTATGTTCACAAATAGCAGGATCTACCTAACTTTTTGGTGTTCATATGTCTCAGCAACCTCACGACACCCTTCCAACAAGCTGTTGCCCTCCTCTCTCCTTCCCCCACAAATCCCGTTTCTAATCCCACTGCAGCCTTGGAGAGGGCCCCTGTCCAGAGTGAGTTATGGATGGAATCTTTATCTTTCCTCTCTGGCACAAGTCTTTCCCCAGGAGGTCTGTGCTGAGCCCACTGTAAGTAAGTAAAATATAGAAAATAGGAAAAGCAGAAAACCGAGGCCAGAAAATTTAAAGACAAGAACACTGTAAAACATCATAATTTTTTTAGAGTAAAGTTTTAATAGATGTGTGCTATATATTTTAGGATTTAAACTTCTATAAGGCAGCAATTGTTTTTGTTTTGTGTCTCCTTAGGAGGCAGTTCAGAGAAGCAGGATTACTGGCCTTGGAACCCTACTTCTTGGGTCCAAATTAGAAATGAGTCATCTTGGGTGTGTTAGTAAACCTCCCAGTGCCTCAGTGTCCCAATCTGTAAAAAGAGAATTATCACAGGACTGCTGCCTTGGAACTGTTACGGAGATTAAAAGATGGAATGTGTGTAAAGCCTCTGGGACGGTGCTCGTGTTGAAAGTAGTTGCTAACCGCTAGCTGTCAGTGTTACGAGCTCTGTAAGAATGAAGGCACATCATAAACCCCACACAGTAAATGCTCAAGAAGAAGCTAAAATACTACTATGAAAATTTTGTGGTGGACTATTTTATTGGGTGGGGGGGTAAGGCCCTGAATCTAAAATCTTCTAATATTAGATTATTTTTCTTTCTACCAAGTAACTTCTGTGCTGCGTAGGTATATATTGTGTTGACCTTAGGACAAAATGTGTGGCTGGTGAAGGGGAACTTCTTGATCCTGCGAAGCTGCTCCCTTCTTGAGTTGCTTATTGTTGTCCTAAATGCCAATGATCTGCTGTGCTCCCTGCTCATCTGGGTTCCCTCTGTGTCCTCCTCTGGATAAGTTAGTATGCCAATACCATATCCCTTTGTATCAGCTTGACAAGCGCCCTATCCTGAATTCTGCTTCTTCAAGTGAGGGTCTTGGCCAGCTAGCTGACTGGAAGAACTAATCTGTAATCCTTCCTTCCCGGCAACATTCGCCTTTAATGGAGGTCCCTGTGGAGAGGCAGCAGGCTCCGAGGTATGAGCATGCTAATGGAGGGCAGGGAAGGCAGAGCCTACATTGGACAGACCGGTGGAATTTGGATAGTTGTGGGTCCCCAAGGCCCATTGTAAGGGCCCATAGGAAAGTTAATTTAGAAGGGATTAAATTGATCTGAATTCTAAACCCTGGAAAATAGGAAATGACACCTGGGCAGGTAGTGGATGTGCACTGTGCTTGTAGTGTAATATTGGACTCTAATTTCTCTGAAGAGAAAATATAAGATCTTTTAAATCTGGGAGCAAGAACAGCAAAACTACTTTGAAGCTGTTTTAGTGTGCTGCTGTTCAGAGGAGGCACTATATCCCGTATGATAAATGTGTGTGTTTTTCATAAAAATCACCAAAAAACATAATAGCGTCTAGCCATCGTCACACTCTCAGCTCTTGACAGAGTCTTCTACAAGTGTGTCCTTCCAGAAGTCACTGTATAAGATCTCTCTTCTCGGTCCCTCTCTTACTTCGACTGTCAGGAGGGTGGTTTTTGCCAGGTATTTGGCTGGGAAAGGGAGTGTCTTGCAAGGGAAAATCTCAGCACTTTCACTGGATCTCTGTGTAACTAAGAGATCAGCCAATAACTGGTTCCCATCTTCTGCCCAAAGAGACACAACAGGAAATTGTAATGCACGATTTCCACCTGGATACGAGTAGGGAAAAACTAAGAGCTATAAAAGATATTTTAGGACAGCTGAAGAGAGTTAAATATAGATTCTATGTTAGATTGATACTCAGCATGGGCTGTAGATGGTAGCAGCCGAGGCAGCATTGCCTGAGAGCTTGTCAGAAGTGCAGAGTTTCCACCCCCCTCCTGTGATTTATATAGGCATTGAAGGTTAAGAAACACTATATTAGACAACATTGTCATATCTATGTTGCATTTATTGTATATGAGAATGGTATAGCAGGAGAGTGTCTGTGTATGTGTACACATGCCTTCCAAGTTGAAGAATTCAGAAGCATGTTTATAGCCCATGAAAGGTAAACCCTCCAAGAGTTCCCAGACACTTGAATGGCACCATGGATTGTCCTTATTGGGTCATTAGAATCTTCCAGGCTGGATAGGCCAGGCATGAAGACATGTGCTACCCTGGAAGAGGAAGAAAGCTAGAATTAGACCAAGCCTCAAGGGATGGGGCCTCTGAGTTCCAAAGGTGCATGGGGATTTGTTCCACTATGGGACAAGAAGTCAACAAGGCTAGGAGTTCAGGAGTGTTCCCTAAACTCAGTGGGAATTTTTCCCCCTTCTTGGATGACAGTTTAAAATTCCTTCCCTCAGATGCTGTAATTCCCTTTGGTATCCCCAGCCCATTATCACAGCCAGGCACACCCCTACAATATTGTCTTTTGGCGACAAGAGAGGAGTGAGACTCACCCAGTGTACATGGCCCTTAGCGGAGGTAGCAGCATTTATCAGAAGAGGAAGCTGCTGCCAGCTCTTGGGTCTCACTTGAAGTGTCTCCTCAGAGGATCTGAATCCCATATTCAGGGTCATTAACCACTGCTGGGATTTTTCTCTATCTGCCAAATCACATAAAGGGAAGTGGTAAGGATGAACCTTCCCCAGTGCCTGCATTTCTGTAGCTCTAAAGGATATTGACTCATGGTAGGGCATTTATTTCAAATAAAACCCAGCACAAACCAAAAAGACTGGAGGAAGTATCTCCGCCCACTCATATTTCCAAATTCCATTCAGGTTTGGAACTTATTTGAACAATTTTCATTTTGAAAACATGAAAGGATGGAAGAATACAGCCTCTTTCTGCTAACAGTAGACAAAGATAAGCATCTCTCCACAAAGGTACAGGATTATGTTACCCTTCTGGAATCCTGGTAGCCAATTCAAGTTGTTTTTGAAGCACAATGCTACCCATGAGGCCTAAACCAAAAGAACCAGACATTCCAGATTGACTCAAATAATTCCATTTTTTAAATGTAATGTTCTGGCACCTCTGTGATTTCCATATTTGTTCCAGTTTTCATTACACCCTCTGATACTGAATGGTAAGATCAAGAACAAACTGCTTCATTGTTAACTCAGCTGCCTTCCTACCTTGTGAATATCAGGTGTAGGATGTAGTTTGTGGGGAATTAAAAGAAAGCAAAATTTCCATTCAAGGGTTTCCTTCTTTTTCAACCAATATAAACATGGGGGAATTGCTTTGTGGCTTATTATGGGGTAGGGGAAGTCTTAGAAAAAACCCAAAGGAAGAAAATTCTCAATGGAAAATGAATCTTTGATGAACTTTTAATTTCTGCATAATTAGGGAGTTACTGAGAGCCAAAATAAAACCTACTTTTTATTTCCCACTGTGTCTTATCCAAGGGGAAAGAAAATGACATTACTAACTGTTGAGCCATATGACTCTCAAAATACACAGTAACTTGACTGAAAGCAAGTCAAGAGCTCTTAGAAACCCAAAGATAAGGAAAGTTAAGTCTTTTGATTTTCTTCATATCCATTTGGAAACATTCACAGTTCAGAACTGGGAAGTCCATCCTATTATCCATGTAATATAGTTGTATTGTCTCTGACTCCACAAAAGAAGTTTTTCCAACCAAACTGGGGAAGAGCCCTTCTGTCCCATGTCTGGTCTGTGCAAGCCAGACTTTTTGGTACTCTGTGTGATAATTACCCCTTGCCAAACATGCTTGTCTGAATTATTCCATAAAACACACTTGATAAATGGGCTTATCAAGACCATTATGTCTTAAAGAACTTAAATTAGTCCCAGATGATTTTCTTTTCAGCTAAAAAATAAATTTAAATAAAATGTAAATGTAAACCTATTTCCAACTCAGAATCCCATTTCTACCACTGAAGCACATTCTGGCACCAAGTGCTATATTTATTTTTGACATTTATGACTTTTGTGCTTGTTGGAAACAAACAAGATCTCAGGTGGCTGTATCTGGTTTTTATATTTATGACTCTTCTGTATTTGTTGGAAACAAACAAGTTCTCGATTTTCTATCTGTAAAATAAAATAAGAACAGCTGCTTCATGAGGATCTTAGGGTAATTAAATAATAGACATAAAAAGTACATAGTGGGTGCTCCATAAATATTATGTCTTAATTCCTTTAGCTCTGCAGTTGATGAACACACAGATATGAGTTGATCTAATGATATTCATTTCTACCTATTTTCAAATTAACATTTTCATTGTAAAGGAATGGATTTCAACAGCAATTCAGAGTAAACTTTTTATATACTAATTGACTTTTAAAATTTGGACTGGGGGTCTGGGAGTGTACCTCAGTGGCAGAGCACCTGCCCAGAAGGAGGGAGACACTGGGGTCAATCCCCAGCACTGCAAAATAAAATAAAATTGAAGGCTTTTCCCTATTTGTTTACAGGGATGTCTGCTTTTTCTGGTCTTACATATCATTCCCTTTGGCTCCCAATTCCTGGGCTGACAGAACCCTATATAACCCTTTTATTTTGCACTCTACATTTTTCTTGTGGATGGGTTCCCCTGTCTGGAAACCTTTTCTCCCTCTCCCTTTATCATGGTCTTATTCTTCCTGTAAAGTCCCATGAAAACATCATTTCTCCTACAAAGTTACTTCTGATTCCCTTGGTCCCCCAATAATCTCTCCCTTGTAGTCATTCTCATGACACTGAATCTTCTTTAAAATTGTATTTGTTTTTTAAAAAAAATACCATTTTAAATTTAGAAAAGGGTTAGATTTATGGGAAAGCTGCAAAGATTGCATAGAGAATTCCACCTACCCTAAACTGTTTCCCCTCATGTTACACCTTACATTACTATGACACATTTGACACAGCTAAGAATATAATATTGGTATAAGCATTGAGCACTTCTCACTTACCTTCTAGCTGCCTGTAAACTGATAACTCCTTGAAGTCAGGGCCTTTGGCCCATAACTTATTCTTTTCTATAATGTGCAAAAACCTAGACTGACCATGAGCACCAGCTGGACACTAAAACAATGTTCATTGAATGAAGGAGTAATCACATTCACCGCTTTAGTTACCAACCTCAACAAAAGGCCTCAGTTTGTTTGCTTTTGTTTGTTTTAAGTAAACATAATGAAGTAGAATAGTATAGAGAAAAATGTGATTTTAAATGTAGAGTTTAATGAATTTTTACAAAGTGGACACACTCATATAACTATCACCTGGTTCTTTGAAAAGAACATTTCTTGCTCCCCAGAGGCCCACCATGCACCCCTTCGGTGACCACTGCCCTCCATCCTGACTTCTTACAGTGCCCCCACTTTTATTTTAATAACAGAATACAGAGTCATGGTCATGCTTGTAATATGAACCATTTTTACCTTAAAAAAGTGGCTTGAATCTATTTTAAAAAATTCTCTGCTTGATTAAAGGAAGTACAATGCTAGTAGATTTTCCAACAACTAAACAATGTCCATTGTCTCTGCAGTTTATATAGTTTCTGCGTTAAGGCTCAGCTTGTGGTTGGGTGTACCCACTTTGGACTGAAGGACAATTCCAGTTCTGACAACATCAGTCAGGCCAGTGTAGGAAGTAGGACATAAACCATTTTTTGTTTCTGTTCCCTTAGAAACACATGGAACAAAATAAAGTTTGCCAAATGGAAATATACAAAACCACTGAGGAAATAAATGTTATTTTTAGGCTTCTAAGAGGCTATCACAAATAACTGGGAGGAGAGTGGAAAGAATTCAAAAAGTGGATGACCTTTTAACAAGACAACACAGCCAGGTCAACAAGTGTCTACAGAATGTTGTGACTTGGAGGAAGGGTGCTGAGGCCCAGGCCTGGAGGGACTGAATTCACTGGACATAATGAGAACAGAGTTGGATTGCAAGCAGGAAGCTATCCTTCAGAAACAGGAGCAGTGAGAATCCCAGGAGACACAAAGAACCAAGCAGACGCGGAGATCTGGGAGCTAGTGGGTTTGTTACTGGCGACCATGTCTGGAGTGCTGCCCTCAGAAGTCTGGGTCTTCTCTACTTTTTGTTCAAATCTCCCTGTGGAAACATGGTGACCTATCTTCTAGGTGCAGACCACAGAGGCCAAAAGGGGACAGAAGTGCTATTCCCAGCAGACATCACTTCTGGGTCCAGTGGGAAGAGAAAGTCACCATGACCTGTCTCTCCCTTCTGGAATCACTCCTTCACTGCCAGTTCTTAGATGGCTCAAGAATTGGCAGCTACTTTGCAAAGTTTATGCCAATTACACAAATTTTCCTGCTTTATCGTGCAGATTAAATCAAGACAGAAAATTCAGTCAGTTGGTCGTTCGAGCTCTCCTGAGAGATCTACTCAGCACACTGGCTCCGCTGGAGACCGACTGTGTGTCACACTTTCTCTCATTAAGGGAAAGTCACTCCAGACCAAGCAAAAACAGAGGTACCAAGAGTGTTTTTTTCCAGCTATAATCTGTGTCATACTGTCACGCTCTGAGCACAGGAGCTACCTATGATGTTTTGGTATGAATATAGGAATGAGTGTTGCCTGCCCTTTACTAACCAGACTAAGCAACAGGCTTAGTCAAAAGGCCACAGGAGGCTGGATTTATTCTCCAACCCCCAACCTTTCTTTCACCATCCCCTTTCATTACCACAAATTTCAGTCAAGGTGGTTTGTAGGTGGTAAATAGAAGGAAGCTTATGCAGGAGCTCTGAGAGCCTTTTTAAAAAGATTGGTGCATTATAATTATGCATAATAGTGGTATTTGTTGTTACATATTTGTGCACGTACATAACATAATTTAGTCACGAGAGAAGTTTTGAATGACTCATAGCCTCTGCTTATCCTACATATCTGGAATCTTAAAGACACTTCCTATAGCTCTTTCATGAAGCAGGACAGTGTATTAACTTTCTGTTACTGTGACAAAATACCTGAGAGAAATCAACCTAAATGGGAGAAAGACGATAAAGTGGGCAAATTCATGTAATTGGAATACTTTGTAAAGTAGCTGCCAATTCTTGAGCCACCTAAGAACTAGCAGTGAAGGAGTGATATAATTCCAGAAGGAAGAGACAGGTCACAGTTTTTTCCTTTCTTCTGGACCCAGTAGTTGTGCCTGCTGGTCTCCCTGTTGCCTTCTGGGGAAGAGCATGCATTACTGACTGCACAGCTGTCACCCTCCTCCTAATCACTTGCTGGCCTTTGTGGTTTCTATCTAAAAGATAGGTCACCATGTCTCCTCAGGGAGAGATGTGCACAAAAAGGTAGAAGAGACCCAGACTTCTGAAGGCAACACTTCAGATGTGGCTGCCAGCAACAAATCCACTAGCTCCCAGATCTCCACATCTGCTGGTCCTTTGGGACTCTTGCTGCTCCCGTTTCTGAAGGATAGTGTCCTGCTTGCAAATCCAGCTCAGTGATCAATGAAGTCAGCCCCTCTAGGCCTGGGTTCTTGCTCTCCCCTTCTGTTCCAGCTTCCCTACTGCAAAGCTCTCCACTTGCCACTGAGGTTGGGATTAGTGCAAAAGCATGAAAACACATCTTTAAACAATCAGATTCTACTCTAGTTGTCCACTGTCAACAAAATATGGAAAAGCACTAGTTTTCAAGTTCTAGCATATTCTGCATCAAAGACTTTGTGTGCTGCACTAACCTTCAAACTCCCACAAATATGGGGAAGGGTGAAAGGGATGGTCCACTCCCTGTGTACTCCTACAAATTGTAAACACTAGAGAGGTCCAAGTAAGATTTAAGTACTTGATGATACAGCCACTAAGAAGACTCTATGAACTTTAAAGCAATATTTGATTAAAAAAAGTAAACTATTTCTTCTAAAGAAAAACAGTAAGGTGAAAAAAGTTATAAAATGACTGCAGTTAAGTAATGTGAAAGACCTGAAAATTGCAAAGGAAGAGAGAAAAGACTGGAAAGAAATGCCTCAAAATTAACAAAGATCGAGTCAGGAGGGTGGGACTTTGGGTATTTGCTTCTTAAAATTCTCCACTTTTGTTTGTTTGTGGTGCTGGGGATCAAACCCAGGGCCTTGTGCGTGCTAGGCAAGAGTTCCATCACTGAGCTACATTTCCAGCTATAATTTTTCAGTTTTTAAAAAAGCATGTCCTACATTTATAATTAGGTAAAGAAGGAACGAAACTATGATTTGTGCACTTCATCAGTCAGCTAAATCCATAATAAGAGGTGCTATAGCAGGAGCACCCTGTGTGCCCAGGGTGGATCTGACTGTCCCTGTGGGGGCGGGGCAGCGTTTCAGGGACAGCCCAAGGTCCAGGACTCTGCTCAGGCTCTGCTTGGCCAACAAAGAGGGGCCTGCTTTATCTCAGAGCAGAGAGGATGGCATACTGAGAAAACCAGAAAGTGCTAATTGATCATAAAGTCAGGACTAACCCTTGAAAAGGAGTGCACGGGGATGAGGCAGGAGGGGCCCTGGATTCAATTTCCATCACTACACAAAGAAAGAAAGAAGGAAAGACAGAAAGGAAGAAAGAAAAGAAGGAAGGAAAGAAAAGATGGCTATCATTCATGGTGGTGAGATAGTTGCTTGGCCAAAGTCCTTTTCAGTACTTGAGTCAAAATGGGTGACTTAGAGCCTAGATTATTCTTGGAAGACACTTCCAGGAAGAGGCCATGCTTCTTAAAAGTACAGGGTTTTATAGCCACCTGTACCATAGTCACATGTTATACATGATTTTATTTCTATTTAAATTGTATTGAACTCTTTTCATCTTGTCAAGATATCAGCTGGCAACCTTGAGGAATGATAAGGAGGTTTTTTTCAGTACATTGTTGAAGGAAGTGTTATGGTTTGGATGTGAGGTGCCCCCCAAAAGCTCACATGTGAGACAATGCAAAAAGACAGTGCAAGAAGAGAAATGATTAGGTGGTGAAAGTCTTAACCCAATCAGTGAATTAACACCCTGATAGGGATTAACTGAATGCCAGGGTGAAGTTCAGCTTAACTCAAGTGGTAGGGTGTGGCTGGAGGAGGTGGGAATTGGGGGCGTGACTTTGGGGTATATATTTGTATCTGGCAAGTGGACAACTCTTTCTCGCTTCCTGATCATCATGCAAGCTGCTTCCCTCTGCCACACACTCTGCCATAATGTTCTTCCTCACTTCGAGCCCTGAGGAATGGAGCTGGCCTTCTGTGGACTAGACCTCTGGAACTGTGAGCCCTCAAATAAACTTTTTCTCTCCTAAAATTGTTCTGGTCAGATCTTTTGGTCACAGCAGTGAAAAAGCTGACTAAAACAGGAGGGCAGGACTTGGGTCTGGAGCCAGGCTGGGGGCCTATGTTCCCCACTTGGGTTAACCATGAGGGTCTGCAGGAGAGAGAGTGGGTGCCCTGTCAGGCACCTAGCAATCTTGAGGAACAGAGTTGCTGATTCCTGAGGAGACCCTCAGAGGAAGTAAAAACCTTTGTGTAATCAGTATTTCCTTGCAGAAAATCCTGAAAAAAATGGCATAAAGAGTATCTTAGAGAAGAAAAGAAAGGGATCAAAGATGGGGCAGGGAGTGAGGAGGGCATAGCCATGTGATGCTGCCCTAATATGGTACTGCTTTAGGTGAACTAGCCAAATTTCTACCCTGCCCTAATCTTGTTTCTCTGAGGACAGGAATTCTGTCCATAAGTTCCTCTTTAGGCAGGTCAGCTGAAACCAGCTGAATCTAAGATGGTTGCCAGACAACCTCTGACTTCTATAGTTATAATCTATCTGCATGTTAAATGACACTCCCCACCCCCGTACCATGACTGTTGAGAATTGCTGTATCAATGATGGGAAAGACCTGCAAAATGAGCATAAGGAGGTGGCATCTGAACTCCCCCCAAATATCTACCCATTTCCAGAAAAAACCTGAATATTCCTCCCCTCTACTAGCCTATCCTTCCCCCTAATTTCTTTTGCCCTAACCTCTCAACCCCTAATGGTCAAGAATTGGATTTGTGAGTCTGTCTCACACTTCTTTTTTGGCTGTTCAGTTTGTGCTCAGTCTTCTTATTGGTTCCACAGTTATGAGATGGAAAAAGGACCCAGTTTGGGGTCAAAAATTGGTAACATCCGGTGTTAATCTTAGATTTTGCAAAATATTCTAAGAATTCTGGGTGAGGTTAGATGCTATTTTTAGCCAGAGTAAATAGGAAGAAGAATTGAAGCATATGAAGTGGGAAAACTACTGGGCCCTGCTCAGGAGAGGACAGGGAGGAGCAGATGAGCGAGGGACACTTCCATCTTGCTTTTAGGGTATTCCATCTTGCAGCAGATTGTTGAACTAACTTGGCCCTGTGGTCACTTGGCCCAGTGGATTCCCTGCAGCTCAGTGCCCCAGTTGCCTCATCCTATGTTTGTCACCTTGTGGATTAGGCAGAAGCTAAAACAGTGAACCACAGAGGGTTGGTGATCCAGTTAGCAGGATGTAGGAAAGAACCTGGAACCTGGAGATGGAGTTTGATTCCAGATGAGCAGAACTAGCAACTCTGAAAATTACTACCCACTACAGACTACCCTGCTCATTTGTTTTAATCACACCGGACCTTATCACAACCTTCTTATTTTCTCTCCCTTTTTTCCTTTCTCTTACAAACAAAGGACTCACTAGGGTTACCAGTACAGTAAGTGATATAGCATGTTAGATTGCCTTGGCAGGGAAAAGGACCTGTTTTCTGCTTTTGATCGCTGTTGGAGTCTCAGACCCTTAAATCTTTTGAACTCACATCCATTGTTCCAGACTAGCTGCTACCAATTCCACAGCCCCTGCTCTTTCTTGATTATATTTCTTTGGCTCAAATATGATGTCCTTGCTTTCTCTCATGGGCCCAAGGGGCTGGGTGTAGGGCAAAAGGGTTCCTAAGCCAAAACCAGAAGCTTGATTCCCTATAACGATTTGAAGCAAAGGATAATCAGCATCAGTATCAACTGGGTTTAGGAGAAATAGCAGTAGGTTTATGCAGCTCAGGTAAGATAATCTAGTTTCAAGGCAGGGGAGGAACAGATAGGGATGTTTGGTAGCTATTCAAATCAGAGCTTCTCAAATTGGAATAATAATAAAAATTACTCAGGAAACTTAAAAAAAAAAAAAACAAACAAACAGAGTTCCAGGGTTGGGAGTAGTGCAGACCTCTGATTTCAAAGCTCTGGGGTGATTCTGACATCAGCTAAGGCAGGTCACTGGCTTATGGCCTTGGCTACTTTGCATCAGGGGCAGCCCTCTACTGAGGCAACACAGTGTTTTCCTGGGGGTGGAGTTGCTGATAAGACCTTCTCAGGTTCCGGAGATATATTTCACCCAGACTTCCAAAATTCTGAATTTGCTTCAGGGATGGCCTTAAGATTTGAGACTCAAAGCTGAGGTGACCTGGGAAGAGGACAGAAGCTCCTGATCTCCGGAGTGAAAGGCATAGTGAAGAGTTTTAGGCTCAGGTCAGACTCCAGTGAGTTGGTGGCACAGACAGAATTTGAACTTAGGGCCATTTGAACTCTAGAGTGTGGGCTTCTTTGATGTCAGAAATCTCATTTCGTTTGTTTAGTCTCAAAAGGGAACTGAATACAAGTTGAGGAGCTGGGATGGTAGTAATGACAACAGTTTAGGGAATGAAAGACAATAATGTAATAGTGCAGGGGATAATAATGGGAGCATCCAAGGCAGCTGCTCAGCTCTGTGGGGGAATTCACCAGCTCAGCCAGCATGAAGAATGGTAAGATAATTTACAGGAGTCTAGAACTCAGAGTTAGATCGGTACTCTGGCTTTGACTGAAAGAGGAAACAACCATTCCTAAAACTAAGGCTATTGAGGTTAGGATTTGCTGAGCTCTGTGCTAACCACTTTACAAATTTTAGGTAATTTAATCCACATAACAGTCTTTTGAGGTCACTATATGTCTAGCTTATACATAGGATCATGGGGATCAAGGAGTTTAGGTAAATCATCTAAGAATTCCCAGCTAGTTGGTGGCAGAGACAGAACTTGATCTTGGGGCTGTTTGGCTCTAGACTGTGGGCTTCTTTATGTTAGATATCACACTTCCCAGGCCCATTTAGTCCCAGAAAGGAACCAGTTACAAACTGAAAGTTGGGGTGGTACTAATAACCACAGCTGAGGGAATGAATGACAATAACACT
This sequence comes from Sciurus vulgaris, assembly GCF_902686455.1. Lineage (NCBI taxonomy): Eukaryota > Metazoa > Chordata > Mammalia > Rodentia > Sciuridae > Sciurus > Sciurus vulgaris. The sequence continues at coordinate 118,648,547 of NC_136466.1, forward strand.
AAACAAAGCAAAGAGCAATTAGTTTTTAAAGCCTCACATATTTTGGGGTTGTTGCTGCATAGTGTGAGAACTGAATAAAGCCCACGACATCTTAAAATCAACCTGGGGGGTTAGGTAGGGGCATCATAAACCAAGCAGTGGATCTAGTGGATCTATCTAAACTCATATTTTAATAAATAGCTATACATACCTCTCCAGAATCATTTAAAAGGAAACCAGTGTAATTTTGTTGGTATCACTCTTCCATTTTTAGCAGTATCTCTAAAGTGCTTGCCAATTTGGTTTGAGGAGATTGGCCATGACTTGGAAACCTTGTTGTCCTTGTAATACAGAATTGAGAGTCCACTGAGGGAAAAGTAAAGGAAATGACAAAGTACCCTTTGGAGGATGATGACAGAAATCTACGCCTGAAAATAATCACACCTTGGGGATCTCGGAGGATCTGCAAGCACTGCCCATTACTCACCAGTTGTAAGATCTCCCAGCATTAATCCATCTTGGCAGAGGGAAGAACATTACCAAATGACTACATTGCCTGCTGGCTTCTTCCAAGCTTCTGGCTGGAAAAGCAAAGGAGTAAATATTCACTCTGTAAGATGGAATTATTTCCTGTATAGAATCTGCCTCATGGAGGTCCTTCAGGCAAAGTAAATAAGAATTTAAATTTTTATGTATTTATTTATTTTTTGATCACATGTCAACAAATTCTGGAGCACCTAAATTCTGTCTTGGAGGCAGTTCCTTTACGGTTTAACCAGACACATACAAGGCCAGTGACCACCAGGGCCATTTTCTAGCCTGATAGCAATTTTATAACACTATGTAAATGCCAAAATTTGCCCCTATAATTGGCTGAGAAGGGGAAAAAATATGGTTCTTGAAGGTGCTTTAACATTTTTGGTTAATAGTTACATCATTTCCAGTACATAGGTGGTTAGAAAAATGTCTACTTGTAAAAAAGCAAAGTAAAACAAAACATTTCTCCCCCTATTGGTGGGATAAGATTTTACTTACTCACCAATAGAAAGGAAAATGTAGAAAAAAGCACAAACAAGGCAGACATTTAGATACTGGAAGACTTCTTTTGGCCACCACAGATTTTGAAAAGGCTGCTTCTTCTTAGGGAGCTCTCCCCCCCCCCCCCCCCCCCTTGTCTTTTTTCTTTATTCTCAATGCTGGAGATTGAACCCAAAGCCATGAACATGCCAGGCAAGTGCTCTACCACTGAGTTGCATCCTCAGTCCGTCCAGTGGTTCTTAATGAGATTGTCAAGAGATTAAGAAGAAAACTGTGTTATTAAGCAATAAGTCTCAGGAGACATTGGGTGTTTTGAATATTTAATGAGTGAGAGAGTGTGTGGTAAATGTACCATTCTAGAATGTTACCAATCTTGGTTAATAGGAGATTTTCCTTGGAGAGGAGACAATGAGTATGCTACCCACATTATGCATACAGAGAGGGTTCACCGAAGAGCTAGAGGCAAGTCATGAACCATATCAGAATGTTGATCCTCACCTCATAAGGTGAATAAGGTTGATGGAAACCTTATTCTTAAACCTGGGACCATCACCAGCCAATGGAAGAGATGCATTTGCTACTCATATAGTCCACAGGGCTGGGAGGAATATCTTGTTCCTCTGATAATGGAGTGGCCATTGGATTGCAGGTTTGGTGAAGAACCTTCTTCCCCAGAGCACTTCAGAGGTTGGGGGTCAGAGGCAGAGGGCTGTGATCCTGGGCAGTGATTGCTCTGAACGTTCTTTGGTTACATTGAATCTGAACTCCTAGGACTTTTTCACGGAAAAACCATGGGCCTCTGCAGGTGAGCTGAATCATCATTTGGCTCAAGTCACAGATTCCTGTTACTAAATCTGAAGGCCTATGCCCAAGTTTGACTCCAAGTTTGTGGAGTGTTTGACTGAAATGTTTGTGTGGCCAATGGTGAAGTGGCACAGGCCAAGTCACACGGAACAGACAACACCTACAGCTTCCACCTGCTAAACTTCTTGGCTTCAAGGGCCATTTTATCTTAGGGAGGATTGACTGGTTTCTTGGAACCAGAGTCTATGAGTGGAGTTCACATCAGCAAACGGTAATTGCTGGTGGGAAGAGGAAGAAGAGAGGATTAAGAGAGATTGAAGAGAGTTCTGGAAAGGTAGGCTTGGATTGGCAGAAAAATTTCATGAGTGATCTTTGGAGAGCAGTTTCATAGAGTTTCAGTAGGAGTGTGAGGAGCACTTGGTCTGCTAGCAGATGGGGAAGATGGACAGTGAAGAGGGAGAGAAGGAAGAGCTGTGCAGAGGAGTATTATACAAGAGTACCCTGTCTCAAAGGACATGCTTCACATCATCAGCAATATACATTTGACATTTATATTGACAAATTTTCCTGAAAATTCAGTAAAGTGTCTTGTTTAAACAAGTCAGTATATTGCCACTCTTTTTGACACTTGGGAATAAAGTGGGTGCCTTTAACCAGTTCACACAAAGGTACTCTATGGGCTGGCAATAACCCTGAGGAAAATGTACAGTATTTAAAAGCCATTCCAGGAAATAAGTCACATAAAAGCAGTTAGAACCAATGACATACCTTAAAGAAGAAATTTTTATTTCCTAACCTTATCAATATTATGGTTCAGATGGAGATATTGAAGGTTAATATTTTTATGGGAGATAAGGAAGAGATCAATGGAAATGAATCTGTCACCCTGTATTAGAACACAAATACTTTACGTTCTGAAATTTCCCAAGGGTTTTCTTTTGCAATCTGATCTTGTCCTAACTCCTACCCACTAGTGTATGACACCATTTGCTGTGGTTGCTAGATGGGATTTGAAAGCTGCTAGAGAATGGTTAAGTAGGAAAGAATGATTACTCAAGTCAAATCTACTTGGTTTAGGTATGAAATCCTTGATGTTTTTCAAAAGCAGCATTCAAAGCAAGTTAAATACAAATTTGACTTTCACTTATGACACCTTAGGTAATGAAGGGCCTCTGGTAAAACTCTCCCAATTTATTATTTTCTTTTCTATGTTCTTGGGAAAAAGAAGTTTAGGAACATGAGTCAAGTTTAAGACAAATGAAACCACAGTGCTTGGTGGGGGGAGATCCACTAATCTTTCTTGTAGGTATAGTTGTGCTGCCAAAAAAAGAGGCACCAAAAAGATTATAGGTGGAGAACAAACACTCTAATCTTGATGTCATAATGGAGGGCATTCCACTGATTAACTTTTTGAATAACTAGTTTGTTATCTACTAACTTTGAGGTATTTCTTATGACATGATGGCCATGGCAAGGGTATATTCAAACACCTGTATAAATCACTCATTGTTTCAGTGAACTGAACCATTTTATCGTATCTGATAAACAAGTGACTAGCTTAGCCTTGGAGCACTAGAAAGACTTACGAAGATCATTAATTATGTTTCCCCATCATGTAATCATTATGTTTAGGAAAGGGCAGTGCTGGGACCTGAGAACAGACAAGCTCTCTGAGATGGCTGATAGGCTTCTCAGGTTGGTTGCTTAGATGGACTTGACTTTCTGCAGTTTCCATGAAAAATTCAGCATATCAAAAAATAATTTCATAAAGTAATACTGAAGGGAATGTGACTCTTGGGTAAGAAAGAAAAAGGTCTATTTTGTCATTTTAGAATCTCATGTTCATTAGATGTTTTTCACTCCTCAGTTTTCTGCAGTTTTTATCCAAGACTGATCTTCAGAAAAAAGTTCTCAGAACTAGTGGGGGTAGTATATTAAAAAGCAAAACTAACAGATTTCTGGACCTCAATGTAGACCAATGGTCCTGTCATTTCTGAGGCCTGGGAACTGATTTTGACAAGATTTCCTGACACCTTCATCTCCTTCATGGTGATTCTGAAGCACATTAATAAATTTATATTCTCACTCTCACATTTTGTGTTCTGTGTGTGCATGTATGTGTGTGGGAGAGGTGGGGTGGGGGAGCGGAGGGGGGGAGGGGGAGAGAGAGAGAGGGAGAGGGGAGAGAGAGGGAGAGAAAGAGGGAGAGAGAGAGAGAGGGAGAGAGAGGGAGACATAGGAGGGAGATCCTTAATTCAGTACTAAACCATGAACAGAGACAGACTAGTCTGTATTGAGAGTTTTTTTCTCTGTTGAAATGAGCAAGGAAGTAGTTGGAGAAAAGTTGGGTGTGATTATAAAGGGCATACAACTGGTTGTGTGGTGGGCTGATAGGCCTTGGACTAAAACATATGAAACTGCAAATTTGCAAAACTGTGAATTGCATGGTTATTCAGAATGCCGTTTAATAAAATGGAACACACCATGTGTTAGCTTTCCATCACTGTGACAAATAACAGAGAAAAATAAAGTTAAAGGAGTAAAAGTTATTTTGACTTATGGTTTCAGAGGTTTCAGTCCATGGTTATTGGCCATATTGCTTTGGGCCTGTACACCATGGTGGGAGTGCATGGCAGAGGAGGATACTCACTTCGTAGTGGCTCAGAAGCAAAGAGAGAAAGGAAGGGACTTTGATCCCAGTACTACCTTCAAGAACACACTTACAAACACCTAACTTTTTTCCACAAGGTCCCACCTCCTAAAGGTCCCACCACTTCCTGTTAGCACCACAGGTTGGTGACCAAGCCAACACATGAACTTTTGAGGGAAATTTAAAATTCAAACCATAGCACCCTGTCATACAACTATCAAAGTTTGAATCCTAAGAAATCGAAATTTGTTACTATTTCCAAAGATAAATTTGATTCTTATCAAATAAGATATTTGAAATTTAAAAAATCTGAAATATCTAAACTAAAACTTGTATATTCCAAAGTTTTAGACATTTAGAAAATATGATAAATGCCTGGATTCAGCCTTTCAATCTTGTCTGTAAATAGGCATTTAAAAATGCTAATATGTCAATAATGAAGATATGCTGCAATTCTCATAATCTTATTTCATCTAACTTATTTATACCCCTATGCATCCTGGTTTACATTATATATGGCATAAAATCAAATGTCACTAAAATATTGATTTTACAGACTTTTCACTGAAGTTATATCTGTTGGATAATCAAATCTAGCATTCTTGACCTCTACTTAAAACTAGATTGAAAGGGGAATTAAATTAGGTAGCTCTAAAATGATTAAGTGACGTGAGGATGAGGCTTTTGTTTGTGGTCTCCACGTTCCCCCTGCCTATAGGCCCGGCAGTGGCCTCTGGATGCGAGGCTTCAGGGAGGCATCTCCTGCGGCTTCCCTCCAGGTCTACTACTGTGGTGAGGCTGCCAGCAGCTGCTTTCCCAGGCCTTCAAGTTTCCAACCTTGGGGTGATGTGCAATTTTACTCCCTTGTCAAGCCCATCATGACTTCCTGTTCTTTTTCCGTAATGTTTTTCAGATCCACTTCTTCCTGTTGCCTTCCCAAGCCTGATTCTGGTCCAGGCTCTAATTACCTCACACACACCTGCACTCTCCTAATATCCTCTTTCCTGTCTACAACTTTTCCTCTCACTGTATTTTTTTTTTTTCAAATTCTCCTCACAAAGAATCTTCTTCCCGAAGCATCATTTCCATCACACTCCAAAGCCCTTCCAGCAGCTTCCAATTGCATCCAATCCAGGTTTCAGGTCCTCTGCTCCAAATCCCCCACACACTGCCTGGACCATCTATCTCCTTTACAGCTGGACCTCACTTCAGCCAAGCAAATGTCCTGACACTATGTCTATACAATGCTACAACATCTGGTTAATCCAGTCAACTCTGTCAAATCTTCAGTTAATCATCTGGATGTTTTGTCTACAAGACGCCAAACATCTGGATTGACTGAAGAAATACACTACATTGATGGATTTTTTTTTTCCCCTACTGAATTGACCAGATGTTTTGGCCTCACATAGACACATTGCTGTCTTCTCCATTTGTCTTAATAGCTTGTGTGTACAACCTTCTCTCCACCTGGAACATAACCTGTCTCCTCAATGCCATGTTCTCTCCTTCCAAATTATGGTCAGAATTCCCACTGCTACGAAGCAGTTCTAGATTAATCCCACTAACCCCATCTCTTGGACCATTGTAGCATTCACTTAGTTTTTGCATATGTACTTCTTTTCAACTGAAAATCACTGCTTTGTGTTTTTATTTGGGGGCATTATTCTCATTCTCTACACCATGATAAATGCTACAGGTAAATAGAAGGGCTAATGTTTAGCTTTTGTAGTGAGTGATCAAGGGCAAAAACTCTGGAATCAGTCTTGTCCTATTCTAACTCCTCTATTTACTGTGAGACCTAGACAAATTATTTAACTTCCTAAGCCTCAGGTCTCTTTCTCATTTGAAAAATGAGATAAGAATCAAGCCTACTTCATAGAGCTGTTTATAAGGATTACATGAGTTAATACTGAGAAAGTGTTTAGAAGAATGGCTGACATAAGTCCATTAAATGCTGGCACTTATCACTATGGGGTCTTTACTTCAGTTAAAGCCTGGTTTTCCTGTCTGTTCTTTCTTGACTGTGGCAGCATCTTGCTAGGAAGGTAAGGCAGCTGTTACTGATCTCATCTGAGAGAGGAGGAAACACATCCAGAGGTGTTGTCATCTGCCTGTGCAATTGGTCTCAGGTCTGAAGCCTCAGGGCCTTGTTTTCTCATGACCTTTTTTATATTAGCAGCTGGTCCTTGCTTCTTTCTAGTATCAGGAATTAGAAACTGTTTTCTCTAAAGAACAGATACTCAAGGAAGTAATAGAGGTAGAAATGTGATTCTTCTAGACTGGTTCCTTGAATACCTGTAACAGTGTCTTAGGTTAAAATGACCAAAGGACATGTGGTGAGGTTTTCCTATAGCAACATTTGTTCAACTGCTAGAGCTGCCCTGAACTGAGGCTGTATCCGTCTCTTAGTTTTAGAGTAAGCATGTCCTGTCTTTATGAAATGTGGTAAAACTCAAACATAACATATGTGATAACTCCATGTTGGATCCCCGAGTTCTTTTTAATGTATTGGTTTATTCATTAATTCAACAAATATTGTCTATTATTTGTTAGGTATGGCTGTAGGCACTGGGACAATAGTGAACAAAAGTGCTTGGTTTCATGGAGTGCACTGAAGGGTGAGAGATGGATGATAAAGAAAAAACAATTACCTTTCTAAGGCTGTTTCCTCATCTGCAAATGGATAACAAGTGTCTCTACTTCATAGGATTGTTTGTAAAAATTAAATAAATTAATCAGGCAAAGTGCTTAGGAGTTAAGAGTACTATTGAATAAAAATGAATAGGCAGTGGCATGCTTGAGCGTATGTGGAAGGGTGGGTTGCAATTTTAAAGTAGAGAGATTATTCAGGACCTCATAGAGAAGGCACCATTTGAGCAAAGACAAAGGAGTGGAGAGAGTTGAGCATGTGGGTGTCTTGGGAAAGACTGTTCCAGGTGGAGGAAATGGTCAGTACATAGGTCCTGAGATGAACCACACATAGTTATTTGATGAACAGTATGAAGTATGAATGATGTCTAGAAACAGATGGCAGGGTAGTAAGAAAGGAAGTCGGAGGAATTGAGGGGAAGGGGTAGCAATTACAAAGAGAGCCTTGTAGCCACTGTAAGGACTTGTGCTTTTACTCTGAATTAAATGGAATTTAATAAGAGAAGTAGAACCATATGACTTATGTTTTAAAAGGTTTCATTGACTCCTCTGTTGATAACAATTTATAGGGAAACATGGGTGAGAATAAGGAGACTATTATGGACTTTTCATCCAGTGAAAGCTTGGGCTAGGGTGGTATCAGTGCAGAGGGGTAAATAATGGTGAGGTTCTGGATCTATTTTGAAGGGAGAGTCAACAGAGTGTCATAAGAGACTGGGGTGTGAGGTAAGGACAGAAATCCCAGCTATTGGCCTGAGTGATTGGAAAGACAGCATTACCAATAACAGATGGGAAAACTGCCAGTGAAGCAAGTTGGGTAGAGCTAGGGCCAGAAGTTCAGTTTGGGACCTGCCAGGTTTGACAGACAGGAGATTTCACTCTGAAATGGACCTAGGCCTCACATGAAGTCAAATATCTCTTTTCTAAATTAATTAAAAAATCAGTTGTTGAATTCTTTGCTTGGGAGATAGTATCTATTCTTAATCAGTTTATTTACATCAGTTATTATTATTACAAGATTTTACAATAGAGAGAAAATGGTCACATTCTTCTTATCCTAAGTATTTCCCCAAAGATTAAAAATTAAAGAATAATGTGTACATATTACACGAAAAAGAAACCCCACAAATTTCAAGATGACTTTATAAGTGTTGAGATCTAACCATATACCATGTATTTTAAAGGGATCATTCATTTTCTAAATGTGGTACCCTACATTTCAAACATATTGTTCTTAAAGTATTTGAATATCATAATAAATCTCCAACTAGCTTAAAGTCAGAAAATAAATGGTAAAGTTACTTAAGAGTTTCCTGCTTTCAAAATTATTCTGAGTATTTAAAAAGCATCAGAACTTTAGCAATGACCATCACTTTTGGCATCATGAAGATGAGAAAATAATCATTTCCTAAAAGACCAAGACACCTTCTTTTTTACTGCTGCTGTAGAAAAGCCCCCGGAAGATGTTTTTGCTGATCAAGTAACATGAATTAATACCGTGATCTAATCTTAAGGGAATAATTCTCAGCAGATGTGGAAGACAGAGACCAGACTCCTGTCTGCATTTCATTTAAAAGCTATTCTTTCCAGGTAGGATTTCCTACCCCTTAGCTCCAAATACCATTTTTTAAAGTTAAATGATGAATTTGTACATTAGCACTTACAGAGATTAATTCAAAGGAGTATCATTACATCTTTCCTCTCTTTTTTTTCTAAGAATTGGTAGCTTTTTGAATTGAACTTATGAATAACTGGGGTCGGTGATGGGAGGGGAGTGGAAGACAAGCAGGGGAAAAATAAACGTAAGGCAAGTGGTTTTGGAAGATTTCATGAACAGAGGATCTATAGCTACAAACTAGTCATAAAAACATAGAGTGTAGATATTGCTAGAACTCAGAACTTGACCAAATTATTATGTAATCTCATAAAGTAGAAATATGCATGAAGATAGTAATCCTGGTAAAGGGTTAAGGTCTTTGTATGAGATCTTTAGTGCTGATGCCAAGAGTTACTACAGAAAGCTTGTCATGGTTTGGCTGTGAGTCGTTCTCAAAGCTCCTGTGTTAATGCAGGAATATTTGGAGATGAAATGATTGGATTGTAAGGGTTGTAATATAATCAGTCCATCCTACTTTGAATGAACTAACTGGGTGGTAACTATAGGCAGGGGCAGCATGGCTGGAGAAGGTGGGTTTCTTCCCTGGAAAGGCTCCTCTTCCTTGTTGCCCCTTTCTGCCTCTCTCTCTTCTTCCTGGCTGCTGTGAATGGAGCAGCACTCCTCCATCATGTTTTTTTGCCATGACATACTGCCTCACTTTGGGCCCAGAGCAAGGAACAGACTCAGCTGAGCATGGACTAAACCTCTGGAACCATGAACCAAAATAACTTTCCCTCCTTTGATTTGTTCTTGCAGGGTGTTTTGGTCATAGTGATGAAAAGCTGACTAACACAAAGCTTTTAGCCAGAAGTGAAAACTAACAGGGGAAAAAAACAAGCTGTATACTGGGGCCACCTTTGATCGCTTGAGATCAGCAATGGTGAGGGTACTTTATACCAGCTGGCAAATGCTATAGACCAGGCAAAGCAGGGCTGTTCTTTCTCTTATTTTCTTTCTTCTTTCCTTCCTTTTTTTAAAGGGTGGTTTACCATACCTCTTCACAGGGATTAGTCAAAAACTCTTGGCACCTGTGACAAAGATAGTCGGTAACCTATAGCTTTGGTGAGTGGGGGCAGTTTGGGACTCTTTCTACAAACATTAAGACTTTTAACACCAATCCTAGTAAGACCTGGTGTTTTTACTACTTCTCTTAGAATTCAAATTTCAAGTCCTTCCTAGAAAGGATTTCTTCTACAATATGGTTCCTGTCTCACTTCTCTTCATTAAAAGCTAAATGAAGAAAGGAGATAAAATACACCTGGGACAGGAAAACCTCCTGCTTTCTAGTAAGCAGAAATGGTGCCTCCTGATAAACTGTTCAGTTACTGGAAGAGTCACAACCATAGAGAAAGCAGACCTGCTCTTGTTTTGTGAATGACAGTGTTGAAGAATGTAACCCCTCTTAACTTCTCTACACCCCATACATACAAATTGCTTGTACTGATAGAACCCTCAATGGTAACTCACTTCACACCTCTGTTTTCTTTCTTGTTATCACCAAGATTAAACAACGTGTTTGGGTAATATTCTGCATTTATCTAACCTTTTTTCCATACAGACCACACTGACACAGCACAAAAGGTTTATGTACCTCACACGTCAGATCTTATCAAGAAACTTGGTAGTGACAGTTTGATAAGGACAGCCACCATAGCTTATTAAACTTGTTCTAAAAACAACAGCAGCAAACCACTCATCTCCTCACACTTTTTAATGACCTTGTTCTATGGTGTCCCCATTTTTAGATGCAACGGATGCATTAATGACTGTGTGGCTTCAGAGGATATAGAGAGCTGAGGAGATGTGATGATGTGCATGTTGATATTACACCATTAAAAATTCTAGGGAGAGCAGTATTTACTTCAATTATTTATTGAGAAAGGAAAAGTCAAAGGTTAGTTTTAACTTTCACCTTACCAAAAGTTTTAATCAAAGTGAAAGAAATACCTTCTCATAGAATGAGAACAAAAATAGCCAAAAGTTGCTTTTCTTTTTGCTCTCCAGAATATTCAGCATTGTCAGACAATGAACACCAATGTTATCAGACTTCACTGTCTCAAGGTAACATCCTCAGAGCAGGACACATAAAGGAAAAATAAACTGAAGTATACAATTACAGTAAAAATTAGAGGCCAATTTTTAAACATGTTTTTGTATTTTTTGATGGTTTTGGATTTCTATTTTATTTGGTTTGCAATTAATTCATTTGGCCCAAACATGTTCCTGTGACATTTCCAAAGACTTTACTGTGCTCAGACAAAATACAATATTCAACAGATAATTTCTGTTCTTACACTTAAAAAAGAAACTCCTATTGCTAACATTCAGTTAAATTCATAGTGAATTTTGTTATCATGATGAAATTCTTCTGTTAAAAGTCTAATCTCTGGAACTTCACAGTAGGTTAAAGTAAGATGAGGAACATTTTACCAAACTGAGGTTTCAGTTTTGTCTGTTATGTTTTTAAAACTATAAATATCGATCTCTGACTTATGACTTAAGTGTGTGGATCTCTGTGTTCTGGGGATAATACTGCATTAGTAAAGGTGACCATATTTGAGAAGGAATGATTGAGAAATGTATGGGGTATTTTAACACAGGCTCAGTGGTAGCACATTTTATAATAACCAGCAGAGACTGAGTTTGGAAACCAAAATTCTGCTTTGTGAATATCTGAAATGAAATTGATAATACAACCTGTATGGTGAGGGGAAGAGAGGGTACACTCTTACTTTGGCTTACTTTGGGGTGGCATTGAGTATGATCATCTGCATTTGAATTAGCTGCCATCACTCCAGAGTACCTCATCATATCCCTCACCTTTTCTTTGCAACTTTCTCCTTCCTGAAACAAAAAAACAAAAGTTATCAATACCGGGAATCCTTCTGTCTTCTCACCTCAGGTTCTAGATATAATCATAAAGAAAAAAATGATGGAATATTTTAGGCATTTCAAAATGTGTATAGAATGAGAACTAAGTACCAGTCATATAGCTTAAGAAATAAAACTACACACTAGTGAAACCCTCTTTGTATTTCCCCTTTTCCTTAGCAAAACCCATTATTTTCATAGTTTTGATATAAATTACATATCCATAAACAATATATATTGATGTTAGGTTTGAAATTTTTACATAGCTGCTTTCCTTCTTTTTCATGTATTCTAAAGATATGCTAATATTCATAGTTTCTGATTATTGACTTTTACCTCTATAAATTATTTCATAGTGTGGATATACCACTATCCATCATCTGGATGATGTTTCAATGAATAGCTTAGTGTCTACTAGTCTCCTTGAGCAATGTGTGAAAATCTCTTCAGGGTACAGATCTATGACTAGAATATTTTGATCTCTGGATATACATATCTTTAACTTCACTATACACTGCCAATCTCTAAAGAAGCGGAAAACCAGCAGTGAGGGAGGGTGGTGGTAGATAGTAAGGCAAATGTTTGCATTTCTAACATGTCTGCCAGTGCTGCTGCTGCTGTTGTGTTGCAGCTAGGAGAACATTTTGAAAACCTGTGCTCTAGAGAAAACCTATTGGATTACATTTTTTAAAAAGATTGTTTGCTGAAAGATCTGATGAGACACTATCTGAAAAGATGAGGCTGGTAAGGTTTTAATTGGTGACTGAAATTAACCTGTGGTACAATTTGGCATTCAAATTCTAGAACTGACTAAATATAGATAATGTAAATACCTAATGACTGTCATCAAAGGTTAAATTCTCAATGAATTCTACTGCCAGAATGAGTCCTGGGCATGTGCCCCTGCTGTTGTTTGCTGAGAAGGGTAGAGGAGTGGACAGGTGGCATGGTGTCAGGCTAGGGTGTTCAGTGAACTTGGCTGACAGTAGGTACAGTGTTAGTGTTGACTGTATCCATAAAACCTGGGTTTTGGCCTAGATGGAGGTAGGAACATTCATTTGAGGGTTCCTCAAGATTTGAAATATGAAGTTACTGAGACTTACAGGCTTGGTTACTTTTAGATATTTGTATGCAAAAAATTCCACTGATATTTATGTTATTTTTATTATATTTTAGAGCTTTTAAGTTATATTCCAAAGTTTGTACCAGAGAGTTTTCCCTCAAATATTTTTTTTCTGAAAGAACTTCTTATAACAAAAATCTTGAAGAGAAAGCCTTCCCATATTTCAGGGGAAAAGGGTACTAAACAAGCTTGTACAGTCTGCAGATGCTTAACGTGTAAACTGGAAGGAAACAGATTTTATTTCAGATTGAGCAATATAAAAGGTTAATTAGGAAAAAAGCATGTACCAGTAACCAAAAACATTTGCTTACATCATTCCACAATTTACCAAACAAGGTAATCATTTTCTAAAACCAGACAACAGGTTCAAAAATACTTTTCACACCCCTAATTGATGCTGTTGGGAACAATGGTCATTACAAGGCCATTTATTGCAGGCACCTTTCCAACATGTTCTGGCTATCATTATTCTCATTTTATCTTCTTTCTTTTTTCTCCCTCATCAGCTTTTTGCTTTCTTCCCTTCTTCTTTTATTCACTGGATTCCGAGGATCATAGATTTCAAATGTGTCAGAGTCTTGCATGCTTGCATCTTTTACTTTTCTGCTTTTATCCTCAAATTGAAGTACATGTGACATCCTAAAGGAGAGAGATGGTTCAGTGATTTCGTTATGAGAACCAAAAGTAGAAATTCTGTACTACTGTGCAATCCTAGAACAATGAGCCATAGGGTACGGAACACCAAGACAGGGTTATTTTTTACTGATGCTTATAATGTATGGAAAGCAACTTCTCAGAAGACTTAAATTTGAAAAACATGCCTAGTTTGTTCTACTGGTTTGTATTTTAGTAGTGAATGTCTCTGTCATGGTCTTCACTTGAAGTTCCTCCTCTGGGGAGAGGTTAAGAGTTCTAACCTGAAGTGTTCTTCCAACCATACTCCAAGAACTCTGCTTCTTTTGAAGAGCACACTCACTAAACTAGGTTGTAGAGCAAAACGCTAGACAAAAAATCAGCTCTATTTCATTTTGTTTTGTTTTCAGTACTTCAATGGGTCAATATTAGGGGATACGTTATGAAAATATGAAAGTGATGTTCAAATGGTGTTGAGACTCCCTTTTCTGGGGAGTAGATAGGTTAATTTTTTTTTCATAAAAAGGAAATTAAACTTATGTTATAACTCCAGGGACTTACTGTCTCCTCTTACCATTGATTGTAACAAATCTAACCATCCTGCTTTCCTACTTTAGCAAATGCTTAATGGTCTTAAGGTATCAACATGTACTTGAATCCTAAGTGGTCATAAGCTGGCTATCCTTAGCAGCAGGGAACTATGTATGTTACTAGATATGCCCCCATTAGGAGGTGTCAGGGATAAACAGGGAAGTCAAAAGACCAGACTTCAGAGAAGTTGAATGAATTTTGAAAGAGAAAAGTTCAGTCTTTATATAAGCAAAACAAAACTGTTAAGAATTTTCCTACTAGTTAAACAAAACCATTCTTGTAGGTGCATCCTATATACACTTCTCTTCATCCCAGCAGATAGAACTAAGCTGTGTATAAGATTAATTCTATATACACCCATTGTAACTCTCAGGTGAAACCCAAATATGATGTTTATTTCTTTTGCCTTACAAGCAGAGATTTGGGCAGTAGATGCTAGCAGAGATTCTCTACTCCCCCTCCTTACAGTAGCACAAAAGATGAGTGGCATTTATTTGTGTGTCAGACTCTAAGGGATATACCCAGATTTTGAAGAAGCCTAACAAAGATATTGTGAGGGAAATAAAGTGTTAGAATACTAGTGATGCTAACATTTCTACGGGCTCAGGAGCTGCTGAAGGGCTGATAACTGGAAGCTTCTGTGCCATTCCGCACCTTCTATTCCACTTGAGGAAGCTTATCAGAATGAAATGAGTACGAGTGGTATGTGGATGACCTAGAATTTACTTTACCAAACAAGGTAAATCACATTTACACTTTTTACACTTGATAGTAATACTATTTGAATCAAATTTCATTACTGATCTCAGTACATGAACATATATGTCACACATGAGTGCTGCTGACTTTTTATACTTCTGTTGCTTTAGTAAATACCCTTACTTAGAAAATGCATCTTAACAACCATTATACACTTAGATGAATTCCGCAGAGTCCAATTTTCCAATGCTTTCAATTTCCTACAGTGTTTCAGCATTAGCTTCTGAGAGTAAAAATATCTCCAATTTCTAGAAAAAGATGGACTGTTCCATTGCTATGGTAATGAGTAACCATTAGAAACAGTTGGAAACAGTTAAATTGAATTCAACCAATTAATAATGACTCATCTAGGTCTAAATGATCAGTGACAACTCACTTCAGTAAATACACCTCTGAAAGCCAACTAATCAGCCAGTCTTGTGCCAATCAGTGGCAGACTCACTCCAGTGAAGTGCTTCTGAAGGCCAGCCAATCAGTAACAGTCACTTGTAAATAGCTGCTTCTGAGTTTATGTCAACTCCTAGACAGTTCCTGACTTCAAAAGCACAATAAAAAATTTGCAACCTACTTTGCACAGAAAGAATGTGCCTAAAAGCTTGGGAGGTTGAGGCAGGGGGACTGCAAGTTAGTGAGACCCTATCTCAAAAAGAAAGAAAGAAAGAAAAGGATCGGGGATGTAGCTTAGTGGTAGAGTGCTTGTCTAGCATATGTGAGGCCCTGGGTTAGATTCCCAGTACTGAGTTAAAAAGAAAAAGAAACTATAACTCTTTATTACTGAAATAATACATTTAGCATTTTGTTTCAGATAATGAGAGATGGTCTTTTCTACAACACTTCTTACAATCTATACTGCATTCCCCACAAATACAAAGTGTATCACCAATGGGAAGCAAGTTTAGAAGAGTGCCAAGACTGTGAAGGTCCTTTATCACACAGATTCCTATGTTGCATTTCAGTAAGTTCTTAGTAGCTTTCCAAGTTCTTAGAGGTTCTGTTGGTATCCTAGCCAACATTGGGAAGTTGCTGGAATCACATGGCCTTTAAAATTGTTTTATTCAATACTGGTATTAAAAAACCCCTACTATCCTAGTTAACTTATTAATACCTTTCCACATGTAGATCTTCTGTTTTAAAAAGGATTCCATTCCCTGCACCAAAATACAGATTTATCTGTAATACTCATTTCTAGCAGAAACTGTCCATGCTTCAAAAATGTCTTTACCAGACTTTGTCAATTGAAAACATAAAAAGGAACCTTCCTCCTTTCTATGCCATAAGAGTATCTGCAGCTATTGGATTTAGTTGGCTGTGGTATGAGAAATGAAATTAAGACATGAACAACAGCCTAAAGCCTACAAGAAGAAAAAGATTTTCTTACAAATTTGAAAAAACAGAAAGTTGTAAATTAAGGAGCTGTTTCAACTGTTTGTTCATACACCACTGCACTAAACAAATCCAACATTTTGATTAATAGCAAACCTAATCCCAGTGGAAAGAAGGGGATATCAGTTTACAAACTACTTCAGATTAATATCATAATACTTAGCATGGATGGTTACTCAGCAATAATATTTAATATTTAATATGAATAAAGCATAATCAAAATGCTTCACCCAGTTAACTTTCAACATGCTTCGGTCACTTCATTTTAAAAAGGAAAACAAAACAGTTACTATGATTTTCAGCACAGAAACTCCTGACCTACATGCCTCCATAAATCATTGATTGAAGGAACTGAAAGCGTGCCCATACTTCACGGTCTCCTTTGAGGATTTGCATGCAGACTGAGAACACATACTTAATTCGAGTACAGGCGGGTCTGGTAGTTTACAATCTTGTATGTTCCAATAACTCAGTACTGTCCACTCTGTGGTGGTCATAGAATTGATCCAATAAGGGCAGTGAATTCTTTGGAATTAATGACACACTAATCATTTACACATGAACATTTTAGAATGTGTTCACTTGGAGGCAAAGACAAAAATTTAGTTCTGATTAATAAATATTTTAACATAGGCTCAGATTCTCAAATAGAATCATTGACTACAGTGTGTTTCACAAATAGGGAAGCTTGCTACTTACTTACGGGTTGTCAGTTGTTTTATTTTTTGGTATGGGACTGCAATATTATAAACAAAAGTAAACAACTGATTTTCACTAATCTTAATATCCAGTTTTAAAACTCCTCAATTGTGAAATAGATTAATGTATGACTATAATTAACATCAATGGAGAATGCAAGAAGGGACCTGATTCTCAGACACCCCAGTATAGAATTCTGGTATAGAGTTCCAATTCATTCAATTGACACACATTTAAATTATTTATGCTGATATAATGTAACAGCTCTCTTGTTCATAGGGAATTCTACATATCATTCCTTCCCATTTCCAAGTCAGCCTAATTTAGGAACTTTTTTCCCCTTTTGAAAGAAACACTAATATTTATGATCTTTATTTTAGATTACTGCAGGTGTACTGTCTGCATCTGTACTATTGCTCCCTTCCCCAATTCTTCCAAAAGCTTTAATAATCTTTTTTTATAAGTTTCTTTTATAGCATTTCTTTCATCAGGAATAACTGGCTATTGTATTAGACTGAAATACTTCAGTTTGACCCTTAAAACTTTCTAATAACTGGTTGTTTCCTATCTCGCCAAACTTATTTTGTTTCTTTTCATCAACTCTCATCATTTTGTAACTGCCTGTTTACTGAATTGTAAACAGACTATCAGTCACCTGAGATGGTTTGAACCTTGTTCATAGATGTATTCCCATAGATGGCGATCTGTGATGGGAATGAAGCCTTCAGATTCCTTGTGCTGGCCAAGATTGCTGCCTGGTACTAGAACTTGGCCTCATTTTGTGGGTGGGGTGGTCTTTTATTAATGATAAGGTCCCTAAACCACCGACTAGACTCTGTAGAAAGTCTCAAGTCTACATTTTTATGACCTCTCACAGCTCAGCACATACTAATAGTTGCTTTTGCACTGCATTTATATCAGATTGCAAGCTTTTATTTTATTTTTTTGATAGACTGCAGTATGAGAGTACCTCATGTTCTTTTCCATCTCCTATGGAACTTAATGTAAAACTGGAGAGAGGATTTATTGCTTTTTTTTTTTTTTTTTGCAGTGCTGGGGATTGAACTCAGGGCCTTGTGCTTGCAAGGCAGGCGGATTTATTGTTTTTTAAAGCAATCTTCCTTCTCTGGGTCCAGTGATTGAACCCAAGGTGAGCCATACCCCCAGCACTTTTTATATTTTTAATTTTGAGACAGATTCTCATTATGTTGCTTAGGGCCTTGCTAAATTGCTGAGGTTGGTCTTGAGTTTGGGATCCTCCCACCTCAGTGTCCCAAGTTAATGGGATTACAGGCATGCACCATTGTGCCAGGCTAAAACAATGTTTCTTTTTAAGTTGTCAATGGACCTTTTATTTATTTACTTATATGTGGTGCTGAGAATTGAACCCAGTACCTCATATATGCTAGGCAAACGCTCTACCACTGTGCTACAACCCCAGTCCTACGGCATTGATTCTTAAAGTGTAGTTTTAACATGTAGGCTGCATTTTAAAATCACCTGGGTGATTAAAACCATGAAGGCCAAGCTTCTGTTCACCATCTGAGGTCTTTCTATAGGCAAATTCTAGATACTGATAACACAAAGATGAGTAAGACCCAGGTCCAGTTCTCCTGAAGTGAATTTTCTACTAGTGAGAACACAATAACAAATAACTTGGCAGATACACATTCTGGAATTGCCTACGAAGTATAAAACAATAATCAGAGCATCCACTGACAGTGGTCTACCAAAAGCTTTCTCCCATGTTGCCTGGTAGCATCCACAACAAACTGAATGATGGAGTAGAAAGAAAAGAATTATCACCCCTTCCTCCCTCCCTCCCTCCCTCCTTCCTTCTCTTTCTCCCCCTCCCTCCACCTCTCTTTCCCTTCCCTTTTTGTGGTGATGGGGAATCAAACTCAGTGTGTCATGTATGCTGTAAGCAGTTTCTCACTGAGCTACACCCCCAGTCCATTTCATAGGCAATCTTCAAGATCGAGGGTTGAGAAACTTGGAGCTGGCACATTGTTGACTAGGTACTTTCTTGAACATCTTCAGAGGTAGCAAACTTTCTGTGAAGATGGATTTCATTTCAGGAGTAAGTCAAAAGTTAATTCAGTGCTAGA
Source organism: Sciurus vulgaris (assembly GCF_902686455.1). Taxonomy (NCBI): domain Eukaryota; kingdom Metazoa; phylum Chordata; class Mammalia; order Rodentia; family Sciuridae; genus Sciurus; species Sciurus vulgaris. Next base: position 118,667,494 of record NC_136466.1, read on the forward strand.
TCCAGAAAGGAAGATAAAAAATCAGATTGGGTAGTGCTTATTCTGTACTATAAAATTTTCAAAATGCAGCACATGATCACTTGAGTGGCTCCCAGGCTAGCCTTTAAAGCAATTCCAAAAGAGAACTTCCAAAATCTCTTGAGACATGTGGGTACATCTTTGGGAAAAACCTTACTTAGAAACAAAAACACTAATTTCCATTATAAATTTTTATTCCATTATTGCCTCAACTCACTGCTTTCTGGAATCTCATTCCTAGTTTCTCCTTGTTCTTCCTAAAGTGACGATGCCACACAAGATTCCATTCAGCTGGAGGTCCAAGATGGGCAGAACCAAGGGCCATGGCCTGTGCTGTGAGGGTGGTGTCTGGCAGTCTCCTCTCAGGCATCAAATTACTAAGGATTCCCTGTGGTCTATGACAATATCCAGGTCTTTTCTGTTATATGTACTTTTCAGAAATACAGCAAATCAAACCATACCCCACTACCGTGGTTTAAATCCTTTGGTGGCTCTCCACTGTCTACATAAGGAAACTTAAATTTCTTTTGTGGCTTCTATAATCTGGCTTTTGCTCCCTTTACTATCACCTTTCCCCATCACATCTTAATTTCCAGATATTCAAATTTACTTGCACTCTCCGGTCTCCTTGCTGCTTCTCTACACACCATAAACTCCTCCTCTCCCTCCCCCTGAAGCAGCATCCTCATCCTCTTCTGATCTGGCCTGCTCTTTCTCTGCCAGTATGAAGGCTCTCTTCTGGGATCCCCAATCCCTGAACTTCACTCTGGTCTAGTCTTGCTCACACTCTCACCCTCACTGGGCCACAGGTGTGAATAAGAATGGTGGCTCTGTCTTACTGGATTCTGTACCCAGCACTATTCAGTAATGCTTGGAAGAAGAAGGTTCTCAATACATGTTTGCGAATAAGTAAATATTTTCTTGGAAGTGAGTCACCTCTAAAATCTTTGGCTAGACTTCTGATTTTGTTCACGTTTCTCCTTGATAGTATCTAGAGGTAATTCCAAATTATTTAGTAATTATGTTTATAAACCTCTGCTTTTCCAGCCAAGTAACTCACCTTTAAAATTCCATAATAACAGAGAATAGAACAGTACTCAAAAACACCACAGGGTATTTCCACCAACACTAAACTTATGCTGTGCAAACCCAGCACTTATCTTTCTCAAACAGGCCAGTTAAACTGTTTAAAGATTAACATTTGCCTTTGGTCTGCTTAGCTTTGAGGTGGGGGAAAATGCACACATTGTCCTCAGACAGCGTTCCTCTATGTGGGTTGAAAGACCTTGCTGCTCTCGGTGAACGGCATACACATAATTTGTCATACACATAATTTGTGTACTGTGTTGACAGCTTTTCATATCTCTATTAAGTTAAAATTCTTAAGAAACCCAACTAAACAGCTCCTAGTTATTACTTAAGTTTGTCATTCTGTGGGACTATGGATCACAAACTTAAATGATCTGGTTTAAGTTTTTTGAGGGGTGGCTTGAAAGGAGGCTTGTACTTGAAAAGCAAAAACAGTGTTTTTTGCTTTTAAATAAAAATTTCAGCAAGACAAAACAATTTTTATGTGTTGCTTATGTTTAATTCTTTGAAAAGACCACACTGGTCTGTATCAGAGATGGGTAGCACACTTTTTGTCTGTCACTTCTCTGGAACACTTCTGGCCTATTGGTGAATGTTCTTGGTCCTTTCAAGCCCCAGTTTAATCCCCATTGCCTCCTAAGAATCTTTTCTAACTACCCTGGGTCTCAGGACCTGCTTCTACCTTTGAATTTCTATGGAAAACTTTGTGGATTGAAGTCAGAAGACCTGAGTTTGGAGTTACAATTTTGACTATAGGAAAGTCACACCGCTTCTCAGACCTCTTTCCCCCATCTGTGAAAAGGGGATGGTAAGGTGCTCCCCATTTACCTCATGTGGTTAGCATGAGGAACAAACATTATGCCTTTGAAAGGCCTTTGCAAATGGCAAAGAGTGGTCCATATGTCTATTATCACTTATATTGTAGTTTGTGTGTGTCTTACTCAGGTTGGGCTGCCATAAACAAAATACCATGGACTGGGTAACTTAGATAATAGGAATTTATTTTCTCACAGTGCTGAATACAGAAATACAAGATATAGCAAGGTGAGTATCTATCTGATGAGGGTTCTCTCTTGGGTTGCAGATGGCTACAGTTTTTTTTTTTGCTGTCCTCACATGGACTTTCCTCAGTACATGAGTGGAGAGACAAAGGAAGGCTTTGGTCCCTTCTTCTTCTTATGAAGACACTAATCTCATTTTGGGTTTTCACCCTCATGACCGTATCTAAATCTAACCAGTTCCCAAAGGCCCCACCTCCAAATACTATCATACTAAAGACAGCTTCAACATATGAATGTTTTTTGGGGAGGGGGACACACTTCAGTCCATAATGGTACATATATGTATTATGTATCATTTTTTATAGTTTGGTACTCTATAAGACTGCATACCCCTTTCAAAGTGTTTTCGTGTGTATCATCATACATACATAAATTATTTGATCCCAACTAAACTTGGTGGCTTATATGCATATTTTAAAATATAGTCTGCCTATACTAGACTATAATCAAAGGGTGTGAACTATTGGAAGACTCAAAGAATTACAGAACTGAACTGTGGGGCTGGGGTTGTGGCTTGGTGGTAGAGAGCTCACCTAGCACATGTGAGGCACTGGGCTACACTGGCATGTGTTGCTATATATTTATTTATAGCAACACAAATAAATAAATAAAATAAAGGTATTGTGTCTACCTAAAACTAAAAAATAATTATAGAAATGTTATTTTATTTTTATTATCTTCACACCACAAGTAATACACATTCCATGTTTTTGTGTTTTGCTTTTTGCCAAATAGGTAATCTTCCTTTTTAAGAGACAAAAGGAAAAACAAAACAAAACAAATACCTGTAATTCCATGGTTCATTAGTAACTAATGAAAATATATAGGTACGTCATTTCCTTCACATTTTTCTATGTGTGTCTATGTGTGCATGCATGTACATTTACACATACACATACACACACACATACACACACACAGAATGCATATCTTGTTATTTGATTTTCCTATCTGACTATACTACAATTATCATTTTAAATGGATAACTATATATAATATTATTCATTGTCTAGTGCTGGATCATATAATTTACAATCAATTCCTTATTATAAATTTTTTTCTCTAACGAAATAAAGGCAATTCATGGTGTTCTGAAGGGTTTTTTTTTCCCTCCTTTGTGTAAAAATGCTGAAATGCGGATGCATAACGAAATAAAGGCAATTCATGGTGTTCTGAAGGGTTTTTTTTTTTCTCCTTTGTGTAAATTTTTTTCTCAAATCTTCACCTTTATAAATAATACTGTGAATAATATCCATGTGACTCAATATTTGGATTTTCTTAATTGTAGGAAGCATCTCTCTCTCTCTCTCTTTTTTTTTTTTTTTTGCCTGCCTAGCATTCTTTCTTTTGGTAACAGAGTCTTTTATTTCCTTTCTGAAACAACTCTTCTCTACTCTCTGTCCAGGTAGTTGGGGTTGGGGTGGGATGATGCTTCCTATCCTTGTCCTAGGAATGAGGACACATGGGACAGGCCTTGCCTGCCTACAGAACAGGCCACAGAGATAAAAATGGAGCCAGAAAAGGGACGGGGGTGGGGTGGGGGGAAGGTTCTTGACTTTGGTTGAACTCTTGGGTCCATCCATGACCAAAATTCATTCCTAAAGCTTCCCATATTACTAATTTCCCCATTTTAGAAGATATTTTTATCATTCATAATAGAGAATCTTTACTAATACTTAGGATAAATTCCCACAATTAGAATTCTTAGAATAAAGACTTGTACATTTTTTAGTCTCTTGATTAATATGGCCTAACTTCCCTCCAGAAAGGTTATACAAATTCATTCAGACTGTCCTGAATAAGGTGCTTTATTTTGCTTTGATTACCAGTGAAACTGATTTTGTTTTCATGTTTTTGGCTCTTTGTGACATGTATGTTTGTGTCCTTTGCCCATTAAAAAAATAGCACATTAATATTTTCCTTATAGATTTGTGAGAATATCATATGAATTATGAATATAAGTTCCCTTTTTATCACATAAACTACAAATATCTTTCTTATCATGTAATTTGTCCTTTAATTTTGTTTTAGTGAAACTTCATCTATGTGTTTCCTGTCTTCTTCCCGTTAACCTTCTTTTCCTTTTTTCTTCCACTGAACTTTATAATTTTTTAGTCATAGCAAGCAGTCTCTTCTTTTATGGGCTGTCTTTAAGGTCATCCTTAAGTCTTTCCCCACATCAAGACCAGGTAAATGTCCAACTATATTTTCACCTGTCGCTATCACAGTTCTTTTTTCATTTGTTAATTGTTAAAGAATTTAGAAGATATTTTAGTATGTTGAGTCAGATACAGTTCTAATATAATTACTTTCCATAAATGGCTACCTCATTGTCTCAACTTCATTTCTTGACTAATCTATTCTGTAGAGTGGTAACTCATTGTTTTAATTATCATAACTTTATAGTGTATTTTGGCATCTGGCTAGGAAAGATTGCTATCCCTTTACTTGTTTTTGAACAACTTTCTCAAAATTTATTTTTAATAGACTATTTTTAGAACAGGTTTATATTTACAAAAAAATTGAGCAAACAGAACAGAGTTCCAGTTTACCTCAAAACCAGTGTCCTGTATTATTAACATCTTATATTATTATGGTACCTTTATTATACGTAATGAACCAATATAGATATGTTATTATTAAGTAAAGCACATAGTTTATTTTGATTTCCTTAGTGTTATGGACTGAACTGTATACTTGCAAAATTCGTATGTTGGAGTCCCAACTTCCAGTGTGACTGGCTGTATTGGAGATAGGGCCTTTATGGAGGTCGTTGTTGAAATGAGGTAATAAAGGTGAACCTCTAACCTAACAGAACTTATGTCTTTATAGGAAGAGGAAGAGGCATCAGGAACACATAAGCATAGAGAAAAGGTCATATGAAGACACAGAGAAGGTGGCTATCTGAAAGCCTCACCAGAATTCAGCCTTGCCAGCATCTTATTCTTGGACTTCCAGCCTAAAGAACTGTGAGAAAATAAATGTCTGTTGTGAAAGCCAAACAATCTGTGGTATCTTGTTATATAGCAGCCTCAGCACACTAACACACTTTGTTTTTACCTAATGTCCTTTTTCTGTTCCAGGATCTCATTTCAGGATACCTCATCACATTACTTGTCATGTCGCCTTAGGTTATTCTCAGCTGTGGCAATTTCTCAAAATTTCCTTTTTTTTTTTTTTTTTAAACCATCTTGGCAGTTTTGAAGAGTACTGGTATTTATTAGGATGCCTCACCACTGCAATTTAATATTTTTCTCATGAGAAGGGTTGGTTTATGGGTTATTGGAAGAAAGACCCCAGAATAAAGTGCTATTAAAGTGCATTTTCATCACATCATATCTAGACTACACAATATCAGCACAGATTATGATTGTGATGTAAACCTTAATCACCTTGCTGAGATAGTGCTTCTTGTGTTTTTCCATGGTAGCATTACTCTTTTCTCCTGTTTTCTACATTGTACTCTTTAGAAGGAAGTCGCTGTGCACAACCTACACCTAAGGAGTACATAGTGACTTCCCTTATTCTTTTTGGTGGTGCTGGGGATCTAACCCAAGGCTTTGCTTGGCAAATGCTCTATCACTAAGCTACACCCCTAGCCCTCTGTTAGTTTTTTTATTTAAAATTTTCTTGGCTATTTTTACTCCTCCTATCTTTCTTTCTACTGGTATTTTTATTTGGATTATATTAGGTTTATAGAATAATTTTGAAGTAACTTGGTTTTTATAAAATATGAACTATTTTAGAAACATAGTATACCTGTTCCATAGTAGGTTGCAGTTTTCTTCATTAACATAAAGGTTCTGAAAATTATTATTTCCAGATAATTTTTATTTGGCAAATTAGATTCTTTTAGGAATATTTTGATTTTAAGTGATTATTTCTGAACAATTACCAACTTTTGTATATTTATTTTGTATCTGGCTAAAATATTGAACTCTTAGAACTTTTTGTAGATAGCCTTGAATTTTTTTATATATGTAAGTAGCTTAGTTTTCTCTATTCCATTTTACAGATAAGCTCGAGAGGAGAAGCCATTGAAGGTCATAGAGTTAGCTACCAAGTGGAAGTCAGAGTCCTAGTTTATAGCCTAGAAAATCTGGAAGCCTAAATATACTGTTATATAGCAAATACTGATACTTTTACAAGTACTTTTGCTGCTAATGGAAAATAACTACCAAAATAGTTTTTAGAGAATGTGATAAGTATGCTAACAAACATTTGATGTTTATTATAATAGTTGTGCTAAGAAAGCACAACTAATTAAAAAATCACAAACTCTTAAGATTTACTTCAAGTGAATTAAACCAGATAAAGAATAATAACATTATTAACCCCAAATATCACAACCATTTTTCTTCTGTGATTTTAAGTTCACATTTTAGCTACTATTTAACATAAAGATAGCTTTTTGTTTAAAAAATTTTTTGACATTTTCTTATGATTTCTAGAATGTTAAAAAATATTGATTATATGCTTTCCCTTCTGCATTTTAACTATCAAAATGTAATTCATGGGTTCAAATCTTATGAATATTTAATTTTAGGCCTTTATCAGTAATTACAAGTAACTTAGGGATCTCTTTTCATACATGTTCAAAGCTTCAATAGAAATTAAGATAGTAGAGGATTTAAGCACCAGCAGATGTGAAAAAGAAAGGTGTAAGTCTTTTTTTCAACATGAAGAGCAGAGATAATAGTAGCTCATGTGAAGAGAGAGGGACAGGTAGACAAAACGTGAATGAGTCCAGAGGTCAATGTATGTAAATAAAAGAGTCCTAAGAAAAATGAAGTCTGTGATTCTGCTCATGTCTAGCAGAGCAGGTTGTACAAGGCAGAGATGCCTGAAAAACAGGAGAGGTCAAGGGAGAGAAAGGAATCAAGAAAGAAAAGTAAAGATAAAGGAAGAATTGAAAAGGCAACAGAGTTAACTTAAAAGTAGGGAAAATGCAGACAGAAATGGAAAAAGAAAAGGCAAACAAAAAAATCAGAAGATAAATTTAAAAACTGATAGTAGGAGAAAAATAGGAACAAAAAATTTAAAATACTCGAGCACACAAAAACAAGGACAAGAAAATAGAACATTTGGAAAATCAAGCAAAGAGGAAAATAGATGCAGACCTTTGGAAAAAGAAAACAAAGATGAAAACCAGTGGATTTTCTATTACACTTCACCACTAACATGGAAAAAATCTCCTTTGTTCTGAATTTTAAAGGAATGTTAATATTACCCCCTCAGTTTGGGGTTTTGAAAAGCCAACTCTAAAAAATGACTTCTGTTTCTCTCAGCTAAGAAAAAAATCCTTACATTGCAGATTGTCTTTAGTAAATATTGAGTATTGTTGGACTAAATGTGAAAGATGTAATTTTCAAAATATCTCCAGAAATAGGGGAATGCAGTTTCTTGGCTTTCTTGACTATCTAACATGGTTAACACTCAGCAGGAAACAGGTGGAAAGATTTAAGAGGCTTTCCAGAATAAATCTGTCATATGTGTTCTTACACCTGCCTGGGGTTTAACCAACTGCTTAGCCAATAATATGTAATCTATGGCCAGTGAAGTAATAGCACAACATACAGAGAGAAGATGAAGTTTGAAATCAAAAAGGCCTGGTAACCAGCCAGGGCACATGGCTCTCTGACTGTCTCTCAGATTGTGAACAAAGCAAACTTCTCAAATGTGTGACAGAAACTTATTTTAGGGTAAATTATATGAAAGCACAGAATACAGAAAAGTTTTTTTTCATCCAGAAAAAAAAAAAAAAAAAAAAAAAAAAAAAAAAGCAGAAAAAACAGGTGACTTCAGGGACTAGCTAGAGAGCTCAGAACTAAAACAATCATCATTCCAGGCCATCAACTTTGACAAAATTCTATTTATAAAGAACCACATTGGTTTTCTTGCAGCATTATTTATAGTACTGTATAAAATGAACACTAACAAGGCAATCTGGTCTACAATCTCATTCCTTTGCTTCATTTTATCAATACCTTAAACTGGGCTAAAAGGTAGGGATGGAATAAAAACATTTATATTATACTGAGCTTATAATTCTATGTTCTATAAAGTAATGATATTCTGCTTTATATTTAAATTATATTTACAATGTTTGTTACTTCATATGTGCTTTGCCCAATTCCCAAGCATTTTTTTTAGTATTAGTCTCAAGGAAAAAGCCAATATTTCATTAATGGAGGCATTACTATTCACTGAAAAAATATCAAAACTCAAATTTCTTTTATCTCAGAAGGTAATAATTATGATAGACACTAACAATGAACACTGTGAATAATTATGGGTTAAGAAAAGATTGTAAAAACAGACAAACATATTATAGAAATGGTACAAATTCCAATCAGCATCTTGATAGATCTACTGACAGTGTTAATTTTTAAAAATAACAATGACCACAAAGATAAGAACAACAGACCATTTATAGAGTGCTGATTGTTCCAGACACCTTACAATACCCCTTAAAATAGCATCTCATTTAATCCACAAACTGACCCACCAAAAAGGTATTATTATTATCTGCAGTTTACACTTTGAGGAATAGGGTTGGAAAAGTTATGTAATTTTCTTGAGATCACAAAGCTAGTGAATTTCCAAGGTGGGGTTCAAATTCAGGTCTGATTCCAAAACCCATGCTCATAACCACTCTTACTGTTTGTATGCCTCTGGAAACTTCAGTAAATGTGGCAAGAGTTTCTTAAGTTAATGAAGGTTATAAATAACTTTCTGAATTTTAATTCTTCAAATAATACAGGAATATCACGAGAGATATGAAATTTCATATCTTCCAAGATTTAAAAGGAGCTAGACAATTTTTGACTAATAGTCACTTGTTTGGCCTTATTATGACAGTTTAACAACAACAACAAAACTGTTGTATTAGAAAATATGAAAAATATGCAGGCCAGCTCAGAGAAATTGTTTTGTGGGTGGGAGAACCTCTGAGGACATGTATAATGCCATGAAATCATGGACATATTAAGTTTCACCAGATTAAGGCTTTTTTAATAGTATAAGGTGTGATATTACATGATATTAATATATATTACATGTAAGCAACACAAAAATCACAAACAAGACAGAATATCTTTGGAAATAAATAGAACCAAACTACTGAGCCATGCATGACTGGCTATTTCTGAGCTCTACCACTTCCTAACTATGAGATCTTATCCATGTTACTTAATCTGTCTGTTCCTCAGGTTCCTTCCATAAAATATGGACACAGTAACAATATCTATCTTGGAGGTTTCAGAGATTTGCTTTGCAAATGTTCAGTAGATATTAGCTTCCTACTTTAACTTTTATTTCTACTGAAAAAACAGCACTCAATTGCAATAGTTTGCTTATTGTGGTCAAATGAATTATTTGCACAGAAAGAACAAACATTATTATTATATTTCACTTGATTATTTACATTAATACTAGAGAGGATGGATATTCCTACTTCAAATGGCAGCTAATTTAGAAAGTAACAATGTCTTTGAGAGAGCAATTTGTAGCTTGAATTTCTACATGGACACCTAGACGGTCCTGGGGATTCACATCAGATAAAATAGAAGGAATTGAGATGGTACGTATTCCGATATTTTATCTTTTGTGATTTTGGTTAGTGGGTCAGGGAAATGGAAAAACTTCTGATCAAATTTCTCATAAAACACTAATGTACCTATACCAGCAAATGGCAATCAAACATGCTAGATTCCATTCTTTTTTATTCCTCATGCTACTTATTTTCCATATGTGATCTTTTCCATTACTTTGAAGGGTTTGTCTAAAGACTAATTATTTCCTTCTTGGCACTGGGACTGCAATTCAGGTAGTGGCCACCTGTTAAATAATGGGGCCTTTTTTATTGATTCCACAGTCTATTGTCTAAGCTTTTTCCAGGTGTGGATAACTAAAAGAAAATAAGAATGTAGCATATTATCCACTCACTTAGGCTTTGAAACTAAAAAACATAAATATAGAATAATAAAAGTCCAAGTTGCCTTACCAGATACTAAACAATATTATACTGTTGCAATAATCAATCAGTGTGGGGCATTGGCACAGGTTAGACAGGAAAAAAAAAAAAATCGGTGTAAAAAAAAATAAAACAATGAAACTGACCCTGAAGTATACATAAGTTCTCACTCTACAATAAAGCACACATTTAATACTGGTGAGGGAAACAGGATTATTCAGTTGTGGTGGTTAGCAATTTAGAAAAAAAAAAGTTATAACATTGACCTAATATGCCAAATCAATTCCAGGTGGGTTTTTGGTGTAAACTGAAAAAAAAAAAAAAAAACTAGAGAAAGATTTAACTATGTAGACTTGGGATTCTGAAGGCCTTAAAAATAATAGAAGGCAGAAATCATGCGGGAAAATATTGGCAGATTTGGCAATGCAAATATTTAAAAATCCATGTTCAGAACAAAACAAAAACCTCCATAAGCAGATTATAAAGCAATGACAAACTGGTAAAACTATTTTGAACAGCAACAACAAAATCTTTCACATTTAAGAGCTTTTGTAAAGCAAACAAGAAATATATAAACATAATAGACCTGACAATTAACAACCACTACCACCACAATAAAGATATACAAATGACCAGTTAATATACTGGAAAAAGTTCAACTTGACCAATAAACAAAGAAATACAAGTTAATACAAGGGAGAAATAAGCAAGAATTAGTAAATCTATATCTTCAATCTATACTACAGCACACACACACACACACACACACACACACACACACACACAATTCCCAGGGTAAGGAGAAACCAGTAATTTCATACATTGCTGGTATAGGTATAAATGACAGAACTTACTAGAATATAATCCAGTGGAAGTGTTACCAAAGGCATACTTGGAGCTGAAAGAAATTAGAAATTGGCTGGGAAGGCATCAGCTGGAAAGGGGCTCCAGGGAACTTTTTTAGGGTGATGCAAATGTTCTATATCTTGTTTCGGTGAGCTTATAAATTTTGGCAATTGTATATAATTCACTTTTTCAAAGTGAAAAAGAAAACAACTGTTTTCTCATTTGCAAATTATACCTTAATTAAAATTTTCTCCTAAAAACAGTCTGACTCAGTAATTTGATTTCCTTTTAACCTAAGGAAATAATGGATTAATAAAATATTTAACTACACTTTTATTCATTCATGAAAGGTTTACAATAAAAAGTGAAATTAATTTTCTCAAAAAAGGATGACATTAAGTTATGCTATATCTGCATGAGAGAATATTGTAGCCATCAAATGAGATGTGGCAAAAGAATACTCAATGACATGAAAAATGTTGATAATATATTAAAAAGAGGTGTGGCATAATTTCATTTCTGGAAAAAGCATCTACACATAAAAGGGAAGATGAATAAAAACATTAATGATGATTATCTGTGCTATACATAATTACTAGTGATTTTGTTCTTTGCTTTTTTGATGTTTTAAATGCTGAAGATGTATTATAAACAGAAATTGTTATTTGAAAAATTAGTATGACAAACTATTTCATTTAATAACTATAAAAGAAGCATTACATTATACATTATGTAAAATTATCTGTTAGAAGTACAAACAACTATATAGAAATAACGCATCTTCTCTCACTAAAACTTCAGCTGAAATCTTACCACTTGGGATTTTTGATCCTGTTTTAAGTACCCTTTAAATTTCTCTCAGACATAGTTAGAAGATCAGAACACTTGGTGATAAACTTTGTTGCCTGTGTACCAGGGTAACTCATTTTGCACTGGTTTTGTTGCTATCTATAACATCATGAAATGACTTTTTTTTTTTTTTAACTAATTATGCCATCCCAAGGACTTCTGCTCCTTAAACTTTCTAATAGAAATGAATGACTCACACATGTAGAGCTTTTTTCCTATTTCACAATATGCCTGTCAGCTAAAATTAAAAAAGACAAAACAAAACAGATTCTACAGAGAGTCCATAATCTATGACTCTACATCCCTAACATAGAAAAGGTACTCTCACCCATTCTCCTTCTCATTTTCTATGAGTGCTAAATGTATATTAGCTAAACTCTGCCAACCTCAGCAGTTTATAATCTGGATTCAGCTAAAGAACATGCCTTAAAAAAAAAAAAACAAAAACAAGGCTATATTAATCTCTTCTTATCAGCACATTATAAAATAGAACACAGAGCACTAGTAGTGAATTTAATAAATATGTCTTCATTCCGTTTAGGTTACAGATAGCAACCAATATAAATTAACATTTGTTTTTTCTTCATATGTTACTTTGAGATTATTAGATCAAGAGGACTATATAAATAACATTTTGCCAATTTTGAATGTTCAGTTGGTGCTGCTTGAGTAATGCATCAAGTCTTACCAGTATTACCCTAACTACCATACACTCTCCCACCTCCCCCAGTATTTCCAAAGCTTTTTCTAAGAGTCAGATTCTTAGTGCTCTATGGAGTTATCTCATTCAATTCTAATAACTCTGAGGAAGGTACTGTTATCTTCACTTTATAGGTGAAGAAATTGAGGCTTAGGAGTCAGGCTGCTTACTTAGTTCATTCAGCAGTCATTGTTGGAGCAGGGGTTTGAGCCCATGTAGTCACATTAGATACCCACTGTATGATTATGTGATACTTCAATACGTTGGATGATGGAGTAGGTTTTGATCTCAAAACTCTCAGGGGAAAAAGAATGATTGCTTCAAAGGGAGCCTCCATGGTGGTTCATTTAAAAGAACATGCAAAGTATTCCAAAGATGAAAATGAGGGATATAGGCAATAACCTGTTACAGATGCTGGGTATTACTGTTTAGAATCAAAGGCCTCTGAAAGTCAAATTCAGTCAAGTTCCTTTTTTTTTTTTTTATCATTTTTACATATCTTCTTTTTATTTTTTTTCACCTTTTTTTTATTGTGAACAAATGGGATACATGTTGTTTCTCTGTGTGTACATGGCATAAAGGCATACCATTTGTGTAATCATAAATTTACATAGAGTAATGTTGTTTGATTCATTCTGTTATTTTTTCCCTCCCCCCCACCCCTCCCACCCCTCTTTACCCTCTATACAGTACTTCCTTCCTCCATACTTTCCCCCCTCCCTAACCCTAACTCTAACCCTAACGCTAACCCTTCCCTCCCCCCCATTATGTGTCATCCTCCACTTATTAGCGATATCATTCGTCCTTCGGCTTTTTGAGATTGGCTTATCTCACTTAGCATGATATTCTCCAATTTCATCCATTTGCCTGCAAATGCCATAATTTTATCATTCTTTATGGCTGAGTAATATTCCATTGTATATATATACCACAGTTTCTTTATCCACTCATCAATTGAAGGGCATCTAGGTTGGTTCCACAGTCTGGCTATTGTGAATTGAGCAGCTATGAACATTGATGTGGCTGTATCTCTGTAGTATGCTGATTTTAAGTCCTTTGGGTATAGGCCAAGGAGTGGGATAGCTGGGTCAAATGGAGGGTCCATTCCAAGTTTTCTAAGGAATCTCCACACTGCTTTCCAGAGTGGCTGCACTAATTTGCAGCCCCACCAGCAATGTATGAGTGTACCTTTCTCCCCACATCCTCGCCAACACCTGTTGTTGCTCGTATTCTTGATAATCGCCATTCTAATTGGGGTGAGATGGAATCTTAGGGTGGTTTTGATTTGCATTTCTCTTATTACTAGAGATGTTGAACATTTTTCCATATGTTTGTTGATTGCTTGTAGATCTTCTTCTGTGAAGTGTCTATTCATTTCCTTAGCCCATTTGTCGAATGGATTATTTGAATTCTTGGAGTAAAGTTTTTTGAGCTCTTTATAGATTCTGGAGATTAGTGCTCTATCTGAAGTATGATTGGCAAAGATATTCTCCCATTCTGTAGGCTCTTTCTTCGCATTGCTGATAGTTTCCTTTGCTGAGAGAAAGCTTTTTAGTCTGAATCTATCCCAGTGGTTGATTCTAGCTTTTATTTCTTGTGCTATGGGAGTCCTGTTAAGGAAGTCTGATCCTAGACCAACAAGGTGAAGATTTGGACCTACTTTTTCTTCTATAATCTGCAGGGTCTCTGGTCTGATTCCGAGGTCCTTGATCCATTTTGAGTTTAGCTTCGTGCATGGTGAGAGATATGGGTTTAGTTTCATTCTGTTGCATATGGATTTCCAATTCTCCCAGCACCATTTGTTGAAGAGGCTATCTTTTCTCCATTGCATATTTTTGGCACCTTTGTCTAGTATGAGAAAATTGTGTTTATTTGGGTTTGTGTCCGTGTCCTCTATTCTGTACCATTGATCTACCTTTCTATTTTGGTACCAATACCATGCCGTTTTTGTTACTATTGCTTTGTAGTAGAGTTGAAGATCTGGTATTGTGATACCCCCTGTTTCACTCTTCCTGCTAAGGATTGCTTTAGCTATTCTGGGTTTCTTATTCTTCCAGATGAATTTCATAATTGCTTGCTCTATTTCTGTAAGGTACGTCATTGGGATTTTAATTTGAATTGCATTGAATTTGTATAGCACTTTTGGTAGTATGGCCATTTTGACAATATTAATTCTGCCTATCCAAGAACATGGGAGATCTTTCCATCTTCTAAGGTGTTCTTTAATTTCTTTCTTTAGTGTTGTATAGTTCTCATTGTAGAGGTCTTTCACCTCTTTTGTGAGATTGCTTCCCAAGCATTTTATTTTTTTTGAGGCTATTGTGAATGGGGTAGTTTTCCTAATTTCTCTTTCTGAAGATTCATCACGTATGTATAAAAATGCATTGGATTTATGAGCATTGATCTTGTAACCTGCTACTTTACTGAATTCACTTATGAGTTCTAAGAGTTTTCTGGTGGAATTTCCAGGTTCCTCTAAATATATAATCCTGTCATCAGCGAACAGGGATAGTTTGAGTTCTTCTTTTCCAATTCGTATCCCTTTAATTTCTTTGGTTTGTCTAATTGCTCTGGCTAGAGTCTCAAGAACGATGTTGAATAGAAGTGGTGAAAGAGGGCATCCCTGCCTTGTTCCAGTTTTTAGGGGGAATGCTTTCAGTTTTTCACCATTTAGAATGATATTAGCCATGGGCTTAGCATAGATGGCCTTGACAATGTTAAGGAATGTTCCCACTATCCCTATTTTATCTAGTGTTTTGAGCATGAAGGGGTGCTGTATTTTATCAAATGCTTTTTCTGCATCTATTGAAATAATCATGTGATTGTTGACTTTAAGTCTATTAATATGGTGAATTACATTTACTGATTTCCTGATGTTGAACCAACCTTGCATCCCTGGGATGAAACCCACTTGATCATGGTGCACTATCTTTTTAATATGTTTTTGTATGCGATTTGCTAAAATTTTGTTGAGAGTTTTTGCGTCAATGTTCATTAAGGATATTGGTCTGAAATTTTCTTTCCTTGATGAGTCTCTGTCTGGTTTAGGTATCAGTGTGATATTGGCTTCATAGAATGAGTTTGGGAGGGTTCCCTCCTCTTCTATTTTATGGAATACTTTGAGAAGTATTGGAATGAGCTCTTCTTTAAAGGTTTTGTAGAACTCGGCTGAGAACCCATCTGGTCCCGGACTGTTCTTTGTTGGTAGGCTTTTGATGACTTCTTCTATTTCAGTACTTGAAATTGGTCTATTTAAATTGTTTATGTCCTCCTCGTTCAGTTTAGGCAATTCATATGTCTCTAGAAACCTGTTGATGCCTTCGAAATTTTCTATTTTGTTGGAGTATAGATTTTCAAAATAGCTTCTAATTATGTTTTGTATTTCAATCCTGTCTGTTGTGATATTTCCTTGTTCATTCTGAATTTTAGTGATTTGGGTTTTCTCTCGTCTTCTCTTTGTTAGTGTGGCTAAAGGTTTATCAATTTTGTTTATTTTTTCGAAGAACCAACTATTTTGTCAATTTTTTGTATTGTTTCTTTTGTTTCAATTTCATTGATTTCAGCTCTGAGTTTAACTATTTCCTGTCTTCTACTACTTTTGGTGCTGTTCTGTTCTTCTTTTTCTAGGGCTTTGAGCTGTAGTGTTAGGTCGTTTATTTGTTGAGTTTTACTTCTTTTATTAAATGCGCTCCATGAAATAAATTTCCCTCTAAGTACTGCTTTCATAGTGTCCCAGAGATTTTGATATGATGTTTCTTTGTTCTCATTTACCTCTAAGAATTTTTAAATTTCCTTCCTAATATCTTCTGTTATCCATTCATCATATAATAGCATATTGTTTAATCTCCAGATGTTGGAATAGTTTCTGCGTTTTACTCTTTCATTTATTTCTAACTTCAATCCATTATGATCTGATAGAATACATGCTAGTGTCTCTATCTTCTTGTATTTGCTAACATTAGCTTTGTGGCATAATATATGGTCTATTTTAGAGAAGGATCCATGTGCTGCTGAGAAGAAAGTGTATTCGCTCTTGGTTGGATGGTATATTCTATAAATATCCGTTAAGTCTAAATTATTGATTGTGTTATTGAGATCTATGGTTTCTTTGTTCAATTTTTGTCTGGAAGATCTGTCCAGTGGTGAGAGAGGCGTGTTAAAATCACCTAGTATTATTGTGTTATGGTCTATTTGGTTTCTGAAATTGAGAAGGATTTGTTTGACATACATGGATGAGCCACTGTTTGGGGCATAGATGTTTATGATTGTTATATCTTGCTGATTTATGCTTCCCTTAAGCAGTATGAAATGACCTTCTTTATCCCTTCTGACTAACTTTGGCTTGAAGTCCACATTATCGGAAATGAGGATGGATACTCCAGCTTTTTTGCTGAGTCCATGTGCATGGTATATTTTTCCCCATCCTTTCACCTTTAGTCTATGGGTATCTTTTTCTATGAGGTGAGTCTCTTGCAGGCAACATATTGTTGGATCTTTCTTTTTAATCCAATCTGCCAGTCTATGTCTTTTGATTGATGAATTCAGGCCATTAACATTCAGGGTTATTATAGAGATATGATTCGGTTTCCCGGTCATTTGGTTCATTTTTAAAATTTTATTTATTT
The DNA here is from genome assembly GCF_902686455.1 of Sciurus vulgaris. Lineage (NCBI taxonomy): Eukaryota > Metazoa > Chordata > Mammalia > Rodentia > Sciuridae > Sciurus > Sciurus vulgaris. Next base: position 118,684,657 of record NC_136466.1, read on the forward strand.
ATATGTTTGACACAACTTGTTTCCTCCTTTATTTGACAATTCCTTTAGGATAATTCCTCCCTTTGCTGATTTGCTTCTTTGTTTTTCATCTCTTCCTCATGGAATATTTTGCTGAGAATGTTCTGTAATGCTGGCTTTCTTTTTGTAAATTCTTTTAGCTTTTGTTTATCATGGAAGGATTTTATTTCATTGTCAAATTTGAAGGTAAGTTTTGCTGGGTATAAGATTCTTGGTTGGCATCCATTTTCTTTCAGGGCTTGAAAAATGTTGTTCCAGGCCCTTCTAGCTTTTAGGGTCTGGATTGGAAAATCTGCTGATATGTGTATTGGTTTCCCCCTGAATGTAATTTGGTTCTTTTCTCTCACAGCCTTTAAAATTCTGTCTTTATTTTGTATGTTAGGTATTTTCATTATAATGTGCCTTGGTGTGGGTCTGTTGTAATTTTGTGTATTTGGAGTCCTATAAGCCTCTTGAACTTGATTTTCCATTTCATTCTTCATATTTGGGAAATTTTCTGATATTATTTCATTGAATAAATTGTTCATTCCTTTGGCTTGTTTCTCTAGGCCTTCCTCCATCCCAATAATTCTTAAATTTGGCCTTTTCATGATATCCCATAGTTCTTGTAGATTCTGTTCATGATTTCTTACCATCTTCTCTGTTTGTTCAACTTTGTTTTCAAGGTTAAATATTTTGTCTTCAATGTCTGAGGTTCTGTCTTCCAGGTGTTCTATCCTATTGGATATGCTTTCTATGGAGTTCTTAATTTGGTTTATTGTTTCCTTCATGTCAAGGATTTCTGTTTGTTTTTTTTTCAATATCTCTAACTCTTTATTGAAATGATCTTTTGCTTCCTGTATTTGCTCTTTTAACTGTCGATTGGTGCGATCATTCAATGCTTGCATTTGCTCTTTCATCTCATCGTTTGCTTCTCTGATCATTTTAATTATGTACATTCTGAACTCCTTTTCTGTCATTTCTTCTGCCATGCTGTCATTGGGTTTTATTGATGTAACATCTAGATTTGTTTGCAGCATTTTCTTTCCTTGTTTTCTCATATTGTTCAAGTATCAGAGGACCGCTGAGATATTGCAGATTTCCTCTGTTGATTTACACTGTCCCTGAAGATTTCTATATATATCCCCCCTTAGCCTTCAGTAGCCTGAAGTCTTGGAGGAAGTTGATAATGCGTTGCTCCACAAGGAAGCTGCCTCTCTAGGAGTGGTGGCCTTCAGGTGGGGTATAATCCCTGCTAGTGGGCAGAGGTGCCTCCACTTGTTGACCAATGGTCATCCAAAGGGGACCTAGGCTGCGGGCTGAGGCAAGGCCTGTTTGGGCCTGAGTCTCTGGTTTTACCGTCCTTGTGGGGAAACCTCACCCAGCAGGGAAGACTCACCCGGTGGGGAGGTCTCGCTGGTCAATTCCCTCCTAGAGGTTCCCCTCAATTTACAGCTACCGCCTGGGCTGGGCTGCCTTTCTCTGCAAAGTTCCCAGGGGCCCGGCCCTACCTCCTGGGCCTGGGAGCCTCACCCTTTGCAGATGACTCTCCTTAGGCTGCCCTTCCTCAGAGAATCTGCCCACAGGCCTGGAACCTTCACTCCGCCCTAAGCCTGTCTCTGTGCGGCTCTTCCATCAAGAAGCCTCCTAGATCCTGGGACCCTGCTCTGCACCTAATCTCCTGGCTATGCGGCCCCTCCTCTGAGCAGCCACCTGGGGCCCTGTACAATCGCTCTGAGTCCCAGAGACCCACCACACGCCTCTTCCTCCAGACAGCCGCCCAGTATTCCGGTGCGGTCACTAGGAGTCTAAGAAACTCACTGCGTGCCTCCACCTCCCACCAACCACCCGTAGCCCTGGGCAATCAATCACTCCGAGTCGAAGTGACCCTCCCCGTTCCTCCTCCTTCTCCAGATAACCCCCCGGGTGTTCAGGAGCGGTCGCTCTGAGTGGCTCTGAATCCACGTGACCCACTGTACGGGTCCTCTGGGCAACCGCCCGGAGCTCTGGTGCAGCCACTCAAGACCAAGCGACCCACCACGCTTCTCCTCCAGGCAGCCCCCCTGTGTTCAGGAGCTGTCACTTTAAGTCCAAACAACTCACCACTCGCCTTCTCCTCTGAGCAGCCGCCTGGAGCGCTAATGCAGTCACTGCGAGTCCAAACGACCTGCCGCGCTCCTCCTCCTCCTCCTCCTCCTCCTCCTCCTCTGGGCAGGCCCTGGGGTTCAGAAGTGGTCTGAGTCCAAACAGCTCGCCATGCAACCTCTCCTCTGGCAACCACCTGTAGCTCTGGTGTAGTCACTCTGAATCCAAGTGGCCGCGCTCCTCTTCCTCCTCCTCGTCCTCAGGGCAGGCCCCGGGGTTCAGAAGCGTCGTTCTGAGTCCAAACAGCTCGCCGCGGAGCTTCTCCTCTGGCAACCGCCTGTAGCTCTGGTGCAGTCACTCCAAATGCAATCGGCCACGTTCCTCCTCCTCCTCCCCAGGGCAGGCCCCGGTGTTCTGAGTTCACACAGCTCTCCTCGCCACTCCTCCCCTGGGCAGCCGCCGGAGCCCCAGTGGTTGCTCCGAGTCCCAGCGCTGTGCCGAGCGGCCTCCTTTTCGGGGCTCCCAGTTGTCCGAGTTCACTGCTCCAGCGGGGGGAGGGGTGTCTCGCGGCAGCTCTACTTCACAAAGTTTCCTGCATTCTGGGACCACCGTCCCAGCCGGGACGCCTTCCAAACGGGTGAGAGTCACCCGGCTGCTTTTAGTTGGTCCCAAGTGTCTCAATACCTCCTCTTTTGAATCCTGAGTCCTGGAGCAACATGAAATGCAGCCACCCTCTAGGCCGCCATCTTGAAACTCCTCTCAGTCAAGTTCCTTAACCTAGTAATTATTATTTCATGTTGGAATCACAGTTGGTCAAAGCAGGAATTCTAGGAAGTAGCATGGGCTCTGAAGTTTGACAGACAATTTGACCATTTATTACCATGAATCTGGGGCAAATAACCAAATTTCTTTCAAATCAGTTTCTTATTTATAGTATGGAATAAAAATTATATGATGGAATTGTGAAGATTAAATGAGAGAAGATAGGATAAAGGCAGTAGGGGTGCTTGAAATATAGCACAGGCAAATAAATTGGCGGGACCCATAGTCACCTTCAACTCCTATTACCAGCGTAACAGTAAAAAACAATAAAAAGATGCATATTTGATTTAAAATCAAGTATAAGTGATTCCTAATATCTGTTGTTTTTGTATATTTTATTATTAATGTGAATAACAGATGATTGCCTAAAAATATACTTAATGAGTCATTTCAAAAGAAATGAAGAAAATTTTCATTAAACCAACTCTTCAGAAATGCCAAAAAAAAACCCATGAAAATATATATGCCACTTGGGGCAGGGCAAATTTTGTTCATTTTAATCCTTTACTTAATTTTCACTTTTTAAAAATGTAGTAAACTGACAATAACCAAACTTGGGTTAAACAAATGATAGTAGAGTTCAGAAACATTCTTTGGTCAAGTAAATACTTAAATAAATATGGAAGGGACATTGTAGAGTACTATCCAAAAGATCCATGGATTCCTGCCTCTGGTGTGTTAGTACCACTACATTCTATAATCTTTGAACTTCAAGTTTCCTCAGGAAATAAGAGGACAATAGTATCAAGTTATATGTGAAAGATGAAACCACATCAGGAGAGTTAAGGATTCTATGTGAATGTAGAGTTTCTTGTTAATGACTATGAAATGACTTCATAATTTCCTCCCAATATCTGTTCTAAGCAGAAACTTTCCTCACAATGCTATCTCGCTTAAGATTTTAGACTATCAATAATGTTGATGAACTGTATAGAGGGAAAAGAGGGGTGAGAGGGGTGGGGGGAAGGGAAAAAATAACAGAACAAATCAAACAACATTACCCTATGTAAATTTATGATTACACAAATGGTATGCCTTTACTCCATGTACAGAGAAACAACATGTATCCCACTTGTTTACAATAAAAAAAAAATGTAGATGAGTGTCATGGCTAGCTTTATTTCACATTCTATACCTCCACATTATTTACATTAATAGCATTCAAATAAGGATAGTTTTCAAAATATGCAAACTCAATTAATTTGACCTATTTGAATAAAAATATTGGACTAGAATATTAATACCATGGAAAGATTTTAGTTTCATTAGATTAAAAGTTTCATATAAAACTTGACTTATAATTACTTATAATTACTTGCCATAAGTCCTACATATTTTAAAGTACTTTTTAAGAAAAAAAAAGGACATATTATTTAGAGGTCTTAATTGATAAACAGAGGTAAGGTCTCTATGATAGCAGTAGTTTAATGAATACAAAAAGCTCAGATCTGGGGCTGGGGTTGTGGCTCAGAGATAGAGCACTTGCCTAGCATGTGTGAGGCATTGGGTTCAATCCTTAGCACCCCATAAAATAAATAAGCAAGCAAATAAATAAAGGTATCATGTCCATCTACAACTGATTTTTTTTTTTTTTAAAGGCTCAGATCTGAATGAAAGACAAGAGTACAATTTACCTTTGGGCTAGAAATTAGAAATTCTGAGATAAGGATAGCATCTAAACACAAATTCTAGACCTCCAAGAAAGGATACATAAAGCATAATTACAGTAACTACTGAAAAGATTACTCACCATAAGTTGATGAATGAGCATGTGATTTGCCAATCATTTAGCTGAAATTCTAATGCTAAGGGGTTCTCTAGTCTTGGCAAGAAGAACAAGGGGGAGTGCTTTGTAACTAGTGAATAAAAGATAACTTCTTTAGAGATTATTAACAAGCCTTTATAAAAAAATACAATCTCTTTTTGACTCCATGAACTACAAGTATTGCTTTGTTCAAATTAACTGAGCCAAATACATTTTATTAATTTGATTTAAGGCGTTAGATATCATCCTATGAGCCACCTCTCGGCTGGGCCCTCTGAACCCCTCCACAGCCCACAGAAATACAGATCCCTTCAGAGATTTCTGCTAATTGTCAGTATGTCTTATGATCTTCAGGCTTCCTTTGCCCCTTGTACTGTAGGTTTTTCTGGCCTACACTGTGTCAAAAGAATTTGTTTCACAACTTTCCTGAATTTCAAGTAAATACCATTCACATAAACATAATTTCACTGAAGGTCTTTAAGAGGTCCTGGTAGATCACATCAGGCATGGCACCTTTCGACACTGACCAGCCCCTGTGTCTCTTGAGCACAGCAGTTTGGTGATTACCTTTTGTGATCTGAGGATGCTCCTAAGGTACTGCTTTTCAACATGTGAGGTTGATATTCTTCCCGAGAAATACATTATTCTTAGTAAGATCAATTTAGAGCCAACTATTAAGATAAAAAAAAATTTTTTTTTTTTTTGGCAGTTCTGGGGATCGAACCCAGGGCCTTGTGTTTACAAGGCAAACACTCTACCAACTGAGCTATCTCCCCAGCCCAAGATAAATTTTTTTAAAAGAAAACATATTATTCATCCTAAGAATCCAGTACCATCTGAATTTTCTAATGACAACAAGGTAAACAACTTTGAGGCCCCAAGAGGGTGGGATACAATTGTTGCTTTTTTCACCCTGAGTTTCCTACCACAGCTTAGCTGAGGATGTGGGTTCAGTTCAGGAAGTGCACAGTGGAATGGTGTAGCTAACACTCCAAATTTCTTGCTGGAGGGTGGAAAAGGGGAGGCACAGGATAGTGGAAGATATTGAGGATACTGTAAAGAAGAGATCACATAAAGTCAGTTCTAATTCTAAACTGCATGCCAAAGCTTGGAGAACTTAAATAAGGGATAGCCCAAGAGCCATATCCCAGACTTGCAGTGGTTCCTATGCAAGATAGATACAAAATAGTAATGTAAAGGGATTAAAAACTGACACTGAAATCAAATCTCACTAAAAGCAGGATTAGAATTTGTGGACTGAACCTGAAAGGATTGTCTACTGTCACAAAATATTAATGTTCATCATAGAAATTTATGTAAGACCTAGACATGTGTCAATATAGTTGGGATGCAATAAAAAATTACTCAGCATACAAGGAACTATGAAAATCTCAATCTGTATGGGAAAAGACAATGAACAGACACTAACACAGAGAAGTAAGGGCAAACACTCTTGGGATAGGAGGAAAAATAGAAAGCCTCAACATAAAAATAGATACAAACAGAAGTTTTGGAACTGGAAAATACAATTAAATCAAAATTGAAAACCTACAGGATGGTCCCAGTAGCAAAATAAAGGTGACAGAGGAAGAAATTAGTGAACCTGAAGGCAGATTATTAGAAACTGTCCAATGTGAATTGAAAGAAGAGTAATTGAAAAAAATTAACAGAATCTAAGGTTCTGTGGGAAAATAAGGGTCTAAAATTCAACATAGTTTAAAAAGCTCAACATAGAAATGATGTTAATTATTTTCAGACTGATCAATAAACTTAATGAAATTCAAATAAAAATCCTAGCAGTTTTATTTATTTATTTTTTTTGTCAGTAGACAAACTGATTCTAAAATTAATACTGAAAGGCAAAAGAACTAGAATAACCAAAGCAATTCTGGAAAACAGGGTAAGTTTTCAGGAATCATACTACCTGATCTCAAAACTTACCATGAAGCTGAAGTAATCAAGCTAATGTGGTATGGTGAAAGGATAAACACACAGATCGATGGAACGGAATAGAGAGCTCAGGAGAAAGACCCACAAAAATACATGGACTGACTATATTTGATAAAGTCACAAAGACGTTTCACTAGAGAAAAGACAGACTTTTTAACAAATGGAACAAAGGTGACATCAAAGCTACGACTCCAAGAAAAAGTGCCAGGAAGGTGAATCAAAGAAGAGGAAGGAGGAAAAGGGTAGTGAGGCTTTCTAAGTAGAGGAGACAAATATGCAGGACCCAGAGGAGAAGAGAATATGATCGGTTTGTGAAAATATAGGTACTTCGACACAACCTTGATAAGAGAGACAAGGGAAGACAGGTAAGCAGAGGTCTGATTTTGGAGGGTCTTGTAAACCAGGCTAAAAGGAGTAGTTTATCTTGAAGGTAAGGGAAATTAAGGAAAGGGTCTAAAGAAGGACTAGTAAGATCCAATCTGTGAATGAGAAGTCAACACAGTTGCACTATAATGAGTAGACTAAAGAGGAGTGTGACTGTGTGGAGATCAGCTAAGAAGTGTAGTCATTCAGACAAGAGATAATGGTGGCTTAAACTAAGGTGGCAGCCGTGCAGATGGCAAAGAATGGATGAATCTGGGCAAAAACAGAAGATATAATCATAATATTAAGTGACAAATGAGATACGGCAAAATGAGAGAAGAAGAAAGACGATAAATAGCTGTTTGGTTTGTGTAACTTGATGAAATGTGGTACATTTTTAAAGAGAAGTCAGGAGGAGCAAGTTAAGGGCTGATTGATTCAGATATGTGCATGTTGTGTTTATTCATTTGCTTAGGATATAGCCACACAGGAATGCTTAGCAGAAAGTTGAATATTTGGCTGTACGGTTTAGCAAAGAAGTCTGTATGGAGATTTGGCAGGAACCAAAGTGAGCAGATAATTATATGGACTAGGTCATTCACTCAGTGAGGGTCGAGCGGCTGAGATCACCAAAGGAAGAAGCATGAGGTTCCAGAAGAAGAGAGGAACCCTGACATTAAAGGAGTGGGAAGAGAAGAGTGGGAAGAGATGATAGAAAGACATGGCTAAAGAGATGGGGGAAAAATCAGGACACGTTGCTCTTACATAAGCCAAAGGAAGAGAAAATTCTAAAGAGGAGGGGGTCATCTACCAATATGATCTCTACACTGAACTATATCTCAGGGGTGGGAAGCCTCCTGTGGATTTTAAATGAAAAGGATGTTCATAACATTGGCAGGAGTTCTGCTGGAGCAGTACTGTGCTATGAATCAGATGAATCAAGTTGGGTAGAGATAGTGGGGGAAGACAATAGTGAACCATTTTGCCCATAAGATTAGGAAGAGAAAGAAGAGGAAGAGGTAGTTCTTGTTTTTTTGGTGGGAGAAAAAATATACAAGCATGTACAAGCATGTTTAAATAATGATGGGGAGAAGTCAAGGAAGGGGAGAAAGATATAGGAGAAAGAGAAGGCAACTTTAAGTCTGCGTGCGCTTGTGAGAGAGAGAGAGAGAGAGAGAGAGAGAGAGAGAGAGAGAGAGAAACACACAACTAATGAAGTAAGATTCAACTAATAAAGGAAGATTACTAGATTACTAGGGAAAGAAGGAATGGGCTTAACAGTACAGTGCATAGCAACACTCCTTCCCTAGAAGGGAAGGGCAAAAAAGGATTCAGAGGATTAGCCAAGAAACTGTTAGGATTAAGGAGGGGATTCAAAACACTGTCCATATACAAGAAGTTTAGTAGCTTTCTTTGGTCCCAGAAGAAACCAACTAGAAAATGTACTAGAAAAAACAGCTCACAACAGCATCAGAAATGTACAGTGTCTGGTAATAAACATGATGAAAATGTACAAAGACATCAAAAAACTTACATAACCTTTCTTTAAAATTGTTAAGAAGAAAATGCAGTTGCTGTCTTTATAACCTTGAAGATGGTAAAAGCCTTCTTAAAGAAGATATAAAATTACATGAATCATAAAGCAACGAGATGAAGCTATGTCAATAATGGCATCTCATAATGAGGTCTGACTAGCAGGGCTCTAAAGGTCAATAATTTAAAAAAATTATATGCATTGTTGTTATTCTATTGATTTGTGTGCTCAAGACAACTGGTATTTGTCATTTCTGCACCATGCCAGCTCCGGAGGAAGGCTTTACGATTTCTTGAAGCTAAATTTTGTTTCTCAAAATTTCAATCTCTAGCAGAAATAAACTGATTTTTAAAAAATTTATTTTGATTTAAACAAATGGGACACATGTTGTTTCTCTGTTTGTACATGGAGTAAAGGCATACCATTTGTGTAATCATACATTTACATACAGTAAGGGTGTTTGATTCATTCTGTTATTTTTTCGCCCCCTCTTTTCCCTCTATACAGTCCCTCCTTCCTCCATTCTTGCCCTCTCCCATCCCCATCATGTGTCATCATCTGCTTATCAGCAAGATCATTTGTCCTTTGGTTTTTTGAGATTGGCTTATCTCACTTACAATGATATTCTCCAATTTCATCCATTTGCCTGCAAATGCCATAATTTTATCATTCTTTATGGCTGAGTAATATTCCATTGTATATATATACCACAGTTTCTTTATCCATTCATCAATTGAAGGGCATCTAGGTTGGTTCCACAATCTGGCTATTGTGAATTGAGCAGCTATGAACATTGACGTGGCTGCATCTCTGTAGTATGCTGATTTTAAGTCCTTTGGGTATAGGCCAAGGAGTGGGATAGCTGGGTCAAATGGTGGCTCCATTCCAAGCTTTCTCCACACTGGAGTCTCCACACTGCTTTCCAGAGTGGCTGCACTAATTTGCAACCCCACCAGCAATGTATGATGGTACCTTTTTCTCCACATCCTCACCAACACCTATTGTTGCTTGTGTTCTTGATAATCACCATTCTAATTGGGGCGAGATGGAATCTTAGGATAGTTTTGATTTGCATTTCTCTTATTACTAAAGATGTTGAACATTTTTTCATATATCCGTTGATTGCTTGTAGATCCTGTGTGATGTGTCTATTCATTTCCTTAGCCCATTTTTTGATTGGATTATTTGTATTTTTTGGTGTAGAGTTTTTTGAGTTCTTTATATATTCTGGAAATTAGTGCTCTATCTGAAGTATGATTGGCAAAGATTTTCTCCCACTCTGTAGGCTCTCTCTTCGCATTGCTGATAGTTTCCTTTGCTGAGAGAAAGCTATTTAGTTTGAATGTATCCCAGTTATTGATTCTTGCTTTTATTCCTTATGCTATGGGAGTCCTGTTAAGGAAGTCTAATCCTAAGCCAACAAGTTGAAGATTTGGACATACTTTTTCTTCTATAAGATGAAGTGTCTCTGGTCTGATTTCAAGGTCCTTGATCCATCTTGAGTTGAGTTTTGTGCAGGATGAGAGATAGGGGTTTAGTTTCATTCTGCTGCATAAGGATTTCCAGTTTCCCAGCACCATTTGTTGAAGAGGCTATCTTTTCTCCATTGCATATTTTTGGCCCCTTTGTCTAGTATGAGAAAATTGTATTTATTTGGGTTTGTGTCCATGTCCTCTATTCTGTACCATTGATCTACCTGTCTATTTTGGTGCCAATACCATGCCGTTTTTGTTACTATTGCTTTGTAGTGGAGTTGAAGATCTGGTATTGCGATAGCCCCTGCTTCGCTCTTTCTACTGAGGATTGCTTTAGCTATTCTGGGTTTCTTACTCTTCTATATGAATTTCATAATTGCTTGCTCTATTTCTGTAAGGTACGGCATTGGGATTTTAATTGGAATTGCATTGAATCTGTATAGCACTTTTGGTAGTATGGCCATTTTGACAATATTAACTCTTCCTATCCAAGAACATGGGAGATCTTTCCATCTTCTAAGGTTTTCTTTAATTTCTTTATTTAGTGTTCTGTAGTTCTCATTGCAGAGGTCTTTCACCTCTTTTGTGAGATTGATTCCCAAGTATTTTATTTTCTTCGAGGCTATTGTGAATGGGGTAGTTTTCCTAATTATCCTTTCCTAAGATTCATCATGTATGTATGAAAATGCATTAGATTTATGTGCATTGATCTTATATCCCGCTACTTTACTGAATTCACTTATGAGTTCTAAAAGTTTTCTGGTGGAATTTCCTGGTTCCTCTAAGTATATAATTATGTCATCAGCAAATAGGGATAGTTTGAGTTCTTCTTTTCCTATTCGTATCCCTTTAATTTCTTTGGTTTGCCTAATTGCTCTGGCTAGAGTTTCAAGAACGATATTGAATAGAAGTGGTGAAAGAGGGCATCCCTGCCTTGTTCCAGTTATTAGGGGAAATGCTTTCAGTTTTACACCATTTAGAATGATATTAGCCATGGGCTTAGCATAGATGGCCTTTACAATGTTAAGGAATATTTCCACTATCCCTATTTTTTCGAGTGTTTGAGCATGAAGGGGTGCTGTAGTCTATCAAATGCTTTTTCTGCATCTATTGAAATAATCATGTGATTCTTGACTTTAAGTCTATTTATATGGTGAATGACATTTATTGATTTCCTGATGTTGACCCAACCTTGCATCCCTGGGATGAAACCCACTTGATTGTGGTGCACTATCCTTTTAATGTTTTTGTATGCGATTTGCTACAATTTTGTTGAGAATTTTTGCGTCGATGTTCATTAAGGATATTGGTCTGAAATTTTCTTTCCTCGATGTGTCTCTGTCTGGTTTAGGTATCAGGGTAATATTGGCTTCATAGAATGAGTTTGGGAGGGTTCCCTCCTCTTCTATTCTTTGGAATACTTTGAGAAGTATTGGAATGAGCTCTTCTTTAAAGGTTTTGTAGAATTCGGCTGAGAACCCTTCTGGTCCTGGACTTTTCTTTGTTGGTAGGCTTTTGATGACTTCTTCTATTTCATTACTTGAAATTAGTCTATTTAAATTGTGTATGTCCTCCTCATTCAGTTTAGGCAATTCATATGTCTCTAGAAACCTGTTGATGTCTTTGATATTTTCTATTTTGTTGGAGTATAGATTTTCAAAATAACTTCTAATTATGTTTTGTTTCAATCGTGTCTGTTGTGATATTTCCTTGTTCATTCCGAATTTTAGTGATATGGGTTTTCTCTCGTCTTCTCTTTGTTAGTGTGGCTAAAGGTTTATCAATTTTGTTTATTTTTTTGAAGAACCAACTATTTATTTTGTCAATTTTTTGTATTGTTTCTTTTGTTTCAATATCGTTGATTTCAGCTCTGAGTTTAACTATTTCCCGTCTTCTACTACTTTTGGTGTTGGTCTGTTCTTCTTTTTCTAGGGCTTTGAGCTGTAGTGTTCGGTCATTTATTTGTTGAGTTTTATTTCTTTTATTGAATGCGCTCCATGAAATAAATTTCCCTCTAAGTACTGCTTTCATAGTGTCCCAGAGATTTTGATATGATGTTTCTTTGTTCTCATTTACCTCTAAGAATTTTTTAATTTCCTTCTAATACCTTCTGTTATCCTTTCATCATATAATAGCATGTTATTTAATCTCCAGGTGTTGGGAGTTTCTGTTTTTTACTCTGTCATTTACTTCTAATTTCAATCCATTACGATATGATAGAATACAATGTAGTATCTCTATCTTCTTGTATTTGCTAACATTAGCTTTATGGCACAAAGTATGGTCTATTTTAGTGAAGGATCCATGTACTGCTGAGAAGAAAGTGTATTCGCTCTTGGTTGGATGATATTCTATAAATGTCTGTTAAGACTAAATTATTGATTGTGTTATTGAGATCTTTGGTTTCTTTGTTCAATTTTTGTTTGGAAGATCTGTCCAGTGGTGAGAGAGGCGTGTTAAAATCACCTAGTATTATTGTGTTATGGTCTATTTGGTTTCTGAAATTGAGAAGGATTTGTTTGATATACATGGATGAGCCACTGTTTGGGGCATAGGTGCTTATGATTGTTATATCTTGCTGATTTATGCTTCCCTTAAGCAATATGAAATGTCCTTCTTTATCCCTTCTACCTTTGGTTTGAAGTCCACATTATGTGAAATGAGGATGGATACTCCAGCTGTTTTCCTGTGTCCATGTGCATGGTATGTTTTTCCCCATCCTTTCACCTTTAGTCTATGGGTATCTTTTTCTATTAGGTGAGTCTCTTGCAGGCAGCATATTGTTGGATCTTTCTTTTTAATCCAATCTGCCAGTCTATGTCTTTTGATTGATGAATTCAGGCCATTAACATTCAGGGTTATTATTGAGATATGATTTGTATTCCCAGTCATTTGGCTCATTTTTGTTTTTTGACACGACTTGGTTTCTCCTTTATTTGGCTATTCCTTTAGGGTATTTCTTCCCTTTGCTGATTTGCATCATTGTTTTTCATCTGTTCCTCATGGAATATTTTTTTGAGAATGTTCTGTAATGGTGGCTTTCTTTTTGTAAATTCTTTTAGTTTTTGTTTATCATGGAATTATTTATTTCATCATCAAATCTAAAGGTAAGTTTTGCTGGGCATAAGGTTCTTGGTTGGCATCCATTTTCTTTCAGGGCTTGAAAAATGTTGTTCCAGGCCCTTCTAGCTTTTAGGGTCTGGATTGAAAAATCTGCTGATATGTGTATTGGTTTCCCCCCGAATGTAACTTGATTCTTTTCTCTTGCAGCCTTGAATATTCTGTCTTTATTTTGTATGTTATGTATTTTCATAATAATGTGCCTTGGTGTGGTTCTGTTGTAATTTTGTATATTTGGGGTTCTATAAGCCTGTTGTACTTGATTTTCCATTTCATTCTTCAGATTTGGGAAATTTTCTGATATTATTTCATTGAATAGGTTGTTCATTCCTTTGGTTTGTTTCTCTGTGCCTTCCTCAATTCCAATAATTCTTAAATATGGCATTTTCATGATATCCCATAATTCTTATAGATTCTGTTCATGATTTGTTACCATCTTCTCTGTTTGGTCAACTTTGTTTTCAAAATTAAATATTTTGTCTTCAATGTCGGAGGTTCTGTCTTCCAGGTCTTCTATCCTATTGGTTATGCTTTCTATGGTGTTTTTAATTTGGTTTATTGTTTCATTCATTTCAAGGATTTCTGTTTTTTTTTCAGTATCTCTAACTCCTTATTGAAATGATTTTTTGCTTCCCTTATTTGCTCTTTTAACTGTTGATTGTTGTTATCATTTAATGCCTGTATTTGCTCTTTCGTCTCATCATTCAATGCCTGCATTTGCTCTTTCATCTCCTGTTTGCTTCCCTGATCGTTTTAATAATGTACACTCTGAACTCCGTTTCTGACATTTTTTCTGCCATGTTGTCATTGGGTTTTATTGATATGGCATCTAGGTTTGTTTGGAACATTTTCTTCCCTTGTTTTCTCATATTGGTCAGATATTAGTGGGACTCTGAAATATTGCAGATTTCCTCTATTGGCTTATAGTGTCCCTGTAGATTTCCAGTATATCACCTCCTAGCCTTCAGTAGCCTGAAGTCTTGGAGGAACTTGATAATGCCGTGCTCCTGAAGAAAGCTGCTGCTGGGTCCGGGGGGTGGGCACTGACTGTGAGCGGAAACCTCTCACTGGGCAGGCCTGTTCAGAGCAGCTGCCTGTGGACCAGGCCTGCCCCGGGAGGGAGCCTGGGTGTTCATGGACGGGTAGCCTGGCTGCTCGTGGAAGTCTCTTGCCACCCAGCCCTTCTCTGAGAAGCTGCCTGCTGTCCAGGCCTGCGGCCCGGGCTGAGCTTCATCCAGTGGGAGAAACTCACCCAGTGGCTCTGAGTTGGTCCAGGTCTCTCAATACCTCCACTTCTTGATCCTGAGTACTGGAGTGACAGGAGATGCAGTCACCTCCTAGTGTGCCATCTTGGAGTCCCCAAAGTGATTTTCAACATAGGCCAAGGTGTAATAAGAAAACTGGGGGTGGCAGGAGGAAGGAGGTCTAGATTCAAAAGTTCTAAACTCAGGATTATCTTGGAGAGTTTTTTAAATCAAGAATAAAATTCCTCAGAGATAACGAGACTCCTAAGAAGAGGAACTATGTTGAAACATGTACGATTTTTATTAAAAACAGAAGCAAATCACACTGTATGTGCACTTAATTTTTTTTTCACAAAGACAAAAAGCATTTCTTCTAAAATGTCATTCTCTTTAATTAAGCACTGCAAAGAGCCTTAATTAATTTTTGAGATTCTAACTGCCATAAAGGCAAATCTTAAAGGATATTTACTTGGAAGTATAAATGGAATGACATCTTGGGAGAGCCATTTGAAAATATTTAGTAGAAGCCTAACATGCATACTCATTGTCTAAGCAAATCCAGTTTTAGAAATTTATTCTGAGAAAATGGGCAATGACAGATATAGTAAGGCTCCCTTTGGCATTGCTTATTATGTTAAAAACTGGAAAGAGCCTAAATATAAAACAAGGAGGTCAAATAAATATGTGGTTCATTATATAATAGAAATACTACATAATATATTAAGATTATATCATGGAATTATGTATGATAAAGAGAATTCACCATATATTGCTGAGGGAAAAAAACAAGTTATAAATATAAATGTAGTAGTACTATATGATCCCAATTCTGCTTAAAATGTGTATGTGCATATACATGTATAAATTTATAATATAAACATGTTTACATATTTAGTATAAGTTGTTATGTACAAATTAATAGTATTTATCTTTGAATTTGAGATCACGGGTGATTTCTGTTTATTTATTTTGAAAGGGTCTGTAATTTAATTCTATAGTGAATATTTTTTACTTATATAATAATTATTAAATATTTAATTGAGGTAACCATGCAATTGTTAAGGTTTTTCAAATTTTTATAATATTGAACACTGTATATACTACAGAGGAATGTGCAGTGGAGGGGAGAGAGGCAGAGAAAGAAGAGAATGCGGATAGATCATATGATTTATTATTTTATCATGTATACTTGTAAAGTTTTTAGATAATTTTAGACTTAATAATCTGGAAAGAATTTTTCAATAGAACATATTATTGAATTATTAATGTCCACAGATTCCATTCTACTCTCATAGATTTAATTTTTTGTGTAAAGAGCAGGTGGTTTTCTTTTTTATAAGTCTCTCCACTGCCTTGTTAGCTATAGCTCTCTCAAAACTTTTTTTCTGAGCTCCTCAAGCTTTATCTTACCAAACCCAAACTAGCATATGGGCTTCATTCACATGTTCATATGATTTGGCTGATGCCTTCTGCTATGTGTCTAATAATTTTATAATATCCATGCTTGGATCTGATGCAGTGGGACTAAGGAATACAGTGGCAAAGAAACTGCTCCAGCTGCTAAACTAGAATCTGGTGCCCTCAAGGTCACCAAATATTGGTGGTATAGATCTAGACAAAGGAAGAATCCTAGTAATCGTGAGAGAAAAATTTCTACAAGCATTTTAGCTTAGATCTACTTATAACACTTCTTTAAATGCCTTGTTAGACAGTGAAATCTGGGAATAATTATCAAACACCATACACATTGTTTACAATAGAATCATATTTCTTTTCTTTCTCTCCCCCTCCCACCTTTTTTTCTCTTTATTTTTTTTGCATAAAAAGTAGAATGCTGCTGAATGGTACCCAAATGTCTGTTGTATACCATGCCAATACAGCAGCCCAGCCAAAAATGCAAATAGAATAGTTTGCCAAGTAAAAGAAAACATAACAAATTGGTAATGGTTTCTATCTTGACAGAAAATGAAAATGATCCCTCAATGTGTGGCCACTCATGCAGACACATAAAAATGTCTTAGAAGCAATCATTTCACCTCAGATAACAGACTCTGACAGTATAGTACAGCACACTGGCTGACTTACTTCTTAGAAAAACGGCAACCATGACCTACAAAATAGTCTGGGAACCATGTAATTTATGCATAACACACATGCTCATGCCATCCACTCATAATATTTGCTATAAATCATTCTGAATACAAGACTCTTTTCTTGGGTAGAATATACTTTATGAAATAAGATCTAAATTGTGAGAGATTTGATAAAGTTGAAGTGGTTTATTTATGAACAGAAATGATGTTGTGGCTTATAAGGTTATAAAGGTCCAGTGGTCTACATTGCAATAAGAAGGCGTTACATAAGGTCCCTATATATTCTGTGTGATTCTGCACAGAGCCTTGAACACTAAAGGTATTTTTATTAGATGTCAAATAAAACAAATACCAAAATTATTCTGGAGATGCATAGTATACAGATCTGACTTTATGTTTAGGCAACTCCAACAGAAAGCAGAAGTGAACCCCCTGAAGACCTGCTAATGGTTCTTTTAACTTATTTCTCCCTCCTTCGTGACATTTTTTTTTTTTCCCTTCAAATGAAGAATTAGCCAACATCCCTGACCAGTGACTTTTTTTTCCCCCATCTGGTGAAGATTTCCCATTTGTTTAACTTTCTAATGAGGCTGTTAGATGGAACATTGATTGTATGATCAAATCCCACCAAAAACAAGAATGGCACTTTTAAAAACACATAATTGATATATGAAGATAATGAAGAATTCAAAATGAGAGAATACTTAGCCAAGGGGTTAGGAAGAACCTTGGGAAGTAAAATGATCTTGCCAAGTTGAAAATAAACTTGAATCCTGTGGGTTATGAGTTTCAAATGAAACTTCTGGGGTTTGAATTTGTTGGTGACTTTCCTGTTCAATAAAAAAAGGCTTAAATGGCTTATAAAAAGGTTAGAAAAACTTATTGGGCATCAAACTGTTCTTACAAAACACCATCTTGATGAGTTAAGTGTAAATGAATCAGAAACACATGGGTCATATTTCCTTAAAAAATGCATATGGATTCAAAAATAAGGGGAAGAGGACTTGGCAAAACATTTTTTTGTGTGTGGTGGCTGAACCCAAAACATTTGAAAGATATTTTGAAACATTCAAGGAATCCAAAATAAAACTAAACCTGTCCAGTCATATAAAAAAGCAGAAAGTTCTTCTATGCAAATGTACATTTATCTCTATGGGTCACTGAACCTTTGTCTTTGGCATGGGACTATGGAAGGAACCAGGTTCTACCTTCAAGCAACTTTGAATTTAAATATAAACAAATATATAAATGAAATAAGGCTGTCACAAGAGATATAGGATTTTATAAAAAATTAGCATCATAAACTAGATTGCATGGAAACTATACACTGATTGAGAAATATACAAGTGCTTTCAGGGTCCTAGGTTAGGTCGTCCTCATTCCATTCAAGTCATCATCCTCTCAGCCTTTTTGGTTAAAAGTTTTATGCAGTTGCAGAATCTTACTTGTTTAAATGTTTCCTTAATAAGTGTTTTTATGTCTTTTTAAATGTGTGTCCCAGCCCTCCTTCCTCCACCCTCCAGATTTGTGAGTGCTCGACAAATCTTGCTGACTGGTTTCCTGGAGGATGGGAGTGTTGAACAGTTTTGAAATAGAGGAGATGCTGTTTGGCAGGGAACTCTGAGGCCATGATTCTGGGATTGGTTAATGGTACATGTGATGGTTCAGAGGCTCCAGAGGGTGAGTCATGAGTGTGAGTGTGGGGGATACCCTGGCTTGTCTGCAGCAACATGCCTGAGCCAGGGTGTTGTGGGAGGAGGAGGCTGTTAGGTGTGGGGAGGCCTAATATACTGCATGTGAAGTCAACTTGAGGACAGAGGTTGTGATAAGGGAAAACATGATTCTTATTCTTTTTTTTTTTTTTTTTTCTTTTTTGCCAGCATAGTATAAAGTTCTAAGCACAGGACACGCACATGTCATTAGTTTGTTTCTTATCAGTGTCTTTAAGAGCTGAAAAGTATTCAAAGATATAAATAAGATTAACTATGTATGTATTGCTAGGATCCTCTAGATCATAAACTTGAAGAGGAAGTTAGAAGGGTTATGAAATAGATTACTAAGTTTTAAAATGTTTGTGGGAAAGTGCAAAAAAATATTGATTTACTGTTTTTAAGGCTATTTCCTAGTTTAACTTGAGTTTTACCTTTTTTACAATTTTAGAAGTTACTTGGGGTAGGGATAGAGTCCAATGTTTCTTACACGTTTTCAACTGGCTAGCACAATATTGAGAACACACCAAGCACTCAATAAATGCTTCGCTTTATAGTAAATATTTCACTTCATATTGAAATGAAATGAAGTAAAAGGGTTCTGAAGCCCTATAATATGATGGTAAGGTATGAAAAAAAAGATGGTATGGTGGAAATGTTTCCATTCTGTGTCTGTTTGTTCATGGTTAATACAAAGAAATCAAAGCTCTTACCATCCTTCATCATCTTCTACTTCTGTTTCGGAAATGTCGTTTTCAGGAGTTTCAGCAATTGCTTGAGTGAGTTTAGATTTAAACTGATTCAGCAGCGCAAGAGTCTGAAATAACAATTTGATTGCTAAGAAAATATCCTACTTGGATATAAAGCACTTATAAAAATGTTTACTTTTTAAAGGAAAATAACTGTCTTCAGGTGGCAACAATGATATTAATAAACCTTGACATTGTTGTGTTTGGATTTTTGGTGACATTTTTCCTCAGAGATAGTTCACCATTTTCTAATTCTGAGAAAATAGATTTGCTTATGTAGAAGACACTTTCATTTAAAAAAATATATGCTTACTAATAGTTAGGTTTTTAATGTCCAAAAAGGAAGGTAATTCAGTAAGATTTGTGGAAGCAAAAACAACTTAACATGAACAAATATATTTTTCATTTAATAAATCTCCAAAAATGTAAAAATATCAATATTGGGAAAATGGAATGGATGAACCTATTAGCTGTTGTAAGGTGGGCTTTAGAAAACTATAGACATGTATCAAAACTTCAGAATTTGATTATCCTCTCTGATTCAGTAATTCTAATCCTGGGAATATATTCTAGAAAAATAATCTGAAACAGAGAAAATGGCTTATGCAGCAATATTCATATAAATGGAAAAATGAAAACAATGTCTCTCAACAAGAAAATAGATATATTTGGTAAAAAGCAATAAATATGCTATTATACCATAATTTAAAAGTATACACATAAAAAGCATTATACTCTATTTTTGAGTGAAAGAAGGAGTATCATGTTGAATATGTTAAAAAAAAAAAAAAGAAAGAGAGAAAAAAGGAACAGTACTCTGAATTCCTGTTTGGCTCCCATGCCCTTTATAGGCAAGAAGCAGCAAGTGGTGACAATCTTAAAATCACATTTCTGCTGGCTATACCTTACCAGCCTACTCTAGAATTTAAGCAGAGAACATGGGTTAGGAAAACATTTTCTATTCTACATTTTTGAAGAGTACATCCTTGCGAAGTGGCATAAAGTACTACATGTCTGAAAAATCAAGGGCTTAATAATGATTTCTGCATGGTGAATTTGAACTAAAATTCTCACATTTCATAAGGAAAAAGATGTGTGACTGATTTAGTTAAACATGTGACTAGGCTGGGCATGGGTGGTGCACACCTGTAATTCCATCCCTCCGCTCTCCCCTCCCCTCCCCTCCCTCCTCTCCTTTCCTTTCTGCTGGTACTGAGATTGAACCCAGAGCCACTCTACCACTAAACTACATCCCTAGCCTTTTTTCTTTTGAGACGGGGTCTTGCTAAATTGTCCAGGCTGACCTTGTACTTGCAATCCTCCTGCCTCAGCCTCCTGAGTAGCTAGGATTACAGGCATGCATCACTGTTCCCAGCAACAGTTTGTTTTTAGAGACAATTAATGGGCTAATGGCACTGGCTCAAAAGTGGGGACTGTGACAAACATAAAACATCTTTTTGGGCTTTTTCTTAGCTTTTCCTATATTTAAGACTACACTTTGTCTGGCTTCATTCTAAAACAAGAAAAGACACTGGGCAGAAAGGAAACATCATGAAAATACAGGGGTACATTATAGGGAGTATATCATCTACTTAGAGACATTTCTGTTTGGCATAAGATGGGGAATTATTCAGTCTTCTGACTTTTGCTAAAGGAATGAATTGCCAACCATTTGCAGTATGGCTCTTCAGCACAGAAACTTTTCACTTGGAGAAATTATTTTGAAGGTGGCCCACCTAGGTAGACGCTGTTGGTGCATATCTCCCATTTGGTGTCTGTGCCTCCAGTTCTGCCCTGAGTCCCATCTACTTTTCACACTGCTGCCAGGTTAGATGGACATTTCCCAAATGCAAATAGATCATGTCACTTCTTTCTGTTAATGGTTTCTCACTGTCCTTAGGATCAACTAAATCCTTAGTATGGATCAAAAATATCTCTTAAAAACTGGCTCCTGCTTATCTCTTCAACCTCATCTCTTTCCTTCTCTTGGTTATATTACAGTCATATTTAATATCATTTAGTTCTTTGCAAAGAGGACAAAGACTTTTCACATGCTATTCCTTTTGTCTCTTCTTCACTTGGTTCCATCTTCTATTAAACTTCAAAACTCAGCTGAGAAGTCATTTTCTCAGGGAGACATTCCCAGATTCTTAGGCCATGTTTAGTTCTTCCTGTTACACATTTACATTGTTCCCTATATCTATCCTTTTTATAATGCTCAATCCCTTCTATCGGTATTACTTGTTAAACCGTTTTTTTTTCCCTAACAGTTCAGAGTGGGCAGCAATGTGTCTTCCTGTTGACCACCAAATATGGTTATTAGTATATGATAGGTTTTTAATAATTAGTTGCTTTGGGGGTGGGGAGAAAAAATGCACAAATAAGTGATACTCAGCATCTTTGGAAGAATAGTTACTACAATTATTATTCAAAAGACTGTGACCCCATGAAAACAAGTTAATAATGCATTTCATCTTAATTTCATTTGATGTGCCATTTCTTTTGAAAACTGCATATAACTTAGTACTCTGTAATTAAAATTTCCTATACCAAACTTCTTGTCAAACTTTCCCTATGATTATTTTCATGCTAAGAACTGATGCATGATCTTTCTTTACTAGTAATTAGGTGTCATTTATAATACAGTTTCTGTTTAGATTAATTTAAACAAATAGGCTTGGGCTTTTTAATTTACTTTCATTTTGCCTGTTT
Source organism: Sciurus vulgaris (assembly GCF_902686455.1). Lineage (NCBI taxonomy): Eukaryota > Metazoa > Chordata > Mammalia > Rodentia > Sciuridae > Sciurus > Sciurus vulgaris. The sequence continues at coordinate 118,706,275 of NC_136466.1, forward strand.
TAGTTATTATGCCTAAAATGGTATGTCCTTGTATATATATGGCAACATCAAAAATAATTGATTTTGGTCTGCCCCCTACCTTTTCAACATGAAGGGCTGCTGAAGAGATTTGTTTTATCAAGTGCCAAATATTGCAGGGTGTATGCAGCTCGCTCCCAAATTATTGTGCTAGATCTGTCTCTTCTCATCCCTGATTTCTGATAATTTCCTCATACTGCTACCTAAAGATTCAGTGATTACTTGCAATAAACAGGGTTTCATTACAGTAAAAATCAACTTGTGGATCAAATGCCTTATTTCTAGGCAGTTTACCATTTTAAGTTGAGTTGGGCAGCTGGCATGTCACATGCTGGGCTGGAAGAGATTCTTTCATCAATTGTAATAAGCTCTTCTCCATTTCATAATATTTATGTCTACCTGAATTTCTGAAAATATGTGTCTCTATGAAGTTCCTGTACTTCATATGGGAGTACCAGGTTAAAACTTCAAATTTTCAGGCTTTTTCACTTAAATGTCTGGAAAGAACTCTAAAATTTGGATCCTTATATTAGTAGCCCAGGTCCTTTGAGCCCTATCCTATATAAATATATCCTTTTTTAATTTTAAGAGATCTTGCTTTTCCCAATATATAATCAAAATAGGCTCAATTTAGCAACACTGGAAAACAATATATGTATGGATTTAAAAAAAAAATTTTTGCAGTTATAGATGGACAGCATGTCTTCCTTCCTTCCTTCCTTTCCTCCCTCCCTCTCTCTCTCTCTCTTTCTTTCTTTCTTATGCATTGCTAAGGACTGAATCCAGTGCCTCACACATGCTAGGCAAACACTCTGCCACTGAGCTATACAGCTCCAGTCCCAGGAGTTTGGTTTTATAAGGTTACCTGGTCTTCCCGGGAAGTTCCCTTCTTTGCCTGTTGCTTTCTCAAAGCTTCATACTTTTGCTTTTCTCTTCTGTATTCTGCAACAGCACCATCTGGAATGGCTTCTTCCTCTAAAATAGTAGGAGAGTATTAGAATAAGTAAAACAAAGGCTCTGTGGATTTATATTAATGTATATGCTCATATCACTAAGGAGGAAGTCTAATTTTGAGCTTGGTTTTTCTCCATTTAATTTCTTTTCTTTTTTGGGGGGGCACCAGGGATTGAATTCAGGGGTACTCAACAACTGAGCCACATCCCCAGCCCTATTCTGTATTCATTGAGACAGGGTCTCAATGAATTATTTAGCACCTCACTTTTGCTGAGGCTGGCTTTGAACTCGTGGTTGTCCTACTTCCTCCATTAGAAAGTGACTAGTGTTAATTTATTAAACAATTTTGTGAATACCTTTAGAATATCCTATACTATTTTAATTGCTCTTCTCAGGCGTATTTAAGAAGATCATAAAATCACCTATCTTCACTTTTAAAATAATTCACCTTTCATTGTTCTCCTGCCTTGTTAAGACAGAAACTTTCAAATATTGGTTGGTGTCACAATTACTTGCCAATTTCATTCCCCAATAACAATGACCAAACTTCAACTTGATGGCACACAGAAAATAAATATATCTAACAAATAAGTCAGGACAGATAACAGAAGTAGACAAAAATAGTTTTCACTAAATTAGAATTTAGAAAATAAATCTATAGGTTTGATCCTGCAATAATTACATGTGAAGATTAGTTAACATTTTCACATTAAAAAATGTGGACAGGGCTGGGATTGTGGCTCAGTGGCAGAGTGCTTGCATAGCATGCATGAGGCACTGGGTTCAATCCTCAGCACCACATACAAAATGAAATAAAATAAAGTTAAAAAAAAGCTGAAGTTCTTTAAAAAATTTGTGGAAAATTTTGCCTTAAAAAATACAAGTAACATTTACAATGGCTTATCGGTATATATTATATATTAGTGAATATTATGACTAAAAACAAAAACTAATTAAAACACAACAAAATAAATCCCATAGAACCTATCACTTCCTGCCTTTGACAAATCAAGACGAGTCAGATGTGATTAAGAAGACTTGTCTTTCTACTCAAGCCTTAGTTATTTGCTGCATTGTTACTTAGTTTGAAGAACATTATGAATGTGCAATATATTAAAAATCTTGTTCAGAGAATGACCTAATAAATTGTCTTTTTGTGGTAATTTAATATAGGTTTGATAGAACTTGAAAGGAATAATTTGTTTTATAAACAATTTTACATGTACGTTAAAGTACTGTATGTCCAACTCTGCTTTCAAGACTAACAGCTGAGCACACACACACACACACACACACACACACACACACACACACACACACAAAAGCTGAGCACATTAATGAATAAACAGCCATTGCAGAAATAATATCTGAAGTACCTATCCTTAGAAACCACTAGTAAAGAGAGGATGTTATCAATGTTGGTATATATATGAAGTGATTCTTATAATAGGCTTTAAAATTACTTTCATATTTTTATTTTGAATTACATCTTCTTCTTTATCCTATAACAGTTGAATTTTCATTATCCTGGGATAAAGATCAACCACCTTAACATTTTAGGATCTCCAAATGCAGCAGTTAATACTCTACTCTCCAGTTTGACCTCTCAGAACTCCTTTGCCACATTCACTTTGAAATTGTTTCATTTGGTTTCCTAAATATTATTCTTTAAATTCATCCTGCTCCCTTGAGCCTGAGGCATTGCACCTGCTGTTTCTTCTTTTGGGAATACTAAAAACATTCCATCTCTTCATTTCCCAATTAATTTTCTTTGCTTAATTCCTACCCATTCTTTAGATCTCAGTTTGGTTGTCATTTCATTCAGGGAGACTTTTTTGATTCCAATCATAAAGTTAGGTTTGGATGTAGGTCCTTTGAGCTTCCATAGTACCTTTTACCACTTATCACACTTAATGGTAATTTCCTGTTTATTCTTCTTTAATCCTCACTGGACATTAAACTCTTTAAGGAAAAGTCACATTTCTCTGGCACTGAGGGTAGTGCTTGGCAAGTGCTGGAAGTTCAATAAGTAGTCAAACAAATGAAGTAATAATGGAATTGGAGAAGGGGAAAATCAGCAGGTAGTAGGCTGCTTCTCCCACGCTGCAGCCTCACAGTATTTGCCACGCACCTGGAATCGCCTGCTTCCTCACACTTAGGAAACTGATGATATTTCTTTTTTAACATCTCTTTATGGTAGAATTTCATAAAATCCTAAGGCAAATCCTGATGAGTATGCTTAGAACTGGCTAATGCTTTAATAGTTAAAACAAATGCAAAAGAGAAAGGACAAGTTCTTAAGTAGATTTTCAGCTACTAGTAACTGAAAACCTTTATTTGTGGTGAGAATTTTAAAATAAATGGAAAGGCTGATGGAGATGAATTCAGCTCTTTCATGTCACAGGTAAGTCAAGCTCACAACCTTCAAAACAGATTCATTTTGGTGTACATGGATCCCTTTACACATGGTCCCCTTTAGCAAGGACCACTTGATTTCACTTTTAAGGAATGTGTAGTAAAAAAAATTGTGCCACAAAGAAGCCTTAAGAATCAATTTCAAAAAGTTAAGGATAGGTAAATTTAGGTATATAATACAGTAAAGAAACTCTATAGCTATGCTATTTATAATATTAGAAAGTCTTTTAATAACCAAAAAGTAGTCATCTCATCTTGGAAACCAGTAATGACAAATTTTTTTCATTAGACTCTCTGTAATTATTATTTTAAGAAAAACAAATTCACAGTCTAAACACACACACACACACATACACACACACAGGGAATTGTCTGGCAGGATATACCTCAAGGTATTTTTTTATTGTTATTGCTATTATTATATATATATTTTATTTTTTAATTGTTTTTAGATATACATGACAGCATTAATCTCCAGGATATACAAAGAACTAAAAACACCTAACACACACACACACACACACACACACACACACACACACAACAACCCAAATAATCCAATCAATAAATGGGCAAAGGAACTGAACAGACACTTCACAGAAGAAGAAATATGAATGGTCAAAAATTTATGAAAAAGTGTTCAACATCTCTAGCAATTAGAGAAATGCAAATTAAAACTATACTGAGATTCCATCTCACTCCAGTCAGAAAGGCGATAATCAAGAATACAAATAACAATAAATGTTGGCAAGGATGTAGGGAAAAACTTTAAAAGTAGCTATACTGAGGTATACTTTGTATATAGTAAAATTCATCTTTGGTACACAATTTAATTAATTTGTTGTATACAGTATGTAACTTCCACTGTAATCAAAATATAGAACAGCTTTACAGCTCTATATAAAGTACTAAATATATCCCTCTTAGTTAGTTTTCCTCTTCTGTCATCAGGCTTCAGTAATTTGCTTTCTGTTACCATAGCTAGTTTTGCCATAACTAGAAGTTCATATAACTACAATTAAACCATATGTAGTCTTTTATGTCTGACTTCTTTCACTAAGCAAATATTCGTGAGATTCATCTATGTTTTGGAGAATCCCTTTACATAATTGAGTAGCAGTTCATAGTATGGATATACTCTAATTTGTTTATTCTTTTGCCAGTTGATGGACATTTGAGTTGCTTCTAGCTTTTGTCTAGTATAAGTAAAACTTTGATGAACATTCATAAGTCTGATTGTGGACATATATTTTTATTTCTCTTGGGTAAAAATGTAGGGATTACCAGGTCATTTGGTAAGTATATGTTTGATTTTATATGGTACTGTCATCACCCAATCAACAAATGGGCTAAGGAAGTGAACAGACACTTTTCAGAAGGAGATATACAATTGATCAACAAATATATGAAAAAATGTTCAACATCTCTAGCAATTAGAGAAATAAAAATCAAAACTACTTTAAGATTCCATCTCATTCTAATCAGAATGGCAATTATCAAGAATACAAGCAACAATAGATGTTGGCGAGGAGGTGGGGAAAAAGGTTCATTCATACATTGTTGGTGGGAATGCAAAATGGTACCACTATGGAAAGCAGTAGGGAGATTCCTTAGAAAACTTGGAATGGAACCACCATTTGACCCAGTTATTCCATTCCTCGGTTTATACCCAACAGGCTTAAAAATCAACACACTACAGTGACACAGCTAACATCAATGTTTACAGCAACTCAATTCACAATAGCTAAACTATGGAACCAACCTAGATGCCCTTCAGCAGCTGAATGGATAAAGAAAATGTGATATATATATATATATATATATATATATATATATATGATGGACTATTACTCAGCTTTAAAGAATAAAATTCTGGGGGGCGATCCAAGATGGCGGACTAGAGGGTGACTGCATCTCCAGTCGCTCCAGAACCCAGGATTCAAGGAGGGGAGGCATTGAGAGACTCGGACTAAAATAGAGCCTCTGGGTGAGTCTCCCCCACCCGGTGAGGCGGTGAAGCGCTGCCCGGGCGGCAGGCCCGGATTTGGGTGGCTTATTAGAGTAAGGCAGAGCAGCTAGAGTCCTCCCCAGGCGGCCCTGTGCACTCCGGCGGTGGGCTCCTCCCACAGGGCCAAATTCTCCAGCATCTTGGAGCAGGCCCCCCAGTGAGAGCCCTTCTGCACAGAACCAAGCTTCAGTTCCCTGAACCAGGGCAGCAAGTTCCTGCCTGCAGGTTGCTTCAGGGACCAGGAAAGGGCAACCAGGGATTTCCCCAAGCAGCCCGCAGCCCAGCCCCCTCCGGTGGGAAGCGCTATCCAGGTTAGCTTCTCGGAGGAGACTCCCCAGTGAGAGCCTTTCCACACAGAGCCAGCCACAAGTCCTCAAGCCAGCAGTGACCTCCGGCCCGCAAGCAGCCTCTGGGACCAGGGCAAGGCAGCCAGAGACCTCTCCAGGCGGACCTGCCCCCCCCGGCCCCCTGGCCGCAGGCTTTTTCCACGGGCAATCCAAGATGGCGCACTAGAGGGAGACTGCATCTCCAGTCGCTCCAGAACCCAGGATTCAAGAAGGGGAGGCATTGAGAGACTCGGACTAAAATAGAGCCTCGGGGTGAGTCTCTCCCACCCGGTGAAGCGGTGAAGCACTGCCTGGGCGGCAGGCCTGGATTCGGGTGGCTTATTAGAGTAAGGCAGAGCAGCTAGAGTCCTCCCCAGGTGGCCCTGCGCACTCCGGCGGTGGGCTCCTCCCCCAGGGCCAGATTCTCCAGCATCTCGGAGCAGGCCCCCCAGTGAGAGCCTTTCTGCACAGAACCAAGCTTCAAGTCCCTGAATCAAGGTGACGAGTTCCAGCCCACAGGTTGCTTCAGGGACCAGGACAGGGCAACCAGGGACTGCCCCAAGCAGCCCGCAGCCCGGCCCCCTCTGGAGGGAAGCGCCTTTCCAGGCTAGCTTCTCGGAGCAGACCCCCCAGTGAGAGCCTTTCCACACAGAGCCAGCTCCAAGTCCTAGAAACAGTAGAGGACTAGGGGCAGCTTTCCTTGGAAGCACTGCATTATCAAGTTACTCCAAGATTTCAGGCTACTGAAGACAGGAAGGTGATACACTGGAAATCTACAGGGACAATATAAGCCAATAGAAGAATTCTGAAATATCACAAAGTCCCACTGACATCTGACCAATATGAGAAAACAAGGGAAGAAAATGTCCCAAACAAACCTAGGTACTATATCAATAAAACCCAATGACAGCACAGCAGAAGAAATGTCAGAAAGGGAGTTCAGAATGTACATAATTAAAACAATCAGGGAAGCAAACGAGGAGATGAAAGCAAATGCAGGCATTAAATGATCACACCAATCAGTAGTTAAAGGAGCAAATACGGGAAGCAAGAGATCATTTCAATAAAGAGTCAGAGATATTGAAAAAAAAAAAAACAAACAGAAATCCTTGAAATGAAGGAAACAATAAACCAAGTTAAAAATTCCATAGAAAACTTAACCAATAGGATAGAACACCTGGAAGACAGAACCTCAGATATTGAAGACAAAATATTTAATCTTGAAAACAAAGTTGACCAAACAGAAAAGATGGTAAGAAATCATGAACAGAATCTACAAGAAGTATGGGATATCATGAAAAGGCCAAATTTAAGAACTACTGGGATTGAGGAAGGCTTAGAGAAACAAACCAAAGGAATGAACAATCTATTCAATGAAATAATATCAGAAAATTTCCCAAATCTGAAGAATGAAATGGAAAACCAAGTACAAGAGGCTTATAGGACTCCAAATATACAAAATTACAACAGACCCACAGCAAGGCACATTATAATGAAAATACCTAACATACAAAATAAAAATTTTAAAGGCCGCAAGAGAAAAGAATCAAATTACATTCAGGGGGAAACCAATAAGAATATCAGCAGATTTTTCAATCCAGACCCTAAAAGCTAGAAGGGCCTGGAACAACATTTACCAAACCCTGAAAGAAAATGGACGCCAACCAAGAATCTTATACCCAGCAAAACTTACTTTCAGATTTGATGATGAAATAAGATCCTTCCATGATAAACAAAAGCTAAAGGAAATTACAAAAAGAAAGCCAGCATTGCAGAACATTCTCAGCAAAATATTCCATGAGGAAGAGATGAAAAACAACGATGCAAATCAGCAACGGGAGGAACTAGCCTAAAGGAATAGCCAAATAAAGGGGAAACGAAATCATGTCAAAAACCAAAAATGAGTCAAATGACTGGGAATACAAATCATATCACAATAATAACCCTGAATGTTAATGGCCTGAACTCATCAATCAAAAGACATAGAGTGGGAGAATGGATTAAAAAGAAAACTCCAACAATTTGCTGCCTGCAAGAGACTCACCTCATAGAAAGAGATACCCATAGACTAAAGGTGAAAGGATGGGAAAAAACATACCATGCACACGGACACAGCAAAAAAGCTGGAGTATCCATCCTCATTTCAGATAATGTGGACTTCAAGCCAAAACTAGTCAGAAGGGATAAAGAAGGACATTACATACTGCTTAAGGGAAGCATAAATCAGCAAGACATAACATTCATAAACATCTATGCCCTGAACATTGGCTCATCCATGTACATCAAACAAATCGTTGTCAATTCCAGAAATCAAATAGACCACAACACAATAATACTAGGCGATTTTAACACACCTCTCTCACCGCTGGGTAGATCGTCCAAACAAAAATTGAATAAAGAAACCATAGATCTCAATAACACAATCAACAATTTAGACTTAACCGACTTATATAAAATATACCATCCAACAAAGAAAGAATACACCTTCTTCTCAGCAGTACATGAATCCTTCTCTAAAACAGACCATGTTTTATGCCACAAAGCTACTGTTAGCAAATACAAGAAGATAGAGATACTACCTTGTACTCTATCAGATCATAATGGACTGAAATTAGAAATAAATGACAGAATAAAAAACAGAAACTTCCCCAATAACTGGAGATTAAATAATACACTATTATTTGATGAATGGATAACAGAAGACATCAGGAGGGAAATAAAAAAATTCTTAGAAGTAAATGAGAAAAAAGACACAACATGTCAAAATCTCTGGGACACTATGAAAGCAGTTGTTAGAGGAAGATTTATTTCATGGGGTGCATTCAACAAAAGAAGTAGAAATCAACAAATAAACGACTTAACACTACAGCTCAAAGCCGTAGAAAAAGAAGAGCAGACCAACACCAAAAGTAGTAGAAGACAGAAAATAGTTAAAATCAGAGCCGAAATCAACGAAATTGAAACAAAAGAAACAATCGGAAAAATTAACAAAATAAATAGTTGGTTCTTCAAAAAATAAACAAAATTGATAGACTCTTAGCCACACTAACAAAGAGAAAGAGGGAGAAAACTCAAATTACTAAAATTCGGAATGAACAAGGAAATATCACAACAGACACGAGTGAAATACAAAACATAATTAGAAGCTATTTTGAAAATCTATACTCCAACAAAACAGAAAACCTCGAAGACATCAACAAGTTTCTAGAGACATATGAATTACCTAAACTGAACCAGGAGGACATACACAACTTAAATAAATCAATTTCAAGCAATGAAATAGAAGAGGTCATCAAAAGCCTACCAACAAAGAAAAGTCCGGGACCAGATGGGTTCTCAGCCGAGTTCTACAAAACCTTTAAAGAAGAGCTCATTCCAATACTTCTCAAAGTATTCCATAAAATAGAAGAGGAGGGAACCCTCCCAAACTCATTCTATGAAGCCAATATCACCCTGATACCTAAACCAGACAGAGACACATCGAGGAAAGAAAATTTCAGACCAATATCCTTAATGAACATCGACGCAAAAATTCTCAACAAAATTGTAGCAAATCGCATACAAAAATATATTAAAAAGATAGTGCACCATGATCAAGTGGGTTTTATCCCAGGGATGCAAGGTTGGTTCAACATTCGGAAATCAATAAATGTCATTCACCATATCAACAGACTAAAAGTTAAGAATCACATGATTATTTCAATAGATGCAGAAAAAGCATTTGAAAAAATACAGCACCCCTTCATGCTCAAAACACTAGAGAAAATTGGGGTAGTGGGAACATTCCTTAAATTGTAAAGGCCATTTACGCTAAGCCCATGGCCAATATCATTCTAAATGGTGAAAAACTGAAAGCATTTCCCCTAAAAACTGGAAGAAGGCAGGGATGCCCTCTTTCACCACTTCTATTCAATATTGTTCTTGAGACTCTAGCCAGAGCAATTAGACAGACCAAAGAAATTAAAGGGAATACGAATTGGAAAAGAGGAACTCAACTCTATCCCTGTTCGCCGATGACATGATTATATATTTAGAGGAACCTGGAAATTCCACCAGAAAACTCTTAGAACTCATAAATGAATTCAGTAAAGTAGCAGGTCACAAGATCAATGCTCATAAATCCAATGCATTTTTATACATAAGTGATGAATCTTCAGAAAGAGAAATTAGGGAAACTACCCCATTCACAATAGCATCGAAAACAATAAAATACTTGGGAATCAATCTCACAAAAGAGGTGAAAGACCTCTACAATGAGAACTAGAGAACACTAAAGAAAGAAATTAAAGAAAACCTTAGAAGATGGAAAGATCTTCCATGTTCTTGGATAGGCAGAATTAATATTGTCAAAATGGCCATACTACCAAAAGTGCTATACAGATTCAATGCAATTCCAATTAAAATCCCAATGATGTACCTTACAGAAATAGAGCAAGCAATTATGAAATTCATTTGGAAGAATAAGAAACCCAGAATAGCTAAAGCAATCCTCAGTAGAAAGAGCGAAGCAGGGGCTATCGCAATACCAGATCTTCAACTCCACTACAAAGCAATAGTAACAAAAACGGCATGGTATTGGTACCAAAATAGACAGGTAGATCAATGGTACAGAATGGAGGACATGTACACAAACTCAAATGAATACAATTTTCTCACACTAGACAAGGGTGCCAAAAATATGCAATGGAGAAAAGATAGCCTCTTCAACAAATGGTGCTGGGAAAACTGGAAATCCATATGCAACAGAATGAAACTAAATCCCTATCTCTCACCCTGCACAAAACTCAACTCACAATGGATCAAGGACCTCAGAATCAGACCAGAGACCCTGCATCTTACAGAAGAAAAAGTAGGTCCAAATCTTCACCTTGTTGGCTTAGGATCAGACTTCCTTAACAGGACTCCCATAGCACAAGAAATAAAAGCTAGAATCAACCACTGGGATAGATTCAAACTAAAAAGCTTTCTCTCAGCAAAGGAAACTATCAGCAATGTGAAGAGAGAGCCTACAGAGTGGGAGAATATATTTGCCACTCATACTTCAGATAGAGCGCTAATTTCCAGAATCTATAAGAACTCAAGAAACTCTACACCAAGAATACAAATAATCCAACCAACAAATGGGCTAAGGAAATGAACAGACACTTCAGAGAAGAAGATGTACAAGCAATCAACAGATATATGAAAAAATGTTCAACATCTCTAGTAATAAGAGAAATGCAAATCAAAACTACCCTAAGATTTCATCTCACCCCAATTAGAATGGCAATTATCAAGAACACAAGCAACAATAGGTGTTGGCGAGGATGTGGGGAAAAAGGTACACTCATACATTGCTGGTGGGGTTGCAAATTAGTGCAGCCACTCTGGAAAGCAGTATGAAGATTCCTCAGAAAGCTTGGAATGGAACCACCACTTGACCCAGCTATCCCACTCCTTGTCCTATGCCCAAAGGACTTAAAATCAGCATACTACAGAGATGCAGCCACATCAATGTTCATAGCTGCTCAATTCACTATAGCCAGATTGTGGAACCAACCTAGATGCCCTTCAGTTGATGAATGGATAAAGAAATTGTGGCATATATATACAATGGAATATTACTCCGCCATGAAGAATGACAAAATTATGGCATTTGCAGGCAAATGGATGAAACTGGAGGATATCATGCTAAGTGAGATAAGCCAATCTCAAAAAACTAAAGGACAAATGAGCTCGCTTATAAGCGGATGAGGACATATAAGGGGGTGTAGGAGGGGTTAGTGTTAGGGTTAGGGTTAGGTTTAGGGTTAGGGATAAGGATGTTGGTAAGAATGGAGGAAGGAAGGACTGTATAGAGGGAAAAGCAGGGTGGGAGTGGTGGGGGGAAGGGGAAAAATAACAGAATGAATCAAACAAGATTGCCCTATGTAAATTTATGATTTTTAATTAAAAAAAAAAGAATAAAATTCTGGCATTCGCTGGTAAATGGATGGAGTTAGAGAATATCATGCTAAGTGAAATGAGGTAAACCCAAAACACGAAAGGCTGGATGTTTTCTCTGATATGCAGAAGCTAATTCACAATAAGTCAGGGGGCAGGATAGAGAATAGTTACTTTGTGTTAGTAGTGGGGAGGGAAGGGAGAAAAAGGTACGGGGGAAAAATGACAGTACATTATTACCTCATGTACATGTATGACTGCATGACTGATGTGATCCTGCAATATGTACAATCAGAAAAATGAGACTCTATTTACATATGATCTATCAAAATGTATAAATGCATTCCACTGTCATGTACAACTAATTAGAATAAATAAAATAAAAAAATTTGAAAGAATAATCAGTTCTCTTGGCATCATATAGAGTGGTGGTGCTAGTTGTGAGGTACAAATGGGGAGTAGTTCAATGTTTCAATTTTTGGAACCAGCCCAGGATCAATATATGAAAGATAGGAATGTTTTGAAATAACTACAGGTAGTTGCGGAATGATTTAATACATTCATTCTAGAAAAAATAATGTTATGGCATAAATAAAGAATAAACAGTTTTTATGGAATGGAAAACACAGTTGTATCTCTTTTCCATAAAAACATTGCAGGAATATAAAAAAGATGTGTGCAATGTAGTTAATTCTCATGTGAACATTCACTGAACACATAGTGAACAACTCCCAGTCAAAATGGGTTAAGTGGTGAAAAGTTTTCTTAAAACAACAAAAATGATAATAAATATGCTATTGTACCCTTCACTCATACCATATTAAACAATTTTTACATAGTAAATATAAATATAAGAATAAGAATAAATAATAGTGAAATATAAAATGTAATATGAAGCATCCTAAAGTTGACATAAGAAAGAGTGAGACAGGATGCATATGGTGGTGCACACCTGAAATATCTAATACTTTAGAGAATAAGGCATGAGGATCAAGAGTCTATGGAGAGCTCAAGAAACTGAGCAAAGTGTGTCTGAAAATAAAATTTAAAAAAGAGCAGAGGATATAGCTCAGAAATAATATACCAGTTCCAATCCCCAATATCACGATAGGGAAAAAGAAAACAAAAAAACGTTTAAAATTTTAAAAATTATACAAAATAATATTTTTAAATTTATAAATTACATAATATTAATATAAAAATTTGATTCACCAAATAATCCTATGAAATGGTGCAAGGACAAAAGATGTAATTGCTTCATATATAATCAAACCCTTATGAGAAGAAAAAAACACAGACTGAAAAAGAAAAGCAAGCAAAAGACTTGAATAGCAACTGTAAGTAGAAGATATCTAAGTGTTTCATAATTATGAAAAACTAAACATCTTCAGAGATTAGGTAATATAAAATAAAACCACAACATGTACACAAAATTAAATAATATTGATGATCGTGTGGAATACAGGCATTCTCATAAAGCGAAAATGCAGCTTATACTGTTATTCTCCATGTGCAGAAAGTGAATTTTCTTAAGCAAACATACATGATACACCACCTCCAAATTCCAGTATCGTAACACCTTTCTTTGGAAAGAATGCCAATTTTCTCTTCCCTGCACTACAATCTCTAGGATTTAAAACTGTCTAAATAGAGACTTATTAAGAATTTTCTCTTGAGTTCGGCCATGTATTCACTTTATTATGAATTCTGCACTGGTTGTTTTCACTTCATAATATCAATCTTTTGTGGCATCATGGATTTGGTCACTGATAGGTTTCATGTATAACAATGGAATGTATATATCAGATAGCTTCGCCTTGTAATAGTCTGTACCATCTAGATTGTTGTCATTACACTCAGACATTTGGAAAATAATTGAATCATCTTAGAATGAGTTTTCCAGAATATATTCACTTCAAGTGAGGCATCATTATATATATGCATATATACAGAATTGCATAGTACATAATCGGAATGGTTTTTACATGTTGAATTTTTGAATTTACCAGAGCTCTTTCAATTTCATTTGTTTTGTTTTTGTCTTGGTACTGGCAATTGAACCCAGGGACACTTAACCACTAAGCCACATTTCCAGCCCTTTTTAACATTTAAGTTTGAGATATGGTTTCATTGAGTTGCTAACTGACTCACTAAGTTGCTGAAACTGGCATTGAACTCTTGCTCTCCTGCCTAAGCCTCCTGAGTCACTAGGGTTACAGGTATGCACCACAACATCTGGCACATTTGCTTTTTAAAACACCATCATTGACATTGGTGATTCTTTCTCTTATGTTTATTTTCAATAGTTTGTATTTTACTCTTTTGCTTAGGATTTTTTCTCTACTCTTATTTTTATAAAATTTATTTTTTAAACTATTAACATGGATGATTTGCTAATAAATTCTTAGTCATTTTATGGTTTACTAATTTATGTTTGCATATTTCATTTTTAACAAAAGCTTTAGATGTATCCCAATTTTTATAGTCTTATGAAAATTTAATTAGCACATATTAACCTGTATATATCTTACTTGTATACTTTTATCTTCTGGCATATGTATACATCCACAAAACCAGCCCGCAATCAACAAAGATGTCATGTACATTATTAAAATATGTTCCCAGAGCTCACATTCCATTTATGTATGATCTATCAAAATGTAAAAATATATTCTACTGTCATGTATAACTAATGAGAACAAATAAAATAAAATAAATTAAAAATAAAAAAAAAACAACAAAAATGAACACTTTTTTTTTCATTATGGAAATTTTCCAACACATATAAAGACAAAATAGTATAATTACCATTTGTATTTCTTCTTTTGAGAAGTATTTGTTTAATTCATTTGCCAATTTATTGATTGGGTTATTTGATTTTTTTGGTGTTAAGTTTTCTGAGTTATTTATATATTCTGGATATTAATCCTCTGTCAAAAAAGTAGCTAGAAAAGATTTTCTCCCATTCTGTAGGTTCTTTCTTCATATCTTCATATTCCTAATTCTTTCCTTTGCTGTGCAGGAACTTTTAAATTTGGTACCGTCTCATTTATTAACTCTTGGCATTATTTCCTGAGCTTTAGGGGTTCCATTGAGAATGTTGTTGCCTGTGCCTACATGCTGGAGAAGTGTTGACCCTATATTTTCTTCTATGAGTTGCATAGTTTTCTGGTCTAATTTCTAGGTCTTTGATTTATTTTGAAGTTGATTTTTGTTCAGGGTGAGAGAAAAGGGTCTAGTTAATTCTTCCACATAGATAATCAGTTTTCCCAGCACCACTTGTTTAAAAGGCTGTCTTTTTTCCAGTATAGTTTTTGGCACCTTTGTGGCATCAAGGATCAGATGACTATATCTGTATGGGTTTGTCTCTGTGTCTTCTATTCTGTACCACTGGTCTATGTGACTGCTTTTCTCCCAGTACCATGCAACTTTTGTTATTATAGCTGTATAGTATAATTTGAAGTCAAGTATTGTGATTCCTCTGGCGTTTTTTTTTTTTTTTTTTTTTTTTTCTTTTTTGCGGGGGCGGGGTGCTTAGAATTGCTTTGGCCATTCTGGGTCTTTTATTCTTCCAAATGAATTTTTGAACTGCTTTTTACAGTTCTGTGAAGAATGAAATGTATGAAACAATATTCAACATCGTTAGCAATTAGGGAAATGTAAATCAAAACTCCACTGATGTCAAGAACACAAATAATAACAAATGCTGGAGAGGATGTGGAGAAAATGGAACATTTTCACACTGTTAATGAGACTGTAAATTAGTACAACCACTATGGAAATCAGTATGAAGTTCTTCAAACGACTAGTATGGAACCATCATTTGACCTAGCTATACCGTTCCTTGGTATTTATTCTAAAGAATTAAAGTATCATGCTACAGTGATACATGCATACCCATGTTTATAGCAGCACAATTCAAAACAGCCAAACTATGGAACCAGTGTTAAGTGTCCATCAATGATGAATGTATAAAGAAAATGTGGTACCTATACACAATGGAGTTTTATTTAGCCATAAAGAAAAATGAAGTTATGTCATTTGCAGGAAAATGAATGGAACTAGAGACCAATATGTTAAGCAAAATAAATCAAACTCAGAAGGTCAAGGGTTGTATGTTTTCTCTCATGTGAAAGCTAGAGGAAAGAGGAAAAGAAAGGTGGCAACTGGTGGTGGTGATAGGGATCTCATAAAAATCAAAGGGAGATCAATAGAGGAGCTGGAATGGGAGATGGAGAGGGAGGGGAGAAGCGTTGGGGAAGATATTGGCTAAATAATATTGTTATATTGTGTGCATGTATGAATATGTAACAACAAATCCCATCATTATGCACAACCATAATGCACCAATAAAAAATGTGGAAAGTACAATTAACCTCTTTAACATATCACTACTGCCAACAGTTCTAAGCTGTGAGCAATCCTATTTAACTCAGAAGGTATTCTTAAGGCATTAAAACTAGCACTCAAACAGGAACTAAGAACTCATACTTTTTCTCTGATGGGTACAAAGAGTCTGTTACAGAAAGGGTCAATGAGCATAGTATGATTAGAACAGTCCCTGGAGTGAGAATGATCTGAATTTTGGTTCCAGAATTTACTATATGTGTGACATAGGGATAAGTTGTATCATCTTTCTGTGTCTATTTTCTTTAGCTATAAAATGAAGATAATGGTGTTTATTTAACTTGTTGTGAAGATTAAATGAAATACTGTCAGACACCTGGCGAACACTTAATAAGTTATTATTATCCCATTCAGATAAAAAATGTTAAGGTACCAAGATACACTCACATATTCTATACATTTATATGCTAACATTATATATATTTTTCTTTGTTACAATTTACTTTAATAACTTAAGGGATATTGCACTTTTGCTTAAGTTGAGCCCATCTTAATCTCCTACATATAAATATACTTCTTTAATACTATGGAACTTTTTTGTTTTGATGGAAGGAAAAAAGAAACTTTTTTTTCTTTTGGCTAGACTGTGGAGCAATCAATAGTCTAAACATGGTGATAAGGATTCCTCAGTAGAGGTGCTCTTGGATATGTTCATATTTTTATCTTACTTTTCCTCTGCATTCCTTGCATTTAACTTAAAAGGAAAGTTAATTAAGACAACTCAAATGAATTAATTTCCTCAGGATTCAATGAAACTACATTCCTTTTTTATTTTCTAGCCATGATATGAACACACAGGCATATAGTTCCAGTATATCTGAACATATCTGCCCTGATAATAGCTGAACATCGTTTTCCTTCTTAAATGTAGTCATAACCATCTTCATAAATGTGTTGTATAAGGCCATTAGTGGCGGTGAGAGCAAACATCTAAATATGAATAAGATTCCCTCATAAATTTTAGGATTTGTTTCATAAATCTCTTTGGTAATAAGAATAAATTTAAAATGATAAAGAGAAGAGTTGCAACCTGAGTGATGAGTGAAATGGATTTTACTTTGAAAAATGTTAAGGAAATAGTTGGTTAAAACTGTAGGACTTTTAATCATTATTTAAATGATCCCAGATCCAATAACTACTTTAACTTTCTCTTTTTACAGGGCTGAAAACTGTTTTCAACACTACTTGTATCTACTGCATCTTGAACTATATCCAATCTTAGCAATACTCTAGTTCAACAATTTTCAACAGATGGAGAATTATATAGAATTCTAGAATGCCATCTATGCCTCAATTTCTAAATCATCTATGCCTCAATTTCTAAATCAACTGTCATCTGACCAAGTGTTGGGCTGTAATCTTATCCTGACTGCAGCTTTTGCCTTCCCAGGGGGGTAAGTGTGTAAAAACTAGACTTTTAGCCTTCTGGTCATGAGTGAGACCATTTTGACTTCAATACAACTACTGAATTTTGTAATGAAAGTTAAGAACTCAAATACGTGGTGCCTCAGGGTTGAATGGATAAATCATAGGCTGTACCCTATCATTACACAGCTGTAAATGCTCTGCTACTCCTCCTAGTAAAGAATACTCTAAAAAGATTCATGGATTCTTTAGTTGCTTAGGACTTACGCTTTTTAACTACAACTATCTTTGGGCTTAACTACTTGGATGTATTCTGGAACTCTGGATTTGATTGTGGATATTAATCATTTAATTCTAATTTGATTTATCCTTTTGAAGATATACTCAATAGAGGTATGAAAAAGTTCTACTGACTATCAATTTACAGGTGGACTAATAAAAGTTGAAATGAACAACTGAATTATACAAATCTGATATTAGGGAAGAACAGATGGTTGGGCAACTGAGATTGTTTTGAGGGTGTTCTCATTAATCTGCCTATTTCCAGAATACACAATCTTAGCAGTGAAACAAGTAGCACTTTGGTCTGTGTTGATTTAATCTTGTGATAATTTCTTGCAAACAGCTATAAAATAAAAACCAATGTCATTTAAAATATAGATGAAGAGCAACTTGATGCTACTTTTTGTCTGACTGCCTGCATGGAGGATTAGTTGATTTGATGCAACTCCAAATAATTAAGATGCCATATACTACTAAATGTTCTTTACTAAAATTTCTCTTTAGATAAAATAAAAAGGACAGATTATATCTTATGGAAATGATATTTCATTCTAAGACTTTAAGAGATTTTCTAAAGTTAAATTTCATAAAGTTAATACTAATTTAAATATTCCAACTAATAAGAATCCTTAAAATCTTTAGTTCTTGGGCCAGGGTGGGAATGTAACTCAGTGGTAGAGTGCTTGTTTAGCAATGTACAGGGTCCTGAGTTTCATCCTCAGGACTGAAAAAGGAAAAAAAAAAAAAGTAAAAAAACTTTTTAATTCTCACAAAAGCAATTTCTCTATCCAAATTAATATTCAGAACTGCTTCATAGCACGGACTCACTCTCAGACATATCAGTTTGCTAATGAATTCCATTCATTACATCCATAAGGAAAAAATGCCAAGATTTGGTTAACAATGTTCACAGAAATTCCAGGTGGAAAAGGCTAATTAGGTAATTT
Source organism: Sciurus vulgaris (assembly GCF_902686455.1). NCBI lineage: Eukaryota > Metazoa > Chordata > Mammalia > Rodentia > Sciuridae > Sciurus > Sciurus vulgaris. Next base: position 118,724,919 of record NC_136466.1, read on the forward strand.
ATCCGAGCCATTTGCCAAATGCCAATGAAAAGCTTGAAAATGAAAGCCAGCTTTGCATCAAGAATTAAGAATAAAATTTGGCTCAGGAAGACTGATTCAGTACAATATACTGAGGTTAGAAAAACTGGCCTCTAATTTTTCATAATGTAGATGTCTTAGAGTTACCAAAATGGAAAACATATCAGGTAAGTACAGAAACTCAGTTGAATTCATGGTATGTCAATTTTTTTCTGGAAAGTCATAAATCTAAACCATTAAGATCAGACAAGCCTAGACATATCCCTAGGTATGTTCATTGTCTGTTCTACTTCTTTGTTTTGTGAAACATTTTTAGTCACTTGATTTAAAGATGTCTTTTCCCTCTTTTTGTTTTTCTTGTCCCAAATGAACAGTCAACAGCTTGAGAATAGTTGTGAAGTCTCTTGATGATCTTGCACTATATAAGTCTGTTATACTAGGATTAAACCTGCTAAGGCTCCATCTGGATGGCCATGGAAACTGTAACTCAAACATTTTACATAGCACATAGAGCTGAACACAATGATATCTGCTATGCAAACCCATCTACACAGAAAAGCTGGCAACTCTTCTATTTCCTGACGGGGTATATCACATTAGTATTGAGTCTGCTCAACTATGAGTAATCACAGGACATTCATTTTTTGTATTTTCATTTCTCATCAGTATAGTCTGAATAATTTCCTTAGCTCTGTATTTCAGTTCACTAATACTCTGTTTAGTTATATCTACTCAACTTTTACTTATTTATTTTTTATTTTGAGGTGGGGGTCTTGCTAAGTTGCTTAAGGCCTCACTAAGTTGCAGAGGCTGACTTTGAACTTGTGATCATCCTGCTGCAGCCTCCCCAATTGCTAGGATTACAGGAATGTGCTATCATGCTTGGCTCTACTCAGTTTTTAAACCATAAACTGAGTCACTGATTTTAGTAACTATTTTTTTTTTTATTTATAGAAATTCTGTGTGGCTCTTTTTCAGATTTATCCACTATTCATAGTTTGAGTCTTTAATTATGATTTTTATTCTTTTAAAATCTCTTCAATTATGTAAAATACATTATGTTGCATCTTTCAGATTGCTGGGGGATATGTTAATATCTACTCTCTTCCTAGAGTGGTCATTACTTTAAATGTTTTAAATGTTAAACATTCCTTTAAATATTTTCTAATTTTTTACCATGAACTTATTTTCAATCAGGGCAGCATCTTCACATACTCTATGGGAATTCTCGGCATCCAAGATTGTATAAAGGTTCATTCAAAGGTTTTTGCAGATAATCAAGGGATTCCACTGGTCCAGGGCCATTTGTTTGTCCATGTTAATTTCTTGATGTAGGATTTCTATACCTTACACACAGTGTACATTTAGACTTTACAGTCATGATTGTTAGAGGTATAGAGTTCTGACTTTTTAAAAATGAGAACTCTAGTTCCTACCTCTTTAACCCAAGGCCACATCTTCTATCCAAATGTGAGATTAAAACTCCAGCTCCTTCCTATTAAAGCCTACATCTAGATCCAATATCATCTTGGATAACTGTAGTATCAGTTTGATTTCTTTTTTTTAATATATATTTTTTAGTTGTAGATGAAAACTTTTATTTTGTTTATTTATTCATTTATTTTTATATGTTGCTGAGGATCAGACCCAGTGCCTCACATGTGCTAGGCAAGTGTTCTACCACTGAACTATAGCCCCAGTCCCTCAGCTTGATTTTTTAGTGTTCTGGTTATGACTTCCCTTTGTTTCTGGCACCTAAATATTTCTTCTTCTCCTCTCTTCATTTCTTTCTTTTTCTCTGTCCCTCTCTCAAGATTGGCTAAAAATTTAAATTGGGCTAGATCATATTTTAGTCAGCATTTCCATATATATGTAGAAGAAATTTCGCTATTAGCTCTGTCTATGTTGCCTGAACAGGAAGTACCACATTCATTTCTTATGTGCTTGGATCATTCTGATTAAGCAAAAATCGAATAAACGATTAACCTGAGGTTAATCTTAGTTACATAACACTGCATAGGAAGTAAAAAAAATTAGTTTCTCTATATAAAGAATGCTCTACTAATAAAGATGTAATATAATGACTACTTATTAACTGAAATGTCTATGAAACATATGCTAAATAAGTAGGAATTAAAGGGAGGAAAAAAACAAATATTCGCAAGGACTTACTATTTGTTAGGCACCATTCTAAGGTGTTTTGATTATCTGTGGAGAAAGTATCCATCATTCTATTTTACAAATGAAGAAAGAGGGAGGACTGCACTTGGGATATGGTAGAGCTGGGAAGTGAGCCCAGATCTGTATTACACTAAAGGCCTGCTTTGTCCTGTTGTCTTCATTTGAAACTTAAAATCAGAAAATAAAATTCTCAAAGTGTCCTCTATGAGCCTGGTACTCTGAGAAATGAAAGAAATGTAAAACATATATGATACATGCTGTTTATTCCAGAAAGTAATTTAAAGGGCAAAATGAACCTAATTTGTGAAATCAAGCTGTTGACTCTACTGTTTATTTTGGATTCATGGGTTTAAAACCAGGATCCTAGAAAACTTAAAGATTATAAATGTTATGGTATTAGAATAAAACTTTAAAATATATTAGCTATTTATGAGATAAAATTAGGTAATGTATATGAAAGTGCTTGGGGAAGAGAATATCCAACATCACCAGAACCATCAGTTTCCTATTAGAGCAGCAGAGCTGGATGGTACCTAGAGTATCTTCTAATTTAACTTTTCAGCTTATAGGTGAAGTAACTAAGGTCTAGGTAAGTGTAGTTACTTAACTAATGTTCCATGTGTTAGCAGCAGAGCCTGAGTAAAAATTTACATTCCAACATCTAGTACAGATCACAAACTGTAGTAAGACTGCACATTAAGTACACACTATACCCTTGTTTCTGCATGTTATAATGTCCCTAACCCTCCCCCAGGAGCTAGTCAGAAACTGAATCCTTGCTCCACTTGAATCTCTTCATTGGCTACCTAGCTAATCAACCAAAGACATCCATCCACAAATTTCATTTTATTTATAAAATGAGCATTGTATCCACATTTTCTAGTCTCAGGACCAGAGCTCAAGGTTATCAATTCCAAGTAGCTGCAAATTAATTCATTAAAAAAAAAGAAGTGAATTGAGTGGCTATTATAACCCAAAGACTGTTAATAAGGCTGCTTGTGAATGATTTTAAATGGCTTCAAATCCCTTATATCAAAGAATATTTTGCAAAATTGCCACAATAAGTGAATACTTTTACATAAATAAAAGTGATGTGGTATAACAGTAAACATCATTTGAATAACAAAAGCAATAGACTTTAATGGATATAGAAAATTATTAAAGCTACTGATGTCTAGCTTTATCATCATTCTGGAAACTATAAAGTGTTTTCTTTTTTTTTTTTTTTTAATTTTAACAAATCAAATCTTGATTAGTTTCAGGAAAAGTGCCAGACTTGAAAAAACCTAACAAGATAGCTAAGATTTCAAGTACTCACTATGAGCCAGATACTAGTAGGTGAATTACTTGTTTAATCCTCATATTCAACAACTCTCTGAGGAAGACATGTTATTAACCCCATTTTGCCAATGAAGAAACTAAGGTAGAAGCATGAGATTAAGTAATTTATCAGGGATTATAAACCTGGGAATATAAACCCGTGTAGTTTAGATCTAAATTATGGGCTCTTAACCAGCTTAGTTATTTCTTTTTTATGCTTGAGAAAAAAAAAAAAAAAACTTGGAAGAACATATTTCAATTGGACATAAAAAAGGAATCTGATAACATATCCATGACTTGATGAAATAAAATCTTATATAAAAAGAATCCTATATTTCCCCTAGACTAGACTATGGTTCAAAGGATAATTAAAGAGTAAGAGAAGAGCAGCCCGCCAAACAGTGGGTTAATTCAAGTAGTTTCCACCCAGGAAGAATGCCTTATGGCTTTGTCTTGATTCTCTCTAATGAATCACACTTTCCCCTCATTTGAACCTTTAAAACATGTCACAGCTCCTAAGCAAACTGTATCATAATTGCCTCTATCTATATTGTTTCTAAGGATGCAAGCTCCCTCAGGCTGAGTCCTCACAATAGCTCAATAAATAGTAGCTAAATAGACAGACTGATCATTTTTAGGTCTTGAATTATAAGAGTGTCTAAAGTGACTTTATTGCTTTTACTGGGTGGAATATGTCCCCAAGGAGCTTGCAGGGTCTTACGGTCCTAAGAATACAAATACTTTTTCAAAAGATAGATGCCTAATTACACTGAGTTTTAAGAATTAGATAGTTTCTGATTCTTGTTAAATAGAGGTGAGAGGAGTTGGTGAACTCAACTTTAAGGCAGTAGTCCCTGATTAAAACCCCTGGGCACTGTATAAGTTGCAGCGATTCACTGAGGTTCTACTATCTCCTTTACTATCTTCCTTGAGGAGCTACTGGGGATAAATGATATATTTCCTTCTTCCAGTCAGAATGCCTTTCCTTTATTTTTCTTTAGTAAGAAATAAAAAGTCTGTGATATTAAAATGAGAGCCTACATAAAACATATTCTTTACTATCACTATTTATAATTAGGACCCATAGTGTTTGCCACATTTACTTACTTTGTTTTAAAGATACTTGTTCAGATGATACGTTCAAAAGTGAATAAGAAGACAACCATTCTATTCATTCAATGAAATTTCCAAAATGAAAACTTACTTACAATGAAAAAATTATTTAATGAGGGGGTGTCACTCTGTGTACAGGCACTTTACAAAAATGAGATAGAAGAATGCTGAAAGTTTACTTTTTCTGTATTGTAGGCTACAATAAGAAAACTATCATTTTTTCATTCTGTTTAACCAATTTTCATTTTCAGCATACTTTCATACTACAAATGGAACAATACTGGCTCCATCTGGTGGTCAGTAACTCTATACTTCCATGAAAATTAGTCGAAAGTGGTTAACTTAAGAGCTACTTGAAATATTTTGAACGAAGTATGCCTCAACACTGAACACTGATTCAGTCTAAATGTAGATGGAGGTATTAATTTTTCTCCAATAGTTTACCCTAGATTCATTGCTTCATACTATTTTGAGACTTAAAATAATTATAAAAATAAAATAATATAAAATGTTTTCCTCTAATTTTTTTATTATCTAATTTGAGAAATATATAGGTATAAGTTGTTTCAGAGAATTAATAATATGGTTAAAATTTATCCAGATTTCAGACTGCATTACATTTTGGAATACAAACTAAAAAAGTCACTAATTTTCAGCTGTATTTTCCATGCGATGCTTCCAGAAGAGTAGGTTGTAGAAGTTCACATCTAGAAATGCTACACATTTACAGATGCTTAATCTTGATTTTTAAACTCTATAAAAGGAGTATGTCCAGAATCGCAACATAAAATATTAGTATGAGAAGTTCTTAGACAACAACCTGCTCATTGTGCTTAGTTTATAGATGAACAAAACACGTTCAGAGAAGTTAAGTGATTATGTTAAGCTGGAAATATCAGATACCAGATTTTTTGACAAGCCAATGTTGTTTCCTTTCTATACACATGACCACATGTACTTTTTCTCTGTAGTAATACTCACTGCATATTTCGTCACAATCTAATAACCATTTGCAAATCATATATTGTGATCAATTATGAAATGAAATATACGCTTAATATAATTTTAATTCCCCAATTAGGAATTTTCTTAATTTGTTATTTTCCTTTAAGATTTAAGAAAATTTTAAAAATTTGTTTTAAAGCCCTACTCCTATCCAAATACAAAATTTTATCTCATATATTGTTTTCATATATTGTTTAGGCTATATCATTTGGAGTTTATAATTCAAATAGCAATCATATTGGTAATAATTTATAGTCAAAATAGCACATAATTTAAGCTACTACAAAATATACTGAAATCAATTCAAATGAACTTAAGTAAACTTACTTAATATGTTAAAAGAGTAAAGACAGGTTCTGAACAAAATAAATTGGTTTGAGTCAGCCTTAGTTGTCATATCTTTTTACTAAAGTAAACAGTGCATTTACTCTATAAACTTAGAGACTTTTGGACTCTCTGATAAGTAGCTTTTTACAAGGTGTTTCTCTACTTGGTAATGATTCCAAGAAACAACTGTAATATACAAATGATTATTGAGGATTTTTGAGAACTTTTAAGGGACATGAAAGTCTTTTTTTTTCTGGGGTCTCCAGCTTTCTACCTATCAGCTATAGTCTGCTGTTCCTGCTCACATTCACCTCATGGTCTCTCCTGAGAACCTCTAGACTAGCACAGAGGCTGATTGATGTTGCCCTCAGGTACCTCAACAGAGCACACTTTGTACTTCTCCAGATGGTGTGACCCACAATTCTTGTAGTTTGATGGCCATTTTGACAACATCCCCATGTTGCCCTGTCATTCTGGAGTGGAAACTACAAATTATGTACACTGTATTATAGCAACAAGAGAAAAAAAAAAAGCCTAAAATTCTTCAAGATGAAAAGATTTCATGAAGCCAATCAGGTATGATTACACCAGCAAATTAAATACTACAGAATATCTGTGTTTCTAACACTACTTAAAGGAGGGTTCTATTGTTTTCTAATAAACTCATGAGATTATTTTCTCTAAGTACTTATAAGAGTTTACAAACCAGTTCAAAAATAGTCCTTAAAATAACTTACTTGCATGTGTGGTACGGCATTTTTCTTCATTTCTCCTATAAGACTGCAGAAACTTAAGCCATAAATATAATGGCTTCTAAATTATAAATGTGACCACTACTACCAGCATTATGAGCACATTTTAGGACCTGGCATATCTGAGATAAAATACTAAGAGCTCTATGCCTGCTTTCTCACTTCACTTAATTCTGTAACAACAGAAGAGGTATTCTTATCCCTATTTTATGCATGAGGAAACAAAGGTTCAGAGAGGTTAAATCTCTTGCCTCAGGTTATATGGCTAGTAAATGACAGAGCAAGGACTTGAAATCAGGCCTGTCAGACTTCAAAGCCCATATTGCTTCTACTCTATTACACACACAATTATGGTTGGGGGTGATGGTGATACTATGCATGAGAATGAGGGAAATAATGATAGTTCTCTCTGTTAGAAGTTTGTACACTGGACAAGGAACAAGACATACATCATTAACTGTGCAGAGGAACAAATGACATGAGAGATCCTGATAAATTATTTAGGAAATTCATACAGAGGAGCGAGAGGGAAAGTTTGGTGGAGGAACTGGCAGTGTAACTGAATCTTGAAGGAGAAATGAAGACAGACATAGCAGGTAGAGGAAATATCATAACCAAGGCCTGAAGGCAACATAGTGCAGGATGCACAGGAGGAAGAGGAAAGCTGTTCTTTGAAATGAATAATGGGTAACTAAGATGGGGAATTAGAAAAATAAGACAAAAGTCTCATTGTAAAAGTTCCTTATCAGATTAAAGAACTAAAACTTCATTTTAGTAAGCATTGAACAACATATTTTATATCTTTCTGGTCTATACTGCAAAGTATCATTCATAAATGTTTGTGAGCCTTTTATAAAACTAAATGAAGCGTGTCATTCCACTCTAGACTGCTATGTTATTTAAATTTTTTAAAATGAGTTTTAAAAAAAAAATTTAGTGCTAACTTGAGTCAGTTGACAAAAAGGGGGTGAAGTTACAAGCTTTTAGATGCCCACACTTAATCAATGAACAATGCATTCCTCCAAAGTTCAGTGAGAGAAAAGAGAGAGGGGGAGAGAAAGAGAGAGAGAGAGAGAGAGAGAGAGAGAGAGAGAGAGAGAGAGAGAGAGAGAGAGAGAGAGAGAGAGAGAGAGAGAGAGAGAGAGACTGAGATTGGCTTCCAAAATCTTAGGATTTTTCCCTAATAATTTTAGGAAGAAACTTTGGAAAATATGCTGGTAAAGTTATTTTTCCATACCTATGAGAATATTCCAATTTAAATGGGAAAATATGTACAACTATTTTAAAGTACCATGTCCAGTTGTTTCTGGCCCTCTTTCACTGCCTCAGAATTGCTTACCTGCCTAGACCATATTCCCTACCAAGGTACACAAGATTCTAGTTCAGATTTCAGCCCTCTTCACCAACTCTATCTTTAATGACAGCTCTAACAAATTCAATTTTGAGATGGAGTGAAGGTAGGAAAAAGGTCACCAAACTATGCTCCATCTTACGTCTACTTGTGTCCAAATGGGCTTCTGGAATCTGGGATTGCAGGGTAAATTGGATGGGGGTCACTCTGCTCAATTTTAGTGGTAATGCTATGAATTGTAGGCTCACACTCAGCCTGCTGATTCTGGCAATAAGCTAACAGGTCATGTTGCTTGTGGTTTATTTTATTTTGTAAGGAAACAATGTTTTGCAATTTTATAGTGGAAAGAATATTGGACAGAAGTTCTGACTCTTCCTCAAATGGTTAGGGTAGGTACTAAATATCTTTACTGCTTTGGTTTCTTCATTTGCAAAATGGAAACTATAATACTTGTTTAATTCACTACTCAGGACTGTTAAAGAATTAAATATAATGAAGCATGTGACAGGAATTTCTAAAGTATTCATGTTATATAAATATGAGATATTATTATTTGGCAGCGAATACTTGGCACTGTATTTTATGTCTATAGGTGATTTTATAGTTATGACACCTTTCAAATAATTAAATCTCATTTGAGGATGCAGGGATTAGATGCAATATTTTTCATTTTAGTATAATACTTGTTTGATGGATATTAAATCCTATTTTCAAAGCACAAGTAAAACAAAAATTGGATAAATGTAGAAAGTTCTTTTGTGAAGTAAATCATCAAAATTTAATTTATATTTTCTATAAATTTGAAGGCTCAAATGTAGTATTGCTTATATGGGGCTCACCTATAATTCTGAATTTGCTTAAAGAATAAAAAGTATTTGATGGCATGCTGACATGATGGAAAGTGCTTTGCTATCTTATCTTCTACTTATAGCTGGCACTTTCAGTGTTTTCCATGTGCCAGGCGGTATTCTCAGTGCTATATAATAACTCATTTAAATATAAGCAAAGTAATTGCACTGGAAAGACATGGTTTTACACTGGAAACCTATCCTTCTAGTAAAAGTTAAATACTGTGGGAAAGTATGTGATGAGAGTATGTCTTTGAGCTCTGACTGAGAAGGCCACCAAAGTCATACAAGAATATGAGCTTCTTGAGGGCAGAGACTTTTCTTTCTTACTATATTAGGTCTGGGGCCTAGAATATCATCTACTATATCTTACATTCGAAAAAATAGTATTTGAATGAATAATTTTTTTAAAAAAAGGAAAGTGATTTTTCAGTAGAAAATATATTCTTAGAGAACGGAGGGCTGGGCACAGCCTGAGTGTTTCTGTAGTCCCAGCTCCTTGGGATGCTGAGGTGGGAAGATTACCTCAGCTCAGGAGTTTGAGGCCATCTTCAGCAACACAGCAAGAACCCTCTCAAAGAGTGGAGAGATGGATAAAACAGAGTAGGCTCAGTAACTGGCTTTCCTTGTTCCAAACCTAGAAGAGCTGAGGTCATCATGTGCCATTCTGGGCTTAATGTCACTGGGGCATTCTTTTGAGGTACTGAAAGCCAAAGGAGTTCTAAAGAAACAATAGAAATATACTGCTCATCAAGGAGTCTTGTCAACCAAAGCCTCTTAACTCTATATTACAAAAACCCATTTTCTGAGTTAAAGAAAAAGAATTTTAAAACTTTTTTTTGGTTTGTTTTGAATGGCATTAATTAACCCTTTAGTAGAGAGATTATTTGGATTTGTCTGAAAAGTTCCCTAAACTGAATTCATTGCTAAAGTAATCTTACATTTTTTTCCCTTGGTGAAGTGAAAAATTTATCACCTTCTTATTTTGGATTAGAACATAATTACAGACACATTCTCAAGGATTATTCTTTTTTTGAAAGCTGTGGCTTAGTCACTATACAAAGAAAACACTATACAAAGCAAAAACACTGAGTGGGCAGAATATTTTGAGTTAGCAACTTTGTATTCTACTTCCAACTGTCACTCACTAGGGTGAGTATGACTCACAAATGCTTATCTGTTTTCTAAGATGATAAAACACATTATTAATTAGTATTATCTTCAAGGTATATAATGAATTAATTCATGTAATACACTGTTATATTACCCAGAATAAAAACAGTCTGAATAGTAGAAAACTAAGTAACCAAACTTAAGAAATATTTCAGATAAGCTGAGTTTACTGGATTCTTTCCCAATAGTCTTCCCAGCATTTTCATAAGATATGTACCACTGACTACCAAAGTCTTTGGCAGTAGTAGAGCAAATGTTGCAACGATTTTCTCTTCAACCACAACCAAATGGGTGAGAATAAACATAATTACTCTTTTATAAATGTCTCATAGGGCAACTTAGCACAGTATGGAATGAAGAATAAGGGACTTCCTCATGGGTTTTATAGAAGGGAGAACACAAAGGACTTATTTTTGATGTTCTTCTATAGCAGACTCAAGTCAGATTCCTGAAGTCTCAAATAAAACTGCAACTAAAATATTCAGAAATAAACTAGGAGAATGGAAAAAGGGAAATTAATGCTGCTAATTCTTGGTTGGAATTATTTGAAAGGAGTCCACAGTAAGTTGCTTCTAAAGAGAAAGAATAGTAATATAGTATATAGTGTGCATTGCCAAATAGTAATCATAAAATTATAGACTTATATAATATAATGAAGTTTTAATTTAATACTCTTTCTTAGGTTTTCTGAAAGTATATGGACGTTCTGTCATTGTGCCTTAAATTATTAGTGAAAAGGGAAGAGTAAAAAATATTGAATGAAAGATTCCATACCCCTTCCACTCTATGTTCCAGACACAATTTGCAAGAAATGACTTGATGTTTTCTCTTATCAGCAAGCATTTGTACATGCTGTGGGAAACACCCTTATTCAGCCAACTTACTGACCTGAAATAGTAGTCTAAAAAATGTGTATAAGCAAGGGGTATCTAGGGCAAAAAATGACCCACCAAGAAGTAAAAAGAAAATGTTGAAATGCTACTTGTTTTAATTATCTTTTAAACTATTCTTGCTTGGTTATATGATAAATAGTACACCATATATACTTTTAGTTGTACCTACGTGTGAGTCCTAAATACATTTCAAAAATACATATATTGAAAACTATTCATCATTTATTTTGAAAGTGTTAACATTCAAAATGGTCCATCTACTCAAATGAAGAATATAACATATAGTATATCTATAAACTAGAATATTTTTTGAGCATGAAAGAGAAAGAGATACTTTATACATCCTACAACATGGATGGACCTTGAAAACACGCTAAGTGAATAGAAGCCAGGCATAAAAGACCACATGTTCTGTAAGCTGTCCAGAAACAGAGAAATCTATAGAGATAGAAATCAGATCAGTGGTTGTCTAGGTCTGGAGGAGTGGAGACTGGAGCTGTAGAGATGATAGCTATGGTTTCTTTTTGGGATCATGAAACTGTTCTAAAATGACTATAGTGATGGTTGCAAATATGTATGAATATACTAAAAACCAATGAATTGTACACTTTAACTGGGAAATACATGGTATGTGAACTATGTCTCAAAAAAACTTTTAAAAATAAGTACAAAATTTTATTCTTCAGGTGAAATAAAATATTTTTGGAGATCACTGGTCTTAATAACACATGATTCCACTTAATGGTGTCTTATGGATTAAATTGCCTTTCCTTTGCTCCTTCAAACACTCATGAGAATATATATCTCCCTCTGTTAAATTATAAGTTTTTGTCTTTATTCCCATTATGAACTAAAATAATTTTCAGATGGTTTGAACAAATAAAAGTAAAATGAAGGCTGGGGATATAGCTCAGTTGGTAGAGTGCTTGCCTTGGAAGCACAAGGCCCCTGGGTTCAATCCCCAGCACCAAAAAAAAAAAAAAAAAAAAAAAAGTAAAATGATAAAATAGAGGAAGATGTGGATGATTGTTTAAGTGATTTTTATCAGATATGCCTATTATCAGGTATATAACTTTTACGTAAAAATTTCTAATAATAAATGTGATATCATAATATTGAAACTAAGATGTTCAGAAATAAACTACAAAGCAATGGTAAAAAAGAACAGTAAGCTTATTTAAATGAGAGATAACATTAACTCTATGCAAACTTTCCCCAAAACAAAACACAAGGAAATATGTCCTAACTTATTGAACACTGATACAAATTTTATATAAAGATATTACAAAAACATAAACCTCAAAAGCGCAGACCAATGGTTTTCTTGCAAATAGATGTAAAAATCCTTATGAAAATTTTTGACAATGAATTTAAAAACAGGAAAAAAGGAATAATTCATTATGAAGTGGGGTTTATCTCAGGGATGCAAGATTGCTTTAATATTAGAAAATTAATCAATATAACACACCATGGTAAGTCTAAAAATGAAACTCACATGATCATCTCACTAGATACAAAAGCACTGGACAAAATTCAACATTCATGTATGACAAAAACTCTTAGCAAAACAGGGATAGAAGGAAACTTCTTTCATCAGATACAGCATCTACAAAAAAACTCATTGCTAACATCAAATTTGCTGGTGAAAGACAGAGTGCTTTCCCTCTAAACCAGGTAAGGATATGTGTGTTTACCACTTCTACTCCATAGGTGCTACTAGAGCAATAAGACAGGAAAGAAAAATTTAAAACAAATAGAATAAAATTATCTTTAGACACAGAAGATTCAAGTTAAAAGGAAATCACACACACACACACACACACACACACACAAAATCCATAAAAGAAGCTGCTACAGTAAGCTTGTACTTACTGTACAAGTAAGTAGGCTTAGCAGTGTTGTAGGATTTTAAGTTAATTCACAAAATTGGAAATACATTTGGAAATCGAAACAAAAAATACCATTTACAATATTGAATAATGTAAAATGCCTAGGGGCAATTTTTAAAAAATAAGTGAAATATTTGTATACTGGGAAACTATGAAACATAGTTGAAAGAAATTAAAAGACACATAAACAGAGAGTTATACTGCATTTATGAAAAATTCACCTCAATATTATTAAGGTGTCAATTCTCCCAAATTCATCTGTAGATCTGACATGATAAAAAACAAAATTCTAACAGGACTTTTTGTAAAAACTGGCAAGGTGATTCTTATCCTGGCTGAGGAAGGAAATGATAGTGCAAAGCAGGAGGACCTTTTGATTGGAGGACTGGTTGATTCAAAGATTTACTGTAGGGGCTGGAGATATAGCTCAGTTGTAGCGTGCTTGCCTCGTAAGCATAAGGCCCTGGGTTTAATCCCCAGTACCAAAAACAAAAACAAAGATTTACTGTAAATTTAAATTAATCAAGACAGGGTGGTGCTGGTGTCAAGGCTGTTATATAAAGAATGAATCAGTGTCTACAGATAAATGTATGCATGAAAGGTCAAGTGATTTTGTTTTGTTTGCTTTTGTGTCTTTGGTACTGGGGATAGAACCAAGAGACAATTTACCACTGCACTACATCCCCAGTGCCTCCCCCACCTTTTTTCTTTTTTATCCTTTCCAGCCCTTTTTATTTTTTTATTTTGGGACAGTCTCACTAAGTTGCCTAGGCTGGCCTTGATTTTATAATCCTCCTGGATCATCCTCCTTAGTTGCTAGAATTACAGGTTTGAGCTGCTGGGCCCAGTTCAATTATTTTTTGATAAAGGTGCTGACATAATTCAATGGGGGGCTGGAATTGTGGCTCAGTGGTAGAGTGCTTGCCTTGCACATGTGAAGTATTGGGTTCCATCCTCAGCATCACATAAAAATAAATAAATAAGGTAAAGGTACTGTACTCATCTATTAAAAAATAGAATTAAAATAATTCAATGGGAAAAGGGTAAAGGATAGTTCAACATGGTAACTCGACGAGATAAGAATTTTCAACAAATGGGGTATTGATAGGCAAGAAAAACAAAAGCTTGATCCTTACCTTATAACACACAAAAATCTACTATAGCTCAATCATAAGTGTAAAAGTAAAAGTTCATGTTATAAAACTTCCAGAAGAAAACATAGGGAAGGGAGGGGGGAAGGTAAAAGGAAAGACAATGAAATGAATCTGACCAAACCTTCCCATGTACATATATGAATATACCACAGTTTATCTCACCATTGTGTACATCCAAAATAAACTAATTTAAAAAATTACTATTGGTGAATGGTAGAAAGATCAGTAGAGAGAAGGCAGGACAAGGCATGGGGAAGGGAGGGATGGGGGAGGTACTAGGGACTGAATTAGAACAAGATATACTCCATGCTTTTATAATTATGTCAAAATGGATTCTACTGTCATGTATAACTAAAAAGAACCAAAACAAAATAAAAAGAATACATAGGAAGAGAACTTTGTGACTTTGAATTAGGTAGTGATTTGTTAAAGCAGAAAAAAAAAAAAAACTATTGATAAAATGGACTTCACTAAAATTAAAAACTGCTCTTTGAATTATAGTTTTAAGAAAAATGAAACAATAAGCCACAGACTGGGAAAAATGTGCAAAACAGATCTGATAGAGGACTTGTATCTAGAATAAATGAGGAACTCTTTCAAGGCAATAACAAGACGACAAACAACCAAATAAAATATGATTAAAACAACAGATGGGCTGGGGATATAGCTCAGTTGGTAGAGTGCTTGCCTCATAAGCACAAGGCCCTGGGTTCAATCCCCAACACCACAAAAAAAAAAAATAAATAAAAATAAATAAATAAATAAAAATAACAACAGACAACCTGATTTTATAAATGGGCAAAAAGAGGGGCTGGGATATAGTTCAGTGGTAGAGCACTTGCCTAGCATGCATGAGGCCCTGGGTTTGATCCCTAGCACTGCAAATAGATAAATAAAAGAACTCTGATTTTTGAAAAAATGCAAAAGATTTGAATGGGAAATTCATGAAGGAGTAGCAATAAGCATATGAAAAGCTGTTCAACATTATGATCAGAGAAACACAAATTAAAACTACAATTTTTTATGTAATACCATTTTTATATTCTCTAGAATGGCTAAAATTAAAGACTAATAATACCAATAATTGCAAGGATTTGAAGCAACTAGAACTTTTCTACATTGCTGGGAGGGAGGAAAAATGGTATAGGTGCTTTGAAAAACAGTTTAGTAGTTTCTAATAACACACAACTATCGTATGTCCCAGAAATCCTACTTCTAGATATTTACCCAAGACAGATGAATACTATGAATGTTTATAACAGTTATTCATAACAGTCAAAAATGGAAAATAACCAAAATATTCATGATAAGTGGATATATTATAAGATACACATACAATAGAATACTATTTATCAATAAAAGGAACAAACTACTAATATAGGAAATGAATCATCAAAGCATTATGCTAAGGCTTTATGGTTTGGTTATAAAGTGTTCCCCCCAAATTTGTGTTTTGAGGGCTAGGTCCCCTATGCAGCAAAGTTCGAAGGTGAGTCTTTTGGGAAGTGATTGGATGAGAGGACTCTGACCTCATCCGTGGATTAATTCACTGATAACTGAAGGGACTACTGGGAGGTGACAGAAACTATAGGTGGTGGGGCAAGGTTGGAGGAAGTAGGTTATTGGGAGAATGCCCTGGAAGGGTAATTCTTGTCCTCTCCCACCTCCCCTTTCTCTTTCTCTTTCTTGGCTGCCATGAGCTGAGCATCCTTCCTCCATAGCACCCTTCAACCACAATGGTTAGCCTCACCTCAGATCTGAAGTGATGGAACCATTTTCCAAAACAATGAGCCAAAATAAATCTTTCCTTCTCCAAGTTTTTGTAGATATTTGTCACGATGATGAAGAGCTAACACAGTAAGAAAAGCCAAACAAATACTGTATGATTCTGTTGGGACTAATGACACGTTAGCTAACTCAGGCTGACTCCTTACTCCCTGGTGAGTGAGCAAGATCAAGGCCTCAAAGGCGGTTTCAATAATTAATGACGATAAATTGGACCATCAGGGATTAGTTAACAACAGTTCCGCAAACGTGATCAGCTCGTGCTTGCCATATAGTCCTATGAGACTCTCGCCTGCGTGAACACCTCTGCCTTGCTGACCTTTAAGATGATTGGTTTCCGCCTAGCCCCACCCTACATAAAAGCTGTGTGATTTCCTCAATAAATGAGATTCCTGCTGTGCCTCGTAGGCTGACAGATCTCTGGGCTCTGGTGTGTTTCCTTTGCCTCCAGACACTCATCATCCTGCTCAGCCCGAATTCTCCTCAGGCGGGTCCTGAGGAGGTAAATTGGACCTTGTTGCCTGACAGGGAGCAACATGATTCCATTCATATGAAATTATAGTGAGATAACTATAGAGAAAGAGAGTACAGTATTAGTTGTTAGTTTTCCGATTGGAGGATATTAGCTGAAAAGGGACACTTGAAAATATTTGAGAGATAACAGAAATGTCCTATGTCCTGACTATGCTGGTGGTCACACAACTGTATACCTTCATCAAATCTCACTGAATTGAACACTTAAAATTGGTGAATTTTGTTGTATATAAAAGTATACTTTCATAAAGCTGAGTTTTAAAGATACCATGTCTTATCTTAATTCTCTATAGTGGAAAAGAGCAAAATAATTCAAATGGTTTAAATGATACCATTATAGTTCTCATTCCTCTGAAATCTGTATCTAATAACAATTTTATATCATTATTTTGGCTAATTTTCAGTATTTTACATATAATAAGCATTTGAACGTTTGCTGAATTAATAAATTAATGAATCAATACTTTATGGGCAAAATTCTGGTATAATAAAAAATTATGTAATGCTTAATTTTTCACTGAGGGAGAAAAGAATCAGAAAAACACCAATGCACACATTAGATAGATATCATACATGGCAATTAGTAACAATTTATGTAATATATTCAAGTGATGATTAATGACAGGGATGTTCTTAGAAATATGTCATTAGGCAACTTAATTGTTCCGCCATCATAGAGTGTACTGACACAAACCTATGGGTATAAGTTAATCATCTGATGTAGTCTCAATGCAATCATGTACTAAACATGAGATATTTGAGGCTGCTGGTACCTATCGTGACACACTGTTTTGAACTTTTTCTTTAATAAGTAGAAAGAATACACCCTAAAACAACAAAAATATAGTATGGTAAACATGTACATCAGTAGTACAGTTGTCATCATCAAGTATTATGTACTGTATATAGTTGTATGTGCTATACTTTTATTTATTTATTTTTGTTGTAAACAAATGGGATACATGTTGTTTCTCTGTTTGTACATGGAGTAAAGGCATACCATTTGTATAATCATAAATTTACATAGGGTAATGTTGTTTGATTCATTCAGTTACTTTTTCCCTTCCCCCCACCCCTCCCCTCCCTCTACACAGTCCCTCATTCCTCCACTCTTGCCCCCTCCCTAACCCTAACTCTAACCCTAACACTAACCCCTCCCACCCCCCATTCTGTGTCATCATCCACTTATTAGCGAAATCATTCGTCCTTTGGTTTTTTGAGATTGGTTTATCTCACTTAGCATATTTTCCAATTTCATCCATTTGCCTACAAATGCCATAATCTTATCATTCCTTATGGCTGAGTAATATTCCATTGTATATATATACCACAGTTTCTTTATCCATTCATCAACTGAAGGGCATCTAAGTTGGTTCCACAATCTGGCTATTGTGAATTGAGGAGCTATGAACATTGATGTGGCTGTATCTCTGTAGTATGCTGATTTTAAGTCCTTTGGGTATAGGCCAAGGAGTGGGATAGCTGGGTCAAATGGTGGTTCCATTCCAAGTTTTCTAAGGAATCTCCACACTGCTTTCCAGAGTGGCTGCACTAATTTGCAACCCCACCAGCAATGTATGAGTGTACCTTTCTCCCCACATCCTCGCCAACACCTATTGTTGCTTGTATTCTTGATAATCGCCATTCTAATTGGGGTGAGATGAAATCTTAGGGTGGTTTTGATTTGCATTTCTCTTATTACTAGAGATGTTGAACATGTTTCCATATGTTTGTTGATTGCTTGTAGATCTTCTTCTGTGAAGTGTCTATTCATTTCCTTAGCCCATTTGTCGATTGGATTATTTGCATTCTTGGTGTAGAGTTTTTTGAGTTCTTTATGGATTCTGGAGATTAGTGCTCTATCTGAAGTATGATTGGCAAAGATTTTCTCCCACTCTGTAGGCTCTTTCTTCACATTGCTGATAGTTTCCTTTGCTGAGAGAAAGCTTTTTAGTTTGAATCTATCCCAGTTATTGATTCTTGCTTTTATTTCTTGTGCTATGGGAGTCCTGTTGAGGAAATCTGATCCTAAGCCGACATGTTGAAGATCTGGACCTACTTTTTCTTGTATAAGATGCAGGATCTCTGGTCTGACTCCGAGGTCCTTAATCCATTTTGAGTTTAGTTTCATGCATGGTGAGAGATAGGGATTTAGTTTCATTCTGTTGCATATGGATTTCCAATTCTCCCAACATCATTTGTTGAAGAGACTATCTTTTCTCCATTGCATATTTTTGGCCCCTTTGTCTAGTATGAGAAAATTGTATTTATCTGGGTTTGTGTCCATGTCCTCTATTCTGTACCATTGATCTACCTTTCTATTTTGGTACCAATACCATGTTGTTTTTGTTACTATTGCTTTGTAGTAGAGTTGAAGATCTGGTATTGCAATACCCGCTGCTTCACTCTTCCTGCTAAGGATTGCTGTAGCTATTCTGGGTTTCTTACTCTTCCATATGAATTTCATAATTGCTTGCTCTATTTCTGTAAGGTACGTCATTGGGATTTTAATTGGAATTGCATTGAATCTGTATAGCACTTTTGGTAGTATGTCCATTTTGACAATATTAATTCTGCCTACCCAAGAACATGGGAGATCTTTCCATCTTCTAAGGTTTTCTTTCATTTCTTTCTTTAGTGTTCTGTAGTTCTCATTGTAGAGGTCTTTCACCTCTTTTGTGAGATTGATTCCCAAGTATTTTATTTTTTTCAAGGCTATTGTGAATGGGTAGTTTTCCTAATTATTCTTTTCAAAGATTTATCACATATATAAAAATGCATTAGATTTGTGTGCATTGATCTTATATCCTGCTACTTTACTGAATTCACTTATGAGTTCTAAAAGTTTTCTGGTGGAATTTCCAGGTTCCTCTAAGTATATAATCATATCATCAGCAAATAGGGATAGTTTCAGTTCTTCTTTTCCTATTTGTATCCCTTTAATTTCTTTGGTCTATCTAATTGTGCTATACTTTTATACAGTTGGCAGTGCAGTAGGTTTGTTTGTACCCACATCACCAAAATCATGAGTAATGTGTTGTGCTATAATTTTATTATGGCTAGACATCACTAGGTAATAGGAATTTTCAGCTCAATTATAAGCTTATGGGACTACTGTGGTATATGCAATCTTTTGTTGAATGAAATTTTATTATGTGGTACGTGACTGTAGTTCAGTATCATTATGATTTATTCTAGATTAGCACTATCCAATAAAATTATAATGCAAGCAGAAATTTAAGTTTTCTAGCAATTTATTAAAAATATAAAAGGAAACAAATGGAATTAAAATAATTCAAAAATGTAATCTAACGTATAAGATTATTTCAATATCCAACCAATATAAAGCTATTGAAGAGCTAGTTTGTTTTAGGTCTTCAAAATCTGGTGTATGTTTACACTTATAGCACATCCTAGTTTAAACTAGTCACATTTCAATTCACAGTATTATTACCAGTGGATCTTCAAAAAGTACCTGATGTCTGAGTATCACCCCCTGGGCTTGGGAATTTCCAGGTTATAGTAATGTACAGAAAAATCTAAAACCACCAGTCCAGTGATGAAGGAGGTTTAGGAAAGGCATCCTAGAGAGATGATCTTAAACAATGACAAGAATATTGGTATTCATTAGAGATAGAAGGCACTCCAAGAAGTAAGAGCCATGACAGCAAAGGAGAATTTGTAAATGAGTTTGTATGCAGAAAAATTTAGTCTGTATGAAGCATAATCCATGGCAAGAGATGAGTTTGGTGTGGAAGGCAAAGTATAGACCATGTAGGACCTTGTATGGTATGCAAAGGACTTTATCCTGTAGGAAATGAGACACCATTAAAGAACTTTATGAAGGGGATTGACACATGATCATGTTTGTGTTTAAGAAAAGCCACACACGGAACATACTGGCAGGATCTGAGATTAGCAACAGAAATCTGTTGGCAGCCTATTAGCAGGTTGTTAAAATAGCCCAAGAGAAGTCCTGTGGCTAAAATGGTCATGGTAGGACATAAGGTTGTTCAAACTTGAAACCTGTAGGGAGAGGAGTAAAGTTTGCAAGAGAAAAATACAAAGAGCAGATTTGTTTTGAGGATATCCCAGTATTCTGTAATTTAAATCTAATTCAATTCACTAAAAAAAAAAAAAAAAAAATGCAAATACTTATCCCTTATTAATATATGATAAATTTTTTTTCCAAAAACATTTCTAAGTATCTAGACATGAAACAGATCCCCAAATAATCATTCATAGGTTCTGGATTTCATATCCATTTTGAGAAATCTTAGGAATTTTTTATTTACTAAGTAAAATAGTAATTTCCCTAATATTTTACTAGGTAAAATAGTAATACTAGAAGTAATATTTTCTACATTTCCCAAAGTTCTTAAAAGAAAAATCTAAGTGAAATTAAAGCTGTTTTACAAGATACCATAATCTCTAAAGTGAGATTTTATTTTTTTAATGTGGTGCTGAGGAGTGAACCCATTGCCCGGCCCCCTGCACTGCATCCTAGGCCAATGCTCTACCACTGAACCACATCCCAGCCCTTAAATTATTGACATTACTTTTTTTTTTTTTTTTTACAATATGGTAATTTGATATTCAACTGGATACAATTTAAAACATCAAGATTTCACAAAACACTATTTAGGCTTACTATATGTGATGTCCTCTGGTATTTTCTGGTCTGAGCCATTCCATTAAATAAAAAATACTAATTGAAATACAGATTAATTTAATGACCCACCAATGAATTACTGCATATAATTAAAAAACCATGCTCTACTCTCTAACTTAAGAGGGAGGTCTGCCTCTAGCTTAAGGCTTAAACTAATGATGTAAATCTTTCTTAAAGGTCCATAAGTGGTCCAATGTAGCAGAGAAAAACAGGAAACAAGTAATCAAGATGCTGTATCTGCCTGAAAACTCTCTATGTATCCATGAATACTTAGCAGAACTGGCAAGGACCCTAATAAATTCAGAAAGTTCAAAGAAGGAAGGCTTTGACTAATTTTTTTTTTCTGATTTAACCAAACTAAACTCATTACATAACACAGAAGATGTTTCAGTATGGTTGGTTGATAATGTTCAGAATGAAGATTAACCTTTTGATGTGTCTTACAAGACTATAAAGTCCTTTCCTGAATTATATATATATATAAAGTCAGAGAGAGGAATCTCATAGGGAGCATTTCTATCTAACATTTGTGCTTTCCAGAAAATCACCATTGTGCTGGATGAATTGAAACTCAGCTTGCTACAAAACACTTTCTAAAAGTGAGGCTTATCCAGTTCTGCTAATAACTAGTGAAATAGTACAGATGATAAAAGATTGAAGACATATTGCTTTATTCTGATTAGGTTTTTAACTTATTAAAAACGATGTTTATGTAAAGAGCACGTATAAAAGCTTAATTAACCATTTTTGTCAACAAAAACCAGAAGACATGCATTCTTAATCAAATGACTCAAGTGTTGTCAGACAGATGCTGATACTTGTGTAAGCAAGTGTTACCACCAGCATTAAGGTATTGCTAAATTAGACTAAACTTCAAGCAGGAACACAGGAACACTGGCTAACACAGAAGCAGGGAGAATGCTGTTAGCCTGTTCATTGGTGCTTACATGGTGTTCATGCACACCACTCCCCCTCATCCTTTATGTTACCAACAGCTATTTATCTGATGGAACAGTGTTGACAGAAGTTGAACTGGTGCCAAACCTACTGATGAGAAACAAGGTGGAACAGTTGCTGGCTGGAGGGAATGTTTCCTTTTTAGGAAATAGTAGTAAGATGATACATGGAAACATGGTTGGAATGGACTATCACAGGTTGCTGATACAAGAAATGTTTTTAATTTTTTAAAATCAAAGGATCTAAGAAAGTCAAATAAATGGCCAATGCATATAAGAAGGCACTCAAATACTCACATGAAAAATACATCTAAAAGAAATAATAAATGGTGTCCTAGACATGTGTATTAGCAAATGAGCTGAGTTCTAGTTGATATAAAATGCTGTTTGGTCTTTTTTGCATTAGGAAGATTAAGAAAAAGAAGAATAGTGAGGACAAAAATAGTAAGTTCTAGTCTGCCGAGAGGGCTGACTACTTACTCTGCCAATCAAAAACCACAGTCAACCTATGATGCCAATATAAAAAGCAGATGGAAATTAAATTGCTTGTCCAATTGCAGAAAAGAAGTAAAACTTGAGACAGTTTTATAAAGCTAATACCAAGAGCAAATGGAAACAGTAGTTTCATTAATAAACATCTTTCTTACTAAAATGATGTATTCATTCTCAAGTTCCAGACCAGTAACCCACATTTGCTTTCATATGCTCTTTCCTCTAATCTCATATTAGTGTTCCAGGGAAGCCACTTGTTTTCTCCAAAAAATAGTGAACCTGAACATTCATCACTCTTTTGCACAAGTTTTGTGATTCTAAACATCTGTTTACCCACAATGCAGTGATAACTGGTATCTACTGAAAGGACCCACAAATTCCAGAAATGCACTTTGAAATGTCAAACAGGAAATAAATTACATTCTGTAGTTTTAGTGTTAGATATTTTATTATATGCTGCACACAGTGTGTACACATTTAGCATACTTAATAACTTTAAATAATTTCTTCTAGATAGCAATGTGCAAATATTTTTTACTCTATTACCTAACAAAAAAGTTAGCAATCATTTGATATTAATTAGTCAAATTATGATCTTACTTAACTAATTAAAAAAATACATTTATTTAGCATTTTGAGTATTCTTACTGTGGTTTTGGCTTAGACAGCTGCTGACATTGCTTCTCTGAGAAGAGAAGGGGATGATGTGCGTAGAATATGGAGGAATCTGATGGCAAAGCAACACAATCCACATTCCATTGTGTAAAAAATACATACAGGTAGTGAGTATCAGTAACTACTATATCAATTATTAAAAAATACTTCAAGATATAGAAAAACCCCAAATCTTAAATATGCGGTAAGATATTTTCTTTTTTACTTTTTAAAATGACGGCCACCTCCCCGCCCTCCCTGCAAAGAATGATTCACATCACTTTTAAGTAGATAAAGGGTTGCTCTCTTGGCTCACATGAAGGATTATAGAGCATTTTACAAAATATTGTACTTGGTATTGACTATTACCATTATGGAATGAGGAATTCAGTTACTATCAGGGAATCTAGGTCTTATCACCTATGCTGGTGCTCTTAGAGGAAAACCAATGAACTTGTGCGAGTCACAGATTCCATGTGCAAAATCCTACTTGCCCTACCTTCTTCATGGGCTCTTGTCAGAGAGAAATGGTCGGGATGGGAACAAAAAAATATGTGTTTCCTACGTACAGACTTGTGTTAGTCATAGTTAATTGCTCAAGTAATAATTCTCCTAACTTCTGGTTTTGGTAACAAAATCAAATTTGTGCTAGGCATCTGAATGCTCAGTATTAAATAACAAATTAGTTTTTTTTGTTTATTTTTGCAATACTGGGGATTGAACCTAGGGCTTTGTGTATGCCAGGCACTCATTCTACCACTGGGCTACACTCCCAGCCCTCAAATGACAAATTATGACTGTTTAAAGCTATATTAGCTCATCATTGATTTATTCAACTTATTAATATTTCAAAATTTATTTTTGAAGAATATCAAATATTTTTAAAGTTGTGACAAAATAACAATAAAAATGACAAAAATTCTAGGGGGGAAGGCAGAATATAAACAACAAATATATAAAGCCTATTCTATGTCAGAGAGAGAAAATAATATAGAGAAGAATACAGTAGGGGAGAGCAATTAGGAAGTGCCAGCCGGGCACTCAAAGAAGGGCTCAGTGAGATGGTAACATCTGAGAAAAGACTTGAGTGGTAAGGGAATGAGCCACCATGCATCTATCTGGAGGAACTGAAGTCCAGAGAAAGTAATAGCATGTGCAATGACCCTGAGACATGGAGCATGACAAACATGCATTCACATCAGCAAAGAGGCTGCTATGCCTAGAACAGAGTGAAAAAGAGGGAAGGAAATGAGACCAGAGAGGTAAAGAGGAGTAGAGAGGGTCCAGATTATGTAGAGCTCATGAGACAGATGTATGGGCTTTGGCTTTAATAAAACCCATTAGTGGATTAATAAAGTGACAAGATCTAAAAAATTTTAAAAGGACTATCCCAGTTATGTTGAGAGTAGACTTTCAGAGGACCCTGGCTGAAATCACTTAGGAGACAACTGCACCAATCTCATGTGGGAGATGACTGTGGCTCTGAACAGTTGGTAATCAACTGCCTGGGGAGGAGGGTGCTAAAGAAAAAGGAGTCAAAGGATCATTCCAATACTACCTGAGACAGGGATGATTTCAGGAGGAATAGGTTTGGAAAGTAAGATCAGTGTTTACTTCTGGGATACATGAAGATTAAGAAGCCTATTAACCACTTTGTGATTTATTAACATATAGGTGATATAAAGATCTATGGAACTGAAAGACATTGTCAAAAAATTAAATGTAGTACAGTATAAGAGAAGAAATTACAGTCCAAGTAATGCAGGTGATTCAAGGAGAAAGGTCAATAATGTAAAATGTTGGTGACAGATCTCTTAAGAGGACTATGTATTTAACTTGTGGGTATGGAAGTCTAATGGGGGTTAAGAGGAAAGAAGCTGGTGGAGAGGAATTGGAGATTGCAAGCATGTCCATTCTTTCAAGGTTTTCTGAAAAGGGGAGCAGAACTAAAGTCATTAGTTATAGGGAGATATGAGGCCAAAGTGTTTTTAAGGAAGAAATTACTACTTGTTTTAATTTAAGTTGATGGTTATTAAATCAGTAAAGAGAGAAATTTGATGATGCAGGAGAGAAAGACGAGAACTGACAGTGATGTGGTATCTACACGTAGGTGAGGGGGGAAAAGATGTACTAAAGGTACAAATACAGGAGTTGGCCTAGCACTATACACTGCTCATCCATAACTATAGGAAGGCAGGCACCCATATAGTACAGGTGCAGGTGAGTTGATAGTTGCAGTAATAGGTTGCTTATAATGGTTGCTTATAATACAGAAATTCTACTTTTTCCCAGTTAAGGGTCTAGGTCACATGTTCATTCTCAGTAGACTTCGTTTTGGTCAATAATATGCAAAGGGAAGATTGTTAGGTCATTTGGGGAAAGATTTTCCTTTCCGTTAAAAAGGCCCAGAGGAGAAAAGTCATTTTCCTCTACCTTTCCTTCTGCTTTGGATGCTTTTTTGTGACGATGGGATGCACAGAACTGCCACAGACATTTTATGACCATGATAGGAAATCTACAATTTGTCAGGAACTTTGAAAATATAGGTAGAATGTAATGTCCATGAGGGAAGAGGTCTTTATTTGGTTCCCTGTTGTATTTATAGGGTCCAAATGAGTGCCTGCCTGATACATAGTACATGTTGAGTAAGTATTTGTTGGTGAAGAACTATGATTAAAATGTGCCACATCTGTCAGAAACTCATAGTATAACGGTTTACACCAGGAGGTAAAGGGATTATACTCTATGATGTAAGTGTAAGACAGGGGTAGTTCAGAATGTTGAGGAAGGTTTAGCTATCCTTGACTTTAAAATGAAATGACTTTGGAACCAAATGAACTTTATCATATATGGTAGTGACGGTTTGCCACGGTTTAAATGTTAAAATGTTATAAAATGCTTTGTTCCCAATCAGTATTTCCTGATAACTTCTTTAATTCCTTTATAAAAGTAAATTGAAAACAAATATATTTTATAAATCCTTATATTTTTACTTTGTAAGACACACACGATCTGGGGTAACATTTGTTTTATTCATTAACTCTTTATCCTCTTGTCTCCATTTTTTTGTGTGTGTGTGCATTTTTGACCTAGGAAAATCATACTGATGAAACTTTTTACCACAGCTATCACCAGTTTTTATTGAAAAGTATACAAGATGCCCTGTTTTAAACATTTAAGAATTTCAATGTCTGCTTTTTCTTTAGAAGAGTTGTATTTCTATGTTCCATGCCAGCATGTTTTTTCCTCCTTTCATTTCTAGCAGATACCATTATCCTTTTTTTCTGCAATCATTTTTGTATACCTGAGCAAAATGAGCTCCTTCATCATACAACAGAAGATAAAGCATTTACAATATTATTATACAAGTACACATGTGGCATTATATGCAGAGAAGCAAATTAAAGTTGAAGTGTTGAAAGCCTGGACCAAAACCATATTTATGCTGCTGAAGGCAAGAAAAATTATTTAGTCTACAGTAAAGAGTAAGTAGCAGCAAAACAAATATTTGGTTGACTGTGGAAAGCCAATGTTTTCATTTCTTGTTATAAGCATAAAAGCTAAAAACAGGCTGACCAAGCACATTCTGACAGCAAGTAACACAAGTATTCATCAGTCTTTTGGTGCATATAAAACTGTGATTCCTAATCTATAGATTGATATACTGTGTGGACATAACTAAATTTATCTTAAATATATTATATTATGCATATATGTTTTCATATTGCTCATTTATTTTAAAAAGATCTGCAAATTCTTTACTAGTATAAGATATAGCACTTCTTGCCCTTAAAAGTTCTTTAAGCTAGGATAATATATTTAGCATACTGATAAGCTTATTAATAAGCTACTTTCCTACACATGTAAACAAGTGCTTTAGTAACCTGCAAAAGTGTTATAATTTGCTAACTGCCTGCCATGCCAAGTCTGTAATTGGTGACTTATGTACATATTATTTAATATTTTATTGCCCCTGCTTTACAGATAAGGAAACTAACACTCAGAATGATGTGGTAAAGATTGCTTAGTCCCAAATCAGAGCAAGTAATGAAGCCTATCTGTGTTTGAGATAGCAATATTCTGTGAAACCATACTCCCAAAAGTATGAAACAGGGACGAAAATGCCTCACAAATTTTATATTTAGCATTTAAATTCCCAACCTCATTTAAAAAATGAAATTATAAATACACATTATTTCTATATTGATACATTCATATGTTCAAAGAATAAAAAGGAATAGAAGTGTAATTGCATTGGCTGTGTCTAGGTGAGAATAATGGTAATGATAGTTTCTTCTTTTGTTTTATGATAAAAATGTTTTATAGTAAGTAATTTTTAAATAATGTATTTGCCTGAATTAAAAAAGTAGCAAAGGAGAAAAGATTCTTACTGTTGGAGAACATAGTTATACATATGAAAAGAAGGGAAAACTAGATTGTACCCTGTGGTGTGGATCTGTAATTGGCCTATTAATATATTTCCGTGCTCTGTTCACTTTGAGAGCCTAGACACAATGTCAATGAACACTCTAGCAGCCAGTTCTTGATTTCTTAATACAACTATTCTCTTTTTAAAGTAACTAGAGCTCCTTAGAAAACTTGGTGATTTCAGGACTCAAGAGGGCCAAGTGTAATATGAACCTAGAACACTTCGTTATAAAAGAAAAAGAGACGGGGCGATCCAAGATGGCGGACTAGAGGGTGACTGCATCTCCAGTCGCCCCAGAACCCAGGATTCAAGAAGGGGAGGCATTGAGAGACTCGGACTAAGATAGAGCCACGGGTGAGTCTCCTACACCCAGCGAAGCTCAGCTGGGTGGCAGGCCAGGATTCGAGTGGGACAGGGCAGATAGCGTCTCCCCCAGGCAGCTCTGTGCAGTCTGGCGGTGGGCTCCGCCACAGGGACAGATCCTCCAGCCTCTTGGAACAGGCCCCCCAGTGAGAGCCCTTCTGCACAGAAGAAGCGCGGCCAGCTCCGGCCCGCCCCGGCCAGCTCCGGCCCACCCCACTGCCAGCTCCGGCCCGCCCGCAGGTTGCTTCAGTGACCAGCACAGGGCGCCAGGGACTTCCCCAAGCAGCCCAGCCCCCCTCCGGTGGGAAGCGCCTCTCTAGGCTAGCTTCTTGGGGCAAACCGCCCAGTGAGAGCCTGTCTACACAGAGCCAGCCAAAGTCCCCAAGCCAGTGGTGACCTCCGACCTACAACCAGCCTCTGGGACCAGGGCTGTGCAACAAGAGACCTCTCCAGGTCTCTCTTCCTGGAACCAGTAGTGGGCTAGGGGCAGTGTTCTTTGGAAGCACTGCATTATCAAATTAATCCAAGACTTCTGGCTACTGAAGGCTGGTAGGTGATACACTGGAAATCTACAGGGTCACTATAAGCAAACAGAGGAAATCTACAATATCACAGAGTCCCATTGACATCTGACCAATATGAGAAAACAGGGGAAGAAAATGTCCGAAACAAACCTAGATACTATATCAATAAAACCCAATGACAGGACAGCAAAAGAAATGTCCGAAAGGGAGTTCAGAATGTACATAATTAAAACAATCAGGGAAGCAAACGAGGAGATGAAAGAACAATGCAGGCATTAAATGAACGCACTAATCAACAGTTAAAAGAGCAAATAACGGAAGCAAAACAGCATTTCAATAAAGAGTTAGAGATACTGAAAAAAAACCAAACGGAAATCCTTGAAATGAAGGAAACAATAAACCAGGTTAAAAATGCCATAGAAAGCATAAACGATAGGATAGATCACCTGGAAGACAGAACCTCAGATATTAAAGACAAAATATTTAATCTTCAAAACAAGGTTGACCAAACAGAGAAGATGGTAAGAAATCATGAACAGAATCTACAAGAAGAATGGGATATCATGAAGAGGCCAAATTTAAGAATAATTGGGATTGAGGAAGCCTTAGAGAAACAAACCAAAGTAATGAACAATCTATTCAATGAAATAATATCAGAAAATTTCCCAA
Organism: Sciurus vulgaris; assembly: GCF_902686455.1. Classification (NCBI taxonomy): domain Eukaryota; kingdom Metazoa; phylum Chordata; class Mammalia; order Rodentia; family Sciuridae; genus Sciurus; species Sciurus vulgaris. The sequence goes on from NC_136466.1 coordinate 118,754,021, forward strand.
ATCTCAAGAATGAAATGGAAAACGAAGTACAAGAGGCTTATAGGACTCCAAATATGCAAAATTACAACAGACCTACACCAAGGCACATTATTATGAAAATACCTAACATTCAAAATAAAGACAGAATTTTAAAGGCCGCGAGAGAAAAGAATCAGATTAGATTCAGGGGGAAACCAATAAGAATATCAGCAGATTTTTCAGTCCAGACCCTAAAAGCTAGAAGGGCCTGGAACAACATTTACCAAGCCCTGAAAGAAAATGGATGCCAACCAAGAATTTTATACCCAGCAAAACTTACTTTCAGATTTGACGATGAGATAAAATCCTTCCACGATAAACAAAAGCTGAAGGAATTTACTAAAAGAAAGCCGGCATTACAGAACATTCTCAGCAAAATATTCCATGAGGAAGAGATAAAAAACAACGATGTAAATCAGCAAAGGGAGGAACTAGCCTAAAGGAATAGGCAAATAAAGGAGAAACCAAATCATGTCAAAAAACAAAAATGAGTCCAATGACTAGGAATACAAATCATATCATAATAATAACTGTGAATGTTAATGGCCTGAACTCATCAATCAAAAGACATAGACTGACAGAATGGATTAAAAAGAAAAATCCAACAATATCCTGCCTGCAAGAGACCCATCTCATAGAAAGAGATACCCATAGACTAAAGGTGAAAGGATGGGAAAAAACATACCATGCACACGGACACAGCAAAAAAGCTGGAGTATCCATCCTCGTTTCAGATAATGTGGACTTTAAGCCAAAACTAGTCAGAAGGGATAAAGAAGAACATTACATACTGCTTAAGGGAAGCATAAATCAGCAAGACATAACAATCATAAATATCTATGCCCCGAACATTGGCTCATCCATGTACGTCAAACAAATCCTTCTCAATTCCAGAAATCAAATAGACCACAACACAATAATACTAGGTGATTTTAACACACCTCTCTCACCGCTGGATAGATCGTCCAAACAAAAATTGAATAAAGAAACCATAGATTTCAACAACACAATCAACAATTTAGACTTAACCGACTTATATAGAATATACCATCCAACAAAGAACGAATACACTTTCTTCTCAGCAGCACATGGATCCTTCTCCAAAATAGACAATGTTTTATGCCACAAAGCTACTGTTAGCAAATACAAGAAGATAGAGACACTACCTTGTACTCTATCAGATCATAATGGACTGAAATTAGAAATAAATGACAGAATAGAAAACAGAAACTTCTCCAATACTTGGAGATTAAATAATACACTATTATATGATGAATGGATAACAGAAGACATCAGGAGGGAAATTAAAAAATTCTTAGAAGTAAATGAGAACAAAGACACATCATATCAAAATCTCTGGGACACTATGAAAGCAGTACTGAGAGGAAGATTTATTTCACGGAGCGCATTCAATAAAAGAAGTAGAAATCAACAAATAAACGACTTTACACTACAGCTCAAAGCTATAGAAAAAGAAGAGCAGACCAACACCAAAAGTAGTAGAAGACAGAAAATAGTTAAAATCAGAGCCGAAATTAACGAAATTGAAACAAAAGAAACAATTGGAAAAATTAACAAAATAAATAGTTGGTTCTTTGAAAAAATAAACAAAATTGATAAACCTTTAGCCATGCTAACAAAGAGAAAAAGGGAGAAAACTCAAATTACTAAAATTCAGAATGAACAAGGAAATATCACAACAGACATGAGTGAAATACAAAACATAATTAGAAGCTATTTTGAAAATCTATACTCCAACAAAACAGAAAACCTCGAAGTCATCAACAAGTTTCTAGAGACATATGAATTACCTAAACTGAACGAGGAAGACATACACAACTTAAATAAATCAATTTCAAGCAATGAAATAGAAGAGGTCATCAAAAGCCTACCAACAAAGAAAAGTCCAGGGCCAGATGGGTTCTCAGCCGAGTTCTACAAAACCTTTAAAGAAGAGCTCATTCCAATACTTCTCAAAGTATTCCATAAAATAGAAGAGAGGGAACCCTCCCAAACTCATTCTATGAAGCCAATATCACCCTGATACCTAAACCAGACAGAGACACATCGAGGAAAGAAAATTTCAGACCAATATCCTTAATGAACATCGACGCAAAAATTCTCAACAAAATTTTAGCAAATCGCATACAAAAATATATTAAAAAGATAGTGCACCATGATCAAGTGGGTTTTATCCCAGGGATGCAAGGTTGGTTCAACATTTGGAAATCAATAAATGTCATTCACCATATCAACAGACTAAAAGTTAAGAATCACATGATTATTTCAATAGATGCAGAAAAAGCATTTGAAAAAATACAGCACCCCTTCATGCTCAAAACACTAGAAAAAATTGGGGTAGTGGGATCATTCCTTAACATTGTGAAGGCCATCTATGCTAAGCCCATGGCCAATATCATTCTAAATGGTGAAAAACTGAAAGCATTCCCCCTAAAAACTGGAACAAGGCAGGGATGCCCTCTACACCACTTCTATTCAACATTGTTCTTGAGACTCTAGCCAGAGCAATTAGACAAACTAAAGAAATTAAAGGGATACAAATTGGAAAAGAGGAACTCAAACTATCCCTGTTCGCTGATGACATGATTATATATTTAGAGGAACCTGGAAATTCCACCAGAAAACTTTTAGAACTCATAAATGAATTCAGTAAAGTAGCAGGTTACAAGATCAATGCTCATAAATCCAATGCATTTTTATACATAAGTGATGAATCTTCAGAAAGAGAAATTAGGAAAACTACCCCATTCACAATAGCATCAAAAAAACAATAAAATACTTGGGAATCAATCTCACAAAAGAGGTGAAAGACCTCTACAATGAGAACTACAGAACACTAAAGAAAGAAATGAAAGAAAACCTTAGAAGATGGAAAGATCTCCCATGTTCTTGGAGAGGCAGAATTAATATTGTCAAAATGGCCATACTACCTAAAGTGCTATATAGATTCAATGCAATTCCAATTAAAATCCCAATGCCGTACCTTACAGAAATAGAGCAAGCAATTATGAAATTCATCTGGAAGAATAAGAAACCCAGAAAAAGTAAAGCAATCCTTAGCAGAAAGAGTGAAGCAGGGGGTATCGCAATACCAGATCTTCAACTCTACTACAAAGCAATAGTAACAAAAACGGCATGGTATTGGTACCAAAATAGACAGGTAGATCAGTGGTACAGAATAGAGGACACGGACACAAACCCAAATAAATACAATTTTCTCATACTAGACAAAGGTGCCAAAAATATGCAACGGAGAAAAGATAGCCTCTTCAACAAATGGTGCTGGGAAAACTGGAAAACCATATGCAACAGAATGAAATTAAACCCTTATCTCTCACCCTGCACAAAACTCAACTCACAATGGATCAAGGACCTTGGAATCAGACCAGAGACCCTGCATCTTATAGAAGAAAAAGTAGGTCCAAACCTTCAACTTGTTGGCTTAAGAGCAAACTTCCTTAATAGGACTCCCATAGCCCAAGAAATAAAAGCAAGAATCAACAACTGGGATAGATTCAAACTAAAAAGCTTTCTCTCAGCAAAGGAAACTATCAGTAATGTGAAGAGAGAGCCTACAGAATGGTAGAATATCTTTGCCACTCATACTTCAGATAGAGCGCTAATATCCCGAATCTATAAAGAACTCAAAAAACTCTACACCAAGAATACAAATAATCCAATCAGCAAATGGGCTAAGGAAATGAACAGACACTTCACAGAAGATGTACAAGCAATCAACAGATATATGAAAAAATGTTCAACATCTCTAGTAATAAGAGAAATGCAAATCAAAACTACCCTAAGATTTCATCTCACCCCAATTAGAATGGTGATTATCAAGAATACGAGCAACAATAGGTGTTGGCGAGGATGGTGGGAGAAAGGTACACTCATACATTGCTGGTGGGGTTGCAAACTAGTGCAGCCACTCTGGAAAGCAGTATGGAGATTCCTCAGAAAGCTTGGAATGGAACCACCATTTGACCCAGCTATCCCACTCCTTGGTCTATACCCAAAGGACTTAAAATCAGCATACTACAGAGATACAGCCACATCAATGTTCATAGCTGCTCAATTCACTATAGCCAGATTGTGGAACCAACCCAGTTGCCCTTCAGTTGATGAATGGATAAAGAAACTGTGGCATATATATACAATGGAATATTACTCCGCCATGAGGAATGACAAAATTATGGCATTTGCAGGCAAATGGATGAAATTGGAGGATATCATGCTAAGTGAGATAAGCCAATCTCAAAAAACTAAAGGACGAATGATCTCACTGATAAGCGGATGAGGACATACGGGAGGGGGGTAGGAGGGGTTAGTGTTAGGGTTAGGGTTAGGTTTAGGGTTAGGGATAAGGAGGGTGGTAAGAATGAGGAAGAAAGGAATGTATAGAGGGAAAAGAGGGGTGGGAGGGGAGGGGGGAAGGGAAAAAATAACAAAATGAATCAAACAACATTGCCCTATGTAAATTTATGATTTTTAATTAAAATTAAAAAAAATTGAGCTAAAAAAATTTATAAAATTCAACTGAACATGAAATATTTTAGTAACCTAAAAAAAAAAAAAAGAAAGAAAAAGAAAGTACTCAAATAATAATGGGATTATTTCAAAAGAACAGAGAGCAAGCTAGAAGGAATGTAAAAAAAATGAAATAATATATATATTTGTACATCAGTGTAAATAATCATAAAAACAAACTATAATCCATGAATAATATTCCATGAGCTTATACTGATAATAGAATATGGGGAATAAAGAAAAGTCCTTTTTATAATGGAATGAAAACTATAAATATAATAGAGATGATGGAGCTGGAAAATCATTAATGTATAGCAAAATGGGTAAAAGTTTGATAAGAATGAGATATTTACATAATCTCAAAATGTTCTACACAGAAATTTTCTTATCTTGGGTTAGATTCTTTCTGGACTAGGAAAAAAGAATAGCTATAAAACATTATTAGGACAAAAGAGAAAATTTAAATTTTGGTTGTTGTTAATTTCCTAATTTTGATAACTGTACTGGTTATACAAGACATACTCTGTAGAAACTCTTGTTTACTTGCATAAGAGAAAGGTACAATGAGGCTTTCTGCCAAATGTTTAAAATAGAAAATGTATGGAAAGAACCTCAAATTCACAAAAAGAAAAAAGTAGTATATGCAATCAATGGACACTATATGTCATCTAAAATGAAAAAAATATGTGTTACATGTAAAATGGGTAAATGTCAAATGCATAGTGTTAAGTGGAAAAATAAAGTGCAAATGGATATATACCATTTGATGCTACTTATATAAAGTTGTATAGCAACACTAATATCTTTTTTAATAGTTACATAAAATACATGTTGAATAGGGAGGAAATATTTTCACTGATGTGTATTGGGCACATTGGGGGAGGGAAAGAAAGGAAACTAGAGAGTATACAGGGGACTTAACACTATATTTATATGTTCAGAATTACTTTAAAAAGCCTAAAATATGAAAAATATTAACATTAGTTGGTTAAAGAATTGTCCTATACTTTTCTGTATGTTTAAAATATTTTATAATATAAAGGAAAACTTTTTAAAAAATTAAGTCCTGTACTTTTGATAAGCTAAAGGAAAACTTGAGGGGCTGCAGCTGTAGCTCAGTGGCAGAGCGCTTGCCTAGCACATGTGGAGTACTGGGTTCAATCCTCAGCACCACATAAAAATAAACAAATAAAAAAAAAAAACAGGCATTTGGTCCATCTACAATTACAAAAAATTTAAAAAAAAGACAAAGGAAAACTTGAAAGATGAAAGTCCATTAATTTTAATACATTTAAAACTCACATTTTAACATATTGTTATTTTGAAATAATTAAAAACTTATGAAAAAGTTGAAAATATAAAAAATTCATTTTCCACCCAAACTTACAATTTAATACTTTGCCATTTGTTTCATTATTTTCTCTTCCTTTGCACTTTTGGTTTTTATTAGTTTTTCTCAACCAAGGACTTTTTAAAAATGAACATTTTGAAGAATACAAGACAGTTGCTTTTCTAATAAAATATTTCTTAATTTGTGTTTGTTTGATGTTCCCTTATGATGGAGTCAGGTTATGCATCCTGTCAGAATACTGTACTGAGTGATTTTGTGTCCTTCTCAGGATACTGTTAAGACACATGTGGTGTCCACATATTCCCCACTGCTGCTATAAATTCTAATAATCAGTCAAGGTATTACCTAGTTCCTCTATTATAGAAGGAAAGAATGCATATATTTTCCATTTCAGCTAGTAAGGAGATGCTTTTAAGATCAATCAAATATCCTATTCAGTCAACATTCTCCTATTCTCCTATATTTAGTATTTATTGATAACTTTTTGCCCATACCAATTTTTACTATGAAAATGGTTATTTTTCTAACTCCACACTTGCTTTCATATTTACTGTTCAATGTCATTTTATAAGGAGACTTCCCTTCCAAGAATATGCATTTGGTCATATCATTATATGTGCATAAATTCTTATTTCTCCCCTGCCACGGTTGAAATTTATTTACTGTCTTTATTTATTTGTTATTGAGATCAAATTCATATAATACAAAATTCACCATCTTTAAGAGTATAATTTAGTGCTTTTTAGTATAATCACAGTGTTGTAAAACCATTACCACTATCTAATTCTAGAACATATCCTTCACCGCAAAGAGAGACAACATACCTATTAGCAGAAACATAGTGCCAATTACCACTTGCCTGAATTCCCTAGTAACCACTAATCTATCTATAGTGTCTATGGATGTGGATCTGCCTATTTTGGACATTCCATATATAAGGAATCAAACAATATATGGCCTTTTTGTATTATGGCTTTTCTTACTTAGCACAATGATTTCAAGTTTTATTTATGTTGTAGCATATATCAGTGCCTCATTCCTTTTTATGGCTGAATACTAGTTCATTGTATAGACATATCACATTTTGTTTAGGTTGTTTTGTTTGAGTTGTTTCCACTTTTTGGCCATTATAAATAATGCTGCTATGATTATGTGTATACAACTTTTTGTTTGAACATCTGTCTTCAATTCTCTTGGCATATACTTAAGAGAATTATTGGATCATAAGGTAATGCTATGTTTAACTTTTTAAGGGACTGCTAAATATTTTTGCAAGAGTGGCTACACCATTTTATAATCTCATAAGTAATCTATAAGGGTTTCAATTAAACCACATCCTTTCCCAAACTTGTTAATCCCCTTTCTCTCCCCTCCCCTCCTTTTCTTTCTTTCTTTTTTGCTTGAGTAGTGTGAAGTAGTAACTCATTGTAGTTTTGATTTACATTTTCTTGATAGCTAATGATGCTGAAAATTTTACATGTGCTAACTGGTCATTTGTACATCTTCTTTGGAGAAATGTCTATTCAAATGTTTTGCTCCTTAAAAATATTGGGTTTTATTTTTATTAGTGAGTTGTGTGTGTCCTCAGTTATCTCAATTTCAAGAAACTTCCAGATTTGATCAGTGGGTGTGGGTCATTTCAAGAAGGTTTCTATGTTGTCTTGACACGCTATTATCATTTTTTTAAAGTACTGCCCATTGTCTTGCACAGCAAGACTGACCTTGGGAATCAGTCATTTTTCCAAAGAGTCCTTATTTCTTTCAAAAGGAAATGGTATTAGAAAACAAGATGTAGATGCCAGTTGTGCAGAGTACCACTGATCCTTTGCTTGTAGCCTCTTTAGCAATTAGAGGTAGGAAATGTATGTGTGTGCTTATATAAGAAATCACAAGTTCATGCAGACACAATCCATTTACACCTACCAATCCATCCCGCAAAGTTTTTTCTTATGTCCCCTTTTTTCATATTTTATTTCTTTCCTCTTTATAATGAGAACCTTACCTCCCTACAACATCAACAAAAGTATTCACTAACTAAATCTTATCATATACTAAAATAGTTTAATACTTAGAACTCCATAGGACTGCAAAAAATAAAACCAAACCTACCACTGCAGAGTTCAAGATTTGTTTATATAGTTCTTTCCACATCTCTAGAGAATATAGTCAAAATACTATGTTCAAAGTTTGAATTTTCTAACTCCCATCAGTGTAATGTTACTCATTTGAAACAGAATTAGGTTTATTCCTATTTGTATTCAACCTTAATTTCTTTTTCCTGCCCATGCTTCCTGATTTTTTAAATATATATAACATGAATATATTTCTAACAGTCAAAATTAAAGTGTCCCTGACTCCCAATCACTTCCACCTGTTCTCCATTCCCCACTCCCTTTGTAAATAACCATCTTAAATTCTTTTTTAAATTTTTAGTTGTAGATAAACACAATACCTGTGTGTTATTTATTTTTGTGTGATGCTGAGGATCGAACCCAGTGCCTCACATGTGCTAGGCAAGTGCTCTACCACTGAGCCACAACTCCAGCCCCACTATCTTTAACATTTTCTAGCTTAGCTTTCTCATGTTTATTTTTGCAAAAGTAAGGGAGGGTATATGTGTATGTGTATGGCATATATTGATCTGTACTTAGCTTTTTCCCACTTACTTTCAAAAGATTATCTACCATATAGGTACAGGCAATGACTTCCTCAACAAAATCCTGAAAGGCCAAGAAATAAAACCAAGAATCAATAAGTGAGGTGCCATCAAACTATAAAGCTGCTGCACATAAAAGGAAACAATCAAGAGAGTGAAGAGAGAGCCTACAGAATGAAAAAAAAATCTATTCCTTTGGCAGGGAATTAATATCCAGAATATATAAAGAACTCAAATAACTTAATGCCAAAAATCTCAAATAACTCAATTAATAAATGGGCCAAAGAACTAAATAAAAACTTCTCAGAAGAGGAAATACAAATGGCTGACAAATGTCTGAAAAAAATGTTCAACATCTCCAGCAATAAGAGAAATGCAAATCAAAACTACACTAAGATTTCATCTCATCCCAATCAGAATGGCAATTATCAAGAACACAAACAATAATAAATTCTGGAGAGATGTGATGGAAAAGGTACACTCATACATTGCTGGTAGGACTGTAAATTAGTATAACCACTATGGAAAGCAGTTTGGAGATTCCTCAAAAAACTAGGAGTGGAACCATTAAACGACCCAGCTATTCTACTCCTTGGTATATATCCAAAAGAACTAAAATCACCATGCTATAGTGATACAGCCAGTGCAATATTTATTCACCACAGCCAAATTATAGAATCAAGTCATATGCCCATCAACAGATGAATGGATCAAGAAATTGTGGTATACATACTCAATGGAGTTTTACTAAACTATAAAGGAGAATGAAATAATGGCATTATCTGGTAAATGGATGGAAATAGAGACAATCATGCTAAGTGAATAAGCCAGACTCAGGAAAATCAAGAGCAGAATGCTTTCTCTTATATGTGGAAGCCAGAGCAAAATAAGAGAAAGACAGTGGCAGGAAAGGAGATTGGATATCATAAGGATATAAGATAGATTAGTGGAGAAAAGGAAAGAGAACAAAATGGAGGGAAGAAGGGAGGGGAGGGGTGGAAATACGGAATGAAATAAACAATAGCTCATTATATACATATATGAAGGTACCAAAAAGAATTTTCCCTGTATAAAATACCAATCAAACATAAATAGATGAAGGAGTGAAAGGAAGATCAAATAGAAGAGAGGAGAGGGAAAGGGAAGGGAAGAATAGAGATTGAAATCAAATTCCTTGTGTATATTGTTTCATCAAAATGAACCCAAATACTATGTATAATTATAATGCTCTAAAAAGTAATATAAAATAAAATAAAATAAATTTCAAAATCTAAAAAAACAAAAATAATTTAAGGTCCTAGAAAGGCATTTTTCTCAGATAGTCCTGGGAAGGAAGTGGTACATTATGGCTCTTTCCTTGCTTTTATTTGAAGCTTGCCCACTAATAACACCCTTTCTAGTTCTAGCCTTGCAACACAGTGATTGCAAAAAGGAAAGAAAAATAAAAAAAAAAAAAAACACTTTCTGACAATTGAAAATGAGCAGGATTGTCATTACCAAATATTACATTATATGTTTATATGGATTTTTACTGTTTGTTTTTGCTATAGAATAGTAAAGAATGTACTTCAGAGAAGTACTTGGGATCACTATGTTGAAAGCCTGAGTAGGCAATGGTGATAAGAAAAAGAATCAAGTTCCTCTAGGGAGTGTGGTACTGAGAAAGGCAGAGAGTATGGGTGATTGCTATCTTTTGCAAACGATTTCAGTACAGTTGAGAAATTAATAAGGCAGATCCCAGGAAATGATTAGCAGTTGTGAAAAAGGGATTTAAGACTTTTCAGAAGGAGGTTCAATAGTGGAAGGCAGGGTTTGAAAGGGAGTACAAAGAAAAAACAAGGATAAAAAATTATCTTTGAGGTCAGGGAAGAAGTAAGCAGGCATGTGAGCGAGGGAGAAAAGTTAGCAAAAATGGAGAGACTTTTGCAAAGGAAGCAGGAGAAAAGAAAGATTCTGATGATTATGGGAAGGGAAATGGGGGTGGTTAGCCTTGAAAAGAACTAGGGTCACTTTGTCCTGAGATAAAATATAGGCTGGAAATGTGTAGTGAAACAAATTCGGTGGTTAAGGGGAGTAGAGTTGAAGTTTATGACAGATGGTCTTTTTAAAAGCAAAGATGAAGTAATTTGTTAAGAATACGCAGGAGGCAGGGTTCGCATTGGGGATGTAAGGACTATGGAAAATGCTTGGTATTGAGAGGCCACATGGAGAACAGCACAGAATGAACGCTATAAACATGACAGTCTATGTTAAAATTTCTTTGTCTGTGAGAATTTAATAATGTAGAGTACACTTACTTATATTAAAAATGGTGATGGCAATGACAAGTGAACTCTTTGATTTTTTTCTCCTATTTTAGTGCAGTACTTAACAGATTTACTATATAATTCAACTGTTCTGAAACTGTTGCCATCTATTTCTTACTGAACTAAAGATTTTAAGCTTTCCTATAAAGTCACAAATAATATATAAAATTCAATTGAAAGCTGAGCTTAAAAAATAGTAATTGTTCAATCTGAATTAGAAATACATTTATGATTCTATTTACATTTTATTTTAAACTAGTAATATTAAGTAATTCCATTTATTATTATATACACCTAAAAAATGAACTGATTGAATGTTTAATTCTCAATAAACACACTGTTACATAGTGAAACTCACCATTCGTGGAGAACAATTTTTAGGAATGCCTCTTGGTTTTTAAAGCAAATCAGAGGAACTCAACTGCTCATAATATAAAATAGCGCCTAGTTCTAGCTCAAAAAAAAAAAAAAAGAAGATTAAAAAGTAAGGAAGTTTAAGCTAAAAAGGCATACTTTAGGATAACTCTGGGAAGAAAGTAGTATAATATGCTTTCTTTTTCTCTTTATTTAAAATCTGTACCCTACGAATTTCCTTTCAGACACTAATCTTACAACAGGGATTTTAAAAGCAAACAAAAAAACAAACTACATTCTAACAATTGAAAATCAGTGGAAATAGTTACCTCACATTACATTGTATATTTACTTCTTCATTACTGTCCATATTCACCTGGAGCCAAGAGGATAGGATCAGTCTGTTCTATGACTTAGTGCCTTGAAAAACTCTTAGAATGTTATAGGCCTTAAATAAATATGGATTCATTAACAGAAAATGAAACATAGAACACTAATGTATATATGAAAGTAGCAAGCCTGATCAAAATGGGTTCTTATGGTTATGAGTGAAATTTGCATTGTATTACTAAGAATATGTTTGGTTTTCTAGATCATTATGAAATATCTAAAATATTCTAGGGTTAAGAGTTTATAAAATTCCTTATTAAAGAATTTAGGTTTAAAACTTTGTCTTGCATAAAATCAATAGGTTTAAAGTTTCATAAATAATGTACGTGTAGTCGAAATTAGGTTTAATTCAACGAAATAAGTTTTCGTGAGCCCACAGAACATACGATATTGATTGATGCAGAAGATTAACACAAAGCAGAACGTGATAAGTAGTATAAGATGTTCACTGAGATAGCCAGTACATGTTTTTTAAAATGTGTATGTGAAGCTTGGAGCTAAAAATGAATCTTCTTGGGAAGGAATCAGAACCACATATTTTTATGGGATTTTTGGATGAGGCCTAATGTAGCTTGGGAAAGGTTCATATAAGGCGAAGGTGTTTGAGGTGGGACATGAATTCCACAGGCACAAATGGTGGAAGATTTTCAGGCAAATGGAATTGTACAAGCAACATGACCCAGATAATAAAAGCAGGGTGTAGTCAGTGATTCATCAGGATACTTTGGGGCGAATATGGAATCTGCATAGAGAAGGAACAGTAGAAAGGACCTGAAATCTATATTACTGTAGGTCTTGAGGACTCTAAGTAGTTTGCCAGAGAACAGGATGGGCACAGATGAAGGGTCTTTACTTATTTTGATTTAATTCTTTTGATAATCATGTATGTTGGTATTATCATTGTGGTAAGAGGCACTTTCCCTGTACTCCTAAGTCTGTGTGACTCTAATGGTACTTTTTCTATCACTAGTTTGAGAATTGGCAGGTGACTCAGCACTGGCCAATGAGAACATTTAATTCCCCAGGTACAGTAACTGATTCAAAGATGGGTACATGACAGAATCACAAACAATAAGATCCTAAAAGATTTTGGTTGAGATTCTGGGATGAAGGCAAACATTCCTGTCCACTGGATTAGAATCTTGGAAGATGTGCAGACTTATTTGACTGTTTAGAACCAATGTGGGGAAAGTCTGTCCCAGAATGGGACAAATAAGGGTCCATATGTTGGGGACTGGTGGAGATGTGAAAGCAGAATCAAGAAGTGGAGACCTAATGAGAAAATTTAGGCCTACTTGACATCTGCAGTCTCTGATAAAGCTGTGCCTGAAATCAGTTCTACCTATAGTTCCAGTGTAAGCATTTCAGTATAAGCCATATTAGCCATTAGAAAACACACAATTCTTAACTGATAAAATGCTCTTCCCATTTTACAAATGAAGAAACTGAAGGATAGAGAAAGTAAATAATTTTGTCCATGATCACATAAGTTTTAAATTACAGATTTACAGTGTCAATTCATATCTGATAACTCTAAGCCCACAGTGCTCATTATAATTTATTTGTGAGTTTTCACATATGAGAGGCTAAGAGTAGGATGGAAAGAGAAAATCAAAACCTAACTTTGGCTACTTAATTTTGGTATATAAAAACAATAACTCCAACTCTTTGAGCACAGTGGTAAGTGCTTTACATAAAATTTCTAAAGATGCTGATCATTACCAGCTTATTCATATCACTTCCAATGGAATCTTCCTTGTCCATGACTGCTACTCTCTCCATTTGCTTCAGATGTTGGGGACAGAGGTAGTATGAGTCATGTGTGATAACCAGAGCCTGTGGCTTACAAAGCCAATCAAAATATGAGATAGGCTAATCAGATGGCTTTCTTAGAAACATGGTGAAACTGAGCCAACTGGTAGTAGCAAAAGGATGTGGACATTCAGATTTGGAGTGGTAATTTGAGACCACATTATAGGAGACTAAAAGGAGAAGATTGTTAGTAGAAAGACGAGTGTAAAGTAGGTATAGAGAAAGAATCAGGGATTCAAACAGAGGAACAGATTATAAAGGAAGTCAGTCTCAGCTTGTGATCACATTCCAAATCCCTACTCTTTAGTTTTTATCTTTGAGTATTCACCGTATGCTTATAAGCATTTCCCCTTCACTTAAGCTGGGATGAATGATTCTTGGACCAATAAATCAATAAAGTACAGACCAGAAATAATACATCATCTAAGGGAATTATCATAGCAACCCATGAGGTAGTTATTTTCAAGGCAACAGACTCAGAGAGTTCAAGTAAACTTCCCAAGATCACAAAAAGAATGAGCTGAAATAATCATGTGGTTCTTGACTTTAAGTCTATTGATATGGTGAATTACATTTATTGATTTCCGGATGTTGAACCAACCTTGCATCCCTGGGATAAAACCCACTTGATCGTGGTGCACTATCTTTTTAATATATTTTTGTATGCGATTTGCTAAAATTTTATTGAGAATTTTTGCGTCAATGTTCATTAATGATATCGGTCTGAAATTTTCTTTCCTCGATTTATCTCTGTCTGGCTTGGGTATCAGGGTAATATTGGTTTCATAGAATGAGTTTGGGAGGGTACCCTCCTCTTCTATTTCATGGAATACTTTGAGAAGTATTGGAATGAGCTCTTCTTTAAAGATTTTGTAGAACTCGGCTGAGAACCCATCTGGTCCTGGACTTTTCTTAAGAAATCGAAGAAAACCTTAGAAGATGGAAAGCCTTAGAAGATGGAAAGATCTCCCATGTTCTTGGATAGGCCGAATTAATATTGTCAAAATGGCCATACTACCAAAAGTGCTATACAGATTCAATGCAATCCCAATTAAAATCCCAATGACGTACCTTACAGAAATAGAGCAAGCAATCATGAAATTCATCTGGAAGAATAAGAAACCCAGAATAGCTAAAGCAATCCTTCGCAGGAAAAATGAAGCAGGGGGTATCGCAATACCCGAACTTCAACTTTATTACAAAGCAATAGTAACAAAGACGGCATGGTACTGGTACCAAAATAGACAGGTAGATCAATGGTACAGAATAGAGGACACGGACACAAACCCAAATAAATACAACTTTCTAATACTAGACAAAGGCGCCAAAAATATGCAATGGAGAAAAGATAGCCTCTTCAACAAATGATGCTGGGAGAATTGGAAATCCATATGCAACAGAATGAAACTAAACCCATATCTCTCACCCTGCACAAAACTCAACTCAAAATGGATTAAGGACCTTGGAATCAGACCAGAGACTCTGCAGATTATAGAAGAAAAAGTAGGTCCCGATCTTCAACATGTCGGCCTAGGACCAGACTTCCTCAACAGGACTCCCATAGCACAAGAAATAAAAGCAAGAATCAATAACTGGGATAGATTCAAACTAAAAAGCTTTCTCTCAGCAAAGGAAACTATCAGTAATGTGAAGAAAGAGCCTACAGAGTGGGAGAATATCTTTGCCAATCATACTTCAGATAGAGCACTAATCTCCAGAATCTATAAAGAACTCAAAAAACTCTACACCAAGAATACAAATAATCCAATCGACAAATGGGCTAAGGAAATGAACAGACACTTCACAGAAGAAGATGTACAAGCAATCAATAAACATATGAAAAAATGTTGAACATCTCTAGTAATAAGAGAAATGCAAATCAAAACCACCCTAAGATTTCATCTCACCCCAATTAGAATGGCGATTATCAAAAATACAAGCAACAGGTGTTGGCGAGGATGTGGGGAGAAAGGTACACTCATACATTGCTGGTGGGGCTGCAAATTAGTGCAGCCACTCTGGAAAGCAGTGTGGAGATTCCTTAGAAAACTTGGAATGGACCCTCCATTTGACCCAGCTATCCCACTCCTTGGCCTATACCCAAAGGATCTAAAATCAGCATACTACAGAGATACAGCCACATCAATGTTCATAGCTGCTCAATTCACAATAGCCAGACTATGGAACCAACCTAGATGCCCTTCAATTGACGAGTGGATAAAGAAACTGTGGTATATATACACAATGGAATATTACTCAGCCATAAAGAATGACAAAATTATGGCATTTGCAGGCAAATGGATGAAATTGGAGAATATCATGCTAAGTGAGATAAGCCAATCTCAAAAAGACAAGGGACGAATGATATCGCTAATAAGTGGAGGATGACACATAATGGGGGGGAGGGAAGGGTTAGTGTTAGGGTTAGAGTTAGGGTTAGGGAGGGGGGCAAGTATGGAGGAAGAAAGTACTGTATAGAGGGTAAAGAGGGGTGGGAGGCGTGGGGGGAAGGGGAAAAAATAACAGAATGAATCAAACAACATTACTGTATGTGGATTTATGATTACACAAATGGTATGCCTTTGCCATGTACAAACAGAGAGGCAACATGTATCCCATTTGTTTACAATAAAATAAAAAAAAAAAAAAAGAATGAGCTGAAAAGGGGAGTAAAATCTAGGTTTATGTATCCCTAATTGGAATAGAGAAACACCAGAAATAAGAAAACAATTAGGAAGTAACTACAATAATTTAGAAGCAGATACTGAATGACACATCTAGAACAATGGATGTAATAACAGGTTAAAAGTCAGATAAAAATTTAAAAGGCAGTCTATGGGGGTTGGGATGAGTGGTAAGTAAAGCACAAGAAGTCAAAGATGATATTAAAATTGTTTCACTTGGCTAGGATTTAATTTGGTTAGAACAGTGGTGCTATTAATAATTGTAGTGGGGACTTGCATTGGGGTTGTCGTTGTGGAAAATAAAATAAACTTGATTTTGGTCACTATTAAGTAAATATATTTAAAAAGAGTTGAAAATGTGAGCTTGAATGGAGACAAAAAATGAATTTGAGAATTATCTGTAAATAAGAGAATTCACTACAGTCTCTTTCAAATTCAAGAAATCAACACACATGGATTTAAAAAAATTGGATAAACACTACATTTAATTCTAAAAAAAAACCACTGCTTTAGATTTCTAATTTTACTTTGGTCAGTATGGTGACAAACTTACTGAGCTCAAATAACAAAGTGAAGCAATGAAATCTATTTATGAATTTTATATAGTAAGCAGGCACACACAGAAACAAAACATTTTTATCTCTAATGGAGATAATAATGTTTTAAATTGTACAGGGAACATACATGGAAATAATGTAATAAAGATGACTTATATTTATGTCCTGCATTTCTTCATGGAACTCAAAATCCTTTAACAGACATTATCTCATTGTTTTAAGAACTGCTATGAAACAATCTGACATTTATATAACACCATTCATTCTCAATAATCCTGAAGGGCTTCATAAGCCATAGAACAATGGCTTTGTTCATGTTCAGTGTGCAATCACTGAGGGACGGAGGTGGGGGTGGGTGGAGAGATGGATAGGACTATGGTAGATATTCCAGAAAACGCAGCAGTAACATACAACTATTTAAAAAGGAAATAAAAGACATTATTAAACTGAATCCATGAGTAAAGAAGAGCAGAAGAGATCCAAGACTGTATTATACTTAAGTCTGAGAAAAAAATTAATAAGCTACATTAATTTTTGTATCTTAGAATCATATGTGAATACTTTCCAGATAAAAAATATCATCTGCTAAATCAAGAATTTCATTTTCTTTTTGAACCCATTTTAAAAATTAACTAATAAAAATTGCATATATTTATGGTGTACAACATGATGGTTTGAAATATGTATGGGATAGCAGAATCTAGCTAATTAACATATGCATTACCTCACACCCTTACAACACTTTATGTGTGTGTGTGTGTGTGTGGTGAGGTAAGAACACTTAAAATCTACTCTCCTTGAAATTTTCAAATACATAATATAGGGGTATTAACTATAGTCATCATGTTGTACGATATCTGCTTAGTTTATTCTTTCTAACATTTCTTCAATCTCTAACCTATCAACCCCTGTCCTTGATTCTGGTAACCACCCTTTCACTGTCAGAAAAATTCCATTTTCTTTTCTTTTTTTACTTTATTTTATTTCTATTTTTACAGACTGAATTTTGATTTATTGTACACAAATGGGGTACAACTTTTCATTTCTACGGTTGTACATCATGTAAATTTATACCATTCATGTTGTAATCATACATGTGCATAGAGTAATGATGTTTGTCTCATTCCACTATCTTTCCTTCCCCTGCCACCCCCCGCCTTATGTAGCAGCATCCACTTGTCAGAGAAAACACTTGGCCTTTGGTTTTTTGGGATTGGCTTATTTCACTTACCATGATATACTCCAAATCCATACATTTACCTGCAAATGCCATAATTTTATTCTTCTTTATGGCTGAATAATATTCCATTGTGTATATATACCACAGTTTCTTTATCCATTCAGCTGTTGAAGGGCATCTAGGCTGGTTCCAGAGCTTACCTATTGTGAATTGAGCTGCTATAAACACTAATGTGGCTGCATCACTGTAGTATGCTATTGTTGCTTGTATTCTTGATAATAGCCATTCTAATTGGAGATGGAATCTCACTCCATCTCATCTTTGCATTTCTCTAATTACTAGAGATGTTGAACATTGTTTCATGTATTTGTCGATCACTTGCATATCTTCTTCTGTGAAGTGTCTGCCCAGTTCCTTAGCCCATTTATTGATTGGATTCTTTATATTTTTGGTGTAAAGTTTTTTTAAGTTCTTTATAAACTTTGGAGATTAGTGCTCTGTCTGAAGTGTGTGTGGAAAAGATTTTTCACCCATTCTGCAGGCTCTCTTTTCACATTATTGATTCCTTTGCTGAGAAAAAGCTTCTTAGTTTGAAGCCATTCTATTTATTGAATCTTGTTTACATTTCTTGTGCTCTGGGAGTCTTGCTAAGGAAGTCATCATCCAATATGATGAAGATTTGGGCCTACTTAATAAATGATTCAGCAAAATAGCAGGATATAAAATCAACACACATAAATCTAATGCATTTCTATTCATAAGTGATGAATCCTCTAAAAGAGAAATTAGGAAAACTACTCCATTCACAATAACCTCAAAAAAATAAAATACTTGGGACTCAATCTAACAAAAGAGGTGAAAGACCTCTACAATGAAAATTAAAGAACACTAAAGAAAGAAATTAAAGAAAAACAAAAACCTTAGAAGATGGAAAGATCTCCCATGTTCTTGGATAGGCAGAATTAATATTGTCAAAATGGCCATACTACCCAAAGTGTTATACAGATTTAATGCAATTCCTATTAAAATCCCAATGATATACCTCATAGAAATAGAGCAAGCAATCATGAAATTCATTTTGAAGAATAAGAGAACCAGAATAGTCAAAGCAATCCTCAGCAGGAAGAGTGATGCAGGAGGTATCACAATACCAGACTTTAAACTATACCACAGAGCAAAAATGGCATGGTATTGGCACCAAAATAGACAGGTAGACTAATGGTACAGAAGAGAAGACACAGAGACAAACCCACATAAATACAGTTATCTCCTACAAGAGAAAGGTGCCAAAAACATACAATTGAGAAAAGACAGCCTCTTCAATAAATGGTGCTGGGAAAACTGGAAATTCATATGATAAAATGAAATTAAACCCCTATCTCTCACCCTGCACAAAACAACTCAAAATGGATCAAGTACCTAGGAATTAGATCAGAGACCCTGCACCAAGAATTCCATTTTCTATAGTGTTTTCTGCATGGGTAGCGGTCTGTTTTCCAATTGTCATCCCATCTTGGAAGCTAAATTGTCATCGGTTTACTTTATTTTTGAAGGGTTATATTTTTGAAGACTCCTCTTCCCTTCCTCCCTTCCCTTTATGGGTTGAGACTGAGATACTGAAAAAAAACTTTTTAATTTATTAGGTATATTAGTCAAGGTAATGAAACCCAAAAGGTGTGTGTGTGTGTGTGTGTGTGTGTGTGTGAGAAAGAGAGAGAGAGAGAGGGAGAGAGAGAGAGACTATGAAAGACTTATTGTAAGAAATTGGCTCACGTGATTAGAGTGGTTGAGAAGTCTCAAGTTCTGTAGTCAGCAAGTTAGAGTCCCAGGAGAAACAATGATGTAGTTCCATTCTGAGTCCAAAGGCCTGAGACTCAAGAGAGCTGATAATATTAAGTCAGCAGGGTTGAGGCTCAAGTAAAGTCAATGGTTCAGTTTAGTTTGAAGACAGGAAAGACTAATGGCTCAGCTCAAGGCATTAGACAGGAGGAATTTCTTCTTAGGTGAGAGAAGGTTAGCTTTTTTTATTCTATTCAGGCCTTCAACCGATTGGATGAGGATCACACACATTAGGGAGGGCAATTTGCTTTACTCAGTCTACCAATCAAAATGTATCCCCAACACCTTCACAGACATGCCCAGAATAATGTTTGACTAAGTATCCAGGCATTCCATGGCCCAGTCAACGGACATATAAAATTAACCTTCATGTCAGGTTAAATGTTCTTTGTCTCTTCTATTGAAAAACTAACAGAATTCACTTTTCTTGAAGCAGTGAGATCAATGTAATAAGGCATATAAAGGAGATTCCCTATTTGGATAATGAAATACCCAACTAAAGTCAAAATACAGTAATACCTCAGTTTGTCTTTTCTAATCACAATGTCCATGGAGGGGCCTACAGAAAATTGTGATACTTGGTTGGGAACATGGATCGAAGAAGAGGGAAGAAACAGACATCACAAAACATTGCAAACTAATCTATCAGCCCCAACTCACCGAGTTAAAAGGGAACAGAGTCAGATTTCTGGAGCAATGAGATCACAAACCTTACAGGTACATGGGGAAATGTGTCTTTAGCTAGTTCATAATAAAAAGGGGGGTAAGATGCCCTTTGACTCTCCAAATATATACTTTAGGTTCTGAATCTGAATACCTTCCAACAATTTCTACACAATAATTTCTTGCAACATATCTGTACAAATCTACTATTGTCACTACTGTCCCCCAAATTACCACATATTCAGATGTTGTACACTTTATATACTTAAACCTTATAATAAATAAATGAATAGGCTTATTTCACAGATGAAACTACAGCTGAGAGGCCAAGTATTATAGGCTTGCCTAGTTTGTTTGCCTAATGTATAATTTTTATCCTTTTTTCTGATAACAGATCCTATTCCTGATAATAGAATGACCTGTAATTAATCAATCAGTATCTGTCTCCTGGGGGCTGGGTGCTCAAGCAGGCTGGAAAGATGCTACAGTGATATGTGTGATGACAGAACCTGGGAAGAATACAAAAGGTCCTGCATTGAAGTCCCTGGAATCACCCCTGATCTTCTTGTCCCACTTGAAGCTTGAATGTTCAGTGTTTAGTTTCATTTTGGTGAGCTATCTAAGTATTCCATCCTGTGGCTTAAAATGTAGTTGGTTGTGGTCAAGAGACCTTAAGAAATATATAAATACATAATTTATCCTAGATCACACAGGCTTAATTTGGAAGAACTGATTCAAACCTAGATTTTTCTGACTTCCAGGACTGTGCTCTCAACCAGGACATCACACTGGTTTTTTGAAAACTGAGATTCTATAATGATATTTGCCACCAAAAGAAATTATAGCTTCTATTGATTTTATATCTTGGATTCTTTAGTAATTTTTTGAAAGAGTTAAGCTAACATGGAAAATCTTGTAAAATAGCCTTATAAAATATAATTTCATTGTCGAAAGGGAAAATCTTTAGTGGGCATATTTGAGTTAGGTTATTTGGATGTTGTATAAAGGGATACCCAGAGGTATAAGAAAATGATACTTGAGCTATGCTCTTTCTCAATCAGTGATAATGAATGAGGAAAAAAAACCCAAGCAAACCCTCAAACACATTCCAGAGAAGCAGGTGAAGACAGTGAGAAGAGCATAGGCTTTCTGTTTCAGGTTAACACAATGGAAAGAACCAAGCATCCAGATCCTTGCAGTTCCACAACTGTGAAATGTGCTGGCACACAGTGAGTATGTATGAAATGGTAGCTGCTATCACTGATGTAGAGGTCATTAGTCTGAGTCACGTGACAATAATAGAGAGCTGATAGGAGAAACCTGCTGAGAAGAATCTGGGAGTAACACAGTTGGAAGTCAAACAGAAGTTTCTAATGTTTAGGAATCTTTAACTCTGTTAGTACCAATTATCTTTGTGTTTGTGTGTGTGTGTTTATTTCATATGCATCATGAAATGTAACATACATACTGAAAAGTGCACAAATTAAAATGTATATCTCAATGATTTATTACAAATTTAAGGCCCAGGTCAGGAGATTCTCTGGGTTGCCAGCCCTGCAGAAGCAACCCTGTTGCCCATCCCAGTTACTAACCTCTCTCTCCCTTAACAATGCAACCAATATCTTTCCCTATGTGGTAATATCATATTTTCTTTTCTCTACAATTTTATCACTTAACCATGGGTGTTACAACACTACCACTTATTTTTTGTTATTGTACAGACACAAGCCTACATTATCCACTTGCAAAGAGTACATGAATACCAAGTAAATGAATTATCTTGAATGAATGGGAAGAAGCTCTAGCACAAAAAACAGCACTTCTTCTAAAAACAACAACAACAAAAACACCAATTTTTTTTCCAGGCATGTTGCTGATAAAATTAAACACACAACTACTTATTTTTGCCTTGTTTTTATTTTTATTTCCTTCCATACTACATGAAGGGAATCACATCATTTACATTCTTTTGTGTCTGGCTTCTTTTGTGGAACATTATGTTTACAACATTTATCCATATTTTTCTACATAATTATAGTGCCTTTATTTTCATTGGTAAATAGTATTCCATTTATGAGTACAACTTACTATTAATTTATGTTTGAAATGTTTCTTGTTTTAAGCTATTATAGATAATGCTATCATGACACTACCATATAGATGCACACATTTCTCCTAATTATGCACACATAAGAATAGAATAAGTGGGGTCACAGAGTATGTGCATGTTTAACATTGGCAGAAAATGCCTATTGTTTTCTAAAATGGTTATATAAATTTATGTTCCAAGTGCCAAAGGATGAGTCCCAATGTTTCTACATTCTCAGTAACAACTGACATTGTCAGCCTTCTTTTAATCATTTTTGAAGGGCGCATGGTCTGGTTTAAATCTGCATTCTCCTACATACTCCTGAAATTGAGTAAATTGTCTTATAATCATTGGACACTGGATATTTTCCTTTGTGAGGTATCTATTGAAATCTCTTGCCCACTTTTCTCTGAGTTATTTCTTTCTCTTATTGAATAATAGTTTTTTATATATCCAGGCTATGCTTTGAATTTCTTCTCCCACCTTATGACTTGCCTGTTCACTCAAATCAGGATATCTTGAACAGAAATTCTTAAATTTAATAAAATAAAAATTTAGAAAAACATTTTTGATTAGTTCTTTTGTTTTGACCTAATCCTTAAATTTTAAAACCAAGGTCACAAAATGGTCTTTTCCTGAAGTGTTTTCTAGAGGTTTTATTGCTTTGTCATTCACATTTAGATCAAGGATCTATCTGGAATTGATTTGTATATCTGATGTGGTTTAGCGGTTCAGTATTTTTCTTTCCTCAAATTAATAATACAATAATACAAGCAACATCACTGAAAACAGTCTCCTTTCTTCACTGCTTTGAAGTGCTACTTTTTATGGGTGTTCTGGCTCTCTATTATACCAATCCCACACTGTCTCAATTACCTATCTTTGTAATAACACTCCATCAATATCGGATAGAATTGTGAATTTCATTTTTTTTAAAAAACTTTTTTAGACTGTGTTAGTTGTTTAAAGTTTTCTATAATTTTTATTTTTTTAAAATAAATTTTATTCTGCATATTTGAGGTTTATTACATGATGCTACAGGACACAAACGGATTAGAAAACAGTATGGAAAAGCAGATTAAGATATTTATCATCTCATGTGAAAACTTTTTCTTTGTGAAGAAGCAGCTAAAATACACTATTTAACAAAATTCCCTAACACAATTTCTTTAACTTTCTCACATTGTACATTAGATTTCCAGACTTGTTCATCCTATGCATTTGTTATTCTTTGACTTATATCTCCCTATTCTACTCCACTTGTAGTAACCTGTTTCATTCTTTTTTCTGAGTTCTTACACATACACACATACACACACACACACACACTAGACACAGAAAGAAAAATAATTGCACTTAATATTATGTCCTTGTGATCCATCCATATTGTGACAGAGGGCAGGACCACATTCTCTTTATCTATTTCTCTACTGATAAACATTTAGATTGTTTCTATATCTTCTATATCTTCCCTAGTATGGATAATGCTGTTATGACAAAGGAGTACAAGGTAGTAACTTCATCTCCTCTGGGTGTACACCCAGAAGAGGGAACGCTGGTCATATGGTAATTCTATTTTAATTTCTTTAGGAACCTCCACGCTGTTTTTCAATATGGCTGTGCCAATCTACATTTCCACCAACAGCGTATTAGCAATCATCATGGATATAAGATGGTACCTCATAGTGGTTTTAATTTGCAATTGCCTTATGATTAGTGATGCTTGAGCACCTTTTCAAATAGTTGTTAGCTATTTTCATATGTTCTTTGGTGAAATGTTTGTTTAGGTCATTTTTAAATTAGGCTATGTTTTTCTGTTTTGTGATGCAATCATTCTTTGTAAGTTTTTGAATATTAACCCTTAATAGGTATGTGGTTTACAATATTTTTCCCAGTCCACAGGCTGCCCTTTTATTTTCTGGTTACCTTTGTTGTGCAGAAGCTTTTTGATTTGATGCCTTCACATTTATTTCTTTACTGTAATTTTTGTAGCCTGAAATTTTGGTGTGACATATAAAAACAAAATCATTGCCAAGGCAAATGTCAGGGAGCTTTCCCACTATGTTCTCTTCTAGAAGTTTTATGTTTTTGTTCATTTTGAGTTGATTTTGTGTATGACAGAAGAGTTCAATTTCATTCTTTTTGTAACCAGAAAATTAGTTTTCTTGTTGAAGAGAATATCTGTTCCCCAATGGGTCTTCTTGGTGCCGCCCTATTGGTGTCAAAAATTAGTTGACCATATAAATTTAGATTTATTCTGAGTCTTCTATTCTGTTTCATTGGCCTATGTGTATGTTTTTCATGCCAGTATCACACTGTTATGATCACACGGTTTTGCAACATAATTTTAAATCAGGAACCTACAGATTTAAGAAGAAGCTTATTGGGTTCTATAGAACCTGCTAGATTCTGACTGAAATTGCATTTAAAAGAGTTTGGGGAAAATTATATCTTTACAGTACTAAATTTATGCAATCCATAAATATGATACATCTCTTCATTCTTTTAGATAATCCTTAACATCATTCAATAAGGATTTAAAATTTTTGGTCTTGCATGTCTGTATAATACTTATTCCAAGGTATTTAACATTTTATTCTGATATCTATAGGACTACTTTTAAAATAAGTGGCATTTCTAAATCCTTATTTGTATATAGAGAATAACATTGAGTTTTATATACTGAATTTACATCCAGCTATTGTATATAATCACTTATTAATTTTATGATTTCCAAAGAGTTCTTTGGATTTTGTATGTAAATAATTTTATCTGAGAAAGACAGTTTCCTCTTTTCTAAATTTTTCCACTTCAATTTCTTGCCTTATCACAGGATAGGATCTCCAGTAAATATTCATGCATGAAATAATATTATATAAAAGGCATTATAAACAGAGAAACAAGATGTATCCCACTTGTTTACAATAAATATAAATTTTTAAAAAAGGCATTATAGTGGCGCTCCTTATTTCATGACCTACCACACATCATTATATATGATATCTGGTTTTTTTGTTTTTTTTTTTGGCGTGTGTGTGTGTGTGTGTGTGTGTGTGTGTGTGTGAGAGAGAGAGAGAGAGAGAGAGAGAGAGAGAATAATATTATGCTCCTATTTCTAATGGACTATATAACATTAAAATCATGAATTTATGTTGAATTTCTTAAGTATTTTTTCTTCTATCAAAATGATGAAATGATTTTCCCAATTTTATAAACATGATAAATTATATTGATGACTTTGAATATAATGCCAACTTGAATTCCTAGAATAAATCCAAATCTGTCAGGATGTATTAGGCATTTAAAATATCACAACATTTGATATGCTAGTATTTTGTTTTGAATTTAAGGAAACTGGTCCCTAATTATCTTTCCATATAATGTCTTCATCAGGTTTTCATATCAAGGTTATACTG
This sequence comes from Sciurus vulgaris, assembly GCF_902686455.1. Taxonomy (NCBI): domain Eukaryota; kingdom Metazoa; phylum Chordata; class Mammalia; order Rodentia; family Sciuridae; genus Sciurus; species Sciurus vulgaris. Next base: position 118,779,884 of record NC_136466.1, read on the forward strand.
GCTTCATAAGCTGGACAGCAAATTGTTCTCATCTTTCTATTATCTGGAAGAGTTTCTGCAACTTAGTTTATGTAAAAGGGCTCTAAATTTTGGATTTTTTTCCTCTAAGAAGGTTGTTCAGTATCTTACTTCTTAGATTAGTCTTGGTAATTGGCAGTATTTCTTAGTAGCAGAGGTTGTATATTAAGCCTTTTGGGAGCATTTTAATATTAGTAAAAAATATGTCCTTTAAAAAATTCTCAATAATTACTTGTACCTTTTTTCTTATGTAAATTTCTTATGAGTTTTACAATGAATCTTCAAAACAGCAAGGATTTACTTCTATCATCCCCATACTATATATGTTCTACTGCACTAATTTCTGATTTTATTTTTCCTTTCTTTCTTTGGATTTATTTTTCTGTTCTTTTCAAAATCTTGTTGAGAGGCAGACTCATTCAGTCTTTGAATTACTTGAACAAAGTAGGAATATTTATTTTAAAGTCTATTTCTGATCATTTCAATATCTGGAGTCCCTTTAGAACTGTTTGTTGGTTTTGCTGCATTTTAGTCAACTGATTTTGTCTCTCCATGCACTTGGCTATTTTTTATTGTGCACTGGACACTGAATTTTCCAATTACTTATAGAAAAACATGATGCCTACAATGATATTATTTTCTTCTAGGGATGATTTACATTTGGCTGCCAAGACCACCTTAATTCATTAAGTTCCAAGTTTTCAATTCTGTGAACATAGTAATTATTTCAAAGTTACTGTAAATGGTATGTTGGTTGTTGAATTTAATCCACGTTCAGGGACAGAGATGATTTGAAGCTGTGTACCTATAGATGCCTGTCTACTTTTAATTAACCTTTATAACCACAGAAGGCTGAAAGACTTGATCTGATATTTAGGAAAGTATTCCTATTCATTGTATCTTAATGAGGAGAAGGTGTAATCATAAAGCTTGACCAGAACAGAAAAGATGAGTATTTATTAGTAATTTAAAGGGACATACAAAGCTCTTGTAGTATCTTGAGGTTGTGTAGAGGGTATTATGATCAATCCATCATGAGTTGAAAGAGATTTTAGGAAATTATCTATTCCAGCTCTTATCTGAGTTGTGGTTGGCTTAGGTGTTTTATCAATCAATTTAGATCTCTGGTTGCTGTTCTAATTCTCTTAATTCTCTTGTGAATTAGAGAATTCACAATTCTCTAATTCTCCTTTCCTTGAATGTGGGCTGCACTTGGTGACACGTATTACTTTACAAACTAGTAAACAGGAGTCATCAAATCTTTCTCTTGATCATCCTCCACACATACTGCCCTGCCTGCCCCAATCCCACTGGCCCTGCCACCAAAATTACTTGCTCTGGGAGAACTCAGATACCCTACCATAAAGATGTTAACAGTGCCGTGAAGAGGCTCATAAGGTAAAGAATAAAGGCCTCCTCCGACAGACAGTGAGGAGCTGAAGCCTCCTATGAAAAGCCATGTAAGAGAGCTATCTTAGAAATAAATTACCACCACGCTACAAAAAAAAAAAAAAAAAGCTTTCAGATTTATAATCTTGGCCAACACTTTCCCTGCAACCTCATAAGTTGCAAAACTTCCCAGTTTTAGCTGCTTTCAAATCCCCAATCCATAATAACTATGAGATAACACATGTTAATTTTTAAACCACTAGATTTTGGAGTAATTTGTTATGCAGCAATAGGCATACAAATTTTCGTATCTGAAAGTGGCATGCTGCCCTAAAACAAAAACCTAAAATGTGTCATTGGTTTTGAAGTTTTGCATTGGGAAGAAGCTGGAAGATTTTGAGGAATTTGTTAATGGGGTTTGAAGAGTCTTAATGAAACTATAAAGTATGATAGTTCTTGAGAAAACTGTTGGCAAAGGCAAAAAGCAAAGTGAATACACAAGAATATTTGAAAACCGTATCCTAACTGAAAGAAGCCAGTCACAAAAGAAAAATACAAGATGTTAACAATGGGTGAAATTGTAATGGGGGGGGACCATGTGAGAACTTTTTGTACTTTCTGCTTAGTTTTTGTAAATTCTAAACTCTTCTAAAAAAACTTGTTTATTAATTTCAAAAGATAAATCCACATACATTAGCATCAAAATCAGAAATATTTATGGAGAAATCTGACAAATACATGTAACTTTTACACTACAAACTCTATGAAAGTGCTTCACAAAAAGTAAAGATCTTATTAAGTGGAAAGATATATCACATTCATTGGTGGTAATGCACAATAGTCTAAATAGTCTAAAGGTATTAATTTTCTTCAAGTGGACTGACAGGCTCAATGCAATTCTAATCAAAATTCCAGCAGACTGTTTTTTTTTTTTTTTTTTGATGGAAATTGACAAGACAATCCTAAATTTCACATGGAAATACAAAGGATCTAGAACAGACAAACTAACTTCAAAATGTTGTAGGACTTACATCTAATGTTGAGAATTATTGTAAAACTATATTGATCAAGGCAGTGTAATATTGGTATAAAAATAGACAAATAGATGAATGGAATAGAGATAACAAAAATAAGCACATACATATATGGTCAACTGATTTTCAACAAAAGTTCTAAGACAATTCAGTAGAGAAAAGAGTCTTCTTAATAAATGGTCTAGAACAAATACCTATCAATCTCGAAATATGTGTACAGTACTTGCATTCATACTTTGTACAATATACAAAAATTAAATCAAAGTGACATACATTTTATTAAACTATAAAATTTCTAGTACACAGAGGAAATCTTTGTAACCTTGGTCTAGGCAAAAATTTCTTAGATCCATAAGCTCAATTCAAAAATGAAAAAGTTGATGAATTAAGACTTCCTTGAAACATGAGTTTTGTTTTTTGCAAGACACTGTTAAAAGAATGAAAAAATAAGCCACTGCTTAGGAGAAAATATTTGCAAATAAAACATGTGATAAAGGATGTGTATCCAGAGTATTAAAGAACTCTCAAAACCCAATAGCATTTAACAAACAACACACTATAAAGATGAGCAAAAGATCTGAATAGACACTGCAGCAAAGCACATATATGGATGGAAAATAAATACATGAAGAAATGGTGAACATCATTATAAACCTAAAGAAATGCAAACAAAAACCACCAGGCAACACTGCAAATGATTAGAAAGGTTAAAATTAAAGAGTGGCTATACAAAATATTTGTGAGGGTATGGAGTAACTGGGTATCTCATACACTACCTGTGGGATTGTGAATTGAAACAACCAATTTGGGAAACAGGTTAGCAATTTTTAAAAGTAAAACACACATCACATGACTTATCCATTTCACTTTTGGATTTCTGCCTGAGAGAAATAAAAGCCTATGGCTATATAATAATGTGGGGTATATCTGTACAATAGAATAACATTTGGCAATAAAATAAAGTATTGATACACCTAATATAGATAGATCTCAAAATATTTATGCTGAGTGTAAGAATCCAGATAAAAGAGGGTTCATACAGTATATGATATACATGATTCTAAAAAATATAAACTATTTTATAATGATAGACTTTAGTAGGTACCAGGGGTTACCAAGGCACATGAGAACATGTTGGGCATTGAAAGCTATGTTCACTAATTTGATTGTGGTGATGGCTTCACAGGTGTGTGTGTGTGTGTGTGTGTGTGTGTGTGTGTATGTATGTGTATGTACATATATATATATATATATGTCAAAACATGTCAAACCATTCACTTTATTTTTTCATCTACACATTTGAATTTGATTTTATTTATGTTTTCATTAGTGCACTATAGTTATGCATAATATGAGGGTTTATCTTGACATAATCACACATGAATGGAATATAATTTGCTCTCCTTAAGTCTTCAGTACTTCCTCTTTCTCTCCCCTGTTCCCATTTCTCAACTCTACTGATTTTCCTTCTATTTTAGTTTTTTTAAATTAACGCTTTATAGATATACATAAAGGTGAATCTCATTGTGGTATATTCATATATGTACACAGAAATTTGATCAATTTGATTCCACCAATTTCTCACTTTTCCCTTCCCTCCTCCCTCCCTCTCTCTCCCCCTTTCCCTTCTACACTGATCTCCCTTCTATTTTCATGGGACACTCACCCCCATTTTTCCCCCTTATTTTGGTTGAACTTCCAAATATGAGAAAACATTAACCCTTGACTTTCTGAGTCTGGCATATTTCACTTAGCATGATGTTCTCCAGTTTCATCCATATATCAGCATATACCATAGTTGCATTCTTCACGACTCAGTAAAACTCCATTGTATATATGTACCACATTTTCTTAATCTATTTATCTGTTGATAGGCACCTGCGCTGCTTTTATAACTTGGTCATTGTGAATTGCACTGTTATAAACGTTGATGTGCCTGTATCACTATATTATGCTGCTTCTTTTAAACCATTCACTTTAAATAATTCTTCAATGAATTTATTAAAACATTTTTCTGTGTTCAAATTACTATCTGTGGATTCTGCCTCTTGACTGGGCCCTTCCCGATACATACCATTATATCACATTGTCCTGTTTTATATTATTTTAATAGTTCTTATTCTATAAAATTACTTTATTCATTATTTGTATACCTGTGCTCTTCATTTTATTGTGAATTCATACTAAAAACATATTGAGTTTTTTTTTTTTCATTCTCAATAGTCTTTCTCCTTTGCTTATAAATTATATCATTATCATTCAAATAAAGGTCAGTTGCATTGGCCTTTCAGCAAATGTTTGTTGCATGCCTATTATTATATCAGTCACTGATGCAGGTACCAAGCACAGAGATGAATCTGACTCCTGCCCTGCAGTACACCTTTCCAATTATTGTATCACTTATTGTCCTTCATTTTGCAGTAGAATCTTGTCTTGAAAACATGACTCAGATCATGATCAAGCTTCTCCTGAACAAATGGACTACTGCTTTTTTGGTTCTTTCTAGAATTTTCTATATATTATATACCAGAATTGTCTACTTTTCTTCAGAAATTCAGTTCCCCCTTTTATCTTTTAGTGAAAGAACCAACATCAGATTCTCTACCCCTGACATTAAATTTTAGCCAGGCACTTGGACATCCAAGTGGAGACTAATTTCTCAGTCTAATTATAGCTAAGTATGGCTATATAATTTCAGGAATAGTATGCTGTGTGCAACTTTTGGGTCATCTCCTTAAACATGAAGTTACTCATCTGGTACTTGTTCTTTTCCATTCCCCACTTAGCTAGAATACAGACATGAAGGTGAACTAGGTCAATGATGTAGATAACAAATCCTTAGGAAATGTCAGACAGAAAAACAAAATGAAAAAAACTTGGTTCCTAGAATGACCTGTTGGCCCTGAAGGTTCATCCCTGGACTGTTTTGTATGAGACAAATAACCATAAAGGCAACATTTTAAAATCACATTTTTAAAATTAGAGTATTATAGTTATACATAGTAGTTGGGTTAATTCTGACGAAATCATACATGTATGGAATTTGACTTTAATATCTGTTCCTCCCCTTCCTTTTCCTCCTCCCTCTCCTTATATTCTCCTTCCTCTACTACACCGATTTTCCTTTCGATCATTTATTTTTGATTGGTACTTTCTACATACACATAAAGGTGAAATTCCTTGTGGCATATTCATATATACATATAGCATGATTTTGTTAAATTTATTTCATATTTCCTCCCAATTCCCATTCCTCCTGTCCCTCACTCTCAATCTCCTAGTCCACTAATCTTTCCTTTATTATGCTATATCTGATCCTCACCCCAACTTCTTTTCTTTTTTGTGCTCTAGTTTCCACATATGAGAGAAAACATTTGATCCTTGGTTTTCTAAGTCTGTCTAAAGAATTCACTTAGCATGACGGTCTTTATTTCCATCTACTTACCAGCAAATACCCTAATTTCATTTAATTCTGATTGAGCAAAACTCCATTGTGCATACAGAACACATTTTCTTGACCCATTCATCTACTGATGGGCATGTGGACTGATTCCATAATTTGGCTGTTGTGCATTGTGTTGTTAAAAACACTTAAGTGGTTGTATTGCTATAATAGGCTGATTTTATTTCTGTTGGATAAATGCCAAAGAGTGGGATAGCTGGGTCATATGGTAGTCCATTCCTAGTTTTCTGAGGAATTTTCATACTGCTTTCTAGAGTGGTTGTACTCATTTGCAGTCCATCAATAATGTATGAGTTTACCTTTCCCTCCACATCCTCACCAGCATTTATTACTTGTGTTCTTTTTTTTTATTGGGTCCTTTGAGTCATACATGACAGTAGAATCATTTTGATAAAATTATAAAGGCCTGGAATGTATCGTATTCTTATTAGGACCCCATTCTTGTCAGTGGATACGATGGTGGGATTCACTTAGGTATTTTTATATGTGTACATGAAAATTATGTTCTTGATAATTGTCATTCAGACTAGAGAGAGATGAAATCTTAGTGTTGATTTGATTTGCATTCCCTTGATTGCTAGAGATGTAGAACATTTTTTTCATGTATTTGTTGACCATTTGTGTTTCTTCTTTTGAGAAATGTAACCAGCATTTTTTGAGTCTTTATCTGCCTGCCACCCGTGCCTTTTTTTTTTAAAGAGAAACTTCTTTTGTAGCTAATACTGTTAATAGTGTTAACAGAAATTTTGCTTATTATACTCCTTATACACAGCAAGTAGATCTTACTTTCTCTGTTAGAAGGATACCTAGAAAGAACAAGTGACAAATATCTAATACAATAAAATCAAATGATTTTTCTTGTTATCTACTATGTGTAAGGAATTTAGAAGTTATTCTGTTAGTCATCTTTATTGTAGCTTGGTTCTAAGAACTGTTTTCTATTTTACTGATATCTTCTTTATTGTCTCCTTTCTTCTATTTTACTGGCTTAATTTGGTCAACTTTAAACAGGGAACTTCTACAATAATATCCTGAAATATTGGCTTCTAAAGCAATAACTTTGCTTCCAAGTGCTGCAATAATTGCATTAATATACTTGAAAATCAATAATCTTTAATATCACTGTTAGTACAGTCAACTCCTGATATCTGTGGGGGACTGGTTCCAGGAATACCTATCTTGGGTTGATACTAAAATCTGTGATGCTCAAGTCTTTATTATATAAAATGGCACAGTATTCACATATAACCTACATACATCCTCCTGTGTGCTTCAAATCATCCCCAGTTACTTATAATACCTAATACATTGTAAATAGTTGTTGTAATATATTGTTGAGGGACGATCAGAAAAAAAGTCCGTACATGTTCGGTACAGACAAATTTTTTCCTGAATATTTTCAAATACTGGTTGACTGTGTCTATGGATGAAGAACTCACAGATATGGACAGCCAACCATAATTCCTAATAATGGTATTGTGTTAGAGAATACAGTTGGTTTGTAAATAACACTCTAAAAATTTTCTTACTTATTGGTTCCCTATGTGTTCACTTTCCCTGGGTTTAATTCTTAGCAACACACACACACGCACACACACACACACACAAAGTTCCATGAAAGAATGTTTATTCTGAAGCTACTGCATGCAATATTCTCTTTATGTTAATTATATGAAGTTGTTAACTCTGTGGTCCAAATCATATTTAACTTTCCCACTATGATGAACTTGCTTACTTGTTACAGGTCTATCAGGTCTATCAATTTTTGATTCATACATTTGAGTCTGTTATTAGGTCCACTCAAGTTTGAGATTGCTAAATTCTCCTGGTAAACTGAAGTTTTATTACTACATAGAGACCCTTTTTATCTCTAATCTTTTTTTTTTTTAATGATGCTACACACATTGTTTTATTGGCTCTTTTTGGTTGTACATGACAGTAGAATCCATGATGATATAATTATACAAGATGGAATAATCTTATTCTAGTTAGGACCCTATTGTTGTGGGTACACATGATGGTGGGATTCACTTAGGTATCTTCATATATGTACATAGGAAAACTATGGATTTATTCTACTGTCTTGCCTATTCCTATTTCCCCTCCCTTCCCTTCATGTTCTGTCTTAAAAGATTTGATTGTCCAATATATTTAAGATAGTTTTCACATAATAGCATATGATTGAATTTATCTTTCAGCCCTGATTGAGAAAGTTGATCTTTTAGGTAAAGCATTTGACCTTTTGCATCATTTCAGTTGGATTATTAATATGTCTGTATTTTATTTGTATTCTATTGTGTACTATAATTTTTAATGTATTGCCAGTCTAACATTACTTTTTCTCTATTTCCTTTTGGATTGAATTTTGCTCCCATAAGTCCATCTTTTCTTGTATTAGCATGGAAATTATGATCTTTTCATATACCTTTGGTAGCTCTCCTAAAAATATTGACATGCATATTTGTTAAGTCCAAAGTTAATGTGCTTCCTTACCTTTTTCTCCAAAAGATATGACCATATCATAGCTTTTCAAACTTTCACCCACCTCTTGAATTTTAATGCTATGCTGTTATGTATTTTATCTTTATTTTGAATGCAATGACATTATTGTTGTTTTATTCAATGTTTATTTAGATTTACATATGTGCATATATATTATATAATGTATATATTTTCCATTTCCATGTCCTTAATCTTTGGATTGCAGATCTTCTGTTGGGCTCACCTATCTTTCGCCTGAAATATGGGCTTTCAAATCTTTTAGTGAGAGTCTGTAGGTAGCAAAGATTCTCAGTCTTTATCAGAAGGACAACTTCCCTAAGTAGGCTGAACATAATATTTTGCCTATGTCCTCACTTGTTGCTGTTGAGAAGTCGGCTCTTACTTTTCTAAAGGTAATAATGTCTTTTCTTGTAGCTACTTTTAAGATTTCTTCATACTGAATGTTCTGAAGTATTAGAATTTATCTGGGTCAAGGGCTTTTTTTTTCTTTTAACTCTTCTTTTAGTTTGTAGGGAAACTTCTTTACCATGTGAACTACTATCTTTCATTAGTCATAGAAAATGCTCAGCTAAGTCTCTTATCTTTTGTACTGGGGATTGAACCCATGGGCAGTTTACCAGTGAGCTCCATCCCCGGTCTTTTTTATTTTGAGATCCTTCTACCTCAGCCTTTGGATGAGAGGCATATGCCACCATACTTGTGATATTAAGGCTCTTTTTAATATGTCTAATTTGCCATAAAATATATTAATTTTTTAAATATCAACTATTGCATTTTTCATATGTAGGCAACCTTTTTATTTTAAAGTTGGCTTGTTCTTTATATTTTCAAACATCATTTCTTAAAGTATATTGCATACTTAACATTTAGTGTCTGAATAAAGTAGAATTTTCTGTGGGTTTGATTGTTTTGTGTGATATTTCTATTAGCTTTTGATCAGGATGTCTGAATTCCGTGTGTGTGTGTGTGTGTGTGTGTGTGTGTGTGTGTGTGTGTTTTGTATGAATTTTGAGTAATTCATTTTCTTCTGTACTTTCTTTAGGACTGGGAATGAAAGTAGATACCTCCTGAAAGGATTTAAGTTTGCTTTTTTCAGGCTTTTGGGGGCACTCAAGATTCAGGACTACTTCCAACTCAACTTTTGGCTGAAGATTTTGAGACCTCCCAGGCAAAGTGAATTTGGGTTCCAAAGTAATAATAGGTGGCTTTGTTGCTAGAATTCTCAGGCACTTTTGCTCTTGCCCCAAAATATTCTGTGCCATGATTCTGGATAGGAAGTTTTCCTTGTAATCCTCTGTAGGGGGTGCAGTGACCCTGCTTTTTCTAATTCACCCTGCCACTAATGATGAGGTCCATTGCGCCCCCAACTATATAGAACTATTAGACCTCCCCCATCTTTGGAAGACCTTAGGTTTTGCATTCACTCCCATGAACTTTGTAAAACTTAAAAAAAATAATGCTCTAGTTCACTCAGTTTAGCAAATGCCCTTAGGGTTAAAGACACCTCCTGCTCCACCTATTTCTTAGTTCATACCTTTGCTTATTCCCTGGTTTAAGTATTCCTTGCATTCTTGTAAGCATAGGAGCATATGAGAATTTGTTGTATTATAACCAACATTTTAAGTCGTTTTCAGCAGTAGGATCAATTTAGACTCCTAGTCTGTCTTACGGCCAGAAACTTATGTTTTCTATAACATTAAAAAGAAAAATTTTGTGATTATATTTAATTTTTGAAAAGGCACACATTTTTTATATAATGTACTCATTTAAGGACTCCAAGTCTGCTAAGGGGTTTTTAGAAACAATTATTCTAGCAAAACCCAGAGTGGACTTTAATAAATATCAATTAAAACTTTACAGACTTAATTTCCACAAGGCTGGATCAAATTGAAGTATAAAGTAGTGGAAAGAACAGTAGACTGGAAGTCAGGGGTCCTAAGTTCTAATGGTATGACTTTGCTGTGTGATGTTTGGTAAGCCTCTTATTTGCTGGCTTTTGGAATCCATCCTATGTACGCAACAGAGGAGTAGGGCCAGATGATTCTTTCAGTACCAAACTGTGATGATTGCACAGATACATGCAATATAAATAGAGCATTCAGATCATAATTTGACACTTAGCACATTCCTTTCGGCTAGCTTACTTTTAAATACACTGCAGCATAATATTCGAAATAAGCCTACATTGTAGTGTGTCTATTTTTTTTTCCTAAAAACAAAAGTTATAAAATATAAATAAAAGATAGAGTCTTAGCCAGGCACAGTGGTGCACATCTGAAATCTCAGCTACTTGGGATGCTGAGGCAGGAGGATCGCAAGTACAAGGTTCACTTAGGAAACTCACTGTCTCAAAATAAAATAAAAAAGGGTTGCTGATGTAGCTCAGTAATAGAGCACACACTTAGCATATGCTAGGCCCTGGGTTCAATACCCAAACCTGAAAAAAAATCTTTATGGATTATTTAATTTGAATATTTTACTAGTTTAGAGAACTTTATTATTCCTTTTTGTTCTTTCTTGCATTTCAAATTCTTTTACGTAGTTATTAATATAATTTAGGGATTATCTCATGTTTGAATGAAAAAATGCTAATATTCAAAAGTTGCAATCATACCATCTGTCAGGAGTTTTTATGAGGAATTTTGAAAATATAATCATTTAAAACTGTCAGCATACTGCATTAATTATTTAAGAAAATCAATCTAATACCATGCAGAATAAATTGTCCAAAGTTAGTTTTAATGCAACATATTAACAGGTTTACATAAAGTTCCAATAAGAATATCATTTTCAAAATTGATTAAGTGCTGCAAGATGTTGAATAAACTCAGCACTCAAATGAATTGCTTTATATGTTTGATGTCATTTCTGGCAAAACCTCAGAAAATGTCACATAAAAAGAAATCTTACTTAAAATAAGATCTTGACAGCAGTCTGGAAAAGTTAATAACTCCATTCCCAAATGAGAATACTGGTTGTAATCAAACTTTTAATGATGATATTAGTTCTTCCCTTGAGAGAATCTAAATACCAAAACAATAAAACATACATACACCCTCCCCCCCCCACATACACACACATAAAACCTCTTTTACTTTTTTAAAGTGTACAAATTCATAATTATTTTAACTTAGTGTCCAAATACCTCATTCGATTCTAATGTTTCCTTGCAGAATTACCAGTGGCAACTTGAGAAAGGAAGAGACAGCAGACTACAATATCAGGTAAGAATTTTTTTATGTGTGTTTTTTTTTCCTTTAAATGGGAAGCACCTATAATTCTCATCATCAATGGAGATGGAGTCCCTGGTAGTTTTTGTATTCTAAACCCTAGTGCTAAAAATGATGGGAAAAAAATTTTATTTTCCAAGTACATTTATATGATTTTTATATCCATAATGCTCTATATCTTATACTAAAAGAATTAAGAATAAATACTCCTAACAGAAATTAACCCGTTAAGAGTTACTGGTGAATTTCAATAGAGACTTTGTTTTTAAAAAGCATGTTGTAAAAAAAATTACAATAAAATTACATTACGGGGGCAAATAATAACCGTGTGTTTCTGCCAAGAAGATAAGTTCCAGAAAAACAAATATTAAAATGCTGGCTATCTTTGAGGTTATCTTTATTATGGGGTGAACTTTCTTTTTATCCTTTATGATTTTCTGATGCTTTTGTAAAGGATAAGTCATTTTAATGTTTTTTGTTCATTTATGCATTCATTTATTCACTCATTTCCTCCTTAAACTTTTCATTTTGAAAAAATGTCAATCCTATGAAAAAGTTAAGTGTTGGATTCCCATATACACTTCACCTAGTTTCATTACTTGTTAATGTTTTGCCACAGTTGCTTGATTGCTCTCTATTCTTTTATCCCCTGAAACATTTTAAAAATAAGTTGCAAATATCATACTTAGACTGCAAATAGTTAGTTCAGTGTCTCCTAAAAGCACAACACAAAACCATTGTCACATTAAAAAATTTAACATCAGTACCACGATATTATTTACTATGCTGTCCTTATTCAAATTTCCCCAGTTGCCCACCTCCTCCCCAAAGTCTTAATAGTTTAAAAATCCAATTTCCAATCAGGGGTCGTACATTGCATTTTGCTGTTATTTCTCTAGACTCATTTGATCTAGAAGAGTCTCCCTCATTTTCTGAGTTTTACATTAGAAACTTTTAAAAAGTATGTGGACAAAGTTATATTCCACAGTTGGGATTTATTGATTTTCCCATGATGAGATTTATGTTAAGGACTTTGGGCAAGAACAGGACATAGTTGACGATGTGTACTTTCCTTTTATGTTTTAAAATTTAAGTTTTAAAACTGATACAGGAAAACACACAACCTGTAATATTAATGGGGTACATCTGATGTTTTGGAACATGCACATATAGTGTAATTGGATTAAACATTTCTGTCTTCTCAAACATTGATCACTTCTTTATGGTGAAAACATTCAAATTTCTTTTTGAGATATACGGTACACAATCACATATATTTCCTTTTATAACTGTTAAAAAATACAGCTTTAAAAAGAAAAGAGATTGTAATGACTCTTTTAAAGAGAACAACAAGATTTCCTCATCATGGCTAGTGAGAAAGTTTGAGATTGACTATCCAAACTATGGGCTTTCAACTTAATTTTACCAAAATATTAAACTCTTGATTATAATTGTAAAGGCATATACATATTTTCATTTGCTACAGATCTTTAAAAGTCTTTAAATGTTTTAAAACTTATATTACTAAAAGACACTGTTAAATATACATTATGTTTTCTAGCCCATGAAGTTTAAATAAAATCTCACTTGAGAGACCGATTGTTCTGGCTATAAAGTGAAGTTTTTCTTTTCCAGGACTTTTCAGGAAGTGAAGTGCTCTACACAATAGAATATTCCAGATAACAGAATTTTATATTTAATCAATTAAAACAAAATTTTTTTTTTACCAATCAGGTTAGAATCATTGACTGTTTTTAGCCTTATTAAAGAATAAGAAACACCATCTAATCTTTTCTTAATAAATCATTGTCATTATAATGAGCACCAACAACTTTATCCTTGAAAGATACTGACACATTCTCAGAGCAAAAGAAATGTCTATAGTAGATACAGCCATAATATTTGATCACTAGGTTCTTAAATGTCCTGATCTATTATGAAATGCTTGCCTATCACCTCTTTCTGTTACTGGAATGAATGTTGTCAGTCATGTTTTCCCTATGGACTTAAAAAAAATTTATTTAAGCTAATACTGGGTTAGAAATATCCATGGGTCCACCTCTGCTCTGATTTTCTTTTGCTAATTTATTCTCCCTAAAAAATTATTGAAATACCCTTCACATACCATACAACTCACCATTGTAGGGTATACTTGTCCTCACTTTCATTGCTTTTTAATTGCTCTGAACTCAGAAAACCAAATAATCAATTATTAGTACCATGCCTAAAGTAAGGAGAAACTAAAGATGGCAGATAATCTGAAAGGCTTTCTATGAATCAAGTACACATATACTTTCATTTTTTCATGTAAATAAGTTAAAAATTAGCAAACAGATTAAGAGTAGACAAATGGAAAAAATAAGTTTGACACTTTGGTTTTCTCTTAAACATTAAAAATAAAAAATAATTCTAGTAGGCATACCACAGAGCTAACATTCCAACAGGGTTTCTGTTTCTTATTAAAACCAAGATTAAGCTATTTAACATTATATATTAGATAGATGAATAGTAGTCAAAAACTACATATTTTCACAACCTATCAAGTCTAAGGGGCCCTACTCTGATTTAATCCAGTATTAAAAAGATAATTTGAAAAAGCCTGAAATGGCCCAGTGCAACTTGAGAGGTACAAGCACCTCAGGGATGTGTTTCATGAAGAGGCTTTAAAATTCTTTCTTGATTTACAAGCTCAGATTGCTCTTCTTTCTCTAATTTTTGGCACAAGTCATAGAGCAGGTATTGTGTGCTTAGAACTTCAGAGAATCTGACACCTTATCTCCCTAAAGCTGATTAGAGAATATGTCCAAACCTGTATTTCTATGTTACTAGGTTCAGTTTGTTACTGGTTTTTATATGATAAAACTTAAAAAAGAAAAAACAACCTGGAAAGGACTTAGAGACATAATTTAATGAAAAGGATTATACAGTTTATTAAAGAACTTGACGGGGCCAACACAGGAAACCAACTCTATCTCCAGTTAATTAGCAAACTTATTCAAAATTTATTATATGTGCTCCCCCCCAACAATTCTGTGCAGAGGCCTGGATGATTTACAGTGCAACTAAAGAGATTCCAAGGCTGTAAACAGGACTGCCCTGCAGTATATCTCCTTTGACATTGCTGGTATATAAAGTAAAACATAACATTCCTTATTTATCTAAGTTGGGGTGCTAGAGTGTACTGGAGATTCTGTACTCAACCTAGAAAAGCAATTTGAATTTTCCAAAGTAAAATTCAATGCTAATTCAAAATTTTAATTATATAACTATACTAACGATTTATTCCTTGACATTTTATTTTTCATTTACTTCTGTACACGGTATCTGAAGTCATTAAAAATTAAGTAGAAAACAAACTAAAGGCAAAATTATGGTTACATTTAAATAATGCATTTCTTCCTATGAAGTATACTTATAACTATTAAGTGACACCATCCTTGTAATACAAGGAATAACAGATCTTAATTATCTTTAAATTTATAAACGGAAAAACAGATGAGTCCAGATTTTAAAGTAGATTCGCCAATGTGACAGACTGGACTCAAAAGTAGAACTATGACTAGAATGTAAGCCCTTAATTGTCTATACAAATCTGGCAAAGGATCTGGCCCAGGAAACTGGGTAGAGATTATAAAACCAATGGAATATTAATCCCTTAATCAAAGGTGATTTCCTAAGATGGTAGAATCCCTGAAGAAAGCATCACATCTGTCAGAGCACCTGGCTCAATGGGAGGCCTCCATTCAGGCAAGCAGGCCAAAATTAGGTACTTTAATGCATGGGCATTAGAACACAAGGCTTTCTTGTTCTTATAATAAATTTCTTTCCAAGTGCTTTTAATCCAAGTATAATACACTTTATTCTAAAATGAAGCTGCAATAGTGAGCAAGTGTTAAGACTTGCCAGATGGATTAAAAAACCCAGGAAATAATATCACTGGAAGCTTTACTTAAAGAATGTATGTATCCAAGAACATGGGAGATCTTTCCTCTTCTAAGGTTTTCTTTTATTTCTTTCTTTAGTGTTCTGTAGTTCTCATTGTAGAGGTCTTTCACCTCTTTTGTGAGATTGATTCCCAAGTATTTTATTTTTTTCGAGGCTATTGTGAATGGGGTAGTTTTCCTAATTTCTCTTTCTGAAGATTCATCACTTATGTATAAAAATGCATTGGATTTATGAGCATTGATCTTGTAACCTGCTACTTTACTGAATTCATTTATGAGTTCTAAGAGTTTTCTGGTGGAATTTCCAGGTTCCTCTAAATATATAATCATGTCATCAGCGAACAGGGATAGTTTGAGTTCTTCTAAAGATCTCCCATGTTCTTGGAGAGGCAGAATTAATATTGTCAAAATGGCCGTACTACCTAAAGTGCTATACAGATTCAATGTAATTCCAATTAAAATCCCAATGCCGTACCTTACAGAAATAGAGCAAGCAATTATGAAATTCATTTGGAAGAATAAAAAACCCAGAATAGTTAAAGCAATCCTCAGTAGAAAGAGCGAAGCAGGGGGTATTGCAATACCAGATCTTCACCTCTATTACAAAGCAATAGTAACAAAAACGGCATGGTATTGGTACCAAAATAGACAGGTAGATCAATGGTACAGAATAGAGGACATGGACACAAACCCAAATAAATACAATTTTCTCATACTAGACAAAGGGGCCAAAAATATGCAATGGAGAAAAGATAGCCTCTTCAACAAATGGTGCTGGGAAAACTGGAAAACCATATGCAACAGAATGAAATTAAACCCCTATCTCTTACCCTGCAGAAAACTCAACTCAAAATGGATCAAGGACCTCGGAATCAGACCAGAGACCCTGCATCTTATAGAAGAAAAAGTAGGTCCAAACCTTCAACTTGTTGGCTTAGGATCAGACTTCCTTAACAGGACTCCCATAGCACAAGAAATAAAAGCTAGAATCAACCACTGGGATAGATTCAAACTAAATAGCTTTCTCTCAGCAAAGGAAACTATCAGTAATGTGAAGAGAGAGCCTACAGAGTGGGAGAATATCTTTGCCACTCATACTTCAAATAGAGCGCTAATTTCCAGAATCTATAAAGAACTCAAAAAGGTCTACACCAAGAATACAAATAATCCAATCAACAAATGGGCTAAGGAAATGAACAGACATTTCACAGAAGAAGATGTACAAGCAATCAACAGATATATGAAAAAATGTTCAACATCTCTAGTAATAAGAGAAATGCAAATCAAAACTACCCTAAGATTTCATCTCACCCCAATTAGAATGGCGATTATCAAGAACACAAGCAACAACAGGTGTTGGTGAGGATGTGGGGAAAAAGGTACACTCATACATTGCTGGTGGGGTTGCAAATTAGTGCAGCCACTCTGGAAAGCAGTATGGAGATTCCTCTGAAAGCTTGGAATGGAACCACCATTTGACCCAGCTATCCCACTCCTTGGCCTATACCCAAAGGACTTAAAATCAGCATACTACAGAGATACAGCCACATCAATGTTCATAGCTGCTCAATTCACAATAGCCAGATTGTGGAACCAACCTAGATGCCCTTCAGTTGATGAATGGATAAAGAAACTGTGGCGCATATATATATATATATATATATATATATATATATATATATATATATATAATGGAATATTACTCAGCCATGAAGAATGATAAAATTATGGCATTTGCAGGCAAATGGATGAAATTGGAGAATATCATGCTAAGTGAGATAAGCCAATCTCAAAAACTAAAGGACGAATGATCTCGCTCATAAGCGGATGAGGACATATAATGGGGGATGGGAGGGGTTAGTGTTAGGGTTAGGGTTAGGTTCAGGGTTAGGGATAAGGAGGGTGTTAAGAATGGAGGAAGGAAGGACTGTATAGAGGGAAAAGAGGGGAGGGAGGAGTGGGGGGGAAGGGAAAAAAATAACAGAATGAATTAAACAACATTGCCCTATGTAAATTTATGATTACACAAATGGTATACCTTGACTCTATGTACAAATAGAGAAACAACATGTATTCCATTTGTATACAATAATAAAAAAAAGAAGGAATAAACAGAAAAAAAAGAATGTATGTAAATTTATACACATATTTCTTTTAACAAATAATATCATTATAGAAAGGTTACTATAACAAATAAGTTTATTTTGACATTTTAATTATGTCATATTTACATATGAACATTGATTACAGGCTATAACTACAACTAACACAGCATTAAAATTCATATTTTCAACTTCTTGGATTTGGATAGGAAACTGAATGGAACCAGGAATAGCTATATTTTTCTTCTTACAAATTTAAAATTATTTTTATGTAGTACTATAAGTTTATTAAAAGTTTTCTCATTATTTTACTTTTCACAAGAAGCCTACAGGGAACATTCTAAGACATTTCATCCCTGGATTTATGATATGAAAACTGAGTCATCAAGGCTTAAGTAATTTCACTGCCAGTAACTATAAAGAATTTTAATACTTCCTTACTTATATTTTGGAGAAGTTATAATATTCCAAAATACACTTTTAATCCATTAGTGCTATATAAAATAAGCACCTAGCATTACTATCAGAATTATTGTTAAAAATACCAAAAGAAATGTATTTTTGGTCCCTCTGTATTAGCAGGTGTAGCACATACATCAAGTGGAAGCACATGTTTCATTCTTACAGAAAGCAGGTCTACATTACACAAATTACACAATAATCTGCTACTCCAAATGATCCAAAAAGCTTTAAAACATATTATCTGTTTCTAAGTTTATTGTTAAAATTAAATTACTAGATATAGCAGAAAATGTTCAAAAGACCAAAGCATAACGAGTTGCCAGAATACTCAGATAATTTAGTCTTGGACTAAACTAAAATGTTTTATAAAAGCCAGATATGTAGACATATATCCCAATCAAGAAATCTTTTCTGAACAGGTTCATGAGAGTGTTCAGCTCAATTGATGCATGAAGTTACAGAGCCAAGGTCAAATAACACTTTCCAACTTCTTTCATGTGAGAATCTTACTAAACATATACACATGAGAACCTCTGGATCTGTTCCCAGAGTTCATGTAGTTCTTATTTATTTATTTATTTATTTATTTATTTATTTATTTATTTTTTAGCTGTAGATGGATACAATACCTTTATTTTATTTACTTATGTGGTTCTGAGGATTGAACCCAGTGCCTCACACATACAAGACAAGGACTTTACCACTCAGTTACATCCCCAGCCCGAGTTCATATAGTTTTAATCTTGGAATATCTGCTGACTGGGAAGACAGGCTAAATTATGATGTAGACTGAAAGATGCTGAAAATCCTACTTCACTGCTATGATGCTATGTTGTGAGATGGCTCATAGTATATCATTTGTAACCACAGGAAGAGAAGTGTTACTAGGCTTAAAAACTGCAAGCAACATTTGATTTTCAAATATAATGTGGTATTTACTGAAATTCATAAATCTTTCATAATAAACAAGTTTCTATCATCATAGAAGCAATACCTGTCAATTTTAAAAGATCAAACTAAGTTTTGAAGAAATAATGGTTTCAAAAAACAGGTAATCCATAATGTGCATCATAAGAAAGTTCTAAAAGAGCCTTCTAACAAGATAGTGATAATAGAATATGGCTTCTAATAACACTCTAAAAACATCAGAATCAAAATAGAGTGGTCCACTTACTTTCCAGCTTTTCTAAACACAATACTCAAATAAGAGGAAACAGTTCTGTGGAGAAGTAGTTTACAGTAGGTCCGGAGGAGGGAAAATGCATGATAAGTCTGTGTTAGAAAGCATGGAAGTTCTCAAAGGATGTGGCAAGTGAAAGGACACAGAAGACATCTTGGAAGAGCTATCCATGGCCAAAGTTGCAAAAAATATGACCGCAATGAATGATAATTTGAATATGTAAAATAATATAAATAAAAACTCATATGAAATAATGAAAAAGAGAGTTCTTTATTATGAAATTCCAAGTAGTAAAAGTAGTAGGAATCAGGTAAATAGAATGTCACCATTAGAACACCACAATAAATAAATATCTTCTGCAGATGAGATCTACCATCTACCAAGGAATGCTAAAATTAATGGGGGATAGCTTGAAGAGTTTAAAACAGGTTACCTGTATAGTTTAAAAGTTTCTTCTCCCACATACTTCTAAATCTCAAAGACAGAAAGAGTGATTGTACAAAGCAACAACTCAGCTGATACTACTAATCAAATGACCAAGGCAATGTCACCAGTGATGAGATGGTAGACATCATGTTACTACTGAAAAACGCACTGAAGAGGCAAACCATTTCTGTGGCAATTTTGCAAAAAAAAATATGCATAACCTTGATCCAATCATGACAAGTCATCAAATTTCAAATTGAGAGATATTCTACAAAAGATCTAACTAGGAGTGTTCAAAGTGTCAAGGTCATTAAATATAAGGAAAGACTGAGGAAGAGTCCCAGATTTGTGAACACTAAAGAGAATGATCACTAAATGCAATATGGAACCAGACAAAAGAATAGAACATAAAAAAGGATATTACTGTGAAAAATGGTGAAATTCTAATGGGGTCTTTAGTTAGTTAGTAGTATTATGCCAACATTAATTGCTTGATGTTGATCTATGCACTTTGGTTATCATCTTAACATTAAAGGTATGTGGGAACTAGAATTATTTTTGCAATTTCTCCATAAGTCTAAAATTATTTTAAAAGCCAAGAAAAATTAGTAAATAATATGCCAGTTCCAACAGTAGAAAACAAAACAACAATTAAATGAACCTACTTTTTTAGAAGCTAATTTTAACTGTTGTTCAGATCAGGGCAAATCAAGGTATTCCTCTCTATATGAGGAGAATTAAATTCAGAAAAATAATTACTTATATAAATTCCTATCTAATCATGGCATAATAACTTTTTTATATACAAGGATGAAAATAAGCTCCTAAAGATACTTGTCTTTTGTGTGAAGAAATGAGACATTTAAGACTTAAAGCTTTCTTTACCTAATTATATTCAGTATCTCTAAGACAGAGAAACATATACTGCTTAAGTGTAACATAGGCCTTACCTACACAGCATCAGTATAGTAATCATCTACTGCATCTCTCATTCCTACTAGATCATGAACCACAGAGGCAAGAACTATCCATCTATTGCCAACTTAATAGCCCAGTCCAGCACAGTTCTTGAGATGTGGGAGTGCTTATAATTATTAGCTCAAAAATGAATAAATTTCTTAAGTAAAAGTTCTTTCTAGTTGAATGGAATTACTTAATGTGTTTAGTATGCTTTTACTTATAAGAAACAATTCCCTGGGAAACTTATATATAACGTTAAATATAAAATAATCCTCAGTGGTTTTTTTTTCAGATAATCTTAATATTATTAATATAGTGTACTTCTATTTTGGGTTATATTTCACTTATAAGATCTAGTCCTAAATAAGTCTACCCTTTCTTTTAAATTTTATTTATAATTTGTGTCATTATGGGTGAATTAGTTTTTTAGCAATTAGCTTCATTCAAATACATATTTCAGAGACTTTCAATTTTTTATAAAGTACCTGCTTTTACTACAATGGTCATTGGAATATGGTACAAATAATCTAAGCACTATGCCCTTTAAATAGTTTTATGGTATTACTTGTGCTATTTAAAACAATAAGAATATATTGGTCAAATATTAGCCTGCTATTAGTATTAGAATATGTATTCTTTAAAGCTAGATGCTGAATCTTTTTTTTTTTTTTTTTGGCACTGGGGATTGAACCCAGGGTCTCATTCATACAAGGCAAGTGTTCTACCACTGAGTTACATCTCTAACCCTTATTTTATTTTTTAATATACTTCTACAGAATGTATTTGTCTACAGAATCTAGTAGATTAAAAAAACACTTCAAGGTTTCCAAATGTATGAAGATACAGATGAAATACAGATGAAGCAAATTTATTAAGTCAAATCTTGTACACATTATTAGAGGCAAATGAATAAAGTTTTCAATCATGTTAAAATTGGAATCTATGATGTAATTTATTACTGGAAGAAGAAAACAGATTTGAGTATTCCAAGTTACAATTTTGAAAAATGAACATTACTTGCTTTACTGTAGAACAGTTTAAAGTAAATTAGAGATTTTTACTGAAAGGAAACAGCTTTTCATGAAGCTATTCTAGTTTAATTAAAATCATAGTGAATCACAGAACATATCCAACCTGTATGAATAGTAGGTGTTATTTTGATCATTTTTATTAATAGTTTAGATTTTCTGTCTTAACATAAGAGGAAAAAGTAAAAACAAAAAGAGCAGATATTTAATATTTCAAACGAACACACAAATGTTTTTATAAATCCTAGACATGGGTCCCAAATACTTTTCTAATTTTTTTTTTTTTTTGGAGAATATGTGGTATTTAAAAAAATGAACATTTCATTTCTGTGCATTTTTACTCCAGTTATGTGCTATGGCAACATGAAGTTTTGCTTGATTTTAAGTACTCCATCAAATTCTCAGTAGGTCTACGTAAGAGCAACAGTTTTGATCATGTTTGTATTGAATTTACTTCTCATAAAAAATGTCCTCAGTGGAAATTTATTTAATTGGCTAACTTTCCAAAGCAAGTATCAGGGGAAACAACAACACTGCCACACCTCAAGAAAGAGGGAGGAAAGAAGGAAAAGGAGGAAAGCAGAAGAATAGAGAGGAGGGAAGGAGTTAAGCAAAATGAGGAGGAGGAGCATCAAAAGAAAATGTAAGCCTGATAAATGGCCTTACCTTCATTTCTTTTCTCTGCTTTTGATGCATTTTCTGCTTTTTTTTGTTTTGCTGCTAAGAGTTCTCGCTTTAATTGTCTTGCTTCTTTTCTGAGCTCCTCACTATAAAGCAAAAAGCAGTTATTTATGTTTATACTACAATGACAAAAAGGTTGTCTAGCAAAAACAGAACTGTAGGTTAGGTATACTAAGTCTAAGAAAAACAAAGGGATTAATAAAATTCGTTCATTTTGTTTCTATATACATATTTGTTGTATGAAACATACTAAAATGATATTTTTAAAGTTGTAATTTTTCACAGAAACCTTTTTTATGAGTTACTATGAAATAGTTCCCTTTTCAAGTATATCAAACACAAGAAGGTAAGTGATTAATGATCCATTATCTTCTTTTATTTTGGCAATGCAGCAAATCTTTTTTACTTTAAATTTTTTTATTAAAATCTTTTTTATTTTTACAGACTGCATTTTGATTCATTATACACAAATGGGGTACAACTATTATCTTCTTAATTCACAAGCAAATTTAGTATTCTAGTTTCAATTAATATTTCATGGTGATGTGGAGTCAAAACAAAAATTTTAATGTAAATACATTCACTAAAACTGTATATATACAAAACAATTTGGCTTCAAATTTGCTGAATTCCTGAACTGGGACCAGTAATTATCATTTACTAAGCAGTTATTACATGTTAGGTTCACTGCTTAAAACCTTAAAAACTCATTTGATTATTCAAACTCAAGTTCATAACTCAATACACAATTTGGCATATTCTTTCCTCTTCTGTGAAATGCACCATGCACCAAAGTACTGATGATTAATATACTACTTCATGTGTTAAAGGCAAACTGAGGCATGTTTTGATGACATATATGAGAACCACATTCATTTCTTGGAGGAAGCTATTAAACTACTCACATCATAAACCCTGCTACAATATGGATATAGTGCGCTGTCCCCAGTATTAATGTGTTAAAGGTTTGGTCCCCAGGGTGGTAGTATTGGGAGGTGATGGAACCTTTAAAGATGGTGCCCAGTGGGAGGTCTTTGGATCAATTGCAGGTAGAACTGTGGTACCCTAGTCTCTCCCTGGCTTCCTGTTTCAAGATATTATTTCTCTCTCTCTTTCTCTCTCTCTCTCTCTCTCTCTCTCTCTCTCTCTCTCTCTCTCTCTCTCTCTCTCTCTCTGTCTCATGCTGTCATCACTGGCATCTGCTATGAGGTGACACAGCTAAGGTGGGGGTACTTTTAAGAGACTTCTAGGCTGTTGCAGCAACCAAAAGTGAATGTAAAATAAACCTCATTTTTTAAAAAAAGTCTGCCTCAGGTATTTTGTTATAATAACAAAAAAAGTTGACTAATACAAACCCATAGGATCACTTGTGAATAGTCAAAGTCATGTGTATCTTTGAATATCAAGCATCCACTCTATTGTCAACAAAAACTAGACTGGATCAAGGATACTCAGAGAGAAGCCTGTAAGCTTAAGCAGACATCCCACTCTGGAAATGGTCTCCAAAGTTCTCCAAGCCAAGGTTTAGTTGAATCTTAAGACAGTTCCACCCTGATTCAATCATTAGTGCTTCCTACCTATCCTAAATCTCAAGTCTTTTTACCACTCACTATCCTGTATTACATTTACCAAACTGATAAGGCTTATAATATGCCTGACTTAGTTCTTTTTTTCCACCTAAGAAAAACAGTCACATTTTGTGTCTGCTTAGCCTTCAAGACCCTGAAATCTGAAACAAACCTCTCTGATCAAAATCCATTACTGTTTTACCTTTTTCACTCTTTCATTACTACTGAACTTACACTCACTCATAATAATGAAAGCCAATCCCTCAACTGTTGTTCATGCTCCATCAGCCTCACTATAATTCTCACTGGCTTTGTATCTATTCTGGATGGCATGGTTATCCATTTCAACAATGTCCTCATCAGCTCCTTTAATTTTCTTGACTTGTTTGACCCTTGTAGATACATCACAATCATCTGAAAGAAACTGTGGATATGGTTTCATGTTGTTCCCCCTCAAGGGATCTGTTCCAGGAGACAAACCTCTGAAAAACAGGGTAACTTTAGATGTGAGATGTTTCTTGGGGATTTGCCCTTGTGACAAGTCCCACTGATAATTCCAGTATGCACTCAGGTTTGAGATCCAATGCTTAGCACTTTACTACAGAAATTATCATGTCCCTTTTATAATTTGAAGGATTCCTACTTCACTGACCCTTTCATTCAGCAAACAAACATGCTCAAATTTCCCTGGACTCTGCTTGAATCAAATGATTATCATCTCCACAAATGGACTCCATTTCTGAAAGGTTTACATACACAGTCTACTTTATAATCTCTTGCAATCTATCCCTCTTATACTGTACTGAAACTGTACCTATATCAACCAAACTCAATGGCCTTTTCACAGTTCTCTTCCTCTTTGGCCTATCATTCAATGATGCTAAATACTCTTTCCTTCCTGAAATTCTATCCTAATGAGACTTACATATCACTCTGGACTCTTGATTTTCCATTTCTTCTCCTGGTTACTCTTTCTCTTCCTATTTCACAATTATTGGCATTTTTCTTATCTCCATACCCTGTACACAGGCAGTTTTGTCTAATCTCATAACATCAACATCACTCGTATATAGGTTATTTCCAAATCTAGAGTTTTGCCTTAATATTGGTTCTGTATTTCTTTTTGTAATAAATCTCCATGTAGATGAGTGCTATCCAACAGAAATATAAGGTAAACATATAGCAGTTTAAAGTCTCCCAGCAGATATATTTTGATAAAACAAAAAGAAAAGCTTATATTATTTCAAAAGTATTACTTGACCATGCAACCAATTAAAAAAACCCAATGTGACATTTTACATTTTTTTGTACTATCTTCAAAATCTGGTGTGTATGCTACACTTACAGCATATCTCAATTTCAATGAGTCACAGATCAAGGACTCTGATCTAGATGGACAATATGCCAGATGTCTTGACATTATTACAAACACTTTATTTTCAAACTGGAAGTCATCTCCTTCTTATCCAAATCTATTCTTTCTTCTAAAATGAATCTATTTGATCATGGAACCACTATCCTTCTAGTGAACAGATTTTAAACTTCTGTTTCTTCTCCCTTTTACTAATCAGTGTTGAAGTATATTTTCCAATCTCACTCACATACAATAGCTGTTCTTAGAACTCACTATCTATCAATGCCAAGTTTAGTCTCTCCTTATGTATGTCTCAGACAAGTGCAGTTAATACCTCTTTCTTGAAGTTATATAAGTACAATTTTAGAAATCTCTTCTTTAGTCAGTATAAGCTCTAATGGAAGCTACATAGGGAACAGCAAGCCCATATTTGCTCTATCCACTGAAAATCCCTACCATTATTATGCTATTTTGCATATTTTTAAATTTGGTAAGTCATTTAGTAATTTAGATGATGATTTCTGAAGACCAAGGTCTTTGAGGTGGAGAGCATTTTGTGAGTCGAACAGAAAATTCTACATTACTAGGCAAAATGAAGCAGATATGAGAATAATTTCAAATGACGATGCAAAGAAATTATATATCATGGAAGATACTATTATACAGGCACTACTGTAAAACACAAATATTGAAAGAATTAACTTGGATTCAAAAAGTCCTGATTTAGAAAATAACTCCATCAGTTATTAACTGAATAATGTGTGAACAGTTACTTAACTTCTCTTAAGTTCCTCAACTACAGAACAGGGAAAAGATGTAAAATATAAAGCACACAGTACAGGTTCAACAAATGTAGCTATTATTATTAAGGTCATATGTTTAAAATAGCACTACTGTTACAGGCTATTTGCTATGTGGAAATATTTCTTAATTATGTTATGTACTATAAATGATTGTTACCTTTACTATATATGGAGATCAGCTCTATTCATAATTTTAAAGGGGCACTGAATGCATAATGCTTGCTTCTAAAAATTCATCCTTAAACAGTCAAAGATTTAGACATACTATTGAAGTATATAATATGATACAAATTGAATAATGATGAATAAAGACAAAAAAAATTGAGAAAGAGAAGGGTTTCATTGTGTTGAATTTTTCAAATGATTGAGGATTTGCAATGTTGTCAAAATCTTTCAGACTATTCAAACATCACCATTTGTTAGTACTGGTGCAATCCATAACTCTTGGGATAAAGAGTAGCTTTTTAAACAAATCTTTAGATTACAGTCTAATTTTAGAGTGTTCAATCTATTATCCTTTGGAAAAATCCTATCCATTGGCATTAGAATATATTTAAATCTATTAAGGTGAGAGCAAAAATTATATGTTTGGAATAAATGGTATCTAGTACTGCCAAATCAAGGGCTTGCTTTAGAGTTCAGAGAGCATCTTGTTGATCTGTTCAAAGCCTAGTTTCTACTTGAATAAAAGAAATAGCTTTTATAAGTTGTTATTATCTCTGAGATAATTTTCATTTGAATGTTAATATTGCTCATATTTATCACCATTAACCACCAGAAAATTCTGCACTATATTATATATTTATGTTTTTTTTTTATATAGATACACATACACACACACACGAAATCTGGTATATCTGTAATATATTCTGTCCTGATTGAAAAAAATCCTTTTTTAAAACATCATCCCAATAAAGCACTAATAGCTAAAAATTATAGTAGCCTTTATATATCCAGTAATGGCAAATAATGTACTAACTCATTCCATACATGTATGTAGGGTAATGTCTGTCTCATTCTACTGTCCTTCCCATCCCCAGTCCCCAACTCCTCCCCTCATCCCCCTCAACAATCCAAAATTCCTTCATTCTTCTGTACCCCATCCCTCCACTATAGATAAGCACCCACTTATCAGAGAAAACGTTCAGCCTGTGGTGTTTTGGAATTGGCTTATTTCACTTAGCATGATATTTTCTAGTTCCATCCATGTACCTGCATATGCCATAATTTCATTATGAGTAATATTCCACTGTGTATATGTACCACATTTTCTTTATCCATTAATCTGCTGAAGGGCATCTAGGTTGGTTCCATAGTTTAGCTATTGTGACTTGAGCTGCTATAAACATTGATATAGCTGCATTACTATAGTATGCTGATTTTAAGTCC
Organism: Sciurus vulgaris; assembly: GCF_902686455.1. Lineage (NCBI taxonomy): Eukaryota > Metazoa > Chordata > Mammalia > Rodentia > Sciuridae > Sciurus > Sciurus vulgaris. Next base: position 118,807,417 of record NC_136466.1, read on the forward strand.
TTTGGGTATATGCTAAGGAGTGGGATAGTTGGGTCAAATGATGGTTCCATTGCAAGTTTTCTGAGGAATCTCCATATTGCTTTCCATATTGGTTGCTCCAATCTGTAGTCCCACCAGCAATGTATAAGTGTACCTTTCTCCCCACATCCTCACCAACATTTATTGTTGCTTATATTCTTGATAATTGCCATTCTGACTGGAGATGAAATCTTAGAGTAGTTTTGATTTGCATTTCTCTAGTTGCTAGAGATGATGAACATCTTTTCATATGTTTGTTGATCGATTGTATTTCTTCTTCTGTAAAGTGTCTGTTCAGTTCCTTAGCCCATTTATTGATCAGATTATTTGTTGTTTTGTTTTTTGTTTTTGGTGTTGTTCTTTGAGTTCTTTATATATCCTGGAGATTAGTGCTTTATCTGAGGTGGATGTTGTAAAGATTTTCCCCCATCCTGTAGGCTCTCTCTTCATGTTTTGATTGTTTCCTTTGCTGAGAAGAAGCTTTTTTTAGTTTGAATCCATCCTATTTATTGATTCTGAATTTTACTTCTTGTGCTTTAGGAGTCTTGTTAAGAAGTCAGGTCCTAAGCCGACATGATGAAGATTTGGGTCTATTTTTCTTCTATTAGGCACAAGGTCTCTTGTCTAGTGCCTATGTCTTTGATCCACTTTTAGCTGATTTTTGTGCAGGGTAAGAGAGAGAGATTTAGTTTCACTTTGCTACATATGGATTTCCAGTTTTCCTAGCACCATTTTTTGAAGAGGTTATCTCCAATGTAGGTTTTTGGTGCCTTTGTCTAGTATAAGATAATTGTATTTACATGGGTTTGTCTCGGTGTCTTCTATTCTGTACCATTGGTCTACATGTCTATTTTGGTGCCAATACCATGCCGATTTTGTTACTATTATTCTGGAGTATAAGGTCTGGTATTGTGATGCCTTCTGCTTCATTCTTCTTGCTAAGGATTGCTTTGGCTATTGGGTCTCTTATTTTTCCAAATAAATTTCATGATTGCTTTTTTTAGTTTTATGAAGAATAGCATTGGGATTTAATAGGAATTGCATTAATATTAATTCTGCCTATCCAAGATCATGAGAGATCTTTCCATCTTCTAAGGTCTTCTTCAATTTCTTTTTTAGTGTTCTGTAGTTTTCATTGTAGAGGTTTTCACCTCTTTTGTTAGATTGATTCCCAAGTCTTTTGTTTGTTTGTTTTTTTTGTTTTGTTTTTTGAGGCTACTGTGAATGGGGTTATTTTCCTAATTTCTCTTGCAGTGGATTGATAAAGGTGTTTTATAAGAAGGTGGAGGTTTATGGGCATTAAATAAATATGTTGACTGAAGTCACATATTAGTAAGTGGTAGAGCTGGAAACTGAAGATGAAACTCTCTGCATTCTAAGTTCTATACTCTTTCCATGATGCTACAGACAGCTGGGTAAACTTTCAAAAGCCACTTTAATTCCAACGAAGGACATAAACCATGTACATAATAAAAAAAGTTACATGATAAAGAGTGATAACTAATATGAAGAAAAAATGACTGAAGCAATTTTAAATTAAATGAAGGAAAGATTACTGACAGAAGCTAAACAAGCAATGGCTACATAGAGAAGGAATTTGAACTGGGCCCTGAAAGATGGGTAGGAATTTGCCTTGTGAAAAGGAATCCAAGCAGTATACCTAAATTTAGACATAAAAGTGCCAAAACACAGGGTGTATGCTAAAAGGTATTTACTATAGCATAAAATAATTTAAAGGTGGAGGACTAACTAGTAACTAAAGATACAACTTGGAAGAATACTTGGGGCAAAGTTTAAATGTGAGTAGTCAAAATGAGAATATTTCTCTTCAATATTTTACACATTGACCTATGTAAATTTATGATTACACAAATGGTATGCCTTGACTCCATGTACAAATAGAGAAACATGTATCCGATTTGTTTAAATAATAAAAAAATAAAAATAAAAATAAATATTTTACATACTTAAGTTGAAAATTATTTTCTCAACTGCTTTTATTATTTTCATTTTACTGACTATTCATCCATTTAAATTGCTTTATGAGTAATCCATACACTTCTTAAATTGCTCTCTCAGAAGTAACTTATTATGACCTTCTAATCACCAATTCCATTGGTTTCCCTTTAGACTGTAGAGCCCTTCAGAAGAATCTGACCCTGCTGACTACTTCTCTCAGTTTCTCTGCTGTCTCAGATGGTGTCATGCCAGATTTTTTACCAGTTTGATACTCCTGTTTACACTAGCTTTACTCTTTTACCTTATCTGCTTCTTAGTAGTCCAGTCACAAACCTCATTCCCATCTTCTTTATGAATTTCATCCACACTCAGGTCTTCAATTTCCTCTCTTAATGCAGCCAGTATATAACTGCAGCCAGTATATAAAATTATGACAGCCTGATTCTCTTAACACATTTCTTCTCTCAAACTTAAAGTTATATTTCTAATTGCCAGATGAATACCTCCTTAGGCATTCCATAAATGCATCAAAATTATCACATTGAAGTCAGATAGATCATGTTGGCTCCTCAAAATACATCACCTTATTCCTATCATTCCTCTTTTTGATAAAGCCTGTCATCAGACTCACCTTCTAATATCACTCCCTTACTTACTACACCCTTCCTTTTTCCTTTAGTCTCTTCCTTTCTGTCATCAGTGACAGTCATCTGGTTTGGGTTGTCATGACTTCACTCTTGCAAGAGTCCTACTTACTTGGTCTATGTGCCATTGGTCTGACCTTTCTTCCATTCATTTTGCAACACATGTGCTAAATCCTATGACTCCACTTCCCTGAACTTCAAAGCTCCCTAAATCCTACTGAAGTATGCACTAATTTTCTTTCTCAAGTATTTAAGTCTCTCTTATAAGCTAGCTTTGAAATATCTTTTTTCGACTTTACATCCTACATGTCTTCCATAGTTACTTTAAATTTCAGTCAAATCATTCTAGTCAAAATCGCCTTGGCAAACTTTGAGCTTGAGCAAAGATACCCATTTGTTCATTCCATTTCCATGACTTAAAATAGTGTTATCCCCCTATTTCCCTACTAAAGTCTTTATCTTTTAAGGCTTCATGGAGAAAGTGGTACTTGGACATAGCAATGGTTTTCTCATGCATAAACTGTGTTCTATCTAAGGTATGTTATTATATAACACTACTGATATAAATATTAAATATTAATCTGAGTAAGCATATTACCAGGGGCTTAGAAGAGAGTTATTTCTATAATCCAAATATACAACAACCAACTCACAACCATTAAATTACATCAGCAATTTAAAGAAGTAAAAATTTTAAAACTTATAATAAAAATGCTACTAATTACTATACTAATGAGATCTCTAAATGTCACTGACTTCTTTTTCATTTTTCCTTTTAAAACTAATGTCCATTCTTTTTTCTTTCTTTCTTTCTTTCTTTCCTTTTCTTTTTCTTTGATACCAGGGATTGAACCCAGGGGTGCTTAACCACTAACATCCCAAGCTCTTTTTGTTCTTTATTTTTTCACTAAATTGGTTAGGACCTTGATAAGTTGCTAAGACTGGCTTTAATTTGTGATCCTCCTGCATCAGACTCCCCAGCTGCTGGGATTATGGATCTGTGCACTGTGCCCAGCAAAACGAATGTCCATTCTTAGCATTCTAAAATGTTAGACAAAATATGGTGGGGAGAGCTTGCTTCTAAGATTTAGGCCCAACATCATTATGTAGCCACAAGAAAGCAATTAATTGTCTTTTTTTGCCTCAGTTTTATTATCATATAATAAGAATCTGAGTAAGATATACATTACTAGTTCTGAAATGCACTACCAAAACTATCGTATAAGTGTAAGAGTTACTATACCATGCAGATGATTTTATTTCATTTCACTTGATTCAGGATATTTAAGCCCATTATGAATTAAAATAATTTCTTCTCAGTTTTCACATTTAAGGAAATAGTGAGATGCCCAATATTATCACATACATCATAGACACAAAAGAAATTCAAGAATAGAGATAGTAAGAGGTATTTCAAAATTATCTAAGTCAATAATGGAAATATAAACATGACATAGACATGTTAATTTTTCATTCAGTTTCCCACTTAATTTCCCACTAATAAAAAGTATTTCTAGATTTGTACCCCTCACATTTATTTATTTATTTATTTATTTTTTGCAGTTCTGGGAATGAAACCCAGGGCTTCACACATGCTAGGCAAGCACTCTACCACTGAGCTACATGCCCAGCCCCACTTTACTTTTAAATATTTTCAATACAACAGGAAACACCATGAATAAAAATAGATACACAGGAAAGTTTTAAAACTCTAGTAAGTTAACATACTTCCATTTTTATCACACTATTTGAATCATTTATTAGTTTTTTTTAATCCTGCAATTCTTTCTTTTCCATTTTTTATTGGTACATCATATTTGCACATAATGATGGAATTTGCTGTTACATATTTGTACATGCACACAACATAACAATATAACTTGGCCAATATTACTCTGTAGCATGCCCACTTCCCCCAACTGTTGCCCTGCCTTTCCTTTCCTCTACTCATCGCCTTTTGATTTTCATGAGACCTCTTCCTACCACCTTTCATTTCCTTTTTCCTCTCTAGTTTCCACATATGAGAGCAAACATACGACCCTGGACCTTTTGAGTTTGACTTATTGTGCTTAACATAATGGTCTCTAGTTCTATCCATTTCCCTGCAAATAACATAATTTCATTTTTCTTTATATTCATTTTTCATATTTCTTTTCTTTATGGCTAGTAAGACTTCACTGTGTATATATACCACAATTTCTTAATTCATTCATCTGTTGATGGACACCTAGACCGGTTCCACAGTTGGGTATTGTGAATTGTGCTGTTATAAACCTGGGTATAACTGGTATGATGACTTTAATTCTTTAAGATAGATACCAAGGAGTGCTATAGCTGGATCATGTGGTGGTTCCATGCCTAGCGTTTTGAGGAACCACCATTGGAATTTCCATAGTGGTAATAATAACTTGCAATTCCCCCAACAGTCTAAAGGAGTTCCCTGCAATTTTTCTTTAATCCTGCACATTTGAACTTGAGACTGAAGTTGTAAAATGGCAATCATGGGCTGGAGGGGTGGCTCAGAGGTAAGAGGGCTTGCCTTGCATGTGTGAGTCCCTGGGTTTCATCCTCAGCACAGAAAAAATAAACTGGCATAATTTTTAGTTTTTATTTATTCCTAGATGCTTTTCTCATTTTCTCTAGTTCCATGAATATGCCTTAGAAAAATTTTGAGTAATGTCTGTTCTTTTTTCTTATGTCATGAGAAATATTATCTTAATAGAAGGGTGACTCAAGCACTGACTATCTCTAACAGTTGTTACCTTTAAGAAAAATTGGTATCAAGTCCTGACTGTTGGAGAAACCTTTGAAGAGACCTTAAATCTATGAAAATGAATAAAATATGTGTAAGCTTCTTATATAAGATGGTAAATGAATTTGCTTACAGGCTTTGTTAAACAAGGTGATGGCTAAACACATGTTCAGTACATCTTGGACCATGGATGTAGAACTTGTAGTTAGCTTAAGCCTGCTATTTCCCAACATCTGATAAGAATTCGCAACAGATGGAAATGATTGAAAACCAAACGGTACACTCTTCATGGTTGTTAGTCTGCTGTTTTCATCATAATGCTATCAAATCTGTTCGTAATGATACAATAGCTTGGCTGTTGATGAAATCATAAAATGACTACAATGAAATCCTATCATGAATACTAAACTATAGATGTATGGGACAGTTTTTATGCTTATGGTATCATAGAGATAAAGATTTACATTGCAGAAAATACCATAATATACCATACTTAAACATGAATTTTGAAAAAAAATTTATTCAACAAATATCTAACAAAATGAAATCCAGGAAACCCCATTTTGTGGGTTAAAGTTCTGTTGCACCTATTACTAGCAGTGTGGTATTGGACAACTAAATAAATCAATCTAAGTCTCAGTTTCCTCACCTTGAAACAAGAATAATGGTAGACTTTTTTAAGAAAGAAAGAAGATTCTGTGGAAGTTAAGCATACGTAACATGATGCTTGGTTCAGAATATATACTCAACAAATTTTCTTGTTACTCTTATTGTTCTCACTTCTATCACTAATACTACTGCCACTCTTAAACAAACTATTTAAAGAATCGAAATAATCAATTATTAACAAAAGAAGAACTCAGTCTAAACAAAGCAATTAACAAGACATCTTTCCATTTTTTTTTCATGAATGTATAGTTTATAAAAACTGGTAAGTTTTTGAGTTTGATACACTGCTTGGATATCATTTGCTATAAAAGTAAAAAAAGTTAACAGTTTATACAAATTAAAAATTACAAATTTCCTCTACCTTAATTCTGTTCACTAAAAACTTAGACCTGCTTATTTACTTAAACTTGCTTACTTACTTTCTGTATAACCTAGTTGAAAGGTAAGAAATAAGTCAACAAAGATGTGTATATGTACTTATAAACTTTATGAGGAAGGCTAACAGAGAACTTACATTATTTTAGTCTAAGTGATCCTCAAAGGCATCTATCAGAAGATAAAATTTAATCTGAGAGATAAATGTTCATTGTACCCTTTATCATCGGCTACATCAATGCTTAGAAATAAAAATCTCCATCCTTAAGAATACTGCAAGACAAGGGAATCTAAGTCCACTTGTGTCTTTAGACTTACAAGCATTCATTTTCTATGAAACACTGCATGTATTTTTAAATAAAAATATTAGATATCTGATATAGAATATAATTAATCTTTGTAAGATCTTTTTCAAATTTTAAGATTTTTTAAAAACAGACTAAACAAATTTTAATCCTGAACAAGTAAATAAATAAATAAATAAAATGCCCATGATTAACACTAGGTAACACTGCTATACGGTCTAAACACTAAGTAAAAGTTTCAGAATCAAGTATGTTATCTTATAACAAGAACTTAGCTTAGTCAGTTCACTTCTGTGAGCTTAGCTTCACAGAAGTGAAGTAAATCAGATGTAACAGAAATTCAGTTTTTAGTCATGTGTCTATTCTACAATCCAACTCTACAAATGACATTAATTCAATATGAAGAACAAAGAGACTTCCCTTTCCAGTAAGGTAGCACACTAGATAACATGAAAACTTGTGTGATCAAATATCTATAAGTGTTAAAATAGGAATAAGATTGTGAAACTTAAATGAGATAAATGGGTCACTAGGTAAAGTACTCAGATGAAGCATAATCAATTATTGTCTCCTCAAATATCTATCAAGAGATACTGCTTCTCAAGAAAAAAAAAGTGGTAAAGGAAAATAATTCAAATTCAAAAATATATAATCTATGAAAAGAAACTGAATTTGTATATAGATAGGGTATTGTTCATTCATAGAAAAGTTGATACAAAATGATAATAACACTGTCTTGATTAAATTAATAACTTTCAAGGATAAGGGGTGAAACCTTTAATTAGGCAGTAAAAACAAGTTAGTCTAGGCAGAAGGAAGGAGGAAGGAGACTGACTTCAGGCTTTTACATAGACAGTGCAAGAAGACAAGGGAAAAATGTCCACAATTTAATGAGGGAAAATAAAAGGAATATGAGAATATCATATCTATCCAAGTTATCCTTCAGTTATGCAGACTGAATACACAATCTCAAATACAGAGGAACAAAAAGTATAAAGCTCTGTGAGGCCTTTTTACAGAGTCTATGATGATGAAATGCATATAACGACAATATGCATTAAAATAAAGAACTCAGAACTAAAGGTACTCAGGTAAAAGAGATGGAGGTAAACAATGAATTCATTTAAATATAAAACTAAATATACACAATTATGAACATTTTCCATACAAATGTTGTAAAAATCAACAATGCAAAAGTAAAAATATAACTAACCCAAATTGGAAACTGGAAGATGAGAGAAGTGAAAAAAACTTAAGCATCCTAATTTTCTCAACTTTTAGGACAAGTTAATCAGGACAATCTAAAATTGAATCATGCAGTTTGAAAAAAAAATTCTAATTTCAATATTTTCATGACATTTTTGTATAAAATGATGACATTTCTTTAAATAGAAATATTTATATACATTTCTTTAATCTGGGCTGGGGATGTGGCTCAGTGGTAAAGTGTTTGCATAGTATGCATGAGGCCCAGAAAAAAGAAATTTCTTTAATTTTACTTCCATTTAGTATTTTCATATTAAATTCAAGTAAAGTAAATTCAAATAAGGTTAAAATATGGAATTTTTTAAAATGTAGAATAATTTTCTGTTAGTAAAATCACCTAAGTTTGCTTTTCCTCTCCATATATGCATGAAGAAATGTTAAGGAAGAATGTTGACTTACTCTTTATGATAGTTATTACTGGATATTTTGAGTTATGTTGTTTTTGATTTCCTATTTACTCTCTCCCTGTTATATCACCTTAATATTTTAATAATGAGCAAGCAAAATTTTTACAAAAACTAAATTCATTTGATAAATATTAATAAGTTACATTTGTCACAATATCTGACATTGATTCAATGTGCAGTTGGTGCTAAATAACAAAGGCAAGAACTAAGGGACAAAGGGAATCAGAATGTGAATCCTGGAAAACTATAAGAGGGAAATGTGGAAGCTTGGGAAGAGTAGTTTTGTGAAAAGAAATAATAGATGTATCTCATCAAATAAAAAATCACTGAGAAAAAGCAGTAGATTAAAAAAAATGTACACCTGAAAAGGATGAGGTCATTTTTGTGAAAGTCATACTCACTTGATAACAGTGACCATTATGTATATTATTTAATATTTTCCCACAGATTTGTTGCTTTGCTAAATTTGTTTTACTGACATCAAAATGTTTTCCACATTAAGTAAAAGAATGAGTATGTGGACAAATGATTTTAAATATAGTACACATGGTACGGATTAAATAAGGAAAAAAGTGAGGTGGAAGTTTTTCTGGCTGACCAGCTACTTTGATCAGTATGGACCAGTTTATATAAAATGGCTTCTAGAGGACCATAAGATTTTATTGTGTTTCGCACAAGGAGTTATACATAGGCGATCCTCTTAAATCACTAAAACTTTTCACATTTTAAGTTTAGGCACTGTTGGCCTGGCCTGTGTCACCCAATGCAGGTACATATAAGGAGGTCTCTCCTTCACCTGCAAGCCAGTTCCACTGAACTCCTCAACCATTTGTGATGAGAGGAAAGGTTTATCATGAACTTCTTCTATTTCACTCAAGAATAAGTTCTAAAACAAGTCATTCTAAGTCCACAATCTAGTGTACCTAAACGTGGCCTTCCTGAAAATAACTATGCAATGATTATGCTGATGATGATACTATCATTTTGCCTTGTTCTAATTCCAGACTCTCCTCACTGGTGGTGTGGGGCGGCAGGGGTAGGAGATCCCCAGTCTTCCAAGCCTCCAGGAAATACTCTGCTTTTTCAAGAGAGAAAGCCATTAGATAAATGGTGCTTTTGCTCAGCTGCCCTTCTTTATTGCTTTGTTCAATTGGTAAGCTTAGACTCTCAGTTCATATGACTGCCCAAGGTCACTATACACTTTTGCCCTGTGGCTCTGTGATTTTGCTCGCCTTTAAGTCCCTCTCCAAAGTACAGCTACAGAAATTTTTAAAGCTCAAAGTTGACCTCATCATTTCCTTGCTATAGCACTACTTAATTCTCAGGATCCAAACTCATGGACATTACTATAATGTTCTTCATGGTGTCTGTTCTGATTTATTTAACATCTCTGTCTCTTATCCTATTCCTCATATGCTTTCCACACATGTCAAAATCTCATTAATTCTCAGAACCTACCACAATCATTGACATCTTTCCTTAAGGGAGGCCTAAAACACTCCTCCTTCCCACAAACTTTTTCCTCATAGTTCACAATCCTCTAGATGTCAGTTTCCATGCCCCTTTCTCCACTTTCTGAACCCCAATATTGATGCACAAGCTACTTACATTTATTCTTACTGTCACATTTACTGTGTCATATTTTAATGGCCTCTTCTCTTCCTTCTCATGCCCAGTAGTCAAATAAAACTGTGACATTGCACTTTTTTTTTTATTGTAAACAAATGGGATACATGTTGTTTCTCTGTTTGTACATGGCGTAAAGGCATACCATTTGTGTAATCATAAATTTACATAGGGTAATGTTGTTTGATTCATTCTGTTGTTTTTTCCCTTCCCCCCACCCCTCCAACCCCTCTTTTCCCTCTATAGTCCTTCCTTCCTCCATTCTTGTCCCCCTACCTAAACCCTAACTCTAACCCTAACAGTAACCCCTCCCACCCCCCATTATGTGTCATCATCCACTTATTAGCGATATCATTTGTCCTTTGCTTTTTCGAGATTGGCTTATCTCACTTAGCATGATATTCTCCAATTTCATCCATTTGCCTGCAAATGCCATAATTTTATCATTCTTTATGGCTGAGTAATATTCCATTGTATATATATACCACAGTTTCTTTATCCATTCATCAATTGAAGGACATCTAGGTTGGTTCCACAATCTGGCTATGGTGAATTGAGCAGCTATGAACATTGATGTGGCTGTATCTCTGTAGTATGCTGATTTTAAGTCCTTTGGGTATAGGCCAAGGAGTGGGATAGCTGGGTCAAATGGTGGGTCCATTCCAAGTTTTCTAAGGAATCTCCACACTGCTTTCCAGAGTGGCTGCACTAATTTGCAGCCCCACCAGCAATGAATGAGTGTACCTTTCTCCCCACATCCTCGCCAACACCTGTTGTTGCTAGTATTCTTGATAATCGCCATTCTAATTGGGGTGAGATGGAATCTTAGGGGGGTTTTGATTTACATTTCTCTTATTACTAGAGATGTTGAACATTTTTCCATATGTTTGTTGATTGCTTATAGATCTTCTTCTGTGAAGTATCTATTCATTTCCTTAGCCCATTTGTCAATTGGATTATTTGCATTCTTGGTGTAAGAGTTGAGTTCTTTATAGATTCTGGAGATTAGTGCTCTATCTGAAGTATGATCGGCAAAGATATTCTCCCACTCTGTAGGCTATTTCTTCGCATTGCTGACAGTTTCCTTTGCTGAGAGAAAGCTTTTTAGTTTGAATCTATCCCAGTTGTTGATTCTTGCTTTTATTTCTTATGATATGGGAGTCCTGTTGAGGAAGTCTGGTCCTAAGCCGACATGTTGAAGATCTGGTCCTACTTTTTCTTCTATAATCTGCAGGGTCTCTGGTCTGATTCCGAGGTCCTTAATCCATTTTGAGTTGAGTTTCGTGCATGGTGAGAGATATGGGTTTAGTTTCATTCTGTTGCATATGGATTTCCAATTCTCCCAACACCATTTGTTGAAGAGGCTATCTTTTCTCCATTGCATATTTTTGGCCCCTTTGTCTAGTATGAGAAAATTGTATTTATTTGGGTTTGTGTCCATGTCCTCTATTCTGTACCACTGATCTACCTTTCTATTTTGGTACCAATACCATGCCGTTTTTGTTACTATTGCTTTGTAGTAGAGTTGAAGATCTGGTATTGCGGTACCCCCTGCTTCACTCTTTCTGCTAAGGATTGCTTCAGCTATTCTGGGTTTCTTATTCTTCCATATGAATTTCATAATTGCTTGCTCTATTTCTGTAAGGTACATCATTGGGATTTTAATTGGAATTGCATTGAATCTGTATAGCACTTTAGGTAGTATGGCCATTTTGACAATATTAATTCTGCCTCTCCAAGAACATGGGAGATCTTTCCATCTTCTAAGGTTTTCTTTAATTTCTTTCTTTAGTGTTCTGTAGTTCTCATTGTAGAGGTCTTTCACCTCTTTTGTGAGATTGATTCCCAAGTATTTTATTTTTTTCGAGGCTATTGTGAATGGGGTAGTTTTCCTAATTATTCTTTCCAAGGATTCATCACTTATGTATAAAAATGCATTAGATTTATGTGCATTGATCTTATATCCCGCTACTTTACTGAATTCACTATGAGTTCTAAATGTTTTCTGGTGGAATTTCCTGGTTCCTCTAAGTATTTAATCATATCATCAGCAAATAGGGATAGTTTGAGTTCTTCTTTTCCAATTCGTATCCCTTTAATTTCTTTGGTCTGTCTAATTGCTCTGGCTAGAGTTTCAAGGACGATATTGAATAGAAGTGGTGAAAGAGGGCATCCCTGCCTTGTTCCAGTTTTTAGGGGGAATGCTTTCAGTTTTTCACCATTTAGAATGATATTAGCCATGACATTGCACTTTTGCAACTCTAACAACTAGTACTTAATCTGACACATAAACAATATTCAGTAGTCAATTAAACTGCTGGTAATGCTGCAATGTTTCATTAACAAAGTAGGTTAGAAAAAGGTATAGTTAGCACTAAGAATAATTCTTAACTACTGGCAAAATGTATAAATGCTAAATGTGTGTGCTCTTCCACTCAGCAATTCCAGGCATTCATCCTTAGGAGCCAAAGTGTTCAAGCACCTAGACAAGCACAAAAAAGAATGTATAGGGTGTTCATTACAACATTGTTTATAGTGGGGAATTTCTATTTCAAATAACTAGATTACATCATATAAATTATCTAATAAAACCAGAGTATAATTCCATTTACATAAAATCATGTGTTTGAATATGTATATACATGCCAACACAAAAAAATAAAGATTTGAAATGTGGATTTACCAAAATGAAAACAATGTTAGACCTATAGAATTCAATTTCATGTGACTTAATGATTTTATAAACTCTTAAGTCTGATTATAATGATAAACCTATTTTTATTTAGAAAAATAAATTAATTGGGGGTGGCATTAAAATAAATGGGTCCTCAAAAATTAAAACACAAATAATAATTAGTAAACTATATTTAATAAAATAAAAGTATTCTGGTGTTCAGGGATATTTAATGCATAAATTTTTAACTAATTTACATATCCAGTTGTTAAAACTTTGATTTCCACTATGGTCCCATTGACTACCCTCAAATATTTTGGAGTGAATATATTAACTAAGAAGAGAACAAAGGTTTGTGGAACAAATTAATTTATTACAGGGGACATTCCAATTTGTGCCAAGTAATACATCTATAACTTCAGTGACAGTACAGAGACTTTAAGCAAAGATTTCTTAAGCTTTCCACTGCAATTTTATACTCCATAACTATGGATAAATACACTGGTTGTATGAATTTGAAAAAATTGCAAGCCTAAAAATAGCAACAAAATAATTTGCTCAAATTTGATGTCAACTCCCAGAGTTAAAGATTTTGGGAACTACACTAGTACACACTTTGGGGAATGAGCCAATTTTTGCATACAAAAGTAATATGCCACTAACAGGGTATTTTTGGAGAATTAATACAAACTTTTACTTTATTATTTTTAAGCTTATTTTTAATTCTGAGAGTCGTAGGGGCAGGGGACAAGGGGAGTAAGCAAGGGGACAATAGGGAGAGAAGAGGGAAGGTTTTATAGTTTTCCCAACACTAAACAATAGAGCTTCAATTTTAGAGGAAACAAACAAACTAAAACCTAAACCTTGTTGCCTTTCCTCCCTAGAGAGTCACATAACACATAGTACAGTGTAGTCTGGTGGATACAACAGGCACAGAGCTATAACAGAGACCATCACTTGGTGTTGCCTGACATTTGTAATAAACTTACCTATTCTATGACTTAAAATTTTGCTCTAAATGAATCTGCAGATTCTCTGCTTCTAAAATTCTGGCTGGCATTTAGGTGAAAACAAGCTACATCCTTAAAGGCACTAGTGACTAAAGTAAGGGCTGACTCATTCCCAGGCAACTGCTGCAGAAAGTGCCAGTTTTTCTTTTACACAAGGCTATGAAGACTTAACCGCTCCATGGGTTTCCTACTTTGTTACCACCTGGCAGAAAAATAGAATTAAAAAACCTGCTTGAACTGTGCTAGGTCAACCCTTCAAGAAAATAAGGACAAGATGGAAGCCAGGAAAAAGCAATTTGGAAACTACTTACAACGAATAAAAACATATTTTTAATTTAGTCAATGTGAAATCCAACGTAGTTCAGTCTGAATGGAAAAGATACTTTATTTATATTTATGTGAATTCTTAATTTAGGCTTGATCCATATGTCATGAATAAAAACTACTATTTTATAGAATAAGGTGAACACTTTGGCCTTCATGTGCCCTCACTGCTCTTCATTAAACCAATATGGGACATATGGCAAAATTCACTATTTGTCCTTAATTTTGTGAATAAACAAAAATTTTGTTTGGCAAAGAAAGTTCATTAAAATTATAAATTCAATAAAATAATATAATTAAAATTTTACATGGTTGCTTTTATTCTTCTTTCTATTCCAAAAATGCTGTGCTAAACATAACCATGTCATTAAACCCTCACATGAAATTCTAAAGGGATGCTATTTTTATAGGTAGGATTGAACATGAGGAATGGTGGTAGGAACTGGAAAGAAGAAAGTACAAACAAAAATAATGTGGTAAGAAACAGCAAGGCAAATGAAGTAACACTTCAGTTTACCTGGAATATAGTGTACAATAACTCGAACCACAAAGAATAAATGTGGGAGAACAAAAATGATATATTTCACATATACTTCATCGTCAACTTGAAAATGAAAATTTTATTGAACATATGAACCTGAAGACTACTTAAGAGAACAACAGGGGTTGGAGTTATGGCTCAGTGGTACAGTGCTTTCCTTACATGTATGAGGCACCAGGTTCGATTCTCAGCACCACATATAAATAAATTAAAAGTAAAGGTCCATCAACAACTAAAAAAAAATTTAAAAAACAAAACAATAGGTGTAGATGGAAAGTATTTTCAATGGAATACAGTTTAAGTAACATTTCTAAAACTATAGCAAGTATCAGCATTGCCTAAAGGATTGATTATACACATGATGCTGATTCTAGAGTTTCTAATGTTGTAGATTTGGATGGGGCCTGAGATTTCCACTTATAACAAATATGTGGGGAAGCTGATGCTGCTCTGGGGACCAGCTTTGAGAACCAATGGTTCAAAAAAAAAGTTACATATGTAATATGCAACTTTATTAATATTTTCTTAGCCTTGAAAATAAACCTGTGTAAGGAGCTAATGGAATTACTTTACATTTGGTCAAACTTAAATATTTATAGTTGGACACACTAAAATCTTGAGACAACTGGGAAATGGTAAAATTTCCCAGATAGTCTTTAGTAAATTCAGGTATTTTCCAGGACCCAGAAAATAAGTTCCTCTATGAGCTTAATTGTGTCTTCATTGCTGCTTTTGACAGAGTTTTCAGAATGACTTTCCTTAAATATGGTTTGGAGAGTTAGTAAATTTTGGGTGAAGAGAGTAGTCTTCTAAAATTTCGAAAATCTCTTGATACATTTCAACAAATGCCATTCTCTTTGTGGGTGGTAGTGTACTCTGCATTTATAATGTGTCTTTAAAACCTGCAGTATTCTACTACTCTTAATTCAAAAGGATACAAGTCTGGTAAATGATATGACAGCAAATATATAAAGCTAATACAACAAAGAAACAAACAAACAAACAAAAAAACAGAACAAATGAGTTTTGGAGGTATGTCTTAAAAAATTCTTCCTCCTCTTCTTCTAAGGAGATTATTCTCTGGGAAAGAGGAAGTTAGGGTTAGAGGTAAGTTCTAATGTTCTGCATTAAAACTAACCTCCAACTCTTACTATGCTACAGGTACCTTGAAGTTGGGTCTGCTATGTCATTCAGTGGAGTATGGCTCAGACTTCACACAAGGTCAGGTCTACTTAAAAAAGCTGGAATATTATGGCTGAGATTACTTTCCCATGTTCCACTGATTTGCAGAGCAATTCATTATAATTGACACTGGAGTTTTGTCCTAATGCCTAACAAAGCTTTCTTTGCCAGGACCTCTGACTCAATCTATAAACTTAGACTTGTTGCAGTCTTCCACATGGTTCAGATTCTGATTGGCTCTGTTCCCTCAGCTGTTAGGAATAAGCTAACGATAAAGCACTAACTGCTGACTGGGGGATGTTATCTTCTCTCAAAATCCATGCAAAAAGTGTGCCAATAAAACAGATACTTGTTAAAGTGCAAATTCATACTGTGATACCTCTTATTTCATAAAACTTCACAACAATGATAATAATACCAAAGCAAGTATCACTGATGTTTTCCTACTTATAAGTTCTGTATGGAAAGATCACAAATTTTGCAATTACAAAGATACAGGTTCAAGTCCTGGTTCAAAAGCTTACCAGTTGTGTGACACTGGGAAAGTTTATATAAAACTCCCTGAGGCTTCTTACTAATATGTGAAAAGGAAGATCCATAGTAGTGATGGGGAGCTGCTAAATTTTATTTATCCATAATCTTCATGTTTGTAAAATAATGATCTCATACTTCAGTAGAAAATGTCATACATTTCCCCTACGTTCTTCCCCACACTTTGCAGTGAGTGATCAAAAGGGTGGCCTTTAACATATAGAACACTTAACCCAAGGGCAGGATCCACATTCTTCTCAAGAGCATATGAAACATTCTCAAAATAGACCATATGCTAACTCATGAAACAAACCTTGACACATCTAAAAGGACTGAAATCATACAAAGTATGTTCTCCAACCATCTGGAGTGAGATTAGAAATCAATAACAGAAAAATCTGGGAAACTTACAAATGTGTGGAAATTTACAACACATTCCTAAACAACTAATCAGTCAAAGAAACTTCAGGGAATCAAGGTACTTTGAGTTAAATAAAAGAAAACATAGCATACTCGAATTTGTGGAACAAACCAAAATCAAACTTAGAGGGAAATTTACAGCTGTACATAAATACTTATATTAAAGAAGAAAGATCTTAAGAGTAGAAAAGTAATGCTTTGATATACTAAAAGCCTTAGGTAAACCTAAGCCATTAATGTCATTGTTCTCATAGCCTAGTACTCTGTTTTGGTAATTTTTTTTTTCTATCATAAATATATTTAGAAAAAAATGGGGCTGGGGTTATGGCTCAATGGTAGAATGCTCACCTAGCATGCATGGGGCACTGGACTCAATCCTCAGTACCATATAAAAATGAATAAATAAAAATAACAGCAGATGGAGTAAAAAAAAAATTTAAAGGAAAGAAGAAAATCAGCCAGTGAACTTCTAAATATATTTAGAAAACCAATCTATCTCTCATCAATTACAAGTTGAGAACTATACTTCTGGGGAGGGGGTCCTAAATGTTAATGTGATGACTTGGAGACAAAATTCACTGGGTTGGTCCTTTGAATCACATATTCAAATTACATCAGCAAAATAAGTATATACATATAATCTCACTAGAATCACAAAGAGTAGGGCATACGCTTATATCATCTGTTTGACAGATGAAGCTGTTTTAAAACTGAGGCTCAAAGTAAGAAGCCTCCTTTAAAGACAGTATCTCAAGTTCCAGTAACTTGTGAAATCTCTATTATGTACATTTGTGATGAGTTTTACTAAGACTTTCTCATGTGCTTTGGTTATAATGAGTTATTCTGAGTTCTAACCATTTTAACTCCAGATCTATTTTCTTATAGGAACAACATATATCAGAGGTGGCTAGAAGACTACAAAATAAGTGGAGCTTTTAAAAGACAATTCAAGATATGTTATTTTAATACCAATATTCCAAGAAGATAATATTTATATATAGGACTAGACAGACACATCCAGAAAAATTTCCTAAACGTGACTGTTCTTTATTCGTTGAGGAACATAGGGCTGGGTATTAGATGAAGATTATTATGGAATTATTATTAGTTTATTAGCTATAATGATATAATTAGATATAAAATATCATTGGGTTTTATAAATTCAGTTTAAAGGGACTTATATTGAAGATTTTAGTGGTAAAATATCATGACCTCTGTAATTTCTGTGCTAAAGTATTTTAAAGCAAATAGGGGAAACAATAATTGTTAAATCTGAGTCATAGGCATGAGTGTTTTTTCTTTTTTTGCTCCAGGGATTGAACCCAGGGGCACTTAACCACTAAGCCACATCCTCAGCACCCCATCTCCATTTAAAACATACATTTATTTATTTATTTATTTATTTATTTATTTATTTATTTATTTGAGACAGGGTCTCACTAACTAGCTTAGGGCCTCACTAAGTTGCTGAGGCTGGCTTTGAACTTGAATCCTCTTGCCTCATCTTCCCAAGTTGCTAGGATTACAGGCATGTGCCACTGTGTCTGACTTCTTTTTCTTTTTGGTATTATTATATTTAACTTTTTGATGTGTCTAAAAAAATTTTTTATAATGAAAAGTTTTTTAAAAGATTATTTGAGTGGACTATATTGGCACAAAGTCCTGTAACACAGTGGTGAGCAGGACTATTTGGGCAACTGTGCTGGTGGATAGACAGTAGTGATGTTGCTGGAAAGATCCATCTGCTTGAGGAACCCAGGCTGGGGAACCTTGCATCGTCACTCAGCTTGGCTCTTCAGGCTTCCCAACAATTCTGTAAGTTCACTAATACCCTTCTGCTATGTTCATTTATGGTTTAACCAAAAGAGTTTCTGTTACATGCCAATAAGAACTTGAAGAAATACACCAAACCTACTTTAAGTCTAGTACTTTGTGCTCTGCATAAAATCTTCCCCTAAAATAGATTTTAAAATCCTCATAACAAGATGCACAGGATAATACAGATGTCAGCATAAAAGCATCAGAAGAATGGCACTGCACTAAAATGATTATCATATTTAATTTCAAAATACCATGACATTGAATATTCCTTTGGAAAGTAATGAGACTGATACCTGAATAACCTAAATTCATATTGAGATGCAAATTTCATTTATTTTATTTTATTTTATTTTATTTTTTAAAACTTTTTTTAGCTGTAGATGGACATGATGTCTTTATATGCTTATTTATTTTTATGTTGTGCTGAGGATCGAACAGTGCCTCACATGTGCAAGGCAAGTGCTCTATCACTGAGCTATATACAGTCCCAGCTCTGAGGTGCAAATTTTATATGGAAGTGTAATATAAGGCAATATAATGGCAGTTGAGATCTGAAATTAACTTCTTGCTAAATTATGCATATTGGACCTCCATTCAATTTGGATCTCTCGATTCTTCAAACCCTAATATATAAATAAAGGTTAATAAAGTAAAATAAAATAATTAATCTAAAAATAAAAGGAAAAGCATGTATAAAAAAATGACCTTGATTTTTAATCAGTAAGTACAAGGGACCTGATATGAAAAAGGATGCTTCACACATGCAATAAACTGTTATATGGGGAGTTCCTGGTGGACCATTACTTCTGGTGTTTGCACCCTTGTGTAGTCCTTTCCTACACTGACTCAAGGTTTGACCATGTGATACCTGATAGGAAAACACACCTCTAAAGTGGAGATTAGTTTAAAATGACATGGCCAATAAAACACTAAATACACATACACATGCACGCGTGCACACACATGAAAAAGAAGAGGCTTGATAATCACTAGCACATGAGGGCTTGCACTTTTGGAATATGTCCTTTTGGACCCAAGACCATGAAATGAGATAACTCAAGTTACCACATGAAAAGATCACTCATAAAGGAGAACAGAGGAACTGGTCCAATAGGCAGGGTCAAGGTCTGGGACATATGTCCCATTGAGACATTCCATGGGCTGATCCAGGTAACTCCCAGACACTTGAGCAACCTCAAAAAGGTTCCATATAGTGCAGGGCAGATTAAACCATTTACTTTGTACCCTCTCCAAATTCCTGGCCTACAAAATTACAAGCTTTTCCTTCCAGATATTGAGTTTTGAGGTAGTTTTTACACAGAGATAGATAACTGAAGCAAGACTACACTATAATGTGTAGCTATTTCTATTTTGATAATATAACATGCATACTCACAAGTTACCAAATAATGATATCCTTGAAGAAATTCACCATTGTTTATAATTTCAAATCATACCCACAGATTTACAAAACAATGTATTTGGAGTTATAAGGAAATACAATGTTAATATTACAGAAGTTAAAAAAAATACTATTATATGTTTAAAATACTCATTCAAAAATTTGATGGGAAATTTAATGGCAGAAAGATTGATGCTGCTATATTAACAACATTAAAAACCAAAACTGAACCTAAATGAGGTCCTGATGTTGAATAGGTGCCCATCGTAAAGCATAGTCAAAACAATCACAGGTAAAATTGAAAATTTAGCTTGAAAACCTGGAGTTTAGGCTGACATGTTAACCTTTTCAGATGACATCTATCACATGATAGAGGCATACTTTAAAATCAAATCCAGGGACGTTGATGGGGTAAAGTAGACTCTCAGTCCCAATAGCATAAGCAGGCAGAAGTTCTTGACAGTTGTTGATTTTTGGTGGTTAGTTTACTGTGTTAATAATTTTTGCATTTTATTCACATTAAGGGTTCAAATACATTTACACATACAGCAGCATTGTACTAAATATTGTAATTCTTCCACTATTAATATTTAATTCATTTAATTATCAACAAATGAGTAAAATGATTAACTTGTGTGATTTTTTTTTAAGTTAAAGAATGTACTGGTAGGTTCACTATGGCATAGCAGGAAAAATGCATGATTATCTGAAGTAAGATTATGGAGTCAGAATTTTGGTTCTGGCATTTTTTAATTTCTGACTAGCTTCTTAGCTCAAAAGTAAGTCTAACAATAGTACTCAGGGTTTTTGAGAAGTTTTAATGATAGAAGAATGTATACATACAAATATACCAAATAAACACATGTGATTAACATTATATTTTATATTTACCAACAATAAAATGTTAATAGTAGAGTTTCAAAAGAACAACACATTGTAACTTTCACACTTTGGAAAAGGTCTCATTGAAAGTGAGCAAATGAACATAAGCATTAATACAGTCCCTGAGACACAATAAACACCAATATTAGTAACAGAATTCTGATAGGAAAGGATCTTAAATCATCTGGTTCAGCTTCTATAATGCTGCCTTCTCACTGTTTGCACCTTCCTTTGACAAACTTTAATATAAATGGTTTGTTCAGTTTTTAATAGTAAGCTCAAACCCTCTAAGAATTTACCATTTCTGATAGGTCTACTTTCTTTCACAAGTTATGTTTGCCATTGTGCTCTGAATTTAGATCAGTTTTACTTTCTTTTAAAAACATTTTTTTTTCAACTTTTTTCCTTTGAGATATAATTTAGAGGGCTGGGGAGATAGCTCAGTTGGTAGAGTGCTCGCCTTGCAAGCACAAGGCCCTGGGTTCAATCCCCAGCACCGCAAAAAAAAAAAAAAAAAAAAGAGAGATAATTTAGATACAGTGCAATGAACAATGTCTTAAGTGTTTATAGTTCAATGAATTATGAAAGATATATATACCTGTGTAATAGAAACCCCTAGAATATCCTCATCACCTCAGAAAGTTCCATATATCCCTTTACACATAGTATTTGTCATCCTTTCTTGCCACTACCCCCTCCTGCCACAACCATTGTTCTGTTTCCCATCTTCATAGACTAGTTTTGCTTAATCTAACAATTTATACAAATGGAACCATACAGTATGTTCTCTTTAGTGTCAGGCTTCTTCACTCCACATGGTGTTTCTGAGTCATGGAAATTGCTTAAGTATGTATCAACAGTTTCTTTTTATTGCTAAGTAGTATTCCATACACAGATTTCATATACAATTTATCCATTATCCTATTAGATAGAATAGATTGGATAGGTTGCTTCCATGAATCATTATGACATACATGTACAAGTCTTTTTTGTAGGTAAATGCATTCATTTCTCTTTGATACATACCTGGGTATGAAAATATTTGGGCATGGTAGTTATAGGGTACATGTATGTTTATAAAAACTGTCAAATTGCTTATTACATTTTATTTTCCCACTAGTAATTGTCTTTGACAGTTCTGGTTCTCTACCTCCTTGCTAACATCGGGTTTTCTCTCTCTGTTCTTTTCTTTTTAAAAGTCAATCTAGTGGGTGTTTTAACAGTTTATTTTGTGTCTCCTTGAATATGATGTTGAATATTTTTCATGTGCTTATTAGGCACTTATTTGTCTTCCTGTAATTCAAATCTTTTGCCTGTGGTTAAAAGTTTCTAAATACAAGTAAGTTTCTAAATACAAGTCTTATAGAATACATGTTACAAATATTTTCTCCTAATCTTAATATCTTTATCTTGATAAACTGACAATTTAGATTATGCTTAAGTCCATGCTATCCCTTTAAAGTGTAATGATACTGAAATAATGTAAAGTGTAATCAAAATCCTAATAATCACTTATTAAATTCAAAAGAAAACATAACAAGGCCCAAGAAGAGCTTTCAATAAAAGACCTAGATCTGTCACTGACTTCTGAGCTAGGGTTTCTTCCACTACACTGATACATCTGACCTGACTGAATGGCTTTCTATTTTTATAGTCACCTGGCCAAGTTCTAGTATTTTAGCTGAGTTACCTTATTTATGCAAATATACTGAGTATTATCTTGACTCCTGTTTTTTAAAGTCAACAAATTGGATATAACAAGGAACAGGAACTCAATATACCCTCCAGGTTGCCAAAAGACACTAACAGGTCCTCTGTGGGTGTGATTCTTAAATTACCTAATGGTAGGCTCCTGCCAGGGGTCCCACTTTTATAGGCTTTGTATTGCTGGATTTGTTAAGCCTGGTAGACATCACGTAGCCATCTTGACTGTGCCTATTCTGCCCACACAAAGGCAGGTCTGTCTCTGTCTTTTTTTGGACAGTGGTAGAACACCAGTCAGTGAGTAAATGTGGTGAAAAGGAAGTACAGTCTTTATTAGGCAGTGATGAATGAACTGAATACTGAAATTTAAACCAGTAATAAATGGTGCTGCCTAGACTTTATGCTTCAAAACAATATACTGCCCAGCTGTTAACTTACTCAACCCTTAAATCAAGAGCAAGCTTATAATGTCTCCAATCTGGTACCTTCTCAAGGAGAATGGGCTGGAAAATGCATTCTCAACTGATACTTTTTTCTTTGCTACTAAAATATTACTATTCCTTATAAGTTTCTATATATTTAAAGATTTTTATCAATAAAATAGATTTTCAAATTGGGTTAATTACATTAGCAACATCTGGTCCATCACAAGGTGTTACTATATGAAGATCATTTACAGAAATAATAAAGTACACTGCAGATTTGATTTTCAGAATTAGAAAAAAATGGAATTTACTATGTAGAAAGGTTGTGAAAAGATAACTAAGAATGTTAGTTAATTTCTATTGCCTTCAAATGCTCATCTTTAACTCAATTTTACACCTTAAAACAACCACCTACTTAATATGCTCCTTTCATCTAATGAACACGTATGCCTACTGGATGATCCAAGCCTCTAAATACTTTCCAGAATAACTTTTTTTTAACCTAGAGCAATACATTAACCTTATCAATTTCTTATCCCCAAATATCACCATTACAAAACAAAAATCTCATTTAAAGTTTAAATTATTGAACGTACACATTAAAATCCAGGAAACTCTTACATACACATTTAAGAAACTAATTGAAATCTTATTTTAAACATGGACCAACTGAATTCTGTTCTACATCAACATTTCTATACATGGTGAAACAGCTACAAAGCACCTGACTATTTATTATGTCAACATATTCAAAGTAAGACATATATTTTCTGGTTGCAAGCACAACAGTCACTTAGAATGATTCACTCACTGCTAATAAAATACTACTTACAACATTTTCTGCAATAATTAATTGGGAGTAAAAACTTACTGCTCTTTTTATTTATTCCCAAATCATTATTTTCCAAATACGACAACAACAATAAATCTCTTTTTCAAAGGCTAAGTATTGCTTATTATTAGACCATTAATATTGAGGTTATCAAGCATTTATTCAAGATACTAAAAGTTTAAACATGACCACACTAAATATAAACTTGGCCCAGAGAACCAGTGATCTCATATCAGCCTGAGGCACTGCAGGGACAGAAAAGAGAAGAGAAAAAAATGAAACAACGCAACTCCAAATGTATTAAACTATATCATTTTTTACTTGACAAGACTTTTTTTCTTAAAAAAACTTCAAAACTCTTAATTTCTAAGTGAATTGAATAGTTTTCTTATAGAGGAATTATCATGTGTGTCTTTTACAAGTGCTATAAAAAATGGCTAGAATCAAGGAGAGAAGCAGACTAGTAAAGCCATGGCTAGTTTATGACCCTAAGTGAAGGGAGTGATGGATGTTTATGAGGATAACACATAAAAATCAACATTGGTGCTGAAAAGTGAAATATTAATAGAGTAACAATAATAAGAAGAGCTATTTCTAAGATGTTTCCTTATTTTATTCTAAAGTACGGAACATTGACACAATAATCTCTATTCAATATTAACTTTATAAAGCAAACATGAAAATGTTTTAGCACATCTCAGGCATGAGCTCTTATAAAGTAGCTGCTATGTGCAGGGTACTGCACAAGGTACTGATATCAAAATTAAGTCAATACTCCTCACATCTATTAGGATGGCTACTACTGAAAACAAAGAAAATAGAAAATGTCAAGTACTGCTGAGGACATAGAGAAATCGAAACCCTGTGTACTGCTGGTGGGAATGTAAAATGGTGCAATCACTATGGAAAATGGTATAACAGTCTCTCAAAAAATTTTAAAAAGATTTGCCATATGACCCAGTAATGCCATCTCTGAGGATATATCCAAAAGAACTGATTGCAGAGTGGCAAACAGATTACTTGCACATAGCAGCATTATGGATAATAGTCAAGAGGTGGAAGTGACCGAAATGTCTATGCAGATGAATGGATAGAGAAAATGAGGGCTATACATAACAATGGAATATTATCCTGCCTTAAAAGGTT
Organism: Sciurus vulgaris; assembly: GCF_902686455.1. Classification (NCBI taxonomy): domain Eukaryota; kingdom Metazoa; phylum Chordata; class Mammalia; order Rodentia; family Sciuridae; genus Sciurus; species Sciurus vulgaris. The sequence continues at coordinate 118,832,332 of NC_136466.1, forward strand.
AGGAAACTCTAACATATACTATAAAATGGATGATATTATGCAAAGTGAAATAAGTTAGTCACACACACACACACACAATAAATCTATATAACTCCACTTATAACATATATCCAGAATAATCAAACTCATAGGATCAATCAGATGGAGCTGAGGAAGGACTGTCCCTTTTGGAGAAGTGGTTCTTTTCAAGGGATACATTCCCAATTTACTATATTCCCTCCCCAATCTCTATTTTAGGGGTTGAAAATCCAAATGTTCCTAGGCACCCAGTAATTAAAGTAAAAGAGTGGGATGGACTTTGTGTAAGATATTAAATAGCCTCTGACTTTGGGTCTCAGGGCTAGGGGTAGAGGAAGGGCTGGGGCAGGGCCTTACACAGGGCTGTTCTGTCCTTGCCAGGCCAGTGAGTTTGGTAGCATCTGAGGGCCAGATGTGATGAAGGTGCATCAGTTGGGACTCCTGCCTCAATCACTGGGAAAGTTACTTAACTACTCTGTGCCTTAGTTTCCTCATCTTATGATAGTGACTGTAATCTCATAGGGCTGTGGAGAGGATATACTCAACCATGCAAATACTTAATACAGTTCTTAAACTAGCAATGAGCCCTTAGAGGACACTAGCTGCTACTCTGCCTCAGCCTGCTTGGCTCTTTGCTTTGTGTGGGTGACTTTGCGCCACTGCTTTAGAATCTAAGGTGCTGCTGAGAAAGAGGGGTGAAGGATGGGATGCCATCACTCACCAAATGGACATACTTTCTTCTGAACTAAGAGACTTGAGCTCAGCTTCTCCTCCTACTCAGGCTCCCACCTGGTCAGAATCTCCCCTGCCCGACCCATGGGCACTCTTCCAAGACTACCCTCTGGGGCCCTTACTGCAGATGCAGGCTGTCAAAGCTGATCAAATCTGCTCACAGCTTACCCACAGTCATTTCTGGTGAACCACAGGGCTCTCTCTTGGGCTTTGTTAACTCATCTTTGTTTATCTTCCAATAAAAAACTTTTATTTATGGCCTGGGGATATGACCCAGTGGCAGAGCACTTGCTTAGCATGCATGAGGCCCCGGGTTTCATCTCTAGCACTGGAAACAAACACAACTTTATTAAAGGCAAAGAAGGTGGGCCTCTCAAGTATGTAGATTGCATAAACTGGATGGGATCTGATAGTTGAAAAGATGGGCTAAAAGGTGACTTAACTCTGCATAGGAGTTCAGAGATATAGACAAAAGAGAATGGACTCTCAGCCTGTTGCCAGTGGTGCAATTTGGGCAGTGTGAATAGAGGCTGGGACCTGGTAACACAACACCTATTACTGAGCACCACATTTTAACCCAAGTGGTGATGGGTAGGGTCAGCAGGGGCAGTGTGGGCATTCATCACATGCCTGGGCTCGTACAGAAGGGGCAGCACTCAGATCATTGAGTTCTTATAGAAAGGTCTATGTCCTATTTTGCAGACTGGACACTTGGCCAGGCCAGCATGGGGCAGTGCTCATCTAACACAGACCCATAGATAGTAAGCTGCCTGCAGGCCTTCAGGAAAATATGTGAAGGAGGAGAGTTCAATGTTCCTGGGAGGAGGTAGGGCCCAGAAAACTACCTCCAAGTGCTGGAGGGCAGTCAGGTGGCTTGGTACAGGAAGATTCTACTCTCTGTAACTCCAAGGTCCAGACCAAGACCAGGAGAGAAGATTCTCCACCACCATATCAACATCTGTACCACAGTGGGTGGGTGCTGAAGTCCTGGAGTCATAGATGGCAGGGTCCAGCAACTGGGTGAGTCACTCAGTGGCCCCTCAGTGCCAGGGCCCAGAGACCACTAGACTTGCAATACAAAGGGCCATTCTGAGGAAGATCTGCTCCCCCAGGGACCCCAGCCGGGGGTGTGGTGGCCTGCTCCCCACTCCATAAATTATATAGTTTGTGTATTTTACCACAATTAAAGATAAAAAAAAAAAATTTTAAGTGAATTACGGGGGGGTTATGTCAATACTTCCCATATGATGATGTGATAGGTACTCAATAAATATTAAGTAAATTAGATTCTTGAAAATACGCTAAAATAAGGTCCAAAAGTTTTAAACCACTCTCTCAAAGGGAAGCCCAAGGTTCATCCTTTGAGCTAAAAGTAGCCCTAAAGTTTATTTCTTGTGCCTACAAAGAAAGATATAACCCGCCAGCATTGCTGGCAGAGGGTTAATAACTCCTATTTGAAAACTGGGATTACACTGTGATAACAGCTTCATCATTTTGGTCCTGGTCTACCCATTAGAAAGTTTGTCCTTAGTGTTAAATCCCAATTTACCTCCTAGTAACTTTCATTCACTGACATTGGTTCTATCCTTAGAAGTTCTAGGTAGGACAAAGATTACCTAGTCTTTTTTACATGTGAACACTTTCAATGTGAAGGGGTTAGTTAGGGAGAATGCCATGTCACAGTTTCTAGTTTCTCTGTCAACAAGTCTATTACCCCAATGCCATAAAGGATAAGCCATAGGATCCAAACAATTCTAAGTCATTTTCTCTTAAAAAAGAATTCAAGTTGTTATAAGTAGAAGTTGTCCATATAAATGCTAATTTATTTGAAGTCATTATAATTTTTGATTTTCTATTTAATAGGAAAAGCTGTTAATTTAATAACTAAAAGGTTTTACTTCTTGAATCACCCGTGAGCAGACTCTGGCCCTTGGTTTTCCCTTACGTAGCTCTCATATATCTAATAAATGCTGTTACCAAAAACGCTTTGGGCTAAAGGTTAGGATAGAGTCATAATATCTTCTCAGTAACCATTTATTTCAATTTCATTTGTATTGATTTAACTGTTCAGCACTTACACAACCTAAAGTGATTAAAAAGTTTTTAGTCACTGTGATCTTTGGGTTCATTTGTATATACATAAACATGAACTAATACTAGTTTGCAACAAATACTAAACTACTGAAGCACTCTAAAAACTTATGTTTTCATCTCTAAGAAAATCTCTTTAGCTTTATACTAGTAGATGTTTATTTCTGGATATAAAATTTAAGTAATAATATCATGCTTTCTAAATTATACTGACAGGCTATGCCATGTGCTGAAAGAGTTGTTTATAAACTTTTTGAAAAGTCTGGTCTCAAGTAGTTAATTGAAACATTAAACTCTTAAAAGGTTTGGAATTCACCTGAAAATAGAAAAGAAGTGGGATAAATTAAATTTGACTACGTTTTCAGCAAAGTATTGAATAAATGAGCATCTAGCATATTCCCTTACAGTTATTAAGTATTCAGTAAATCTTCAATTAAAATACGCAAGGTTTTTTACTTTGTATCTTTTGCTTAACTAGCATTTACATTAAATCATGGTAAGTTTGATTTCCAGTACATATTATTTTTAAAAATCATTCAAGTATTCAAATTACTCTACCTGTTTCCATCCTGACTTTCCAACATTATAAAAAATTCTGTTAATGTTTAGGAAAAGGAAGTAAATTTTTCAAGTATCTGTGATGCTCCCCAAATGAAAATTATCAGTTCCTTTCAGTTTTTCTTCTAAAAAATAAAAATTTTCCCTGTATTAGAATAGGACAAAATGCAGATAGATCAAAACATTTATGTAGTTTTATTGGGGTGAAGAGTAAACAGGACTAATCTCTCTAGGGAATCATATCATCAATGGAGTTTATATGTGACTAAATTTAAAAATAAAATACCTCAATACTTAAAAATATAACCTCAATATGATTCAATTAGAATTGATATATTAAAACAGATATTCCTGGGGGGAAGGAAAAAAAAAATAACAGAATGAATCAAACAACATTACCCTATGTAAATTTATGATTACACAAATGATATGCCTTGACTCCATGTACAAACAGAGAAACAACATGTATCCCATTTGTTTACAATAAAAAAATAAAATAAAATAAAAGGAAAAAAACGACAACAAAAACAGATATTCCCAAATAAATGCAGCAAATCTTTGATTCTATTTTCTCCTGCAGAGAAAATTGCTATCTTTAATTTTTTCCATCATAGTGAATCTTGATGTCAATGAAAGGCTGAGTTTCCTGATAATATATAGTAGTGATATTTTTAGAGCCTCAAAAAAAAAAAAAAAAAAAAAAAAAAGATGAACAGTCAGAAGTATTAAAATCTTTCAAAAGCCCTTAGAGTTTCTGCTGAACAATTAAAATTAATGTCTGGCAATAGTACTACCTTCCTTCCTACTGACACACACAACCAACAACCAGTAGACTAGGATTTTTCAAAAAATGTTATTTAATAAAAACACACATTCATCAAAAAAACCCCACATAAGGCCTTGAAAGATTAAACCTCATTACATTAATAGAGATCAACTAGTCTTACATAGACAATTTCACTGAAAATGAAGTATTACAAAGAACTTTATTGGCAAAGGCATTTTGAAGAAGAATTAAAATTTTTGAAAAACTATGTAAGAACTCATTACCTGCCATGCTAAGGAGCTGCAGATTGAATTTTGTTGGCTGTTGGGAGCCATTAAAGAAATATGAGCAAGGGGGGTTGACACACGTAGAACAATGTTTAAGTAAAAGCACCCCATCAACACAGTAAAGGTCAACAGAAGACTGAATACAGGGAAACCAGTTATGTTATGATATTACAAACCAGGGACCAACAAACTTTCTGTAGAGGACTAGATACTAATTATTTTAATCTTTGTAGTTCATGTGGTCTTGCTCACAACTACTCACATCTGCCATTATAGCACAATAACTGCAATACCTAAGACATAATCTAAGAAAACGTGGCTATTTTCTATTAAACATTATTTCAAAAACAGGCAGCAGGTTAGATTTGGTTTGCACTCCAATCGCTCTTTTAGGTCAAAAATAAATACTGAAATTGGCAAATGAAGATGACAATGTAGAAATAAAGATGTAGAGAAATGGGTCTTAAAGATTTAAGTAGAATATCTGATAGGTTTTTGTGACTGACTACATATAGAAGTAGACATTATAGAAAACAGTTTAGGATGACTTCCAAATTTCTAGCTTGGGTAACTAGGTAAGTAAGAGTTTATTTAATGAGAGAGGCGATCCAGGATGGGAGTAAATTTGGTAAGAATGATTATAATTTGTTTTGGACATGATGAACTTGAGGTTCCTATGATAGAACTAATTGAGATGGTACAATGTATTTTTCCATCTCCACAACTTATCAATCACCACATTCTGCCAATTCTTTCCCATAATGCTTTCAAATTTCTCTGTACTCCCCCTGCTAATGCCCCGATTAGCCCCTTATGACTTGACCTTGGAATTGGTTTTTAGGCTTTAAGTGTTGGAGTCCTTTCTGATCCATTGTCCACACTGTGGCCAAAATTAAAAAAAAAAAAAAAAAGAAAAGAAAAGGAAATTGGAAATTGTTTTTAAGTGTACACCTGTCATGCTACTCCCCAGCCTAATCTTCTCAAACAGCTCCCCAGCAATAATAAGCTCTTTTATATAGATCAGAAATAGATCAGACTTCCATCTTACTTGCTATAAACTAATAATAACAAGCAAGCATAGTAATCCTTTTGTCTTTATATGGTATATACTGTTATTTTCAGTTGAGGGAAAAAAAAAAAAACTCTGATTCATTGAAGGATTAGTAGCATTTGTGGCAAAATATTAACCATTCTTTAAAGACAGTGAAAACTGTTCTTTTTCACATGTCCCTGTTTTCTAAAATGTCACTCATGAATAAATATTATGTTTTTAATGAAAGAAGGGGAAAGTTAAAAAACAGGCAGAGACCAACAACAATCAACACCATGGTCTGCCAACTCCTGCTCAGTCCCTGGGACACCTTCAGGATACTGGGTACAATAATCAATCTGCCCTACCTAGCTCCTGCTACTGGCCCTCCTGAACATCTCAACTCGTGCAGAGCTCATTTCTCTGCTTGACACTTCTAGTCACTGTTCCCACCACAGTGACTTTTCTGCTCTGATTCTTAGCCACAGACTCAGAGATTTGGCTTTGGAGAGCACAAGCCTCAAAGGCTATGTCCCTGGCAGGGGAGGTCTCTGCAATAGTTTCCTCACAAAGAAAGCCCCTGGAGACTAGATCTAAGGGAATTTATAATTTGTAGTCTTGTGTCACAAGTAACCCTGCTCAAGAAGTTACCATGTCCCTTGTAAGAAGTGTCAGGAGTCCTCTTTGACTCCTTCCTCTTTGGCCACCCATTCAGATGCCATATTCAGTTGCCATTTCTTCTTTCACACCAATTCTTTTCCATCTTTACTTTTCTGTGGTTTTTCAAGGGCTTTAATCTCTCCCTTATGTAACTGCCAGGGATTCCTAATTGGTCTTTTGGCCTCCAGTTTTCCCCCACCATAATCAATATAATCATAATCAGAAACCTTAAAGAAACTCCCAAAAGTGTTATCATTTGGATGTGAGGTGTCCCCCAATGTGGACAATGTAAGAAGGTTCAGTGGAGAAATGAGTGGGTTTAGAGAGTATTAACCTAATCAGTGAAATAATCAACAATGGGATTAACTGAGTGGTAACTGGAGGCAAGCAGGATGTGGCTGGAGGAGGTGGGAATTGGGGTGTGGCTTTGGGATATATATATATTTGTGTCTGTCGAGTGGGGTCTCTCTCTGCTTCCTAATCACTGTGATGTAAGCTGCTTCCCTCCACCACCCTCCCCCCCCATGATGTTTAGCCTCACCTTGAGCCTTGAGGAATGGAGTCAGACTTCTATGGACTAAGACCTCTGAAACCGTGAGCCCTCAAACTTTTCCTCCTCTATAATTGTGCTGGTCAGATCATTTAGTCCCAGCAGCAAAATAGCTGACCAAAACATAAAGAAATCTGAAACAATCTGTCTCAAGGTATCTACCCTCCAGCCCAACACTTCTTCTCCCAGTATCTGTCTATGGAGATAGCTGGGCCTTTCCCAATTCCCTCCTCTCACTAGGTTTTGTGCTTCCTGCTTCCAGGTACTTCCTCAATCCTCTCCAAAAAGGAACAGTGTCCTTCATCCTACACCCTAGCTTAAAAGCTACCTATTCCATTATACTTTCCTTATTCACAAACGTCAACTATTCTTGCATTAATTTGTTTTTTAATAATACTGTTTGTATCTACATTCTCTACTGACCAACTTCTATCCCTGGCCTCATTACTTCTTTTTAACCCTCATCTTCATCCTTGGAAACTTGACAGGGTCAACATAATTCAGTATATAGTAGATGAAGAATGAATGAATGTCCCTTCTCAGTAATTATTTTAAGAACCAAGACTTTGTCTTCATATCTCAATTTCTGTATACTTAACATAGTTAAGGCCTGATGCATGTACTCAATAGATAACATGCACTTCACTTATTCACTCATTCAATAAACATTTTCTGAGCATTTAGTATATATGAGGCATAGCAATTAAGAATTTAGAAAAGGGTTAAATTAAATTTTTGAAAATGATCCAAGCTTCCACTGTTTTGAAAGATACTCTTCCTATCAATAAAAAAGATAGACAAGACAGCTTCTCTGTTCCTCTTTGGTCAAGTTTTCATAGTATGATTCATTATTTTTCATAAATTCCTTAAACAGATATAACCACATTCAGCCAGAGTATAAAAGTCATTCTAAATTCAAACATAAGTTATTTTACAAATTTGGTCAATTTAGATTATTCTACTCTGTTCCTTTTCTTTGATGGAAAAAATCAAGAGTTTACTGGTTATTCTAAGATTCAGAGTTATAAATTTCAGCTTTAATGTTTATGGGGAAATAGGCTTTCCAGAACACTTATAAGTTAAAGGCAGAGGATACCTAGGTATTAATTCTGCTTTCTCCCTCTGGATGAGAAAATGTCCTTGCTGGTTCAAGAACTAGGAAAGTCTGGTAATTATAAACATTCCCTTAAAAGGAAACCCACAGATTGTTAGTTCAAGTTCTTCTGAAATACTGATGAAAATTGAATAGTTCACCGATTGTTACCTCTTTTAGAATAGTGAATATAAATGGGCAGTGATAGTAAGACATGAACTTTCCTGACTCAGGAATCCTATTTTGCTTGTATATTATTATTAGCAGCTGTTTATCCCTATTATGGTTCTTAGAAGAAAAGAGAAAGTGATGAGATATAAAACATTTACTTCTACCCTGACTTTCCTCCTGATAAAACACTGAATTTTTAGTTAATTAAATTGGGAAAATAAAGCTAAAAGCACAAATGTATATATAAGCATGTATGTTCTCTACCTCTCAATTCATAAACTACCCAGTGTACTAGATTCAGAGAAAAAATAAGATAGTAAAGCAACCTAATCACCTCAACTGAATAAGGATGCTAATTACTAAGGAAGTAATCAATTATATGATAAATTCTAATTGTAGAGAATGCTTTTGCTTGGAATAAATGTAGATATTCAAAAATTTCTAGGAAAAATATAGGGTTAGGTGCTTTTCGAGGGATTCTTCAAGTTTTTAGAAATGATATCCAAAACTGAAAAGGTTAAAATGCCTTCTCCAAAAAATACTATTGAAAGTTTTCAACTTCAAAAATACTCAGAAAGGAAAAGGTTTCCTAGAACAGCAACAACTATTTCAAATTCTATATATGGAACAAGTTTAGCAAAATTTCACCTAATTTCTATACTCTAAATACGAAAGATTCCTGTAAGGTGGTTTTCTTCCTTCTTTCTTTCTTTTTTCTTAAGTATCAAAAATGGAAAATATAGTGGTAAAATGAATTTCTTTTTAATTGGCCTCACCAAGAACAAGTATGTTGCTACTTTGTAGTGATAGATAGTAAACACAATGACTTCACTGAAATCTTTTCTGGTTTCTCCATGAAAAAGAATGATCAAACTCTTCTCATCAGTTCTGACACTTAAGTAGCCCAAGTAAGCAAAGGAGTCACATTAAAAAACTTATCAGTATACAAAAGTTCTATTTTAAAAAGTAACTAAAATAAAGTAGGCTTTTGAAGGTCTTAACATTTTTAAATCCAAGTTCCAATAACCAAAAAAGTAATTACATATAATAAAGATTACAATACTTCAGTTTCACACCAAAGTTAATGGAATTCCTTTCTGGAAAAAAAGACCCTTTGATATATCTATATTTGTGCAAAAAAAATAAGTTCATAAACCTTAAAAGCTGAACTCACTCCCCAAATGCCAAGGGAACACTCATTTTCTGATGGTTTCTCATTGGTACCTGGAAAAGGCTTCAGTTCGAATGACTTGTGAACCACAATTACGCACACCCACAAATGACCTACTGCAGACATGAGTATTTGTTTGTAACATTTGGTGGATATGAAGTGGCAAGCACAAAAGCCATCCTTTTGAAACTTTTCCTGGTGTATGGAAAATCTTAGTTTATCGTTTATGTAAACCAGTCCTGTAACTCAGATAAATACAACTCTTTTGGAATAGAAACATTACAGCAGTCTTGCTTTCCTTAGCTAAACTTAGAGCACTCAATGATGGGCACATTTTCTGGGCTCCACCTTCTGCAAACAAATTTAAAAGTACTGAAAAGTAACCAAGCTTTACATCACAGAATAACAGATTTAGGAATGAAGACTGGAGAAATGTTACAAACAGTACTGTTACTCTGTTGGGTGCTTTAAACAGTGAGATTTATTGTCTCCTTCCAGTCTAAATTTTAAACCATGGATTTTGTCAAAGGTTCATACTAACTCACATCAAATTAGGCTTAATTTGAATGGGCCAACTCACTTTAACCACATACTAAAAGTAGAAAATGATTTGTCTTTTTTTTTTTTTAAAGGTTACATGCCTGGGACATCTACAAACAGTATTATTAAAGGGAAAATTCTATGTAGTTCCAAGAATGGCAAAAACATCTTCACAGAGGAAACTGTTGATTAGCAATTGAATGAAAGTAAAAACATTAACAGTAAAATGAAATCCAAAAACAGAATATAGCATATAATGCTCTGTAAAGCAAGCAACAGGCAAACAATCAGTGTTCTGTGTGCTGGACTGCCTCAAGATCTATCTCTCTTCTCCTTCCTATCTATTGTCTCCTAGAGCCACTTATGAACATTAGGTTACCTCCAAAGCCGTGGCACATCTAAGCACTTTGAGAAAAATTGGGGGCCTCAGCAATATTTAAACTTAGTAAGCCATTTGCTGAAGGTTCACTAAGTGATACCATTATTATTTATAAATATAAAATAAATATAATGTCATCCAAGTGGCTTAAATGTAATAACTACTTATATGAACATAATATTTGAAAATTTGTAAAACTGGATGTGGGATATAATTTATAAACTAAATTGCTGCTTTTTAAAAACTCTTATTGAGTTATACAATTTAATGTCTACCTATTTTGTTGCCAAAATTAAACTAAGAAGTTCTAATATTTGTTTTTGATTGCTTTATTTTAGCATGGCCAAGAAATAGGTTCCAAAATAAATAAATAAACCACCAACAACAAACCAAGAGAGATACAGAGACAATGTATTCATCACAAGATTCAAATCTTTTTTTCCTTGCTGTGCAGTGCTCACCCTCATAAAAATTATAAAATATAAAGGTCAAAAGGAAAAGTCACCAGAGAAATCTGATCAATTTTGTTAAAATCTATAATCCTGTACATGTTTAGAGGAAAAAATAATTTAAAGGGACTGAATACCCATATGATGAACAAATACATTTATTATACTAAAAACTTCATCAGTTTGTGAACAAACTATTCCTTCTAACTGGAATGAATCTGAGTTACCTATATTTAGCAAGATAACATCATAGAGCAATATACAGCTATTTCCACTGCTAATTTACATAATGGAAAGTGGAAAAGTTTGCTATTTCCACATCCCAAGCCAAAGTATATAATTATCTTTGCCAAATGTTCAGCAATCTACACAGTTTGAATGCATAAGACAGGCACAGCCAGGATTACTTCTGTTTTATGAACATGCATGTAAAAGGAAGAGGAACATTGATTTACCTATAATCCTTTTAAAGATATGGTTTAGACCTTTTTACTTTAGATAGAAAAGTCATTTTTATTCAGTAACATTTTGAAAAATAAAATTTTCAATTAGGATGTTAGAAGATCTTAACTATTTAAAAACACTATGTTAAAGCACAATTAAGAATTTTTATGGAAATATTTTTTATTAGAAAAGTTTCTTCAGTCTACAATTATGTACCTGGAAAGGTAGCTCTTTATTCATCAAAATAAATTATGCTTATTAATCTAAAACCCATATGAAAATATACATTTTCATAGTGCTCTTCATTTCTGTTTTGTGAATTCAGATTTTAAAAGGTATGTCTCTATGCTATTAAGAGGGGATCGATGCAAACTCCAGAAACCTTCAGTTGTTTTGGTGGTGGGAGCCAGGGGAACTCCCAGAATTGCAAATTCTTTTCCTGTTCTACAGCTGAATCCAAGGACAATCTTCAGAAACAATTCTTGTTTCACCAAATGTGAAGTTTGCTTTTGGAGATGGCTCAGGGGAAAGGATTAAGAGCTTAGGTGTACAAAAGCCTGAAGAAAGAGCATAATGTAAGCATAGGAATGGGAAACTTCTGGACCATAGGTATAGGATACATATGTGTCCTTGGAGTCTACAAAGAAACACTTTAGTTTGTTTCAAACAAAACAAATAGCAGAAATATAAGGAGGACAAAATCAGTAAAAATAAAGATTTATACTTAGAAGTCTCTTTACTTTCCTTTTGAAAGTGTCACTGCACTGAGTATTACCTTTGGCCAGACTAAGAGTGACTATCATCTAGCCTAACTTACAGTGAAAGGCATTTCATAGAACTCCAAGCCGCAAATTATAAACATGAGGTTAAAACAAAATATGAAATTACTCCAGATCTCTTGTATGGGCCTAAAAAAATTATATCAAATTTCACTCAGTTAAAAATATTAAAGAAAGAAAGAAAAGTTCCTTTTGTGCTTATGATACATAGTAGAATACCTTGGAGATAGTATGAGACTTAATAGCAGAGTTTCACAGAAGAGTTCATTTGAAGTTTGGATCAAAAAGTACAGGGTTATGTTGCTGGTTCCAAAGATGGCATGAAAAAAGTTATATTTATTGTACTTTTATTCAAATAGATACAATTCAATAAATGTAAAGATTTTTCAAAAAACTAATTTCAACTTAGTTTCTTTAAAGGTACAACTTGAATATTAATGATAACATCAGTTCTTAAATTTTTTTAATAACCTCCATTAAAAAACTCACAGTTGATTTCCCCTCCATTTTATGTTTAGGATGTTACATAGGCTTAAGTAATTCTTCTTTACTATTTACTATTCTAGCAGAATAATTTCATCTAGTATGATTAATTAACAGCACAAAAACCCCTGTTGGATCCCAAAGTATGGTTAATTTACTCTTTTACGTTCAGTCAGAAATTCTGACAAATTTATTCAAGAAAGATAGAAGCAATCAATAGCTTGTATGTTCTGAATAAATAATAAAATTAATTTAAGGAAAGATTAATTTTTTCATTATAATCAAAGATTCAATGTTATCTTTTTACACTATGTGGCAAAAATGATAACTAGTCTTTTAGCAAAAAGCTCTAGATGAAGCCCATAGGAAAGGAGGATCAAAACTACTTGAGCATGCATAGACTTATAAATAAATCCAGGTTGCAAAGAATAAATAAACTGAAAGCAAAAGCCTGTAGAGAGCAATACAAATAGTTGTTTAACTTAATTAGCCAAGTTGTGTCATCATCCAACACTAAAGTCCAAAACAATCTAAGAACTCTTTTATATCACACTGCAAATACCTCCCAAAGCTATTTAAACTACAGAAGGAATCTTCTTATAGGTACATCAGTAAGAGAAACCAGTTATAGAGTAAATATGATAACATTTATCCCCCTACCAATGCTATCAAACCAATTCAAAGTATACTCTTGACAACCTAAAGTGGTATAAATAACATACACAAAGAATTCTCTGAGGGTCTTTATAACTAAAAATATGTGTCATCTGGTCTGATTTAAATATGAGCAGTGAGATGAATCTGAATGGTGTTTTCAAAATATCCAGAGTTAATGAAATATATATGTACATGTGTACATGTATAGTACAAAATATAATTTGTAAACATATAAGTTTACTTTATACCAGACACTATCTTAAGAGCTTCACATATATACTAGTTCATTCATCTGTATACCGATTCAGGTATTTTTTTTTAAATCCCAATTCTAGGTTAACTCACTTTTCCACTGCATTTGTTTGCTAAGTTTCTTTACTCTACATTATTATTATTATTATTATTATTATTATTATTAAATTTAAGAGATAGACTCTTGATGGCCTCAGAATCCTGGCCACAAGTAATCCTCCTCTCTCAGCCTCCTGAGTGGCTGGGTGCACCACCACACCAGTGTCTGCAGACTAATCCTATATAGTACTATTATAAGCTCACTTTACAAACAGGAAAACTAAAGTAAATATTTGCTTTAGATCTCTAGAATTCACAGTGAGGCAGAGTCAGATACCTTTGGGCCTGGAGTTTGTGCTCTACATTCTTAAATGCTACACTAGCAATTTGAAAGTATGGCTCATAGACCCTGGAAGGTCCTGAAACCATTTAGAGAGGAACCATGAGATTGAAACTATTTAATAATATTAAGATGTAACTTGCCCTTTTCACTATTTTGACATTTTCATTAATAGTACAAGTGATGGTGGTTAAAACTGCTAGAATTGAAGCATGAATGAGAGCAGTGGTAGCAAACTGTACTAGAAGTCATTGTATTTGTATTTCTCAGGCACCCACAATTTAAAAAAAAATTAAAAGTTTCACTTAAGAATATCCTGATGACACAATAAAAGTTATTAATTTTAAGAAATCTCAATCTTGGAGCACATATTCTATGTGATAAAAAAAAGTATGTGTAAAACTCTTTTACTGAACAAACGTACAAGTGTGAGAGTTATTTGGAGGAAAAACACTTGTATAATTATTGAAGTTATGAGCTATAACTGTCAGGTTTTCTTCATGGTACACCTGAAATTTGACAGAACTGGCAAAATTTGTTTATTCTGAGTTGGTAACAGTGAGCCTCTTGCTTCAAGAAAGGTTGAAAATACTTGACACTGATAAAGTTTGAGTACTCAAGCATAAATTAGAATTTTAAAAAAGTTGGAAGAACTATTGTGAAACTGACTAAACATTGGAAGACCTTTTTGGAGATCAGTGATAATTTTAACAAATGTGATTTTTATATAACAAAAATGTAGTAACATTTGGAAGATCTGTATAACTTGATGAATCAGTACTTTCCAAATGACTAGTGCATAACATTACAAAATCATGTGGGGGGAAATTATTTACTCCAAGTGTAAAATAAACCAATGAAATTTAATGTGAGGCATTATTGATTCAGTTTTAGATTTCATAGTGCCTCTAATCTACAAGATATTACTATCTGTTGAGTTTAGTATAGTATTTTTTGGTATCAAAGAATAATAACCAGGGCTGGGTTTGTGGCTCAGTGGTAGAGCACTTGCCTCGAATGTGTGAGGCACTGCGTTCAAGTCCTAGCATCTCATATACATAAATAAGATAAAGGTTCACTGACAACCAAAGAAAAATATTTTTAAAAAGAACCATAATTATTTGAAAAGGATGCTAAATACTCCTTCCTCTTCCAACTACGTATTTGTGTAAAGTCAGGTTTTTTTCCTATAATTTAACCAAAACAACACAGTGTATACAACAGATCAAATGAAGAAGTTGATATAGGAATTCAGCTGCCTTTCATTAAGCCAATAATTAAAGAAATTTGCAAAAATGTAAAACAATACCACTCTTCTCATTAATGTTTTTGTTTGGGCGAAACGGTCATTCTTTCTAAAATAGATGTTATTTACATTATGATTTATTGGAATTTATTATTGTTATTTTTAAACATATTTATTACATATTTTAAATTTTTCTTAATTTTAATTTCCAATACAGCAAATACTGATAGATACAACACAAATAAACAAAAGCTCCTTGGGGTACTTAATGTTTTAAGTGTAAAGGGTCTTGAGATAAAATGTATGAAAAATGCTGAAGCCAAACTACAGTGTTTCTCCTTGACATGTGCGAGCTTGCATATATAAAAACATGGAAGTGGGGGCAAGACAGTTCTTGCCTAGTCTGGAATTCATCTCCTACTTTGTCTGGATTTTAGAAGCAAGATACTCTACTTATCTACTGAGAATAGAATATACAATCAAACATGAAAATTACTTCAGCAATTATAATTTTACAAGAAATTATCAACATTTAAAAAAATGAAGTATCTTGACTAAACATAAAATAGTAATAATAAATTGTAAAGCTATAAGGAAAAGGAACAAACCTAGTTGAATAATCCTGAATGATTAGAAGAACACAAAATCAAATACGTGATTTGCAAACAAATCATTACTTCTAATGAAAGGTAAATTACTGATATAAACACAACATCATGTAATATACCTTCTATTCAAAGATTTGGCTCATATATAAGAACCATATTTATATGTCACATACATCAGATGCTCAATAAATGTTAATTGAAAAATTAAAGGAAGAAACTGATTTAAATGATCTTTCCTCAGACTTACCAATGAAATTGTCACATATCTTCAGCAATCAAGTATATGTGGCCTCATGTATAATTCTAATGACATTTCATAGGCTTTATACACACAAACATATATTTGTATGTGCATATAAATACAGTTACATATTCAATTTTTGACATTTATTTTTTCCTAGTGGAGTTCCAATAGCTCCAAATTAAATTGACCAAATTGGGGAAAATTATCAATTACAGACTGTTTCTAGAGGAAAAATTTTCTTAAATTCTAAATAACATACAAATAAAAGCACAAACATGATCCACACATAAGTTGAGTCAGTTAGTACCCTGACATTGAACCAATAATTCTAAAGTTGGAAACTGAATTTCCTGAACCTAACAAATAATCTTATAAGTAAAAGAATAAAACAATGAGTCATAGGTGATTTAGGGTAAGGTTTGATTTTAGAAAACCCAAATCAAGGAAAATCATTTTATAAGAAATAACAGCAGCCTAATTATTCTGTTGTAATAAAATTTACCTTAAATAAATACAAAAATACTAAAAATCATATTTTCATTTTGTATGATAATTGGTATTATTATTTATATGATCAAAGAAACATTCTCTCATATACATCACTGAGGACCACTGCTGTGAAGAACTACTCAATAGTGGCTTTCAAGCCTTTTACTCGCATGCATCTTTTTTCCTTTTGTTGGCACATTATAGTCATACGTAATAGTTGCATTCCTTTTTTACACAATCATACAACATGGAGCCTAATTTACTTCATTTCAGCCCCTGGTGTCCTACCTTTCCCTCCCCCACTTCATCGCTCTGTTCCCTTTCCTCTACTCTACTGGTCTTTCTTCTATTTATTCATAGCTTTTTCTTTCTTTCTTTAGTGTCTTGTGGATAAAACTGAAGGTGAGATTCAAAGTAGGATATTCATATATGTACATAGCAAAATTTGGTCAGATTCATTCCATCAATCTTCCCTCTTCCTGTCTGGCCTTCCTCCTTCTCAATCCCCTTCCTCTACTTCACTGATTTCTATTTTCATGGAATTCCTCTCCCCCTATGCTTTTTTTTTTCTTCTTTTCCTTATTTTGCTCTAGCTTCGGCATATCAGAGAAAACATCTGAGCTTTGACTTTCTGGGTCTGGCTTATTTCACTGAAAATAATGATCTCTAGTTCTATCCATTTACTTACTGGCTGTTACGGTTTGGATGTGAGGTATCCCCCCAAAGCTCCTATGTGAGACAATGCAAGAAGGTTCACAGGAGAAATAATTGGGTTGTTAAGAGTCTTAACCCAATCAGTGAATTAATCCCCTGACGGAGATTAACTGAGTGGTAACTGGAGGCAGGTAGAGTGTGGCTGGAGGTGGTAATTGGGGCGTGACTATGGGGTATATATTTGTATCTGAAAGTGGAGACTCTGCTTCCTGATGAACGCATGGCTGTTTCCTTCTGCCACAGTCTTCCACCATGATGTTCAGCCTCACTTTGAGTCCTGAGGAATGGAGTTGGCCTTCTACAAACTAAGACCTCTGAAACCATGAGCCCTCAAATAAACTTTTCCTCCTCTATAGTTGTGCTGGTCAGATTCTTTTAGTCATAGCAGCAAAAAAGCTGACTAAAACACTGGCAAATGCCATAATTTCATTCTTTTTTATGGCTCAGCAGTATTATATTATGTATACATACCACATTTTATTTATTCATTCATCCGCTTGATGGGTACCTAGGTTGGTTCCAGAGCTTAGCTATTGCTTATTGCACTGTTATAAACACTGATGTGGCTGCATCCCTACAGTATGCTGATTTTAGACCTTTTGATATGTACTGAGGAAAGAGAGCTAGGTCATATGGTGGTTCCTAGTTTTCTTGAGAGTTCTTCATTGCATGTACCTTTTTAAAACAATTTAGTGGGTAAGGAAAATAATGTTAGTTTAGTAGCTGTTTCAGAGTATATGTTGTAGACTGGTGAGTGGTTTGGGAGATTTTTAGAAGACAGTACAGGAAAAAGGATGACAGATTTACATTCAGTGTGGCACTACTTACATTGTTAGTAGCAAAAGAATCTTCAATAAATTACTTATTCTCTCAAAGTTTTATATGAAGAAATGAGAAAACTGAGCGCAATGGTTTGAATGTTTCTGTCCTTGTGTATGGAACCCCCATAAACAGGGTTAATGCCCTTATACAATATGAGGGACCTACAGGTCTTGCTGCATATGATCATACAGGGAAAAGATGGCTATCAGTGAACAAAGAAGCAAGCCTTCACCATACAAGGAATCTGTTAGTGCCTAAATCCAGGACTTCCCAGGCTCCAGAACTGCAAGAAAAAATTTCAGTTGTTTATAAGCTTGCCAGTTTATGATATTTCATCATAGCAGCCCAAGACACTAGAAGCCTAAGACACTAGAAGACAGTTTATATGACCCTTCCAACTTTAAATTTCCATAATTCTATTAAGGTGCTGTAAACATTTGGCACAGGAAGATTAAATGGGGCAGAAGATTAAATACTACTTAATGGGAAAACAGTTATAGTACAAATGATTTGTACTATTAAAAAATGTATCATAATTAACTACTTTTTCTCAAAAATAACATATACTAAAACAGTATTCTGAATCACTTGAAAATTTCTTAAACTATATTACAGAATATCCTTATAATGTAGTATCCTAAAAACAAAAATAAAATATTATAATTGAAGTAAATAGCCATGATTTATTGAATGCCTACTAACTCATTCCATTGTTACAACAATATGGTAAGACTGGCACTTTTATTTCTTTTTTTTTTTTTTAATAAAGAAACTGAGGATCAGAGAGGTTAAATAATTCATTCAAAGAAACTGATTAAAAACTGGCACAACTTGTATTTTGCCTTGGTATTCAACTCTAAGTCAATACTCCTTCACTATAAAAACATAAAACATTTCTGATTCCTACAAATGAGTTCTCTTTTTATAGTTACTTCAATTACTTTATGATATTGGCAAAAGGACAACATGAGAAAAGAAGCATTATATAAACATGGTATAATTGCTTATGACATGAAATAAATTCTAATAAAAAGAGCTCTGAAGCTGGGGTGAGATACCAGATTAGATGGCTTCTAAGGCCCTTTCCAAATCTCAAGTAATATTCTCAATTCACTAAAACTTAAATTGGTTAATATATTTCCTACTTATGACAGAAACTTACATTTTGTATTATATAAATTATGAAGCAAACACAGATAGCAAATATATTATTTAAAGGAATAATGTGGGAAATCTTCTAAGGAAATAATCCAAAGACCTGATACTTTTAACTATTTTCTTTCACTGTGCTTATTTAAAAGAAAAATACATTGAAAATTCAAAAGGCCATTTTAATTCTGGTTATTGCAATTTTCTTAAAGATGGGGGAAAACCTACTCCAGAAAAGAATATACTGATTTGATTTTTTATTTCCATTCACTTTCTGTTCTTAGGATGAGAAAACAAAATTGCCACACACATATATACAGAAATATTCTGAAGAAAATTAAATATGACAAGTCCAAGAAAATTTACCAACTAAAATTTTATTCTTGGATCATGAAAAGGAAACTATAGTTCTAAGTACTATACAAGATAAAACTGAAAGCAGAAGACAAAAAACTAACGTGCATTATATTATGATCCATAGCAAGAAACAAAATTAAAAATTAACTACTCGCTTAGCAATTAAAATAGTTGATGGATTATAAAGTTAGAACTTACTATATGGTCCTTCAGTTTTTTAGGAATGTAATTCTCTCAAAAATTGATTTATTAAGGAAAGGTGCAGGTTTCCCATAATAATTTAAACATTAAAATGCAGGTTCAAAGTGCCATCAAAAATATTGGGGATATTTATAAAATATCCCAAATAACCATGGCAGAATATACACACACACACACACACACACACATATATGTAATTTTATTACATATATATGTATATATGTATATATATGTGTGTATATATATATATATATATATATAATTTTCAAGTGCACATAAAACATATACCAAGAGATGCCACACACCAGGCCAAAAAACAAAGTCTCAATAAGAGTACAATAAATGGAATCATACAGAATATGCCCTCTGACCACAATGAAATTAATTTGGACATCAGTAACAGAAAAATCCATGGAAAATTCCCCAATATTTGGAAATTAAACAGCACACTTCTATATAACCCATAGGTCAAAGAAGAAGCCACAGGGAAATTGGAAAATATTTTGAACTGAATAAAAATAAAAGCACAATTTATCAGTCCAATTTCAACCAGAGAAACAGAACGGGTAGAATATTCAATCAGAGAAACAAGAAGCAGTAGGGTGTGCGTGTCTGTGTGTGCACACACATGTATAGATAGAGTGGGAGTAGGATATTTATTGCAAAAAATTGGCTCACACAGTTGTGGGCATTACCTAGGCAATACCCTGGGTCTGAAATCTGTAACACAAGCATGTCATCAGGAAAGACAAGTTGAAGACTTTTGCACAGGAACTTAAGGTGCTATCCAAATGGAATTTCTTCTTCCAGAACCTCCAGTTTTGTTCTTCAACTGATTGAATCAGGTCTCCAGATTATCTAGAATAATCTGCTTTACCTAAAGTCACTGATTATAGACTCTGATCTCCTCTACAAAATATCTTCACACAAACACCGAGATTAGTGTTTGAACAACTGGAGTCTGTAAACCAGCCAAGTTGACATATAAAATGGATGGTCTAAACAATATACTAAAAATTGGTGAAATGCAGAGAAAGCAATGCTTGGAGGGAAATTCAGAGTTTTAAATGCTTAACATTAGAAAAGACAAAGAAAGATTCAAAAATCAACTACTAAAATACCATTATAAAAGTTAAAAAAAAAAAACACACAGACAAAAAAGGATAAGAAGAGGAATAAATTAAATAAGTAGAAAGAAGAAAGTTAGAAAACCACCTGATTTCAAGGCATGCTTTGAGATGCACATAGCTATCTCAGAGACTTTGAATTATGTATGACATTTGTCAGTTTGGAAAATTCTCAGTCCTGTTTACCACATTCCAGATACAGCTTTCATAGAAGTTGAGGGATAGATATATCCATCAAGGTAGTTCATGTCCTTTGTTTCTAAGAAAAGAATACCAAAAGTCAAACAGCTGGGGAAAAAAAGATGTAGAAGATCTAAACTTCTGGTTCCTAAACCTCCTCCTACAGCTCCTTCCATTGCAACATATTGTCTCCAAGCTGCCTTAATGTTACTAATAATCTGCTACACCGAGGTCACTGTGCGGTAGCCACAGGTTTAACAAATCATCATATCTATATTTTCATTTTCTTTTACTTTTAAAATTTATACACAGGCCAGCACATGAGGCATTGTTTTATGAATTAGAAAGGGGCACGCCTTCTAGAAATACCTTCTAGAGAAACAAAAAATAAGCAAAATGAAAAAAAAATCAGACAATGACAAAAATATACTTTCTCTAAGCTAAAGGATTTGAAAACAGCATCCATTACCCTGAGGCTGATGTGGTCCCTCATCAGTGCAGAGGGCTAGATTTCAGCCCAGACTCAAAGCTCATGGCTAATATCTTCTTAAGGTCATAATCTATGTAACCATTTTCAGTAGCCCTGCTTACTAAACATCCCCTATCTAGTCAATGCAGAAAATCAAGCAACATCATTCCATAACAATATTCCATTCATAAATTAGTTCCGCATAGGAAAAAGACTTTTAAAACTATTATCTTAAAACTCTTGGTATACCCAAGTTCTCAAATTGTAAATATTCAAGCAAAAATCACAATATGAAGAGAATAGAATTTTATTACCAATACTTTGTTTTAAAAACTAGCATTTTAATGCTTGTTTTCTTCAGTGAGATTTGAAATGTTTCATAGTTACTTATATTTAAAAAGCACATAGAAAAACATAAAGCAACGTGTTTTCCTAAGCAATAAATGTCACTGAATTTTTAGCAAGGACATTTATCTTCCTAAAATAAAACAGTTGCATACACTACCTAAAGTTAGAATGTTATCTTTTAAATTTGTTTCCTTAAGTGAACATGTCCATACTCACATTTGTAAATACATGTTATTTTTGTTTTATGAGGTTTTCATAAAGTTTTTATTATAAACAGAATGTTCTCAAAAATAATACTTTCATTCTTATAAATACTCAATATTAAACAAATGAAATAAAAATAGTAAATTAATGATGTAAGGAAAATGAACAAATAAGTAAACACATTTTCTTAGATAAGACCATTCCTTTTACTAACAAAATCATCCATACGTTTTACTTATTCCAGTTTGGGTACTGGCTGCTGGCAGTATAAACCTGCCTTTAAAAGTACCTTCAGGAAAAAACTATTTAACCTTCCCTGACAACATTTTATTTGAAATTTTGTATGCATTTAGGGTATTAAGTCTATATACCCTATTTAATATTTTTCAAATGTATTCTTTTCTGAAGTAATTTCATGTGCTCATTTGACGAAACATGATTTGAACAATAATTGCTTCTGATGCAGAATTACATCCTCTGTAAGCCAAGAAAAAGATGTAGGAAGTGGGAGAACCAGGATGCTTAGGAAGAATAGCAGGCACTAATTTTTTTAGATAGGCTTCACTTGTCTGTCCAAATCATCCCCATGAACTTGGTTCATCTCTTCTACTTCACTGGTATTATACCTTTTAAATGCATAGAGCTCCTTAAATGGTTGCCACATAACAAATTAATTTTATTTTCAAATATGTCAAGGCTGGAAGAGAGTACCAGAAAGTGAGCTATGCTGTGGTTGTTAAATGAGAGAAATGGACTGTGGGCATCAAAGGGCCTTTCAAATACAGTTTCACATACATTATTTCATTAACTTCACCAAAACCCTATTGAAAGAGGAAGGGCAAGTATAATCACATGTAAAAATAAGGAAAAACAGGCTCAAAAAGGTTAATTTATTCAGATTCCATTTCTACTGTGATCCTCATAGATCACTGTTGTCATTAAATTGAGAAAAATCATTATTCAAATAAATTTTTAAGAGGGTAAACTGTGTTGTTCTTTTTGAAATAATCCATATAACTGTTGAATGCATCAGTACTTTTCAAAGGATACTATACTATAGGGTTAAGTATATATATTCACGTTAAGAATTAAGAGTTCAAATGAAAGGACGCATACCTTTATCAAGGTGCTATTACAATTGAAAACTAACTATAACTTTAAAAAGATAGTACTAGAAATAAAATTTGTCTTCATCTTGCCACTCATTCTTTTCCCTAAGTCAAGTCTCTAACTTATTTACTATAGTAATTTGGTATTCATTTTCCAATTATAAAAAGAAAATAACACAATTAAATAGTAATCTAACCAACCTTTCCTATTCATATTACTCCTCTCCCAAGATGTGGAAAATACAATATTGATCCAACTGAATCTTTCAAATTCATTTAATCTAGTTGAAAAAGGTTGATCTGTTTATCTATACATTTGATTAATACATAAACAAATCAAAAGTTGTTTTATTTACATTTTATTACCCTGGATGGTCCCAACCTATCTTTCCACCAACTCTTCTAGTCACAATAGATTGTTCCTCAAATACAGTCTGTACTTTTCTCTATTTCCTCTGCTGGAAATTCCCTTCCCCACCCATTTCCTCATATTCAAACTCTACCCCTTCTTCAAGGCCTTCCTCTAATGTAATCTACTTGCATACATGCAGACTTCCTGATCCATAAAATCAAAATTAGTCTCTCCCTCTACATGAAGGTACTGTGCTTTCTCTGAGCTTCTATTGCATCCAGTTTACTGTGTACAGATGGCTATCTATCTAGCTCAGCTGGGCAAGAGTAATGTTTATCTTTATATCTACTAAATGGATACTGTAGATGTTTGAATGCAAAGGGCCTAGCAAACAGAACACTGCCTTAGTTTAGGGTTTCATCATGTCCTTCCCTCTAAACTCTAATCTTGGCTCCCCCAGTTTAAATTCCATACCATTACAATGGTGAACTTTCTAAAATAAAAACCTAATCATTTCATTTTCCAATTTTTTTTTTTGATCTTTCTATTGTTCTTCACCATTCATAGGACACAGTCCAGTTTTCAAATACACCACAGAAGGCCCATCATGACCTGGCCCCAGTTTACTTCTCCTACAGTTTCTACCAAAATCCTACAAATATGCATCCATGTGTACACAAGTTCCTGCAGTTATCAGAAATCAATCTCTTACCTATTCCTTTGTACTTATTATACACCATTCTAATATCTCATTCTGTAAACCTTATCCCAGGGAAACATAATATGGCAGCTAAATAAAACTTACATGTATTCAAATCCCAGATTGTCCATTACTTGAACTGTAATCTTGTTTTTTTTTTTTTTTTTTTTAAATCTTGAGTAATTTAAACTTTGAAAATACAATAGAGGACAACCTGGAAATCTCTCTAGTGTCATTGTAATGAGTAATCTGAATTGTCAACTTGATTGGATTAAGAGATGCTGATGATTAAGAGGCTTCTGGGTGTGTCAGTGAGGGTATGTCTAGGAATGACTGGAATGTGGGATAGGAACTGAAGTGGAGCCCCTCCCCTAAGTGTGGGCAGCACTGCTCCACAGGATGGAATTAAAGCTGGAAGAACAAGGAAGCAGATGTAGATGCAAGCTCCGATCTTCTTAAAAGGGTTCTTGATTGCTGCTTTGATGGTCTGAGGATATGGTATTCTTGCTTCTTCACTCTTCCAAAGCGAATTCTGCCAGTGATTCTCCAAGTAGTTTTCAGAAGCCTTGGTCTCAGACTAGGGTAGCACTGTTGGTCTTTCTTGTTCTGGGGCTTCTGTGTCTTGGACTGCATAGGTGCTGATTCTTCCAGCTCTCCAGCTGCAGACGGCCTTTGTGGACTATCCAGCTTCTGGTCGTGTAAGCCGATCTAATAAATCCCCTTTTTATAATCATACCTCCTATTGATTCTCTTCCTCTAAAGAACCCTGACTAAATACAGTTATCATTCTTCCCCTATTCTTTTTTGCAGTACTACGTGGCTCCTATTTTAAGGTGAGCAACTTCTGCATTTACTGCAAAACACAAAACTAAGAGCAGAATCTAAGCTCTAAGTTCCTTGTAGGGAAAAGTAATTTAAGTTCCAGATTTCAAACCAAATAAACTTTTAACATTTTTTTCTTAGCTCCTTATTCACTATATGCTAAAATGTATCAGTGCATAGAAAATTTTAAATCCTGTTTTGATTTACAATAATGGTCCACTGCAGCAAGGATGTTAATTAACATATTTTCATATGTTTACTTGCTTCATGTGTCTTCTTTGGTAAAGTATCCATCTGATCTTATTATCATTTTTAACAGTGGTTTTTTTTTTTTTTTATTGTTTTTAACGTTCCTTACATATTCTGGATCTGTCTTTTATAAGCTATATGACTTACAAGTGTTGCTTTCCAGTCAGTGGTTTGTCATTTGTTCCCTTACAGTATCTTTTTCAGAACCGAAGTTTTATTTTTATCTTGATGAAGTCTAAGAATTTATCTGTTTTGTCCATAGTTCATTCATTGGGGTCTAAAAACAGTGTCAAACAGCATGTACACAAGTATCTCCACTAGTTCAAGTATCATACTGAACAGAATTTGAGTAGTATGAAACAAACAAAGGCTGTTGCAGTATACAACATTACACCAAGGATAGGCAATTTTCTGCCTGAAAATTGGGAATTTTTCAGATTCAAATGGGCTGGATGAGTTGAATCCCTTTAGCACAATTTATTTCCATGTTGGTTTATAGCCTTGTAAGGGTTTTATTTGTTCATATTTGTTTTAACCTGTTTAGGTGCCAGATGTTCATCTATACTAATCTTAAGCAATTACAGTGTTTAAGAAGAGAACAGTAAAGATATATATAGTATGAACTTTCAAACATTTTTAAAGTATTAGTTAAAAAACAAAACAAAACAAAAAACAGTTGCCAGGAGTTTTAAAACTAAGCTCTGAATGACCTTAGGCTCCATGAGTTTTAAAAACATAGTAAGAAGCTCTGAATGACCTTTGGCTCCATGAATTGAGGTGATTCCCCTATTATGAAAATAGCACCAAGACCCAGAGCAGTGACTAAATTCCAACTATGCTTATGCCGGGATCCTACTTGCTCAATTTTTATGGAAGGCCATGACTAAGTACTGTAACAGGTCATTGTCCCTTTATTCCTACTGAAAATTGTTGCAATTCACTGACGTAGCTTAAAAATAAAGCTTATTTCGCTAGAAAAAGAGACCCTCTCACTTTTTCTTTAAGTGAACATTGTCTTCTGCAAATATCTGAGACTAGCATTGAAAAAGACAAAATAATCTACATCCCAATTTGCTTTTTACTTTATTTATCCTATTTATCTTTGTTCCCAACATAGGAAAAGATTAAGTGACATTTATTTAATTGGTTACAAAAACTGTGAGCAAAGACCTTTAAATATCTACTAAAATATATGTACATTTTGTTTCAAAATTCTTTCCATACTATACAGCATGGACTAACACAATAGAAAGAACAAGGTAATTTTTAAAACTTCACTGGAATGCTGATTCCAATGAGTACTACGATGAGCATTATGACTCTGTAGTGTAATAATGACCTTGATTTTCTGGACCCTTCTCTAGTACCATCAGGATTAAAAATCTACATGTTCTATCATACTAAGTGTTTTTCACAGATCAACTACAGAGCATTTTTTTCCAGATCACTAGGTAAGTAAGTACATACAAACATCACCTAAAACTAAGTCTTAACAAACTGTAGCATGGTATAAAATACAAGAACCTAAATACCTCTACTCTTTGTCCCAGGTCTACATGATTTATTTGTGAACATTTTGAACCTAAAGCAAGAGTTATTCTATTTAACTCCCTTAAACAAAGCTGAACTTCAAGATGTTTCAAGTTAACTGTCAATACTGTGAACAAATAACCATATCTGGAAATTTTCTATTAATTTGTAATGATTAATAAAACTAAAAAACTAAATACTTATCTAAAAGGAAATGAAATTGGCAAAAAGTCACTGTGTAATTTTGAAAGTTAAGAAAACACTCTTTTTCATAGAATCAAAAAATCAAATATATTACAAAGAACAAATCCAACATCCTACCTCTTGAGTATATATACACCTTTGATCTAATGTATTTTTAGAATCGAGAATATAAATTAGCAAAGAAATGATTTAGCAAATTAAGTTTATATATCAATTAATATCTGCCTTTGACCATAAGAAAAGCTGAACTTTCAAACATTTTTAAAGTATTAGTTAAAAAAACAAAACAAAACAAAAAACAGTTGCCAGGAGTTTTAAAAACATAGTAAGAAGCTCTGAATGACCTTCGGCTCCATGAATTGAGGCAATAGAAACCTGGCAATTAATTTTGATTAATTATATAATAATCATTAATATACTATCACATATTAACATATAATTATATTATATTAATTATAATGTAATGATTATATAATTTGGAAACTGTTTAAACAAGATACTTCTAAAGAAGCAGCTCACCATGAATTTTAAAATGCCAAGCAGAATGAGTTAACAACACAAAATCAGCAGCTAGCAAAAACAGGAAAATATACTAATGGTATTTTTAAATTAATTAAGTGAGTAGAAGAAAAAGAAATCAAAATTAAAATTTTATTTAAAAATCTAGAAAGTCAGATAAACTTCAAAGTAAAATGGAAATCCTATTCAAAGTTTAATACATAGTTATATTTAAATGATAAATACATTTAAATCAATGTATATGCGCACACATATTGAACGAGTTGAGATATATGGTATAGATATCTCCAAACAATAAAGACTAGTGGGTAAAGAAGTATCAAATACTACTAACATATCAAAATTGGCAAAAAAAAAAAAAGGTAAGAAATCACCATAATGAATTTAATTAATTCTGTGAGATTCCTCTTCAAAGTAGGTCATTATTAAATAGTTTATATTATATCCACTTTTCAAAAGACAACCTTAAGTAAAGGTAAAGATTCAATAAAATAAATAAAATCCTCTCATTTAGAAAATTAATGTTGATAAAACATTATAAGTGGTTCTATAGAAGCTGTAAAACTTATTAGAAAAACGGATTTCTAAATCACATGCTAGAACTAATGAATGAGGTTATTTTGTTTTGTTTTGTTTTGTTTTGTTTTGTTTTGTTTTGTTTTGTTTGGAGTGGAGTAGGTCCTAACATATGCATTTCATGAAAGTCAAACAAATTTTATAAATCTGTCCCTTGACCACTTGAGTAGGTATTCCTGATAGGAATGAAGAGAGTTTTATTTTAAAAAGTATTGAAAATGCCTCTTTGATGATGTATTTGAGCAAGGAAATAAATGAAAAGAAGGAATTATTACCAGGACTATCTCAAGGAAGACAGTTTTAAGTTGAGGTAACACAAAGTACAAAAGCCTGAAAAAGAAAGGAGCTTGGTGTGCATGTGGAACTGCAAGAAGCACAACAAGCCTGCTGCAAAGTGAGCTGACAGAGTGAAATGGATAGAAGTGTGCCACAGCCGTGAGAAAGTGAAAGGTGTGAACACCAGGACACAGAGCCAAGGAAAAGACTTTACCAGAAGAATATGGATTCAGATGCAAATGGGTAGATTTAGTGGTGGGAAAATGAACAAGTTCTCTTTCATGGTTTCTATTTCCCTAAGGGAATAACAAGCTGACCAGCCAAAAGTGAGAAGGGAAAGAAAGGTTGAGTGTGAGAAACTAACATGATTATCTTTCAGGAAAAATCAGAAAATCAATGAAGAAAGCTATCAGAAATAAAAAAGCCCATGTTCCCACCTTATGGGACCTATCCTGACAAGGCACTTATTTTATCACTTAGGCTTAGGCTCTACTGCACATAACAGAAAGCCCAAATAATGTGACTGGAACAACTTGAAGGTTAGTCTACCTCATATAGAAAAAGCCCAGAGGTAAGCAATTTTGTGCTGGAGTAGTGGTTCCACAAAGTCTTCAAGGATCCAGGTTCCTTCTACCTCTCCATTCTGCCATTCCGAGCTCCAGTAGATGAATCTGTGTCAGGCTGGCAGGAGGAGGAAGGAATGAAGGAGGAATAGCCTCTTCCTTTCTTTAAAAAAGACTGTCTGGCTAGGCATCTTGGCACATTCCTGTAATCCTAGTAACTCAAGAGGGTGAGGCAGGAGAATCACAGATTTGAAGCCAGCCTCAGCAATTTAGAGAGGCCCTAACCAACTTAGGAAGACCCTGTCTCAAAAGTTAAAAGCACTGGGGATGTTGCTCAGTGGTTAAGCCCCCAGGGTTCAATTTGTGGTGCCAAAAAACGACGGCCAGACATACTTCTCTTCATCTCATGAGCCAGATTTGGTAAATGTAGCCATATTCAACTACAAAGGAAAGTAGCAAACATCTTTCAGCTAGTCATGAGTCCAGGAGCACAAAGGAGTTCTTATTATCAAGTAAGAAGGGAAGATTAGAGGAGGAACTAGGCCACCTTGTTTCATCTACATACCTCACAGTTTCCCAACTCCCTCTCCTCTATCAATGTGATAAATACGTGGACACCATCCTAAGTCAAGTCAATAAGATCTCCTGGTTTCGTGTTTGTATTTGGGATGCAGAAATCAAGTTGGTCTTTCTTCTGAAGAGTTGATCTGCAAGAGGGACCAGACTACAGCCTTAAAGAAGAAAAGACATTTGCAGAAAATAATGAAACAAAGAACAGAGGAAAGAAGAGAATCTGAAGCTGAAAAAGAGAAAACATAACTTTCTGATAATTGGTTTTTTCATGAGAACCATATAAATTCTTTTATCTGGATTTTGTATAATTCCCCAATCCCTTTATATAGAAATTCCTTTACATGAACTAATTTGAATGTTTCTGATCCCCGCAATCAAAAGATCTAAGATATTTAATAAGAAAGTTAAGATTTAATGTGCTGTGCACATAAAGTATTTTTGCAGCAACTATGAAAGTTGTGGAAAATGTCCATTGTGTTCTTCCAGATCCCTGGTGTAAAGGCTAGTAAGACAGAATTTCTTTTAGAATTTCATACTTTCTAAAAGTCTGAAATAACTGGAAATTGAATTTCTTCTTTTTAAAATTCTGGTAGTGGCAATTATATCATCTTCATTATATCCTTTTATGCCGGAAGAGGACAAATAAGATGTCGGAAGATATGATTAAATTTATTATATAGTCACAAGTATCTAAAGAAACTTTTGGATATGAACAGGAAAAGAAGAACTCCAACTATCCCTATTTGCTGATGACATGATTATATATTTAGAGGAACTCGGAAATTCCACCAGAAAACTTTTATAACTCATGAGTGAATTCAGCAAAGTAGCAGAATATAACATCAATGCTCATAAATCTAATGCATTTTTACTCATAAGTGATGAATCCTCAGAAAGAGAAGTTAGGAAAACCAGCCCATTCACAATAGCTTTGAAAAAAATAAAATACTTGGGAATTAATCTAACAAAAGAGGTGAAAGACCTCTACAACGAGAACTACAGAACACTAAAGAAAGAAATTAAGGAAAACCTTAGAAGATGGAAAGATCTCCCATGTTCTTGGATAGGCAGAATTAATATTGTCAAAATGGACATACTACCAAAAGTGCTATACAGATTTAATGCAATTCCAATAAAAATCCCAATGACATACCTCACAGAAATAGAGCAAGCAATCATGAAATTCATCTGGAAAAATAAGAAACCCAGAATAGCTAAAGCAATCCTTAGCAGGAGGAGTGAAGCAAGGGGTATAGCAATACCAGACCTTTAACTATACTACAAACCAATAGTAACAAAAACAGCACGGTATTGGCACCAAAATAGACAGGTAGATCAATGGTACAGAATAGAGGACATGGACACAAACCCTAATAAATACAGTTTGCTCATACTAGACAAAGGTGCCAAAAATATGCAATGGAGAAAAGATAGCCTCTTCAACAAATGGTGCTGGGAAAACTGGAAATCCATATGCAACAGAATGAAATTAAACCCATATCTCTCACCCTGCTCAAAAATCAACTCAAAATGGATCAAGGACCTTGGAATTGAACCAGAGACCCTGCATCTTATAGAAGAAAAAGTAGGTCCAAATCTTCACCTTGTTGGCTTAGGATCAGACTTCCTTAACAGGGCTCCCAGAGCACAAGAAATAAAAGCAAGAATCAATAACTGGGATAGATTCAAACTAAATAGCTTTCTCTCAGCAAAGGAAACTATCAGCAATGCGAAGAGAGAGCCTACAGAGTGGGAAAAAATCTTTGCCACTCATACTTCAGATAGAGCACTAATTTCCAGAATATATAAAGAACTCAAAAAACTCTACAAGAATACAAATAATCCAATCAACAAGTGGGCTAAGGAAATGAACAGACACTTCACAGAAGATCTATAAGCAATCAACAGATATATGAAAACATGTTCAACATCTCTAGTAATAAGAGAAATGCAAATCAAAACTACCCTAAGATTCCATCTCGCCCCAATTAGAATGGCGATTATCAAGAATACAAGCAACAATAGGTGTTGGAGAGGATGTGGGGAAAAAGGTACACTCGCACATTGCTGGTGGGGTTGCAAATTAGTGCAGCCACTCTGGAAAGCAGGGTGGAGACTCCAGTGTGGAGAAAGCTTGGAATGGAACCACCATTTGACCCAGCTATCCCACTCCTTGGACTATACCCAAAGGACTTAAAATCAGTATACTACAGTGATGCAGCCACATCAGTGTTCATAATTGCTCAATTGACAATAGCTAGATTGTGGAACCAACCTAGATGCCCCTCAATTTATGAATAGATAAAGAAGCTGTGGTATATATATACAATGGAATATTACTCAGCCATAAAGAACAATAAAATTATGGCATTTGCAGGCAAATGGATGATAAGCAGATGATGATACATAATGCAGGGTGGGAGGGAGGCAAGAATGGAGGAAGGAGGGACTGTATAGAGGGAAAAGAGGGGTGGGAGGAGTTGGGGAGAAGAAAAAAAAATAACAGAATGAATCAAACACCATTACCCTATGTAAATGTATGATTACACAAATGGTATGCCTCTACTTCATGTACAAACAGAGAAACAAGCTGTATCTCATTTGTTTACAATAAAAATTTTTTTTAAAAAAAGAAACTTTTGGTTAATGCATAGCAGATTGCACTACTGTTCCCAACCATTCACTGCTACTCCATGTTATAGGTTTAAACTTCACCCTACTGATAACCATATTACTTGGTCTGGCCAATGAAATGATGAAGTGATGTATGCCACTTCTAAGTAGAATCTTTAAGAGCTAGCATATGACTCCATTATCACTCTTTGCCCTCTGCCATGAGTAGCCCATCTCAGAAAGTTGCTGCTTCTTCATCCTGAGCCCTAGAATGAAGATGTGGAGCAGATTCATAACTTCCCACCAGTATGCAGACAGAGCAAGGGAAAAAAAAAAAAAGTTGTCTTAACCCACTGAGATTTGGGGATTTTTGTTACCAAAGCACAATAATAATAATAATAATAATAATAACCTAAGAACTAATAAAGAAAGCAACTGACTCAGAAGCAATTCAGGATGTATGTTTATGTGCAGGGATATTGAGGTTGATCAGGAAGGACTACAAGAATGAAAATGTCTAAGGGGAGTACTGGAACCTCCAGTGTTCCTATCTGAGTGCTGTCACCACTACTTAGTCATTCATTTAAGCCAGTAGCCTAGGAGTCACTTAGAATATCTTTTTCTTTCAGGTCTCCTACATTCAATCTGTCACCAAGTTTTAATAATTCTACTTGCTTAGTATCTCTCAAATTCATCCCCACAGATAGTTATATCATTATTACTTTTCTCTGGACTAATGTGATAATCCACTAGTTTCTCTTTCTGTTTTACCCTCGTATTTCCTCCAATCCATCCCTTATGCTTATCTAGAGTAATATATCTAAAATGATATCACACCTTTGCTAGAAATGTTCAAGGTAAATCTCTTTAGCTGGACACACATGATTTGGTTCTGACCAACCCCTCTCTAGGTTTTATAGAGCTATCAGACCACTACAGGCTCAAGTACTGCTTTGCTACTTTCTAATCACAGGACATAAGGCAAGCCATTTCACATTTTAAAATCCAGTTTTCTTTATTTGTAAAACAAGTATAATGAAACAAACTATACCTATAGCTTTGTTGTGGGGTTCAAATTGGAGAACAAAAATGATCTGGCAAAAGTGCCTGGTCCTTTTGTAGATGAAGAATAACTATTTGTGGAATAACAGAATAACTCCTTGGCTAGAGCACTTAAGAACACTTCACAGCCCTTATTTATTTATTCACTGTCTTCCTTGACTAGACACCAAACAATATGAAAAGAGACTGAGATTTACTAAATCTTGGAACCTAGTACAGTGCCTAGCCCAAAAGAGAGTGTCAGTGAATATGCATAATCAAAGTGATATCTGAAGGGTGGCAAGAAAAGAGAAAAGGTCCCTTGGGTCCTTGTGTAATTTCATACATTTTAAATTTTGTGCAAAACAAAGAATTTTGCACCTTGGGTGACCCCTCTCTTTCTTATCTTACCCAACTATATTTGCTGATTTAATTTACAGGTGAATTCACAATGTACAGCCTAGAAAGGCAATAATACCATGAGTTTTTCAAATTTCTTCCAAGTGAATACATTTGTTCCAATGAACAAAACACTTCATCAAATGATAAATAACTTAATGTTTTTCTGTACATAATCTCAGTATACTTCAAGTGTATAATTTTATTCCCTATAAACAACTGATGCTATGAGATCAAAAGATCATAACTCTCAAGGGTAATATAAATCAATACATTCTAATGAGATGCCAACACCTCTCGTCCATTTTGACATGAGAATCTTCCTCTATGTGTTCATTTCACTGCTTCCTGTCTGCCATACAAAATCTAATTGTAAAAATAGCAGGGTCATCATATTTCTAGACCAGGTAACTGAAGTTCAAGGACTTTTTGGTCTTATTTTGAAGGTAATTCCTTGGATATGGATTAACTGGTTCTCAATGAACTGACTTGGCATTTTAAAAGTGGTATTTTATTTCAAAAAGCCCAAGAAACAGTTTTTTTGAGAATATACAAAAATTCTTGCTATAAAAATCCAAACAGAAGAAAAAGGGAAGCTTGCCAGAAACACCCAACTATGACATGGTTTATATTATAATTGATATATTTCAAAATTCTTACCATAACAGGTAAAGACAATAAACCAAAACATCTAATCTACATGGGAAGATTATCCAACATTAATTAAAAGAATCAAACTCAATGCTAAAGTGTTATTCATTTTAAATACTGGCTCTAAGATATGATTTATCTCACCAGCATAAGGGTGTACATAATGAAATCATTGACATTTGACTGTTTTTGTCCTACAAAATAATAATTTTATCTTCAGCTCTTTTTTAACCTGAAATTTTGGTCTTTCTAGAAATATATATTACTTACTCATATCCCTAATACCTTGCATGTGTGTTTAGTAGAGCACTTGTCATACTGAATTGCAATTAACTGCTTACAATTCCTACTCTTACATTACTGTCTTATGTTTTGTGCTTCTATAACAGATATCTGAAGCTGGGCAACTTATAAAGAACAAGAATTTATTCCTTATAGTTCTGGAGACTGGGAAGTCCAAGGTCAAGGGGCCCACAACTAGTAAGGGCCTTCTTGCTGAATCATCCCATAATGGAAGGAAGAAGGGCAAGAAAATATACATGTGCATAAGTACAGGAGAAAGAGGGTTGGGGAGGGGGCCATATTCTTCCTTTTATCAGGAACCCACTTCCAAGATAACTAACCCACTTCCATAATAATCACATTAACCCAATCACTTCTTAAAGGTCCCACCTCTCAACACTGTTGATTGAGAACTGAGTTTCCCACACATGAACTTTGGGGCACAATTTTAAACCACAGCAACTATGTTATGAACATTTGCAGACAGAAACCATTTTTCCTATATTTCATTTTCCTGGAACCTAGCATATAATAGTTCTTGCACACTTGGCAACAAGAGTAACATATATTTAAGAACAGAATGGTTAGGAGAAAACATATTTTTTAAAAAATCAAGTCCTAGTAAAAGCATGCAAACTTTATTAAAACCAAGACTGGTCCAAAGTTTAGCATTTGCTGTTAAATCCAAACATTTCCTCAAAATACACTATTACACCCTACCAAACAATAATTACAAATTTTATTTTTTTATAGACCAATTACCCTGTGTATAGATCTTGCATTTCTAGTTCTCTTCTTTTTAACTGTTCACTTCAGTCTGATATCTTGGGGAAAAGAGATAAAAGGAAACAGAAACACTCTTACCTGGTTAATTTTATTCCTTCCTGTAAATATTGTGATGAGATAAAGAAGGGTCATCCTAAAGATGATGGTTTAAATTGATTTGTTAGAATGTCTGTGGATTTCACTATTTGTTATATACTTTCTAAGTTTATACTATGATTTAAAAATACTACTTTTATTTAAAGTAAATACCATCTTTTTGAATATCAGGCAAACCATGTTTTTATACTAAGAATAATTCTATACGTCCTGTCTGACCATAAAATAAACAAACCAAAACACAAAGTATATTAAGACTCAAAAATTCTGAGGGAAAGCTTATCAATTATTATGAGAGGTCTAGAAATCCTGATGAGAAAAATAATTCAAAGTGCAGTAAGAAATCCTAGCCACACATTACAAATCCAACAAAGACATATAGAGAGACCAAAAGTAGTAGCAGCTCATATAAGTGTTCATACAAGCCTCAGAAGGTTTAACTATATTATTTACTGTATTATCCCTGGTCCATAATTTAAAGTGTAATCAATTTGAAAGATCTTTAATCGTAACTTTAATATTCATATCTAAACTCTTGTTACAGTCATTAAAGTAGGATACTTCATATTTAGTCAACCCAACACAGTTCATGAGTAAAATACAAATTTTACCAAGTAAGAGAGTTGTTTCATAAAAAAAGAACAGTGCTGCAGTCAAATATGTCAGGTAAATAGAACATCACTGATAAAATCAGAACCTGTTCAAACACCAAGACTGAACCTTAAAAGATTACTACCAAATCTGTAATGATTGTAATTTGAGGGAATGTGTCAAGATTTCCTTGATTTATATTTTAATTTGATGAAAATAAAGTTAGAAAAAGATCACAATAAAATTACAGATGATAGATATGCAATAAAAGATAGCCTTTACTTGATTGTAATTATCACAACAAACAATTGACTTCTGACTATCTGATCTGCTTGTTACATCTGATGTTACTGTCTAGTCGTTTATTATGAATCAATACACAAATGCTGAAAACAAGTAGGGCATAAGACTCAATTTGGTTTATGTGATTAATTTGCAGCTGCTGAGCTCCACCTACAGGCAAAAAAAGGATTTTTTACAATAAGCTTTAAAATAGGACCTTGTGAAAAACAAGCTGCAACTGTCTTAAAAGTTTAACCAAATTTGGGTATACATTAGAATAAGCTAAAGTGTTTTTAAGTTTTCCTTTTAGCTCTAAATCAAGCTAAAGGAGCTTATTACATCAGGCAAAGAATAGACAAATCAACAAATCCCTTGTGAAATACAAGTAAGTTACTTATAGAAACCAGAGGAAAAAATGATTTGTCAACAAAGGATTTACCCAGGATTTATTCACTTACATAAATATTTGGGTATCTGTAAGATTTGACCATGAAGATAGAAACAAAAATGGAAGTATACTTCAAAGTATAAGGATATACAAAGAAGGAAAAAAGAGTAACTTAATATCACACTCACTACCACACAAGTGTGACATGGGTGAAATAGGTACACCTTCAAGAGTTAGAGAATATAGTACCAAGTTGTTGACCTTGGAGCTAATATAATATAAAACTGAGTTGCAGTCAAGTTGCAGTGGGAAAAATAGTTAGTACTCAAGTTACTAGAGTGCGGTAGTTCATGCCCACAATCCCAGGAACTTGGGAGGTTGAGGCAGGAGGATCACAAGTTTGAAGCCAGTGTGGACAACTTAGTGCGATCATATCTCAACATAAAAAATTTAAAATGGCTGGGGATTGTAGCTCAGTGATAGAGCATTCCTGGATTCCCCCTATGCTCTCCAACTTAGGATTCTACAAAACTGCTTCTCAAACATTAATGTACTGTACATACAAACCACTTGGAGATCTTGTTAAAGGGCAGATTCTGATTCAAAGGGTTGGGGCGGAGTCTGAGACTAAGTTCCTATATGGTACTAATGCTCCTGGATCACATATCATAATTTAAATAGCAAAGTTCTTGAGAGAGATGAATTTCAAGAGAGAAATGATAATTTCCATAGCAGAGAGACCAAGGAAAACAAAAATTAGAAAATCACCATTAGATCTGCCCTGAGATGGTCGTAGTGAGAGTAGTTTCAGTCAAGTGATGGAGGAAAAGTCAGATGATATGGACTTGGAAACACATGGAAAGTAAGGAGGTGGAACAAGAAATAAAATCAAATGGTTTTCTTCCTACTCTTGAATGCTGGGAGAGGCTTAAGTGGATTCATAAGCTGAGGAGAAGATCCAGTTGAAGGGAGAAAACTAAAGGCAACGGATAGAATAGTCCCTTGTGGATGGGGAGAGGGATTCTTTCATTTAAAGCAGAGGAGAAGGAGGTGTGAATTGGTCTAAAAAGGTAAGAGGAAAAGAGAAAGAATAAGAGTTGAAGAAGTTTCCTCTTAGAAAACAGGAAGCTAGGTGATGTGCTGAGTGAGTTGGAGGTTTGAAGTAAACATTGCGGGACACGAGAGAAGCACTGGTGGCACAGCTGAGGCTGGAAACTAAAACTCCATGTACTTGTATGTGTTGTGTGATTCTGTTGATCAACATCCACAGTCAAGATGTAGGCATAAAGAAATGGGTTGAACAAGAAAGAAAGAGAAGTTGATATATTAAAAAAACAAACAAAAACAAAACAAAACAAAAAAAAAAAAAAACAGAGGAGTCTAGGAACTAGAAATCCTAGAGAAATCAGAATAGGTGTAAGGGTACCTATTCCACGTGGACTAGGCAGGGAAAGGGGAAAGTTTTTTGGATTTTCCCTTGAAACCCCTAAGTACTTTACAAAGACTTGACTAGAGACATTGAGAATTCACTACTAAGGGAAGATTCTATATAAATTTGTTGAAAACCATTCCCCAGCTTTGATATTACATACTCAGTAAACCTGCTTGTAGGTTTTAACATCCAAAGTGATAAACAACTTTAACGGATTCCAGATGTTTTCTTACCAATAGAAGCAATACCATAAATTTTTAGTAAAAGTATACTTTGAAGAGCTCCTTGCCTAAAGGGCTGGTAGGCTAGTCTGGTTTCTGATCCCACTGCTCAAATAAGAAAATGACCAAAGGATAAGAGAGTAAGTATTTCAAATACATCTAGACAAAAAGTTTGTATTCATCCAGAACACTGATTTGAATAGATGATTTCACGCTGATATCTTTTTCTGACTATACCCAAATGTAACTAAAACAAAGCAGTGAACTTCCTTTAGATATAATTATTCTATTACCACATTAGACTTTTTTAAGACTTGGGAGTTTCTTGTTTTTTTGCTGCTGTTTTTTAACCATAAAAATTAACTTCAGAAACTTAAGCAATAATACTGAAGCTGGTATAACTAACCAGAAGTACTAATGATTTTCAAAATTCTGAACTTAAAGATATGTGGTCATGAGATAATCATAGAAATTTCTAGACTAGAGATAAAAATTGTATTTTCTCTTTGAAAATCTGCACTTTCTCCTCTTGTGTGACCTCTTTCATTTTTCTTTTGTTTCTCTTTGAAGGTAGAAGAGCTAGGATGAAGGATGGA
Source organism: Sciurus vulgaris (assembly GCF_902686455.1). NCBI lineage: Eukaryota > Metazoa > Chordata > Mammalia > Rodentia > Sciuridae > Sciurus > Sciurus vulgaris. The sequence goes on from NC_136466.1 coordinate 118,870,830, forward strand.
GAAAAAAGAATTTGAGAATTGAAATTATGGGTAAAGAGAGAAACAGTTTTAAATAAATGTTTGCACTATATTTTATAGGCTCATTTTGCCAGCAACTTTATCTAAAAGATAAAATCCAGAGAGCTGTGGTTGTGGCTTGGTGGTAGAGTACAGTACTTGCCTAGCACATATGAAGCACTGGGTTCAATCCTCAGCACCACATAAAAAAATAAACAAATAATATAAGGGTATTATGTTCATCTATGACTAAAAATATATTTTTAAAAAGATAAAATCCAAAAATGCCCATAATGTTCATATATTTATCTAAATTTTTTAAGTAATTGTGAGAGATTTGATTTTCTTATCTTATTTACTTTTCTTTGTAGATCTAGAAAGCATTTGAATATAGCTTCTTCCCCTACAATGAGTATACAAAATACTCATGCAGTTAATGTTATCTGATTTTAATTGTGCAAATTATTCTCACTTATAAAAAAGGGAAAATGTGGATATTACCTAGGACATTCCTATGTAGAGAATTATCATAAAAACTAAGCTTCAGATGATGAGATTGAGAATATCTCTTATTATGTAAAACCATGTTCATGCAAAGCATTCAATAGAATAACCAGTTCCCTAGTTCAACTCACCACCATCTCTCATGTGGATTTACTGAAGAATCCTCCAAACTTGCCTCCTCCAATCTCCCCTCAATTGACCAAATGTTTGTGCACTCCAAAATTTATATGTGTAAGTTCTAAACCCTATTCTGAGGCCATGTGCAGGTGGGGTCTTGGGAGCTAATTAATTTTACACCTCATGATGAGATCAGTGTCCTTATGAGAAGAGGAAGAGACACAGAGCTCTCTTTCTCTGCCATGTGAAGTCACAAGAAAGTATAAATAAGGTCCTTGGCAAGAAGCAAACTGGTTCGCACTTTGATTTTGATCTTCAGTGTCCAGAACTGACAGTAAGTGTCTGTTGTTTAAGACACTGTCTATAGTATCTTATCAGTTTCTCAAGTAACCCAAAACATCCTTCCATTAGTCCATTCTCCCCATTAAATACAATTGCAATACATGATTCACCTGTAAAAACTCTTAAATGGCCCCCACTAGTCTCCCAATCAAGGTCATATTTCTACATCTAGTTATCAATCCCATGTTTGCTCATCGGGCCCAAATAATAAGAGGATCTTAGAAGAATAATCCTTTGTTTTAAGGATGAACATATTTTGCAAAATATAACTCTTAGTTATTTGTTACTAAGCAACCAATTTTTAAAAGACATTTATGAAAGTTACATGTAAAATACTTTTTATGTAGTTCTTACAGAAAGTTCAGTTTTGCCACACTATAATGTACATTAATTACTGGTTATGTAAGTATTTTAAGTTACACTAAAGCCAATAAGACACAAAGGCCTAAGGAGCATTTAAATATAAAATAAATAAGTATTTGGTTCATCTATTTGAAGTTTAAAGTTTTTTGTTATATTATAAACCAAGTCTTTAAAATTCATAAGTCTTAAGACAGAAAACATACTGCCTTGAGTGGGAGGGAAAAAAATTACACATTCTTGATTATACTGATGATTTGACTAAAAGTTACAGAGCTAATGGGAGCTAACTTCATGTACGTAGAAGCATGTATCTGATTACTAATATCTTCCTTCAGTATTGGTCCAAAGTTAATCTATATTAAATTGTTCAACAGTGATTACCCAACTGTCAGGTGAATGCTGCTGAGAAAAAAAAAAATAATTAAGTTGCATTTCTGAATTTGAAAAGTTCTACATTCAGGGAAAGTTTCTAAGAATCACTTTTGTTTCTGATTACAAACAGAGGAAAAAAAACTGAAGGACCTATGCAATGAAAATACTTTTTCCCTTCTACATGAAAAACATAATAGAAAAAGGTGTTATTTATATGTAGTTACATTATCTTACCCCAAATGTACACCATCTGAAGAAAACAAATACCATTACTTTTATAAAGCAAAATTTAAAATGTATACCATAAAGTTGTAATCATAGAATCACAAAGGGAAGGAATTTTTCAGTTGAGCTGAATTTCAGAAGAATAAAACATTGAGTCAAAAAATCCAACAAAATTTTACCACCCCACAGTGAACTCTTCATCATTTACTGAAATTTCTTTTATGATACCACTGAGATTAGGAGGGGTATGTGGTATTTGGTAAATCAGACCTGAAAAGACACTTAAGAATATTTTCAGGCCCACACACTTTCTTCTACTGGTTTTGATGAATTTTAGTCACCTAAATTATTTGAGGATGTCTCTTCTTTCTATGAAAGTGATTCAACTGTTCTCAATAGTATTATACAAACATAGCTTCCCACATCTAGCTAATATATTGTTTTCCCTACATATAAAAGTACATACAGCCTTTTCCCAAAGGGATCAGAGAAAAATGAAGTAGAACTTAATTCATGGGACTACTGCTGCACAGAGTTCCTTTAAGCCTAGTCTTTTTTCTTTGAGGCCCCTAAATGGGACAATTTGCACAATTGTTACATTTATCAAACATTATGATACGGCAACTTGAAAAAAAAAAGGTTATTAAAGGACTCAGTCTTAGTCAAATCTAAAAAGACAAAAACCCAAAACTCTGATAGCCAGAAGCACAACAGTTGACTCACCTGCGGCTGACTGATTTTTTCTCCACTTCTCCCTCTCCGGTTAATTTCACATTTGCATTTGTGTCCTTTTTTAACTTTTTTGCAATTCTTTCTCTCACCAGGTTTTTTTCATCACCATCCATATATTCATCATGCTCTGCACCTTCATCTTCTCCATCCTGCAGAAATTGAAACTGAGTATTTGTCAGTCATTCAATTTCCCCTTCTCTTCCAGGAATCTATCTTAGACTCTATTGCATTCTAGGCCAACTTTGTGTTTTGTTTTATTTTGTTTTGTTTTGAACTAGTTAAGACCTTGAATAATCTGCTCCAGGTGGGAAGATCCCTAGAGTCTGCTCTAGGCCAACAACATAACCCCAGAAAGGGTTATTTGCTCAATTCTTACCTATCTCCTCCGTGTGGCAGAAACTACCCAATCTATATCATCAGGGATATTGTGCCTATCTAAATTCCTATTCTTCTCCCAGTAGGAAAGTAGTTCTGGAGACAGTTGGCCAGCACACTGACCTCAACCAGGGATTAATTTAAGTAAAGGAGGTGTAATGAAGAAGCTGAGATTTATTCCTATAATTTAAGTCATAGAAATTAATTCTCTCCTGAAAACCCTGCAATGAATTCCCAACTCACTCAAGGCTCTCCACCCTCTACCTGACATAATGTTCTATAACTGCAGGCCAGCAACACCAGTTAACTTTGGAGTTGTTCTCTCCAGCCTGCAACACTTATTCTAGGTAACTGTATTTTTTGCCCTGTTCTCTCCTTCAGCTCTTTGCTCAAATACAACTCTATGAGGCTTTTCTTGATCACTCCATTAAAATGGTAGAACCCTCCCACTTCCAATATTTTTTTTTTTTCTTTTTTTGGTACTAGGGATTGAACTCAGGGGCACTTGACCACTGAGCCACATCCCCAGTCCTATTTTTTATATTTTATTTAGAGACAGGGCCTCACTGAGTTGCTTACCACCTCACTTTTGCTGAGGCTGGCTTTGAACTCTTGATCCTCCTGCCTCAGCCTCCTGAGCTGCTGGGATTATAGGTGTGCACCATGGCACGTGGTCCAGTATTCTTTATTACCCTTCTGGCTAATTTTCCAAAGCACTTATTATTTATGTGTTTATTGTTTCTTGCCCAATTAAGGAAAACAATCTATGAGGGCTAAAATTCTGGCCTGTTTTACTTACTGCTATATCTTTGATTTCTAGAATAGCTCTCAGCATTAATAGAGGTTGTAGTGAAGAAAAGGAAAAGGGGAGAGAAAGAGAAGGAAGAAACTACATCAAGTAGATCATTATCCTTTTGTGATTCTTTGATCTGATGAGTCATGGTGAGGCAGGATTCTTAACTTGAGGCTCTTGAATTCTTACATCAGTGGTCTTCAAAATATGGTTCTCAAATTACTTACATGGCTATTTGTGTGTGTGTGGAGGCGGGGGTAAAATCCCAGCCATCACTGCATTCTTTTTGAACCAAAATCTCTGGGTATAGAAACTATGAATGTTTTCAGCAAGATGTTTAAATAATTCTTAAGCACTATAAGCTGATAACCACTGACATATCTGTGCTTTGCATGGGCCTCAGATCTAAAACACATACCCTGTGAAGACACACAATTTTGTTTGTGAATACAGTATATTTTCTGGGAAAGGATCCACAGATTGAGTCATTTCAAAGAAGCACATAATAATTTAGAGATATTCAGAGAATCCTCTCTTTTGACTGTAGTAATAAAAAAATCAGTATTCATAAATGGAAAGTTATGCACTTCCCATTGAATTATATACAATGTACAGATTAATGGGTTTTTACCTGAAGTGGCAATGGCCAATTAGAAAAACTATCTCATGTACATTCCTTTTGTTTTATTAATTTTGTTAGCCAGTATACCCACTAAAGATCATGAGAATCTTGTATGAGAATCTTCTGAAATGTCTGTATAAAAGGAATACTGCTACAAATGACTAATAGAAGCATTTCCCATATGTCATGTAGGATCCACCTTCCAATTTAAACATAATAAAACAAAATTACAACATCTCATTCATATAACATCACTGAGAAAGAGAAAAAGCAGGATAGAAATTCAATATATGATTCAAATTTGGTAAGAAAACAACACATGTATATTTGGAAGAAAATATCTTAATATCAAAATATGATGATTTTTATTTTTCAAAAATCTTCAATGTCTTACATGCACAATTATAAAAGTAATATATATTGCTTTTTTTAGTGCTTGGGGTAACCCCGAACTTTGTACAAGCTAGAAAAACACTCTGCCACTTAGTTACATCCCTAGTTCTATATTATCTTTTAAAGAAAAAAAATTAAGTTTTTGTAAAATGTGAACTTTCTATGAATTGTTTAAGCTATATTTGTACTAAAAGTAATACTCACATCATCTAAATCTCCTGTTGCATCACCTTTTTCACTACAAAAAATAAGTAAAACAAGTTTTAGCTTCAAAGTGAAACTAGTAAAATTATTTAAAAATCCAAAAACTTAGACTAGTTTGCTGGGATTAATGTTCCAAAAGTTTATTTTCAACATAGGAATGTCAGAATGGCATTCTAGAGCAACTGATTTTTAATAAAAACAATAACAGGTATGCTAAATTAGCAGATAAACAATTCACTGGAATTTTTTTGTTTGTTTTTAAGGCAAAAAGCCACCACAGGCTTTGTTTAATGAACAACTATCTGTAGAAAATAATTTTTTCTATTGACTTGCAATATTCTGGCTAAAGAAACCAAATCATTCAAATAAAAGGATATTAAGAAAAGAATGTTTTGAAATAGGACTTTTGAAAATGAGTTAAACTCAATACAGTACTATTTTAGTCTCCTGTTGAGACACTGGCCCAATAACCACGTGCAATTTTATCTAACAGTAAGAATCTCTTTGCAAAGAGAATCAAGAAAGTAAGACATTTCCTGTTAATCTTAAAAGGATGTGAAAATTTACACTCAGTGGTTTGGCCCAAAATGTGGTGACTTCTTCTTTTTTTTTTATTGTAAACAAATGGGATACATGTTGTTTCTCTGTGTGTACATGGCATAAAGGCATACCATTTGTGTAATCATAAATTTACATAGGGTAATGTTGTTTGATTCATTCTGTTATTTTCCCTTCCCCCCACCCCTCCAACCCCTCTTTTCCCTCTATACAGTCCTTCCTTCCTCCATTCTTGCCCCCCTCCCTAACCCTAACTCTAACCCTAACACTAACCCCTCCCCCGCATTATATGTCATCATCCACTTATTAGCGATATCATTCGTCCTTTGGTTTTTTGAGACTGGCTTATCTCACTTAGCATGATATTCTCCAATTTCATCCATTTGCCTGCAAATGCCACAATTTTATCATTCTTTATGGCTGAGTAATATTCCATTGTATATATATACCACAGTTTCTTTATCCACTCATCAATTGAAGGGCATCTAGGTTGGTTCCACAATCTGGCTATGGTGAATTGAGCAGCTATGAACATTGATGTGGCTGTATCTCTGTAGTATGCTGATTTTAAGTCCTTTGGGTATAGGCCAAGGAGTGGGATAGCTGGGTCAAATGGTGGTTCCATTCCAAGTTTTCTAAGGAATCTCCACACTGCTTTCCAGAGTAGCTGCACTAATTTGCAGCACCACCAGCAATGTATGATGGTACCTTTTTCCCCACATCCTCGCCAACACCTGTTGTTGCTAGTATTCTTGATAATCGCCATTCTAATTGGGGTGAGATGGAATCTTGGGGTGGTTTTGATTTGTATTTGTCTTATTACTAGAGATGTTGAACATTTTTTCATATATCTGTTGATTGCTTGTACATCTTCTTCTGTGAAGTGTCTACTCACAATAACCTTTCACTCTGATTTGTTTATCCATGACACCAAAGAAAACAAAAATGTTTCAAGGAAAATGTTAGAAACACAACTTAAACATTAAACTGTTTGAGCAAACAGTTTCTAATATTAAGATTACTCTAAGATTTAAAAGTTTGAAAATTAATTTTAAATGTAATTAATTCAACAGAGGTAGATACCAAGAAGAGTGAAAGTGACTACAGTGCTTCTCTCCATCATGCCAGAAGTCTTCTCTACCTCCATTATTAAAACATTTATTTCTGGGGGGAGGGGCTGGGTTTTTAAAAATTTGACCTATGAGATCTGAGTATTTGCTAACAAAGGAAGCAAGAAAATGCTCTGAGCCTGAAAATAAGAACTTAGGATCATACAGTACCAGACTAACCTCTCAACAGCTGGAACAGAACTGAGATGTGGGTCATTCTTAAGCAGGTCATGACTGCTTTTGCTTTTCCCCTTCATGCTCTGGAAAGGAATGTATAATATTACCATAAGTGCAGATAGAAACAGTCTTGCAAAAGGACAAATAAACAAAAAATCTAGTATTGACACAATGTTTGGCAATGATAAGTTCCTGAAAAATTCGGTATAAGCTTAAGTTTTAGAAATAAGAATCCTATCCTTCCACTGACTGAATATACTATTTTAGAAACATCTTTTCTTTTGAAAAGTGACACATCATTAAAACTGAGTCTATTGATTACCAACTTTAAGCACTAAATTCCCATGATAATTCACATACAACTAAAGTCACTAATTTATTATGACTCATATTAGAATTTAGAAGGAAGATCATAAGAGTAATTTTAAATAAACATACAATGTTATTCAAATATACTATCTATCCTGCACAGACTTACCCAAGTAAACAGAGCAGTACATCTGTGAGATACTATTTAATAAATGGAAAACAGATGCATAGACCAGCCTCTCTATGGGAACATTCATCAGGGACCAATATTTGCCAAGTACTTTATTTTCAAAATTCATGGTCTCAAAAAATTTACATTTTAGTAGAGATAACTAAGAAGAAATATCTATAAAAAGAGTTACTATAAGAAGTTACTATAGGAAGTACAACTATAAAATAACTACTACTGCTGTCACCATTCTTATTTATTTATTTATTTTGGTATTAGGGATTGATCCCAGGAGAGTTTTACTATTGAGCTACATTCTCAGTTTTTATATTTTTTTTTTAATTTTTTTTATTTTGAGACATGATCTTGCTAAGTTGTTGAGGGCCTCACTAAGTTATCAAGGATAACCTGGAATTTGTGATCCTCCTGCCTCAGACTCTGGAATTGCTAGGATAATTTGTGCCAGGCACTGTGCTATAAACAGTATTTTTATCCCTCACTTCCCCTTTCCTCAAATGAAAGTATAAGAGATAAACATTATAAGCTATGCTAAACAGATGCTTAGATTAAGTAATTTACTAAGGAAACAAAGATAGTTGGTGGAAGAGGATGTAGAATATAAATTCATTTCTATCTGGCAATAATGTATCAAAAATCCAAATGTATCCATTTTTCTTTTGCTACAGGTCCCAATGGATACAGAACACTGGCCTTGTTTCATAGCATACCTTGTGCCTTGAGGTGGGAGCTGTTCACCCCTCACCACCCCAACTAATCAAATAAAAGTGTACAGTAAGAGGTTAGAGTTGACAGAAAGAAAAGGAAAGAATAATTTCCATTTATTCTGAAGGGGAATTTTATGTTGAAAATTTCTTTACAAAATGTTAACTGCAAATTTAAAATGTTAGCTATGGAGAGGTGAAAATATTTTTTTTCTTTAAACCCTGTGCACCATTATTAATTTTGAGAATGGGCTCTTAAATATGTCAGGTTTTACTGAGGCAGATGTATACCTTCAGAAATAACTTCCATGAGAAAAATAACAGATTTTTAAATTTCTGCATTAACATGGAATTTCCCCACATTTTAAAGATCCAATCAAAACATGTTTATAGTCCAGTTTTATAAGATTAAAACAAAACGACAACAACAAAAAACTTTCTCAAAGAAGTAATCTAAATACACTATTATTTGCAGTTTTAAGAAGACAGAGAAACTGAGTTAGGTAATTAATTTCATATTTCTAATCCTGTAACCTTACACATAAAACTAAAGAGTAATAAAAAGGCAAAATGTCAAATAATTACTTGATAATATTCTTGTCCACCTATAAAAAAATGGAACAAAAGGTTCAAAAACCAGAAAGTGGTATAGTAGAAAGAACACAAAAAGATGGCAATTGCACCAAATGAATTTCAAAATCTAAAATTTCATAATTTTACAAGTTTTAGTCCATAATCTCTTGCCAGTTTTGGAAACAGAATGATTTCATCAGACCTCTGAACATTTGCCTACAAAATGGGAACAGCAGCCCTATGTGTACCATACAAGGGAATAAGATGTGCAAAAGTGTACAATGAATATAATGGGACCTAAACTAAAATAAAACCTGAATATCCTTTTGCCCAATGCTTTCTCTTGCATCTCTGGACACCACTTTATCTTCATCCATCCTAAAAAATATTCCCTTATTAATCTTCCCCACCTGACTCTCTCCTGGAGTCACAAGCATAAACATCAGCCAGTGTTGGCCTCTGACCTTCTACTCCAGTCTTGGTTCACAGATCAGAAAAGGAGGGTTATACTAATAAAAAAGCAGGGGTAAGATTATAACTCAGGTCTCTAAATTCCTGCTTCATTAATGAGCTATACTATTTCATTTATTTGTAAATGTTAGATTACAACTATTAATTTAATTGTGTTTTTTTTTTTTTTTTTAATGACAACTTTGGGGGGGGTGGAGCTTAGTGTTAAAGCACTTGCCTAGCACACGCAAACCGCAAATAAATAGGGCATGGGAGTTCCTGTTTCATTACAAGAAAGTAAATTTTAAATGTTCTCATCATAAAAAATGGTAATTGTGTAGGGTAAAGTCTATGTTAATTAGCTCAATTTAGCCATTCCACAATGTATACACATTCTAAAACATTCTGTACAGGATAAATATATATCACTTTTATTTGTCAGTTTAGAATAATTGATTACTTTTTAAATAAAAGGTTCTTGTTTAACTCAAAAGCCTACTTTAAACAGCTTGAGGTAAAAAGCACAACTCTTTTATGCTAATTTAAAATAACCTGACAACAGGAAGAAACTGTGAATCAATCTGAATAATCATTATCATTTCAAATTTTAATTAACATTTTAAATTAAATTAGCACAGGAATATAGGATCAAAAGTAATTTTTTCACACCTTCCTCTCTGCTGCATCCTAAAGGCAGAGAAAACAAATTGGGGAGGAACTGAAAAAACTAGGAGAAAATCCCAAAGAGGGTAAAAATGACTTTCTTTTTAATGTCTAATCTTTCTCAATGATCTAGTGTGAGTCTCTTATTTACGCCATTGAATAATAATAACTTTAAAGTAAGAACAAGCCCTAAACAATATTTTTAAATGTTTTAAAAGTTGCACAGAGGAAACTGGCTAAAGGGTTTAGCTACTGAGAAAAAAAATAAGTATACATAGTGAATTTAGTGTGAAGAGCTCCACAGAAAATTCAAAACTGTAATCAAATCTAAAAATGAACATCAAATGCAATGTAGGAAAAATCATATTATTATCTTGAACTTAATACTAAAGAATGAAGCAGCAGCAAAACAGAAGGAACTAAATGGAGAGAAGGAAGGAAGGAAGAAAGAAACAAACAGAAGAAGAAATGGAGGAGGGATGGAGGGAGGAAGGAAGGAAGACTGAGTATGTGGTACAGAGAACAACACTGGCCAAGAAGTTAGAAGATCTGGGCCTCAGCCTCTAACTCTGAGTGATAGTTAATTTTATGTGGCAACCTGTCTAGGCCATGGTGTCCAACTGTTTAGTTAGTACCAATCTAGATGATGCTATCAAAATACTTTTAAATGTGACTAACATTTAAATCAGTAGGTTTTGAGATTACCCTCATAATGTAAATGAAACTCATCTAATCAACTGAAGGTCTTAAGAAAAGACAGAGGATTCCCAAAGAAGAAATATTTCTGTCTCGAGGCTACAACATAGAAACCCTACCTGAGTTTCCAGTCTGTGGATTTGGACTCATTAATTATTTGTGTCTCCGGTTTGCTGGCCTACTCTCTATATTTTATATTTGACAGTTTCCACAATAACATGAACCAATTACTATAAGTTCATAAATAAATCCTCTTTCTCTCTTTCTTTCTTCTTCCTTCTCCCTCTCCTTCTTCTTTCTCTTAGTTAAAAAATAAAGGGATTTTAGACACCACTTAATCTATTTTTCCACTTCATACACAATCTTCTTGACTTAACTGCTAACTGGTCAACCTATGTCTCAACATGCAAAAGGAGCTTATTCTCTCTCTCTCTCTCTCTCTCTCACACACACACACACACACACACACACACACACACACACACAGACACCTAGTCCTTTCTTAATGGTTACTATAGGTGGAAAATTCTCTAATTGGAGAAAAAGGTTTATGTGTCATTTCCCACCATCCAACCAACCCTAGTTCTACCTTCTACAACTATAAATGAAATACAAACAAGTTCTGTTATTAAGATATACTATGTAGAGTTTAGTTCAGATATAGATTGGAAGGCAGAATAATGCCTCCAAAGATGTCTATATCCTAATCCCTGAAACCTATAAATAATACCTTACATGGCTACAGAAACTTTGCAGACATATAGATATGTCAAGGATTTTGAGATGGGGAAATTATCCTGGATTATCAGAGAGGGTCAAATATAATCATAAAGGTGAAAGAGAATCAGTTTCAGGGTGATGCAATGAGAAGACTTTACCAGTCATTGCTGGCTTTGAAGATGGAGGAAGGGGCTGTGTCAAGGAATAAAGGCAGTCTCATGAAGTTGAAAAGGTAAGGGAATGGATCCTCCCCAGAGCCTCCTAAAAGAAGGCAGCCCGGCCAACACTTTGATATTCAGTCCAGTGACACCTATTGCAGACTTCTGACCTTCAGAACTGTAATATAGTTTGTTACAAATTACTAAATTTATGGCAGTGTCACTATATAGTAATACAAAATGAATGAGGTCTCTTTTAAAACAATCAAATATAAACAACTAGAAAGATAAGTAAATTAAAGTTGCATACAACTTGGTGTGGCAGATATATCTGATAAATTAGACTGTTTAATATTCTGACAATCTCTTGTGCCAATGTCCTGGCAGCACTCTGTATCATGCCAGCACAACATTCCAACTTTGGGGGAAAGTTTAATTTCATAGGATAAAGTAAAATAGAACAAAACAATCTTATTTATTCTCAAAAGTAGTTAATAAATGTGATTAACATGATCAAAAGGCTACCAAAATAGGCTTTTCTGGATAAGAAAAAAGCTCTTCTACAACTCTAGGTTTGATGTAAAAAATCTTAACATGTCATGTAGTGAGAGATATACTGTGTATCACTGTGGGTATGGAGTAATTTGATCACTGTATTAAAATCTAGTTATTGAGATCCTTTTCTTATAGGCCTACCATTTAACTAGCCTTATGAAAATTACCTGACTAAAAGCATTTATTTGGAAAATGTTTTCTAACATACATACAGCATTCATGAATGAATTTTAAAATCAAAACAGACATTTGAATGAAACTATTATTAACGAAAAGCAATATGAAGGAAGGGATCTTACAGATAAAATTCTTCAAATATTTGAAGTCTAAGGTAACATTTTAATTTAGGTTTTACCTCTCCAAGTATATCCTGTCCCTCAAGCATTCCCTATGCAAGTGGTTTTGGGCATCCCTTTCACTGCCTTCTCTTGCTCACGATGGATCTATTGTCAGTACCTTTCTTAAATGTGTATAGAACTGAAGAAAATGCTGCAAATGTGATCTGAACAATGCAGGGAATGTTAAATTCCTTACTGCAGACAACTTAATCTTAATAATTCAACCAAGGTTTATTAAGTCATATATACTCTGATGATTTTATTGAACTAAAGTACAGAATTTACATGTACACCTATTATATTTCAACTTATTATTCAAAAAAAAAGGCACGGATTGACAACAAAGCACCCATGAGGCAGAAATATTCAATTAACTATAAATCTATCTGACTACACCATCTCCCAGATCACATTTCTTCATGTTACTCACAAGAATACCATGAAAGTCTGACAATGTGTTTTTCTGAACCCAAGATATGATTATTATGGCATCCCTCTATCATGCAATCCTATCAAAAAGGAAATGAAGTCAGTCTGGCAAGTCACTTAACCAGTGTCTCAGTTTCCTCATCTATGAAGAAAGGAAGTTGGACAAGATCCCTTTGTGCTATAATATTCTATGATTCTAAGGGGATTTTATCAGGTAGTAGAAAGATACTGAAATAAATAAGAGAGGAAAGCTAACCCATGTGGGAGAGATACTTTGTCATGAATAAACAAGTGGAGTGAAGAAGTGCCTGTAATCTCACACTGATAATCCACAAACCAGAGAGAACTCTATCTTATTTCTCCTCTCACATAAGTAATGTTTCAATTCAGACCTGACCAATTATTAACTTGTGATCAGATGGGTTCTGTAATAAAGCTTAATACTATAGTCATTGAAATAAGAAATTTGATAGGCAAATAACAATTATTTTAAGTCATTTAGAAATATTTAATTTCATGTAAGTACTGAAATTGCAAATAGTCATTAGTTATTCTAAGAGGCACTTACTCAGCTCTGACTCTAGTTATTTCACACATTTAAAGATAGAAAGGCTAAATTTTTAAAAACTATATTGATTATATTTTCTCAATTGTCAGTCTAGCCTTCCTTTTTCTTACCAAGGTTTATTTTACCAAAAAGATAAAATGTTCTTGAGGCATGCTCACAGTCTAAAAAACTGTACCTAATCAAAATAAACAAAAATACACTTCTATTTGAAATTGCTCCAAAATTTATCTCAAGCACTCTAATTTCCTTTCCTCTAAGCCTGCAAATTTCAACAATGTTTTGTTGTTCTCTTTTCTCAAGCGAAACTACCCACTTTTCCACTACATAAAGTTGACAAAACGGCTAAGTTCTGTAGGCCAGAGATTCTTCAATGTGCTAAGGCCCACTCACATAGGGAAAATGAGTTGTTGGTGGGGCATGATGTACATGTGTATACCATGCTTTCCAGGGCTCCTCAAGCTATTATCAGAGACTCTCAGAAAGGGCAGTCGTCCTACTGTGCCAAGCTTTTGGCTTGCAGAGGCTGAGCTGCTCACCAGCCCTCTGGACTGCTTAGGCATGAGGACTGCAGTGTCTGTGTCATAATTATGATCATATTAGAGATTGCTCCATGTATTTTAGCTCTCTGATAATAAAATACCAACTACAACATACAGTATATTATTCTATTTTAAGACATCTGACTGTCAAAGACATTTTTCCAGATTTTGTAATGTAGAAAAATAAAGATTATCCACATCTTCATCTCCCAATCTTAATTAGTACATATTATTTCTATATTACAAAAAAGGAAAACTGAGACTCAGAAAAACTAAGTTATTCAAGATCACAAAATATCAATGGAAAATGAAGCTTCAATATGGGTTTGTATGATCCCAAACCCAAGTTACTCCAACACATTGTCACTCATATATGACAGAGAATCTATGTCCAAAGAGCTTGTAGCCCAGGACTCTCTGCGATTAAAAAAGCAGAGAGTAAAGTGCATGATGTTGGAGGAGTATATAATGAGAACACAGTCATACACTTCTTGTATGATTAAGCAAAAAGAAAAAAAAAAAAATAGAGGTTTTTAAAAAGAAAATGTAAAGGAATACATAAAAGGCCAAGATTAGATTTGAAAAAGATGAGGAAAAACTTAAAAAGACACTTAGGAAAATCGTATTTGGGGTGTTTGAAAATAAATATGACTTTGACATGCCAGAGGTAGGATGGGACAATTGGACAATTTATGCAGTGGAAATAACATGATCACAGGCACAAAAGAAGGGGAAAGAAAGAAGACATATATGCAGAATAGCAAGCCATTCAGATCTGCTACTTCAGAGTTCCTGCATTTTCCTGTCATGCATTCCAGGAAAATCATTATAAGTCCAGCTTCCCAGGCCCCTTCCTTGGAAATTCTGATTGAGGGGATCTGCAACGGGGCCAAAGAATCTTGTTTTTTTAAAGGTAGCACAAGTGATTTTATCAGCAGGGAATTTAAGAAGTGGCAGGTAAAAGGGCCAAGTTGGTAAAGGAGAGTCATGAAAAGCAGAGTCTTGAAAATAACAGGCCAAGAAATTTGGTCTTATTTTTATAGTTGACAGAGAGCAACAGTAACATATTAAGCTTGGGAAGGCCACTCCCAGGCTTAATATAGGTACTCATAGGTAGCTATGAGTGGAAGCAATAGCAGAGCAGTGTACAGAATACTGCTGCAGTCCAGGCTGAGATCTGGAGGACCTAAACAAGAATAGTAGCAGATGAAAAGGAAAAAATGGATCTGAGACACGTCTTTGGTGAAAACTTGCTAGAACAGTGCAACTAACTGATAATACAGAGAAAAAGTAAAAATTCAGAACTGAATCTAAAGTTCTTTGGAGGATACTGATACCTGGGAACAGAAAGAATTCACAAAACAAAGAAGTATGAGACGAAAAGATACAGAAGTAAGACTTGGTCAGGGATTGGATAACTAGTGACATATTCATTTGGAGAGGTGTCCAATAGGCAGCCAGGAAAGAGAAGAATAAGCAACTATTAAAATATAGATGAATGGTGATCATTTTATAACACAGCACCCCATATTCCTGTTAAAAGAGTCAAATGAGAGAAATAACAATGATACAATACTAGGATAATGATGCTCATTTGATAATGAACTGTGGGTTATAATTTTCTTGGCAGAGAGGAAAAACTTTACTTAGTCTTTCTAAACCATTCAGTGTTTCTCAGATGGAAGAGTGAAAATAAAAAGCAAGCCAGCATTATCTTGGTGGTATTCTCTCACACTGCAAACTCAATAGCAAACACAGATTGTTTTTGGAGTATGAATTCTCAAAATAAGTCAATTTAAACATCTTTTTTTTTTTTTTTCCTACTTGGTACAATAAAAAACAGCAGAAGATAAGCTTTGAACATTTAACACACGGTGTTGGTTACAGATAGAATCAAATTAATTTTCTAATGAAATCAAAGTAATTCTGAGCAAATCTTTCTTTAGATCAGAAATTTAGTTTCAAAACAAATATTCATAAAATAATCGCTCTCTCCCACCCCTGCTTTCCAAGGCTGCTAAACCAATTATGAAAGACCCTATGGGAGTTGGGGAAGGCGGTCAGTCACTGTACTGCACAGCTGCCTTCCCCCTCAAGATTCTGTACTACCAGTGACATTTCTCAGCAGCCTTTTAGCCTTAAGGGAGACAGCTTTTGTAGCATTCACATTCAAATTCAAGATTTAAATAGCTGCTTTGGGTTAAGGTACTCATAACCTAATCACTTCACCTCTAAACCTTCTTACATTGTCTCAGACATGAGTTTTGGGGGGATACCTGATATCTAAACTGTAACAAGGAGAGAGGTAGAAATAATCAGGTGATAGTGGAGCTAAATCTTAAAGAAAAGACAAAAAAAGGTAGACCAAAAATAAAAAAGAGTAAGCACATTCCAGACTAAAGGAAAACTGGAGGTGTAGTTACTACTATGAGAAGGCATGAGTGGATGCAAGGAAACTTGACATCTTCAGAAAATATAAATAAAAAGGAACATCGGAACTAACATCCATAGTTTTGTCCATTCACAAATATACTTGCAGAAATATGATATACAGTAAATATTTTATTTTGATAAGGTGCAAATTTGAATTATGAACAATACAAGACTAGTGCATTGACATCTACAAAAGGTAATTCCTGAGATATCGAGGTGGCAGAGTGATTGCTGATATTTATAAGGACTAGGGAAAAGTTTTCATGTAAAAATGAATTTAGTTTTTTTTTTCATTTTTTTTTATTATTTCCTTTTAGCTATACATATTAGGGTTCATTTTGACATAATTTGACATAATTATACAATCATGGATATTTAGCCATGAATATTCCTATTCAGTCCCCAGTACTTCCCCTTTCCCTCTCGACCTCCCTCCCCTTTTTCCTCCCTCTACTCTACTGATCTCTCTGCTATTTATTTATGGCTTTTCTTAAATTAGTACCTTGTGTATATACATGATAGTAAGAGTCACTGTGGTATATTCATATATGTACATAAGAAAGTTAGGTCAGAATTCATTCCATGGTTCTTCCCTTTTCCTGTCCCTCCTCCCTCTTCCTCAATCCCCTTCCTCTACACCACTGATCTCCTATTTTCATGGAAATGAAATTAGTTTTGACATCTGATATGGAGACATTTCCAAAAGCTGCTCAGAATGAGGGATAAGAATTCAGAAAAAATATTCGCCCTTAATCCAAGGGTTTAGAATACTGGTATAAAGGTGGGGGTAACTGAATCAAGAGTATCAACTAGATCACTTAAGGATACAGTAAAGAGCAAGAAAAATATCCTAGTGACTTGAGAGGCTGAGGCAGGAAGATCACAAGTTCAAAGCCAGGCTCAGCGATTTAGCAAGGCCCTAAGCAACTCTGCAAGACCCTGTCTCAAAATAAAAAATAAAAAAAATTTTAAAAAGGGGTCTGGGGATGTGGCTCAGTGATTAACCACCCCTGGGTTCAATCCCTAATACCAAAAAAGAAGGAAAGAAAAACTATAACCAAATTATTTCTTATATATGCCCATTTTAATTTAGTTTTTTTTAAATGACCCTTGAACTTTTTTTAAAGATGGATAGAATACCTTTATTTTATTGATTTTTATGTGGTGCTGAGGATCGAAGAACTCAGTGTCTCACATGTGCAAGGCAAGCACTCTACCACAGAGTCACAACCCCAGCCCCATAATTTAGTTTTAATGCAAGGAGTATAAGTTGAGTTTTAAGACAAGGAGTATAGAGTGCTTATATGTAGCCAACATTTGTCTTCTAAAACCATGCTCACTAACAAAAGAAGCACAGAGGTAAAGTAAAAAACAAGGATAAAAATAATGGGCTTTTAAGTTAATGCTATTAGTGTTGGTTTAAAAAAAAAAAAAAGGTAACTATGTCAAGCAACTAAGGCAGTATCAAGTAATTAAGTTTTGATTACTATGATAAAGATTTGAATCTAGGTCTTAGGGCTAATTAATGTTCAAGGAAGGAAGACATAGAAGAACCTTTAGGAGTAAAATCCCTCTGAAATGATTTTCTTGGTGCACATATACCTGAACCCACTCCAAACAATGGCAAGACACTGCAGGCCTTTCAGCAACTAGTTTTGTGATAAAAGTGAAATACAGGAAAACCACAGTTAGAGGCCTATAGGTAGGACTGGTAGAGTAAAACACAAAGAGACAATGTATAATTTAAAGACAATGTATAATTTAAAGATTTTATAGTTGGACCTGAGTTCAATTCCTAGCTATAGCTACTTACCACTTATGTGACTTTGATCAAATTATAACCTTATGAGGTAATAATAATACCATTCAAAGGGCTAGGATGAGAATTAATGAAGAAAAAATATATGCAAGTAACAATGAAATGAAAGTAAGTTGGTCTGTGACAATTTACTATGAAAATGGTAATAATCATTATCATCTAGCAAACCAAACAACTAGCAATTAAAATGTGAATCACGGAGGAGTTAGTGTGAGGGTTAGGGTTAGGGTTAGGGAGGGGGGCACAAATGGAGGAAGAAAGGACTGTTTAGAGGGAAAAGAAGGGTGGGAGGGGTGGGGGGAAGGGAAAAAATAGAATGAATCAAACAACATTACCATATGTAAATTTATGATTATACAAATGGTATGCCTTTAACCCATGTACAAACAGACAAACAACACGTATCCCATTTGTTTACAATAAAAAAAAAAAAAAATGTGAATCACAAAGTTGAACCATTTAAAAAACTTCAGGTCTAGTTTTAACTGACAGAAAAATGCTAATATCAAAAATAAAGAAATAAAAAAGTCAACAATTTTAAGAAGACAAATTAATTCAGAGTGACCACAAATTATTTTACAAAGCATTCAAGGTAGACTTACTGAGTGTGTATCATGTAAAACGTACTGTTCCAGATACAGCAGAAGCAGGAGATACAAAAATGATTAAGAAATAAATTCTAATATCTTTAATAATTCATAAGAAAGGATAAATTAAAGATTACCTGACTAACTCGATTTACTTCCTCCTCTTCTTCCTCAGCTTCTTCTCCAAATGAAAGTAAACTAAAATTTCTAGTCGAAAGAGTAAAAAGAGAATAAAAAAGAGAAAATTAGAAAAAGTTAAAACTCATAAATATTGTTTTTAAATCAACAGAACAGAATTTGCAAGAAGAAATACATCTTTTTAAAGAACACAATATTACTTAGTCTTCAGCAGAAGTATCCTAAGAATCTATAATTTTCAGTAAAGGCTTTGGCCTCAGACCACTGATATTACATGTATTATACTGATGAGCAAAAATCCATCCAGAGCATTACTAAATGTACTGAGTACAATATGAAAGAAAAATTTTTTGCTGTTTATCAAAACTAGTAGCAAAATGGTGATTTCTGAAAAACTAATAAATCTATGGACCCAAGAATACTACAAATGGGTAGCAATAAATCTTGTATTTGGCAAAGTATATCTTAATATTTTTAAATTAATAAGGTACGTAAAATTGTCAGATTATATGTGTGTGTGTGTGTGTGTGTGTGTGTGTGTGCGCCCAAGAGGAGGAAAAAACTAAGTTTGTCTACTCTGATCCTTCTCATTAAAATCTAAATGTAAGTAGTGACAACCACATCGTCCCTAACATTACAGGTTATGAATACAAACAAAACAATATAAAACACACAAAAACACCCTTTACAGATTGTTGTCAAGATAATATTAGTGATGAAAGACTATATATGAATACAGTGACAATGACCTTTCATCCAGAGATAAGGTAGTCAAAATAAAAGAATCAAAGAATAAAAGAAAATCCAATATATAGCCATGAAAGAAGTTATACTGTCTCAACTGCTTATTAAAGTGCCTGGTCCATGTCTGACAGTTTCTAAAAGCAATTTAGTTTACTTTATTTTGTAGGATATTAAGGAAAGAAACTAATATGTACTGAACACATACAGGGTATCTTCACATAGCTCTTTCCATTTAATCTTCACAACAACCAGATGCTGTAGTTATAAAAGCTCCATTTTTACATGATGAGGTAACTGAGCTCATAAAGATTAATAAACTTCAATTCTTATCAAATTTGTTTCATGGAATTAAAAACAGAATTGTCTGAATCTAACATTCATAAGTACAATAAAATCCCTAAAAAGAATGTTATAGTTCAGCAAAGGAGCAGGTTGAAATCTAACTCTGCACTATCTACTTTAATAAAACATAATAATGTAAAGAGTATTAATGTAATGGAATTTATTTTAAAAAGAAATTTCTATTTTTGGAGAAACTATCTTCAGTAAATAACCCAGAATACTGAATCTAGAATAGTATTTTTAAAACATTTATAATAAGATTGTTTTTAACAGCACCTAAAAGAGGAGTGAAAAAGTTAAAAGATATTACATAATCATATATTGATTACAAATAAAATTCTTTATATCTCCAAATTCTTTACACTAAGCATATATTGATTTAAAAACAAGCAAAAATATTTCTCAGCTTATTTATATAAATTATTGGTATAGTGAACACAAAATATTTATGTATTTATTAACAGATTTTATGTGGACATCTGAAATGATCCATTTTTAGCTTAAGTTAAATCACTATAATGTACTTAAATACAAGAAATGCCCATTTAAAAGAAGTCATACATATACTTATATTATGATATCCCCCTGATTCAAATGGGTCTTTCTTTTGCTAGTAAACAATTATTACAAAAAGAAATAGAAACTAAATAAATTAGTGTTGCTTTTCCTAGTTGAAGAAAAACCTTTCTACTATGATTACTTTGTGCCTTTGGGTTTCAATTTCTTTACTTCCTCTTCTGGTTTCTCCTTTTTGGGCTTTTTAATTTCCCTTGGAATGATGTCATCAAAAGGATTAAACAAAACCTATGAAAAGAAATATATTGAAAATCTTATTCTATTTTTTAAAATTTCACTCAAAAAGCAATATTTAATTGCATGACAGTGTTATCCTCCCCATAAATACTATTAGCATAGTGATAGACATACTACTCAAAGTGCTTCTACTTATATGGTCTCACTGGATCCTCCCAAGAACCCTATGTGCTATTAGGTAAAGGATACTCTCCCTTATCTCGATTGCACAAAAGGAAAAATACTTTGGAAAATGTAAATGACACACAGTAAGAGAGACAAACTCAGGTGTTTTGACTCCAAATCAAATGCTTTTAAGGGCCTTACTCTCTCCATAAAAGATAATTCTTATAGTAACTATGAAGTCATTTCCTTGGGTTAAAATAAATCTAACTCCTCCAACTTTCCAACATGAGTTGAGCTCTTCATTCATTGGACTATCATATAAAGTTTCATCTTTGAATTTAAAAGCTTTAATTTGAAAATTTCTTAATCAGAAATTGTGCCTAAATACATAAATGAGTTATATTTAGTATAAAACCTTCATCTAATAGTTAAAACATGCAAATAGTCAGTTCCTCTTAAATGGCAAGTTAAGTCCTATATCTCATAATAATCATGCTCCTACCTCACAACTTTTGATTTTGTGTGGATTACGTGGTCTTTCGTCATCATCGATGTCTACCTCTGTGAGGCGCAGCATGTTATATACTGTATCCCCTGTAACCTAATAAAAATATAAAATGTAATTACAAATATATTTATTTATTCTTTGAATTAGGGGACTTCTCAAATACTTTGTAAATAGTTAAAAGAGAATTTCAGGGACTGGGGTTGTAACTTAGTGCCTAACATGTGTGAGGTACTGGGTTCAAGCCTCAGCATCACATAAAAATAAATAAATAAAACAAGGTATTGTGTCTATCTACAACTAAAAAAAAAAAAAATATATATATATATATAAAATTTATAAAATATAAACATATATTTTGAAGAGAATTTCATATTATTCCATAAGACTATATGTATGAAATATCATGCAAATAAGGTAACTTCATTTTAAGGGGGAAAAGCACAGATGGGTTCAATCTGTCAATAGGTTTTTTGATAAATTTCCAATATACACTTAGGATCAGTTTTTACCAAAATAAAAAACAATGCCAAATTACCTCCTTACTGAATGACAACTTTTCATTCAAACATCATAAACAAAACTAGACTTTAGAGTAAGAGGGTAAATAAATAATAACAATGTGATAAGTGCTATGCAGACATCTCATTTGATCCACACAAACACGTAACAAATAAGAATTATTCTACATTTACAAAAACTGAGTATCAAAGAAGTTATAGAGTCAACTGTAGTGGCTTTTCCAACTTATAACCACTTTGCTATATATTGTCTGTATGTGTAAATTATATAATACCATTTGTAAAAGATGGCACAGAATGATAATTTAAAAATCATTTTATTATACACTCTTATTTGTAAAAACTCATATGGAGAAAAAAAATCTATGGTCATTAGATTGGGAGTGACTGGAAAGAATAGACTAATGCATATTTTCTAAACATGCAACAAAAAAATTAGGCAACAAATTACATTTCATGATTTTAATGTGACTCCTTTAATTCAACATTTCTCAAGATTTTAAGAGTTTTTCAATTGTACTGTTTGTTCTTCCCTCTTTTGTCATCACAAAATCCAGTTTTGCTAGGATTTGAGAAAACAATTCTTACTAAACCAGTAGAGGGAGCTGAAAAGCTAGAGCTATCTAATAAGACTAAAAATTAAAACAAATAAGAATATATTTGTGAGAATACAGAAGAATTATAGAAGAAAAATTTCAGAATCCCTATTTATTGGGAATTATAAGAAATTTAATTGAAAGGACAAGTTCTGATGATATTAAATGTGAGTGGAATTAAATTAGTACCATTCAAACTAACATTTCCAATAAAAACTTTCGATGTCAACACAACTTCCATTTTAACTGAAGGAAATTAAAAGTAACACTAATAAAATAAAATTTAAACTAGTAAGTGTTATTACATGACTCTTTTTTCAATGCTGGGGATAGAATCCAGGCCCTTCACTTACATGCCTCTTAAGAACTCTACCACTGAGCTACACCTCAGTCCCTAAGTATCTTTCTAAAAATGTAAAAACACTGTTGGCTAAATGGCATGGTAGCTGATACCATTAGTATGATTTTAAGGATAGAAAACATTAAATACGTAACAGATGACTGACTTGAAACATGATAAAGAATTCACATCTTTCAAGGTTCATTGTAATAGCTACATATTTCATCATTTTGGAAAATAAATAAATAAATTCAGGGAATATTTCCATAAAGGCAGCTGTTAGATAAGTTCATCATATCTGTCACAGAAGCCTAAAGAATCACATGAAACCAAAAAACAAATCACAGATTTAAAACAGGACACTAACCTTTCCAAAGATGGTATGCTTATTGTTGAGTTCATCTGCTCGACCCAATGTAAAGAAAAACTGGCTGCCATTATCATGAGGACCAGCATTTGCCATGGCAACCAGTCCTCTCCGATTAAAACGCAACCGTGAGTGAAATTCATCCTGAAGCATAAAAAAGATTCAGTGAATGTTCTCAGTTACAAGAGCCTTCATATTCAGTTATGCAGTTAACCAGCAAGGTCTCAAAGAATATCTAATAAAAAAAATCTATTTAACTGATTTTCAAGTATAATCAAATCTAATATTTACTATTCAATGTTCTTAAACTTGAATTCACTAGCCTGTGTCTTCTAAATATTCTCAGCCATAAATACAGCCTATTTTGTGGAAAGTTGCCTACTTACACATAGAGCAAAAGGAACTCATTAAAAGAGAAATAGATTTCTAAGATTCAATTCCTTATTCTCATCCTTCAAAGTTATTCAAAACTTTTAAAACCTATTATTTCTCCAAGAAATTCAGCTTTGAACCATTGTGAAGTCTTCAACTATTGCTCCTCCTAAACTCTTTTAAATGTCAAGAAATAATTCCTTTCTTCTTGTTTTTTGATTCAAAGAATCTACCATGATTGTACTAATGTGATTTTACTGTGTTTTTTAAAGTCCTAAGTTCAATGTTCTCTGACCTGGTACCGAACCCATTTGCCAGTTTTCAAAACAGCAGGTACAAGCGTTTCTAAGGTGGTTTTCCTATGTTTACAGGACTACTTAACAGATTCCTTAATCTATGAATTAACAGAATTTGCATCCAGACCTGATACTGGAATCATTTATTATATGCCCATGTTATATAATCAATGCTTTTAACAAAATAAGTTATTTTTCCATAATAAATAATCCTTAAGCAATCTGAACTGAATGTATCATAATTCTGAATACTGTGTTAAAAATAATTGAAAAACCTGAAAGTAACAAAGCAAAGATTTCAAGTTAGGAAAGAACTGTCAAAAGAGCTATTTTATGACACCAAATAATAGAATAAAGGAATGCTTCCTACAAGAATGTAGGCTCTAAAATCATGAGACATTTCACCTTGGTAAAATATAATAGTATTAACAGCGACATCTGAGATTTTTTTTCTTACTAATCATTCACATTTTCTAAGGCCATTATCTGGAAATTAAAGCAAATGATTCAACTGTTTTTCTCAAGAATCATACTGTGACCCAGTAAAAACTGAAAGGAGACTCCAGATACTCTCTCCCTTTAGAACAAATACAAAGTTCTTCATAAACTCCCCTATTTAAGAACTATCAATTCTTACTCTCTCAAAGGACTTAATGTTGGTACCATCATACTAATAATGAACACAGTTTTTAGCTTTTTACTTGAACCCTCTACTGTTCCTTACTTTGTTCTGTTTTGCGATGCTAGGAATCAATCCCTGTCTCTTGTACTTGCTAGGCAAGCATTCTACCAAGGAATTACACCCACGATCCCTTAATTTATTTAGTATGATATTAATTCTTTTTCTTCTTAGATCTGTGTTGACAATAAAGAAATCTCTGACTTATTCTTAACTAATATACCTTTTTATAAGCTTTCTTATATTGCTGCTTCTTGTGATTTTTCCACTGTGGCATGCATTCTGTGTTATTCTATTGTGTATAATTAAAAATAAATTCTGCTAAGGGAAACTGAATTGTATCCCCTCAAAAATTTTACAATGAAGCCCTAATCTCTAATGTGATTACATTTGGGCCTGTGAGGAGGCAGTAAAGGTTAGATGAGGTCCTAAGGACAAGTCCCTAACCCAACAGCGTTCATGTCCTTATAAGAAAAGGAAGAAGGCACCAGAGATTACCATCTCTTCCCTATGTGAAGACCTCAGAGTAGGAAAGCCAAAAACAAACCAGGGAGAGACCTCACCAGGAACCAAACTGGCAGACACAATGACCTTGGACTTCCTAACCCCCAGTACTGTCAGAAACAAATTCCTGTTGTTTAAGTCACCCAGTCTATGGTATTTGGGGTATAGCAGCCTAAGCAAACTACTCTAGATTCCCAAGTGCTTAAATAAAATGTTTTAAAATAAAATAGCACATGCAATATTCAAAAAAATGCTTTACCCCATAGAGATGCAGAGATTAGACAAAGTCAGACATCAAAAACTACTCTTTGTAGCCTTTTTTATGAATCACATTGTTTCCACTACCATGTTTAGTTCTACCTGAACTCAATCTAATATAAAAACTTGTAATAAGACAACTTAGAAAGAATATTTGATAGGTAAGTGTTGCTTTTATCCTCGTATAATTCTAGATGACAGAGAGTTGGTTTTGTATACTAATGTGAAAAGATTTTTCTTCTTGTGGAGCACAATCATTTTCAGTTAAACAATCCAAGCTGACCTGCAAAAGTAATAACAATGATATTAGTAATTCAGTCTTACTTTGAATGGGGCTCCATAGATAGACTCTCCGCCAGTCCCTGTGCCAGTAGGATCTCCCCCTTGGACTATGAAACCAGGAACAACTCTATGAAAAATGGTGTTGTCATAATAAGCTGAAAAAAAAGTTTTAAAATAATTTATCCATTTCTAAAATTAAGTGTATGTATGGTTATCAAAATTAATATGCCACTAGAGTCACAAGATTTATTTTCCAGAATGTTAAATAGGCTTCCAAACCAAAACTTTTCTTTCCTATTTCTTATAAAATATTTACTTTTCTAAACAGCACATACTTCAACAGAAACCTTGGTGGTGGTTATTTTGTTGTTATTTCCAGGATTCTCTCAAACTCTGGATTATTGTTTTCAGAATAAAAATTAGAGGTTTGGTATACATCAGTGGCTCTTAACTGGGAGGTGGAGGAGCAGCAATTTTGTGTCTGAGGGGACATTTGTTTACATCTTGAAATATTTTGGGTTATCACAACTGGGGGATACTACTGGCATCTAGTGAGTGAAGAGTAGGAATACTGCTCAGCATCCTGTATTGTAAGGGCCAATCCCCATAAAAAATGTCAATAGTGCTAAGGCTGAGAAACCATAGTAGAAAATATCTTATTTCCTGCTTCTTCTTCTCCCAATAGAAAATTAATTTATCAATATGCAAACAATATACAAACCCAATATGTCAAAATTACTTACTGATTATAGATCTAGCACAATCAATTCAATCTCTTCAAGAAACTTTCAAAATGAACATTAACATATTTTTGAGTCCCATTAAAGACTCATTCAACGATTGAAAGAAATTATATATAAATACAAAATTTTTGAAGTCCCAAACATACAAAAGATACCATATATGATCTCCTATAGCACTTATTATCAGGAACCTAGAATGGAGGAGAAAGAAGTTAAGTAAGGGAAGGCAGAAGCAAGGCAACTCAGTGAGGCAAAGCACAAACAAAGACTTTGGCAGCGGGTGGCAAGAATTAGGGTTTAACATAATTAAGAGAGTTTATATTAAGAAGTAGCAAACAATGAACAACATGCATAAGAAAAGATGCTCAACATCATTAGTCATTACGGAAATACAAAACTACAATGAGATACCACTTTTTACTCACTAAGATAGCTATTATTTTTTAAAAATCTTGGAAAGTGTTGGTGAGGGTGTAGAAGAACTGAATCTCTCATACACTGCTGGTAAAAAACACTTGTAAAAACACAAAATTAAGCATATAATGATCCAGCAGTTTCAGTCTAGCTATATACATCCAAAAGGATTGTACACATTCAAATACTTGTACACAAATGTTTACTGTAGCACTGTTCAAAATAGTCAACAGGTAGAAACAACTCAAATGTCTACCAAAGGATGAATGGATAGAAAAAATGTGTAATATAACCAAACACAAAAGGTCACATTTGTATGATTCCATTTATATGAAATATTTAGAATAGGTAAATCCAGAAATGAAAGACAGATTGGTGACTGATAGGGAATTTGAAGGGAGGGGAGAATAGGAAGTGAATGCTTAATGGGTAGAGTTTTCTGTTAACTGAGTGAACTTAATGCCCCTGAATTGTACACTTCCAAATGGCTAATTCTGGGTATAAAAATTTCACCTCAGTTTAAAAAAATTTATTTTAAAAGAATTTATTTAAATTTATTTAAAAAGAATTTATTTTATCTCACTTAAGTTAATTTTGTACTTAATTAGGTAATTACAAGAGAAAAATACAGGTAGAGTATATACTTAGCCCTGAAGGAGTGCTGAATTTTAAAAAAGCTATTACTATTGTAAAGACAACAAGCAAGCAGCAACAGAGGTAGAAGTGCAGACAATTATTGATTGCACTTATGATTCAATCACAGGTTGAGGGTTGCAAAACACGGATAAAGCACAGTCCCCTGAAGATTACACCAAGCTGTAGAACTATCTAATACCAGTTTTCTTATCATACATGATGGTAAATTTCATTATTATTTAAATCATCATGAGTTGAATCTTCTATTACTTGCAAATGAAAACAACAACTCATTCAATGAAAAATATTAGGTATCTACTGTGGTACAACTACTGACATAATTTACCTATTGTAAAAGTACCTATTACACTGGCTTGCAAAGCACTTGCAAGATACAACTGCATATGAAATCTTATCTTAAAAATGTAATCTGTAATCAACCAATTATATCCAGTACAGAGTACATTGGAAGTAGAAAGGAATACCAGCTGACTTTTTTCAGTCCTTCATCCAGTAAGCAGTTGTAGGGCCATTTTCACAAGAGGTCCTCTGGGAGACAAGTTCTGTTTGATAACAAATAGAAACTATACAAACCAAGAAGTCTAGAAGTTATCTGTAACAGCCTATGTAACCATTTTGTCACTTAGACTAATGCTGTATTAGCAATCAGGAGTTCTGGGACTTGCCTTTTGCTAGTAGTGCAACCTTAGAAACTATTTTCTCATCATAAAACTAACAATGCAAATTAATTTTACAGTGTTGTTCTAAAGATTAAATAAGGTCATGTGAAACCGACCTATAAATTTTCAAGTTCGACACAACTGTGAGGTCAAACTTTAATATTTACACTCAAATTCTACAAACTCATATTCAAATCAGAAAATTAAATTTACCCTAGTATATATAATAAAAATGAAAATATTCCTTTAGATCTATAACATACAGTCAACAAACATTTTTTCAATACATGATCAGATTTGCTTTTCCAAAGATTAAACTGCCAGCAGAGAATGGATTAGAAGGAGACAACTTGGAGAGAGAGAGACAGAGAGCGAGTGTGCACATTATTGTCCCAGGTTAAAACATTTAAAAAGCAGGATCTAGAAGACCCATATACATATCACAGGGGAGAGAAGGGGGAGATAAAAGAGGTCTTTATTACTTGTGTTTTCAAAGTTTAAATTATGCCATCCTATTCTTTTCTCCTTACTTCCTATTAAGTCTTTCATGATGTCAGCTTTTTCTTTTGAGATTTTCTTTATAATTTTCCCAATCATATTTCTGTAGACTGAATAAAATTATATTATGTATGCAAATTAGTATGAATTTCTATAATCTTTACACCATAATTTTGTGTTATATTATGGCTGTAATTTCTAATTTCCACAAATTTCTCATATCTAATATTTCTACTTCCCTATAACTTATTAATAACTGCCACTAAACTATGAATTTAAAATTTTACTGAAGCAAATCATGTATTATAATAGAGTTTGCATTTTCCACAGTTTATTTTCTTCTTATTTTTATGCATCATACTCATAAGGTTTTGAATAAAGATTATTTCATCATGCATGTTCATAATATCCTACTGAATGTTATCTACTACTGAAAAAAGAAAGTTAAATGAATCTCAAATATGAAACAGAGTTCCTATGTTTCTGCTGTAATTCTACTTTTTCTCTTTATAGTATTTATTTCTGTCTGTCCAATGTATGGGTATTATGGATACATCTTGACTAATTTATGTTTCTAGTCCAAATACATATAGGAATATAAATTTTTGTTGTTTTAATTTTTTTTGTTTTGTGTTTAATTTTGCATATTTTTGTAACTGATAATCTTTTTATATCTAAAGTTCATTTTGACCAGTCTGCTCTATTTACTTTAGCCTCTCTAGTATTTTTTATATACATTTTAGTTTTATTAAAAACTTTTTTTATAACATGTAGCATGTTAAAATACATACTTACATTTATCACTTCTAAATAATCAATAGGCTGCTGTTATTGGAAGTAGGAGCTAAAAATAACTGAAGGCTATATCATGAAGAGACAAGGCTGAAGTAAAATTGTAGTAAAAGAAGGAATATTTGTATAAATTAATTTTATTCCTTCCTCACACTTCAGATAACTAATGAAATTATAAAAGGTATCCATTATAATAACTTTTTGACCTAACAAATTACACTCACTATTAATGTTGACCTAACTATACTACAAAGACCAAAAATCCAAGACTAAGTTTGTATAATGGTAGATCGTTTGTTTTTGGAAATGTTGTGATTTTCCCTTTAATGGTTTTAGATTAAACCATGCTTTTCTCTCTCTTTCTTTTATTTATTTATTTTTGGGGGTTTATACTGATTTGAGTGTTATAAAAGATCAAGGAACATTATGACTTGTTTAGATCACAGAATTAAAGATTTAAAAGAATCAAACCGGGGTTTTCTGATTTATATTTTTAAAAGCTTGACTTTACTCACTTGTGAGTATCTTTGTTTCAAATCAGTCTTCTTGGGCTTCTTGTTAGCCTTTCCAATAACAATTCAATTTTTATCTGCTAAATTAAGAGAATTATTCTGGTTATTTTTCTTACTATTTTTCTATTCTTTTTTCTTTCTCCTTGTATTCTTATAAATTGGAGAATGATTTCTTTTTTTTTTTTTTTTGCTGCTGTAATTGAGCTTCATCATCATCCAACTTAAAAACCTCGTTATTTTTCTTCATTGTCATTTTATATCCAGATATTTTCTGTTTCTTCCATTTACCTGGTTATGGTTTGCAATTTGCCATTTTTCTTTTTAATGTTTTTGTAATTTAACTCTCCTCCTGTAAAATTTGAGCTTTTTATTCTTCAAAACTTCTTACCAGAAACAAGTCTGACTTTTCTGTGTCTCATGTGCTTCTTAGCTTTGTTGACAGTTATTTGAGGTCTCTCTAACTAAACTACCTGTCTGACTCTATTTCCTTCCTGCCTGCCATAACAATTATTAATAATGGTTTGTGCAGATGTCTTCTTTCTCTCTCTTCTCTTCTTCTTCTCCCCCCGCCTCTTTCAATTTTTTTTTTTTTAATTTCTTAAATCTTCCCCTGGTATTTATCTATTTGGAGAGTTCTCACTATACCATACTACTAGATACTGTGGATTCTCTTTTACATCTTGATTCTGACCAAAAATGCTATTTTCTGATACCTTAAAAAATGTTTTCTCTAAAAATCAGATTTAACTTAGGAGGACTATGATTTTCCACCATTGAAGATATTCAAAACCATATGCAATGTATTTTAAGAACCAACAAGAAGTTCTAAAAACATTTGGGATGTTTAGTTTCATAAGAAAATATTGTGTAGTGAATGTAAATGAATGTAATGTATTTTAAAAAGAAAAGTCATCACCTTATGACTCAAATCTTAAAAAGTAGACATTGAGAATAACATTAGTGAATGCTAGAGAGACTCTGGAAAAACTAGAATTTTGAACAGACATTAAAAACAGGTACACTTAAAAAAATGAAAAGAGAAAACACTTCTTAAAAAAAAGGAGAACCAGTATGAGGATATCTATGAAAGTACAAGTAGAAAGGAAATGTTCGGGAAATAAAGGTAATAGGCAGGGAGCAGTGGCACAAGCTTATAATCCCAGTTGCTCAGGAGGCTGAGGCAGGAGGATCAAGAGTTCAAAGCCAGCCTCAGTAACATTGAGGAGTTAAGCAACTCAGTGAGATCCCATCTCTAAATAAAATACAAAAAAGGGCTGGGGATATGGCTCATATGGGGATATGAGTGCCCCTGAGTTCAATCTTTATACCCCCCAAAATATTAATCAATAAAAAATAAAGGTAATAGTTGACTGAAACCATGTAGTTAATGTAATTAGAAATAAAATTAGAAAGCTAGGAAGCCACACTGAGGATTCAAATATCAGATGAATAAATAGAAGAAAAAGAAAATTAAAGATAAGTCAGGAAGACCAGATAACAGGCAACTGCAGTCATGAAGATCAAAGTCAAGGTAATCTGGGGAAAACTCTGGTAAATTTGGTCTTTGATTAATTTAGTTGCAGCTGACATTGGAAAGTTCCGGAAGAAAAGTCCATTAAGTAATCTATAAACTGGTTCTAAGAAGGGAAGAAATGGCTGGAGTTCTAATTGTGACAGTCATTTCCATGAAAGTAATAACAGAAAAGTGAAGACAATAGAGAACTAGAGACAATCTTAGGGAATATGTATATTTAGAGTATGAAAGAAAGAAAAAATGATCAAAGTTTTATTTTGCTGAAATAAATTTCTGTTAAAACTACATAGATTCATTTTGGAGAAAGCTGTTATTGCCTCTATTTTCTGACACACAGCTCAAGACCATATCACTCATATCAATATGCACTACTTATTACCACTATCTAACACCAGTCTTCAATGTTATAAAAAATACGCTGCAGTTTATTTTTAAATTAACTAAAATTTCTTGAGTTATAATTACCTTCCAAACAAAGCTGAATGAAATTTCTGCAAGCTTTAGGTGCTTCTTTTGACCATAACTCTATGTCAATATCTCCAGCTGTAGTTTTCAATAAAACCTGCAGGAGGAATAACATTTTATTATCATTTGTCTGATAATTAGTTGAACTGCTGTTCAACTTGCAGCATTCACCAACGAGTTTCCAATTTTAGAAGAAATAGTAGAAACTTTGCTTGACTTGTATTGTTATACTAAGCAAAATGTCAAATATGTACTGGAAGCCACTGTGCATTTAGATCTCTCAAAATACCATTTTCAGGAAGTTTAGGATTAAGAAAAATAGTATATACTTTTTTTTAATCACAGAAAATAATTCATTTAAAGATGATAACACAAACTTTTTATAATTGTTTCTTATTATATCACTTCTAATAAAATTGGTGAATTAAATTAAGAAATTTAAAAGCAGACCACTTAAATGATATCATAATTTTATAATTACTCATTTATAATTGCTTTTACTCTACTTTTTAATTTTCTACTCATAATTTACAAAATAATATTCTTAATCTCATTCTGATTGAGACTAAAATGGTATGTCTTAAAAGTCACCACCTACGGTAAGTAGCTTCCTTTCCACTAGCTTATGACAGTGGTTACTCCTAGGTGAAACAACCAGAACCCCTACTGAGTCGACAGGAGGCAATAGCTTATAACTGACTTAGTAAAAACCACAAGTAACAACAATAACCAAAAAAAAAATGTTAAACCCTAAGTTTGAAAACTATGGCACCCATCTTTTTCCTTTTTTGCCCCCAATAACCAAACTTCATCAATATCAATAAATGTAGCCACCACAATCATTCAGAATGTTCTTAGAAATAAAGAACATGCAGTGTGCATTATTTAAAAAAAAAACTGATTCTAACAGGAAGTCACTATCATTGATAGAAGTCACACTTCTTTTTTTTTTTTTCCTAAAATTCCTGCATTAGTTTCCACATATACACTTCTTTGGTAATGGAGGAAGCTTACAAACCATTCAATTAAGCCCCTGCCTTGTAGGGATGCCTGAGGATTATAAATTGCCCAAGTCAGAAAGCTGAGCCAGAAAAGCAAGAACAGTATTTCAATCTCCTCTCTCTATTCAGTGCATTTTTGCTACCACTACCTTTCAATTTCTGTTTCAGAAGCTCGGAAAATGCTGCCATGAATTTTTATAACATTGATGAATTCATTAAATCTTTCTGGGCTTCTACAAGCTACATAGTTCCCCTACAAGTACTCTTCAGTAACCACGAGAATGGGAGAAATGAAAATATCTACACTGAGGTAGATTTTTAAATAGTTTCCTTAACTGTTAAGTAAATATAAAAGAATTAGAAATGCAAACATACACAATTTTCTTAATCTATTTGGTACCAAACAGGGAATATTTGTTGAAAGTTTCCCATGTATCAGACTCTAGGCCAGACACTTTGGATATCTTATTCCATTAAATTCTGACCAAACAAAGTAGGTATCATTAATCCCATTTTACAGTGAATAAGTTAAGTCAAAGGCTGTCTGACTATAAAGAATATGCTTTTCCTATATCATCATACTGCCTCCAAAAAATTCTCCATATTTTCTATACTATACTGAAAAAAAAAAAAAAAAAAAAAAAAGTCCTACTAGAACCCTGCCATATGTCTCAAAAGAAATCCTGGGATTGCCAGGGTCACACCTGATTTGAATAGAAAAAAATGCCTAAGTCAAAAGCAATCATATGTTGACTATGTGGAAAGTAAGACTTTCTAACATGGCTTGGCATGAAACAGTGCCCAAGAGATAATCTATAGTGGATAGTGACAAACCAACCCAAATTCATTCTCACTCCCCTGGAAAATAAACACTAAGCTACAAATGGGGAGAGTGGATAACTCCTTCTAACTGAGAATGGATCTGGAACAACACTACGCAATGCCTTTTGATTTTTCCACTATGCCTGATGCACATCCAAATCTTTGTAGTACACCTAAAAAGACAATAGCCTCCCCTACTTCATTATCCTTTTACATACCTAAAATGAAGCACTATTGTTAAAGAGAAATTTAGACATGTTTTCTTTACTTTGCAACTCTAAAGCAATGAATTCCAAATTTTTTTGTCAGTGTGCAAACTGATTAACAAAAAAAATTTTAAAAACTGACACAGTAGTACTGCAATCCCAGTTACTGAGGCGGGAAGATGGCAAATTCAAGGCCAGCCTGGGGCAATTTAGCAAAAAACTGCCTCCAAATAAAATAAGTGAAAAGTGCTGGGAATGTAACTTAGAGGTATAATACCCCTGGGTTCAGTCCCTAGTATGTGAAAGAAAGAGAGAGAGAGAGAGAAAGTGGGTGTGGAGGGAAAGTAAAGCCTTAGAGCTCACATCCAAAATTTAAATATATTTAGTACTCTATTGCTAATATATATGGTATTAAACAAATCAAATAAAATAAATTTTATAAGATCACATAAACAGTATTTTAAAATAATTATTATTTTAATTTATTACTGGTATACTGAATCTATTTTTATAATAATTTATGAAGATAAAATCCACATACCAAACATTTCACCCTTTTAAACAATTCAGTGGTTTTTACTATATTCACAATGCTGTGCAACCACTGCCATTAATTTCATAACATTTCATCACCCTAAAAAGAAACCTTATACCTATTATCAATCACTCCCCATCTCCCTCTACCTTTACACCCTGGCAACAATAATCTACTTTCTATCTGCATGCACTTGCCAATTGAACATTGCATATAAATGGAATCATACAATATGTGCCCCTGTGTTCTGGCTTTTTTCACTTAGTGTAATGTTGCTTTCAAATTATAGAGGCCTATTTTCTTGTTCTACATACTTAATTTTCAAACACCTTGAAAACCTAGTTAAGAATATGAAAAGGTCAGATGTGGCAGCACATGCCTATAAGCCCAGTAACTCAGGAGGCTAAGGCAGAAGTATCACAAGTTGGAGGCCAGCCTCAGCAACTTAATGAGACCCTCAGCAGTTTAGGGAGATTGTCTCAAAATAAAAAGGACTAGTGATGTGACTCAATGGTGAAGCACCGCTGGGTTCAATCTCCAGTATTCTCCCCCTCAACAAAAAGAGAGAGAGATTAAATATTGGCTTCTATACTCCTAGTGATAAACATTTGAAAGCAATATATATTTTAAAATTCACCATTAACAGTAATAAACAGAAATGCATATTTCAAAATAATCTTGATAATAACTTCATAATTACATCTAAATTTTTACAGACTTCCCATACTGAGGCATCAGCTCTACCATTTTCTCATGATTTGATTATATTTATACTAACATTATCTTCAATATGAAATTTGTGAGGTTTGTAAATCCATTTAGCCAGTCATTAAGATAAATCACATCATGATACAAAAAAGTGCCTGAACAAGTTTATATATTTTAATATATAAAATATTACATTTAAACAAATAAAAGAGAAGATAAATACAAGTAGATGTAGATCCTAGGATGTATGTACATATGATTGCTACTCTAAAAAAACAAACCAATGAATATCATCCTTCCCACCATAGGCCACCCAATATCAAAGATCACACTTCCACTTACTAGCTTTCTCACCTTGGACAAGGTATCTAACATGTCTATGACTCAATTTGCCCATCTATAAACAGGAATGATATCTTCATAGATCTGCTGCAGGATGAAAAGAGCTACCATACAGGCTGCTTAGAGTAGTACCTCACAAATAAACGCTCAAAAAATGGTAGCCATAATTACAAAGAATATAAATAATGATAAACGTTGGTGAGGATGTGGGGAGAAAAGTACTCTCATACATGCTGGTAGGACTGCAAATTGGTGTAAACACTATGGAAAGCAGGATGGAGATTCCTCAGAACACTTGAAGGGAACCACCATTTGATCCAGTTACCCGACTCCTCCATCTATCCCAAAAGACTTAAAATCAGCATACTACAGTGATGCAGTCACATCAATGCTTATAGCAGCTCAATTCATAGTAGCCAAGCTATGGAACCAACCTAGGTGTCCTTCAACAGATGAATGGATAAAGAAATGTGGTACATATATACAATGGAATATTATTCAGTCATTAAAGAAGAATGGAATTATGGCATTTGCTAGTAAATAGATGGAACTGGAAAATATCATGCGAAGTGAAATAAGTCAGTCCAAAAAAACCAAAGGCTGAATGTTCTCTCTGATATATGGATGCTAACCCACAACAAGGGAAGGTGGAGAAGGGAAGAGTAGAAGTCCACTGGATAAAACAAAGGGGAATGAAGAGAAGGGCAGGGGAGGGGGGAATAGGAGGGACAGTTGAATTAATCTAACTTTCCTATCCTTGTATTTGAATACAAGACCAGGATAACTCCACATCATGTACAATCACAAGAATAGGATCCTAATTAGATTAAGTTATACTCCAGGTATATATAATATGCCAAAACATTCTGCTGCCATGTGTATCTAAAAAGAACAAATAAAATAAAAAAGATAGCCATTATATTCTAATTATTATTCATAAACAAATAGATATGTTTTTTTTGCTCCAGGCAATTTATACCTAGCAATAAGAATGTACATATGGTGGGGCTACCTTGCTTACCTAGTCTCTTAATGGTCTCATTTGATATATCTACTGAATTAATAAAGAAGGCTCATGACTTCCTCCTTTGGCCATGACTACTTCGTTGGGACTTCAGTGGCTCTTTTTCTTAAAGGACCCAAATAAGATGTTGGCAATTTAGATTATGTGATCATAGTACACAGAAATTTCAATCTCAATGGATTACCTTATGCTTAAGAAAATCTCTGTCAAGCGCTACATTTCTGTGCCTTATTTTTAGGAACTAAGGCTAGAGCATAACATAGCAAAACGACACACTTGTGGACAACATCCAAGGGTCAACCACTGCCATCATGTATCAATCATTTTCTAAGTTGATACCATGTTCTTTGAAGGGAGGAATTTTGTCCCATTTATTCTAAATATCTCTGTATATTTTCAATATCTAATGTACCATTAGAAAGTAAAGGCACTAAACATTCATTGAGCATACTTTAAATTATTAAATCTACTTTACATTCTTTCTAGGCCCAAATCCTTGCCAAGCTCTCTACAGAACTTTGAAGCTTCAATCTCTTCAATCATTTTTTGTGCTGGAAAAAATTCCAAATGAATTTTGGAGGAAAAACTTGGGTGAGGCATGCCTTATGTTCTCTTTCATCCCATTTATCTTCAGAAGACAAGCTGTATTCATCACAACTTGTAATTACACATTTATTTGCATAATTATTTGTTCAACATATATTTCATTCAACTGACTCCATAACAGGTATGATGCTGTTTTATTTTTTCAGAACATCTCTCAAACCTAATATAAAGCCTGTCGTGTGCTAAGTGCTCAATAAAGATTTATAATGTACACTTATCAAAGCTTTCATCCACATGACCATTTCAAACTATCCTCTAGAATAAAGCAACTAAATCTACCTTCAGTGAACAACGTATAACTTCACTTTTTTTTATTTATTTTTTTTTGGTGGTGCCGGGGATTGAACCCAGGTCCTTGTGCATGTGAGGCAAGCACTCTACCAGCTATATCCCTAGCCCCTAACAATATACTTCAAACTCACTGATACTTAGTATGTTTCAGAAGTTAAGAGAAATGTCGTATTAATTCCCATTCACTCTTACAGTAATATCTGAACTCCTACTATGTGTCAAGCACTGTTCTAGATTCTTGTCTCTGCACTTAACAGTGTTTGCATTCTACACAGAAAGGTACAAAGGAGGATACAATAAACAAATAATAGATACTGTAGAAAATACCATAAAGAGGTTAAGAAGGCCAGGGATACTGGGATGAAGGGCATGACTGAGGTTTGCAATTTCACAGAAAACAGATAAGAAAGGCCTTCTGGCTAAGGTTGACATCTGAGCAGGTAAAAGAGCACACTGGAAAGAGGAATAACAAATGTGAAGAAGGCCCTGCCTGGCAAGACAGGCAATCTAGTCAGTCTCTACCAGTGTTTATCATCTGGTGTTAACACTGCCCCCAAGAAACCTTTGGAAATAGAAGAAGGTAGGTATTTTGAGTTTTCACATTGATGTGAAGCGGTGTGGGGTGGGACTGGAGATTAGAAAGGGATGCTCACCTATAATGCCCAGGAAAAGTTCAAACAGCAAAGAAGTGTTCTATCCCAAATACAAACTAAATTTTTTTTGCTGGGAATTATAGCATTTTTGTTTTTACCTTCAAATTGCCCTGATTACATTACCAAATTTCAATGAATAAAATATTGTATAAGTGATTTGTGATAAAATTACACAACGGAATTGTATTTTATATAACTGTAGTTTTATCTTAATTCAACAGGGTGCAGGGATTGAATCCAGTGTCTTGTGCATGATAGGTTAACCCTTATCAATGAGCAACATCCCCAGCCCCTCAACCACATACTTTCAATACCACTATATTTACCATTTTGCTGGTTTATCACATTTCATATGTGATATGGACTAGGTCTCAGTTCCAGAACTCAGGTGACATATTTCACAATTGCCTCCTTTGCCTCAAACTGTACATGAACACCCTGGATGGGAAGTGACATGGCTTGGACATCAAATCTATCAGGAAATCCTTTCCCATTCTAATGTGGTAACATTCCGCATTTTCTCTGACTGACAATTACTTCGTTTTAAGACCAGCCCAATAGATATCTCCTCCATGATTCTTTTCCCAACATTCCCAGTTGCTTACTCCTAAATTACTGTCATAGCAACAAAATCTTTCCAAAAGCACATCTATCAGACATACCATAGAATTTTCTTTACTTGCCTGACTCTCAAAGTAAATTATAAGCTATCCTATGGTAACAGGTAGATCTTATCAATCCACGTTGTACAGTGCTGGTGCCTAGCAAGTGTTCAATAAACGATTACAGAGAGAATGGAGAATGACTGATCTACAAGTTAAGCTAAGAATACATCAAACTCAAAATTATACTTTAAAAAACCGGAGACGCTAGAAGACGCCTGAGTGAGTTGGGGTAAAGCAGGAATCAGGGCCAGAAAGCAGACAGATGGAGACATCTTCACTTTGGGACTTTTTCAAGTCTATGCTGAGAAGTGCCAACTTCAATTTTTGAAGCAACACCGACCACAGGCAGGCAAAGGAACAACACTTCTATGGTCTCCTTCAACCCTAAGATCCCTGAACTCCGCTATCGGGCAGACCTCATTCGAGGACCCCTGGAACCATAGGTGAGGCTCTCACCTTCCCGTTTGTTGGAGGCTCCTGGATGTAGATGTTGCTCATTCTGCTCAGTGCTCAGGAATCTGCTCCTTAGTGGGGACGCCAGCGGACGGCCAGTCACTAAATCCGGACGCCTATCAGTACACGATCCCTAAGTTGTGTTGCCAGGGAAAGTTCCACTCGGTCACTATCACGCAGACAGCGACAGCGAACACTATCTCGCCTCCAAACTAGCCCCTCACGGACGCCGCCATGTTGCTCCTGGACCGGAGCACCGCTAACCGTAAGAGGGGGGACTCCTGTGTTCTCCAAACAACAAAACATGATTACGAACCTGTTATACCTTAATGTAAGTTCAACATCATTATTTGCAACAATATAAAAAGTAACAATCTGTAAGTCCTAGGTGTTCCCTTCACGAGTGTGCAGGTCACACTCACTCCCCGAAGCTAGCAGTAATGGTTCAGACCATGTGTGTTCTGCAATATGAGTCGCCCGGAAACTGCATCCGTAGCTACTTGGTTCCGCCATCCCCAGAGGCTTTCCCCTATGATCGCGAAGGTGCTGCGGCGCGGGTCCTAGAGGCCGCTTTGTGTGTAGTCTTCACAGCCGGCGGGAAGCAAACGCATTCTCGAAAGCTAAGGGCTTCAACGACCCCTCTTATGAGCGTCATGGCAGTTCCAGGTGAAGACCAACAGCAGGGCCCCGGTGTCCGAGCGAGGAGGGGAGCGGGTAGGGTAAAGTAGGATAGGGTGCGGTGGGGTAAGGAGTAGCGCCCATGGGGATTTAGGCGGAGGCCTAAAAAAATGACAAATTTGGTTGTCTTACATGAAGAAGTTTACAAATCTAAAGAAAAGGAAAAAAAAAAAAAAAAAAAAAAAAAACGTATCGCTGCCTCTAGCCAAGTCCGGGCTGCGCAGGATCATAGGGAAAGTGTATCGTGGAATGGAGAGAAGTGAGGGACTGAATGGTAGGCCTAAGGGGGCCAGCGCCCGAGAAGAGCTGACCTTCACTTTGGTATAACTTAAAAATAAAATTTGAGTGGGAATACTTGGCGGTCCCAGGTAGTCAGAGGCATTGTTCGTACTGGAAGACACTAAGATGAAACGCAAGTCTACTTCTAGCTCTTCCTGTTGGGTGTAGTCGCTGTGGCGGTAGACCGGTTGCTTTGCCCTTTGGACCCTCAGTTTCGATCTCTCTCAGAGAAGGAGCTTTGTTAAAGTGTATGTAATGCACCTTCTAGCTTCTAATTTCTGTGGTCAGAGGTTACTGCCCTAAAAATGACAAACCCTGTGAAATAAGTATTCCAGAGATGTCCTGGCCCGTGAGTCCCAGCTCTCAGAAGTTCCAGTAGGGGAACTTAAATCGGCCTTGCCATGGTGTGTTCTGCAGAACCCTGGTTGGAGAGTATTTGATAAATATTCCCCCTCCCCCTACTTGAAGATTAACAACGCACTTTAGTATAACACAGATTCTGGAAAGTATTGCTCTAGAGCCCTAACTTTGCTTAACCTCTTCCCTTTCCCAGTATTGTTAGACCAAGTTCTTTGTTCCGTGGCAACTTTTTCTGAAGATTAATTGTAGACAACTGTTATAGGAATACTACTTTTCAACCATCCGCAGTTTGGGGAGGAGCATCTCTGATCTATGAGATCTCTGATCTATGAGCATCTCTGATCTTTATTAACTGCCTACTGCATGCTCGGCATTATCCTAGGTATGCTTTAATACAGTGGTTAGCAAGATAGACACTGTTGCTCTTCACACAGAAATTACAATTTAGCAGTGAAGAGAAGAAAAATTTACACAAAGTGGGACTAGCACTATGGCAAGAAAAATACAAGGCCTTGAGGAGCATGAAGTAAGGACTCTTAACAGGGTACAGCAGAGGCCAGAAGGACTTTCCAGAGAATGTGGTGTTTGGGATTAGACCTAAAGAATTGTGGGAAGAATAGGGTTCTGGGAGGGGAGATTGCAGTCAGAGGGACTGGATATACAAGGTAGAGGTGCTACTGAAGAGGACATGAAAGATGTTTGCTACATATGTCACTCAGCAAACAAATGAAGAGAAGTCAGAAATTAAAAACAGATGAAAAGAGTAATGTTTACTAAGCATTTACTATGCTATCATATGTGTTAGATACAGTGGCAAATATTATATTTTATCTCCTTTAACTTTCACAGCCACACTGAGATAGGCATTGATGTTCCCATTTTACAGATAATAGGAACAGAGTAATCAAGTAACTTGCCTATTTTGAGAAAGTTAATAAACTGACCAATCTGGCTCCTAGAGGATGGCTCCTAGACCATGTTCATGAATTTGTTTTGTCACACTATAATGTTGATTTACAAGGTAGTTTCTGGCTTTTGAAGGACCTTGCAAGTAGTGACAATGAGTTTGGATGTCATCTTAGAAATCATAGGAAGGCATTCAAGAGTTTTTAAGCAAATTCATATTTTGAAAAATATTTCTGGCCTTGTGGTAGATTGGAGGGGAGTTAGTTTGGAGGTACATTCACTAGTTAAGAGTAATTGTGACAAGTCATGATAATGCCTGGCTAAGGTATTATGGTCTTATTAGGAAAGGAGAGAAGCAGATAGGTTGGAGATATATTTTTGGTGGTTGAATCACTAGCAATTGGTGATTGATTTGACATGGGTGGATGTAAAACAGGAAATGAAGTTTATTTGGATTTCACTTTTAGGCAGTTGGGTGGGGCTTGTTACTGATAAGACAAGGAGCAGAGTAGAGGTGGATGATGATGACTTCACTTCGGAGCTTCTGTTGAGGTTAGTCTGACATAGGAATGGAAATACCTAGTAGACATTATGAGATGTAGTATGTAGCTTAGGAAAAAAAATCAGAACCAAAGAAAATGATCTGTCAGCCACGCACTTAGGAGAGATTGAAGCCATGGGAATGGATGACTTTGATCTGGTGCAGTGTACAATGTGAAGGGATGATCTGTGACTGAAACCTGGGGAATATCAACATCTAAGGGACCAGTAAAAAAAAAAAAAGAAGACAAACCTACGCAGAAGATTTCTGTGTGTCCTGATTGATCAGATCAGCTCTGGTGATTTTAGCTCCTCTAGTTGCATCCGTATTGGACTGTTGTCATTGTTCATTTCATTATTTGAGCAAACTTTTTAAAAATACTTGTGTGATATGGGCACTCTGAGGGACACAGTGTCACAGTCTGTGCCTTTGTGAAACTTTAGTAATTGTGCTACTTAAGGAAGAGGACAAAAGTGATTTTCTAGAGCCACATTTGAAACTCCCTCAATCTTAGACCAGTGTTATAGATATGTTAACCTTCTTTCAATTTAAATTAATGCTTCAAGGTATAATAATAAGTTGTGCCATTAAGCTAGATGGCAAGACATAGATAAACTATTTAAACTCAGCAAAAAGTGAGATAATAAGCATGGCAGGTGCTATAAAAGTACAATGCAAGTGCCATTAGAAAATACAGATACAGAAAATGTTAAGGTAATTTCTTGGATGATTGATCCAGACAATATATAAAAGGAAAATAGAGCTCTATTGAAACCTTTTAAGGTGATCATCAAGGAGGACAAGTATTATGTTATGCTCTATTATTTTAGGTATAATAGATTCAACTTGGCATTTTTGGGGTGGTTCTGCTAGTGATTATTATAAGGTATGACTATGAAGTAATGAGGCTGCTTTCCACAACCCACACAGGAGAACCAGATTTGTCTTTTTTATGGTCACATGCGTCAGCTGTTTTTCCTTAGCATTGTGTGTTAGTTTAAACCATTATGTAAGTAACACAATGAAATATTGTAGACTCTTAGAAAAATCTTGGATGCTTAGTTGTTATTAAAGAAACAGCATTTGAAAATAGGTTTCAGTGAAGTTTACTTTCTTTGGAAAATTGCTTTTCCCATTCATAATTGTTGAATTTCACTCAGTTGTTGGAATCATGTCAGTGATTCACCGTTCTCCATGAAGAGCTGACATGGCACAAGTGGCAATATATTTTACCAATATAGTCGGCACAAAAACTCAGTTTTGGGTATGGAGGGGCTATTTTTTTTTTCTTCTTTCCTTTAGAGAAGTATATAGCCAAGGTAGGGAATTATTAATGGCTAAATTAGTAATTCATTCAGCCTGGCATATCAAAATGAATATGATTTTTAAACACATTACTATAGTAAAAGAATGTCTAAATTACAATATATCCAGTTTCTTTTCACTCAAACTATATAGGCATTTCTTTTCTTGTTTGTGCTGTACATTGCTATTGAAATAATTTTCCTAAATCATATATCTGATCCTGTCATTTCTGGTAGACAGGAAATTAGTTTTAAACCTCT
The DNA here is from genome assembly GCF_902686455.1 of Sciurus vulgaris. Lineage (NCBI taxonomy): Eukaryota > Metazoa > Chordata > Mammalia > Rodentia > Sciuridae > Sciurus > Sciurus vulgaris. The sequence continues at coordinate 118,914,212 of NC_136466.1, forward strand.
GTGAATTTTGTGATTCTCTTCAAGCCACTTTGAGACTCAGTTTCCTTGTCTGCACAATGACAAATTAATGACTTAGATTTAAGCTTCTAAAACATTATAATGCCACAGTTCTTTGTCTCTGCAAGAATGAACTCCATACCCCTGGGCATAACCAAATCGCTTTTTTTCCCTTTCTTACCACCACTCTTCTTATGCATTCTACAATGTTGCAAAAATCTGACTTCACCAGATTCTCTGACCTTTTGGATGTTTTCCTGCCTGCCTGCCCTTGTTATCATTATCCATGTCCTCTTTTATTATCAGTGTCTACTTTTACTACCCATGCCTTCTATTACCCATTCCCTGTCTTTCTGCTGAGGTTCCTGACTGCTGCTTCTTCATGCATATTAACAGAAGGAAAAAAATAGATATCTTTTTGAACAACTGGCACATTCTGTCGTGTATAACGATTGTGGGTGCATTATCCCAGATAACCTGGTGTTATGGTTTAGATCTAGAATGGACCCCCAAAGGTTCATGTTTTGAATACTTTGGGGCTTTTGGGAAGTGATTGGATTATGAGAGCTGCCACCTCATCAGTAGATTTGATGGCATTGGGAGGTAATGAAACTATAGACCTAGTTGAAGGAGTAGGCCCTTGGAATGTGCAAGTACTTGGTAACTATATCTTGTCCCCAGCCCTCTCTCTATATGTATATTATAAAGTATAGTCATACCTTATAATAATCACTATCAGAACCACCCCAAGAAATGCCAAGGGGAATCTATTATGCCACTCTTCCCCTCCACCACCCGTCTCAGTCTCCTTCCAAACTGCCATAAAGTGAGCAGCTTTCCTGTACCTCACCCTTCTGCTACCATGTTCTGCTTCACATCAGGCCTGAAGCAATGGACTCAACAAAATGGCCTACTCCTCTGAAACCATGAGCCTAAATGAACCTTTTTCCCCTTTGATTTTTTTCCCAGGCATTTTGTTCTAGTTATGGAAAGCTAACACACCTGATATAGTGTAGCTTCCTTAAGTGAGGGACTTTACCTTTATTTATCTTTGTGGCTTCTCTAACATCCAATTCAGAATTATGCCATAATAGGTAAATAATAAATACTTAGATGGTTGATCACTAGAATTGCTGCTAAGCAAAATCTAGTACTAAAGCAATCAGACTTGTCTAGATTTCAGTCTTGATTTTGTTTCACTGTTTCATTAGATAATGAACTTCTGTCTCTTACTCAAACAGGTAATACCTATAACTTTTTTCTTTAAAGATTATTTTGTGAGGCAAGTGGATGAAAGAGTTTATGCATTCACTTAAATGTTAGCTCTTTCATATCAGTTAACAACTCTGTTTTACTTTTATTCCTCTTTTGGGAGTCAAATAAATTATGAAGACATTTTTAATTGAACATTAGGACATCTGCTCTTTCAAAATATTTATATCATGAAATTCAGTTAGCCTATTTCTTAAATTCATGAAGAATTTCTAAGTTCTGCTGTTTTCTGCTTTGCCTTCCATACAGTATTTGAGATCCCAAATATCTATGAATTATTCATATAAATCAATATACACATTTAAATACTTGGAGTTTTACTTGCATTCCACTTCAGCAGGACATACAGATATTTATATATATATTATATATATAAATATATATATTTATATATATATAATTATATATATATATATAATATCTATGTTAGCACCTACATGGCATAAAATTTGACCACAATTTTTGGAGATTAGAAGCTCAATAAATTGATGTTCTGTTTAAGGATCCCAAAATTATGTTAATGAAAACCATATGGAATAATAACCAATTTAAAACTTGTTACAAAAAAGGAAAAGAACATAGTCTAGTTAATTAAATCTAATCAAATGAAAAAAATATGCATTGTTTGACAGTAGTGATTGCAATTTCTAATTATTTAATCCAAAGAAAACTTAGTTACATAAACTGTTTACTTTTAAATTTAAGTGATTATAGAAAACACTTTAATTTAGAGAAAACTTTGACAAGCATCCTCCAATTCCAAAATGGACAATAATAAAAAATATGCTAATTTCCAAGCATCACTGTTCAAGTTCCCAGTCACTAAATAGTTGACTTGGGAAACAGATGATGAGAAACTCCAAGGAACTGAATTTAGGTAAAATATGATGACTTAGCATTCCTTTGGAGCCACTGAATAACCTGAGACAACTGTCAAGGACTCTGTCCCTTTCAGTTTTTCTCATTCCTTTTAGCTTTGTTCATCCTTTATTTATTTATTTTATTTTATTTGGTACTGGGGATTGAACCCAGAGGTGCTCGATCACTGAGCCATATCCCCAGCCCTTTTTATTTTTCCATTTGAGACAGGATCTCACTAAGTTGCTGAGGTTGGCTTTGAACTTGCAATCCTCTGCCTCAGCCTCCAGAGTCATTGTGATTACAGGCATGTGCTATATAGCACCTGGACCTTCTTTTCAGTCATTTCTAATTTTTCTCTTTTCTCTTTCTTTGCCCAGGTTACTTTTTGTAAATTTTCTTTTTTGTGCTTACTACTTTACTAAAGTATAATTTACATGTTAAAAAAAGTACACAAATGTACAGTTTGGAGAATTTTGACATATGTATGTATATGTGTGTATGTATATATTACAGATAGTGACATATATATCAAAATATATATGATAGATCCTGGAATAAAAGAAAGATAATTGAAATAAAAATAAATTCCTTTCTGTGATACAAATGACAACATACCATAAGCAGTATTCTCCATCTTGCTTCTTTTTATCATAAATCTTAGAAATCATGACATATCATTAAATAAAGACCATCCTCATTCTTTCATGCCAAATTTATTTAGTTAGTCCCCTAATGATAGATATTTAAATTATTTCTACTATTTTACAATTACAAACAGTGCTGCTATGAATAATTTTGTACGTAAGTTTTCCTACATTCGTGTAAATAAATTGGGAGGATTCTCAGAAGTAGATTGCTAGATTGAAGCAGTATGTACACTTATAGGTCTGATAGATTATGTCATCTTACTTTCCATAGAGATGGTACATGTCTAATTTACACTTCTACCAGAAAGGTACAGGAGTTATGTCCTGCACACTCTGCAACCTTTCCAATCTCTGCTACTCTGATAAGTGACAATGGAATCCCAATAAAGTTTGTAATGTATATTTCACTTATAAATAAAACTGAGCATCTCTCCATATGTTTAGTCATTTGTTTCCTTTTCTGTGAATTTTCTGTTTAGATTCTTTGCCCATTTTTTTCTCCTACTGGTAACTGATCTTTTTCTTAGTGACCTGCTAGATTTTACCCATAAAAAAAAAAAAGACCCTCTATTGGTCCTATGAGTTGCAATTTTTTTCACAAGTTTTCTAGTTTCATAAGTTGTGTTTTTGTTGTTTTGTTTTGTTTTGTTTTGTTTTGTTTTTGGTACCAAGTATTGAACCCAGGGGTAATTAACCACTGAGCCACATCTCCAATCCTTTTTAAAAAATATATTTTATTTAGAGACAGGGTCTTGCCTAGTTGCTTAGGGCTTCAATAAGTTGCTTAGTCTGGCTTTGAACTCATAATCCTCTTGCCTCAGCCTCCCAAGTCACTGGAATTACAAGTGAACGCCACCATGCCTGGCTCGAGTGTCTTTTGAGTTTTCTTTTGATGGTTTTGGGATTCAGCATTTTTTTTTCCTGTGATCAAATTGTTTGTCTTTAAAGCATTTAGATTGTAAGTCATGAATACAAAGAAAAACTTTGAGGTGGGTAGGCAGTATTACTCTGAACAACCTTAGCAGACTTCAGAAAGGAGTGGAACAGAGAGCTTCAAAGGAGCCTAAAGGGGGAAGATGGATAACTCAGCTGAGTAGGGACCTCACAGTATAGCCTAGATGTTCAGTTTGCGGTTGGTTACAACTACCATTGTATCAGCCAGGGTGCTTCTTCCAAACAACTGAAAGTTACTGGTTAATTTAAGTAGAAAAAAGAAAGATATTAATGAATCTAAGAAAAGCCTAGATGATAATTCTTGGAAAACAGAAAAGTCCAAGGGAACCCATATCCAAGATCCTACATGGGCTGAGACCTGGTTAGGTCTGCTGCTGCTGCCCTTGTCATTTGATGCTTCTAGACAATGAATCCTGACAGCAGAATGAACTGTCTCCTCTTCATTGTGTTACTTGTCTTAGATCTGTGTTGTCATTTGCCTTGTATTCAAAGTCCCAAGCATTCAGTTGGCCAAGTAGTCATGAAAATTAGCACCAAATGAAACTGAAAAAGTTTTTTGTTGTTGTTGGTTTTTTTTGTTTTTTTTTTTTTGTTTTGTTTTGTTTTGTTTGTTTTGTTTTGTTTTGTTTTTGGGGGGTTTTTTTTGGCCTGGACTGGCCTTGAATTTGCAATCCTTCCGCAACCTCCGAAGTAGCTGGGATTACAGGCATGCTGCACTGTGCCTGACCCTGGAATCTTAATTTAAGCAAAGGCTGGTCAGCAAATAACTGATAGGGAGTTCCTTTACATAAAGTTCTTGTTATAGCTCCTTTTCATGTAAAAGTTTCAACTTCGTTAAAGATGATTTCCCAGAAAAAGTTTTATATTTTGTTCATTCTAAAAATATGAAATATTTGAATGATGAATTTTATCAATGCCTTTTCTCATTAAGGAGTTCACTTCCAATATATGCTAATATTATTACAGATCTGTCCATTACAATATTTTTAAATATATTGTGGTTAATGTAATGGTGCATTTACTGCAGTTTTGTTCAGTATTATTCAGCATCTGCAGTTTCTATGGAAACAGACTTACCATTGACCTGGATTCTTAGAGGGTTTTTTTTTTCTCCAACATGCAGTTATTTTCATAATGAAAGAGCCGCAGATTATATATTAGTCCAATTTTATTCCACAATTCTGCTGTAGTGTGACATGTTTGTTCTTCAACCATGCAGTTTATGGGGGGAAATGGAATTGGGCACAAAGCTTAAAACTTCATTAGTGACACTTTCAAAAAAAAAAAAAAAAGAAGAAGAAGAAGATAGGAACCTGATAAAAACAATAGCACAGTTACACACAAGTTAATTGCTTAAACAGTACAAAAATACTACAATAAATATGGCACTTCACCTTTAAAAAGACCTGGAGGTAGTTGTGGAAGTAACTTCAGAAGAGCTGCAGTTAGTCACTTGTTATGAAGAGGTGAGAAGAGGGCAAAATGTGAAATTGATGAAAAAAGGCTCAACACCAGATGGGGATGGGTGCTTTTCACAACACTGATGTGAACTGAAATCATTGGAAATGTTTTGAGTATGTTCCTGTGTGTTTTGTGTGTTCCTCTACAGTTCAGATCAGCTGTTTGCAATTTTCTGCATTCACCTACTGGTTTTTTATGGACGAAAGTTACATTATCAAGTGTTTCCCTAATGTATCAGTTGCACTGAAATAACATTTTCATTTTTAAAGCAAGCATTGTAGCACAACTATTTTTCCTAGAGTAGCTCAGTAAGTATATTTGCAAACAAAATTAGGATTAGGGGAAATAATGTTTTGACTTCAAATATTAAAGAAATGGTTTTTAAATGATTTTTCATTGAAATCAACACATATTTGCATTATATGTATTTAATATATTATTACATTGTTTTAACAGCTAAATACCCTTCATCAAAAAAATGGAATCATACTGTACTGGGCTTCTTCATTGCTTGATGGAAGCCACTACTGGAGGTTAAAATTAGTTTTAACTATGTGTGCACACAATGGAATATTATTCCACTATAAAAAGGAATACAATTCTGATATATACTATAAATGATCCTTGAAAACATTCTGCTAAGTAAAATATGTTAGACTCAGAAGTATAAATATTATATGATTTCCTCATACATGTGGCAAATTTTTACAGACAGGAGAGAATTAAAGATTAATAGGAGCTGGAAAAAGTAGGGAATACACAGTTATTTAGTGGGTACAGTTACTATTTGGGACGAAGAAAATGTTTTGGAAGTGGATTATACTAATGGTTGTATTACACTAAATATGCTTAATGCTACTGGATTGTACACTTAAAATGGTTAAGATGGTATATTTTATGTTGTATTTATTTCACCACAATAAAACTTCAACTTTGTTTTATCTCTAATATTTATGTCTTCAGAATTACCTGCCTATACTACTGATTACCCAGGGCTACTGGGAAAATTTTTTGAGGTTTATCAATGTGACTTGTATGTTTTCTTTTGTCAAAGTCTGAATGTTGAGTTTAGGTATTTCTTATAATACCTAGCAGTTATAGTGATTTTTTTCCAAAATTTCTGCAATTTTTTTAAGAAGGTTTGGATTGTTTTTTCTTATAATAGAAAGCAGAAGAACATTTATTAACCTTAATGTTCACATATATATCTAGTAAATCAATTGTTTTACATTTGAGGGACAGGCCAAAGTACCCTGGAATTTCTTTTGTGTGGTGGAATTCCTGAAATGTTTAAGTTCTTGACTATATTATTGCATTTCTGTTGAATTGGAAGAAAGTCTGAAGTATTTATCAAATGATTTGAGTAAACTGGCCTTGAGTTAATTGATTTCTAAGTCATAATTGAGTAGTGTTACTAAGATGAGTCAGATATCATTATTGTTTTTTCAACAAATTTTACAAATGATTTTTTTTTTTTTAGGTTTTTTCATTTGATAAAGTTTTTATGTTTTTGTTTATCCACATTTCCTAAAATCTATCCAATTGTATTTCAGGTTGCAACAAGGACAATGTCAGAGCAGGCTGTAAAAAATGTGGCTACCGTAAGTATACTAAAAGACAGCATTCTGTGCATTGCACTTACTGGAATCATTGCTCTTTGGGCAGTATACCTTAGTATTCTAATTTCAGGAGCCCTGTGCATAGTTCTGTATTCCTAGACTAAGGCTTACAGTTGATTCAGAAATTTCTGTTAGCATTAAATAGTTTTCTTCCTTGCTGTAGACCCAATGACAGGTAGCCATGTGTCTCATGTGTCAAGATGTACAAGTGGTTAGTAGATTATTTAGGAGTTTGGAGAAAATATATATTTTATCAAATCTATATATACATGTTCTTTTACTCCTTATCCTGGATACTAGATGAAGAAGTGAAGGCATCGAAAACTTTTTGAATATTATTCATGTGTATTGAAATATTTATTCTTTCTTTCAAGGGTTTGATTGATTCCAGAAATTTTTCTCATGGGCAAAAAATACTTGATTTAAACAACCATTAATCTCTATTATGATTACTATAATAGAATGAAAAGGTAAACTTAAAACAAGTATAACTATATGTATTACTAAAAAAATTGTAATTTTATACTCTAAATAAGTAACATTTCTGTAGTTCAATGTAACAATTCTTAGGCTTTACTAATAGCTATTATAACAGTGTTTGCTATTTTCTAAGTTGTTTGGAGACCATGCAAATTAACCTGGATTGTTAATGACACACCAATTCATTGAAAAATTATTTTATAACAACATAAGGGTGGTTTAATTAAAAAAAAAAAAAATTCCATGCAAGAGTAAAGGTTAAAAGAGCATGCAGGACATATATTTCCATCAAATGGACACAATGAAAGCATGCCAAGGAAGTAAGTCACAAGCTTCCCAGCAAAAGCTCACATTTGTTTCAGAGGAAGTTTGCTGGAGTAGCAAAGTTGGTTGCATAAGTATATATTTATGTGTATATCATATAAATGAAAACTGAAGAACAGACTTGCTTGTAAAAAGTGATTGCCTTCTTTTCTGTATTTTAATTTGTCATATTTGTTTCTACTTTATTTGCTTTGTTTTAATCATTGCTGATTTACATGTCTCATATTTTTTATTGAAGAAGACTTGAGAACCTTTTTATAGATAGAAATGCTGTATTTACTTCAAAATCAGGAATGGATTTCCTAGTCTCTCTACTCATATCAGTTTATTCTTCTTTTAAAAACTAAGACTTCTAAGAAAGTAGTTAAGCTCATTTTCTGGAAACAGAATATTTGTTGATTTAGTTTCCTCATTGCTATTTTATTTTAGATAACAATGGAAGCATCTGCAGCAATTCATTTTTAAGAGAAACCAAGTCAGCAAATAGTTTTCACCTTCTTTCAAGTTTGGTTCTTCTGTTTTCTTATTCAGATCTGGATTTCAGTGATTAAATTATTAAACAATTTCTAATTTGTCTCATGGAAAATTTTATTAATATTTCCCTTCTTTGTTAAAGTTACATCCCTACAACTGTTAGAGATGGAAGTACTCTCATTTTACATGACTTTATCATAGAAACTACATTTTAAAAATTAACTTGTCTTTTATTTGGGGGCCAGAATCTTTGTATTGCTTGTATATAGGTAAGGGAAAGACAAATAAGACCATTTGAAATGTTTTAGTGCCAAGAAATATGGGCATTCTTCATTTAGTTACAAAAGAATACTATTTCCCTAAATTTTCTAAAAATTCTAGTATTTGAAAATATTTTATTGTCATTGTGCTTCAATACTGGATATATTACTGTTTCATGTTAATTTCAAGTTAAGGATGAACATGTTACTAAATAAAATGTCTCCTTTTCATGGCAGAATTTCCTTAGCAAAATTAATTTAAAAGAAATTTATAGAAAGTATTATTATAGTGAGCTTTTATTAGATTTTTTTGAAATTGAAAACATATGAATACTTAAAAACTATAAGGACCCTAAGCCTTTCTATGGAGTAAATGTCAAATAATTGTGACAGTTCTCAGAAAACATGATTATAAAAAATTCAGTATAGTAGATTCAGTGGTTAGATATTTGTACACAACAGCAGGAAATCAAAGTAGATGTCTAAATACCTCTCACATTTTATTTAACTTCAGTTTATTTTGGTATGAAGTCCTCACCTTATTTTTTTGCCTATAGTCTGCTTATTAATGTTAACGTAATGCTTTGTGTGCAACCCACATCTCAAATGAATTTTCTACTTTTTATAGTTTGTTTCTTCGAAAATAGAGAACAAGTTCAGATACATGTAAAGAAATTTGAGTATAGCATTCTAGTTCTGTCATTATCTCTCAACTAGAAACAGTACTATCTACCTAGAAATCTGTGGAGGTTGGTTGTAGCTGACAATAACAGAGTGTGGGGAAAGCACTATCACAATTGAAATGTAGAACCCTGGGATCCTAAGCTTCCTGCAGTATGATGGACACAACATCCTGGAAAATGGAGAGTTTTCTGCCCCACATTTCTGGTGGCACCCCATTTGAGACACAATTTTCTCATTGTTTTAGAATTTCATCCTATATTCCATAGTCTTCTTGCCAATCTCTAATTTAAAAAATGCTTTTTTAAAGCAATTAATTTAAATCAAGTCTTTCCATAAGTACATATTTGTTTCATAGAAATGATCTTTTTCTCTACATTTACATTTTATTGGTCTAAATGAGATTTAATTAAACAGATTGTAGAATCATCACTAACAGACTCTTGACAGAGTGAAATATCAACTGATGTAGTAAAATGTATAGGAATGAGTGGACAAAAAAAAAAGGCTAAAAATGTTTAATGCCAGTAGAAACAAGAGTGTGCAGTATCATGTAGGCCAGAGAAGCTGACTTTTTATGTTCAGGGAACGTAGTCTGATAAGATTTGTAAGTAATGGATTTGTAAGTAATGTTTAGATCAATGCCTGTCTACAGAAGTCCTCAATAATTGCTATGAATTGAATTCATTGGCTTTGGCAAGTTGGATGCTTTTCTAACCTTAGCAAGATTAGTTTATTTAGAATTTTAGGTCATGAAATAAACTGTGTAGATTCTAGCCTGAAGAGGAGGATAAAGAAGTAGAGAAGGCCAATATAGTAGTCTCCATTTTCAAGAAATTTACAAAAATCAGAAATTCTTAAAAGGGAATGTGGAGAAAGTGGAGGGTTTTTGAGGTATGTTTATGTGGACTGAGGGAGCATTAGAAAAGACATTGTAGATATCTGGCACAGAAGATTAAGTAAGTTTCCCTAAGAGGTATGACAAGAATACCTCTTAAGTTTGGAAGAAACTAAATGAGGGCAAGTATAAATGTTTTTAGGTGTAGAGACAAAAAGTAGAAAGAAGTAATGCCTGCTAATCTCAGTTTTCTTATAAACTAGGAGATAGAATTGTCTTCTTAAAGAGTCTGTTGGAGTGGAATAGGATCACTGGGCTAAGGAATTTCTTGAGTCAGGCACAGGTTTGGAAAAGTCATTGAGAGAAGTAGGAAAGGAAGTAGACTAAGGACAAATAAAGTGAGACAGCTAGTTTATTTTTATGCTAATATTTATGAATATGTGTTGTTCTCAAGCATTGCTTGACTTCCCAGGAGTGGGAACAACCCAGAAAAATAAAGCCAAACTTTATTTTGCAGTGAGATATGGTAGACAGACAAGGATATGAAAGAGTCAAAGAGACACAAGAGTTGATCAGTAATGAAAGATTTGAAAATAGGAGAAAATGAAAAGCTCAAGGCATTATTGGTCTTAATGAGGTTCACAAACAAATCTCTGAGTGGTGTAAAGGAATGAGAAAACCAGAAGGTTGTAAGTCAGTGCAATTTTGGAGTTAAAACTTTCAGAGATACACTAATTGCAGGTGACAGTAGTGTAGTCATGGAAGATAGATTGTCAAGGAACTGAGAAAAGCCAACAATCTACTGTGTCCATTAAAGCTTATGGCAGGATAATGAGTTCCAAAGACCTCATGAATAGAGCTGTTTACCTGTTAGCAGGTAGCTGTGAATCTACATAACAGAAACCTCTTACTAGACAAGTGAGCTGTCTTCCTCATAGATGACCCTTGTGTATCCCAGAATATGAAGGCAACATTTTAAGTAAGGTTACTGATTCATCTTAGAATTGGTTAATGTTTATTTACTTGTAAATAAATAGTGACAAGGTCCAAACTGGGGTTAACTTCCAGTATGCTTCAGAAGCTATAGTAAACAGGCAGGAAGAGAAAAGCAGTGATCATCTAGACTGGGGGTGTATAAACTGTGTACATGGCTGGGACTTCAGTAATTACAGAGGCCTATGCTTTTTTTAAATCAAAATGATAGGGATGTAAAGTTTGATGAGATTAATTGGGTTTAAGAATGCAAAAGCTTTTTAAATAACTTTTGCATTCTCAAATCCAAAGATTTTAGATAGAACCAAAGCTTGGTTGAGCTATCAGTATGTTAGCACAGTCTATACATCCTATAGGCCAAGAAGTCGGCATTTAGGCACCTAATAATCAAGACTTTTGTTTTTAATTTATGCATTTGTAGGCTTTTATCTACCACAGTAAAATTGAAACTAGAGATTTTATTGTTACTTGGTATTTATTGAGTTGCCAACATGACCACTCCTGGAATAAGGAAAGAGGAGAATATACTTTTGTTTATATTGGTACAATACATGGTCATAACCTGGCACCATGTATTAAATACTTATTTGGTATTAGACTGTTTGCTAAGCACTTCAAAGATACAATTACACTGCTTTTCATTCTTAAAACAACTTTGTGATATAGGTATGTTGTTTTATATGAACATTCAAGATTAGTGGCTCTGGTACCAGATTACTGAACTACAAACTTCAGCTGGCACTTACTACCTATGTGATATTAGGCAAATTGCCTAGCTACGCTGTGCTTCAGTTTTCTTTCTGTAAGTTGAGATAATTATGTTACCTAATTCCATAGAGTTGCTGTGGAGATTAAATGAATTCATGCAAGTAAAGTGTTTAGATCAATGCCTGTCTACAGAAGTCCTCAATAATTGCTATGAATTGTTGTCATTGTAACAACTTAGAAAACAGAGGCTCAAGGTTATTCTAAGTGGAACTGTGGTTTTCGATGCTACACCATGCTCCTTTTTAATTCCTTTTTTATTATTGTGGTAAAATCTATGTAACATGAAATATACTATTTTGACCATTTTGAAGTGAATCATTCAGTGGTATTAATTACATTCACAATGCTGGACAACTCTCTCCACTTTATGCTAAAATATTTTTATCACCCAAAATAGAAACTCTAAGCATTAAAGTAATATTCTCTCTACTCCCATCTTTCCTCAGCCTGTGGCAGCTTCTCTCTACTCTCTGCCTCTATGAATTTGCCTGTTCTAGATATTTTGTACAGGTGGAATCCCACAATATTTGTGTGGCTTATTCTCCTTAGTTTAATGTTTTCAAAGTTCAACCATGCCATAGCATGATCCGTGGCATGATTTTATGGCTGAATAATATTCCATTGTATGGATATACCACATTTTCATTTTCCACCCATCTTTTGATAGATATTTGAATAATGCTATAGTGGACGTTGCTGTACAAGTATCACTTGAGTTCCTGTTTTCAATAATTTTATGTATATATCTAAGTGGAATTACTAGGTCATCTATTGGCATTTGGACAACTTCCAGACTGCTTTCCGTAGCAGCTAAATCATTTTGTATTCCCTCTAGAAATATATAGGATCTTCACATTTCTCCACAACTTTACCAACATTTATTATTTTCCATTTTTTTATTATAGCCATTTATGATAATAAGAAATATGTATTTGATCATTGTGCCTGATTCCAGACACTGAGCTTCTAAAACACTTGAAATTTCTTGACAGATAGGGGTAATAAAAACATCTTTCATTATTCATTATCAAGTCCCTTTCAACCAAACCTAAGTTTATACTAATAGATGACTCTTTGTGGACCCCTACATAGCTTCAACATAGGGACTGGTTGCAAAGGAACCAACCATATGATTATATGGTTGGCACTTTTCAGCCCCACTTCCATCTATCCAAAAGAAGGAGAACATGTACAAGGAGCTGGAAACTGACTTCTATCACCATTGGTCAGTGATTTAATCAGTCATGCCCATGTATTGGGGAAAAAATCAAAACAAAACCCTGAATTAAAGGATTCACAGAACTTCTGGGTTGAGGAACACAGTAAGGTCCTGGGTGTATGCCATACCCAAAGAGAGCTCTATGTCCCTCACCCACATATTGCCATATATATCTCTTCCACTTGGCTGTTTGTGCTCTTGGTAAGTAATCATTTTCCTCTGTTTTTTGAGCCATTTAAACAAATTATCAAACTTGAGAGGGGCTTATGAGATCCTCTGACTTTGTAGCTTGCCAATCAAAAGAAAAGGGTGGCCCAGATTTATGAGGGTAATCTGGATTTAGGGGGAATCTTGTAGGAATGTACCCATAACCTGTGGGGTCTGCACTAATTCTAGGTAATGTCAAAATTAATTTAATTGTAGAATACCCAGTTAGTGTCCAGAAAGTTATAGAACTGCTTATTGGTGTGGAAGAAATTCACATACTTGGTGTCAGAGAAGTTTTGACAGGAGAAGAGTTCTGACCATTCTATAAGACATGAAGTTATTTTTTGTGGTTTTCATTTGCATTTTCCTAATGAAAAATGTATTTGTGCGCTTATTAGCCATTTGTATTTCTTATCTGGGTAAATGTATATTTAAGTCACTTGCACATTTTTTAAACTGGTTTGTCTTTTAACTGTTGAATTGTCATTTTTTATATATTCTGAATATTAAACCCTACCCTAAATGTTTTGCAGATATTTTCTCCTCTATCATAGTAATTTTAAAATTTTCCTGAAAGTGTTCTTTACACAAAAAAAATTTTAATTTTGATTAAGTTCAGTTTTTATTTTTTTCTTTCAATGCTTCTGGTTTTAGTGTTACATCTTAGAGGCTTTTGCAAATCCAAAATGATAAAGATTTACTCCTGTGCTTTTGTGTAAGAGTTTGATGGTTTTAGCTCTTACATTCTGTGATGTCTAATCTGTTTTTAGTTAACATTTGCATGTGGTGTGAGGTGAGGAGTCCACCATTATTCTTTTGTGTGTGGAAATCCAGTTGCCCCTGTACCGTCTGTTGAAGAAACTATTCTTTTCCCACTGGATGGATGTGATACTCTTTGCAGAATTCATTATACCATTTATGTGTGGGTTTATTTCTGGACTTCTAGTTCTATTCCATTGGTCTGTATGTTAAAGTGTGTATATGTATGGATTTATGTATGGGTACACTTGGTTGCTGCATTAAATCATCATCATCATCATCATCATTATCATAATCATCATTGTTTACCATTGGTCAGTCATGGTCAAGAAAATTTGAAAGCTACTGCCCTTTCGAAAATGGGTGGGTATGCAGAAAGAAATTAACTAGAATTTACTAGAAGTAACCTAAGTTTCTATCAGTAGTAGGCTAAATAAATAAATATAATTTTTATGTAATGGAACATTATCTATTAGATAAAATGAGAAAATTACCTCTATTTATGTTAATGTAGGTAAGTCATAAAACATATAGAGTGAGAGGAACAAGTTGCAGAATGATAAATACAATTGTTTTGTTTCTTGAAAACATATCATATAATAGCATTGTCTGGGAAAGATAGACATGAATTTCAGTGTAGTTACCTCAGAAGACAGAATTAAATTGGGCAGTTTTGAAGGTAATATAAACTGCCCAACTTTGTATGTGTTTGTGTACACATATACATGTGTGTGAACATTTGCCTTAAATGTGACAAAATGTTGACATGTATGTGATAAGTATATAGGTATTGATTAAATTGTTTCCTGTGCTTTTCTGGTGTTTGTAGTATTAGATTTTTCTTTTAATATATTATGCAGTAAGTAGAGAGTTATTACAGTTTTCTTACAGGGAGAGTCATTAGGAAAATGATGTCAGAATTAAAATTTTAGGCATCCTTTAGAAAAAAATGTATTTAGTTCCTTAATGCATGTATATATAATTGAGACAATTTTAATTAGATGGAAACTGTGTAATTGCATGAATACCATAATTAAGCTGAGAAGGAAAAATAAGAGAAAGAAGTAAAATACAATATTTCAAATATGAGTATATTTTTAATTAATTTAGTTTAAAATATAACATACATTTAGAAAGGGAAAACACAATAATTCAGAATTCTAAAATCCAATCGAAGTGTCTCCCAAAATGTTAATTGAATTAGAACTTCTGGCAAAGAAAGGTAAAAGTTCTCTTGTCAGAAGAAAAAGTATAGGGAAAATAACCAAACTACCATCAACTAAATAAAAATTAAAGTTTTTTTATGTTATTGAAATTGTAGTTTGTTGCTTACCATGAGATCGTGAAACCAAAAATACACAGTATATAGTTTATTTCTCTCTCTCTCTCTCTCTCTCTCTCTCTCTTTCTTTCTCTTTCTCTCTTTCTCCCTCTCTCTCTCTCTCTTTTTTCGTTTGTTCACTTAGCTGGTCATCTGACTTTTGAGTGCCGCAATTTTCTCCGAGTAGACCCCAAAAGAGACATAGTTTTGGATGTCAGCAGCACAAGCAGTGAAGATAGTGATGAAGAGAATGAAGAACTGAATAAATTGCAGGCATTACAGGAAAAACGTAAGCAATAATTTTTTTCTTCATTCTTAAAAATGTTTCTAGATGTCCAGCTGTTATGTTATGCTTGTTTATCATATTTTTCATTAAGAGTCTTCTCTATTTTACATAAAACTACTGTATTGGTAAGAAATAGCTTTTTTTGGCTAAGATTAAAAACTAAACTGTGATAGAACCAGGAAATAAGTTTTGTTTCTGATTTCATAGCCCTTGTTTTGCCTTTTTGTTGTTTATTTTTTTCCCCATTGGATGTGTCACTTGGTACATAGAATCTTCTTGACTTGGTTTCTACCCCCAATTAACCATTTACTTTAATTGTCCCTCTCCCTTGAATGACAGTGGAAACCAGATTTAAATGAATGACTTACAATGAGTGCTTTAGGATTCATAAAGATATGGCTTAAGTAAATCCACATGATGATTGGAGTAAGGCCTATCTTTGGCTCAGAATATACTTTTTGTAAGACAGCTATACAGGATATTTGGGAAGTGGTCGATTGGAATCTAAAATAGGAAATTTAGATGAATGGGTATAGATTTGAAACTGTTTAGTCAGGGATTTAAAAAGCAACTGGTGTAACTATAAACCTGGTGACAGGTATTTAAACACAGATCCTCCTGGTTGCTGTTAGTATGAGTCTTTAATATAATCCCAAAGCCCCCTAAATAGTGGATCATAACTTTTGGCTCCTCTGTATGTTGTACAACAGACCGCAACTCCACCAATTATTACAAAACTAAGTACTATAATACATCAGGACCTTTTTGCCTTCTATTTTGTACACAAAAGATTAGTTATATTCTTTTCCAACATCTTATTATATTACAAAAACTCAGACTTTTCCCATTAACCTCTGTACATCTCATCATCCTGTCTCAGAACTAACCTCAATAAATAAAGGTGGAATAGTTTTAAGAATTTTCAGTAGTAGAGAAATACTAAACCATCCAAAATTCACTTTTGTCTTCAACATTTGAATTTTCATATCCTATTATTATTGATGCTGCTGGTTTCTAAGAGGAGATGGTCAGAAAAAGAAATTTCTTGAAGTCAATGTTTATTTTGTTTTTATTAGAACTAACTGGTCTGTACAATATAGTAAGTAGACACCTTATTCACCATCCCTAAATGGAAGAGGAAATTATTCCCTTAGCTACTCTTTTTTTTTTTTTTTTTTTTTTTTTTTTTTGGGTAACTTTGTTTTTGGACATGTTACAATAATTGTTATGAAATTATTGTACTTACAAAAAAGACTTTTACTCAAAAGAAAGTTAAAGTGTCAGACAAAGTAGGTTTCAAAACAAAGAATGTTACCTAGAAAAAAAAAACAGGTTTTTTTTCATAATGATTAAAGGTCACTTAATTTAAAAAAAAAAAAATTCTATGTGTTTAATAACATTGAGTAACAAAATTCAAGATATATGAAACAAACTATGGGAAATCTATAAGGAAAAAATCTTTCTGGATTAAGAAGAAATTCCAATTAAGATTTCAAACACTTCTCTCAATAATTAGTGGAGCAAGTAGGCAGTAAAAATACAAAAGACATGAAGAGCAGTATTGACAACTTGACCTACTTAACATTTATATAACACCTCAACCACAGAAACAACATAATAGGACATCTACCAAAATAGACTTTACTCTGTGCCATAAAAACAAGTGTCAATAAACAAGTCATACAAATCTGACCACAAGGAAATTAAATTAGAAATCAATAGCAGAAAGCTACCCAGAAAATTTCCAAATGTTTAAATTGTAACATGCTTCCAAATAATTGAATCAAAGAACAAAAAAGCAATAGAAAATTAAAAGGTATTTTGAACTGAATGAAAAAAATGTATAGCTAGACATAGTAGTACATGCCTATGTTCCCAGCAACTCGGGGAGCTAAGGCAAGAGTATTGCAAGCCTGAGGCCAGCCTGGGAACTTACTGAACCCTGTATGAAAATTTAAAAGAAAAACGCTGGGGATGTTACTCAGTGATAGAGTACCCTTGGTTCAATCCCCAGTACCACAAGAAGCAAAAACAAACAAACAAAAAAGTACATTTCTGGGGTAGCCCTGTAACAGGACTTAAAGGCAACTATACAGCACTAATGTATGTGTTAGAAAAGAAGAAAGGTGTCAAAATCAATAACTTCAGCTTCTGCTTTACCACATGGAAGAAGGGGAGACAAGTGAAGGTTTCTTTCTTGGTCCAAGATCATAATCAGTAGGCATTTGAAATATATATTCTCCTGTTTGGGAGTAGAGTTATTTTTTTATATATTGATCAGATTGTATTGGTCGATGATGATGTTGATTTATACTGTTTTCTTACTGACTTTCTATCAATCATTGTAAGGGAAATATTGACGTCTCCTACTATAATTCTCTATTTGTCTCTTTATCTTTTTCAGTTCTGTCAGTTTTATTAAAATTTATATAATGTCTTCCACCCCAGTAATTTCTTTGCTCTAAAGTCTTACGTTTTTTTAAATCTAACATTAATATAACCACTTCATCTTTCCTTTCTTAATGTTTGGCATGATAGATCTATTTCTATCCTTTTATATTTAACATGCCTATATCGGTGAATTTGAAATGATTTCCTTATAAACCGTGTATATTTTGAGTCACATTTCTAAGTCCACCCTGCCAATCTCTTGTGTTTTAAATGGTACATTTAGACTTTTTAAATTTAGTGATTGTTTATATGTTAGGGTTTAAGTCTGCTTTTTAAAAAAAAGTATGTTCTATTTTTTCATTCCTGTTATCTTTTTCCTGCCTTCCTATGAGTTGCTTGAACATTTTATGGAATTCCATTTTGATTTATGTATACTCTTTGAATATATTTCAGTGTTTTTAAAATTTTCAATGGTGTTTTGTATTGCTTTGTTAATGGATACACTAGATATTATTTTTTATATACTGACTTAACACAATCTGTTAGTATTATCATTTTACCAGTAAAATGGAGAAACATTACTACTCTTTATATCTCTTTACTCTCTCCCTTTTATAATACATTTGTCCTAAATTTTTCTTCTACATACTTGTTATGGTTTAGACATAGAGGTTTACCTCAAAAGCTCATGTGCAAGACAATGCAAAAATGTTCAGGGGTGAGATGATTAGATTATGAGAGCTGTAACTTAACCAGGGGTTAATCCACTGGTATGGATTAACTGGGTGGTAGCAATAGTAAGGTAGCATGTTGCTGGAAGAAATAGGTTACTGGGACACACCTTTGGGGTTTATATTTTGTCCCCGGTGAGTGAAGTTCTCTCCTTCCTGCTTTCCATGTCCTGAGCTGTTTTCCTCCACCATACCCTGCTGTCATGATGTTTGCCTCACCTTGGGCACAGAGCTGTAGAGTTGACTGACTGTAGACTAAACCTCTGAAACTGAGCCAAAAGAAACTTTTCCTCCTCTTAAGTTGTTTTTGTCAGGTCTTTTGGTCACGGTGACCAAAGGAAAAAAAAAAAAGCTGACTTAAAACAATACTTTTAGAACCATACTAGGTACTGTTATTATTTATGCTTTTTGTCATCATACATGATTTAGAAACTATTTTTTTCCTTGTCACTGCTCTAGGGTTGCTTTTTTTATTTTCCATTTGAGAACTTTCTTTACTCATTCTGTCTGCTGTTGATATATTCTTTTAGTTTATCTTTACCTGAGAATGTCTTGATTTCCTGATGGATATTTTCAATGTGGAGAAGGTTCTAAGTTGACAGTTTTTTTTTTTTCTTTCAGTGATTGAAAAATGTGCCACTTCCTTCTGGCTTCCACACTTTCTAATTAGAAATCTGCTTTTCTTCTAATTGTTTTACCCCTATACATAATTTATCATTTTTCTCTCACTGTTTTCAAGATTTTTTATTCTTCACTTTCAAAAGTTTAATTATTCAGGAGGCTGAGGCAGGAGAATCACAAGTTCAAAGCCAGCCTTAGCCAGGCCCCAAGCAACTTAGCAAGACTGTGTCTCTAAATGAAATATTTATGAAAGGGCTGGGGGTTAAGTGCCCCTGGGTTCAATCCTGTGTACCAAAAAAACTAAAAGTTTAATTATGATGTATCTTAATGTGGATTTCTTTGAGTTTATCCTGTTTGAGCTTCACTGAGCTTCTTGAATCTGTAGGTTTATGTCTCTTGCCCAATTTGAGAAGTTGTTAACTATTATTTTTCTAAAACTTTTTCAACCCTACCTTCTTTTCTCCTCTTTTTATAGGACTCCAACAATAAAAATATTATATCTCTTCCCCATAGGTCTCTAAAAATCTGTTCATTGTTTTCTAAAGTCTGTTTTGTCTCTTGTTCAGCTTGAGTGATTTCTAGGGATCTGTCTTCTAATTCACTGATTATCTGTTCCTCCAATTCTTCGGTTAAGCCCAGCATCTACTGAGCTTTTAAATTTCAATTTATTACATTTTTAGTTCTAAAATTTTTATTTGGTTCTTCTTTGTGTATCTCCTATTTCTTCTCTGTTTTTCATTTGTTTCAACGTGCATTATTATTCATAGAAGAATTTTTATGATGGTTTTTTATAATGCTTTGAATATGTTTTCAGATAATTCTGTTCTCTCTTGGGTATTATCTAATGATTATTTCATTTTTCATCCTGGTTCTTGATTTGATAAGTTGTTTTCAGCCAAAATTTAGACTTTTAAAATTTGTACTATGAAATTCTTTTCTTTAAACCTTCTGTTTTATATGACTTTCACTCCAGAAGGAAAATTGGGGGTGCTGGCTTCTTACTAACAGTTGGAGGAAGAAGTCCAGTTTCCCCACTCAGCAGCCATCAATACTAAAAGTTGGCATGGCTCCTTGCTACAACTATGTCAGGACAGGAGATCCAACCCCCCATGTGGTCTCCACTGATACACCACTGAGTGGATGGTCTTGTTAATCACTGGGTAATGGTAAGAATTCTGACTTACACCGGGCTTCCCCGATAACACTTCAGTGTGGGTGGAAGGGCACCTCATAACTGCCAGATGTGGAGATGAAAATCCAGGCTCCCCATTTGGTCTCCATCGGCATCATTAGTGAAGATTTCCTTACTGGCCCTTGGGGATGAAAGTTCTGGCTCTGTAATTGGATTTTTCTCAAATGCCCAAGCAAGGATATGGTGATGCCTTAGAGTGGAAGCCTAGTCTCCCACTTGGCCTTTGCTGGCATGGGTACAGAATGTTTTCTTTAGTATATGGCTGGAGTAGAGCAGTTATTTTCTAAAATTTCCTTTTTAGGTTGCCCATTTTTCAGTTTCTTTACTATGAAGGACATTTTAGGGGGAGAGGGGACATTTTTGTCTGGTACCTGTTAGCATTTTCAGGATGCCAGCTTTTTCAGCTTCAGGTCTAGGATATATGATGCAAAAAAAAATCCCAGAGAAGTTACTACTGTGTCATTCCCTATATTTTAGTTGTACTTAATGAGAGACATAGGAAAAGTATATCTGCTCCATCTTCCCAGAAGCATAAATTCAACTAATTCTTGACAGAATTGAAAAGGCAGTTTTGTAGAGAAAGAAGAGTCTTTTCAACAAATGATGCTCAAATAATTATATTGTAGTAACCTTTAATCCCTATGATGCAACAAGTATAAAAATTAACTCAAACTGGATCATAGGCCTTAATTTAATGTATAAAACATCTGAAACAAAACCTAGGAAAAAGTCATTGTGACTTGGGTTAAGCAATATTTACTTGGATATGACACAAAAAGCATATGTTATAAAATAAAAAAGATGATAAATTGGATTTCATCATATCAAGGACTTCTGCTGATGACAAATAAAAAGATAAGCCATAGTCTGGGAGAAAATAGTTGCCAAATGATATTTGATAAAGGGTGTATATCCAGATTTTACCAAGAATTCAGTAATAAACAGAATTTAGTAATAAACAAAATTTAGTAATAAACAAAATTTAAAATGAAAAGGTTTGGGCAGCTCACTAAAGGTAACATACAATGACAAGCACATGAAAAGATGCTCAGCAATCATTTTCTGTTAAGGGAATGTAAATTATAGCTGCAGTGAGCTATCTCTGTGTACCTACCAAAATGTCTTGAATTTAAACATACCAAGCATTTTATAAGGATGTTGAGCAACAAGAACTCTCTTAACCACTGCTGGCAGTGTAAAGTGATGCAAGCAATTATGGAAAACAGTGCGTTTCTTCAAAGTTAATCAAACATAACACCTACCATATGACTGTTATTCTACTCCTAGATATTTTCCCAAGAAAAATGAAGCATATGACATTACACAAACTTGACACAACTGTTCATAGAAGCTTTGTTTATAATACCCCCAAACTGGAAACAACCTAGATGGCTTCAGTAGGTTCCTGGATAAACAGATCGTGGTATATCTGTACAGTAGCTCTGTTCGCAGAAACTATTCAGTGGTTGTCTGGGGGTGGAAGGGGTAGTAGGAAGGGATTACACTGTGGAGCAAAAATCTGAGAGGAGTAAAAGGTATGTTTGTCTTGACTGGTTATTGTTTCTAAAGCCTTATCGAAGTATACACTAAATATATGTAGTTTATTATATGCCAGTTGTATCTCAATAAAGCTGTTTCAGAAAGTGGTAATTATAATGCTTGCCTCTGATCAACCACTTATGCCAAAATACCACTATTTTATACCTTGCTTTCCTTTATCCTCAATAATTAATGAAGTTAATATGTTCTGTTCCCTTTTTAGCTTGAAACTTGTTTAAGTTCACATAGCTAATAAGTCAGAAGGCTACATTTAACTATCAGTCTGCCTTAACTCCAAAGCTGCTGTGTCATGCTGTCTCTCATGCCTATTCAAACCTGTTTCTCATGATGAATGTACAAAATTTTTAGGCAAATTAGCCATATTTTCTCAACCGGTATCTCTCTTCTCTTCTAGTAACAGAACTCAGAATTGGGAAATAAAAGCTAATTTGAGAGAAAAGGAAGTAAAAAAAGACCAACACACTGATATTCAGATGGGGATCAAGGACCTCTGACATACATGTTGACTTAACCTTCCCCTTAAAACCCTCAAGCACCCCTTTCTTTGTATCTCTCTAACTGAAGTCACTGAGTGATAGAATGACCATTCCATACAACAGAATCATTTTGGCGGCTGGGTTGTGGCTCTGTGGTAGAGTGCTCTTCTAGCACATGTAAGGCTCTGGGTTCGATCCTCACACCCCATAAAAATAAATAAATAAAATAATGGTATTGTGTCCATCTACAACTAAAAAATGTCTTTTAAAAAATTGTTTTTTCTGCTTAAAATAGCTCTGAATTGCCAGGCATGGTGGCACACACCTTTAATCTCAGTGACTGGAGACTGAGGCAGCAACATAAGTTCAAGGCTAGCCTCAGCAATTTTACAAGGCCCTAAGCAACTTGGTGAGACTTGTCTCAAAATTTTTAAAAAGGTGGGGAAAGGGGTGGGGGATGGGGATGTGGCTCAGTGGTGAAGTACCCCCTGGGTTCAATCTCCAGGATTTAAAAAAAAAAAAAAAAAAAAAAGCTCAGTCTTTCCCAGCATTCTATTGCACCATTTTAGTTTCTCTCTAACTGGCAAAGTTCTGGATACCAGAAATAGAGATGAGTTAGAGATAAGTGCTTGGTTTTAGTTTTGTAATTTGAGTCTTTACATATGCATTGTCATTTGGTTTTTGTTATTTACTCATTTAATTTATTTATTTTGCAAGCTAGGGTGTCAAACCCAGGGCCTCACACATGCTAGGCAAATGATCTACCACTGAGCTACATCCCCAACCCTGATGTGTTTCTCATAATGCTTTCTTTATTCCCTTATCCTGTTTTTCTTCACTTTGCTCTTTTTCATTTTTTCAAACTTTTTGACATCTTTTGTTTATAGCACTTGAGAAAGAGGTGATCAACTCCAGACCCAGAAAGGAAGAAGGGTAACTGAGAACTGGAATTCATTAAACATAGTTCTGGGATTTCAAAAATTTTCTGCTCCTTCATATATTTGATATTTGGCCTGGCCATTTTTTCTTCTTTATTTGTTTGTTTTCCTTTTCTCCTTCACATTTTCTCTGATTTACAGAGTACTTCTCAATTATTTCTTTTTTCTTTTCTTTTTTTTTTTTCAGTAACTCTCACATGTATATTTATATGTTGAAGATATTATCATATTATCTTTACCACCTATGAAAATAAGACACATCTTTGAGGTCCTGTCATTGGCTTTACTTTCTGTTCTCATTTCTGATGTCTTCATCTATCTGACCAACAACTAAAATTTAAATATACTTACACACCATGTTAATATTGGTAGCCTCATGGTAACCTGATTTTTCCCTGCCTTCTTCTCACAGGAATAAATGAAGAAGAGGAAAAGAAAAAAGAAAAAAGCAAAGAGAAAATCAAATTGAAAAAAAAAAGAAAAAGGTATTTTTTAAATATATATTTAAAAAAGAAAAAAATAGGACCATGATTCCAGGAAGGATTATAAGCCTTTCTTTTTGATGTATAGTTCTACTAATTTAATGTTAATGTTTTCTTAAGAGGAGTTAGATGTTCAGTTGTTTCAGTAAAATAGCAAAGTCAGGTAAAGAATCAAAAATAAAGTTAGTGCTCACCCACCTTAATTTTTCTTTTTAGAACAAATCAAGTTACAAATGAGTAATAACACCTGTTTTTATATTTTATTTATTTATATTGTAGGTTTTTAAGTTTCAGAATAGTAGCTAAGCTACTTTTCACATATTTTTTCTTCATAAAGATGAAATTGGAACTTAAATATGTGTATTCTCATAAAATCCTTATCTTGATTAAGAAGTTAATTTATTAATATAATTTAATAGACCTTGTCAAGCTAAAAATTCTTTTAGGTCTCTCAGAACCTTCATCAACCACCTTCAAATTTTTACTATTATATTGACAACTAACTGGTTAAATAAATTGATCAAAAGTAGTAAAAGGCTACTTCTTCCCTGGTTAATGAATAGTTTCATTCAAACTACAATAACTATTACAGGTATAGACACATAGACTTTTTTTTATTTTAGAGCAATTGATCAGAGTTAGGTCTGATTTGAACCTCTCTCATAGTAGGTTCTGTACATTTGATGTTGTTACTTTTTAGTGTTTTTGTTTTTTGTTTTTTTATAATTACATGTATTTTAACTCCTCAGCTATCTTATAAATTGGAAAAGTTAGCTCACTTTCAGGTCTTGGGAGGTAAATAATAATCTTTCACATAGAAACTGCTGGGAACTGTTTCTGACTATTGTTGACATATTTGTGCCAGAACAGCAGAGTGGATTGCTCACATGAAACATGAGATTATTCATTTTCTCCTAAGTTCTGATATATTTGTTTTATAATAACAGATAATTTATTCAGGTCTGTCTCTTAAACCTCACAGATCTTACGCCTGAAATTAAAATTTTTATGCATTAGAAATAGTGCCACCTTATAATATGCTATGCCAGGCCTAAATTTTTGCCTTAAAAATAAAAATCCAGACCCAAAATCCATAGAAAAGAGTGCAAGCAGAGAAGTCGCTTTAATCAGAATACAGAAGTCAAGTACAGTCTTTAAATAGAAAAGTAAACCAGATTTGACAAGAGCATAGTTGAAGAGGGAGCCAGAGAATACATGAGAAAATAAGCTTAGTAGGTGGTCAGAAGCCTAAGGAAGTAAAGAGACAAGCAAAGTAGAGGATGCAACATTAGAGAAATGAGAGAAAACTTTGAGTCAGGGAAGTCACTCTGTGGACTCAAGATAGCTTGAAACCCTGTAGTCTCATGCGTTAACTTTTGTTCCTCTCTTATATCAGTCTCAGTTTGGGTTTTAATTCCTAATATTTAAATCACTGAACCAACTTTTGAGATACCTGCTTTATTTTAAATTAACTTAATTTCCATCTTGTCATATATATTTTGGGCTTGGGTCATAAATAGAATGTTATATACCTCTTTATATAAAATCTTAAAAGAGGACTTTTGGGTTTTTTTTTTTTTTTTTAAGTTGCATTTTCTTTTTTAGTATTAGGGAAGGCGTTCTTTGTTTTTGTTTTTTTTTTTTCTTCCCAATTTTATGTTACAGTGATACTAGAAAAATGAAGTATAATGATAAATTGTACTCATTCATGTGTATAGTGTATTCATTTAAAGGTATCCTTTCTGTAACTATTGAAAGTTATCTTATAATCCAAGTATCCATCTGTATAACTCTGCAACTAAAGGGATCAAGTGCATTAACCTGAAAAATTAAAGGAATTAAAGTGCTTTTATGGTTCATTTTCAGCTTTTATTCATTCATACCGAGGTACAATTATAACCATCTTTTATATGTATGATAATTGCAGCCTTGTATGCTCTTTTAAGAGAATATGCTAACAAGTCATTATATACACAAGTGTATGTGTATACAGTGAGGCTTGATGAATACCACTTTGTTTGCCTTATAAATTTTGAAGGGTAGCACAGTCTCCAAACTGAAAATCACAGAAAAATAATTTCATCCTTGTTGAATTTAAAACTCATTACTGGAGTCAAGCAGAATAGAGATATTAGTTTTGTCAGTTCTTGTGACCAGGCAGCAAAAATACTGAATTCATAATTTTTGATGAATACAAAGTACATTTTGAGTTTCTTTATGTTTATACTCCCTCTTTTCTCTAAGAATTTAAGACAGCTCAAATTCCATTTAAAATTACCTATAAATCATAAATGTGATTTTCATTCATCATGTACTATTGCCCATAGGTCTTATTCCAGTTCCACTGAAGAAGATGCTTCAAAACAAAAGAAACAAAAATGTCAAAAGAAAGAAAAGAAAAAAGAAAAAAAGACCAAGTCAAAAAAAGGAAAACATCATAAAAAAGAAAAAAAGAAGAGAAAAAAGGAAAAGCATTGTTCTACTTCTAATCGTTCTGAATTCACCAAAAAGTAACTGAGACTTTGGCCTAAGTCATTAAATTTAAAAATTCATTTTTAAAAATTATATGCTCTTCTTAGAATTTGCTGTATAATTATGCATTGCAGTATATCCCAGCCTTTTCATACAGATGTTTTTCATGCATAGAACCATTATCCCTCTGGCCATATGTATTAAATTAGTCGTTACTTAATAGCCATGCCCCAGGTATCGATATTTGTACATACAAAACATCGTTTTTGGCATTTGTGTCTCTGTGTGTTTGACTAGTATTAATTACTTCTATTCTAAGTTGATTATGGCTTTACTGCAGTCAACACAAGTAATGTACCTAGTGTTAACTAGTAGTGCTGAATCAAGTGTCTACCTTCCAGGGATGAAGCTGGGTAGGGGTAATGATTTTGCTCTTGATACTGAATATTTTAATAGCTTTATATACTGTGATGTAATGTATAAAATAGTGAAATTCTTCACTGTTGTTTTTAAATCTCTGGGCTTTTTTTAATATTATAGGAGATGACGCTGCTTTACTGGTCTTTAGTACTTTTTCAATGAATGGTGTCTGCAGGAAGATGATAATGACAATGTAACAAAAGTTTCATTGGTTTATGAAATGCAGAGTCTCTAATACCTGCCTCCTTTGTTTTTGTAACAGTTAATATACGTCTTCCTTGTTTAGGGACTAGTTCAACCTATTAGAAATCTGGCAGAGATGATGCTGTTGTGTTGGTCAGAATTTTTAGGATAGACTTCTGGGTTGTTTTACAGTTGTGCCATATTGGCATATCTTACAGTGATACCTCAATCACAGAAATTTTACTTAGGAAGACAGCTAAATCTCCATTAGAACTGATTTTTATTGTATTTACTACATAAATTTTATGAAGCTTGTGTCTATGAGTAATGTGGACAATTTTTATAAATGTTAGCATTTATATTTCTTTTGTCTGAAATGATTTATAGTTTTGAAGCAAGTTTCACACATAACTTCAGGTTTCAAAAATAACTACTTTGAGGTGTTCCCCTCTTTTACTTCAGTGACAAATCTCAGTAGCAGTGACAAAAATTTAGAATTTAGAATTTTATTCTGTACAATTTAAAACTTAAGAGCCAGGGAGTCGCATCATGAAAACCTTTATATAACAATAGAAGTTTCATGTGAGTAAGCATTTTCAAACATTTATTAGTAAATATAAATGTTCCTTACATTTTTAATTTCACAGTGATCAGTGTTACTTAATTTGCTTAATACTTAATATCCCTTATGCTCATTAAGTTAAATACTTATGACGGCATTGCAGACCATCCTATCATCATGGCACAGCACCAAAGATTCCAAGTACCACATTGTGGTACACTTCTAAAAACATTGCTGCAGGTAAATTCATGATGGTGAAATCAGGTAAGTGTACTTAATCTCACAGGCTGGAAAGGTTTACTGATTGTTCCTTCACCAGCACCTGACCTGGCATGCCCCCAAGTAAGACATAGAAGCCTCTTAACTCTTCTCATCCAAGCTCAAGTTCTAGCGAAGCAGTTGGTATGCTGCTCTGCTACCCTTGTAGCCATGGAAGCTCTCACACTTCCCAGTTTTCCATAACCTAATTTATTCATTGGGGCTCCTCAGGAAGAAATTATTTTATTTAAAGAGTTAAGAGGAAAACACAAAGCTACTAGATACTTACGGGTTTGTTTTGTCTTTGCTTTTCATTTTATAAAATATAGCTCATTGGTTATTAAAATTTTAGAAAGTTTAAAAAAAAAAAAAAAGCTTTTAAAAAAGCAACCAGGTGTGGTGGTGCATATCTGTAATCCCAGCAGCTTGGGAGGCTGAGGCAGGAGGATCTCCAGTTCAAAGCCAGCCTCAGCAAAAGCGAGGTGCTAAGCAACTCAGTGAGACCCTGTCTCTAAATAAAATACAAAAAAAAAAATAAATAGGGCTGGGAATGTGGCTCAGTGGTTGAGTGTCCCTGAGTTTAATCCCTGCTACCTCCCCACCCAAGAAATGATTAGCAGATGCTGCATATGAAAGGATAGCCTCATCCCATTGAGTGTGTAACATACTTAATGTGACCATAATTGTAGTGAAACAGTTATTTGTCGGTTTTATTTATGTGTATTGTAAAGATTATAGATTGCCCCATTAGGCTTGTTTTCTTGAATGGTGGAACAATTAATGACTCAGAAGAGTTATATAAAAATCAGCCCTCATTAACTAGTACAGAAAATAAAAGATTTTAATGGCTCAGTAATTGTTCCTCCAGAAATAATTTTAGAATTTTTCTTTAGCTAAATTTCCCATATTAGCATAGTTTATAAACTATTTCATCTGAACGAAAGTCATTTATTTTTTTCCTAAAGTAATTTTCTTCCATGATGATCTTATTATTGGGATTCTATACAAATCTCATCTAATATATTTAAGGAGAAAATTCATGAAATTTCCTCCCAAGCAGGATATAATAGAAGGAAAACTAAATTTAATAGTAACAATCAAAAAGTCCTGGCTATTCTACCAACCTGTATAACCCTCAACGAACCCATTTAACTTTACTGGGCCTTGATTTGATGTCTTTCACAGATAAAATATTGTACTAGATTATCGCT
The DNA here is from genome assembly GCF_902686455.1 of Sciurus vulgaris. Lineage (NCBI taxonomy): Eukaryota > Metazoa > Chordata > Mammalia > Rodentia > Sciuridae > Sciurus > Sciurus vulgaris. The sequence goes on from NC_136466.1 coordinate 118,943,130, forward strand.
GAAATCACTTCCAGTCTTTATATGATCATTGGGATTTCATCAAGTAATATTCATTTAATATTCAAGTGATACTCATTTTAGAAATCATTATAGATAAGCAGCCTGCCTTCAATATATTAATTCAACTGTTAAATACATCAACTTTTCTAAGCAGATAAATGATATTTGGTTAATTTTCTTCCCACCCAGTGTTGTTATTTTGACCAGATGCAGACAAACTTCATATTTAGATATGCATCTGTAACCAGATTTTCAGAAGCTGTAAGACTGTTATTTTTAGGCTAATGGACCTACTCCCCCACAGGTTTCCCATTTTTTTCTCCATATCATCTGTTGGCTAAAATCTCTCTGAGATTTCCCCACTGACCCCCACCCAGGGCTGAGAATCAAACTTAGGGCCTGTGCATGCTAGGCAAGCAAGAGTGCCCCTGAACTAAATCCCTAACCCCTCAGAGATATGCTTAGTTCTTCACTCTTAAAACATCTCCATTTACATCTTTAGTTCTCTGAGGCGAAAGCATCAACAAATGAGAAGTAAAACAACTATGTGTGTCTTTGTTTCCTATTTACCTAAAATTATATAGCTCTAGGTTACCTTCAGTAGCAAACTAGGTGGAAGTTATTTGTAATGTTGATAAAAATGCTATTGAGTCTTCTCTTTAACATTTATTGGGTACCTAGCATGGCAATCACTGCTGAGTAGTGAGGACACAGTTATAAATAAGACACAGTTTGCATCCCTGAAAGAATTCACAGTCTCGTTGGTGAGAGAAACATTAGAACACACCATTATATAACAACTGCAGTAATTGACCTGAACACAAGTTTATACCTAACCTAGTCTGGAGAAATTAAGAGGCCACCAAGAGAAGGTAATGCCTGAATTGCATATTGATTGAAGACGATAGTGGGACCTCTGTCATTCCCCACAGAATGGATACTGTGAATAAAAGATCGTATACAAAAAAAGCTGGGTTAATGCGCTGCATATAAGAATTATAAGGAATCTGGTGTTGCTAGTATGTGATATGTAAAGCAGGAAGTAAAAATTGATACTGTCATTTCAGATTCTTGGTATCAAGAAAAAGAGGTCTTAAAAGAGGTCTTTTGTTCCATGTTAGAGCTTGGACTTAAATTCTGTAAGCAATGAGACACCAAGGGTTTGAAGGAAGGAAATAACTTTTATTGGGATTTGGTTTCATTCATTTCATAATCATATTCTACAATTAAAAAGATGAAATTGCTTGTTAGAAGGTCACATAGAAAATAACTTTTTATGCATATTTTTATTCTTCTAGATCTACTTTTCTTCCTAAGATCTGATAATTTTTATCAAAAATTAGTGACTTAAATGATCTAAAACACATAAAACTCTATTCTTTATCATTCCCATTTCTAGAAATATGTATACATGTATTTTTTTTAAGTGTGTTTGGTTTTTTAATTTTAGGTTTTTTTTTTAAGGCCTAAAGTTATCACTGTTAATATTTGTTAAGGCCAAGTAAATCATTTAAAATATATTTTTCAATGTATAGACTGGGCCATAATTTAATAAGACTTCTTGCTTTGGGTATTTTGTCTCAATTTATGAAGCATGCTGCTTCTAAGCTACCAGAGACAATACTAGTTGGTCCACTGGGGGAGCCCTTCCTCAGGTAATCTGGTATAAGCTACCTCAGCAGGGAGCATGCAGGGCTCTGCTGATCCTAGTGTTGGGATTCAAACTTCCTGGGCAGTTGGCATCCAAGAACAGAAGGTTTCTTATACAGTGTGACAGTAACCCCAGTTGCCTCACCCAGGGGCTTATGACCTCCCTTGTCGTCTAAAAATATGCAGAGTAGCAGGGAAGGGGGTTCCTCACCTAGGGCATAATCCATGATGTATCCAGCCAGGCCCAGCCTCTGTATGCTTCTCCCACAGGATGAGAGGGATCTGAGGGACATGAGCCCTTTGCTGGCCTTGAGTCTGAGTTTCCTGCTTCTTGTGTCATATATGGCATCTGTCCTTGCCCCGCTGAGCAACAAAAGTTGAACTGTGTTAGTGCCTTATCAAAACTTTCTCAACCTACATTTTCATCTGAAACAATATAGTAACATGATTACTCTCTGTGTCAAGATAGCAGATTTCATGGGGTTTTTAAAAAAATCAAAGCTGTATAAAAAAAAAATTAAAAAGCTCGATAAGCCATTACAAAAATAATTGAAAATTCTCCACTTTTATGACCTTGTAAAATATAATTTTTATAATGAAATGTCTCAACTTTCAAACTACACATACACACTGAGCAATTTTAATAGTCAAACCTCGGCAAAATTTTGCTCCTTTTGAAGGTGGAATCCAACTCAAACAGTAGGATGTTGTGATAATGATCTGGGACTCTACTGTCAATAGAGCCACATGTGGTTATTTAAATTCATTTTAAGTGGCTACTGTACTAGACATTACAGATATAGAAAGAACATTTCTGTCATCACAGAAACTTCTCTTGAACAATGCTGGTCTAGAAGATATCCATGGTTCTTCATAGAAATTTTGACAGCCTAATGAGGAAAAGTTTCTGAACTTTGCATGCCCAAGAACAATAAGCCACTTTTTTGTTATACAAGACCAGAGAAGCTACATTCAGTACATTTTGAAAGGCTAGTCTTCTAACTGCAGAAACTTCACATAAAGCAGCAGATGTGTGCAGAGGAGCTGTCTTGGTTATTCCTTTTTTCTGTTGAATTCCTTTATAAACCCATGTATTCTTAAAATAGAAATCACATTTATGGATTTTAAAAAATCTTTTAAAACATTTGTAATTTGCTGTAACTAGTTTTATTTCTAGATGTTTGAGTGGTAAGCATTAGGCAGAACTGGTTGGTTTTATTCATTTCGGAGATTTTAGGATATTTATCAAGCAAAGGATTTTTGTTATGGTAGCCCTTGAAATATAGAAAATACTGTACAGGTTATGTAATGTCATAGTTTTTTGTTATGGAATGCTTTTTTTAAAAAGAATATATTGTGTCCCCAGAAAATCCTCCAAAAAGGCACAGATTTCTAAGAGACTTAAGAACATGCCACCACTCATTTATGACAGTTCCAAGATTTACCTATCCAGTACCATCTGTTATAAAAATAATTGTTTATATCAAAAAATTGTGAAATGTGGTGATGTGACATAAACTTCTCAGTATTCCTGACTGAGGTAGGTTTGCTTGTCTGTGTTGTAATACATTCTTATTTCGCCTGAAGAATTAGCATAATTCCATGTAATGCAGAATTATCTTAATTAGAAATAAAAGTAATCATATGCACATGAAAAATCAGTCAAAACCTTAGTGTTTAATAAATTGAATGATCAAAAATGCAACTGCGTCTTGCTTTGTGAGTGGCAAATATTTAAAAAGCAACATTACAAACTGTTGTTTGAATTTCATTTTTATTGCTCCATCTTTCCAGTGAGCTTTGAAAATACAGGATTTTTAGTTAATAAGCAATATTAATTTGTGTTGTATCCACTGCTTTTTCTTGAAGAGTATCTTCAGCTTCATAGGATGTTTCATTTGTTGAATTTGATGCTGCATTTGAATTGAGGGCTTTGGCTTTTCTATTTAGGTTGTCTGTAAACACAAAAAGGAAATATGTAAAATTGTGACATTAAACATTTTGACTTAAAATTTGAGCTAAAACAGATTTTTGTAGCATGTTCTAAGCATGGTGTCCTGAATATACTATGTGGATAAATGAGAGTCATTCCAAAGTTGTTTTTAAACCATTCCTCTAAAAGTTAGGTAGAGGAAATATTGTCACAGGAGTAAATTTTCATGTTCATGCTTACCTTTCTTCGTGCTTCTATGAGGAAACTAAACATTTGATAAGCAGGGAATGATTTCTGGGTTGCTCCATAAAAGTGTCCCTATCCTGTGCATAAACTGAATAATTATATTAAAACCAATCATAATAATTTGCAACAGTATTGTCTTTGGATCATAATCAATTTTGATGTGATTTTCAAAAAATGCCAAAACTCCATCCACATGCTATATATAAATGTGAGTCAAAAATGAGCAAGGTAGAGGAATATGGGTCTTTGCTAATCAGAAGTTTGACAAACATATAACAAAGAAATGTTCATTATTATTCAATGAACAGTGTTAGAAAAGTTGAGTGTAGAAATAAAGAATGTATATTTTACCAATATGTAATAGTTCAGATATTAAATAATATATGTATGTATAAAATGCAGGGGAAAAAAAATCACAGATATCACTAATGACTTCCCTGTTGCTAAGTTAACAGTTTAGTTCATCCTCATTTGACCTGTTGGCACCATTTGACACAGTTCACTTGGCTTCCAGGATGCCACCTTTCTTTGACCACCTCCTACCTACCTACCTCAAAATATGTTCCTTTGATCACCTGCACTAGAGGTGCAGTGCTATCCATTCAATTCATTCAAGAAATGTTTGTGAAGTATCCTAGACACTATAATATAGGCAAACCCTATATCCAACTGATCAGAAATCCTATTGATTGATTATACTTTCCTTACCTAATTGCTGCTTGCTGTCTTTACTACCACCATTATTCTCTTTTCAGCATAAAGCTGAGTGATCCTTTAAGAACTAAGGCATTTCACATCTTCTCAGAACTCTCCATTTCTCCTCCGTCTCCACAATGGCCCACATGATCTCATACACCACCAAATCCCAGACTTTGTCTTTTTCTATTCACTCCCTAGTTCACCAGCCTCTTTGACCAAAAATTTCAGGCATGTTCCAGCCATAGAACCTTTGCATTGACTTCACTGTATCAAGTAGCTTTTCCTCAGGCTAATTTGCACAATAACTCATTTGTCTCCCAAGTTCTGTCTCAGAAGTTAGGCCTAAACATTTGAAAATTATAACCTATATCTCCTCCATCTCCAATCTCCTCTCCCTCCATTTCCCATAACACTTATTTTCTAATATAGCTTACTGATTTATCATTTTATTATATATTATCTCTCATTACTTAAAATGTAACATACCAAGGGACATTTAGCTATTTTGTTCATCTGTGTATCTACAGATGAACATTTCCTAGACATTTATATGTCTAGAAAAATGCATCTAGCTGGTATTCAATAAATATGTTTTGAGTGAAATTAATTAAAATATTGAAAGTTTGCTATAATAAAGACTTTAAAATTGCGGGTGGCAAAAGACAAGATGGAAAACCAACTGGGAAACACTGTTTAGAACAAGTGATGCATTTCTAACATACTATCCCTTACATATAAATATATAAAACAGTAAAACCTTAGTGGATAAAGAAATGGACAGATAATATATGATGGCTCCTAAACATGAAAAACCTGCAATCTTGCTTATTAGAAATGTAAATTTAAAGGTAAGTTATGATTTTTCATCTTTCACTTAGGTGCAAATAAAAAGTAATCATTCTTAATGAAAGGTATAGCATGAGAATGTAAATCCATACATCTGAAATCTGAGATGCTCCTAACCTGCAATCCAATTTAATATGAAATTGCTAAGAAAACCATTGAAAATTAGATCAGAACTTTCTATACATGTACAAAGATGTTCACTCATTATTTTCAATATTTTTTAAAAAGTACCTTGAATTTCCAATAGGGGAATTTAAGCTAGATGGCATGTGAGTTTCTTTCTCTCTCTCTCTCTCTCTCTCTCTCTCTCTCTCTCTCTCTCTCTCTCTCTCTCTCCTCTCTCTCTCTCTCTCTCTCTCTCTCTCTCTCTCTCTCTCTCTCTCTCTCTCTCTCTCTCTCTCTCTCTCTCTCTCTCTCTCCCTCTACCCCTCCAGCTGTCTAGTGTCCCTTATTTTCCAGCAAATGGGCTTTATAAAATCTCTCCCAACCTGCCTAAGAGGAAGTCCACTGGACAAGACTTCCTCTTCTGCTCTTCTATTAAGTAAGTCACTAATATATTCTCTCCTCCCCACCCACCATCCCTTACTGTGGATTGCACCAGGGGCGCTTAACCACTGAGCCACATCCTCAGCTGTTTCTATTTCTTATTTTGAGACAGGGTCTCACTAAGTCACTGAGGTTGGCCTGGAACTTAACCATCTTCCTGCCTCAGCCTCCTAATCTGCTGGGATTACAGGCATGTGCCACCATGCAGGGCTCAAATAGCCTCTTTTCTGATTATGAGTTTTTGTTTTTCTTTAGGTAAGTCTAAGCCTCACCCTAATTGTGTTAATACTTCTTGGCTCTGCCCATTTCAAAGAAACTGCTTTCTGTAAGTAAACTGCCTTTTAGGGTTTTCAGGATATCCCCCAGTCTGAGTTATTTCCATGGTTGAACACTCAAAGGGCAATATCATTTACAAATTTTGAAGGATGATGTCTCACAGCAACTCTCAGATGCAGCTCATAGGTCTGAAACACGGTATCTACGTCTCTGGGCTGGATATTTAAAATGTTAAGTTTAAAATCCAGGGTCTATTATTACATTATTTCTGAACTTTTTTGGTGGTAAAATAAGTTACTTAAGTTATCTACTTCTAAACATCCCTTATAATGTCTGAACAACATTCTTAGATTTTTTTTAAAAAGTTAATTTGTTATAGGCACAAGATTTTTCAGCCTGAAAAACAGCCCTTTGCCCAATTAGCAAGCAAAGCTTTTTAAGATAGATATAGTAGGGAAACCTGGCATGAAACTTTAAAGAACTGAAAAATTCTTGATTCTTTTTTTTTTTTTTTTACAAAGCTAAGACATATATTAGATTCAAATTCAGTCACTAAACTCTTAAGAATGGAATATATTCTACATAGTAGTCCTTGAAACTATTTCTCATAACATTTGAAAACCAAAGTTAACCTTTCCACCAAGGTGGCACCAAAAGAGAAGAAGGAAGCTGCTGGCCCCTCCCAAAGCCAAAGCAAAGGCCTCAAGGGCCAAAAAGGCAGTGGCAGAAGTGTCCTTAGTCACCTGGTGACCCAAGACACTGCCGATATAGAGGCTACACAAATACCCTTGGAGGAGCCTCAGCAGAAAGAAGCTTGACCACTGTGCCATCAAGACCCCCCAGGCCCTGAGCATCCAATGAAGTGGTGAAGACAACAATGAGTAACAGCTCACATAGGCTGTGAAGAAGCTCTGTGACCGATGTGGCCAAGACCAACAGCCTGGTCAGGCCTGGTGGAGAGAAGGCCTGTGTTCCACTGCCTCCTGGTGTTTATGATGCTTTGAATGTTGCCAAAAAAACTAGGATCATCTAAACAGAGTCTAACTGGCTAAGTCTAAATATCCATTTTTTCACTTATTTTTAAAAAATGTGAATTAAGACATAAGTTATTTTTCACTTGCTTAGCATTGTTTTTACTCTTCAGTATCATGGTAGGTAAAGATAAAAGGCCAATAATACATCTAAATTAGTGTGTCATACTATCTGTGTAGCCTTTGTATCTTATCCTATCATCTGTTTCAAAAACTAAATTTTTATTGTTCTTTTGGAATTCCAGAAAGCCTGAAAAAATAGTGTTTTCTAATTGAATTCCTTCATTTTTCCTAAACTTTTTATACATAAATTCATGATATTTTAATCAGACTTTCAACTGTTTTTTCCTATTTTGTCAAATCCAGGTTTTTTGTTGTTGTTATTTAATGGGAAAAAATCTAGACATAATTTCCTTACCTTGCTATTTTGGGTTTCCTTTAAGTTGTCTCCATTCTGACAGCTCTACTTTCCATTATGTATTTCTCTGGCAACAACTGAAGGAATTTTCTGGACCATCTACTGCCCTCTGAGGTTTAAAGGCTTTCGAAATACATTCCAGTATTATCAATTTTCCTTCATCTAGTTCTTGTGAAGACCCTCATCCCCCACTCCCACTTCCTAATTTACTTGGCTACTGGATCCTTCTAACCAGTGTCAGATACAAAGATAATCTCTTGTTTGGCTTCTTAGGCCAAAGCAATTCCCCTAGCAAAACCAATTTGTTATGTGACAAAAAAAATCTCCTAAATAAACATCCTAATGCTTTTAGTGTTCACTCTTTTCCTGCAGTTCATAAAAATCCAAAAATGCCTTCAATGGATATCCCCCCAGTAATTTAGAATAATTCAATATACAGAAAAACAACTGCAATGAATGGAGCTGAGGTGATAACAGACTTCAGCTAACATCTCTTTGGGATAATTTTAAAAGGAAAAGAAAGGAACCATCTCAACAACCTCTGTTTTTCAGAGTTTTCCTTTTATAAAAATAGAAATGAATTTCTTAACCAACAAAGTAGAGATGAAAGCAGCTGCCTCTTTTCTGTTACAAAGTTACAAAATGGATTCAATTTTAAATAAGAAATCTGTTTAAAAAAAAAAAAACACTGAACTCCAAGGGATTTGTTGCACATAAAGAGTTCCTCTGATTTAAGTCCTCCATTTCTTTAGTTGAGTGCAAACTGCTAAAACCCAACATCACAGTTCTTCCCTGGATTGTCATGTTCCCCTTTCTATAGCTTGATATCTATTGCCATTCTGTTTTCTTTTTTTTGGCGGGGGGGGGGGGGGTGTGGGTGGATCTGGCTATCATATCATATATAAATCTCAACCTTCCTTTAATCCAATGCCTCCTAGATTGGCATTTAAATTAAAGCTTTGACAGTATGGAGAGATCCCTCAGAAAACTTGGAATGGAACCACCATTTGACAAAGTTATCCCACTCCTCAATATACACTCAAAGGACTTAAAATCAGCATACTACAGTGATGTAACCACATTAATGTTTGTCACAGCTCAATTCACAATAACTAAGCTATAGAACCAACCTAGGTGCCCTTCAACAAATGGATGGGTAAAGAAAAGGTGGTCCTAAAGAAGAATGAAATTATGGCATTAGACTGGTAAATGGATGGAACTGGAGACAGTCATGCTAAGTGAAATAAGCCAGTCCCAAAAAACCAAAGGAAGAATGTTCTCTCTGATATGTGGATGCTGACACACAATAAGAGGGAGGGGAGAGAAGAGCAGAAGTTCATTGGATTAGACAAAGGGGAATGAAGGGAAGGGAGGGGAGATGGGAATAGAAAAGACAGTAGAATGAATCTGACATGTTTCCTGTGTTCATATATGAATACCTGACCAGTGAAAATCCACATCATATACAATCACAAGAATGGGATCCTAAAGAGAGTAAGTTATACTCCATGAATGTATAACATGTCAAAATACACTGTCATGTATATCTAAATTTTTTTTAAAAAACTTAAAAATTAATTAAAACTTTGACCTCTGTCAAAATTTAAGTTTGTCAGCCACAAGCTTTCTACCTGTCCTCATCACAGCTAAGCCAACATATTTTTATGTTAAAAGTTAAACTTTGCATTAATTTTCAGAACCATTCCTCAGGAGTCCTACCACTCTCTTGTGAACTCTGCTCTTGACTGCTCTCTCAAATGTTTTTTAAATCTTGGGACCTCTGTAGGTGTTCATCTCTGCTCTCAGGCAAATCTGTATAACTTTTCTGCCTTTGTCTGCCAGATTCTCCTAGCTTCGGGATACCAGGCTAAAGTCTTAACAGCAGCTACTAATCTAGCTGGTTCACTTCTGCAAACAAGCAATCTCAAAACTGCTCCCTAAAAGGATTTTGGTTTTGGCTTTTATAATTGGACAGTTTTCCTTTGAATTTAATATGTTAATGCACAGGCCTGGATCTTAGCTAAATGGTGAAGTGCATGTTATGGTTTGAATGTGAGGTGTCCCCCAAAAGCTCACGTGAGACAATGCAAGATTTGGAGGGGAAATGATTGGGTCATGGCCTTAACCTAATCAGATAATTGATCCCTGATGGGATTAACTAAGTGGTAACTGGAGGCAGGTGGGGTATGGCTGGAGGAAGTGGTTCATTGGGGGCGTGACTATGGGGTATGTATTTGTATCTGGAAAGGGGCCACCTCTCTCTGCTTCCTGATCACCACATGAGCTATTTCTCTCTGCCACACTCTTCTGTAATGATGTTCTACCTCACCTCCAGCCCCAACGAATGGAGCTGGCCTTCTAAAGGCTAAGACCTCTGAAACCATGAGCCTTCAAACTTTTCCTCCCCTAAAATTGTTCTGGTCAGATTCTTTGATCACAGCAGTGAAAAAGCAGACTAAAACTGTGCATAAAACCATGTGACCTATTGATATATTCATGTCTCCATTGTTCAATACCCTATCTTTCCCTCAAGTATATACAGTATTTCATATAAAAACAGCTTAAAAATCATCAGGAAAGCTAGAATCTTAGACTTGCATATTTGCTCCACTCACTCAATGGAGTAGAGACAGTTCTATGCAGAAATGTTTTCTCCTATCCTACGTTTCCCCAGGATTGGTCATTTGTTTTTTTCCTTTTCTGCATTTTAAATTCTTTCAACCCTTGATGATTAACATGGCTTACAAGGAAATTTAGTTGTTATTTTAAATTCTTTAAAATGAATATTTCACAGCAAGAAGAGAAGACTGGCTTCTATTTTGCTTGTTGGTTCCAACATCAGCAAGAACCACCTGACCTGCACCCTAAGGAGGCTTTTAGCACTCAAAATGCTAAATGTAGCAGTAGCTCTGTTACTACTTTATAGGAACAAAAGCAGTCATAGGAATTGCAGGCTTGTTATTTTAAGTTGAAAGGTCCTTTTAGGGGATATGGGTGGCTTTTTATACCACTGAATCCAAATTAACCCATTTCCTTTGAAAACTGCAGTGGTTCTCTTAAATTCTTACTGAAACAAAAAGTGGTATTACTAAATATTTTTTGACAGCCTAATTAATAAGTTTTGAGCAGAAGTTGATTTTTCTTCCCTTTTTTTGGGGAGGCAATGGAGTGAGGAGACTGTTAAGTCTATTTAGAAAAGCAGAGTGTCAAATTTATCTATACATTGAGGATAAAACTTGTCATAATATCACTTTTTAAAATTTGGCAATGTGATTCAAAAGTTTATTTGGAAACTTGAGCATTGTAAGAATAGTCAAGGACCTATTAAAAAAAAAAAAGGAAAAGCATAATAGAAGAGGGGAGACAATAATCTCGTTTAATCAGATATTACACTATGTAGCAACAATTTTTTTAAAGTATATTACTAGCTTAAGAATAAGCAGATCAATCGATTTAACAGAACAAAAAAAACTAAAAACAGACCATAATATACATAAAATTGTAGTTTATGACAAGTGACAATTTAAATTGTCAAAAGAAAGATAGATTAAGCAATAAATATTTGGACAACTGACTCATTATTTAGAAAATAAAAATAAAGGCAGATATCTATCTCACATTTTGTACCAAAATGAAAGCTCCAGGACTATTAAAGATTTAAATGTGCAAACGATGCATAAATGTATTACAATAAATATAGGTAAATATCTTTATCTTTTACAGTAAGGGGAGAACTTTCTAAGTACGCAAACAAAAAGGGGCAACCACCATTAGAAAAACTTATACACTGAAAAACTGTCACATACAAAACTAAAGGGAAACTAATTATAAAAAACATTCATACTATAGATGAAAAAGAGTGAACACTCTCATAGAAAAATGTGTAAAAGATATGAGCAAGCAATATGCCACAGAAGAAATAACAAATATAGCAATTAAATTTAAAATAAAACATTATTCCTCAATGAAATTAATATCTAACTTTTAAAATAATAATCCTCAGTGTCACAGAGGACACAGGGAAACAAGTAAGTATGAAATGGTAATTTTCTGGAGGGCAGTTGCAAACCTGGATCCAAAGCCTTTAATATTATGTGCCCACCCTTCAACCAGGAATTCCACTCCTGGGGATTTATGCTACAACAATATTTAGGTATTCAATATATGTGTAAATAGAAAAAAAAGAAAATTAGTTCAAAGTCAGTAATTCAATAAAATAAGTTATACCCAGAACTCAATTTCTAAATACCATTCCATCTAAAATGAACTAGGCTGCTTGGAGAAATGGCAGATTTCAGGACTAAAACAGGGAAAGTACAAAATGCCCTGGAGTAACTTGTGATAAAAGCAAAAAAATGTTGGACTTCTAAAATGATGGGCAAATTTCAAAAGGACACAAGATCCAATTTAATAGAGTTCCACTGACCAAATCTGAGATAATTCATGGATCAGAGTCAACAATAATAGTAATTAAGGATTTTAAAATGATAAATCCGTGAGTCCACACCAATATTAATGAATAAAGGTAATGCTATGGCTTGAATGCATGTTCCTTCCAAAAATCGTATTTTGACATTTAACCCCTAAGTTCTATAGAGGCATATAGGCCAGGAGAGTTCCACCCTCCTAGATGTAATTAGTGCCCTTATAAAAGAGTTTAGGGAACCAGCTAGCTCATTTTTACCCTTCCATTTCTTCCACCACCATGTGAAGACACAGCAACAAGGCACCTTCTGGGAAGCAGACGGCAGCCCTCACAGACCCTGGATCTGGTGGCATCTTGATCAAAGACTTCTCAGCCTCAGGACTTGTAAAAATTAATTTTTGTCCTTTTTAAGTTACCTAGTCCTAACGTATTTTGTTATAGCGGCACAATCAGACTAAGACAGGCAAATAAACTGAGGAGAAGGAAAGCTTCTTTGCAGTGAAATAACAACTAACACACATAGAAGGAAAAATTAGGTTGCATTTTACAGATATAATAATTGTCAAGAATCATATGACTGGTGAAAGATGAGGAGAAATAGGATATTTTCATAATCTGAGATTACTTTCCCACAAATTACTTAGTGATCACAAAGAAGAAAATAGTAACTTTACCTTGGATTGATTCAGCAATTACAAACTTATCCAAATAATCCAAGTTAATATTGGGACAAACCAATATCATGTGCCTCTTGTGATGACATTAGACTATGACTTTTGCAGTGTTCCTGTCAGAAATGGAGAATCCCTCTCCAATCATGAGAAAACACCAGACAAAATAAATTGAGGAATATTGCTCAAAATAGCTGGCTTTTACTTCTCAAAAATGTCAAAATCGTGAGACAAAGAAAGGCTGAGGATTCAAGGAAACAAAAGAAATATAACTAATTTCAAGATGTAATTCTGGCCTAGATCATACATAAGAAAAAAGTAGCTATAAAGGACATGGAACAAAATCTGAATGTAAACTCCAAATTGGATAGCATTTACTATATCAGTAGTGTATTTCTGGCCTTAGTTTAATGTACAGCAATTATGTAAAAGAAAATATTTGTTCATAGTAAATATACACTGATGTATTTATTAAAAAGGCACATAGTTGGGCTGGGGCTGTAGCTCAGTGGTAGAACGCTCGCCCTTCACATGTGAGGCACTGGGTTCCATCCTCAGCACCACATAAAAATAAATAAATAAATATATTGTGTCCATCTACAACTAAAATAAGTAAATACATATATTTGTATTTATATTTTTAAAAATTTTATATATATATATATATATATATTTTAAAGGCATATAGTTCAGAAAACGGAGAGTAAGTACCAGTGATGAAACAAATGAGGAAGAATATAAACAATTAGAAAACCTGGGAAAAGGTATATATTGGTGCTCTGTAATTCTCTTGAAACTGTTTTGGAAGTATGAAAATAGATTAAAATTTTAAGATCATGCTACTTCATCAAAGTAACAAAGTGAATTAAAATGATGGCACAGGTGTTTATTCGTGAAGAAAGATGTCAATATTGTATAGAAGAGAGCATAAGACCCATTTTTCCCATTTTGTTATATGCCTCTATCTATAGATGCAAAGGGGGAAAGGTTCATGAAGTTCAATTCACCACAGTGTTAATATCTCTCCTCTCTGTGCTGGGATCATGAGTGACATTTATTTGTTTGTTTCACTATGTTTTCTAATTTTTCTACAACGAACATGAACTGAAAGAAAGTTTTCTTTCTCAGGAAGCAAGGGTTTCTTCTAAGAAAAAGAAATTTAGAGGACGATTTTAAGCCAGTTACAAGTCCTACTTTGATCACAGGCAGAATAAATGATTACATGATCTTCCACTTTACTTTCACAGTATTCCATATATAATTTATGGCTTTCTCCTAGACAATGCCTCACTGATAATTTATTTAACCCTTTTCATTTATATCATCTGCTTTTATAAACAAAACCATCAACTACTGGCTTGAGGTGTTTATTATTCTCACACAACTATATTCTTTGTGCCAAGCAACTGTAGTAAAATCTGGTCTTCTAATTTTTATATTTATAAAACCTCTGCTTCTAAGAACACCTCTTATTCCTCCTTCCCCATCACCACCACAATGCCAGGGTAACAGTGGATAATCAAAGCCAGGGAATAAAGATGCTTTATCTTTCTGGAGCAGCAATTTTACACAGGCATGGGAGGCAAAAGATGTCATTTTTAGAGTAAAGCAAACCATTATATTATACAAATTGAAAATTCCCATAAATTTTAAAAACAAAGTAGGAAACTTCAAATTGTAAGCATAAAAGGTTTGCAGCAGACCTTTCCACTCTGAATTTCTACTCCATAGAGTTCTAGGGACCTGAGTTTCTTTCTGATAAACTTTAAAGGATTCACCGAAGGAAAAGTTTGAGATCTAGAACATTTGCCCTTCTGATTGCCTCTCTATTAGCCATTAATTCTTCCACAGCCTATGAAATGAGCCCTCACCTCTAGGACTGTGCACTCACAAAAAGGTCCTTTACAGAGCCATCTTTTGCTCAGGAATTGAGTGTCCTATACAGAACCACCTACACATCATGGTACTCTTTAAAAGTGGCATTTGAAATGTATATAACACAGAACACGAAAGTAGGATAGTAGAATAAATCAGACACTGTTACCCTATGTGCATATGTGATTACACGACTGGTATGATTCTATATCATGCACAACTAGGAGGGAGATACACTGAGGGGAAATCTTGGCAAAATAAGATTATACTAATTCAAATTTAGACTATTGTCATTTGTAGAAAAAGTCCAGTGCCCTGAGTCAGTGTTAATAGCACAAGAGCACATTTCCATTTAGCCATGTAAATTGCCTGCAGTACTGCATGACCGATGTGATCCTGCAATATGTATAATCAGAAAAATGAGAGATTACACTCTATTTATGTATGATCTATCAAAATGTATAAATGCTTTCTACTGTCATGTACAACTAATTAGAACAAATAAAATTAAAAATTTTTAAATTAAAAAAATTAATTGCCTATAATAAAAGATTCTCAATTATAAAAATTAATCTAAAATAATAGGAGGTTGACCCTTCAGAACAGATAGTTTTGAGAGAAGGGGCCCTAGCTAGTGAATCCAATTTTCCTCTGATGAAGTTTATGTGCTTGATTTGCTATACAAACATTTTATTAAGTTTCTAACCTTTAAGATATCCCTTAAATGCAATAAATCCCCCGACTTGTTTTCCCAATAGCTACAGCAATGACATCTTTAGCTAGATGGGAGGAGAATCACTAGAGTGGAACATGCATATTTAACAAATTGTGCAGCAATATTCAATTATCACTTCAAAGGGTCACTTCAAATATGAGCCATTTTCTCTTCCTATTCCAGTGGCATTTGAATTACTATTTTGTTGGGACTCTCCACTATGTCTGATTTGGTTAAAATCAACCCAAGGGACCAAATCCATCCCATTTAAAAGCAACAGGAAGGTGGATCATAAAATCCCTGCATTGCCAACAGCAACAACTCAGAAAAAGGTGTATTGAATTAATTTACTGGCTTGATACATATATTTATGAGAGCAGAATGGGGATATTTCAGTGCAAGAATGCAACCTCATCTAACTTTATAGGAAACGTATTTACAGATTGCCTTTGCTAAGCAGCAATAAGACTACAAGACTTGAATCAACAAGCCAACTAATTCTGTTGCTGAGTTCTCAGAGCAAACATGAAATAAAATTTTGGAGCAGTGCTTATCTAAATCAGGAAAAATAACCAATTTTTGTTTAGCACAGTGTATTGTGCAAAAGAGGCACTCAACTCAATGTTGGGTGACTACAGTGACGAAACGTTGTCAGTGTTTTCAAAATAAGCTTTTTTGATCACCTGTACTAGAGATGCAGTGGTACTTCAATTCATTCAAGAAATGTTTATTAAGTATTCTGGGCACTAGGGATACAATAGTGGGCAGACAAGGCAACATTCTTACTTTCCCAGAAACCAGTTTCTAGTTGGAGTGGAGAAGTTAGACAATTGATAAAGAAAAATATATAGTATGTTAGTGGTCAATGCTTATGAGAAAAATAAAGCAGAAAGCAAGTGTGAAATGTGGTAGGAGCAGGGTGACCAGGGAAGAACTGGGAAGGGGACTTTGGAGTAAAGATTTTAAGATAGTGAAGGTGGAAATCATTCAGGTATCTGAGGGAAGAGTATACTATAAACAATACTGATAGCACACACAGAGGCCCTGAGTTCAAAATATCAAGGAATGACAGAGAGGTCAGTGTGACTTGGCAAAAGGAGATGAGGGAAAACAGGGTGCAGAACACAGACATCCTTGTAGGTTACAGTACAGAGTTTCACCCATGTAGAGAAATGGGAGGTTAGGGTTTTGAGCAGAGGAATGGCATGGCCTGACTTAGGTTTTAACAGGCTCTCCTTAGCAGCTCTGTGGAGAGAAGAGAGCAGGTGGGCAAGAGCAGAAGAAGGAAGAGGAGCTACTTATTTTAAAAGGCAGTGTTTGGAAAACCCCTGGGTGATTCTTAGGCACAGTAAAATTTAAGAACTAAGATTTTATCTAAGCAATTGAAAAAACTCGATTTTATAATCTGATTATTTGAAAATCACTACCCATCACATCACTATGCCTGTGGAGAAACTAGGTACAAGTCATCTGGACTAAATTCAGCTAACAACCTATTAGTTCGGCCATGCAGTCTCCAACCAGTGTTTCAGGAAGAGAACTCCAAAGGGATCTTGGCCCCCTGCTCTGTGACACAGGATACCCTCTGAGAGAGGAGACTCTTCTCCTTCATCTAAGGGAAGGAGTCTAGAACTAATGCAATCACCCCCATGGTAATGTATTTTATAAGGTCAAAGGGCAGGTATTCCATAAGCAGGACAAGTTTCAATATTCAGCTAAAAAGCAGCATATGAGCAGGGACTTTCTCAGTTTTTTTAAATAAAGATTTTCCTTTTCTTTTAAATAGAAGCAAGCAAGCACTGTGTGTCATACTAAATATGTATATATAGATTCTAAATTTATATTCTCATTTTACATATTCTCTATGTATCCTAAATATATATATATATTCTATAATCTGTATTCTAAATATACACATGTCAGAATAAAATTCATGATTAGTTCTTTTTAATACACTAATAAAAACATTTTTTCAAAATTTTAATAGTTCTTTCTGATTTTCATGACAACTAAGATTTGTATAGCACTTTATAGTTGAAAGATTAATGAGATGCTATTTTATAAACCATACATAAAAATTATTTCTACTTTATAGTCACATTATACTCACACAACCACAGCATATATATTAACTAGTTTGTAATATATTTAACAACAGGAAAATAAAATTGTATTCTATTTTTTAAATTATTTTATATACCTATTTTGTATGGCTCCTCCAAATTCTGCAACAGGTAAATTCTTAACTGCCCACTGACTAGCCAATCTAGAGCAATACAACACTGAGAATCAGCTATCAGATGTTTTGTTCTTCTCTTTACTTGACTTCTTTGGCTTCATCAAAAACAAAATTTAAAAATTTCAAGAGGCTCAACCTTGATAACCAAAAGGGACATAAGTATGTTAAAGTGGATTTACTGGAACAACGATTTACTGTTTATGAGAACATTTATATCCTGCTGCTACTTTTCCTTCAGCACAATTTCCTTGAGGTATTCCATCATCAAGACCTGATTCAGTGTAAAATTTTACAAAGACACATAATGAAATAAACTAGGTTTTTTTTTTAAAAAAGGCATTCATTGTTAACAGTATGATCTGGTACCTAGCCACAAGTTAGCATTTTGGATAGAGCACAGGTAATTGATTACAAATAATGGATGCTGATTACCTTCTCGAGTGGAAGAAGCCTCTAGGTGATGAAGTTTAAGGCCAGTGTCTAATCTTTGAGGCTTTGTATACAGAAATAAATAGCAAAGGACACAGACGCTGACGACAAAGGCAAGCAAAACAAGGGCAGCAATTCCCAATCCAATCAGAGCACCAATGCTGAGGAAAACAGAAAAACCATGTCACACAGACTGTTTGCACACAAACTGTGGAGCAGGGTTAAATAAGTTGATCCCCACTCTTGATCATTCATAACCAAATTATACCTTAGCATAAACAGTAAATGACTAAAATTTACGCTTCATTTTTTCTCTACCAACATATTCTTATTCTCTCTTCTCTACACGTTTTCAAGGCCCTTTTAAATTCATATGTAGGTAGGGAAAACTATGAATTCATAATACAGGTAAAAGGTCACATGATCCCTAATTAAAGAAAAACTCAAACCTCTATTATTACCATCTTTTAGAAGGAAAGATCAAGTTCACTAATAAAAGATGAATAGAAAATATATTTGTTTCGGTAAACGTCATGAAGTTTTATACTCCTGATAAATATTTGCTTCCATGAATTTCTTAGATGCAAATATTTATCAGAAACATAAAACTTTTCTTTTGGAGACATGTGAGATACCATTTATTGATATATAAAACCATAATTGTTACAAAAGAAAAAAAACTGAATGAAAAGAAAACTTGTTCACAAACTGTTTGTGAAGTCTATGTTCGGTCTGAATTTTTCCCATCTAGAAGGGTCTAACACTAAGGAAGAAGCTCCACTTTTCTCCAAAAATGAGATATATATTCAATCATATTTTCTCTGCACTAAATGCGTGATAATTCTTTTGATACAGTTACCCATAAAGCTAATCATTTCAAAAGTAATTTAGTCTTCATGAACCTGTGAACTTAGCTCTATTAAATAATAGAAGCTTGAAAAAAAATCATTGTTTTGAAGAACTACTATACAAACATATGTGCTTCTTGAACCATATACGTGTGTGTGTGCACACATATCTATAATTGGATTTTCAGTTGCTCAAGAGCAGATATTTTGGTTGACTTTTCCATAGTCAACACTCTTATAAGTATTTAAGTGCCTAGTTTATAGAAAACATTCAATAAATGCAAGTAGATAATAACTGACTGCTGATTGATCAACCTGTAGTAATGTGGAAAATACATCATTGAAAATACAATCTTTTTCTTCATTATCTTCCTGGCTTGCCTTTAGGCTGCTACTGTCTCCCAGAGATTAAAGCCCTAACAAGCCTGACAGGTACCAAAAGGGAGGGGAAAGGGAATTTGATCAGGAATGCGAGGAGCATCATTGCTTTGGGATGAAGGAGAATAGTATCGAAGGGGAAGAGCTAAGATCACTCCACTTACCCTTGATTTGAGGAGATAAATCATCCCTGCAAATAAGAGATCACCTTCTGAGCTACAACATGGATTCAGACTTCCAGAGATTCTTGTGCTTGATTTATTAATATTGGCCCAGTTTCACTAGCCTTGAACCTAAATGAAGACTGAATAATCTTATAGTAGAGTTAGCATGGAGTTATATATTTAAACTTGGGGATTGCCCTCATTAGGTGCACTTTCTTCTAAGTGAATAGATTCTGTGTCTGGCAGTCCTCATGTTTGTACCAAAGCTGTCTTGTAGAGTCTATGTGTCAGGGTGGGTTAGGATCTCTTCACTATATACAAACACAAAGAAATGTGATCCACTTAATATTATTTGGTGCACAAGGTGCATAGGAGATTAGACATCTGGACAGATTCCTGAAATGAGAACCCAATTATTTAAAAAGTCTTCAAAGTAAATAAGTGATTTAGTCAATTAAAAAGTTAAATTGCTGATTTAAATAAGGACAACATACATTTATGAGTTTGTCACATACACATTTAAAAAACAAGCCATGCAATTTAAAGGAAAGGTAAAAACTAAACATGCCATTTCTGCTTTCTGGTATAAAAGAAGGTTCTTCATAATCTTGAAAACGTTTCAGTGTCACAGCTCCAGGTTATAAAATATTGCTTTATGTATGCAAAACTCTAGTTAAAACTCTGGGTACAGATGGAGCTGTAGGAATCTCGTACATATACATTTCAACAAATGTTTAAAGCCATTTATACATAGCTCTGTCCAATAGGCACATTTTCCTCCGTCCTGAAGAAGGTATCAAAGGAAATCCAAAGAATCTAGGGATTTTAGGGGGAGAGAAAATGGAAGTGGGCAACACATGTGGAAGGGAGAATGATCCTTTCTCACAGCACCAGATAACAGTTGCATTTCAAGCCCTCAGAGAACACTGGAAGCTGCCATCACATTGTTGTAGCAATTCTCCTACTTAGCAACTGCACTTACCTTGTGGGAGCTACCACTGTGTCTCTCCAGCAAATGCAGAATCTCAATACAAGGGCTGGTGATTTCTAGATTATTTTTCACAGTTGAACTATTTTAAATTAGAAGCGAAAAGCTAAGTCTAAGAGGGAAATGAAGCTCTAATAAATTTACCTCCCCATTGTGTTCTCAGAGCTCAATAACTCACAAGAAGCCCAGGTTTAACATTGCCAGCTGCTGCCATCAAAGTAATTTTTCTGTTTCTCAGAAACTGAGTTGCACTGTCCATTATGTCAGTGCTGAATGAAGACCCTAGCAGGTTATTCACTCTTTTGTGTCCTCATAAATCTTAGAAAGGTTTTATATCCTCTGCTGCTTGTCACTGTTGGAACTATTTAGGGATCTGAGAATCTCAGGCACAGTTTCCAACTGAGTTCAACTTAGGTGTTGCCAGTCTGCTGGAAATGCTCTGTTGTTATTAACACCTTCAAAGACTAAAATGGATCACTGTTATTTTCCAAAAGGTCAAATAATATGCCAGTGCAATACAGATTCCTTCCCCAAGTGATCTAAGCATAAGCTGACATTTTCTGCTGTTTTGCTCAACTCCAGTACAACTTTGTTAGTAGAATTTACTGGTAGGTAGGCACTCCTTTTGAGAGTTTTCAAAACTTGCAATATAGAAAAAATATTTTATTACTTCAGGAAATACAGTTTAGTCATCTGTTGTAGACTCAGAGTGTGTGCCAAACTCAGGATCATGCTATGAGACTCAGAGAAATAATACTGTATCTTCCTAGCAGAACCAATCTCTCTCTCTGTGTTCTCTCTCTCTCTCTCTCTCTCTCTCTCTCTCTCTCTCTCTCTCTCTCTCTCTCTCTCTCTCTCTCTCACACACACACACACACACACACACGCACACACACACACACACACACAAAAGCACGCACCTTCCTCCAGACCTCCTTGCCTATAGGTTAATTAATTAGTTTGTAAGAAACAGTTCAAGGTGATAAGGGAGATTTTTCCTACGATCTTGGGACCCCACTATTCTCCAGGCAAAAATCAAAAAGAATCAAGTTCAATTTCAAACTTTTAGAATGGGGATGGGACCACTTCATAATGAAAATGTCTGTGTAAATACTAATTGAAATAAGTAAATTTCCCATCATAGGAAAAAGAAGAGAGACTCTGCCTTGGAAAGGCTCTTCACTTTTTTTCTGCAATGGTCAAATGGTAGGTGTTGGGAAAAAGGGTGCCCTTGAAATGTTACACAGCGATGAGTAATTAGAGCAACGAAAGCTCTACCTTTCTGTGGGAATCTCTCTTCAATTTGGTTTGCCGGGTCAGTATCAGATCCTATGAAAAAAGCAAATTATGAAGCCCAGTCACCTTCCTGCAAACACACACACACACAC
Organism: Sciurus vulgaris; assembly: GCF_902686455.1. Lineage (NCBI taxonomy): Eukaryota > Metazoa > Chordata > Mammalia > Rodentia > Sciuridae > Sciurus > Sciurus vulgaris. Next base: position 118,964,896 of record NC_136466.1, read on the forward strand.
ACACACACACACACACACACACACACTTTTTTTTTTTTTTTTTTTTTAAATATTTGAATGAACAAAACCAATTCCTTCAGGTCCCTCCAAAGAGACTAAATACTCTGGTCCTTGGTTGATCCCTTAAAACGAGTCCCAAGGTGACTCATTTCTGTTCAAATGCATCAAATAAACAAATCAAAAAGAGGAATTAAAACCTTCACCCTAACTTACCTGTTTGACCTCTTCGTTTCCAGCAAAGCCCCCCACCCGGGACCGGTCCCTGACCATAGGACAGCAGTCCGCTCCCGCGAGGCAGACAAGAAACCGAGCCGGGTCAGTCCTGGGGGGTCTCGGGTGCGCCCGGGACCCAGAGCCCGCCCTCCTCCAGCGTCCGCCTCGGCTCTGGGCTCCAGGCGGAGTTCCGAGTCCGGGCTAGGTTTCTCTCCTGGGCCCTCTCAAACCTTTTGGAGGCTCCGCGTGCTTGCAGACGGACCTGACCAGGGCGGGTGGCGGGGTCTCAGGTGAACTCCCCGGCTCCAGCGCGACACCGCCCCCCAGACCCGGGCCCCGCAGCGCTGCACGCGCGGGCGCCCTGCCCTGCCCTGCCCTGCTCTGCTCACCTGAGGCTCCACATGTAGCTGTGCTTGTAGGGGAAGTAGCTGCCCGGCTCGCTGCAGCAGTACTTGAGGTCCGCGAAGCCGCAGCAGTAGAGGAGCGCGGCCCCCTCGCCGCGCCGGGGGCACTGGAAGGACTCCACGAAGCTGTGGTTGAGGCTGTAATAGCCGGAGCACAGCCGGCTGGTCTCGCTCATCGCGGGCGGCAGTCTGCAGGGCCCAGCGAAGCGCCCTCGGAGCGCGCGCGTGCTGTCCCTGCGCCCGCGGGCCCCTCTGCCCAGCTCGCCTCTTCTGATCTGGGGTCTGGCTGCCTGGACGCTCAGCCTCCGCGCGCCCCTTCCGCTCTCTCTCCTCCCGCGGTCCACACTTTGCCCGGGCGCTTTACTTTCGTCTCTGCCTCTCGCTACTGAGTGGTCCTTTTATCTGCCGGTCTCAGCCCTGGTCCTCTTCTCCTGTTCTTTTCCACTCTTTTGTTGCGCTCTGCTGATTTCCCTCCACTTTCTTTCACTCCAACAGCCTGGAGACCTTAGCTGTCCCCACTCTATGCCAGAGAGATCTCATCCGAAGGAAAAGTGGGAGAGTACATTTTTGCAATCTTGGCAGATGCTGCCGAAGTCGCAGTTGTTTGCTGAGGGACTGGGCAAATGGGTTCGGGCAAATAGAGCAGAGCATTTGGTGCCACGGACTATTGACTCCAGAAGTGGGGGAATGGGTCAAATAAAAGGCAGCTGAACGGCTTGTGAGGGTGGTGGGTGATTTCCTTCTTTGAAAAGTACACGTGAAACATGTAAAATCTGCTGATTTTAAAGTTGAAAATCAAGAAAGAAAAATTTCTCCGAAAACTAGTCATACGTGTTTTAAAAGATAATGCTGTTGCTCTGTGTCCAGGTAAACAGCATGAAAAGAAAGGAAGACATGGAGGTAAAGAAAGCCTAGAACTTTTTTTCCCTCCATTTTTTATTGGTACATTATAGTCATACATAATGGTGGGATTCATTGTTACATATTCGTACATGCACACAAAGTAATAATATAATTTGCTCAATCATTCTCCAGCATTTCCCTTTCCCTCCACTCTGTGCTTCCCCAGGTCCCAGAAAGCAAGAACTTTCCACAAAGGGAGGCAGAAAGGGAAAGAGGCAGAGGAAATAAGAACAAGACCTTCAATCAGCGTTGAAGGGCTGCAGAACTGCTCTGGACCCCCTCCTGCTTGATATTCTCATTTTCCTAAGTAGTTTGTTCAGTCTTTTAAAATAACAATAATAATACATACTTATTTAATATTCCAAACAATACGTAAGGGTATGGAGAAGACACTAATAATAGCTTTATGATGGGAAGGCAGGAGGTGCTAACATTCAGAGTTTATAGCTAGATCATTGTTTCCTCCTCCTGTTCTCTGCTTCCTTCCTTTGGTCAGGAGCCTGATTGGATGACAGATATCTTGAACTTTACCTTGTTGTGTACTGGATATTTTTATATTCCTATATATATTCTTGAGATCTGTTCTGCAGTACAGTTACTTAGAAACAGTTTGATTCTTTCATGTGTGCTTTTAAGCTTTGTTAGGCAAAACTAGAGCCATCTTTCTGACTAAATTCTCCCCTGAGTCCATCTACTTCTGAGTACTCTACTCAATGCTTTGTGAATTACAAAGTTTACTATTCTGATTGGTGGAAACACAAACTATTCAAGCCCTGTGACAGTGCTGAGGATTTGTTTCCTTTCAGGTCTCTCTTTACCTGGCCAGAAGTAGTTTTCTCCCAGGCATGCACTGATCAGTACTCATGAAGACTCTGGTGATCTCCGAAGCCAGTGCCCATATGTGCACTCTCTCCTCTTTCTCCCCCCTCCCTCCCTTTACCACCTACCTCAGTTCTCTCCTCTCTGGCACTGGGTCCTGCCACCTCTGTCTCTAGGGCTTCCATGGACTCCCAGCTCTGCCTTCTCAATTCAGGGAGCCCACTGGCACCACAGCCTGGAAACTCTCCAGACAGGGAGCAGGGGTCATTAGAAGGCTTTTTTCACCTGTTTCCCCTCCCTCATTTCACTGGCCTGCACTGCCTGATATCCATGTCCAGAACCCATTGTTTCATACATTTTGATTATTTAGTTGTCTCAGAAATCTAGTTCTAAACTTGTTTGGGGAATTGGACCTGATCAAGGTAGGTCAGGGTCTGTCTCCTGGAACTAGAATTCCATTATGCAAACAGAAAGCCACAAGAAGCTAGTGTACAGGAAAGAGAAAAATGAAGCAAAGGGAAGCAGAAAAGAAGGGTTGAAAGAGGGCAGGTGGCTTTGAAAGTCTCGTTCTTCTTTGCCAAGGACCATGGTATATCTACCCTGGAATTTCTTAAGAGACCTGTTACCTCAAAGAAAAAAACGCTTTCTGGTGAAAGTGCATTCAAGGTGGTTTCTATTACAGTTGTGTACCTCATAACTACAGTTTGGTCAACAATGGGCCACAAATACAACAGTAGTCCCATACGAACTGTGTGTGGTGGTGCACACCTGTAATCTCAGTGACTCTGGAGGCTGATGCAGGATGATGGAGTGTTCAAAGCCAGCCTCAGGATAAACAAGCTGCTAAGCAACTAAGTGAGACCCTGTCTCTAAATAAAATACAAAACAGCACTGGGGATGTGGCTCAGTGGTTGAGTACCCCTGAGTTCAATCCCTAGTACCCTCCCCCCACAAAAAAGAACTTCCATATGATTATATTTCCTAGTGACATTATAGCCAGTTTAGTCTGGGTAAGTATTTTCTTAAGATTGTTTGCTCAAGGGCTGGGGATTGTAGCTCAGTGATAGAGCACTTGCCTAGCATGTGTGAGGCACTGGGTTCACTCCTTAGCAGCACATAAAAATAAATAAATTTAAAAAGATATTGTGTCCATCTACAACTACAAATATTTTTTTTTAAAAAAGATGTTCACTCAATGACTAAATCACCTAACAGTGACTTTTTTTCAGAATGCATCCTTGGCAAATGCCGCATGTCTATTCTTGCAAACTGAAGAGACTTAGGCAAGATATCTACAGGGAAAAGTGAGGGAGAGGAGTCAATTGAAAGGGGAAAATGGAAGCTCTTTAATTAATTAAATTAATTAATTCCCTTAGAATGTGTGTTAAATAATACAAGCAGACTTTTTGTCCCCGTCATACAAGAAAAAAAGAAATTTAGAGATAAGAAGGGAAGTGCTTTGGGTCAGTATTGCTTGTCACAATAAAACATGTAAATGTGTTCTGTGGAGCCTGAGTCAACAGGATAGAATTTAGGTGCTGTGGGAACAAGGTTGGGTAGCAGGCAGAGTGGGACAAACGGATTGGGGGGCCCAGTTTTATGGAGAAGCCTCATCTTTCCAGCAGAACCTCTCCAACAATGAGCATTCGGTCATCCAGGCCCAGGAGTGAGTCTTAAGAGTAGTGTAAGGATTGACTTTTAACCAGTTCAGAAAAGGCCTCTGGCTTGCTTGACCTTGCCTGCTTTGTGGCCTGAGCCCTTGGCCTGCTCTGGCAGGGGAAGTTCTGACAGGGAGTGGGGTACGACTGGCCCAACACGGAAAGATAGCCTTACATTACATCTTTCATTTTCTCCTTTTATCTAACTGATCGTCAACAAAGTTTTCCCCTTTAAGTAGTATTTTGGAAAGGAGATGTTTTGGGGTGTTACAATAACAGGATACCCTAGTAGCAATGAGGGATGTGGGCCAGGGTTGCTAGGCATCTTGACATCCTGCAACAAGTAAGGGAAAATGAACTGTCCATGACTTTTCAAATGTTCTACAAGACATTCATGTAGGTGAAAAACCTATCTGTAATTATCTGTGACTAGAACCTTTCTCTGTGTTACAAATACAATGTATTTCTTGAATTTTCCAGGAGTGCAACTACCATGTAAATTGAAGGAAGATTGTTGTTTGTTTTGCTTGGAACTTTACCAGGAGCTGTTCACTCTTTCAGAAAATCCTGTGCCAAAGGCAATGTTGCCCAAGGTTTTGTGTTTGTGTCGCCAGTATTGCACTGTGCCAGCCTGCATTGGTACCCTCACTCCACAGCAATTTATAGCTGTTGTATGCAGAGTATTGGTATAAGCAAGATGACTTTTGCCATATTGTGCTTGAGCATTTACATATAGAAATACATATTTTATTGCAAGTGATATATCATTTATTTTGTCTTTATAATACACTAAAGTCTACACACTTTTTAAATTAGTGTTCATTTGCTAGGGCTGCTGTAATAAAGTACCACAGACCAGGTGGTTTGAACAAAAATCTCTTTCTCAAGTTCTGGAGGGTAGGGGTCTGAGATCAAGGTGGGAGAGGGGCTCCTTCTGAGGTCTGGGAGGGAGAATCTGTTCCAGGCCTTCCTCCTTAGCTTGGAGGTGGTCTTCTCCTGTATTGTGTCTGTGTCCCATTTTCCTCTTCTTATAAGGACACCTGTTACATTAGCTGAGGCTCACACTAATAATGATCTCATTTGAACTGAAATGCCTCTTCACAGGCCTATCTCCAAATACACTTGCAGTCTGAGATAGTGGGGGTTAGGATCTTAACATGCAAACTTCTTGTGGGGGACACAATTAAACCCACAACAATTGTAGAAGGTAATTTACACCATCATTCCATATACGTTTTATTTTGAGATAACAAAGGGAGAAATTAGAGTTATTTCTTATCAAATGGGGACACTGAGTCTGAGAGGACTGAGAATTGCTGGTGCAATTTCTCAGACAGTGGTAAATAGTGTGTCATATAGGTGAGTGCTGCCCCTTACTTCTAATTGAAAGAACAAGTGGAGAGAGAGTAGGGTTGAGAAATAGCTGGCTGGTGCATAAAAGAAGATAAGAGGTTGGACAAAGTCAGCTTGACTATAGAAATAGTGAAGAAGGCAGATAAGTGTTTTGCTCAAAAATCTTCTGCAGATTCTTATTTCCAAAAGCACGTGTAATTGGTGCTACTCTATTTTTCTAACTTAATTTCTCTCTTGTTCATCTCTAATGTGCTCTATTGCTCTGGCAAATCAGTCTTCTCCCTGCCCCAGAAATATTTTAATGTTTGTTTTTCTATCTAAGGAACACTATGACTTGCTTCTGTCTCCATATCTTATCCAGTTTTCAAAGCTCAGCTCCAGGATATTCTTACCCAAACTGATAGAATTGAGTAGTTGTGAACAGAGCAAGATCTTGAAAAGACAACACACGAAGAGACCATGAGGAAGAAGGGATTGTGAGAGAGCTGAAGTTATGGTTTACAAGTCATCTGGCAACAGAACATATGAATAAACATGTAGAAATTCAAAGAGTAAAATGATTTGTTGACAGTAGAAGGAAGGTTAGAAACCAAGAGGAGAGAAACTGGATAAGTGGGGTGCTGATAGTTGGTGGGCGCCAATTAATTCTTGATGCGGAAAGGGTGACCCAACTTCATCCCTAGAGCTGAGCCATGTCCTTCAGAGTACAGGTCTACCACAGAGTTAGTATTTCTGGATTCCTGTGAGTGTCCCTTATGGGGCAGGGTGGTCCTTCTCAACATAGTCCACATCACAGCTGTTTGGAAACGCAGAACCTCAAAATATACATCCCATAAAAATTCAGAACTATAAAATCCTTATGAAGGATGTTTGTTGTTGCCTACCAGCATCTATTCCTCCCATCCTCCTTTCCAAGATTATTCATATATTTGTTTCTCTACACAGACCACAATCTTTGGAGGTGGTTGATCCTTCCCCAATACCAGGGATGGCCCCTGTTTGACAGGCAGCAGTCATTGGCTCACGGGTTCAGCATATGACTGACCCCAAGCATGTTGAATCAGGGCGAGTTTCAAGTTCTTGCTTAAAATACTAGGACAGAAGCTGTCTGTCTCCTACAAGAGATGAAGGAAGCACAGGCCTGGATGCAGTCGGCAGTCAGTCATCCTAGAAACCTAGTGGGAGCTTGTTTTTTGATGAAGAGGACACTGTGGATGGCAGAGCTGAGGGGCAGAAGAAAAATGAATCCATTCCCCACACTGAGCCACTGGGTCAGCCAGCTCCATGAGGTTTTTGTTACATAAGCCAATTTATTGCCTCTATATTTTTAACTCTTTGCATTGGGGTTTCTGTTACTTACAACTGGAGCGTCCTAGCAAATACTGTGCCCCTTTGATGTTTCTTTACGGGTAACCTCAGAAAGAAGGGAAACATTACACCATTTAGGCAATTTGTACATACCCTGCTCTCTGGCCATGGTGATTTAGAAAGTTGGAGCAGGAAGTACAGGGCAAAGGCTAGTAATTCCTGTGCTCTAGAGGCTGGTGTGGGAGCTTCAACTGCGAGTCTGCAGCTTAAGTTCCACAGCAAATTACTAAAGGGACAGTGGTGTCATTAATACATCAAGAAATAGATTAAAAGCCATGTGACTCATTTTTATAGCTGGCACACAGTCATCCATGACAATAGCAGCCTCAGATGGCAGACTGTAGAGCATACTTAATATGCAAAGTGGCAACAGAGAATACCTGCAAACCCCCAATACAAGGGGGAAATCAGAAGCATAGTTCAGGAAGCTATCCAACACTTATGGTCCTTGTTCTCATGTATGGCCTTATACTCCCTCATTACCAGAGAAAAGCAGAGTGGTTTTCCTTCCTACCAGAGGGTTCCCAAACACATACAGACAAGACTAATAATTATTCTTTATGGATTCCTGTCCATATGCTGGACACTCTCATGAACACTTCACACATAGTATCACACTTAATCTTGAATGTCCTTTGAGGTAAGAACTATGTTTTTTGTTCCTTTTCAAAAATGAGGACACTGAGACACAGAGCCGATAGGGTGGAATAGCTAGTAAGGGCAGAGGAGGAATTTGATCCCTGCTATCTGACTTTCATTTCTTAGCCTGAACACTTCATTGTCATAATTTCTGTGCCTTACCCACTTTTCTACTCTTGAAACCCTCCAATGATTTATGAGAGGATATTCATCTTCATACTTTTAAAGTATGATTTCATATGTATACCTATACTTTTCATGTATATTTTATGCTCATAAAGTTATATATACTATTTATATTTATATTATTATTATTAAAAGTAAAAACAGTCCTCACCATATCTCTTCCCCTAAAAAGATGGACTTTCTGGGATCCAAGTGATACTCATTATTGATTCCTTGTCCTTGGCCCAAGAGTAGACTTCCCTCCTGAAGGAGCTTCAGGGTTGCTATGGTTTAGATGTTAGGAAACAATATTCAAGTGTGGGACAAGGCAAGAAAGTTCAGAGGTAAAATGATTAGAGGATGAGAGTTGTACCTAATCCATGGCTTAATTCCCTGATATGCATCAACTGGGTGGTAGCTGTAGAAGGGCAGGGTGTGGCCAGAGGAGGTGGGTCACTAGGGTGTGCCTTTGGGGTATTTTGTCCCTGGTGAGTGGAGCTCTCTCTGCTTCCTGATTGCCATGTCCTGAATGACCTTCCTCCTCCACACCCTTCTGCCATAATGTTCTGCCTCCCTTTGGGTCCAGAGCAAGGAAGTTGGCTATCTGTGGACTGAGACCTTTGGAATCCTGAGTGCCAAATAAACTTCTCCTCCTCTAAAATTCTTTTCCTTGTCACAGTGGCAAAAAAACTGACTAAAACAAGGATAGAAGTGCAGTCATGCTTAGAATTTACAGTCTTATGTAGATGGAAAGTCAGATTTCATCCAAGACCTGAACACACTTAGCAAGTGATCTGGACTATAACAAAGCTAAAAAGACTCATGGTGTTTGGTCCAATGGGCATGGCAGCTGTGCATCCTTCTCCTTTGGGATGATCATCACCATGTCAAGACACTTGAGGAGTTTATGCCCTCACATGAAGAACTTGACTGAACTGGTGCAGAATTGGGGTACGGGGGACTAAGCCCATGACTATGAAGACAAACTGCACTTCATCAGGAAGTAGTCACTATCACCAAAAAATGATGCAAAAACTCCATTGAAACCACATCACACCATCAAATGGACACTTGTATCTTAAGATGAGAGTAGATATGTTCCCAGGTTGTCTGGAAGTAGGAGCGTCAAAGAATCAACTCCTGGTATAGGTTACTATGTCATAACACAGTCAGGGACTGTTTTCTGATCCTACCCTTTTCCTGGAGTCCTTAGGATGTGGGAAGAGGGAAAGGGTCTGTCCTCATTTGAGGAAGCAGATTCATTAGGAATTTATTTGTCAATATCTTATTTTCTATTCTCTTAAATGTAATAACCCCATTTAATTATTAATGATTATTTATTAACCTAAATAGTCATTATTTTAACCCCCCCCCCAAGGGAAATAAAAAGGCTGTCATTTATTTAGCATTCACTATGAATCAGTAAGAGTAAGCCACCCTTCTCCCTTCTCCTCTCCCAGACATAAGTAGACGCTGTCATTTGTGTTCTTGGCATCTTACCAGATGGGAGAGGTGCTGCCTAGATGGAGGCTAAGCATGATGAGACTAAGTGGTCCAGGGCCAGGTGGGTCTTAGAGAATGACAGAAGTAGGGTGGTTGCTATATTCTGATCATTTCTCTCCCAAAATTGGATTGTTCCACTGGATTGTTTCTCAATGCAAATGTAATTGCCATTATAACAGCTTGAAGAGGTGGACCTTCTAACAGATGATTAGGCCAGGAGGGCTCTGCCTTTATGAATGGATCAATGACATTATCAGGGAAGTGGGTTCATTACAAAAGGACAAGTTTGCCTCCTTTTGTGTCTGTCTCGTGCTCTCTTGCCTTTCACCATGGGATAACACAGCAAGAAGACTCTCACCAGATGCTGAACAGTCATCTTGGACTTCCTGGTCTCCAGAACTGTGCAGAATAAAATTCTTTTCTTTATAAATAACCCGATTTCATTCTGTTATTCTACTGTCTCATCCTCTATTCTTTTAGAGTAGTAGAAAATGGCCTGACACATCTAGATCTTCACCTTTGATCACGGAACCAGTGGTTCCCAAGGACAAAATTTATAGTCCGTTCTGTTTATTACACATGGCCAGAAACTAGACTAAACTAATATGTGATCAAAGATTCTGCCACTCTCTCAGCTACATTGTGTTCATTTAGGAATTAGATGAAGTTAGGCTCTCCTAGCCCTAAAGTTTGAGTGCCTAGGTTAGTGATGCCCCTACCAGGAGGAATTATCATGATTTTTTGTATACTGGGACAAGAGACTTCCTTGGCTACCTCAGAGTCCTCATGTCTTCTGGGGAAGAGTGTTTCTTATTTTCTACTAGAATGAAATGTCTATAGTATTAACTTTGGTCATAAACCCAAGTACTACTGCCAATATTAAAATGTCCATAGAGGTTTCATGGCTTAAGCCTACGTTAGGCCACTGCACCACCACTATAAATAGCATCAACAGCAGCACCTTAGTGGAGGGGGCACAGGGTCCTTGATGGAAGTAGAGGACCATGGTGGCAACCTAGGCAATCTCCAGGGCTTTTGCAGAAGGTAGAGATCTGTGAGTTAATGGAGACTCAAAGGGCTTATTTGTGTGCACAATTAGCTTTCCCCATGAACTCATCCATAAATAAAAGCAGGTAATTAGGTAGGTAGAAAGTGACCAAAGTGCTGAAATAGTGGGTAGAGCTAAGGCAAAGAAATGCTGCAAACTGATGTACATAACACCATTTTACTATTAGAGTGATACAACCCGAGGCACAGTTTGAGTAATTTTCAAGCCTGGAACGCTTGGTGATTCTCAGGTGAAAGAGGGGGAAAATACATGGGTGGATGTGTGCGGGTGTTTTTTTTTTTTACATCTCTAGATAAGGATTTTCAGTAGAATTGTATAGAAAAGATTCTTACAAAGTTCTGTGATTTATTTATTTTATATATTTTGAAAATTTAACCATCTCTTCCCATATTTTGCCAGTTTAAAAACAATCTTACAATGCTTAGATTTTTTATTTAGGAAAAAAACAGATGTTGATATAATATACCACTTATGTTAGTGGTATATTATAACTAGTGTGAATATAAATCATTCAGATAAAAAGATACATTTAATCTTTTTCTTGAAGTCAAATGAAATCTGACACCACACACTAATCAACTGGTAGGAAATCTCAAGTTACATTTTGTAAGACCTTTTTTCTCCCACTGGTTTGCAAATGTCCTGGGAGAGTATGCACTTCAAAACAACCTTTTGGTGCCAAGAATTGGAACAATCTGCCCCAGGTCCAGGCATAAGAGGTTGTATTTTTGTAGGAAATTAAAACTAATAATGCTGATCTAAAGTCACACTGATTTTTTTATTATCACCACATGCTGGCAGTTTTAAATAAGATCATTGATAAAACATTCTGTCCTCAACAAAAATCTTTCATGGGTCTAAATTCCAAACAAATGCTATGAATATTGTTGAATTTTAATAATATATAATACAAGCTACAGATTGGCACTTTTATTACTTAATAAACATTCCAGTGTACATGGGCTTTAAGTAGAAGAAACTCAGTTAGTTACTCCCTGTTACTCCACACCATCCTGAACCTGCTATAGACCAATCATACACATTTGTTTAGCAATGAATTACTAAAGATAGGAATTGTTTGAGTTAATTTATGTGGTGCTATGTATTTCTACATTTACATAGTAGACCCCAAAGAAGAAATGATACCATAGTGATTATACAGACGCAAAACTTTAGTTACTTCAAATTTTCTATTATATATGGCATCTTGGAATTCTTATTTCTGCTTAAAATTTAAAACTGTGCATCAGAGTACAAACTACAGTGCATATAATTTTTGTTAGGTTTGTGCATTTTAGTTCATATGTGAAATATTCTACTGAATTTGTATATTGTCTTATTCTTTTTAGTCATACATGACAGTAGAATGTATTTTGACATATTTATACAAACATGGAGTACATCTTATTCTAATTAATACCCCAGTCTTATGGTCGTACATGATGTGGCGATTCACTGTGGTGTATTCATGTATGTACATAGGAAAGTAATGCCCAATTAATTACACTGTCTTTCCTATTCCCATATCCACTCCCCTCCCTTCATTCCCATTTGTCTAATCCAATGAACTTCTATTCTGCCCCTCCCCCCACCTTGTTGTGTGTTAGCATTCACATATCAGAGAGTACTTTTTTGTGTGCGATGTATTGGCTTATTTCACTTACCATAATAATCTCCAGATCCATGGCAAAAGTCATAAAGTTATTCTTTTTTATGGTGAGTAACATTCCATTGTGTATATGTACCACATTTTCTTTACCCATTCATCTGTTGAAGGGCATCTAGATTGGTTTCATAGTTTAACTGTTGTGAATTGAGTTGCTATAAACATTATTGGGGCTGTGTTATTGTACTGTGCTGATTTTAAGTCCTTTGGATATATACCAAGGAGTGGGGTAACTGGGTCAAATTACGGTTCCATTTCAAATTTTCTAAGAAATCTCCATACTGCTTTACAGAGTGGTAGCACCAATTTGCAGTCCCACCAGCAATACTTGAGGGTGCATTTTCCCCCACATCCTCGACACTTATTGTTACTAGTATTCTTGATTGTAGCCATATACAATGTCTTTTAAATTAAAAATTTTACATTTATGCTCGTTAGTTGTTCTAAAACTAAGGAGTGAATCAAGAAAGTAATTACTATTATATGATCAACTCTAAAAATAATTTCATCATATAGAGGAAAAGGTGTAAAAAAAATGATTGGCTCTTGGTGTCAAATGTGCTGGCTAGGTCCCTGCCCTGGTGTTCAATTCATTGTAGGTATCACAGCTCTTGGCCTCAGGGTCAGTTCAAAAAGGACAGGTGACAACTCTAGGCAACAGTCATTGGGACAGTTTGCATAACTCCTGAGCATTCACATACTGCCCATCAATTCAGCCTTGCTGAATAATTCTGGTTTTTGCCTTGAGGCCAGTAAACTCAACTTTTCTTCTCTTTGTGTTTCTCTCTAGAAGGAGATAAGCTAGGATGTGTATAAGGAATTCAGAGGAATACATCTGATTGTTTTGCTGATATTAGAAACATGAATATAATGTGATGGATAATTTTGACAGGGCTAAGGGATATCTGAGTAGCTGGTAAAACACTATATCTGAGTGTGTCTATGGGGTTGTTTCCAGAAGACATTAGCATTGGAATCTATGCACTGAGTAAAGAAGACTACTTTGACCAGTTTGGGAGAGCATCATCCATCATCCACTGAAGACCTGAATAGAGCAAAGAAAATGAAGGAAGGGGAACTTGCTCTTTGCTTGAGCCAGGATGCCCATCTTCTCTCTTGATCATCAGTGCTCCTGTTCCTTGGACCTTTAGACTTAGACTGGGACTTACACCATTGGCACCCCTGGTTCTCAGGCCTTTGGAATTGAACAGGATCGGCACCACCAGCTTCCCTGGCCTTCTGTTTACAAATGTAATAATGGGGACCCTCAGTCTCTATGATTATGTGAGTCAATCCCTCATAATAAGCTTCTTCCTCTATATTCCTATTTGTTCTGTGTCTCTGGAGAACATGACTAATACGGAGTTAATTTTCCAAGAGAAAAATTAACTTGCCATATTAGGAGTACTGTGGACTTCTACTTAAACAGCAATTCTTGCAAGTAAAGAACTACCACTTTAGAGAAGTGAAAATGATTGCATTTTTTGTACCCTTAAATCACACAAGCTTAGAAATATCATACTCGAGTCACCAAATTTGTTAATTACAGTTTGACTTGATTTTTGTGGGCTGTAACAGTATTCATTCTTGATTATATTATTGTTCTGTGGTCCTTGTCAGTAAAATGTGTTATTGTGAATGATGTGGGTGATAGTGTTTCTTTGCAGATAATAAAAGATCACATTTTTGTAAGATAAAATATATCAATTAAGCTATGGGGGTTAACTATGGGTCTTTAAACATCCAACCACCCAACCGTGCATAATGTTATACAAAAGTACTTAACTCATCTTACAAATTGTTGGAGCTTCTGTCTCAGGATATTCTTTTCTTCTCAACACCACCCTCAGTTTTGCATTCAGACCATGGTGGATATTCAGGCTAGATGGTTAATTTCCTAGGTCATTATAAAAAACAAGAAGTTACTAATTCTCAGAAGATGTTCATGGAGGTTCTCTTAGGTCTGCAGCACTCAGCAAGGGAAGGGATACTCTCTTTACAGGTAGGACTGGAAGCCCTGGGTGGATACCCCAAAATGCCAAAGTAGCCCCTTCATCTCTAAGTCCACGTGGTACCAAATTAATCATCACAACCAAATGGCTCCCCTCACTGACCACATCACCCATTCATGAACCATAGTCTGGTTTCCTCAGCACCTTTAGTGTACGTTTTTGTTTGTTTGTTTGTTTGTTTTTTTCCAGTGCTGGGGATTGAATCCAGGGCCTTGTGCTTTTGAGGCAAGTACTCTACCAGTTGAGCTATATCCCCAGCCCCTTAAGGCTCTTCTTAGCACATAAGTATTTGATAAACTTCAGTTCCCTTCCTCTACAGTTCCTTTTCCCTGTCGCTGAATAAACGGAACAACGAATGAGTTGATTCCTCTGTCTCAAGACAGTTTTCCCTGTTTCATGGTCCCATGACCTAACATGCTGGCACATGGTCCCTGGAGTTTTACATTTTGCCACTGGGAGTATTGAGATTGTCTGTTCTTCCAAACCTGGAATAAAATACCTGTGAAGGAGAAAAGTCCATTCTTAGTCCAATCTACTTAGTTTAGGTGAAGTCACTGAATTACCCTGGTGGCCCTAGAATGCAATGGCATGTCTCTGTGCCGAAGTTCCCACAGGTTCTATCATTCCTTGCATCTCTTCTTCATGATATTTATTCTGTCCCAGGTTTGTCTTGTCCCACATTTGATAGTCTTTCTATGATCTACCTGGTCATGTTAGTTTGCTGTCTTTCTAACATTTTTTAAGGTAGGTTTTCATTTTATTAATTTATTTGTTGGTAGGGTTAGGGATTGAACCCAGGATTTCACACATGCTAGGCAAGTACCACTGAGCTACATCTTCAGCCCCATGTCACTCTACCAGTCATATTGGCAGCTCAGGTGTGAGGCTTCTCAACAGACAGTGTCTTTGCCATCTCCTTTCCTCACCAGTTGGTTCCCCCCCCCCCCCACCATCTTCTGGTACCAATAACAGAGGTCAGTTTACCTCCTACCCTTCCATCCCAACCCCCATTCCAACCCCAGTCAGAGTTTAGTCTTTGCATTCCAACCGTGCCTTACTGATTCCACCAACCCTTGTTAGAAACTAATGAAGTTTCTTTTTCAACTGCTGAAGCTCAGAGTTTTCATCCTGGGATTACTAGCTAAGACCCAAATTCTATTCCCTCATAGAGCCAATTGAAATAAAACTGGAGAATGGTAAATAGTACACCTGATGCATTTTGGATCAATATGCTTTGTGTAGATTTCAGACAGAGAGAGACCACCCATAGGCAATCAGGAAAAGGGTCTTGGAAGAAGAAAAAAGTGAAGAGAGAATTGGGAAGTCAAACTTCTGATAGTCCCTTAATAGCCCCCAGACACGACCAACAGCAAAACGCACTTTCTCTTGTGCCAACAGACCTTCACTCCCACCCTTGTGCTAATAAAGGCTTAGATATCACTTTTCTCTAGATTTACTGAAGAAGACAAAATAGAGAGAGTTGATTGTCTCCCTTTATGAATCCTATATTTACATGTTGTCCCATCAATCACCTACAGGAACAGATCAATCCATAAAAATCCCCAGGCAACAGACAACCATTAACAACCCTTGCTTGGGACCCCTCCCCTTCAAGAGTTCTTTTTAAATTCTTTCTATTACTCTAATAAATCCTGTTACTTTGCTCTCACCCTTGTGTCCATGGATTTCATTCTTTGAATTTGTGAGACAAAGAACCCACCCATTCATGTTCTATGTTATAGGCTGACATGAGATCCTTAATACAATGTACAAAGTCATCTCTGAAAAGTATGGTTCTGTAGGCTCAATTATTGTCTTATAATAGACTTTCCAGGGAACAAAACCCATTTATAAATTAGAATCCCTCTGATAATTCACATATAGTCTGGATTGTGCTCCAGGCTATGCCACAAACACTGGAGGGGCCTCCATGGTCAAAGAAAGAATCAAAATAAGGACATCAAAGCAAGGAATAATAGATAGCAGTGTCACACTTCAGACTTTATTGAAGAGTCATGGATGCTGGAATTTGTGGTGTGGAAAGGAAGATGGGTAGAAGTGGGGGTGAGGACCATGTCCTGGCATTAGTATCCCCAAATCATGCAGAGCAAAATCTGGGTTGGGACCCAGGAAGATCCATAAAATAGTCACCCTGTGTCAGAGATCAGGGAGAATACAGGAAGCCCCAACACATAGAACACAGTGGTGGTAAAGCCAGGGAAGATGAGAGCTGGAAGGAAATAGTTGCCAATACTGACACATCCATTCAAGGCTGGAGCTACAATTGGGAACTCTAAGCAGGATCTTAAGAATGAAGTAGGACCTGGGACCAATGAGAAGCAGACTCCTAGAAGTGAAAATGTGTCAAGGCGGGAAGGAGAATGTATTAGGGGATGAGATGCTTACTGAGGCAAAGGAACCCCATCACCAGAAAAAGACATCATCAAAAGGAGTGGTGTTAAGCTGCAAATTAGGGTCTGGGAGAGGAGCCAGATGCTAGTCCTGTATCTCCTCACCCTGCCCCTGCCAGTGGAACTGGTTTCCTGAGGACAAGGAGTGATTGGCAGGTCGTCTTTGTTCCTAGCACACTGCCAAGATCCAAGCACAAGGCATCCTGCTTGCCTCTCGGTTGCTTAGCAACGACCACCTCCTTCATTACCGGAGTTGTCATAGTTTTTATTTTATTTTATTTTTCTGTAGCTATCTACTCTGAAACCAGGTACGTGGGGCCTACAAGGAACAAGGCAAAGGCCTGTCAAGCAATTACAAGCTGACTTGCCACTATAAGCGAGTACACTCTCAGTGTAGGGAGCTCTGAGTACCAGGAGCAACAAGACTGATACTGTGCTGAACCCAAATGTGGAGTAGGAGAGGGAAGGAAGGGGTGAAGGAAATTCTACTGAATCTGTAAATACTGGGTGGAGGGTGGGTGGAAGAGAGAGAGATTTTAAATCTTAGAAGAATGGGTTTAAATATTAAAATCATTTCTTTGACAATCATTCTCCTTCTAGTATGAAAATTATTTAATTCTGTCAAATGCACAGAAAAGCATATGTCTTGCCATTCAAAAAGCCTAAAACTTCTGTATTAAAATGGCCAGAGATGTTTCTCAAGAATGGCAGTGTGTAATTAATTGTTAACATTTAAAACTATTGGGAAGTTCTGTTCTCTGCAAGGTAGAATCAGGACCAATTTGTCAATTAGACGATAAAGACAAGGTTAAGGATCAAAAAGTTTTTTTCCCACCTGAAAAATCATTAGCTGGGAAACATTTGACAGCCAGTGATAAAGTCCAAATCTGGTGGCAACTGTACTTAGAAGAGCAGTGAGTTGAAATAGTCTGTATCTCTATCCAATAGAGCCCTCACTGTGTATTCACTGGTCACTGCCTGCAAGACAATATGCCTGCCCATTTTTCTTTTTTAAAATCAAATATGAAGTCTTCTATCATTTGGTACCACTGACATTCATCCCCACATCAACAAAGATTCTCATGCAGGTAAAAAATATGTGTATTTCTTTTGGGCTTTGTGAGTTAAAAGAAAAAATTGTTTTGGTTGTTGTTTAAACAGAGAAAATTTTACCCTTTTATTTACCACCTATTTATTCATTGAGGTATCCCTAAAAAAAGAAGCCCTCAAGTCATGTTACACTCAGCACTGGTAAGAGTTGCATCAGGAGATAGTGAACAGAAGAGAAGAAAATGGGGGGGGGGGGGGGGGAGGAAGGGAAAAAGGAGGGCAAGCCAATGAAGTGGAAGGGGTGAGAGGCAGGGGTGGATGGAAGGAAGGGCCCTGAAGGAGCATAGGCGCTCACTGGCTCTCCTCACAGCCTCCAGGCAATCCAGGCCCAAATGTCTGAGAAAATGATTGTTATTACCACCCCTTGATGTCTTTATTTTCTTCTCATAGTAGAAATTGTTGCCTGGCTTCATTTTTAAACTTCAAAATTTATTTTCTCAAGAAATTACTATGTTCCCATTTTCCCCATCCCCTCCCTCTGCTGAGGGATCATCTAAGGATGTAACCAGTTTACTTAAAAAAACAAAAAGAAAACAACTGAGTCAATTTACATAGCCATCATCCCCAAAGCGCTTGCTCTTTCCCTTTGAAACTGTAATTCAAAAAAACAAACCAAGCCATGTCACCTAAAATCCTATACCTAGATTTTTTTTCATTTAATTTTTTCTTTATCAAAGTAATGCACATGGATAATTAAAAATTCAAATTAACACTGAAAGTTTTAAAATGAAAAACAGTAGTCCTTTAACCAGTTTTCTTCTTACCTGCCCTACTCCATCTCCATCCAAATAAAATCTCACTTCCTGGAAGCAATCACTTAAATTGGTTTGACTCTTAATTTTTAGAATTTTCTCTGCATTTTAAAATAAATATACACTTGGGCATTGCTGAATGGAGTACATTCTGAGAAATGCATTGTTAGACTATTTCATTGTTGCAAGAACATCACAGAGTGTACTTGAAAACCTAGAGGGAATCACCAACTACACATGTATGTATGGCTATAAGGTGGAGGTTATATGGTATAGCCTACTACTCTGAGGCTACAAAACTACATTGCATGTTACTGTACTGAATACTGTAAGCAATTGTGATACAATGGTCTTTGTGTGTTTAAACACATCTCAACCTAGAAAAGATACAGTAAAAATACAGTTATAAAGATTTGGGGGCTGGGGTTGTGGTTCAGTCGTAGAGCACTTACCTAGCATGTGTGAGGCACTGGGTTTGATCCCCAGCACCACATAAAAAAACTAAATAAATAAAATAAAATTATTGTATCTGTCTACATATAAAAATATTTGAAAAAAAGATTTGGCATACTTTTTCTTCTGTTAGGCAGAGGGTCTCTAGTCTAATTCCTAGATCCTTGATCCACTTTGAATTGAGTTTGTTCAGGGTGAGAAATAGGGCTTTAATTGATTTTGCTACATATGAATTTCCAGTTTTCCCAGCACCATTTGTTGAAGAAGCTCTTTTCTCCAACGTATGTTTTTGGTGCCTTTGTCTAGTATGAGATAACTGTATTTATGTGGGTTTGTCTCTGTGACTTCTATTCTGTACCATTGGTCTACCTATTTTGGTGACAATACCATGATATTTTTGTTACTGTGGCTCTGTAGTATAATTTAAAGTCCAGTATTGTGATGCCTCCTGCTTCACTCTTCTTGCTAAGGATTGCTTTGTCTATTCTGGGTCTTTAATTTCTCCAAATGAATTTCATGATTGCTTTTTCTATTTCTATGAAGAATGTCATTAGGATTTTAATAGGAATTGCATTAAATCTATGTAACACTTTTGGCAGCATGGCCATTTTGACAATATTAATTCTAATTCTGCCTATCCAAGAACATGGGAGATCTCTTCATCTTCTAAGGTCTCCTTCCATTTCTTTAGTGTTCCATAATTTTCATTGTAGAGGTCTTTCACCTCAGTAAATGGGATGGATTCAAACTGAAAAGCTTCTTCTCAGCAAAGGAAACAATCAATAATGTGACAAGAGAGCCTACAGAATGGGAGAAAATCTTTACTACATGTACATCAGAGCACTAATGTCCAGAATGTATAAGGAACTCAAAATCTTAACACAAAAAAACCAAATAACCCAATCAATAAAGAGGTAAGGAACTGAACAGACACATTTCAGAAGAAGATATACAATCAATCAACAAATATATGAAAAAATGTTCAACATCTCTATCAATTAGAGAAATGCAAGATTTCATCTCACTCCAAACAGAATGACAATTATCAAGAATACAAGCAACAATAAGTGTTGATGAGGATATGGGGGAAAAGGTACACTCATACTTTGCTGGTGGGACTGCAAATTGGTGCAATCACTCTGGAAAGCAGTATGGAGATTCCTTAGAAAACTTGGAATGGACCCACCATTTGACCAAACTATACCACTCTTCAGTTTATAACCAAAGGACTTAAAATCAGCATACTACAGTAGAGC
Source organism: Sciurus vulgaris (assembly GCF_902686455.1). Taxonomy (NCBI): domain Eukaryota; kingdom Metazoa; phylum Chordata; class Mammalia; order Rodentia; family Sciuridae; genus Sciurus; species Sciurus vulgaris. Next base: position 118,984,650 of record NC_136466.1, read on the forward strand.
AGCCACATTAATGTTTATAGCACCTCAATTTACAACAGCTTAACTATGGAACCAAATTACATGCCCTTCAACAGATGAATGGATAAAGAAAACATGGTACATATACACAATGGAATATTACTTGCCATAAAAAAACATAACTTTATGACTTTTGCCAGTAAATGGATGGATGTGGAGATTATTATGTTAAACAATATAAGCCAATCCCAAAAAAACAAAGGCCAAATGTTTTCTCTGATATGTGGATGCCAATCTATAATGGGGTTGGGGAGACCAAGGAAGAATGAAGGAACTTTGGATAGGGCAGAGGGGAGTGAGGGGAAGGGAGGAGGTGTGGGGGTGGGAAGGATGGGGGAATGAACATTATTATCCTATGTGCATGTATGATTGCAGGAACAGTGTGACTCTGTATCATGTACAGCCAGAGAAATGAGAAGTTGTGGTCCATTTGTGTACAATGAGTTGAAATGCATTTTGTTGTCATGTATAATTAATTAGAGCAAATTAAAAAAAACACAGTATAAAAATGCTCCATTAGTATTGGGAGTTTACCTGATGAGTCTTGAAGAACTTCAGGTGGCTCCAACTGAGACAGTGATTGAGTGGTGAGTGAAGGCTAAGACATTATTGTATACTACAGTAGACTTCATATACACTGTACCCTTAGGTTATACTAAATGTATTCAAAAGTAATGACCTTTCTTCCATAATAAATTAACCTTAATTTAGTCTAGCTTTCTATTTTTTTTTTTAAACTTTGATTCTTTGGTAATAGCACCTAACTTAAACCACAAGTTGTACAATCATACAAAAGTATTTTTTATTTCTTCATATGCTTAGTCTGTACTTTTATCCATTTAGAAATTCTAAATTTTATGTTCACCTCTTAAACTTTTTTATTAAAAACTGAGACACAAACACAGGAGCCTGGGTCTTCACAGGGCCAGGATCATCAATATGGTTGTCTTAGTCTGAAAGATCCCGCTGAAGGTCTTCAGAGGTCATAACATTACAGATTTGGCTTTATGTGATAACAGTGCCTTCTTTTGGAATTCAACCTAAAGGACCTGAAGGTGTTACTCTCTTTAGAAATATGTCCATGATAGTTTGTTTCTTTTTTATATCATAGGTTTGCTTGGAAGCAGATAATGTACCATGAACATTTCTCTATAGTAATGAAAACCTTTTGGCATGGGGGTCCATGCTTTCGAACTTTTTAAAGGGCTTGATGAGGTCTGCAAAAATTTCTGCTAAAACCTTCAGGATAGATTTTCTTGGAAATTCTTTTTTTTCTTGCCCTGAAATTTTTTTTTTTCTCTCTCACCTATTCTTCAGCTATGTGTTCTTATTTCAGTTTTAACAATTCCTCATTATTCAGTTCCTCAGTGACCACTTCTGGGAACTGATCAATGTTATCCTCATCACACATAGGCTAAAGTTGTTCACCATCTCAACAAAGCCTTTTGCAACCTTCTTGTCCTTGGCAAATCTCCTGAAGTCATGGATGAGCCTCAAGTGTCTTCCTCCAGATGCCACTCATACAGTCCGTGGTGAATCACCCAGCCCAAGCAAGCTTTTGACGCAGTCATGCATGTTGTGATCCTTCCAGACTTGCATCAAGGTCTTCCTTAGCTGCAGCACTGGTCTGGGAGAAGACCTTCCTTAGGCAATGCACCTTAAATGCTGCTATAACTCTTGATCCAGTGGTTGGATCAAAAAGGTGGTGTTTGGAGAGAGAAAAGCCACGTTGTTATTTTTTTTTAATTTATTTTTATTGTAAACAAATGGGACACATCTTGTTTCTCTGTACATGAAGTAGAGGTATACCTATTTGTGTAATCATACTTTTACCTAGGGTAATAGTGTTTGATTCATTCTGTTATTTTTTTTCCTCCCCCCCGCCCATCCCACCCCTCTTTTCCCTCTATACAGTCCCTCCTTCCTCCATTCTTGCCCCCCCCATTATGTGTCATCATCTGCTTATCAGCAAGATCATTTGTCCTTTGGTTTTTTGAGATTGGCTTATCTCACTTAGCATGATATTCTCCAGTTTCATCCATTTGTCTGCAAATGCCATAATTTTATTATACATTATGGCTGCGTAATATTCCATTTTATACATATACCACAGTTTCTTTATCCATTCATTCATTAAAGGGCATCGAGGTTGGTTTCACAATCTGGCTATGGTGAATTGAGCAGCTATGAACATTGATGTGGCTGTATCTCCGTAGTATGCTGATTTTAAGTCCTTTGGGTACAGGCCAAGGAGTGGGATAGCTGGGTCAAATGGTGATTCCATTCCAAGTTTTCTAAGGAATCTCTCTACACTGCTTTCCAGATTGGCTGCACAAATTTGCAGCCCTACCAGCAATGTATGAGTGTACATTTTTCCCCACATCCTCGCCAACATCTATTGTTGCTTGTATTCTTGATAATCACCATTCTAATTGGGGAGAGATGGAATCTTAGGGTAGTTTTGATTTGCATTTCTCTTATTACTAGAGATGTTGAACATTTTTTCATATATCTGTTGATTGCTTGTACATCTTCTGTGAAGTGTCTGTCCATTTCCTTAGCCCATTTGTTGATTGGATTATTTGTATTCTTGTGTGTAGAGTTTTTTGAGTTCTTTATATATTCTGGAAATTAGTGGTCTATCTCAAGTATGAGTGGCAAAGATTTTCTCCCACTCTGTAGGTTCTCTCTTCACATTGCTGATAGTTTCCTTTGCTGAGAGAAAGCTATTTAGTTTGAATCTATCCCAGTTATTGATTCTTGCTTTTATTTTTTGTGCTATGGGAGTCCTGTTAAGGAAGTCTGATCCTAAGCCGACATGTTGAAGATTTGGACCTACTTTTTCTTCTATAATCTGCAGGGTCTCTGGTCTGATTTCAAGGTCCTTGATCCATTTTGAGTTGATTTTTGTGCAGAGTGAGAGACAGAGGTTTAGTTTCATTCTGTTACCAATGGATTTCCAGTTTTCCCAGCACCATTTGTTGAAGAGGCTATCTTTCCTCCATTGCATATTTTTGGCACCTTTGTCTAGTATGAGAAAATTGTATTTATTTGGGTTTGTGTCAGTGTCCTCTATTCTGTACCATTGATCTACCTATTTTGGTGCCAATACTATGCCATTTTTGTTACTATTGCTTTGTAGTAGAGTTGAAGATCTGGTATTGCAATACCCCCTGCTTCACTCTTCCTGCTAAGGATTGCTTTAGCTATTCTGGGTTTCTTATTCTTCCAGATGAATTTCATGATTGCTTGCTCAATTTCTGTAAGGTACATCATTGGGATTTTAATTGGAATTGCATTGAATCTGTATAGCAGTTTTGGTAGTATGTCCATTTTGACAATATTAATTCTGCCTATCGAAGAACATGGGAGATCTTTCCATCTTCTAAGGTTTTCTTTAATTTCTTTCTTTAGTGTTCTGTAGTTCTCATTGTAAAGATCTTTCACCTCTTTTGTTAGATTGATTCCCAAGTACTTTATTTTCTTTGAGGGTTTTGTGAATGGGGTAGTTTTCCTAACGTCTCTTTCTGAAGATTCATCACTTATGTATAAAAATGCATTGGATTTATAAGCATTGATGTTATATTCTGCTACTTTACTGAATTCACTTATGAGTTCTAAAAGTTTTCTGGTGGAATTTCCAGGTTCCTCTAAATATATATAATCATGTCATCAGCAAATAGGGATAGTTTGAGTTCTTCTTTTCCTATTCGTATCCTTTTAATTTCTTTGGTCTGTCTAATTGCTCTGGCTAGAGTTTCAAGGACAATGTTGAATAGAAGTGGTGAAAGAGGGCATCCCTGCCTTGTTCCAGTTTTTAGGGGGGAATGCTTTCAGTTTTTCACCATTTAGAATGATATTGGTATGGGCTTAGCATAGATGGCCTTTACAATGTTAAGGAATGTTCCCACTACCCCTATTTTTTCCAGTGCTTTGAGCATTTTATCAAATGCTTTTTCTGCATCTATCACAATAATCATGTGATTCTTGACTTTAAGTCTGTTGATATGGTGAATGACATTTATTGATTTCCAGATGTTGAACCAACCTTGCATCCCTGGGATAAAACCCACTTGATCGTGGTGCACTATCTTTTTAACATATTTTTGTATGCAATTTGCTAAATTTTGTTGAGAATTTTTGCATCAATGTTCATTAAGGATATTGGTCTGAAATTTTCTTTCCTCCATGTATCTCTGTCTGGTTTAGGTATCAGGCTGATATTGGCTTCATAGAATGAGTTTGGGAGGTTCCCTCCTCTTCTATTTCATGAAATACTTTGAGAAGTATTGGAATGAGCTCTCCTTTAAAGGTTTTGTAGAACTCGGCTGAGAACCCATCTGGTCCTGGACTTTTTTTTGTTGGTAGGCTTTTGATGACTTCTTCTATTTCATCACTTGAAATTGATCTATTTAAATTGTGTATGTCCTCCTGGTTCAGTTTAGGTAATTCATATGTCCCTAGAAACCTGTCGATGTCTTCGAGATTTTCTGTTTTGTTGGAGTACAGATTTTCAAAGTAGCTTCTAATTATGTTTTGTATTTCACTTGTGTCTGTTGTGCTATTTCCTTGTTCACTCCGAATTTTAGTAATTTGAGTTTTCTCTCCTCCTTCTCTTTGTTAGTGTGGCTAAGGGTTTATCAATTTTGTTTATTTTTTCAAAGAATCAACTTTTTATTTTGTCAATTTTTTCAATTGTTTCTTTTGTTTCAATTTCATTGATTTCAGCTCTGATATTAACTATTTCCTCTCTTCTACTACTTTTGGTGTTGCTCTGTTCATCTTTTTCCAGTATTTGAACTGTAGTGTTAGGTCGTTTATTTGTTGATTTTTTCTTTTATTGAATACGCTTCATGAAATAAATTTTCCTCTAAGTACTGCTTTCATAGTGTCCCAGAGATTTTGATATGATGTATCTTTGTTCTCGTTTACCTCTTAGAATTTTTTAATTTCCCTACTGGTGTCTTCTGTTATCCATTCATCATATAATAGCATATTATTTATTCTCCAGGTATTGGAGTAGTTTCTGTTTTTTACTCTCTCATTTATTTCTAATTTCAATCCATTATGATCTGATAGAGTACAAGGTAGTATCTCTTCTTGTATTTGCTAACATTAACTTTGTGGCATAAAATATGGTCCATTTTAGAGAAGGATCCATGTGCTGCTAAGAAGAAAGTGTATTTGCTCTTTGTTGGATGGTATACTCCATATATGTCCATTAAGCCTAAATTATTAATTGTGTTATTGAGATCTATGGTTTCTTTATTCAATTTTTGTTTGGAAGATCTGTCCAGTGGTGAGAGAGGTGTGTTAAAATCACCTAGTATTATTGTGTTGTGGTCTATTTGATTTCTGGAATTGAGAAGGATTTGTTTGACGTATATGGATGAGCCACTGTTTGGGGCATAGATATTTATGATTGTTATGTCTTTCTGATTTCTGCTTCCCTTAAGCAGTATGAAATGACCTTCTTTATCCCTTCTGACTAACTTTGGCTTGAAGTCCACATTATCTGATATGAGGATGGATACTCCGGTTTTTTTGCTGTGTCCATGTGCATGGTATGTTTTTTCCCATCCTTTCACCTTTAGACCGTGGGCTGCTCTTTCCATGAGACTAGTCTCTTGCAGGCAAAATATTGCTGGGTCTTTCTTTTTAATCCAATCTTCCAGCCTATGTCTTTTGATTGATGAGTTCAGGCCATTAACATTCAGGGTTATTATTGAGATACAATTTGTATTCCCAGTCATTTGGCTTTTTTTTTGACACAACTTGGTTTCTCCTTCATTTGGCTATTCCTTTAGGGTAGTTCCTCCCTCTGCTGATTTACATTCTTGTTTTTCATCTCTTTTTCATGGAATATTTTGCTGAGAATGTTCTGTAGTGCCGGTTTTCTTTTTGTAAATTCTTTTAGCTTTTGTTTATCATGGAATGATTTTATTTTTTCACCAAATCTGAAGGTAAGTTTTGCTGGGTATAAGATTCTTGGTTGGCATTCATTTTCTTTCAAAGCTTGCAAAATGTTGTTCCAGGCCCTTCTAGCTTTTAGGGTCTGGATTGAAAAATCTGCTGATATCCGTATTGGTTTCCCCCTGAATGTAATTTGATTCTTTTCTCTCTCAGCCTTTAAAATTCTGTCTTTATTTTGTATGTTAGGTATTTTCATTATAATGTGCCTTGGTGTGGGTCTATTGTAATTTTGTATATTTGGATTCCTATAAACCTCTTATATTTGATTTTCCATTTCATTCTTCAGATTTGGCGAATTTTCTGATATTATTTCATTGAATAGATTGTTCATTCCTTTCGTTTGTTTCTCTAGGCCTTCCTCAATCCCAATAATTCTTAAATTTGACCTTTTCATGATATCCCATAATTCTTGTAGATTCTGTTCATGATTTCTTACCATCTTCTCTGTTTGTTCAACTTGGTTTTCAAGATTAAATATTTTGTCTTCAATGTCTGAGGTTCTGTTTTCCAGGTGTTCTCTCCTATTGGTTATGCTTTTCTATGAAGTTCTTCATTTGGTTTATTGTTTCCTTCATTTCAAGGATTTCTGTCTTTTTCTTTTTTTTCAGTATCTCTAACTCTATTGAAATGATCTTTTGCTTCCCACATTTGCTCTTTTAACTGTTGATTGGTGCGATCATTCAAAGCCTGCATTTGCTATTTCATCTCATCATTTGCTTCTCTGATCATTTTAATTATGTACATTCTGAACTCCCTTTCTGACAATTCTTCTGCCATGCTGTCATTGGATTTTATTGCTGTAGCATCTAGGTTTGTTTGGGACATTTTCTTCCCTTGTTTTCTCAAATTGCCCAGGTATCTACCCCTCTAGTGTTGAAACTCTGAGATATTGCAGATTTCCTCTATTGACTAATATTGTCTCTGTAGATTTCTAATAACTCACCTCTTAGCCTTCAGTAGCCTAAAGTCTTAGAGAAACTTGATAATGCGGTGCTCCACAAGGAGGCTGCCCCTCTAGGGGTGGTGGCCTTCAGGTGGGGTATATTCCCTGTCAGTGGGCAGAGGTGCCTCCACTTTTGACTGATGGTCATCCAAAGGGGGTCTAGACTGCAGGCTGGGGCATGTCTGATCTGTGTCTATGCCTCTGGTTCTACTGCCTTGGTGGGAAAGCCTTTTCCAGCGGGGAAGACTCACCCAGTGGGGAAGTTTTGCTGGGCAGCTCTCCTCTAAGGAGTTCCCTTCAGTCCAGAACTACCACCTGGACTGGGCAGCCCTCCTCTGGGACATTCCTAGGGGTCCCGACCTACAGCCTGGGCTGGGGAGCCTTGCCCTGTCCAGATTGTTATTGAAATGAAGATCACCAAGAACAGGAGGGTATTGGGTGGCATTTTCAGCAATAAGCAAACTCATGAAAGACACTTATTCTCAAAGCAGTACTTCTCCATTTTGCTGGCATAACAATTCAGGAGGGCATCTTGGAAGTGGAGCTGGGTTATTGCTGACTTCTTTTTGCTCCTGTAGCATACACACAGTGTGTACCTACTGCTATGCTCTAAGGCCATGGGGTTAAAACTGTGCTACATCACAAAGGATTTCAATTTGTAGCCTGCAATGTCTCCTCAAGGGAGACTGTTATTCCATCCTTAAAAGCCTTGAAATTCAGCATTGATGTGGTCTTTTTGGATGAAAGTCCTTTTGAGCATCTATTTCCAGAATACGGGATTTCTTCTATATGGAAGATCTGCTCTGTCAAGTAATTTTCCTCTACTATCAGCTTATCTAGTGTTTCCAAAAATTCTTCAGCTGCCCTCATATCAGCACTTGCAGATTGACTGCTCCTTTCACATTACTCATTCTTGAATCACTTAAACCATCCAAAGCTGACAGGAAATTTAGCATCATAGTCAGATTCAACCTTTTTTTTTTTTTTTTTTTTTTTTGACATCACAAACTTTTTATTTTGGCCCTGACTGTCAAGTGCTCAGAGGGAAATGCTTCTATGTTTGGTCTTTGATCTAGGCCATTAGATTTTCTTTATATTTGATATGGGCCCTTCTCAAATTTTTCTTAGTTCTGTTGCCTTTAAATTCTTATTTATTTATTTTTTGGTACCAGGGATTGAACTCAGAGGCATTTAACTACTGAGCAACATCCCCAGCCCTTTTTATTTTATATGAAACTGCTACCAGCATATTCTGGTATGCTGCTTTATAGTCAACAGTTGTTTTCATAACTTGAATAATACCTAAAATAATCTTAAAAGTATGGTATAGTAAAAGCATAAACTGGTAATGTAGCCATTTATAACCATTATCAAGTATCACATACTATATATAGTTGTATGTAGTATTCTTGTATACAGCTGGCATCACAGTTGGATTGCATTGCACTATGACTTTATGACAGTTACTACATCAGTGGGTGATAGACATTTTTCATCTTTGATATAGTCTTATGGGCCACCATTTTAATCCATCATTGACTGAAATGACATTATCTTGTATATGTCTGTATTTAGGTTTGCTATTACAGATTTATCAATTTTAATCTTATCTGTTGATTTACTTTTGGTATAGATGATTTTTAAACTTTTTCTTAGCCCTTCCTTTTCTTCCCAATATAATTTTATCATCTTAGTCTACCTTTACATTACAATAATATAGTTAATAATCTTTGTTGCAATTATTCACTATGGATGCAAGTCATCTCATGTGATTATGCTTTCTTTCTCATGTCATGTTTTGTTCATCCTGAAATTCTTTCATCCTTGTGGTGCATAATTTCTTCCATCTTCTCTCAAGTGCTATGTGTGCATATTTCGGTCCCTCTTTTTCATACTAGAACTTTCTTTAAATGCTGGTGATATTCTGTCCTGTTCATATTGAGAGGTAAAATACTAATATCTCAAGTGAAGCTCTGTGAGTTTTGTGGGCTTGCCAGATTAGTATGGGGAAGTCACTAAATGTCATTTTGGAGAAGGTTTTGTTTCTGAATTATTCAGTTTTTCCAGAAAGGAATCTTCTAATGTCCTGTTGATGCATTCCTACCTGCCTGCTTGTATATGCACACACACACATTCATACGTGTGTGGGTTTGTGTGTGCATGTGATCCTGACTACTAGCATTTGGGGGAATGAGTTAGATTAAGGAGACTACATACCCAGTTTCATTGTGCAGATTGTTACTCTGTTTTTAGACTCATGCCTTTCCTCCAGGTCAAGGTTACCTGAGTCCTCTCTACAGACTTTCCCATGAGCCTCAGCCTTTGCCATGGTCCCAGGTATCTGTATATCAAATGAGTGCTGTATGGGCTGAGGGATGTGTTCCCCTGCTGATGTGTAGTCCATCTATAAGCCCTAGTTTATAGCTTCTTCAGCTCTACTGAATTGGCTCCAAATCCTCCATGCAACGAAATGATTATGTTTAATGGGGAGACCTATAAAAAGAATTAATCAAGTATTAGAATCACATTTCAGAAACCTTTAAAATGTTTTCTTTAAGTGGGTGAATTGTATAGTATGTGCATTATTTCTCAATAAAGCTGTTAAAAGTATTACTCACTAAAAACTACAAAATAAAGTAAACACTGTCTTTCTAGTGAAATTAATTGGAAGGATCTCTATGGGTGCATAAAATAATTTAAATTTTCCTTTCTTGAAATAGAAAAACACTTTAGAAGACAGAAAGATCTCCTGTGTTCTTGGACAGGCAAAACTGAAACTGTTAAAATAGCAATATTATCAAAAGCAATCTACAGGTTTAAAGTTATCCCCATCAAAAAATCAATGACATTCTTCAAAGCAATTCTGAACTGTAAGAGTGATCACATCGCAATACCTGATCTCAAATGATACTACAGAACAATAAGTAACAAAAAGAGCCCCATATTGGCATAAAAACAAACATGAAGGCCAGTGGAATAGAAGAGACAAACCCACACAGATACATAGTCATCTCACCCTTGTCAAAGGTGCTAAAAACACACATTGGAGAAAAGATAGGCTTAAAATAAATGCTGCAGAGAAAACTCAATATCCACATATAGAAGAATGAAACTAGATCCCTATTTATCACACTCCACATGCAAAAAAAAAAATCAATTTCAAAAGGGCCAAAGACCTAGGAACTAGATCAGAAACTTTGCTAGATGAAAACAAAAGGTCAAACTCCAACATTGCACAGACAATGACTTCCTTAATAAGAATTCCAAAGCTCAAGAATTAAAGTGAAGAATCAGTAATTGGGATGGCATCAAATTAAAAAGCTTTTGTTCATCAAAGAAAACAATTAAGAGCATAAAGAGAGAGTTAGCATATTGGGAGAAAATCTTTGTCAACTACTTTTCTGACAGGGGATTAATGTCCAGAATATAAAAAGAACTCAAAAACTTAACATCCAAAAACACACAAATAACCCAATTGATAAGTGGGTAAATTATCAAAACAGATATTTCTCAGAAGAAGAAATACAAATGGCTAGGAAATATATGAAAAAATGTTCGACATCCTTAGCAATCAGAGAAATGCAAATCAAAACTACACTGAGATTTTATTCCACTTCTGTTAGAATGGCAGTCATCAAGAATGCAAATAACAACAAATGCTGAAAGAATGTGAAAAAAGAGGAAAACTTTTACACTGTTGGAGGGGTTATAAATTAGTACAACCACTTTGGGAAGCAGTGTGGCGATTCCTCAAAAGCAAAGGACTGGAACCATCATGTGACTCAGCTATTCTATTGTCATGATTTGGATAAGAAGTGTCCCCCAAAAGCTCATGTGTGAGACAATTCAGAAATGTTCAGAGGTGATATGATTAGAGTATGGAAAGTTGTAACATAATCAATGGATTAATCTATTTAATCTATTAATAATTTGAAAGTACTACCACACTGGGTGATGACTATAGGCAGGTAGGATGTGACTGGAGGGAGGAGATCATTGGTGGAACATCTTTGGGTTTTATATTTTGTCCTTGGAGAGTGGAGTTCTTGCTGTCTTCTTCTGTCTCTTGTGAACTGAGCAGCTTGTCTCCATCACACCCTCCTACCATGATGTTCTGCTTCATCTTGGGACCAGAGCTATGGAATCAGCTGACCATGGAATGAACGTCTGAAATTGTGAGGCAAAATAGACTTTTCTTCCTCTTGTCAAGTCTTTTGTTCATAGTGATGAGATGCTAACTAACATACCCTTCTTGGTATTTATCCAAAGGAATTAAAATCAGTATATCATAATGATACATGCATACAAATATTTATAGTCATTCAATTAACAATAGTTAACAATAGTTAACAATTCAATAGTTATGAAACTAGCTTAGGTGCCCATCAAGAGATGAATGAATAAAGCAAATGTGATACATATGCACAGGGCAAGAAAATAGAAGGGAGACCAATAGAGAGGAAGGGGATTGAGAAGTGGAAGAGGGAGAGCATGGAGAAGTGAAATCCAGCAGATTATGTTATGTTCATAACCACAATGAATTCTGCTTATGTATATTGTTATAATTCCCTACAAATAATAACAATAACAAGTAAAAGCAAGATCAGTGGAGTAGAGCAAGTGGATCAGAGTAGGTAAAGGGGAAGGAAAGCAAAGGTACTAGGGAATGAGACTGATCAAATTATGTGCTTGTATGACTATAGCATAATAAATCCCACTAATACGTATAATCATAATGCACCAAAAAATGACAAAAATAAATAATTTTCTTTCATATTGCAGATGAAAAATAAGATAGCAAAAAGGCAATAAATAGTCAAATAGTCAACTTGGGAGCAACAAATAAACTAATATAAATACTGGAAACTTTTAACTTTGAAATGATTTCATAATTGATATACAAAAAGGCATGAAAATCTGAGAAATAACACAACATATACAGTAATTAAAACATCTTCCATTAACATTCCATTTTCTACAGAAGTTATTCTCATAAGAATCATCATTCCCCAAGAAATTAAAAATCAAAACAAAAAGTCCAACAAATAGAAAAATATCAAAGGCAACTTGTATAATGAGTGGTGTTGGTAGCATGTGTACACACTGTAGATAAAGGATGCCACCACATTTTAATTCTAGATTTAATAAACTGTGTCTTTAAATAATAGAAAATGCATTGTAATAAGAAACTATGCACATAGACATGTAATGAGTTATGAAATCTTGAATGCAATATAATAAAAATTTCAAGCTGCCAAAAATGGTATAAAAAGTTCATCTCTTATAAATATGATTCAAATGAAGTTTTAAAATGTTTTCTATTTCTTCCTATAAAGAAAGTTGGAAAATCAATAACAAGGAGATATTTAAATCGTCAAAGATATTAATTAGGAAAACAGAAGGAACAAAAATTGTAAATGGTTAAAGGATCCTAAAATAATAGGGATTTACATTTTAAAGGACAAAAGCATAGGTTTTTCACATGAAATGATAACCTCAATGCATATATTATACATTGAGGATTATTTTGGCGTTAAAGACTAAATATAAATAGTCAAGACAAAAATAGTTAATCTTATAAATTTAAGAAGATGTAAAGGGAAATTTCTGATTTTTCTTAATTTTGCTGTTTATATATGATGGTTCTTATTGCTTCCACAATATCTTAAGCATGTCATCTTGATGTAAATCAGATCAGGTTTTCAAACCCAAAGTAGTCATTGTTTGTTTTAGTCAGCTTTTTCATGGCTGTGACTAAAAGACCCCACCAGAACAACTGAAGAGGAGGAAAAGTTTATTTAGGTGCTCACAGTTTCAGAGGTCTCAATGTGACTGGCTCCATTCCTCGGGGCTTGAGGTGAGACTGAACAACATATGGAAAAGTGTGGTGGAGGGAATTGGCTCACATGATGATCAGAAAGCAGCAACGAGGAGAGAGAGAGAGAGAGAGAACGAACTTCACCCACTAGATGCAAAATATATACCCCAAGGGCATGCCCCCAATGACCCACCTGCTTCAGCCACACACTAACCCCCTTCATTTATCACTCAGTTACTCCCATTGGAGATTAATTCACTGATTATATTAAGACTCTCATAACCTATTATGGTTTGGATGTGAGGTGTCCCCCAAAAACTATGTGTGAGACAATACAAGAAGGAGAAATAATTGTGTTGTAAGAGTCTTAACCCAATCAGTGAATTAATCCCCTGATAGGGATCAACTGAGTTGTAACTGAAGTGGTACAGTATGACTGGAGGAGGTGGAAATTGGGGTGTGGCTTTGGGTATATATTTGTATCTGGAGAGTGGAGTCTCTCTGCTTTCAGATCACCATGATGTGAGTTGCTTCCCTCTGCCACACTCTCCCGCCATGATGTTCCACCTCACCTTGAGCCCCGAGGAATGGAGCTAGCTTTCTATGGACTAAGACCTCTGAAACTGTGAGCCCTCAAATAAACTCTTCCTCTTTTACAGTTGTTCTGGTTGGGTCCTTTTGGTCGCAGCAAGGAAAAAACTGACTAAAACAGAAATTGGTACCGAGAAGTGAGGCTGTTGCTATGATTAACCTGACCATGTGGTTCAGAAGCTTTTGGAGCTTTGTGGAATTGGTGGAAGGAATTTTGAGATATATAGCAATGCAATCTGAAAATGCTTTAGATTGTTGTAAGCAGAGATTAATGGCCAATTCTGGTGAGAGCTCAAAAGACCAGAATGGTGATAGGATGGTGATCAGTGAAGACTGGCTCAAGAGGGAGAAAAGGAGGATTCTGTTGGAATTTGAAGTAGAGGATATTTGTGTTATGTTCTGGCTGAGGAGTTGTCTGCATTTTGTCCATGTCCTGAGACTTTCTGTGAGGATGACTAAGAGCTATGAACCTCTTAATCTGGCAAGTGGAGACCTCTCTCTCTAGTGCCTGATCCTCATGTGAGATGCTTCCCTCTGCCACACTCTTCTGCCATGATGTTCTGCCTCACCTCAAGTCCCAAGGAATGGAGTTGGCCTTCTATGACTAACATCTCTTAAACTGTGAGCCCTCAAATAAACTTTTCCTCCTCTAAAGTTGTTCTTGTTGGGTCTTTTAATCATAGCAGAGAAAAAGCTGACTAAACCACAACCCAATCATTTCTCTAAACCTTCTTACATTGTCCCACACATGAGCTTTTGTGGAACACCTCACACCCAAATATAACACTGTTCTTTCAGTTCTGGAGAAATGGTACAGAGCTGTATTAGTTTCCCGAGGCTGCTATAACAAATGTAAAAACTGGGTGGCTTAATATAGCAGACAGTTATTCTCTCATGGTAGTTCTGGAGGCCCAAAGTATGAGTTCAAAGTGTCAGCCGAGCCACACATCTTCTGGAGGCTCTAGGAGAGAATCTATTTTTTGTCTCTGCAGGTTGTGGTGGCTATCAGTATAGTATAATACCATCTGAGGCTCAATTTTACATTTTGCCTGGACATCAACAGAGAAAAACAGAAGAGTCTTGAATGTCCTAACTGTACACTCTCTTCCCGACTCTGCTCCCTCAGATAAGATTCTCTGGACAGAAAGTTCACCTATGAAAGGGACCAGGAACAGCTCCTATTTATCCCTGAGTAGTGAGTTTTGATTCCCTGCCAGTCATAGAATTAGTCATAAAAGACTATTAACATCCTCCTGCAGAAACCATGGTAAGCTCCATCCTCTTGATACTACAAAGTCTGTCCTCCACAGCCTCTGGTGACAAATAAATTGCTGTGATCTCATCTTCCCAGTTAGTCAACCCTAAAACACTGGAGTGGGAATCCTTCCTTCATTTAAAGAGATGAATAGGCACAATTAAAACAGCAGGCATTCCTTTACCGTGGTGACATCACTCCAACTTCTGCCACTATGATCCCATTGCCTGCTCTTCTTTTCTGTCTTTTCCTCTTCTGTCTGTCTCAAGTCTCTGGATTTAGGACCTACCTGGATTATCCAGGATGATCCCCTAACCTCCAGATCCTCAACTTAATTATATTTAAAAAGTGATTACATTACTTTTTTCCAAATGGGGTAACTTTCCCAGGTTCTGGGAATTAGAATGTGAACATATCTTTTGAGGGGCACTGTTCACTCCACTACAAGAGCCAGGATAAAAATATGCTCTTCTCTCTTTCATCTTATATTTTGCTCTTGTTATTTTTGAAAAACTTGTTATTGTGGAAGAAACACTCCAGAGTGATTCCATAAAGATCTCTAAAGCTTTTTAAAATAAAATTTAATTATACTAGTCCCTCTCGTGTTTACTAACAAAAACAGGTTTTAACTAAGATGCTGAACATAATCAAATTTTAAGCATTGTTTTAATGGAAAAATTCTGAGGCGCATCTAGTCAGATAGGAAAGGATTCTATCATTGCTTATTATTGCTTATCATTGATAAGCAATGCCACCCCAGGTAAAGGAGTAGGAGAGGCAGATCATGTGCCATGAATTTTTAATCCCCAAATTTAATGATGTCTAGCCCTTCTTCCAAAGTAATTCCTGGTTGGACTATAAACTGAATAAGTCTTGTCCCTAAGAATAATCATTGTATCAGTCAGAGTTTGAACAGAAAACAGAACCTCTAGACAACATATTTAATAATGAAGATTTGATTAGGGATTTGACCTTACACAATTGTGGGAGCTGACTGAACAGTTTGTGAAAGTTGGTGTCTTGTCTCTGAAGCTGCAGCTGAGCTCAGCAGGACAGGCAGTCAGAAGGGAAGACAGACAGAAGGTGGGGGCAAAATGGAACCTGAGAGAATGAGTGGCACTTTTGGGAATAGAAAGGGACCTGCATGAGATTCTCACTGATGCTAAGCTTGCAACTGTGGTAAGATTCTCTTCCAGGAAATGGTGGTACCTGTGATGTTTAATCTTTTTCTTGGTGTAGAGTGGAGATGATAGGGATCAAACCCAGGGCCTTTGCATATGTTAAGCACTCACTCCATCAAAAAGCTATTTTATCTCCAGCTCTGATGGTTCATTTTATGTGTCAACTTGACTAGGTGACAAGTTATTCAGATATTTGGTTAAACATTATTTCTAGGTGTGACTGTGAGGTTGTATTAAGATAAGACTAACATTTGAATCTGCAGACCATGTGAAGCAGAGTATCCTCCCCACCTTGGATGGACATCATCCACTGAGGGCCTGAGCAGCAGAAAAAAGTGGAGGAAGAGTTTTCTCTTAGTCTGATTGCTTGAACTGTAATATTAGTCTTTTCTAGCCCTGGGGTAGAATTTTCATCATTGGTTCTGCTGATTTTCAGACCTTCAGACTCAGACTGGAAATAAAACACCACTTTTCCTGGGTCTCCAGCTTGCAGATTCCTGGGCATGGGCATTAACTTTCCTAACCATGAGGTCAAGTACTCTGTCTATCTATCTATCTATCTATCTATCTATCTATCTATCTATCTATCTATCTATCTATCTATCTATCCAGTTATCCATCCATCACTCTACTGGTTTTGTTTTTCTGGAGAACACTGATTCTCAGAGGACCCTTGTGCAAGAATCTAAACATATACATGGTTCAAGGTTCAGATGCTGATTGAAGAGATATAGTGGACTTGAGGTAAAACAGGACCCATTGCTGCCTTGATATTAGAACTGGTCATCAAATAATAGATGATGTGTGTGTGAGATTCCAGGGTGCTCCATGCCCTGCTCTGACCCTAGGAATAGCTACTCTACTTCTGCCATTTAAATCTCATCCAAAATATCTCCAGTGGCCCCATTAACCTGAAACTATACAGGAAAGGAAATTCTTGTAAAAGTTTTCCACCTTCACTAAGTCGACTCAATACAGATTCTCCACAAGCATAATCACCATCCATTAGATCATCAGCAAAGTTGTCTCATGTTTGTGGCTGAAGGTAGAATATTTTCTTATTTTTTTCTTATCTATTGTTCCCTCATCTATTGAGCAACTTGGAGGTATCCTGCATGATTCATCATTTAAGAAAGAACTTGCTTTTCAGCTGTGAGAAGAGCATTCAGCTATAGGAATGGCCAGCCTTTGGCTGAAGGGTCTTCCTGATCCACTACAGCTTTGTAGACAGGATCACTTTCTTTTCAGCCAGCTCTTGTCCAAAAACTGAGGACAATGGATACTAGGGCCTGGTTATTTCTATGTAACTGGGTGGGTGGTTGTATTAGTGTATTAAGGCTACCACAACAAATACTACTTAAACAACTCAAACTCATTTTCCTACAGTTTTGGAGGCTAGAAGTCAAAGACAAAAGTGTAAGCTGGATTGTTTTCATTTTGAGACCTTTCTTCTTGGCTTGTAGATAGCCATCTTCTCATATTCTCCCTTTGCCTTCTTGCGGTCTTTTCTCTGCATGCACCTGTTTGTGTTCTATTCCCCTCTTTTTATAAGGATATCAATTAAGACCTACTTATTATGTTCAAATTTTACCTTAATTCCCTCTTGAAACACCCTATTTTCAAATACAGTTACATTGGAGATACTAGGTATTAGGGATTCAACATGAGATACCAGGGATTCAATGGGAGAGATACAATTAGATCTATAGCACTGTGTTCTCTGACTTACCGAAATATGCATATGAGGATACAGTAATCCCATTCCCAAAGCCCCATTCTAGAATTAACTAAGTCCCATATCTTATCCGAATATCATTTAGATCATGTACAGGTGAGATGAGATATTATTCATTCTGAAGCCAAATTTCTCTCCAGTGTGAATCTATAAAACCAAAGTTATGGTTTGAATATGAGGGAGGACCCAAAGCTCATGTTTAGGCAACGTAGAATGTTTAGAGATGAAATGATTAGATTATGAGAGCTGTAAGCTCATCAGTAGATTAATCCATTTGAGGAATTAATAATTTGAATGGATTACTGGGTAACTGTAGGGAGGTGTGGCATGACTGGAGGATGTTGGTCACTGGGGCATTGCCACTGGGGATATTTCTCTCTCTCTCTCTCTCTGTCTTCCCCTCCCTGTCTGTTTCCTGACTGCAGTGAGCTGGGAAGCTTTCCTCTGCCACTCCCTTCCACCATGATATTTCTGCCTTTGAAATTTCATGCCAGCAGACCATGAGCTAAAACTCAGAAATTGTGAGTCCAAAATAAACATTTCCACCTCCAACTTGTTCTAATCATGTATCTTGGTCACAGCAACAAACAGCTGACTAACACAATCAGACTAGTTATCTGCTTCCAAAATACAGTGATAGGACAGGCATAGTATAGACACTCCTGTTCCAAAAGAGAAGCTAAAAAGAAGAAAGAAAGCAGATGGGGGTCTCAAGCCAGTTCAAAACCTAGCAAGGGAAATTCTGTTTGATTTTATGGTTCAAAAATAATCCTTTTTTTCTTGATGCTCTATCTTCAGTCCTAGCAGGGTGGTGGCTCTGCCTTCTGGGTCCACTGGGCTGGCAGTCCATTGTGGCCAGTCTGCCCCCTGGAACCAGGAGGCAGCCTATCCCCTCCCCTCACCTATTCATGATCTGTGTCCTCTCAGCCATGGTGGCAGTGGGAGTACTGCTGACTTCTAAGCCACCTTTGGGTTCACTGTTCCCTCTACTTAAAGAATAAGTTCACAGGTAGACAGCTGAGATAGCCCATACTAAAGAACCCCACACGTCCCATCTCAGTGCCCAGCAGTCCAGGCTGGCAGCAGTTCTGCTGAAACAGATGCCTCTGTTGCCCCCACAACCTCTTTAGCAAGCAATGACCACCCATAGCTTGTGTTCTCTCCAGAACACTCTTTTATTTTTTGTAATATGGAAAGACTGGGAATTTTCTAAATTTTCTGGTTCTTGCTCCTCTGCTTTTAACAATTCTTTCTTCGATTTGTCTCTTCTCACATTTTACTATATATAGTGTAGAGAAGGTAGGAAGCACCTTCAACATTTTGCTTAGAAATCACTTCAGCTAATCATCCAACTTCAATTACTTAAAATTTACAAACAGTGGAACACAATTTTGCCAAGTTCTTTGCCACTTAATAACATTTCCTCCAATCTTCAATAATATTTTTCATCTCTGCCTAAAACCTCACCAGAAACACTTTTAACATTCATAGTTCTAACACCATACTGTGTTTATGATGATATACTCTTAGATGACAGACTCTTTCTCTGCAGGTCGTTTTTAGCTTCTCACTAGAATCTCCTTTATCTTCCATATTTCTACCAATAGTTTCATTAAAGCAGTTTTAACTTTTCCTAATGTGCATTTCAAAACTCTTCCAGTGAAAACCACTTTAGGTGTTTGTTACACCCCACTTCTCAGTATCAAAATCTGTATTAGTCAGATTCTCCAGAGAAATAGAGCCAATAAGGTGTGTGTGTGTGTCGGTGTGTGTTAGTTTCAGCAGAAGGTGAGAGAAGAGAGAGAGAGAGATGCTTTTGGAAGACTGGCCAATCTGAAATCTGCACTATAGGCTGGCAGGCTGAAAACCCATGGAAGAACTGCAGAATTGGGTCTTCTTTGGGGGAGGCCATGTGGTTATTTGTATCTACTAAGGCCTTCCACTGTTTGGATGAAGCCCACTTACATTGTGTAGGATGATCCATTTTACTCTAAATCTTCTGATTTAAGCATTAATTTCATCTAAAAAACTCCATCACAAAAGCATCTAGAATAATGTAGATTTATTTATTTAAGGAGAAGAAGGCATTCAAATTTATAGTGTGCATGGAGAAAAAATTCATGAGGGTGTTTCCTCCTAGAATGTTTAATCGTGGTCTAAGTTGATGCATAGCACTAACCATCACAATGACATGGGCTGCAGAGCTCCTCACTAGGGTTACTGAGACTGTTGGATCTGTATAGTCTGAAGGTTTCCTTGAACAATTTTGGTCTAGGGTTCAGCATAAATTGACTCTTGAGAAAGAATATGGAACCTTCAAAGTTAAATGGGGTTTAGGGGAAAGCCTCCTAGGTGAAGGGAACCTCTTGAAGATATGGAGTCTAATAGGGGTTGGTATGTGCAGGAAATGAGGCCAAACAATAAAGTACTACATGAATTACCTAACATGGCAGTCTTTGTGGCTAATAATTGGCAGCAAGGCTATATACTATTTAAGGTCCTATTATTGCAAATTTAATTTACAGACTTTAGGAATTAGGTCCTCCATTATTTTCATTGGTCTTTTGATGCTGAGAACACTGAGTTAAAAAAAAAAATTAACTTTCTTACAAGAATAACTTTCACACAAGGCAATTCTAACAAGAAATAGCCAATAGATAAAGAAAGGAGCATGAACCAGGGAAAGAATTATCAGAGGAAGTTAGTTAAATAAACTTTGTAGTATACATGTGATCTTCAGAACAGGAAGGGGACACACTAAGACCTTATTTATGTAGTCGAATGTTGAGTGTTATTTGGAAAAAGATCTCACATTTACAGTTCAATTTTTATAGTCTGCATGACCTAAAGAGTAGAGGAGTGTGTTTCTGGAAAGAGAAGATGTTTACCACCTAACTTGCCACGTCGGTTTACCCTGACACTCTCTGAACTTCAGCTCCTTTCTTCATTCCTCATGAATTTATTCAATAAGCATTTATCAAGCTCTAATAGTGTGTCAGGCACAGCCTGAAGCTTAGATAGGAAGAGGAGAGAGGAATGAATAAGGGAAGGTAAAGAGGTACTATTCTTCCAGTCATGCAAGTGACTGAACCTTAAATAATATGGAGATACACAGAAAATCTGGTCTGCAATCCTAAAACAAATACCATTGAATCAACTAAATAGTGATAGTAACAAGTTTGCTAACTGAAAAATGACTTCTAAATATTTGAAACCTTTGTGTAATCAATTTCAGGAGATTTTAATGAGCTTTACATAAATATAAATGAAACCGTGCATTTATAAATTATATATTCTAGTCAAATTATAAGAATATTGGCCATTTTCTTAGTGCTGACAAGTCATCATTGTCACCTTTATGAAATAGATGCTCTTACCTGGATATATTATTACAAAACAAAATTTATTGCTGATATATCCAACTATGAGACCAAAAATAGTCTAAATTACTAAGAATTTTTTTTACTAATTAGTAATTAGTAATTTTTTATTAATCTTTAGATATTTGATTTTTTCCTTAGATTCAAGTTTTACTTTTTAAAAATAGCATTTATCTAAGTCATAATTACCAACAAGACTAGTTAATTATTTAAATTTTAATATGACATTATGTATCACTACATAGACAATTTAGCTTACAACAAATATTTATTATGTTGGAATTTCTGTGGGTTAGAATCTGGGGAGACTTGGTTGGGTGCCTCTGACTTGGAAGTTTCTGGAAAGGACACAGTCAAGGTATTGGTTGGGGCTGTGATTGTCTCAACGATATATCAGGCTTCCAAACTCGTCTACCTGGCCATTGGCAGGCATCTCTGGCTATTGATTGATAATATTAGTTCTTTGCTTCGTTGGTCTCTCACCACATGGCAAACTCGCTTTCCCCAGAGTGAGGAAAGAGAGCGAGAGAGAGAGAGAGAGAGAGAGAGAGAGAGAGAGAGAGAGAGAATACTGCAATGTTTTTATAACCTATTCTCTGAGGTGACATCTCATCGCTTTTGCAATTATCTATTTATTAGAAGGGGGTCATTAGACCCATTCCACACACAGGAAAATACACAGGATATAAGTGCCAGGAGCAGGGATCTTTGAGGAACATTTTGGAGGCAGCCTACTACCTATAGTAAGGTAGGTCTGCTTTACTATTCATGCTTCAAATGGTAAGGTGACCCATCATATCATGACTGTGATGATGATGTTTAAGTGGGGTTTTAGGTTCCAACAGCCTGATTCTTCCATAGCCCAAACTCTGGGGAGGTGGAGTGTCAGCTTTTAGAGAAATGGAAGTGGACCATGCCTTTTCTCACAGTCTGTCCTTCCTTCAGTACCCTTGTCATGGTTCATTGTGGGAAAAATAGGCGTTGCCACCTGTGAGTCTATTCTCTCACTGTAACAAATACCTGAGATAATTAACTTATAAGAAGGAAAGATTCATTGGACTCATTATTTTCGAGGTTTCAATCCATGGTCGGTTGGTCTGCTGCTTTTGGGCCTGTGGTGAAGCAGCACAAGGTAGCAGAAGCATGTGGTAGAGCAAAGAAACAATAAAAAAAAAAAAAAAAAAAAAAAAAAAAAACCCTAAAAATCCTGCTCACCTCATAGCTGGGAAATGAAAGAGAGGAAGAAGAAAGTGCTGAGACCCCACCATCCCATCCCTTTCAAGGGCATGCACCCCATGACCTGAAAACCTCACACGAGGCCTCACCTAGTAAAGTTTTCACCATCTCCAGCTAGCACCAGGCTGGGGACAAAGCCTTTAGCACATAGACTTTTGGGGTATACTTACCCAAACATTGTACTCCATCACTAACTTTAGACTTGGCATGTGACTTGCTTTGATTAACGGAAAGTGAGGGGCAGTTCTGAGCAGAGGTATTAACAGACATCAGGTACTCAAACTTATCCTCTTTACTCCTACATTGCAGAATGTAAAACACAGGAGACACACAGGGCACAGACCCAAGACTTTAGCCTGGTGCTGGGCCTTAGTCAGATGAGCTGCAGCATATCTGTGAACCTAAAAGAGTGAGAATTACATATCTGTTACTGTAAGCCTCTGAGGTTTGGGGAAGGTGTATTATTCCTGCAGCAAAAGTTGACCGATGCAGCAGGAATAGAGCAAACATCTTAGAATGTCTACTGCTGTCGGTAGTCTGTGCTCAGATTCCACTGAGACTAATTGAAATCTAGTCCCCACAGGTATTTGTAATGGATAATGCTGTTTTCAAGAGCTTTGAGTCCCCAGGGCCTGCTGTATGGATCGGCAAAATCCCCATGGCCCTAAGAAAACTACGTGTATGTTTGTGTGTCTATGTGTGTGTGTATGTGTACACTTTTTCAAAATTCATATTTCAAGCCACTGCGTTTAAGACTTGGCAAATGTTTGGTTTTCTAAAATTTTAGGTATTCATATTTCGCCTCTCTTAAAAACTTTTCAATTTGGTTTACTTTGTAGTGTAGATAGTTGTCATTGAATCTAAATAGTAAAAGAGGAAACTTTGAAAATGAGGTGCTGTATGTGCTATTATGAACTCAGTAGGGCAGCTGTATTGATATTTATGTGATTGTGCATATCCCTGCACACAGAGGAAAAAATATGAAAGGAACTTGGTGAATAACATGTTGCCTCTATCTCTAGGAACACTAATAAAAGTCAATTCTATCCTGTGTCTGAAAAAGAAACAGAACAATGTAAGAGATACTCATTTTAGTGGTTGTTTAAAACATTTTTCATTTTGTCTATTTTTTTTAACTCCTTGCCTACCCATGCTAAAAAAGATAAGATCCACAAAATTTTTAATCTTGACTATAGCATGGGGGTTATTCAGATACATCTTGCATGTAAATGTGTATGTGTGGTCTACACCTGTGTTATCCAGGTGCTTACTAGAGCTTCCAAAATTCATTTATTGAAAGCTCAAGCCTTCTGTTGCATCCTCTGCCCTAATAGACTAATGGCTATGTAATATATAATTCAGGAATAGAGAAAAGGTGATAAATTCAAAGTTGCTTAGGAATAAAAAAAAATCACCATAAATGGTAAACTAAAAACAGTGGTTCGATTGTCAGTGAATCAATGTCACAGAGATCAATTTCCACATAATTTCCTAAGTTGTGCTGCTCTGTGAGTCTCTCCTGTTCAATGACTTAAATTGTTCCTCCACAAATTTTTAAAAGTTTTGTGAGAAGAGACCAAATACAACGAATCTTGCATGCTCCTCCCCTTCCCTTCTACCTGCTTCCTACCCCGGTGCCATCATCCTAGTTACAATCCAATGTTACACTTCTGTGTGAATTCCTAACTGGCCTTTCCAGCTCTGGCTAGTTTCCCTTTGGCTCATCTAACTTCTTATGAGATACCCTCTTGTCCCAAAAATTTGAAAGTGAAGGTAGCCACACCATTTAAAAAAGTCACATAAAAGAGGAGGAGCAGAGACAGGAAACAGGAGGTAAAAGAAGGATGGCCCCAAGACTGTAGGGAAACCTCTGTTCTGGAACCTTAGGGTGGATTAACAAACCCAGAGGCCGTGCGTGGAACCAGACTGCATCACATTAACTGCACAGAGCTGGTTATTTCTGGAGGCATCAAAAGGGAAGTTCAGTTTATTAACTGGAGAATTTTCCAGTTCATGTGGCAGTTATGTTTCTCGTAGTGTAGGAGTAAATTGGGAACCCCGTGTTCATTTGGCTTCTGTGAATGATCAAGACCATGATGTTGTCTTTCATGCCTTGATGCAAACAAGGTCCTTGTCTGGGGCCTAGCAGATGGAAAGTGAGGCTTGCTACAGACCCTACCGCAGTGCTTCCATATGTTTCTAGCATCTACAATTCGCAACTAAATGACATATTGCCCAAAAGTGGTTTTGAGTATGTTACAATCTTGCACAGAAACTTCTAGGACTTACTCCCTGCTTTCATCCAGTCTACCTTCCTCTCTCGCTGCTCCCTGTAGGAACTGAAGCTTATGTGCCAGGGAAACCAAATAATATGAGTCACATTTTCCTACTTCTTAATTTTAAGCTTAAACTGGTCCCTTCACCTGCACACGCTCACCTCCACCCTCTTATCTATCCCTACCACATTCCCTGGATAATTCAATTTACTTTTCAAATATGATCTCATCCGTGCTGCCTTCCTTCTTCTCTCAGCCATAAATGAATTATTCCTTCTGTCCATGCTTCACTGGTGCCATCCGTACCTGTTTCCTCTGTCTAGAACTCTCTCCTTGCCCTCCCCACTCCCGCTCATATTTTATTTAGGTGTCAACTTAAATCTTTTCCCTTGGGAGGCTTTTTCTGACTCCACTACACATTTCCCAATAATGGCCTCCACTCCTCTGTCATCACTGTGCAATCACTTGCTCAGTCTGATCTCTGATGCTCTGAATTCCATGAATGTGAGGACAGGTCTACACGATTCATTTGGGAATGTCAAATCTCCAGTCTGCAGACTGGCACATAGTAGGTACCAACTGTATATTTACCAAGTGGCGTTGCATGAATGCAGTTTTAATTCTACACATTTTATTAAGCTCCCTCAATGTGCCACGCAGTGGTCCAGGGGCCCCTGATCTATCAGTGCATGAAGACAGAACTCACTTTCCTTGTGGAGCTCAAATTCTAGCAGGAAGACACAGATGCTAAACATGATAAACTACACAGTACATTAGAAAATGATAAGTGCTGTAGAAAAATAAAAAGTAAAGCAGGACAATGGGGGCACCCAATTCTCAGTATTGAATGAAGTGATTAGGGGGGGTCCACTGCAGTGGTAGCATTTGAACTAAGAGTTGAAGGGGCTGAAGGAGTCAGGTATGTAGACATCTGGGGAAAGAGTGTTTCATGTGGGGCAGTGACCGATGCAAAGGCTCTGAGATAAAAGGACCCACAGTGTTTGGGGGAATAATTGGAGGCAGGGTGTGCAGAGCAGAGTGAGCAACGGAGAAAAGAGTAGGGTAGGAGGTCACGAATGTGGGCCAGAGTTTTGGGACTTTTGTGAGGACTTTGGCTTTTATGTTGAGTGAAAAGGGAAGTCATTTCAGGGTTTTGAACAGAAGAATGTCATGATCTGACTTGTATTTTTAAAAAAATTACTCTGGCCAGACATGGTGGCACACACCACCAGCAGCTCAGGAAGCTGAGACTGAGGCAGGAGGATCACAAATTCAAAGCCAGCCTCAGCAACTTAGAGAGGCCACTAAGCAACTCATTGAGGCCCTGGAGACTCTAAGTAAAATATAAAAAAGGGCTGGGGGTGTGACTGGGTGGTTAAGAGTCCCTGGGTTCAATCCCTGGTACCAAAACAAAACAAACAAAAACCAAGAAAGACTCTGGCAGTCAAGTTGATACAGAGAGAAAAAGGGATGGGGCAAAAGTATAATAAGCAAAGAGATCAGTTAAAAGGTAGAAAAATCTGGTAGAACTAGGTTTCTTGGGTCAGAGTGGTCATAGTAGGATGGTGAAAAATTGTTGAACAGTCAAATTTTGCATTTTTAAAAAGATAGAGTCAATGGAGAGCATATGGGATGTGAAAGAAAGAAGAGCCAGGTATGAATGGAAGGTTTTTAGCCTGAGCAAAAGGAAGGGTAGAGTTGCGATAAACTGAGAAGGGTAAATTTGTGGATTGAGTAGGTTTTTAGGGGGGAGATCGGGAATTTAGTTTTGAACATGTTGCATCTAAGATATTCAGGTGGAGTTGTTCAAACGCAGTGGGAAATATGGATCTCAGTGTCAGAGGAGAGGTCTAGGTTGGAGATGTGAACTCAAGAGTCGTCAACAAGAAGGTCATATTTGGGGTGATAGGTCTAGATGAGGTTATCAAGAAGGTGAGGGTGGATGGAGAAGAGGACCAATGACCAAGTTCTTCCACATAAAGAAATCTAAGAGAAGAGCATGAGTCAATAAAAGAGATGTGGGGTGGTGGAGGGAGGAAAACCAAAAAAATGAAGAGAGGGGAGAAGGAAAATCAAGAAAATATGTTGTCCTGGGGGCCAGGGAAGATAGCATCTTGAGGGAGAATGCTGGATCATGACAAGTGTCACTGATAGGTCAGACAAGGATTGAGAATTGGCCATTAGATTAAGAAGTTGATCACTGGTGACCTTTATGAAAGCAGTTTTGGAGGAGTGGTGGAGGTAAGAGGTAGAGTGGATTTGAAAGAAAATGAGAGGAGAGGATCCAAGATGGCGGACTAGAGGGTGACTGCATCTCCAGTCGCTCCAGAACCCAGGATTCAAGAAGAGGAGACATTGAGAGACTTGGACTAAAATAGAGCCACGGGGTAAGTCTCCCCCACCTGGTGAAGCTCGGCCCGAGTGGCAGGCCCGGATTCAGGTGGCTTATCAGAGTAGGGCGGGGCAGCTAGAGTCTTCCCCAGGAAGCCCTGCACACTCCGGCTGTGGGCTCCTCCCACACGGCCAGCTTCTCGGAGCAGGCCCCCCAGTGAGAGCCTTTCCACACAGAGCCAGCTCCAAGCCCTGGAACCAGTAGCCGGCTAGGGGCAGCTTTCTTCGGAAGCACTGCATTATGAAGTTACTCCAAAACTTCAGCCTACTGAAGGCTGGGAAGTGATACACTGAGAATCTACAGGGACACTATAAGCCAATAGAGGAAATCTGCAATATCACAGAGTCCCACTGACAACTGAATATACGAGAAAACAAGGAAAGAAAATGTCCCAAACAAACCTAGATACTATATCAATAAAACCCAATGATAGCACAGCAGAAGAAATGTCAGAAAGGGAGTTCAGAATGTACATAATTAAAACAATCAGGGAAGCAAATGAGGAGATGAAAGAGCAAATGCAGGCATTGAAGGAGGAGATGAAAGAGCAAATGCAGGCATTAAATGATTGCACCAATCAACAGTTAAAAGAGCAAATACGTGAAGCAAGAGATCATTTCAATAAAGAGTTAGAGATACTGAAAAAAAAACCAAACAGAAATCCTTGAAATGAAGGAAACAATAAACCAAGTTAAAAACTCCATAGAAAGCATATCCAATAGGATAGAACCCCTGGAAGACAAAACCTCAGATATTGAAGACAAAATATTTATTCTTGAAAACAAAGTTGACCAAACAGAAAAGATGGTAAGAAATCATGAACAGAATCTACAAGAATTATGGCACATCATGAAAAGGCCAAATTTAAAAATTATTGGGATTGAGGAAGGCCTAGAGAAACAAACAAAAGGAATGAACAATCTATTCAATGAAATAATATCAGAAAATTTCCCAAATTAGAAGAATGAAATGGAAAACCAAGTACAAGAGGCTTATAGGACTCCAAATATACACAATTACAACAGACCCACACCAAGGCACATTATAATGAAAACACCTAACATACAAAATAAAGACAGAATTTTAAAGGCCGTGAGAGAAAAGAATCAAATTACATTCAGGGGGAAACCATAAGAATATCAGCAGATTTTTCAATCCAGACCCTAAAAGCTAGAAGGGCCTGGAACAACATTTACCAAGCCTGAAAGAAAATGGACGCCAACCAAGAATCTTATACCCAGCAAAACTTACTTTCAGATTTGACGATGAAATAAGATCCTTCCATGATAAACAAAAGCTAAAGAAATTTACAAAAAGAAAGCTGGCATTACAGAACATTCTCAGCAAAATATTCCATGAGGAAGAGATGAAAAGCAACGATGCAAATCAGTAATGGGAGGAACTAGCCTAAAGGAATAGCCAAATAAAGGGGAAACCAAATCATGTCAAAAAACAAAAATGAGTCAAATGACTGGGAATACAAATCATATCACAATAATAACCCTGAATGTTAATGGCCTGAACTCATCAATCAAAAGACATAGACTGGCAGATTGGATTAAAAAGGAAAATTCAACAATATGCTGCCTGCAAGAGACCCATCTCATAGAAAGAGATACCCATAGACTAAAGGTGAAAGGATGGGAAAAAACATACCATGCACACGGACACAGCAAAAAAGCTGGAGTATCCATCCTCATTTCAGATAATGTGGACTTCAAGCCAAAACTAGTCAGAAGGGATAAAGAAGGACATTACATACTGCTTAAGGGAACCATAAATCAGCAAGATATAACAATCATAAATACCTATGCCCCAAACATTGGCTCATCCATGTACGTCAAACAAATCCTTCTCAATTCCAGAAATCAAATAAACCACAACACAATAATACTAGGCGATTTTAACACACCTCGATCACCACTGGATAGATCTTCCAAACAAAAACTGAATAAAGAAACCATAGATCATAATAACACAATCAACAATTTAGACTTAACCAACTTACATACAATATACCATCCAACAAAGAACGAATATACTTTCTTCTCAGCAGCACATGGATCCTTCTCTAAAATGGACCATATTTTATGCCACAAAGCTAATGTTAGCAAATACAAGAAGATAGAGATACTACCTTGTACTCTATCAGATCATAATGGATTGAAATTAGAAATAAATGACAGAATAAAAAACAGAAACTTCTCCAATACTTGGAGATTAAATAATACACTATTATATGATGAATGGATAACAGAAGACATCAGGAGGGAAATTTAAAAATTCTTAGAAGTAAATGAAAACAAAGACACATCATATCAAAATCTCTGGGACACGATGAAAGCAGTACTTAGAGGAAGATTTATTTCATGGGGCGCATTCAACAAAAGAAGTAGAAATCAACAAATAAACGACTTAACATTACAGCTCAAAGCCCTAGAAAAAGAAGAGCAGACCAACACCAAATGTAGTAGAAGACAGGAAATAGTTAAAATCAGAGCCAAAATCAATGAAATTGAAACGAAAGAAACAATCGGGGAGGTTTTCAAGATGGCGGCCTAGAGGGTGGCTGCATTTCATGTTGCTCCAGGACTCAGGATTCAAAAGAGGAGATATTGAGACACTTGGGACCAACTCAAAGCAGCCGGGTGACTCTCACCCGTTGGGAAGGCGTCCCGGATGGGACGGTGGTCCCGGAAATCAGGAAACTTTGTGAAGTAGAGCTGCCGGCGAGACACCCCTCCCCCCGCTGGAGCAGTGAACTCGGACAACTGGGAGCACCGTAAAGGTGGCCGCTCGGCACAGCGCTGGGACTCGGAGCAACCACTGGGGCTCCGGTGGCTGCCCAGGGGAGGAGTGGCAAGGAGCGCTGTGTGGACTCAGAACACCGGGGCCTGCCCTGAGGAGGAGGAGGAGGAGCGTGGCCTCTTGGATTTGGAGTGACTGCACCAAAGCTACAGGCGGTTGCCAGAGGAGAAGCTCCGCGGCGAGCTGTTTGGACTCAGAACGATGCTTCTGAACCCCGGGGCCTGCCCTGAGGACGAGGAGGAGGAAGAGGAGCGTGGCCACTTGGATTCAGAGTGACTTCACCAGAGCTACAGGCGGTTGCCAGAGGAGGGGCTGTGTGGCGAGCTGTTTGGACTCAGACCACTTCTGAACACCGGGGCCTGCCTGGAGGAGTAGGAGGAGGAGGAGGAGGAGCACAGCGGGTCGTTTGGACTCGCAGTGACTGCATTAGCGCTCCAGGCGGCTGCTCAGAGGAGAAGGCGAGTGGTGAGTTGTTTGGACTTAAAGTGACAGCTCCTGAACACAGGGGGGCTGCCTGGAGGAGAAGCGTGGTGGGTCGCTTGGTCTTGAGTGGCCGCACCAGAGCTCCGGGCGGTTGCCCAGAGGACCCGGGCAGTGGGTCACGTGGATTCAGAGCCACTCAGAGCGACCGCTCCTGAACACCCGGGGGGTTATCTGGAGAAGGAGGAGGAACGGGGAGGGTCACTTCAACTCGGAGTGATTGATTGCCCAGGACTACGGGTGGTTGGTGGGAGGTGGAGGCACACAGTGAGTTTCTTGGACTCTTAGTGACCACACCGGAATACTGGGCGGCTGTCTGGAGGAAGAGGCGTGTGGCGGGTCTCTGGGACTCAGAGCGATTGCACAGGGCCCCAGGTGGCTGCTCAGAGGAGGGGCCGCACAGCCAGGCGATTAGGTGCAGAGCAGGGTACCAGGATCTAGGAGGCTTCTTGGTGGAAGAGCCGCACAGAGACAGGCTTAGGGCGGAGCAAAGGTTCCAGGCCTGCGGGCAGATTCTCTGAGGAGGGGCAGGCTAAGGAGATTCATCTGCGAAGGGTGAGACTCCCAGGCCCAGGAGGTAGGGCCGGGCCCCTGGGAACTTTGCAGAGGAAGGCAGCCCAGCCCAGGCAGTAGCTGTAAATTGAGGGGAACCTCTAGGAGGGAACTGACCAGCGAGACCTCCCCACCGGGTGAGTCTTCCCTGCCGGGTGAGGTTTCCCCACAAGGACGGTAAAACCAGAGACTCAGGCCCAAACAGGCCTTGCCTCAGCCCACAGCCTAGGTCCCCTTTGGATGACCATTGGTCAACAAGTGGAGGCACCTCTGCCCACTAGCAGGGAATATACCCCACCTGAAGGCCACCACTCCTAGAGAGGCAGCTTCCTTGTGGAGCACCGCATTATCAACTTCCTCCAAGACTTCAGCCTACTGAAGGCTAACGGGGGATATATATAGAAATCTTCAGGGACATTGTAAGTCAATAGAGGAAATCTGCAATATCTCAGCGGTCCACTGATACCTGAACAATATGAGAAAACAAGGAAAGAAAATGCTGCAAACAAATCTAGATGTTACATCAATAAAACCCAATGACAGCATGGCAGAAGAAATGACAGAAAAGGAGTTCAGAATGTACATAATTAAAATGATCAGAGAAGCAAACGATGAGATGAAAGAGCAAATGCAAGCATTGAATGATCGCACCAATCGACAGTTAAAAGAGCAAATACAGGAAGCAAAAGATCATTTCAATAAAGAGTTAGAGATATTGAAAAAAAACCAAACAGAAATCCTTGACATGAAGGAAACAATAAACCAAATTAAGAACTCCATAGAAAGCATATCCAATAGGATAGAACACCTGGAAGACAGAACCTCAGACATTGAAGACAAAATATTTAACCTTGAAAACAAAGTTGAATAAACAGAGAAGATGGTAAGAAGTCATGAACAGAATCTGCAAGAATTATGGGATATCATGAAAAGGCCAAATTTAAGAATTATTGGGATTGAGGAAGGCCTAGAGAAACAAGCCAAAGGAATGAACAATTTATTCAATGAAATAATATCAGAAAATTTCCCAAATCTGCAGAACGAAATGGAAAATCAAGTTCATGAGGCTTATAGAACTCCAAATACACAAAATTACAACAGACCCACACCAAGGCACATTATAATGAAAATACCGAACATACAAAATAAAGACAGAATTTTAAAGGCTGTGAGAGAAAAGAACCAAATTACATTCAGGGGAAAACCAATACGGATATCAGCAGATTTTTCAATCCACACCCTAAAAGCTAGAAGGGCCTGGAACAACATTTTTCAAGCCCTGAAAGAAAATGGATGCCAACCAAGAATCTTATACCCAGCAAAACTTACCTTCAAATTTGACGATGAAATAAAATCCTTCCATGATAAACAAAAGCTAAAAGAATTTACAAAAAGAAAGCCAGCATTACAGAACATTCTCAGCAAAATATTCCATGAGGAAGAGATGAAAAACAAATAAGCAAATCAGCAAAGGGAGGAATTATCCTAAAGGAATTGTCAAATAAAGGAGGAAACAAGTTGTGTCAAACAAATAAATAAACAAAATTTAAAAAATGAACCAAATGACCGGGAAACCAAATCATATCTCAATAATAACCCTGAATGTTACTGGCCTGAATTCATCAATCAAAATATATAGACTGGCAGATTGGATTAAAAAGAAA
The DNA here is from genome assembly GCF_902686455.1 of Sciurus vulgaris. NCBI lineage: Eukaryota > Metazoa > Chordata > Mammalia > Rodentia > Sciuridae > Sciurus > Sciurus vulgaris. Next base: position 119,016,952 of record NC_136466.1, read on the forward strand.
GATCCAACAATATGTTGCCTGCAAGAGACTCACCTCATAGAAAAAGATACCCATAGACTAAAGGTGAAAGGATGGGGAAAAACATACCATGCACATGGACTCAGCAAAAAAGCTGGAGTATCCATCCTCATTTCTGATAATGTGGACTTCAAGCCAAAGTTAGTCAGAAGGGATAAAGAAGGTCATTTCATACTGCTTAAGGGAAGCATAAATCAGCAAGATATAACAATCATAAATATCTATGCCCCAAACAGTGGCTCATCCATGTATGTCAAACAAATCCTTCTCAATTTCAGAAACCAAATAGACCATAACACAATAATACTAGGTGATTTTAACACGCCTCTCTCACCACTGGACAGATCTTCCAGACAAAAATTGAACAATGAAACCATAGATCTCAATAACACAATCAATAATTTAGACTTAATGGACATTTATAGAATATACCATCCAACCAAGAGCGAATACACTTTCTTCTCAGCAGCACATGGATCCTTCTCTAAAATAGACCATATATTATGCCACAAAGCTAATGTTAGCAAATACAAGAAGATAGAGACACTACCATGTATTCTATCAGATCATAATGGATTGAAGTTAGAAATAAATGAAAGAGTAAAACACAGAAACTATTCCAACATCTGGAGATTAAACAATATGCTATTATATGATGAATGGATAACAGAAGATATTAGGAAGGAAATTAAAAAATTCTTAGAGGTAAATGAGAACAAAGAAACATCAGATCAAAATCTCTGGGACACTATGAAAGCAGTACTTAGAGGGAATTTATTTCATGGAGCGCATTTAATAAAAGAAGTAAAACTCAACAAATAGACGACCTAACACTACAGCTCAAAGCCCTAGAAAAAGAAGAACAGAACAGCACCAAAAGTAGTAGAAGACAGGAAATAGTTAAACTCAGAGCTGAAATCAATGAAATTGAAACAAAAGAAACAATACAAAAAATTGACAAAATAAATAGTTGGTTCTTCGAAAAAATAAACAAAATTGATAAACCTTTAGCCACACTAACAAAGAGAAGACGAGAGAAAACCCAAATCACTAAAATTCGGAATGAACAAGGAAATATCACAACAGACAGGATTGAAATAGAAAACATAATTAGAAGCTATTTTGAAAATCTATACTCCAACAAAATAGAAAATTTCGAAGACATCAACAGGTTTCGAGAGACATATGAATTGCCTAAACTGAACGAGGAGGACATAAACCATTTAAATAGACCAATTTCAAGTACTGAAATAGAAGAAATCATCAAAAGCCTACCAACAAAGAAAAGTCCAGGACCAGATGGGTTCTCAGCCGAGTTCTACAAAACCTTTAAAGAAGAGCTCATTCCAATACTTCTCAAAGTATTCCAAAGAATAGAAGAGGAGGGAACCCTCCCAAACTCATTCTATGAAGCCAATATCACACTGATACCTAAACCAGATAGAGACTCATCAAGGAAAGAAAATTTCAGACCAATATCCTTAATGAACATTGATGCAAAAATTCTCAACAAAATTTTAGCAAATCGCATACAAAAACATATTAAAACGATAGTGCACCATGATCAAGTGTGTTTCATCCCAGGGATGCAAGGTTGGTTCAACATCAGGAAATCAATAAACGTAATTCACCACATTAATAGACTTAAAGTCAAGAATCACATGAGTATTTCAATAGATGCAGAAAAAGCATTTGGTAAAATACAGCACCCTATCATGCTCAAAACACTAGAAAAAATAGGGATAGTGGGAACATTCCTTAACATTGCAAAGGCCATTTATGCTAAGCCCATGGCTAATATCATTCTAAATGGTGAAAAACTGAAAGCATTCCCCCTAAAAACTGGAACAAGGCAGGGATGCCCTCTTTCATCACTTCTATTCAACATCATTCTTGAGACTCTGGCCAGAGCAATTAGACAAACCAAAGAAATTAAAGGGATACGAATTGGAAAAGAAGAACTCAAACTATCCCTGTTCGCTGATGACATGATTATATATTTAGAGGAACCTGGAAATTCCACCAGAAAACTCTTAGAACTCATAAGTGAATTCAGTAAAGTAGCAGGTTACAAGATCAATCCCACAAATCCAACGCATTTTTATACATAAGTGATGAATCTTCAGAAAGAGAAATTAGGAAAACTACGCCATTCAAAATAGCCTCGAAAAAAATAAAATACTTGGGAATCAATCTCACAAAAGAGGTGAAGACCTCTACAATGAGAACTATACAACACTAAGGAAAGAAATTAAAGAACACCTTAGAAGATGGAAAGATCTTCCATGTTCTTGGATAGGAAGAATTAATATTGTCAAAATGGCCATACTACCTAAAGTGCTATACAAATTAATGCAATTCGAATTAAAATCCCAATGACATACCTTACAGAAATAGAGCAAGCAATTATGAAATTCATCTGGAAGAATAAGAAACCCAGAATAGCTAAAGCAATCCTTAGCAGGAAGAGTGAAACAGGGGGTATTGCAATACCAAATCTTCAACTCTACTACAAAGCAATAGTAACAAAAACGGCATGGTATTGGTACCAAAATAGAAAAGTAGATCAATGGTACAGAATAGAGGACACGGACACAAACCCAAATAAATACAATTTTCTCATACTAGACAAAGGTGCCAAAAATATGCAATGGAGAAAAGATAGCCTCTTCAACAAATGGTGCTGGGAGAATTGGAAATCCATATGCAACAGAATGAAACTAAACCCATATCTCTCACCATACACGAAACTAAACTCAAAATGGATTAAGGACCTTGGAATCAGACCAGAACCCTACAGATTATAGAAGAAAAAGTAGGTCCAAATCTTCACCTTGTTGGTCTAGGATCAGACTTCCTTAACAGGACTCCCATAGCACAAGAAATAAAAGCTAGAATCAACCACTGGGATAGATTCAAACTAAAAAGCTTTCTCTCCGCAAGGGAAACTATCAGCAATGTGAAGAAAGAGCCTACAGAATGGGAGAATATCTTTGCCAATCATACTTCAGATAGAGCACTAATCTCCAGAATCTATAAAGAACTCAAAAAACTCTACTCCAAGAATTCAAATAATCCAGTCGACAAATGGGCTAAGGAAATGAATAGACACTTCACAGAAGAAGATCTACAAGCAATCAACAAACATATGGAAAAATGTTCAACATCTCTAGTAATAAGAGAAATGCAAATCAAAACCACCCTAAGATTCCATCTCACCCCAATTAGAATGGCAATTATCAAGAATACGAGCAACAACAGGTGTTGGCGAGGATGTGGGGAGAAAGGTACACTCATACATTGCTGGTGGGGCTGCAAATTAGTGCAGCCACTCTGGAAAGCAGTGTGGAGATTCCTTAGAAAACTTGGAATGGACCCTCCATTTGACCCAGCTATCCCACTCCTTGGCCTATACCCAAAGGACTTAAAATCAGCATACTACAGAGATACAGCCACATCAATGTTCATGGCTGCTCAATTCACAATAGCCAGACTGTGGAACCAACCTAGATGCCCTTCAATTGATGAGTGGATAAAGAAACTGTGGTATATATATACAATGGAATATTAGTCACAAATAAAGAATGATAAAATTATGGCATTTGCAGGCAAATGGATGAAATTGGAGAATATCGTGCTAAGTGAGATAAGCCAATCTCCTAAAGCCAAAGGACGAATGATATCGCTAATAAGTGGAGGATGACACATAATGGGGTGGAGGGAAGGGTTTGTGTTAGGGTTAGAGTTAGGGTTAGGGAGGGGGGCAAGTATGGAGGAAGGAAGTACTGTATAGAGGGTAAAGAGGGGTGGGAGGTGTGGGGGGAAGGGAAAAATAACAGAATGAATCAAACAACATTACTCTATGTAGATTTATGATTACACAAATGGTATGCATTTACGCCATGTACAAACAGAGAAACAACATGTATCCCATTTGTTTACAATAAATAAAAAAAAAGTAACAATCGGAAAAATTAACAAAATAAATAGTTGGTTTTTGAAAAAATAAACAAAATTGATAAACCCTTAGCCACACTATCAAAGAGAAAGAGGGAGAAAACTCAAATTACTAAAATTCGGAATGAACAAGGAAATATCACAACAGACACGAGTGAAATACAAAACATAATTAGAAGCTACTTTGAAAATCTATACTCCAACAAAACAGAAAACCTTGAAGACATCAACAAGTTTCTAGAGACATATGAATTACCTAAACTGAACGAGGAGGACATACACAACTTAAATAAATCAATTTCAAGCAATGAAATAGAAGGGATCATCAAAAGCCTACCAACAAAGAAAAGTCCGGGACCAGATGGGTTCTCAGCCGAGTTCTACAATACCTTTAAAGAAGAGCTCATTCCAATACTTCTCAAAGTATTCCATGAAATAGAAGAAGAGGGAATCCTCCCAAACTCATTCTATGAAGCCAATATCAGCCTGATACCTAAACCAGACAGAGACACATCGAGGAAAGAAATTTCAGACCAATATCCTTAATGAACATTGACGCAAAAATTCTCAACAAAATTTTAGCAAATCACATACAAAAATATATTAAAAAGATAGTGCACCACGATCAAGTGAGTTTTATCCCAGGGATGCAAGTTGGGTTCAACATCAGGAAATCAATAAATGTCATTCACCATATCAACAGACTAAAAGTTAAGAATCACATGAGTATTTCAATAGCTGCAGAAAAAGCATTTGATAAGATACAGCATCCCGTCATGCTCAAAACACTAGAAAAAAATGGGGTAGTGGAACATTCCTTAACGTTGTAAAGGCCAACTACGCTAAGCCCATGGCCAATATCATTCGAAATGGTGAAAAACTGAAAGCATTCTCCCTAAAAACTGGAACAAGGCAGGGATGCCCTCTTTCACCACTTCTATTCAACATTGTCCTTGAAACTCTAGCCAGAGCAATTAGACAAACCAAAGAAATTAAAGGGATATGAATTGGAAAAGAAGAACTCAAACTATCCCTGTTCGCTGATGACATGATTATATATTTAGAGGAACCTGGAAATTCCACCAGAAAACTCTTAGAACTCATAAGTGAATTCAGTAAAGTAGCAGGTTACAAGATCAATGCTCATAAATCCAATGCATTTTTATACATAAGTGATGAATCTTCAGAAAGAGAAATTAGGAAAATTACCCCATTCACAATAGCCTCGAAAAAAATAAAATACTCGGGAATCAATCTCACAAAAGAGGTGAAAGAACTCTACAACGAGAACTATAGAACACTAAAGAAAGAAATTAAAGAAAACCTTAGAAGATGGAAAGATCTCCCATGTTCTTGGATAGACAGAATTAATATTGTAAAAATGGCCATACTACCAAAAGTGCTATACAAATTCAATCCAATTCCAATTAAAATCCCAATGATGTACCTTACAGAAATAGAGCAAGCAATTATGAAATTCATGTGGAGGAATAAAAAACCCAGAGTAGCTAAAGCAATCCAGTATAAAGAGCGAAGCAAGGGGTATCACAATACCAGATCTTCAACACTACTACAAAGCAATAGTAACAAAAACGGCATGGTATTGGTACCAAAATAGAAAGGTAGATCAATGGTGCAGAATAGAGGACATGGACACAAATCGAAATAAATACAATTTTCTCATACTAGACAAAGGGGCCAAAAATATGCAATGGAGAAATGATAGCCTCTTCAACAAATGGTGCTGGGAAAACTGGAAATCCATATGCAGCAGAATGAAACTAAATCCCAATCTCTCACCCTGCACAAAACTCAACTCAAAATGGATCAAGGACCTCGGAATCAGACCAGAGACCCTGCATCTTATAGAAGAAAAAGTAGGTCCAAACCTTCAACTTGTTGGCTTAGGATCGGACTTCCTTAACAGGACTCCCATAGCACAAGAAACAAAAGCAAGAATCAATAACTGAGATAGATTCAAACTTAAAAGCTTTCTCTCAGCAAAGGAAACTATCAGTAATGTGAAGAGAGAGCCTCCAGAGTGGGAGAATATCTTTGCCAATCATATTTCAGATAGAGCGCTAATTTCCAAAATGTATAAAGAACTCAAAAAACTCTACACCAGGAATACAAATAATCCAATCAACAAATGGGCTAAGGAAATGAACAGACACTTCACAGAAGAAGATGTACAAGCAATCAATAGATATATGAAAAAATGTTCAACATCTCTAGTAATAAGAGAAATGCAAATCAAAACTACCCTAAGATTTCATCTCACCCCAATTAGAATGGCGATTATCAAGAACACAAGCAACAATAGTTGTTGGCGAGGATGTGGGGAAAAAGGTGCGGAGGCACCTGGCTCTCCTTGCAGTGCTCAACAGAGTTCCACTGAAGGATGATTGAAGAGACTCATCCTAAAAGGATTGTAGCCAGATGTATGCCTCCCTAGCTTGGATGTTATTCTGTGGAGTTTTCCTAATAATATATTACTCACTTCAGTCTGAGGATCTTGCTAGAGGTGATGGGAATAATTCTACAAATTTCCAGAAAAACATCATGGAGACAAAAACACATGTTGAAACCCTGTGATGTTAACCTCACTACAGGAGAATGTTTTTATTATGTTAAAAATCAAACACTGCATTTACTGGCACAGCCAGAACCTGTTGGGGCACAGAAACTTATAGATAACAATGTTTTCCCAAGTTCTAAACACAAAGCATCTCCCACAGTAGCTACCAGATATGGACCAGCTTATTTTATCAATGGCAAGCCCTGGTACCCCCCTAAAGGCAAGCCCTTAGAGAAGGTAGATATAGATCTCCCCCTGTCTCCTACAGGGTGGTTTAATCCAGATGATGGTTTTGTTTATGTGTGGTGGTAAGGTAAAAGAATAAGGTTTCACAACATTCCTTCCTTCCTACAAAAAATATGTCACCCCTATAATAAACGTTGATACTCAATAACCATTGGGACCACTGCCTTCCTATAACCCTTAATTCAGCAACTTAGATATTAACCAGAAGGATCTAGTAGAGATGTCACATGACATTATTTGTCTATCGCTTTACTGCAAAAATAATAAAAATAGTCTTAGGTCATATACAGTTTAGATATTAAGGAAATAAACATTGTATTAGCTCATTGATGTAATTAGATATTTTTAAAATAATTGTGATTAAGTAATGATAATCTGTAAGGTTACTGTTTTCTCATAATCTTTTGGTAAAAACAATTCCTGCCTATGCTTTGGAAACTTCTTTGATTTTATTAATCATAAGCCTGTCATCAAAGCCTGAAGAAAAATGTATATAAACCCAGCCTTCCCCAGAATAAAGTGGGATTGATTGCACCAGAACTAGAGTCTGTGTCTTTCATTCTCCATCCATCGCCGACTCTGTCTCCCCACACCCCGTTTACCAGTGTGGAACCCGTGGACTCCTGCTAGGGCTGGACCCCGGCAAAAAGTACCCTCATACATTGCTGGTGGGGTTGCAAATTAGTGCAGCCACTCTGGAAAGCAGTGTGGAGATTCCGTAGAAAACCTGGAATGGACCCACCATTTGACCCAGCTATCCCACTCCTTGGCCTATGCCCAAAGGACTTAAAATCAGCATACTACAGAATATAGCCACATCAATGTTCATAGCTGCTCAATTCACCATAGCCAGATTGTGGAACCAACCTAGATGCCCTTCAGTTGATGAATGGATAAAGAAACTGTGGCATCTATATACAATGGAATATTACTCCACCATGAAGAATGATAAAATTATGGCATTTGCAGGCAAATGGTCGAAATTGGAGAATATCATGCTAAGTGAGATAATCCAATCTCAATAAACTAAAGGACAAGTGATCTCTCTGATAAGCAGATGAGGACATTTAATGGGGGGTAGGAAGGGTTAGTGTTAGGGTTAGGGTTAGTTTTAGGGTTAGGGATAGGGAGGGAGGGTGGTAAGAATGGAGAAAGGAAGGACTGTACAGAGGGAAAAGAGGGGTGGGAGGGGTGGGGAGAAGTGAAAAAAATAACAGAATGAATCAAACAACATTACCCTATGTAAATTTATGATTACACAAATGGTATGCCTTGACTGCATGTACAGAGAAACACCATGTATCCCATTTGTTTAAATAATTAAAAAAAAAAAAAAGAAAGGAAATGAGAGGAGAAGTGGAGGACAAGTGAATGCACGAAACCCCAGAACCTTCATTCTGCCTTCTCGTTTCATCACTCTGTGTGTTTTTAGCTTGTCTTTTCTAGATTGTAAATTCTCTGAAGACTGGAAGAGGCTGTGTCTTTGAAAACCTCATTTATTCTACTACACAATTTGGCATATAATGGCACACAGCAGGTGCTCAATAAATGTTGATTGGTTGAAAAAAATGAACAGTAAGTGAAGAGAGTTTTGCATGAAATTAAGTTCTTCCTTATCATTTTGGTGGACTCCGCTTCCTTGGTCATTATCTCTCTTCTGCTGCCCCCTATACCCAGACAGGTGTCCAGTATCCTCCTGCTACCTTCAAATTCCCTCACCCTTTCTTTTTCTCCCTTCCTATCCCACCTTCTTGAAAATTTACCCACATTGGACATATTACCCTAGGACAGTGTTGGGGGTAAGAATGGGATAGTTAATCTCAGAACTCCAGCTTGGGATGCCTTTATTTTTTTGTGGTGAGTCTGGGGATTAAGCCCAGGGCTTTGTGCATGCTAGGCAAGCACCCTACCATTGAGCCACAGCCTCAGTTCTTGGTGCTTATCATTTAATGCCAGCTTCCTCTAGGTTAAACCCACCTAAGAAAGGCATTCTAATACCGAGTAGTAAGGCCACTAGAAACCAGAGCTCACAGTACGGTAAAAGAACTTGAAATAGAAAAGTCTGTTGTTTTTATTTAATCTGAATTATACACATCCAACAAGAATATTAATTAGCTGCTTTAATAGAATAAGAAAACAGGACCAAATCAAAGTATTGCAGAGCTGTTTTTAATTGCCTTCTCACAGTATTAGATTTTAAAGCTACAAAATAGTACTATATTTAATTTTTTTTCAAATGAAGCATGGACCTATTTGTCTAATGATTTAATGTATTTTCCTCAAAATAGTTGCTATAATGGGTTGATTTAAACTACCATATATTCTTTAGCTAATTTTAAATTATATATAGGATTTGAACTGTTAGATTTTATTATGCATTTATTTAAGGGATACTTCTGTATGTTAGACATTGTGGTCTTGAGAATAAAAACATAATAAAATAACAAAAATATAATTAAAGCAAAAGCCAGAAAATATCACTTTAAAAATAAACAGCTTCTATTTTCCATTAGGGTAGACAAGTTCAAACTCCATTTCCTCTCGTTTCCTTTCTAACCTCTCCTTTGCAATTAGGAAATTCAACTACCATCCTGAAATAATTATACAAATAAATTTTGAGTAACTTAATCCTCAAATAGATAGGTGCAAGCATTACTGCAAATGAAATGTTAAGACACAAAGAGGGAGACTGACTTAATTCAAATTATTCGACAACCAACATGCAAAAGCCCTCAAGCAACAGAATTATCCAGGTATGAAGTCTGAAAGCAGTTTGATAAATACCTTCCACTGGGGTGAAGGCAAGAACTGTATAAATTCAATAAAGCAAATTATTTCCACAGGGAGAAAGTACACAGGAGGGGCGGCTGAGAACATTTTTGTCATCCACATATCTTTTTTTTCCCCAGACAATTAGTAAAAAGGAATCATGTGATTTTTTCCCCCCACTTTGTACAAAGACTGCCTAGAAGCTAGAAATAAGGATCTGGAATTAGTGACAGATCTCGGAAAGGTGAATGGAGCTGAATGTGATCTGTAAACAATATGGTAATATTCATTAACATTCAACTCAAAGGAAATCTGAAGGGGGAAAAAAAAAAGAAGTGAATCATAGATACTGATTTTATTCAGGAAATGAAAGGAGAATCAGCAAAGTATAACAATCATGGTTCAGCTCATCCCCAAAACTCTTTGTAGTCTGGTCTGGGCTGCACCAGCTGTTGTATACTATTCATACTAGCTCTTGTAGTTAGAGGCAATTTTGCAATAAGATAAAGAGTTAAAATAAGCTAGCCTTTTCCATTTTCCTTCCCCCCTTGCCTCAACAATCAAGCTATCAGAGGAGCAAAATAAAACCGAAACAGGCTCTTGATATGGACATTTTATGAGTTTCCTTTCTGTCATTATTCTCTTTGGGCTAAGCAATCTTTCTTTGACAACAGAGTATTTATCTTCCTTGTAATGCCTGAATTCATAGTCTTATGCCATCCACTGTAATAATAACTTTGCTGGATAAAAGGTACAAAGAAAGTCTATTTTGAAAGTCAATTTGTAATTTTTGCATTCTAAACTTTTTTTTCCTCATCCTCAAATCCATTTCTGATGGATTAAAAGATTGACTAATAAAATACCAAAACTTAGAAATCAGAATAAAATATAATTTAACAGTTCAAAGACTGAGAAAAAATATTGTTCAAAATAACAAGCTTAGAAACAATAGATAAAATAAAACTGTAAAATATTGACAGATTCAAATGCACATAAATAATAACATTTGCACATAAAAATGAAGACGAATTGGTCTTTATTTCATACAGTGATCTTGGAGGAGAATCCCTTCACTGTGGTATCACCAGATCTTTTATTATTGCTGTTATGATGCTATAAAGACCTTTGACAATATACTTTACCAAAAAATCTTCAGTGCCAATCAAAATAAATGAAGAAACCATAAATCAAAATAAATTATAGAAGACTGAATAAATGAGAAAAATTCTAAGCCTTAAATAGTTAATAAGTAAATGCCAAAGCTAGTCAATTCTCATAAGAGAGCCATTTACTCAAATAACAGGAGAAAACATTTCAACCTCATTAGTGAAAAAAGAAATGCAAATCAACCAGTGAGCCTTTCTTCTTTTTCTATTGCATTTGAAAAAAATACATAATAATTATACACCTTACTGATGAGCATACACAGTGGTGGACACTCTGGTATATTCTATTGGTTCTACAAATTGCTCCAATATTTTTGTACCCTACAATGACCCCATACATCAAACCCTGAAAAAAATGTCTGCTGCTGCTTTCTGCTAGATGACTGACTAGCATGAGTTGCAGACTTCTGCTCCCCAAAAGTGGCTCTGGAGCAATTATAGAAGTGAGCAGAAAATAAGGATTCCAGGAAATATACCAACAACAATTCTAATCAGTATAGAATCCTTGGGAAGATTGAAGTGGGTCCTAAACAGTGTGCATGGTTAAATGATTCAGCTTGGGGTGGAGGGCTCCTACAGGTGGCAACGGGAGGAGAAACTAAAGAAAACCTTGTAAGTTCTGCTCCTGTCTCTCTTTTGGGTTGTCTTGAGACAATTATCATCTGCCCTTTCACCTCTGACCCTGTGGATGAAATCAGGGTAGAATTGAAGTCCTGATAGGGAAAAATGTAAATGAAAGCGGGTTAGATGGGAGTTTCAAGATGGCGGCCTAGAGGGTGGCTGCATTTCATGTTGCTCCAGGACTCAGGATTCAAAAGAGGAGATATTGAGACACTTGGGACCAACTCAAAGCAGCCGGGTGACTCTCACCCGTTGGGAAGGCGTCCCGGATGGGACGGTGGTCCCGGAAATCAGGAAACTTTGTGAAGTAGAGCTGCCGGCGAGACACCCCTCCCCCCGCTGGAGCAGTGAACTCGGACAACTGGGAGCACCGTAAAGGTGGCCGCTCGGCACAGCGCTGGGACTCGGAGCAACCACTGGGGCTCCGGTGGCTGCCCAGGGGAGGAGTGGCAAGGAGCGCTGTGTGGACTCAGAACACCGGGGCCTGCCCTGAGGAGGAGGAGGAGGAGCGTGGCCTCTTGGATTTGGAGTGACTGCACCAGAGCTACAGGCGGTTGCCAGAGGAGAAGCTCCGCGGCGAGCTGTTTGGACTCAGAACGATGCTTCTGAACCCCGGGGCCTGCCCTGAGGATGAGGAGGAGGAAGAGGAGCGTGGCCACTTGGATTCAGAGTGACTTCACCAGAGCTACAGGCGGTTGCAAGAGGAGGGGCTGTGTGGCGAGCTGTTTGGACTCAGACCACTTCTGAACACCGGGGCCTGCCTGGAGGAGTAGGAGGAGGAGGAGGAGGAGCACAGCGGGTCTTTTGGACTCGCAGTGACTGCATTAGCGCTCCAGGCGGCTGCTCAGAGGAGAAGGCGAGTGGTGAGTTGTTTGGACTTAAAGTGACAGCTCCTGAACACAGGGGGGCTGCCTGGAGGAGAAGCGTGGTGGGTCGCTTGGTCTTGAGTGGCCGCACCAGAGCTCCGGGCGGTTGCCCAGAGGACCCAGGCAGTGGGTCACGTGGATTCAGAGCCACTCAGAGCGACCGCTCCTGAACACCCGGGGGGTTATCTGGAGAAGGAGGAGGAACGGGGAGGGTCACTTCAACTCGGAGTGATTGATTGCCCAGGACTACGGGTGGTTGGTGGGAGGTGGAGGCACACAGTGAGTTTCTTGGACTCTTAGTGACCACACCGGAATACTGGGCGGCTGTCTGGAGGAAGAGGCGTGTGGCGGGTCTCTGGGACTCAGAGCGATTGCACGGGGCCCCAGGTGGCTGCTCAGAGGAGGGGCCGCACAGCCAGGCGATTAGGTGCAGAGCAGGGTACCAGGATCTAGGAGGCTTCTTGGTGGAAGAGCCGCACAGAGACAGGCTTAGGGTGGAGCAAAGGTTCCAGGCCTGCGGGCAGATTCTCTGAGGAGGGGCAGGCTAAGGAGATTCATCTGCGAAGGGTGAGACTCCCAGGCCCAGGAGGTAGGGCCGGGCCCCTGGGAACTTTGCAGAGGAAGGCAGCCCAGCCCAGGCGGTAGCTGTAAATTGAGGGGAACCTCTAGGAGGGAACTGACCAGCGAGACCTCCCCACCGGGTGAGTCTTCCCTGCCGGGTGAGGTTTCCCCACAAGGACGGTAAAACCAGAGACTCAGGCCCAAACAGGCCTTGCCTCAGCCCGCAGCCTAGGTCCCCTTTGGATGACCATTGGTCAACAAGTGGAGGCACCTCTGCCCACTAGCAGGGATTATACCCCACCTGAAGGCCACCACTCCTAGAGAGGCAGCTTCCTTGTGGAGCACCGCATTATCAACTTCCTCCAAGACTTCAGCCTACTGAAGGCTAACGGGGGATATATATAGAAATCTTCAGGGACATTGTAAGTCAATAGAGGAAATCTGCAATATCTCAGCGGTCCACTGATACCTGAACAATATGAGAAAACAAGGAAAGAAAATGCTGCAAACAAATCTAGATGTTACATCAATAAAACCCAATGACAGCATGGCAGAAGAAATGACAGAAAAGGAGTTCAGAATGTACATAATTAAAATGATCAGAGAAGCAAACGATGAGATGAAAGAGCAAATGCAAGCATTGAATGATCGCACCAATCGACAGTTAAAAGAGCAAATACAGGAAGCAAAAGATCATTTCAATAAAGAGTTAGAGATATTGAAAAAAAAACAAACAGAAATCCTTGACATGAAGGAAACAATAAACCAAATTAAGAACTCCATAGAAAGCATATCCAATAGGATAGAACACCTGGAAGACAGAACCTCAGACATTGAAGACAAAATATTTAACCTTGAAAACAAAGTTGAATAAACAGAGAAGATGGTAAGAAGTCATGAACAGAATCTGCAAGAACTATGGGATATCATGAAAAGGCCAAATTTAAGAATTATTGGGATTGAGGAAGGCCTAGAGAAACAAGCCAAAGGAATGAACAATTTATTCAATGAAATAATATCAGAAAATTTCCCAAATCTGCAGAACGAAATGGAAAATCAAGTTCAAGAGGCTTATAGAACTCCAAATACACAAAATTACAACAGACCCACACCAAGGCACATTATAATGAAAATACCGAACATACAAAATAAAGACAGAATTTTAAAGGCTGTGAGAGAAAAGAACCAAATTACATTCAGGGGAAAACCAATACGGATATCAGCAGATTTTTCAATCCACACCCTAAAAGCTAGAAGGGCCTGGAACAACATTTTTCAAGCCCTGAAAGAAAATGGATGCCAACCAAGAATCTTATACCCAGCAAAACTTACCTTCAAATTTGACGATGAAATAAAATCCTTCCATGATAAACAAAAGCTAAAAGAATTTACAAAAAGAAAGCCAGCATTACAGAACATTCTCAGCAAAATATTCCATGAGGAAGAGATGAAAAACAAAGAAGCAAATCAGCAAAGGGAGGAATTATCCTAAAGGAATTGTCAAATAAAGGAGGAAACAAGTTGTGTCAAACAAATAAATAAACAAAATTTAAAAAATGAACCAAATGACCGGGAAACCAAATCATTTCTCTATAATAACCCTGAATGTTACTGGCCTGAATTCATCAATCAAAATACATAGACTGGCAGATTGGATTAAAAAGAAAGATCCAACAATATGTTGCCTGCAAGAGACTCACCTCATAGAAAAAGATACCCATAGACTAAAGGTGAAAGGATGGGGAAAAACATACCATGCACATGGACTCAGCAAAAAAGCTGGAGTATCCATCCTCATTTCTGATAATGTGGACTTCAAGCCAAAGTTAGTCAGAAGGGATAAAGAAGGTCATTTCATACTGCTTAAGGGAAGCATAAATCAGCAAGATATAACAATCATAAACATCTATGCCCCAAACAGTGGCTCAACCATGTATGTCAAACAAATCCTTCTCAATTTCAGAAACCAAATAGACCATAACACAATAATACTAGGTGATTTTAACACGCCTCTCTCACCACTGGACAGATCTTCCAGACAAAAATTGAACAAAGAAACCATTGATCTCAATAACACAATCAATAATTTAGACTTAACGGACATTTATAGAATATACCATCCAACCAAGAGCGAATACACTTTCTTCTCAGCAGCACATGGATCCTTCTCTAAAATAGACCATATATTATGCCACAAAGCTAATGTTAGCAAATACAAGAAGATAGAGACACTACCATGTATTCTATCAGATCATAATGGATTGAAGTTAGAAATAAATGAAAGAGTAAAACACAGAAACTATTCCAACATCTGGAGATTAAACAATATGCTATTATATGATGAATGGATAACAGAAGATATTAGGAAGGAAATTAAAAAATTCTTAGAGGTAAATGAGAACAAAGAAACATCAGATCAAAATCTCTGGGACACTATGAAAGCAGTACTTAGAGGGAATTTATTTCATGGAGCGCATTTAATAAAAGAAGTAAAACTCAACAAATAAACGACCTAACACTACAGCTCAAAGCCCTAGAAAAAGAAGAACAGAACAGCACCAAAAGTAGTAGAAGACAGGAAATAGTTAAACTCAGAGCTGAAATCAATGAAATTGAAACAAAAGAAACAATACAAAAAATTGACAAAATAAATAGTTGGTTCTTCAAAAAAATAAACAAAATTGATAAACCTTTAGCCACACTAACAAAGAGAAGACGAGAGAAAACCCAAATCACTAAAATTCGGAATGAACAAGGAAATATCACAACAGACAGGATTGAAATACAAAACATAATTAGAAGCTATTTTGAAAATCTATACTCCAACAAAATAGAAAATTTCGAAGGCATCAACAGGTTTCGAGAGACATATGAATTGCCTAAACTGAACGAGGAGGACATAAACAATTTAAATAGACCAATTTCAAGTACTGAAATAGAAGAAGTCATCAAAAGCCTACCAACAAAGAAAAGTCCGGGACCAGATGGGTTCTCAGCCGAGTTCTACAAAACCTTTAAAGAAGAGCTCATTCCAATACTTCTCAAAGTATTCCAAAGAATAGAAGAGGAGGGAACCCTCCCAAACTCATTCTATGAAGCCAATATCACACTGATACCTAAACCAGACAGAGACTCATCAAGGAAAGAAAATTTCAGACCAATATCCTTAATGAACATCGACGCAAAAATTCTCAACAAAATTTTAGCAAATCGCATACAAAAACATATTAAAAAGATAGTGCACCATGATCAAGTGTGTTTCATCCCAGGGATGCAAGGTTGGTTCAACATCAGGAAATCAATAAACGTAATTCACCATATTAATAGACAAAGTCAAGAATCACATGATTATTTCAATGGATGCAGAAAAAGCATTTGATAAAATACAGCACCCCTTCATGCTCAAAACACTAGAAAAAATAGGGATATTGGGAACATTCCTTAACATTGTAAAGGCCATTTATGCTAAGCCCATGGCTAATATCATTCGAAATGGTGAAAAACTGAAAGCATTCCCCCTAAAAACTGGAACAAGGCAGGGATGCCCTCTTTCATCACTTCTATTCAACATCATTCTTGAGACTCTGGCCAGAGCAATTATACAAACCAAAGAAATTAAAGGGATACGAATTGGAAAAGAAGAACTCAAACTATCCCTGTTCGCTGATGACATGATTATATATTTAGAGGAACCTGGAAATTCCACCAGAAAACTCTTAGAACTCATAAATGAATTCAGTAAAGTAGCAGGTTACAAGATCAATGCTCATAAATCCAATGCATTTTTATACATAAGTGATGAATCTTCAGAATGAGAAATTAGGAAAACTACCCCATTCACAATAGCCTCAAAAAAAATAAAATACTTGGGAATCAATCTCACAAAAGAGGTGAAAGACCTCTACAATGAGAACTATACAACACTAAGGAAAGAAATTAAAGAACACCTTAGAAGATGGAAAGATCTTCCATGTTCTTGGATAGGAAGAATTAATATTGTCAAAATGGCCATACTACCTAAAGTGCTATACAAATTCAATGCAATTCCAATGAAAATCCCAATGACGTACCTTACAGAAATAGAGCAAGCAATTATGAAATTCATCTGGAAGAATAAGAAACCCAGAATAGCTAAAGCAATCCTTAGCAGGAAGAGTGAAACAGGGGGTATTGCAATACCAAATCTTCAACTCTACTACAAAGCAATAGTAACAAAAACGGCATGGTATTGGTACCAAAATAGAAAAGTAGATCAATGGTACAGAATAGAGGACACGGACACAAACCCAAATAAATACAATTTTCTCATACTAGACAAAGGTTTCAAAAATATGCAATGGAGAAAAGATAGCCTCTTCAACAAATGGTGCTGGGAGAATTAGAAATCCATATGCAACAGAATGAAACTAAACCCTTATCTCTCACCATGCACGAAACTAAACTCAAAATGGATTAAGGACCTCGGAATCAGACCAGAGACCCTGCAGATTATAGAAGAAAAAGTAGGTCCAAATCTTCACCTTGTTGGTCTAGGATCAGACTTCCTTAACAGGACTCCCATAGCACAAGAAATAAAAGCTAGAATCAACCACTGGGATAGATTCAAACTCAAAAGCTTTCTCTCAGCAAAGGAAACTATCAGCAATGCGAAGAAAGAGCCTACAGAATGGGAGAATATCTTTGCCAATCATACTTCAGATAGAGCACTAATCTCCAGAATCTATAAAGAACTCAAAAAACTCTACTCCAAGAATTCAAATAATCCAGTCGACAAATGGGCTAAGGAAATGAATAGACACTTCACAGAAGAAGATCTACAAGCAATCAACAAACATATGGAAAAATGTTCAACATCTCTAGTAATAAGAGAAATGCAAATCAAAACCACCCTAAGATTCCATCTCACCCCAATTAGAATGGCGATTATCAAGAATACGAGCAACAACAGGTGTTGGCGAGGATGTGGGGAGAAAGGTTCACTCTTACATTGCTGGTGGGGCTGCAAATTAGTGTAGCCACTCTGGAAAGCAGTGTGGAGATTCCTTAGAAAACTTGGAATGGACCCTCCATTTGACCCAGCTATCCCACTCCTTGGCCTATACCCAAAGGACTTAAAATCAGCATACTACAGAGATACAGCCACATCAATGTTCATAGCTGCTTAATTCACAATCGCCAGACTGTGGAACCAACCTAGATGCCCTTCAATTGATGAGTGGATAAAGAAACTGTGGTATATATATATATACAATGGAATATTGCTCAGCCATAAAGAATGCTAAAATTATGGCATTTGCAGGCAAATGGATGAAATTGGAGAATATCATGCTAAGTGAGATAAGCCAATCTTTCAAAAAACCAAAGGACGAATGATTTCGCTGATACGCGGATGATGACACATAATGTGGGGTGGGAGGGGTTAGTGTTAGGGTTAGAGTTAGGGTTAGGTAGGGGGGCAAGTATGGAGGAAGGAAGTACTGTATAGAGGGTAAAGAGGGGTGGGAGGGGTGGGGGGAAGGGAAAAAATAACAGAATGAATGAAACAACATTACTCTATGTAAATTTATGATTACACAAATGGTATGCATTTACACCATGTAGAAACAGAGAAACAACATGTATCCCATTTGTTTACAAAAAAAAAAAGAAAAGAAAAGAAAACGGGTTAATATCTGTCTGACATCCTTATCTTCCAAACTTTAGGGCTAGAACTTCAAAATTGTCTACTGCCAATGCTCCTCTTCCCTATGGTTGAAAAGTAAAGTCATGGTGTGGGAGCAGAGCACTGGCAGTGGCTCCCTGTGCCCTGCTCATCCCCTCTCCTGTCCTTAAGCACTCTTGGTCTGACAGAGGCTTTGGCGGTTCAATCTGTGCACATTACCACAGGGAGTAGCTGATACTCCCAGGAGAACACGAGCTCAAAGGTAAAAGTAACTAATGGTGAAGGCTTCAGCTGTCTTGAAAAACAACAGACTAAACAGTATCCATCATCCAACTTAGAAATCTTAAAACAGAAATTTTGACAAAGCATATGATGGAAACGGAGAATGACTACTAAGGAGAAAGACAGTAGAAAATCAGTGGAGCAAGAAATGATAAAGAAAACAAAATGAAACACTAAGAAATTTAAATGGGAAGTGCTGATATCCACATAGTGGGAGTCTCAAAAAAAAAAAAGAAAAGAAAAATGAAGAAGAGGAAATATTTAACGAAATAAGTTTGCAAACATTATGAGTATGAAAGACTTCACGTGGAAAATAGAAATAAAGAAATACTGTTAATATAATCTAGAGAGGAGCAGGGACAAGAGGGCAGGCAGAAGGGACAAGAGGGAGTACCTGCAAAAGCATCTTGAGCAGCAGTTGATGCAGAGAACTCAATACCACCATGTGATGTCATAAGGACATCGATCCCTCTTCCCCTTGGGTGGTTGTGGAAGAAATCCGTCTTAGGAAGATGGACACACTACTTAGACCTACTGAATGGCACCACCAGCATTCCTCCCCATTCCACAAAGGGGGTCCATCTCCCTCCTCCATGGAGTTCAAGGGCAAACATAGTGTTCTCAAGGTCAAGCATGGGTCCACAATCTGCTGTAAGAGTCAGCTGACCATTGTATGATCTGCTGGTGGTGGGAGGTTGGAGAGGGCAAAGTGACCCAAGAACAAAGGCATAGCCCTCAGTTTTCACTTAGCGCAGGCCTGTGATTTCCCTCAAACAGGCAACAACTGCACAAGCACACTGGGCCCACAGAGTTGTGGCAATCTGCCATTATGAATTCCTGCCTTTTATCCTAAAAAACTCCCAAAGTCTAATCATTTGGGGGCATGTTGGTCCCTACCTGATTTGCCTGTTTTTCTTTCTCAGTTGTATCTTCACCTTTGCTTTCCCTCACCTTACAATAAACTTGCTCTAATTACCATCTTTGCCTTTCTGTACTTGTGCTTCTGCACCGAGGTAATTGCCCTAATCTTAGGCATTACACCCAAGAACAGAAGATCACTCTAAAGTTGGCTCTCATCCTCCAGTAATAATATCCTGGTGTCTAGGCTTGGAGGTAAAGCACCTGCCTAACATGCATGAGGCCAGAGGGTGGGGGGAGGAAGGGAGAGAAGAAAAAGAAATACCCGTATATAATAATGAAGTTCAAGAATATCAAAGGCAGGGGTGGCATGCAGCTCAGTGGTAGAACACTTACCTGGCATTTGTGAGGTCCTGCATTTGAAAAAAACAAACAAGCAAACAAAGACAATAAGAAATACAGTTAAGACAAAAAATTAGATCAACAGAAAGGAATCATATTCTTACCAAATTTCTCATAAGCAGCATGAGATGCAAAATGGCAATAAAGTAACTTTTGTTGTAGTAAGAGAAAATTTCCAAAACAAGAGTTCTATCTAGCCAAATTGTCAAGCAAATTCAGAAGCATTATGGAAATATTCTCATCTGTACAAGTCTCAGAAGGTGTGCTGCACAAATATTCTTATTGAAAATACCAGTGGACAGATAGCAAAATGTCTAGGGTCAGAGGTATGAGAAGCATGAGTGACCAAACAACTCGTTAAGGCCTATTATTTCTTTGAAAGTCAAAACTAAAGAAAAAATTTTAAATTATATTTATAAAAACTAATTAAAATTTTAGATATCAACATCATAAGCAGGGGATGAGGTGGGGACTACTACAAAGACCTGAGTGTTAACTGAATTTTGTTGAAATGAAATTACAAATGGTGTTAAGTTTAAGAAATTAACAGGGGAAAATAATGACTATGAGTAGTAAGTCAAAGACAGTCACTAAAAGAAAAATATATATAATATACAACTATTATTAGACAAAGAAAAAAATCATTCAAACTCCCTAATGGAAAACAACAAAGGAGAAAAAAAAATAAAGGATAGTTAATGGTAGTGTCAAAAGACAAAATTATGAGTAATTTAGTTATGTATCTAATTGCCTTTTATTCATGATTCATGAAAAGGGCAACCTCTATTCTACAAAACCGAATGAACTCCCACCGGGAGATGTAGAACAGTAGGTTTTGTAACATGGGAACAAGTAAACAGAACAAGAACAACAAGAAAAAACTGATCAGTTAATATTACGTTACTTCAATTTTTTTTCTTTATTTTTTTAAGGGTTAAAGCAGACAGGACATTCTTTGCACTGACACTGGTAGACTGGAACCTCTCAGGAAAAATTAGTCAGTTTGGGATTTGTCTCCTTAAAGTTTCAGATTAATTATATAACCTTTAGTATGAGTGACTCCATTTTTACTTCATATGGTCTGTGGAGACCTAGTGCAGGAGGTCAGTCCAAAACAATGATCTCTCATAATTTTTATTTAATAGTAAACTCAAGTTCTAAATTGTCAAGTTAAGGAGATTCACGATGGCAGATTAGAGGAAGGCTTGCATATCTAGTTGCTCCACGGTTTGGGATTTGCACAGCAGTACAGCTTCTAAGTGAGGTGGATGAGAGGGAATTCACTGAAATTCAGTATTGGACAGTCAGAGACTCTTAGAGGCTCAGAAGTTTGAGTGCTTTGAACAAACTCAAATGTACATTTGAGCTAAGTCAGTTTTGGCAGTGATGCCAATTTGCCACAGAAGGGAGAGGTAACACAAACAGAGAGAGAAACAAATTTGGCATGGAAAAACAAGCAATCTGAAGTTAGATGAACCAGAGACAACAGAGTAAGCTGTTGAAAAGTGCTCTGTGTTTCTCAACTGCAAGTGAAGAGCTGAGGTGAGGAGCCCTCTTGAGGAGGCCATGTTACAGCTTGCTGCTGCAGGAGCCCTAGAGATCATAGCAAACATTGCCATACTGTCCTGGCAAGCACCTAACAGAACGTGAATGTAACAGTCACAAAGAAGATTGTACCCAGGGAGGAGTAAAATTAGAGACATGAGGGAGAGTGCAACTCACTTTTCTTTTGAGCATGATGGCTCATGTGACAAGCTGGAGGGTTAGGAAACTGAACAGGCAGGTGTGATTACACTTGGGGACTGAGCCTGGGGAGGCACTCTTTGTGGGCAGGGGAGTATGTGAGGCCTGTGGGGGGTTAGTTCTCCCACCCTATGAGTAAAATTCTCAGGAAGCTCCTGGGATCCAGACCCCTAGCAGAGATTAGCATCTGCCTGGTCTTAGGGATGTATTGATGTGATCTCTCCAGAGCAGATTCCACCCAACAAAGTTCCAAAAATCTGATCATACCGAAACCCAGTTGCCACAACTCCCCACTCAGAACTCTGGAGCAGCCCAACCGCAGAAGTGCATCAATCTGGTCTGTCCAGAAAAAACACTAATCTATAGTACTTTTCATTCTGTCCTACCTTCTATTGATGAGAAGGGAAGCTAAAAGCCATTCCAATCAGCTTCAATTGTAGGCCACTCCAGCTGGCAGCTCTGTGAGCAACACAAAAAGAGGAAGTGTTTAACAACCCCTAGCCCTTGCTCTCTCTAAGGGTACATAGCCCAAGAAGAAACAGAAAAGGCAGTGATCATCATCCTCTTTGATAGCGTTGACTACCCCAGGGGAGACAATTCTTTTATTCTTCATTAAACATTTTTTTGCATGTGTGCATGTGTGTTCTTGCTGTGCTTGATTCGTTCATGGATGTATGTACATACATATCTTTCCTTTCTCCTCATTTTTAGCAGTTTTTGAAAAATGTATTATTTTTCTTTGTCTTATCTTTTGAAGGTTAGGAATTTTTTTTCTCATTAAATTTTTGTTTTAATGAATCTCAAAATTCTGTGACAGAGTTTTGGTCAAGTTGTTTCCATTCAAAAGTACTGATTTTAAAAACTAATAACTTAAAACTGCCACACACACAAAAAGAGACAAACAGTTCACAAAACATTCTTCTTTCTTTCTGAAGGTTTTATGATGCATTGTTATCATTAACCAGTCTTTTACTATTAAACTTAAGTTGCTAATGAGACAAACAGTTCTGAGACCGTTCTTCCACCACTGATTAAGACTGGAGTAAAACAGATGTTAGGGGTCATATTCATTTAGCCTTCTGAGTTTTTGGCGCAGACTTGGTGACCTTTCCAGCTCCAGCATCCTTCTTGTCCACTGCTTTGATGACACCCACAGCAACTGTCTGCTTCATATCACAAACAGCAAAACGACCCAGAGGACGATAGTCAGAGAAGCTCTCAGCACACAGGGGCTTCCTGGAACCATATCAACAATGGCAGCATCACCAGACTTCAAGAATTTAGGACCATCTTCCAGCTTCTTACCAGAATGGCAATCAATCTTTTCTTTCAGTTCAGCAAACTTGCAAGCAATGTGAGCTGTGTGACAATCCAGTACAGGGGCATAGCCAGGACTGATTTGGCCTGGATCGTTCAGGATAATCACCTGAGCAGTGAGATCAGCTGTTTCCATTGGTGGGTCATTTTTGCTGTCACCAGCAACATTTCCACAACAGACATCTTTGACAGATACATTTTTGACATTGAAGACCACATTATCTCCAGGAAAAGCTTCACTCAGAGCTTCATGGTGCATTTCAATGGACTTTACTTCAGTTGTGACATTGCCTGGAGTAAAGGTGACCACCATGCCAGGCTTGAGAATGCCAGCCTCCACTTGGCCCACAGGGACAGTACCAAGACCACCAATTGTGTAGACATCCTGGAAGGGCAGACACAAATGCTTGTCAGTTGGATGAGTTGGTGGCAGGATGCAATCTAAAGCTTCAAGCAGTGTGGTTCTGCTGGCACTGCCATCTTTACAGGTGACTTTCCATCCCTTGAACCCAGGCATGTTAGCACTCAGCTCCAACATGTTGTCATCATTCCAACCAGAAATTGGCACAAATGCTACTGTGTCAGGGTTGTAGGCAATTTTCATAATGTAAGTACTGACTTCCTTAACAATTTCCTCATAAATCTTCTGACTGTAGGGTGGCTCAGTGGAATCCATTTTGTTAACACCAATAATTGGTTGTTTCACACTCAGTGTGTAAGCCAGAAGGTTTTGCTCATGGGTCTGCCCATTCTTGGCGATACCAGCTTCAAATTCACCAACACCAGCAGCGACAATCAGGACAGCATAGTCAGCCTGAGATGTGTCTATAGTCATGTTTTTGATAAAGTGTCTGTGTCTTGGGGCATCAATGGTAGTCACATAATACTTGCTGGTCTCAAATTTCCACAGGGAGATGTCAATGGTGATACCACGCTCACGCTCAGCTTTCAGTTTATCCAAGACCCAGGCATACTTGAAGGAGCCCTTTCCCATCTCAGCAGTTTCCTTCTCAAATTTTTCAATGGTTCTTTGGTGATCCCACCACATTTGTAGATCAGATGGCTAGTAGTGGTAGACTTGCCTGAATCTACATCTCTGATGACAATGATATTTATATGAGTCTTTTCTTTTTCCATTTTGTCTTTGATTTAGCAATGGTTTTCATGATACCTGTGTGCTGGCGGTAAACCCATTAGGAAAAGCAGGGATTTTTGTTTAGTTATTTTTGTTTTTGTTTGTTTTTGTTTATCTTTCTCTCCTTTCTTCTCTCTTTAATAGCCATATTCTCTTGCTCTCTGTTTCTTTTATTTATTTTTTCCTCCTTTTCGCTATCACTTGTTACATCTCTTCTTGTTTCTCTGTTCACATTTGAACATTCTAAACTTTTACCTTCTTATTATATTTTCTTGTATTTTTGCCATTTTTTTTAGAACTATTTGGTTTATATAATTCTTTGCTCCTGCCATTCATGTTATTAGCACTGTAGCTGGAGTAGTTGACAACTGCTATTTAATGCCAGATCTAGTTCACAGCTATTTATTACTTTTTCTGTTGGCAATTGCTGACACTTGTATTCCTATTTTTTGTAATTAGAGTTGTAGAAGTCATAGTAGACACTGGATAATTTATTTTAATGCTGTATATTCTTTGCTTCTGTTGTTGTTGCTTGTTTCCCCCTTTACTTTGAGATGCTGGGAATGTTCTGAGATGTTAAGAGTTCACAGATTAGATACTTTTCTGCTGAATTAAACCCAGCCAAGAGATGGTGTACCTTGCTCCACACACAAACTATGCATACTCAAACTTGAATGCTACTTTAGTACAAAGAATAGATGAGACAAAAATCCCAAGCTAATGACCAGGTCCAAGTAGGAATTGTTAGGGGTGGGGGATCCTCAGGTCCCTCTTGAGGAAATCCACTTCCACAACAAAAAACAGAATTACACAAAGAATGTAGACAACACACCTGTGAGGCATCTCAATTTACATCAGTCCCATATCTCTTTAAAAATATGCATAGTTAAGTGAAGATACACATAGTTAAGTGAAGATACACAGATGCTGTACTCCACATACTCCTCAGTATACAACATAATTGCCAGATTCACAGATGTACCCCACTCTTTTCTATAGGAAAAGTGGAATCCTCAAACTCTACACAATATGCACTGTATTGAAATACATTAACCATCATCAAAGAACATTCAGGGAAACTACCACAAAACTCACTAAGAAATACATTGAAAATTTCACAACAACCTGATATCCCAGAGCACAACTGGCAAGAGAAGGCTGTGCCATAAAAAGGCCCAAACATAAGAGTGGAATAGATAATACCCAATACAGGAGTATTAAAAATATGAAAAAACAAGGTAACACTATGCCTTTTAAAGTTCATAATTCATCAGCAACTGACTACAAAGTATTGAAGTAGATGAAATACTAGATAAAGAATTCAAAAGAATAATTATAAAAATGATTCATAAATTCCAAGAGAACACAGAAAAACAACTGAATGAATTAAAAAGTCAACACAGGATATGAATGAGAAAATTCAATAAGGAGATAGAGATATTGGGAAAAAAACAGAAATCTTGGAATTGAAAGATACAATAAATCAAAAAAAATGTTCAGCTGAAATTCTCTTTAATAGAGTAGATCATGCTGAAGACAGAATATCAGAGCTGGAGGCGAAGTGACCAACCTTGCACAATGAGGCACTATTAAAGAAAAGAAAATATGTAACTATAACCAGAACATACAAGACTTCCGGAACAAAATTAAGAGACCAAATTTGAAAATCATTGGAATTGAGGAGAGAGTTGTAAGATGCAGGTTAATAGAATGGATAATCTCTTCAGGGAAATAACAGAAAAACTTCCAAACCTCAAGGCTTACATGGACATCCAGACAGGAAGCCTTTGGAACCCCCAAATAGACAAGATTAACAAAACAACAACAACAAAATAAAACAAAAAGGCCTCTCCACAACTTGTTATAATTAAAATGCTGAACACAGAACAGGGATAGAATTTTTTAAACTTCAAGAGAAAAACTTCAGGTCACATTTAGAGGCTAGCCAATCAGAATTACTTCTGATTTCTCAGCACAAAAACTAAAATTCAGGAGGGCTTAGAATGATGTGTTTAAAGCCCTAAAAGAAATAAATGTCAACCAAGATTGCTATGTCCAGCAAAGCTTTCCTTCAGAATCAAGGAAGAAATAAAAACCTTTCAGGATAAGCAGAAACTAAAAGAATTTATGAGAACTAAGCTGGCACTACAGAAAATACTTCAGGAAATACTACACCAAGAAGAAATAAAAAATAAATTCTAGAGTTCATAAATGGACAAATCTAATCTGAAGAGTCACTAAGCAAATGAGAAACAGGACCAAATTAAATATTAAGAAGAAATCAAAATAGCTGGGATTAATAAACATCTCTCTATGCTAACATCAAATATGATGGTCTCAATGCTCTAATTAAAAGACATAGGCTGGAAGAATGGATTGAAAAACAAAACCCAACTGTATATTGCTTATAAGAGATTCACCTTACAGAAAAGACAGAATGAAAGTGAAAGAAAGGAAACTGATTTATCATGCAATAGAAGCCTGGAAACAAGCAGCAGTAGCTACTCTCATATCCAACAAAGCAGACTTCAAGCCAGAATTGGTCAGAAGAGACAAAGAAGGTCACCTCATACTGATAAAGGGAAAAAAAATCAAAAAAGAAGACATAATAATAGTTAATATTTATGCCCCAAATATCAGCACACCTAATTACATAAAATAGTCACTACTCAAATTTAAAATGCAGAAAGACCCCAGTACAACAATACTAGGTGATTTCACCACACTTCTTTCACCAATAGATAGATCATCCAGACATAAACTCATTAAAGACTCTTCAGATCTAAAATATAGTAAGTCAAATGGACTTGACAGGCATCTATTGAATATTCCATCCAACAACAACTGAATATACTTTCTTAACTGCTCATGGAATCTTCTCCAAAATAGACCATATTTTAATGCCATAAAGCAACTCTTAGCAAATGCAAAATTCCTTGAATCCTATCTGATCATAATGGAATGAAATTAGAAATCAACACACCTCCTCCAAAAGAAACTACATAAACTATTTAAACACATGCGAATTAAGCAATAAACTTTAAATGATGAATGAATGATAGAAGAAATTATGGGAAAAATTTTAAAATTCTTAGAATCAAATGAGAATAGTGATACAATATATCAGAACCTCTGGGACACTATGAAGACTGTTCTAAGAGGAAAGTTCATAGTTTTGGGTGTATGCATAAGAAAAATCAGAAAGATCCCAAATAAACAACCCAATGATGCATCTCAAGGCCCTTGAAAAATAAGAACAAACCGATGTCAAAACTAGTAAAAGGAAGGGAATAATTAAGATCAGAGCTGAGATAAAAGAAATAGAGAATAGAAAACAATACAAAAATCAATGAAATGTAGGGTTGGTTTTTGAAAAGAAAAGATTGGTAAACATTTAGACAAACTAATAAACAAAAAGACAGAAGATCCAAACTAATAAAATTAGACATGAAAGATGAGAAATCACCACAGACATCATAGAAATCCAGAGAATTGTTAGGGACTATTTTTTAAAATTCATACTCCAATAAATTGAAAAATCTAAAAGAAATGGATATGTTTCTAAACATATATGAATGCCAATATTGAATCAAGAGGACATAGAAAATCTAAACAGACCAATAACTACCAATGAGATTGAGACAGTAATAAAAGCCTTCCAACAAACAGAGGCCCAGGACCAGATGGATTTTCAGTTGAAATTTACCAGACATTTAAAGAAGAACTAAGGCCAAGGTTTCTCAAATTATTCCATGAAATGGAAAGGGGTGGAACACTTCCAAATTTATTTCATGAAGCCAATATCACACTCATACCCAAATCAGAAAAGGACATGTCAAGGAAAGAAAATTACAGACCAATACCCCTGATGAACTTAGATGCAAAAATCCTTAATAAAATATTAGCAAATAATATTCAACAATCTACTAAGAAGATTGTATACCATGACCAAGTTGGTTTTAGTACAGGGTTGCAAGGGTAGTTAAACATACACAATAAATGTGATTCAACACAAATAGAATTGAGGACAAAAATCATATAGTCATCTCAATAAGTGCACAGAAAGCCTTTGACAAAATTCAGCACCCATTAATGTTAAAAACATTTTAAAAATGGGAATTGAAGTAACCTACCTCAACTTAATAAAGGTTATACATAAAAAACCCAAAGCCAATATAAATGTGAATGGGGAAAAACTAAAAACATGTCCTTTAAAATCCAGAACGAGACTAGTATGTCTACTCTGAACACTCCTATTCAATATAGTACTAGAAATTCTAGCCAGAAAATTGGTCAAGGTAAGGAAATGAAAGAGTTAAAAATAATAAATAAGGAAATCAAATTATCTCTGCAGAAGATATGATCCTATATCCAAAAAATTCCACCAGAAGACTGCTAGAGCTAACAAACAAATTCAGCTTAGTAGTATGTTGCAAAATCAACACATGAAAATCAATAACTTTCCTATGTACCAATAATAAATCTGCTGATAAAGAAATCAGGAAAAGAGTTCCATTCACAATAGCCTAAAAAAATAAATAAACCAAAACAAAACACACCACACCTGCAAAAAAACCAACCAACCAAACAAAGCAAAACAAAACAAAAACTGGAATAAATATAACCAAACATAGGTTGAAGACCTCTATGATGAAAACTATAGAATATTGAAGAAAGAAGTTGAAGAAGACACAAGAAGATGAAAAGACCTCTCATGTTCATGGATAGGCAGAATTGTTATTGTTAAAATGGCCATATCATCTTTTCTCATGCTTTCTCTCTCCTACTCACTTTCTTTCTCTCTCCTCCTTGCTTTTCATACTCTCTTACACACACTCTCTCTCTCTTTTTCTCTCATTTTCTCTCTTACCCTGCAGTTAGACACTCTGTTTGCTTAATAAACACTCATGTCAATTCCTGTGTCCAGCGTGGTTTTTGTGGGTTTCTTACATTGGTGCCATGACTTGGAGGGGCTCTTCCACTGTCTCTTAAGCAAGTGGATGGAACCCCATCTGATGCCCCAGTGCCCCCCCGACACAGTCTCACCTTCCATTTTGCCTGGATGCTCTGCTCTGTTCTGCATCCATCACCCGACTTCAGATTGATGAGTTCCTAGACGGGTTCCCCTAGGCTGACTCAAATAGTCCTCTGCTGACCTGAGAAATGACCATTGAGTTTTCAGGGCCCTCCAGACAGCTGAGGGGAGGGAGGACCCCTAGGGGCAATTTTTATAGTTAACAGCTGGCCCCCTTAGTCATTCTTATCTTCTGGGTGGGTTCCTGATTTTATGGTAGAGATTCTCTCTCAGTGTTGAGGCTCGTCTTCACACTCATGCTCACACTTGCACTCGAAAACCCTGATGTCAGGTCCTCAACCCTCCTCAGCTTTTGCCTGGCCCACATTGGTGCTTGGGTGAAAATCCCATCATTGTGTTGCCTTCTCATCTCCAGCCTACTAATCTGTGGCCTCGGGACGCTGGGGCACAGACTTGGCTGTATCAGCCTCCATCATGGGATCTGGGTCCTCCATTCTGGCAGATTCAACCCTAGGAACACTTCGCCTGACCCCCAGTTTAAAGCCATCAAAATTCGTTTGTGTACCCTTTAGATAATCAATCCAAAATGGCTACGTAACGGCACACAGCTTCTGTGAGCAAGCGGGCAGATGTAAAGGGATTCTTTATCTTCAAGTCTCTTCTTTCTTGCTTCTTGGCTCTTCCTGCAAACTTGAACACTTCCTTTTGGCTTCTTCTCCTCCTCTTAATCCCTCCTCCTCCTCTGACTTCGACACAGCTCTGTTTCTGCTTCCATTCCCCTGCCCAGCCCAACTAGTCCTCCTGCCATGAGGTCCTGCATATGCTGTGTGGAGGGAGTAACCAGCCCAACAATCAGTGGCATGTCCCAGGAAGGAGTATGATATAGCAGCCCCATTCCTCACAAGTAGTGGAAGATAATGTTTCACAATTTTCTGCATCCAAACCTGAATTGATTACTAACCAGGAAAAAGGGTTAAAATGCCCTAGGCATCAAGTTTCTACTAGAACCTGTTAGCTCCTTTCAGATCTCAGTCAAGGCTTACATTGAAATGTAAATGGAGGAAACCAGAAGGCACAGTGGGAGACCAGTCTCAAACCCAAGGGGAAAAAAAGTGTCCATTTTAAATTTCTCCTGGGTTGCAACACAGAACACTTTATCTCTCCCTCTCACCTCTTCTCTCTGCCCTTCTCTTTCTCATTTTCTCATGCTATAATTAATGACCATTATCATTTTTCTTCTAGGACTTTTGTTTTTCTTAAATGCTATGTTTTTGAGCTCACAATTTTGATCCTACATACCTAGGTTAATGATTTTTGATCAGTTCTTTTTATCCAACTCTAGAGTTATTTTTGACATCTGTTACATTGCAATGGAGATAAACATTACAAGGCCTTTGCTTTTGTGTTAAATATAAGCAAGCATAAAATTAAAATTTTAAAAATGGATCCAAATACTTTTAATTCATGTGATTTAAAAAGGTTAAATTTAAATTGGGTAAACTAATAGAAGCAAAATGTCTTTAAAATTAACTCCCAAATCTCTAGGTGGTCAAACTAATGAAATGTTGATGTTTATAAAATGTCTAACATCAATTTTTCTAGGACTTTTCTTCAACGGGAAAGAGATGGCAAATACTGTTGGTACACTTGTCTGTTATCTTGTTTTTTTTACAATAAGATGAGTGAATTAGAGTTGACATGTATGGGATTACTCAAATGTGTTTGTTAGAGACATCTGATTAATTTACAAAGTTATTCCATGGAGTAACATACTTAAACATTATTCGTTGTATATTAAATGTGTTCATATTTTCCAGGTATACAAACCTTTTAAAGCAGAAAATTTATCAAGCTGCTATTCTCCAAATTAACCTTGTCTATAATGGTAAACTTATCATTCAATGATCTATTATAGGACCTGTCATCAATAGGGTATATGTCTAAAAATTTTTTTAAATGTAAATGTATTTCTAAAAGTGAGAACCTGATTTGTTTAAAGGTTAATATTGTGAAACATGAAAGCATTTTGTCACTTTGCCACACAAAAGGTAAGTTAAAAGCTCTCTCAGCCTTTCTTTAATTCATGTTTTAGATATAATGCTAACTAATGTTCATATAGACACAGGAATCAATATATGTAAACTTCTTGAAATGACATTTAAGAAAGAGTATAATGCACAATAGGAAAAATGGGACAACAGTGACTGAGATTGGGGTCTCTGACCTCATGACTGTGGCATGCTTGGTGCCTGGGAGTGTTTCTGTGCAGGGGCACAAGATGCCTAACTGCTGTGGCAGTACATTGATCTCAGGCACACAGCTCTTGGGCAGGAAGGAATTCTTTTGCTAGATAATCAGTGTTTCATCAGCTCCCTTCTCTGGTTCCTGCCCACCTTACAGTAACTTTGGACACTGGACTTCCTTGAGAGCTACACAGAGCTCCTAACATTGCACTTTGCAGCTGTGAAAGAAAGTTACGTAGATGTCCTAGTCTCTGTAACTTTCCTGAAAACAAAGAATAATGCTTACATATATATATATATATATATATAAATATTGCTGACATAACTCTTTAGATCTGCATTTCCATCAGAGAACAGAGCTCCATCTGATCTCAGCTTAATCTTCAAAATCTGTGTTTATAAACCTTTATTTTCTAATATTCCTTTGTCCCTCACTGAACTTGAGAATTTGGTCATGCTGGTCATGGCAAAAGAGGCAAAAATTAGCTTCAGGATTAGAATATTTTACCTAAGATTTGTGAAGAACCCCACCTTACCTGAGATAAGGCTCTGCCTCACCCTGCTGTATGTTAGAATGGCTCCAAAGTAAGCCAGACTTTACCTCATTTAAAATTGTGTTCAAAAGTTTGATGTTTGTTGTAAAGATTACTGTGGCCTCAAATGGGATATAATTAATAACTCAGCCAAAATTCAAGATAGCTATTGCACAAACTGAATGTTTTACTGTTGGTGATTCCATTTTCTATTTTCCTTGTAAACTCTAATTGTTTCCTGATTAATATTTTGCAGAAGTACTGCTTCAAGAGCAAACACTATAAATTAACTTGAAATAATAAGCTATCACCTATAGGACAGATACTGTAGACCCCAATTAGATAAAAGGGGATAAATAACAGTAAAGTCATAGACATTGAAATTAAAGCCCAGCACTCTTACTTTATGACTGGTGAGACGGGCTTGCTGGATGGTTAAGATCAAACTTAGAGATTGAGATTAAATACAGAGGTCAAGAAAAAACAGTATCTTGCCCTCAGCCAGCCTGAATCCAGGGAACAAGAGGACTTTTCTAAGGAGCTTTGAAACTCTGAGTCACATGACCTCTGGATCAGGGAGATTAATGAGGCCACTAAAGGATGAAAAGCCAATCAGTGCACCTGCTGCAGAGGAGGGTCAAGGAAAATGGGAGACATCTCTGGTGCTTTCAAGGGAAGCCACCTCATCGAGGAGACCCTGCCTAACAGACTGAACTAAAGCTAAAGCTCTCAAGTTCTCTATGAGTGACCTCTGTGGGAACTCAGCTGACACTTTAACAGACAGGAACAGATCACTTTGACCAGCTTGATATTAGACACCTAGCAAAAATGTTAAAACCAAAATATAGCCATTCTTGGGAATTTAAAAGAAATAATAGTTAAATGTAACTTAAGATGTACACTTGTGTTAGCCCACTAGAATAGAGACTAAAAGCTACAAAAGAGAGATTCTTAGGCAAATGTGCCTAATAACTATCCAGAGAAACTGCCAGAGTCAGAAGGTTTTAGTCATTTTAAGTCCTACAGACACAGGTAGGCTTAATCTATGTTTGCTGGTAACAGAAATATAGAGATCTTTACTAAATGTTGTGTTTATGTTCCTGATAACCTGGACAATATTAAAGTTCCCAAATAAAGACCTTGTCCTCTCCAGCCTTTGTTAGGCCTTGTTATGGTAACAACTTCTCAGTTCTTCCACCCCCTGATGAGGGATTCATTGGCATGTTCCAGATTCTGCAACATTTATCTTATACTAATTTCATTTCAGTACTCATGCCTTTTTGTTCTTCTCTCATAGAAGCACCCACCCCAGATGACTTTACAACCTGTTTTTCTCAACTAGGCTTCTATCATGGACCCCTCGATTGACCCAATTTCTAAAAAGGGAACTCCAAACTGCTTGCCCCATGCTACCCCCTTCCAGCTGGAAGAAGCCAGAGCAGTCATTTTCCCCTTTTCCCTACAGCATTAAAGGAGTTCCTAAAATTAGAGGGGGGAAATGAAGCCAGAATTGGGGACAGGCAGTTAGTGTACAAGTAGGGGATCAGTCAAAT
The DNA here is from genome assembly GCF_902686455.1 of Sciurus vulgaris. Lineage (NCBI taxonomy): Eukaryota > Metazoa > Chordata > Mammalia > Rodentia > Sciuridae > Sciurus > Sciurus vulgaris. The sequence continues at coordinate 119,050,497 of NC_136466.1, forward strand.
CAAGGAAATGAAGTCCATGAAAGCCATCTGCCTCTGGAAGTTGAAGACTGCCCCTGGGAGAATGGACTTTTTACATCTCACCTGCAAAACCAGGCCTAGTCATATAGGCAGGAAGGAGAGATAAGGGGGGAAAGAACTGGAGAACAAAAGATCTTCTTATAAAAAGAGAAACGGGGGAATGTAATGTAATATAAAGCTGCTCCCCCACCCTTTACGTTGCAGTCATTTTCCCGCCTCCCAACTTCTTGTTGCTCCTCTGCCCTTTCTGTTGCAGTCATTTCCCCACCTCCCAACTACTTGTCAGTCTGTGAACATCCTAGCTAGCTATTGGTTCATCAGTCAGCTTGCAAGTATCCTTCTCCGTTATTGGTCCCCTGTTATCCCAGCGGAATTCAACTGCTTAAGGATAGCTCCCCACCATCTTTTCTCATGCTATCTCCTACTCACTTTCTTTCTCTCTCCTCCTTGCTTTTCACACTCTCTCTTGCACATGCTTTCTCTCTTTTCCTCTCATTTTTCTCTCTTACCCTGCAAGGAGACACTGTTTGCTTAATAAACACTCTTATGTCAAAAACAAAACAAAATAAAAGAAAACAAAAAACCAAAAAACCAAAAAAATGGTTATATTACCAAAGAAAATATATAGATTCAGTGCAATTGCCAATGCAAAATACCAATGAAATTCTTCACAGAATTAGAAAAATAGTCTTAAAATTCATTTGGAAGTATAAAATACCCAGAATAGTAAAAAAAAAAAAAAAAAAAAAAAAAAAAAAAAAAAAATTCTAAGTCAAAAAAGCAATGCTGAAGACATCATCAATACCTGACTTCAAAAATTATATTACAGAGCTGTAGTAACAAAAACTGCATGGTACTGGCGTAAGGAGAGACATATAGATCAGTGGTAAAGAATAGGAGACACAGAGAAATATCCACGCAGCTACAGTCATCTGATCATTGACAAAGGTGCCAAAAAACAGATTGGAGAAATACACAACCTTTTAAACAAATGGTACTGAGAAAACTGGATATCCATTATGTGAAAGAATGAAACTAGACCCTTATCTCTCACCTTGCACAAAACTCAAAATAGATTAAAGATCTAAGACTTAGACCAGAAACTACACCTTTTAGAAGAAAACGTAGGCTCAACACTCCAACATAGAGGCGCAGGCAAAAACTTCTTCAATTGAACTCATAAAACTCAGAAAATAACAGCAAGAATTGACAAATGGGATGGCAGAAAATTAAAAAGCTTCTGCACAGCAGAGGACATAATTAAAAGCATGAAAAGAAAGCCTACAGAATGGGAGAAAAGTTTGCCATTTACTCTTGTGACAGGGGATTAGTATCCACAATAAAGAACTCAAAAAACACCAAAAAGCAATTTACCCAATAAATAAATGTGCAAATTAACTAAACAGACACTTCTCAAAAGAAGATATACAAATGGCCAACAAATATATCAAAAAATGTTTAACATCTTTAGCTTTTAGGGAAATGAAAATCAAAACTACACTGAGATTAAATCTCAGTCCAGTTAGAAGGGCAGAATACAAACAATAATTAATGCTGGAGAGGATGTGGGGGAAAAGGTTCACTTTTACACTATTGTTGGGACTGTATATTAGTATAGTTAGGACAATCACTGTGGAGATTCCTTAAAAGACTAGGAATGAAACCACCATAGTCTCAACTATGCCACTCCTTGGTATTTATCCTAAAGAATTAAATTCATACTACAATGACACACACAAACCCATATTTATAGCAATACAATTCACAGTATCCAAACTATGAAACTAAACGAGGTGTCCATCAGTGGATAAATGGATAAAGAAATTGTGGTATATATACACAATGGAGGTTTATTCAGTCATGAGGAAGAATGAAATTATGTCATTTGCAGGAAAATATATGGAATTTGAGAAGATCATGTTAAGTGAACTAAGCCAAACTCAGAAAGTCAAGGGTTGTATGTTTTCTCTCATATGTTGAAGCTGGAGAGGATAAAGGTGGAAAATGATGCGTGTGGTAGGGACTCTCATGAAAATTGAAGGGAGATCAGTAGAGTAAAGGGACCTTAGGGAAGGAGGAGAGGAGGGAAAGGAGAAACTGGGGAATGATATTCACCAAATTATATTGCCATATAATGTGCACGTGTGAATATGTAACAAAAATCCCACCATTATATATGGTATGATTATAATGTCCCCCAAAATACAGGAAAATAAAGTAAAATGTCAGGACTGGAGTTGTAGCTCAGTGATAGAGCTCTCACCTAGCATATGTGAGGCACTGGGTTCTATTTGCAGCAACACATAAAAATAAATAAATAAAATGAAGGTATTTGTGTCCATCTACAACTAAAAAAAATTAATAAAGTAAAATGTCAAGTTAAAACTGTGTAAATGGTTAAATCCATTTAAAAATAGATTTAGACTAGATTTTTAAAAAGTTCAACAATATATTGTCTCTAAGGGCCACTTTTAAGGCTAAAAGCTATAAAAGTATTAAAATGAAAATGAGATACATATGATAGGCAGTGTGAAACAAGAGGAATTTTAATTTAGAAAGTAGAATTTCAAGGTGAAAAATATAAAAGACAAAAAAAAACCCCCATATTTCTTAGTGCAATGAAATAGAGGATCATAAAATATAATTATGTGCATCTAGCAAGACCCACGGAATAGAGCAATAACTGCCAGAACTACAGGGAAAAAAAGATAATCAATAATTTTATTGCAGATTTTAAAACACTTTTAGAAATGAAAAGATCAAGCAGATAAAGAAAGAATGCTTATAAAATGCCATAAGAACAAGTGGATTTATAGGGAACTATGTACCCAGAGACAATACACATTCTTTTCACGAACTCATAGCATACTTACCAAAATAGATTTTATGTTAAGCAGTAAGTATGAATAGAATTTTAAGTCATGTATTCTAAAAGTTAACTTGTGACCCACAAAGATATTCTTGTTTTAGTCGTTGAGTAATAGCTAGTTGTCCTTTACAGACCTTCAATGTTATTCCCAGTCACTCTCTGAACAGATACTTTGTATTTTTGGAAATACATATTTAAATCAGTTTGCTGTTATTCCCCTTATTTTAAAATTACATATTATATATTTGTTTACTTGTAAATACAATACCTTTTATTCTATGTAGGACTAGAAGCAATTCATGGCAGGCGTTATGGTTTGGATATGAGGTGTCCCCCAAAAGCTCATGTGTGAGACAATGCAAGAAGGTTCAGAGGAGAAATGATTGGGTTGTAAAAGTCTTGACCCAATCAGTGATTTAATCCCCTGTCAGGGCTTAACTGAGTGGTAACTAAAGTGGTAGGGTGTGACTGGAGGAGATCGGAATTGAGGCAGGTCTTTGGAGTATGAATTTTGTATCTGGAAAATAGAGACTCTCTCTGCTTCCTGATGATGTGAGTTGCTTCCTTCTGCACACTCTTCTGCCATGATGTTCAGCTTCACCTCTAACCCTGAGGAATGGAGTCGGCTGTCTATGGGTTGAGACCTCTGAAACCGTGAGCCCTCAAATAAACTTTTCCTCTTCTGTAATTGTGCTGGTCAGATCCTTACAGTTACAGTAGCAAATAAAAGCTGACTAAAACAGCAGGTATATGTGGAAGAACTTCGCATTTCACTCCTATATAGAGGAGAATCTTTAAAATGCATATGGCAAATACCAAAGGATGACAGTCTCTAACATCTGACTGATGATTGGTCACTGTTTTTTTTTTGTTTTTTTTTTTGTTTTGTTTTGTTTTTTATTTTCTGTATTAGGGTCACCAGTAAATGCCAAGAGAAGCATTTTGAAAAGTTAAATCTGTGGTCTTTTTTTCCCCACAACATAGGGCACAGTAGAAAACTCAAAACATTCCAAGGAATTAAGGTTATAAAGTCTATGTTAAAATAAAAGGACAGCTGAGCATGGTGATGCAGAACTATAATCCCAGCTTGTCAGAAGGCTGAAGCAGGAGGATCCCAAATTGGAATCCAGACTGAGAAATTTAGTGAAATGCTGTCTCAAAATAAAAATAAAAATAGTTGGGTGTATAGCTCAGTGGTAAAGCACTTGCTTAGCACTTGTAAGACCCTGGGTTCAATGATTCCCCATCCTGCAAAAGGCAAAAAGTATAGTTTTTTAAAAAGTCAGAAAACTCTATAACATTAAAAAATATAGTCTTCGTATTCAGTGAAAATCAATAAACAACCTAGTACTAAATAATAATGAAAATCCTGCATGCCAATATTTGTAGGAATCAGCAAAAGGAACACAAGAAGAGATATATGACTTCCAGTACTTTTATATGAAAACCAGAAAGGTAAAAAATAAAAGAGAAATTCATGCCTGTAGTCCCAGCTACTCAGGAAGCTGAGGTAGGAGGATCACTTGAGCCTGGGAGTTGGAAACCAACCTGGGCAACATAGTGAGACCCCATCTAAAAACTAAATAAATAAAATCACTGGCAAAATATGAATTTAAAAATTTGGGCTGGGGATATAGCTCAGGGTTAGAGTTTCTGTCGGACATGTACAAAGCCCTGGGTTCAACCCCAGCATCACAAAAATAAAATAAATAAATAAATAAATAAATAAGAGAGAGAGAGAGTGCATGCTAGAGAGAGATGAAGCACACAAACAATAGGAAAATTGGACTTCATTAAAATTAAAACCTTTGGATATCAAAGAACTTTATCGAGAAAGAAAAATAGTCCATACACTGGGAGAAATGTTTGCAAATCTGTCTAAAAGAGTCTGCTTTCAAAACATGTACAGAACTGTTTCGATTCAGTGACAAAAAGACAATTTAACTATTGGGCAAAGGACTTCTGTAGTCATTTTTCTAAAGAATACAAATGGTCAACAAGCACATGAAAAGATGCTCAAGTCAGGCATGGTGGTGTACACCATAATCATTCCGGCTACTAGGGAGGCTGAGGCAGGAGAATCACAAGTTTAAGGCCAACCTGAGCAACTTATTGAGGCCCTGTTTCAAAATAAAATAAAGTGAGGGCTGAGTGTGTAAATCAGTGCTAGAGCACTCGACTAACACATATACGGCCCTGGGTTTTGATCTCCAGCATTAAAAAAAAAAAGAAAGAAAAAAAAGAAAAGAAATTGCTCAATTTCTTTTTTTTTTTATTATAAACAAATGGAATACATGTTGTTTCTCTGTTTGTACATGGCGTAAAGGCATACCATTTGTGTAATCATAAATTTACATAGAGTAATGTTGTTTGATTCATTCTGTTATTTTTTCCCTTCCCCCACCCCTCCCACCCCTCTTTACCCTCTATACAGTACTTCCTTCCTCCATACTTGCCCCCCTCCCTAACCCTAACTCTAACCCTAACACTAACCCTTCCCTCCCCCCCATTATGTGTCATCCTCCACTTATTAGCGATATCATTCGTCCTTTGGCTTTTTGAGATTGGCTTATCTCACTTAGCATGATATTCTCCAATTTCATCCATTTGCCTGCAAATGCCATAATTTTATCATTCTTTATGGCTGAGTAATATTCCATTGTATATATATACCACAGTTTCTTTATCCACTCATCAATGGAAGGGCATCTAGGTTGGTTCCACAGTGTGGCTATTGTGAATTGAGCAGCTATGAACATTGATGTGGCTGTATCTCTGTAGTATGCTGATTTTAAGTCCTTTGGGTATAGGCCAAGGAGTGGGATAGCTGGGTCAAATGGAGGGTCCATTCCAAGTTTTCTAAGGAATCTCCACACTGCTTTCCCGAGTGGCTGCACTAATTTGCAGCCCCACCAGCAGAAATTGCTCAATTTCAATAGTTCATATTGAAAGATAAAGCTATCAGGATAGGCTAGTTGATGCTGTGGCAACTAAATAAAGTCTAATCTCAGTGATTTAACCCAAGAAGATGTTCTTCCCAAATTGCACATCTGTTGAAGGTTGGCAGTGGGTCTCTGAGCATTGTATTTGCCCAGAAATTCAGAAAACAAAGGTTTTATATCAACAAATGCTTCAATGATGTGATGGTTTGGATGTGAGCTGTCCCCCAAAAGCTCATGTATGAGATAATGTAAGAAAGTGAATTACTGAGTGGTAACTGGAGGCAAGTAGGGTGTGTGGCTGGAGGAGATGGAAATTGGGGCATGGCTTTGGGGTACATATATTTGTATCTGGCGAGTGGAGTCTCTCTGTGCTTCCTGATGATGCAAACTGCTTCCTTCTGCCACACTCTTCCGCCTTGATGTTCTGCCCCACCTCAGCCCTGAGGACTGGAGCCAGCCTTCTATGGATGAAAACCTCTGAAACTGTGAGCTCTCAAATAAACTTTTCCTCCTCTATAATTGTACTGGTCAGATCATTAGTCACAACAGAGAAATAGCTGACTAAAACGAATGATCACTGTAGTGTACTTCTAAAGTTTCTGCTGAAAAGTGGCAGATATTACTTTCATTTATCATTTCATTGGCCAAAGTCAGTCACGTGGCTACACCAATCTTTAATTTTCTTTCCTTCAAAGAGGTCCATATCCTAATTCCTGGAACCTGTGACTGTATTATATTAAATTGAAAAGGGGAACTAAGTTTGTAGATAGAATTAAAATTGCTAATCAGTGGCCTTTAATAGGAATATTATCCTGGGTTATTCCATTGAGTTTGATATACTCACAGAGGTTTTGAGAAGCAGAATAGGGAGCCAGAAGAGAAAGCCAGAGAAGAAGATGTGGTGATGAAGTAGGGTCAGAAAGGCTACATTCCTGGCCTTGAACCTGGAGGAAGGGGGCCTGTGCATCAAGATGTGTGGGTGGCCCTAGGAGTCATAAAAAATAAGGAAATGGTTTCTTCCTGCTAGGGTTTGAATTTATGTGTTTCTCCAAAATTCATAGATTGAAACTTAAACCACAAGGTGATGGTATCAATAGCTGGGACCCTTGGGAGATGATTAGGTCAAGAGGGCTCAGTCCTCAGGAATGGAATCAGCTTTTGTGTCTGCCACCCCCTTTTCCCATGTAAAGACAGCATTTTTTCCTTTCTAGAGGATGCAGCAACAAGGAGCCAACTTGGAAGCAGAGAACAAGTTCATACCAGGTACTGAATCTGATGATGTCTTGATCTTAAAATTCTCAGTCTCCAAAACTTTAAGAAATAAATGTCTATTACTCATAAATTACTCAGACTTGGTATTTTGTTATAGTAGCACAAAACAGACTAAGACATTCCCGAGAGCCTCTGAAAGGAATGCAACTCAGCTGACATCCCGGTTTTACCTCAAGGATACTTGTGTTAGACTTCTAACCTGCAGAACTAAAGATGATAAATTTGCATTATTGGAAGCCACTAAGCTTGTGATAATTTGTTACAGCAGCAATAGAAAACTAATGCGGCAAGGAAGTACAGTCCTACCGTGTGTCTGGATGGAGGAAGAAATGGAAATACTTGCTGAGTAGCACTAATGATCATCACAGAAGGGAAAAGATAAAACCACCATCATTTGCACAGGATTTAATCACTTACCTTGAAAAAACACTGAATCAATAGGAGAACCATGTGGACAAATAGGAGAATTCAGGAAGTTTTTTGGATACAAGAGCACATTTAAAAAAATCATAGCCATAAGAAATTAGATACCATTTACAACAGGAAAAAAATGTCAAAGCAAACAAGAACTTTTTAATGCAAGAATATGCAAGACCTCTTTGAGGAGAACCTCAAATTTCTTACAGAAGACATGGAAGGTCATTTAAATGAATGAAGAGATATTTTGAGCTTTGGGATGTGTGGTAGGAAGTATTAATGAACTCCTCTCCCAGTTCTCCATATCACTGGAATTTATGAATATGTTACCTTACATGGTAAAATAGACTTTAAAGATTTGATTAAACTAAGGATTAGCAATCTAATACTCAGATTGTAGGAAAGGCTAAAAAAAATGGGAATTCAAGATGTCTTTGAATACAGGGGAGTTGAGAGGGCTGAAAAGAAGATATGTTTAAAGTTTTAGGATTGTAAAATTTCATTGCAAATCACCTTCCTAATTCTCCACAGTATCAAGTATCTATTTTTGTGTAACAAACCACTTCCAAAGTTTCATGGTTTAAAACAGCACTGATTTATTATTTCTCACAATCCTGTATGTTGGCTGGGTGGATTTGATTGTTCTCTTCTGAGGTCACTCTTATGGCTGTATTCAGCTAGAGAGGGCTCAGGGATGGTTAAGAGATGGCTGGGTCACATATAGTCATCTCAAGATCTCATTTTCTGTGCATTCACTCATTAATTCATTAACCATCCTGAGCTTCTTACATAGTTGCTGGGTTCCAAGGCTCCAAGCTCATCCATGCAGAAGTGTAACTCATTGAATACCATTCATGTAGCAGTCTAATGTACCCAACCTGACAGAAGGATGGAGGATTATTTTGTTGAAGAGTTGAACTATACTTGGTATTCTGAAGTCAGTAAGCACAGATGAGGTTGGGAGTTAATACAAACTAAAAGGTTAGAATTCCAGTTGTCTTATTCCTAAATTTTCAGTATTCTGGGAGCCAAAGTTATTCTGACAAGGTAGGAATTCTGAGTATTCTTCTCTTGAGAAATAAGTCAGCCTTGTTTTCATGAGTGAACTCATGAAACTGGTAGTAGACCAATGAAATTGAATGTGGGGGAATCCAGCTAACTGCATGTTAGCTGCCAAAATGGAGTTATTTTCAGCTTTTTAGTCGCTCACTCTTACATACAAATGAGCAGCCAGGGTTAGCTAGATACTTTTAGTGACTATATATTATTTCATTGTCTGGATATGCCATAGTTTATGCAACTAGTCCTCTATTACTGGACATTTAGATTGCTTTTTACTTTACTATTATAAGTATTGTTGGAACAAATATCATAATACATTTATCTTTATATATCTGTCTGATTATTTCCTTAGGACAGATTTTTTTAAATGCCATATTTTAGTCAAAAGGTAGTCACTTTTTATAAGGTTTGAGGCAGATTACCAAATGGGGGTAACATCTTAGTTCTGTGTATTAATTATCTATTTCTGTGTAAAAATTATCCTATTATCCTCAAACACTGTAGCTTAAAATAATAATAAACATTTATTATATTAACATTTGCTATGGATCAGAACTTCAAAAACAGTTTAGACATGAGGTTCTAGTTAAAGGTTTCTTTTCCTGTCTTTTTTTAATTTTTAAAAATATTTTTGGTATCAGGGTCTGAACCAAGGGGTGCTTAACCACTGAGTCAGATCCCTAGCCCTTTTTATTTTTATTTTGAGAGTCTCACTAAGTTGCTAAGGACTTGCTCAGTTGCTGAGTCTGACTTTGAACTTGTGATCCTCCTGCCTCAGCTAAGGCTTTCTTTTTTTCTTTTAATTTTATTTATTATTTTATGTGGTGCTGAGGTTTGAACCCAGTGCTTCATGTGTGCTAGACAGGCGCTGTACCACTGAGCCACAACTCCAACCCTGAGGGTTTCTTTTGAGGCTAATGTTAAGATATCAGCAGGGCTATGCTATAGTCACTTGAAGATCTGAAGAGGCAGGTGAGAGCTACTCTTTTTTATAATCTAACTTCAGACTCATGGATCATTACTTTTCTGTTCATCAGAAATGAATCACAGAGATTGGTCTCCATTCAAGGGAGGAGTATCAAATAATCTGTGGGGATATTTTAAAATCATCACATGCTGGGCATTGTGGAACAAGCCTGTGATCCCAGGTACTCTTGAGGCTGACACAGGAGGATCACGAATTGGAAGTCACCCTCAGCAATTTAGTAAGACCCTATTTCAAAATAAAAAAAAAATTAAAAAGGCTAGGGATGAAGTGTAATGGTAGAGTACTTCTGGGTTCAATCCCTAGTACTGCCAAAACCAAACAAGCAAAACAAACCAAAAATGATAACAATAACAAAATAAAACGAACATCACACCCAGAAAAATTTAAATTTTTGGTGTTGAAGCATTTTACTCTTGAAACAATAGGCAATTATGCTTCATTTTACTAACCGAAAATCTGCATTCAAAAATACGTTGAGATTTTCAAAGTTTTATTTAGGGTAACTACCTTTATTATTTAACCAAAAGATTTATTAATCTATTATTTATTTATTTATTGTAATTAGTTATACGTGACAGTAGAATGCATTTTGACACATCATACATAAATGGAGTATAATTTCTCATTCTTCTGGTTGTACATGATGTAGAAACCCACCAGTCCTATGGTCATATATGTACATAGGGTAATAATGTCTGATTTACTCTAATATCCTTCCTCCCCTTAAGCCCCCTCCCCTCCCTTCATTCCCCTCTACCTAATATAAAGGAATTATATTCTTCCCTAGCCCCCCACTTATTGTGAATTAGCATCTGCCTATCAGAGAAAACTTATAGCCTTTATTTTTTGGGGATTGACTTATTTTGCTTAGCATGGTAATCTCCAGTTCCATCTATTTATTCTCAAATGCCATGATTTCATCCTTCTTTAAGGCTGAGTATTATTCCACTGTGTATATATGCCACAGTTTCTTTATTCATTCATCTGTTGAAAGGCACCTAGGTCGGTTCCATAGTTTAGCTAATGTGAGTTGAGCTGCTGTAAATATTGATGTGACTGTATCACTATAATATGCTGATATTAAATCCTTTAGGTATAACCTGAGGAGTGGTATAGCTAGGTTAAATGGTGGTTTCATTACAAGTTTTCTGAAGAATCTCCATACTGCTTTCCAGAATGGTTGCACCCGTTTGCATTCCCACCAGCAAAGTATGTGTACCTTTTCCCTCACATTCTCACCAACATTTATTGTTGCTTATATTCTTTGTTTTTAAAATATAATTTTAATTGTAGATGGACAAAATACCTTTATTTTATTTATTTTTATGTAGTGCTGAGGATCAAACCCGGTGCCTTACACAGGCAAGGCAAGCACTCCACCATTGAGTTATAACCCCAATCCATTGTTGCTTGATAATTGCCATTCTGATTGGGGTGAGAAGAAATCTTAGAGTGGTTTTGATTTGCATTTCCCTAATTGCTAGAGATGTTGAACATTTTTTCATCTATTTGTTGACTGATTGTATTTCTTCTTCTGTGAAATGTCTGTTCAGTTCTTTAGTCCATTTATTGATTCATTATTATTATTATTATTATTATTATTATTAGGTATTAAGTTTTTTGAGTTCCTTATATATCCTGGAGATGAATGCTTTATCTGAGATGCATGTAGTACAGATTTTCTCCCATTCTGTAGGCTCTCTTTTCACACTGTTGATTGTTCCCTTTGCTGAAAAGAAACTTTTCTGTTTGAACCCATTCCATTTATTGATTCTTGATTTAACTTCTTGTGCTTTAGGGATCTTGTTAAGGAAGTCATATCCTAGGTCAACATGATGAAGATTTGGGCCTATACTTTTTCTTCTATTAGGCATAGTGTCTTTGTTCTAGTGCATAAGTCTTTGATCCACTTTGAGTTGAATTTGTTTGCAGGGTGAGAGATAGAGATTTAATTTCATTTTGTTACAAGTCAATTTCCAATTTCCCCAGCACCATTTGTTAAATAGACTATCTTTTCTCCAGTGAATGTTTTTTGTACCTTTGTCTATTATGAGATACCTATATTTATGTGGATTTGTCTCTGTGTCTTCTACTCTGTAACATTGGTCTGTGTGTCTGTTTTGGTGCCATTACCATGCTGTTTTTGTTACTATGTCTCCATAGTACAATTTAAGGTCTGGTATTGTGATATCTCCTGCTTCACTCTTCTTGCTAAGGATTGCTTTGGCTATTCTGGATTTCTTATTTTTCCAAATGAATTTCATGATTGCTTTTTCTAGTTCTATGAAGAATGTCATTGGGATTTTAATAGGAATTGCATTAAATTTGTATAACGCTTTTGTTAGTATGGCCATTTTGACAATATTAATTCTGCCTATCCAGGAACATAGGAGGTATTTCCATCTTGTAAGGTCTTCAATTTCTTACTTTAGTGTTCTGTTGTTTTCATTGTAGAGCTCTTTCACCTCTTTTGTTACATTGATTCCCAAGTATTTTTTTTTTTTTGAGGCTACTGTGAATGGGGTAGTTTTCCTAATTTCACTTTCAGTAGATTCATCACTGATTTATAGGAATGCATTTGATTTATAGGTGTTGATTTTATATCCTGCCACTTTGCTGAATTCATTTATTAGTTCTAGAAGTTTTCTGGTGGAATTTTTTCAGTCTTCTAAATATAAAATCATGTCATTGGCAAATAGTGATAGTTTTAGTTCTTCTTTTCCTATTCATATTCCTTTAATTTCTTTCTCCTGACTAATTGCTCTGGTTAGAGTTTCAAGGATGATATTGAACAGAAGTGGTGAAAGGGCATCCTTGTCTTGTTCTAGTTTTTAGAGGGAATGCTTTCAGTTTTTCTCCATTTACAATGATGTTGGCCTTGGGTTTAACATCTAGAGCTTTTATGATGTTGAGATATTTCCCTACTATCCCTAGTTTTTCTAATGTTTTGGACATGAAGGGGTGCTGTATTTTATCAAATACTTTTTCTGCATCTATTGAGATGATCATATGATTCTTATCTTTAATTCTACTGATGTGATGAATTACATTTATTGATTTCTGTTTTTTGAACCAACCTTGCATCCCTGAAATGAACCTCACTTGATTATGGTGCACTATCTTTCTAATATGTTTTTGTATGCAATTTGCCAGAATTTTACTAAGAATTTTTGCAACTATGTTCATCAGGGATATTGGTCTGAAGTTTTCTTTCCTTGATGTGTTTTTTCTCTGGTTTTGGTATCAGGGTGATATTAGCCTCATAGAATGAGTTTGGAAGGTTTCCCTCCTTTTCTATTTCATGGGATAATTTGAGGAGTATTGGTGTTAATTCTTCTTTGAAGTTCTTGTAGAACTTGGCTGAGAATCCATCTGGTCCTGGGTTTTTAAAGGTATTTTCTATTTCATTACTTGAAATTGCCTGTTTAAATCATGTATGACCTCCTGATTCCGTTTAGGTAGGTCATATATTTCTAGAAATTTGTCAATGTCTTCAGTATTTTCATTGGAGCATAACTTTTCATAATAGTTTCTAATTACGTTCTGTATTTCAATTGTGTAGTGATATTTTCTTTTTCAGCACATATTTCAGTAATTTGAGTTTTATTTTTCTCTTCATTAGCATGGCTAAAGGTACATCAATTTTATTTTATTTTTTCAAAGAAGCAACTTATTGTTTTGTCAGTTTTTTTTTTATTATACACAAATGGGATACATGTTGTTTCTCTGTTTGTACATGGAGTAAAGGCATACCATTTCTGTAATCATAAATTTACATAGGGTAATGTTGTTTGATTCATTGTTATTTTTTCCCTTCCCCCCACCCCTCCCACCCCTCTTTTCCCTCTATACAGTCCTTCCTTCCTCCATTCTTGCTCCCCTCCTTAACCCTATCTCTAGCCCTAACACTAACCCCTCCCACCCCCCATTATGTGTCATCATGCACTTATCAGCGAGATCATTCGTCCTTGGGTTATTTGAGATTGGCTTATCTCAGCATGACATTCTCCAATTTCATCCATTTGCCTGCAAATGCCATAATTTTAGCATTCTTTATGGCTGAGTAATATTCCATTGTATATATATACCACAGTTTCTTTATCCATTCATCAAATGAAGGACATCTAGGTTGGTTCCACAGTGTGGCTATTGTGAATTGAGCAGCTATGAACATCGATGTGGCTGTATCTCTGTAGTATGCTGATTTTAAGTCCTTTGGGTATAGGCCAAGGAGTGGGATAGCTGGGTCAAATGGTGGTTCCATTCCAAGCTTTCTAAGGAATCTCCATACTGCTTTCCAGAGTGGCTGCACTAATTTGCAGCCCCACCAGCAATGTATGAGTGAACCTTTCTCCCCACATCCTCGCCAACACCTGTTGTTGCTTGTATTCTTGATAATCGCCATTCTAATTGGGGTGAGATGAAATCTTAGGGTGGTTTTGATTTGCATTTCTCTTATTACTAGAGATGTTGAACATTTTTCCATGTTTGTTGATTGCTTGTAGATCTTCTTCTGTGAAGTGTCTATTCATTTCCTTAGCCCATTTGTCCATTGGGTTATTTGCATTCTTGGTGTAGAGTTTTTTGAGTTCTTTATAGATTCTGGAGATTAGTGCTCTATCTGAAGTATGATTGGCAAAGATTTTCTCCCACTCTGTAGGCTCTTTCTTCCCATTGCTGATAGTTTCCTTTGCTGAGAGAAAGCTTTTTAGTTTGAATCTATCCCAGTTATTGATTCTTGCTTTTATTTCTTGTGCTATGGGAGTCCTGTTGAGGAAATCTGGTCCTAAGCTGACATGTTGAAGATCTGGACCTACTTTTTCTTCTATAATCTGCAGGGTCTCTGGTCTGATTCTGAGGTCCTTAATCCATTTCAAGTTTAGTTTTGTGCACGGTGAGAGATATGGGTTTAGTTTCATTCTGTTGTGTATGGATTTCCAATTCTCCCAGCACCATTTGTTGAAGAGGCTATCTTTTCTCCATTGCATATTTTTGGCCCCTTTGTCTAGTATGAGAAAATTGTATTTATTTGGGTTTGTGTCCGTGTCCTCTATTCTGTACCATTGTTGTCAGCTTTTTGAATTGTTTCTTTCATTTCAATTTCATTGATTTCAACTGTGTTTTTAATTATTTCCTGTCTTCTACTGTTTAGGGTTTTTTTTTGTTTTTCTTTTTCTAGGGCTTTGAGATGTAATGTTAAGTCCTTTATTTGTTGACTTTTTATTATTTTAGTGAATGAGCTCAATGTAATGAACTTTCCTCTTAGTACTGCCTTCACAGTGTCCCAGAGATTTTGATATGTCGGATTGATATTCTATTTACCTATAAGTATACTTTTATTTTATCCTTGATTTCTTATGCTTTCCATTTGTCATTCAGTAGTGTATTATTTAGTCTCCAGGTGTTAGAGTAGCTTCTATTTTTTTATTCTATCATTGATTTATAATTTTATTCCATTATGATCTGATAGAATGCAGGATATTATCTTCATTTTTTCATATTTACTAAGGGTTGCTTTGTGGCATAAGATATGGCCTATTTTAGAGAAAGATCCACGTGCTGCTGAGAAGAAATTATATTCACTATTTGATGGATGAAATATTCTATATGTGTCTGTTAAGTCTAAATTGTTGATTTTATTATTTAGTACTAAAGTTTCTTTATTTAGTTTTTGTGCAGAAGATCTGTCCAGTAGTGAGAGAGGTGTGTTAAAGTCACCAGTATTCTTGTGGTGTGGTCTGTTTGATTCTTGAGATTGAGAAGAGTTTGTTTCATGTACATAGAGGCTCCATTTTGGGGGGCATATATATTTACAAGTCCCTTAAGACATTATGAAATGTCCTTCTTTGTCCCTTCTGATTAGTTTTGACTTGAAGTCTACTTTATTTGATATGAGGATAGAAACCCTTGCTTGTTTACACAATCCATGTGAGTGATATGTTTTTCCCATCCTGAGCCTTTAGTCTGTGGATGCCTTTGCCTATGAAATGAGTCTCTTGAAAACAACATCTTGTTGGGTCTTGTTTTTTAATCCAATCTGCCAGTCTATGTCTTTTGATTGATGAGTTTAGGCTGTTACCATTCAAAGTTAATACTGAGACATGATTTGTATTCCTGGTCGTTTTGGTTTATTTCTGGTTTTCAGTTTGAATTAGTCTCTCCTTTGATTGACTGTTCATTTAGTGTAATTCCTCCCTTTGCTGGTTTTCACTTCTCTTTTTCACTTCATTGTCATAGAATATTTTGTTGAGAATGTTCTATAAGTGCAGGCTTTCTAGTTGTGAATTCTTTTAACTTTTGTTTATCATGAAAAGTTTTTATTTTGTTTTCAAATCTGAAGCTTAATTTTGCTGGATATAAAATTCTTGGTTGGCATCCATTTTCTTTCAGAACTTGAAATATATTATTTCAGGATCTTCTAGCTTTGAGAAATTAGTTGAGATCTGAATTGGTTTCCCCCATACTTCTTCTTTTGCTTTTTTTTCTCTCACAGCCTTTAAGATTTTACCCTATTCTCTATGTTAGTCATTCTCATTATAATATGTCTTGGTATGAATCTGCTACAATTTTGTACATTTTGGGTCTGGTAAGGCTCTTGTATTTGATTTTTCATTTCATTCTTTAGATTTGGGAAATTTTCTGATATTATGTCATTGAAAAGATTGTGCATTCCTTTGGTTTGTATCTCCATGCCTACATCTACCCTGATAAATCTTAAATTTGGTCTTTTCATGATATCCCATAATTCTTGGAAGTTTTGCTCATGGTTTTCTACCATATTTTCTGCATGGTCAACTTTATTTTCAAGATTCTGTATTTTGTCTTTATTGCCTGAAGTTCTGTCTTCCAATTGGTCTAGTCTGTTGATGACACCCTCCATTGAATTTATAATTTGGTTTATTGATTCCTTTATTTTGAGGATTTCTGCTTTTTTCCCCAGAATCTCTTCCTCTTTATTGAAGTGATCTTTCACTTCTTGTATTTTCTCTTTGGTTTCACTCCTTATCCTATCCTTTACTTCACAGATCAATTTAACTATGTACATTCTAAACTCCTCTGACATTTCTTTTACTGTGTTGTCAGTGGATTCTGTTATTGAAGCATCTTGGTTAGTTTGGGTGCTTTGTTCCCTTGTTTTTTCATGTTGTTTGTTTGTTTTCCCATCTAGCAATATGGATCTGAGGCAGTACAGGTTCTACCCTGTAGACTTATAGTGTCTCTGAAGGTTTCTAGTACCTCCCCTTTGAAGGGGAGAACAATATTAATGGCATCCAATGTAAACAATATACAGCCTTAAATCTATAGCTATGATTAAGATATCTACAGTTATATTGCAATAAACAGAAATGATGAGTTTAATTATTGTTTAGAACATAAAGAGTAAATTTGTTAAAAGGGTTTACAATTTCAAGTGCTGGATAAAAATAGAACAGAAGTGGTTTAGGATGTGATGTTTATCATGGAGGAGGAGAGAAGTTAGAAGTAAAAATTTATAGGAAGAAGAATTGATAGAGATTGGCTGTTAGCAGGAGAAAAGATAGAAGATGAATCCAGGGAAACAGATAAGTGAGAGGAAAAATATATACAAAGACAAACAATTAAAAATATAAGAATATGCAACAAAACTGTAAAATACTATTCATATATCACAGTCTTCAATAAACTAATGCATGAAGAATACTTGGTTTCAAATATGGTAGATATGTTACACAGAAAAAAAAAAATCTCCATGGAAAAATTGAACAATTGTTTCCGTCAGTGTTCAAAAGTTTCTTAGTTTCCCTTCTCCACTGATAGGTGGGATTGTCTGGAGTTTGCTGGTAGCTCCAGTTTGGTGGGTGCTCTGCTAGCTGACTGGGCAAACTGTAGCAAGATGCCCTCACACCCTCTTCCAACTTGCAGACCCAGTGTAACCAGTTGCTTTCATCCCAGGAACTTGGCTCTCTCCAGCTACTCCAACATGTGCTCCCCCCACCCACCCAGACAAAATATCCCATCTCCAACTGTTCATTGGATTGCTAGGCCCAGACTGTCCCACGCAGACCCAGTCACTATCCAATGAATCCGGGTTTCAGATACCCCAGGCTGAGCCACTTTGCAGTCTCAAGATCTCAATGCCAACTTGCAGAGAGACCTCCAGGGATGCACTCACACAGAGGGGCGACCCTGAGAAGAAACAGCAAGATGGCTGCCACCAGCACTCTCAGCCTGAAGACCTCAGGTGCAGCCAAACCTGCAGGTACCGTGACACTGGACCTCCAGGTCCTGGCTGGTATCCCTAGAGAGAGGCAACTGCACCCTGTGATGGTGGCAAACCTGCTGGCATCCTGCACCCCCAGACCTTGGCTGGTGTCCCACGATGGAGGCAGCTGTGTGCAATTGAACCTGCAGGTACCCTGGCAATTGACCCCTGGGAGGTGGTAGTGGTGGGTTGGCAGCTGTGGGCAGTGGGTTGGCAGTGTCGGCGGCAGCAGCACCTGCAGAACAGATCTCTGGGAGGCAGTAGTGGTGGCAGTGGTGGCAGCCCCAAATCATTTATTTTTAAACCTTTCACAACTATAAAAAATTGTACCACAAATATTCTGCATACTCTATGTCAGACTCATCAATTGTTAACATTTTGCCACTTTCTTTGTCTCTCTTTCTGCCCTTTTCCCTGCTTCCCTACCTCTCTATTTATGGTTTCCCCCCTGAAACCATAAGAAACATATGATTTGTACACCTAAATCCTTCAGCATGAGCCACCTAGTAATAAGGTATTATCCTACATGGTTGTCAATCCTAAGAAAGTTGACAATAACATCACAATGTCATCTAATAATCAGTCCATATTTAATTGTTTCAAAGTTCCCATTGGGACATATAATTTTTATTTTTAAAATTCAGGATTCAGTCAAGGCACACACATTTCAGGTGTTTGCTATGTCCCTAGTTATTTTTAATCCAACCAGTCCTCCCATTTTTTAACTTTTCTATGACATGAAGAAAACAATAGTTGATAAATAGAAAGATTCCTCTTGGGGTAATTTAACATTTTCCACTCTTCTTTGTATTTCTTAGAAACTTAAAGTTAGGTCTAGAAGTTTGGTAAACCTCAGGTAAACATCTGGACAAAAATATTAATATTTTATCATGTATCACACCAAGAAGCACATAATACAAAGTTGCCTTCCTATGGCTAATAATAAGTTTGATCACTTGATGGTTCCATTTTCGATTAGTAGGTAATCTGTAAGTGCAGATTTTAGCTTGAATTATCACAATCAATGTCTTTTCACCCAGTGGTTTTACAATCTGCAGGGAATCCTCGTCTCCACCAATTATTAAGTTTCCAAATGATGACTTCTTTCTGCTCTCACTTTACCTACGTTTATTATCTGCTTTCTTTCTTTTTTTATAAAGCTTTTCTTCTCCCCTAAGTATAACTACAGGTGCTTGGTTGTTATATTCATTGTCATCATTCTTTTTATTGCTCAAGTTATTTCAAATTTGGCCAGTGAGATTTCCATAAATCAAATCTTTTGTCCTGTTGACATGACCTAAACAATTTTGAAAACTTCTTTGTTTTATGAAGTAGCAAGGTAACCAGGTTCACATTGAACTTCCCTTCTTCTGCCCTGGAATCAGCCGTTTTCCAAGGTGTGCTAAATAGAAGTTAGAAACCTGTCTGGACAGAGTGCATCTTTAATGATGAAATGTCAGGCATCATTATCAAGTTTTGCAAGAGACCTTTGGGAGTAGTCATGCCCTTTCAAAAACTTCTCTAATTATACTGCATATGCCACTGAATATAACATCAATCGTCCATATTCATAAGTTTACCTACAAGACAGTCACCATCTAGGGGCTTCCAAAAGCTGGATAGGATCAGGAAGTCCTGATTGGATTAGTTTCAACTTCTATGACCTAAAACAAAAATAAAGAAAATTATGCTCCCCCCCCTCCAACTTTTCCATACCATCTGTGTCATTGAACAGAAATAGTCCAACACTAAAACTTATTTCAGGTATCTTCTTTATTACCTATTTGCTCCTTACACAGATTTTGTATAGAGTGATCCAAGACTAGATTTGAGGTAAATTAAGTAACAGGCACATTTGTTCAAAAGCCTTGTTGATGTCCAGGCCTCAGGCTATAATGGAACATACTTTCCCTTGGCCTTAGCAGGTCAATGTGGAATACTTAGTTGTAGGAAGTGACCACATGTCTCTTATGTAAACAATATGTATCATAAAGATTGGTGCATCTCTCACACTCAATTTAATTCCTAGTTTAAACCTTGTTCCAGTCCTGCTGAGTAAATAGGAGGTGATAGGATTTTCCCATCCCATCCAGAGTTCAGTGACCTAGACATAGTCTCCTCACCCAGTGAGATTCTGCTGCTTAGAATTAGAACCAAGGGGCCTAAAGTGATGTTTCAGTCTTTGGTGGTCTAATGTGGAGTTGGGCTCCACAGTCATGTGCAAGGTGAGGGATTAAAGAAAGACTGAGAGATCAACATGATTGGACCTGTCTGAAAAAAAAAAAAAAATTGGGGGTGAAAAAATAAAGAACTGACATTCTATCTCTTTGTGTCATTCACTGTCCTTGGAGTCTGTGGTTTCTGAATCCTTGAAATTAACTTCTTTCTTTAGTAAAATTAGTTTGATTGTTCAAGCCACTGACAAATCTTGGCTCTAAGATCAAACAGTGTAATTGTGCACATCTTTTCTTCATTCTTTTTTTGTTAGAGAAAACTATTGTGCTTTGGGGTTATTTAACATGCAATTATCAGATGAATATTTGCTTAGGAAAAACCTATATAAAATATTAAATGAATAAATCATCTACTTCTTTTGCAAGAGCAACAAAATTTTTGTAGATCTGTGTCTCTCCAGCTAAGATTTGGATCCATCTATCAACAAGCAATCCAGCTGATCAAAACTGGTTATTTATCTATCAGAATTTGGTAGCTCAACTCTGATTGTGCCTCTTGTGGAAATAAACACCAAGTTAAGAAAAGTAAATGTTTAAGGTTATTGAGCCATAATGAAATAAAAATATGAAATATGCTAACAATATAAAGGCGATAGAAATTTTTAATTGACTTATGAAATGAAAAAAATATGGAAGAAAGTGATTTTGATGGAATGCAGTTTGATATATGATTAATCTTCTCCTGAGTCTGGCCAGTTCTACAGCTGCCTCACCTCCAGACCAGGGCACTGGGATGGTACATTTTTACAGTGCCAGACATTGTATAGATACCATAGTTGCCCTCTCCCATCCTCTTCATCAGGTCTGGGCACCCCTCCCCCCAGCTGTTTTGCATGTTAATAACAGCACACATTTCACCCTGCTCCTGAGAATTGTCCTGTGCCAACAAGAGCTGCCTTGCTTGGAAATACTTAGGAAGTTACACCCTGCCGACAAAGCGACCCACAGTCAATGTCTGACTGACATGTGGGTTCAGCAGCTTGGACCTCTAGTCTTGAGTTAGTGTAACTCTGTGGTGTTATTCTTGCTCCAGAGCTCCCTGTGGGATCAGGCAAGGACTAGATTTTGACAGATTCCCTCACCTTTGTCTGGCTTTTCCCCAGCTCCATTCTGCTTTCTACAGTTTCAATGAGACATTGTCTCAGTGACACAGTCACATGGGAAGCCCCATCTCATTTCTGTTTCTAGGGGATCCAACTTCAAATGTTTATCATTTAGTATGGCTAAACAAAGAAGCCTTCCACTTTGCTACTGTCTGCTGCTTTGCTAGCTCAATAGGGAGGGGAAACTACCTGGGTTGATCATTTCATATTCATTTACAGTTTTCTTGTGAGGATTCTCCTCCATTTCATCACATATTTGACAATTTAGCACCTGGTGCTAGAGAAAATGTCTTTTTTTAAAGCAAATACCTTGATGAGCTGTTTGAGGGCAGGAGGAGAGATTCTAGGGCAATTCTAGGGCATGTATTTTGAAGAGGATGATGAACAAAAAGATGGATAAATTGATCTGCATAAGAATGAAGAAACATATTGGGTGAATCAAGAAGGGCAGAGGCTTGGGTGGAGAAAGAGGAGAGAAAAGACAGGCAATAAGATGGTAGAAAATTTTCAGTGGTGGAATTGTCAGAAGACTATGACCAAAGGGTATATTTCATTGCAAGTTGTTGTGTTTTAATGAAGAAGACTCTTTCTTTAATTCTTCATTATAAATTCAGTTTGCCAGAACAACCCTGTGGGTGGTTATAGGGTAAATTAAAAAAAAAAAAAAAAAAGTAACAAAAATGTCCATCCTATTCTCACCTTTCTGCTGACACCCTTCCAAGGGGAGAGTAGGTTGTGTCCTGGAAGAAGCTAGCAGTTAAGTGGATAATGGCCCATGGAGAACCTCACAGGGACAGAGAGAAGTAGCTCAGAACAGGTATGAGACAAACCTCTTCTCTAAATTAACTGGAAAATGTTGACTCAGGAGCAGGACGAGAAGGTCTGGCATATGGGTTACACACGTGTACATCCTAAATGATGTGACCTCACGGTATTTAATGTAATTTTGGCAAAATGTAGCACAAAGCATTTACATTTGTGCCACGGTTATATAACCTTTATTTGGCTTCCTTTCTTTCTTTTTTTTCTTCCAAAATAAACAACATCAGTGCCTATTAGTGCTGGCCTTGGGAAGATTAAGTGCTTTTAGAAAGTGTACCCTGGTATAAACAAAAGACAAGCACAATCTGGTAACTAAAAATGGTTTCCTAAGAGGACAGACATGTACTTTTCCTTCCCCCTCCTCCAAGGCCTACTGATTTTCCATGTCCCTTCACTAAGTGTGTACTAACCTCTTCCCCATCAACGAGATCTCCTCTCTCTTTGAGCCACCTGTGGCTTAGTTTTTGAAGAGTTCTTAATATTAAATTTTGCTATATGTTTCATAGCATTATATCCAATTAGGACCAATCTTGAGTGCTATAAATCAAGATAGAGACATTTGACTGGCAGAATTTCAAGAGATTTTTGCTGGCTATATGGAATTCTTCACATCAGAGGAAGCCAATCCAGGACAAGCCTAACTCGGAGAAAGGATTTCATAATCATTCTGTTAGGTTCCCCACCCTTGCCCACCATCCAACAACAGTTAATATGTGTATACCATGACCTGTATGAAAGCTTTTTTTCATATTTTCATCTAATTTTCATTAAGGTTCTTTTATCCTCATTTTTTAGATGAGATGACTGAGGCACGGAGATCCAAATAACTTGTTTAAGAAAGTGGCAGAGCCAAGATTTGATTCCAAGCAGTTTCCTGGCTCCAAAGTCCATGACTGGGAAAAAGAACAAATTTGAAAGTTATCTGCCCTGCATTTACCGGTCATTCTATTATAATATTTTACATCAGTATAATGAATAATAGTGATCTGTATAATGAACATATAAGTCTTTGCATTGCATTTGAAGACTGAATTTTCATTGTCTCACACGACTTTGCGCAATGCCTGGTTTTATAAAGATTTATTGTATGTCAATGTTTATAGCAGCTCAACTCACAAAAGATAAGCTATGGAAACAAACTAGGTGACCTACAACAAGTGAATGGATAAAGAAAATGTGGTACATATACACAATGGAATATTATCCATACTTAAAATGAATGACTTTATGACTTTTGCTGGTTAATGGATGGATCTGAAGATTGCCATGCTAAGTGAAATAAGACAATCCCCCAAAAACCAAAGATTATATGTTCTCTCTGATATGTGTATGCTCACACACAACACTGGTTGGGGGAAGAATAGAAGTTCATTGGATTAGACAAAGGGGAATTAAGGGAAGGGAGAGGAGATGGGAATAGGAAAGACAGTAGAATAAATTGGATATAACTTTCATATGTTCATATATGAATACTCAACCAGTGAAACTCCATGTCATATACAACCACAAGAAAGGGATCCTAATTAGAATAATTGATTCTCCATGTACATATAATATGTCAAAATTCACTTTATAGTCATGTACATCTAAAAATAACAAATAAAAAATAAAAGAAAAAAGATTTATTGCATTGGACTAAGAACAATGAAGTTCATGATGCATCTGTGAACATTTGAGCAGGAAATAGAACAAGAGTCAGAAAGAATCATCATCAAGAATGAAATTGGGGGCTGGGATCACAGCTTGCCTAGCATGTGTGAGGCTCTGGGTTCAATTCTCAGCACCACATATAAATAAATAAAAGTCCATCAACAACTAAAAAAAAAAAAAAAGAAAAAAGAAAATTGACCAAATAACACTTTGTACTTATAGAGATATACCACATGAATTTCATGTTTATCTATAACTAGAAAACACTAATTTAAAAATAAAATTATAAATAAATAGAAGGAAAACCAATAAAGTAGAGAACAGGGAGACAAAGGAGAGAGGAAAAGAGGAAATACTGGGGATTGAAGTGGAGCATATTATATTCCATTCATGTATGATCATGTCAAATTGAATTCCAATATTATGTATAACTATAATACACCAGAAAACATTTTTTAAAAACATAAAAGAAAATAGAAAGGATTACTTAAGCCAGGCAAGGTGGCATACACCTATTATCCCAGCTACTCTGGAGATGGAGGCAGAAGGATATCAAGTCTGAGGACAGCAGGGCCACTTAGTGAGACCCTGTTTCAAAATAAAAATGGCAAGGGGTGTTTCTCAGTGGTAGAGTTTGCCTAGCATGCATGAGGCCCTGGGTTCAGCACCCAGCACTGCAAAAAAGAAAAAGAAAAAAAAAAAAAAAAACTGAAAAAAGGACTACTTATAAAGGTATGGGTTAAAGGAAGGTGGGTGAAGCATAGAGGGATGTCATGGGCTGAAATGTTTGTGTCCTGCCAACATTCCTATTGAAATCCTAACCTCCAATGCAATGATATTTGGAGGTGGGGCCTTTGGAAGGTGATTGGGTCATGAAGGTAAAGCCTTCATGAACGTTATCAGTGCCCTTATAAAAGAGACTCCATGTATATGGATACCAAGACAACCAATCTGCAGCCTAGAATAGATCCTTTACCTGAATCTCACCACGAGGCTCCCTGATCTTGGACTTTAAGCCTGCCTAACTCTGAGAATAAATTTCTGTTATTTGTAAGCTACCAGTCTATGGTAGTTTGTTATAGCAGCCTGGATGGGTAGTGTAGGATTTGTAAGAGCAGGAAGTTGTTTCCTCCCCTAGGTCTTGAAGGGACAAGGAGAGGGAGTGGCTTCTGGAAACTGGTAAGAACTGTGGCTGTAGGGGATTGGCAGCCCTTCAAAAGCTGTGAATTTGGGTGATAGGACATAACCACTAACAAAGTGTGATCTGAGGAGAGAAAGTAAGAGCTGGGGGAGCTGATACTTTGATATTTTTTCTTCCATGGTTAGGTCTACTATTGGCTAAGCCAACAGCCAGGGTGGATAAGGTTGAAGAACAGTCAAAAGGTACATGGAAACTATAAAGCTGATGTGCGTATCAAGGTTCAATTCAAGACTTAGGTCTTGAATGTGCAAAGCATCAGACTGCAACATGGGAGAAGCAGAAGAAAAAGGCAGTACTCCTGTGGCAACTAGTTGTTTACATTTTGGAAAGGCTTCATCCAAAAAGGTTTTACTTTTTCAAGTGTTCCCAATAGTACATGCGCATGGCTAAAATCAGCTTGTAATGGAAAGTGACAGATTGTTCTTCTCCTCCCACCAGTCCTTCTTGGAGGCTGAATCTGTTTAATTGTTGAGATAATCTCCCTAGCTCTAAAAATATGCTTACTGTTATATTTTGGTTGAACAAGTGTAGTCACTATTGACTTCCTTCAGAGGATTTTTGTCTGCAAATTAACCCTAGAGAAAAGATCTCTGTTTAATAACAGTTGCAAACCCCGCCTCTACTCAATCACCTAGATTCCAAGTCATAGCTAAGAAACTCCACCCAGGCCTGTAGAGCCTCCAACTAGCTATCAGAACTCACACTTTCACTATATTTTAGCTTTATTTTTTATAGTAATAGATGAATTTTTTTAAAAAAATCATTTAGTATTATAATTTTATAATGAAAAAATTGTCCTTGGTCTCTATGCTATTCCATCTCTATTTTCCTCTTACAGGGGTATAGTTTTCAATCTTTCAGTTGTTTCTTCTGGTATTTTTATCTCTGAGTATATACTAATTTTTTGATATATACAAAAACACTCATAACAGTTATGTAGGTAACATTATGTTTACAAAAGCTTTCACCTTTCATTCCTCTTTTTAGATTTTTTTTCTTTTACTTAACTCCAATTTCTCCATACCCTCAGGTGAGGTTTCCAAATGAGAATTCAATACTTGAAAAGTTAACCAATCATGATAGAGCATTAAGACTGTATCTTAATGTCCAAAAGTATTTGATAGATATATTCTTGAGATATAATCAAACACAAGAACAAATTATTTTAAATTCATTTAAGAAAACTTTAAGAAACTTACTGTTATAAAATAGACAAGTATATGAGCATTTTGTCAAAAACCTACCTTGTTTTTGGTTTCCTGTTCATTGGGTATATATGCCTCATTCATTCTCCCCCAATATCATATTCATTCTCAACAATGACAATAACAAAAGTTATGACCTATTGCAACATGAAGATACTTTTCTCTATTTTTTTTTTTTTGCCTTACATTTTGTAAGTTTAAACTACTCAGTCTCTGTCTTTATTATCTCATTTGGACCCTAAATTTATTCTATAATGTAATAGTACATTTTCCTCAAGAACATTTATATGCTCTGTATACTTTGCTCAACAAATTTGTAAGAAGAATATTGTGTTCCAAAGTTGTTTTGCAAAGAACCAATTCAGTTCTATTTCTGAATACCATCTTTCCCCATCATTACAAAAATCCTTTTGAAAGCATTCTTGCTACTAAATGGTTTGGAATGGTGTCTATTTTAAGCATATGAGCAAGCAAAATTATTTCTACATCAGAGCAAAGTGTTTAAATTATAGCTGAAAACACCATTCAATTCCATAAACCTTTATTAGAGTGGATTTGGATGTCCTCATCACAGAACAAGGTGCTGAAATGTGAGCAAACATAAGCAGGACACCTCAATTCAAGACATTTATGGTGTTCAGAGTGATACACAGATCAATTAAATAAATTAAATATGAGACATGTGAAGTTGAGAGCCAAAATGAATGATGCAGGAAAGCAGTACCTGTAGGGTTTCCAAAGAATGGAGAGATGGATGTGAAACCAGGTGGTTGATGAGTGGTTCTATGTGGCTGTTCAGATCAGAGCACCTTGAAAAACTAGCAGCTGAGCAGGTGGTAGACAGGGTGGGATCCTGTGAGCAAGGCAGAAGTGAACAAGTGTACCTAAGAGGCAGTGAGGACATTGTCTTGCCTGCCCTGAGTCGGAGTAGATAGAACTGGAATTGAATTACTCAAGCAGGGACATTGTGGAGTATGACATGAGGTGATTCTGATGGGAAGGATGTCTTACTGCAGATGCTCCAGAGGGCACATAAACCTCAACTTACACAAAGTACACCTTAAAAAAATGTTCCATACTGTGTACTAACAAAGTTTAGCCATGAGAGAGCACTCCATCCTGTGTAGAAACATAAAGAAGTGTAAAGCACAGATGATTGTCTTAAAGTGAAAACAAGATAGGGGAGCTTCAAAGAGTTAAGCTTCATATTCTTTCTGTAGCTGCAGGATTATTTGTATCATTCAGTTCCCCCTGACTCCCACCACCTCTCCATTTTTCTTATATTTCCTTTTTTCTCTTTTGCATTCTGGTCATACCTAGAAGTATCTAGAAAGACTAAGAACTGTATTTGGAGGGCTACTCACACAAAATTTGTACCTAATCATGCATGGCTCATTAGATTTCATGTTTATTCCAAAATAGCAATGCTGCAGATGCTGATATGAAATCAAAATAATGTACCTTAAAGTGTTCTCAACTAGCACTTTGAGTCACTGCTACTACTGAGAGTCAAAATAAGCATAATGCAAGTGGGGATTCTCTATAATTTTTTACCAGTAGGTTGAAACAGATCAGTTCACTGAAAACCAATTTATTGAAATATCAGTTTTCCGAGAAATCAATTTGCTCGGCACCAGTTTGCCAAATAGTGATTTATGGACTAACAATTAGCAAACTGAGTAATTTATCAAAAAGCCCTAATGCTAAATTATCCTTACACTAAAAACATCTTTCTATTAACTATTAGAACACAATGGCACGTATGCTCATTCTATTAGCAAAAGTGCAAATAAAATGTGACCATTTTACTTTTCAATATGTAATCTTTCTTATAAGCAGCCCTTTCCCCTACTCCTGCCCTATTGAGTGGTGTGTGCCAGGGGAACTTCTGGTAAGAATTTATTATTAGAGTAAGAGTCAAATGTTTCCTTTTAGGCTTTTCGGTAAATGTTTAGTTCTTCACAGTTCTTTACCCTCTGCTTTGTACCCGGGGGAGATAGCTTCTGAGGTCCATCCTTATAGTGTTCTTGAGGCAATGGTGGAGGAGAGGAGAGGACTCTCTTCTGTGAGTGAATCCTTGTGTTGCTCCCTGGTTTCTGAGAAACAGTGTCTTCTGTCCATCTTGTCACTGCTATCCCACTGGTTCTTGTTGCTGAAGCCACGGGAGACTCTGGGGGTCTAGTTTCTCTTAGTAGTCTTGCCTGTCAACCTAGACCCACCTCACTGGGGATGCTGAAAACCCCCCTGGAGGTTTGGTTGTGAATTCCCACTTGGCTTTCAGCGTGGAGTCTGGTCCTGGAGCCATGACTCCCAATGTAGGATGATCCAGAGGAACTTACCTGACAGCCACTCTTTGTTCTACCATAGTTGGCTTGTCCATACCACCAAGAACTGAGGAAGATTCGACAGCCCCTTAACACCATGCAAACCCATGACCCTTCTGATTTTACTGTAAAGTGGCCACCTTGAGTTGCCAAGAGAGCTGCAACTCAAGGCTGCACCCCTAGAATTGTGCAGTGAGAAGATCCTTGGGCACTCTGTGAAGTCTGCAATTTTCACTTAAGTCTGTCTAATATGTTCTTCTTTTTTCTGTATTATTAGTTTAGAAATCAGAAGTCAGACAACAGATAATCTCATATCTATCTTGTTTTCTCTGACTATCTTTTCTTTTGGGGGAATGGGGGTGGGGATTGAACCCAGGAGCACTTAAGCACTGAACCACCTTCCCCAGCTCTTTTATTTATTTATTTTGAGAAAGAGTCTTGCTAAGCTTAGCTCCTCACTAAGTTGCCTAGGCTTGCTCTGAACTTGCAATCCTCTTGCCTCAGCCTCCTGAGCCACTGGGATTACAAATCTAACTCTCTTCTCTTTCCATCTCCATAATCTCCTAGAAACTGAAAGAGACCAATTGCCACTTCTTCTGGGCTTGTTAGAATTTCCCTTGCATCCTGTCCTTTTTCCTGAGGGGCCTTTCTCACTTCCCTCCACCCTTCTTTGGGACTCTAATGACAGAATGGCTCCCTGCCTGAGAACTTAATTTACTGGGAAGAAGAAGGAAGAACTGAACTGCCAGCTTGATATTTTCCAAACTTCATTCTCATTAAATTTCCTTTCTAATCTCCTCTCTGCTCACCTCAGTTGGATCTTTCGGGCGGACCACCTGTGACAGGGAGCAAACAGGATTAATGGTCAGACTTGAGGAGGTTACCTGAGGGAAGAGCCAGGGTGGGGCCAAGTCAGGTTGAGGAGGATTCCACACAAGTTCATTAGCCACAGACTTCATTGGCTGATGAAGCAGTGTGACAGGAGGGAAGGAACACCTGGGCCAGAGAACCACAGATTGTGTCAGTTTCCCCAGAGGATACATATGGAGATGCCACCTTGTTGATGAGGTTGGGGTTGGGCGGGGGCACATCTGGGAGACAGTATTCTCCTGAAAGCTGATATTGGAAAGAAATTGCTGAAACCAAAGAGATTGAGATATATCAGGGCAGATGAAGATTAGAAAAAGAAAAGTCCTTTGAGTAAATTTATGCAGCTACTTTAAAAAGTTGATAGCAATTTGTTTTTCTTAGATGCTATCCAATATTCAGTGTATTTTTTAGAATAACAATTCTTGGATATTTTTAATTTCAGGTATTGTTCAGGTCACAAATATCAAGGATTTTTTTTTTTTTTTTTTTTTTTTAATGAGGGAATTGGTTTCTTTATCTTAAAGTATTTTCTGACCTGTTGACTTTCCTAATAACTTAATGATTCTGCTTTCAGGAGTTGAACAGAATGAGGTAGAGTCACAGTGGTATTCAGGGAATCGTGTCCCAGGCTGTGGAAGTATTGCCACACACACCCTGCTTCCCCTTCTACTTCATCCTCAGAGACCCCCCTTTGTTTAATGTTCCTTGGATATGTTTCACAAATCCAAGACAGCTTACAAAACAATGAAAAGAAAGGCTGACCTTTGTGCCCCATGCTTTCAACACTGATGAAGTTCTTAAGCCTCTGAAATGTGAAAAAGAAATTGGTTTGCTTTATGTGGCATTAGAGTGGAGGCAAACAAAGAAAGTTTCTTCTTTTCCACTTGCAGTTCCGTTTAGTTTCTATACTTCGTTACCCATTTCAAAAAACTGACCCTGGAGAACATATTAAGACCAACCAATTTTGATCCAAGCTGAGACTAGATGATGCCCAAATGGGCTGAGCAGTTTGGTCTGCAGTCAACAAGAAGGAGTCCAAAGATTGTTTTATCTAGGAAACGACAGGAAGGACCATTAACTCCGTCCTGCCAACACACACACACACTGAACAAAACACAAAGCTGCAATTTCATAAATATTTATCACATAGTATCAAGTGAAAAACAGTGTTGGGATACCATTAGGCAGAACTCAGAGAACTGTTGGATAACCACCAGGTAACCAATGGACAGACTGCTCTGGAGCTCATGGCCAACTGTCCTGGTTTGCTTAGGACTGAGAGGGTTCAGGACATGGGATTTCCAGAGCTAAAACTAATTTAGTCTCTGACAAATGAGGACGAGTTGGTTACTCTACTTATCCAACAACCAGCTTCAATTTCTGATTTTTTTTTAATGGGGTACCAGGGATTGAACTCAGGGTTACTCAGCCACTGAGCCACATCCCCAGTCCTATTTTGTATTTTACTTAGAGACAGGGTCTTGACTTGCCTCACTTTTGCTGAGGCTAACTTTGAACTCACTATCCTCCTGCCTTAGCCTCCCAAGCCACTGGAATTACAGGTGTCCACCACCATGCCCGGCTAATTTCTATGATTTTTAATTCCAAATTTCTGCTGGATTATAGTAACCTGTGATATTTAAAGTAAATTATTAGACCTGTAGATCACTTGTTTTTTGCTAAAAGAGATATACAGAAAAGAATTTTAGTCTTTAGAAAACTGGTTATACTGATTTACTTACTTGGTGACCTTGAATTAGCCATAATCAATCTCTGATCCCTATTATATAAAGTAAAAATAACCATTATGAAGGTCTGTTGTGAGGATTAAATGAAATAATGTGACTGATTATTTTTTAAAGTACTGTGCAGATGTGAGATATTAATTATCTGCAGACATTTTGCTGTAGCAATAATAGAATAATAGAAAACAAAAATCATTTTCCATTCTCTCATAATAAAGTTTCCTCTCAATATGTTTTATAATTTAACAGAATTAAAAATATTTGAGGAAACAATGGAGCACAAAGTATTGTTGTACTGCCATCTTTGGGACATGTTTTGAACTACATGTTTGCGTAAGGAAGTAAATAATTTTTCAAAGGCAATGAGGTTATGTTTTAAATGTATGGGCAATGGTGATTACAGCTACTGGTGTAGAGTCTGAAGGTCTCATTAAAAAGCTCCTAGATCAATAAATCATAAGGAATTGAGTCAACAATGACTAACACCTGTCACAGAACTGTTTATGGATGAGGCTGGTTCCCGGAATGATTAACTGTTAAAGCTGGAAGGGACATTAGAAGTCAGTTCTTGCAGATGGCTTCCTGTCTGCTTCCCCTGAGGGGAATTCAACCTGGGGATTTAGCAACAGGAAGAGTAGCAGATTTCAGCTCTGGGAGCTAGCTGCCTGGGAAGAGGGGCTAGGCAATGTCTGGCCCAAAGGAGAGACACCAGACAGTCATACTTTGCATATGCGCATTGTCTATATATCCTTGTGTTAATGAGTGAACACATGAAACTTGTGTCACAGCCCATTCCTTTATGATCCTGGGCTCTGTGTGATGAAGACAGAAATCAGAAAATCAGCCTTAAAGTACACCATCCTGGGAATGTGAGTATGTCTAGTACTTCTCTACCTAATAATGCACAATGGGAGGAGGAAGTGACATTCAGAAGACTGGAATGGAGGAAACCCCCTTTAAAACAATCTACGGCTTCCTTAGGCTGCATAAACTACACTTCCTAAATAAGCTAAGCAGTTATTTTACTGGACAATTTAAGCAAGAGAAGGAAAGCTGTACTGAGTGGAGAGTGTGTTAGGAAGGAGAAGAAAAGAGGGAACACAAAAGTCAAGAGTTTTGCTTTTGTTTAGTTGACTCAATAGTTTGCACTATTTCAATGACATTTAGAATTTGACAATGATTGTTTGATTGTCCAAACTTCCAAACATTATTCTGGGCCCATCTGTGTCCTTCCTTAAAATAAATCTATTTTTTTAGCAAAGAGCCTGCTATATTCATTTAGCAGGAACCCCCTGTCCTTGATATCTGATCACTCTTAATATCTGATCAAGCTCTTCATCCTCTGTCATCCTCTCCCTGCCCCAAGATGTCTGATCACCCTGGCCTATCTTCAGCAAGAATTGTGTAAGGTTGGATACACCAGAATATCCCTTGCCCCTAAGATTTCCTCTTAGTCATTTTCTCTCCACTGACCCCCTCTCCTGTTCCTTGGCTATAAATTCTCACTTCCTCTTTCTGTATTAGGAATTGAGCCCAATCTCTCTCCTCTACTGCCAAATCCCACTGCAGAGGTCCTTGTGCACATCTCAACAGCCCTGAATAAAGTCTGCCTTATAGTGCTTAGTAAGTATCACTGAACAATTTGTTCTTTAACAAACTTCAGAGGATGTGGCTACCTTTCCTCCACAACTCTCACCTCCTTCCTAATCCATATACAGTCCTCTCTTTACAGTCCCTTTCTTCAGCACACATCAGCCTACCCCTTGGGATAAAGGTCCTCAGATCCAGCCCCTTCTTGTTTCTAAACCTTGGTCTAAGGCTTTGGCTGTGGGTCAGTGGAGTCTTCCTCTGCTCAGGGCTTGATGTTCTGCAGGGGGAAGGAAGCATTGTCATCTTGCAGAGGAGGGTCCAAGAGTAACTTTTTGGGACCAGTTTGATTGGAAGCTTGGTAACAGGATTGAACACATTCCAAAGATTTGGCTATGTGAGGAAATGTGTATTCTTTCTGTGAACACAATCTGGACCCTATGACTAATCTAGAGACCCTTCATTCCTGGCCTGATTTATATTACAAAGAACTTCCCTCCCACCTGGGGAATGCCTTTGACAGCCTGACAGTTTCCGTTGGAACACTATAGGCTAGAGCTACAAATTATCCTGCAGGCAAACCCCATTTAGGTCCCAAGAGCAAAAGTCCCTGAGATGCAATAGTCACTCAGTGGCTTCCACTCTGTACTGAAGCAGAAGGCTCAGCAACCTTTTAGATATTGCATTAAATTGTTGAGCTATGGCTTAATATATTGGGTCTGGAGTAGATAAGTGACTTCTGAAACGTCTTCTTTAGAAATATTTTTCTCACACTCACTAAAATTTTAATTGTCAACCAAAAGACTGACAGTGTCAATCATTGGCAAAGATGTGGAGCAATTGGAATACTCTTACATTGTTGTTTGGAGTGTAAGATGGGTAAAAATCTGGCTATTTCCAGTTAAGTTAAGCATACACCTAGTTTATGACCCAACAATTCCACTTTTAGATATATAATCCAGAAAATGCATATGTCCACAAAATGCTCATACATGAATAGTCACAGCAATCTTATTTCATAAAAGCAAGCTACTGGAAACAATTCAAGTATCCAGACAATGGATAAAGAAACCGTGGTATAATTATATAATGGATTTCTCAGCATTAAGAATAACTACAGATACATGAAACAATATAGATGACTCTCAAAAATTTTGTACTACTTTTAAAAAAAGTCATCCTGTATGATCCCATTTACATAAAGTTAAAGAATAGGCAAAATTTAATCCATGGGCATAGAAATCCCAATACTGGTTACCTTTTGGGGGGAATGTTGACTTTAAAAGAGCATAAGGGGAACTTAGTAGGGTGGTATCAATTATTTTAAAATTTGGATCTAGTGCTGATCACACATTAAGGTTCACAAATGTGAACAGGTAATATGCCTAAGGTTTGTACATTCTTTCTTTACATAAATTATGGCTCAGTAAGGTACTGTTAAAAGTTCCTTTCCTCTCCCTCAGCCTTTCCAATTAGAATTCCATTTGGGCTTCCCAGCTCTTCTTTTTATATTATCTCGGTGGAGTTAGGTCAACCCAGAGCACATTAGCTTTAGGAAACAGGCAGGAGGGAGGAAAATTCCAAAGGCAGCCGCCTCCACTTTGTAACTCTACTCAGGAGTCAAGTGGTGGCAACCGCTTCAAATGTCACAGAAGAACATCTCCACCTACTCCTTGCCTGTGCCCGGATGAATGTGACTGGAGAAAAACACAGCTGTGCTAACTTAGTCTCACATTACATTTGTCCCCTCAGATCTCAAGTGGACCCTCTGCATGTCCTTGCAATTCTATTATATTTCATGAGTAAATTTACTTTTCTACTTCCTAAAATTATTTCATACCTTAACCCTCTCTCTCTCTCTTCAAAGCAACAGAACCCTCTTAGCTGAGACCTTGTTTCTTATTTCGTTAAGAAAACAGAGGCCAATTGTCTCATCTTCCCATCACTGAGTCCATCCGGTCTCCTGCAAGTAAGCTCACCCACCTGCCTCTGTAGAACTTTTAAAACACTGATGCCAAATCCATTCCCAGAAATTCTGAATTATTTAATCTGAGTGGAACATTTTTTCTCCTTTTTTTCATTCTTTTTTATTCGAAGGGATTCTAATATACAGGTGAAGTTAGAACCAGGAATTTAGAATGCCTGAGTGCCTATTTAAGGACAGTTCCCCTACTTACAGAGTGGATCCTCTTCTCTCTCATCCTCTCAAAACACTGTTCTGCCAATGCTTTGCCCTCTTTCCTACATCATCAGTGTTTCTCTTGGTACTAGCCTGGTCCTATCAGCATTCATGTGTGCTCTAACATCTTGTCTGAATAATGCCCCTTCCTTGACTCCACCTTTCCCTTCAGTTGCTCCCCTTAGAGCAAAACTTCTTCAAGTAGTTGTCCATACTGGCTATTTCCACCCTATGATCTCCGATTTTCTCATTAACCAACTTTTGTCTCTATCATTCAATGTTGAAATCATCAATGACCTACATATGGGCAAACCCAATGACCCTACTTTTAAGCTTTGATTTATTCCAAATATGAAATAATTGGGTTTGTTGAACACTCTATCACTAGGCTAGAATATCATTATCTTCTTTCTTCCTTACATGTGTTCCTTCTCAGACTTCTTTGCATACCTGCTCCTCTTTTACCCAAGCTATAAGCCCCAGATGATCCCCTGACTCAGTCCCTGTCCCTAATCGTCTCTAGGATAATCTCATCCAGTTCCTATGTGGGTGGCTCATACATGTGCTTTGAACTCTCATCTCTTTTCTAAGTCCTGGTCTCATATACTTCAAAATATTACTTTCACACAAATCCTTATTTTAGGATCTGTTTCTATGAAACTCAACCTAAGACATTTGGTACAAGAAAGGTTCTAGAAAACTGACTCCAAGAATGGAATTATTCACCCGACAGATGGTAGTGAGGCCCTCAGCCTTCACAGTAGGTGGAACACTGAACTCTGGCATGTTGTAGCAGTGCAATTGCTGATACTCATTTATGGTGAATTTGAACAGGATGCAAAGAAGGGGATGCATTGGTTTTGGCATGGGAGAACACAAAATTAGAAGGGTTTTGGAACAGGGTGGTCATTGATGAGGGAAAATAACAGGCTTGTGGCAATCAACAGATAATTAAAAGCAAAATGTGAGAGTCAGTTGGCCTCTTGGGAAGAACTTAAAGGGAATATTTTTTTCTGTAGCTAGAGAGCAGGCAGACATGCACCTAAAGAGCATATACTAGATTTAACTGTGAGAGTGACAGAGTTTCATAGCAGGCTGAAGAATTCTCAGCAGCAGAGTTAGGGCATAAATAAGGATGGAGATCTGGAAAGGGAATGTCTGAGTATCTTTGCTTGAGCATCTTGAATCCCCAGATTCCGTTAAATCTACCGTGCCTGCAGACATAGCTGCCTCTACCCTGTGGAAGATAGAGACCCCACCTCCCTGTTCAAAGGCAATGCAGGCACTTCAATAGAGACTTGAATTTTAGAAGACAGGCTGACTTCTCAGGCTCTGTCTCTACCTTCTTGTCTTGTTGCCGGACCAATAATTAATGTCCAATCTTCAATGATCATCTGCTAGACTTATGAAGAAAGATACAAATTAATTATATAGCGAGTGTATAATTACTACACTGTACTAGCAGAAATCAGAAAAGTATGACTAGGAGTGGATTCTAAGGGTCATGCAAATATAAAGCTGAATATGGGGATACTTTTCTATAACACAGGATTTAAAACTTTTGTAAGGACCCTGGAAAACAGTTTTAATATATTGTTATTATAACACTTGGAAGCTTGAAGAAGTGATGGGACATGCTGCATATAGTTAGGAAACCAAAACTCCAGGGAAGAGTATAGAGGACAGGATTAAAAGGTTCAAAGTGAGCATGCTTAAGAGGATCTACTATAACACTGGAAAACCCATCCTGGCCCTGTTTTTTGGGAGGATGCAGAGAACGCTTTATTTTCCAGAACAAAAAACAGCATCCATCCTTGGTACCGCAGGACTTATTTGGCTCCTAATAATGGTGGAGATGGTAGTCCTGGATTAGTAGTAAAGACCTAACCATCTGAAGCAAGGTGAGCATAATTACTATAATGGGCAGCATTATCAGAAAGGCATCAGGAGAAGTAGACTTGCAGGATCTTTGCAGATAGGTAATAAAGGTGATCATGCTATTCCCAGGGGTAAGATAAGTGGGCAGGGTCTTACTTAGTATATAATTTGAAGAAATTAAAAATGGATAAGGAGAGACTGACATCACAATCTCTTACCCAGTTTTCAGACATGAACCAGTTATCAAATCTAGAACTCCACCACAGAATGAGAGGCTAATAGTCCCTGCTAGACTTTCAAAGTTTATGTGGTAATGATCCCTGCCCTCCAAGTCCTTCCCCACAGGGTCCTACGGCTACCTACTCAGGAAACCAATGGGGAAAGGGATGTTCCTGGGTCTTTCAAGGGCAAGGGCTTTGGACACAAGTTCTGAGCTGACACTGATATCCAGGGATCCAAAGCCTGTTAGAAGAACAAATGGGGTCCTGGCCCAGATCTGACTCACAGTGGGTCAGCTGCATTCATGGACCCTCCAACACCCAAAATTATTTCATACTTAGCATTTGGTTGTACCTGCACACTGATTCTTGGCTTGCAGAGAAAGAGCTAGTGTAGTAGGAAAGATCTCGTGGAAGTTCCTGAAATCTTCCCATCCTTATCAAGGTAATCAAAAACATCATTTTATATATCAAGGGTAATGGAAACGATTCAGAGTGATGGTTCTTATCATATACCTGCTTAATTCACCAGTTTGGTTTCTTTAAAAGCTGGATAGATCATGGCAAAGAGTAGACTGCCACAGGCTTGCCTATGATACTCCAATAGTGGCTGCTGTGCCAATGTGGCATCTTTACTAGAACAGGTTAGCGGCCTCAGGTATTATGTGATGAGAATTTAACACAATTTCAAAGATCTTCCCTAGTTGCAAATGTGATAAAATAAATTACAGAAAAAATAAAAGAAAATTGAAAAGGATCAGGATTCTAGAGATGCTATGTGTTTCCAATAAGAATGGTTACTTTTCAATTAGAGAGGTAGTTTAGTGATAGAGCATTTGCCTAGCATGTCCATGATCCTAGGTCCAATCCCCAGCACCACACACAAATTGCTACTTTTTTATTTTAGCAAACAAGCTATTCTTAAGAGTTGCAGCAGTTTTTCTGTGATCAGGTTGGGAAGAAGTCCCTAAACACTTGGGCTTATTTTAATCAATCAGGAAGTGTATATGCATGATTTCAAGTTCTGCCATGATGTTATAGACTCTTATTTAACAGTGAGAATAGCACTTTAAGTTTCATTGTGTAATTTTACTCAGTAGCTATGTACCTGGGTTATAGCCTAGCTCCATGTCCTCAGGTGGCCTCTTGGAATCAGGCATCTCTAAATCTAGTAGATTTTGCATGTCTAAGGTACTCTGTCTTCTTATTGGGTATTTAAAAAAATCACTGAATAGTTGAATACCTGAGACATAGCATATAATTCCATGTCCTCAAATGATCTTTTAAAACCTGGCTTCTTCCCCTCCAGAAAATCTTGTCATGACTCAAGGCAGCATAGTCCAAGCCTATTGAGCCCAGTGCTTTTTCTAATATCATATTTGCCCCCTAAGTGGATGATGTCATATGAAGTGGACTTGATGAGCAGGAAGTACTCTGAATGCCTTGGTAAGATGCTTGAACTCCAAAAAATGGAAGATAAACCTTGCAGAGATTAAGAGAGCTTCTACACTGGTGCAGTGGTCAGTGGGATGCTGGAACATCCTCTTCAAAGTAAAAATAAATAAGTGTTCCTTGAACTTCCTCTCAGTATGAATAAAATCTGAAGTTTGAAAAAAATATCTGCAGTTTGGTTCAAATCTGAAGACTCTTCAGGTTTGAGAGGCAGCATATTTCACTCTTGGGGTTAGAGCTCCCTCACATTCATCAGGTAGTGTTAAAAGTGCAAGCTTTCAGTGGGCCCTGCAGTAAGGAGGGGGTCCTATAACATAAACAGCCTGGTCACTTAAGCCATATCATCTAGTAGATATGGTGTGGTACTAGAGGTTTCTGGGTCTTCAATGATGCTATAGAGACTGGTAAATGCCAATAAGATAGTCACACAGCACAGATACTTAAGGTTCTGAAGCAAGGTCATGCTATCTGCAACAAAGAATCATATACCATTGAAAATGCAGCTCTTGGTAGAGAGGGAGCTTACAAATAAGACTCAACGGCATTGGTCCGTGGAAGTTAGAATAATGATCCTTTCAAAGAGGTTCACATTCCTGATCTCTGGAATGTAAATATATTACTTTGCATAGCAAAGGGACTTTGCAAATAAAGATTATGTTAAGAATCATGAGGTGAGAAATTATCCTGGCTTATCTGGGTGAGTGCAAGTTAACAACACGGGTCCTAGTAAGAGGGAGACAGAGGTCAGAGTCAAGGAAGAAGTGGTATGGAAGTAGGGGTTAGGGAGAGAGAGTGAAAGAGGGAGAGAGAAGTAGGAGATAGAGAAGTGGGGACGGGGGGGAGGGGGAGAGAGAGAGAGAGAGAGAGAGAGAGAGAGAGAGAGAGAGAGAGAGAGAGAGAGAGATTTTTAAAGATGCTGTACTGCTGGTTTGAAGATGAAGGGGTCATGGGCCAAAGAATGCAGGGGGCTTTGAGAACCTATAGATTCACCTCTAGGGCCTCCAGTAGGAATGAAGGCCTGCTGACCCTTGATTTTCGATCAGAAAAAAAAAAATTCCTGACCTCAAGAATGGGACATTGATAAATTTATGTTGTTGTAAGTATGTGATAATTTGTTACAGCATCAGTAGGAAACTCATACAGACTTCTCTCACCAAAACTAGGAGGCATTAGGCCTGCTGAACGTGTAGCCTGTTGACAAATAGAGATCAACACTGTGCCTTTGTTACAAGGCAAATAACCTGCCACTTGTTGACAAATTGACAATGTTTGCCCTGATTAGGACTAACCTGTCTTCTGAATGTGTTTTGCCTTTGCTGAATTCAGGGAATCAACCAGTCCCACTACCCTGGACTCAGGGATAGTGTTTGATCTGTTGACATGGGATCATGTACAGCCAGACCACTTTGCAGCAGAGGAGGCACATCAGCAAAAACATGACTGTGGGATTCCCTGTTCCTGACACATACTCCACCCTGCAGAAGCTCCTTCCTGATGGCGTGGTGATGTGGCCTATTAAAGAAGAGGACCCATGCTACTCTGGGTCTCCTGCTTCAGGACACACTACACTCCAAAATGCTCACTTTATGGTTCTGTAGCTCCAATAGAGAGAATATATGAATCCAAAAATCAAGGGGTAAGGGTAGAAGCCTTTGAACTACTGAGAAATCTGTGCTTCCTATCTGTACAACTGTAGAATCTATGGATCTTAATGAAAAGAAAGTCCCAGTAAACTTGAAGCACAGCTGCTTCATGGTCACTTTAGATTTCTTATTCCAGTAAATTAGGAGGCAAATAGAAGAATTCATGGAACAAACAAAAGAGTTCATGCAAGGAACCTTCTGGGTTGTCTCTTGGTATACCCATGCACAAGCTCAACAGTAAGTGGGAAAGTATAGCAACCACAGTCCAATAAGAGCATGGTAACCATGGTCTCATACCATTCTACGGTGAGGACGTGGCCATCCCCCCAGGCAACCCAGAAGTGCCAGCCCAGGACGAGGGAAAAGAGATAATGAGTATCAGTGTATAATCTTGTTACCAACTGCAAAAGTTGGGGTTTTGATTTGTCCTCTATTTGTATATGTCCCCAGGAATTGTGACAACAGAATTCAGAAGAAGCTGTCCCTGGATGGAGTAAACTTTCTGTGGGAAGCAAGTGAATCTGAGCTGTGCAAAGAGCTGTAGTAGATGCTGTGGGGCCAGGGCATCCTTCTTCCAGCTGCTGTGAATGATGGCTGCTAAGAGCAGTATGCTTGCTTTTGCACTTAACTTTTGTCCATTCAACATTGTAATGGTTATATTCCTTCATATGGTTGTATACAGCTGCAATGAAGTTTTTCTGCTGTGTAGCCGGTGATTGTTGAAATATATCACAATTTATTTGTTACATATTCTTTTGATGAATCTTGAATCATTTATAGTTTTTGGCTATTACAAATATGCCACTGTGGACATTCTTTTACCTGTTTTTTAATACATACACATGCATTTCTGATGGATTTCTACCCACAAGTGAAATTATTTATTCATAGTCCTAAATGTTCTATGATACTATTAGATAATGTTAAACACTATTCCAAGGCAGTTTGCATCCTGGTAGGGACTATTTTTAATTCTACAGGGAAGAATATAGTCTCCTATATTATTTTTTGAAACTTTGTTGCTCTCCTTTTTATCTTTATATCATGAATTATTATGGTTTGGATATGAAGTGTCACCCCCAAATTCATGTTCTGAGGGCTTGGGTCACCAATACAGTTCAGAAGTTAGGCTCTTGGGAAGTGATTAGATCATAAGAGCTCTGACTTCATCAGTAGATTAATCCATTGAAAGCTGAATGAACTACTACTGGGAGGTGAGGAAACTGTAGGCAGGTGGGACATGGTTGGAAAAAGTAGGTCTAGGTGGGTATGTGTTCTTGGGGACTATACCTTGTCCCTGCTGTCCTCTGCTTCCCAACTATCATGAGCTGAGCACCTTTCCTCTACCATGCCCTTCTGCCATGATGTTCTGCCTGACCTCAGGCATAGCACAATGGAGCCAACTGATCAATTAACTGAAACTGTGAGCCAAAATAAACTTTTCTTTCTCCCTTCTTTTCTTCCTTTTTTTAAAATTGGTTCTGTTTAGTTATAATTGATAGTAGAATCCATTTTGACATAATTACAAAAGAAAATATATCTTATTCTAATTCAGTCCCTAGTACCTCTACTTCCCCTTTCTTTCCCCATTCCCTGCTCCTTTCCCTCTTTTGATCTTTCTGCCATTTACCCATGGTTATTTTAATTTCTTGTAGATGAATATGATGGTGAGGTTCACTGTGGTATTCATATATATATATATATAAAAGTTATGTTAAATTCGTTCCACTCCAATTTGTTCTTATTAGATAGTTTGGTCCCAATGACAGAAATCTGACTAATACAGTAACCAACTTGGAATTTTTTACGTTTAGAATTGTTTTTTTATTTATGGTATGAGTTAGGGCTCAAGTTTAGTTTCTTCTCCATATGGAAATCAATAGCTTCTTTGATTCAAAACACAATTTAAAAGTTTCTCCTTTCCCTTGCTTTCTCCAACACAGTATGTTATAATGTTTTATTTGGTTGGCTTTTCAAATAAAAGTGCTTTGGTTTGAAGTAAGTAATTAGACACTTATTTGGTTGAATATCTTGTGTTGTTGGTATTATAATCCTTCTTTTGTGCTGAAGAAATGGAAACTCAGAGAAGCTCATTAATTTAGTGAATGGTTCTTCTATACAAAGATTTGTCTTACTAATGACTTAAACAAGATGGAAGTGATTTGACTGACTGACTGATTTCCATGTTTAAGATAATGGAAATTGATAACCCAGGCCTTCTAAGGAATTTGTTAACCTCATGTGATTCCATTTCTGGGTCTGATCTGGTTTCTTCAGCTTCTACACTCTTGTTCTCATTGCAGTCCAAAGGGAAGGAAAGAAGAGATGGAGTGCACACTCCCTGTTTC
Organism: Sciurus vulgaris; assembly: GCF_902686455.1. Lineage (NCBI taxonomy): Eukaryota > Metazoa > Chordata > Mammalia > Rodentia > Sciuridae > Sciurus > Sciurus vulgaris. The sequence continues at coordinate 119,092,766 of NC_136466.1, forward strand.
AAGGATGTTACCTGGAAATTGCACACTTTCACTCATATACCATTGGTCAAAATTAGTTTTATAGCCACACCCACATCCAAAGGAGCTTGGGAAACAAAATCTTTACTTTAAATGGCGATGTGTCCCTGATATTTGGGGTCTCTTTTGCTGAATGAAAAGAAAAAAAAAAAAAAGGAGACAATGAGTACTGAAATAGCCAGCCACAGCCAGGGACTTGGTTTCAGCACATTTGAGATCTGGATTGTTTAACTCCCAGCCTCACAGCACAGTCCTTGACAACAGCTGCTCTCAGTAGTTTGACTTTCAAGCAGATTCGTGGGATATATTTCCATCAGAATTTCATACCTAGATGTCTCTCCAGATGTGTGTGCGTGTGTGTGTGCGTGTGTATGTGTGCATCCTTTTATTCATAAATAAAATTACTTCAATCTATATATTTTTTACTTGATATAGCTCTCAGATGAACTTAATTTAAAGATATTGCTATTGTTAGTGAAAAAGTTTCCAAAGCCTGATTTTGTTCTCTATTGACTTCACTTAATAGTTTTTTTCCCTTGTTTTCCTTTCTTCCCTTCCTCCCTCCCTTCCTCCATTCCTTCCTTCCTGTCTCACTCCATTTCCTCCTCCCTCTCTGTTTCCTCCCTACCCCTCTTTCTCTTTTATTTTCAATCTGGTGCCCTGGCATTTCCTCTGCTCACATTTAATAACATGGAATAAGTTAAGTAAGTGTTGTGGGGTGGGGGGGTTAGGAGAAGTGGTGAGTCATAACATCTCTCACTTTTACATATTTTTAAAACTTTTATTATTAGTTTTTATTACACAAGTAATACATGTTCATTGTAGAAAAAATTAGAAAACACAGAAAAGCAAAAAGAAAAAATAATCACCCATAATCCCACTACCCATAGATAACTGCTATTAACATTGTAATGTATGTCCTTCTAGCTTGCTTATGCATATATATATACATACATAGATATATTTATATATAATTTTCTTTTTACAAATATTATATCATAGTATACATACTGTTTTATAGCATGTTTTTCATTTAATATATATTGTGAACATCATTGTTTATTCCCTGAAAAAATTATACAGATACTACATGCTCATTATGGAAAAATTAGAAATTACAGATATGCAAAAAGAAAATATAATTGCTCCAAATCTCACCTCCCAGAGATAAATTCTGTTATCCTTTGGCAAACATCCTTTCAGACTCCAATGCACACATGTGTATGTATGTTTTTAAAAGGGGATCTTATGCTATTCTTCGGCAACTTCCTTTTATTCATTTAATAATCTAACCTGTACATTTCAATACATATACATAGTGCTTATTCTTTATTGATGCACAGAATTCCATTTAATGAAGGTACCCTATTCAACTAACCATATTGTAGATTTATTTACATTTTCTTACTTCTCCAATAATATTGCTATAAACATCTTTCCTTGCACATTTTTGTGTAATGAATAAATGCATCTTTACTCATTTGTTTCTGAAAATGTTAAAAGAAGATTCCCCTAACATGGAATTATTGGGCATACAGGAAAAATACAGTGCCAAAATATTTTCCAGAAATGTTGACTCAATTTAAACTCCTGTTGACTGTTAGAGAATGTTCATTCCATACTTCTTAGTAGTCCCGGGAAACTTTAATTCTTTAAACCCTCTTTCTGAGATGTAAAAGGAAGATTATCATTAATTTGCATTTTTGATTACTAGTATATTCAACTATTTTTGTATTTATTATTAGTGAATTCTTTTAGGTTATTTTAGGTTATGTGTACTTCAATTTTCCACGGGAAAGTTTGCTTCTTTTTGAGTCATCAAATATCATTTAGGTCATTCATTCATTATTCACTCACTCAATGAATGTTTTCAGTATTTTCTGTGTGTCTAGAGCTGTGTTAGTAGTTGGGGAAACAATGTAAGCAAAATAGTCATGGTTGTTATCATCTCTACTTCTAGTTTAGCAGGATAACCAGACAGTTAAACAAGCAGTAATGAAAAAAGCACAGGGGTCGTAGATCATGGAAACTTCCCCGAAGCAATGGTATTTAAATTCTTTATAGATACTTGAGATCTAGGCTCTTTGTTTCATATGTTACAAATATTATTTTCTCTTAATTTGGTGTTTTATTCAGAGGAAATGTTGCATTTTAAATCAGTCCAATCTATCCATCTTTTCCTTACAGTTTTCTCCATGGGCATCAAGTTTAAGACAGACTTTTTTGTTTGTTTGTTTGCTTTTTCCACTCTAAAATTGCATTTTTATCCATGTTGCCTGCTAGTCCTTTTATATGTTTAATTATGTGTTTTAACACATTAATCTTAATTTGATCTAAAACTTATTTTGATGAGGTATAATTATACTATGAGGTATAATTCTAACATTTTCCCCCCAAAATGGCTAATCTGTTATCCTGACATGTTATTTAATAATGCAAATTTTTCTCAAATTTGAAATGTCATCTTTATAATGTACTCAATTCTTTTATGTCCTCAGGTCAATTGCAGACTGTGTGTTTAATTCTATTGAGGCCACTAGTACCACTGCTTTTTCTTATTCTGACTATAGTTACCTAAAGGTTGAATGTTGTCCTTTAGGTGACATTCTAGAACACATGCAGTAATAGATAGTGCGTAAGTATTGGATCAGAGGATAGAAGGTTAAACTGGATGACAGCCTTAATCCTTTCAATGTTGAGACTTTCAGAGTCTGAAATTCCAGACAGGATCATTAATAAACTGGCCCATTTGTTCGTTTTCTTAAATGAATCCAATGGTTTTATACTGTTTATTTTCCTCTCATTATGAAGCCCAGCTTTCAGTAGGTGGCAGTATTGCCAAACACTGAGCACCTCAACAGTTTTCACAGGAGCACGGAGGAACAAAATGGTCAGGTAGAATTTAGAATTTCCCCTAAGAGCTTTAATTCATTTGAGACTGCATCAGACTCTGCTACTTTTAAAGCTCTCCGTGCAGTGAGTCTGCACCTAGATGCTAGGAAAACATTAGCAGAGAGATTTTCAAAGTGACACCTTGGCCTTGTGGGCATTTTACTCATCCAAAAGTGACTTTGGGCCCAGTCCCTGACTGATTTAAAGTCCAGAGGGCTTTAAATGAAATGATTTTGGTGGAATTGGGTGATTTCTATTTTCCTTCTATGAGGCAGTATTTTTCAGGTTTCCCACAAAGAACACATATTGTCTTTGTAATCTGGGGGGAAAAAAATCAACATAGGATATCACAAATAAGGTGGTCAAATAAGTGAGTGTGTGCCACAAAAAGTTTACATCCTTTTCTCTTTCAAGCTTGTGGGTACACATGAGAAAATAAGCTCAAAATTCTCTTCTTACCCTTGAGATCAGCTCAGTGTTATTGCCAATCTCAAAGCAAATCACTAGCAGGAAGCCAAGACAGCAGAACTTTATCTCATGGGACCACACCTGAAAAAGTCCTTGGGTAGGTGAGAGTAGAGAGGGGTACCTCCTGAAGGATGTGCTAGCGTATCTAATGGGAGATGGTGAATTACCTATTGCAACTCTGAGCCAATGTAGGTTATCAGAACTTTGAGTACTAAATGTAATTTTTAGGACCTGCTACTGCAAGGACATCTATAAATCTTGGAGTGTGTCTACAGGAACTATAAAACTGATTGAAGGCTGGAAAACAGGCACTATGAATAAAAGATAAGGTGACTGAATATATTACCTTAGATATGGAAAGTCTGGCTAGGTAATTAGACAAATTCCCATCTCCATGAGTAGCTACTACAGCCTTCTCAGACATGGAGGTGAGACCTGAATTTATTAACAGTCTTCAGCTGTACAAAGGACAATTGCACAGAAGGTAAGTGTTACTTCACACTGAGACTAAGGCGAGAGTGAGCACAAATTAACCAAGCAGAAGTGATTTAGGTCAGGCATTTAGAAGAATGTGCTGAACGCCAAGGTCAGACTTATCAGTTAGTTGCTTTGCATGGATTTGTAGGAACAAGATTGAAGCTAAGGGGTCAATATAGTCAAAGGGTGGGAGAAGGCAGAGATGGGAGCTGAGAGCCTGCCAATTTGGGCTACATCATAATTTAAAAAATAGAGGCCCTTAAATAAAATAAGCTCAGGGGATAAAAATGAACCAGACCCAGGAAGGTGGGCAGACCAACTGAATCTGGGAGTGGTTGCTTGTTTCTAAGGGAGTATTCAATTGAGTCTTTAAATAGCATGGTCCCACAAGTGTTTTACAACTATTTAACCTAGAAAATTGTGATTTTTCTTATATAACTTGTCAGGGGTACTTCTTTTTGTGAAGTCAGGTATACCGACAATCCTGTTTTCATTACCAGTCCTTTGAAACCCAACTCTGGACTCCAAGAATAAGGTCAATAAATAGCTGGTGTAATCAAAATAGAGACCTGAATAGCCTTTTGAGTTCTCCTCCAACCCCTTAATCCTTTTGCTTGCTTTCAATACAAGGAGCTAGAAGACCATTCCAACAGAATGAACTATATGAAAATGCCGTTTTGTGGGTCAAAACAGTCAAATACCAGCAATTTCATATAATTCAACCTAATAGAATAATTATTTACTCTCTTATCTTCATGAAAGCTAAAAGCTTTAATATATTTAGTTTTTAGGTCACGATATTAGTGCATATGTAAGTGTCTATGCAGGGTTGGGATTAAAATTGTGTCTTGGATAAACCACTTATAGGCTTCTAGCTCCTTCTTCTACTGTACTGGACCCTGGTATCTCCTGTCCGACTTGACAGTTGTTCAGACTATGTGAAACAAGAAGAGAAGTGCAAAGACTTAATCTTTCAATCCATAGGAAATTCTGTCTGGGAAATGGGTCGAAGGAAGAGCAGGGGAAAATACAAGAAAATTTATACCAAGTTACAAGTTTAGTGGAGGAAGATCACAATGAAGCCTGGAGCAGATAAACAAAGCATGTGGCTTCCTCCTTTCTAAAATATAGTATTGCTTAATGTGTCCTGCTTTCAAGATTCTAAGCATAAGACAAGACACCAAGTACACATTGGAAAAGTCATATCTGCATAGTCATCTAAAATGAGACAAGCTTAGCTTAACTAAAAATTTTTTATTAATAATGTAAAATGTTAAATATTTTTACGATCTGAGCTAATTCCAGCATGCCCTATAAGATTTAACACTATGCTGATGTGCAGACACCATGCTTCAGATTTCAATTAGAACGAAATGTGATAATATTCAATTTTACATTGGAGGGTAATTGTATATGTTACTACACCATTTCCTAACTGGATAACTTCATTCTCCAAGAAGCTGAAAAGACACCATTGGATCAAAGGGAACTTAGTTGCCCATATGCATTGTACGAAGTTATTAGGATTATTGTATATTTACAAAATTAAGTATTTTTCATATATGATTTTCGTTGCATTATAAATTAAGATATTTTTATGTTGAAGCTTTTAGATTCTGACAGAATGGAAGACTAAACTTAAATCAGTGCAGAGAAAGCAATAGGTGAGGTGATATGTTTGGTTATAATATTATTTCTAATGATATTGATAGATTTGACTATTTGAACACAGTTTTGCAGTTTTAAATAATTTCTATGTTTAAAGACTTCTTTCATGTATGATAAATGTTAACATGAGATCAGTAAGAGCTATAGATAGACTATTATATGTGAAATAAATTTTCTCTGTATAATACATTTAAAAAATCTTTAAATAATTTAAAAATCATAATCCTTGCATCTGTCATGGCATGGTTTGGAGCAGACATGCACAATGTCAGCTTTAAAAATCCTTTTAAAAACAGCCTGCTTTTTGAATCTGTTCTTTCTTTCTTTCTTTTTTTTTTTTTTTTTCTTGAAGGCAGCTGCTTTCAAGTGTAAAATCATTTAAAAGGGCAGGGAGAGGCAGATAAAAGTAATAAGGAAGCATAGAAAACATAGACAAAAACCCGTCACTGTGTGGTCCAGCTGTCTGGAGGTCCTCAGGTTTTGTGATTTTTTTTTTTTTTTCAGGTGTTTTCCATGGTGGGCTTCCAGGAAGAAGAACTGCCTAGCTTGAGACAAGACAACACAGCCCAAAGAACCTTCTCTTCCGTCTTCTAACCAGAGGGTAGGGAGTTAGATTCAGAAGGCTGCTGTCATCTGTGAGGGGACAGAATGTACATATGAGTGAGGTATAGACAAAAAAAGCCCTGCTCTTTATGAATTGGCTTTTAAAATGCATGATCCTTTGAATCAAGCTTTTTCCAACCTCAGCGCTGTTGACATTTCAGAGCAGATAATTAATTCTTTATTGTAGGAGACCATCCTGAGCTTTGCAGGATGCTTCATATTTAGCAATATCCTTGGCCTCTACTTTCCAGGACACCAAAGAACAGTCCCCCATCAGTTTAGACAAACCAAAAATGTTCCCAGTTATGACGGAATGTCCCCTCGAGGAGGGGTAAAATAGCCCAAGATTGAGAATAATTACTCAGAATTAAATTAAAACTGCTTAGAGGCAATCTTTGTGTTGGGAGAAGAATGTTGCTACTAGAAAGAGCATGCTCTGGCTTCTTTTCTCAATTTGTCTCTGCTATTTACTAATTCTGTGATGTTGAGCATGTAACTTAAGCTCACTAAGCTTCAGTTTTTCAGTCTACAAATTAGGTTTTAATAATAATACTAACCTTAGGTGAGGATTAAATAAAATAAGCTATGAAAAACACTCAGCTCAGGCAGGTAACTTAGTGCCTTGCAAAGAGGAAGCATTCAGGTAATATAGCCATTGTTAACTCTTTTCCTTTTCATAGCACCATTACCCTAGCTCTATTTACTTCCTTCATGTCTCAGGAAAAAATTTCAGATATTTCCTGTTGGGTCTTTCCCCAACATCTTCTATAGATTTCTGTATATTAAGGCAACCAGAGAAGATTGGTAACTGTTGAATTTGTAAGTATTGGTTTGAAGATTTTTGCTGATAACAAGTAGAGGAAGAAATAAATCAGTAAGCCAGATCTGGTTAAATGAATTGGTTTTTGTTGTTGCTGTTGTTTAAATAGTGCAGTCCAAAAGACAGAGAGGGTAGAAAGATCCTGTTGGAGCAGAACTGGGCAGTGTGGGTCTCAGAGCCTGGGCAGGACCACAAGGGAATGTCCTACAAACTGCCAACTGGGGTGATTCTAGAACAAGGTCTGACTGGAACAAAATGACTAGGTGGCACTGGCGAACTGTTAGGTACCCTTTCAGAGTGGGGCTTAGCGGATCCCCATTTACCCACCCTAACCTTAAAGAGGACAGAAAATCTGCAAAGGGCACAGAATTAAATGAGGAGGTGAATTCGAAATGCCTCACCTCAATAGAGCTGGTTGTAGGTGAGGGTTTGTTTTTCTTGATTACTGAGCCTAGATGCTTAGGAAACTGTCAAGTTAAAATAAATCTTGGCTTTCTGGTCCTCTTACATAAACTGTATCATCCAATTGCCCAGGCGTCTCCGCCCTATCCCTAAGGTCTTTTGTGTGTCATACTTACTTGTAAATGGGCCTCGTCCACCAAAGTTGACAGGAGTTCTTAGAATGGAACACTATATTAAATATTTACAAGTCCAAGCCAGAGAAGAGAACAGATGCCCCAACTGGGCACATCAAATGACTCAAACATGATCCCTTCTCCAGTCTCCACAGATTAAAATGTTTTCTTTAAAACTCAGATTCTGTTAACAGGACTATTTTTGTCCTTTCCATAGTGAAATATAATTTATGATAATCTGAACATCAACATTGTGAAAGCTAAAAATAGAACATCTTTCTTTTAGAGTTAACTTGTCCCCAAAGGATTAAGATACTGAAAGCAATGTCAGACAATATGCATGAACCTCATTTTTCAAGAGAATCTCTCACAGATGAACCATGAATATTTGGGGGAAAAAAAAGAAATCATAACGTGCTTTCTCATCATTTCTAGGACTCTTATTTCTCTAACCACCAAATGATCAATGGGCTTAACCTAAGTGGAGATGGCAAAGATTATGGGAGACTCTTTAAGATGCTGAAGGGTAACTACATTTCCTGAAACTCAAGTTGACCTGCACTTCAATGCTTCCCTGGAACAGAGTCATCAAAACTAGGAATCTACATAGGGAAGAAAGATTTTTTATATTTCCACTTTTTTAACACTTGGGAGATCTATCTTCCAAATTCCTACATTCTCTGCTTTCCTTCCCCCTAATACTAAACAGATTTGAGGAGAGACTTAACTGGTCTTCATGTATTATGAACAACAATTCTAATGTGTATTATTCTCATTGTATGATGAAATATGTGCCACGATGCTGTTTTTACAAATGAAAGTGTGCCTCTCTATGCTGTGGTCAGATGTTTAGTCCAATTTATTTTAGTGTATTAAATATTATGTGATTTTTTTTTTATCAAGACTGAGTCTTGTTCATTCATTACAGTGAATCAAAAAGACTTTCAGTAGTATAGCTTTTATGGTGTTGAAATTCTTCTCATTTAACCTTCTTTATAGATGCATATGTACAGATCATATACATATCCACGTACACATGTATACACACATGTATACATACATATATGTGGGATATGTATGCTGCACATATAGGTCACTGTACACATACTGCATATATATGTACATATTTATATCATAAATATGTCACTCACAATAAGGTAGAAGTGTTAGGATTGATGGGGAAAGTGCTTAGACATTAAGCAAAGGGTAGGCTGCCTATTAAGGCCACTGCTGATTTGGGGAATCTTTGTTGTGCATTTGTGACACCTTTGCCTAGCCCAGAGCTTGTCTGATCATCACCCAGGGCTGAAGAAACAAAAAAGCTGAGAACTTCTTGGCCAAAATTCAGAGCAGCTTTCTACACCACAGGAAACTGATACCTGCAGTAAATGCTGAAATTCACCAAGCAGGAAGTATGCCTGGAATGGTTTGAAGTGAATTTGACTCCAAGGAAAGATGTCTCTTTACACTGGTTGAAATCCCATCTCCGAAGCGAAGGGTTGCTGAAAGAATGTGAGCAATTCTAAATTGTCTGGGTTAATCCACTTGAACTTTTTGGGAAATCTTTGAGTTTTATTGCAAAGGTTTGTTTGGATGTGGTTTATTAATTGAGACTTTTGTAGCTTCTTTTTTCCAAAGTGCACAATGTCAGGAGACTATAACCAAGGACAGCTTTAAAAGTGAAAATGAAAAGTGGGGAAGGGAAAAGGAGAGAGGAAAGCAAAGGGCAAAGTGAAAGACAAGGTAGAATATGAAATTCAAGCATCAGTAAGGTCAGACCCTATTCATTTGATATTTAGTTCTTGGATGCTACTCAAACCAGGGACTGAAATCCCATAGGACATAAGGATATCATTTCTTTATTGCTCAAATTTCTTGGTTAATAAATTTCTCAAATTTCTTATACAGATGATATGTTGAAAAAAAGAGGATTATGAAAGTGAGAAGTTTTCAAATAAAGCCGTGTTCTCAAATATAATAAGAAAAATGTAGATAAAGGAACTATAGTTAAATGTTTGTGTTGCAGGGACTCAGTGGTTCTCAAACACTATCTGCGTCAGCATCATCTGAGGGCTTGTTAAAGCACAGATTGTTGGTCCCACTGGCAGAGTTTCTAATAGGTTGCGGGTGAAGTCAGAGAATCAGTGTTTCTTACAAGCACCCAGACATGCTGATGCTGCTGGTTCTGAGACCACACTTTGAGAACCACAGATGAACTGAAGACCTGCCAAGTAGAAGGCCCTGTGTTGGGTACTGAGGGTAATACTAAAATGAGTCCCAACAGAAACATAGTTCCTGCTGCAAGGATGGTTCCTTTAGTAACTATGAGGCTTCATACAATGCCATAAGAGAGCTCCAAATATAGAGTAAGAGTTCCCAAGGGGAGGGGACAAAGGATCATTCTCATTTAGAGGAGAAGAAAAACATTCATGCAAGCTTGTGGGAGGTCCTAGTGATCATTCTGGACCACAGTAAATAAGGAGAACTTGGATGTTTGTTGAAGTGGGTGGGCATTCACAATAAAGAAAACAGTATAGACAAAGACATGGAGGTGATCAAAGGCCACTAAATTTGGATCCAAGTCACCAGTCCAGTCTGGTTGGAATGAAGGGTTTGAAGGAGGATATCAGACAGAACCTAAGCATGCCCTAAGAATTCCCTAAGAATGCTCACATCTTCCCTTGCCTCCTTGCCTTTATTTATGCTGTTTTTTTTTTTTCCCAGAAAAGTCCTACCTCCTTAGATGAATGGTAAGCTAATCTCCATTTCAAGATTAAAACATTTTTTTCTCCCCCATAAAGTATTTTCTGACTGCTCTATGCTTCTGCATTCTGTCATGTTCTCATTCCTTCTATAAACAATTGCTATAGGTCTTGGCACATTATCTGCATTCAGTCCTGTCTTCTCACCACTCTGTAAGCAACTCTTCATGAAACTCTTCATACATTTACCTCTGCTGCCCCAGCTTTTTACTACCATTCACTCCCTGACCCTAACCAGCCAGGCTTCCATATCCAAAATTCCAAGTTATTTGCTTCTGCCAGCGACACCACTATCCACCTTGCTGCTGAATCCTGTGAACACCTTTGGTTCTTATCTGGCTTTATCACCCTGCCCTAGTAGCTGTTCTTTCCTTGCTCTTCTCTTTGATTTTTTTCCATAGTGCTCTCCTGGATTTCTTCTCAGGCCTTTTTGTAAACTGCTCTCCTTTCCTGCCCAACCTTACCTTCTGGCATTCCAGGGCTCTTCTCTCTGCACACGGCTCCGTGAGTGGTCTCAACTATTTGTGGGGCTTCAGATACCACTATGTAGAAGATGCTCAGCTCTGTGTCTGTCCTCCCGGATTACATGTCCACCTCTGCATTACCAACAAATGAGCAGTGCTCTTGAGGTTCCCCGTGTCCAACACTTCAATCATTCTCTACCTCTGCTGCTTCTCCTCTGTTCTCTCTAACTTAATGAATGACACCATTATTCACTCACTCCAAGTCTGACCCCAGGTTTCATTCCTGATTCTGCCTCTTTCTTATGCACCACCTCTGACTGGACACATCATCCTCTCCAATCTTCTAGCTTTAAGTCAGATCTTAAGCATTTCTTATTTGGAATACTGTACCTTTCTCCTAACTGAATCCTTCAAGACCTCCAGGAGAAAAATCCAACCCTCTTAAGGTGGCTTACAGCGGCCTTAAGGTATAACTCATCTATTTTTCTCATCTCTCTCTCTCTCTCTCTCTCTCTCTCTCTCTGTTCTGGGAAACAAACCAAAGGCCTCCTGTATGCTAGACAAGAGCTCTACCACTGAGCTACATTCCCAGACCTCTCATCTCTCTCTTAAGCCTCCATCAAATTACTTTCCTAACTACTGAAGAGCTGACGTTTATAAAAAATTCTCTGTGCTTTCATCTCCCCATATACCTGCTCACATTCAGAGCCTTCTGCCTAGATGGTCTTTACCCCATTTTTTTCTTTGAGTAACTCCTATTCACCTTAAAAGTCTCAGCTCAGATACTTTTAAAAAGTAAGCTCAAATGATTCCTCAGTTCAACTCGAATTCAGGCTAAGTGAGAATCCAATATGATCTTGTAGCAACCTGTGTGCAAATACTATGGCATTATTATATTCTAAGTGCTAATCTTTGTGTCTTAACATATGTGTAGGAGGAGGGAGAGTCCTTTTCAGAGTACACATGCCTTATCTGAACAATCTCTGGGAGGGAGACATGGGTCATTTGGTAAAGCTTCCCAGGTGATTCTCAGCCAATTCTGCCTTGTCTACAGGGACAGCCTCTGGGGTGAGGGGGCAGGGAGGCATCCCCAGATCTGGCACAGAATTTGGCACATCATAGATGACCATCATATGTTGCATGATGATAAGGACACTGGATACTGAAGTGAGATCTGTTCTTCCTTCAGTAGATATTTAATATTTGTGAGTAGAGACTCAACATAGAGTAATTAATTAGAAATTGATGCATGGATTAGATTGGAAGAGAGAGAGGGGTTGAATTTGCCACATTGAAAGCTGGACAAAAGGTCGCAGAGATTACAAAGGATATGGGGCTACTGGTAAAATTGCCCAGAATAACTTTCCAAAACCACCTGGAAACACAGAAAGTCTTCAGTTGAGGCCCCAGGGGACAGGATCTGAAAGGTCACCTCCAGGACAGAATAGCATAACTCCCAGTGCTCTTTAATAAAGCGAGATATCCAAGAACTGATATGGCCAGATTGGTTCTGGATATGGTGGTCCAGATCAGAGCAGATGGAGGGTATAAATCTGGGAGAACAGTTCAAAGGCCCAGTTTACTCTAGAGCAGTACTGTCCACATGTGGGCACCCACTCTAGAGCAGATTCGGTTCCTGATTTACCTATTTCCAGGCTGATTCTAATAAGTGGTATCAACAATGGACTTCTATGCAAGAGTGAATATACTAACACATCCCACAGCATTAAGTCAGAATTTTAGAAAAGGTGAAACTGTCTTTCAGGCTTAATTTATTTCTGCCGATTTGCTTTGTTTCATAACAGTGTGCATTTAGAAGATGCTTGTCCTTCACTTTCCCATCTCCTTTTAGCCTTTGTCAGTAACCTTGCGGGCTCTCCACAGGTGGTTCCATTTGTAATCCATTTGACACAGCAAGACCATCATAATTAATGAAGTTCCCTACAGCACTGCCAGTGACCCAGAATGTAGGACAGGAGGGGTACCGAAGCAATGGAAAGAACAGCGGGCTGAGAGCCAGGAGACCTGGGTGTCGCCTGGAGCCTGCTGGGGAGCTGCAGCAGAACAAGGGTGGCTGGTTCCTCTTTTGTGCACCTCTTTGTCTTCAGTCTTAAAGTGGAAGGATGGGAAAGAAAAGGCTTTGTCTAAAATAAAGCCATCATCGCTAACCATTAAAATCCCTGCCCTTGGCCACCCTCCTTTCTTTCCCACTGAAAATCAATTTAAAGTAAACTTTTGTTGAGTCAAGTTTTGATTGTGTAGAAAGGGAAAGATATGATTAAATCTTTAAATCCATAAAAAGAAAACGAAACAGTTTCTGAGACAGGACTAAGAGAGAGCCTGGAGAAGAGGGGAATCTGGCTGGCAGGTCATTTCATGGTCAGGGCTTAAGGTAGGAAAAACGAGGATCAAGAAAGGTATCTTTCCCCTTTTTCTCTTTTTCAAGCAAACAAGTAAATGGAATAAAAAGAGAAAGGAAATAAGAAGCCAGAAAGAAAACAGATGGCTTTCTATAAAGGTTTTCAACCAGTTAGAATCATGTTTTGAAAATAATGTTCTACAGAAAAGAATTTGAATGATTTTTCCATACTTTACACCATTTTCTGCACATATTAGACTAGACCTGTGTAACAAACAAATCACCTGAATGGGAAAGCTCGGTAGTACACCTGGATCTATGCGAAAGAAGAACCTCAATGACTTGCTCGTTAAAATGATGCCATATGCATTTGTCAAAAAACATTCCCAGAGGGACCCCAGGAGACCTGTTCTCCTGCCCTCAGACACTCTCTGGACCCTGCTGGAGGCTCTCAAACCCTCTTTCCCGTTAACCAGTTCACAGTGATAACATGCTGTGGGGACATGTTAAACATGTAGAGAACACAGCTGGACCTTCCCACCCTGAGGGTTCCCATTTCTTCTCCAAATGAAGACACCTGCATTTCCACCAATCCTTCATCCCCCCCCCCCTTTTCAATTAAAATCTTACTGTACCATTTCCTTCTGAATAAGTTCTTACACCTCCTAGTTCTTTCTTTTTCATTCTCTATATGGATCCAGGGCTCAAGTCCTTGTATTATTTATTCCTTTAACTCATAGTATTTTATTATTATTCTTATGTTTAAAAAGGTACTTAAAATTCTATTTTTGTTTACAAAAGCAATACAAATTTATGTAAAATATTTATGTTATACTTTCTATAAAAATAGACTAAGTGAATAAAATTTATGTTTTTCCACAAATGCACAATTCAAAAACTGCTGAATGAATTACCACCAGATATGGAGGGAATGTTTAAGATGGCGTGATTTTCAGCCACATCAATGTTCATAGCTGCTCAATTCACAAAAGCCAGATTGTGGAACCAAACTAGATGTCCTTCAATTGATGAATGGCTAAAGAAACTGTGGTATATTTATACAATGGACTATTACTCAGCCATAAAGAATGATAAAATTATGGCATTTGCAGGCAAATGGATGAAATTGGAGAATATCGTGCTAAGTGAGATAAGCCAATCTCAAAAAACCAAAGGACAAATGATCTCGCTGATAAGCGGATGATGACATATAATGGGGGGTGGGAGGGGTTAGTGTTAGGGTTAGGGTTAGGGTTAGGGAGGGGGGCAAGAATGGAGGAAGGAAGGACTGTATAGAGGGAAAAGAGGGATGGGGGGAGGGAAAAATAACAGAATGAATCAAACAACATTACCCTATGTAAATTTATGATTACACAAATGGTATGCCTTTACTCCATGTACAGAGAAACAACATGTATCCCATTTGTTTACAATAAAAAAAAAAGATGGCGTGATTTTAACATATAGGTTTTGCTAGGGTTGTGGCTCAGTGGTAGATTGCCTGGCATGTGTGAGGCACTGGGTTTGATTTCAGCATCCCCTATAAATAAATAAAATAAATAAATGTCCATCAAAAAATATATAGGTTTCATGGCATCCATGAAATTTAGACTGGGAGGCACCCTGGGCAGTCTTCCTCCTAGGCAACTGAATATGAAGTGAGGTTCAGCAAGGGGCCTGGTGCTATTGATGCGGGAGAGTTGTTAAGCCTGTTAGACCCTGAGGACACTTTAGATATGATTTCCAAGTCTAAAGTCCCAGAAGGCAATGCTATGAACTGTCGGCTCAAGACCAGTCTCACATGGATATAACACATGGTCTCCTGCAGGGTGGGTGGAAGAAGGAACTGTTCGATTCAATGGTGATTTGGGGTTCTCCTAAGTAAGCTGGGTGGGTCAGCTAGTAAATAATGTTAATGATACCAGTAATAACAATAGTACTTACAATAAAGCATCTGTCAAGCGTTTGCTCTTTGTAAAGTTTGTAGTAGGCATATGACTCATTGTTTCATTTAATCCTCACGACAACGCTCTGAAGTAGGTGATATTATTGTCCCCTTTTAGGGATGAGGAAATTAAAATTTTCAGAAGTTAAATACTTGTTCCAGGGTGAAACGCTGATAGGTGGTAGAGACAGCATTTGGACCATTGCTAGCCTTAATCCAAGGTTCTTGGTCCTAAAATTTGCTTATTTCTAGCAACATCTTCCATGTTTTGATCCGAGCAATCTATCATCACTACAACATGTTATCTGTTTCCTTTAAAAACCACAAAGCACTACGCCCTTGGCCAAAGACAGCTGGCCTTGGCAGCCAGTCCCTTTAGGGGTGCTTGAAGCTACCTGGTGTGCCAAGTGCCCTGCCTCTTATCTTCTGCCTCTCGCCCCATGCAGCTGAGGCCACGCTACTCCCAAGCCTCTCAGCCTCTTCGTCTGGTGTTCTCACTTCCACCTCTCTACCTTCTGCTGAGCTGCTTCCTGAGCCAAGAGGCGCTTCAGCTCTGCTGCCAAATCCTCCTCCTCCCCTCCTCCTCGCTCCAAGGCAGGCAGCACCCTGTCCTCTCTCCCGCCCAGGCTTTGCTTAGTGGAAACAAGAGGAGTTTCTTTCTTGCCTCTAAAAAGCCTTTCCCCACTCTCCAGTGCCACTCTCTGAAGCTGCTCCAGCTGCATGTGCTTTGTGAGAGTGCTTGTTGTTCATCCCCTGTACACATCTTCAGTCCCAGGGCCTGCAAAGTTGGGCCGGCTTTAACGAACACTTATCATTTGTGCCAGGTATTATTCTACTATGTCCCTATCTCTGGATACTAGGGATACAATAGTAAACAAAAACATAAAGTGGCCCTTCCCTCATTCTGGTGAATATCCCCTCTGTTTCTGTTAGGATGTCTACTCCAAAATAGCTCTGGAGATGAAATGCCTGAGTCTACATCCCAATTTTTCTATTTACAGTCTGTGTGACTTTGAACAAGTTTATTAAAACCTCTTTATGTCTCAGTTTCCTGTAACTTGGCAAAAGTAATACTATTTCCCTCAAAGTTGTTGTTGGAATTAAATAAGGAGCTGAGGTGGCTCAGTAGTAGAGCACTTGCTTGGCATATGTGGATGTGTGAGGCACTACTGGGTTCAATCCCTTGTATCACGCGCACACACACACACACACACACACACACAAATTAAAGAAGTTAGTACAGTTAATATAGGTAAAATATTCAGGATAGTGACACACGGTAAGTTCCCAATTTATGTGAAGTATTACTATTACTTTTTAAAGATAATTAGACATATAAATATCAGGGATCGCCTTTGGAAGTATTCCTGTTTCTCCTCTAGGCTGCAAACCTCTTGGAGACAAGTGTCACAATCTCAATCCTTTTGTGTGGCCCCATCTGGTATAGTGCTTGCCACAGCATACAACCAGTCAAGGAGAAATCTGATTCTAGGTCAGAGTGCATTGCTACCCCCTTCAAGCAAAAATATCACATGTCCTCCAAGAAAAACAAATAAATACTTAATGCTTTCTATTGTTTCTGGAAAACACCTGCTTTAATTTCTTAAGAAATAAGTTCCAAGTTATGTATCTTATTTAACACATCCTCTGCTACACAGAGAAATGATAAGACTCACCTTGATTTTTCAATGGTAAAGGCATAGTTTCCCTGAGTTTGCTTAAAAGGTTTTTCATTTCTCGCATGTCTCTGTAAAATTGATAAAAGGAAAGAGTAATCAGCTATAAATTTCCAAAATGAAATCTCAAAATGGCCTGTTCTATGAGACAACTGAAGGGCGAGAATCTGTGCCTAGTTGTACTAGCTCTTGTTTTCAGTAGGCAAATATTAAATTTATTTTGCTTTCACAAGAAAAAAATCTGAGATGGGGTTGGCTCCTGTGGGAAAGAGACCTACTTTGTGACAAAATGTTTCCACGAGACAGTCTCTTGCAGAAACTTCATCCTTGCCTTCAACTGCTCCTGGCTGAGATCAGAGATGAGCCTTTGGTAGTGAGGACAGTGCTTCAGATTTACAGGGAGAGGCCAGGGACATGCAGCTGGAACAACTAGGGAGTAGGGGCCGAGGTAGGGGGATGTGCTATCAAGGGTTCTGGTCAGAGGCGGTGGTGGCTCTGCAGGTTCCTCCCTGTTCTCTCTCAGGTTCAAGTCTCTCCTTGCTGTGATTGGAATTCAGCATAATGAAGTGTTAAGCATTCATGAAGGCTAATGTTTACTAAATTGAATGATGGGAGAATATGACAAATTCTATAACCTCTGGAGAAGAGCTCTTGATGAAGAGAGAAAGAGAAACCACTAGGGGGCAGGTGGGTCTTCCTATAGCCACCCACCAGCCTGTTCTTCCAAACTTCCTGGCTGCTCAGTATGGATGGTTTGCAATACCACTGCACACTTCCAACATCCTCCCTTTTCTCACAGGGAATGTGACCATAACACCCCAGAATGGTAGAGCAAGCGACCACCTCAGGGACTTCTAGCCTAGGGCACTAGGAAAGCTGGCCTTTTCAAATGTTAGGGACAGTTGTGCCCATACACGTCCAGGTGGTTGTGCAAAGGGAGATAGTGCTCTTGAAATCTCAGGACGTAGTGGCAGATTTTATCTAAAACAGCAATAATTTCATGCAAAAACCAGATAACATCTTCTAATCAGCTCTAGAATAGGCTAGCATTAATGAGCACCATACATTTAAGTTTGGGGGAGGAGACATTTCTAAAGTGGAAGAAATTCTATCCACTAATTAATTATTCTCCTGCATTTAGGAAAGAGAGTCACCATTTAACTTTAGGTATGAAAACCCTCAGTCTATTTTACAAAACCCTACTGTTATGCTAAGCAGTTTGAGGGCCACTGTCTTGGGGGAGGCTAGAGACCCCAAGGGACCTCTTCCTCAAGAGCATTGCTTAAGATATGAAAAGGACCTCAAGGTTCAGGAATTGCTGATTGGAAAAGGAAGGAAAGCAGCTCACAGGCTGTAGAAATGCTCCTTATAAACAGTGTGACATCAAGGATGTGTCTGTGGGCACTGCAAGCAGATAGCAGATGAGACAAAAAGGGGAGATGGAGGCAGGGCCCCGCCTTCAGAAATACAAGGGGTACATTCTGCTTCCATGTAAGACAGGATTATCACCAGAGAGACCCTGATTCACTTGGCTTCTGGTGGGGCCCAGGCCTCAATGTTTTTAAAAAGCTTTCCTGGAGAGTTACATGCACAGCCTGGTTTGGGACCCAGGTCAGAGAATCCAGGAGAACTGAGGAAGCCACATCCAGACCAGGTCTCCTCTGCCACTTCCCTCACTCTTTTCCACTCCTTTAATCAGAATCTGGACTTCCAGGCTGACCAGAAACACAGCCAGCACTGTGGCGTCTTACCCTATTCTTACTGCCATCCACAGCTTGCTTTCTTTTAAAGCTTATAACGTGTGGCTATTGCTGCTGTGCAAGGTGACTTGAAAGGGAAAATGGCTTTGCTGAGAGTTTCTGCCCTGACCACAGCATTCTGGCAGATATACATATCTTTTTCCTGGGAACAGAGCAAAAGATATTCTACTTTATAAATTAAAATAATTCACTACCTTATCATTTGTCTATAGTTCTATCAAACTGAGCCAAACAGCTTTATGTGAATTGTTGGATTTCCAAGCTTATACAAAATCCAAGTTTTATTAATAAGCACATAATCACCACATACTTAAATTTTCTATAAACACAGAAATTCAGTAATTAGCTTTAGAATTATATTACAATCTGAAAGTAGAACCACAATGACTATAAATGCCATTGCAAGTTATATTTCTAAAAATAATAATAATAAAATGTTCATTATGCTGTCAATGAGTCAACCCTACACACAGAGAACACTCTGGAATCACCCAGTATTCACTCAACTGCTCTGTGCCAACTCTGGGGATATTAGTAGCAAAGGGTATGGATATTAGTGTGAAGACCAATAAACAAGAGCCTCATCTTTCTGCCTCACAGAACAGCACTTTCAGCCTCTAGGTAGGACATGACACTTATTATATTATTATTGCTTTCTTTTCCCAAACGAAATGGAATCATTGTAGAATTTCTTCGCAAGGGAGAAACTCCCTCTCTAGAAGTAATGCATTAACTCACTTTGACCACTAAGGGGCCATCAGTTATGTTCTGGGAGAGTAAGAGGAGGCTCCAAAAAATGCCCTTTGTGAACAGGACAGAATGCTCAGCTCCCAACTAATGCTCAGCTAAATAGGCCATTCCATGTACCTGAAATTCAAGAATCTACTAGAAGTGCCTTGGCATGACTTTGGGTTTTTCCCTCTTAAACAAAATAGAAATTTGGGAACCAGCCTGGTAGATGAACTGTGACAGTACGTAGATACACTTTTCTCTATTCTACAGAGATACTGCATGATGAGAAGGATAAGTAGAGTCTTAGGAGCTGGCACCTACGACTGCTACTGTTTGCCTGTAGGATTTGGACTACTTACCCTCTCTCATGTCAGTTTTCTCATTTGCCATGAGACCAGTCTCCAAGGGCCCTGCTAGCACTATACCTCTCTGGCAGACTAAAGAAAGCTGTTTCTTCTGAACCTGAAATAGAAAGCTCTCGACTCTCTGTGGCCCCTAAGAACATTAGCTGGAGGAGGATTGGAAGTCTATTCAGGGTAACTTCCCACTTACCTTTCAGTGTTCTCAATGTCTGTGGAAACCTGCCAGGAATGTTGCTGACTATCTATGGGGGATGATGAGGAGTCCTCTAGGGCAGGTGTCTCAGCGCTCTCCTCGATTTTGCAATCCAAACTCTTCATTCCCCCACCAGGTTCCTTTCCTGAGGCAGAGGGGTTGTTGGCAAAGAGAAAGGGTAAGAAATCATAAATGCAAGTTCTAAATCCAGGACATTGCAAAAGTTGGCTACGTTTTGAGCCAAATGCTACATTAAACCTAATAGCTTTCTGAGTGACAGAATAATTTTTGTGTACTGTGTGTGTGTGTGTGTGTGTGAGAGAGAGAGAGAGAGAGAGAGAGAGAGAGAGAAAGATGTTTTCACAACATCTGGGAAAGATTGTTAAGGTCAGCGCAACCTAAAGATGAAGATAAAATTAAGGTCCTTGCTGCATGTGGTGGCACTTGCCTGTAATCCTAGCTACTTGGGTTGCTAAGGGAAGAGGATCACAAGTGCAAGGTCAGCCTGGGCAATGTAGTGACACTCTGTCTCAAAATAAAATAAAAAGGATTAGGAGATGTAGCTCAGTAGGACAGCACTTGCTTACCATGTACCAGACCCTAGGTTTTATCCCTAGAGTAGTAAAATAAATAAATAAATAATAATAATAAAAATAATAAGGTCCCCGTGTTTGGTGGATTATTAGTGCCTTGTAGCCTGTTTTGAGTTAGATCAAGTTAGCTTGGGTGGGTGGAATTAGCCTGTGAAACCATGCTGGGTTTTGGTCTCAGACACAGCAGGAGGTGAAAGAACCAGGAGCAGGTGACAGCCAGCAGGAAGAGTGGGAGCTCCTGCCATTCTCTCTGATTTTAGACACTGATTCTCTCTGCCTGCAACAGATATCATAGACCTGCCTTCCAATTCCTGGGCTCTCCAACCTCATTTAGTGCATCCTTCTATAAGGAGACAGCTCAGCCATGTGATCCAGCCTTACTGTGCTGAGACAGTGAAGTACCATCAACTGAATTGTCCCGTGGAGGGCCTTGTACGGGAGCTGTTCACAGCAACACACTGACAATTCACTCAGGCTTGTATTTAGCATGACTGATCTCAAGTAGATAAATCAGGACTTTCTAGAAGCAAATAGCCAAATTGATTCAATCATAAATTTATATGAAATTATATGGTAGTCTGTGTTCAAGGCATACTCTGTTAATGTCTTTTATATTGCCTTGAGTATCTATATCCACAGTGGGATAACCTGGTACCATGGGAATGACCAATAATGCCAAAGCACTGGATTTTAAACCCGGCTTTGTCATTCTTATTCACTTATATATTAATTCACAAATATTTCTCAAGTGTCAGCTCAGTATCAAGCACTGGGCTTAATGCTAGAAATAATAAGAGGTAAAAGAAAGAGCGTGGAGCTTAAAGTGCAGTAGATAGACAATGAAAAAATCATATAAATCATTATAAAGCTATTGTACAATATTATGTAGTCTGGATAAAAGGTATCTAATTTGTGTCTTTTACTCTTTGCTTAGTTCTATTTTTATTATGTAGGCACAGCTCTAGATTAGTTAGATATTGTTATAGTCCATATCATTGAATATTCCCAAGATTGAAATTACATCCATTATTTGTTAGCTCAGTCTCCTTAATCCTGCTGTGATTTTTGTTTTCATTAAATAAAACTCAAAACAAACTTGTGAAGAGGATGGCTGTTCATGGTTAAAATCTAACAGCAGTGTTTTCCTTTGGATTCCCGATCCAAAGAGAAGTAGCAAAAATCTCTAATCCATATGGTAACAAACACAAGGAGTAAAAGACAAGCCAGTAAGTGCTAAGTGCACCTTTCATCAAACCACAGCAGAAATGGACCTCTGAACATTCATCCAAAGGACAGACATAAATTTACTGATGAGAAATTTTGATCCTTTGCTGTGTACTTCATGCACACTGATCCCGAGGGAGGAACTTGCCTGAGGAATTGTTTTCTCAATTTTATGGTATGCTGTTGGCTGGAAATTAATTAAACACATAATTTAGCACATTACCATTTCACAGTTGGAGGGCAATGACCTCTTAAAAGCATTTGCATCTCATCTCCCCTTAAGAGTGTGGCAAATGCCGTCAGTCCATTTGCCACCCACCTCTGGGCAGAGTTAGCCATAAGATGTGAGCCTGAGCAGGGGTGTCTGAGATCTGGAAAAGGGCCAAAAGAGGGGTTCCCCCAGAATGGCTCTCTGCTTTTCAAATCTCTTAAGAATACGACAACCTGCAAGCACTGTGGAACATATCCTCCTTGCCTAATTATTTCAGAGCAGATCGGTGGAATGTAGAATTTCTTAGTCTTTACATGACTGAAATTACATCTCCCCCTCCCTCTCCTTATTTGTGCTCAAATTCTGATTGGCTGTACATAGAAATCTATGTTCAAACTAAGTTTCTCTAAGAACTTGGATGACATTGTTCTCTATCTTCTATTTATACCTAGGGATGCTTGGTATGTAGCCTATTTATGGCTCTCTGAAATTTTTCAGGATGTAATCTTTAAACTTTGGAGTTCTATAAAGGTTCCTAAATATGCCTGGGTAAGAGTCCTCTTTATATTAGTTTTTCTTGGCATTTGAAATTTGTTTTCTTTAATCTTTTATTTTGAAAAAATATTACATATATTTCATATATAAAATTATTTTGTAATGAATCATTTTAGAGTAAGTTGCAGGCATTAATGATACTTTATCCTAAATACTTACATATATATCTGCTGAAGAACAAGGATGCTTTATTACATAACCTCAAAACAACTATTAGACAAAACAATTTCAAAATTTTGATTAAATATGATTTGACACAACACTATTATTTAATATGCTAATATTAAATTTCCCCAACTATTCCAATAATTCCCTTTATAGTTTCTTTTAATTGAGGGACCCAATTAAGGACTGTGCACCGCATTTAGTTGGCATTTTCTTTTTTTTTCTTTTCTCTAGAATAGCATTGTTGCCTTTAAAAAAAACTTCATGTCATGGATGTTTTAGAATGAAAAATCCAGGTCAATTGTTTTATAGAATATCTTTCCATTTGGACTTATCTGATGGTTTCAACCTGTATAGATTCAGAGTAAACATTTTTGGCAAGAATATAATAGAAGTGATATTGAATACTTCTTAGTGCTTCACATCAAAAGCACATGAGTCAGTTGTCTCATTATTAATTATGCTAATTAAGCTGGGTTCTGCCTGCTTTCACTGCTGTAGATGCACCCTTTCCCCTTTGTGATTATTAAATAATCTTCAAGGTGATTCACTGAGATAGTATGATCTTTTTGATTTAAATATTTCTGTCTTTCATTAGGTTTGGGGAAAAGGTTTTCACTTTTTCTTGCTTCTCTACTTCTCTGATTTCTCTCTATTCTTTCAGAATTCTTATTTTATATTTGGACCTTTCACATTTCTTAACTCTCCCCCATAGTCCAAATTTGTCTTTGGACCAAATTCTGGGTGAATACCTTACCTTGATATTTCACTTCACCATTTTAGGCTTTCAGTATTTCCATCATAATAATTTTCAAGAAGTATGACAGGTCTGAGATTTTATCCTACTTGCAAGTTAGCCTGCTACAATTTTATAGATAGTGGAAAACAATATGAGATTCCTAGGTCAAAGACAAAGATAGTTGATTACTTAAAGAATAACAGAAGCCAGCTGGGTGTGGTAGTACATGCCTATAATCCCAACAGCTTGGAAGGCTGAGGCAGGAGGATCACAAGTTCAAAGGCAGCCTCAGCAATAGTGAGGCCCTAAGCAGCTCAGTGAGACCCTGTCTCAAAATAAACATAAAAAGGGTTGGGGACGTGGGTCGATGGTTAAGTGCCTGTGGGCTCAATCCTGGTACCAAGAGAGAAAGAAAGAATAGCAGTAGCCAGGATATCAGTATTTGCTGGTATTTTGAGTCTTAGTTCCCAGATGGAGATGTAAGAAGGCCAGATGATACCTTCACACACAGTAGGTATAAGTTTAGGGTTCCTGAGTTTTTAATCAGCATGCCTGCCCTTTGCTCCAGAAAGAAACATTTCAATTATACTGCATTGTAAGCCTATGCCTTGCTCTGGAGGAAGACACTCTATTTTCCAAGACATTTGCTAAATAAGCATCCCTGAAAAGATAGTATAAAACAAAGGGCAATAAGTTCCTCACTTTGCAAGACACATAAAATGCAATAGACAAATGGAGAATTGCCACCCAACACTAATTAACTTACCTATGGGATTTTTCATTGATAAAACTTTGTATTTCCTACAAATCTGACTGGTTCCCTTCTGTTGCAGACAATTATTTTTTCATATAATGATAAAACAATTTATGAGTCTCAAAAATCTCTTTGCATATATTGATTACTTATATTTAAAATTTTCATCACCTTAAAATTTGTTCTTCTAGAGTTCATTGTTGCATTTGGTAATACCATTTCACAGTGCTAGTTTTTCTTAAAAATCTGGTCATTCCTGGTTGTCTATTCAGATATGTTTTTGAACATCTCTGTTTGCCTATCATTCTAATAACAGTGTCCTTCTGGTAATTGTGGAGAAGGAGCAGTGTTTATGGCTGGATGCAAAGGTCTCCCATCTTTAGTGGTAGGTTTTCTGAGCAGCCTGCTTGTTCTTTATGCCTCGTGTCTATTCTGAGTTTCCTGGTTAGAATTCCCACTCCAGTGAGATGTACTGAGCCATTTTGTCTGGCAAAAAACACTATAGTCTTGAGCTCAGGTTCTTTTCCTTCCATTGCTGTCCTTGTGGAGGTCCAGAATTATTTTGCACTCTATTCGGCTTTGCTGCCCAGGACTGACATTGACACCAGACGTCCTCCTGAGACAAGAACAGATAGTCTGCTGCTCAGTGTCGGGTAGCCCAGCTTTTTTGGAATGCAATTTTGAAACTAATTTCCCTGACAACAGTTCCAGAATTCTTTCCTATGATTTGTATTTACTGACTGAGCTTAAAGTATCTCTGGAATTGATTTCTTGCAAAAATTTCTCCTGCTTGAATTTCTTCTTGAGTTTCTTATTTGCTATGGATTCCTCTGTTCATTTATTTCTACCAATTCAATTCCAGTTGCCTCTTAGCTTTAAGAAATTTTTCACATTTTCTGGTTTGCTGAAGTCATCCTTCTTTGTTTTTCAGGGTTGTGAGAGTTTTGTGTTTGCTAACCTCTGTTTTCTTTTTTCTACAATTAGAAAGGGTCATGTGAAAGAGTTATGGCCAGTGAAACCTTAGCACGAGTGATGTAGCCTGTTCTAGACTGGTGCCTAAAAATTCTCCTTTAAGATCTCCCATGTTTTCTTTTTTCCTCCCTGAACATTGGATATGCAGAGAATGAATAGAGCAATACTCTTTGCCCCACCCCAGCTCTGACATTGGACTAAGACGTGTGTGAATAATGAATGTTCATTGTTCTAATCCGTTGAGATTTGATATTATTACATACTGCAGTTATCTCATCCTGACAAATATAAGAGCTAATATGGATTTATTCTTTTCATTATATACTTTTCAGTTATTTAAATGGATTTGAAATATGTGTGTGAAATATGTGTATGTGTAGGAAGGAAAATATGTGTATGAGTTCAGTCCAACACATCTGGATAATCTTTTCTTCTAATTACATTGCCTTTCTTTTGACAATAGATGCATAATGAAATCAATTCATCCACTTATTCGATAATCATTAATTGAAACTTTACTCTGCTCCAGGCACTGTACTGGATGTTGGGGATACAATAGTGAACACACTCAAGGCAATCAAAGTCAAGAGAGAACAGCAGGCATGGAGCCAGGTAACAACCCCTCAAGTAATGTACACCATGATCAATGTCATGGAGATGCTTGGGGTCCACATCGGGTGGTTATTGGCCCAGCCTTGGAGGGTCAAGAAAAGATTCCTTCAAGAAATAACATGTAAATTATCACCCAAACATAGTGTAGGAATGGGCCGGGTAAAAGGGATGGGTGTAGGGTCAGGCAGAAAGGGTGAGATGTTCCAGGCAGGGGGACATACTGGAAAGAATTGTACGTTGAGGCTCCTCAACATAGTTCAAGTTGATTTGAGTGTGGCAGGGCAGGGTAAAGCAGGGGGCAGGGGAAGCTGTCTGAGAGATGTGAGGTTGAAGAAGTTAGCAGAGTCAGTTTATGGAAGTTCTTCTAAGCCACATTAAGGAGCCAGTGGAAGAGCCTTCCACAAACAAGCTGAAGAGCTCCATGCCCAGTTTCCCTCTTTTGCCTGGCTGACCTAAGAATGGGGCACTTGTCCTCTCACAGCAGGTGGGATCCCTGTGCTCATTTGAGAAAGGATCAACATGCTTCCAAATGGAAACCTCAAGTTCAAGTTTTGCCTTGCCCAAGAGAATGAATGTGCATTTAAAATAGTTTCTTTTTATGAAATGAAAAACTCTGTCCCCTGAAAAATCAATTTCAGGCCTCAGTGAATAAATGTTTGCTTGGGGAGGGAATGGAGGTAAGAGGGGGGAAGGGAGCCCTCAAAGCACCTTGAAATCATACTAAGTTGGCTGTGTCACTGTTTGGAACTAGGACATCAGAACTTGGCCATTTTCCTTAGGGTCCTGCAAAGCTTTTTGCTTTCAGATCCTTGGGGATTTCCATGTATTTTTAGCCTGTTTATGGAGAATATAAGAGGCATGTTTGAAGAAAAGTTAAAGGAAACCACCCATGAAGTACATACCAGATTAAAGGGCTGGTTATTCTTACATTCGTGAGAAATGGTCATTCAGGAGTAACAAAAACACATCTGATCATGGGACCATGTCCAGGGTGCCACTGAACACCCTCAGCCCCAGAAATTCCAGGCACTGGCAGCAGTGGGGTCCTTTACTACCCCTACCCAAGTGACCTTTTTCCTTTTCATCTCTCCTATCCTCTTTCTCCTTTGTGTTTTTCTCTATTCTTTCTTTCCCCCTTTCATTCTTTCTTGCTTTCCTACCTGTCTCCAGCTTATCAGTGGCAATAGAAGGTGCTGCCATGGACAATATCTCTTTGGAGGTCATTAATTTGGCCTCTAGTGTCCAGAAAAGTCAATTTTATCCATTTGAGTACATTTATCCAGAAATCAAAACAAAACAAACCAATCTTCTCTGAGTTAATACTATATCACTGCTCTACCATTTCCTTGATATTAAGGGCAGATTGTTTATGTCCTTTGTGCATTATCTATGCACAGAGCAGGGTTTTAGGACAGTTTTCATACTAACTGAATTGAGAAAAACAAAATGAACATGGCTTAATCAGATGCATAGGGGTTTCTCCCAATAGTGATTCCCTCGGTCAGTGCTTTTTAATTCCACGTGTGTGGAAAGCACTGGGAAACTGCAGCATGTTTGTTCAGAATCCACTTTTATGTTTCATGTACTAGAAAGTATATGACTTAAACAGAAAAAAAATTTTATATCAATTCAGTTAGTTGTTTATCCATATTAAGAAATAGTTTGAAAGACTCTTCTATGGTAAGAAGATATTCTTAGTGCTACAAAACATATTACAGATGTTGAATGGGTGGGTCACACCTATAATCCTAGGTACTGGTGAGGCCAAGGTAGGGAGATCACAAGTTTGGGGCCAGCCTGAACCTGTCACAAAATAAAATAAAAAAGCAGGACTGAGGATATAGCTCAGTAGTAGAGCACCTATCAAGCAAAAGGCCCTGTACCACAAAAGGCCCAGTACCACAAAACAACAACAACAACAATAAAGAACCCCCAAACCAACAAAAACAAAACCAAAAAACATCCCAAACGTTTGGAAATAAAAAGAGCTCCAATCTTGGCCATGCACTTGGAAATGAACATTTTCAAAATCAGAAGACACACTCTACGTTCCCCCTTGCCCTGCAGCCTTCTCTGTGCTTTTTAAGGCACTGATCCATCAGTGCTCCCAAAGCAGTACCCATCATGGTGGCATTATGAATCTGCCCGAGAAAGCAGATACACAGAATTCCCTGAGAACACAGGGGAAGAGAAGACAATGGAAGATGCATTCTAAAGGAGATCCCTGTGAGGCTTTGCTCTATTTCCAGACAAGCAGAACAATGTGTGAGATGTGTTTACTATATAATTAGTTAATTCCAACTTTGCCATAATGGGTAACATGGCTGAACCATGTTCCCTTTGGATCCCATGAATGTTCCATTTTATTTATTTATTTTTTACTAAATTCAATGACTTCTTAGAATTGATCTTCTTTTTTAAAATGATATGATGTGTTTTTGACACAATATCTTTATTTTATTTATTCACTTTTTATGTAATGCTGAGGATCAAACCTGGTGCCTCACATGTTCTAGGCAACCCCAGCCCAGAATTAAAATTCTTCACCTAATGTAAAATATTTTATAAATCAGTAAGTAATCTATGAATTAACATTCCCTCCAATCCTTAAAAGCAAGTCTCCAAGTTTAATATTATGGTAAGAAATTAACACATGATGGAATTTAAGCATTAAACATGGTTTCGATATTTGCTCATTAATCATTAAATAAGCCAAATATGTGAATAAAATTTGATTTCTCCATTTGATATGTTCTGTTGCCCTGCCCCAATGTACTTTAGTGGGAATGAACTGGTGTGGTAGACCAATTAGACTTTGTAGTGGGACCAAATTTTTAATGTGACCTTGGGCAACTTACCTCATTGAGCCTCACGTTCTCTATCTGTACAATGAAGGAAATATTCTTGAGGGTAAAATGAGATAACATGCATCAGGCATCTAGCAAGCAAAAGGGCACAGTAAGTGGAAGCTATTATCAGTACTATCATCCTGTTCTTTATGTGACACCTAATTTGATAAAAGGTGACAATATAGTCCTACTTATTAATATTTGAAGACATGAGAGTAATAGATGGTTTTAGATAACATTTGGATTACAGAATTTGGTTATGTTTACACTGTTCAAACACTGCAGGCTTCTGGTCTTGGGTCTTTTGCATCAAATGCCAATGTTTATGAAGTTGTTTCCTTTTTGTCATTCAAGTCAGATTCAAAATTATCTTCTCAGAAAACTTTGACCATCCCATCTAAAATAGCCACCAAGTCACTTTCTATTACTTTATCTCTTCTATTTCAAATTATCTGTATTACTTATTAATATTTGGGATTTTTAGAATGTTTGACTATTACTGTTCTTTCTTGCTTTCTCTGCCCTTCTTCTTCTCTTCCTCCCTCCTTCCCTACTTCCTTTTTTTTTTTTTTTTTTTCCCTTAACTAGAATATATATACTCCATAAGAACAGGGATTTCTTCAACCCTGATCACTGAGCTTTTCGCCTCTGTGATCCAAAGATCTGACAAGAACAATTTTAGAGGAGGAAAAGTTTATTTGTTTCAGAGGTCTGAAATTTATTCAGTTTCAGACGTCTCTCAGTCCATAGACAGCTGACTCTGTTGTTCTGGGTCGAAGATGAGGCAGAACATCCTGGCAGAAAGGCGTGAAGGAGGAAAGCAGCTTAGGACATAGCATCAGGAAGCAGACAGACACTAAGCTCCACTCATATGGAACAAAATATATACTGCAAAGACATGCCCCCCGGACCTACCCACTCCACCATACTCTGCCTACTTACAGTTAGCACCCAGTTAATCCATTCAAGTGGATTAATGCACTGATTGGATTAAGGCTCTCATAAACCAATTATATCACCTCTAAACTTTCTTACATTGTCTCACACATGAGCTTTTGGAGGGCACCTCAGATGTAAACCATAATAGGTGCTCAATAAATATTTGTTCAAGGAATGAATGCATGTTTCTAGAGTTCAGAATTAGAACCATATTCTCTATTTTAAGATTTATTCTGCTTCATTTCTTCTAACCCACTATTCTATTAGGAAAAAAAATTCCTCACTGCATTGAAAAATAAGGTGTTTTGGCTATATTCTATTTCTGTCTTTATGTTGCTTGTTTCTTTTATTGGTGTGGATCATTCCCTTTGCATTTCCTAGTATGATGCTGAAGAGACAGGAGTCTTTACTGCCCATGTCCCATTCTTGTCTTGAGTTCATCCTGTGTTTGCTAGATAGCAGTTTATTAATTTCTCATTAGAGCATCTTGAACTAGGTTTTGAATAAAGATTTTTCAACTTTGAACATTTCTCTATCCTGTCCTTCTTGTGATCACATCTCCTCTGCATGGATTCATCTCTGATGATGGCACAAGTGAGGGTAGAACCCATCTTATCTTAGGCAGAAGGGAGGATGGCAAAAATCTCAAAGGACCTGAGGATAATCTTGTTGTAAACTATGACAGAGAGGCAAGCAGAGTCAAAGAGAACGCTTACCCAGCAAGGAGAGGAGAACAAAGAGGGAAAGGACAAGTTCCCATGTGAAGGGGGCTCCTTTCAGAATGGGAGTGTTGTCATAGCTGACAGATGGTGGAGAGAAAGTGAGGGGAAAGCCACAGTCAAAATAGGATCACCTAATTCCCTTAGAAACCTGGCTCCACTTTCTTTCAACAAAGTGAATGAAACTTGTAATCTCATTTCATCCAGTGGCAGGAAATAGGCATTAAAGTTCAATGTGATACATGGACTCAGTAATGGGAAAAGATTTCCTACCTAACTAACTGTAGAGAAGTGAGGACAACTATTTTTCATCATAAACATAGAAATTAGACTTTGTCAAGTAATGCTCCAACTACAACTTAAAGTGTTAGAATATGAAATTACAAAATGACTAAAATTATTCCCATCTGTCATCTTCTTATACAAACAGTTTTCCAGAACCATTCTCTACCTGATATAACCCAATAGCTTTTATTAAATGTGGATTTTACCTCACATCACTGTAATTTACTTTAATTTTGTTGGCCATGAAAAAGGAAAATCATTTTAGTAATGTTTTTCTTCATTTCTTTGGCAATATCGTGCATGATCTTGCGAAGTATAAAAGATTTCTAAGTAGATTATACTACTCAGACTTATGAGACAGCAAAAACTCAGAAGCAGAGTGCACAAAACAAGCAAGAAGATCCAATGAAGACGTTGCTAAGGACTAAGGATGCTTAGAATTAGCTTAATTGGAAGAGGACAAATTTTTTTTTTTTTTTTTTAGGCCAGAGGCACTTAACCACTGAGCCACATCCCCAGCCCTTTTTATTTTGAAACAAGGTTTTGCTAAATTTCTTAGGGCCTTGATAAATCACCGAGGCTGACTTTAAACTTGCAATCCTCTTGCTTCAGCCACCTGAGTTGCTAAGATTACAGGCATGTGCCACAGTGCCCGGATAGAGGACGATCTTCATTAATAAATTCAGGCTCACGGCAGGAGTTTTGAAAATATTTGAGGCTTATTTTTCCAGGAAGAAATCATAAACTTAACCCCTAGAGTGATCTTGTGTGTCCATTCTCTTCGAATAGTAAACTCATGTCATAACTATTCAATACAGTTGTAAAACTAAGTGAAATATGAAACACTATCTGGACTTCTGGTGGCAGCCAGGAACATGTACAGACATAAAAATAAATCAAGTGTGCAGATTATGATGAAACAACTTGGTTTTAGTATCTAATCTCTACCAAGAAATTTACCAGAGACTCTCATGTAAAGTTAAATTTGGTGACTCAATTAAAATCCCTCTCCTTTCCTTGCTGGAAAAAATGGTAAAGAGAGGGGAACTGCCAGCCTTTAGCCACTCCCACAGAAGAAATAGAAATTAGCTTACTTAAAGGACATTAAATACCAACTTTCATCACAACATTAAAAGAAACAAACCAGATGGAGATTCAAAGCAGAAAGAGATTTTGAGTGTTACAAATTCCAGTGAGAGCCACTATCCCCCAGAACCTCAGTGATTATATGATTTATCAAAAAGAAGAATTTAGTGAGGTCCTCTAGACAGGCTCACTTCCAAGCCTGAAATCACATCAGAAGCATCAATGTTTGAATAAGGAGTATATTATCTTGGAAAACTAGCATCTTAGACCTCAGTAGATAGACTTCTTTCTAGAGGATAAATGGTCTTTACTAAGACATGACACATGTATTAAATTATGCAATTTAATATGCACATATAAATATCAATCCTGGGAGGGAGATGGATTTCTTAATGCATGCTTTCTTTCCCTACCTCTACTACCTTGACTGAAATTTGCAAATGCCTATTGCTCAGTTCCCACTCCATTACTCTTTTAGAGTAAACCTATTTTTCCTTAGCTTCACATCTTGACTTGGGGCTTGATAAGTCACATCTGCAGAATCTGCCACCCCTCCCTTCCCCATTTCTTGTTTTCATGAAGATGAGGCATTCCATTCCTTTGCTTTCAATGCCATAATAGGGTTTCTTAGACTTGTTGACTACTCTCTGTCTACTTTTATGAGTAGGGACTCCAGGATTCAAGGACAAGATACATGTTATGTCTCTTAATTTGCCCAACTCAACTCTTTAAAGTTTAATACTCTTGTGCTGTAATCTGTGGACCAACTTCTATCTCAACTGATGTCTGATAGTTTATGGTCACTGGAGCAAAATACATTTTTTCTTTTTTAACCAGCATTTTCTGGAGAGTTAGTAGCAGACTTCAGATACTCATTGTGTATTGACTGGAAGCTTATGGACATAGGCTACTCAACAGTTTCCAAAGATACCAAATAAAAAACAAAACCTAATAACACCAGAATTTTCTGTGTTATCCTAATGGTAGGAGTATGACAACAATAGTTCAAAAAACCCAGAAGTCCAAAATAGTAAAATAGAGTTAATTCCTTAGGTATAATGAAGAAATTAATAAAAGTAATAAAGAAATAGATGTGTCATATTAAAATAAAAGTAATAAAGAAATAGAAAGAATATGTCATATTAAAATGGGACTGTAAAATTTGAAATAATTTTTTTTAATGGAATCATCCCACCCTTTCTGTAAGAGGTAATGATTGGATCTGCTGCAATTCATTTGCTAGTGTGGGGGAAGCCAGACCGAGGGTAAAGCCAACACCCAGAAGGAAAGGCATCACTCCAAATGGGAGTCAGAAATCTGATCAAACCACGCTGAAGCCATAGCCACTTCTGGAGGGTACAGTTATTTAAACCTATGTATTCGCTTTATGGGAAGGAGATTTCCTATGACTCATATGCATTCCTATTTTATGTTGAGTTCTCCCTGTTTTTAAATCCTTGGGACACAATATGTAATTTGTCTTCTTGCAACTCAATTCATTTAGAAAAATAAAATAACAGCACGTTCAGAAAGCATTTTCTACCATTGCTGATTGTATTGAAAGTTATGGTCACAAGTGGTAAAAGAATAAATTTAAGAACTCTTTCTACCATAATTTCGATTCAAAACAATTGAACTTAGTGTTCTCATGCACTTAGACAGTAGTGATATGGACATTTTATAAATTCATACAATAAGCATTTTCTGAACATTTAAATTCATTCTAATTTTGTGTAGATGGACATGTAGTGTTCATAGACACTTGGCAAAGGATTAGCTTTTGTTTAACATTCCTCAGTGTTTCTTGCAATCTATTAAATGTAGATACCTTTTCGGTGAAACTGAAGAGACCCCAGCAGACAAATGGATTTTAGCATCTCTGTTGTGTACATCTCTAAGCAACACTGCAGTTGGATATAAAGCCGACAGATTTCTGGGTGTATCTCACCATCTTCCGGGCTGCAACAGAATGAAAGAGAAAAGCTGTGAACAGTCGCAAGATTTCACTCATCAGCCATTTGTCTCAGCTATTCAAGGGGAAAATGCTCAATAAAGATTCCTTAAAGCCTGGAGTCTGAAATATAGGGCTTCCTGCTTTCAAACCAATAATCGATGTGACAGCTCTTATATAAGAGTCTTTCTGACTAACTGCTCTTACTTTTTTTCTTTCTTCAGTAGCAGATTTCTTCTGGGAGCTTAAAATCATAAATGCTTTAAGTAATTGAGAATATCAGACATTTTCAATTTAGCCATTTGAACAAATTTCCAAAATATACTTAAAGCCATGGTAATCTCCTAGCCTGCAAAAAGAGGTTCAAAACTCTTGTTTTTAAAGAAACTAACAAACTCTATTAAATTAACATTTATAAGACAACTTTTTAATGCTTGGACCCAAGCATAATATAATTAGAGGGCTAATTTACAAATTATTTTTATTAAGGTTCTTTGTCTCTCTCTGAAGGATATTCCTGTGTTGTTTGCTATGACTATTTTATGAAAATCCAAACGTTTTTAATGAAAAATAAAAATTTGATGAAAAAGAGAAAAATAATCAAATTCTAATAATTATTCTTAACAATGTAAGCTAAGTGCACACTGAGTATATGCTCAAAAATTTATTCTGAAGTTCTTGAATCTTTTCCTACAACATATGGTAAAATACAGTGATATCGACTTTTGTTCTTTGATGAAGAGAAATTAGTTGTTAATAAAATAATACTTTTTATGATTTTTTTGCAGACAAAATAGCATATGCTCTATAATGTAAACTAAATAAAAGGGCTACAGTTTAAAGATAGACTTCAGATGAAAACAAGCCTTTAAAGTGAACTCTGTCAAATGTTCTAATGTATTATCTTTACTTCTATCCTCATTCATTTAAAATGCAATGTAATCTTATTAAACAATGTAGCATTTGGACTTGATTCCTTTGTAAAGTGGGTCAGTGGTGAAATGTTAGGGGTAATTATTATTAAACAATAAAGATGTCTTCATTTTATGAAAGCTCTGAATTTCAGCCAAAAGAATTTGTATGTACACTGCACTTGACAATGACAATTAGTTTTTATTTCCAATGCTTCCAATTTTATTTGCTCAATGATGAGCAAAGAGTTTAACCCTATGGCTCATGCAATGCAGGAATATGCACAGTTCTTTGCCACAGTATCCATGATGCCTGCACAGTCATCCCACATCTTTCCTGTGTCAGAACAAAGTGCCTCAGAGAGCTTGCATGCTAAATTTGGTTTTTAAATTTAAAAACTCCCTTCTTTTTCATTTGTTTCTCATTGATCCAGCCCTAGATCAACACTGGAAGCAAGTGATCTTGGGTGAAATTCTCAGGTTTTCTCGCAGGGCTTCCTCCCACTGGTGTTTTCTACTTTCAAGTTCTCCATCAGGAGATTCCCTAGCCCACACCATCAGCCACACACACTGATTACTTCATATCATCTTCAGCCTTTGGAAATGTCTCTGTGTTCTATTCCCTGATGACCTTGTTAACTCTGAATGGTTAATAGGAATTAACAGTTCCCATAATAAAAAGTGATCTTGGTGTGTTATCTGCAAAAAGATTGCTTTTCATAGAAACCCTGAAGATAACGGCTTATTCCCAAGGCACACTAAGGGGGATATTTTAAGGCAGGCAGGTCTTTTCTATGCTGCTTCATCATCCCAATTGCAGCTGCCTATTTTCACCTACGCATAGTACTGGTCCTGGAGGCTCATGTGCAGATTAAAAAAAAAAAAAACAGAACCCTATAATAAATCTGTTGTGTGTATTGCACATTTTATGTGTGGGACAATTAGCCGGTACAGTTTCATTCCAATCCATGGGGTAGTCTTATTTTCAGAGGTACCAAATATGTGCTTAGTGGCTTAGTTCCAAAAATATTCAAACTTCATATATAGATGACATTTAAGTAAATGACTACTGTATCAGCATATCTTAAGAGCCAGTATATTTTATTATTTTACACCTAGAGAAAGATAAACTAAGAGATTTTGAAAAAAGGCAAGGCAAAATGGAACAGATGCTTGTTTGAAACATTTCTGTAGGTGACATCTCCTCAATGCCTCTATAACCCATGGAGAGTCTAGAAACTGTGAAACCACTCTGCCCCTCAAAAATGTGATGGGAAGGAACTGAAGAGGTGACACTGGAAATACTATCTGCCGAAAAAATAGTAATTGATGCTAAAGATAAATTTTTAAATCTCTGGTTAAAGAATTCATACGTATTTCTTCATATGTTAGCTTTTCATAACTTGGAAAATTGAGGTATGCCTATAGGAACTAGTTAAAGAGCGAGCAGTAGAAAAACCAAGATATCTTTTTTGTTAGTGTTTTACAATGCCTAGGGCAACGTAGAGTAATCTCTGGACTTGTACAATTTATTTCTACCATTTTAGAGCTCTACCATTGTATCATTATTACTGATTACTAAAAATGCATTGAGAGACATGGCCCAGTGAGTTATAATATGTCTAATGTTATAAACAGTGAACTGAAATGCATTTTTGAGAAGCATTAAACATATTAAGTTATTTTCATAACAAATGGACAAAAGTTGGAGTATGGAAAATGGGCCAAAAGCCAAAAAATAACAATTTAAATGCTTGAACTTCTTAGGGATAAATGACAAGACCTAAGGAAACATTTACGTTGAAGTAAAATTAGACCTATGGACTTCCAGGAGCTGAAAGTAACTTGACCACATATTATGTTTGCTCTAAAAAGCTTCACTCTTATTAATCAAAGTTTAGATCTGTGAGAGTTACCCTGAGGTGGTGCTCATTTAATTCAATCAAAGGTTGTGATTATTTGTTTATTTTCTATTGAGTCTAAGTCAAGAACTAATCTGATTATTTAGATTAATGTCAAATCTTCAGTGCTTAAGGAAGAAAAAAAAAAAGAACCCAAAAATCAGTTCTGACAAAGTTGCAGAGCTCAAGTTAAACCCCAAACACTTAAAACAGCTACTGCATTATGACTCTGCTTTCAATCACCTCTTTGAGGATGAGAATCAGGATTTAATGAATGAATTATACAGTTCAAGAAACCCAAATTGCTATAGTAATAGGAGACATGAACACAGCTGCTGCCTAAATCCCCTTTTGAAAATGGAATATTCTTAAAATTCAAACAGTAATATGATAGATACCTGCCATAATGGGTAAAATAAAAAGGATAATAATACCAAATGTTGGCGATGATGTGGAAGAATAGAAACTCTCAAATACTGTTGGTGGGAATTAAAATGTGCAACTCCTTTGAAGAAAAGTTCTGGAAGTTTCTTACAAAACTAAACATACACTTATTCTATGACCTGGTGATTCTGTTTCTAAGTATTTGCCCAAGAAAAATGAAAACATTAACACATAGATCTCTACATGAGTGTTCATAGTACTCATTTTAGAATCACCCAAAACTGGAAACAGCCTCTGTGTCTGTCAAAAGGAAAATGGTTGAAGAAATTAGTATATTGCTACAACAGAACAGAATACTCAACAATTAAAAGTAGCTGACTCCTTATATTAAAAACAACATGAATGAATCACCAAAATCTTATCTTCAGTGAAAAACTCTTACACTAAGTAAAATATGACTCCATTCACACAAAGTTCTAGAATAGGTAAAATTAACTGATGGAGAAAAATCTTCAAATAGTAATGGGGACTGACTGAGAAGGGGCATGTGGAAATGTTGTGGGATGAAGGTGCTACTCCATATCTAGACAGAGATTCAAGTGACATGGATGTATACATTTAGTGAATCTTATTGAATGGAACACTTAAGATTTGT
The DNA here is from genome assembly GCF_902686455.1 of Sciurus vulgaris. NCBI lineage: Eukaryota > Metazoa > Chordata > Mammalia > Rodentia > Sciuridae > Sciurus > Sciurus vulgaris. The sequence goes on from NC_136466.1 coordinate 119,130,045, forward strand.
GTATTTTATTATATAGAAAGCTTGTTTTCACACTGAGCCATAGTTAATGATATGCATGCTGAATTGTTTAGGGGTAAAATTTACTGATGTCTGCAACTTCAGAAATGTTTTATGAATTTTGGCTGGACAACAGGATGAAGAGGCAGGTAGATATGTATTAAAGCAAGTACATTAATAAAATTTAATTGTGGAGTCTAGGTGATGGACATTTACATAATCACTGAGGGTTTGCATTTCCCCAAATAATCACCTGGCATAAATTGAACAAAACATCTAAGAAGCTTTATGGCTTGTAAGACCAAGTTCAGGAGTTACACTGGGGATTTTCATTGTGGAATGTCTTGGCCCTGCATCTGTCTGCTCTTTTGCTAAGGTTGCCAGACTTTGGCTGTCTGTGTAGCTGCTAAGAGCTTTTTAAAAACCAGCAAAATGTTTGCTGTTTTGATAGTCTGTCTCTAATGTAATGATTTGTGTATTTAGTTGAAGGCAGTAAGACAAAGAAAGGAAAATAAATTCTGGAGTCAGAAAACTTAGACATACACATAGTTTAGCTGCTTAGAATTGTGATCTTAGGAAAAAACATTTTTAACTTCTCTGAGACTCAGTTTCCTCCACTGTGAAATAGTAATAATTATGCAAAGTATCTCAAAGTTACTGCACAGATCAAGTGAGATCATGTGTGGGAAAACAAGTAAAAAATGTGAAGGACTAAGAAGTTGGCTGTAATCCATTTCACATCAGTGTGTTTACTTAGCCTTATGCTTGCATATAGTCCTTAGTTATTGAAACCATCCGCTATTCTGTAGCATTCTTTATTTGCTTGCAGTGCTCAAATAAGACTTTGGTTAAATAAACATTCCAAAAGGCTAAGAAAAGAAGGTGTGACCCCACTGACAACCCCTCAACATTTTGCAGATTTTAGTAATGACGGATAAATATTTGGCGTTTGTCAGCTAGCAGAGATGGGTACCAGAACTCCTGCTGCAGCAAATATATCCAAGTTTCTCTTTTTGGAAGTAATTCTTTTGTTGTCTATTAAGCCAAAAGGCAAAGAAAGACTCGGGAAGTTAAGAGGGATGAGGGAAGGAAATTATATCCTTTATTTTTTGGAGCAAATGGGTAGGGAGGAAAGAGATTACATGGTAGACAAAATGATCTCTAGGATCTCTGTTCAAATATTTGCACCTCCCAACCCCCATCCTCTTAGGTACATATGAATATACCTAATTCTGTGCCAACATCACAGATTAGCCTTCATGTGGTTTTAGTGAAGGAGATTTCCTCAAGGTGGTCCCTATTGATCATAGGTCTGTATAATCAATAGATAGTGAGGGGGCAAGGAAGGATGAATGTGAGTGTGATCCAGTTATTATTTTAGGTTTCACAAATTCTTCAAGGTAATTGTAGAGTCTAATCCACGTTCATAAACACAGAAAGATGCTGGATATCTATTGAACGACTCTATTTTTTTTTTTTTTTTTGGGTGCTGGGGATCAAACCCAGGGCCTTGTGCTTATAAGTCAAGCACTCTACTGACTGAGCTATCTCCCCAGCCCCTCAGCCCCTCTACTTTTTATATGAAAGAATACTTCCATAAAAAGAGAAGCCCAGTTAATTAAGAGAAAAGAAACAAGATATTTTTCCAAGTACCTCTACATTGAGTCTCCCCTACTCTCCCATTTTGTTCATTATCTTCCTCCTGAGAGTTTTTGTGAAACTTGTGCTTTGGGTGGAATCCTCCTGTATTTTCCTCATAGAAAGTCTTAGCAAGTTTGGTACCCCCGGGAGCCTTCAAAAAAGTAATTGCAGTGATTCCCCTCACTTGGGCAGCCTATTGTTTCATAGGAGCATATGGCTGGCTCTGTGACTTCCTCTGTGAACACAAGCAGAGATCAAACTCTGCCCTGGAGCTGTTCGGGTTCAGTCAGAAATGAAATTTGACTTTCAGAAGCACAAGGAAATCTGAAGTGCAATTGAATTCTCTTCCAGCAGCTACTATGGGCCCCTTTATGCAAGGCCATGGGGCTCAAGCAGGCACCTTTTACAGTTTTGGGGCTGCATTCTGGTCTCCATCTTCCCATTGCTGTTTGTTTACCCCTGTCAGGACCTTCACCATTTGCCATTTCTCCACATTCCCTTGGGAGACTGGATAAATAAATAATGGATAGGGTTACCAAGTGCCTTACTCAGTTTTTCTACTTAAAAGTAAAAACTATATTTAAGCATTAAGTAAAATAATCACCATCAGTTTTCTGACATTATACTTAATAATGAAATAAGGCTAAAAATATTACTATTGAATTGCATGTCATCTTAAATGTACTGATTAAGGTGATACTCAGGAGGGCCGGGAATGGTGGGTGCCATTTGTGGTGAGTCTGAAGAGGCTGAGGGGTTAAGAGCTGAACAACATGACTGCTTGCTCTTGCTACAGGAGTATCTCTTACAAAACCCAGGCTTACAGGCCAGAAGAAAACCAACATGTAGAATGCAACATTCTTTAATCTTCAAAATAAAATGTTTCTTATTCTGTCTTGGCCTCTTCACCACCCTCCTACGCTTTCTGGCTAGAGAGTCTCTGGCCTCTCCATTTTCCCCTCTGCTTTTCTCGCTGTTTTCCCCTTTATGGTATCTGACTGGGAATCACATGGGGTCTGCAAATAGCTCTTTAGGTTCTGTTCTTACTAGATCTTGTGATTCTTAAAGCTAGCAGAGGCCTGTGGCTGGCGGAGTCTGAGTTTCAGATTCTAGAGTCTCTGCTGGAGGAACATTGCACCATAGAATACATGGCAAGAACACAGCCCTTTCTTACTGTGTATAGTGAGGGTCAGTGAATTTTTAAAGATATATACATTTTTAAAAGTTCTACAAAAATATATATAACATACACATCTATTACATATATAAAGATCCAAACTATAAACATTCTATATAAATATAAAAGTACATGAATATATACATATACATATATTTGAATACAACTTTTAAAAAGTTAAGATCAACTTATTTTTAAAGATATATATTTATATATTTGTGATTTTAAGATACATATATATGTATATATAAATTAAAGAAGCATATATTCGCTTCCACATTTTAATCTGGAAATATTTTTGCACCTAGTTGGAATCCAGGCTGTATCATTTTTTAGTCTCTAAAAATTGGACAAATTAATCCACTAAACCTGTTTTCTTTCTTTCTTTTTCTCTGTGGTACTGGGGATTGAACCCAGGGGCACTTTACCACTGAGCTATACCTGCAACCCTTCTTATTCTATTTTGAGAAGACAGGATCACAGGCTGGACTCAAACTTGTGATCCTCCTGCCTCATGCTCCTGAGAACTACAGGTGTGCACCACTGCATCCAGCCTCTATTTTTGCATTTCACATCAAGATTTTCAACCTCTGAAGCTCACTGTTTTCTCCTGATATCAATGATGTTCAAAGGTCAATCATCACTCAATTATCATACGTTACACTGGAAATAATTCAACTCATTAATTTTCATTATATCCAAAGTCTGGGTCATTCATTACAACATGCAATTATTTCCTGCTATTATCCACTAGAATTTTAGGACTCAATATAGTAAACTTTATCTAAATAGTACTTGGCCTTTCATTCTTAACTATGTTATTAGGTAAAGTGATGCTGTAATTCTCTTCAGTAATGTTACAGGCTTCATCAGTGTTGCCAGAAACACTGATACAGCTTTACAATGACTTGAGATAATTGGTCTAGTCAAATTTAACTTATTCAACTAATGAAAAAGAATTTTTGATAAAAGGAATTATTCCATCATCTCATTTACTATGATAGCAGGAAATGTCCAATATTTTAATAATTAATTATTTCCTATAAGTTGCATAAGTATAGAATAATTGTCCAATCCATTGTGGTTGTCAGTGCCAACGGCCTCTTCTTACAGGTAAGAGACACTTTATTTATTTTTTAAAAAGTTTTTTAGTTGTCAGCGGATCTTTTTATTTTATTTATTTACTTTTTTATATTTGGTGCTGAGGATTGAACCCAGGGCTTCACACATGCCAGGCACATGCTCTACCTCTGAGCCACAACTCCAGCCCTGTGAGAGACACTATCTACTGTGGTGGTCTAAAAGGTGACAAGACCATGAGGCCCCCAAACATGACCCACGGGACTGAAATCCTGATGGCTAGACTTACAGAAGGATGAAGTCAGAAAGGCTCTTTGGGGAGGGCTTAGAAAGAAGGTGAAAAGTGGCATCTGTTTATCATATTGATACTGATAACAGCAAATACCTATCGCTTTGTTGTATGTCAGAGTTTCAGTGCTGCCAGCTTAGCTCTCAGGTTCATGCTTTAATTCATATGAAGACTTGAGAGAGGAGTTAGAATTAAAGTTTTCTTCTTTCTTTCTTTCTTTTTTTTTCTTTTAGCATTTTGCAGTATTCTTTTTCAGGAATCTCCTTTTTCAGAATCCTGCCCAACACTAGAGGTTCTGTAAATACTATACCTAATAGGATCCTGTGGTGTTACTGTGTCTGTCTATTGGCATGCAATGATAATTTACATTTTTTTGCATAACTGTCAAAAGATGACACTTATGCCAATATGGAAATGTGCATTTCTAGACAGATGTAAGAGCTATTTTCAACAAAAAGCAAATGCTTTATGCAAATAGAAGAGGCTGGTATCTATGTTTTACCATGAAAATACCATGTTTCACCATGAGATTTTTCACTGGACAGTAAAGCCTTTGAGTTTAGAAAGCTTACCTTAAATATCTCTATAGTCCCTAGCACTAACAGATAGTCTGGCACTAATAGGTTCTCAAAGAAGCAATCCCCCAGGTGACTTTAAAAGGTGCTGTCTGTGTGTTATGTATCTGTGTGGAAGACTGTGGTCACAGGGCTGACTGTGTCATCAACAGCTTCATTTCACCATTAGGGATGGGTTTCTTACAGTCTCTTTTCTTGTGGCCCTCAACAAAACAAAATTATTGAGTTGGGGATGTGTATTAGTGTAGAATGCTTGCCTAGCATGTGTGAGGCTCTGGGTTTGATCCTCAGCATTGCAAAAAACAAACCAAAACAAAACAGTTTTATGAAATACATATTAACAGACATTTTATGCAGATGAGTAAAAATGGGAGAAGATGACTGATAGTAATACCAGAGGAAAGCATTGTTGACATTAAGGAATATTTCCTTCCAGATAAAAATGTAAATATACAAATGTATATGTAGGCAAACATGCATGGAGACAGGGAGAGCATGTGATATGTACATTACTTTGGAATCCACTTTTTCACCTAATGATACATCACTCATGAGCTTAACCTTTGTATTTTTAACCTCTCTGAGCCTTTATTCCATTATCTATCAAATGGGGATAACCATCTCATCTGATTGTGTTATCATGACAAATGAAATTATCCACGTACATAATTAGCTTTCCAGTTTGATCATACATAGAGAAGGATAAAGCATCCCAATGCTGGTCCAAGTTTCTTCTTTACTTTTGGTAAAATTTTACTTGCAGTAAAGGTTTGATGCTGAGACTCCACACAAGTGGCACATGATCCAAAGTTGCCTGTGAACTTGTTTTGTTTGGCCTGCACTAATCAACCTTCTGTTTTTGAACCCACATAGCAAGCTGGATTTTCTGTATCTTTTAAAATCAGAAGATCTCAGGGCATCAGGCCTATGACTAAGTTCTCCTGACACCTGCCCAGCCTGTTCTGTGCCTTTAACTTACTTATTGATGTCATTCCTACTGCATCTAGATTCATCAGCACTGCTTTAGAGCCCAATGAATGAGGTGACAGACAGTTCCCAGCTTACAGTTGTTTGACTTATTCTTTTTTTTTGACATTGGATTAGTGTGAAAGCAATATACACTCAGTAGGAGTTGCACTTCCAACTTTACATTTTGATCTTTATCTGTGCCAGTAATGCTAGGCAGCAATCCTGAGCCTTGGCTGCTGGTAAATTACCAGGATCAAGAGGGTACTTGATCAGTACCCTCTGTACCGACAGTCTTTAGAATACTCTGCAGGTTAGCTGTTTTAAAAGCTGTTTTGATTGACAATATTTCAGTATTGTCAATGGATTTATCAAGAAGTAAGTCAAGAAGCATCTGTAAATAACAAACACTCTACAAAGGAAGCTCACCAAATAACCACATTTTGGGAGGTAAGTTTGCAGTGGATGCTTGCATCAGTTTTAGTGCAATAGAATTTCCCACATAAAAAAACACTTGCTTTGCTATGAAACATAAAATTTGGGATCTAGAAATGGTAATTACTTAAAAATGTATAAAAAGCTCACCACAATCTGTACTTTCTTAATAAATTATGCATCATAACCAAAAACTTAATAAATTGTGCATCATAACCAAAAACTTAATAAATTGTGCATCATAACCAAAAACTACAAAGCTTCAAAAGCTCGTGAGCTGAAATCAAGAGTCCAAATCATAAAATAAGCCATAGATTTGAAAAAAATAACAAAAATGACAAGTGGCAGGGTGGTACACAGGAGCAGCTCTCTGAGAAAGTTTGTTTTCTGTTGGCTACAAATGATGGACTCAGAAAACTAAGGAAAACGGAAAAGAAAACAAAATTCCAGGCTCAAAATGCAAACTATCAACTCCTAAACAAAAGCTCTTCAGAAGGAGAGCAGTGGCAGATGAGTCTCACAACGTCTGAGTCCTTTTACTCTGTAGATTACTGTGTCCCCAAGAGCAGGAAGTTTTATCCATTATCTCTATTTCTCCAGCACCTAGCATATTGCCTGGCTCATTGAAGTCTCTTCATCCGTGTTTACTGAAATGAATCCGATTGAACATTCCAGGCTGACACCCTGGAAGATGATGGGTCCTGCTCCAGCACCAGCTTGCCCCATGTCACTGTTAGAAATGGCACTGGGTGGGAAGGGCCATGGATTTGAGTTCATGTAGTTCATATAGTATCTTCAAAGGACAAGGCTAGCTGGCAAAAGAAAGAAACAGGAATGGGACTTCAAAAGGAGGATTCTACTCTACTGCAGTAGTCCATGGTTTCTCAAAAGAAGGGAAAGATATTAACAGAAAGGCCATCTTCCAGCCTCCCCCAAAGGCAGGAGTGGTTTAGAGTTGATTTCTAACTTAAGTTCTTTACGTGATCAACTGTGTGACTTTGGGCTTGTTTCTTACCCCCTTAGTACTTCAAATACTGAACCAGGAGAGGAATATCTATTTCATAACATTATTGAAAAGATTTAAGTGAAATAATACATGGGTACTATGGGGTAGAAGAAAACACAAATGAGTGGGGAACATATTTCAGAAAGGTAATTCTATCTATTATGTCTAAACATGCTTATAACTCTGCTGGAGGCTTTTTCCCCACTTAATTACTGATTCAAATATTTATTGAGTCCTTTAATGCACAAGTGTAAATTTAGAGAAAAAATAAATAAATAAAATCATGACCTTTTCTAAAGTCCTTTCTTAGGAGTTCATGAAAACTCTCATTATTATCCTGTGGTATTTTTATTTAATGATAACATATTGTGAAATCTCCTACAAGACAGATTAATTTTTCTGAACAGGGATAGAAAACGTGTAATTCCTTCTTCCTCCCCTGATCTGGTATCATTTCACTGCCAACAAGTTTTTGATTAAATGGCTCTACTGTAGAGACTGACAAGTTATTTTTTCTTTCTTTCTTAATAATCAAGTATAATATGTCATTAGGTGAAGCAGATAAAAGGACCCTGCACTTCTGCCAATGGTTAGTTCAAGAATAGAAATAGCTCTTCATGCAGGCAGGCACATGGGCAGGAGGAGATAGTGATTAGCAAACGTTTAGGTCTCTCCTCCAATGGAGGTATTACTTTTGGTTTTCAAAACAGTATAAATTATTAAGAATCATTAGTCTCAGCTAGGACAAAATAAAGAGACTGATAAACTTCACTGATGAAGGAATCGAGGGCAGTAAACTGCTTTTAGTACTTCTTAGCATTTGATTCAAAATTAGCAAAATACAACATAACTGATGTTTATTGAGAACTTACTATGTACCAGACACTATGCTAAGCACATTCATCCCATTTAATTCACACAATGAGTCTATAAGGTAGTTGCTATCCTTATCCTCAGTTTACAGATTGAGGGAAATGAGGCTTTAACAGATGCTACAGGACTTGCTAAAGGTCACATTGATAGCAAGCACAATGACAAGACTCAAACCCATATTTATGCTTTTAACTGCTATATAGCATTACCTGCACAGAATGCTCAGGAACTGAAGTATATTTTTATTTTTGTTTTTTCATCCCATGCATAGTTATTGAGAGCATACTTTATGCAAAATATTGTGCTAGGAATACATCATTTTTTTCCTACTTTTTCTTTGTGAAGGCCCTGAATTATTGTGGTTTAAAAGTCAGTCCTACTCTTGGTTCTTTAATTTTTCCCTGTATAATAAGAGTACAATGATATTTTCTGCCTAGCTTGGAGGACTGTGTAACACACAAGGCCCAAGTGTCTAACAGAGGAGGTCTGCCAGGCTAGTACAAGCTGGTGTGTATGGGGGAGTGGGAGGAACTGCCAAAGAGACAGGGTGTTCCACCCACCAGGGATCCCTCCATCCAAGCACAGCAATGAGAACAGGAAAAGGACATGACAAGGACTGGGCATACCATAGTCCTCTAGCTCTTTGTGCCCTTTTCTGAACACAAACATTAACACATTGAGTGGGAAGTGGGAAAGTAGCACCGATGCTCTTCATGGGGCGTCACTATTCTTTTCCCGAAGAGAGACAAGAGTCCAGGATGCAATGCAAAGTCCCTTCTTTACCAGGAATAGGAAAATTCTCTCCAGGAGAGGAGAAAGGGGTACTGAAAACTATTTGTAGAGCATTGTAGAAATGAGAAGTGAGATTAATGCTTCAATGCAAATATATGACATTGTGGCTAAGGCTCAGTTTGATTTGGGGCAGAAAAATTTTTAAATGTTAGACAAGTGGGTCTCCAAACTTTGCATATCATGCATTCCTACCAATTTAAAAAAATTCAGCATGCACTTCTAATATGAGCATGAATTTATTGAGAAATTATGCATTTTATTTATTAGACATTAAAATGCATAAAATTAGAAATTAGAAAAAGAGACTATGAAATACAAAGTCATAGATCAAAGTTATCAGGTCATCATGCACATGTCACTTTGAAGTCCATAGGCTTAGCTTGAAGCTTTCAAATTCTAAAATGTGCATCACAATCTGGGTGGGCCTGATAATTTACTTTCTATTAAGTTTCCACCTGATTCAGGAACCATTGGCTTAGTCTATCCCAACCATAATTCTGGTGAACACCTCAAAATAAATTTGTTTTTAAATGTCAGAGACAGGATATGATAATGTTAAATTTTGATGTTACAAACATTAATTTATATTTTTTAGTAATTTGCCATGCACTAGCCAATGTGACTTACTTACATAGTATTTTATTAGCAATGAATATTCTATGTAACATGACTTAATTTATACAAGTAAGAATTCAAGTATCTTAATCAGTGGTATCTAAAACATGATAATTACTTTCAGTAAATCTTTACCCATTCAGTTCTCTAAAATGGGTGTCTTTCCAAGCTTTTGCCTGACCAATATCAGGAGGGCAACTCCTTATATTTTCAGTTGACAAATTACCTCTTTTTAAGATCCCATGGTTATGTTTGATTGTGTAAATACCAAATAAATGCATGTGTATGTCAATGGAACAATGCAGGTTCTAAATAAAATTTAACTGTTGGAAGGAGGCTCAGTTCCTGACAAAATTATTGTATGAGGAAAATTTGTTTTGCCTTCTTTATCTCTTCCATTAGAGCTTTTCTCTCTGTTATTCCCAAGTCCTGTTCTTGCTTTTATTTTCCATCTATTAACATCAGGTAAGAGCCTGAAATATGATGTATCAGCAGAGATACATTTAAAAGGGAATTTTTGAAGTTGGGAAGGCACCCAGCATCCCAGCATCCCAGCATCCAGGGGAAAGAAGCAATAATGTTGATGTGCTGGTGGTAAGGTTGATATTTAAAGCAGACTAGCTTCTAGGCCCAAATCATACATAACACGTAGACATAGAGCTAATTTCACTAAGCAAAGAGTAGCTTCAGCATAGCTTCAGTAAACACCCAAGTACATTCCAAATGAACACATGGAGAGAAACGTTTTCAGATGCCATTCAGGATACACATTAGAGAAATCTTAGGAAGTAGATCCAAATCTACACCTTAGCTCAAACTTAAGCAGATGGAAGACTATGGGAGGCTCCAGGACCACAGTGATATGGCATCCCGCATGACAAGCACCCCTGAGAAGCCAAGCATTGCTTGGCAGATTATTCTGCGAGGCCTCCTGGAGAGTGTGCATTCAGGTTGCAAATTCTATTTGGTTTGCACTCCAGGTTTTACTCCCGCCCCCTGCAAGGTTTTATCCTAATTTTAAAAATTTACAAGTTTTGTTTTGTTTTGGCCTTCTTTCATTTCTTTCCCTTGAATTCATGTCTCATTGACTTACTATAAACTGACATCATGTTGCAAACCAAAGGAAATGCAGCAATACCCACTTTACAAATTAGCATATGAGTTAGCAAAGAGCCCCAAATGGTGAGAAGATTGGAGAGTGGCAGTGTTCCAGGCAAGGGCAAGGGCAAAAGCAATGAACTAGAAGGCTTTCTGCCTCCTGCTCTATACATATCACTTTAAGGAGTGTTCACATGGAAGCAAATGGGAAAGGTAGAGGATATGCACAGGTGTGCTATTGCTCACTCTATTAAAATTCCAGAGATTCATAACAGATGGCTAATATGCCCATAGCTGATGAAAACTACCGGAAGGGTGTGAGTGGTAGCATCAGCTGGGCCTGCAGTGTCAGTGAAAGGTATAAAGACCCCTCCTTTTGCTCAAGGTAAAATCTTGGCCATGCTGTCTGGACCTGCTGCAAAGAGCACTTGTACCAGGGATGAGTGACAACTCAGCAAGAGTAGCAGGGAATTTGGAAAAGGTGGTTCAGGCAGAAGTGAAGAAACAATAGCAAGAAGCCCGGCAGAAGAAAAGAATCAGTAAGGGACTAATCTGCTTGGATCTGTGGGGGAGCTTAAGTACAGTTCACCAGTGGAAGTTTGCACAGGTTGGCAGCTAATGCTGCAGCGAAACATCTTATAGAATACAGCCCATTCTTTACCAAGGATTTAGGTGGGCAGAAATTAATTTCTATTTAATGGCTATACTACAGTTTCTCTCTCGTCCTCTCTCTCTCTTAGTGCAATTCTACGTTTTAAGAATGTCTTTCTTTTCCAAGTTGACTAATTGGAATTCCAAGAATTGGAGTGTGCATAAGCTTCATTTCTAAAACATGAATAAATGAAATCCCCAGCAATGTGCACAAATTCATTTCTCTCCACTATGAATTATGAAATGCAGTATCCATTGCAATTTAAACACATTGCCTGAATAAACATACAAATCTAGAAAAGAAATGTCTGTTTTCTTCTTTCACCACTATATTTTTGCTTTCTTACACACACACAGACACACACGCACACACACAAAGATTTTTTTTTGGGTCAAGCACAGAGTGTTCTACCAGAAGGGAGTAACATCAAATAAAAATAATAGCAGGGGTAAAGAAAAACATCACACAGTCTACACAGAGCCAAGAGGAAGACTTGGAAAACAAAGAGTAAAAAGTTGTGGGGCAATTTTCCCAAACCTCAAGCAAAACTGTTTTTGTTTTGTCCTTTGAAAACGAGAAAATACTATTATGATAACATTAAAATAATTTTTAGGTAAAAAGTAAACTACCTCAAATTCCACTAGCCTAATGTATATAACTATCATAATGAATTTTCCAAACCTTAACCATATGGATATCTTCTTTTATATAATTAAAATCATACAGGACTTTTTTTTCTTTGGTGGGGGGAGGTATGAGTTCTTTTTAAAAAATCACTTTGTCATAAACACTTTTCCATTTAAATAATTTCAACATGGTAATGTGAAAAACCGTACAGAGAAAATTCAGATGGGGAATTATGAAAGACTAGTAAATATATAAAAATACTCAATCTCACTAGTAAGCAGGAAAAATGCAAATTCAATTCAGTGAGATATATCATTTTATACTTATTCAATTAGAAAAATAAAAATATGAAAATAGTGTTTAAAAGGAGATAAAGCAGTGTACTGATCAATGGGAAGGTAAATGGACACAATTGCTGGAGAACAACTTAAAGAACTGAGTAGAATGGAAGTTGTGCACATTCAACAACACTTCAACCCTGCTCCTGTGTCCATCTTGTAGATAGGACCATTCAATAGGATTTCCTTTGATGTGGAAGTATTCTTCTGTGCTGAACAGCATGGTAGTTACTGGCTTCATGTGGCTATTGAACACTTAGAATGGACTAATGTAACTGAGGAACTGAATTTTTAAATTTTAATTAGGTAAATTTAAATCTCAATACCCCTAGCAATGTATGTAACCACAGAATTACCAGAACTGAATGTTTTCCTTTTTTGATATTTTGCTAATTTTCAATATGTAGAATTCTATTTCTCATACAGTGTGTACTTTTCCAACTATTAATAGACTTGAATGTTTTTGCTTGTGTTTGTTTACTTCAATCATCTGTCCATACCTTTTTGTGCATTGTTAGCTGAAGTCTTTGGTATAAATTCCAGCTAATCCCTTTTTCTGGCAATAGCTCCAACTCATTTTATAATATTCTGTAATTTCTTTTTAATTTATATCCTCTAGAACTTCAGTACAGTTTTTCCCATTGTATTTTCCTTGAAGCATTAAAATATTAGTGCATTTTAGCTTATGGTTTCTTGTTTGAAGATCGAAGCAACTTTAGTTAAAATCAACATGTTCAACTATACAAAAACTAAATTGCCATCGAAACAAAACAGAAATCAAACACTGGGTTGCACTGGGTAAGACAAACTTGTCTAGAATGTAAAGGACTCATTTAGTTCTCAAAGAAACAATCCACTGAGCAGTATAGGAAGGTTTATTGCTCATTTACTTAGTGTCCCTTGTCTGCTAAAACACTTTCGCTGTCATGGGGCTTCTATTTTTGTTGTGGAGAAATTGACTCCCCATTTTAACAGTAGTTCCTCTATAGGTAAAGTCTTTTCTATCTCATTGCTTTAAAGATCTTCCTTGGTATTCTGTGGTATCATTCCATTTTCTATTTTCTCTTTCTGAAACTCTTGTTAGAACTATAACTACCTCATTCTAGTTTTTTATTAATCCTTTTTTATATTTTCTATATTTTTATCATTCCCTATTTCTGGTCATTTCCCTTATATCCATCTTCCCTAATGTCATAACATTAGGATTCATTTTGACATAATTGTAAAAGCATGAAATATAATTTGCTCTAATTCAGTTCCTAGTACTTCCCCTTCCTCACCTCTCTCCTCCCCTTGATTCCCTTCCCTCTACTGTTCTTTCTGTGATTTATTGTTTTAATTTTAATACTCTTTTTTTTTTTTTTTTCACTTCTGGAATTTGAGTTCTTTTCCAAGTATTCTTGGTACTTTTACCTACTCTTTTTTTTTTTTTTTTTGGTCTGATTTTCAATTCATCTCTTGTGTTTTTAATAATTTAAGACATATTTACTCTAAGTCATTATCAGGTAACAGTATTAACTAAAGCTCTTGGGTTAAATTATATTGTTTATTTTTCAGGTTCGTTTTCATTTTGCTAGATCATTTCCTTATGTGTTTTACAATAGCTTGTGATCTCAAATTCAGTAGGCCTTTATTTGCAGACTCTGGAGATGCATTGCTTCTGGACTATGAAGACAGCGTGGCGATGATTTCTGAGAAGGCTGAGTCAAGCAAGCATCCTAGCTATCTCCTGGTGCTGGTGGCCCGTTTTCCCTGGACTACCTTCATGAAACATGAAGCCTTTTGAGGGTCCTGGTTTGAATCAGAATGCTAACAGGAAACAAGTGGATGATCTAAGGGGCAAATCTGTTCACCTAGGGATTGGTTATAAAGGTGGGGGTGGCATATGGGAACCACAAGGAACTTGAGGTTGACCAAATGGCACTGTCACTAATCCTAAGCCCTAAGGGAAGAGAGGAGGAAAAGTTTCCTGAAACCCAAAAAAGAAAGAGATGTATAACACAGGCCTCCTTGGTAGACCTACAGCTGTGGAACAAAGCCAATTCAAAGGGACCTCATAGGGAGGGAAACAGAAGAATAAATACTGTGTCTTTTCTTGTATCTTTCACTCCAGACTCTTTCCAGGGCTACCCATTGACAAAGCCCAGCTGGAAGCCGCAGGACAAGGGAATCAGGTGACAAAGGTGGAAAAGGGCGGGAGTGGATCTAGAAGGAAAGAGCAGTCATTCAACAGATGATGTCAGGTGAGTTTCTTAGTTTAATTCCTGTCCCCAGACCATGTTCCAACTGCAAGCCCCTCAATGTTCCAGCAACTCCCTCCAGGAAGTCCTATAGCATTGGTCCATGCTGCCTTCCACCCCAATTTTTATTCCCTTTTCATTTTTGACCCTGGAACTTTCTCTTACATTCCTGGGAACTCAGTTCCACATTTCAAAGTGTGTTTGTTTATTTTCTGCAACTCATCTGACTTGTAGCCTTCAGGGTTACCTAGTTCAGCATATTGCTGGAAAGGAAGACAAGTTATCTCACCCAGTTTTACATAGACTCTATGATGCAGATACTATTAAACGTTTTAAAGAGGAAAACACTGAGACTGGGTTAATTCCCAGGAGTCACTGAACTATATATAAGCCTGGGATTGGAACACTGACTCCAAGACCCAGGCTCTTTATGCTACACTAAATAGTAGATGCGAGCAAGCTATCAGAAGAGTGGCAGTTGTCAGTAAAAGAAAGAAAAAAAAGAGAGAGAGAGAGAGAGAGAAAGAAAAAAATTAGAAAAATTAGGAAGGAAGGCTTATAGATTCGAGTAATACTGAAAGATTATCTGTAAAGTCACAAAATAAGACAGGCTAGTATACAAGAATACTAGAATACTAGAGATACACTGAGCAGGGCTGACTTTTAGGCACTCTAGATTGCAGGTGTGAATCTAACATTGCTTCTTCTAACTTTATTAAAGGGGGAAAAAGGTAACTTCTCACAAGTTATTCTCTTCTGGGCAATATATGATGATTAAACAAAAAATCCTTCTGTTGAATTGTCTGAGCACTTACAACGAAATGTACCATGTTGCTTCAAAACAGAATCACAAGCCTCTAAATTGGCAAAACGGTCCATAGGAACCACAGAAAGAAAGTAGGTGCAGAACGCCACAATCTAAAATTCAGACTCTGGTGTCAAGAATTGAGGACACAAAGAAGTAATTCCTATTCCAGTTTATGCTGTATCAGGTCAAAAAATTGTTTCGTGTATAGAAGGGATTCAAAATAATGATATGTTAAGAACAGAGTAAATTACATTTTAAAACTTTTGTTTTATGAGAGAAAAGAAAAATCTTACTTTGTTGAGAAATTAGTACAAGGAAAAAAAAATCTCCTGGAATGCAATAACATGCATTCTACTTGAAGAAAATTTCAGAAGTAGGTAAACACAATCTGAAAACTAGCTAAATCTTGAAAATTATTTAGAAAGTATCACTGACTTTGGAGGATATAGTCAGAAAATGGTGGTGGTGGGGGGAAGATTTCTTAAAATAAGGAGAAAAAAGAAATTTTCCTAATATATACCTTTCTGAATATTTTGGGATATATTATTTAGGGGATAAATTTTTGTAGACTGTTTACATTAGAACACATTTTTAGTATTTTGTGATTATTAAAAGGTATACATAATTAAGTATTGAAGAAAATTTACTTAAGAATGTACCTTGCACACCAGGAATATGAATTTTGTAGATAAGAAATAAACAGATGCTTTAATTCTTCAAAGCCATTTGATAAAGGCAATAACTAGATTTTAATCCAAATTCTAATTAAGTTAGTAAGGTATCAAATATGAAGCTGACATGCTAACCAGTTTCTAGTTTTGCTATACTGGTTAAACTTTATGTGAGGATGTCAAATATTTTTTAAAAAGAAACTATATATAAACCAGATGATACTTAATTGGAAAAACCAAAAATTGTCTTAAAATTTTAAAAGTAAAAAATAGTAGGTTAATTATGAAGAATAGGATACTCATATTTAATGGACTAAATTAAATATTAATAACTGCTTAATTCATAATAAAAGGAAAGAAAGATGCAGTACTTCAATGAAATGCAGAAAAAAAAAATACTGTATTTTTCTGACCTAAAAAAAGATCAGAAGCTTCACAGAAAAATCCCTTTGGTCTTATTAGTCAAGTGCTGATATGAAATATTTTTTTCTGAATACTTGATGTCTATAAATAAATTGAAGCACATTCTATGGTCCTGATAGTTTGGCTCTCATAAAAATTGTTAAGAAACAGAATGCTTCTGTAGAGAGTAACCTTTGTCTGTTTCAATATTGTGTTGGCAGAAGCAGGCACATCACTGAACAAGAGTGACAAACAGCCAACTGCAGAGACTAAGTAATAATGGCTGGGATTTCAGTGAAGATTCAATTTAGGAAATTGATGATATGCTTTTATTCTGGTTTAAAAGATTTAGAAAAGGCTATTTTTATAATTTAGGCCACTTTCTTTTTTGATATATTTAAAATGATTTGTTTAACAAAGTGAGGAATGTTCTGTGAATATCTGCATCCACCCCCTCCTCCTAATTCATAACGTTGATGCCCTAATCCCCAAAGCGATGGTAGTTAGAGATGGGGTCTTGAGGGTTAGATGAGGTCACTGGGGGGGCGGGATGCTTAGTCTGATGGGATTAGTGTCCTTATAAGAGACACCAGAGAGCTTGTTCTCTTTCCACAATATAGAAACAGTGAGAAGCTGGCCATCTGCAAGCCAGGAAGGGAGCCTTCTCCACAATTCCACCATGCCAATAACATCCTGATCTTGAACTTCCAGGTTTCAGTACAATGAGAAAATAAATTTATGCCACTGAAGTGCCCAGATTAAGGGACTTTACTATGACAGGCAAAGCAGATTAAGCCATTCTATTAAAAAAAAAGGAAGAAAATTCATTTTATTTGTTATTTTTAGCAATTTTGAGGGTTACTGGAAATTGAACTCAGGGGTTATTTACCACTGACTATGTCCCCTTTTACTTCTTGAGTCATGGGCTCACTAAATTGCTGAGGTTGGCCTCCAATTTGTGATTTTCTGCCTCAGCCTCCTGAGTAACTGGGATTACAGTCCTGTACAACCAAGCCTGGCTACAAAAGGGAAGGAAGTATTCTTTTAAAATGTCAATGTCACTAAATGCCCTTCGATTGATGAATGGATAAAGAAACTGTGGTATATTTATACAATGGAATATTACTCGGTCATAAAGAATAATAAAATTATGGCAATTGCAGGCAAATGGATGAAATTGGAGAATATCATGCTAAGTGAGATAAGTCAATCTCAAAAAACCAAAGGAAGAATGATCTCCCTGATAAGCAGATGATGACACATAATGGGGGGGAGGGGCAAGAATGGAGGAAAGAGGGACTGTATAGAGGGAAAAGAAGGGTGGGAGGGATGGGAGGAAGGGAAAAAAGTAACAGAATGAATCAAACAACGTTACCCTATGTAAATGTATGATTACACAAATGGCGTGCCTTTACTCCATGTACAAACAGAGAAACAACATGTATCCCATTTGTTTACAATAAAAGTAAATAAAAAATAAATAAAGAGAGAAGTCTGTAGAAATATCTGATTAATGGAAACTAAATAGAATATGATAAGTAAATGCAATATCAGACCTAGAACAGATCATATACGGGAGTAGGGGGAAATGATCTAATGAATAGTTATTAGGTCAGCTAACAACAATGGAAGATGGACAGTAGATTGAATGATTATTATTTCAATGTGAATTTATGAAGCTAGTAACTGTACTGTGGTTATGTAAGATAATTTCCTACTCTTAGGAAATACACCCTGAAATATTTGGGAATAAAAGGTCATGATATATGCAAATTACCCTCAAATGATTCAGAAACTTATCATAGCTATAATTACTCAAAGTAAATAGGGTAAAATGTTAATAATAGGCAAATATAATGTTAACAATAGGTACACAATAATCTTTGTCTACAACATTTTGCAGAACAAATGAATAAAAATTACTTAAAAATTCACTTCAGACAAAACAATATTTAGGTTTGATTCAGGGTAGTGTAATCATACTGGTTTCTTGAGTCAATCCTGAAAAAAACAAAGCAATCACTGTTGTCCTCCTTAGCATGATGTACTTCACAAACAACTGCTTAGAAAACAACTCCCAAGGGTCCGTGGAAAAAGGCAGATCCTCATTCATTGCCACTTCCTTCTGACAGAGGGAAAGGAGCCAATTCAGAACTGTGACCCTCACTTTTTTAATAGAAAAGTAAGATATCAGACTTATTCCAAGTGTCTTCATAGGGTTTTGTGGAGATAATGTGTGGGAAAGCACTTCGTACTTCCTGATATGGATTTAAATCAGACAGAACTACAGCAGGAGCCACAGTCAAGTTGCTTACAAATGCTTTTCTGTACGGCTAAAAGAAGAGGAAAACATACTCTTCTCAAAACAGTAGCAAACTGCCTACTAGGTTACTGCCTTTTAAGGGCAACATTTTTCATTAGTAAGAAATTATTACAAGTCTGTCATAGAATCTTTGGAAAAATAACCTTCATGTAATGAAGAAAAAGTCACCCATAATTCCACATAATAATTAACTTTTATTATATTTTCAGATGTTTTCCTAAATAAGTATATAATACAAGAAATCCACAATTTTAAAATAAATGGCAACTTATAATAAATAGTACTTTGTAACTTACTTTTAGAAAGTGCTACATTGGGAACACTTTACCATATTGATATACCTACACTATTACATTTTAATGAAAACATCCACAAATCTTTGCAAAACATATGATTATTTCCTTAGTTATATTATTACAAGTGGAATTTCTGAATCAAACGTGGGGATATGCTTAAGGCTTTTGATCAGTGTTGCTAAATAGTCATTCATTAATTTCATCAAAAAGTTTTTCAAGCCATCCATAAAATCAACCAATTTATGTCCTCTATCAGTCAATTCTGAGAAAATATGAATTTTCAAACTTTTTTTCTTTTTTTTTTACTCTTTGGTTATTTAAGTTTCATTTGTTTGATTACCAATGTGAGGAAGTTTCCCTGTAAGTAAGTTTTCTGCTCATTTTTTTCTTTCACGAATTAAGATTTCATGTTTCTTGTTTATTTTATTCCTGAAGTGTTTGTCTTTTTTACTAATTTATAGTTTTAAAGATAAGTTATTAACTTATTTCTGATGCACTTAAAATGTTTCTTAATGTTTTAAATTGCTAAGCAAATAGCTACAGAAACTGATAGATGCAATGAATATAATTAATACAGAAAACATTTGTAATACTGATATGCTACACAATTTCTCAGTGGTTTCTAAATATCTTTGAAAAAGTTTAAAAACAGGAAATTCACACAAAGTTCTTATGTCACTTCAATCTGTTTTCATCGGAATAGTCCTTTGCCTTTTTTACCCGTGGCATGGACTTCTTTTAGAGAGGAGGCAAAATATTTCAAGTCCTGAATCTTTGTCTCTGTGTGGTGATATTTAACTTTCATACAAAAAATTATAAGTATTATATAGGCAAATGTGTCAAGCATTTTCTTTATGGCCATTGGCTTCAGTGTATTTTTAGAATGGCCTTTCCTCAATTATATAAATGTGTATCTTTATCATTTTCTAGGTCTTTTATTAGTTTGGATTTTACAGTTAAGTCTGTTACCTATGTTGTTTTGGTGAAATGAGTAAATAGATTTCTAAATAAATTTACAATGACACTTGTGAAAATTAAATAAATGATTTAGATAATGATGTTGACAAGCAATTTTGTGTATAACATTAACATGAATAAATATTTAATGCAAAAATAAATCATACACATAACATCCGAGTACATCATATATTTGTTTTCTTTGTCAGGTCTTATTTTTGCAACAAACTGCTTCAAAGAGAGGGAAAGATTGTGAGTCAAGATATAAAATCATCACATTCCATTTTATGTTAATAGTTTATTCTAATTCATTATTTTCCCCCTACAGATCCACTAGCATTCATCAAAATAGCAGAGTCTATAATTCTGATCATAGTGAATGATGGTTTTAAATATAGCTCATTAAAGAGAAATGAGAAGAGGAAACCAAGCTATTATCTCTAAACTCACTACTTATACAGAATGTAAATTGGAATAAATGTATCAATGAGAAATTTCCATCGTCATTGAAGCCAACCTGCCTCTTACTAACTAATATATTGGATGATAATATTTCCTACATACTCATAATTAGGGGTGAGACTTTCTGAGAGGATTTTCCTGATCATTATGTTATCATTTAGCTAACTGAAAGGATAATTAGATTAGTTCTTCCTCATAAAACATCTTGAATTATGTTTACATATCTTTAATATTAGATTTGGTTTACTGAAGGGCAGTAGCTAATGATGGGAAATGCTTAAGGTAGAAAACTTTGAAATTTTTATAAGTACCAGAGGAGATGTTATGGTTTATAATATCAGAAAACCTGATTTTTTCAAAATGTCTACTCACCACAGAGTTAAAATAAAAAAGACAGATAAAACAACTCTAAGATTTCATTTTACTCCAATTAGAATGGCTATTATCAAGAACACAAACAATAATAGAGGTTGCTGTGGATGTGGGGAAAAAGGCACACTTGTGCATTGCTGGTGGAGTTGCAAATTGGTACAGCCAATTTGCAGTGTGGAGAATCCTCAGAAAACTTGGAATGGACCCACCTTTTGACCCAGTTATCCCACTTCTTTATACCCAAAGGACTTAAAATTAGCATACTATAGCTCACACAGCCACATCAAATGTTTATAGCAGCTCAATTCACAACACCAAATTTTAATGAGAAAAAAATTTTATCCAGAGTGTAACTGATACTATTTTTTTAAAAATCTGGCTGTATTTACTCAAGCAAAGTATGTATCCAACCAATGACCCAGCATTTTACTCCTAGGCGTTTAGGGGGAGAACTGAAAAACCTATCTCCATTAAAAGGTATATATAAGGCTAGCATCTTTATTCATAATAGCCTCAATCTGGAAATAAATAAAATGTTTTTCAATAGGAAAATGGATAAATTCACACAATGAAATACAGCAATTAAAAAAATGCAATATGTAGATAAATCTCAATATGTAGATAAATTTCACTGACATGGAGTTTAAGGGCGTTCAAAACTAATCTATGGCTATGGAAATTAGAAGAGGATTATTTAACTTCTGTGCGGAGGTGGTCTGGGAAGAGGCATGAGGGAAATTCTCAGTGTTAGAAGTATTTTAAAGCTTGATCTGGGGGATACTTACACAGGTGTATGTATACACAAGAATTAAATGAACTATTTACTTATATTAGTGCATTAACTTGATTTACATGAACTATTTACTTATATTAGTGCATTAACTTGATTTACTATATGTATATTTTGTTTCATAAGGGGAAAACTCTGTTGATGCTTTTAACTTCACGCAAGTTGAAATATGTATATTCAAATTTCTCCCATCTTAAAAGAATCCTTGGCCCCTTGTCCTTTCCTAGTATCTCTCTCGGCCTTTTATGAAGTTCAATAATATCTGTGACCACTTTTTTCTAACTTCTCCTAATTTCAACCACGGTTTCATTCCTCCCCTGAAACAATCCTTTCCAAGATCCCTAATATCTTTGCTATTCAACTTAATGAACAATTTTCAGTTATTTTATCACCTCTCTGGAACATTTGTCATTCCTGACCTCTTCCTCCTCCTTGAAAGTCTCTGTCTTCCTTGTTTCTGTGACGCTGCCTTTCTTGGTTTTTCTCTTACCTCTGAGGGTGCCGCTTCTCAGTCCCCTTTGCTATTTTCTCTTGCTGTCCTCAGAGTTCTGCTTGGTGCCTGTCATCTCTCATTACCCACTTTCCCTGACCCGTCTCATCCATTCCTGCTACTTCCATCAATTCTTGTAAGTTCAGATCCATTTATTCAGCAAACTAGTAGGCATCTCCACTTCAATTTCCCACATAAACTCAATATTATTATCCTCCCCTCAATCTTCTCTTCTTCTTTACCCTACCAGAATGAATGGCACTGCATTCATTCAGATGACCAAACCAGAATTTTATAAGTTATCTTGAATTAATTCTTCCCTTTCTTCAGATGCAATTAACCACTCTGATTCTACCTTCTGAATTTATACTCAATTTCTCTGCTTCTTTTGATTCTCATATAATAATTGGAGTTCAGGTTAACATCACTGCCCACATAAATTATACCAACATTCACTTAATTTTTGTTCCTTTCCCTCTCAAACTCCATAGTACTGTATAGTCAGATCAAACTAAGATGCAAATTTGATTATATTATTCCTTTGTTAAGAACTCTTCAATGGTTCCTGTTACAGTTTAGATACTAGGTGTCCCCCAAAGCTCATGTGTGAGACAATGCAAGAACATTCAGAGGTGACATGATCAGGTATGGGAGACTTAACCATCAGTGAAATTAATCCCCTGATCGGTATTAATTGAATGGTAAGTGAAGGCAGGTAGGGTGTGTCTGGGGGAAGTAGGCATTGGGGGCATGCCTTTGGGGTATATATTTTGTATCTGGCAGGTAGAGATCTCTCTGCTTCGTGATCATCATGTGAGCTGCTTCCCTCTGCCACACTCTTCCACCATGACCTGCTGCCTCACTTCGAGCTCCGAGGGATGGAACTGGCTATCTATGGACTGTGACCTTCGAAACTGCAAGCCCCCAAATAAACTTTTCCTCCTCTAAAATTGTTCTTGTCAGGTCTTTTAGTCACAGCAGAGAAAAAAGCTGACTAGTTTATTCTATTTCCATTATGCCCTCAGGATAAGAACCAGCTCCTTAGTGTGTTTTACAGCCTGGCTCTTCCTTCATTGTGGCTCAGCTTAATCTTCAGTTCACTACACCACAGCCTCATATTAAAACATCTCCTTTCTTCTCATCAACTCCCATTCTTTCTTTTTTTTTTTTTTTTTTTTTTTTTTTTTTTGCAGTCCTGCTGATCAAACTCAGCTTTGCATTTACTAGCAATTGATATACCATTGAGCTACATCTCAGTCCCCCAACTCCATACTTTCTTAAAGTCTCATCTAAAATATCTAAATTACTTTCTTTGGGAAATCCTCCCTAATATCCCTAACTTACTTTAGGTACTATCCCTATAAGATCCCCATACATCCTATATTTATTCTGAAGATAACATGTACATTGAACTACTGAGTTACCACTGCTTCTTTGCTTTCTCTCTCTTCCACTGCAGTGTTAAGTTTGATGAACAAAAAATATAGGTAATATAGTCATGTTTTACCAGAGGTCTTTACTAGTACAAACATGTCCATGGATTGATTCCTCCACTATTTTTCATGTTCGGAAGACAACACTTTGTGAAATAGTTCTTGTCGTTACCTGTTAGGGCTCTAAAATGATGATAATTTTCCGTGCATTTTTCTGATATATGTTGATTCTCCAGAGTAGCCTTGTACTTTTCTAGTACTGCTTCTTATGAAGAATAAGAAGAATGAAGAATCCTTTGTTTAAGTTAGAGTTCTCAAGATTTTTGAGTGTTACATTTTTAAGAGAAATTTCTCTGTTGAAGACATGCTCTCTTCAAAGTTGTATTGTGGCACAAGCCTGAAATCCCAACAGCTCTGGAGGCTGAGATAGAAGGGTTGCAAGTTCAAAACCAAACTCAACAACTTAGCAAGACCCTGTCTCAAAATAAAAAGGACTAGGAAAATGGCTCAATTTTTAAGTGCCCCTGTACCAAAAAAAAAAAAAAAATGTATATTTTCCTGATCGTATTGTGTACTGCAAGCAGATGCATTTAAATATGAAGTATTAATGCTGTATCAAGGCCATTTCCATATAGAAGAAAATATCTGGAATGTGACAAAGGAGTCTTCAAGCCTGACTTGAGCTAAGAGGAGATGGTGCATGTAGAAGAAACACATACCATGTGTTTAATAACTTTGTATTTATTTCTTCACTCATTCTTGTTATGAAATGTGGTGCTATATAATGATGATGAGTTCTTGACATAGAACTCATATTATTCAATTCATAGTACTGGAGGAGATATAAAGCAGGTACAAAGGAAAATTATGGATGTTTATTGGTAAATCAAGCAATGTTCACGTGAAAAATAAAGAGTTGAGGGCATCTCTGAGACTTCCTCCCTCCTACTTAGGGAAAAATGATTGACCTCAACCAGAGCTCCTTGTAAACATGCTAATGGTATTTACTAGTGGAAAGATACCAGAGAGTCCCTATCTAAAATAATGTTTTTGGACAGTATAGACCTGGTCTGTCTAGACTGTGTATTGCAAATAAATCTGCAGTTTGTGGGATTTATGGGACATGACTGGCTGAAGATTGGGAGGTAGTCGTGTAAGCATTTTCTAACTAAAAAATGTATAAAACTGGGAACCTCAAAACCAAAATGGATTTTTTTTTAGAACAACATGTTCATATGAATTGTTTAGTACTCAGCTGTTACTCTGAAACCAAAATATAATCTAATGTAGGAGAAAGGGACAGTATATATATACTTTCTATATATATTCTTAGTCATTTATGGACCTTTATTTTATTCATTTATTTATATGTGGTGCTGAGAATTGAACCCAGTACCTCACACATGCTAGGTAGGCACTCTACCATTGAGCCACCACCCCAGTCCTTAGAAAGTGAAGGTTTGGGGAAGCTGTGTCTGATAGACTCAGGCTCCTCAGAAAGGAATTTCTCACCTGTGTTGGGTTTTTACCAGTACCCTGTGTGTCATTAGTGAAACCTGTGGTTGGGTAAGCTGTATAATACTCATGACTCTACTTGGAACTTTCAACTCTTTGGTCAGTATAGCCAAGTCTAGATAAGAAACTAATAAACTAATAAATGCAGCACATCAGACCAGGGAGAGAATAGATTATTTTTTAAAGTGCTGTGAAAACTGATCAATAGCTAGAAATAAATGGATTCTTACCTTAGATTATATACTAGAACAAAGAATAAAAAAGAAAAAAATCATTTTATAGTTAGAATAGAAAATGTATGAAACTATTTCTGATTTTTACTTTGGGAAGATCTTTTAAAGCAATAAATTAATAATTACTTAATTAAATTAAATAAAACATCAAAGGCAGAACCAGTAGAGAAAAGACTGATAGACAAAGAACAAACTGGGGAAACATATTTGCTACACATCTGACACAGATCTATTTAGTATATTAACTGTTAAAAATCACCGAAAAAAATGTTAACGCCACCATAGGAAAGGGCCAAAGGTGACAAGTAATTGTCAAAAGTGGAAATATAAAATATCAATGAACACAAGTACAATTATATTACAAATCAAGGAAACTCAAAATAAAATTTTAAAAATGAGATCTGGTGTTCTGGGAGTCACACTGGTTGCACTGAAGAATGACGAGGATACCCATGACCATAGCCGGGGTCCAGGGATGCTGTCTCCCTCATACACACTGCAGGCATGGAGCAGAGAACCTGTGTAGGGAGTACGTGGGCTCACTTCACCCAGCTGCTGCACTTTCGGGACCTACACAAGTGTTCACATTGATGCCAACCTCTCCAGAGTCCCCCTAAAAATGAAAGAGCATGGTGAGGCCCCTAAAACAGGGTCCCTTCTGCAGGACTCCTTTAGCAGGTAATCTTTGCTCAGGAAGGGCGGTGGCTTTTCCAGGGCTGCACTGCTATTTGCAGTTCTTTTTGGTCATCCCTCTGTTCTTGCCCCTCCTCATTCACAAGTGTCAGTCCTATTGAAAGCTTTCCCATCCTATTCCTGATGCCTCTTCTCCTAATCTTTCACCTGTGTTTTCCCTAATAAATACCATGCATTTTTAATGTTGTCCTGATGTTTGCTTCCCAGAGGAGTACCCAAACTAAAGAAAATAAATTCACATAATCTTTTCGATGGTCAGTGCAGTAATTTTCTGTATTTCACTTCCAGAATTGAAAAGGAAATATGCAGAAATAGTGATATAATTTCATGTGGGATTATTTTTAAGTGTTATTTATAGGTGAAAAAAGTGAAAATACATTAATGATAAATAATTAGATACATTAGTGAATTTTATAAAACACAATCCATGATCTCAAATTCAGAGATATAGGAAGGTACTTCTTATACTGTTAAGCAAAAAAAAAACATTACAAGTGGTAAATATGATTCAATATTGTTAAAATGTATATGTAAACAAAAGAACAAAGTCTGTACTTTGAGGGATAAGTTTTATTTTTATTCCTTGTGCTTTTTTCCTATAATTTCTAAATTTTTTGCAATAAGAATTTCTTATGGTAAAAATATTTAACTTATAAAACCATTATAAAAAGATAGGCAAATTATCCAAGATATAATCGAAGATTATTCTTGGGGTGATATTCCAAGTAATGTTATTTCTTTTTTACTGTCCTGAAATTTTCAAATGTTCTAAAATTTAAAACAATAATTAAAATTAGATTTTACTGATTTTAAAAGACAATGCAAATCATTTTAATGAAGAAGATATTCTTTGCAACAAATGGTGCTGAAATATCTGACATCCATATTCAAAAATATAACTCTATATATTATACTTTGTGAAACAGTTGGCTCAAAATAGATCAAATTATACCCATTTTACTATTAGACCCAAATGTAAAACTTTTTTTTTTTTTTAAAATGCAGTCTCACTACTTTGCCAAAACACTACAGGAATGCAGAGGCTATTCACAGGCATAATTCCACTATTGATCAACATGGGAACTTTAACCTGCTCTGTTTGTCACCTGACTGGTTTACCCCTTCTTAGGCAACGTAGGGGACTCCCACTCCAAGAAGATCACTGTATTGACTCTGAAGTTGGTACAGACATTCAATAGGCAGAGCACACTACAGCTCAGGACTGAGCTCAAGCTTTTCTCCTGTCTTAGTGTCTAGAATAGATGGGACTGCAGTTTGCACTGTGGTGCCTGGCAAAACCAGAAAACTTTTAAATTCAGAAAGCATGGAAGAAAGTCTTTGTAACGTTTGGTTAGATAAAGAGGCCTTAAGACACCAAAAGCATGATTCACAATTGACAAAAATTGATAAATTGGGGTTATCAAAATTTTTACAAATTTGCTCTTTGAAAAATGCTGTTAAGAAAATGAAAATACAAACCCCGACTGGTAAAAACATTTGTAAATTACATATGTGACAAGGATTCATGTCCAGAATATATGAGGAACTTTCAAAACTCAACAATGAGAAAACAATAAAAAATAAGTGAAAGACTTGCACACATCACCAAAGTAGATATATGGATGGCAAAAAAGCATATAAACATGATATTCAACATCATCACTCATTAGGGATATGTGAATTAAAAACATGAAGTACTTCTATACCCTTTTCAAGAATGGTTAAACAAAAGCTAATAATATTAAGTAATGGAGAGGAGTGGAGAAATTATAATTTTCAAAAATTGCAGGTTGGAACACAAAATAATACAAACACTTTGGAAAACAGTTTAATAGTTTCTTATAAAGTTAAATATATAATTTCCATATGATATAGCAATTCCACTCTTAAGTGTTTACCCCAAATGAATGAAAACTTATACTCACACAAAAACCTACATGTGATTGTTTGCAGCAGTTTTATTCATAACTGCGGGAACTGGAGACAACACAAATGTCCTTCATTTGTGGACAAAAATACAGTGGCACATCCATTCAATGAAATGCTTCTGAACAATGAAGAAATGAATATTCAAAAACATGGACTGATCTCAAGTAAAGTGCATTTGGCTAAGTGAAAGTAGCCAGACTCAAAAGGCTACACTGTGTAATAGTCCACTTAACTGACATTTTGACAAAGGCAAAACTACAGTGACAAAGAACAGATGTCTACATCAGCATGTTCCAGAGGCTGGGGATTAGGGGAAAGATTGACTATGAAGGGCAGCATGAGAGAGTTGTGGAAGCGATGAACTCTTCTGTATCCTGATGTTGGTCATGGCCATGCAACTTTGGGCATTTGTTAAAACTCAGAAATGTGCAAATGTGAAGTTTACTGTAGTTAAATAAATGCTAAAGGATTAAAAAATACAAAGGACTAAAAGAAAAAAGTTTGTCAATTGTTTAATTTGAAAAAAAACACGTTTTATAGAAGTATTCAAAACATTAATAATAATATTAATTAAAATTAGCTATATAGGGCTGACATGTATGAGGCCCTGGGTTTTCTCCTCAACATCACACACACAAACACACACACACACACACATGCACACACACACATACATACACACAATTAGCTATATATATGAAAAATACATGATTTCTTTCCTTTTTTTCTTTCCTACTCTTCCAATGTTCCAATGTGGATGCCAGAGGTCATTTAGCATTCAGAGAAGTTTATCATGTGGTTCTTCATGTACAAGAAAGTTCAGATAGCAACTTAATAGTACAGGCAGAAATATTCTTTATATAACAGTATCTCATGAATTCTCAATAAAAGTCAAGAGATTAACACTGACATCATATTTCTATGAAGGAATTTCCATGATGACCTGTAGTAAAATGGTCAGAGATGTAGCTTTCTGGAGCTTGATCTTGATCCAGGAACAGAAGTTAAAGAAACTCATATCCACAGGCTATCTCTCTTAAATATAAATGATTTTAACCAACCTCCTAGAAAAAGGTAATATCTTAAAAGTTCCAAAAAGGACATCCCTATGAGGTATGATAGAAATTCTTACCCATTGTCACTGAGACTGGCATTTGAGTGGTTAACAATTACTCCATAACTTTATATTTTAAACTGTTATTTTAAGCTGGTATACATAATTGTACATAAATCTACCAGTCTTCTAGTAATAGGCTGAGGTTTTCTCTGAATATAGTTGCATTGATTAGACTACTCTGTCTGGTAAAAACCATACTCATATTACAATTTCCAGTTTTAATTTTTTTAAAGTATAGCAAGAATTTAGAGACACTTGTGCATACCAAATGCATTATACTTCTAGAGGGTTATGATTATTTTCCATAACCTTTTATAATTTTGGGGGGGTACTGGGGATTGAAATTAGGGGTACTCAACCACTGAGCCACATCCCTAGCCCTAGTTTGTATTTTATTTAGAGACAGGGTCTCACTGAATTGCTTAGCACCTTGCCGTTGATGAGGCTCATTTTGAACTCTTAATCCTCCTGTCTCAACCTCCTAAGCCACTGGTATTACAGACATGCATCACTGCACCTGGCTTATAATTATTTTGTCCACACCAATTTGATATCAATTTTTTCTTACTAGCTCATCAAATCAGTTTTTGTACTAACAGCTCTTTTTATCCTCCTATTTCATTGAATTACTTAATCAAAACTATATTACAAACAGATTTGGAACCCATCATAATTGACTATTGATAACAATACATTTCAATTGGTGAGGCAGATTCAGGAAGCCAACTGTAGGAGTCCCAGAGACCAGGCAATTGCTGCAATTTGCCAAGGAGCTAGGTCTGAGAATACCAGAGTTGTAGGCAATGAATTATGCAGGCCCATGCCACCCATTTCCCAGTATAGAAGTGACTCCAAAGCCCCTCGTTACCCTCAGAGTGCTAGTTCAAAAGGCACCAGAGTCCTTGACATTCTGCAGAAACCACGTTGGCCATGTTATTGAAGTGCACAGGGCTCTAGAAGGACTCTGTTTTGGGGGAAGTTCCACTCATAATGCTACCTTGATGACACACTGCAACATCAGTGCTTGCCCCACTCTCAAGAGTGTGCATCTCAAATAACACCGGAATAAATCTTTGCCTGGGGATCTCTGAGTTTTGCCCTACTTATCTTGGTGTGCAGAATAACTGAAAGGTATTCCAGCTGTTTTTGGCCACAAACCACTCCTACTGGTTACTTAACCAGTATGGCAAAGGAAAGAAGGAGATAAAACCCCTAGCCTTTGATCTTTCCCAGAGACACAGCCTGAAAAGACATGGTGGAATAATAGATTTGCTTAGGTTTGATCATCCACTCTTGCCTGCACAATCAAGCACCTTGGCAAAGAGGAAATTTTTATTGTTTATTAATACATTTTCTGTTATTGCTATTTGTCATCTGTATATCTATTTTTCTTTAACTTTTCTTCTTCTTTTAAATATTTAACATTTTCTTTTTCTCTTTTTTCTATTTTTAAGTTTTTAACTCTCTCCTATTTCCCAGTTTTTCTTTCCTCTTTTAAAGTTTACATTTTTTCTTCTACCTTTTTTCCATTTTCTTTCTTCTTTTTTAAGTTTTAAAATTAA
This sequence comes from Sciurus vulgaris, assembly GCF_902686455.1. NCBI lineage: Eukaryota > Metazoa > Chordata > Mammalia > Rodentia > Sciuridae > Sciurus > Sciurus vulgaris. The sequence goes on from NC_136466.1 coordinate 119,160,499, forward strand.
TTTTATTTTTTATTATTTTTAACTTCTCAGTTTATTATATATTATAGTTTCTCTTTCTTTTTATGTTGTTGTTGGTGTTGTGGTGGTTGCTTTTATTTGGTTTTTATTTTATTTCCTTATCTGATTTTCCCCCCCTTTTTTTCTATGTGGTGCCTGGAAACAAGTCTTATGCTTTGAACACATTGGGTGGGTACTCTTCTGCTCAGCTACACACCCAGACCAGTTCAAGAATTGTTCCTTACTCCAGTCATGCCTTACCCTGTTAAAACTTTGGCAAATACTTGAACATAAATAATAATGCAGACAAAAGACCCCCACCAGCAATCAACTCACCCCCAAATAGACTAGGACTGGGAGACTGAAGTCCTACTTCTGTACATTAACCTCTATACCAACAGTAGAGAGAATTACACACAGTTGTAGACATTGCATCTATAAGAAACTTTATCTTAGGTCACTCCCATACTATATCAAACCTCACACTGCTAATAAGACTAGAGAAGTAACCACAGAGGGCACTACCTTATATTCTGCTGACTGCACCACATCTGCCTGAACTACCAGAGGGATTCCACTCTAGTGAGACTTACAGAGAAAGTGTCTTCCTCTGACTTTGACCATGTGTTAAAATCCTCTAAAACCATCAAAAGAAAACAAAGGAAAAGTAAACAAGTATACTTGAAATTGAACTCAATCTTACACAATAAGTGATATTCCGAGGCACCACATAAAGAGAAAACTGCTTACTAAGAATGCCCACACAAAAAGTAGAAGAGAGAGAGAGAGAGCCAAATGCACTAATTTCAAGGGATAAACACAAAAATATAAAAAGAAAATGAGGCAACAAGACACCACCTAAAGTTCATAACTCTCTAGTAACTGATCCCAAAGTTATTAAAGTGGATAAAATGCTAGACAAAGAATTCAAAAGAATGATTTTTAAAATGTTCAATGAATTCCAATGGGATATGAATAAGCAGTTAAAAGAATTAGGAAAGACAATACAAGATAGGAATGAGCAAGTCAAAAGAGATTGAGATTTTGAAAAAAAAAAAAAAAAAAAAAACCAAACCAAAATCTTGGAAATAAAAAGTTCAATAAGTAAGATTCAAAATTCAGTTGTCAGCCTTACCAGTAGACAAGATAAAATGGAATAAAAAATATCAGAACTTAAAGACAAGATTAAGGAATTTTTACAATTCAGATAGTAATAAAGAAAAAGGAAGAGTAAACAATGTACATGGTCTGTGGGATACCTCTAAAAGGCCAATTAAAGCATAATTGAAATATTCAAGAGAGAAAAGCTACAGGAAGAAGGCATAGAAAATCTGTTCAGTGAAATAATAGCAGAAAAATTCCCAAATCTTTGCAAAGACATGAATATTTAGGTACTGGAGACCTTTAGAACCCCACATAGACATAACCAGGAAAGAACCTCTCTTTGACACATTATAGTTAAACTGTCAAAAGTACAGAAAAAGAAAGAATATTAAAAACTGCAACAGAGAAGCACCATGTCACATTTAAAGTCAAACCCATCAGAATAACAAAAGATTTCTCAGAAGAAACTCTAAAGGCCAGGACAGGATGGAATGATGTATTTCAAATTCTGAATGAAAATAGCTGCCAACCTAGATTACTATGCCCAGCAAAGTTATCCTTCAGAATTGGATAAGAAATAAAAACTTTCCTTGCTAAGCATAAACTAAGGTAATTCATGACCATTAAACCAGCATATAGTAGATTCTTAAGAAAGTCCTATACCCAGAAGAAGAATAAAGATAAACACAATTGTGAGAGCATGAGAAAAAATAAATCTCACTAGAATAGATAAGTAAATGAGAATTAGGAAAGAAATATAAATACAGAAAACCATCAAACCTCTAAGATGAATAAAATAGGAGGAAACAAACATAGAATGTTCAAAACAACCAGAAAACTACAACAAAATGATAGGATCAAGTACATACCTTTCAACAATACCCCCAAATTTAAATGGTCTCAGTTCTCTAATTAAAAGATGTAGATTGGATGATTGCATTAGAAAACAATGCCAATAATATGCCTGCAAGAAATTCAGTTCACTGGTAAAGACATACACAGACTGAAAGTGAAAGGATGGGAAATGATATTCAAGCAAATGGAATCTGAAAGCAATCAGGAGTAGCTACACTCATATTTAAAAAAAAACAGACTCTAAGCCAAAATCAGTTAGAAGAGACAAAGAAGGTCACTATATATTAAAAAAGGGAACAATTTATCAAAATATAAGGAATACAAATACATATGCCCCTAAATTTTTATAAAACAAACACTTCTGGATATAAATGGGCTCAATAATAGTGGGTAACTTTAATACCTCACTGTTACAATTAGATAGATTATCCAAATGAAAAAAAATCAACAAAGAAACATCAGAGATAAATCACACTATAGATCAAATGGATAAAAAAGGTCTCAGGAGGTAGTTCAGTAGGAGTGTGCTTGCCACATGTGAGGCCCTTGTTCCATCCTCAGTACCATAAAAAGCCACCCAACCAAACAAACAAAATCCTGGTAAAATGTAGAAAAAAAGAAAATTCTTACACACTATCGGTAAGAAAGTAAATTAGTAAAGCTACTAGGGAGAACAATATGGATTTTCCTCCAAAAACTAAAACAGAACAACCAGCTGATCCAGCTATACCATTTCTGGGGATTTATTTGAAGACAACAAAGTCTGTGTATACAAAAGAGATATTGCATAGCTATCCTTATGGAGGCATAATTCACAACAGCCAAGTTATGGAATCAGACTAGTTGCTCATTGACAGATGATGGATAGAGAAGATATGATATCATATATTTGATATATATGATATATATACACACAATTGAGTATTACTTAGCTATAAATAAGGATGAAATAATATCATTTGCATGAAAATGGGTGAAACCAGAGGATATCATGTTAAGTAAAATAAGCCAGACACAGAAACAAGTATCACATGTTTTCTCTCATATGTGGAAAAAAATGATGACCTGAAAGTAGAAGAGTGAGTATCAGGAAAGGGGAAGTGGATTGGGAGGAGTGGGAGGGAAGGAAAGTGGGCATGACCAGAGCATGCTATATGTATGTATGGAAATGTCACCAAGAAATCAATAAATTTCATTGTGAAATTGATATACAGAAAATCATTATGTGTTAGTAACTAAAAATAAAATAATAATGCCTACATTGCCTGAAATAGTTGTTAGAATTGATTGACTACATGTATGCTTTAGATATATTTTGTTTTGAAAAGTAAAATGTACAAAATACACACAAACCTGAATTGCAGCACAACATGCAATTAGGATCAAGATTTTCATTCTACAACAAAATAACTATTACTGTCATTACAAAACATATTTGAATTTTAAAAAAAATTGTGAATATTTGTGACAATAAACTCAAAAGGAGCACAATTACCCTTTTAAACACAATTTCTTTTTCTCCTTACTCCCCCATCTGGGATATTTGATGCCTGGTGGATTTTTCATATAGTACATGTCAGAATTTCCTGTATGCTCTCTACTTCTTCACCACAATCATCATGCTCTCAGTTGAGTCTCTTCCATAGAATTTGAAGCTATCATCCTTTCTGTGCTCTGGCCACAGGTTTCTGTCTTTAAACTCAGCCCTTTCCAAGGTGATGAGCCATTTTTTAGGTGTTTCTTGATCTCCAGTGAGGAAATTTCCCACCCAAGGAAACTTTTGGACTTTAGTTCTTTAGGTCCTCCTATGCAGAGTAAGACTATCTGACTTTAACAGATACAGATTATCCTTCTCAGCAAAGTAGAGGCTTAAATTGGCACCTTTAATTTAGTTCAATTCTAGCTATACTCCAAAGGGCTTGTCTGATTGAACAACTTAGATAAGTCTCTTTGAGATTTGTGCTAGCCATCTCTATTCCCAAGACTCTCTTCTCAAAGACTAGCTTTTGGCCATTTTCAAAACTGTTATTAAACTCTTCCTCTACCATTAACTGCCCAAACACATGCAAGTTGCTTCTTAAGGCCATAACTCAGAAGGTGCTGGCAGGATTATTTTATCTCCATAAAGGAAGATGTGTGTCTTCTTGTCTGCTCTAGAGAGGAGCAAAGATCTATTTCCATCTAAAACTAAAAGCCATGTGAATTTATTCAGATTTTAAGTCAAAATGAAGAGTAATACGTGAGAAAACTTTGCTTTATGCTATTTAAGAAACTCTGTGTTGGAATGCCTCTCCTTGCAGTTAGTAATCTGTTTTTATTTATAGCCATTTTAAGGTGACCATATATTTTTCCTCTTTGATAATGATGAGGTGGGACTGGTAGGAAGCATCTTTCCAGCAGTTATTCTTACATGATCTGAGAGCAGAGCCAATCCTACCCCAAGCATTCATTCAAGTTTCTGGGGGCCATTAAGCCAACCAGTGGATGCACTCAATGAATGACATTCAAGATGAATGCATCCACTTGTGCTCTGACAAGAAAAATGCGAACATTGTAATAGACCTATCTATCCAGAGGTCTAAACCAGGACAGGGAAAGAACACACGCTTCCAGGAATAGAAAAACCTCTTGGCAAATGTGTCAATAGTCTGTCTCCACTTTCCTCACCTGTCACTGTGTCTTCAACCTCCCATGTGAACTTCTATCCACAGCACTCCACTGGCTGCTCCTGTCAAGATCACCAAGAACCTTTCCCACAAAATTCACTGTTCCCTCTGTCCTAATCTTATTTGACATGTCACCAGTATTTAGCACAATTGTTACACCTTCCATTTTGATTCACTTTTCTCCTTGACTTCCAGGTCCTATAACCCTGCATCTCTGGCTCCTCCTCCTCAATCTCCTTTACTGGATCTTTCTCTTTTTCCTGAATTTTAAAGTGTCTCTGTGTTCAATTCTTCACTCTTTTCCATGTTCTACCTATATTATCTCCCTAAACAAAATCATTTATTACCAAAGTTTTAAATACCACCTCCATGCCCATGTCTACCAAATTTAAATTTATAGAATTGACCTTTCCTCTGAGCTCCAGAATTGTCCTAATGGACATGAGCATCTAATGGATATTAATGGATGGCTAAAGGAATTTCTAAGTTATTATATGCAGACAGAGCTTTTGTTTTTTGCTCTCATCCCTCTACATGTGCTTCACCTAGACCTTCTTGTTTCATGACATGACACCCCCATTGAGTCAGTTGCTAGGGCCAAACCTGAGGACTTGATTTTTATTCTTCCCTTTCCCTCATTTCCCTCCCTCTTCCTCCAGCCCTCAATCCATCTGGAAGTCCTGCTGGCTGTCGCCTTACCTCTAAGACTGTACCTCTAAAATAGCCACTGTCACCTGAGCAACTGATTGCTTTCTCTCCCTGTACAGGTTTTTCCTTGACATTAAAAAAACATAAATCTCACTCTCTAATGGCCTTTTACTTGTTTTTAATCAAATCCACTGTTCCCTGTGACCTAGCATGACCCCACCAGACTGGTTCTTAACTCCCTTCTGACCTTGTATTGTCCTGTTCACCCATCTCTCTCCACACTCCCGTCTGCCAGGTTCTGGAACTTGCCAAGTTTGTTGCTGCCTCAGGGTCTTTGCATCACTCTACTTTCTGCCTGGCATGCTCTGCCCCAGATCTTTGCAGGGCTGGTTTCTTTTACCATTCAGGTCTTACCTCAAGTGTCACTCACTCAGAGAGGACTTTCCTGCCCACATAAATCAACTGCCCTTTCTCTCTCCCAGATGCAGCATATATACTCTCATATTATCCTTTTATATTATTGTCTTTGTACATGTAACATTTTTGTACTTGGGTCTGTTTTCTTATTTATCATATGTCTCCAGAGCAGATGTAAATTGCATCAGGGAAAATCATACCTGCTTATTTCCTAGGGTACCTCTAGTGCCTATTCTACAGGATATTTTAGGATCACATCAAATATGCTTTCCAAATCCCATGGAATCTGGAAAATAGGGCTATTTGTCTATATTACAGGTTTTCATATCTTCTTATTCATTAATACAGCTGGGAGTTAAAAGGCCTAATTCATCCTGGCTGGGTTTCAGTGTCACTAACCACATGACTCCCCAAAGTTGAGAAGGCTTGGTGACACCTGGTGAGAAGAGGCTGAATGTTTCAGAAGCAATGAGAAGAGAACTGAATACAGGAAGGGGAGGGTGGTCCACTGAAGAGGAAAGAAATGAGGTGGATATTTAATGATTCAATTGAGTAAGTGCTGTGGTTATCCCCTGGTCCATACCAGTAGGTAGAAGAGTTCTTAGGAATGGCATCTGGAGGATGCTTGGGCAGAAAGCATCTGGTGTAGCTCTGTGGTAGAGTGTGTGCTTAACAAGCACTCATTCCTGGGTTCAATCCCCAGTACCTCCCTCACAAAAAAAAAAAAAAAAAAAAAAAGCAGCTCCAGGAACAGAAACTGATCATTATTTACATTATTTATATGGGTATTTGAGCAGCTGATTCTTTTACTTTCTCTATGAATTAGGAAACTAGATCATTATTCTATTTACCTGTTTTTAAACGGAAATGGCCTTCCAAATAACTAAAAAAGTAAACATAGATGCTCCTACATTCAACTTCCAGTAACAAAAGGTTATTATTTTGACACTTGAAAAGGTATTTACACAATTTCTCTCAAAAATAAATGTTTTTTTGTAAAGCACATTCTGCCTCTCTATGCTTTACCAATTAGGTCTCATTGTTCCAGGGAGATTTCTGTTTGGGTTTATAAAAACAGACACTGAGCTGACATAACCCAGGTATGGCTCCAGGAGAAGAGGATATTGCCACAAATTGTGGGGGTGCTTGCACTGTTTAGGGAGAGATTTAAACCATGATAGCATTAAGTCATTGTTCAGCTCTTCCTCTATGTGACTCCAGCTCAGTTCTTAACACTTAAATTAACCCAACTTTACATATAAATCTCTTTGGTGAGTTTCTCCCTTGTCATTTTTCTGAAAGACAGTAAGCATGCCAAAAAGATTTATGAAACAAAATTTTTTAGGACCTAAGATTCTCTCTAAAAATATCACTTCCTGATAAGCAACAAGCAATCTTTGCTGTTTAGTTGTGTGTGTGTGGACACAGCAGAGAGAGAAGAAAAAAAGCCTTAGCAGGTACAAAATTAAAGGAGATAGAAGGAGGCAAATTTCCAAAATAATGAAAATTTTAACACTGTCTAAATATTAGTATTTCTGTTACTCTCATATTATTAATAAAGGTGTTCTCTAAATGACCTAAATCCCATATATACTTTGAAAGCTTAGATTATCTCTAATTCTTGCTTTGCAACATAAACACACTTGAAATCATATGAGGATGAACCCACAACACAAATAAAATATTCTTCTCAGGATCTATCCTGAAAAGATTTATCCTCATATTCCCATAATCAGACACTGGAAACCCCAAAGCCTAACATGCAGAAAAATGCATAATAAATGTAAGCTGAAGAAGGATTGAATGAATGAGTACATGAATGAATGAAAAGGAGTGTGTTTTCAGACTCTGGCCCAGAGTGGCTGTGACCCAATTGCATGGGTGATTTCTTCAGGAGCCAGAGATGGGCTAAAAAACTAATGAGAGTGTAACTCCACAGATCCTCCAACTTGGGAGATGACAAATAACGAAGTCCCCTGGTGCAGCATTGTTTCTTCTCAATGTGCAAATTGACTTATGTTTCCAATGACTTGACATTATTAACCATAGGTTTTTTTTTTTTAATTAAAAGAATGAATAAAGTGTTTTTTTATCATGGCTTATAATTTTCATTGGAGTCCTCTCTTATGAGATTTTCTAATACTGCAGAAAAACAGAAAGAAGAACAGATATCTTCTCAAACCAGTGTTGTTCTGTAGGGGACATTTCTTTAGCTGTCCAGCCTTCAACCCTTCTTCCTCTTCCCCTTTGTAGTGGTTCTGAGAACTCATGAAGTCCATTATGGAAGATGAAATGGGGAAAGCCTCCTTCCCCTACCCCTCCAGCCAGGATGCTGCACATGGCCAACTGAGTCTTCCTACCAGAACTGTGAAGCTGGAGTATGCAGTCCAAGAGAAAGGAATGGTTAGGACCCATTTGGAGCAGCAGTATCCACTGGTGGCATTGGTTATAGTGGTACTCTGGCCATTCCACCTGTGCCATTGCTGCTACATAGTCTGTGCAGATTCCTTTGTTCATGCCCATTTTCCAACTCTTTTTTCTCCTATTTTCATTTAATTGTACGATCCCCACATAATGTCCCAATAAATATTTGCTTAAGATATATACAGCCAGCTGTTCCTGCTTGCAAAAAAAAACCCTAATTGACAAATCACATTAATTACTGATCAATAGCAGAGTTAAGTCTATTCCTGGGAGTTGTATTTAAAATAAAGAGAAGAGCAAAAAGTCATAAATTGTCTAAATAAATTAGAACCATAGTCAGAGGTTATTTGTATTCTTCCAGTTGTGGTACAGTAATAAGTCTTGTGGCCTTTGAATCAGAAGGATATACATTCTAGCACTGACCCTATTGTTTATTGATTATGTGACCTTGGGCATGACATTTAATCTCTATGAGCCTCTCTTTCCTCATCTACAACAGAAGAATAAAAATATCACACAGGTATGTTCCAAGGACAATGTAAGATTATTTTAATCATGAAAGCCCTTTTAAATCTTGAAGGTATTTTTATCATTTCAGGTCAAAAAACTCTCTTCAATATAGTCTTATTTTGTACACCATCCACATCCATTATATATTTCTTAGTTCCTTTTTCAGGTAGAGACTGGGAAGTGAAATGACTCTGGCTTCAAATTCTAATGTATAAAGGACATTTATAGTTACTTCCAGTGTAAGCAATGAGCCCAGACTATGTCTAAAAGATGAGTGAATGACTTCTTTTTCTCAATTAAAAAACGTAAGTTTCTATTTAACCCAATGTACTTTATTTATTCTCCTACAGATAGACACACAAATGTAGAAAATAAGAGCTGTGTTCATAACCCAGCTTCTGGAGCTGGGGTGTAGTTCTGTGGTAGAGCACTCCTTTGGCATGTATGAGGCCCTGGATTCAAACCCCAGTACCAAAATAAGAAAACACACAAACAAAACAAAACAGTTCCTCTAGTGGGTCATACTTCAAAGATACCATCTAAACTTATTGACTTCTACCTAAAATTAATGTAGTTGAAATGTGTTGTCTTGGTTTGGCAATGTCACTTGGTACAAAATTAAATCTTGCCCATGGAGGCTCTTAAGTGGCCATAAATGGAAGATTTCTGGTTATGTGATGCTATCACAAATAAAGGGAAGCTGTGGAAATTGAGGTAGAGGTGCATAAATCAGGAGGTGGCATGATGCTGGCAAAGCAAGAATTATAATCTGAAATATGGTCATTGTCCTGAATGATGTAACAATTGTCTCTTGGAAGTTGATGTATCTCTTCTAGCAGAGGGTCAAAAAAAAAAAAAAAAAAAGAGAGAGAGAGAGAGGGAAAGAAAGAGGACACTCATGTGGGACTGCTCTCCATTGCTCTACTTTTGAGACCATGCCCTTCAGGAAAGAAGGGAAACATCCTTTATTGGGGGCTTTGCTTGCTCTAAATGGTCCTTGGTCTGTGCCAGTTGTTCTCAAACTTGGCTGCACTTGGTGATATTTTTAAAAAATCTGGAGGATGGACCATGCCCCAGATTAAGTAAGTCAGAATCTATGAGTGTAAAATCCAAATACTGACATTTTTTAAGCTCCTGGGGTTATTCCATTGGGCATTGCAAGTTTGGAAACCACCTATGTTGTTTCATAACCTGTTTATCCCAGTAAAGTGTGTGAATTAAAAGCATCTGTATCTGAGAGTTTATTTTTCCCTGTTCTTCTACCTGGTTCTCTTGACACTGGAGCTTGAAAATAAGCCTTATTATATTATGTGCATTTACTGTGTTGTTTTGAAACTATTTTTAAAGGCCTAATCACTTTTATAACAGAAATACTGGCCTTCAACCCAAAGTCATTTTCCAGTGTAGTAGCCTTTGTAGGTGGTTCATCATTTCTCTAAGGCATTCTTTCTGAAATGAATATCCTATTTTTAGTGTCAGACCTCATAAGAATTATTTTTGAACAGTTGAAATATCCTTTCTTAAAAGGCACCAAAAAGGAAAAAAATACATTTTTCTAAATAAAAATATAATCTCCCAAACTATTTGTATCATTTTATGTATAATTTTTTCTGGATTACAGTGAAGTTATTATCAATATGTCAAGTATTTTGGGTTAAGGAATACTAGAATAATAATACCTGCCATGTACCAAACACATATGCTCGATGTTTTGCTTAGTGCTTCACGTTATTAGATTCTCATGGCAACCCAGTGAAGTTGGTGCTATTATTATCCTCAATTTTTCAGGAATGGAAATTAAGGTTTGCAGGTGATAATTTTTAAGGTCACATGTTTGTTAAATAACTGTTATGTCACTCACTTCAGGGAGGCATATGTGAGTGAACAGAAATTTGAGTGATTGTGTGCCTGACAATGTCCTAGTCTCTTTTACTTATATCTCTCATCTTATCTTCATCACCATCAAAACATAAGACAAAAAATATATACAAGATGCTCTAGGGGAGAAAAATGGATCAAAAGCCATCTCTCCTGGTTCCCTGGCCTCCTGACGTTCTCACTCCTGCTTCCTCTCTCATTGTTCTCTCCAGTGAAATGAGGGCAGCCACATTAGGACCCAGAACAAGCACTGCAGGAGAAATGCCTTCTTCATCCTCCCATCCTTTCTTGATCTTCAGTCTGCAAATCAGGAAGACAACAAGCCTAGGGCTACTACACTTTTTTTTTTTTTTTTTCAGTGCTGGGGATTGAACCCAGTGCCTTGTGCTTGTGAGGCAAGCACTCTACCAACTGAGCTATATCCCCAGCCCACTACTACACTTTTGTGGGTAATCTGGAGGACAAGCAAAGCAGCCAGTTTTTCACGTAGCTGCCTAACACATATAAAAGCTAAAACTCAGGGACTGTGATGAAGCTCAGTGGAGCACTTGCCTAGCATACATGAGAAAGACCCTGGGATTTACTCCCTACACTGCCAAGGGAAAAAAAAAAAAAAACTAAAACTAAAACTAAACTGAACTACAACTCCACATATATAAACATAATTATTTTTTAGATTTTACTCTGTTCAACACTAATATTCAAGACTTGAAGTGTGTGTGTAGATTTTCCCCTTAGCACTTAATACAAAATATTTAGAAACATGAATATGTAAAAATAATGACAAATACTTATCTAGAAAGGAAAAACTGTAGATTCTGGTATCTATCTATCTATCTATCTATATTTGCATTTTGTTTCAAAAGTGAGGTCATAGGGTAAAACTGCTTTATAATCCATGTTTCACTTAATGTCATTTTAAATGTCCACAGTATTCAAGCACCTTGGTACATCATTAGTTATTTAATCCTCTGTTGGGTCTTTAAATCATTCCTAATTTTTTACAGTTATGAACAATACTGTAATGTACATACAAACGTTTACAGCCTACAGGAAACTACATCTCAGAGTGGTCAATGAATTGATCACAATTACCCAGTTGAAAAGCTTGGCAGAAATTCTAAATGGGCTCTTCTGATGACCAGTCCTGACCATTTTCCTCTATACCAGTGATTCTCATGTTCCTACTGCATGTTCTAAAAACACCTGTAGAATTTTTTTTAAATGTCATGCCCTCACTTTGCTCCCAGACATTCTGATTTAATTTATCTGGGATGGAGCCCAGGTATCATTATTTTTAAATACTGTAATGTGCAGCAGGGTGAAGAGCCACTGCTCAATACCAGGTGGCTGCTGAAATCGAGATCTCTCAAGAGAGGTGTCCTGGGACCCTCGCAGCATTAGCTTCTGCAAGTTAAAGGGGGAAGTGGATAATTGAGTCTCTTGAAACCTCCTACAATTACTCTTTCTTGAGCTAACGGTACCTGGGCATTTCACTCTGGTGATATCTTAGTCAATTTTCACAGGGTATTTGGTCTTGAAAGCTGGAGAAGTGCATATTCTTGTTACTGCTCTGGTTTTAGAGAGCTTTGAATGTTTTGCTTTAGAGCTGGTTACAAGGGAAAGGTTAGAGGGCAAATGAGGAGTCTCAATTCAAGGGAAATTGGAGTGTCTCAGGCTTTTCCTCCTTGTACTTATAGCTATAAATCCTTTAGCATTGGTCCTGAGATCTCAATGGCTCTGAGCCCCAACTGCTTGATTGCAGCCAGACTCTCCAAGCATTTCCAAAAAAACCCCAGGCTTATATTTCCATAAAATACTGGTAGGTGTTTAAATGTTCCTATTATTTGCTCACTGCCTAAGTAAGCTGCCTGGAGCACATGCAGACTTAGACCCCAACTGTCTCATGGAGGTGTCAAATGGACTAGGATTTGGCCATCACTGCCATTATCCCTTCCTGACTGCAGTGGAGTTGGAAATGGATATTACCTTGAAGAGAGAAAAAGTGGAACTCACTCATCACTTTTTCAGACCAAAGATTGCAGGTTAGAAAAAGACAGTTTGCCAAGTCTTCCACTTATTCAGAGAAGTGTCTGGAGGCAAGGTTAACTGGACTGAAAATCTCTAGGATTTAGTGATTCAATGTTCACTCACACCCACAAATTCCCCTCTGGGCTTCAGTTGGGAATAGGTTAGGTGCAAGCTGTACCAGAGTACACTCCCATAGAAACTACAGCAAAGTGGTAGATTATTTCTCCCTTGTGGTGAATTTGCTCCCTGATGTCCCTTCTATGATGGAGATTCTTCAGATCTGTATAAATACATCAGAACAACTGGAGGAAAATAACTGCAAGAAATAAAAATGGAGATGGGCATTCACTCACAAGAGATAAAAAAGAAAACTGCCTGTTGCAACCCCAAAATCCCTTAAAGATAAATAACAGAATGAATGGAGAGGGGCCCTGTGGGATAGAGGGCAAGACCATGGGCTTCTCATTCCAAGCTCCCAGGTGGTGTGGTGAAGGCAAGTCACCTCACTTTTCAGAGCTTCATTTTTCCTCATATGTAAAACAGAGATGATGATTCCCAGTTCATAAAGGTAAGAATTAAATGTCTTAATGTAAGTGGAAGTACTTTGCTCTGGGAAAGCAGTAGAATATCTGTGGTGACAATGGGTTCTGTTTATTCAGTAAAGGGTGAATGCACCTCTTAGGGGCCTCTAGGGCTTCAGAAAATCAAGGGATATCACAGAGCACCCACTTTAGCTCTGACATTGTGGACCCTGCCATGGTAGGAAGGGCGAGGGGACTCTATCAGATGCCTGGGAATGAATACGAGTCCCAGTAGTTATTTCTTCAACTGCTCATTTGACTTAGCCAGCCGAGCTAGGGTAGAGAAGTTCCCAGATGAAGGACACCCTCCCATATCTCTGGCTCTCTTTATATCTTCATCTCCACTTCCATCACCAGAATCTGCATGTGGATATTCCTGAGTTTCATTTGTCCTGGGAGGAGGGGATGGGGGATAGACTTGTGTAGGAAAGGGCCTGGAAGAAGGAATAGTGCTGTTGGTGGTTGAATGGTATCTGTTTACCACCTGAACCCTAGATTAGACTCAACCTCAGTGATGAGATGAAGTAGAGGCAAAAGCTTCAGTAAATACATCAACAGTTCATAGTAGAGTTTTTTCAAGCCCCAGCCCTTGGCATAGAGATGGAGTGGTGGCTATTCTCCCACTTCAGGATAGACCTCAGTACCACTCTGCCACCTTAGGGACTGTATATTTTTTTTTCCAGAAAACCTTAAGACAACATCTTTGTCAAGGGGTGGCATGGAAGCTGTGCTAAGAGGCCTGTGGGCAGTGGGCATGGACAAACGAAGTCAATGCAGGACAGGGAAACAGGCTAGAGGTTGCGGTGTGGTGCCTGTGGTTGGATATTTGAGCATGTGCACTAATGCCTTGGGGACTAAGATAATAATAAACAATAAAAAATGTTAAGAACTCTAAAAACTTTGGAGTTGGGAACCTTACTGACCTTGAAAACTCCAGAAGGTATAATTACATTAGTAATAAAAGAATGGTGTTTGAAATATTGATGCCACTTCACATATATAGATGCTAAATCTATGACTAAAAGGAACTATCAAGACAAAGTCATATTACTATAGAATTTGTGGACCTTGGAGTTTTCATGAATTTAACAAGTCAGTCTTTCAATCCAGTTTCTCTCCATACACACAAATTTCTTCCCTAAACATTTTTCCCTCTGCATAATCACACCTATGCCTTTCTAGTCCCAAATCCCTTCCCTTTAGTCTCATCTCACCTGACTGCTTTATTAGAGGAGGGAGGGGGAAATAGAGGAGGGAATGAGAAGAATGGCTAATCCTAGGCTACATTCAAGCTTAGTCTTAGAAGAGGGACAGTTGACTACAGAAAAGGAAATGCAAGATACAGTTTCCATGCCTGTGAGAAGAAAAAAATATGATCATAAAATGAACACTAAACTGGGAATTAAGAAACAGCTATATAGAAACAGCCATAACTCTCATAGAGTGAAATTTGTTAGTACATTGTATATGGTATTCTTTCAGTTAAATCCTAGCAGTTACTAAATCATATAAATTCCAAGAAATCAGGTTGAGATTTTTTTCTCCTTAGGACTTCATTTAGGTAAAGTAAAATATGTATATTCAATATTTGGCATGCCTGCAGACTCACACCTGACAGGCTATTTGTTTTGATCTTGCTCATAATAAGATTAATGGCTCCTGTTTAATGAAAGAGAATAATATGTGAGCTATATAATTATTTAAATAACAGTCTTCCTGGCAAAAGAGGGTCTTTCAAGCAATTGACTTCAGGACAAATGTACAAATATTATCATTCCTTCCTTATGTTCCATTCCAGAAATGTTTAACAGATTCCTAAGGCTATAAGATTAGTCTTCATTAACTAATAACTGAAAACTAAAATGTATTTCCTTTTTTCTATATTTAGTAACTTTGTGTTTTTAATGAGGCTACTGGTATTGACAAACTTTACTACTCTACCACATGCCTCTGTGAAAGTAACAAAGAAATTAAGAGGTGATACCGATCACAATGACCATTACAAATCTAAAATTATAAAACGTCCAGGCACTTCTCAATTTGTCCACCATCAACAACTTATAAGTATTCTGAGCAAACAAGCAGGTGATAACTAACAGAGGCAGACACAGAAGGCTGAGGCCCCCTGAGTCAGAAGTCATTGGCCAACATACAAAATCATGATATTTCATACACAAACATGGATTCATGTTTTCTTAAGAAATAAGCTACATATTTGTGGTGGGGTGGAGGTGAATACCATAAACATCTAAGAGTAGAGGAAAGGGACCAGGGGGACTGAGGAGGGGAGGGAAAGGAGAAAATCCTGGGGAATAACATTGGCCAAATTATACTGTTAAATAGTGCATGTGTATGAATATGTAACAGTGAATCCCACCATTATGTACAATTATAAGGCAACCATTAAAAATGGAACAAAAATAAATGAGATTTTATTAAAAAAAAAAAAAAAAAAAGAAAGAGAACAAAAGAAACTTCAAAAACCGCATATCTGGCCCATATTTCCACAAGGGAATCAGCAACCAATGAAGGCTGGTGGCCTTGGCCTGCTTCAGTCTCCCTGGCACATGATCTTGCACCCACCCCCACATCCTCACCTATCTTGGCCCCAGTTAGACATGAATTCAGAGACCTTGAGTGACACACAGTCTTCAGCTCCTCATCTGGAGACCCGAGAGTCCCTTTTATTTTCCTTCAACTTCATCCCTTCATCTCTTGGCAGTACCAACTCCTTAGTCAGCATAGTTCACAAAGAACTAATCCGGCCCTCCTTCCCCATTTCCTTTCTTCTTTTTCAGCTGAATCATTCTCCTCGCCTGCCTTGTTCCCCCTCACATCCCACAGAATTTCCTCCTCAGAAGCTGGAGAATGCCTTTAGAATGCTGACGTGTGACGCTAGACTTTCCCGGAATGAACTGTGCTGCCTCGCTTCTGGAAAGATTATACCTAAATGGATACCAGAAGTCACTTCACGTTTTCACATGATGTGTACAGGGGTGCCTTACAATAACCTGATATGAAGATTTAGAGAATAATTTAAAGCCACTCTGAGTCTGAACAGATTGAGTAGCTTAAAACACATTTCTTCCTCAGAAAACAAAAGATTGAATCTATGAATATAAAAACAGTTGATATGGCTTGTTTTATGGAAGAAACATTTGCAGAGTGATTTTTGTACCATGGTAGATATTGTGGCCCAAAATAATCTGAGCAGTTTCCTCATTATTCAACCATGGTATAGTATTCAAACAGACGCAGTCATTTGAGCTCAAACATCGGAGAATGAGAAAATGTGGCTTATGGGGGGAAAGATTCATAGGAGTTACCCAGTACAATCTGTCAAACCCTGTCCTTCCTCATAGATTCACTCTTAGCAGAGGGTTGATGTGTTGTGGCTCCTGGTTGTATGCTGTCTAGCAGGAGCTACCTCTACTCTCCACTCTGGCTGTGCACACATAGAAGGCTCCTTAAATGTCCATAGGTGACCTTTCCACAGCTATCCTCTAAGAATTATGAATTCTGAGGCTTTTGGTCATCTGCTATAGTCAAGGGAACTGACCAAAATGGGGAGAGACCTTCCACTCAACCTCTAGTAGGGTTAGCATTTCTCTCCCCCTGGAGGGCTATCCTCATCCAAACTTCATAATACCAAGTCTGAGTCCCAGAAAAGTTCCTGGGCAGGAACTTATACCTGCCTCACCTAGACTACTTGGGTGTGAAGACATGTTGTGGTCCTCATAGAGAAGACTTGTCTACTCTGGCCACTACTTATGAACAAGGCCCAGGGGAGGAATATCACGACACTAAAACAAACAGATCTTTACAGAAGTTAATAAACTGCTAGGAAGAACAGAGACAAGTCTTAAGATGATTGATCCTAGACTCTGCTTATTGATTTCTCACTCTATGAAAAAATATGCAAGTTCCCCACTGCTTTTCTTTTTCTTTTCTTTCCTCTCTCTTTTTACAGCAAGAATAGGTGGAAATATAATGTATTTTGAAAAACAGAAATGATGAAACAAAACCCAAAATGTTTGAGGTGCACAATTCAAGAAACATTAAGTGTGTACTGTGCATTGGAGACCATTTTGGGAATAAATTTCTATTTCTGCTTAAAATTTTCCTACATAAGCAATATTTTGGCAAGGCATAGGGGTATGGTTTGTGTTTTGATTATAAGACAAATAGCAATATTCAAGGTAATGGAATAATAAGAATAGAATACCAAAAAGGAAAAATGAGAATTTGTTTACTGATAAAGAATATATGAGAGAGAGGGGGAAAAGAAACCCTATCAGCTTCACATATGTCCTCAGCTCAATGAGTGGATGGCAAGAATGGAAAGGCTACTTTCTTATGAGGGCTTCTGTCATCCAAGTGGGAAGCTGTCTCTCCTTTGAGACCCCCAGCCCTTAGTACCATTCCTCAACATCTCCTGTATTTCTCTTTTACTCCTGTGCTGGTTGACACCCTGGAAGGGAGCAGAGTGGTCATGGTCATTGTGGTGATGGGATATCCTGTTCCTGCTATAATGTCCTCTGCCTGGGAGAAGCAGATCAGCTCTTGAAACACCCAGAATGCAGCCCCGTCTGGCCTGGTACAAGGTGTGATCTTTCAGGGTCATTTTTAGGACTTGCATAATCATAACCCAGAAGGAAAGTGCTTGAGGATGGAGCAATTTGAGAAAATGTGGTTATGAGGGAAGAAAGTTTGAAAAATTCGGGGTCCAGAGAAAAGTGCTGAAACCTCAGGAATGCAGAGCCAAGGTCCATTTGCATTCCACTGGCGGTTCTAGTAAGGCCATAATTCTGTTATTCTTCCATCCTGTTTTCCTCTTCTTAGTAGCTGAGGAAAACTTAAAAGCCCTCAAGTTGACTGTGTATGTCAGCTGAAGAGATCCTTGTTCTGAAGTGTGTCCAGGGGAGGAGAGAGATTCTGAGTGGAAATAATAGTTTGTGGCAGTGGAAGAAAATGAAAGGAATGCTGGGGCAGTCCAAGAAAGGAAGGGTCAGTCTGAGGAAACAGCCCATGTAGTGGCTGGAATAAAGACTCTGGTACCAGGGAGGCTAGTGTCCAAACCCCAACCCACCAAATAGTTTGACCAAATATATCAAATTTTCAGAACCCCAGTTTACTAAAAAATGTAATTAAAAAAAAAAAGAAAAGAAAAAGTAACATTTTGCTTGCTCTGAAAAATTTCCATGCGTGCCCTACCTAGACTCCAGAGACATCCATGGAAATATATTTGTTCTGAAGAGGACTGCCATCTTGGAACCATAGGGAAAAGTCAAAAGAATGACAAGGACTCAATCCAGGTCTCACTCAGTTACATAGTTGGCTCTATGATAAGGTCATTCTGGCCAATCTCTGTCGTGTGCAAACAAATTTTCTTCCCAGTGAGCATGCCCAGCCTTTAAAAACATTATCTCGGTGGCCTGTAAGAAATTCTTATTTCTAATGAACTTGTTTAATCATGAAGCAACATATGCAAAGGGCAGAGCACATAGTGGGTTCTTACCACATTTAAACTCCTATTTCTGGCCAGGTATAGGCCTAGTGTCCTGGGATCAAACTCAGTCTAGGAGTTTGAGGTCACTCTGAGCAACTTAATAGGACCCCATCTCTAAATAAGTAAAAAAATAAATTTAAAAAAAAACTATTTCTGTCTCCTCTTGGTTCAAGACCTACAAAGAGTGTCTCCTGAGGCTTCCATGGCAGGAAGCCCAAGGCCACACAAATAAAAGAGAAAATACATTGCTATTTGCTTTTCAAGGCTCAGCCAAATGGCATCATCCCCCTCCTGAAGTTTTTCTCCTTGGCTATGCCCACTGAGGCAGAGCTGATTGCTGCCTCCTTTCTACCTCTACTGTGTAAACTGGATATTTCTCTTGAAGGATCTATCACATTGTTTGGCAATGGTTTGTTTACATGCTTGTCTCTATCCAGGTGCTAGGTGCTCAGCACCTCAAGTGCAGGGACTATGTTTTTTTCATCTTTATATTTCTGGCCTAGCACAATATCTGTTCCATAATAGGTGTTTAATGTTTAATGAATAAGTGAAGGAACAAACAAAGAAGGAAATGGGCAGGAAGGACAGGGAGATGCTAAAAGATCTCCTTAAACTTATTTTTTAAAATATTTTTATTAGTTGTTGATGAACCTTTATTTATTTGTATGAGGTGCTGAGAATTGAACCCAGTTCCTCACACATACCAGTCAAATGCTCTACCACTGAGCCACAATCCCAGCCCTTCCTTCTACTTTTTGCTTCTGACTTCAGACCCTTTTCCTCACTTCTTACATCAAAGCTTCCTACTTTTCCCATCTCCCCAGTTTTGCTAAAGATCATGTCCTGGACCTTAGCTTATGGATTAGGAGAGTTTTATTCTCATTAGACAGCTGGTATGAAGAGAGATGTAAGTAAATCAGACCATGAAACTTATAACCAGGGAAACCACATGACATGGTCCTGGCCAATGAGATTTTCATAGAAGTTGCTATATGAGTCTTTTAATAAAGGTCTTTAGAAAGAGACATACTTATTTGGCTTATGTCCTTGCTCTATGACTTTTCTACTTTTCTAGGACATAGACACAATTTCTGGAACAGCAATGGCAATCTTGGGACCTTGAGAACAACACATGGAGTACTACAGAAATCTCAGTCTGGATATCCTTGAATAACGAACAATGCTTGTAATGTCGCACCCCTGGGTTTTTAATTCTGTGAGAAAGCTAAACCTTTATGTGTTTAAGTCACTGATGTCTGGCTTATGTTACTTACAGCTAGGGACAATTTTGAACTAATAATCTAGCTTGCTTTCTTTTCCTCAGACATGCCAATGTCAGTTCATAATTAGAAACATTATACTTGTTATCCCCTTTGCCCGAAGTGCTTTTCTCTCAGATTATCACACATCAAGTTCTTTCTCAAAATAAGATATAGAGGTACGATGTCACCTGCTCAGAAGATTCTTTTCAACCACCCTATCTGAAAATAACTACCCATACTGCATCCAAAATGCTTTCATATCATTCTGCGTTATTTTAATCACTGAATTTGCATTTATCACTATCTAAAATGCCTTTTCACTGGTTCCATCTTGGTCACCCCTTCCCCCCCACAGCATGAATGCATTTTCAGAGTGGTTGTATCTGCAGCACCTGGAAGAACACATGGCATATGGTGGCATATGGTGGGTGCTCCATGAATAGATTCCCAAATAGAGAGATGACTCCTGGAGTTGGGCCACAAATAGAGTTTCCCATAGAAAATACTATCATATATACTAAATGGGTTTACAATTTAGGGAATTATGGGTTAAATATGACTTACAACCTAACTATAGAGCAGTGTTTTTAGGAGATACTGAGCTTTGAGTTCAGTTTCCCTTACTAAGCTCGTTACAAGCTTGACCATAGATCATTTTGTACTTCATCCCCATACCCAGAAAACCCTCCTCCCTCCTCGAATTAGTTGTATAGCTGCCTCCCCACCTTTTATTCATAAAAGCAGATCAGATTTTAACTCCTTGATGAAATTCTTTCTTTGATATACTAAAGGAATTTTCAAAAAACTTTGTTTTTAGTCCCTTTCAATGTCAGGTAAGTTTTGAAAACAGATTTCTTGAGTGCCACTACCTATATTCCTTCCAGATTTTATCTCATTTCACATCCTACCTTGGTGAAACGTACACTCAAATCCTTTCAAAGTCACCTTGTCCAACTCCCTGCCCTCCCAAGTGTTTTCTGTGCCTCAATACTTTTTGATGGGTCTGCTTAAAAATAGCAAAATGGATGCTTCCCTCTGTTTTGGCTTTCTTTGTGCGAAGCATAGGAGGTCATAATGAGATTACAAGACCCTGACATTCAGGAGAGTGACTTATTTATTTTTTTGGCTAATGAGTATGGTTTTACATATAGAAACCATCTATCTGGACTAATAGGATAGAGTTTTCCTGTTACATACATGTAAGAAATTAAAAAGAAGACCAGTGCAAAGAAGTAGAGACTTTAAAATTTAAGTGGCAAAAGCTAAGAACAGGCATCTAGGTTGGGTACTATTGACAGAGATTTTCAGTTGTTTCTCAATCTTCATTTGCTCTTTTTTATAAAATTTATTTAAAAATTCATAAATTTATAAAAATTCTAATTATAAATTTCTCATTTTAGTTAACATGACAATGGGAAAAGAATACTGGTTAGGTGAAAGTGTTCAGTTAGGTGTGACAATGTAATGCAGTTCCTGAAGAGGTTCTGTTTGTAACTGATTAAAGAACAGTGATGCAGTTGGAAGTATGGTCTCTTGCCCTTCTTCTTTTCTTCACTCTAGTCTGGAACCCAATGCAGTAATCTTGCATCATAAAGTGAGATTTCAGGTGGAAGCCACAAACTAAGAATGGGCAACAGAACCATGATCACATGAGCCACCACACCCTGTTCTAAATTGTTTATTCTAAGACTTTTCTGTGCAAGAATAAAGCCTGGTGTCTTTAAGCAACTGCTACTTTGAATTTTTTGGTTAAATGTAGCCACATATAATCCTTTCTGATACAGATGATCATGTAAGAAGCTTTTAAAATATCCCAATGCTCAGGCTGCATCTCAGGCCAATTAAATCAGAAATTCTAGGGATGGAACTCAGGCATAGTAAATGTTAAAAGCTGCCTCAGTGATCCCCCGGGCAGCTCAGGTTGAGAATCACTGTGTTAGGCTGACAGACCTCATATGTAGACTGTTCCAAAATCTCCTGGGGGAGGCAATGATACTTGTTAACAACTTAGGTTTCCAGGCTTCACACCCAGAGGTTTTTAGTTCCTTAGGTCTGAGGGCAGGTGATTTCAGTACTGAGAATCTAGGATCACATCTGAAGAGACAGTGCTTTAGGCAGTGGAGAATCTTTGGAAGTTTTAAAGTGAAGATGTAATAAGATCAGAGAAGCATTTCAGGAGGATTAGTTTGAATCTGGTGAATAAATTGAAGAGGTGAGAAATTGAAGGTAAGGAGATCAGATGGGAGGTAGTCGGGTAGTGAATGGCCTGAGGGAATATATTTCTGAACTGAGGGCGGCCACAGAAATGGGGAAAAGGAGAAAGAATAGACACTGAAAAAGATAAAAGGACTTGGTAACTGAGAGGATAAGGGGTGGGGGAACTTAGAGATATTCTAGAAGAATAGACTAGGGGGAGTGACTTCTGGGTTAGTATGCATATAGCCCTCTTTTGCTTAAACTCAGTTAAATTGCTGTCAACTGTTACTTTACTATGTATCTACAGCTACAAACCTTAGGTAGATTTTTTTTTAGCCTGAGTGTATCTACCGTCTCTCATTAGGTTGGGAACATTTATTTGCTAAATCAATTCTATTTAAAGGCTTGGAAGCTTTATTCTAACAAAAGTTAATTTCACAAATAAGTTTAGTGTGTTTATAAATATATGTGTGTGTGTGTGTATACATAAGCAGTTAAAGATTTTATATCTGCGTGTGTTTGTGTGTGTGTGTGTGTGTGTGTGTGTGTGTGTGTGTATAAGCAGTTAAAGATTTTTCATGAGGTTTTGATTTTTTTTTCTTTTTCAAATCAAGTAAAGTGAAAGAAATAAATAGGCAATGTAGTTACTGCTCTGGAGCCGTGATGTATATAGAGGTCTCTGGGATGCAGCACAACTAAACAAACAAGGGCTAAAAGTTTAAAGAACAATTCTAAAAGGTGACCTCAATAGTAATGATTATTTAACTATTCAATATAAAGCCACCAAGCAGAAGAATGTAATGGTGATATTAAACATAATTACTTATGAGTAATTGTAGAATAACACACTGACCACCGACTGGTTACAATAATGAAGGCTTATGCTTCAGAAATTGATCTTAGATATACTCTTCAAGTCCTCCATTACTTGAAAACCAACATATTGGCTTTAGAGTTATAAAACAGGAAAAGTAGCAAATACAGTAGAAATGTCATAAAATGTGAACTAATCTAATCTCCCAATTCTTACTAAAGTCTGTATCAAGTCACAGCTCCTTTTAAGAGTAAATGTTGGAATATCAAGTAAACTTAATGAACAAGGCACATATTGTCACTGAACGTGCCATTCAGAGTGTGGAGATGATGAAACAGCCTTGCCCCCTTGCACTTCTTAGTATAAACAATAAAGAGTTGATGAATTTTCCTACAGTTTATCTTAGACCCAACTTTTTCTCTAATTGGAATATCTATTGAGAAAACACTAACAAGGTGAAAATCATTCCATTTACTCAAAACATAAAAAGGCTCAACTTTGCAGACAATGGAAGAGCACTTGTCTAGATCCCCTCTCACAATTGAGTTTAGTGGCTAATCAGAGCATTCTTTAATCTGATGTGAACTGATACTTGGTCATGTGCTCTAGAGTATGTTTATGTTCCTTAACCAACAGTGTATGCACCATGATGGACTGCCACCTGCCCAAAACTTCCCTGCACACCAGAGAAAGTGGTCACTCTGCAGGTGTATTGTCAGTTGATTTTGTTGATCTGATTTTGTCCTTGTGAAAAGGAGAAATTTGAATACAGACACACTCACAAGCAAATGCCATGTGGAACTGCAGACAGATATTTCAGCAAACCATGGAGCACCAGTGATGGCCAGCATGATACTAAAAGCTAAGGGAGATGTATGGACTAGATTCTTCTTCAGTCCTTAGAACCAGAAACCAATTCTGCAGAAACATTCCCCTTAACCTTCTTGCCTCCAGAACTGTGGGGCGATACATTTCCATTGTTTAAAGCCACTCAGTTTGTGGCACTTTATAATTATTGCCCTAACAAACTAATGCAGAATTGTGCTTCCATCATTATCTCAGAAGATAGCAAATTCATTTTGGTATAGACATAACTTGCCTTTCGCTATTTGATCAGGGAGAATTAAAAATTCTAAAGCAAAACACCTGTCATAGGAAGGGAAAATAAAGGACAGAGTGGGTGGCCTGGCGTGCCTGCCAACTGCAGGGCTCTTTTGCTAACAGCAAAGGCTGTCACTGCCCACTTAAGGCCTCCTCCATCGTGTGGATCAAAGAAAACTGAGAAGTTGCCTCCGTGGTCACTGAGTTCTTCCACATTTTCCCACCCCACGTCTTTGCTGTGGTCTTGGCCATAGTGTCAAGGGGATTTTATTAAGCTGCAGTTCTATTTTCCCTCTTCCTAACAAATGGAGCAAGGGAATGTTCCAGAAACCTGCAAGAAATGGGAATGGAAAAAATAGAGCAGAAAAATTGGATAAGAAACAAACAAACACAGACCAAGGAGGGAGGAGGCAGGGAGAAGGAGAAAAGGAGAAAAGCAGGCCTGGCTGGTCAAGGAAAATCCTGAATTTTGTATTTATGGATCTTTAGGATACTCGTCACATTGCTTCGAAAAAAAAAAAAAAAATCAGGAAATTAAGAGTCTTCTTGTGAATTTAGTATGTGTTAAGATTTAAAAAGAAAATTATTTTTGGAATTTAATTCTTAAACTCCCTGTGTGGTGCTTCTTATTTCCTAGGTCAGTTCTGTAAACAAAATCTATGTGACTGTACATCAATTAATGTAGTTCAATCCTCTTGTTTAGGTGCACAGGGAATTTAACAGATGTGTCCAATGTCACATAGGCTACACCAGAACTAGGTAAAAATTTTTTCAGTATTACATAACTTATGAAGTTGATATAAACAAAGAAAATATGTCTAAACCTAATGATTTCTCCATATTGTCTGTTAGGTGTTCAAGAACAGGTCTTTTTATGGCCTTCTGGGAAATTTCATCATAGAACGTTCCTCAAAATATAATGTAAGAAACAAAGACAAACAAAAATTTATTCCAGCCATAATATTTATTTGAAAAATATTTGATGGATTAATATACATTTTTATATAAATGAATCTTGACAACCTGCACTTTATGTCTTAACATTTATATCTTAACAATTACACTAACATCAACCCATACTTAATAATAAGAGCAACTTACTTTATAACAGGCAGCCTCCTAAATACTTGCCCCTCACAATGCCATATGATTTGATTCTACTATTTATTAACCCCTTTTGCTGATTAGGAAACTAAGGCAGAGAGAGATTATACCTTTGCCCAAGGTTATACTGTTTGTGAACTACCAGTCTGGCCCCCAAGTTTATGTACTTAACCGCTCTACCAGATGGCCACATGCCACTCTGTGAAGCAATTTGCATATCAACTTGCACATGTACCCTTAGTAAGCGGTAAAGCCAGAATTTTATCCAGATCTAATCTGATTTAGAGTCAATGCTCTTTTCCATTACACTATCTTGTCTCTCACATTAGCATACTTAAATCTTATTTTTAAGATCTGGCAAATGCCCTTCCACACTTGGAATTTCTTCAGCAGCCATTAACAGAAAGTATTGGCATGTTTTAAGAAGACTCAGTTTAACACAGACACCACAGAAGCAGTATTAGAAAGGAATCCTAACCACCAGACCACCATAGCATCAGCTTCTGGGATTTGCTAGGGGCCCAGGGCCATTCTGGGTCACCCCTCCCTTGTGTTCTATGCTCAGGAGGTGGTTGTGTGTTTGATAGAATAGGCACTAGATCAGGGAGCAAAAGACTCCAAATTCCAGTCTCAGGCAGCCTCTGATAGAAAAAGTGCCATCAGATAGGCTGGGCACGTGATCCCTGCTCTGCATACTGAGCTCTCTCAGTCCTCTCGGGTACTCCATGAGCAAATGCAGCAACTAGTTTACAGATGAAGGGACTGATAGAACATTAATTCCATCAAGGTCATAAAAGATGGTATTCATTACAGGTCTCTCTGACCAAAATCTCCTGTATACTCTGCCAAGTTGCCTCTAAAATCTTCTGAATGTCAGACTCCTCAAATATAAAGTGCCCTGGAGCCCTAGGATGTCTCAGAAGTCACTTTAAGATGAAGGAAGTCCAAGGAGACAGGGTTTGGACAGTTACCTACCCATGATGTGCAAGCAGGCACACACTTAGGCACATACATATACCCTCAAACTATACATAGCAATGCCATTTTGACCTATCTTCTAGATTTGACTTTCCACATTTAAATTGAAGGGAAGATTTACTGCTTAAAAAGTCTCTTGCAAGTAATGTGTGTGTGTGTGTGTGTGTGTGTGTGTGTGTGTGTGTGTGTGTGTGTTACTGGGGATTGAACCCAGGGCCTCACATATGCTTGGCAAGTGCTTTACCACTGAGATACATCCCCAGTGCAAGTAAGGTCTCTCCCAGCCTTAATATCTAGAAAAAGATCTGAGTTATAAAGGTATAGTAATCTTGGTAAATCATACCAGGCACAGGATACTCCTGATTCACCTGGCTGGGTTGTGCTAAGACACTTGCTGCCTCTGAAAGCAAAGGCTATTGCTTGAACAGTTACTGACCTAAACACCATTTCAGAAAATGTTTGATTGTGTTGGCAAAGATAGCCTTCTTACCCAGGGTGGTCATGAGAAACTCGGGCTGGGTTTTCTCCTTCGTGGTCACTACCATTCCTGGAGTGGTTCAATTGATTGCGGATGAAAGAGAGGTAGCATCTGTGGCTTAATTCTGACTCATAATTTTTTTTTTCTTCCGCTCTTGTTTCATCTTTTTACCCTACTTTCAACCCCATCTCCCTCTTCTGGCCCCAAATTCAGCTGGTAAACAAGGAAGGAATGCTCTGTACTGGTAAGAAACAGAGTTAGGGAATTCACTAACTTCAACTTCTGCCTTTCTTGTACCTGTATTCCTACAGTAGCACCAGTGCTTAGAGGCTAGCTATCAGACAGGCACTTGATGGATGCATGGGAAACCAACCTTAATTTTTCTTTCATCTCTCTAACTTATATCCTTTTATTACAAGCTACATCTGTAGAAAAGAATGAAGCCAACAAAAGGCCAAGTGTTAAGCATGGTGATGGTGATAATGCCTTAAAAAACATTTATTAAGATATTCTTTATATACCATAAAATGAACTCACTTTTAGTGGTCAAGTCAATGGTTTTTAGTAAATAAAAGAGTTGTAGTTTGGAATATTTCCACAGTCCAATTTTGAAATGTTTCCATCACCCTAAAAAGATTCCTTGAGTATATCTTGAGTAATTAGCTGTTCCCACCTAAGTACTAGGTAATCACTAATCTACTTGTCCCTATGACTTTGTTTTTTCTGGGTATTTCATAGCAATGTAATCATATACTGTGAGGTGTTTTATGACTGACTTTTTTCAGTTATCCTATTCTCTTTAAGATTCATCCATATTTTGGCATTGTTGGTATTTCGTTCCCTTTTACATAACTCTTTGAATGGTACATTAAATAGAGAAAAGAGCATGGATTTCAGAAGCAAGGAAACATGGGGTTTGAATCAAAGATGCAACACTTCTTAGCTGGGTCTTTGAGCAAGTTCCTTAATCTCCTTGAACCTTCTTGGTAAAATAAGGATAATAATCCCTCCTTCAGATGCCTGTTTTATGAATTAGCTGAATTGTGACAGCAGATAGTGGGCATTCAAGAAATCCAGTATTTTTCTCTACTTTCCTAAGAACTTTTGTTTTTCTCACCTCAGCTTCATACTGTGAAGGGAAACTTACAGCCTCTCTACCAAACTTCACATCAAACTTGATATGAGAACCCACAAAAAAAAGCAATATCAGCAACAGAATTCCACAAAAGGGAATCACATTCTTCATTAATGGAGCCCTGAAGGTGAAGAACTAGAGGGATTTTCTTCAATTATATCACTGTCATTTTTAATAAATAATGTCAAACTGCATTTAATTATTTTCAAGAGGGAAAATGTGTCAAATTTTATCCTAGACCATTTTCTGAAGTTAGCCTTACCTTTGCAAGGATCTAAGAACACCATATTTTCTCACTAATTCTTATAAAACTTCCTCCAATAACATGACCCTCGCTTAATAGATAAGCAACAAAGTTAATACAATCCACCTCAAATCCTCAAAACTCAACTTTTAGCCAACAGTTTTAGATCCCTTCTTTTCTAAAACTTAGAGGAACTGAATTTCATGTGTACAGAAAAATAAACATTCATTTATCCAGTCCACTGTCTCTGCTTAGAATGAATTCTCATTTTGAGTTTCAACTTAAAGGGATCCTGGATACAACCACATCCTACACTCTGGGACACAAAGGTTATGGAGTTGTTACTCCTCAGCCCTGAGTGGAAAATTCCCTGTCCTAACCTGCTTTTCTTCTGAGACATTGTTTCTCTATGCTTTTTAAACCCTTACTCTCCCCTTCATGTTTCTTAATTGTTTTTTTCTCCACTTCACATTTCTCCCTTCATATTTCACATTGTTTTTGTCTCTCAGAATTATTATAGCTGCATTTCTTGAAATACTTCCCCTTCACTTCCCAGATTCACCTCCTATTAAGTACATATTTTGTTGCCCTCACTTCCAGGCAATCAGAAAGATGTATTTTTTTTCATGATATAACATGCCTATTGTCAAATATAAGCTATTAAGAAAGGCAACATAGGGCTTTTCAGTTTCTCTCTATCAGCAATAGTCACTATACATAGTATTGGCATTAATTATGATAAAGAGGAAATTATATGTAATTCCTACAAGTAATCAATCTGCAACATTATCAGGTGGGTCTGACTAATTTGAACTTCTATTATGATAAAGCCATACTCACAGATAAAGGCTATATTATGACTGAACCAAGCACTTAAATTACTGTATTTGTACAAGGATTTCTATGCTTCTTTGCTTTAAAATAGCAACTGTTAACAAAACCCTGGCTAACTTTTCTCCCAATATGGAGATCAAGAAGGAGTAGATGGGATCCCAGGAGAAAAGTTTTCACTCACTCTATTATCACCTTACATAGACTTGGAAATCCATAAATATAAAAATGAATAACTTGGAGAGACAAAATTATTTAGATTTGTGAATTTCTCCAATCTGTAAAAACAAGCAAACAACAAACTTCCTTACTTTCATTATCACTACAGTGAAGGGAGTAATCTATTTCCAAGACTTTATTTTAGGGATTTTATTTTAAGTGAAATCATAGGAATTCAACTCATGGTATAAATAGTTTGGTAAATCTGGGATTTAGCAAAATTTTTCTCTCTACAACATAGCCCTTTTGTTTGGCAGCAAATGACAAAATAAACTTGAGGCCTGATAATTTAACTTTAATTGGATGCTCCACCCCACTCCCCAAATCTTAAGTCCCAAATTACATTATGCAGCCATCATACTTAAAGTTAATTTTTTAAAGAAAAAAAAAAAAAAAAAAAACACTTCATAACTACCCCCCCCACCAAAACACACACACACACACACACACACACACACACACACACACACACACACACGAGAATCCTATAGCTTTCAGATTATGGTTTCACTTATAGTTCCTTTATACCTCTCCAGAAAAGTCTGACCTTGGGGTGATTGGTTTAAATCCCAAATTTGCAAAGACCATCTCTGAGCCTTGGCCACCATAACATTCTGTCAGTATCCATTCGTCATATATACAAATTATCAAATAATGCCAAGAGACTCCTACCCTGAGATGGCAGCCAGTTTTTGGTGTGCCTGACGGGCCATTTCACAGCCTTTGGTTCTTGTCTTGTGCATTTCCGCCCGAAGTGAGGGGCAACTGACTGAGACGTCCCCAATAGAAATGACCAACTCTCGGTACAGGGCCACTTGCGTGTTGAACTCTTGGACAAGCTGGAAAAGAAGCCAGTTTCTTTCACCAAACACTTGTCTTTAGAAAGTTTCCTATTTGGGTGCACATAAACGAAATTTCACTGACCTCTGAGCCTGCTCCCCACATCTCCAGTTAAGGAGTCTAAGGACTGCTTAAAAGCTTAAGGTGCAAAGATGGCAAATCTCTTTGTCCAAAGCAAATGTTTATTTTCCATAAGCAAGCCTAACCCCGGAAGCTCTATCTGCACACCTACTTGTCCCTACTTATTCAGACTCAGTTTTTGAAGAGCAAGAGCTTATTTGGAGAGTTATCATGCCACTCCCAGGTCACTATACCACGATGCTGGGGACTCTTACATGGACGCTCCCCTCTGCTACTGCTAGGACATAGATATGAAGTGGCAAGAGAAAAAAGACCAAAACTAGGGTGTAACAGGCAAAAACAGTCATCTCCTGCGGGGCCACGGAACCCCTCTGGCTCTGGAGCCTGACGGGAAGATTGGACACAGTTTCTGCGCTGGAACCTTCATTCCCTCCGCAGCGCCCCGTGCGCTCTGTTTGGGTTTGTTTGCTACTGTCTCACCACAAAGCAGCACCCCCCACCTTCCCAACCCCTCCCTCCTGGTGAGCGAGCCAGTTCACATCCACCATTCTTCCAGGGGGGAGAGGCACAATCGATAGACCTTGACTCCCAGGACCCTGGTCGTGGCACTTCTCTCTCCAGGGTCAGTACGACCCGGCAGTCACCCCGAATCTGAGGGACTGCAGATTTAAAAATAGTACATGGCACGTGATCGGCATGGAGGAGCTGAGCGTGGGGAGTGGCTGGCACTCAAGCGAACCAGGAACATACATGACTCCCCCAACCCCCTCTTAAAAAAAAAAAAAAAAAGAGGCGCAATTTTCACCCACCATCTTGCAGTCGTCCAGGGCTCGCTGGGTTTTGTGGGCGCTTTCGGAGCCGCTGCCCCTGCGCTCCCAATCTCCGCTCTGCAGCGGGGGCTTGCTGATCTGGAAGATGGAGGAGCGGGTGGACCGGCTGGGGCGCTTTTTGCGCCCATTCGGTGCAGAACTCATGCATACACATCCACTAAGCCGAAGCCGCTGGTGCAGTGCGCCCCGGCGCGGGCGGCCCGGTGGTTGCCCTGCACTACGCGGCCAAGCAGCAGGAGTCGGGACCCGAGGCGCGCAGCTCACAAGGTTGGAGCTGGCTGCGCGGGTGGGTAACCTTCAGCTTGAAGGAGAGCAGGGGAAGCGCTGGCTGTGCTGTGCAGCATCGCTTCCACTAGCAGCGATGAAGAGGCGCGATCAAGTTCTGCTTAGCAGCATTGCCGGCCCTGTCCCGGGAGCTGGACGCTGGCGTGGGTTCGCACAGCCTTCCACTCGGCATGGATTGCAAGGCTGAGCGAGAAGGAACGCGCTGCCCCACGGTTCCGAGTTTCCATTCAGATGGGGGAGCAGCTTTCAAAGCCTGAGCTGCAAGGTGGGGGGCGGGAGGGGGTGTCGCTCTTGCTTCAGTGTCTTCCCGCAGCGGCGCTCAGTTCCTCTTTCCCCTCCCTCTGCGGTCGCCAGGCCTGGAAGGGCTGGCCGTCCCCGCAGCAGGCAATTGGCTCTAATCGGTTGCCTTGATCCCTTGTCTCCACGGGCTCCTCTGTTTAAGGATCCCAAATGAATCCGTGGCGGGACTGGCAGACGCAGGGAATCGGTCCGGCTGACGTTGGTCGCGGCCCCGCACATTGATAGGACAGGAATACTAATGTGATCTGTCCATACAACCCCCTTCCCCCTCCACAGTTTATGCACTTACCCAATCAAATCCCAGGGAACATCAATTGCAATATTACTTCATCTGCTCTATTATTAGAAACGAAAAGTGTCATCAGAGTAGAGCACATTGCCACATGCTGGGACCTAAACAGGATTTTAAATAAGTCAACGTGGGCTCGAGCCCTCAGCTTCTCAGAGGAGACTGTCTGGGTCCACAGGAGGGAGTGAGGTTTTTGCTTCATGTGAAGATCCCTTGATAACATAAAAGGGAAGCTTTGTTTCCCCGAGTTGTTTTGGTTTTGTTGTTTTTGTTTGTAGGGGTGGGAAGGCAATCAGGTGGAATGCACAGAGGCATTCCCTCAAATCGATCCTCATCCCCTTTCCATTTTCAACTTACACTTTTGGTTTTACATTGTGGAGTCTCAGGATCCAACTCTTTGAGTTTTCCAGTATGGACAAGAAGAAGTAAGAGCCAAAAGACTTCCATGTACCCTCAAAAAATGATCCTTTCTCCTCTTTGGGGGCATCACTAACCTGAAGGCCAATGGAAAGAGGAGTAGATGCCTGTATAAAAAGGGGTTGAGATGAGGTATCAGCCACCTATGTTCACCCTTAACCACTGACTTCCTAAGATCCTTCTGGGAAGAAAAGGGAGTAAGTGTGGGCATTCAACTCTAATGCTCTGAGGATGCTTGTTCTCATGAATGATTTATTTGGAGGAGAGAGATAAAAGAAGTCTGCCACAGAGGAACTAGTTACATGGCGGAAAGCCTATCAAGAATAAATCAGAGGTTCCTGGTCAGTCTCTTAAGGGGATATGGAAAATACATAGAAAGGGAGAGCCAGAAACAGGAAGGCTAACACCCCCAAATAGGGGGTGGTTCTAGAATTATTATTATTATTATTTTTCACAGGATAATTAAACCCAGACATGGTGTCGTAAAATAAGAGAGCTAATACATGGTTTCTGGCACAGAACTCCAAAAACCATTGGAAATTATCTGAGGGACAAGAATGACAGGAGCATCTTGTTACCAGAAAGAGTAGCCCTTATTTAGAAACTTGGAAATTTCAGCCCCACTCCCCAACCTCTGGGGAAGAAAGAGGGGATAAGTGATTGAGTACCCCATCAATAGAACTCAGTCACTTTAATCAATTATGTCTGTATAAAGAAATCTCCTTTTAAAAACCTCTAAACGAGTATGGAGTTTGGGGAGCTTCTACATTAGGGAAAACATCAGGTGCTGGGAGGGTGACATACCTAGAAAGGACATGGAAGCTCTGAGCATCCCACTGTCATACCTTGCCCTGTGAATCTCTCCTATTTGTTCCTGAGTATCCTTTAAAATCAACTTGTAATAGTAAGTAAAGTGCTTCCCCAAGTTCTATGAGTCATTCTAACAAATTATTGAACCCGAGAGAAAAGGAGATTGGAAACCCTGAGTTTGTCACCCAAGTTGAACAGAAGAGTAGGTAACCTGGGGGCCTAACACTTTTGACTGGCCTCTGAAGTAAGGGCAGTTTTGTGGGAATGAGCCTTTAAATCTGTGGAATCTAATGTTAATTCCAGGTAGTTAGTGATGGAAATGAATTGAATTGTAGGGCACCTTGGTGCCAGAGAGTTGGTGGTATTGAAGAGACATCATGTATTTAGTTGGGGAGTAAAAACAAAACCTAACAGGTGGATATTTGAATGGATATTCAGCTGCATTTGCATATTACTTCATAAAAGTTTAAGAGTCAGTTTTCTTTATCACAAACTAGGGGAGGGAGTCATCAGTTCTCTTCAGACCTCTATATACTGTTATCCTCTAGGGCTTTAGGTGACCCAAAGAGCTGTATGAAAGGGATCGTTCATTATTCTGAATCTCCTCAAATATAAGAAGGTCAAAGAGGTTAACCCTTAGCCTGACCATTCCTCTTTCCCTCGGTCTCAGTTTGTTCTCTACTGCATATGTGTAGGGAGAAGAAGGGGCTAAGGGATATTTATACCAGGTGCCTGGGATTTGGTGAGTGGTTAGCAAGAAGGACTTTAAAGAGAAATTGATGATACCTATTTGTAAATTCTTTAAGTCCTGTCATATAAATTCCTTTCATTGTCATTAAATTGCTTCCCTCCTCTCCTCCCTCCACCAGAGAATCTGCTCTAGTCCGTGGTTGATGGGGTTTTGGAGAATGAAAGGAAAAGACATTACCTTTTACATGTGTGCAGACAGGATGGAGAGAATGAGGCACTGGAGCTCAATCTGCTGGAAGCCTTTTGCCACTATTCTGTTATTTCATCCCTTTTCACTGCAAGAAAATTGTGGCTTACACCAGATCTGAAAATCTCAAAGCTCTGCAGTAGTAGATTTCTACTCTAGCTACAACCATCCGGTTCCTGCCCTCATCCCCTTCTTCTGCTTAGAGATAAATTCAACAAATTAAAAGGGAAAAAAGGCAACAAAATTGCACTGCCCTGTTTCCATGCCATATTTCTTGTAGGAGTTGGGAGAGGGAAGAATACCAAGGAATAAATGGGACAAATGCAGTGCCACATCTAAAGGACTATAGACTTGGACACCTCTTGGGGTATTAAGTGGAAATTGTCATTTTCAGGTGCCCCTTGGCCTTGACTGCCAAAAAGAAGGTTAAAATTCAGTTGGAAATCTCAAAAACAAGAGTACATTTGCTGGTTACCCAGACCCAATTTTTTTGGCATATCTCTGACAATAGGTTCCCTACAGGTATATTGCTTTGACAAGGGTCACATCCTAGATTCACCCAATGTAAGATACACCTTACATTTCATGTTCTCTCTATGTAAGTCTAAGAGAATTCATTTTAATTTGGAATTTTTAAAAAAGAATACCATGAGAGAAAATCAGTTTAGCATGAACATGAACCATGGGCACATTTCTTTACATTGGTGCAGTGAGGAATCATGTTGGGACCCAAGAATGAACAACTGAAACTAGTCAGGCCTCTTGTGAAAGGAGATACTGGGAGGCAGATTTCATTTAGAAATATAGTTCGAGGGCGTTAAAAATAACGAAAAAGGGCCTTATTTGAATTGGTCTGTGACACAGACTGAGAAAAATATATTAAGATGCTGAAGAAGCTGGGGAACATCTGAAGTGAATGCTAAAGCTCTTTTCTGTTAGTGTCAAAAGATAAGATATTAAGTTATTGTGAAAAATTTTAGTGCATAAATTGTCTACTAAATGATTCATTTCTACTAAAAATAAGGAGGCCAATATGTTGGGAACAATTATTTATTAATTTCACAAATATTTGTGAGTGTTTTTAGTAGGGGCACATCCAGGTTTCAGTGTTCCTGGAAGTTTTGCAATTTGTGGGCCTTTCTTTAAGAAAAAGATTTCAACAATTTAAATACCAAACTGGATACATGGTCTTAGAAGAAGCCTGTACAAGTGAGGGTCCCTGAAGCTTAGGAGTCTACCTTTGGTATCTCACATATGCACACCATGTTCAGTTTTCCCCCTTTTTCTGATGATCACATTTCCTTTGGGAATTTCGTCTCTTCTCATTTTTTGTCCACATGGCTCTGTGAGTGGGCATGTGACTTAGGTTTGGCCAATAAGAGCACTGCATCCCTACAGCCATGATGATTAGTTTAATGATGGATATGAAATCTAAAGTGGACCAATGAAGTTTAACCTTGAGACTTTTTCCTGAGCTATCAGGTTGAAACATATGACACTGTCATTATTCGACCATTTTTGAACTATAACACCTGAAATAGGTATTGACAGATATGTGTGGGAGCTTTTCAGAAGTTGACTAATAGCAGGAGCAAAGGCACAAGAGTGGAGGGCATGAGGAGTCTGACCTGAACTGAGGATCAGGAAGAGGGGCTCATGTGAACATGTTTTGGGTGAGGTCAAGCAAGTAGGATAAACAATCTGGTTCCTTTGGTTTAGGAAATAATGGAAGACAGAAACTGAGCAACAGAGAAAACCTAACAATTTTCTTTGGATAACAAAAATGTGACTCTTCATTGGGAAACATATACTCAAGCACTAATTTGATGTCTACCGTGATCTTCCTACACTTTTGCAGAAGTGGACTTTGTGTCTGAATTCCAGTGTTCTCAGGAATCAATGATACAACTATGGGCAGATGGGAGTTAATAGTAGCTAAGAATGGAATGGTTCACATTACTTAGAGTTTTTAGAACAAAACAGGTTTAGTCCTGATGCTGTATTGGGAGAAATCATGGGAAAAAAGACAATTGCCATTTTTTGATTAAGCAAATTAACAAGAGGCAAGTGATGTTTTAAGAAAATTAATTTGGCAGTGATATGTGGCTTGGATTGGAATAAAGAGTAAAGCCATTTATTAAACTATTATAATATACCAAGTGGAGGAGAAACCCTACTGTGCTGGTAAGAGCCAGGGAGATACTTAAGAGGGTTTTAAGGTCAAAGAATTAACCCACAATGGGACTAACTAGAAAATATCTGAACTATTAAAGTTTAAAAACAAAAAAAATGAAAACAACAAAAACAGCAACAGACATTTCAATCTCTCATAGAAATAACAAAACATTGACAATTATCCCCGAATTTTGCATCTTGCCCTGGCTCAGTAGAGGCTTTTCTGCCTGATGTGTATCCAGGACAAGTACCCATCAGTTTATGCCTCCAGTCTGCCTCATCTGTGAATTGTACTGAAACCTGCCATTTGACTGGATCCCTTTCTCCAACTGCAGCTCTGACTTACACCTAATCTGTATCACACCATCCCAGTCACATCATTCACTCTTTTGCTGAACCTGTTTCCTTCTTTTGGCCTCATTAATCCTGTCTGCAGTGGTCACTCTTCCAGCAAAATCTGGTTCCTTTAAGGACACTTGTGGACCTGCCAAGTGTGCTGAAGCACACATTGGAGGAACACTGCAGGGGACAGACTGTGTCTGTAGAACTAGCTCCTTAACTGTCCTTTGACCCATCTGTGTCCTGGCTCATTTTGGCCATTTCATTTCCTACCTTTGCTTCATTCTCTGGTTCATCTCTACTGCTTCTCTCTTTCATGGTTCCTACAATGCATCCATATCTTTTCCTTACTTTAAAAAATTACATTGCAGAAAAGGAGAAAGTCCTCTTTGACCATCATCCCAGTCTCATTCTTATCCTGCCTCCTCAGATATGATTCTTCTAATAAGTTACTATGTAAATATTCCAGATCTTCTATTAGGATGTATACACTTCTATCTTCCTGAGAAAGCTGTATAGTATTTTGGTGTTGTTTATGTATGTCTATTTTTATAGAAATGATGTATTCTATATCATTTTGCAACATACATTTTCTCTTTCTTCTCACCACTAGGCCTTTGGAGAGGCTTCTGTATTGTTGCACAACTACCTCAATCTTGAACTTCTGTACGATGTTCTAGACTAATAGATGCATTATAGTTTACTAAACCACTTCCCCTGTTGGCTCATTTAGATTATTTCCAGTGTTTTAATATTATTAATAGGGCTGCAATGAAATTCTTAAGACCACCCTCTTCTTCATATAAGTATATACTTCAAAAGTATATGTGAAAAGTGAAAGTCTGGGTCATAGACTATAAGCATTTATATTTTAATGAGATACTTGAAATTTCTTCCCAAAGTGGTTGTACCAAATTACATGCATGTTGGTTATTTATGAAAGTTCTTCTTTCCTCACAAACTGGCCAGTTTGATATCATTATACTTTTAAATGTGTTCCAACTTGACTTTCCTATTTCGATGCTGTATTCTTTCTCTTAGCTTTCCAATTTCTCTTCCCAGGCTTTTGCTGATTTAGTAACTCCTAGTAGAGAATTTCTATGACTTATAATTGGTAGTATCCCACCTGCACCCCCACAGCCCTCTCATCTAGTATGGCCCTAAGACTCATGCTCACATGAGTAGACATGATACAGATAGGTATAGCCTATCCTGGAAAGACTAGGATTTTAAATTGTTCACTTCTAGGGAATATAGGCAAGGCAGGGATGAGAGAAAAAAATCAAAAGATGAATTCAAATTTCCTGACCTGAGAAATTATGAAAGTGGAATTTTCCCTGATAGCATTGGACAATTGAAAATACCAGACTAGGTTATAGATTTGAGCTAGGGATATAAAGTTAGAAGTCAGAAATAAAATGTGGTCAAAGAAGTAGAAGAATGGATATGTTTACACAAAGAAACAAGTATAGGGAAGAAAAAAGGCAGAGGCAAAGTCAGCAGAGGAATGAAAAAGGGACTGTCAGGACTTTTCAGGAAAAGTCACTAAATACAGTGTCCCAGAAGCAAAGGATGGAGTCATTTTCAAGAAGTGAGCTGTATGTTGCCCCAGAGGTTTCAAGGAGTAAAGGTCTTAGAAAACTACATCTGGGTAAGAGGAAGTCTTTATGAAAAATTGAATATTTACAGTTGAAAAAAAGGAGCAAAACCCAAATTTTAAGTGAACCATGACCTTAAGGAAGTAGAAGAAACAGGGCAAGGTCCACAGGTATAAGGGCAAGGGGACACAGGACAACAGGCAGGGAATGGAAATTCTGACTAGTGTGTGTGTGTTTTAAAAGGATGTGTTTGCAAAAGAAGGGAAGGTCCAATGGATAAGTAAAGATAGACATTGCTTTAATAACAAGTCATAATTATCAGGGGAAAATGTGTCAGAAGGGAAGAAAGAATGTGGTCCAAGGTACAAATGAATGGAAATCTACTATTTTTAAAATTTTTTGAAATAAGAAGAGTCTTGGACAATATTCCTGAGTCCTTAATAGGAATTCAGTGTTATTGATCTCAGTTTAATACTGATAATAAAAAACATAAAGGGCTGTGAAACAACACTAGCAGCTGGGATTGGGAATTGAGGCATTAGAACTCTTGAATTTTCTTTGCTTTTTTTAAAAAAATTGTTCTTTTTAATTATATATGACGGTAGAGTATATTTTGATGTATTTATACAAACATGGAGTACATCTTCAAGAAGCATTAGAACTCTTATATTTTCAATCCAGTTACTGAAATTCTGGTGCATTAGAGGGAGGGTGATAAGGGAGATTCAGAGTCTTCTAAGGAGCCAGCTCAGTACCTGGCTTGTGTCTTTTCTCTTAAGCTGATTTCTAAAACTTCTTTCAACAACCTGTTCTAGCATCTAATAAACCTTGTTGTAAGGACATTCTTCTTCATGTATATTTTAAATTTCTCCTTGGAGAATTTCCTTAGTAAATATAAGAAATTAAGAGTTGGACTTGAGATAGAGAGATGAGGTAATTTAAAAACTGTTTTCGAAATGATGGTGTAGCTGTCTTCTTTTTCATTTTTTGTTTGTTCTTTTTAGATATACATGAGAGTAGAGTATATTATACATCCATGGAGTATAAATTTCCATTCTTGTGGTTGTACATAAAGTGAAGTTACACTTGTTATGTGTTCATATATAAACATAGGAAAGTTCTTTTCAATTCATTCTACTGTCTTTTCTATTCCCATCCCTCCTCCCTTCCTTTGTCTAATCCAATGAACTTCTATTCTCCTCCCCTCCCTATTGTGTGTTAGCATCCTCATATCAGAGAGAACATTCAGCCTTTGGTTTTTGGGGATTGGCTTATT
This sequence comes from Sciurus vulgaris, assembly GCF_902686455.1. Classification (NCBI taxonomy): domain Eukaryota; kingdom Metazoa; phylum Chordata; class Mammalia; order Rodentia; family Sciuridae; genus Sciurus; species Sciurus vulgaris. The sequence goes on from NC_136466.1 coordinate 119,199,658, forward strand.
TCACTTAGCATGATAGTCTTCAATTCCATCCATTTACTGGCAAAAGCCATGATTTTATTCATCTTTAGGGCTGAGGAATATTCCATTGTGTGTGTTTGTGTGTGTGTGTGTGTGTGTGTGTGTGTGTGTGTGTGTGTATCACATTTTCTTTATCCATTCATCTGTTGAAGGGCACCTAGGTTGGTTCCATAGCTTAGCTATTATGAATTAACCTGTATAGCTAAGTCTTTTAAACTCTGACAGAAGTGGGAAGAAAACTAGGTTGGAGAGAGTGTCTCTTATCTCCAAGCATGGAGGATCTAGGGTCTCTCCTCCCTGAGGGAACTGGGAAATAAAAGAGGCCTTTTTGGGGACTGAGAGATGGAGGGTTCAGCATCAGGTTAGGATTGATTCCAGCCCCTTCTATAGACTCATTCTGTCCTCTCTCCATTTCTGGAAATTGGAAGGACTTATCTGATGTTTCTGTTCTGGTAGTCTGGCAGAAGTAGAGTGTGTTTGACTTCCAATTTGGCAGCAGCTGCAGCCACAGTACTTCTGGCTTCTTCAAAACTCCCAGTGTGGCATCTACCAGCTCTACTGGTTTGTTACATGACCATAGGTAAAATGAGGCCACTGTCCTCTTGATAGTAACACTTGCATCCTTAAAGATTCATATGATGTCACTTTTCAGGTTTTTTCCTTCCAGACAAAGATAAATAAGTTCCTTTCCTCTTCCTTGGAGATGAACACAATCGTTTTCATTATTTCCAAATACTTGAAACTAACCTCTACTTTTGAGAAGGTCTCTAATAATATCATGATTGAAGTAAAAGCAATTTTTGTACCTTCATATTATATCTAATTAATACCTTGAAGTTCTGATTACTACTTTTAAAATTAAATGATTATTCCAATAATTTGTGTTGACTTTCTGATCTGAGAGACAGATATAAAATATTCTTGTTTTATATGACAACAGTAGTAAGAGAAAAGATGTAATAATATACATTTAGACCTGGTCTAAAAAGAGATATGAAATAAATAAAACAGAAATACCTCTCAATTAATACAGAAATTTCAAAAGGAAAGACTTTTGTTATTACCTAATTATGTTTTGTGTGCATTTAAAGGAGCTAATAAATCCTCCTTTTTATGAATATAATCTTTCTTGTTACTCTATAGTTACAACTGCAATACAAATTATGAAAAAGTTCTTATATAAATAGACTGAGAAGTACTAGACATCTGGAGGATGTTATGCGAATTTGGCACAGTCCAGGAATATATTGAATGATTGATAGAAAAGTCTTCTTTATAAGGCTAAAAGACAATTGATTACAATGAATTCATTATAAGGCTAAAACTTATTTTAGTGTTTTTACAATAAACTCAGATCATCATTAACAAAACTCGGTTGAATATGTGATGTCTTCAGGACACTAGGTTATCCAAGAAATCAGATGATTATTCCAATAATTTGTGTTGACTTTCTGATCTGAGAGACAGATATAAAATATTCTTGTTTTATATGACAACAGTAGTAAGAGAAATCCAAGAAATCAGATGACACATTTCCCACTTTTAGAGTCATATGAACTGATATCTAAGATACAAATATTAAATGTCATAATTCATGCCTCTCTAAGAGGCCTTCTAATCCAGATGAAGAAAGAAGTCCAGATAGGACTGGAGCAAGGAGAACTGACCCTTGTTGGGAACTGTCTTTTATGTCCTGTCCAGAGAGACAGGACAAAATTGACATGATTCTTATCAGCTTGAATATCTAGGGAGGTGTCATCTTGTTGGAGATATTTTTGTTGTTCAAAAAACATGACTCATGTTATCATGGGCTGTGTGTTGGAAGATGTTGGTCAAAAGATACAAAATTTTAGTTAGGAGGAATAAATGCAAGAGATTCACTATAAGACATGGTGAATACAGTTAATAATGTATTATAAAAATAGCTAAGGGATTATATTTTAAGTATTCTCATGCAAAATTGATTTAAGTATGTGTGACACTGATGCTAATTACTTTGATTTAACTATTCCACAATGTACATACATTCTGAAACATCATTTTATACTTGACAAAGTTATGCAATTTTTACTTGTCAATTAAGAAAAATAAATAAATTAGGGGAAAGAAAAAATTAAAATTGAGTAACACTCTACAAAAATCTGACTAATGTTTTTCAAAAGAGTCATGGTCACGAACAACAAAGAAAGAATGAGAAACTAAAAACAGACTGGAAGAGACTCATGAGACATCATGACCAAATCCAGTGTGGTATCCTTGATTGGATCCTAGATCAAGTAAAGGTCATTTATGAATAATTTATGAACTTTGGAATCTGTACTTTGGTTAATGGTGGCATACCAAAGTTAATTTCTTCATTTTTATAACAATACCATGGTTATGTAAGAGGCTAACATTGGGGGAAGTTGGGCAAAGGGCTTGCATGAACTTTCTGTGCTATTTTTGCAGATTTTCCATAAGTCTAAAATTATTCCAAAATAGAAAACATATACCTACTACATGTTAATTTCTGGGAATACAAAGAGAAATAAGAAAGATCCCTGCCTATGAAGAACTTACAGTAACAGAAATAGAAATGGCAAGAAACATATGTAGGGTGACAGAATCATCTGTGAGAGGAGTCTGTTGGCGTGAGTCTCCCAGCAGACAGGGGAGCAGGGCAGTAGGCTAACAAGAGCTCAGCAAGTTTCTTAGGCCACAGAGCCACAGGCTGGCATTTGAAGACAGCTGAGGTAAAATGCAAAGAGGAAGTTCAGTGATGCCGACATTCTTAGGAACAGAAAAAGGTTGCAATTCAATGACCTCATTAATATACAAACTCATCCATTGCCAGGCTTCTAGCTTTTGGCAAAAAGACTGGTTTTATTATTTATGTATTTAAAAAAATTTTTTTTAGTTGTCAAGGGATCTTTCATTTTATTTATTTATATGTGGTGCTGAGTATTGAACCCAGGGCCTTCCACACATGCCAGGCAAATGCTCTACCACTGAGTTACAACACCAGTCCTAACAAGACTGGTTTTAAATCTTGTGTGTTCTTGTGTACCACCTGCCTCAGGAAAGGAGGGAGCTAGGAGTAGAGCTGAGTTGGCTCCTGACACGCTGTGATTTAGTTGGTTGTGGTTGGAGAACGAAGAGCTTATACTTGGTTCCTAATGAGTGGTCAGAGTACGAAAGATTGGAGGAGGGAGTCAGAACGTTAAGAAAAAAAGAAAAGATTTCCTGGACAGATAAAATTTGAAGTGGGTCTGGAAGAAAAGAGGTGGAACTTAGATAAGGAAAAAGAGTGGGAAAGCAGTCAAGGCGGCTGGCTGGCAGCGGGTAGGGGGATGGGGCAGGGGGATTGGTATGAACAAAAAAGCACAAGAGGAGGATTGAATGCACATACTTATGGGGAAAGATAAGTAGATCTTCTTTTTGGCTGGATCAAAGGGTTTATATAAGTAAATAATAATCAAGAAGATTGGAAAATGGTTTGGAGCCAGATTAGGATAGATCTTAAAATATCAGGCTGTTTTGGATTTCATCCTATGAACAAAAGAGAAATTGATTTTTTAAAATTATTTTGGAAGAGAAAGTCTAACAATGTTTTGAGAAATATCAGTGTATAGAATGGATGAGATCAGGGTGAGAAAGATTATTGCTGTAAAATAAGGGAATCTGGAATTAAAAAGCAGTGGGAAAAACGGGCAGGGACTGAGAAAAACATTACAAAAGAAGACTTGCTAAGACTTTGAACTATAGGAAGTACCTATGTCTTCAGAGTTTCATATTTATGAAGCTGAATTTCTCCTGAAGAATCAAAATCCAATATTAGCTGGATATAAATGTGTTAAATTGAGGTAATAATGGACTTTTTAGGGAAATGGTCCTGCAGATTTTATTTACCCCATTTGAAATTCAGTAAAGAGGACTTGAAATGTATGTCTGAGGATCCTTCTGGTAGAAGTGAAAGTTTAAGCGCTTAACTTAATAGAAGATTCTTCAGGAGAATGTGAGGAATAGTGATTGTCAACCCAGGCTATATGTTAATGTCGTTGGTGCCGTGGGCAGCTGTTGCTTCTGCCTGCCTTCCCTGTTGTGGTAACAGAACACCTCCTTTCATTTTAAGAGCTGCCTCTCTTCCTTTCCATAAGATTTTGGCCAGAGGGTCTACAGTTATGGGGTCCTACTTCCCACACCATAAAGGAAGGCCTGTAACTCAGTCAGGACAATCATATCCCTTAGATCTGGAGGCTGGTCCAAAGGTAGAGAAAAAACTGAGTGTCCTTTACTATTTAACATGTAGACCAAGGTAAGAGGACCTAACTCTTCTGTCGGGAATCACTAGCTATGCAGATGATGGGAGGAAGAAACTGGCAGTCTCTCTTTTCCACAGTATGAAGAAAGTTTGCCTAACGACAAAGCCAAGGAACTCAATGACATCCTTTAGATCCTAGAACCAGACATTCCCAAATTTGGTCCTGTCACAGGTCTGTGAGCATGGCTAGCAAGACACTTCTAGGGCTTGGGAGAGGGGAGGAGCACTGACAAAGGCTGCTGATTATCAGTTGACGGAGTCATCTTTGTTCATTTGGTTGTTTAGATCTTAGTTCAGTACTACATTTGTGATCACATGACAAGGATAAACTACATTTATGATCACATGACAAGGATAAACTACATATGGGATCACAAGGATCTTGCAAACACATTGAATCAATGTCAGTCTTCTGGTTTTGATATTGTTCTAAGATTATGTAAGATGTAACTTTTGGGGGGAAACTGGGAGAAGGGATGGAAAAAAATAACGGAATGAATCAAACATCATTGTAAATATATGAATATGCAAATGGTATGCAGTTACTCCATGTACAAACTGAAACAACGTGTATCCCATTTGTTTACAATAAAAATAAATTTTAAAAAAGCAAAAACAAATGAAACAAAACAAAAACAAAAAACAAACAAACACAAAACCCCAAAGGCTATTTATCTATGGAATAAAACCTACTTCCACTAAGTGACCTGACTTAAAAAGAAGCTAGGTAGGATCTGCCAAACCATCTAGAAAAACTGTGAGTTCAGTATTAAAATGGAATAAGCTATTAATAAATGTTCCTTTTAAATTTCCAACCCTTTGAATTCAAAACCAATAGATTAAAAAATCTTGAAAAAATTAAAAATACTAATAGATTCAGTGAGATTTATTATTTTGAGTATTTAAAAATGTATTTATTGTATATTAATACTACTTTGATATTACATATCTCATTTTAGTAGGTTTCATATGCCCATCTTCATGATTCCTGGACATAAGAGGTTTTAGATATAGAAAGTAAGCCCTCTTTCCTACTACCTGAAAGCCAATGTCTAATTATAACGTATCATCCATCTTTGAAAACAACTTCTGAATTCTTATCTCAGCATTTCTGTAATTGGTGTTCCTCATTCTTTCAATCATAGAAGCACACAGCCTTGGAATCATCTCTAACTCCTCTATTTCTCCCTTGCCTCCTGCATTTACCAATGCTCTTTTTGCTGGCTCTACCCTACAAGTGGACTTTGTCTCTTTATACTTTTATTGCATCTGCTCAATCCATAACAGTCATTATTTCAAGGGTCTAAGATCACACAGTAACTTCCAAACTAGTTTTTCATGATTTTAACACTGGGAGTTGGTTTTGTTTAAGGAGACTTAAACTTAGAATTAGTGAGCATGGATTTAATTCGTGGCATGACTGTAAATCCTTTAGTCTCAGCTTCTTCCTCCATGAAGCACAGGTCTTGGTAGCTCCAACACTGGTTCTGTTCCTGGAATCAAGTGAGAAGATATATGCAAGCAACAAGAAAAAAAAAAAAAGATGAAAGTCACTCCATGGTGGTAAAAATTTGATTTTTGTATTGCATAGGATGCTATCTAATAACAAAATCTCAAAATACAGGGAAGCAAAAACTGACTTAATTAAAAGGAGAAATAAATCCACAATTATAATATGATATTTCACCACATAATTTTCAATAATTATAGACAAAATTGTTAAAAATTTAACAATGAAAATCTGAGGGACAATAAATTGACATATGCTCCGGTTCTACAACTATAAAATGTGTATATTTAGGACAGTTAGCCCCAATCCTGGCCATAAAGCAATTCTCAACAATTTTCAAAACTCTAGAAAAATAAAAATTTCATTTCTTAACTACAAAACAGAAATTACAATAAAAAAATAAGGCAAGTTTTACCAAATAGTGAAGCAAAAAATAATTCCAACCTTACACAAACTATTCCAAAATATACAGAGGAAATAGTCCTGACTTAACTTATAACACTAGCATAATTTTGACAAGGATAGTACAGGAAAGAAAATTAAAGGTTACTTTCACTCATTAATATACACACAGGGGCAGGGGAGATAGCTCAGTCGGTAGAGTGCTTGCCTTGCAAGCACAAGGCCCTGGGTTCGATCCCCAGCACCCCCCCCAAAAAAAAAAAAAAAAAAAATATATATATATAAATATATAAAAACAAACACAAAGATCCTAAACAAAATGTTAGCAATCAAAATCTGTATGTAAAAATACTAATATAACATTACCGATTTGGGTTTATTCCTTGTATAAAAGGTTAATTTAATATGAAAAAACAATCTATAATTTTTCATATTATCAACTTAAAGAAGAAAAATCATATGATAGTTTACCAGATAAAATCTTGACAAAAGTCTGTAGCAATTCAATTTAAACACTCTGAACAACCTAGGAAATAGAAGAAAAATTACTGAATGGTATAAACAATAACTACAAAATCTTAGAGTAAACCTCATCTACAGTGTTGAAATACTGAAAACATTATCTATAAAATTACAAGGGTTGCCTGCCATAACTACTTGCATTGTATTAGATATACTTACCTACTATGACATTATAAGAAGAATAAGAATTGGGAAAGAATTATTCTATGTATACATTTGCATAATCTACAAATAAATTTTTAAAGGTAAAAGAAAAGACATGCTCATAGTTAACAAATTAGAAGAAAACAGAATAAAAAGAAAATAGCCATCATAATCTTAACATCCAGAAGCAATGAGGCAGTATATTGGTATATTTTCTTTTAATTTTTTCTATGATTTTAAAAATCTTAGAAATGGTCTATGGTCTTAAAAACCATAGAAATGTTAATAAACTTAACATGTATTATATGTGTGCAGTTTTATAATCTTGCTTTTCACTCAATCTTGCATTTCTGCTTATCATTTAAAATTGTTTAGAAAGTCATTTTATTGACTGTGTAATATTCTCTTTCATGGTTGACAATAATAATTTATTTTACAGTTGTTTCAGGAGTTTTCAAACCATTTCTACTGTAACCTAGTAATATAGGTCTTTGTTTTCATTTTAGAGTATGTCCACAGGAAGCATTTTTAAAATAGAACCTACCTTTAAAAACATATGGATGTTCAAAAACTTGTAATATTCCCCAATTGATCTCCAAGCTGTATCAAATTAATTAAACTGGAAGCATCAGATTTGTTAGTTTTCAACTCATTAACCCTAACAATCACTTAATATATCATTTTAATTTATCTTGGCTCATGAGGGAGTTAAGAATATGCTGTCCCACAATATGCTGCTTTGGCATATCAACTCTCTTGAATTAAAGGCACTTGAAAAAACAGCAGGTGCAAGATCATGCTGATTTTCATTTTGTTTCTTAAGAGAAGGAGATGAAATTTCCATGTGAAAGAAGTCCTCTCTATACCAAAAGGAAAATAACATTCTTATCCTCCTCGATGAAAGGTTGAAGACAGATATCTGTACAAATAAAACTTGTTAAACTCTTGATTTAGCCTGATCTCCTTTGCCTATCACATTTCACAGCCAAGTGCTCTCCACGCAATTCAGTATATAAATGATTGACTCACCACTCTTTGCATCTTCATGTCCTTATGAGGGCTCCCGTGTTACACAAAAACTATATTAAGTACATTTTGCATGCATTTCTTCTGCCATTCTATCTTTGATTTTCAGGGCTAGCCAGTAGCCTAGGAGGTTGGAGGTAGAGTTTTGCCTCCCCAATACTATTTTGACAATACAAATTTTTAAGTACAGCAGATTTACAGAAAAATTAAAGAGAAGATACAGAGATTTTCCAAATATCCATTGTGTCCATATGTATAATTTTCCCCATTATCAACTCTCCCACCAGAACGGTATATTGGCTACAACTGATGAACCTAAAAACTAAGAATTTTCACCCTATTTTACTTGGCATTTTATTCATTACTAGTGAAGATGACCTTCATTTTTCATGTTTCTGATCCACTGGTGTATATTGTGTATGTTTTCTTTTCATTGTCTTTTCCTGTTTATATGGTAGTTCAATTATCTTAATGATTTAAAAAATTGGTTAAGTTCTGTTTATAGTAGAAGATTATAATTTTTCTATATTTGCAGTAAATCATTTTCCTATTTTGATTTTTTTGCTTTTCATGCACAAATAATAATTTTTCTTTTTTTTTTAAATGTATAATAAGAAAAACTGGTCATCACATTTTATTTTGCATTTCTCTTTTTTTTAGTGAAATTAATATTTTATTCCAGAGAAATTGAGAAATTTTATAATATCATACATATACAATAAGAGAGAAAAAGTAAAGGTAGGTTGAGTTGGCACAGTCTTTTTTAGTATTCTAGTCACTTGGTTAAATAAGGAATGAGAGAAGTGTCCACATTCCTGTGTTTAATCTTTTTAATCAGGTGCATTAATTATTACCAAATGGAAATGGAAATGGCCAATTACATGTTCCTATTTCTGGGCAACGGCAGCAGTGATTTTCCTGAGGGCAGTATGAAGAGTATGTGTACATGAAGGAATAGAGAACATTGTTTTTTCTTTTTCTTTTTGACTAAAGTTCTCATCTAGAAATTAAAAAGAACTTTATTCTCTTAACTAATGGGCTTAAAATAGTCCACTTGTTTATCAAAGACATAATTGTGTTTTTTTAGAGAGATCGATTGAAAGATTATCAAGAATTCCTGTCCATATCTTTATATGTTGCATTCTGTTTTTGTCACTATTCCTTCCTATTAAGAACTGTTCCCAGGCTGGAGATATAGCTCAGTTGGTAGAGTGCTTGCCCTGCAAGCACAAGGCCCTGGGTTCAATTCCCAGCACCGCAAAAAAAAAAAAAAAAAGAACTGTTCCCAAAATTTCTAAAATGATCAAAACCAATATAATACCCAAGAAATGTAGTCTTCTTACTTAAATACAAGGCCAAGAATCCACCTCCAATTCAACTTTCCATCTTTAATATATTGTCATCTGTATTGTTCAACTGACCTCAAAGATAAAAGAATATCACCAGAAAAAAAGATAGAATACAAATAATATAAAATTAATAACAGGAATATCCTGCAAATTAAAATGTAAACATATAAAGTCCTCTCTGTTATCAGATTCCCTTGGGGAAAGTTAAACTCCCATTCCATGTAAATGCTTGGAGTAATTAGAAGTAAATCCCTTCTAGTTTTTATTCTTCCTCCAAAATGGGAGTAGCTTTTTTATATCACTCACTCAAAGCTCTCATCTCTGTATACAGTACACTGGAAAAAGTCATTGTATTGCAGGTAAAAATAAATGAAAAGAGATCTACACTCACATACATGCTGGCAAAATTTTTCAAAATATTAGGATAAAGAAAGAAGATCAAGTGCAAATGTAGGGAAAATAGATAAATTCCAAAATAACACTGAGTTATATAGTCCTTTTTTTTTCACTGTCCATACACCTTTTTATTGATATGTTTCTTCATTATGTTTACATATAAGCCAATTCATGGTCACATATTAAAGACTAGTTTTTTTTTTTCCAGTTACTCTGGGAATTTAGTAGGGATTTCCTAACTATATTTTTCAAATACATACATTTTGTCATGACAATCCTTTCAGCATGAAGCAAGTAATATTTGACAAAATATGACCAGTGAATAAAGGGCATTCAAGTCAGTGAGCTAGCTACTTCAGAGTCAGTAAATCTGAGAACAACCATCTAACCATATACTTAAGTCAGTCATTTACTTTTTTACAGCTGAGTAATAGATCCTCATAAGAATGCTTTTAGCTAAGCAATAGATGTGTTAAGTGTATTTACATATTCCAGACATCAGTTTACATTTTGTTCTGAGAATCTCATTCCACTGAACTAGGTTTACAAAGCCCAGCATGTACTGGGGTTAACACCCTGCACTTCTCTAAGCATAGACCGTTATTTTCACTATATTTAGTTTTTTTTAAAATTTATTTTTATTGTAAACCAATGTGATAAATGTTGTTTCTGTTTGTACATGGAGTAACGGCATATCATTTGTGTAATCATACATCTACATAGGGTAATAGTGTTTGATTCATTCTGTTATTTTTTCCTCCCCCCACCTCTCCCACCCCTCTTTTCCCTCTATATAGTCCCTCCTTCCTCCATTCTTGCCCCCCTCCCACCCTCCATTAATGTGTCATCATCTGCTTATCAGCAAGATCATTTGTCCTTTGGTTTTTTGAGATTGGCTTATCTCACTTAGCATGATATTCTCAAATTTCATCAATTTGCCTGCAAATGCCATAATTTTATTATTCTTTATGGTGGAGTAATATTCCATTGTATATACATGCCACAGTTTCTTTATCCATTCATCAATTGAAGGACATCTAGGTTGGTTCCACAATCTGGCTATTCTGAATTGAGCAGCTATGAACATTGATGTGGCTGTATCTCTGTAGTATGCTGATTTTAAATCCTTTGGGTATAGGCCAAGGAGTGGGATAGCTGGGTCAAATGGTGGTTCCATTCCAAGCTTTCTGAGGAATCTCCACATTGCTTTCCAGAGTGGCTGCACTAATTTGCAGCCCCACCAGCAATGTATGAGTGTAACTTTTTCCCCACATCCTCGCCAACACCTATTGTTGCTAGTATTCTTGATAATCACCATTCTAATTGGGGTGAGATGGAATCTAGGGTAGTTTTCATTTGCATTTCCCTTATTACTAGAGATGTTGAACATTTTTTCATATGTCTGTTGATTGCTTGTAGATCTTCTGTGAAGTGTCTGTCCATTTCCTTAGCCCATTTGTTGATTGGATAATTTGTATTCTTGGTGTAGAGTTTTTTGAGTTCTTTATAGATTCTGGAAATTAGTGGTCTATCTGAAGTATGAGTGGCAAAGATATTCTCCCACTCTGTAGGCTCTCTCTTCACATTACTGATAGTTTCCTTTGCTGAGAGAAAGCTTTTTAGTTTGAAACTATCCCAGTTATTGATTCTTGCTTTTATTTCTCGTGCTATGGGAGTCCTGTTAAGGAAGTCTGATCCTAAGCCGACATGTTGAAGATTTGGACCTACTCTTTCTTCTATAAGATGCAGGGTCTCTGGTCTGATTCTGAGGCCTATGGTCCATTTTGAGTTGACTTTTGTGCAGGGTGAGAGATAGGGGTTTAGTTTCATTCTGTTGCATATGGATTTCCAGTTTTCCCAGCACCATTTGTTGAAGAGGCTATCTTTTCTCCATTGCATATTTTTGGCCCCTTTGTCTAGTATGAGAAAATTATATTTATTTGGGTTTGTGTCCATGTCCTCTGTTCTGTACCATTGATCTACCTGTCTATTTTGGTACCAATACCATGCCGTTTTTGTTACTATTGCTTTGTAGTATAAGTGCAGTTCTGGTATTGTGATAACCCCTGCTTCACTCTTCCTACTAAGGATTGCTTTAGCTATTCTGGGTTTCTTATTCTTCCAGATGAATTTCATGATTGCTTTTTCTATTTCTGTAAGGTACGTCATTGGGATTTTAATTGGAATTGCATTCAATCTGTATAGCACTTTTGGTAGTATGGCCATTTTGACAATATTAATTCTGCCTATCCAAGTTATATAGTCTTGAAAGAGCCAATATGTGGTGTAAATATAACACAACAGAACTAATGCTGGAGATATAGCTTAGAGGTACAGAACCTAAAAGTCTTAAGGCCCTGGGTTAAATCCCTAGCAGTAAAAATCATCATCATATTCATCATCATCATCATTATCATCGTCTAGATCTTAAGTCCTAGACTCCATTAATAAAAGGACTATGAATGTAAAAAGAATGGATGTGAATCAGTGTTTATCGCAGCACAATTCACAATGGCCAAGCTATGAAACAAATACAGGTGCCCATTAACAGATGAATGGCTAAAGAAAATGTGGCATAGATATACAATGGAATATTACTCAGTCATAATGAATAACGACATTATGGCATTTGCTAGTAAATGGATGAAGTGGAAACTATCATCCTAAGTGAAATAACTGTCTCAAAAAGTCAAAGGTTGAATGTTTTCTCTGATATGTGGAAGCAAATCCAAAATAAGGGGGGGGGGGATATAAAAAAGCAAAAGAAAGATTAGTGGAATTGATGAAAAGAAATGAAAAGAAGGACGGAGGAAAGGGAGAATGAAAGAACATAGGAATGAATATGACCTAAGTTTCCTATGTATGTATATGAATATACTACAGTGAATCTCATCATCATGTATATCCACAAGACATTAATTTTTTAAAAATCTATAAGTAAGTAGCAGAAAGAGCAGATGAGTAGAGTGAAGGAAAGGGGGAGTGGGGAGGGAAGAGAAGGGGGAAATACTGGGAACTGAATTAGAACAAATTATATTTCATGCTTTTATAATTTTGTCAAAATGAATTCTAATGTTATGTATAACTAAAAAGAACAAGAAAAAAAATGGGTGTGAGCATTGAAAACAGCCCAGACAAAGCTAGAGGTGAGCAAGAGTGGTACACCTGGTTTTTAACTTATCTTGAAAATGAAGTTATATGATATAAATAAAGCAACACAATGATAATCTAGACCTCAAATCTCAGACATTGTTATGAAAAACAGAAAATCAGGGGACAAGAGGGAATGGAATTAACATGTGCTACAATAATGGCATACCAAAAGAGGGAAGTAGTGGTTAACCACTGATGTTGCTTAGAATTGCTGGTGCACGGTAATAATGAAAAACTGACCACTTTTAAGTTGGTTTTATGCTCATTTTTCAATTCTTTATATCATTTAAATTTCCTGGACCCACTCAGACTGCTCCCATTGACCATCCTCTACTCTTATGATATAGGTCCCAAATAGAGAATTTAGATATATTTCTTACTCTTAACTTAAGAAATATAAGTTAATGCCTTTAAATGGGATCACTAATGGAATTTAAAACACTTTCCAAGCATGGAACTATTTAAAGAGGAGGAGGGTAATCTTCTAATAAGTGACTGGGCTGAAATAGTTCCGTGAATAATAAAACAGATAGTAATTATAACTGGATATTTTAAAATGTAGTAAATTAAATGGAAAACTTCTGAATAGAAACCAGGGGGAAATTTTTCTCCAAAAACTGCAATAAGAAGGGTAAGAATTGCATAGTTGTAGACTGGTCTGAGAAGGGCTTGACCTAATGGTTCCTCCTAACCCCAATGACAGTGAGTTAGAAAACTAGAGATGTGAACCAGGGTCTTATCAATGTGAGGTGCCAGATAAGATTTCAGAGCTTGAAAAGTACTCAGAAATTTAAGGAGAAAATTCTTTTGTTTTTTTATTTTTTTTTATTTTTTATTTTTTATTGTAAACAAATGGGATACATGTTGTTTCTCTGTTTGTACATGGCGTAAAGGCATACCATTTGTGTAATCATAAATTTACATAGAGTAATGTTGTTTGATTCATTCTGTTATTTTTTCCTTTCCCCCCACCACTCCCACCCCTCTTTACCCTCTATACAGTGCTTCCTTCCTCCATACTTGCCCCCCTCCCTAACCCTAACTCTAACCCTAACACTAACCCTTCCCTCCCCCCCATTATGTGTCATCCTCCACTTATTAGCGATATCATTCATCCCTTGGCTTTTTGAGATTGGCTTATCTCACTTAGCATGATATTCTCCAATTTCATCCATTTGCCTGCAAATGCCATAATTTTATCATTCTTTATGGCTGAGTAATATTCCATTGTATATATATATACCACGGTTTCTTTATCCACTCATCAATTGAAGGGCATCTAGGTTGGTTCCACAGTCTGGCTATTGTGAATTGAGCAGCTATGAACATTGATGTGGCTGTATCTCTGTAGTATGCTGATTTTAAGTCCTTTGGGTATAGGCCAAGGAGTGGGATAGCTGGGTCAAATGGAGGGTCCATTCCGAGTTTTCTAAGGAATCTCCACACTGCTTTCCAGAGTGGCTGCACTAATTTGCAGCCCCACCAGCAATGTATGAGTGTACCTTTCTCCCCACATCCTCGCCAACACCTGTTGTTGCTCGTATTCTTGATAATCGCCATTCTAATTGGGGTGAGATGGAATCTTAGGGTGGTTTTGATTTGCATTTCTCTTATTACTAGAGATGTTGAACATTTTCCATATGTTTGTTGATTGCTTGTAGATCTTCCTCTGTGAAGTGTCTATTCATTTCCTTAGCCCATTTGTTGACTGGATTATTTGAATTCTTGGAGTACAGTTTTTTGAGTTCTTTATAGATTCTGGAGACTAGTGCTCTATCTGAAGTATGATTGGCAAAGATATTCTCCCACTCTGTAGGCTCTTTCTTCGCATTGCTGATAGTTTCCTTTGCTGAGAGAAAGCTTTTGAGTTTGAATCTATCCCAGTGGTTGATTCTAGCTTTTATTTCTTGTGCTATGGGAGTCCTGTTAAGGAAGTCTGATCCTAGACTAACAAGGTGAAGATTTGGACCTACTTTTTCTTCTATAATCTGCAGGGTCTCTGGTCTGATTCCGAGGTCCTTAATCCATTTTGAGTTTAGTTTCGTGCATGGTGAGAGATATGGGTTTAGTTTCATTCTGTTGTATATGGATTTCCAATTCTCCCAGCACCATTTGTTGAAGAGGCTATCTTTTCTCCATTGCATATTTTTGGCCCCTTTGTCTAGTATGAGAAAATTGTATTTATTTGGGTTTGTGTCCGTGTCCTCTATTCTGTACCATTGATCTACCTGTCTATTTTGGTACCAATACCATGCCGTTTTTGTTACTATTGCTTTGTAGTAGAGTTGAAGATCTGGTATTGCAATACCCCCTGTTTCACTCTTCCTGCTAAGTATTGCTTTAGCTATTCTGGGTTTCTTATTCTTCCAGATGAATTTCATAATTGCTTGCTCTATTTCTGTAAGGTACGTCATTGGGATTTTAATTGGAATTGCATTGAATTTGTATAGCACTTTAGGTAGTATGGCCATTTTGACAATATTAATTCTTCTATCCAAGAACATGGAACATCTTTCCATCTTCTAAGGTGTTCTTTAATTTCTTTCTTTAGTGTTGTATAGTTCTCATTGTAGAGGTCTTTCACCTCTTTTGTGAGATTGATTCCCAAGTATTTTATTTTTTTCGAGGCTATTGTGAATGGGGTAGTTTTCCTAATTTCTCTTTCTGAAGATTCATCACTTATGTATAAAAATGCGTTGGATTTATGGGCATTGATCTTGTAACCTGCTACTTTACTGAATTCACTTATGAGTTCTAAGAGTTTTCTGGTGGAATTTCCAGGTTCCTCTAAATATATAATCATGTCATCAGCGAACAGGGATAGTTTGAGTTCTTCTTTCCCAATTTGAATCCCTTTAATCTCTTTGGTTTGTCTAATTGCTCTGGCCAGAGTCTCAAGAACGATGTTGAATAGAAGTGGTGAAAGAGGGCATCCCTGCCTTGTTCCAGTTTTTAGGGGGAATGCTTTCAGTTTTTCACCATTTCGAATGATATTAGCCATGGGCTTAGCATCAATGGCCTTTACAATGTTAAGGAATGTTCCCACTATCCCTATTTCTTCTAGTGTTTTGAGCATGAAGGGATGCTGTATTTTATCAAATGCTTTTTCTGCATCTATTGAAATAATCATGTGATTCTTGACCTTAAGTCTATTAATATGGTGAATTACGTTTATTGATTTCCTGATGTTGAACCAACCTTGCATCCCTGGGATGAAGCCCACTTGATCATGGTGCACTATCTTTTTAATATGTTTTTGTATGCGATTTGCTAAAATTTTGTTGAGAATATTTGCGTCAATGTTCATTAAGGATATTGGTCTGAAATTTTCTTTCCTTGATGAGTCTCTGTCTGGTTTAGGTATCAGTGTGATATTGGCTTCATAGAATGACTTTGGGAGGGTTCCCTCCTCTTCTATTTTATGGAATACTTTGAGAAGTATTGGAATGAGCTCTTCTTTAAAGGTTTTGTAGAACTCGGCTGAGAACCCATCTGGTCCCGGACTTTTCTTTGTTGGTAGGCTTTTGATGACTTCTTCTATTTCAGTACTTGAAATTGGTCTATTTAAATTGTGTATGTCCTCCTCGTTCAGTTTAGGCAATTCATATGTCACTAGAAACCTGTTGATGCCGTCAAAATTTTCTATTTTGTTGGAGTATAGATTTTCAAAATAGCTTCTAATTATGTTTTGTATTTCAATCCTGTCTGTTGTGATATTTCCTTGTTCATTCCGAATTTTAGTGATTTGGGTTTTCTCTCGTCTTCTCTTTGTTAGTGTGGCTAAAGGTTTATCGATTTTGTTTATTTTTTCGAAGAACCAACTATTTATTTTGTCAATTTTTTGTATTGTTTCTTTTGTTTCAATTTCATTGATTTCAGCTCTGAGTTTAACTATTTCCTGTCTTCTACTACTTTTGGTGCTGTTCTGTTCTTCTTTTTCTAGGGCTTTGAGCTGTAGTGTTAGGTCGTTTATTTGTTGAGTTTTACTTCTTTTACTAAATGCGCTCCATGAAATAAATTTCCCTCTAAGTACTGCTTTCATAGTGTGCCAGAGATTTTGATATGATGTTTCTTTGTTCTCATTTACCTCTAAGAATTTTTTAATTTCCTTCCTAATATCTTCTGTTATCCATTCATCATATAATAGCATATTGTTTAATCTCCAGATGTTGGAATAGTTTCTGTGTTTTACTCTTTCATTTATTTCTAACTTCAATCCATTATGATCTGATAGAATACATGGTAGTGTCTCTATCTTCTTTTATTTGGTAACATTAGCTTTGTGGCATAATATATGGTCTATTTTAGATAAGGATCCATGTGGTGCTGAGAAGAAAGTGTACTCGCTCTTGGTTGGATGGTATATTCTATAAATGTCCGTTAAGTCTAAATTATTGATTGTGTTATTGAGATCTATGGTTTCTTTGTTCAATTTTTGTCTGGAAGATCTGTCCAGTGGTGAGAGAGGCGTGTTAAAATCACCTAGTATTATTGTGTTATGGTCTATTTGGTTTCTGAAATTGAGAAGGATTTGTTTGACATACATGGATGAGCCACTGTTTGCGGCATAGATGTTTATGATTGTTATATCTTGCTGATTTATGCTTCCCTTAAGCAGTATGAAATGACCTTCTTTATCCCTTCTGACTAACTTTGGCTTGAAGTCCACATTATCAGAAATGAGGATGGATACTCCAGCTTTTTTGCTGAGTCCATGCGCATGGTATGTTTTTCCCCATCCTTTCACCTTTTGTCTATAGGTATCTTTTTGTATGAGGTGAGTCTCTTGCAGGCAACATAGTGTTGGATCTTTCTTTTTAATCCAATCTGCCAGTCTATGTCTTTTGATTGATGAATTCAGGCCATTAACAGGGTTATTATAGAGATATGATTCGGTTTCCCGGTCATTTGGTTCATTTTTTAAATTTTATTTATTTATTTGTTTGACACAACTTGTTTCCTCCTTTATTTGACAATTCCTTTAGGGTAATTCCTCCCTTTGCTGATTTGCTTCTTTGTTTTTCATCTCTTCCTCATGGAATATTTTGCTGAGAATGTTCTGTAATGCTGGCTTTCTTTTTGTAAATTCTTTTAGCTTTTGTTTATCATGGAAGGATTTTATTTCATCGTCAAATATGAAGGTAAGTTTTGCTGTGTATAAGATTCTTGGTTGGCATCCATTTTCTTTCAGGGCTTGAAAAATGTTGTTCCAGGCCCTTCTAGCTTTTAGGGTCTGGATTGAAAAGTCTGCTGATATCCGTATTGGTTTCCCCCTGAATGTAATTTGGTTCTTTTCTCTCACAGCCTTTAAAATTCTGTCTTTATTTTGTATGTTCGGTATTTTCATTATAATGTGCCTTGGTGTGGGTCTGTTGTAATTCTGTATATTTGGAGTCCTATAAGCCTCTTGAACTTGATTTTCCATTTCATTCTTCAGATTTGGGAAATTTTCTGATATTATTTCATTGAATAAATTGTTCTTTCCTTTGGCTTGTTTCTCTAGGCCTTCCTCAATCCCAATAATTCTTAAATTTGGCCTTTTCATGGTATCCCATAGTTCTTGTAGATTCTGTTCATGATTTCTTACCATCTTCTCTGTTTGTTCAACTTTGTTTTCAAGGTTAAATATTTTGTCTTCAATGTCTGAGGTTCTGTCTTCCAGGTGTTCTATCCTATTGGATATGCTTTCTATGGAGTTCTTAATTTGGTTTATTGTTTCCTTCATGTCAAGGATTTCTGTTTGGTTTTTTTTTCAATATCTCTAACTCTTTATTGAAATGATCTTTTGCTTCCTGTATTTGCTCTTTTAACTGTTGATTGGTGCGATCATTCAATGCTTGCATTTGCTCTTTCATCTCATCATTTGCTTCTCTGATCATTTTAATTATGTACATTCTGAACTCCTTTTCTGTCATTTCTTCTGCCATGCTGTCATTGGGTTTTATTGATGTAACATCTAGATTTGTTTGCAGCATTTTCTTTCCTTGTTTTCTCATATTGTTCAGGTATCAGTGTACCACTGAGATATTGCAGATTTCCTCTATTGACTTACAATGTCCCTGAAGATTTCTATATATATCCCCCCTTAGCCTTCAGTAGGCTGAAGTCTTGGAGGAAGTTGATAATGCGGTGCTCCACAAGGAAGCTGCCTCTCTAGGAGTGGTGGCCTTCAGGTGGGGTATAATCCCTGCTAGTGGGCAGAGGTGCCTCCACTTGTTGACCAATGGTCATCCAAAGGGGACCTAGGCTGTGGGCTGAGGCAAGGCCTGTTTGGGCCTGAGTCTCTGGTTTTACCGTCCTTGTGGGGAAACCTCACCCAGCAGGGAAGACTCGCCCGGTGGGGAGGTCTCGCTGGTCAGTTCCCTCCTAGAGGTTCCCCTCAATTTACAGCTACCGCCTGGGCTGGGCTGCCTTCCTCTGCAAAGTTCCCAGGGGCCCGGCCCTACCTCCTGGGCCTGGGAGCCTCACCCTTCACAGATGAATCTCCTTAGGTTGCCCCTCCTCAGAGAATCTGCCCGCAGGCCTGGAACCTTCGCTCCGCCCTAAGCCTGTCTCTGTGCGGCTCTTCCACCCAGAAGACTCCTAGATCCTGGGACCCTGCTCTGCACCTAATCACCTGGCTATGCGGCCCCTCCTCTGAGCAGCCACCTGGGGCCCCGTACAATCGCTCTGAGACCCAGAGACCCGCCACACGCCTCTTCCTCCAGACAGCCGCCCATCATTCCGGTGCGGTCACTAGGAGTCCAAGAAACTCACTGCGCGCCTCCACCTCCCACCAACCACCCAGAGCCCTGGGCAATCAATCACTCCGAGTTGAAGTGACCCTCCCCGTTCCTCCTCCTTCTCCAGATAACCCCCCGGGTGTTCAGGAGCGGTCGCTCTGAGTGGCTCTGAATCCACGTGACCCGCAGCATGGGTCCTCTGGGCAACCGCCCGGAGCTCTGGTGCGGCCACTCAAGACCAAGCGTCCCACCACACTTCTCCTCCAGGCAGCTCCCCTGTGTTCAGGAGCTGTCACTTTAAGTCCAAAGAACTCACCACTCGCCTTCTCCTCTGAGCAGCCGCCTGGAGCGCTAATGCAGTCACTGCGAGTCCAAACGACCCGCCGCGCTCCTTCTCCTCCTCCTCCTACTCCTCCGGGCAGGCCCCGGGGTTCAGAAGTGGTCTGAGTCCAAACAGCTCGCCGCGCGGCTTCTCCTCTGGCAACCGCCAGTAGCTCTGGTGTAGTCACTCCGAATCCAAGTGGCCCCGCTCCTCCTCCTCCTCGTCCTCAGGGCCAGCCCCGGGGTTCAGAAGCGTCGTTCTGAGTCCAAACAGCTCGCCGCGCAGCTTCTCCTCTGGCAACCGCCTGTATCTCTGGTGCAGTCACTCCGAATCCAAGTGGCCACGCTCCTCCTCCTCCTCCTCAGGGCAGGCCCCGGTGTCCTGAGTCCACATAGCTCTCCTCGCCACTCCTCCCCTGGGCAGCCGCCGGAGCCCCAGTGGTTGCTCCGAGTCCCAGCGCTGTGCCGAGCGGCCTCCTTTATTCAATCTTTATTTCTGTAGGGCGCCATTCTTTGCTTCGGGCACAGTTCGTTTTAAACAGGTGCTTGGCCAGTGTCAGTTCATCAGACACTATCCCCCATTCACCTCGAAATACAGTTCCCAATTTCCCAGAACTTGTGGATTTGGTGGGTGCAGAGCCAGGAATTTTTGAAACCTCTGCTCACATATTCACTGTAGGATAGCAGTAATGTACATGGTTGAAGTATGGCTGAAATAAGAAGTGCCCATGGACCCAGGCCAGTGGAGGATGCGAACTCGAGAAAATTCTTAATGGGATAAAAACAAAAGATCAAGACCCAAAATCTGAGTATAAACCCTGCCTATATTTCTAAACTACTCACATGTGGAGTAAATTCCAAGGTAGACAGCAAAAATCAGGCAGAGATGTGAAAAGTATAGAGAAAGGTAAAGAGTGAGAGCTGTAAGTTTACTGTCTGTTTTTTTTTTTTTTTCTTTCTCTCTCTCTTAACTGAATGCATTCTCCCAATAGCATGAAGCTTAGGTAGATAAAGCTGAAAATTAAGGACTTGAAGCATCAAAGAACTGAGCCAAAGTATCTTAAAATTGTGGAGCAGGGGAATGGAATCCCTAGAAACCGGGAAAGTCTAGGATAAGCTCTCAAATATGAGAGCTGTCCAAATCCTTGGATGACTGTTATTTCACACAGGCACTGGGTATCACCAGTAGCCAGGCTAAGTAATCTGGCAATAACTACAAATCATAAGATTAGAAGTTGCCTAACACAGGGAAGACAATGTTCACAATCTGAATCCAAGCAAGTAGAGTATCCAGTAAAACAAACAAACAAAAGCAATGTTCTGAAGAAAAAAAAAAATAAATCCTTGACAGCTGTCAAAAAAAAAAAAAAAGAAAGAAAAAAAAGAAGAACAATGCCCAGATAAACAGAACTCCAAGACACCAAAACATATTATTATATAATGTCTAGTTTCCAATCAAATATTATTCAACATACAAAGAAACAGTATAAGTGACCCATACTCAGAAAAAATAAGGGTCAATGAAAACTGGTCAACTGAGCTCAGATGTTGATTTAGCAGAGACCAGGACTTAAAAGCAATTATTATAAATATTTTCATACAATTTAAGAAAATATGTTCAATAAACTAAATGAACTTGGTCAATATTTTTTGACAATTCTAGTCCTTTCCTATCCCACATAAATTTTAGAATCAGCTTTTTGATTTCTGTACGAAAGACTGTGGGAATTTTGATAGGGATTGTATTAAATTTATAGATCAATTTGGCGAGAACTGACACTCTAATACCGAGTGCTCAAATCCATGAATATAAAATATCTCTCCATTTAAAACTTCTCTAATTTTTCTTAGCAATGTTTTATAATTTTTGGAGTACAAGGCAGCCACTTCTTTTAAATTTATTACTAAGTATTTTGTTCTTTTGTTGTTGTTGTGAGTAGAATTTTCTTAATTTCTTTATCAGATAGGTCATTGGTAATACAAAAATTAGTGATTTTTTAAAATTGATCTTGTATCTCATGACTTTGCTGAATGCCTTTATTAGTTAAATTTTAACTTTAAAAATAGACAGTTAATTTGAAAACAGTTTTAGATTTACAAAAATATTTTGAGGAGAGAGCATTTCAGTTTACCCCACTCAAACAAATGTTTTTACATGACAATTTATTTTGACATAATTGTAGAAGCATGAAATATAATTTGTTCCAGTTCAGTCCCCAGTACTTCCCCTTCCTATCCCTTTCCTCCACCCCTCATTCCCTTCCCTCTACTCCACTGATCTTTCTGCTCTTTACTTTCAGTAGTTTTTAAAATTGTTATCTTTTGGATGTACATGATGGTGAGATTCACTGTGGTGTATTCGTATATGCACACAAGAAAGTGAGGTCAAATTCATTCCACTGTCTTTCCCTAGGTCATCCCTCCTCCCTTCCCTTCATTCTCCTTTGTAGACCTCCCTGACAAAAATGTCAGTGTTTGACCAACATCTTCTTCTAGCATGTGCAGGGTTTCTGGTCTAATTCCTAGCTCTTCGATCCACTTTGAATTAAGTTTTGTGCAGGGTGATAGTAGAATTTCATTCTACTATGCATAGATTTCCAGGTTTCCCAGAACTATTTGTTGAAGAGGCTATCTTTTCTCCAATGTATGTTTTTTGCATCTTTGTCTAGTATGAGGTAACTATTTATCTAGGTTTGTCTCTGTGTCTTCTATTCTATTCCATTGGTCTTCATGACTCTACCAAGCTGTTTTTATTATAGCTCTGTAGTATAATTTGAAGTCTGGTATTGTGATGCCTCCTGCTTTGCTTTTCTCACCAAGAATTGTTTTGGCTATTCTGGGTCTCTTATTTTTCCAAATGAATGTCATGACTTCGTTTTCTATTTATGTGAAGAACATAATTGGAATTTTGATGGGAATTGCATTGAATCTATATAGCACTTTTGGTAGTATGAACATTTTTGCAATATTAATTCTGCGTATGAACATGGGAGGTCTTTTCATCTTCTAAGGTCTTCTTCAATTTCTTTCTTTAATATTCTATATTTTTCATTATAGAAGTCCTTCATCTCTTTTGTTAGTCAGATTCCCAGGTATTTTATTATAGATGCTATTGTGAATGGGATAGTTCCCCTAATTTCATTTTCAGCAGATTAATCATTGGTTTATAGGAATGTGTTTGATTTATGAGTGTTGACTTTGTATCCTGCTGCTTTGAGGAATTCATTTTTGAGTTATAGAAGTCTTCTGGTGGAGTGTTTTGGGTCTTCTAAATATAGGATCAAATTGTTGGCAAACATAATTTGAGCTCTTCTTTTCCTTTTTGTATCCCTTTAATTTCCTTCCCTTCCCTAATTGCTCTGACTAGAGTTTCAAGGGCTATGTTGAATAGGAGTGGGCATCCCTGTCTTGTTCCAGTTTCTAGAGGGAATGCTTTCAGTTTTTTTCCATTTAGAATGATTTTGACCTGGGCTTTGCCATATTCAGCCTATGAAATGTTGAGGTAAGTTCCTTCTAGCCCTAGTTTTTCCAGTGTTTTAAACATGAATGGGTGTGTCAAATGCTTTTCTGCATCTATTAAGATAATCATGTGATCCTTGCCTTTGAATCTGTTTACATGGTGAATTACAATTATTGATTTCCATGTGTTGGACCAACCTTGCATTCTGGGGATGAAACTCACTTGATCATGGTGCATTATCTTTTTAAATGTGCTTTTGCATGTACTTTGCCAATATTTTATTAAGAATTTTTGCATGTATGTTCATCAAGGACATTGGTCTGAAGTTTTCTTTCCCTGATGTGTCTTTGTCTGGTATTGGTATCAGGATGATACTGACTTTGTAGAATGTATTTGGGAGAGTTCCCTCCCTTTCTATTTCATGGAATAATTTGAGAAGGATTGATATTGGTTCTTTGAAGTTCTGGTAGAACTCAGCTGAGAATCCACCTGGTCTTTAGTCCTTTTAATTTTAGTATTGGTGTATCTTAGAATTTTCTACATACAGAATAAGTCACGCGCAAATGAAGTTTTCCTCCTCCTCCTTTATATTTTAGTTTGGATGTCTTTTTACTTTTTTACCTCACAAACTGGGAACATCCAGTTTAATGCTGGATAGGAATGATGTGAGTAGACAGTCTTGCCTTGTTTTCAATACAGTTGTAACTTATGAATATGCCCCTCTGTCAGCTAGGAAGTTCATTTCTCATATGTTGAGTGTTTAATCTTGAAAGGCCATGGGATTTTATCAAATGCTTTTTCTGTGTCTATTGAGGCAACCTGGTGATTTTCATCATTTATTCACTTAGTTTGGAATATTACATGGTTGTCCCCTTGTATCTTTCTCCCCTTTCACCTTTTCTTTTTCTTATACTGTTTTCCAGGATGTCCAGTAATATGTTAAGGTGATTGGGGTCAGTCTTGTCTTATTCCCAGTCCTATGGGGAATATGCTTAAAGAATTTCATTGTTGGGGAGGCCGCTCGGCACGGCGCTGGGACTCGGAGCAACCACTGGGGCTCCGGCGGCTGCCCAGGGGAGGAGTGGCAAGGAGAGCTGTGTGGACTCAGGACACCGGGGCCTGCCCTGAGGAGGAGGAGGAGGAGCGTGGCCACTTGGATTCGGAGTGACTGCACCAGAGATACAGGAGGTTGCCAGAGGAGAAGCTGCGCGGCGAGCTGTTTGGACTCAGAACGACGCTTCTGAACCCCGGGGCCTGCCCTGAGGACGAGGAGGAGGAAGAGGAGCACGGCCGCTTGGATTCGAGGTGACTACACCAGAGCTACAGGCGGTTGCCAGAGAAGGGGCTGCGTGGCGAGCTGTTTGGACTCAGACCACTTCTGAACCCCGGGGTCTGCCCAGAGGAGTAGGAGGAGGAGGAGGAGGAGCACGGCGGGTCGTTTGGACTCGCAGTGACTGCATTAGCGCTCCAGGCGGCTGCTCAGAGGAGAAGGCGAGTGGTGAGTTCTTTGGACTTAAAGTGACAGCTCCTGAACACAGGGGGGCTGCCTGGAGGAGAAGTGTGGTGGGACGCTTGGTCTTGAGTGGCCGCACCAGAGCTCCGGGCGGTTGCCCAGAGGACCCGTGCTGTGGGTCACGTGGATTCAGAGCCACTCAGAGCGACCGCTCCTGAACACCCGGGGGGTTATCTGGAGAAGGAGGAGGAACGGGGAGGGTCACTTCGACTCGGAGTGATTGATTGCCCAGGGCTACGGGTGGTTGGTGGAGGAGGAGGCAGGCAGTGAGTTTCTTGGACTCCTAGTGAACCCACCGGAATACTGGGCGGCTGTCTGGAGGAAGAGGCGTGTGGCCGGTCTCTGGGATTCAGAGCGATTGTACAGGGCCCCAGGTGGCTGCTCAGAGGAGGGGCCGCATAGCCAGGTGATTAGGTGCAGAGCAGGGTCCCAGGATCTAGGAGGCTTCTTGGTGGAAGAGTCGCACAGAGACAGGCTTAGGGCGGAGCGAAGGTTCCAGGCCTGCGGGCAGATTCTCTGAGGAAGGGCAGCCTAAGGAGAGTCATCTGCAAAGGGTGAGACTCCCAGACCCAGGAGGTAGGGCCGGGCCCCTGGGAACTTTGCAGAGGAAGGCAGCCCAACCCAGGCGGTAGCTGTAAATTGAGGGGAACCTCTAGGAGGGAACTGACCAGCGAGACCTCCCCACCGGGCGAGTCTTCCCTGCTGGGTGAGGTTTCCCCACAAGGACGGTAAAACCAGAGACTCAGGCCCAAACAGGCCTTGCCTCAGCCCACAGCCTAGGTCCCCTTTGGATGACCATTGGTCAACAAGTGGAGGCACCTCTGCCCACTAGCAGGGATTATACCCCACCTGAAGGCCACCACTCCTAGAGAGGCAGCTTCCTTGTGGAGCACCGCATTATCAACTTCCTCCAAGACTTCAGCCTACTGAAGGCTAAGGGGGGATATATATAGAAATCTTCAGGGACATTGTAAGTCAATAGAGGAAATCTGCAATATCTCAGTGGTCCTCTGATACCTGAACAATATGAGAAAACAAGGAAAGAAAATGCTGCAAACAAATCTAGATGTTACATCAATAAAACCCAGTGACAGCATGGCAGAAGAAATGACAGAAAAGGAGTTCAGAATGTACATAATTAAAATGATCAGAGAAGCAAATGATGAGATGAAAGAGCAAATGCACGCACTGAATGATGAGATGAAAGAGCAAATGCAAGCATTGATTGATCGCACCAATCGACAGTTAAAAGAGCAAATACAGGAAGCAAAAGATCATTTCAATAAAGAGTTAGAGATATTGAAAAAAAACCAAACAGAAATCCTTGACATGAAGGAAACAATAAACCAAATTAAGAACTCCATAGAAAGCATATCCAATAGGATAGAACACCTGGAAGACAGAACCTCAGACATTGAAGACAAAATATTTAACCTTGAAAACAAAGTTGAACAAACAGAGAAGATGGTAAGAAATCATGAACAGAATCTACAAGAACTATGGGATACCATGAAAAGGCCAAATTTAAGAATTATTGGGATTGAGGAAGGCCTAGAGAAACAAGCCAAAGGAATGAACAATTTATTCAATGAAATAATATCAGAAAATTTCCCAAATCTGAAGAATGAAATGGAAAATCAAGTTCAAGAGGCTTATAGGACTCCAAATACACAAAATTACAACAGACCCACACCAAGGCACATTATAGTGAAAATACCGAACATACAAAATAAAGACAGAATTTTAAAGGCTGTGAGAGAAAAGAACCAAATTACATTCAGGGGGAAACCAATACAGATATCAGCAGATTTTTCAATCCACACCCTAAAAGCTAGAAGGGCCTGGAACAACATTTTTCAAGCCCTGAAAGAAAATGGATGCCAACCAAGAATCTTATACACAGCAAAACTTACCTTCAAATTTGACGATGAAATAAAATCCTTCCATGATAAACAAAAGCTAAAAGAATTTACAAAAAGAAAGCCAGCATTACAGAACATTCTCAGCAAAATATTCCATGAGGAAGAGATGAAAAACAAAGAAGCAAATCAGCAAAGGGAGGAATTACCCTAAAGGAATTGTCAAATAAAGGAGGAAACAAGTTGTGTCAAACAAATAAATAAATAAAATTTAAAAAATGAACCAAATGACCGGGAAACCAAATCACATCTCTATAATAACCCTGAATGTTAATGGCCTGAATTCATCAATCAAAAGACATAGACTGGCAGATTGGATTAAAAAGAAAGATCCAACAATATGTTGCCTGCAAGAGACTCACCTCATACAAAAACATACCCATAGACTAAAGGTGAAAGGATGGGGAAAAACATACCATGCACATAGACTCAGCAAAAAAGCTGGAGTATCCATCCTCATTTCCGATAATGTGGACTTCAAGCCAAAGTTAGTCAGAAGGGATAAAGAAGGTCATTTCATACTGCTTAAGGGAAGCATAAATCAGCAAGATATAACAATCATAAACATCTATGCCCCAAACAGTGGTTCATCCATGTATGTCAAACAAATCCTTCTCAATTTCAGAAACCAAATAGACCATAACACAATAATACTAGGTGATTTTAACACGCCTCTCTCACCACTGGACAGATCTTCCAGACAAAAATTGAACAAAGAAACCATAGATCTCAATAACACAATCAATAATTTAGACTTAACGGACATTTATAGAATATACCATCCAACCAAGAGCGAATACACTTTCTTCTCAGCACCACATGGATCCTTATCTAAAATAGACCATATATTATGCCACAAAGCTAATGTTACCAAATACAAGAAGATAGAGACACTACCATGTATTCTATCAGATCATAATGGATTGAAGTTAGAAATAAATGAAAGAGTAAAACACAGAAACTATTCCAACATCTGGAGATTAAACAATATGCTATTATATGATGAATGGATAACAAAAGATATTAGGAAGGAAATTAAAAAATTCTTAGAGGTAAATGAGAACAAAGAAACATCATATCAAAATCTCTGGCACACTATGAAAGCAGTACTTAGAGGGAAATTTATTTCATGGAGCGCATTTAATAAAAGAAGTAAAACTCAACAAATAAACGACCTAACACTACGGCTCAAAGCCCTAGAAAAAGAAGAACAGAACAGCACCAAAAGTAGTAGAAGACAGGAAATAGTTAAACTCAGAGCTGAAATCAATGAAATTGAAACAAAAGAAACAATACAAAAAATTGACAAAATAAATAGTTGGTTCTTCGAAAAAATAAACAAAATCGATAAACCTTTAGCCACACTAACAAAGAGAAGACGAGAGAAAACCGAAATCACTAAAATTCGGAATGAACAAGGAAATATCACAACAGACAGGATTGAAATACAAAACATAATTAGAAGCTATTTTGAAAATCTATACTCCAACAAAATAGAAAATTTTGACGGCATCAACAGGTTTCTAGTGACATATGAATTGCCTAAACTGAACGAGGAGGACATAAACAATTTAAATAGACCAATTTCAAGTACTGAAATAGAAGAAGTCATCAAAAGCCTACCAACAAAGAAAAGTCCGGGACCAGATGGGTTCTCAGCCGAGTTCTACAAAACCTTTAAAGAAGAGCTCATTCCAATACTTCTCAAAGTATTCCATAAAATAGAAGAGGAGGGAACCCTCCCAAACTCATTCTATGAAGCCAATATCACCCTCATACCTAAACCAGACAGAGACTCATCAAGGAAAGAAAATTTCAGACCAATATCCTTAATGAACATCGATGCAAAAATTCTCAACAAAATTTTAGCAAATCGCATACAAAAACATATTAAAAAGATAGTGCACCATGATCAAGTGGGCTTCATCCCAGGGATGCAAGGTTGGTTCAACATCAGGAAATCAATAAACGTAATTCACCATATTAATGGACTTAAAGTCAAGAATCACATGATTATTTCAATAGATGCAGAAAAAGCATTTGATAAAATACAGCACCCCTTCATGCTCAAAACACTAGAAAAAATAGGGATAGTGGGAACATTACTTAACATTGTGAAGGCCATTGATGCTAAGCCCATGGCTAATATCATTCGAAATGGTGAAAAACTGAAAGCATTCCCCCTAAAAACTGGAATAAGGCAGGGATGCCCTCTTTCACCACTTCTATTCAACATCGTTCTTGAGACTCTGGCCAGAGCAATTAGACAAACCAAAGAAATTAAAGGGATACGAATTGGGAAAGAAGAACTCAAACTATCCCTTTTCGCTGATGACATGATTATATATTTAGAGGGACCTGGAAATTCCACCAGAAAACTCTTAGAACTCATAAGTGAATTCAGTAAAGTAGCAGGTTACAAGATCAATGCCCATAAATCCAACGCATTTTTATACATAAGTGATGAATCTTCAGAAAGAGAAATTAGGAAAACTACCCCATTCACAATAGCCTCGAAAAAAAATAAAATACTTGGGAATCAATCTCACAAAAGAGGTGAAAGACCTCTACAATGAGAACTATACAACACTAAAGAAAGAAATTAAAGAACACCTTAGAAGATGGAAAGATGTTCCATGTTCTTGGATAGAAGAATTAATATTGTCAAAATGGCCATACTACCTAAAGTGCTATACAAATTCAATGCAATTCCAATTAAAATCCCAATGACGTACCTTACAGAAATAGAGCAAGCAATTATGAAATTCATCTGGAAGAATAAGAAACCCAGAATAGCTAAAGCAATACTTAGCAGGAAGAGTGAAACAGGGGGTATTGCAATACCAGATCTTCAACTCTACTACAAAGCAATAGTAACAAAAACGGCATGGTATTGGTACCAAAATAGAAAGGTAGATCAATGGTATAGAATAGAGGACACGGACACAAACCCAAATAAATACAATTTTCTCATACTAGACAAAGGTGCCAAAAATATGCAACGGAGAAAAGATAGCCTCTTCAACAAATGGTGCTGGGAGAATTGGAAATCCATATGCAACAGAATGAAACTAAACCCATATCTCTCACCATGCACGAAACTGAACTCAAAATGGATTAAGGACCTCGGAATCAGACCAGAGACCCTGCAGATTATAGAAGAAAAAGTAGGTCCAAATCTTCACCTTGTTGGTCTAGGATCAGACTTCCTTAACAGGACTCCCATAGCACAAGAAATAAAAGCTAGAATCAACCACTGGGATAGATTCAAACTCAAAAGCTTTCTCTCAGCAAAGGAAACTATCAGCAATGCGAAGAAAGAGCCTACAGAGTGGGAGAATATCTTTGCCAATCATACTTCAGATAGAGCACTAATCTCCAGAATCTATAAAGAACTCAAAAAACTCTACTCCAAGAATTCAAATAATCCAGTTGACAAATGGGCTAAGGAAATGAATAGACACTTCACAGAAGAAGATCTACAAGCAATCAACAAACATATGGAAAAATGTTCAACATCTCTAGTAATAAGAGAAATGCAAATCAAAACCACCCTAAGATTCCATCTCACCCCAATTAGAATGGCGATTATCAAGAATACGAGCAACAACAGGTGTTGGCGAGGATGTGGGGAGAAAGGTACACTCATACATTGCTGGTGGGGCTGCAAATTAGTGCAGCCACTCTGGAAAGCAGTGTGGAGATTCCTTAGAAAACTTGGAATGGACCCGCCATTTGACCCGGCTATCCCACTCCTTGGCCTATACCCAAAGGACTTAAAATCAGCATACTACAGAGATACAGCCACATCAATGTTCATAGCTGCTCAATTCACCATAGCCAGACTGTGGAACCAACCTAGATGCCCTTCAATTGATGAGTGGATAAAGAAACTGTGGTATATATATACAATGCAATATTACTCAGCCATAAAGAATGACAAAATTATGGCATTTGTAGGCAAATGGATGGAATTGGAGAATATCATGCTAAGTGAGATAAGCCAATCTCAAAAAGCAAAAGGACGAATGATATCGCTAATAAGTGAAGGATGACACATAATGGGGGGGAGGGAAGGGTTAGTGTTAGGGTTAGAGTTAGGGTTAGGGAGGGGGGCAAGTATGGAGGAAGGAAGTACTGTATAGAGGGTAAAGAGGGGTGGGAGGGGTGGGGGGAAGGGAAAAAATAACAGAATGAATCAAACAACATTACTCTATGTAAATTTATGATTACACAAATGGTATGCTTTTACGCCATGTACAAACAGAGAAACAACATGTATCCTATTTGTTTACAATAAAAAAAAAAAAAAAGAATTTCATTGTTGGCTTACCAAGCTAAAACAGTCATTTTCTTTAATTTTTATGAATTTTTAATACTTAATTTTATCAAAGACTCTTTGCATCATTTGCCATAATCATTTAGTTTTCTATTTCAATATATCAATATGGCATATTACATGAATAGATTTTCCTGTTAAGCCATTAACATTCTTGGGATAAATGCTAAACAATGTCATTTTCAAATGTACTATTGGATTTACTTATTTTTATAAAAGAAATTTTATACCCACAGTTATAAGTAAAATGAGTTTATAAGTTCATCTTTCTGTGATCTGGTTTTAGAATCTTTTTAAAAAAATTTTTGTAGTCATAGATGGAGAGCATGTCTTTATTTTTATGTAGTGCTAAGGATAGAACCCAGTGCTTCACACATGCTAGGTAAGTGCTCTGCCACTGAGCTACATCCCCAGTCCTGGTTTTGGAATCTTGATTACACTAATTTCACAAATTAGACTGAAAACTTTGTATAATTCACTGGCTAAACATTCTTGGCATTTGGGAAGGAGAAAGTATCACCATGATTTCAGTTGAATTTCACTTAATTGTTCAAGTTTTTCTTATTTTATCAAATTTGGCACCTTCTATTCTTCTAGATGTGTCCATTTAATCAAAGTTCAATTGAGCAAATGACTAACTGGCAATATTTCAAGGGGTTGCAGCACTCTGTGGTATATTATTAATTGGATGGATTCCATGAGTCCAGAATAAGAAGTATAAAATGTAATTCAACTGAAGCATTAATTTTTTACTTGTTCTATTCTCACAAGCCATGTTAGAGCCCATACCACAACAGAAAACTGTATTTCAGAGTCATAATATTAGAGGTCATAGATTCATGAAGAATCATGAGGTAAATAGAAAAGTCGTGAACTGCATGGATTTTTGAGTAAAAGTGACATAAGGAAAGGTCATTGGGATTATGGTAGAGGCAGAAAAGGGACCTCAGGGTTATAGCAAAGAATGAGATGATATAATCTTGAATGGTCTCCCTAAAGGCAGGTCTAGTTTGTTTTATAATGAGTGCCATGCACAAGTGCCTGGTATAAAGATATTTAATTATTTTAACTTAATGTATAAAACGAAGGACACACTCCAGAGACACAGGAAGAACTATGGATTTGGGTGAGAAAAGGTTTTACTTAAAGGTTTTATTTGAAGCATAGCCTCCTATGTCCCTGTCAGGAGGGAAGAATCTTTATAGGAATCAGAGTTAAAAATGTTTAGAGTACAAAATTTTAAAGAAATGAACTGAGACTACACTCCCAGATCCATGAGTTCTGCTGGTGTGAATCCCCTTTGCTGCATCCTGAAAAAGAAAGTTTCCGTCAGGTCCTCAACTGCTCGGGAGCCACAGGACAGCACTTCGGTGGTGCAAGGCCAGGTGTGGACGGCGCAAAGGCCGCAGGCGCGCCGCGCCCCACGCACCGCGCACGGCCACGCCAGGCCACGCCTGCGCCGAGCCTCGCCACGCTGCGCCTCGCCACGGGCACACTACCGCACGCCACGTGCTGCCCACGCGCGGGACACCCGGGCCTTCTGGCTAGGGGCCGAGGAGGCTGAGAGAGCTGGTGTGGTTCACTCCCCTGGGGAGTGGAGGCCACGGGGGAGGCTCCCGTAGTGGCCCCGCCTCACTCCTCAGAGCTGTTTTCTTCCCCAGGAGACATCGGCCCCTGTGACTTGACCATCCTTCGTTTCAACGTTGGAGACCCGAGGCCCGAGGAGCCTGTAGGAAGCGCCTACAGGTGTGGCTGCCATCTTCCCCACCAGATTCTGGAGGGGCGTTGCGGGGCGGGGGTGGCCTCTGAAACTGGCCAAGAATGTCTAGAAGCTGGCGGGGCTTCTCTGACAAAGACCTCTTGCATGGGCTTCAGCTCCCTGCTTGCTCTAGTTAGTAAAGGGGGTGGTAGTGGCGGGTAGTGGCAGGGCTAAGGTGAAAGACTCTGGGATTAGTATCTGCACGTGCCACCAGGGGGATGAAAACCATTTCTTGAAATGTGCACTGTGGGAAATGCCCTTGTTTAATCCAAACCTGGTTTCTGACCCAACTTTTCCACTATTTGATCTTGGAGAAGGACTTATTGAACCTATTTCATCATTTGTAGGGAGAGAATTGTTTTATTTCTCTTCAAGACTCATTGAGGTAATTTATGGAAAGCAGCTATCACAGTATGGAAAGCAGCTATCACAGTGTTTAGCCTGTTCTAAGCAATTAATAAGTGCCAGTTTTTAATTTTACCCCTTGTCTGTATTATAGAATTGTCAGTTCTCAGTGAGATATCTGCTACTTGGGAGGGACCTACATTTTTTAAACACATCTTTCCTTCCTCTTTTGCCAAGACAGCTACAGACTGGTGGCCCTAGAGTGAGCAAGACAGGAAGGCGTTTGACAGGAATTTAAAGACTGGTAGGATGTGAATTAGCTGAGAACAATTAGGAATTCCTCACAGTGATTCAAAGATGGAAAATATTGGGGAATGGGGAAATAAAATGGGTGCTAAGGTATGGCAGTGTGGCACTGATGTAAAGGAGTGGTGGAACATAAAACTTGGGTCATAGAAAATGTCGAATGTTTGGTAAATAGTTGGAGAACTAGTCTTGGTTTTTGCAGATGATCAGAAGTGTTAGTAACATGATCCAAGAGGTATTTTGGAAATAATAAGGGGAGTTTTGGATATAAAAGATTAGAATATCTATTAAGAGGAGAAATCACTGGGGCTCTTTGTGTGAATATAATTATAAGATTGGGCAGTAAGAACAAAAGGAACAAATCAATTTGGGAGACAGAAAATACAATAAACAAGACATGACTAGTCAATGACTTGTGAAAGAATGTATATAGGTACGTGTATATACACAGAAAGGGAAGCATCAGAGGTTAGGAAGAAGGAATGGGAGGGATCTACCATTGTTCTGTTGTTTAATATTGAGTAGCAAGAGTATTAAACTATTTCTGAAGGACTAGCTAGTTCGTAGAGAATTGGTGTTGGAAATGTTAATTTGAGATGATTATTGATTATGTAGGCAGAAGCGAATAGTAGTATTTCTCTTTCCACTATTTTAATCCCCACCCCCCAACTTATTTTGCACATGTGTGGCTCTTCTGTGTCTTGGGTAGAAAATCCTATTCTTTAAATTCAACATCTTCTCTATGGAGAAGTTCACTTGTATAAGCCATTTTGAGGGCTACTCAGTATCCCTTCATAGAGGTAGGCTAGTTTCTTCTTTCACTGGTGCTTACAGTCTGCCTGTGTTTTCAGTCAAGATTGTCTATTCCAAGTCACAATAGGTTGTGTAATTGGAAACATTCTGAGGATCAGGTAAGAAACTACATCTACCCTGGTCTTTAAGATTTATGGATTAATATCAGAATGTGAACTACTCAGCAGGAACTTTGTTTTTATTATCATGTTTTTCTCAGCATCCACTTTAGCGTCTGGTACAAAGTGGGTACTAAATAAATACTTTTTAATGGAGGAGGATGGAGTGTGCTGGTAAAGTTTAACCGATAGTATGGTTCTGAATAGTGACTGTAATTTAATCTATGTTGGTGGTGGTTGTGGTATAAATGAATTGAATTCTATTTATTCTTGATCATTTATTTTTAATAAATGTTTTAAGCTATTTTAGATTTACACAAAAATTACGAAGATGATACAAGAGTTTGCCTATTCCCCATTACTTACATTTTACATAAGTACAACATATTTGTTACAATAACTTTATAATTGTTACTAGCATCCGTACTTTATTTGATATCTGTAATTTTTATGATGTCCTTTTTGTGTTTTAGGATCCCATCCAGGATACCACATTATATTTGTTGTTCCTGACTCCTTGGGCTCTTTTAGGCTATGGCAGTTTTACTAGACCCCCTTTGTTTATAATAACCTTGACAATTTTGAGGAATACTGATGATGCACTTTATAGTATATTCTTTTTTTTTATTTTTTTATTTTATTGCAAACAAATGGGATACATGTTGCCTCTCTGTTTGTACATGGCGCAAAGGCATACCATTTGTGTAATCATAAATCCACATACAGTAATGTTGTTTGATTCATTCTGTTATTTTTTCCCTTCCCCCAACCCCTCCCACCCCTCTTTACCCTCTATACAGTACTTTCTTCCTCCATACTTGCCCCCCTCCCTAACCCTAACTCTAACCCTAACATTAACCCTTCCCTCCCCCCCTTTATGTGTCATCCTCCACTTATTAGCGATATCATTCGTCCCTTGGCTTTTTGAGATTGGCTTATCTCACTTAGCATGATATTCTCCAATTCCATCCATTTGCCTGCAAATGCCATAATTTTGTCATTCTTTATGGCTGAGTAATATTCCATTGTGTATATATACCACAGTTTCTTTATCCACTCATCAATTGAAGGGCATCTAGGTTGGTTCCATAGTCTGGCTATTGTGAATTGAGCAGCTATGAACATTGATGTGGCTGTATCTCTGTAGTATGCTGATTTTAGATCCTTTGGGTATAGGCCAAGGAGTGGGATAGCTGGGTCAAATGGAGGGTCCATTCCAAGTTTTCTAAGGAATCTCCACACTGCTTTCCAGAGTGGCTGCACTAATTTGCAGCCCCACCAGCAATGTATGAGTGTACCTTTCTCCCCACATCCTCGCCAACACCTGTTGCTTGTATTTTTGATAATCGCCATTCTAATTGGGGTGAGATGGAATCTTAGGGTGGTTTTGATTTGCATTTCTCTTATTACTAGAGATGTTGAACATTTTTCCATATGTTTATTGATTGCTTGTACATCTTCTTCTGTGAAGTGTCTGTTCATTTCCTTAGCCATTTGTTGATTGGATTATTTGTATTCTTGGTGTAGAGTTTTTTGAGTTCTTTATAGATTCTGGAGATTAGCGCTCTATCTGAAGTATGATTGGCAAAGATATTCTCCCACTCTGTAGGCTCTTTCTTCACATTACTGATAGTTTCCTTTGCTGAGAGAAAGCTTTTTAGTTTCTTAATTTGAGATTTGTCTGATATTTTTTCTTAAAAGATTAGACCAGGTTTGTGGTTTATTGTTGTTATTGTTGTTTTTAATGGGAAGACCATAGAAGTAAAGTCACATTTTCATCATTTTTTTCCAGGGGTACATATTACCAACATGATTTATGATTGTCAGTGTTGACAGTTTTGTCAGTATTGATCTTTGTGAGGTTTCTCCACTTCAGAGTCAGTCTTTGCCCTCACAATCTCCATGCTGTACATGAAAGAAGTGACTGTGTGCAGCTCATATTTAAGGAATGGGGAGTTATCAAATTATTTGTAGTACTTCTTAATGGAAGATTTGTGTTTTCTGTATTTTTTACTTATTCAGTCATTTATTTATATCAGTATTTCTTTAGTTTCCTAGGATTGATGTAACAAAGTACTACAGAATGGGTGGCTTTCAATAATAGAAGTCTTTTTTATTTCACTGCTTTGGATGCTAGAAATCTGAAATCATGGTAGAGTTGGTTCCTTTAAGGGCTCTGAAGGAGAATCTATTCCATGCTTTCACCTACCTTCTGGTGAAGGCCAGGAATCCTTGGTATTCCTTGGATTACAAATATATTACTCTAATCTCTGGTCTGTTTTCACATGATATTCTCCCTCTATGTCCCTGTGCCCAAATTTCTCTTGTCTTGTAAGGACACTAGTCATTGAATTAGGGTCTACCCTAATCATCTCATCTTACCTTAATTACATCTGCAAAGAACCTGTTTGCAAATGAAGTCACACTACACTCATACATACTGGGGATTAGGACTTCAACATAATTTAAGGGAACATAATTTAACCTTTAATAAATACAGGTTCATGAAAGTTATTAGTTTTTAATAGGTTACCTTTCAATTTTTGTGGAAGCCCAAGGAAAAGCCATGGGTTGACTTTTGAGGGATTAAACACAATGTATGTCAGACAGCAGAATTGGATTTGGAAAATGCATTCTTTGTATGTGTGGTGTAGTTCAGTACAAGCTCTTAGTAGTTTTATTTATTTTATTTCATTCCATGCTTTTTATTTAAGCCTATTATTCATATACATATTCACCATATTAAGGAGATGGTTTTAGTGTCTTTGGTGAAGGTGAAGAGATCTGAGACAGCAGTATCTTTGCATTGTCAGAGGTATGAAATTCAGAGACCATATTGAGATACTAGTAAATAGAACACATTAGTGACTGCCTTTGAAGGAACAAATGAAAGTACTCATCTGATTTCTGGACTATTCTGATGATAAAAAGAAATCTGAACTCACTGAGTGAACATTCTTATGTGGTTGGCATTTCTGGGAATATTCTGTTCATAATTGTGCTTGTGGGCTGCCTGGTGGGTGGACGCATTGCAGCAGGTCCCAGGTGCTGACGCAGGGCTCTGTCCTTGTGAACCCACTGGGTGTCGGCTCATGGGGGCAGGCAGCAGGTGGGAGCTGGGTTTGCCCTACAATCTGACCTTCGTCTTGGGCTTTGGGCTGCCTATGACCAGCACACCCTACTACCTTATGGGGCTCTTTCCTGGGCAGTTGGTTGCAGGACACACCTGTGGGGGAAGACAAGGGGGATGACAGCATCCCCAACTGTCAGTCTGTGATCCTAGCCAGCCAATGGTCTGCTCCTCAGCCTGTGCTTGGCAGCCATTGGCTTAATCCCTAGCCCTCAAATTTTAACTGCTCAGCAATTGGCCACATAGTCCTTAGCCCAGGAAATTCAACTACTTAAGCAAAGCTCCCCTGCCATACTCTCTCTTAGTACACTGTCTCTCTCTTCAGGGCAGACACTGTTCATTTGCCTAATAAAAGCTCTTGCGTGAGTTCCCACGTTGGAGTGGTTTGTCTGGGTGCCTTTTCACTCTAAAAAATTGCAAAAAGAATCTGTGTATTTAGATTGATGGTATCTCTGGACCATTTTAACTTTGGTTATAAGATTAAAAAGATGTCATTACTTCTCTTCCTTGAATGTTTGTGTATCCTGAAGTTTAGTCTTCAGCCCCAGTGCTCACATCTCTGTTTACTGAAGTAGAGATTTATTTAATATTTATTTGATTCAATGCATATTCATTGAAAACATGCCATTTACCAGGTATGGAGCACCTGACATATGTGAGTTATTAATATAACTCACATAAACTGCACTGTATACAATGTTAGGGAATGTTTTAGACAGTGGGGATATAGCAGGAAACAGAAGAGAAAAAAAATCCAGCTCTCATAAGTGCTTGTGTTTTAGTGGGAAGTAAGACAATAAAAAAGAAATCATGTATTGTATCAGATGGTAATAAATTATATGGAGGAATATAATACAGGGTAAGCAGAATGGGAAGTATGAAAGTTGAGGTTGGGGGTGGCTACTATTTTAAAAAATATTAATTAGATGAGACTTCACTGTTTGGGTGTTATTTGAGGTGAAATGTGAGTAAAATGAGGTACTATGAGACATTTGGTTGTGTACGAGGAGTGTTCGAGGTTGAAGAAATTGCAAGAGCAAAAATTCTGAGGTGATAGAGGACACGGACACAAACCCAAATAAATACAATTTTCTCATACTAGACAAAGGGGCCAAAAATATGCAATGGAGAAAAGATAGCCTCTTCAACAAATGGTGCTGGGAGAATTGGAAATCCATATGCAACAGAATGAAACTAAACCCATATCTCTCACCATGCACGAAACTAAACTCAAAATGGATTAAGGACCTCGGAATCAGACCAGAGACCCTGCAGATTATAGAAGAAAAAGTAGGTCCAAATCTTCACCTTGTTGGTCTAGGACCAGACTTCCTTAACAGGACTCCCATAGCACAAGAAATAAAAGCTAGAATCAACCACTGGGATAGATTCAAACTCAAAAGCTTTCTCTCAGCAAAGGAAACTATCAGCAATGCGAAGAAAGAGCCTACAGAGTGGGAGAATATCTTTGCCAATCATACTTCAGATAGAGCACTAATCTCCAGAATCTATAAAGAACTCAAAAAACTCTACTCCAAGAATTCAAATAGTTCAGTCAACAAATGGGCGAAGGAAATGAATAGACACTTCACAGAAGAAGATCTACAAGCAATCAACAAACATATGGAAAAATGTTCAACATCTCTAGTAATAAGAGAAATGCAAATCAAAACCACCCTAAGATTCCATCTCACCCCAATTAGAATGGCGATTATCAAGAATACGAGCAACAACAGGTGTTGGCGAGGATGTGGGGAGAAAGGTACACTCATACATTGCTGGTGGGGCTGCAAATTAGTGCAGCCACTCTGGAAAGCAGTGTGGAGATTCCTTAGAAAACTTGGAATGGAACCACCATTTGACCCAGCTATCCCACTCCTTGGCCTATACCCAAAGGACTTAAAATCAGCATACTACAGAGATACAGCCACATCAATGTTCATAGCTGCTCAATTCACCATAGCCAGACTGTGGAACCAACCTAGATGCCCTTCAATTGATGAGTGGATAAAGAAACTGTGGTATATATATACAATGGAATATTACTCAGCCATAAAGAATGATAAAATTATGGCATTTGCAGGCAAATGGATGGAATTGGAGAATATCATGCTAAGTGAGATAAGCCAATCTCAAAAAGCCAAGGGACGAATGATATCGCTGATAAGTGGAGGATGACACATAATGGGGGGGAGGGAAGGGTTAGAGTTAGGGTTAGGGAGGGGGGCAAGTATGGAGGAAGGAAGTACTGTATAGAGGGTAAAGAGGGGTGGGAGGGGTGGGGGGAAGGGAAAAAAACAGAATGAATCAAACAACATTACTCTATGTAAATTTATGATTACACAAATGGTATGCCTTTACGCCATGTACAAACAGAGAAACAACATGTATCCCATTTGTTTACAATAAAAAAAAAAAAAATTCTGAGGTGGAAATGTGCTTAGAGGGTTTCATGACCATCAGAAGGCAACTGGCTGGAGCTGAGAAAGCAAAGGGGATGTTAGTAGAAGATGAGATCAGAGAGGTAGCAGAAATTGCATCATAGATGTATAGTCATATTGACAATATTGGTTACCTTAAATAAACTGGAAATCCACTGGTAGTTATGGGTAGAGGAATGGTATAAACTAAAAGGTATAAAGGAATGGTATAAATTAAAAAATCTTTGCTGTATTGCAAATGGACCTTATGGAGAGGGAGAGATGCTGGATGACGCCTTCCAGCGGAGTTAATTTGGCGCGGGAGACAAATGAGAGCGAGGTTCTTGAATTCAGAACGGTTTATTGAAGATTCATGAAACCTGGGAACACCGGCGCTTGAGCAGAGCCGGCTTATATCCCTTCCAGGAGGTGAAGGGTAAGGCTGACACCAATTATGCGAAGATTAGGCGAGGACCTAGCTGTCCAATCACGGTAAAGGTCAAAACGAGCAGGCATGATCAGGAGCACTCGGGAACACCTGTGCACACTTTGTGTGCGTGGACTTAATTGAAGACGGCCAATGATAAATCACCTGGGTGTGCTTATGTTAATCAACCTCCTCACCACTGATGTGATCAAAACAAGCTCTGGCTGGCTGCCAGGCGCCATCTTGGCGTAGTCTGCATGGCATAGCCCCCAATAGCTGGATATATATAGCTATGGACAAAACTGGACACAGTTACCATAATCCTAGCCATCGTGGAACATACTAGAATTAGGCAGATAAAAAAGAAACCCTCATAAATAAAAGTAAAATGGTCACATAATTAAGTGCAGTGATAATGCATAATAGGGCACCTCCTTAGTTTGGGAATGTTTCTCTTGAGGGTGGGTTATAGGATGAGTAGGGAGTAATTAGACAAAATATGTACTATTTAGAGCATGTGCTTGTTCGCTTGGGAGGTTTGAGCTATCACCTATATTGCAAATATAAATAGGCAGTTCTCAAAACATAGTCCAGGGAGCCTTACAGATCTCTATGAGATCCTTTAATGTGAACCTCATAGCAAAAACTATTTTCATAGTAGTCTTAATAGATGTTATTTGCCTTGTTCAACTCTCATTTTTTTATGGGTGTATTGAGATTGAAAAGTTTATTTATATGTGGTTTGAGATACCACCTCATTGAAACCAATTGTTAATAAACTGTTTTACTAAGTTTTGGTGTAGTATCAAAGAAAAATACCTACAGTTATATGGAAAGTTTATTGAAATACTTTTCTAGTTACTTTTGTGAGACCAGGTTTCTTCATATGCTTCAACCAAAGCAACCCATTTCTGTAGATTGAATGCAGCAATAGATATGAAACTCCAGCTGTCCCTGGAAGTTTGGAGAAGTTTCCTCTTTTCGTGTATGTGTTTGAAAATGTATTCATTATAAAAGTACATGTACTGGGTTTATTGATATTTAAATAAATTAATAGGTATATATATATTTCTGAGTTTTAGTTTTTGATATGGTCAATAACTGCAGCTACCACCCATATAAAAAGATTTTTGGGTCTCTTAACTTTTTTTAAGTATGTAAAGGGGTCTTGACTGAAAAATTTGAGAACTTCTAATTTAGGTTGTAAAGTTTGCAGTGGCAGGGTCTATTTCTATTCAACTTTGTTTCCCTAAAATCTAGTAATGTATAGCAGTTTGTAAACTCTGGCATTAACAACTTCATACATTCTGTTCCTAGATTTATAATCTAACCCCAACCTCTTTTTCAGTCCTATATTTTTGTGTGCATGTTGAGAAAACCCACTTTGATGTTTCCTTGAATAATACATTCTGTGTTGAAAATCAAAATCATCAGCTTTTCTCCAGAACACCTCTTATAACTTTGATCTCTTGTTTAATATATTGACCTTATCCCAAATAATTTACATGGCCTTTCCAAAGAGTAAAACCGTAGTTATGACCTATTTCTATAGATTTTTTTTTCTTTTTCTACTTCATTTTGTAATGTTGGTTCACAAATTTTGCATGCACTAGAGTTGCCAAGAGGGCGTGTTAAAACACACATTTCTGTGCCTGATCCCAGCATCTGAGAAGGGGGCACAAGAATTTGAATTTCTATTGTTTCCAAGTGATTCTGATGCTTCTGGTCTGAAGAAATACCTTAGGAACTGCTGATCTTTTCCATATTCGCTGAAACACTAACACTAATCATCACATATGGCTTGTATTTTTAAATTCTGTAATCTTGTTCAGACTTTTACTCTTTTTTACTTATCTGATGCCTAAGATTTGGACCAAATCCAATGACATTTACTTTCCATCTTAAATACAGCTGTCCTTAAGTTCATCTGGATTCTGGTATTGCTCAATTTTTGTACTCAAAATTTTTTCTTTACTGCCTTGCATAGTGCATATGTATTATTTTCAGTTGTTTTTCCAATTTATAAAAAGGGAGGTGGGGAGATCCAAGATGGCGGACTAGAGGGAGGCTGCGTTCCTTGTTGCTCTGTAACTCCGGTTTCCAGCAGAGGATATCTGTTTCTTGGTGAGGCAGTTTTTGCTGCTTATCAATCCCCTGCTGTTTACCCCATTTGTCTACTGTGATCACCTGCAGTCTGCCAGCATATCGACGCCTTTTTTGAGTGCAGATTGCTCACTGTCAGGCGCCTATCATCCACCATTTGCCTGCCTCTTGCCTGTCCATCACCTGCCTTTCACCTACCCATCACCCACCACCCGAGGTTCACCTCCCTATTGTCCGACAGCTGCCAGCAGACTGACCGCAGACTGCCAGTGAAGCGCCAGCTGCCTGCAGTTGCCTGGAAGTTCTCTGTCACGGTACCTGCAGGTTTGGTTACACATGGCTGTTGCCATTTTGAGACAACAGCCAGGCCCCGTAGAACCCCTGGCCGGACTGACTGAGCACCATCTCCAGGATTCCTCAGCCTGACCAATCATGCCCTGCCTCTGGGGCCCTCACATTGACTGACTGCTTCCTGCTGCCAGGACCCCTAGACCAACTGATTGCACCGGCCTCCAGGATCCCGCAACCACAGCAAACACACCTGACCTCCAGGACCCTTGCTGACCAACTGCACCTCGTC
This sequence comes from Sciurus vulgaris, assembly GCF_902686455.1. NCBI lineage: Eukaryota > Metazoa > Chordata > Mammalia > Rodentia > Sciuridae > Sciurus > Sciurus vulgaris. Next base: position 119,242,733 of record NC_136466.1, read on the forward strand.
TCCAGGACCTGCAGCCAACCATATCCACACCCCGAGCTGCAGCTCCCCATTTGTCAATACATTTGGAAGCCAGAGCAGCCATCTTGGATAATCATGGAAGCTGTAGCTCCCATCTTTAGGTGGGCAAATCCCATCCTGAGATGCCTACTGGAGACTTGAAGCTCATTGTCAGGTACCTCTCATGCATCAGGCTACTGAAGACTGGGAGGTTTGAATACGGTATGACTGTTGTAGTGTAGGTTTTCTTTCTTCTCCTTATTGAACAATTTTAAGTTTTTATTTCTTTACTTTTTTTGGCTCTCTTTTCCTTTTGTTTACCTGTTCCCTTAGAGTCTCTTTCTCCCTTTTTGCGTGCTAAAACCAATTTCTTTGATTACAGTCTCACCCTTTCTGTTATCTAGAACTTCTGTGTATTCTTTTCTTACCCATTAACAGCTACATCCTATATCCCTTTGCATCCTCTTTATCCTCAATTAGAAACTGCAGACATTATTGCAAATCTGTTTGTTATACTGAAGATAATATTTGAACTCATTCTGTTTATTATGACAATTTTGTTATCGTCCTCATAGGGGCTATTTGGTCTAGGATTGCATAGTGTCTGATTTGGGCACTGCTAATATTGATCTCCCCTTAAAGAAAGGGTTTTGGAAACCTATAGGGCCACTATAAGCCTATACGGGGAAATCTGTAATACCCCAGATCTGCACTGCTCGTGGGGAGGATACATGAACAACATGAAAAAAACAAGGGAAGAAAATGATCCAAACAAATCTAGATTCTATATTAATAGAATCCAATGACAGTATAGTAGAAGAAATGTTAGAAAAGGACTTCGGATTATATATGATTAAGATGATTCGCGAAGTAAAGGATGAGATAAGAGTGCAAATGCAGGCAATGAATGATAATACCAATAAGCATTTGCATTTGAAAGAGCAACTGCAGGAAGCAAAAGGTCATTTCAACAAAGAGATAGAGATTCTCAAAAAAAAAAAAAAATGGAAATCCTTGAAATGAAGGAAACAATAAACCAAATAAAAAACTCAATGGAAAGCATCACCAAAAGACTAGACCACTTGGAAGATAGAACCTCAGACAATTAAGACAAATTATTTAATATTGAAAATAAAGTTGCCCAAACAGAGAAGATGGTAAGAAATCATGAACAGAATCTCCAAGACTATGGGACACCATGAAAAGACCAAATTTAAGAATTAGTGGGATTGAGGAAGGCACAGAGATACAGACAAAGGAATGAACAACTATTCAATGAAAGAATATCAAAAAATTTCCCAAACCTGAAGAATGAAATGGAAAATCAAATACAAGAGGCTTACAGAACACCAAACGCACAAAATCACAACAGATCCACACCAAGGCATAATATAATGAAAATGCCTAACATTCAAAATAAAGATAGGATTTTGAAGGCCATGAGAGAAAAGCATCAGATTACAGATGGGGGAAACCAATACGGATAGCACAGACTTCTCAACCCAGACTCTAAAAGCTAGAAGGGCCTGGAACAACATACTTCAAGCTCTGAAAGAACATGGTTGCCAATCAAGAATCCTATACCCAGCAAAACTAACCTTCAGATTTGAAGATGAAATAAAATCCTTCCATGATAAACAAAAACTAGAAGAATTTACAAATAGAAAGCCTGCACTACAGAATGTTCTCAACAAAATATTCCATGAGGAGGAAATGAAAAACAACAATGGAGGTCAGCAAAGGGAGGAACTACCTTAGAGAAAAGCCACTCAAAGGAGAAACCAAGCTAAGTTAAAAACCAAAAATAAGCCCAAATGACTGGGAATACAAATCATATCTCAATAATAACCCTGAATGTTAATGGCCTAAACTCATCAATCAAAAGACATAGACTGGCAGAATGGATTAAAAAGAAAGACCCAACAGTATGCTGCCTGCAAGAGACTCATCTCATAGAAAAAGGCATCCACAGACTAAAGGTGAAAGGATGGGAAAAAACCTACCACGCACATGGACTCAGTAAAAATGCAGGGGTTTCCATCCATATATCAGATAAAGTGGACTTCAAGCCAAAGTTAGAAGGGATAAAGAAGGACATTTCATACTGCTTAAGGGAACCATAAATCAGGAAGACATAATGATAGTAAATATTTATGCCCCAAACAATGGTGCATCCCTGTACATCAAACACATCCTCCTCAATTTCAGGAATCAAATAGACCACAACACAATAATTCAGGGTGACTTTAATGCACCGCTGTCACCACTAGATGGATCTTCCAAACAAAAACCAACAAAAGAAACCATAGAACTCAATAACACAATCAATAACCTAGACTTAGTAGACATATCTAGAATATTCCATCCATCAATGAGCGGATTCCCTTTCATCTCAGCAGCACATGGAATCTTCTCGAAAATAGACCATATGTTATGCCACAAAGCAGCCCTTAAGAAATGCAAAAAAATAGAGATACTGCCTTGTGTTCTATCAGATCAAAATGGACTGAGAGTAGAAATCAATGACAAAATAAAAAACCGAAATTATTCCAACACCTGGAGACTAAATATTATGCTACTGAATGAAACATGGATAACAGAAAACATCAGGGAGGAGATAAAAAAAATTCTTAGAGGTCAATGAGAATGACAATACAATATATCAAAATCTATGGGACACTATGAAAGTGGTAGTAAGAGGAAAATTCATTGCACGGAGAGCATTCCAGAAAAGAATGAAAAGTCAACAACTAAATGACCTAACATTGCAGCTCAAAGCCCTAGAAAAAGAAGAACAGAATAACAACAAAAGTAGTAGAAGATAGGAAATAATTAAAATCAGAGCTGAAATCAATGAAATTGAAACAAAAGAAACAATTAAAAAAATTGACAAAACAAAAAGTTGGTTCTTTGAAAAAGTAAACAAAATAGACAAACCCTTAGCCACACTAACAAAGAGGAGAGAGAAAACTCAAATTACTAAAATTCATGATGAAAAAGGAAATATCATGACAGACACCACTGAGATACATAATGAGAAGCTACTTCTAAAATCTGTATTCCAACAAAATAGAAACCACTGTACACATTGACAAATTTCTGAAGACATGCTCCTTCCAAACTGAATCAGGAGGACACACACAATTTAAACAGATCAATATCAAGCAATGAAATAGAAGAAGCCATTAAAAACCTACCATCCAAGAAAAGCCCAGGACCAGACAGATTCTCAGCCGAGTTCTACAAGACCTTCAAAGAAGAATTTATTCCAATACTTCTCAAAGTATTCCAGCAAATAGAAAAGGAGGGTACCCTACCAAACTCATTCTATGAAGCTAATATCACCCTCATACCCAAACCAGGAAAAGACACATCAAGGAAAGAAAATTTTAGACCAATATCCTTGATGAATATAGATGCAAAGATCCTTAACAAAATATTGGCAAACCATATCCAAAAACATATTAAGAAAATCATGTACCACGATCAAGTGGGGTTCATCCCTGGAATGCAAGGATGGTTTAACATCCGTAAATCAATAAACATAATCCATCATGTCAATAGACTTAAGGTTAAGAATCATATGGTTATTTCAATTGACGCAGAAAAAGTGTTCGACAAAATACAACACCCCTTCATGCTCAAAACACTAGAAAAAATAGGGATAGTAGGAACATACCTGAACATTGAAAAGGTCATTTATGCTAAGCCCATGGCCAACATCATTCTTAATGGTGAAAAACTGAAAGCATTCGCCCTAAAAACTGGAACAAGCCAGGGATGTCCTCTTTCACCACTTCTATTCAACACTGTCCTTGAAACTCTAGCCACAGCAATTAGAGAGACTAAAGAAATTAAAGGGATACAAATAGGAAAAGAGGAACTTAAGCTGTCACTAATTGCTGATGACATGATTCTATATTTAGAGGATCCAGAAAACTCCTCCAGAAAACTTCTAGACCTCATCAATGTATTTGGCAAAATAGCAGGCTATAAAATCAACATGCATATATCTAAAGCATTTTTATATGCAAGCAGTGAAACATCTGAAAGGGAAATGAGGAAAACAACTCCATTTGCAATAGCCTCAAAAAAAAAAAATACTTGGGAATCAGTCTCACAAAAGAGGTAAAAGATCTCTACAATAAAAACTATAAAACATTGAAGAAAGAAATTGAGGAAGACCTTAGAAGATGGAAAGATCTCCCATGTTCTTGGATAGGCAGAACTAATATTGTCAAAACGGCCATACTACCAAAAGTGCTATACAGATTCAATGCAATTCCAATTAAAATCCCAATGATGTACTTTACAGAAATAGAGCAAGTAATTATGAAATTCATCTGGAAGAATAAGAAACCCAGAATAGCTAAAGCAGTCCTTAGCAGGAAGAATGAAACAGGGGTTATCGCAATACCAGAACTTCACCTACACTACAAAGCAATGGTAACAAAAACGGCATGAAATTGGCACCAAAATAGGTAGATCAATGGTACAGAATAGAGGACACGGGCACAAACCCAAATAAATACAATTTTCTCATACTAGACAAAGGGGCCAAAAATATGCAATGGAGAAAAGATAGCCTCTTCAACAAATGATGCTGGGAAAACTGGAAATCCATATGCAACAGAATGAAACTAAACCCCTATCTCTCACCCTGCACAAAAGTCATCTCAAAATGGACCATGGACCTCAGAATCAGACCAGACACCCTGCATCTTATAGAAGAAAAAGTAGGTCCAAATCTTCAACATGTCGGCTTATGATCAGACTTCCTTAACAGGACTCCTATAGCACAAGAAATAAAAGCAAGAATCAATAACTGGGATAGATTCAAACTAAAAAGCTTTCTCTCAGCAAAGGAAACTATCAGCAATGTGAAAAGAGAACCTACAGAGTGTGAGAAAATCTTTGTCACTCATACTTCAGATAGAGCACAATTTCCAAAATATATAAAGAACTCAAAAAACTCTACATCAAGAATACAAATAACCCAATCAACAAATGGGCTAAAGAAATGAACAGACACTTCACAGAAGAAGATCTACAAGCAATCAACAGCCATATGAAAAAATGTTCAACATCTCTAGTAATAAGAGAAATGCAAATCAAAACCACCCTAAGATTCCATCTCACCCCAATTAGAATTGATGAATGGATAAAGAAACTGTGGTATATATATACAATGGAATATTACTCAGCTTTAAAGAATAATAAAATTATGTCATTTGCAGGCAAATGGATGAAACTGGAGAATATCATGCTAAGTGAGGTAAGCCAATCTCAAAAAAAAAAAGGACGAATGATCTCGCTGATAAGCGGATGATGACACATAATGGGGGGTGGGAGGGGGGCAAGAAGAGAGGAAGGAGGGACTGTATAGAGGGAAAGAGGGGTGGGAGGGGTGGGGGGAAGGAAAAAAATAACAGAATGAATCAAACATCATTACTCTATGTAAATTTATGGATATGCAAATGGTATGCTGTTACTCCATGTACAAACAAAAACAATATGTACAAACGGAAACAGCATCTATCCTGTTTTTGTTTACAATAAAAATAAATTTTAAAAAAAGGGAGGTATTAACTATACTGAAGAATACAAGTTCTTAAGTATAGAACTTACTTAATTTTAACTAATGTAATCACATAGATAAAAAGTATCTCTAGCATAGTACATGATTTCTTCATGCCTTTCCAGTCACTACTCTTTTCTCTATGCCTTTAGATGGTATAGCATATAATCATTTGGTTGCTTTTGCTTAGCATTGAGATTCATATTGTATGTATCAGTAATTTGTTCCTTTTATTGTTGTGTATTCCAATGTGTGAATATACCACAATTTATTTATCTGTTATAATGTTGAAGGCCATTTGGATTGTTTTCTTAACATTTTCTTTTATGAAATCACTACTATCAACATTCTTGTATAATATTCTTGGTGGACAGAAGCATTCATTTCTGTTGGGCATACGCCCAGAAGTAGAATTTTAATGTCACATACAGACATATGTATAGTTTTAGTAGATACTGCCAGACATCTTCCCAAAATAGTTTTACCAATTTATGTGTCCATCAGAAATGCACCAGAGTTTTAATTGCTCTGTATTTTTGCCAGTTAGTATCATCTGCTTAATTTTACCATTGTTGTAGGTGTATAGTAATATACCATGTGGGCTTAATTTGCATTTCTTGTTAAGTGATGATATTGAGCGTTTTTTCTTACATTTATTGGCTAGTTGCATTAGTTCTTAAAGTTAAGGTTTAAAAAAAACCAATTTTTAAAAATACAGTCGCCTGTCTTTTAAAAATCAACTTGTTGGAATTGTTATTATATTTTGAATATGACTCCATTGTTGAACATGCTTTAAATATATATTCTGTAGTTAGTATTTGTCTTTTTACTTTTCTAATGGTTCTTAATTTACACTAAGTTAAATTTATCAATATATTCTTTTGTGATTTGTGTTTTCCTCTGAACTTCTTAAGAAGTCTTTGCTTTAAAGTTATGAATTGTGATTTGTGTTTTTCTCTGACCTTCTTAAGAAGTCTTTGCTTTAAAGTTATGAAGGTGATGTTCTGTGATTTCTTCTAAATGGTTTATTGTTTAGGTTTTAAGATTAGATCTGTGATTCAACTCGAAGTTATATTTATATGTGGTTGAGTTAGGGGGTCAACATTTGCTTTTGTATCATGTACTTTTAAAAAAAATCTTTTTAGTTGTAGATGGGCACAGCACCTTTATTTTATTTATTTATTTTTATGTGGTGCTGAGGATCGAACCCAGTGCCTCACGTTTCTGGCAAGTGCTCTACCACTGAGCCAAGCCCCAGCCCCTCATATTTTTTTAAAAATATTTTTTAGTTGTAGATGGACATGATATCTTTATTTATTTTTTATGTGGTACTGAGGATCAAACCCAGTGCCTGGCACATTCAAGGCAAGTGCTCTACCACTGAGCCCTAGCCCTTGCATCATATATTTTTTACAATTACATTCATATATCTATAGTTGCACTATTAGTATATTTATCTTTTTTTTATTTAAAAAAGCTGTCCTTGCCCACACTGAATTACAGAAGTTCTTTTGTAGTGTGTGTCTACTTTGTTCTCTTCCATTAGTCTAAGATGATACTATACTATCTTAATTACCATAGCTTTATCGTATGTCTTGATGCTCAGCAGATGTATTTCAGTTTACTTGTTCTTCAGTATCTGCTTCTCTATTCTAGGACCTTTTTACTTTTATATAAATTTTATGTTGAAATTTATGTAGTCAATTCCTAACAAAAAAGGTTTTCTGCCTAAAACATATTCCTAGTTTGATGATAATTTTTTGTCATGAATAGATTTTGAAATTTGATAACTTTTTGGATCTTTTTTAGATAGGTGCAGGAAAATCATGATTTTTATCCTTAATATAATACTTATTTTTTAATATTCAACTATTCTTGCATTCTTGGAATAAACCCTTCTTGGTTATGATGTTTTACTTTTTTTACATATTACTGAATTCAATTTACTAACATTTTAAGAATTATGTGACTGTATTTGTAAGGGATATTGTCTTAAAATTCCATATCTTTCAGATTTTGGTATCAAGATGATGTTGACCCTATAAAATAAGTTGGAAAAATCTTACTGCTTTTCTCTTCTCTGGAAGAATTTGTATAAGAGTAGTCTTTTTTCCTCTTAAAAATGTTTGGAAGAATTCTCCAATGAAGAAACAGGACTAGAGAAGTTTTGTTGATGAAAAATTCTAAATTAAGGTGTCAGTTTCTTTAAAAGAGACAGGAAAATTCAGATTTTTATATCTTTTGTGTCAGTTTTGTTATATTTTTCAAAGAATTTGTTTTGTGTGAGTTTTCAAAGTAATTGACAGGAGGGTTGTGTGTATGTGTGTGTGTGTGTATGTGTGTGTGAGAGAGAGAGAGAGAGATGCTGGTATAGAATCAGGGCCTCATGCATGCCAGATAGATGCTCTATCACTGAGCCATATCCTAGTACCCCCCCCCCAGGGGTATTTTTATCTTTTATCTTCTTAAAAATTGGAGAATCTATATTGATTTTTTAAAAATTTTTGTTATTAATAATTTTTTTCTCAGTTTTGCTAGGGTGTATTTTATGAATTTTTTCAATGAATGAAATTCTAGCTTGACTTTTTTGTTTTATTTTTTTTTTCAATTTTTTCTTTATACTTTATTTCAGCTTAATTTGGTATTTGTTTTCTAACTTTCCTTGAGGTTTAAATTTGATTACTATTTACAATTTTTTCTGCTTTTCTAGTATATACATGTCATACTATAAGTTACTATCTAAGTACTGCATTCGCTCTATTTCACAAGCTGTAAGGTGTTGTATTTTCGTTATTATTCATTTCCAAATTCCAGTGAGATTTTTAAATTTGATCTATAACTTTAGATTTTTGTTGCCTAATTTCTAAACATATAGTTTTTCTACTTTTATTATTGAGAGCTTTTTAAATTTCATTATGGTAAGAGAGAATACTGTACATTATAGATCTTGGATATTTGTTTAATGATCCAGCATATGTTTTTTTTTAAATTCATATTCCCTGAAACTGGCACATTGTGTTATTGGATATAGTCTTCTTTATGTCAATTTTGTCAAATTGGTTAATCATGTTTTTCAAATATTTTGTATGTTTATCAGGTTTTTTGTTTGCTTATTCTATCCAGTACTGAGAAAAGTATTTTTTAATTGACAAGATAATGAATTTCTTCATTTTTTCCTATCATCTTTGTCAGCTTTTGTTTTATCCTTCTTGAGATAGTGTTCTTGGTTGCCTACTAAAGTATTTTACGTTTTTCTTTTGTGTCAACACTTTAATAACAAAAAAGTAGTATACCTTTTGAATCTATAGTAGTAGTGATATTTCTTAAGTTCTTTTTCTTATTTTAATATAGCTACAGCAGTTTTCTTTTTATTAGTGTTTATATATTATATTCTTTACCATTTTTTCAACTTTTGGTATCTTTATATTTCAAATGCATCTCTTTTTTACTGCACATGGTTTTACTTTTCCTGACTTTTACATTCACATTCCTTTATTCTTTTTTTAAATTTGTTGGTTTTAGATATACATGACAATAGGGTGCATTTTGACGTATACATGCATGGTGTGCAACCCATTAAAATTTGATCCCATTGTTGTACGTGATGTGGAGTTACAATGGTCGTGAATTCATATGAGCATAAGAAAGTTATGTCTGATTCATTCTACTGTCTTTCCTTTTCTCATCCCCCCTTCCTTTCCTTCATCCCCCCCCTAGTCTAATCCAATGAACTTCTATATTTCCCCTACCTACCCTCCTTTGTTATGGGTTACCCTCCTGTATCAGAGAGAACATTTGACCTTTGTTTTTTTTGGGACTGGCTTCTTTCACTTAATGTGATAGTCTCCAGTTCCATCCATGTACTGGCAAATGGCATAATCTTCATTCTCCTTTTTAGCTGAGTAGTATTCCATTATATGTATATACAATATACAATATTTTCTTTATCCATTCATCTGTTGAAGGGCACCTGGGTTGGTTCCAGACCTTGGCTATTGTGAATTGAGCTGCTGTAAACATTGATGTGGCTGTGTCACTGTAGTATGCTGATTTTAAGTCCTTTGGATATAAAGCAAGGTCAAATAGTGGTTCCATTCCATATTTTCGGAGGAATCTCCATACTGCTTTCTAGAGTGGTTGTACCGGTTTGCAGCCCTACCAGCAATGTATGAGTGAACCTTTTTCCCACATTCTCACCAACATTTATTGTTCCTTGTATTCTCTGTAATTGCCATTCTGACTAGAGTGAGATCTCAGTATAGTTTTAATTTGCATTTATTTAATTGCTAGAGATGTTGAACATTTTTTCATGTATTTTTTGACCATTCATATTTCTTCTGTGAAGTGTCAGTTCTGTTCCTTAGCCCATTTCTTGATCGAGTTATTTGTTGTTTTGGTGTTAAGTTTTTTGAGTTCTTTATATATCCTGGAGATTAATGCTGTATCTGAGGTGCATGTGATTAAGACTTTCTCCCATTCTGTAGGCTCTCTGTTCATATTTGTGATTGTTTCCTTTGCTGTGAAGAAGCTTTTTAGTTTGATGCCATCCCATTTATTGATTCTTGGTTTTACTTCTTGTGCTTTAGGAGTCTTATTGAGGAAGTCTGTTCCTGAGCTGATATGATAGAGAGTTGGGCCTGTTCTTCCTTCCATTATGTGCAGGGTCTCTGGTCTATGCCACACTCCTTGATCCACTTTGAGTTGAATTAAAATACATCTTTTGCAAGTAGATTATAGTAGGGTTTTTTTTTTTTTTTTTTGCTTAATCTTTTTATCTCTTACTTAATGGGAGTATTTAGTCCCTTTACATGTAAATGTATATATCCTTCATTTGTTATAATCTAACTCAAGTTAGTCTTCTGTTACTTCCTGAATAGTGTATGAAACTTACAATACTTTACTTTCTTCCTAGCCTTTGTGTTCTCATTGTTATATAATTTACCTCTAAGTGTCATTCATACATGACATTATTAATTTTTTTCATTTAAATACTCAATTATAAAGTTATAGCCAGTCATAGTGGTGCACATCTATAATCCCAGTGACCCAGGGGGCTGAAGTAGGAGGATCGCAAGTTTGAGTACAGCCTCAGCAACTTAGAGAGACCCTAAGCAATTTAGAGAGATCCTTTCTCAAAATAATAAATAGGAAGGGTTGGGGATATAGCTCAGTAGTTAAGTGTCTCTGTCTCTGTGTTCAAGCCTTAGTACCAAAAAAAAAAATTACATATTTCCTTTTTCCAGTGCTCTTCATTTCTATGTATAGTTCAGTTGCATTTACCTGGAATCATTTTTTCAACTTGAATAATTTTCCGTAATATTTCTGGAAATACAGATTCAATGGAAATAAATTTTCTTTTTGTCTATAAATGACCATGTTTCACTTTCATTTTTAATCATTTCTTGTTGATCATAGAGTTTAGATTAGCAGGTATCTTTTTTTTTTCCTAAGACTTTTTCTAGTCTTCTGGCCTCCAGAGTTTATGTTGTAATGCCAGCTATCAGTAATGTTGCATACCATCACCACAATCACCCAACTAACCCTGCTCTACTTTAAGTTTTTTATCTTTGTTTTCTTAGCAGGTTGATTATGATGTGCCAAGGTAGTTTTTTCTTTGTATTTATCTTTTCTTTGCCTCACTGAGGTTCTCGAACATGTGGGTGGGTTCTTTTTTAATCAATCTTGGAGAATTACTGATCATAGCTCTTCAAATATTACTTCTGATTACAGACTCTTTTTCTTCCCCTCTTTGAATTCTAACTATTTGTATGTTGTGTATATTAGACTTTGTTTTCTGTTTAAGGCTTCTGCATCTTTTATACTCATAATCTCATTCATCCATAATTGACAGATATCCCCAAAACAGTCAGTGATGGATTGCTTACCTCTGAGAGGTTTTCAACTTTATGGAATTTCAGGTCATTTAATTCTTTCTACTTCCTTAGTTCTTTGATGTCCTAAAAACTTTTATTTGTTTGTCAAAATGGTAATGTAATCTGCCAAAATTCCTACTCGAGACCAGAAGTCCTACTTGATCCTTTTGTAGGTTGTTTAGTCTTAAATTTAGGTAGCATTCCTTATATTTTTTGTAGCATAATACCTGGTGACTGGCCTGAGATTTTGATTTGGAAATCATAAAATATAGACTACAGTTGAGACCAGGTGAGTGAATACATTTTTTAACAGAGGAATGTATGCTAGTCTCCCCACCCCTGCCCAAGCATGATTTAGCTTTCCATGGTTCCAATTACGTACTCAGCAGTGGTCTGAAAGTATTAAGTAGAAGTGTCCAGGAATAAATTATTCATATTTTTAAATTGCATCCATTCTGTGTATCATGAAGAAATCTCTTAATGTTCTGCTTCATCCCACCCACGGGTTGAATCATCCCTTTGTCCAGCATATCCATGCTTTATGTGCTGCCTACCTGTTGATTGTTCAGTTGCCATCTTAATTCTCAGATAAACAGTCATGGTATTGCAATATTTGTGTTCAAGTAACCTTTTTCAAAAATAAGTAAGTGCAAGAAAAATGAAGCTGGCACTTGGGATATGCCAGAGAGAATTCCCAAAGCTTGCAAACCTTAAATTAAGTCTGAGGGAAGAAGGGATACTTTCCTGTATTTGGTTGGGAAAGAATTCTGGTTTTGAAGAAATAGTATGTATGAAATAAAAGTTTGAGAGAACTTTACTACAATTCCTGTGGCTAGAGGACATTTTGAAAGAGGGGGGAAAGCTGGAAAGACATGTAGGAATCAGGTAAATCTTTAAAAGGATTTTTTAAATTGCAATTGGGGCCACAACAGTGAGTTGCTGGAGTGGATTGGAGATAGTCATTGAAATAGAAGAGCCTCTACAAGGTGTTAAAAGTCATAAAAAGGATGTCAGAAAGTGGAGAAAAAGGAAGGTAGAAACTACATAAATATAGGGAGGTAAATTTTGGTTTTCAGTACATAAAACAACAGATCAGAATCGTGCATAGATTTTTCAAAATCTAAGGTCAGTTCTTGAAGTGAGTGTTCTTATTGGATATCAGGACTTGCTGGCATGGCAAGCGGTAGATTTAGATAACATTGAGGCTTAGAAGGGAAACTTTGTCCAGCCTAAAATTAGTTTGGGAATGCCTCTTTTCTCTCTACTCTCCTCACTCCCTATTCTATTTATTGTGGAAATCAGAGAATGGGTAGTAGCCACTAGAGAGGGCTGGCTTAATAACTGCAGTCCTCAGGGGACGTTCAGATTTCAGTGAAAGCAAAGGGATGCATTGGATGAAGGAAGTATACAGTAATTAGTCTTGAGAAATTTGTTTACCCTTGGAACATTAGATTATAAGGCTTTAAAGAGGCATTCTCTTACATCAAACTCGATGCAATAAATTTAATTTAAAAAATTTAGTTAGACGTCAGATAAACCTCCTTTCATCTGGTCCCCAGGGGACTTAATTTATATTTAAGGATTTGTATGTTTAGCACAGTTTGTTTTGCTATGTACTTTAAAGTGTCTTCTTTTAATCCATTTCACATAATTTAATGCTATCTTTTGTGGTATAATACATTTCATGTTTAAATGGAAAATTATTTAAGGAATTTGTTTTTTAACTTTTCAGAATGCAAGTATGCTAAGAGGTGAGGTTTGTTGATTATAAGAAGTAATCTAATTAAAAGTTTTATATGTTTTCATATTTTAGTTTTAATTTTAAGGAAGATCATTTTGCTGTTTAAGATGCTTTGTTTCTTTATGAGAAAGGCATGAAATTATAGCATATAACTTTTTTTTTAGATTTGCAACAGCTGTGAAAATATTTGATTTCTTGAATCCACTCTTGATTTTTAGTGGTGACTGCTTAAATCCTTCAGTTTTAAGTACAATAACAAAAGGAAAGCATATGATGCTTATATTAAATGAATTGGGAGTATATTTTGCAGTTTTTGGTAAGTATTTATAAGATTTTTTTTTTACTCTTACTTGAAATTAGTGTACATGCTGCTTCTAGAATATTCTATAGACTAGGAATTAAATAACCCTGTTACAATTTATAAACACAAAGACAGAGCCAATTATCAGGATTGTTCAGTAAATCTGAAAATTTGTAGTCAAACCTGGGTTTGACTATGTGGTAATATTTTTAAGTGTGCCTGTACAAAAGTGAAAATTGTTATCAGAGTAGTTAAGATCATGAGCTTTGAGTTAGCTGGGCCTGGGTTTGAATCCTGGTTCCACTATCCTCCAGTTAAGTGATTTAAAAAAAAAAAAAAAGTGAGTAATCTCTCAAAGCTTCCATTTTATCATATGTAAAATAAGGAAAATAATGGTGCCTAGCCTAACAGTATTGTGAGGATTAAACAAGGTAATGTATATAAAGAAAATGGTATTTGCCAGGTACATAGTAAGCATTCAGTACATTTTTTTTTAAATGGACAGATAACAGGTAAGGAGCTGAAAGGTTATATTGGTGAAATTTGTTAGATTTTGACAAAAAGGTAATAGTTTGGACATTATTTGTCTTTGTTGAAATAATTAGGGAATTTAGGTAAAGACAGAGATTTATAGGGATATATATATCTAACCTCCATCCCATTTTGGGAATGCATAGTAGTTAATAGTGGTTATATTTGGAAGGTATAAGAGATTCTTTTTCATTTAGTAAGCTTTTCTAGATTTTTTTACAATGAATCAATGAGTTCATTGATTTCCACCTAATTTGAGCATTTGTTCTCATTGGTTCATCACACTATAATATTTTTACTTTAAGAAGAAAACATACATTATGAACATTTTTCTGTGTTATGAAATAGTCTGTTTTATTATGGTGAAATACAACAAAATTTACCATTTTAACCACTTTGGTAGTATTAAGCACATTCACATTGTTATGCATGAAATATTTTTTTGTAACATCAATGGGTGTATTGTATTTCATTCAATGGATGTTGTTTCATTGTTCAACAAATTTATTCTTAGAGACTCAGATTGTTTGTAATTTTTTTTTTTTTTTTGGCGGTGCTGGGGATCGAACCCAGGGCCTTGTGCTTACAAGGCAAGCACTCTACCTTCTGAGCTATCTCCCCAGCCCCTGTAATTTTTTTTTTTTAATATTTTTTTGGCTGTCACTGGATCTTTATTATATATATTATATATACACTGTGCTAAGACTCAAACCCAGTGCCTCACATATGCTAGACAAGCTCTCTACCACTGTGCCACAACCCTAGTCCTCTAATTTTTTTTGTATTTATAATAAAACTGGGAGTTTGGAGAGGTCTATCTAGGAAATGAAAGGACATTGAACGTTTTAGATGGGTATTAGGGAATGTTCATTGTAAGACAAGTAGAATGACAAAGCCAAGTAGTTAACAAATGGTTGCATAGAATCCTTTCACTCATGACATCCTTTCCAAACTCTTGAGTTTGGAATGTCTTGTTTCTTTGGGTGTCAGAGAGGATAAGGAATCACAGAAAAAAGGCATAATTGATTGTAATAGTTAACTGTTCTTTGTTTTGTCTACCACAGATTGAGGGATATTTCTGGAACTCTATCGTATGACTTAAGTCAGAATCTAGAATGTTCCATGTTTAAATCCAGTATATATTTGATAATAATTTTAGTTCATACTTTGAATCTGATCGTTAAGTTCTGACTTTCTTCTAATTACCTGTATTGTGAAAGACGGGAACTATGATTGTTGAAAACCATTGTGTTAGCAGCATAGCATGAGCCGTATAGTGTTTGTTTGACTCCCCTTTCTGAAGAATGTACAGATTTTCCATAAGTGATGTTATTTTCAGTTTATTTGAATTGTTTGTAACAAATCTATATTTGTTTGTTTTCAGTATTCTTTTTATAGAGTTTCAGGTGGTTTCTATTCTAAGAAGGTGAGAAAAATCTCAGTTGGTTATATTCAGCTTATCAGTTTTGCTAAGTATTATATGTAGTTTGTTTTGATATTTTAAATTATTTTTAATGAACTCAGTTCTATTTTGAGAGTATAAAAAAGTACTAAGATATGGAAAATAATCACTCATAATGCCATCATTTTATGTTAACATTTTGTGATATTTCCCTAAGTGTGGCTAGTTCAAACTGAGGTGTACTGTAAGTTTAATATATGCACTGTGTTTTTAAGACTGAAAACAGAAGAATGGAAAATATATCTAATCATTTTTTGTATTGATCACATGCTAAAATGATAATATTTTGGGATATTATGTTAAATAAATTCATATAAAATTACTTTTACCTATTTCTTTTTCAAATGTGGCTGCTAGAAAGCTTAAAATTAACATACGTTGCTTACATTGTGTTTATGTTAGTGATAGTATGGAGTATAGCATAGAGAGGCATATCTAAGGCTAAAAGGGGAAGGGAGGAATCCTGTGGAAAGGTCAGCTGGTAGATTACATAACCTTCAGTAGACTGTTAACAGCTAGTCCACAATGAAAGAAAAGGGAGGACAAAATCTAGAGAATTTATACTTTGACCCTCTTCACTTTCCTAATCAGTTCTTAAATTTCTGTCTGTGCCTTCCATTCATTTAATCTAATAGGAAACTAGCAGATAAAGATGTGCCAGCTAATGAAGTCCATAGAAGCTGGACTACCTGAACTCAGAGCAGGATAATAAAAGGTAGAGAGTAAATATGAAGGAATCTGCTATTTCTAGCATAATCACCTCATTAAAATGTATTGTAAATATATTATTAAGGACTGTACATCCTATTTTATGTGTTACATTATATTGTGAATGTATTAGGAAAAGTTATAAGGTACTGTATGGGAATTATTCAGGATATCTAGTTGTATTTGATATAAATCAAATGAAACAGAATTGTTGGTTGGAACAGCAAACAGTTAACTAACAATATTTTTAATGTGTGCCCCCAGAATTTGAGAAACTGTTTATAGTTTTTTATTTGTATGACTTTAAAATTTTTTATTGGTGCAATATAATTATACAAAATAGAGGAATGAATTATGCCATTTTTGTACCTGAACAAGATATATTTTGATTAATCTCATTCTTCAGCACCTCTTCAGAAGCTTTATCTCCCTTCCTCCCTCCCCTAACACTGTTCCTGTACCCTACCGGTCTTCCTTCTCTTATTATTTTTTAAAATTCGTGTATTATAATTATATACAAAAGCAGGATTCATTGTGGTATATTTATACATAGATGTAGAATAATTTGGTAGATTTTGTTCCCTAGTGCTTCACCATGCCCTCTACTCTTTCCTCTCTTGGGATGCCTCTCCTCTATGCTGTTGGACCCCTTCTGTTTTCATGAGATACCTTTTTTATTTATCCTTTTTTTTTTCTCTCTAGCTTCCACATATGAGAGAAAACATTTGACTGTTGACTTTTAGAGTTTGGTTTATTTTACTTAGTATGATGTTCTCCAGTTCCATCCATTTACCAGCAAATAACACAGTTTTGTTCTTTATGTATAAGTAAAGCTACGTTGAATGTATAACACATTTTCATCTGTTGAGAGATACCTAGGCTGGTTCCATAAATTGGATATTGTGAATTGTGCTACTATAAACATTGGTATATATGTACCACTATAGTATGCTTTTAGTTCTTTTGGATGAATACCAAGGAGTGTGATAGTTGAGCTATGTGGTGTTTTCATTCCTTGTCTTTTGGGGAATCTCCATACTGCTTTTCAATGTGATTGTACTAATTCAGAGTCCCACCAATATCTTCACCAGGATTTATTATTTATATTCTTGATGCCATTCTAACTAGAGTGAGGTGGAATCTCAGTGTAGTTTTGATTTGCATTTTTCAGAGTGCCAGGGATGTTGAACATTTTTTCATATATTTGTTTTACTTCTTTTAAGAAATGTTTGTTTTGATCATTTGCCATTTATTGATTGGGTTATTTGGTTTTTGTTGTTATGTTTTTTGGGTTCTTTATGTAGTCTGGATATTGATTCCCTATTGGAATCAGTTATCATTTCCTCTTCTGTGTATTTACTCTCTTATGATGTGTTCTCATCATATTTCTGACTTCAGAATCTAATCACTCTGTCATTTCCCCTATATCAACCTGCTTTAAGCATCTTGCTTATAGTTCTCTGGATTATTACTAGAAAATAGTTTCCCAGATTCTGCTTTTGCCTTCCCATAGATAATCTCACCATACCATCCACCATCTGACATTTTGAAATGTCAGATAATGTCCTTTTTCTATTAAAAAACTCTAGTGTCTCCTGAAGTTATTCAAAGTAAAACCAAGTCTTCATTGGATAATCAGACCTTATTATCTAGGATTCCATTACTTTTTGGATTCATATAATATTGCCTTGTCACTCACTCACTTTGCTGGTGCTGTCAGTCTTCTTTCTATTTCTCAGTCACTACTGGTGTATTCTCAACTTGAAGTCTGTGTTTTTGCTATTCCCTCTCTCTAGTAAACTCTTTCTCTCATGTATTTACATGGCTGGATTTTCTTGCTTAATTGTGGACTCAGTGTGACCACCTTTGAGGACCCTATTTCAAATTACACCCTTTTCTTTTGAATTCTATCTTCCTTTCTTGTTTTACTTTTAAAATTATTATTGGCTTCTAATATTTTACTTAGTTATTCTTTGTCCCCCTCATTCAATGAGAGTAGAAACTTTTTTCTGCTTTATATTTGCTGTATTTTTAACACCAAGAGTAGTCTGGCATGCAGGAGTTGCTCAGTAGTAGTTCTTGAGTATATGAATGATGATATCCATTTGCATGGTCTTCATTGTTTTTAAGGACATGAGACTACCCCAGGTTGCTTCATAAATTACAGTCTTATATAGTTCAGTATCAATTTATATTAATATAATATGGTTAAATACAATAAAAATCGTTCAGAATTATGTTATACAGTCTTAAATGGTTCAATGCAGTTTCAATATTTATGGCTTAAGTAAGAATGGGGATATTACATGCCACTATCTTAACTATCTTCTAAGTGAGGGTACTCATAATAAATGAAATCGTGATATTTATAGCAAACTGCTAGACATTACCTATTTTTACTCAATGTCTTGTTTTTTTAAAAAATAGACTTTATTTTTTAGAGCAGTCTTAGGTTCACAGCAAAATTGAGAAGAGTTTTACCATTTATCCCCTGCCCTGTATATGTATAATTTCTTCAGTTATCACCATCCTTAATCAGAATGGTATATTTGTTATAGTTGATGAACCTACATTGACATAGCTTTATCACCCAGAATCCATAGTTTACATTAGGGCTTATTCTTAGTGCTATATATTCTATGAGATTGGACAGATTTATAATGACATGTATATACCTTTATAATATCATAAAATAGTTCTGCTGCCTTGAAAATTTTCTGTGTTCTGCCGAATTCATCCTTCCTTCCCCTCTAACCCATGTTAATCACCAATATTTTCCCCTTCTCTGTAGTTTTGCATTTTCTAGAGTGACATATAGTTGGAACTGTACAGTATGTAACCATTCTAGATAGGCATCTTTTGCTTAGTAATATGCATTTAAGTTTCCTGTTTTGCTCTCTCTCGCTCTCTCTCTTGGGTTTTTTTTTTTTTTTTTTGTATTGGGGATTGAATCCAGGAATATTTCATCATTGAGCTAAGTACCCAGCCCTTTCACCTTTTATTTTGAGACAAGGTCTTGCTAAGTTGCTTAGAGCTTTGCTAAGTTGCTGAGGTTGGCTTTGAACTTGCGATTTGCCTGCCTCAGCCTCGCAAATTGCTGGGATTACAGGCATGGGCCATCACACCCAACTCCCATATATTTTAATGTTTTGATGATTTAATAATCCATTGTCTGGATGCTTTATTTACTCTTTCACCTACTAAAGGACATCCTCTTTTTATTATAATTAACACATTAATTGTATGAATTAATGGGTTTCCCTGTGTCTTTTATACACATGCATATATTATGCATTGTTTATGTCTGTTCTCCCTTCCACCCTCTCTTACTCCCTCTTCTTTCCTCCCTCTTGAAGACTTCCCCTCCCCAGCGTACTTTTTTCCTGTGTCATTTTACTTCACGTGTTATTCTCCTATTCCATTCATTTTCCTGCATATGACAGGATTTCCTTTTTATTTATTGCCAAGTAATACTCCATTGTGTATATGTACGATATTATCTTTATTCATTCATCCATTGATGGGCATATGGGTTGATCCCATATCTTGGCTATTACGGGTAGTCTGTTAATAAACAGGATTATTGCACAGGTATGTGTAGATATTTCTTTTGTATGCTGACTTTGTTTCATTCAGATATAGGCCCAGGTGTAGTATAGCTAGATCCTATGTTAGGTTTATTTTTAGGTTTTTTTTTTTTTTTTTAGTTGTCATTGGATCTTTTTATTTATTTAATTAATTTATTTATTTATATGTGGTGCTGAGGATTGAACCCAGGGCCTCACACATGCCAGGAAAGCGCTCTAAGACTGAGCCACAACTCCAGCCCCTATTATTAGCTTGTAAGGGAATCTTTGTACTCTTTTCAGTGACTATACTAATTTATGTTTCTGCCAATTGTTGGGATTAATGACACGTTAACTAACTCAGGCTGACTCCTTACTTCCTGGCGAATGAGCAAGATCAAGGCCTCAAAGGCAGTTTCAATAGTTAAGGACAATAAATTGGACCACCATCAGGGATTGGTTAACAATAGTTCCGCAAACGTGATCAGCTCAAAGTCCTAGGGGACTCTCACCTGCGTGAACCTCCCACGCCTTGCTGACCTTTAAGCTGATTGGTTCCCACCTAGCCTCCGCCCTACATAAAAGCTGTGCGAATTCCTCAATAAATGAGATTCCTGCTGCGCCATCCTGTGCTGACAGACCTCCCGGCTCTGGTGTGTTTCCTTTGCTGCCGGCACTCATCATCCTTCTCGGCCCGTATTCTCCTCAGGAGGGCCCTGAGGAGGTACAGTGGACCTTGTTGCCCGACAGGGAGCAACAGCCAATAGTTTATAAGAGTTCCTTTTTCTCCACATCCTTGTCAGCATTTATTTTTTGTTGTTTTGATAATAACCATTCTAACTGGGGTGAGATGGAATCTTAGTGTAGTTTTTTCATATATTTATTTATAAATTTCATTATATTTATTTTGGCTATTTGTACTACTTCTTTTGAGAATGATCATTTTCCCATTTTTGTTTGGATTATTTTTTGTTAAGTTTTCTGAGTTCTGTATACATGCAGAACATCTTAATGGTTCTGTTTTGACAGTTATAAAATAGCTGTTTTTCAAGTGTTTATGTAGATATAAATTTTTAACTATTTTGATTAAGTATAGGGTATGATTGCTGGGTTATATGGTGAAAACATGTTTAGTTTGGAAAAAAAAACCCTGCAAAACTATCTTTAGAAATGGCTATATCATTTTGCATTCCCAACAGCAATGACTGAATTACTTTTGCTCCACATCTTTGTCAGAATTTGGTGCTATTAGTGTTCTGGATTTTGATTATGCTCATAGTTGTGTAGTAAGACTGTCATAATTTGTATTTCTATGATCACATATGATATATTGCATCTTATCATATGTTTTCTGACCTGTCAAAGACTTTGGCTCAATTTTATTTAGGTTGTTTCTTTTCTTATTGATGAGATCTAAGAGGTCTTTATATGTTTTGGCTAGCAAACCTTTTTCAGATGTCTTTCACAGATATTTTTTCCCCTAATATTTGGGTTGTATTTCAGAAGAGAAATGTTTATTTTAATGAAGTCCAGCTTTTCAGTCTGTTTTGTCTTTAATTTTATGTCTAAAGAGTCATGGTCATCTAGGTTACCCCTGTGTTAATTTTAAAAGCTTTATACTTTCTGCATTCCATTTTTATTAATCATAGTTAAGGATCTGTTCTAGACTCAATTTTGCAGGTGAATGTTCAGTTTTAGCACCATTTGTTGAAAAGACTGTCTTCTCTGTTCTGCTGTCTTTGTTCCTTTCTTGAGGATCCATCTACTGTATTTATATGAATCTTTTTTAGGGCTTTTATTCGTTGTATTGATCCATTTGTCTGTTTTTTCACCAATTACCTTGTCTTGAATACTGCATGTAATAAGTCTTTTTTTTTTTTTTTTAGTTGTAGGTGGACACATTACCTTTATTTTATTTATTTTATTTTTATGTGGTGCTGAGGATCGAACCCAGTGCCTCACAAATGCTAGGCAAATGCTCTACCTCTGAGCTACAACCCCAGCCCCATTTAGTAAGTCTTGAAGTCAAGTTGTATCAGTCTTCTTCAGTATTGTGTTGGCTATTCTGTGTCTTTTCATGCTCCATATGAACTTTAGAATAAGTTTGCTGATATCCACAAAATAATTTCTTTCGATTGGGATTTTGATTAGAGTCTTATTGAATCCATTGGTCAATTTGGGAACTAATATGTTGGCAATATTGAGTCTATACGTGGATGTTCAGTATATCTCTATTTATTTCTTTCTCTGATTTCTTTCCTCATGAAGACTGTATACATATTTTATTAGATTTATATCTAAGTATTTCCTTTTGTGGGGTGCTAATTTAAATGGTATTATTTTTAATTTTAAAATCTAGTTTTTCATAGCTGCAACATAAGAGAGTGATTGACTTTTTTTATTAACATTGTATCCTTTCACCTAGTCATAATTTCTTGTTAGTTCCACTGTTACATCTTCATAAAATTTGTGAATACCAAAAGTGTTATTATAGGGAATTGTAAGTGGTTATTTAATTATTACAGGTTGAGTGTTTTTATCTAAAATAATGGTACCAGAAGTGTGTTGAATTTCAGAATTTTTTTTTTATTTTGGAATTTTGGCACATACATAATGAGATATTTAAGCATTAAATTAATTTTTTTCATATATACCTTAAACACATAGACTGAAGATAATTTTATATAGTATTTTTCTACTATGTTTTGAGGTCAAATGAGGTCAGTCACATGAGGTCAGTTCTGTGATTATCCTTAGTGTTCCCATCCAGATTTCTGACCTTAAATCCTATTTGTTTTCTGTCTCCAAAATCCTATGGCATCATGTTAGTGCTCAAGATATTTAAGATCCGGGAGAATTTTATATCTTTAGGTTAGGGATGCTCAGCCTGCTTATCACTACCCATAAAGACCCCAACAAAGACTTTTCCCAAGAAATGATGAGAGAAGTAGTCTTAGTAGTAATATACATTGGTGAACTAAAAAAAATCACTGATTTTTATTTTCAAAATTACCACTTATTTAGCCTCATAAGGAGCACAGCTCTTTCAGGAAATGTAGTAGAGCTACATGAAGAATTTTTTACTTTATTTTTCACAGTGTGATGGATTTTTTTAATAATAAATTCATTTTAGTTGGAATTAAAGATACCTTTTTGAAGTAGGTAAGTGTACCTACACTCACTAAAAATAAACTTCAAATTTATATGTTATTAACCTAGGAGTAATTATATCATTGTATTTCCCCTATATTATAAGGTTTCTTTTCCTTCCTTCCTAATAGAAATAGGAAAAACATTGAAATGAATCTGACATAACTTTCTTATGTACATGTATGAATACACCACAGTGAATCTCAACACATACCTCCACAAGACTGGAATCCTAATTAGAATAAGATATATTCCATGTTTGTATAGATATATCAAGATAGATTTTACTGTCATGTATAACTAAAAAGAACAAATAAAAATTAAAAAAGAATTTTGGTAATACAATGCTATCTGAATTACAAAATATTTCTGTACAATGAACGCCTCTAAAACTTTCATTTGTAAATGGAAGTTGGAGTAATTAAGAGTGTGTGATAAAATGCTTGCTCTTAACACATAGTCTTGCAAGTGTTGAAAATTCTATCATTCGGAGAACTACAGTAATTAAACATGAAAATGAAATAACAGAAAACATTTCGTTTTTTTAATAGGAAACCATGAGTTTGATTTTGGAGTGGATATTTTGAAAGACTACATGAAACAAATGCAGTTTACATGGTTTCTCAGTAATGTCTATGACAGATTTACTTCTGAACCTTTTGGACATGGTGCAGTGAAAAAAATCTTTCAGTGGAACAATATAAAAATTGGGTTGATGGGATTAGTTGAAGAAGATTGGCTAGATACCCTGGCTACTGTTAATAAGTCGAATGTAAACTATAAAGATTATGTTGAAGTTGCTAATGAAATAGCAATAGAACTTAGAGAAGAAGGAGCAGATCTTGTTATTGCAGTGACTCATATGAAGTGGGGAAATGATACCAGGCTTCCCCAATAAGCAGAGGGGGTCAATTTGATTCTAGGAGGCCATGACCATGATTATGGAATCAGGAAGGTGAATGAAACTTGGATTGTCAAAAGTGAATCTAATTTTAAAACCTTGACAAAAATAAATGTAAGACTCTTTAGTACATGTTTTCAATATGTATTTGAGAAAGTGGACATTTTGAGTTACATGGAAGAAGATTCATATATTAAAGCAATAGTAAGAGATTTTACCCAAAACATACAGGTATATGAACTGATGATATTATTTAGGTACAGACTGATCACATGAACATTGATTGGATAGTAATGAAACATAATAGTATGTAATTTGTAAATAACCAATACTGCAGATGGCACTTTCTTCCACTACTTAAATGTTTTTGCTGTATTAGATTTTGACTTTCATATTCCACTTACATTTTATTTTGGTTTTATAAGTAACAAGAATTTAGATTGACTTCAGTATTTAGACTTATTTAACTGTCACTATGAAATCATTTTTCTGTACTTAAATTTTGCAAGAATTTATTCTTTAGTGAGGGGATTACTACTCAAAGAAGCACTGGGTTAACAAAATTACAGGTGACTTTTACATCAGCTTATAATGAAAAACATTCTTTTCTCCCTTCTTTCTTCTTGAATACCTCAAACTTAAGAGTTAAACTTCTATAGGCATTTGAAAGTCTTTGTCTTTTTTCAAGTACCCTATACATATTGGACAAACCGTAGTTCCTTAGAGGTGTATGTGGTGTGTTACATTTGTAAGAACTGATGGGAAATATAAACCAGGTTGTGTTTATGTCTTTGAATGCGTTGTTTCAAGTAACCTTTAGTACCTGAATTGGTTCTGTGGGAATAGAGCTCTCTATTCTGATTCCGGTTGGAGTATTAATGGATGACTTTATTTTGGATGATCTTGGTGTCAGGAACTGCTTTTTTATAGCAGTTTTCTGTTTCTCTAATGTGTAGGTGGTACCTCTTAAAATTTACGATAACCTGACTCTTTAAATGGCTTTGAAAAATAAATTATTGTTGGAATATGTATTATTTTGACATCTGTTTAGTACTATATTTGGAGAGGAAGAATTTATACATAGATTATCTGATTTTGGAGGTAAAGAAATGATTGAGTGGAGAAAAATTAATTTAAAAACTGAGAAATGTTTATTTTAGACATTTTTTTTCTTCTTTTAATATATGTTAGAAGAAGTTCTTTGCCCCATTGACATGGAATTAGATGGTCGTGAAATTACTGTGAGAAGATCTGAAAGCAATCTTGGGAATTTGGTAACTAATGCAATGTTAGAAGCTACTCGTGCTGATGTAGCACTACTAATTCAGGTGATTTCATTATTTAATTTAAAAAATAAACACAAAATGACTAAAATTATATTTTTTAAATGTATAATAACAGACCTTTTTGATACATACAAAGTCCTATTTCAAAATTCATTCCATTAACTTGATGAGATCAAGTTATGTTCAGGTACAGCATTTAGTGTTATGTATTCTATTTGAAAATCAAAGTGTCAATTTTTAAATTTTTGAATTTTTAATGAGATTTGATGAAATGTGTCCTCATCATTATCTCTCAAACTTGGTGTGCTATCAAGCCTTGCTGATATGAGAAGCAGTGGACTGAAATCTTTCATCTAAGTTTTTGTTCTTTATTACTTTTCCCTTCCTACCTGAGCAATAAGAGGAAATGGTGAGGGAAATCTTGTAGGGTGAATGGGGAACCTGTCCCTAACCTAACCATTTTTGTGCATTGTTAATTTGAAGTTGGCCTATCTTGTGTTAAGAGATATATAAGAATCTGTAGAAAATTTCTACAACTTCTTTGAAACAAGCCTTGATCCATATACTATAATCCAGACACTGTATACTCACAGTTACTATTGGGTGGATGACTTCAGAAATTTAGAATGTAACATCATTTAACTTCCTAGCTATAAATTTCTTTTAATGCCAACTCCACTGAAAATATGAGTATCTTAATCTTACATATGAATAAACAAGGTTAACTTGTGGAAATATTTCATAAGAGAAAAATTTGTTTAACTTTAAAATTATTAACAAAGTTTTTGTTGTTGTCAGTGGTGGAGATCTTTAAAAATAGATGGTCTTTGCTTTGGAATTTCTTAGGCATGGTCCTATCTGAAAGCAGGAAGTGAGGTAGTGGCTTTTCAATTGTCATATTCTGTAATTTAGGAGGAAGTGGTAGCTATCATGAAATTGAATCTTTAAAAAATGAATATGCTAGACATAATGACATGATTAAGATAGAAGTAAACATGTGAAGGAATTGGAAAAATAATTAGGAACTTTTGTCAGTGTGGTATATAACACTGAACTTTTGAACATAAGTCATCAAGGTGATATTTTTATGGAAGGAAATAAATCAAGATGCATATTACTTTTTTCCTTCAAATTACTATAGGTACACTCAGATCTGATTGAATACATCCAGCAGGGAATTTCACTTTGTATGATCTTTTGGCTGTTCTTCCCATAGTGGACCCAGTTTTAGTTGTTAGAGTAACAGGTTCACAGTTGCTTGAAGCACTTGAAAATGGGGTGTACAAGAACCCAGCTCTTGATGGAAGGTATGTGTAAACATTTTTACTAAGTGACAAACTCATTATTTTTTATAGAATGAAACTGAAAACACAGTTTCAATATGATTTAACATTTTTAAAATTTAAAATTTAAATTTTACACTGGGTGTGTACCTCAGTGGTAGTGCCCTGGCCTAGCATCTGTGAGGCCCTTGAGTTCAATCCCTATTACTACCAAAAAATAAAATGTATACTTGAATAGTTTTAGTAATTCACGGAGTTGTACAATTATTTTCACAATTTTAGAGTGTTTCATCACCCTCAAAGCTTCACTCACTCAAACCTCCCTGTACCAGGCAAATACCTTTCTACTTTACTATCTCTGTAAGTTTCCTTTCTGTACATTTCATATAAATGGAATTATATAATACATGGCTATTTTACTGACTTCTTGCTGTTAGTATGTTTTCAGGGTTTATCCGTGCTACAGCATGTATCAGAACTTTATTTCTTTTTGTTGCTGAGTAACATTCCATTGTATGATAATAACAAATGCATCTATTCATCAGTTGACAAACATTTGGATTGTTTCTACTTTTTGGCTATTATGAATGACAGTTGATGCACAAGTGTTTAGACATATTTTCATGTTTTTTGGGTATATACTTAGGAATAGAATTTCTTGATCATATGGTTAGTCCAATTTTTTTGAGAAACTGAGATTGTTTTCCAAAGTGGCTACATCATTTTACATTCTCTAGCATTGTATGAAGTTTTATTTTCTCCATTTCCTTGCCAGTACTTTGTTACCTTTTTGATAATAGCAATCCTAGAGAAATGGTATCTCATTTTATTTAGATTTGCATTTCTCTGATGGCTATTGATGTTGAGGATCTTTTCATGTGTGTATTGGCCATTTGTATATCTTCTTTTGAGAACGTCTATTTTTATATTTTGCCCTTTCAAAAGTGGGTTGTTGGATTTTGCTATTGAGTTATATAAGAGTTCTTTTTATCTTTTAGACAAAAATATCTTCTCAGATGTGATTTGTAAACTAGAGCACAAAAGTTTTTTTTTTAATTTTTGAGAAATAGTTATTTTTCTTTTGTTACTTGTCTTTTATTGCTATTTTATGAAACCATTGCCTAATCCAAGATCACAGAAATTTATACCTGTTTCTTCCAAGACTTCTATAATTTTAGCTCTTTCCTTTGGGTCTTTGATCCATTTTGGGTTGATTTTTGCATATGGTGTAAAATGGCGGTCCAACTTTTTTCTTTTACATGTAGATATGCAGTTGTTTGAGGTTGTTTGTTGAAAAGTCTGTTTTTCCCCACGGTATTGTCTTATTACTCCTGTTACAAGAGTTTACTGTATGTGTCAGGGTTTATTTCTGGCTTTTCATTGGGTTCTATTGATCTATCATGTCTGTCTTTATAGGTGATACCACAGTATCTTGATTATCTTTATAGTAAGTTTTAAAATCAGAAACTATGAATCCTTCAACACTGTTCTTTCAGGATTATTTTGACTGTTTTTGGTTCCTTGTATTCTTAAAATGAATTTTAGAAAATGGTTGTCAACTTCTGGGAAAAAAAAGGCAAATGGGCTTTTGATATGAATAAAGTTGAATCTGTAGCCCAATTTGGAGAGTATTGTCATCTTAACAATGTTAAATCTTTCAATTCAGCAGTGCAGAATGTTTTAACAATTGTTTAGTTCTTTTAATTTCTTTGTACAGTGTTCTGTAGTTTTCATATTATAATTCTTATACTTCTTTTATTACATTTATTCCTAAGTATTTTATTTTTAGATCTTTTGTAAATGGAATTGTTTTCTTAATTTTATTTTTTACTATTCATTGCTAATATATAGAAAGAAAATTGGTTTTTACATTGAGTTATTGAATCAGTTATGTTTTAACATCAACATTAACACTGTGTTGCTAATATGGTGAATAAACACAAAAACTTGTACTATAAATGGTTTCTCTGTGTATAGTTTAGGTGAAGTGCTTAGGAAGCTCTGTAAGCATCTTTTTCAAAAGTAGAAATGCTTATTTTCCACATTTAGTGCAGTTAAGAAGACTACATAGCTACTATCACTATTTTTCTAAGTAATCTCTTGATATTAAGTGGAGGCATGTATCCATCCACAAAGGGATTTAAAACATGATTTGTTTTGGGGGGGCAGGGGTGGGTACCAGGGATTTAACTCAGGAGCACCCAACTACTGAGCCACATCCCCAGCCATATATATTTTTTATTTTTTTATTTTTTTTATTTTCTATTTTTTTTTTTTTTTTTGTATTTTATTTAGAGGCAGGGTCTCACTGAGTTGGTTTAGCTGAGGCTCACTTTTGCCGAGGCTGGCTTTGAATTTGTGATCCCTGTCTCAGCCTCCCAAGCTCTGGGATTAGAGGCGTGCCTGGCTTCAATCATGGTTTTTAACTGAGCCTAGTTTAGAGCCTAGCCTCTAAACTTTATTTAGATTGTTGGCTTTCTTTCAACCTGTACTTAAATTATTTGACCTTATAGCTCCTTATCTTATGCCCTCCTTTCCAGTGTTATTTTCTCTAGGGAAGTTTTGGAGATGAGTAGAAATAGATTTTATGAGATTTGCATATATTCTGGTTCTGAGGCAGTTCTTTCTTTTGGAGTTCCACTGGTATAAATTTATTCTATGTCATTTGCTTTTTAAATTATCTACTGTACCAAAAATAGTATCTTTCATATAGTAAGGCATTTCTTAGACTGGTAACTGATTTTATAGGATTGCATGGAATTAGCGAAAGCACCCAGAAACCACTTCAGATGCGAAAACTCACACAAGAGATTTTATTAAGCAAACAGGCAGTGTCTCCCTGCAGGGTGAGAGAGAAAAAATGAGAGAAAAAAGAGAGAGTGCATGTGCATGTGCATGTGATTGAGAGAGTGAAAGCCAGGAGGAGAGAGCATGAAAGGGAGGAGAGAGAGAGAAAACGGCAAGGGAGCTATTCTTAAGTAGTTCGCAGGCTAATAACAGACCAATGACTGATGAGAATGTTCACAGGCTGACAATCTGGACCAGTGACTGCCAAGAATGTTCACAGGCTAATGAGTGGACCAATGGCTGCTGAGAATGTTCACAGGCTGACAAGTGGACCAATAGCTGGCTGGGATGTTCACAGACTGACAATCTGGATTATAAAATGGTGTGGGGGAGGGAGAATAATAGCAGATCTGATGCCAACAATTAGGAGGAGGCAAATTAATATTTTGGCCTATTTTTCTGGAACAATGGCTAAGTGTGGAGGTCCTGTAGGAATATAAGGGATTTTTTTTTTTTTTTGAGTCAAAACTTAAAAAAAAAATTGAAAAACTCTATCCAGTAGCTCAGATTTTACCTTGGTCAAGTGGGTGTTAGCCAAATATTAAGATGCTAGTTTGGTAGGATTAAGAGAATCCAACTATTATGTATAACTATAATGCACCAATAAAAATTTGGAAAAAAAATGAGCTAAGAAGCATTAAAAGATTTAAAAAATGGTATTCAGAAGTGTGCAGTAATAACAAAGAGATAATATGTCATCCACAGAGAAGTGATTTCTAGACCCTTATCAGTGAAAGCTGATCTGAAATTGTTGACATGCTTTTATTTGCTTGGAGGTGGCCTTAACTTGCATTATTCTGTCTGTTGGCATTAGTTAGGTTGGGATGGAGAAACTGACACAAATGCCAAAATCAAGCCAGGTTCGGGCACAAGAGTGTCTTAGGTTATCATAAATAATCATGAAAATTCTGTGTACATAAACTTTTATATTTAGTCCTAATTAATAATATATATTGGCAGGAAAATACTCAGTAATTTTGACTCTGGGTCTGTTATTATGAAAAGCCATATTTTTCCAGCTAAGGGTTAACTATTATTTTTTTTTTATTTGTACCAGGGATTGAACCCAGGTATGCTTAACCACTGAGCCACATCCCCATCCCTTTTTTAATATATATTTTTATTTTGAGACAGGGTCTCATTGAGTTGTTAGGGCCTTGCTAATTTGCTGAGGCTGGCTTTGAACTCATGATCCTAGTGCCCCAGCCTCCTGAGCTGCTGGGATTGCAGGTAAAGTTTCTTCATACATTCTCGATGAGAGTTGTTTGCGAGCTTATGTGGCTTGTTAATATTTTCTTCCAGTCTGTAGTTTGTATTTTCATCTCCCTAATAGGGTTTTTCCTAGTGAGTTTTTTTTTTCAATTTATTTTTATTTAAACAAATGGGATACATCTTGTTTCTCTGTTTATACATGAAGTAGAGGCATACCATATATGTAATCATACATTTACCTAGGGTAATTGTTTTTGACTCATTCTGTTATTTTTTTCTCCCCCCACCCTCCCATCCCTCTTTTCCCTTTATACAGTCACGCCTATCTCCATTCTTGCCTCCCTCCCACCCCCCATTATGTGTCATCATCCACTTATCAGCGAGATCATTTGTCCTTTGGTTTTTTGAGATTGGCTTATCTCACTTAGCATGATAGTCTCCAATTTCATCCATTTCACTCCAAATGCCATAATTTTATTATTCTTTATGACTAATATTCATATATACATATATATATATATATATATCAGTTTCTTTATCCATTCATCAATTGAAGGGCATCTAGGTTGGTTCCACATGCTGGCTATTGTGAATTGAGCAGCTATGAACATTATTGTGGCTGTTTCTCTGTAGTATGCTGATTTTAAGTCCTTTGGGTATAGGCCAAGGAGTGGGATAGCTGGGTCAAATGGTGGTTCCATTCCAAGCTTTCTGAGGAATCTCCACACTGCTTTCCAGAGTGGCTGCACTAATTTGCAGCCCTACCAGCAATGTATGAGTGAACCTTTTTCCCCACATCCTCACCAACACCTATTGTTGCTAGTATTCTTGATAATCACCATTCTAATTGGGGTGAGATGGAATCTAGGGTGGTTTTGATTTGCATTTCCCTTATTACTAGAGATGTTGACATTTTTTCATATGTCTGTTGATTGCTTATAGATCTTCTGTGAAGTGTCTGTTCATATCCTTAGCCCATTTCTTGATTGGATTATTTGTATTCTTGGTGTAGAGTTTTTTGAGTTCTTTATATATTCTGGAAATTAATGCTCTATCTGAAGTATGAGTGGCAAAGATTTTCTCCCACTCTGTAGGTTCACTCTTCACATTACTGATAGTTTCCTTTGCTGAGAGAAAGCTTTTTAGTTTGAATCTATCCGAGTTATTGATTCTTGCTTTTATTTCTTGTGCAATGGGAGTCCTGTTAAGGAAGTCTGATCCTAAGCCGACATGTTGAAGATTTGGACCTACTTTTTCTTCTATAAGATGCAGGGTCTCTGGTCTGATTCCCAGGTCCTTTATCCATTTTGAGATGACTTCTGTGCAGGGTGAGAGATAGGGATTTAGTTTCATTCTGTTGCATATGGATTTCCAGTTTTCCCAGCACCATTTGTTGAAGAGGCTATCTTTTCTCTATTGCATATTTTGGCCCTTTTGTCTAGTATGAGAAAATTGTATTTATTTGGGTTTGTGTCCCTGTCCTCTATTCTGTACCATTCATATACCTGTCTGTTTTGGTGCCAATATCATGCCGTTTTTGTTACTATTGCTTTGTAGTGTAGGTGAAGTTCTGGTATTGCGATGCCCACTGTTTCATTCTTCCTGCTAAGGATTGCTTTAGATATTTTGGGTTTCTTATTCTTCCAGATGAATTTCTTGATTGCTTGCTCTATTCTTGTGAAGTATATAATTGGGATTTTAATTAGAATTGCATTGAATCTGTATAGCACTTTTGGTAGTATGACCATTTTGACAATATAAGTTCTGTCTATCCAAGAATATGGGAGATCTTTCCATCTTCTAAGGTTTTCTTTAATTTCTTTCTTTACTGTTCTGTGGTTCTCATTGTAGAGGTCTTTCCCTCTTTTGTGAGATTGATTCCCAAGTATTTTATTTTATTTTCGAGGTTATTGTGAATGGGGTAGCTTTCCTAAATTCTCTTTCTGAAGATTCATCACTTATGTATAAAAATGCATTAGGTTTATAAGCATTGATCTTATATACTGCTACTTTACTGAATTCACTTTTGAGTTCTAAAAGTTTTCTGGTGGAATTTCCCGGTTCCTCTAAATATATAATCATGTCATCAGCAAATAGGGATAGTTTGAGTTTTTCTTTTCCTATTCATATCCCTTTAATTTCCTTGGTCTGTCTAATTGCTATGGCTAGAATTTCAAGGACAATGTTGAATAGAAGTGGTGAAAGAGGGCATCCCTGCTTTGTTCTGGTTTTTTAAGGGGAATGCTTTCAGTTTTTCACCATTTCGAATGATATTGGCCATGTGCTTAGCATAGATGGCCTTTACAATATTGAGGAATGTTCCTACTATCCCTATTTTTTCTAGTGTTTTGAGCATGAAGGGGTGCTGTATTTTATCGAATGCTTTTTCTGTATCTATTGCAATAATCATGTGATTCTTGACTTTAAATCTGTTGATATGGTGAATTACATTTATTGATTTCCGGATGTTTAACCAACCTTGCATCCCTAGGATAAAACCCACTTGATCGTGGTGTACTATCTTTTTAATATATTTTTGTATGTGATTTGCTAAGATATTGTTGAGAATTTTTGCATCGATGTTCATTAAGGATATTGGTCTGAAATTTTCTTTCCTATATGTGTCTGTCTGGTTTAGGTATCAGGGTGATATTAGCTTCATAGAATGAGTTTGGGAGGGTTCCCTCCTCTTCTATTTCATGAAATACTTTGGGAAGTATTGGAATGAGCTCTTCTTTAAAGGTTTTATAGAACTCGGCTGAGAATCCATCTGGTCCTGTACTTTTCTTTGTTGGTAGGCTTTTGATGACTTCTTCTGTTTCATTACTTGAAATTGATCTATTTAAATTGTGTATGTCCTCCTGGTTCAGTTTAGGTAATTCATATGTCTCTAGAAACCTGTTGATGTCTTTGAGATTCTTCTATTTTTTTGGAGTATACATTTTCAAAATAGCTTCTAATTATGTTTTGTAATTCACTCTTGTTGTTGCGCTATTTCCTTGTTCATTCCGAATTTTAGAAATTTGGGTTTTCTCTCTTTCTCTTTGTTAGTGTGACTAAGGGTTTATCAATTTTGTTTATTTCTTCAAAGAACCAACTATTTATTTTGTCAATTTTTTTGATTGTTTCAGTTTCATTGATTTCAGCTCTGATTTTAACTATTTCCTGTCTTCTACTATTTTTGGTGTTGCTCTTTTCTTTTTCTAGGGCTTTGAGCTGTAGTGTTAGGTCGTTTATTTGTTGATTTTTTTCTTCTTTTATTGAATGCACTCCATGAAATAAATTTTCCTCTAAGAACTGCTTTCATAGTGTCCCAGAGATTTTGATATGATGTTTCTTTGTTCTCATTTACCTCTAAGAATTTTTTAAATTTCCTTCTTGATGTCTTCTGTTATCCATTCATCTTACAATAGCATGTTATTTATTCTCTAGGTGTTGGAGTAGTTTCTGTTTTTTATTCTGTCATTTATCTCTAATTTCAATCCACTGTGATCTGATAGAACACAAGGTAGTATCTCTGTCTTCTTGTACTTGCTAACATTAGCTTTGTGGCATAAAATATGGTCTATTTTAGAGAAGGATCCATGTGCTGCTGAGCAGAAAGTGTATTCGCTCTTTGTTGGATGGTATATTCTATAAATGTTGGTTAAGTCTAAATTATTATTTGTTTTATTAAGATCTATGGTTTCTTTCTTCAATTTTTGTTTGGAGGATCTGTCCAGTGGTGTGAGAGGTGTGTCGAAATTGCCTAGTATTATTGTGTTGTGGTCTATTTGATTTCTGGAATTGAGAAGGTTTTGTTTGATGTATATGGATGAGCAACTCTTTGGGGCATAGATTTATGATTGTTATGTTTTGCTTTTTTATGTTTCCCTTAAGCAGTATGAAATGTCCTTCTTTATCCTTTCTAACTAAATTTGGCTTGAATTCCACATTATGTGATATGAGGATGGATACTTTGACCTTTTTTACTATGTCCATGTGCATGGTATGTTTTTTCCCATCCTTTCTCCTTTAGTCTGTGTGTATCACTTTCTGTGAGATGAGTCTCTTGCAGACAGCAAATTGTTGCATCTTTCTTTTTAATCCAATCCGCCAGTCTGTGTGTTTTGATTGATGAATTCAGGACATTAACATTCAGGGTTTATTATTATTGAGATATGATTTATATTCCCGGTCATGGCTCATTTTTTTTTTTTTTTGACACGACTTGATTTCTCCTTTATTTGGGTGTTCCTTTATGGTAGTTCCTCCCTTTGCTGATTTGCATTGTTGTTTTTCATCTCTTCCTCATGGAATAGTTTGCTGAGAATGTTCTATAATGCTGGCTTTCTTTTTGTAAATTCCTTTAGCTTTTGTTTATCATGGAATGATTTTATTTCATCATCAAATCTGAAGGTAAGTTTTGCTGGGTGTAAGATTCTTGGTTGGCATCCATTTTCTTTCAGGGCTTAAAAATGTTGTTCCAGGCCCTTCTAGCTTTTAGAGTCTGGAATTGAAAAATCTGTGATATCCGTATTGGTTTCCCCCTGAATGTAATTTGGTTCTTTTCTCTCACAGCCTTTAAACTTGTCTTTATTTTGTATGTTAGCTATTTTCATTATAATGTGCCTTGGTGTGGGTCTGTTGTAATTTTGTGTATTTGGAGTCCTATAAGCCTCTTGTACTTGATTTTCCATTTCATTCTTCAGATTTGGGAAATTTTCTGATATTATTTCATTGAATAGATTGTTCATTCCTTTAGTTTGTTTCTCTGAGCCTTCCTCAATCCCAATAATTCTTAAACTTGGCCTTTTCATGATATCCCCAAATTCTTGTAGATTCTGTTCATGATCTCTTACCATCTTCTCTGTTTGGTCAACTTTGTTTTCAAGATTAAATATTTTGTCTTCGATGTCTGAGGTTCTGTATTCCAGGTGTTCTATCCTATTGGTTATGTTTTCTGTGGAGTTTTTAATTTGGTTTATTTTTTCCTTCATTTCAAAGATTTGTATGTTTTTTTTAAAATATCTCTAAAACTCTTTATTGAAATGATCTTTTGCCTCTTGTATTTGCTCTTTTAACTGTTGATTGGTACGATTATTCAGTGCCTGCATTTGCTCTTTCATCTCATCATTCAATACCTGCATTTGCTCTTTGATCTCATTTGCTTCCCTGATTGTTTTAATTATGTATATTTGAACTCTCTTTCTGACATTTTATGCCATGCTGTCATTGGATTTTATTGCTATACCATCTAGATTTTTTTGGGACATTTTCTTCCCTTGTTTTCTCATATTGCTCCGGTATCTACCTGTCTAGTAGTGAACCTCTGGGATATTGCAGATTTCCTCTATTGACTAATATTGTCTCTGTTGATTTCCAATAACTCACCTCTTAGCCTTCAGTAGCCTGAAGTCTTGGAGGAACTTGATGATGCAGTGCTCCACAAGGAAGCTGCCCCTCTAGGGGTGGTGGCCTTCAGGATGGGGTATATTTCCTGGTGGGGAAGTTTTGCCTGGCAGCTCTCTTCTGAGAAGTTCCCTTCGGTTTAGAACTACCACCTGGACTGGGAAGTCCTCCTCTGTGATGTTCCCAGGGGTCCTGGCCTACCGCCTGGCCTGGGGAGCCCAGCCCTCTGAGGGACTTCCTCGCTGAGCGACCCTCCTCTGCTAGGTTCACTGGGGACCGTAGCTACTACCTGGGCCTCAGACCCTCACTTTGTGTCGAAACCTCTCACTGTATGGCCCTCCTCTGCAATGCTCCCGGTAGACTGAGTTCTCGGCTCCAGCAGGGGAGTCTTACTGGGCCACTCTACTCCACTAAGTGCCCTTCATTTCGGGACTCCCATCCAGGGAGCCCGACCAGCGGGAGAGACTCACCCAGTGGCTCTGAATTGGTCCTGAGTCTCTCAATACCTCCTCTTCTTGACTCCTGGGTCTTGTCACAGGTCCTCTAGCTTCCTGTAGGTGTCTCAGGAAGGGAGCTGCCCTTCAAATGATGATGACCACGCCCTCAGGAATAATTCAAAATGCCTGCACCAGCCTATAAAGAAGCCTCTGGCTAGCTCCATGATGCAGGCAGGCTGGCTTGTCTGCTGGTTTGCTCAGAGATGGTGACAGACCTCGGTGTGGTGGTTGGGCGGGTCACTCAGTGATGGTGTCTGTCTTCAGCCTGGTGGTTGGGCGGGTTGGCTGCCCGCGACCTAGCTCTGCAAGGCAGGAAGGTTGGGTGCCCACTGGTTACTTCTGAGATGCAGATGGCCTGACTCACCCGCCAGCTCGCTCCAAGACTGCAACTAATCAGTGATGGCGCCCGTCCATGGTCTCTTAGTAGGTTTTTGATAAAGTTCAATTAATTGATTTTTTTAATACATTTTACTTTTGGTTCATGTCTGTGAACTCTTCACCAAACCTTTGTTCTGAAGATATTCTCCTACGTTTTCTTCTAGAAGTTTTATAATATTATGTGTTAGGTTTAAATCTGTGATTCATTTAAAATGTTAAACATTTTATAAGGTGTGATAGTTCTATTGAGTTGTATTTTTTGTTTGTTTTTGCCTGTGGATAACTTATTTTTCTGGTGTCATTTACTGTCTTTTCTTGAGTTACTTGTGTACTGTTGCAGAAAATTAGTGATTATGCGGTCCTATTTTTGTGTTCTGTATTTATGTCCATTGATCAATGTGTTCTCTGTCAACACCACATAGACTTGATATATATTAAATGTCTTTTTTTATTGTAAACAAATGGGATACATGTTATTTCTCTGTTTGTACATGGTGTAAAGGCATACCATTTGTGTAATCATAAATTTACATAGGGTAATGTTGTTTGATTCATTCTGTTTTTTTCCCCTTCCCCCCATCCCTCCCACCCCTCTTTTCCCTCTATACAGTCGTTCCTTCCTTCATTCTTGCCCCCCTCCCTAACCCTAACTCTAGCCCTAACACTAACCCTCCCTCCCCCCATTATGTGTCGTCATCATCCACTTATTAGCGATATCATTCGTCCTTTGGTTTTTTGAGATTGGCTTATCTCACTTAGCATGATATTCTCCAGTTTCATCCATTTGCCTGCAAATGCCATAATTTTATCATTCTTTATGGCTGAATACTATTCCATTGTATATATACCACAGTTTCTTTATCCATTTATCAATTGAAGGACATCTAGGTTAGTTCCACAATCTGGCTATGGTGAATTGAGCAGCTATGAACATTGATGTGGCTGTATCTCTGTAGTATGCTGATTTTAAGTCCTTTGGGTATAGACCAAGGAGTGGAATAGCTGGGTCAAATGGTGGTTCCATTCCAAGTTTTCTAAGGAATCTCCACACTGCTTTTCCAGAGTGGCTGCACTAATTTGCAGCCCCACCAGCAATGTATGAGTGTACCTTTCTCCCCACATCCGCTCCAACACCTGTTGTTTCTTGTATTCTTGATAATTGCCATTTTAATTGGAGTGAGATGGAATCTTAGGGTGGTTTTGATTTGCATTTCTCTTATTACTAGAGATGTTGAACATTTTTCCATATGTTTGTTGATTGCTTGTAGATCTTCTTCTGTGAAGTGTCTATTCATTTTCTTAGCCCATTTGCCAATTGGATTATTTGTATTCTTGGTTTAGAGTTTTTTGAGTTCTTTATAGATTCTGGAGATTAGTGCTCTATCTGAAGTATGAGTGGCAAAGATTTTGCCCACTCTGTAGGCTCTTTCTTCGCATTGCTGATAGTTTCCTTTGCTGAGAGAAAGCTTTTTAGTTTGAATCTATCCCAGTTATTGATTCTTGCTTTTATTTCTTGTGCTATGGGAGTCCTGTTGAGGAAGTCTGGTCCTAAGACGACATGTTGAAGATCTGGACCTACTTTTTCTTTTATAAGATGCAGGGTATTTGGTCTGATTCTGAGGTCCTTAATCCATTTTGAGTTTAGTTTCATGCATGGTGAGAGATATGGGTTTAGTTTCATTCTTTTGCACAATGATTTCCAATTCTCCCAGCACCATTTGTTGAGGAGGCTATCTTTTCTCCATTGCATATTTTTGGCCCCTTTGTCTAGTGTGAGAAAATTGTATTTATTTGGGTTTGTGTCCATGTCCTCTATTCTGTACCATTGATCTACCTGTCTATTTTGGTACCAGTACCATGCCATTTTTGTTACCGTTGCTTTGTAGTAGAGTTGAAGATCTGGTATTGCGATACCCCCTGCTTCACTCCTCCTGTTAAGGATTGCTTTAGCTATTCTGGGTTTCTTATTCTTCCAGATGAATTTCAAAATTGCTTGCTCTATTTCTGTAAGGTACATCATTGGGATTTTAATTGGAATTGCATTGAATCTGTATAGCACTTTAGGTAGTATGGCCATTTTGACAATATTAATTCTTCCTATCCATGAACATGGAAGATCTCTCCATCTTCTAAGGTTTTCTTTAATTTCTTTCTTTAGTGTTCTGTAGTTCTCATTGTAGAGGTCTTTCACCTCTTTTGTGAGATTGATTCCCAAGTATTTTATTTTTTTCGAGGCTATTGTGAATGGGGTAGTTTTCCTAATTATTCTTTCCAAAGATTCATCACTTATGTATAAAAATGCATTAGATTTATGTGCATTGATCTTATATCCCGCTACTTTACTGAATTCACTTATGAGTTCTAAAAGTTTTCTGGTGGAAGTTTCTGGTTCCTCTAAGTATATAATCATATCATCAGCAAATAGGGATAGTTTGAGTTCTTCTTTTCCTATTCGTATCCCTTTAATTTCTTTGGTCTGTCTAATTGCTCTGGCTAGAGTTTCAAGGACAATATTGAATAGAACTGGTGAAAGAGGGCATCCCTGCCTTGTTCCAGTTTTTTGGGGGGAATGCTTTCAGTTTTTCACCATTTCGAATGATATTAGCCATGGGCTTAGCATAGATGGCCTTTACAATGTTAAGGAATGTTCCCACTATCCCTATTTTTTCTAGTGTTTTGAGCATGAAGGGGTGCTGTATTTTATCAAATGCTTTTTCTGCATCTATTGAAATAATCATGTGATTCTTGACTTTAAGTCTATTGATATGGTGAATTACATTTATTGATTTCCAGATGTTGAACCAACCTTGCATCCCTGGGATGAAGCCCACTTGATCATGGTGCACTATCTTTTTAATATGTTTTTGTATGAGATTTGCTAAAATTTTATTGAGAATTTTTGCGTCGATGTTCATTAAGGATATTGGTCTGAAGTTTTTTTTCCTCGATGTGTCTCTGTCTGGTTTAGGTATCAGTGTGATATTGGCTTCATAGAATGAGTTTGGGAGGGTTCCCTCCTCTGCTATTTTATGGAATACTTTGAGAAGTATTGGAATGAGTTCTTCTTTAAAGGTTGTGTAGAACTCGGCTGAGAACCCATCTGGTCCTGTACTTTTCTTTGTTGGTAGGCTTTTGATGACTTCTTCTGTTTCATTACTTGAAATCGATCTATTTAAATTGTGTATGTTCTCCTCGTTCAGTTTAGGCAATTCATATGTCTCTAGAAACCTGTTGAAGTCTTCGAAATTTTCTATTTTGTTGGGAGTATAGATTTTCAAAATAGCTTCTAATTACGTTTTGTATTTCAATCATGTCTGTTGTGATATTTCCTTGTTCATTCCAAATTTTAGTGATTTGGGTTTTCTCTCGTCTTCTCTTTGTTAGTGTAGCTAAAGGTTTATCAATTTTGTTTATTTTTTCGAAGAACCAACTATTTATTTTGTCAATTTTTTGTATTGTTTCTTTTGTTTCAATTTCATTGATTTCAGCTCTGATTTTAACTATTTCCTGTCTTCTACTACTTTTGGTGCTGGTGTGTTCTTCTTTTTCTAGGGCTTTGAGCCGTAGTGTTAGGTCGTTTATTTGTTGAGTTTTACTGTTTTTATTAAATGGGCTCCACGAAATAAATTTTCCTCTAAGTACTGCTTTCATAGTGTCCCAGAGATTTTGATATTATTTTCTTTGTTCTCATTTACCTCTAAGAATTTTTAAATTTCCTTCCTAATATCTTCTGTTATCCATTCATCATATAAGAGCATATTGTTTAATCTCTAGGTGTTGGAGTAGTTTCTGTTTTTTACTCTTTCATTTATTTCTAACTTCAATCCATTATGATCTGATAGAATACAAGGTAGTGTCTCTATCTTCTTGTATTTGCTAACATTAGCTTTGTGGCATAATATATGGTCTGTTTTAGAGAAGGACCATGTGCTGCTGAGAAGAAAGTGTATTCGCTCTTGGTTGGATGCTATACTCTATAAATGTCTGTTAAGTCTAAATTATTGAGATCTATAGTTTCTTTGTTCAATTTTTGTTTGGAGGATCTTTCCACTGGTGAGAGAGGTGTGTTAAAATCACCTAGTATTATTGTGTTATGGTCTATTTGGTTTCTGAAATTGAGAAGGATTTGTTTGACATACATGGATGAGCCACTGTTTGGGGCATAGGTGTTTATTATTGTTATATCTTGCTGATTTATGGTTCCCTTAAGCAGTATGAAATGTCCTTCTTTATCCCTTCTGACTAACTTTGACTTGAAGTCCACATTATCTGAAATGAGGATGGATACTCCAGCTTTTTTGCTGAGTCCATGTGCATGGTATGTTTTTCCCCATCCTTTCACCTTTTGTCTATAGGTATCTTTTTGTATGAGGTGAGTCTCTTGCAGGCAACATATGTTGGATCTTTCTTTTTAATCCAATCTTCCAGTCTGTGTCTTGTGATTGATGAATTCAGGCCATAAACATTCAGGGTTATTATTGAGATATGATTTGTATTCCTGCTCATTTGGTTCATTTATTTTATTTTATTTATTTATTTGACATGACTTGGTTCCTCCTTTATTTGACAATTTCCTTAGGATAATTCCTCCCTTTGCTGATTTGCATCTTTGTTTTTCATCTCTTCCTCATGGAATATTTTGCTGAGAATGTTCTGTAATGCTGGCTTTCTTTTTGTAAATTCCTTTAGCTTTTGTTTATCATGGAATGATTTTATTTCATCATCAAATCTGAAGGTAAGTTTTGCTGGGTATAAGATTCTTGGTTGGCATCCATTTTCTTTCAGGGCTTGAAAAATGTTGTTCCAGGCCCTTCTAGCTTTTAGGGTCTGGATTGAAAAATCTGCTGATACCCGTATTGGTTTCCCCCTGAATGTAAATTGATTCTTTTCTCTCACAGCCTTTAAACTT
This sequence comes from Sciurus vulgaris, assembly GCF_902686455.1. NCBI lineage: Eukaryota > Metazoa > Chordata > Mammalia > Rodentia > Sciuridae > Sciurus > Sciurus vulgaris. The sequence continues at coordinate 119,284,344 of NC_136466.1, forward strand.
CGGTCTTTATTTTGTATGTTAGGTATTTTCATTATAATGTGCCTTGGTGTGTGTCTGTTGTAATTTTGTGTATTTGGAGTCTTATAAGCCTCTTGAACTTGATTTTCCATTTCATTCTTCAGATTTGGGAAATTTTCTGATATTATTTCATTGAATAAATTCTTCATTCCTTTGGCTTGTTTCTCTAGGCCTTCCTCAATCCCAATAATTCTTAAATTTGGCCTTTTCATGATATCCCATAGTTCTTGTAGATTCTGTTCATGATTTCTTACCATCTTCTCTGTTTGTCCATCTTTGTTTTCAAGGTTAAATATTTTGTCTTCAATGTCTGAGGTTCTGTATCCCAGGCATTCTATCCTACTCGATATGCTTTCTCTGGAGTTCTTAATTTGGTTTATTGTTTCCTTCATTTCAAGGATTTCTGTTTGGTTTTTTTTCAATATCTCTAACTCTTTATTGAAATGATCTTTTGCTTCCTGTATTTGCTCTTTTAACTGTTGATTGGTGTGATCATTCAATGCCTGCATTTGCTCTTTCATCTCATCATTCAGTGCCTGCATTTGCTCTTTTATCTCATCATTTGCTTCCCTGATCATTTTAATTATGTACATTCTGAACTCCTTTTCTGTCATTCCTTCTGCCATGCTGTCATTGAGTTTTATTGATGTAACATCTAGATTTGTTTGGGGCATTTTCTTACCTTGTTTTCTCATATTGTTCAGGTATCAGTGGACCGCTGAAATATTGCAGATTTCCTCTATTGACTTACAGTGTCCCTGAAAATTTCTAGTATATCCCCTCTTAATCTTCAGTAGGCTGAAGTCTTGGAGGAAGTTGATAGTGCAGTGCTCCACAAGGAAGCTGCCTCTCTAAGGGTGGTGGCCTTCAGATGGGGTATATTCCCTGTTAGTGGGCAGAGGTGCCTCCACCTGTTGACCAATGGTCATCAAAAGGGGAACTAGGCTGTGGGCTGAGGCAAGGTCTGTTTGGGCCTGTGTCTCTGGTTTTACCATCCTTGTGGGATAACCTCACCAGGCAGGGAAGACTCACCCGATGGGGGGGTCTCGCTGGTCAGCTTCCCTCCTAGAGGTTCCCGTCAATCTACAGCTACTGCCTGGGCTGGGCTGCCTTCCTCTGCAACGTTCCCAGGGGCCCAGACCTACCTCCAGGGCCTGGGAGCCTCACCCTTCGCAGACGAGTCTCCTTAGACTGCCTTTCCTCAGAGAATCTGCCCGCAGTCCTGGAACCTTTGCTCCGCCCCTAAGCGTGTCTCTGTGTGGCTCTTCCACCAAGAAGCCTCCTAGTTCCTGGGACCCTGCTCTGCACCTAATCGCCTGGCTATGTGGCCCCTCCTCTGAGCAGCCACCTGGAGCTGTGTACCATCCCTCCGAGACCCAGCGACCCGCCGCACGCCTCTTCCTCCGGACAGCCGCCTTGTGTTCTGGAGCGGTTACTAGGAGACCAAGCAACTCACTGCTTGCCTCCTCCCCCCGCCAACCGCCCGTAGCCCTGGGCAGTCACTTTGAGTCCAAGTGACCCGCCCCGTTCCTCCTTCTCCTCCAGGCAGCCCCCCAGGTATTCAGGAGCGGTCGCTGCTCTGAGTCGCTGTGAGTCCAAGTGACCTGCTGCACGCCTCCTCTGGGCAGCCGCCCGGAGCTCTGGTGTGGCTGCTCGAGACCAAGCGACCCGCCGCGCTCCTTCTCCAGGCAGCCCCCTAGTGTTCAGGAGCGGTCGCTTTGAGTCCAAACAACTCACCACTCGCCTCCTCCTCTGAGCAGCCTCCTGGAGCTCTAATGCAGTCACTCAAGTCCAAGGAACCCGCTGCGCTTCTCCTCCTCCTCCGGGCCGGTACCTGGTGTTCAGAAGGGATCGCTCTGAGTCCAAACAGCTCACTGCACAGCTCCCCCTCTGGGAACCACTTGTAGCTCTGGCACAGTCACTCCAAGTCCAAGTGACCCGCCATGTTCCTCCTCCTCCTCCTCAGGGCAGGCCCTGGTGTTCAGGAGTGGTGGCTTTGAGTCCAAACAGCTCACCGCGCAGCTCCTCCTCTGGCAACTGCCTGCAGCTCTGGTGCAGTCGCTCCGAGTCCAAGTGGCTGAGCTCCTCCTCCTCCTCCTCCTCCGGGCAGTCCCGGTGTTCAGGAGTGGTCACTCTGAGTCCAGACAGCTCTCCTCACTGCTCCTCCTCTGGGCAGCTGCCTGGAGCCCCAGTGGTTGCTCCTAGTCCCAGTGCTGTGCTGAGCAGCCTCCTCTAGGATGCTCCCAGTTGTCGAGTTCACTGCTCCAGCAGGGGGAGGGTGTCTCACTGGGCAGCTCTACTTCACAAAGTTCCCTGTGTTCCGGAACTATCGCCCCATCCGGGATCCCTCCCCAACGGGAGAGACTCACCCGGCTGCTTTGAGTTGGTCCCAAGTCTCTCAGTATCTCCTCTTTTGAATCCTGAGTCCTGGAGCAACATGAAATGCAGCCACCCTCTAGTTCGCCATCTTGATAAACCCCTATTATATAAGTCTTAACACCATTTTATTTTTTCTCAAAATTGTTTTAATGATTTTAATTCATTCACCTTTCCATATTAATTGTAGAATGAATTATCTACAGCAACAAAATGTATTGCTGAGATTTTTAATAGAAATTATGTTAATCCTGTATCAGTTTAGGGAGAATTGACATCTTCACTGTCATGAATCTTCCAGTCCACAATTGTGGTATGTCTACATTTTATTTAGTTTTTCTTTGATTGTATTTTGTAGTTTTCAGCATACAAGTCCTGTACATATTTTGTTAGGGTTACACCTGAGAATTTCATTGTTATGCACTGTTGTAAAGAGTTTATATTTTAATTTTGGTTTCAGTCTGCCTATCGATATATAGAAATATCATTGAATTTTGAATGATGATCTTATACCTTGCAACCTTACCAGTTCTAGGAGCATATTTGTATGCTCCTTCAGATAATCTTTGCTAACCATGTGTCATTAAAATTTTGCAAATATGCAAAAATTTCTTCATTTACAGACTTTTCTTGTCTTATTGCACTGGCTTAGATGACTAGCACTATATTCAGTAGAGTTGGTGTGAGCAGATATCTTTGTCCTGATTTTAGGGAGGAAAAATACTCATACTTTCATCCTTAAATATGATGCTAGCTATACATTTCTTGCAGATGTCCTTTGTCAAGTTGAGCAAATTCTCATGCATTCCCAGTATTCTGAGTTTTTAAAATTATGACTGTTAAATTTTTTCAGATTTTTTTTATGCATGAATTCATAGAATCATGTAGCTTTGCTTCTGAAGCTGTTAATTTGCTAGATAATATTAGTTGATTTTTCAAATATTGAATCAGTTTTACATCCGTGGAATAAACTGCACTGGTAACGGTATATATTTATTTTTATATAGTACTGAATTATAATATTTGTTAAAGATTTTATGTAAGTATCTAATATTCATGAAGCATAATAGTTTATAGCTTTTTGCATTATCTTTTTCTAATATGGAGAAATATTGACTGTATAATATGAAATGTGAAGTGTTCTCATTAAAATTGTAGAAGTGTGTCAATCTTAAGCAGTTGGTATTTTTTAGTAAAATGCTTTGGGCTGATATATTTCTTGTATTTTTTGAGACTTACTCTGTTGCAAGCATAATACAGTTCATTTATCCATTTACCTAATTGTGGGCATAGGAACAATTTTCAATTTTTCCCTTTCAAGCAGCAATGCTGTAGTATGTCACACTCACACACAATATTGTTCTGTGTAGATGTGCTAACTTTTTCTAGGACCTACACCTGGAAATTAAATTACTGGGCATGTACATATTCAGACCTACAGAATTGTCCTCCATGGTGCACATAAAAATTAACTCTTCTTCAGTGTATGAGTTTCACATTTTCTCATTTGATATTGTTAGTTACTTTAATTTTTGCCAGTTTGATCATGAAGAATAACTCCATAATTGGCTTCTACATAAAATGTAATGAGAATTTTGGCAGTTTCCAGAGCACTTGCTTTAACCCTTTTTGTTTTCTACTAGCTACACAATTTGTTCATTTTCTGTTACTATAATAAAACACCGAAGACTGGGTAACTTATAAAGAAAAAATGTTGAATATTTAACACAACCGTTTGGAGGCTAAAAATCCAAAAAGCATGGTGACAGCTCAAATAAAAATATTTCCCCCATGCCCCTACATGTTAGGTCAGTTATGTTTTCTGCCACTGTATCACTTACAGTGGAAAATAGGCGTACTTTTTCTCATTGTGTGTAATCAGGACTTGTGTGGTGTATGCTGGGAGGTTAGGTATTATATTAGTGATCTAGATACATAATGGAAGCCAGACATTGTGGGTAATTTAATTTTTGTTGTTTTTAAAGATTAAAACAAGCAGTAATATTTTTAAATTTCTTTATATCTTTAAATTTCTTTATATTATCTAGCTATGTGAATTTATCTTAGTCTTAAAGCTGTATTTATCACTTACTATGTGATAAAGCTCAGAAGGAAGAACACTTTTAATTATTAGGATAGTTGTATCTAATCAGTACCAGTTAGGTAATACTGTAATACTGAATATTCAGTTTATTAATTTGTTTTTTATGAATAAAATAATAATGATTGCCTAATACCTGCTGCAAATTGGTACCAAAACAGGCCAGATCCTTCTAATTTGAAACCTCAAGGGGAATGGACAGGTACGGCAGGAATAGAAAAGAGAGCAGGCATTGGAACCAATATGAATAGTCCTTGAAGAATGTCATACAAGACTAAGTTTATGAATGTAGAAAGCAAACTCTGCAAAGGAGTAAACACATTCTGCTTTTCCCACACTATCCTAGTAAGGATCTGTCAATTTAGTAAAAATTTTTCTAGACATTTCTTAATGTCGAAGTAGTAATAGTAAGTACAGCCAGATATTTCTTACATTTACAATGAACTCAATTAATAAATGGGCCAATAGTTTTAAGTTTTAATATGCTGTCTGCTCTATCACTGTATACCTTTAGTAACTTGAGGAAGGAAGTCGAGACAACAGTGGTCTCAGAATAGTGTAGAGTTATTGGAAAATAGAATGCTTTTTTAAAAGATATGTTTTTATTACTATATTGCAGTTACACATATCAGTGGCATTCGTTTTGACATAATCATATATGCATGGAATATAATTTGCTCCATTTCAATCTCTAGTACTTTTCTTTCCCTTCCCCACTTCTTCCTCCTTTGCTCCCTCTACTCTACTGGCCTTCCTTCTGTTTATTTACTGTTTTTTATTTAGTGCTTTATAGATACACATAAAAGTGTGTTCCGTCCAGCAGAACCAGCGCAGAGAAAGGAGACACCACCAATCTTTAGTTGACGAGATTTATTGTGTCCTCCCTGTTTTTCTGCCTCCTTTCTTCTGCCACTATCTCCCTTCTCCTACCCTCTCCCTCTCTCCTCCCCCAGGCTCCTAGCTTATCAGCCAATTATAGCAAAGCTTTCTTTCACGCAGGAGAGCATGTAGAGGAATGTTAGCATAGCACTACATGAATCCCGAGCTGTCCACGCGCGGCATGATATTAGAGAGCCAATCCTAGAGCTTGGCGTTAACACATCATAAGTCTCAAAGGAACTAGTAAGCAAGCAACCTTTTTGGGTACTTCCTTAGTTTGGTAGCCAGTGCCCTTTGGCTCACTGCCAGGCGCCATCTTGTCCAAGACAGCCCTCAACAAAGGTGAATTCACTTGGTATGTTCATACATGTATATAGCATAATGTGGTCAATTTCATTCTGCAGTTCCTCCTTTTTCCAGTTCCCTTCCTCCTACTCAATTCCCTTTTTCTATTCCACTGATCTCCCTTCTGTTTTCATGGGATTCTCCACCTCACCATATTTTCCTTATTTGGCTCTAGATTCCACATATGACAGAAAATATTTAACCCTTGACTTTCTCAGTATAGCTTATATCACTTAGCATGATGTTCTCCAGCTCCATCCATTTACCAGCAAATAGCATAATTTTATTCTTCTTTATTGCTGAGTAAAACTCTGTTGTGTATGTATACATATATAGGTTCTTTATTCCCGTATTGAAAGGCACCTGGGCTGATTCTATAACTTGGTTATTGTGAATTGTGCTTCTATAAATATTTATGTGCCTGTATCATGGTAGTATCTGATTTTTATTTTTTTTGGATAAGTACCAAGGAATATGATAGTTCATCATATGGTGGTTCCATTCCTAGTCTTTTGTGGAATTTCTATACTGCTTTTCAAAGTGGTTGTATTCATTTGCAGTCTCACCAACAATTTGAGTGTATCTTTTTACCCCACATCCTTAACTGGTTGCATGGACTGCAACACCAGAGGAAGGTTTGGTACATTGGCTCACCACCACAACCCAGATGGAGGCCTATACACCACAGTCACAGAAAGGACTCAGTCTACACTCCGAGAACTGAGGAGAACATCTTTATTTGGGAGAAATGGAGCACTTGTCACAGAGGAAGCTGCTTTGTCTTTACTGCATATAACATTGTCTTTTATATGCTTGTAGTTAAGCTTGCCATATGTCTTAAAGATTAAGCTTTGAGTAAGCAGTTACTAGCCTATTTCTTAGCAGGTTATATGTTGGTAACAGAAAGTAAAAAAACAACCATGTGAACCCAGAAGGTGACAGACAGTTTCACAGACCATGTAAGAACTGTCTTACAGACCACAGAAGAACATCCTCTTCACAGAACACAGGAAAGGAGTATGGGGCCCTGAGCCAGGAGAAGGGGCCCACATCTCCCCACTCCTTATGCTCCATATTCTGGATGATCCTTGTTAACATTATAATTTTGTGATTTGAATTTTGTAACTTAGAAAAAATTTTACACATAAAACTTTCCAAAGAATCCAAACATCTAACAGGAATAGGCTAACTATGACCAAATTTAACACCAAATTTAACAACAGAAAACAAATGCTGAACCTTATTCACTAGCAATCTACTTAAAAGATGAATTAAGAACGTAAGGGGCAACACGTGATTGATAGGAAATTGAACATTACAATTTCTAACATTTTCTCAAGGATGGCAACTCTTTTAATCAATAAGTCCTCTTTAGGATGATAATTTTCTCAATAAGTTTAATAAGTCCGTTTGTTGATGTTGGAGCAAAATGGCAGTTCGAGTCCATTGTAAGGCTTCTTTTGTCTGCTGAAAAGCTTGTGTTGAGGCGACTCTTCAGATGGTTTAATGCAGCATAACGCTAAAAGGAACTGTGACCTATATTTTTAGTACTTAATAAGACATTAATCATCATAAAAAACAACAAATTACCCCTAACAGGTTTATCACACTTAAATAATATAAGGCTAAAGCAATCTTTTATACCCAATTCCAGTAATTCGGGGCCATTGTATTCAGGCCTACAGAAAATAGTAAGGCAATTAATATTATTACTCCTAACATAACAGGGTGACATCATGACCACTGGACTCCTTGGTTCCCTATTGAGTTTAATAGACAGGTTCAGTCTGAGTGGGTGTTTGGCCTCAGACCTTCAGGTGATGGATTTCTCAGTGGCATCTGCTCTTTTTCTTATTCCTGTAAATTAATGGCAAAGAGGGATCCTAATTTCTAATTTAAATAAAATTTTTTGAAATAATTATGTTTGTGTTTTATTTCCCCTTCTTCCCCCCTCCTTAAGCAAACCATCCATGGCTTGCCTAATGGGGTTAAAAAGAACATCAGTAACAAGAATTAGCAACAGTAAAAATATAGATCTGAAATCATACCATACAAAATCAAAATTGAGCATTGTTTTATCAAAAGAAAACTAAAGAGTAGATCTGAATGTAAGTGCCACAGTCCTCAACATTTATAGATAGTTAATAACATTAACAACCTTAAATATTTAAGACACTGTGTAGGATCGGTTTACAATGTAGCTGAGATTATTAGAGCAATCTTAAAAGCAAAGTTTAAGCAACATTTTTACCATGTAAAAGTCATTTATAAAAGTAGAGAACAATAACTTAGTTTAAAACACACTAAAAATGAGATTTTTAAAGCTCAAAGTTATTTAAAATTGTAACCAAGTCTGCATGATTTAAAAACAATTTTTTTGTGCCATGGCTAACTTTTGTTAAATATCATGTTTTTATATTTAGTCATACATTTGTAACATTGAGCTTCTCCTAATTCAAATATAATGAATAGCTCAACCAAAATTTAAGACAGCTAGCACATTATATCTCCTGTTTGGGATCACAGTAATGTATAACAAAAAAACAATCTTTGAATATAACTTTAAATGAGCTAAAGTTTGGCTTATTTTTTGAGCCACTCTAACTTGTAGTAAGGTGGGGTCTTCACAAATCTTAAGTAAAATGTTCTAGTTCTGAAGCCGATTTTTGCCTTTTTTTTAAATGTCATTTTTTAAAGTTTACATATATTGTTTCCTGAATATGCATGACTATTAGCTAACATACTATAATATTTTTATTCATCTTTAGAAATACATTTCCTTTTACATCTAAAACAAATCAAGGAGAGGCTGAGAGAGCTATTAACATCCCCTTTTTGTGGTAAAATATCTTTACTCTTGATCTTTATACAGATTAGGCTCTCATCTTAGAAAGTACCTTTGCATTTAAAACTTTCTTTTACCTCAGGGCATGAAGCAACATAAAATTTTTTTCATATATCCCATTGATAATAGGTTCTGTTTTAGCACATTAAATGATATGAATAAATCTCTGATAAAATTTTGCTATTATAAGCTTTAAAAGTATCATCATAGATAAGATTAATTTGGGTAAGAGCAACATGACAAATTCTCTGCTTTAACAGCCTTATACCTTGGAATTATGAACATATCCAACATATAATAATACTATTACATTGATGTTCTTATATAAGCCGAATTTAGTTTCTAAAGAAAAAGTTTAGACCCTGACATAGTAGAATGTTTTAACATTTGTTGCTTAACTGTAATTGTATAAACCCTAATTTTTGTTAAAACCAATTGTTCTAAAGAAACAATCTTAAAAGACAGTACTAAGTGTAAATTAGCATTAAGACATTTTTAACAGTCTAACATATGAATTAAAACTTTTGTTTACATCAGCATGTTAGTATTTGACTCTAGGGAAGAAAACTCAGATAGCTCTAACTGATTGTCTCACATACATATAACCAATTTAGTTACACACAGACTTGTTGAAATTTTTCCTTTACTTATAGACTTACTTAGATCCTCATGTACTTCATCACATAAGCACCTCTTTACCCAGAAATGTTTTCTTCTGCCTTCTACCAAATATATTTTTGTACCTAGAACCTTACATTTTTTCTCTTTTCTATCTGTTGATCCCTTTTTGTTCACATTTGAAACAACCTTTATGAATTTTTTTGATTTTTTTGATAAATTACTCCATTTTAATAAGATGACGTTTTGTTATTTATAGTTCTCTTAAGCAAAACCCAGTTGAAACCTTTTGAACCCCTCATATATAGAATAACACCTGTTTACCAATTTATAAAAACACAAACAATGTTTTAGTATATCATCCCGTGGAATTTAAGAAGTTAAGATTACTTGGTTTTTTAATTAAAAGTTAGCATTTTAATTTTGTAAATTAATCAGATGTCTTTTGTATCAAACACATTTATGTAATTGCATGTATGTTAAATCTAATTTACTCATTTTACTGTAAAAACTAAAGTATTAAGTGTATTGAGCAGCATATGTGTCATCTCCCTGTTGAGGAAAAGTTCTAGAAACAATTGATTAGACATTTTATAGACATCAACATTTTATTAGACCCATTTGGAGACCTGTGAGTTAATTTTTAAAGACATTTTATTCTTATTAGTTTACCCAATTTAAATTAAACATTTTTGAACCATGTGAATAAAAGATATTTGGAATCATTTTTTTTACATTTTAATTCATGAGCGCTCATTATATATTAATTTTGACACCATGTACATGATATTTGGATGCACATATATAAATAGACAACATGTCATCAGACAACATGATCTACACATAACACAAAGGTAAAGGCCGTATAGCTTCTGTAAGTAAATTTCCATTGCACTGTAACAGATGTTCAAAAACTCCAGTTTAATAAAAATAGGACGGACCAAAAATTAATGTGATGAGCTCAAAAAACCATGGAATTTTATCAAACACAAAAATCTTGGAAAAATATGATACGGCCATTAATTATTTTTGTAAAGTATCATGAACATTCAGGGGGCCTGGTTGGGGGCCTCATGGGATGCCAGGGAGAAGTTAGTCCTCTGGATTCTCATGCAAAAGCATAATAGGGTCAGGTATTTTTTCTCTTTTCTTGTTTATCTCCAGATTATCTTTGCTGTCTTGTTCTGAATCTAGGGCTGATAGGATGGCCAAATAAATAGCTTGATCCTTTGGCATTAGTCCTCCCTTATCATGGGCATTTTGATTACTATTCTGGAGCACTCGTTCCCAAAGTTCAGCAAACAACTTCTCTTTAGGGAACCAGGAGTTATCCTTTAAAACTCATAAAAATTGAAACAGTCATCATGATTTATCTGAAGACCCTGAGATGTTAAAATTGTCTTAAGGTTCTTTAAATCAGGCTCCATCTTATCAGGGCTGTTTTCTATGTTGCTGAATTACCAGCTGTTGTTGAATGGGCCCAGTGCGATCTGCTGAATCACCACCCTGGCCAGGGAGTTTCCTTGAACCCAGGTCCTTACCTCCAATCCTCGGGAAAATGCCCCATGTTGGGCACCAATTGTTGCATGGACCACAATGCCAGAGGAAGGCCTGGTATACCAGCTCACCACCACAACCCAGATGGAGGCCTGAACACCACAATCACGGGAAGGACTCAGTCTACAGTCCGAGATCTGAGGAGAACAGTTTTATTTGGGAGAAATGGAGCACTTGTCACAGAGGAAGCTGCTTTGTCTTTACTGAATATAACACTGTCTTTTATATGCTTGTAGTTAAGCTTGCCATACATCTTAAAGGTTAAGCCTTGAGTAAGCAGTTGCTAGCCTATTTCTTGGCAGATTATTTGTTGGTAACAGAAAGTAAAAAACAACTATGTGAACACAGAAGATGACAGTTTCACAGATCATGTAAGAACTGTCTTACAGACCACAGAAGAACATCCTCTTCACAGAACACAGAAAAAGAGTATGGGGCCCTAGACTCTGAGCCAGGAGAAGGGGCCTACACTTACCAGCATTTATTATTTGTATTCTTGATTATAGCCATTCTAACTGGTATGAGATAAAATCTCAATGTAGCTTTGATTTATTTTTCCTTGTTGGTAGGAATGTTGTACATTTTTCATTTATTTGTTGGCCATTTGTATTCCTCCTTTTAAGAAATTTCTGTTTTGATCTTTTGCCCATTTATTGAGTTATTTGTTCTTTTGGTATTAAATTTTTTGAGTTCTATATTCTAGATTTAATAACTTCAGAGGAGTAGCTGCCAAAGATTTTCTTTCTTTCTGTAGGCTGCTTCGCCACATTTTCTTTGCTATGTAGAAGCTTTTCATTTGGTCCCATCCCATTTATTTTTTCTTAGTTTTATTTCTTGAGTTTTAGGACTTATGGAAGTCAGTGCCTACACCACTGTGTTGTAGTGTTTGATCCTATGTTTTCTAGCAATTGTAAATTTTCTGGTATAGTTCCTAGGTCTTTGTTCCATTGAGTTGATTTGATTTTTGTACAGAGTGAAGGGTAGGGATCTAGTTAGATTCTTTTACATATGGATAAACAGTTTTTCCATTTAACATTCTTGCTTATCTTTTCTCCACCATGTTTTGGACACTTTTGTCGAATATTCAGTGACCTTATGTATGTGCGTTTGTGTTTTCTCTTTTATTCCATTGGTTTTCAAGTCTGTTTTTGTTACTATAGCTCTGTAGTATAATTTGAGATCAGGTATTGTGATACCTCCATCATCACTCTCCTTGCACAGGATTGCTTTGACTATTCTGAGGCTTTTATTTTTCCAAATGAATATAGGTCTGCCTTTTCTAGTTCTATGAAGAATGTTGGTGGGGATTATATTTAGTCTATGATCTTTTTGGTAATATGGCCATTGACAATAGTAATTCTACCCATCCAGGAACATGGGAGATCTTTCTTTATCTTGTAAGGTCTTCAGATTCTTTCTTCAGTGTCTACAGTGTTCACTGTAGAGGTCTTTCACCTCCTTGGGTAGATTTATTCCCAAATATCATCATCGTCATCTTTTTCTTCTTCTTCTTCTTCTTCTTCTTCTTCTTCTTCTTCTTATTATTATTATTATTATTATTATTGCAGTTCTCATGAACAGGATACTTTCCCAGATTTTTTTTTTCAGCAGATTCATTATTGGAGTATAGGAAGACTATTGATTTTATATGATAATCTTCTATCCTGCTACTTTACTGAATTTGTTTATCAGCTCTAAAAATCTTGTGGAGATTTTTTGTTCTTCTAGATATAAGATTATGTCATCAGGAAACAGATAATTCAATTTATTTTTTCCTATTTGTATCCTTTTAATTGTCTTCTTTTGCCTGATATCTCTGTCTAGAGTTTCAGGAACTATACTGAATAGGAGTGGGGAGAGTGGACACCCTTGCCTTGTTCTGGAATTGAGAGGAAATGTTTTTGATTTTTTTTTCATTCAATATGATATTAGCTTTGGGTTGCTGCATAGAGCCTTTATAATGTTGAGTAAGTTCCTTCTATCCCTAGTGTCTCTAGCATTTTTAATATGAATGGGTGCTGAATTTTGTGGACATTTTCTAAAGGTTCCAAATCCTGATGCAGTCCAAATCAGGAAGACTTAATAAGAGTCTCCCCATCTTGGCATGGAGTATCATAAATAACTCTTGTCAGTTTTGGTCTAACAAAAAAATATTATTTTTCATATTGTATTGATAAGTGTTCCATTATTATTCAGTATTGTAGATCTCAATAAGATTGATATTTCTTCTAATGTTGTAAGCATTAACTGGAATCATTCTTCCTATATTAGCTTTTGCTCTTTTTAGTCTCTGTTTTCCCTCCCCTATTACCTGCTCCTACCTCAAATCCCCCACCACTATTTTTTCTTCTTTTTATCCTAGTTTGTATTATTTTTTCTGTATTTCCTTTCTTTTTCTTTGCCCATTTTTCTTTATCCCCCTTTCAACTATACATAGTATAATAATATCTGTAATAGTTTCTCAATCTATTCAAATACATTATTGCAGTTTTAGACTTGGATTAGAGGAACTCTGGAGAACATTTCAGTAAGTTTAATTTCCCTAAGGGTTATTGGCTTATGGCTTTCCTTTGAAGTAATTGCAGTTAATAGGGTTTAGTATCTTAAAGTGGTGTTGGATTGTGGGCATAGCAAAGAATACACATGGAGTAGGAGTTATTAATACTTGAATATTTGCCCAGCCTGTAGCACTTAAGAGAAAGAAGCTCACTAAATAGTTCTTTGCATAAAAGTAGAAAAGATCATGATTCCAGCAGATGGGTAGACATACAAACAATATGAAAAAGCAGGGGAATTATCCACCTCAGATATTACACAACACTTCAACAACTGATCCATTGACACCACAGTGGAGGAAAGGTCAGATAAAGAATTAAGAAGTTCTAGTGAAAAATGTTCAGTGAACTGAAAGAAGATGTAAGGAATGAACTAAAAAAATACAGGAAGTAAAAGATCATTTCAATAGAGGGCTAAATTCTGAAAAAGATCCAAACAGGTATCCTGGAAATGAAAGAATAAATAAATCAAATTAAAAATGAAGTTGAAAACATCACCACTAGATCATACCACATAGAAGAGAGGCTTAGGTCTTGAATACAAAGTATATAATCCTGAAAATAAAGTTGTCAATAAGGAAAGGTGTTAACAGACCATGACCAGAATGCTAAAAAAATCTGGAATAACATTGAGACCAAATCTAAGAATCATAGGTGTAGAAAAAGGCATTAAAATGCAAACCAAAGAAATGCACAGCCCTTTCAATGAAATATCAGAAAATTTACCAAACCTTAGGAATGAGATGGAAATTCAAATACAAGAGGCATTTAGAACTCCAAATAGACAAGATTAAAAGATCCTTCTAAGATACATTGTAATTAAAATTCATAATGTAAAGAGGAAGGATAGAATTTTTATAACCACAAGAGAAAAATGACAGGTCACATTTATGGATAAACCAGTTAGACTTTCTGCTGATTTCTCAGCCAAGACCCTGAGGTTCTTCCCTGGGTGCTTGGGGTTATCACTCAGGTTATCTTACCCTCTGCAGGTCCATATATCTGAATGAGAATTGAAGTGGCAACTCTGAGACTCTCCTAGAGGTGCTGGGGTACAAGAACTGCTTGCTGGGTTGCTATGATTTTCTTGCCAGCTGATGCTTATTAGTCAAGAGTGTTCTTAAAGGATGCTGTATCTGCTGTCTGTTTCTCTTGGGTGCAGGGCTCAGGGCTGTCATGCTAACTGCTGTGGAATGTTGAATGCTGACTCCTCTCTGCTGAGACTTGTTTGTTATGACCTTATCTAAGGACTCAGTAGTTGCCTGCAACTCTGGGGCCTGTGACTAAAGGCTTTCTGTTCGTGATTTTTGGCACAGAATCTTCAACCCTGGCTGCTGCAGATTACTGAGATTTTAATTGTCAGTTGGTCCATCTTCACCTGAGCTTCCATGAGGCTGGGTTGGAGTTAGCAGTGATTCGTAAGTAAGGCTCCATCTTACTCCCCTTATCTTTGGTGAGGGGGAGGGAGTTTCAGTAATCATCAGCCTACGGGGATCTCTCTACAAGTTCCTTCTAGATGGATTACTGAGACAATCTATTTCAGAGGCATTCTGTGTGATTTTATTTGTTATTCTCTGTAGGTGTGGAGGAAACTATATTAACTTAATTTCTTATAGGGAGGTCGACTTGCTGTGGACTCTACAGAATGGCTTCCCTGCCTAGCATAACTTTCTGCCCACAATTTGGATTGAACTTTGTGAACTCCTTCACTGTCTCTGTTGCACCTGTACTGTTGCTTTAACGGTTTGCTTTTCTTTCTGTTGTTAAAGAAGTAAGCCTATGGGATTTTCCTCTCCCTTTTTCTCTCTTTGTTCCCCCTCTCTCTAACCTCACTGTGGTCAAGGGGCAGAAACAAGGAATTATTTCTTCATTTTCTATTCCAGTAACCAAATTTCAAGTCCCTCCAGTCTCAAATTTCAAGTCCCTCCAAGTCTCAAGTGTTCCAGTATTGAGTGTTGTCACCCACTTGTCTGGTCAGCTTTCTTTCACTGCTTTATTTCTGAGCTATAGAGTTATAGGTTGCTGCCTAAATCCACTCTGTTATCCCCTGAGTCAGAATAAATTCTTGACATTCTTTTTAAATAGAAGAAGCTAGAATTGCTATAGAAAATTCTATCATCCCCGCCCCCCATTTTTTTTTTAATCTTATACATTTGGCAAGTTCTTCCCAATTGTATAATCTCTAACTTAAATACACATTGGCAGTTTTAGCAGCACAAAATGTGCTCACTTAAATGTTAATGATTTCTCTCACTTAGTATGTCTTTTACAGAATTCCAAGAATATATTTTTAAATTTCAGATTTCCTCAAGTTGCTGGAATACAGTTTGGATTTGATCCCACATGCAGAACCAGAGGATCATAAGAGATACTGTAAAAGTTCAAGGACAATACTTATAGGAAAAAAAAAATTACCTCCTTCCTACTAAGGAATATATTGCAAATGTGAGATTAATTTCTTTCGAAAAGGTTTTAAATAAATGCATTATCTTATTACTACATATATTAATTTTCATGCATATAAATCAATTTTCTTTTGATGATTTCAGACCCTCTGTAATTCAAATAAATATTTTCCATTGTATTAATGAAATTTATTTTATTATATGTAGGTATGATTTCATTGTTTTTATTATCAGATTTAAAAATACAGAACATCTGAAATTCATGCTTATTCTCTAAATTATTGACAAATATAGCTGAAAGTGCCTAAATAAAAAAATGCCATAATAGGTTGTTGAACTTTAAATTTAATGATAAACACATCTGACACAATTATATGTTTTGTTTATGACATATTTAGTCATGTGGAATAAAACTTTGATGACTAATTTATAAGGACTTCGATTTACTGGGTTCTTCCATATTTGAGTCTGGAACAGTGAAGGTGATGGCAAGAAGCTTGTTAGAAATACAGATTCTGTATTACTAGTGATTTGATAGGTTTCAAATGGTTTCAGTAATCCAAGTCTCAGCATACCTCCCAGTTGATGGGAGGCTGTTTCACAGCTACATTTAGATATTTATTGTACGTGGCCCATTCTCTTGAGGCTGCTAGGCAACAGAGCTAAGGACAAGTTCAGGGGGATCATGTCTATATCCTAGTAGTGAGTCAGGAAGAAGTGAGTCAGGAATTTAGAGTATTAGTTTACCAAAAGGGAAATATGTGTTTTGGTATATGTGTATGATATTCATTTTAGTCCCAACAGTTAATTTAAAATGGTTCATTTATTCATATTTTCGACTAAAAATTAAAATGTTTTGAATTTCAGGGGAAGGATGGTTATAGTATGCTTAAAAGTTGTCCTCGAATGTTTGACACAGAAACTGCACAAGTACTTTCTACAGTAGTCATGAATCACTTGGAGTCAATAAAAAGTTTGCAGGGAAGAAGTGCCTTTCAGGTCATCAAATGAGTTTGATTACTACTACAAACAAATCACCATCACTAACAGGTAATAATACAGATTTATTTTATTAGAAGTACTTATTTTTTGAGTAATTTTTTGTTACCTCCTGGGCATTGGAAAACAGTGTTTGGCTTTCTAACTTTAGTATGTTTTGGGAAATATGAATAAAATAAACCTGAGCTTTATTTGCCAAGGTAAAAAGCTAGCTCTGAGGGAAGTATAAAGAGTTATCAGAAAGGCATAAACAAAAATTCAAAGCTATAAAGCACAAATAAGTGAAAATTTGTATATTTTTCAAATTCTGCTTTTACAATCTTAACTGCTTTTTTCTTCTTCTCACTTATATTAGTGAGATTGGCATTTTGTACAGTATCTTATTTTTTTTCCTACCTGATAAGCACTGTGTGTTGGCATATAGATTTATTTTATTGATTTGCTTTAGAGATTTTATTCTTTTAAAAATGTCAGTTAACAGTAATTCAAGACAAGAGTGGGCTAAACTCATAATGGGTTTTTATAATTGGTTAATTGATAAAATAATTGTCTTACTAAATGTACCCAGTTTCTGAAAGTTATTTTCATAGTTCTGAAAGTAAAATGCATCATTTTATTTTTTAATGCAAGAAAATAAAGTTTTTAATGACCATTCTTGGTAATAACCACACTTTGTTTCCATTTGGTTTCTTTGAAGCATGAAATATGAAGATAAAATTAAAAATATCACATTATAAAATGTATAATCAAATACATCTTTGCATTTAAATAAAGTATACATTACACTGATAATCCTCTGTAGAACACATATAGTAATACTTTGAAAGCTCTTTTAAAAAATTAACAAAATGATTTTACATATTTATGGAGTGTCTTGTATGTTTCCATACATGGTGTAATGTTCAGATCGAGGTAAACATAATATGTCTTTTCAAACATTTATCATTTTTTTGTGTACTCTTTTATATAAAAATGAATAACATCCTTTTGATTATGTATACATTTAGTACATGATGAAATTTTATTCATGGTTATACAGTTGATTGTAAAGAATGAGTATTCAGAGAAATTTAGGTTAAATAAAATTTTTTATATAACTTTTAAGTATTTTTGTGGTCATTATGCATTTAAACTGGTCTTACTATACTTACAGCTTTTGAGGAAGAGTCAAATAAACCATAATCAATAATTGCAGCATGTGGCATTGAAGGACGAATTTGCCATATTTCTCAGGACATGAAAAAACATTTGCACTAACTTAGAACTGCAAGAAAACAAGGCTTAAGAACTTTTCCCACTGTTACTGATAATACATCTGAGAATTCTGATTCTGATTGAAATATAATATGGGTGATGTGTTGTTTTAGTCAATACCAAAGTGAATGTGACCAATTAACATGTAATTTTAGCATTATTATGTAATTAGCATAGTAATGTAATTGATTCTTTTATATTCTAGAATTGATGTTAATTCAAGAAATATTGCTCTAAATGTTCGTTTTATTTGATTCTTACCAAGTCATGTAACTTTTGACTTTTCTGTAGTTATGCAGGAAACAATATATGTACACTTGTGAAAAAGTTTGAGATTTAAGTATATTACATGCTGTTTCCAGATTAAATTACTTCCATGTTCACCTTTTTACAGTATTTATTTATATTATCTTTTTTCTCTTAATCTTGCTTTGCTTATTTTTTTTCTAAAATAGTATCCTTTTCCTTCCACTTTTAGTTTAGGACCACTTTATTTTGCTATTATGACTCATTTAATCCAGATTGTAAAAACATAAGGTAACACCGATTATTACTAATCGTGGTAACTAATGAAGTTATAAAGTATAGTGGCAGTGGGATAATAAATATTTTTAGAAGTCCTGAGTTGTTCATCTTAAAGAAATAGACAACAGTAAGTTTCAAGATGGTGGACCAGAGGGTGACTGCATCTCCTGGTGCTCCAGAACTCAGGATTCAAGAAGGGGAGGTATTGAGAGACTCGGAAGAACTCGGAGATGCTGGGTGAGTCGCTCCCACCGGTTGAAACTCGGCCCGGAAGCAAGCTGGGACAGTGGACAGCTTCTTGGAGCAGGGCAGGGTGGCAGAGGTTTTCACCAGCAGCCCGGCACCATCTGGTGGCAGGTCCGTTCCATGGCCAGCTTCTCTGAGCAGACCCGCCCAGTGAGAGGCTTTGCGTGGGCAACCAGCCCCAAGTGGTGGGCCCCGGTCCAGTCCTCAGACCAGGGCAGGGGGGCCAGAGGCTTTCCTGGGCAGCCTGGCTCCATCCGGTGGCAGGCCCAGTCCACAGCAGGCTTCTCAGAGTAGGCCCACCTAGTGAGAGGCTTTCTGAGCACACCCATCCCCCAATCCTGCACCCAGCAGGGGGACAGGGACAGCTTTCTTCTGAAGCACTGCATTATCAAGTTCCTCCAAGACTTCAGTCTACTGAAGGTTATGATATGCTGGATATCTACAGGGACACTATAAGCCAATAGAGGAAATCTGCAATATCTCAGAGTCCCACTGATATCTGACCATTATGAGAAAACAAGGGAAGAAAATGTCCCAAACAAACCTAGATGCTATATCAGTAAAACCTAATGACAGCATGACAGAAGAAATGTCAGAAAGAGAGTTCAAATATACATAATTAAAACAATCAGAGAAGCAAATGAGGAGATGAAAGATCAAATGCAGGCATTGAAGGATGAGATGAAAGAGCAAATGCAGGCATTAAATGATCACACCAATCAACAGTTAAAAGAGCAAATATGGGAAGCAAAAGATCATCTCAATAAAGAGAGATACTGAAAAAAAAAAAAAACCAAACAAATCCTTGAAATGAAGGAAACAATAAACCAAATTAAAAACTCCATAGAAAGCATAACCAATAGGATAGAACACCTGGAATACAGAACCTCAGACATTGAAGAAAAAATATTTATTCTTGAAAACAAAGTTGACCTAACAGAGAAAATGGTAAGAAATCATGAACAGAATCTACAAGAATTTTGGGATATCATGAAAAGGCCAAATTTAAGAATTATTGGGATAGAGGAGGTCACAGAGAAACAAACCAAAGGAATGAACAACCTATTCAATGAAATAATATCAGAAAATTTCCCAAATCTGAAGAATGAAATGGAAAATCAAATACAAGAGGCTTATAGAACTCCAAATACACAAAATTACAACAGACCCACACCAAGGCACATTATAATGAAAATACCTAACATACAAAATACAGAATTTTAAAGGCTGTGAGAGAAAAGAAACAAATTACATTCAGGGGGAAACCAATACGGGTATCAGCACATTTTTCAATCCAGACCCTAAAAGCTAGAAGGGCCTGGAACAACATTTTTAAGCCCTGAAAGAAAATGGATGCCAACCAAGAATCTTATACCCAGCAAAACTTACCTTCAGATTTGATGATGAAATAAAATCCTTCCATGATAAACAAAAACTAAAAGAATTTACAAAAAGAAAGCCAGCATTACAGAACATTCTCAGCAAAATATTCCATGATGAGGAGATGAAAAACAATGATGCAAATCAGCAAAGGAAAGAACTAGCCTAAGGGAATAGCCAACTAAAGGAGAAACCAAGTCGTGTCAAAACACAAAAATGAGCCAAATGACTTGAAATACATATCATATCTCAATAATAACCCTGAATGTTAATGGCCTGAATTCATCAATCAAAACACATAGACTGGCAGATTGGATTCAAAAGAAAATCCAACAATATGCTGCCTGTAAGAGACTCATCTTGCAGAAAGAGATACCCACAGACTAAAGGTGAAAGGATGGGAAAAAAACCTACCATGCACATGGACACAGCAAAAACCCTGGAGTATCCATCCTCATTTCAGATAATGTGGACTTCTAGCCAAAGTTAGAAGGGATAAAGAAGGACATTACATACTGCTTAAGGGAAGCATAAATCAGCAAGACATAACAATCATTAATATCTATGCCCAAAACATTGGGTCATCCATGTAGGTCAAACAAATCCTTTTCAATTCCAGAAATCAAATAGACCACAACACAATAATACTAGGCAATTTTAACACACCTCTCTCACCACTGGATAGATCTTCCAAACAAAAATTGAACAAAGAAACCATATATCTCAATAACACAATAAATAATTTAGACTTAACAGACATATATAGAAAATACCATCCAACAAAGAGCAAATATACCTTCTTCTCAGCAGCACATGGATCATTCTCTAAAATAGACCATATTTTATGCCATAAAGCTATGTTAGCAAATACAAGAAGATAGAGATACTACCTTGTGTTCTATCAGATCATAATGGATTGAAATTAGAAATAAATGACAGAATAAAAAACAGAAACTACTCCAACACCTGGAGATTAAATAATACGCTATTATATGATGAATGGATAACAGAAGACATCAAGAGGTAAATAAAAAAATTCTTAGAAGTAAATGAGAACAAAGACACATCATATCAAAATCTTTGGGACACAGAGATGAAAGCAGTACTTACAGGAAGATTTATTTCACGGAGTGCATTCCATAAAAGAAGTAAAAATCAACAAATGACGTAACACTACCGCTTAAAGCTCTAGAAAAAGAAGAACAGAACAACACCAAAAGTAGTAGAAGACAGGAAATAGTTAAAATAAGATCTGAAATCAATGAAATTGAAATGAAAGAAACAATAGAAAAAATTAACAAAATAAATAGTTGTTTCTTTGAAAAAATAAACAAAATTGATAAACCCTTAGCCACACTAACAAAGAGAAGAAGAGAGAAAACTCAAATTACTAAATTTCGGAATGAACAGGGATGTATCACGACAGACACGAGTGAAATACAAAACATAATTAGAAGCTATTTTGAAAATCTATACTTCAACAAATCAGAAAATCTTGAAGACATCACAGGTTTCTATAGACACATGAATTACCTAAACTGAACCAGGAGGACATACACAATTTAAATAGATCAATTTCAAGTAATGAAATAGAAGAAGTCATCAAAAGCCTACCAACAAAGAAAAGTCCAGGACCAGATGGGTTCTCAGCCGAGTTCTACAAAACCTTTAAAGAAGAACTCATTCCAATACTCCTCAAAGTATTCCATGATATAGAAGAGGAGGGAACTCTCCCAAACTCATTCTATGAAGCCAATATCACCCTCATACCTAATCCAGACAGAGACACATCGAGGAAAGAAAATTTCAGACCAATATCCTTAATGAATATCGACGCAAAAATTCTCAACAAAATTTTAGCAAATCGCATACAAAAATATGTTAAAAAGATAGCGCACCATGATCAAGTGGGTTTTATCCCAGGGATGCAAGGTTGATTCAACATCTGGAAACCAATAAATGTAATTCATCGTATCAACAGACTTAAAGTCAAGAATCACATGATTATTTCGATAGATGCAGAAAAATCATTTGATAAAATACAGCACCCCTTCATGCTCAAAACACTAGAAAAAATAGGGATAATAGGAACATTCCTTAACATTGTAAAGGCCAACTATGCCAAGCCAATGGCCAATATCATTCTAAATGGTGAAAAGCTGAAAGCATTCCCCCTAAAAACTGGAACAAAGCAGGGATGCCATCTTTCACCACTTCTATTCAACATTGTCCTTGAAACTCTATCCAGAGCAATTAGACAGACCAAGGAAATTAAAGGGATACGAATAGGAAAAGAAAAACTCAAAACTATCACTCTTTGCTGATGACATGATTATATATTTAGAGGAACTGGGAAATTCCACCAGAAAACTTTTAGAACTCAAAAGTGAATTCAGTAAAGTAGCAGGATATAAGATCAATGCTCATAAATCCAATGCATTTTTATACATAAGTGATGAATCTTCAGAAAGAGAATTTAGGAAAACTACCCCATTCACAATAGCCTCAAAGAAAATAAAATACTTGGGAATCAATCTAACAAAAGATGTGAGAGACCTCTATAATGAGAACTACAGGACACTAAAGAAAGAAATTAAAGAAAACCTTAGAAGATGGAAAGATCTCCCACATTCTTGGATAGACAGAACTTATATTGTCAAAATGGTCATACTTACCAAAAGTGCTATACAGATTGAATGCAATTCCAATTAAAAGCCCAATGACGTACCTTATAGAAATAGAACAAGCAATCATGAAATTCATCTGGAAGAATAAGAAACCCAGAATAGGAAAGCAATCCTCAGCAGGAAGAATGAAACAGGGGGTATCGCAATACCAGATCTTCAACTCTACTACAAAGCAATAGTAACAAAAATGGCATGGTACTGGTACCAAAATAGACAGGTAGATCAATGGTACAGAATAGAGGACATGGACACAAACCCAAATAAATACAATTTTCTCATACTAGACAAAGGGGCCAAAAATATGCAATGGAGAAAAGATAGCCTCTTCAACAAATGGTGCTGGGAAAACTGGAAATCCATTGGCAACAGAATGAAACAAACCCTTATCTCTCACCCTGCACAAAAGTCAACTCAAAATGGATCAAGGACCTTGAAATCAGACCAGAGATCCTGCAGATTATAGAGGAAAAAGTAGGTCCAAATCTTCACCTTGTTGGCTTAGGATCAGACTTCCTTAACAGGACTCCCATAGCACAAGAAATAAAAGCAAGAATCAATAACTATGATAGATTCAAACTAAAAAGCTTTCTCTCAGCAAAGGAAACTATCAGCAATGCAAAGAGAGAGCCTACAGAGTGGGAGAAAATCTTTGCCACTCATACTTCAGATAGACCACTAATTTCCACAATATATAAAGAACTCAAAAAACTCTACACCAAGAATACAAATAATCCAATTAATAAATGGGCTAGGGATGTGAACAGACACTTCACAGAAGATCTACGAGCAATCAACAGACATATGAAAAAATGTTCAACATCTCTAGTAATAAGGGAAATGCAAATCAAAACTACCCTAGATTCCATCTCACCCGAATTAGAATGGTGATTATCAAGAATACTAGCAACAATAGGTGTTGGCGAGGATGTGGGGAAAAAGGTACACTCATACATTGCTGGTGGGGTTGCAAATTAGTGCAGTCACTCTGGAAAGCAGTGTGGAGATTCCTCAGAAACCTTGGAATGGAACAATTTGACCCAGCTATTCCACTCCTTGGCCTATACCCAAAGGACTTAAAAGCAGAATACTACAAAGATGCAGCCACATCAATGTTCATAGCTGCTCAATTCACAGTAGCCAGCATGTGGAACCAACCTAGATGCCCTTCAATTGATGAATGGATAAAGAAACTGTGGTATATTTATCTAGTGGAATATTACTCTGCCATAAAGAATAATAAGATTATTGTGTTTGGAGGCAAATGGATGAAACTGGAGAATATCATGTTAAGTGAGATAAGCCAATCTCATAAAACCAAAGGAAAAATGATCTCGCTGATAAGTGGATGATGACACCTTATGGGGGGGAGGGGTCAAGAATGGAGGAAGTAGGGACTGTATAGAGGGAAAAGAGGGGTGGGAGGGTTGGGAGGGGTCAGAGGGTAGGGAGAAAAATAATGATGAATCAAACAACATTACCCTATGTAAATGTATGATTACACAAATGGTATGCCTTTCCTCCATGCACAAATAGAGACTCAAAATGTATCCCATTTGTTTACAATAAAAATAAATAAATAGACAAACTTTTTCTAATGTAGTTTACTTATATTATTATTTCAATTAAAGCAATCTTTGCTACGAGGAAGCAATGAGAAGGAAAGATGTAACAGTAAGCCATAATGAAAAATTTTACTTCATAATTATTTAAAACCAGATTGGACCAAATTAAAAATGAGAAATTGGTTAATTGATAAAATTATGGTCTTTTCTAAATAAACCTTATCTCTGATAGTTTTAAGTTCATAATTTTTAAAGTAAGTCTTCCTGCCTTTTTTTAGTTAAGAGCTATGCATATAGTAATTAGGGAAAAGGGACATTTTTATTTTAGGGAGGCTATCTGTACCTTTTTCTAATTTGTAGAAGGTCAAAGACATGCTGAATTAGTGTGTTAAGTTGTGAATAATAGTGATCATGTAGTAAATACATTAGCATAGTTAACATAAATGGGTTTATCTGGTAGAAGGAACTCTGGTGATTCAGTTTTCATTTAATTCCCTTTTATTTTTAGTTTATTAATCATATGCAGAAATGAATATGCTGAAATACATACATACTCCTCATTATCTCTGATGAATCCCTGATAATAGAAAGTAGACAGGAGTCTACTTTTTATTGTCTACTGTTTCCAACAGTAATTTTGAATTTCATTTGATATGATACCCAGTGGATTTCTGAACTATATTTTAAAATTAGAATCATGAGGAAATCAGAAAGACTTTGTTCTGAAGTTCTTAGGATATGTGGTAGTCATTTAAGTGGGGTTTAGTCATGGTCAAAACTCAAATTGATTTCTGGGGATGTGGCTCAGTAGTCCAGTGCTTGCAAAGTTGCCTAGCATACATGAGGTTCTGGGTTCAGTCCCTAGTAATGAAAAACAAAACAACAACAAAAAACTTGAGCATTTTTAGATGCTTTATAAATGTCCATATTTATAAAGTGCACATTCATTCATTAATCAGATACTTACTGAATGCATATTGTTTTTAGTCATTGAATGCATGAGGGGACTTTGTATGGATGTGTTATTGAGTTTTACTTTTTGCAGTATTATTTATTATAAAAGTTTCTGAATAGATAGAAAGGTAACCAAGGTTAAAACCCTTTATGGCACTAACACAGATGAAAAGTGAAATGAGCATTGGTAACAATAAAAAGATAGTATATCTTTTAAAATGGGCTATTCATTGACTATGTTATAACAATATTAACTTTAGTAATTTCTTGTATTATTTCTGAATACATACATGTTACAGATTAAATAATTTTGCTTGGGAAAGATGACAAGTATAAAGTGGCTCTTCAGATTGTGCTAATCAAAGTAGGAATTTAAAGCTACTTGCTCAGGAAACTAGCAATTATGGTGCTTTCAAAAGTCAGTTTTAATTCATATTCAGAGAAAGCTGAGAATTTATAACTTTCTTTGGAAATCCTTTACAGTATAACTATATAGTATAAAATGTTTGATAGTTTAAAACATCTAAGAGAATATTTTATGCAAGCTTCTGAAACCATTTGTAATGGCATACTTATCATATATCTTTAATCCTTAAAGCAGAACTTTACTGAGGCCTCTTAAAGTTTTCCTCTAATTATCTTGAATTGACAAGATCTGCAGTAGTTTGTACTTTTCATAGCCGAAGAAGTTATTACTCTATTTCCTGAAGTTTTCCATGTTTTACTGTTTTTCTTCCAGCACTTTTTTTTAACTTTCTTTTTCATTTTATTTCTGGAAGTTATTATATATGCTGTGCTGGCATAAAATGGAAAAATTGCAAAAAAGTATTCAGAGAAAGAGGTTCATTTCCATCCATAGATCCTTCTTTCCTCACTGTAGTAATATTTCATTTACTTCTGAGATATTCTATATATATCATAGTGGTTTTTCTTCTGTTGTTCTTTTAAGATATACATGACAGAGTGTGTTTTGACATATTATACATACATGAAGTATAACTTATTCTATTTATGATCCCACCCTTGTGGTTGTACATGATGTGGAGTAACACTGGTCATGTATTTATATATGAACATCGGAAAGTTACGTCCGATTCATTCTGTCTTTCCTATTCCCATCTCCTTTCCCTACCCTTCAGTTTCTTTTGTCCAGTTCAATGACTTCTGCACCCCACCACATTGCATTTTAGTATCTATCTATCAGAGAGAACATTTGGCCTTTGGTTTTGGGGCCAACATTTGGCTTATTTTTCACTTAGCATCATAGTCTCCGTATTCATCTATTTACTGGCAAATGTCCTAATTTCATTCTTTATGGATGAGTAATATTCCAGTGTGTATGTGTCTTCATCTTTTCATCTGTTGCAGGGCACCTAGGATAGTACCATAGCTTTGCTATTGTGACTTCAGCTGCTAAAAACATAGATGCTGATTTTAAATTCTTTGGGTACAAGCTGGAGTGAGATAACTGGCTCAAATGGTGTTTCCATTCCAAGTTTTCTGAGGAATAGCCATACTGCTTTCCATAGAGATTGCATCAATTTGCAGTCCCACCAGCAATGTTGAGTGAACTCTCCCCACATCCTTGCCAAAATTTGTTACTTACATTCTTAATAACTGCCATTCTGACTGGAATGAGATAGAATCTCAGGGTAGGTTTAATTTGTATTTCAAGGAATTAAAAAGGCACTTCACAGAAGAAATATGAATGGTCAAGTATATGAAAAAATGTTCAACATCTCTAGCAATTAGAGAAATGTAAATTTAGTCTTACAGCACTTTCTATCAGTCCTCAATTCAGTGTCAAGTTTAATTTTTATTTCACTGACCCAAGCTATCTGTTGGAATTAGGCTTCCTATTGGGAGCAGGGGTGCTGCTGCTCCCAGTTGATGAAAACTTCTAATTTTTGATTATTATTCTTTAATTATATTGTCTTTTTTATGGCAATGAAGAAGATATGTGTTAATCCAGTTAAAAGTACTGAAAAAGATTTAATGTTGAAAAAATATAAAAATGGGTGGAAATAGGGGTGGTAGAGATCATTAGTTCTCAAACTTTAGTATATTAGAATTAACATAGGAAGTTTTTAAGAATTCCTATACCAATTAAGTGAGAATATTTGGGGGCAGAACTAAATATTATGGAATCAAATAATAGTAGCCATTAGTATTTTTAAGAACTACTCAGGTGATTCTATGCAACCCCATTTGAGAACCAGTAACAGATCTGTAGTTGGCAAACTTTGACCTCTGGGTCAGATCCAGCCAGTGAATTGAATTTTTTTAAAGTATAAAAAAGTTATTTTAAATATAATAAGGTGGATTTAAAAATGTGATACATGCTGTATATGGCCCACATAGCTAAAATATTTTTTAAATTTATTTTTATTGTAAACAAATGGGATACATGTTGTTTCTGTCTGTACATGGAGTAACAGCATGCCATTTGCATATTGATACATTTACATAGAGTAATGATGTTTGATTCATTCCGTTATTTTTTTCCTTCCCCCCCACCCCTCTATACATTCTCTCCTTCCTCCATTTTTTCCGCCCTCCCACCCCCATTGTGTGTCATCATCCGCTTATCAGTGAGATCATTGGTCTTTTGGATTTTTGAGATTGGCTTATCTCACTTAGCATGATATTCTCCAATTTCATCCATTTGCCTGCAAATGCCATAATTTTATTATTCTTTATAGCTCAGTAATATTCCATTGTATATATATACCACAGTTTATTTATCCATTCATCAATTAAAGGGCATCTAGGTTGGTTCCATAGTCTGGCTATTTTGAATTGAGCAGCTATGAACATTGATGTGGCTGTATCTCTGTAGTATGCTGATTTTAAGTCCTTTGGGTATAGGCCAAGGAGTGGGATAGCTGGGTCAAATGGTAGGTCCATTCCAAGTTTTCTAAGGAATCTCCACACTGCTTTCCAGAGTGACTGCACTAATTTGCAGCCCCACCAGCAATGCATGAGTGTACCTTTTCCCCCCACATCCTCGCCAACACCTATTGTTGCTTGTATTCTTGATAATCACCATTCTAATTGGGGTGAGATGGAATCTTAGGGTGGTTTTGATTTGCATTTCTCTTATTACTAAAGATGGTGAACATTTTTTCATATGTTTGTTGATTGCTTGTAGATCTTCTGTGAAGTGTCTGTTCATATCCTTAGCCCATTTGATGATTGGGTTATCTGTATTCTTGGTGTAGAGTTTTTTGAGTTCTTTACATATTGTGGAAATTAGTGGTCTATCTGAAGTATGAGTGGCAAAGATTTTCTCCCACTCTGTAGGCTCTTTCTTCGCATTGCTGATAGTTTCTTTTGCTGAGAGAAAGCTTTTTAGTTTGAATCTATCATAGTTATTGATTCTTGCTTTTATTTCTTGTGCTATGGGAGTCCTGTTAAGGAAGTCTGATCCTAAGCCAACAAGGTGAAGATTTGGACCTACTTTTTCTTCTATAATCTGCAGGATCTCTGGTCTGATTTCAAGGTCCTTGATCCATTTTGAGTTGACTTTTGTGCAGGGTGAGAGATAAGGGTTTGTTTCATTCTGTTGCCAATGGATTTCCAGTTTTCCCAGCACCATTTGTTGAAGAGGCTATCTTTTCTCCATTGCATATTTTTGGCCCCTTTGTCTAGTATGAGAAAATTGTATTTATTTGGGTTTGTGTCCATGTCCTCTATTCTGTACCATTGATCTACCGGTCTATTTTGGTACCAGTACCATGCCATTTTTGTTATATTGCTTTGTAGTATAGTTGAAGTTCTGATATTGCGATACCCCCTGTTTCATTCTTCCTGCTAAGGATTGCTTTTCCTATTCTGGGTTTCTTATTCTTCCAGATGAATTTCATGATTGCTTGTTCTATTTCTGTAAGGTACATCATTGGGATTTTAATTGGAATTGCATTCAATCTGTATAGCACTTTTGGTAGTATGGCCATTTTGACAATATTAATTCTTCCTACCCAAGAACATGGGAGATCTTTCCATCTTCTAAGGTCTTCCTTAATTTCTTTCTTCAATGTTTTGTAGTTTTCATTGCAAATATCTTTTACCTCTTTGATTAGATTGATTCCCAAGTATTTTTTTTTTTTTTTTTTTTTGAGGCTGTTGCAAATGTGGTTGTTTTCCTCATTTCCCTTTCAGCTGCTTTGTCGCCTGGATATAAAAATGCTTTAGATTTATGCGTGTTGATTTTATAGCCTGCTATTTTGCTGAATTCATTGATGAGGTCTAGAAGTTTTCTGGAAGAGTTTCTTGGATCCTCTGAATATAGAATCATGTCATCTGCAAATAGTGACAACTTAAGTTCCTCTTTTCCTATTCGTATCCCTTTAATTTCTTTGGTCTGCCTAATTGATCTGGCTAGAGTTTTGAGGACAATGTTGAATAGAAGTGGTGAAAGAGGTCATCCCTGGCTTGTTCCCATTTTTAAAGGGAATGGTTTCAGTTTTTCTCCATTAAGAATGATGTTGGCCATGGGCTTAGCATAAATAGCCTTTACAATGTTCAGGTATGTTCCTACTATCCCTATTTTTTCTAGTGTTTTGAGCATGAAGGGGTGTTGTATTTTGTCAAATGCTTTTTCTGTGTCAATTGAAATAACCATATGATTCTTAACCTTAAGTCTGTTGACATGATGGATTATGTTTATTGATTTACGAATGTTGAACCATCCTTGCATTCCAGGGATGAACCCCACGTGATGTACAATTTTCTTAATATGTTTTTGGATACGGTTTGCCAATATTTTGTTAAGGATCTTTGCATCTATATTCATCAAGGATATTAGTCTAAAATTTTCTTTCCTTGACGTGTCTTTTCCTGGTTTGGGTATGAGGGTGATATTAGCTTCATAGAATGAGTTCGGAAGGGTACCCTCCTTTTCTATTTCCTGGAATACTTTGAGAAGTATTGGAATGAGTTCTTCTTTGAAGGTCTTGTAGAACTCGGCTGAGAATCTGTCTGGTCCTGGGCTTTTCTTGGATGGTAGATTTTTAATGGCTTCTTCTATTTCATTGCTTGATATTGATCTGTTTAAATCGTGTATGTCCTCCTGGTTCAGTTTGGGAGGAGCATATGTCTCTAGAAATTCGTCAATGTCTTCGGTAGTTTCTATTTTGTTGGAATACAGATTTTCAAAGTAGCTTCTCATTATATTCTGTATCTCAGTGGTATCTGTCATGATATTTCCTTTTGCATCATGTATTTTATTAATTTGAGTCTTCTCTCCTTCTCTTTGTTAGTGTGGCTAAGGGTTTGTCTACTTTGTTTACTTTCTCAAAGAACCAACTTTTTGTTTTGTCAATTTTTGAATAGTTTCTTTTGTTTCAATTTCATTGATTTCGGCTCTGATTTTAATTATTTCCTGTCTTCTACTACTTTTGCTGTTATTCTGTTCTTCTTTTTCTAGGGCTTTGAGCTGCAATGTTAGGTCGTTTAGTTGTTGACTTCTCATTCTTTTCTGGAATGTGCTCCATGCAATGAATTTTCCTCTTAATACCGCTGTCATAGTGTCCCAGAGATTTTGAAATGTATCGTCGTTCTCATTGACCTCTAAGAATTTTTTTTATCTCCTCCCTGATGTTTTTTGTTATCCATGTTTCATTCAATAGCATATTAGTTAGTCTCCAGGTGTTGGAGTAATTTCTCTTTTTTATTTTGTCATTGATTTCTACTCTTAGTCCATTATGATCTGATGGAACACAAGGCAATATCTCTATTTTTTTTGCATTTCCTAAGGGCTGCTTTGTGGCATAACATATGGTCTATTTTTGAGAAGGTTCCATGTGCTGCTGAGAAGAAAGGGAATCCGCTCATTGATGGATGGAATATTCTATATATGTCTATTAAGTGTAGGTTATTGATTGTGTTATTGAGTTTCATGGTTTCTTTGGTTGGATTTTGTTTGGAAGATCTATCTAGTGGTGACAGCGATGCATTAATGTCACCCAGAATTATTGTGTTGTGGTCTATGTGATTCCTGAAATTGAGAAGGATTTGTTTGATGTACAGGGATGCACCACTAAAATATTTTTGATCTATAACTTTACAGAAAGGTTTTGGCTGGCGATGGAGATTATTGTGTTTTCTTAGACCAGCAACATTGATAGAATGCAAGAGCTTTTTAAAAATACATAATCTCAGGCCTTGTCCTAGACTTAATCAGATCTGCATTGTGATTCACATATATGTTAAAGTCTAAAATGACATCATTAAGTATTAAGATCCCTGATACAACCTTTATTGACATAGGTATTCCCTGCTTTTTGGACTGCTATAACAAACTATCTTAGATTAGGTAACAAACAAATTTATTTCTTACAGTTTTAGAGGTTAAGAAGTTCAAGATCAAGGTGCCTGCTGATTTGGTACATATTGAGAGCTTGTTTCTCTTCTCGTTTGTAGTATACACAAACTTTCTTACCTGCCTTTTTCTGTGTCCTTAGTTGGTGGAAGAGGCAAACAAACTCCTTTGGATCTCTTTTAACAGATGGATTAATACCATTCATGAGAATTCTGCTTTCGAAACCTAATCACCTTCCAAAGTCCCTACCTTGTCATGCTAACATACTAGGGATTAGGTGTCAATGTCTGAGTTTTGCAGGGACCCAAACAGACTGCAGCAATAGGTAATTGACTACACAGATGAGACATTATTCAGTTTTATGACACTTGTTACCAAGGATGATTATCATACTTCTTATACCACTACACAGTGATTTCTTAGAGTGATACATTAAAAAATGACCACCAAGTCTTTGCTACTGCCGTTGAGAATCTCATTCCCCTTTCCTTGAATGTGGACTGCTCTTGGAGATTCTCTTGATTGATATAAAGCAGCAGAAATACCAGTACAGGATTTCTGAGGCTGGTCATAAGAAACTGCAACTTCTGCTTGGGTTACATGGATGCTCCCTTTGAGTCCTGAGCCACCAAAGAAGATATCTGACTATTCAAGACTACCATGCTAGACAGGCCATTGGTTAGGTGCTCCATTTGAGTGTTTCAGCTGAGTCCAGTTTCTCATCTATCACTACCTAAGCCTCAGTCATGTGGGTGAGACTGTCTTAGATCTCCCAGGCCTTCTATCTGCCAGTTGAATACTACCAAGTGAATTTTGTTGATGTCCAGTGGAAGAGAAGAATAATCCAGCTGAGCCCTGTCAGATTCTGTTGTGGTTTGGATGTGATGTGTCCCCGAAAAGCATATGTATGAGACAATGCAAGAAGGTTCAGAGCAGAAATGATTGGGTTGTGAGAGTCTTAACCCTATCAGTGAATTAATCTCCTAATAGGGATTAACTGAGTGGTAACTGAAGGCTGGTAGGGCATGGCTGGAGGAGATGGGCATTAAGGGTGTGGCTTAGAAGTATATATTTGTATCTGACAAGTGGAGATCTCTCTCTGCTCTCTGATCATCATTTGAGCTTCTATCCTCTGCCACACTCTTCCACCATGTTGTTCTGCCTCACCTGGAGGCCTGAGGAATGAAGCTGGCTGTCTGTGAATGGAGATCCCTGAAACCATGAGGCCCCAAATAAACTGTTCCTCTTCTATAATTGTTCTGGTCAGGTCTTTTAGTCACAGCAGCAAAAAAGCTGACTAAAACAGATTCTGAGCCACAGAAGTTTGAGAAATTACAAAAAAATTTTAAGCCATTAAATTTGGGCTATATTGTTAGCAGTAGGGCAAATACTCAAATGTACGATACCTCTGTAGTAAATCATTTTGGCTAGGTGAAACTTCATTCTCTGTAATTCCTTTTTCAGTATGTTTCTGGATAAGGAGATTTTCAGAGACATTCTCTCATAAGAATGGGAGGATGGAAGGTAAATGGCTGTTCTGGAGTACACCTGCACCTTCCTCTGATTATTTGTTAATCTACCTGCTAATGTGAAGAAATTTTGCAGGTGTAATTGAAGTCCCTAACCTGTGAGATTTACCTGGCTGGGCCTGATTGACTTAGTCAATTGAGAGTCTACAAAATAAACTTCTGCAGACAATGGTGTTAGCCTTTCTCTAAGGCTCTAGCCTTGTGATCTTTCCATTCTGCTGTCTGGCTGTGGATTCTGGATTTACTTAACCAGTCCCCAAACTGTAAGCCACTTTATTATATATATGTGTACACACATATATGTATATACACAGATATCTCCTGTTAGTTCTGCCTATCTGGTTGGACCCTGAGAAAGATTTTTACCCCAGAAGTGGTTCAAGAGGAACAGATTTTAAGGATGAGTTTTCTGAATTGGTTCATTTTCTGGAATTGGTTCTCTAATCTGTTAAGATTTAAAAGCACTAATAAGTATATCCAGTAGAGAAAAAGACTCTTGTAGTCCACACATGATGGGCTGAGACATTTGCTCCAATTATCACCTTTGGATCTTGTGAGCGCCTATAGAAGGTAAGACTCAGGATACCTAAGTACAAGCTGCTTGAAAATATTTTAGACAAAATAAGGAGCCAAACAGAGTTTGTTGATTACTTGTAACCTACCCAAGGAAATAAAGCAAAGAAAAAGATGAGCTCAGGGCTTTAAATTCCTTGCTAATGATCTAAAAACATCTTTATCTGACCTTGAAGCAGTAACTATAAGGCTGGGGTTCCTGAAAATAAAAGCTAGAGTCTTCTCCTGTAAATGGCAAACTGAATTCTTAACCACTCTTGTTAGTTTGGTCACTGATTGGGAAGCAACAGATTCCTACAAACAGGAGTGGGGAAATATGGGTAGCTAATGATAAAGTTGAGGTTCTCAACCACCCTAATGAAATTGTCTTTGCCAACAGAAGCAGTCCTTTCACCTCTGTTTGAGGAAGTGTGGTGGTTAAACATCCTGGGTGTTTCTGTGAGGGTGTTTATGGGTGAGCTTCCTATTTAAATGTGAATGAGTAAAGTAGATTTCCCTCCATAATATAGGTGGGTCTCATTCATCAGTTGAAGGCCTAACTAAAACACAAAGATGACTAAGAAATCTCCTACCTGATTTCCTTTGAACTGGACCATCACCTGTTTCTGGTTCAACACTAACTTTTCAGCCTTCCACTTGAATTGGGTTATTGGCTCTTCTTTCTGGTTCTACAACAGCTGTTAGTCTTTGTACTTAAAATCATTTGACTATCTGTTAATTGGATTATTTTATTTTGGTGTTGAAGTTCTTTATATATTCTGGATATTAATCTCTGTTAGAAGAGTAGCAAAGATGTCTCCCATTCTATAGGTTCTCTCTTCACATTCTTATTTCTTTTCCTGTGCAAAAGCCTTTTTAATATGATGCTATCCCACTTATAACTCTTGGCAATATTCCCTGAGCTTTGGGGTCCTATTGAGAAAGTCCTTGCCTGTGTCTTTTACTGGAGTGTTAACTCTACATTTTGTTCTATGAATTGCCTAGTTTCTGGTCTAAGTTCTAGGTCATTGAGTCATTTTGAGTTGTCTTCTGTGTAGGATTAGTGATAAAGATCTAGTTTCATTCTACATGTGGATAACCTGTTTTCCCAGCACCATTTATTTAAAAAGTCATCATCTTCAAAGTATGTTTTTGGCACCTTTATCAAGGATCAGGTGAATGTATCTGTGTTCATTTGTATCTTCTATTCTGTACCATTGGTCTATGTGTCTGTTTTTATGCCAATACTGTGTAGTTTTTGTTACTATAGTTCTATAGTATAATTTGAAGGCAGGTATTGTGAATTGTGATGCCTCTGTCATTGCTTTTTTGGCTTAGAATTGCTTGGTGATTCTGTTAATTCTACCAATCCATGAATACGGCAGATCTTTCCATCTTTTTGTAGTCATCAGTTTCTTTCTTCAGTGTTCTATTGTTTTCATTGTAGATGTCACCTCCTTGGTTAGATTTACTTCACTTTGTTGTTATTTTGAGACCAGAGTGAATGGAATTTTATGTGAATGGAATTTTTCTTCATTTCTTTCTCAGTAGTTCATTATTAGAATACAGGAAAAAATTTGTTTGTTGATCTCTCCTGCTACTTGCTGAATTTATCAAATCTAGAAATTTTTAGTGTCTTCTAATATAGGATGTTATCAGCAAACCTAATTTAAAAAATTTTTATAGTTGTAGATGAACAGCTACATCTTTATTTCATTTACAACATGCCTTTATTTTGTTTATTTTTATGTGGTGCTAAGGGTCAAGCCCAGTGCCTCACATATGCTAGGCAAGCGCTCTGCCACTCAGCAGTAGCCCCAGATCCAGCAAACAGATAATTTGACTTTCTCTCTTTTTATTTGCATTCCTTTCTTTCCCTTGCCTGATTACTCTAGCTACATTTTCAGGAACTACATTGAACAGGAGTGATGATAGTGGACATCCTTGTCTTGTTTGACTTTTTAAAGGAAATGCTTCCATTTTTCCTCCATTTACTAGGATATTGGTTTTGGTTTATTAATATATAACCTTTATGATCTTGAGGTAGGTTCCTTCTATTCCTAGTTTATTTTATTCAGTGTTTTTACCATGAATGGGTGCTAAATTTTGTCAAAGGCTTTCTTTACTTGTATAAAAAAAATGACTATTTGGTGAATTACATTTATTGATTTGCATATGTTAAACCATCCTTGCATCCCTGAGATTAAAAAAAAAATTAGTCATGCTGTAGAATCTCCTTAATGGGTTATTGATATGATTTGCTAATATTAAGGATTTTTGCATCTAAGTTCATCAGGGATATCGGTCTGTAGTTTTCTTTTCTTGATGTATCCTTATCTGATTTTGGTATCAGAGTGATACTGGCTTCATGGAATGAATTTAGAATTGTTTCCTTTCTTCCTATTTAATGTAATAATTTGAGGAGCACTGGCATCAGTTCTTTAAAGATCTGGTAGAATTCAGCTGAGCATTTATATTAGGGTTCTCTAGAGGAACAGAATCAACAGGAAGTATGATTATAAAAAGGGGATTTATTAAATTGGCTTATAGGACCAGAAGCTGGATAGTTCACAATGGCCGTCTGCAACTGGAGAGCTGGAAGAACCAGCAACTACACGATCCAAGACACAGAAGCCCCAGAACAAGAAAGATCAACAGTGCTACCCTAGTCCGAGACCAAGGCTTCTGAAAACTGCCTGGAGAATCACTGGCAGAGTCTGCTTTGGAAGAGAAAAGAAGTGAGAGTCTGATATCCTCAGACAATGGAAGCAGCAATCAAGAACCTGTTCAAGAAGAGTCGAGCTTGTATCTGCATCTGCTTTCTTTTCTTCCAACTTTTATTCCATCCAAACCACCATCCTTTTGGGTGGTGCTGCCCATGCCTAGGAAGTGTCTTCACTTCGGTTCATAGTCCCACATTCCAGTCATTCCTAGACATGCCCTCACTGACACACCCAGAAGCTTCTTAATCATTGGCAGCTATTAATCCAATCAAGTTTACAATTAAAATTAACCATTACCGCATCAATCTGGTCCTGGGATTTTTTGTTTTTGTTGTTGTTGGAAGGCACTTTATTACTGCTTCTATCTCATTGCTAGTTATGGATTTGGTTCAGTTTTCTACATCCTCTTGGTTCAATTTTGGCAGGTTGTGTGCATGTTGAAATGTATCCATATCTTCTAGGCTTTTCAACTTATTGGAGTATAAGTTTTTAAAATAGTACCTAATCTTCTGAATTTCAGAAGTGTCTGGTGATAACTCCTTTTCATCTCTAATTCTGGTGATTTGTGCCTTCTCTATCTCTTTTGGTTAGTGTGGCTAAAGGTTTCTCAATCTTGTTTATCTTTTTAAAGAACCAACTTTTCATTTAATTGATCATTTGTAGTGTGTTTTTATTCTTTATTTCATTGACTTTGGCTGTGATCTTTACTATTTCCTTCCTTCTATTGGTTTTGATTTGTTCTTGCTTTTCAAGGGCTTTGAGATGCATCATTAGGTTGTTTATTTGGGGTCATTTTGATTTTATTATGTAGATTATAAATTTTCCTCTTAGAACTGCCTTCCTAGTGTCCCAAAAGTTCTGTTATGTTGTATCACTATACCCTTTGATTCTAAGAATTTTTAAATTTCTCCCTGGTTTCTTTTAATAGCCATCCATGATTCAAAAATGAATCGTCTGGTCTTCACATGGTTAGTTTCAGTAGTTTTACTTTTTTTTTTCT
The DNA here is from genome assembly GCF_902686455.1 of Sciurus vulgaris. NCBI lineage: Eukaryota > Metazoa > Chordata > Mammalia > Rodentia > Sciuridae > Sciurus > Sciurus vulgaris. The sequence continues at coordinate 119,321,776 of NC_136466.1, forward strand.
AATTCTGATTTTATTCCATTATGATTGGATAAGATGCAAGGAATTACATCAGTGTCTTTGTATTTGTTAAGAGTTGCTCTGTGGCCTAAAATTTGGTCTCTTGGAGAAGCTACTCAGCAGCTGAGCAAAAAGTATATTCAACTGTTAATTAATTAATTAAATTTCTAATATTTTTTAGGTCTGAGTAGTCTTTATTGAGTTTATGTCTAGACAACCTACTACTGGTGAAAGAATTGTGTTGAAATCACCCAGTATTATCATTCTGGGGTCTACATGAGTTTTTAATTCAAGTAGTGTCTGTTTTTTGTAATTAGGTGCACTAATGTTTAGGGCATAGATATTCATTATTTTTTATTGTCTTGTTGGATTGTTCCCTTTACCAGTATGAAGTGACCTTCTTTGTCTCTTCTGGTTAATTTTGACTTGAAGTCTGTTTTATTGGATATAACAGTAGTTACTCCTGCTTAATTTCAGGCTCCATTTGCATGGTATATCAATTTCCATGCTTTCACCTTCAACCTGTTGTCTTTTCCTGTGAGGTTATTCTCTTGAAAACAGCAGAGTCAGGTTTTAGGTTTTAATCCATTTCGCCAACCTATGTCTTTTAATTGGAGAGTTGAGACCATTTACGTTCAGTGTTGTTCTACAAAAATGTTTTTAATTCCTGCCATTATGGTTTATTTCTAATGTTCACTTGATCCTGCTTATCATCTGCTTAGCTACCACTGTTCAATGAGATTTGTCCATTTGAGGAAGCTCCTAGGTTTTTAATTTTTTCTTTGTAGTATGTCTTTCAGTATTTTCCATAGTGCCAGGTTAGATGTCATGAATTTTTTTAGTTTCTTTTATCTTGGAAGGTTTTTATTTTCTTTGATTCAGAAAGATAGCTTTGCTGGATATGGTGATCTTGGCTGACATTTTCTTTCAGGGCTTGAAATACATCATTCCAATCCTTCCTGATTTTAGACTATGTGCTAAGAAATCAGAAGTAATTTAGGGGGCAATTCTGACCTAACCTGATGTTTTTCTTTTAAGACTTTAAAAAATTCTATCCCTGTTCTCTATTGGGCATTTTAATTATAGTGTGTTGTGGTGAGGTTCTTTTTTGATCTTGTCTATTTGGAGTTCTGAAAACATCCTGTATCTTGTTGTCTATCTTAAGGTTTGGAAAATTTTCTATTATTATTTTCATGAAGAGCTTATCTATGCCATTAGCCTACATCTCACAACTGTCTTTAATTCTAATGATTATTCAATTTGGAATTAATGTTGTCCCAGACTTCTCATATATTCCTGTCATGGTTACTCACTTTTCTTTATTGTAATGTTCAAAGCTTGCCACTTTGTCTTCCATCTCTTAGATTCTGTCTTTAGCATGATGTACTCTTTTGAGAGACTTTCAACTAAATATTTATTTGACTTATTATGTCTTTCATTTCCAGGATCTCTGTTTGGTTCTTATTGAATTTCTCATTCATATCCAGTACTGACTTCCTTGATTCATTCAGGTGTTTTTCTCTATTCTCTTAGAATTCATCGATCATCTTTATAATCATTCTTTCGAATTCTACATCTTATCTCTCTTATTCTTTGCATTAAAGTACTACTGTAGTTTGTGCATGGTTAATTTGTGTGTGGAGTACATTGTACTGCCTCGGGGCTGGTTTTAACTCAGCCACAGAGACTTCACCCTGTGAACTTGCAGCGTACTAGTATTCAGAGCATCTCACAGAAAACGGAGAAACAGACAATAGCAACAATAGAAGCAAACAATGTACAACATTAAAATAAACACCCATGCTTGTAACAACATTTGTAACACTACGTACTAGAAAAACAGGAATAGTACAGTCAGCAATTGCTAACAGTAAAAATAATAAATAGCCATCAACTAGCCTGGCATTAATAGCAGTTGTCAACTATGTCATTCACAGTTCTAATAACTGAAAGAACATGAATGGGGAAGGCAAGAGTTGTATAAACCAAATAATTCTAAAAGATGGTAAAAATACAGTTAATTTAAAGGAAAGTAATAGGAAGGCAGAAGAAAGTTTAGAACATTCAGAATGTGAACATAGAGAAAGCAGAAGAGATGTAGCAAATGATGGTTATAAATAAGAAAAGAAAAAATAAATTAGAAAAATTAAGTAATGGGAGAGAGAGAGACGAGAATTTGGCTGTTAGAGGAAGAAGAGAAACAAGAGAAACTATCAAACAGAAAAACCCCAACAAATAAAAAACCCTAACCGTCAAAAGACAAGGAAAATAATAATCATGAAAAATGCAAAAATGAGGAAGAAGCCATATATATGTATACATACCATGAACTAATTAGCATGGCAAGAACACATACATGAAGGAGGAGGACCACTGAGGTGGTCAAAGCTGTCAGGGTGGATGGTGACTGCCAATGCCCAACTGAGACAGGTGGGAGTGGGGTAGGAGAAGATGGGGAGTGTGAGAGAATGCAAAAAGTCTGGGGTTAAATGTCTTTCTCTTTTTGTGTTGCTCAAGAGCTGCCAGCTAGAGTGGTCTAAAAAGTGAAGCTGGTTGAAATAGCTTTCAACTTCCCTTCTCACCAGTATAAGGTAACATGGAATGGGAAGTACTTTGTGGAGTTTTGTCTGGACAGGCAGACCAGATTGATGTACTTCCAGGTTGGGTGAATGCAGAGTTCTATGTGGGGAGTTCCTGGGATTGGAACTTAGCTCTAGTCAGGCATTAGAGACATTTTTTGGGTGGTATCTGCTCTGGAGAGACTAGATTGACAAACCCTGAGGCCAGGGAGTCTGGTTCTTAGGAGAGTTCAGAGAATTATACTTGTGGGACAGAGAAGCCAATTCACCACAGGTCTCATACATCCCACTGCCTATGAATATGGCCTTTCCAGGCTTAAGGCCTAAGAATAATCATGTCTGCCTGTTCAGTTCCCTCTCTTTCTTCAGCTGGTAAAATGAGCCGCCAGACTGAAAGGGAAAGTGAACTGTACTCCTCTCCATATCTCTTCGTTTGAATCCTCCTCGATACAATCTTCTCTATGCCTGTTTCGCTCAAGTTCTGCTCAGCACACCCTAGGCCATGTGGTAGGATCTTGCCAGGAGAGTATGGCAATATTTGCTATGTTCCCTTGGGTTCCCCAAGTTGCATCATGGCCTTCTCAAGATGACTCCCTGCTTGTCATTTCAGAGCACTTTTAAAACACCAGTTCACTGTGCCATCTCTGAATCAGCAAAATTCAAGCAGTTTTCTGTTCTACAGGTTTTTCCATGTCAAAGTTGACTTGTGTTTCTTTGTTATTGCCTCCTGAGATGAGACAGCTCTGCTGCCACTGCCACAACCAGCTTTGCTCCAATGTACTCTTTCTTGTTCATTGTTCAGTGCACCGAATTTGAGTCTATAAGAGGCTCCCAACTATTCAATATTGAATTTCAGCAAATTCCCTATCACCCACCTTCCTGAGAAGTAGTACTCCTGCTGCTTGAATTCAGAGCCGTGGAGCAACTGGAAATGTGGCCTTCCTCTAATCTGCCATCTTGAATCTCCTCAAACTTTCTAAATTCTTTATGTGACATTTCCACCATAAAAACTAGATCCCTATATACAATTGAGATAATGGGATTTTGGGAATAAGGGGTCAAATGGTGGCACTCAATTGTAAAGATAAAATGGGCATTTTACCATAATGGACAAGAGCAGTAAAAATAGTAATCAGAATAGTTTGACTTATAGAAATTATGGCATTTATGAATTAAGATGTCCTCACAGTACAAACAGGTGGTTTGTACTGATGGAGTTCTAGGTTTAGATCTAGAACAAAGACCTTTTAAAAGTTAGTTTTTAATAACAGGAGGAAAAAGATACATATTTATGTGTGCTTGCTTTCACTAAGATATCCTTAACTAAATAGTATTTTCATTTTTAGAAATGAAGAAACAGAAAATCACAGGGGTTAAATAACCTGCCCAGCATCAAACAATTGGTAAGTTTTGACTAGTCTTTGCAAAAAACCTTTTCTTAAAGAACTTTTTTATTTGTTCCCTAATTTTGCAAACTGAATTTGAACCTGAGAGAATCCTGCCAATGTCTGTTTTGTTATGCATAGTTCTACAAGTAAGGGAAATAAGTAAAGAAATGTTAAGCAAATTTTAGTCACATAACCCAGGGTGATAATGAGGTCTCTTGATTTTTGCGATTATAATAAATAGTTAGAAATAAAGGTAAGGAGAAATGACATAGTATGTTTTATTTTTTATTTCTTGATGTGGTTTTATTAGATGTATCATCTCATATTTGTTGTATTTGAATAGAGTCAGCATAAAGATTTGAAGGCCAATGAGTAATCAAGAAAATAGGAAAAAATTTTTTTTTTTTAACTTAAAAACAGGAAGAAGTTTGAATTATGGGTTTTAAATAAACTCTATGGAGTTTGCCTGGGAAATCACTGCAATATATTTTAAAGTTCTTAAAATGTTGTTCATATTTTGTTGTAATTTTTAAATCCATTTTAAAATATCCATTTGTAAAGATTTATCTGTGCTTCTAAATTGTATTCAGTTGTCTGCTTTCTACACTTGATGATTTCTAATTTATATTATTTTCTTTCACAGATGTTTTAGACATAGTAAGAATAGTATTAGAATAAAAGTTAGAATAAAGATCCTTTCCACTCATCCACATTCCTGTATTTCTTTGAACATCACATACCATCAGTCAAGTGCTTTTATTCAAATACAGTCATTAATAATTTGGCCAAATTTTGACTTTTCTTAGACTTACCTGGTGAAGTCCAATCTGTCCCCTTTTTATTTTATTTTTCTGAATGGTGGTAGTATTGTAGTGCCATGAAGATTCATCTGTTTTGTATAAAATATGCTTATTTAACAATTAGATAAATGATGCCATACCACAGGAATGTTGGATTAGTAGTTCATAATCAAAAATTTTATCCTTGGTTTCTCAAAAACTACCTGAATAAATGAATAAACTTGAGTGCCCTCTTGTTTTACTTTTTTAATTTGTAAAGTTGGTATATCTGTCCAAATCCTTCCCATAGTGGAATAATTCAGATTTTTTTCTTATAATAATGAAAAATTAATTATAAAGATTACTGTAATACAAATAAATGATGTTTTTTCTATAAATTCATAAGCCTATTTCCAACAATTCTTTATTCAAGACATTAAATCAATTACAATAAAAAAATTTAAAAACCAGTGTTTATTGCACATTTACAATATATTTGACAATCTCCTATATAAATCACTAAATTAATTACATTTTGGACGTGCATTGCTCTTTTAGATTACTAAAAGTCAGTTATATTTTTTGTTTCTTTATGTGATTGATCCTGAAATTGGAAGTGTTAATATGGCTTTCAAACTATCTATTGGTGGGGTTATTTTCATAGTTTGCTTGTGTTTACTAATCTGTTGCTTATAATAATTAAAAATGTCATATTGAAGCTATTATTAGGTCCATACAAAGTATAGTCAGTTTTTTTGGTAACAGAAGGGGGCATAAGTAGAGCTATTTGGAAACCAAACTGGAATATACCCTGTTAGATTAGTTCCCAGAGAATATGGTTTATCTTTGATGCATATCATTTGGCTAAGAATAAGTAGTCACTGATTAAATATCTTGTCAATAAAGATACTATCTACCCAGATTATCATTTCATTTTGTATTTTTACTGTTTTTAAGTCAGGGGAAAACTCAGTCTTTACAATCAAAATAATATAAGCAATATTGTAAAATTAGACCATCAAATCCTAAAACCATGAACTATGAAATTAACAGTGCATTGTTGCTTAGTGCTAGATAGAAGTTTGCTACATGAAAAACATTAATAAATAAATCCATTATTTTCAAGCTTTCTATAAACACCAACAATTTATATAATGCAACATTATAAAAACTTCAAAGCACATTTTAAAATGTTTCAGCAATTATTGTTTACAACATTTATGATTGTTCCACTGAAGTAAGGTATGACAATTCCTAAAACGGAAAGAAAAAATAGCAAAGAAAGCAGAAAACAATGAATCCAATGACCCAGTTTACTGAATAAATATAGATGATCACCATATCCATATCAAACCACCATCCACGGCTGTCGTCCTCAAAGTGCAGGTAATCCATCCTGTGTGCACCATGTGGGAACTGCCTTCTTGTAACTGGAGCTGTGCGTCTGTGGAAACCTAGATTATGAACAAAGTATTTTAAGCCTCATTTAATTCAGATAAGTGCTCAGAAAGGAAGCTGCACTATGAACATAGTATGATGAACAAAGCATATCTTGATTTCAATGAGTGATATGTTGTGTTCCCAGCAGTTTTTTTTTAAGGACAAGCAATTATCCGAAGTCTCTTCCAGATCAGGGTATTAAGGGAAGGAACAGCAGACTATTTGAGTTGTTACTTACTTGGACCAAGTTATTCATACCTTTAGTCTCACATTTCTCATCTATACCATCTGAGCATGTCAAAACTTTGTGTGTAAAATGTTATTATTTTCACTTGAAAACATTATGAATTTCAGTTATTACAACTGCTGTGATAACTAACTTCCAATCATCAACTTAACCTGTGTTCTTATGCCTTGAGAACATCAGTCTGATTTTTTGAGCAAAGTTCTATGAGAAAAATGTCTTTATTTTGTTTTAGTATTGCATAAATGTACACTGTATGGCACTCCAAAGAAATTTAGCTTTAATTTTCATCTCTGCATCTATGTAGGAGATTAGTTATTACATAAAATGCAAATATCAAACGTACAGTCCTTTCTTAAATTTCTGAGAAATGTTATATCTTGTGACATGTTGAACTTTTTTCCTCTGTATATTTAGATTTTAATTATTTAGAGCTTGACTATACACTTGCTCAATGGTAAGCTGTTTTTGTTATTTGACCAGTATATAATATCTAAGGCATTCAAAAGACAAAATTTAATTTTCTAGGGACTGCCTGATCATTAGTATTATTATTATTAGGCTGCATTTAAAAAAAATGTTTGTTATACATGACAGTAGAATGTATTTTGGCAGAATATACATGCAGTGTATAACTTTCTCTATTTGGGATCCCCACTCTTGTGTAATAACCTGATCACTAACTGTTTGTTATGGTTTGGATGTGAGGTGTCCCCCAAAAGCTCACATGTGAGACAATGCAAGAAGGTTCAGAGAAGAAATGATTGGGTTGTGAGAGTCTTGAACCAATCAGTTAGTTAATCCCCTAATAGGGATTAACTGAGTGGTACCTGAAGTGTGAGGGTGTGGCTGGAGGAGGTAGGAATTGGGGGCATGGCTTTGAGGTATATATTTGTATCTGGCAAGTGAAGTCCTCTCTCTCTGCTTCCTGATCATCATGTTAGCTGCTTCCCTTGGCCACACTGTTCTGCCATGATGTTCAGTCTTACCTCTAGACCTGAGGAATGGAGCCTGCTGTCCATGGAATGAGACCTCTGAAACTGTGAGCCCCCAAATAAACTCTTCCTCCTCTACAATTGTTCTGATTGGGTCCTTAAGTCACAGCAGTGAAAAAGCTGACCAACACCCCCCCCCCCCTTTTTTTTTCTTATTTACTGCCTACTTTTAAAAATTTCTGTGTTTATTAGTATAAGAATGAGATAATACAATAAACTGAACAGAAAAAAAAGTAATTCTGGTATATCCTAGCAACTCTGGTGGTAAAGGTTCTGTGAGGCTTTAGCTTGAAGGTAATTCTGTTTCTTTCATTTTAACAATTGACTAATGTTAAATGTTATGCTCTACATCAGGTAGCTTACTCAGACTCACGTGGGCATCAGTATGGATAAAAAGTCTAACTTCCTTAATCAAGAACATTCCTATTTTGTTGCTTATATGTTTAACTTTATTATACTCATTTGTATTATGTATATTTAAAACATGAAAGGATGAGATAAAAATAAGTGAGTTTAGAATACATCATCAATTTCAAATAGGTTTTTGATCATTTCTAATTGGTTTTGCCTGACTTCTAGCATATTTGATTTCTTAATTTTTTCCACATTTTTAAAATTGGTGTATTATAGTAGTACACAATAGTGGAATTTGTTGTTATATATTCACACACACGATATAACAATGTAATTTGGCCAATATAATTTTTCTTTATGGCTGAATAAAACTCCACTGTGTATATACCACATTTTCTTTATCCATTCATGCTTTGGTGGACACTAGGCTGATTTCATAGTTTGGTTATTGTGAATTGTGCTGCTATAAACATGGGTATGCATGTATCACTCTAGTATGATGACTTTAATTTTTAGGATAAATACCAAGGAGTAGTATAGATGGATCATATGGGGGTTCCATTTCTAGTCTTCTGAGGAAGCTCCATACTGATTTCCACAGTGGTTGTACTAATTTACAATCCCACCAAGAGTATAAAAGTGTTCCTTTTTCTCCACAGCCTCTCCAGCATTTATTATTGTTTGCATTCTTGATGACTGGCATTCTGACTGGAGAGAGATGAAATCTCAAGTGTACTTTTGATTTGCATTTCCCTGTTTGGTGGAGATAATGAACATTTTTTCATATATTTGTTGGTTATTTGTATTTCTTCTTTTGAGAATTGTCTAATTCATTTGCCTATTTGTTAATAGGGGTTTTTTTTGGTGATAAGTTTTTGGAGTTCTTTTTATATTCTAGATATTAATCCTCTGTCAAAAGAGGAGCTGGCAAAGATTTTCTTACATTCTCCTGGTTCTTGCTTCACATTCTTGTTTCTTTTACTGTGCAGAAGCTTTTAAATTTGATGCCATCCTATTTTTTAACTCCTGGCATTTTTTACTGACTTTTAAGGGTCCTACTGAGAAAGTTGTTGTCTGTGCTTAGATGCTGAAGTGTTGATCCTACATTTTCTTCTGTGAATTGCCTAGTTTCTGGTCTAACTCTGAGGTCTTTGATCCATTTTGAGTTGACTTTGGTGCAGGGTCAGAGATAGGGATCTAGTTTCATTCTTCTAGTTAGAGATAACCAGTTTTCCCAGCACCATTTAATAAAAAGGCTTTCTTTTTTTTCAATGTATGTTTTTGGCACCTTTGTCAAGGACCAGATGACTGTATCTGTGTGAGTTTGTTTCTGTGTCTTCTATTCTTTACCACTGAGCTATATGCCACTACCAAGTAGTTTTTGTTAGTAAAGCTCTGTAGTATAGTTTGAAGTCAGGTATTGTGATTCCTCTAGCATTTTTTTTTTTTTTTTAAATTAGAATTGCTTTGGCTATGCTGGGCATTTTATTCTTCTAAATGAATTTTAAGATTTTTTTCCAGTTCTGTGAAGAATGTCATTGATATTTTGAGGTATTTCATTGAATCTGTATATTGTTTTTGGTAGTCTGGCCATTGTAACAGTATTAATTCTGCCTATCCATGAACATAGGAAGGCTTTCCGTTTTTTTGTGTTGTCTTCAATTTCCTTCTTTAATGTTCTATAATTTTCATTGTAGGGGCTTTTCACTGCCTTGATTTAATTACTAGGTTTTTTTTTTTTAATTTTTTTTAAATAATATTATATATGGGACTATTGCCCGATTTCTTTCTCAGAAGATTCACTGGTGGTATATGGGGAAGCTACTGAGTTTTGTGGTTGATTTTTTTTAACCTACTATTTAGCTGAATTTATTAGCTCTAGTAATCTTTTGGTGGAATTTTTTTGGATCTTTAAGTATAGGATCATATCATCTATAAACAGTGATAATTTTGACTTCTTTCTTTCCTATTTTTATCCCTTTTCCCTAATTGCTTTGGCTAAAATTTCTAGCATCATATTAAAGGGGAGTGGTAAGAGTGGACCTCCTTGTCTTGTTACAGATTTTGAAAGATATGTTCAGTTTTTCCCCATTTACTCTAAGGTTGGCTTTGGGTTTTTTGCATATACCCTTTATGATGTTGAGGTAGGTTCCTTCTATACCTAGTTTTTTCAGTATTGTTTTTTAAATCAAAAATGGGTTATGAATTTTGTCAAAGTCTTTGCATTGATTTAATTTTTAATTACTAATGTTTATAGCTTACAAAAAAGCCAAATTACCTTTGTTTTCACGTTTTTGCCTTTGTTGGCTGGCATTATTTGTATTGTCTTCAAGCTGATTTCTTTACATGATTCTGACTAATCCTATTATGCTGGCAACATAGCTATAACTAGATAATATAATCCACTTAAGTGGGCATTTATAAAGTTCAGTGTATTGCAACATGTGGAAAATAAGCAAACTAGTGAAGTTAGTCCTTCTGTGTTGTTGAATTTCCAGTTTCTCCTCAGCTAACATTACATACCAAGGTGACATGTAAGAATGTTAGTATCAGACTTCAGTAAATATTACAGAAACTTATATTTTTCTATTTATATACACAAAAATTTTAATGTTAAATTTCCACATTTCAATGAAACACCTTGCACCCAATCTTGGATATTCTATTTGGGAGAGCACCGGTTAAGGGAATTTCAATCCTGACAGAATTTGTATTTTGTATCTAACTACTGTTTTCAAAACTACAGTCAATATTTGAAGAGGGAAGGGGAAAGGAGATGTGAGGAGAGTTTTTCCTCACATTTAAATGTTACTCTAATGTGTCAACACAAATATTCTCAAAGTAGTTTATATACCTTTTCAAAAGCTTCTTCACAAATATAGGCTAGAGCTCAAATAACATTATTATTGGAAATTATTATAAAATATATGATTTTTTTCTGTGTACAGGGATTATTTATAGGCTTTAGCTTCTTCAGATTCAAAATCTCAGCTATTTTGATCATAGGAATAATAATATGAATTGTATAGTTACAGAAAACAGTAGAGCTGAGAGTAGATAAGATACAAAAGATGAAACATTGTAAGCAGGATGATACACATGCTGGTTTCCCCAGGACAGCTCCATTATTCTCATCCTGTCAACTAATTTCAGGGTAAAAGTGTCCTTGTTAGTGCTAATTTCCTTTCTTGGTGGAAGGAGGGAGAGAGGAGAATGATACTGGAATAGAAAATTCCCAGATGTGAGGCCAGAAGGCAATGTTGTGTCATTCTGGATTAGGCAACAGAAGTTTTTATATTTATTTTTCTTGGAGGGGGGCATGCAGCAGTTGTGGGGACTAGAAACCAGGGTCTTGTGCATGCCAGGCAAGAGCTCCACAATGAGCCACACCCCAGCCCAGCAAAGAAGTTTTTATAGTGAAGTGGATAATGATCATTGGCTAATTAATTTCTTTTATTTTTTTTAAATGAAGAGGGAACAAATAGGTATTTATAATATGTTTTGGGATTTCAAAAGCTGTAAATTGCATGGAATGTTAGTCATTTCTAAGTCAAAGTCAGACTGAAAGAAAACCACATCACAAATACTGTTATATCTTGGGAATCAGATCAACTGTAATATTAGAAAAATTATCAGAATACCAACCAACCACAGTGATTAATTGCAGGTTCCATTACAAAATGATAATGAAAATATTGAATTCATTGGGCTGTTATAAGGATAAAATGAATTAATACATGTCAAATACATAGTGAATGTTTAATAAATGTTAGATTTTCATTATTTTACTATAATTACTATTGTTACCTGTAGTTTTATTATAAGAAGAAAGTTACCTTTTCCTGCTGATACTTGCTTTTCATGCTATGGCTATCTTTTCTGAATTGGTAAGATATTTATTCTTTGTACAAAGAGGTACATAATTGTTTCCTTTAAATATGAGTTGATTTTTTAAGTTGTTAACTTTAAATAGAGATATCAGAATATCATATATTGAAACTACAGAATTTATTAAATATTTCAGTGAATGAAGACTTAAAAGATATTTTAAGACATGGTATTTTTTTAAAAGAGTTCAGTCTAGCCAGGTGTGGTGGTACATGACTAATCCCAGTAACTGAGGAGGTTGAGGCAGGAGGATCACAAGTTTGAGGCCAGCCTCAGCAACTTAGGGAGGCTGTAAGTCACTTAGTGAGACCCTATCTCAAAATAAAAAAATAAAAAGGGGTATGGATGTGGCTCATGGTTAAGAAGATAAATTTAGCTAGATTTAATTTATTTTGAATTATTTTAATTTAAATAAATTTAATTTAAATTAAACTTAATTTCTTCTTAATAAAAGGAATAAATAATAAAGGAAAGAATTTTGCTTGGTAGGCTTGGATTTCTGAGGACTACAAACCACTGTAATGTCTAAGGTTGTTTTTTTTCTTTGGTCCCCCAAGAACCAAATTTTACCCCTATTTAAAATGCATGGTCTAGCCCAGCATGGTGGCACAGGCCTGTAATCCCAGTGGCTGGGGAGGCCAAGGCAGGAGGATCAGGAGTTCAAAGCCAGCCTTAGCAAAAGCGAGGCACTAAGGAACTCGGTGAAACCCCGTCTCTAAATAAAATATAAAATAGGACTGGGGATATGGCTCAGTGGTTGATTGCCTCTGAGTTCAATCCTCAAAACAAAAAGCCAAACACACAAAAAACCCCCAAGAAAATAAAAAAACAAACAAACATGATCTAGGAGACAGTATACCTAAAAACATTATGATGTCATTATATATATTTTAATATTTAGAAACATGTCATTCCAGAAAATGATGTAGACTGGAGTTAGTGAAGTGAGAAGTTTTGTACAAGGAATTTACTTCTATAGACTTCACATAAGCTACTATTTGTGATAAGTTGATAATTATTTGGTATTAAGACCAGGTTTAAATAGTGCCTAATATTTTCAGTCTGTTTAAACTATCCTCTTTAAAGTTAAGAGCACAAAAAAGGCACATACCTCATATTTAATTTATTTATGCCATGCCTTTTTTTTTTCTGACATATATTCTATTGGGAAAAATATTGCAGTGAAAATTATACTTTTCAAGAAATGTAAAGATTTTGATTCGAATGCCAGTATCCAACATACTCATTATTAAGTCAAAGTAATTTCTATCAAGATGTTCATATGGTTTTCTTCTTTAATTTGTAAATATGATGAATTCAACTAGAATTTTCTAATATTGAATAATTTTTAAAAGTCTATTAAAATATTTTCTCATATTTCATCATTCCTTCAATCCTAAGATAAATTCCATATGAACATACTGTCATCTACACTGATAGACTCAGTCTGTTAATATTCTACATGGTATTTTATGTATGTGTAAAAGGCAGATTAGCCCAAATTATTGTTTTATGCTATTTTTGCATGCTTTGTATATTATGATTTTATTGGCTTCATTAAACATGTTAAGCTATTAGGTGACAATTCCCCATGGATATGTGTATGTGTCCACACATCTTACAAGGAGAGGTACTAACTGCCTTTGTCCTAGACTATCTTTTTGAAGGTATATGTATAGCAAATTTTATAGAAAACAAAGGGTCTTCCTTCAGAACAGAGGACAGGTTTGTTCATAGTTTTGGAAGATAGTACATTTAATGCCTATTATAAAAGATTTGAGTTTCATAAGCTCAGAGTTCTCTAATGTAACTCACCCACTGCATGTATAGATATAATCTAGTCCTATTTTTGATACCCTGTGGGAAATGGGGCTCTATCTATCACAAATGTTGCTAGTCTGGCTAATGCTGTGTGATAAAAATTACTTTATCTCTGGCACAGGAGTCTTGTGTTTTCAGCCAGTACACATGAAACTGGCTGAATTATTTGCAAATGGGGTAAATTTCTGACATTTAGCAGTTTTTGACATTAGTAATTTATGGTATCTATAGTCTGAAATAGTTTGCATAGAAATAGAATCCTTGGAGGTTTGGAAAAATTTAACCTGAAAAAATGATTTGGTGCTTTTTTTTCTTTTTTTCTTTTTTTGGCATGGTGGGGGTGGGGTGGTACTTGGGATTCAACCCAGAGCTCACAAATGCTAGGCTAGTGCTTTACCTCTGAGTTAATCCCTAGCTCTGTAAAACCATTTGGGCCCATATTATACAGTCTTTTCAAGCACAGGGGCAGATTTTAATACCAGTTGATATCTTTAAGGGTTGTTGGGTTTGCTCATGTATTCTAGTTCGTGAGTCATTTTTGGTAATTTTATACAAAATTATCTTGTATATTCAATTTTTTCAAATGAATTAAACTAAAAATTTCATAGGTTTGATATACTTCAGAATCTTCACAAATACTCTAGTCTGAGTATGTGGTTTATTTGTATTTCCCTGCTCCTTAATTAGGCATGACCAGTGAAAATGACTGTCTAATGAACAATGTGTGTTGTTCATGGGTAGAAACATTTATCCATTTAAGATGCTGCAGGGGTCCTTCTTCTACCACAACAACCAGCAATGCACTAGACAGAGGGTGCTCTGTCATTTTTGAGTCTCAAAAGTTTAGGATTATATGGAGCAGAGCACAAATCAGGTCAGGGAAAAATTTTCAATGTTACTATAAATTTTGATTGAAAATAATAAAGTAACTTATAAATCTACTCAAGTAAAGGGTGACAAAAAATGAAGTTGAATCTGATTGGTTTCTTACATGACAGAAAAAAAACCCTTTGGAAAAACTAATTGTAATGAAATCAAAGAACAAGAAAAGAAAAGTCTGTTAAGAAAATCTCCAAGTTGCTATCAGTTTAGAAAAGACATAAAAAATTACTAGCATTCCAGAACCCAAAAGTTACTTCTGTTTCTTCTTAAAATTTATTTTGTGAAAAAATTTGACCTCAGAAAGATTTTTCTCTCATATTTTAGGAAAATAAGTCTATGATTTTTTTTCTATGCATATGGAACAAATTTATCTTCTCAGAGACAGACTGTCAACAAGTTATTTTGCTAATTTTTTGCTATTTCTGCAACTTGCCCTGTGCCTTCAGGGGATACTGAACATATTTGTTGGGTGGATAGATGAATGCTTACATATAAGTATAGACTTTAAAATAATAGAAGTAACTAGCATAGTTTTGGAGAATGTCCTAAATCAAGCCTCTGCAATGTATTTTTAACAGAAATTGAATATCATTATGAAAAAAATGTGAAAGATATAATAGAGGGAAAAAAATTCTTTACAGCTTAATTCTGGGAGCCCTGAAACCAGTATTAAAAAGGAGACACAGCCTCGTATTCATTTGTGCTGGGACAGACAAAAGGTAAAAAGCACAGTATTTTACCCTTCTGTATTCTTCATATTACATAAGAATTTTGTTGTGTCAAAAGTTGATTGACATAAGTAGGTCTTAGCAGGGGTGGAGTGATATATTTATAGTCACAAATAGGTATAGAGTTGCTGTGCTAATAGAGTTGAAAAGTTAGCAAATAGATTTTAAATGTCATTTTCATCTTCTATGTCTTTAGGCCCCTGGAGTCAAATGTATTAACCCTGCAAAAATTACCCTTTTATACTGAAAAATTTAAGATTTATAGCAGATTACATTTAGCTCTAGATTACTCACTTAAACTTCAATATAATTTATAGTTTATATAAAAGCTAAATTATCATATTTAAAAATGTTTTGATTCTATAATCAGGTGAGAAGTACAATGTTTAAAAAAAATCTTTTGTTGGGTTACATATATATAAAAGCTTCACATTTTAACCATGTAAGTATACCATTCAATCAGTGGCATTAATTACATTCACAAGATTGCACAACCATCATTACTGTATATTTCCAAAAATTACCTAAACAAAAACAACAGGCATTAACAATGACTCCCCATTCCCCTCTTTCCTGAGACCCTGGCATTCTCTAATCTTTCTGACTCTGAATTTGCCTATTCTAGATACCCTCACCTAAGTGCGATCATAGGATAATTGTGCATTTGTGTCTGGCTTATTTCTCTTAACATAATGTTTTCAAGATTTGTCCATATTGCAGAACTGCTTATGTTTTTATAGCTTTTGTTCCTTTTTCTCAATTTCTACACATGAATTCTGGCTTATATAATTCTATTTCTATTTGACTACAGAGATATGCATTAGACTAAGCATAATTTGCTTTTATTTATTTCTGTTGCTGCCAGAGTGGGCCCATAATAAACATGAAAAAGGAAATTAAATAGGCAAGCACTCCACCACTGAGCCACAACCCCAGCCCACACTGGTAAAATCTTAATAGTAATCTTAGCCTCATGATTTAGCTTTTAAATCTAAACTAATTTATAAAATATTATAAGTCTCTCTTGTCAGGAAATTATGCAAAAAAAACCCTCATTTATGTTATAAAACAGAAACAAACTGTGTTGAATCCTTTTAATTATCAGTAAGTCATTCAGCATAGATATGCTCTCCTATTTTACAGATTAAAAAACTCAAGAAAGAAGACCTAGTCAATGAGTTTTGATGGTATGTCATGGGTCATATATAAGTAAGTGACAGAGCTAAGTTGTTTGCTGTTTATTTATCTATGACAGTAGTATAACTTTCAAATCTATAAGACAATTTAACATTTTTCTCTCAGTAGCCTGACATTTTATACAAAAATATTTCAAATTTGTTTTTGAGAAGACATTTGTAAAAATCATTATATCTATTATCTGTGGATAAATATGTTTACTTAAAGGTATTTAAAATCCTTTGACATTAACAATGAGGAATCCTATTAATGCTTTAACTTCTTTGTAACCTCACTTATTCTCAAGTGATGGTATGCAGACATTTGGAAATATACAGAGGCTTCTGGTCAGGCATAGTAATGTTCAGCATTGTGGGGTTAAAAATGATCAATAAATATCATTTTAGAAACACCGGAGGGGTCAGGGTTTTTTGACATATTTTTAAAACTAAGGAATTAAGAAGAAAATAATCCATGCACTGTTAAAATAATAACTAGACCTCCACGGCCATCTTCAGCTGCTGTCATCACCATCTTTAATTGGGGAAGCTTCCATCTTGGGACACTGACAGGGGCCTGAAAGCCCAACATCAAGGTACCTACAGGTTTATCGCTGCCAAAGTCACCAACTTGAGACATGGCTGCTTCCATCTAGGGACAACAGCCAGGGCCTGGAAGGTCCCTGTAGGCTTGGTTATACCTGATATCACCCTGCTAGGTGTGCTAATAGCCACCATTTTGCTGCAGAGACAGGAGAGAGGTCGCAAGGGGTCAGTAGATTGGAAGAGGTTGTGAAGGCATCTTTATGCAAGCTCGCCCAGGCAACCAGCCCAGTATCCATTGGGTTCCCAGGGCCCACTCAGGTGGCACTTGCTGGGACCCAACACCGGCCCAGTCCCCAACTCCCTGCCCAATCTGACATCCATTGGATCACGTGGCCCTGCTGGTTTGTTTGATTATTGTAGATAATAATCAAACACATCATTTCTTTTTATTGCAACAAAACTGTAATCATCTAAATAGCAGCTATTTGAGTTAAGGTTGCATATGGATTGCATTGGATGCTGTTAATATTGATCTCCCCCTTAAAGGTAAAGGTATTTGAAACCTGCAGAGACACTATAAGTTTATAGGGTAGAAACTGTAATACCTTAGATCTGCACTGCTATAGGAGAAGACATATGAACAACATGAAAAAAAGGGAAGAAAGTGCCCCAAACAAACCAAGATACTACAATAATAGAATCTATTGATAGCACAGAAGAACTGTCAGAGAAGGAGTTCAGAAGGCACATAGTTAAAATGATCTGCAAAGTAAAGGATGATATAAGAGAGCAAATACAGGCAACAAAAGATCACTTCAATGAAGAGATAAGTAGTAAATACAGGAAGCAAAAGATTAAGAAAGAGATGGAGATTCTGAAAAAAATGAACAAATCCTTGAAATGAAGGAAACAATAAACCAAATTAAAAATTCAATAGAAAGCATCACCAACAGATTAGATCACTTGGAAGACAGAATTTCAGGCAATAAAGACAAAATATAAGATCTTGAAAATAAAGTTGACTACACAGTGAAGATAGTAAACAACCTGAAGAGAATCTCCAAGAATTATGGGATAACATGAAAAGACCAAATTAAGATTTATCAGAATAGAGGAAGTCACCGAGTTACAAACAAAAGGAATAAACAATCTTTTCAATGAAATAATATCAGAAAATTTCACAGACCAGAATAATGAATTGGAAAAACAAATACAAGAGGCTTACAGGATACCAAACATACAAAATTACAACAGATCTACACCAAGACATATTATAATGAAAATGCCTAGCATACAGTAAGGATAGAATTTTGAAGACTGCAAAAGAAAAGTTTCAGGTTACATATAGGGGGAAACTGATTCAGACTGCAGATTTCTCAACCCAGAACCTCAAAGCTAAGAGGTCCTGGAACAACATATACCATGATCTAAAAGAAAATGGATGTCAACCAAGAATCTTATGTCCAGCAAAATTAAGCTTCAGATTTGATGATGAAATAAAAATCTTCCATGATAAACAAAAAAGAACTTACAAATAGAAAGTCTGCACTAGAGAACATTCTCAGCAAAATATTCCATAAGGAGGAAATGAAAAACAACAATGAAAATCAGCAAAGGGAGGAACTACACTAAAGGAAAAGCCAATCAAAGGAGATACCAAATCAAATTAAAAACCAAAAATAAAGCAAATGTATGGAATACAAACCATATTTCAATAATAGCCTGAATGTTAATGGCCTAAACTCATCACAAAAGACATAGACTGGCAGATTGGATTTAAAAAAAGACAAAACAATATGCTGCCTTCAAGAGACTCATCTTATAGGGAAAGTCATCCACAGACTGAAGGTGATAGGATGGGAAAAAAACATATCTCACTTGGACTGCATAAATATGCAGGGGTTTCCATCCTCATATCAGATAAAGTGAACTTCAAGCCAAAGTTAGTCAGAAGGGATAAAGAAGGACATTTCATACTGCTTAAGGGAACCATACATCAACAAGATATAACAATCATAAAAATTTATGTCTCAAACAATGGAGCCTTTATGTACATCAGACAAAACCTTCTGAATTTCAAGAATCAAAGAGAACACAATAACACACAATTGGGTGACTTTAACATACCTCTCTCACCATTGGCTAGATCTCACAAAAACTAAGCAAAGAAACTATAGAACTCAATAGTACAATCAATAATTTAGACTTAACAGATATATATAGAATATTTCATCCATCAATGAGTGAATACACTTTCTTCTTAGCAGTACATGGATCCTTCTCTAATGACAATACAATAAAAAAAAAAAAAAAAATAGAAACTACTCCAACACCAGACTAAATAATATGCTACTGAATGTGTACTAGATAGCAGAAGACATCAGGGAGGAGATAAAAAAAATTCTTAGAGGTAAATGAGAACACCAATACAACATATCAAAATCTCTGGGACACTATGAAGGCAGTGCTAAGAGGAAAGTTCATAGCATTGAGCTCATTCATTAAAATTTAGAAAAGTGAACAAATAAGTGACCAAACATTATATCTCAAAGCCCTAGAAAAAGAAGAACAGATCAACATCAAAAGTAGTAGAAGACAGGAAATAATTGAAATCTGGACTGAAATCTATGAAACTGAAACAAAAGAAATGATTGAAAAAATTGACAAAAGCTGGTTCTTTGAAAAAAAAATAAAATAAAATTGATGAACCCTTACCCACCCTAATGAAAAGGAGAGGAAAATTCAATTACTAAAATTCATCATGAAAAAGGAAATATGATGAACGACACTACTGAAATACAGAAGATAATTAGAAACTATTTTGAAAATTTATACTCCAATAAAATAGAAAATCTTGAAGACATCAACAAATTTCTGGAGACATATGATTTATCCAAACTGAATCAGGAGGACATACACAATTTAAACAGATCAACTTTAAGCAATGAAACAGAAGACACCATCAAAAGCCTACCAACAAATACAAGCCCAGGACCAGAAAGGATTCTCAGCTGAGTTCTATAAGACCTTCAAAGAAGAATTAATAACAATACACCTTCAATCGTTCTATGAAATAAAAAAGGAGGGAACCCTTCTGAACTCATTCTATGAGGCTAGTATCACCTTAATACCAAAACCAGGCAAACACACATCAAAGAAAGAAAACTTCAGACCAATATCCTTGATAAACAGACACAAAAATTCTTAATAAAATTCTGGCCAATTGCATTCAAAAACATATTAACAAGAAGAGCACCATGATCAAGTGAGGTTCATCCCTGGGATGCAAGGTTGGTTCAACATACAGAAATCAATAAACATAATTCATCACATCAATAGACTTAGAAATAAGAATCATATGATCATCTCAATAGATGCAGAAAAAGCATCTGATAAAATATAGCACCCTTCATAATCGAAACACTAGGAAAACTAGGCATAGTAGGAATATACCTCAACATTGTAAAAGCTATATATGCTAAACCCAAGGCCAACAGCATTCTAAATGGAGAAAAATTGAAAGTATTCCCTCTAAAAACTGAAACAAGACAAGGATGCCCTCTGTTGCCACTTCTATTCAACATAGTCCTTGACACTCTAGTGAGAGCAATAACCAAACTAAAGAAATTAAAGGAATACAAATAGGAAAAGAAGAACTCTAAATGTCACTCTTTGCTGATGACATGATTCTATATTTAGGGGACCCAAAATATTCCACCAGAAAACTTTTAGAACTCATAAATTAATTCAGCAAATTAGCAGGATATAATACCAATACCCATAAATCAAATGCACTTCTATACATCAGTGATGAATCCTCTGAAAGAGAAATGAGGAAAACTACCCCATTCACACTAGCCTAAAAAAAAATCCCAAAAAAACACCTTGGGAATCAATCTAATGAAAAAGGTGAAAAACCTTTATAATCAAAACTATAGAACACTAAAAGAAATTGAAGAAGAACTTAGAAGATGGAACAGTCTCCCATGTTCTTGGATAGGCAGAATTAATATTGTCAAAATGGCCATACTATCAAAAGGGTTATACAGATTTAATGCAATTCCAATTAAAATCCCAATGACATTCCTCAAAGAAATAGAAAAAAGCAATCATGAAATTCATTTGGAAAAATAGGAGATCCACTATAGCCAAAACAATACTTAGTAAGAAGAGTGAAGACGAAGGTATCACAATACCATATCTTTAACTATATCACAGAGCTATAGTAATAAAAATGGCATGGTATTGGTACCACAATGAACATGGAGACCAATGATACAGAATAGAAGACACAGAGACAAACCCACATAAATACAGTTATCTCATACTAGACAAAGTCACCAAAGATGTACATTAGAGAAAAGATAGACTCTTTAAGAATTGGTGCTGGGAGAACTGGAAATCCATATACAGCAAAATGAAATTAAATTCTTATCTCTCACCTTGTACAAACCTCAACTCAAAGTGGATCAAAGACCTTGGAATTAGACAAGAGACCCTGTGCCTAACAGAAGAAAAAGTAGGCCCAAATCTTCATTGTGTCAGCCTAGGACATGACTTCCTTTATAAGACTCCTAAAACACAGGAAATAAAATCAAAAATCAATAAATGTGATTGATTCAAACTCAAAAGCTTCTTCTCAGTAAAGGAAACAATCAGTAACATGATGAGAGAGGCTAGAGAATGGGAGAAATCTTTACCACACACACATCAGATAGAGCATTAATCTCCAGGATATATAAAGAACTCAAAAAACTTAATACAAAACAACAACCCCAATCAACAAATGGCTAAGGGACTGGGCAGATACTTCACAGAAGATATACAATCAATCAACAAATACATGAAAAAATGTTCAACATCTCTAGCTATTAGAGAAATGGAAATCAAAACTACGCTAAGATTTCATCTCACTCCAGTCAGAATGACAATTATCAAGAATACATGCAACAATAAGTGTTGGTGAGAATGTGGGGAAAAAGGAACACTCATATACTGCTCGTGGGACTGGAAATTGGTGCAGCCATTACGGAAAACAGTATGGAGATTCCTTAGAAAACTTAGAATGGAACCATCATTTGAGCCAGCTATCCCACTCCTCAGTCTCTACCCAAAGTATTTAAAATCAGTATATTACAGTGATGCAGCCACATCAATGTTCATAGTAACTCAATTCACAATAGCTAAACTGTGGAACCAACCTAGGTGCCCTTCAGTAGATGAACGGATAAAGAAACCGTGGTATATATACACAATGGAATATTACTCAGCCTTAAAGAAGGATGAAATTATGGCATTTGCAGGTAAATGGATGTAGTTAGAGAATATCATGCTAAGTGAAATAAGCCAATTCCCAAAATCAAAGGCCGAATGTTTTCTCTGATATGTGGATGCTGATCCATAATGGGGTGGGGGTGGGACCAAGGCAAGAATAGAGGAACTTTAGGTTGGGCAGAGGGGAGGGAGTAGAGGGGAGGGTGCATAGGGATGGGAAAGATAGAATGAAGCATACATTATTACCCTATGTTTACATGTAAGATTGCACGAATGGTGTGACTCTGCATTGTGTATAACCAGAGAAATGAAAAGTTGTGCTCCATTTGTGTACAATGAGTCAAAATGCATTCTTGTGTCATGTATAACTAATTGGAACAAATACAAAAAATAATAACTAAATCTTATTTGGATAAGTCTGTCAAATCTTATTTAGATAAGTCTTATTTGGATGCAGGCAAAGCATCATTTAAATAGTAATATACATATTAAACAAAAATTGTATAATAATTTATATATTAAAATGAATTGTTATCACTTAGAAATTAGTTTTATAAATAGTTTAGTGAATTAGAATTTTTTACTTATTTAGGGTTTTTACATTACTAGTTGTTAAGTACTTTTGATATTATCCTAATAGGCAATGTTGTTTAGAAAAGTCAGATTCCACTAATTTAATGACAATTCAATTTAGGAAAAATCTTTTTTATATGCTTGAGAGATTATTTTCCATTTTAAAGGTTAAAAAAAAGTATCATTGCTTCAGCTATGTCTTATCTTTTACGATTCTACTAGTGTCCCTAATAGTCAAGGCCCATTTAACAGGAAATCATAGTATCAAATTCAGCTTGAAAACCTCGTTAGAGATCTACCAGTTTTTATATAAATTTTAAAAGTGACTTATTAACCTATTTGATACTCATGCACATACACACACATACATGAAAATGCTTAGGACATACCATAAAAAAGAATGTAGAATCAAAAAACAAAAGTATTATGCCTATTTCAGAGTGAACTCAAAGTTTCAAGTCATTTAAATTCTCTCTTAAATTCTCATTGGAATATTTTGAGAAATTATCTGATGGCCTTTTTCTCATATTAGAAAAAAAGTATCAAAAGAAAACCAGCCTCTATGGTATATATTAATGTTCTCTCTTTGCTATGTTAGGAGAAAAGGATATTTAGATGTAGGATTGAAGGAAAAAAACAACAGAAAATAAACATTTACAGATTATAATATAAAATATAGTATTTATATGTAACCTTGCATTATTATACTCAATCTACCTATAACACATCAGCACACATGGGAAATCATAAGAATTTATATCTTAATTGATAATATAATAGTACTAGTGATACTTTAATTATACTGGCAAAATAATATTAGTCTTTTCAAAACTAATATTTATTAATAAAACATTATAATTAAATTTTAGAAAAGTTAAAACATGTACACAGAGAAATATTCTGCTAATAAAAATCACTTAATTTCCAGTATAGTTATGAAGATTTTTGTAACCAACACTCGGTTTGAGTTACTGAAATCTTAAGCTGCTTTGGTTAATTATAACACAGGCTTTATATTAGTGAAGGTAAAGACTCCAAGTTTTAAACTGGTTATTTGCAAATTTCAGTAGCAAATTACAAATATACAAATACTAAAATGTTTCCATATTATCCTATTAATTTTAATGGGCTAATACTGTAATAGCTGTTGAGATTTATGAGTATATATCTCATTTTATATTCCTTTGTTTTAAGCCATAAAAACCATGGCTTAAAAATCATGTATGTAAAATGCATCAAGTATGTAAAAATGAAAGATGAAACTACAGCTGTGCTAGGGTAAATCATGTAGTAGCTCCACTAGCTGGCAGGAAAGGATGTAAACTTTCAAGCTTATCTTGAAATCATTAACATATTCCTCATGTTCCCAAAGTTCCAAAGAGGAAAGAAGTTGGGACCATCCCTCTCTTCTTCTTCATATATTGTTGCTTTTCATTTTGGAACTTCTTTTCCTCTTCAAGAATTACCTTGATATTACATTTTAGCCACTTTCTTTTTCTTTCTTTCTTTGCAGATTTCAAAATGTATTTTATGGATGGAAAGACAAGCAAATTTAATGTCTTAGATACAATATTGAAATACTGTGAATAATTGTGGGCTCTCAAATCCCGTGACATTTTCCCCGGAATAGTGTTGCTTTCAGCATATTGACTAAATTCTAATTTGTGCAATTACTTGCAGATTTCTTCAATTTGTACTGTAGCTTCAATCAACATTATATTTGCTAAAATGAATGGACAATTGCCATGCACTATTAACTGTCAGTGTATTATGCCTGAGTTAACTGTGTTTGGTATAAAACAAACAACTGTTCATCTTTTATTTATAGCATTGCAATTCTTTGGATAAATTTCATTTTTCATAATAATTCAGTTATATCATGGCCTAGAAGTCAGAGAATAATTAAAAGGATCTTTCAAGGTACCTTTCCATTTTGAGTGTACCATTCTTTTTTGCCTTATGTTCACAAGTCCTATCAGCTTCTAGAACAGTGTATATTAATCTTGATAATCTGGCTGCACACTGAAATTACCCAGGGAGTTTTAAATAATATTAATGTTTGGGATTCATCTGCAGAGATTCCAAATTAATTTGTCTGGGATATATCCAAGGCATTGGAATGCATTTAAGGTCACAACTGTAAAAGAATGGAAGCTAATACCCAGAATTATTTTGCTTCAAAAAACAAAACAAAATCTTAGCTCCTTTGTTCCCTCATCCAATAAATAAATGCAAATATTTATCTATTTACTATTAAATATTTATTAAAATTTATTTATAATACATATTTATTTAAAATTTATAATAAATATTTATTTAAATATATTCTTTTCATCTGTTAAAGTTAACTGAGGGCTTTGGGATTTTCCAAGATGAGATGTAAAACTGTTTCTCAACAGTGGTTTTATTTTGTAGTTGTTCCATTTTGGGGAGCCCAGTTTCTGAGATTCAGGATTAAAATTATGATTGCTGGTGGTTCTCTCTTCTGGAAGTTCTTCACTTCTTTATTAATATCATCAAGCTAAATATTCACTTGAATGATTGAAATGAATTTGAGTAGCTTACATTTTACTTCCCCTAAGGAACAATTGCAAACTGTCAATATCTTAGAAATTGGTTATTAGGTATCATTTTGAAAAATACTTTAACTGTGCGAATATAATCATACCCTTACTAAAAAGTAGAACAAAAATTCCTTCTATGACTTCAGGATTTGGGGTTCTAAAATAAATTTATAAAATTTGTACATGTTCAGAATGGCCTATGATTCATAATGGATTTTGGCTAGTAATATGAGCAATATCAAATGACTGCCCAATCTCTTTTCTTAATTTTTTTAGTTGTAGATGAACACAATACCTTTAATTAATTAATTAATTAATTAATTAATTTTTATGTGCTGCTGAGGATCAACCCAGTGCCTCACATGTGCTAAGCAAGTGTTCTACCACTGAGCTACAACCCCAGCCTCCCAATCTTCAACATATATGCAGGAAAACGAATTGTGTATAATGCATACCTTTTCGTATGTGTTATGACAGGTGTTATGTTATTGGTAGGAAGTGACCCAGCCTTTAAAGAGAAATCTGTTTTCAAAGCATTTATATCTGAATGCTGAGGGTAACATCACTAAAAAATTGCTTAGAAGAAATTATAGACTGTATCGCTTCAACCTATTAAAAAACTTATTTTAAATTCATTTTATTTAATGTGTAGCTCCCTATTGCTTGATTTTTTCCTTATATAAAATTTGAGGTTATTGTATTGCTTTGTGATAAACTTATGCATGGAGGCTAAGAAAGATCCCTATGGAGGATAGTAATCTTTCCCTGTGGGGAGGCTGAGGATCAACCTAATAAAATATGCACAAGTCATATTTATCAAGAAAAAGGACTCACATAGTACAATATATGGATATTTCTGAATACCAGAGAACACACTTCATATACCCCAGTGTCCAAGATCTTCCTTAGCTAGAGCAAAGTAAGAGAAAGAAGGTGATGGTGGTGTGTGTGTCAGGGGTGCTGGGATTGACATCATAAATATATGGGGAAAATCAGTGGCATAGGAGGAGAACAAGAAGGAGGGAGGAAAGATGGGAAAGGGGGAGGGAATATGGAATGCATTTAATAAAATCATCTTATATGCATACGTAAATGTACCAAAGGAAATTTCACTTTAATGTATATGTGGAAAGTACCAATTAAAAATAAACAAACAAATAAATAAAGGAGTGATCCTAGAGAAGGGCAAATAGAGGGAGGAAGAAGGGGAGGAAAAGAATGAGAAATGTGAATTTAAATCAGATTCCTTGCATGTATGATTTTGTCAAAATGAACACAACTATTATGTGTACTTATATTGATCTAAAGAAAAACACAGATGCTTCCCGGAGCTGGGCAGTGTGGTACCCAGACTTCAAAGCTCTCACTGCTTTCCTCACATGAAAAGGAGGTAGGGGAACTTGTGGATAATCCACTATGATGATGCAGGCTAGAAGCCCATTAAGGGAGCTATAAACTATACCTTGAAAACTATAATCTGTATTTTAATGGATAGCTCACTAGCCAAATGAGAAACAAACACTGCTTTTCAATACAGGCAATCATTGACAGTCCCAAAAATACAAGACTTGTGGTAAACTGGTCTGAAGAATGAGGGTTCCTTGTTTCCTCCATATTCTACATCTTAGGATCTACATCCAGAGTAAGAGGTAGAACTAAGTCTACACACTGAATCATTGGCCACTTATTCAATTAATCCAGCTGCATGGATAAAGAACTCAGAAGAATGTATAATTTCTGTCACTGAATCTATAATAACTTACGCCAATGGGAAGTGAATTGGCCACAGACGGTCACTTTTGGGTTTCAGAGAGGAAGTACCAGGGCACCCACTGTGCTTCAGTACAAGAAATAAGTGAGAGGCAAAAAAGACTGGGCAGAGCCACTTGCTACTTGGTTGAATTCATTTATAAGTTCTGGAAGTTTTCTGGTGGAGTTTTTTTGGTTCTTCTAAATATAGAATCATGTCATCAGAAAACAGAGGTAGTTTGAGCTCTTCTTTTCCTATTTATATCCCTTTCTTTCTTTTGCCTAATTGCTTTGGCTAGAATTTCAAGAACTATGTTGAATAGAAGTGATGAAAGTAGGCATCCCTGTCTTCCTGTTTTTAGAGGGAATCTTTTTTTTTTCTCGATTTAGGAATGATGTTGGCTTTGGGATCATTGTGTATCATTTTACAATGTTGAGGTATGTTCCTGCTATCTCTATTTTTGCTAGTGTTTTAAACATGAACAGATGCCATATTTTGTCAAATGCTTTTTCTGCATCTATTGAGATAACCATGTGATTCTTGTGTTTAACTATTTATGTGATGAATTACATTTATTGATTTCCATATGTTAAACCAACCTTGCATCCTTGGGATGAAATCCATTTGATCATGTTGCACTATCTTTTAAATATGTCTTTGTATGTGATTTGCTGGCATTTTATTAAGAATTTTTGAATGAGGATATTGGTCTGAAGTTTTCTTTCCTTGGTATGTCTTTTTCTGGTTTTAGTGTCAGGGTGATACTAGCTTCTTAGATTGTGTTTGGAAGAGTTCCCACCTTTTCTGTTTTGTAGAATAGTTTGAGGAAGACTGGTATTAGTTCTTCTTTAAAGGTCTGGTAGAATTCAGCTGAGACTCCATCTGGTCCTGGGCTTTGAAAATGTTTTTAAGAAGCATGCACATTTATGGTTTTATGTTTTCTTGTTGAATTGTTCCTTTTATTACCTCCAAGTGTTTCTTTTTATTTCTAGTAGTCCCTGTATAAAGTCTAATTTTTTATATTAACTGAGCAATACCTGCTTGGTTAGTATTTACATGGTACTCTATATTTTTACTTTCAACTTTTTCAACCTTTCTATGCCTTTGTATTTAAACGTTGCCTCTTATAAAAAATATATTAGTTGGTTCTTTCTTAATCCATCTGCCAGTCTCTTTCAATCTGAATATTCACATTTGTTTCATGTATTTCATCTTTGTTATTATTCTCTTATTACCTTCCTATAGATTAGTTAGGTATTTTAATTCTATTTTCTCCACATTGGTTTTGTTTATTTTAGAATAGTTTTAGATTTACAAAAATGTTATATAGTAAAGGGAGATTTTATATAGTCCATGTTCCATTTTCTTCATTACTGACATCTTTTGTTAGTACAACACATGCTACAATTAGTACACTGATAAGTTATTATTAATCAAAGTCCTTATTTGGAGTTTGCTGGTTTTTATCTAATGTCCTTTTTCTGTTCCATGTTTCTATCTAAGATGCTACATTATATTTAGTTATCATGTTCCCTTACCTCTCCTAGCTATGACAGGTTCTCAAGACTTTCCATTTTTTTAAAGTTGGCAATGGACCTTTATTTTATTTATTTATATGTGGTGCTGAGAATTGATCTCAGTGCCTCACATGTGCTAGGCAAGTGCTCTGCCATTGAGCCATGACCCCAGCCCTTTCCATGTTTTTAATAGTTCGCATATATTGTAGAATGTACTTCACTTGGAATTTGTTTCCCCTATGATTAGCCTGAAGGTATGAGATTTTAAGAGGAAGTCTGGAGAACTAGAATATCTAGTAATTCTTAAATTATATGTTCCTTCATTTTTCTTCTCACAATGACTCCAGGGATTACATATACAATTATAATTTATGTTGGTATATATTAAATTAGTACTTTTACCAAATGATATGAGACCCTTTCAAGTTTAACTTCATTTACTACCTTCACTGTTTTTGCTATTACTGTCTTACATTTCATTTTCTATGTTCAAATTCAGAAGATATGATTACTGTTGATTTATTTTAAAATTTTTTTTTAGTTGTAAATGAACACAATGCCTTTATTTGTTTATTTTTATGTGATGCTGAGGACTGAACCCAGTGCCTCACGCATGCTAGGCAAGTGCTCAACCACTGAGGCACAACCCCAGCCACTACTGTTGATTTAAATAGATAACATTTATTCACATTTACTCATGTAATCACCCTTTCTGGTGTTCTTCCTTGTTGAGATCATTTTCCTTCACCCATTGGATGCCTGAACATGACTTTTTTTTTTTTTTTCATCATCTTTGTTTCTAAAGGAATTGTAGGTTACTAGATTTTTTTTATTCAGCATATTAAAGATGTTATTCCACTGACTTCCAATCTTCCAATTCTGTTCAGAGACCAGTTATCCTTGCTTATTTCCTTGAAAGTAACATTATTTTTTTCCCTGTATGTTTTTAAGATTTCTCCTTTATCTTTGGGTTTCAGTAGTTTGTGATATCTCTAGATATGGTTTCTTTCTAATCATCCTAATTAGGTCATGCTGAAATTTATCAATAGATGATGATGTTCTTCATCAGTTTTGGATAATTCTTGACAACAATCTTTTCATTTTTTATTTTATTCTTCCTTCTTTCTATTCCCTTTCAAGGACTTCAATTGTACATATTCAACAGACTGCATTCCACACAATCTGCTATGAAGTCTACCTAATACATTCTTAATGCAGATATTGTACTTCGTAGTTCCAGAATGTCTTTGTCATAGCTTCCATTTTAATTGACATTTTATGTCTCTTTTATGTATTGTGTTCATATTTTTCTTTATTTTCACTGACTTTTTTTGAAAAATTTGCTTTAAATATTTCTTTGCAGAAGGAGAAGACCACACTTCTTCTCAATGAAGAAAAATATTTTTATAGTCAAGTAGGTTTTATTTTTTATATCTCTTATGATAGAATTCATAGGGAATAAACATCTCAGATTCCTTTCCACTAGTTCTTGCTGTTTTTCTGAATGGAGCACACTGATGCTTCAGTAGAATCCAGGGCCATTATTTTGGCTTTTTTTTTTTAATTATTATTTTTCTTCCTGTATTTCAGGAAGCTATCTTGGTTATTATCAAGTACATAATTTGCTCAGTAGGTACATTTATTCTTTTAGCAAGAATCTTGCCCTTCTTTGCTTACATCAATGACAACAGCATGCAGGGTAACACTGTGTACACTTCCAGTTTTGTCATGGTGACACTGGTGAGGCATTCCTTTTTGAACAGTATGCATTCCCTTGATGTTGGAAGTATCACCTTTGTGGTAGATTCCCATGTATGTGGCTAAAGGAACAACTCCATGTTTTCTTTAAATTTTTTTTTAGTTGTAGACGGACATAATACCTTTATTTTATTTATTGACTTTTACGTGGTGCTGAGGATTGAACCCAGCATCTCACATGTGTCAGGCAAGCACTCTATCACTAAACTACAACCCCAGCCCCAATTCCATGTTTTCTAAAAGGCCTGGAGAACATAATTTGTGGCCTTTCCTCCTTCTCTTTGTGTTATTCATTTTAGCAAATTACTGGAAGATGGTGGTTCCAGCAGAAAGGAAGAATTTTTCCCCTAATAGTTACTTTAAAGCCACATTTGATAATTCCACCATTTGATAATTCCAACATCTAGATATCCTAGGGATCTATTTATATTTTGTCCTTTATCTCTTGATTGTTAGTCACATTTTCCTAATTTTTTGCATGTCTTAAATTTTACTGTATAAAGGGTCTGTGAGATTTAAGTTGGTATTATTTCTCTCCAGAGAGGGTTGAGTCTATTTTTAAAATTATTTACTTATTTTTAAATTTTTTTTACAGACTGCACTTTGATTCATTATACACAAATAGGGTACATCATTTCATTTCTACGGTTGTACACGATGGAGATTCATATCATTCCTGTAATCATAAATGTACATAGGGTAATGATGTCTGTCTCATTCCACCATTTTTTCATACCCCGCTCCCTCTTATTTCCTTCTACATAAAGTTCCTTTCTTTTGTCAGGGTAAGAAGGCTTATTACCTTGATCCAATAATGAATAAGGTTTGGGGGACACAGCTTTCATTAGACTTAGTCAATCTTCGAGTTCAAATGCCTTAGGCATGTTCTCTATTGTCCTTATTGCAGCCTCATTCCTTTAATGGAACTTTATCTCCAAAGCATTATGGAGTTCACTAGGGGGGACACTTGGAAACTTGTAATGTTTTTCCATTTTATTGTCATTTGCATTTTTTTTTCAGGTCTTGACTTCTACTTGAACATGGTCTTCTGGGTTGTCTGGTTAACAGTTCAGCAGAGCTCTAGCTCCTCTAATATGAAAGTTCTATTTTTCAAAGATGGATGTTGTTCACTAGCCTTCCATCCTCCATGGCTTTAAAATACGATTGTCTTAAGGTGGACTTTTACTGTGAATTTGTTACAGGTCCCTCATTTAAGAACAGTTTGATTCTTAAACTATGAGCCTGGAAAGACTTCATTCTGCCCTTGTGAGCCATCAACTTGGTCTTGTTACTGCCATAACTCATACGGCCATGGTGGCCGTATGGTTAGACTTCGTTTCCAATCTGAATGTCAGTCCACATGGTTATCAAAACCTCTGGTTATTTTTCTTCCCGCTATAGAGTTTTCTACCTATGATAGAACTGATCCTCAGATAATTCTAAGACTCAGAAAATATGCCCAGTGAGACAAACAGCTGGGAATATTTCTTTTCACACGGGGCTCTTACCATACTGGAATTTTAATTCATCTGGTCTTTAACTTCACAGTTCTCTGATTTATTTATAAATATGACTTTTGGTAATTTATCATATTCTCTCAGATATTGCCATAGAGAATTATGGCTTGACATTACATGATTTACTACATACTACTCTGAAGTAGAAATCTCCAGTGCTGTTGACAGGAGCAATAAACTTTATAACTGTCCCTCCTACTCCTCAGGGTTCTGTGGTTATTTTCTGTTATGCTCAGAATCTGGTCCCATGTATCCCTTTACTCTGGTCTTCTCGTCTGGCAATGCCATTTCTATTGCTTTTGATCAAATGAGACAGCTACTTTTCCAGTGCTGAAGTAGGAGAGAACAGCCCTGAACTCATTTTTGCCACTGTTTCTCAAATATTTAACAAGGCTACAGGACAGAAGAAGCCCTCTATAGCTTTTCGTAAACATTTTCTGATCATTTGAGATAAAAGGTTAAGGACAAGAAGAATAACCTGCAGCCACTGCACAGACCCAGCTTCACCCTTACTGTACCTTTGCATGGCCTATTTCTATGGGCTAGGGCTGAGTATCCACTGTCACTCACAAGGGTACTCTACTCACCATGATTATAGAATAAGATGAAGTCACTACAAGTGCTCCCAGAAACAGAGTAGGTTTTCTATCATATCATGTAAGGCACTTAATACCCACCTCCTCTATCTTCATGTTTTAGCCCAAGTCTGACCACAGTTTTCCACGATGCCTGCTACAAGGCAGTCACACAGTAGTCAAAATTTAGAATGCGTGAACATTTGTGAAGATTTTTGAAGAATTAAACAATACATTTATTATGTATCAATGATTCAGTGAGTCTGGCTATGGTGAGCTCCTTCACTTCCTTTGTAGCTTCTAGTCATCAAAAGGTTCAATAATCCAGTGAACAACATCAGTCACCTTATCACATATTTGAACTTTTAAACTTGTTGTCATCTAATTCTGCAGGATCATGAGAGAAAGCATTAGGACTGGGACAAAGCATTAAAATAGTGAACTCAGGGCTAAGGTCAGGATTATCCTTTCTCACAAGGAGAATTTGTTTTCTGTGTTAATCTCAGAGGTCCTGGGGTCAGTGGGTTGATATGCATGTACACATGTGTGCATTTATGTTATATATGAAAGTGTTTTACAAGGCAGCATTTCCTATGACATCCAACTTCATATGGAATTAATCAAATTCTACATATATGAAACAATGAAGAGAATGGACTGTGTGTGTGTGTGTGTGTGTGTGCGTATGTGTGAGTGGAAGAGGGAGGAAGAAGAAATGAAAGAGGAGGATTGAGAATAAAATACTGCTAGTAATTTTAAAAATAACTAATATTTATGAAGTGGTGATATTTGAGAATTATAATTTGCATTATAATTTGCATTATAATTCATTTGTATAAGCTTAATATAGAAGCAAATTAAGATACTTTGAGTCCACTGCTCAACTGAACAATAGTTCAGTTAGCCTTAGACAGATCATGAATTCAGTGACCCAAAACCAAAATAACACTGGGTAATGTGAAAAGAAATGGAAACCCAAATAAATGTGAGCTTTACAACCCTTATCAGGTGCTTGTTTCACTGATGACAGTGTCAATCACAGTTCTTTACCTCGAAGTATCTATTTCCAGGCATTACATCCTCAGTTTATCAGTACCCAGAGGACGTAATTTCTAGCCTGTTTTGTATCTCTGAAACCAGCCATAAGGTTCTTTGAATCCACTGGGAACAGCTGAGGGAATGTGGATTTAGTGTGCAGATTAAAGACTTGTGGGGGTGCTATTATGTTTCTGCATATGTGAAGTATAGTCAGTAGAGAAAGATTATATTAAAATAGACTTGAACCAATAAAAGAACATTGTGAGAAGACATTTCAATTCAACACAGAAACTTGTCTATTTGTTAAGATGGATAAGCTTACTTTTTATGGTGGTAAACTCCCTGTCACTGCTTCTAATAAGAAGTGTAGAAGTCTGTCTTTGAATGTGATTGTTGAGGTTGTTCTTAAAGTGGCAGGGGAAGTTACACATGCATTCTTTCTGTCAGAATCAATGATTCACATTTTAGTGGAATAGCATATAATGATTTTTTTTTAAAAAGTAGCTAAGACAATGCAGAACTTGTTACAGTGTTTGCTTCTGAAATAAATTTCAAACTCCTTAAGTAAATCTCAGCAAAAATAACCTGATTCTGCCACAATAAAAGAAAGAAAAAGACACTTCAGAATTCATAGGCATTTTCAAAAACTTATGTGAAAAAATTGTTGCAGTTTCAGAGAAAATGTAAAGGCTAATATACCTCCTGCTAACAGGCAGCACCAAGTTTACAGCACATTTTAAAATTCTCCAACTTACCTCTAACTTTCTGAGGAGGCATATTTCTGGTCTACAATCAAACTCCTATTTTTTGAGTATGTGCTGCTTTGTTTTCTATTGGAATCTAGCACTCTCTTCCATGTAGATATTTTTTTTATTTATACTGAACATGTTTAAACTTGCAAAACCAATCTAACACTTTCAGAAAAACTAATGACCAAATAAAACAATTCCCCTTGGCTTTCCTGAGAAATGGACGGGCTTGTCATAAATATATCTCAGACACCTGCATTTCAGCTGCATGTTTTTGTTAACAGCCAGAAAAACTAGGACATGAATTTTTAATTCCTGATTTTCTTTTGATTTCTTTGAGCTGAATTTAGAAAAAAATAGAAATCAACAATGTGGAATTCATCTTTTTTTTTTTTCCCCCCTTTCTGGCAAAAAGATTTTAATAAAACCTCTCAGCTAGTTTGTTTTGTATATGTTTCTGTGTATGTCACACAAACCCACACACATAATTCTGTACATAATGACATAGTACATTATACACACACACACATATGGTTTCTTAGGGCATAAGTTAATAGGGCAGGACTGGAAACCACGACAATTGGTTAGTGATAAACAGGATGTAATGCACAGAAATAGTAGATACTCAGGGGCACAAACTAAGACTAACACAGTCTAAGATGGATAATGCGAGCTCACATTTTTTCAGAATATTTTTAATTCCTTTTCATATTACTCATTTTATATATAAATAATGAAATATGTATCTTTAAGACGAATAGAATTAAAACATGTCTGCTTTCTCATTAGTGTATCAAGACAGTACTTCACAGGATGAAAAGGAATAGGACTATTACAGTTAAGTGTGAGCTAGTTTTGTGGGTGAGTTCAGGAAGAGTTTTATGTGAGTTTTACTGGTTAGGAAATCTACATTCAATTTGTGTGTGTGTGTGTGTATGTGTGTGTGTGTGTGTGTGTGTGTGTATGGATAAAATTGTGGAGCCAAAGTAATTTACTGGAATTTTTTTTTTTCTTTTTTTAGAGATCCCCTTTCCCACCTTACTTCTTCCTACCAACTGTAAAAAACTGAACTGAAAAATAAATTTCTTAGGTAACCTATTAACATAGTATAGATGGCATGGTTTGCTGAGTAGTGTGTCTAACTATGATAACTCACAGACCCTAATTTTCCAGTATGATCCTGATTTTGTATAATTACATTATTTTGAATCATGATGGCCCAATCATTGTGTAATTTAATATGACAAGAAAAATTAGAAATGAAGACTAACAAAAATATGTGATGGGAGGAAATGTTAATAGTGTTAAATAATGAAGATGGTAAACAGGATAAAAGTTAAGGAATTAGAAAATTATCTTAATATGGTACAAAAAGAACAATAATAAATCCAGAAAGTAAAGGTAAGCATTTGATTAAGAAGAGAAACTAATAAAATAGAAACATGAAGATATTAATAGTCAATTTTAAAAAATGATAATTTAAAAGGAAATAAAATCAATGAATAAATAGCAAGACCAGGGCAGGGATGGCAGTGGGGTGGGGGGAGGGAAAAAAATAGGGCATATGTAAAAAAATAATAATACAAAGAGAGTGTAATAATAGCTGAAGAAGAGAGTAAAATATATTAAATATATAAAAACATCCCAACAAAATTGAAAATAGAAAAGACACATTTCTATTTAAAACAAAGATAGTATAAAAAGATACACTTTTATTCATAAATAAAAATGTAAAATTCTGAAACAAAATACTAGAAACCAAATCTAGCAGTGAATATAAATGACCAAGCTGAGTTTATCTCAGAAATAGAACAGGAGTTCAACATAAGAAAATCAATTCGAATGCAGTAATATAATTTCAGTGCATTAATACAGTGTGGAAGTCAAGTCATATGCAGCATTCGAGCAATGCTAAAAAAAATTCACTAATCTAAAATGTCATTCAAGAAAAAATTAGTAAATTAGGAATAGATGAGGACTTTCTTAAAACCTAATACAGGGTATCTACCCCAAACACAGGAAAAATAATTATACTGAATGGTAAATATTAAAAGCATTCCATTTAAAATTACGGCTGCTACTATTACTAATTTTGTTCAAAATAAAACAGAAATCCTAGGTCAAAAAGTTCATCAAGATAAAAGAAAAAAAAAGCATATATGCATTAGATGTTTAATTGTTCAGTTTAAACACAGCTTAACAAAGATATTAAACTGTATTTATTTATATGATTATACTCCCTGAAAGCACCTAAGACCATTTAAATATTAAACTTAATTAGATAATTTAGTATGGTTGTTAAATATGTGATCATAATCCCACATTAAACTATATTTCTATAAGACAATAGTAAATAATTTTACAAATGTAACAATACTGTATAATAACTATTTGGGAAAATGGGCTTTTACTTGAAAAAAGATGTGAACCTTTTGTAACACAGTATAAGGGCAGACTCTAGACAAAGACCTATATGTGTAAGGTAAAACCATAATGTAAACATAGAAAAAAATCTGAGTGAAAACCTGTGTGGTCTGGGAGTGGTGAAGAACTTTTTAAAATGAAATTTTAAAACAAATTGTAAAGCAAGAATTTGATTCAGTTACATCAAAGTTAAGAATTTCTTACAATGTAGAACATGGTAGACAAATAACATAGCAAAGTGTCCCAAAATAGCTACAATACTTATGAAACAAAACAAGCTGGAGGGAAGATTTAAAAACTTACAAAGGTTTGATATTTGATATAACATTAGGCAAATACACTAATGGAACCAAATGAAGACCTCAGATATAGAGCACATGAGAATTTAAATATGATAGATTGGCACCATACATCAGTGGAGAAATGATTAATAAATGGTGGTAGAAAAAAATTAAATAGCAAAAAACCCTCAAAGAAATTGGATATCTACATGCCACATAGCAATAAAATAAGTTTGTAAAACAATATAACATGTCAATTCCAAAGACCTTTAAAACTATTTGAAAAATATATAGGAAATTATCTTTGTGACCCTGAGAATAGAAATTTTTTTAAACAGTACAAACTATAAAAATGAAGAAAATGAAAAACTATAATACATTAAAAGACATAATGAAATAAAAAGACTTCAAACAAAGAAGAGAGTGGCCATTCATATAATTAACAGAAAAAGTAATCACCAGATAAATATTTTAAGACTCTTAAAACTTAACAAAAATGTCACAGAAAAGTATAAAATTTGTTAACAGATATTTAAAAGGTGAAGAAACTAGATGGCTAAAAACTTAGATAAAGTCAGGTTCAATCACATTAATAATCACAGTAATGGAAAGTAAAACCCCACTGTGATCCAAGATGGTGGACTAGAGGGAGACTGCATTCCTTGTCACTCCATAACTTGGGTTTCAAGCAGGGAAAATCTGTTTCTCTGTGAGGCAGTCTTTGCTGCTTATCTATCCCATTTTTTACCCCATTTGTCCACCTTGATCACCTGCAGTCTACCAGCATATCGACTACTTTTTGAGTGTAGATTGCTCACTGACTGCTGCCTATCGTCTGCCATTTGCCTGTTTGTTTGCCTGCCTCTTGTCTGCCCATCACCTGCCTTTTAACTACCCATTGCCCACCACCCAAGGTACACCTGCCTATTGTTTGCTGGTAGCCTGCAGACTGCCCACAGATCGCCAGCAGATTTTCAGCTGACTACTAGTCCACTGTCACAGTAACTGCAGGTTTGGTTACAAGTGGCTGCCGCCATTTTGGAACAGCCAGGACCTGTAGGACCCACCCCCGGCCCAACCAACCACACACCACATGGACTCAGTGCCCATGCCCCATGCTGTAGCTCCCCATTTGCCAACATGTTTGGAAGCCAGGGCAGCCATCATAGATTATCCTGGAAGCAGAAGCTGCCATCTTTAAGTGGGGCCAATTCCATCCTGAGACACCTGCTGGAGACTGGAAGCTCATTATCAGGTACCTCTCATGAATCAGACTTCTGAAGATTGGGAGGTTTGAATAGTGTATGACTGTTATAGTGTAGATTTTTTCCTCCTTTTTGAAAACTTTTAAGTTTTTATTTCTTTATTTTTCTAGATATATTTTTCTTTTGTTTACCTGTTCTTTAGAGTCTTTTTCTTCCTTTTCTCATGCTAACAACCAACTTCTTTTGATTCTGCTTTCACTCTTCCTACGATCTAGTACTTCTATATATTCTTTTCTTATCCCATTAACATTACATCCTACACCCCTCCCCATCCTCTTTGTCCACCATTAGAAACTGTAGACCTCATTGCAAATCTATTTGTTATACTGTAGATAATAATTGAACTCATCCTGTGTTTATTATGACAATATTGTTAACATCTTCACAAGGGCTATTTGGTTTAGGGCTGCATATTGTCTGTACAGGGTGCTGCTAATATTGGTCTCCCCCTTAAAGAAGAGGTTTTAGAAATCTGGAGGGTCATTATAAACCTATAGTGGGGAAACTGCAGTACCCCAGATCTGCACTGCTAGAGGGGAAGATACATGAACAACATGAAAAAACAAGGGAAGAAAATATTCCAAACAAACCAAGATTCTATATTAATAGAATCCAATGACAGCATGGTAGAAGAAATGTCAGAAAAGGAGTTCAGAATATACTTAATTAAAATGATTCATGAAGCAAAAAATGAGATAAGAGAGCAAATGCAGGCAATGAACAATCACTTCAATATACAGTTGAAAGAGTAATTACAGGAAACAAAAGATCATTTCAACAAAGAGAGATTTGGGGGGAAAAAAACCCAAACAGAAATCCTTGAAATGAAGGAAACAATAAACCAAATAAAAAATTTGATGGAAAGCATCACCAACAGACTAGATCACTTGGAAGACAGAACCTCAGACAATGAAGACAGAATTTTTAAAAAATATTTATTTATTTTTATGGGTGCTGACGATCAAACCCAGTGCCTTGCACACACAAGGCAAGCACTCCATTGCTGAGCTGCAGCCCCAACCCGACAAAATATATAATCTTGAAAATAAAGTTGACCAAACAGAGAAGATGGTAAGAAATCATGAATGAAACCTCCAAGAACTATGGGACAGTATGAAAAGACCAAATTTTAGAATTATCGGGATTGAGGAAGGCGGAGATACAAACCAAAAGAATGAACAACCTATTCAATGAAATAATACCAGAAAAATTCCCAAACCTGAAGAATGAAATAGAAAATCAACTACAAGAGGCTTACAGAACACCAAATGCACAAAATTACAATAGATCCACAGCAAGGCACATTATAATGAAAATGCCCAACATCCAAAACTAAAGATAGAATTTTAAAGGCTGAAAGAGAAAAGCATCAGATTACATATAGGGGGAAACAAATATGGTATCAGCAGATTTCTCAGCCCAGACCCTAAAAGTTAGAAGGGCCTAGAACAACATATTTCGAGCTCTGAAGAACATGGTTGCCAAGCAAGAATCTTATACCCAGCAAAACTTACCTTCAGATTTGGAGATGCAATAAAAACCTTCCATGATAAACAAAAGTTAAAAGAATTTACAAAAAGAAAGCCTGCACTAAAGAACATTCTCAGCAAAATATTCCGTGAGGAAATGAGAAACAACACTGTAGGTCAGCAAAGGGAAGAACTCCCCTAAAAGAAAAGCCTATCAAAGGAGAAACCAAGTCAAACTAAAACACAAAAATAAGCCAAAATGACTGGGAATACAAATCATATCTCAATAATTACCCTGAATGTTAATGGCCTAAACTCATCAATCAAAAGACATAGACTAGCAGATTAGATTAAAAAGAAAGATCCAACAATATGCTGCCTTCAAGAGACTCATCTCATTGGAAAAGACATCCACAGACTAAAGGTGAAAGGATGGAAAAAAAACATATCAGGCACACAGAATCAGTAAAAAAGCAGGGGTTTCCATCCTTATATCAGATAAAGTGAACTTCAAGCCAAAGTTAGTCAGAAGGGATAAAGAAGGACATTTCATACTGCTTAAGGGAACCATAACTCAGGAAGACATAACAATCGTAAAATTTATGCCCCCCAAAATGGTGCATTCATGTACATCAAACATATCCTTCCCAATTCTAGGAATCAAATAGACCCACAACACAATAATTCTGGGTGACTTTAACACATGTCTCTCAGAATGCATGATAAAATGCTTTCCCTTCCAGAGTCCTAACAATAGAGTATGTTAGCTAACTTTGGATTTTTGCCAGTGGAGAGAGAGAAAACAGTCTTTCAGCCATAGTTTTAATTTACATTTCTCTTCTTTAATGAGTGAAGTTAACTATCTTGTTGTTTATTAATAGCAAATTTTATTTCCTTTTTCTATGTTTGAAAGGGTTATGATTTTGTCAATTTACATGTCAGGGAGGATAGTTCTTTTGTGATATGAGCTGTAAATATCTCCCTTAGTTGTCTTTTATAAAAGTTTGTTTATGATGCTTCTTTCCATAAAAAATTGATTTTTATGTAACAAAAAGTACCAGTGAAATCATTAATGACTTAGGGATTTTGAATCATGAAAGGTTAGATAGTGCTTGCTAACTCCATCCAGATTTGTAAGGAAAAAAACTGCAATAATTTCTCATTATTTAATGGTTGTGTTATTTAAAACAAATATCTTTGGTACATATGGAATTTATCATGGTATATGAGGTAAGGCAGGGATATTATTTTACTTATCTCTATAACATTTATTGACTACTTCTTTTTCCCAGTGATTTGAGATGATGTCCTCTTTATACATTCATATTTTCAATTACATGACTTTTAAAAAAAAAAAAAAAACCCACTGTGATATTGTTTTATAGCTATCAGACTTGCAAAATCTAAAAGATTGAAAAGATGAAATATGATAGAGAAAGCTACTGTCAAATCAGTATAGTCATTTAGGGAAATAGTTTGGTTTAGGTAATCAGTTTAATGATGTACTTTTTCTATGACCTGGCAAGTTTCTATTGGCATTTATTCCATAGGAACTCTTACATTCCAGGAGATATGAAAATGTTTAAAACAGCATTGTTTACAATAATGAAAAGGTCAGACAATTCATTCACAGGAGAATGGATAAATTTTAGTATATTCATAGAATTGACTGCAGTATAGCAATAAAAAATAAATGAATGTGGCTCTATTTACTGAAATGAATAGATTTGAGAAACCTAATGCCGAGTGACAAAGCATATGTGGAATATGTACATTTGTTACCACTGCAAAATTTCAAAAGAAGCAAAAATAAATAATGCTGATTAAGCATATATGTGTATGTATAAAGAAATGATAAATAAGCTTATAAATAATAAATTTGATGGGAGGCAAGAGGTAAACAAAGAAGTATAGAAGGTGCTTCAATAATACTGGTAATTGAGAGATCTGGTTCCCAATCCAGATGGATTTTGTAGGCCCACCCACAGACAACGACAAAGAATGTAACTGATAGGCCTCACAGCAGAAAGCTGCCCTTCTCATGCCAGACTTGGTGCACAAGCAGCATTTACAGTTTCCACAAGGAGTGGCCAAGCCAGTGAATGCTCTTTCACAGCATCTTCATTCCTAGGTTCTTTTATCTGAGACCTTGGGCAGAGGTCTTTTTCAGTTGCCTCTGCTATGGCCTCTTTGGGGGAATTAGAAGAGGATACCTTGAGGGTACTTTTCTCCACTGTGACTCCATACCCAGTTTTTTCCCCCCACTAGTGGCACTTCCTCCATATTACTCTCCCTCTGACTCCAGGATTCATAAAACTGTTGGAGATTTAGTTTCTGTATAGTGAGTCAATCCCCATGTCTGCTCTGCTCTACCTGACCCTGGATCAGTGTACTATTCCATGGAGAAAATGGAAAAGGGGAATAGGCATTTCCTCTAGGTTTACACTCCTGCTTATGCCATTGTAGTAGGTGATTTAAAGCTTAATTCTATCCTTTTTGACTTGTTGCTTTACTTGGCTACCTGACAGTTCAGCTCTTGCCCAGTTTAGCTGAGCTCGTGATACTAAAATACTTCTTAAATTGAATGATGTAATAAAGTTACTTTGAACTTCGCCATAAAAATGTATTATAAAATCAAGTTCTATAGCACTCTTCTAATCCACAAAGGACAAATAAGACAAAAATCACAAAGGAGCAATTGTTTGAATTGTTGCTTCAGTATTACTTCAGAATAGAAAAAGACAAAGTGTGGGATTATTGTATTTTAAAAAACTGAATATACTGCAGAAGACAGGATACAAAGAAACCTCTTAAAGAACAAAAACCAAATTGCAAATATTCTCCTTTTGGTATGAATTCTTTATGTAAGGCTGATATTTGATTTTCTATTATATTTTGGGCTATGTTTTAAACCTATTTATACCAAATCCTACCTAACATTTTAGTTACTAACCACATTGTAAGGAGTTATGTGCTTAGAGAGTGTCCTTAAACTACTTTATTCATTCAAACCACTGTGCAAAGTTATAGTGGTCCTTAAATTATTTCCTTCAAACATAAGAGATTTAGTGTATCAATTTATTTTTTGCCTCCACCATACAGGCTCTGCATGTATCTGCTTTGGGTCTTTGTCATCACCGTATCATCTTGTTGTTTTCTTATGTAGAAGTTCTCCTGTTTCTGAAGATCATGAGTCCCCTATCTGGACTTTCCTTATCAGGTTCCATAATACCGTAAGTTGTAAATACTAAAACTGCACAATAGTTCATGCTCTTAAAAACCATGGATTTATAAAATATGACTTTATATTTTATATCCATGTGGTAAGGTCATACAGTAACACATTCTTTAAGCTCAAAGAGGCATAAGACACTGCCTTATCCTTATTTTGATAATTTTATATATTTACATAGTACAATTAATTACAAATTACAGTGTGCTTTCTCATTAGTTCATTCACTCATTACAACTAGTATATTAATTAAGTGGGGCAGATAAAATTATTTACACTTTACAGGTCTGAGGACAAGCAACAGAAGTTTCATGACATCCCTGAAATCATATAGCTACTTGGACCTGAACCTAGACACTTGTATTCCCAGACCATTATACAGTTCTGTGACACCCTCTATATCAAGGCTCTGTCACTTTCTACTTGTCCTACAACTATAAGATATTAAAACTAAATAAATTTACCTTATGATAACTGAATTAATAAAAATTTTTAAGAGTGCTAGTGCTTTTGTCAAATACAATTTTTGTCAAATCTGATACTTTTGGGATACCTGTTTATCATCTATATATTAACTACTGATGGGTCAATTTATTTTTATGAATTTTTAACTGGTATACATATTAATGAGATATGATGTTATGTTTTTGATACATGCATATATTTTATAATGTTTAAATCAGGTTAGATATATCTGTCTCCTCAAACATTTATCATTTCTTTATTGTGAAAACATGCAAAATCTTTTCTTCTAGCTTTTTGAATATACAGTATATTATAGTGTGAGTAATAGCATAACTGAACTGCTTACTTTAATCTAACTGTAACTTAGAACCTACTGATCAACCTTTCTCCATTGTCCTCCCCTTGTTATTCTCCCCAAGAAAGTCAATTTAATCCTGGTTTATCTCAAATTTTCTTTCAATGGGTAGACTTCATTTTCTTTATATGTATATTTGTAGATTTTAGTAAGGAGATACTTGGCAAAATCATTACATAAATTAGATTAATACAGAAATGTATGTCAACTAACATTTCTAAGACAGGAAGAAATTAGGTATAAGAACAAATCGACGAAGTTACCAGAATTTTTTTTGAGGGGAGGGGTTAGGTATTAGTTTCCTTACCTCCAAAAAGATGGAAAGCTTTTCTGCAGCTTGGTAGAGGCCATTTTGCAGAGCTGGATTTCTGAAAGCTTTGTTTAATTTTCAAATATTCTTTAGTAAAGAATGTTTTTGTAGCATTGTTCAGTTCTAGAGTAAAGCAAAAGAAAATAGTATCTTAAATATTAATTGGAGTAAAATGGAAAGAACATGATAGATTACTGCTACAGTTATTTTGATAATAAATCAAATCTCTTTAAATCTATGAAGGCAAAAGTAGATTCAGAAAAAAATTCAAAAAGATTTTTAAAATTTTAAACAAATATAACTCACCCGAAGTCACATATAAAGAAACTTGGATATACCTATATACAAGGAACATGTTTACTGAGTAGCTTTGACATGAGGTACTATGCCAGGTATGCAGGATACAATGATAAGTAAACATAATCCCTGCCCTCCTTTTTAGAAAACTACAGACTAAAATATGTAAATAAGCAGGTGGATGATAAAAGGGAAGTCATTT
The DNA here is from genome assembly GCF_902686455.1 of Sciurus vulgaris. Lineage (NCBI taxonomy): Eukaryota > Metazoa > Chordata > Mammalia > Rodentia > Sciuridae > Sciurus > Sciurus vulgaris. The sequence continues at coordinate 119,366,207 of NC_136466.1, forward strand.
GTAATAGGTGTAGCAATAGAATAGCTAGAATGAAATCAGGGCTTGGGAGTGAGTAAAAACAAAAAAACATTTTAAGAAGAACTTTTTACTTCACAATCTATTCTATTCTATATGTGAAGTACTGAGCATCTTACTGAGTCTAATGTTGCAGATTGGAAAGTTATAAAAATTTAAAAATAAATTCTCAACCTGTCAGAGGTTTTGCTAGTGATTTTAAAAGGGTATTCATCTGAAGTATACACAGATCACTCAGAGACTACACATAATCTACTCTTCAGTGGAGTCTCTGAATAAAAGCCAAAGAAAGAAAGTCAAGATCAGTGTCACACCATTCAATAATGTTCTTAGGTCAGTGCAGAGTTGGTAACTGACCTGAGAGTAAATTAGGCTTTTCATCAGTCAACCCCTCTTACTTTCATCCCATAGTTATCTCCTGACACACCTCCTCAAGCTTGGCACTTCAGCATTACATTTTCTCTATTTTTCCCAATCACTACCTTAGATTAATTCTTAAGAAATTCAAAGAGAAAACTAATTCACAGAGTTTACATTCAACAACAGGAACGATATAAAAAATGAACTACTCTAAGCAAGTGAGGTTATGTTCTAAGATGAAACTTCAAATACCTTGATGAGCCTACACCCATGAATGAATAATTCAGGCATATATAAGGTGGGGAAAAAAGTACTTGGGTATTCTGGGAAGATGGTGGAATAGAGGAGTTCACTTTTCTGGCTGCTCAGTGGTATGAAACCAAGAAAGCATATAGGCAGCTTCTCAGCAAGGTGTGTGAAAAAAAATAAATAAATAAAAAGGGGGCTTTACTGGGAAGTATTACTTCCCAGTCAAAGCAGACTGGGGACTCAGGAGGCTGAATATAATAAAATAGGGAACAAATCCCCAAGTGGCACCAGATGGGGTGGTCCCCTTGAGAGCAAAGTGGAAGGAATTAAAGGAACCCACGTTTTTAGGAGGCCTATGGCATGTTTGGGTATGGAGAGATCTGAGATCAAAGACACTGCCTGTGGGACTAACCTAAAAGGAATGCTACACACTATCCTTGTGTGGGAAAGCTGCCCACAGACAGGGAAAGGAATCATTTTGCAGCCACGTCATGGGGCTGGGTGACTGTGTGGGCTGTGTCTTGGCAAACCTGGGCCTGGTGAACTCATATCACATGACACAGAGAGTGTCCAGGAGAGGGTCGGATGCAGACAGGGGTTTAAATGACTCCCCTCTGCATTCAATTCAGCAACTAACAGGACTGACTGGGAGGGATGCATTGGTCCTGGAATTTGAAAGGGAGGAGGTGGGAGTGATTGAGGTTGAAGATTGTACTTGAAAGACAGAAACTCAGAGTGTGCAGGTGATAAAAGGGACAAAGGATTGGCTCCTTTGCTGGACAAGTAGAACCCAGGGTCACCCAACACAAACAGGAGACTGCTGGACCCTGGAAGCACACTGAATTAAATTCTTCAGACCAATCATCAATTAACGAAAAACCTGCAGCCTACCTAGACCTAAATCCCACCTCTAGGAACTCTGTCTCTAGGATTTGCTCTCACATTCCATTGACCTCACCCTGGGGGTGGAGCAGACATCATATTCCAGCTCACCCCACATAACACTGCTGAGAAGGGAAGCCAATAATTTTTTGAACTCTTAATAGAAACAATTATTTAACTTTCATCATGAACTTTCTTCTTTTGTTTGTGAGCAGAATGGTTTGTAGACACGTGCGCACATACACACATATATGTTTGTCTCCCTTTTTTTTCATTCTAGCATTCTTTAAAAGCAGTTATCATCCATGATTCAAGTCTTTTGAGGGCTAGGATGTTTGATTAATATATTTTGGGTTTGTTTTGTATTATTTTATATATATATATTTTTTTTAAAATTTTTCTCTCACTTATCTGTTTCCTTGATTCTCTTTCTCTATTAACAGTCAATCTGTATTGATTTCTCATTCACTCTTCCTTTAATATTTTACTTCTATATACTCTCCTCCTCTCAAATAACCATCACCATCTAACATTACTTCTGTTTTAACCCTGTTCACCACTTCAAGTTATAAACCCTTTTGTAAACTGTTTTTATAGCGAGCAATAACTGATCACATGATTTCTGTTCATTGTGACAATTAAAATTGTAGATGTCATAGAAGGAACTACTTGTGTAAATGCTGTATATTATTTATACTTGTTGTTGTTATTATTTGTCTCTCCCAAATAGAAAATTTTAGGGACACTATAAACTACTGCCTCAGATCTATACCTATACTGGTAGATGGGTAGACACACAAATAACATGAGAAAGCAAGGGAACAAACCACCCTGAAATCAAAATACTTCAATAACAGAATCCACTGACACCCCAGTGGAACAAATGTCAGAGAAAGAGTTTAGGAAGTTCATCATTAAACTGATCTGTGAGGTAAAGGATGAAGTAAGGAAAAAAAAAGTAAGTATTTTTTTCAGAGAGAAAATACAGGAAGTGAAAAATCACTTCAATAAAGAGATACAGATTCTGAAAAAATAGTCAAGTGGAAATCCTAGAAAAGAAGAAATCAAAAATCCAAATTAAAAATTCAATGGAAAGCATCACCAGAAGATAAGGTCACATGAAACGGTTTCAGGCAATAAATAAAAATATATATAATCTTGAAGTAAAGTTGACCATGGAGAAAGATATTAAAAGACCATAAGCAGAACTTCCAAAAACTATGGGATAACATGAAAAGAAAAAATGTAAGATTTATTGAGATAAATGAAGGCTTGTAGATACAAACCAAAGCAATGCACAATTTTTCAATGAAATAACATCAGAAATTTTCCCAAATCTTAAAAATGAAATAGAAAAATCAAATACAAGAGGTTTACAGGACCCCAAATATATAAAATTACAACAGACCCACAACAAGTCACATTACTATGAAAATGCCTAACATACTGAATAAGGATGGAATTTTAAAGCCTGCTAGACAAAAAGACAGGTCACTTTAGGAGAAACCAATCTTGATCGTGTTGATTTCTCAACCCAGACCCTCAAAGCTAAGTGGTCTTGGAATAATATATACAAAGCTCTAAAAGAAAATCAATGCCAGCCAAGAATACAATACCCAGAAAAATTAAGCTCTAGAATTGATGATGAAATAAAAACCTTCCATGATAAACAATAATTAAAAGAATTCACAACTAGAAAGTTTAGACTACAAAACATAAAATGAATAAAATATTTCATGAAGAAATGAAAAATAAAAATGAAACCATCAAAGGGAAGTACTGCACTGGAACAATGCTCAATCAAAGGAGAAACTAATTCCAATTAAAAACCAGAAATAAATTAAAATCATAGGGAATAAAAAAATCATATCTCAATAATAGCACTGAATGTAAATGGGCTAAACTCTTCAATCAAAAGACAAAAAATGGCAGATTGGATTAAAAAACGAGAACCAACAATATGCTATCTCCAACCTCATAGGCAAAAACATCCACAGACTGAAAGTAACAAGATGGGGAAAAGAACATATCATTTACATGGCTCTTGTAAACAAGCAGAGGTTTCTATCCTCATATGAGATAACATGGACTTCAGGCCAAAGTTAATCAGAAGGGACCAAGAAGTTCATTTCACTCTGCTTAAGGGAATTATACATCAATAAGATACAACAATTGTAAATGTTTATGCCCCAAACAATGGAGCTTCTACATACATCAAACAAACCCTTCTCAATTTCAAGAATCAAATAGACCACAACACAATAATACTGGATGACAGTTACACATCTCTCTCATTACTAGATAGATCCACCAAATAAAAACTAAATAAAGAAGCTACTGAAGTAAAAACTACAATTAATATTTTAGAATTAACAGATACATAAAGAATATTTCATCCATCAATGTCTAAATACACTTTCTTTTTAGCAACACAAGAATCCTTCTCTAAAACAGACCATATCTTAGGCTTAAAAGTAACTCTTAGCAAACACACAAAAAAAATAGAGACAATACCTTTCCTTCTATCAGATCATAATGGAATGAAATTAGAAATGAACAATAAAATAAAAACCCGAAGTTACACTAACACTTGGAGACTAAATAATATGATACAGAATGACAAATAGCAGAAATCAGGGGTGAAATAAAAAATACTTAGAGGTAAATGAGAATAGCAATACACCTAAATCTCTGGGACACTATGAAGGCAATTCTAAGAGGAAAGTTAATTGCAATGAGCTCATTAATTAAAAGAATAGAAAGTTACCAAATAAATGGCTAACATTACATCTCAAGCATAAAGCAAGAACAGCAAATCAACCCCCAAAGCAGTAGATGACAGGAAATCATTAAAACCAGAGCCAAAATCAATGAAATAGAAATAAACAAAACAAAACAAAAAAAAACTAATAAAATAAAAAGTTGATTCTTTGAATAAATAATAAAATTGATAAACTGTTAGCCAAACTAATGAAGAGAAAGAGTAAAAAACTCAAATTATTGAAATTTGTAATGAAAAAGAAATAGCACCAAGGATACTACTGAAATACAGACAATAATCAGAAACTATTTTGAAAATTTATACTCCAATGAAATAGAAAATCTTGAAGACATCAAATTTCTAGACATATGACCTACCCAAATTGAATCAGGAGGACACAGAAAATATGAACAGATCAGTTTCAAGCAATGAAACTGAAGATTCCATCAAAAGCCTACCAACAAAGAAAAGCCTAAGACCAGATGGATTTTCAGGTGAGTTCCCCTAGACCATCAAAGAAAAATTAATACTGTCCTCCTCAAATTATTCCATGAAATAGAAAAGGAGGGAACCCTTTCAAACTCATTCTATGAAGTAGTATCACCCTGATATCAAAACTAGACAAAGACACATCAAGGAAACAAAATATCAGACTAATATCCTTGATGAACATAGATGCAAAAATTCTTAAAATCCTGGCAAATTGCATACAAAAACATATTTAAAAGAGAGTGCAAAGTGATCTAGTGGATTTCATCCCAGGGATGCAAGGTTGGTTCAATATACTGAAATCAATAAATGTAATTCACCACATAGTGTTAAAGACAAGAATCACATGATTATCTCAACAGATGGAGAAAAAACATTTGACAAAATACAGCATCCATTCATGTTCAAAACACTAGAAAATCTAGGAATAGCAGGAACCCTCAACATTATATAAACTATATATGATGAACTCAAAGCCAACATTATTCTAAATCAGAAAAATGGAAAGGATTCCCTCTAAAAACTGGAATGAGACAGGGATACCCTCTTTCACCACTACTATCCAACAGTCCTGGAAACTGTAGCCAGAGAAATTAGAAGAAAGCAACTAAACAGATACAAATAGGAAAAGAGCTCAAACTAACCCAATTTGATGACAACATGATCCTATATTGAAAAGACCCAAAAAACCCCAACAGAAATCTTCTAGAACTCATAAATTCAATTCAGCAATGTAGCAGGATACAAAATTGAACACCCTGAAATCAACTGTGTTCCTATACAACAATGATGAATCAGCAGAAAGAGAAATTAGGAAAACTATCTCATTCACAATAGTCTCAAAAAACAAATCAAACAAACAAACAAAAATCCTTGTGAATTAATCTAATGAAAGAGGTGAAAGACTACAATGAAAACTATAGAACACTAAAGAAGGAAGACCTTAGAAGATGGAAAGATCACCCATGTTGTTCAAACTATCTGTTTCCTGATGATGTGATCCTATATTTAGAAGACCCAAAAAAACTCCACTGGAAATCTTCCCAGAACTTACAAATAAATTCAGCAAACTAGCAGGACACAAAATTAATACCCAGAAATAAATTGAATTCCTGTACTCCAATGACTAATCAACGGAAAGAGAAATTAAAAGAAACATTCCATTCACAATAGCTTCAAAAAATAAAATTCTTGGGAATCAATGTAACCAAAGAAGTGAAGGACCTCTACAATTATAACTACAGAACACTGAAGAAAGAAATAGAGGAAAACCTTAGAAGATGGAAAGACCTCCCATGTTCTTGGATAGGCAGAATTAATACTATCAAAATAGCCATACTACTAAAAGTGCTATACAGATTTAATGTAATTCCTATTAAAATTCCAATGATGTTCTTCTTAGAAATAGAAAAAAGCAATCATGAAATTCATTTGGAAAAACAAGAGGCCCAGAATAGCCAAAGCATCCTTTGCAAGAAAAGTGAAGCAGAAGGCATCACAATACCAGACCTTAATTTATACTACAGAGTTTAGTAACAGAATTGGCATGGTATTGGCACCAAAATAGTCAAGAAGACCTGTGGAACAGAATAGAAGACACAGGGACAAACCCACATGAATAGTTACCTCGTACTTGATAATGGCACCATAAACATATATTGGAGAAGAGACAGCCTCTTCAACAAATGGTGCTGGGAAAATGGGAAATCCATCTCTTATGGAATGAAATTTAACCCCTATTTCATACCCTGCACAAAATTCAAAGTGGATCAAGGACCTAGGCATTAGAACAGAAACCCTGTGCCTACTAGAAAAAAATGTAGGCCCATCACTCAAACACACTCAGTAACTGACTTCATTAACAAGATTCATGAAGCACAAAAGTTAAAATCAATAGTCAATAAATGGAATGGCATGAAACTAAAGCACTTCTTTGAACATGAACAGAGAACCTACAGAATGGGAGAAAATCTTGGCCACCTGCACTTCACATGGAGCATTAATCTCCAGGATTTATAGTGAACTCAAAAAACTTAACACCAAAAAAACAAATAATCCAAACAAATGGGCAAAGGAACTGAACAGGTACTTCACAGAAGAAATACAAATGTTCAATATATGAAAAAATGTTCAATACCTGTAGAAATTAGAGAAATGCAAATTAAAATGACACAGATTTCATCTCACTCTGGTCAGAATGGCAACAGTCAATAATACAAGTAACAATAAATGTTGGTGAGGATGTGGTGAAAGGGGTACACTCATATATTGCTGGTTGGACTACAAATTGATCAAATAACTCTGGAAAGCAGTATGAAGGTGCCTCAAAAAACTAGGAATGGTACATTATTTGCCCACTGACAACACTCCTTGGTATATATCCAAAGGAGTAAAAATCAGCATACTACAGTGATGCGACCACATCAATATTTATAGTAGTTTAACTCACAGTAGATCAGTATGGAACCAACCAAGGGGCCGTTCAAGAAATGAATGGAAAAAAAAAATGTGTGTGTGTGTATATATATATATATATATATATATTATATATATATATGTATAAAGTGGGTTATTAGCCAAAAAAAAGAATGACTTTATGACTTGTGCTGGTAAATGGATGGGTCTGGAACTATAATGCTAAGAGAAATACACTGGAGGTCGCTGCTTCAGATGCCCTGAGGTATATTCTCTGGGTGCTGCTGCTGCTCACACTACCCTGGATGCCCAGAGATCTTTTCCCCGGTGTTGCTGTCACAGAAACCGCTGCTATCACCCAGAGGTTTTCACTTGGGGCACAGCTGCCTCTGACGCCACTTCTGCAGGTGCCCAGAGGTCTTTTCTCCGGACACTGCTGCTGCTGTTGATACTGTTGCAGTCCCTGTCACCCGCAGGTCTGCTGCCCTTGATGCTGTCTTGGATGCCCAGCTGCCATCTACACAGCTGCTGCCGCCACCACTGCTACCTCAGTCACCCCACTGCCACTGATGACTATAGCTGCTGCTGACCCCCTGCCTTCTGCCACCAACCCCTGCTACTACTGCTTCTACCACTTCCCAGAGGTTCGCTGCCAGGGAGACTCCTGGTTTGTTTGCATGCAGCCACATCCATTTTGAGACAGTCCAGGGTCTGGTGTTTGTTTGGGTTGCCAGTGGATTTGCTGCCACTGCCATCTTGGGGCACAGCCACCTCTTTGGACACCGGCCAGGACATTGGAGGTTTAGTGTCAGGGTGCCAATGGGTTTAGCTACAACTAGGGTCTTCATCCTGGGAGTGTGGGTTGGCGCCATCTATTTACTGTATCTCAGCATTACTCATCCCTGGTGGTCTCTCTCCAAATTCCAGTGCCCTGAGATCTTGGGAATGCAATGTGGAGGAACCAAGGACATGTGAGGCCAAGATTGGTGAGATAGTGCCTGGTTCTACCAGGGCCTATCTGGGTCATGCAGTCTTGTGGGAAGTCAGAGAGAGAGAGGGCTGAGAAGCTTGTGGATGCTGGCAGACAGTTGTTCAATTTTCCACCAAGATTTTTACTTTATTTTGATTTTTTTTCTCTTCTCTGGGATCTCTCTCCACCATATTTGGAGCAAGGTGTTTTTTGTGCATCAGTTTATTGAAGACAGTGGTATATGTATGGTGTTTTGCAGTTCTGCTATATATCCTTATATTTTTAATTTTTTTCCTCTTTATATGTATTCTTCCTCTTGCTTGTCTGCCTTCCTAGATTTCCTTTCTACCTTTTCTCCACCAAACAGCCAAACTCTGTTGGTTCCTCTTTCACTCATCCTGTGGATTTTGGCTTCTGGTCTCTCTCTTTTTCCCTCATGAACAATATGTCCTGCACTATTTTTGTTCTTTTTTTTTTTTTTTTTTTTTTTGGTCCACTATTTGAGGTTGTTAATTTGTTAGGCAAATTTTCTGTTTTTATTTTGGACAGTGATTGAACTAATCATTGCTGTTTATAGCAAGAGGGCAGTGGTCACCTTTGTGGAAGCTGTTATATTTAAGAATGTATATTGTTTGCACTGGGTGCTATTGATATTGGTCTCCCTCTTAAAGGCAGGATCCTGGAAATCTTCAGTGACAATATAGGTCTACAGGGTAGAATCTGTATTGCCACAGATCCATACAACTAGATGGGAAACCACACAAGCAACATGAAAAAAAAAAAAAACAACAACAACAACAACAAGGGAACAAAATGCCACAAACAAACCAAAATTCCCCAATAAGAGAAGCAACTGACAACACAATAGAAGAAATGTCCAAGAAGGAGTTTAGAATGTACATTGTTAAACTGATTTGTAAAGTAAAGAATGGTATAAAGAGTGAAATCAAAGAGAAAATACAAGAATTGCAAGATTACATCAATAAAGAGTTAGAAATTGTGATTAAAAACAAAAACCAAGCAGAAATCCCTGAAATGTAGGAATCAGTAAGTCAAATTATAAATTCATCACCAAGAGACTAGACCAATTGGAAGACAGAACCTCAGAGAGGGAAGACAAAATATTTAATATTGAAAACAAAGTTGACTATGCAGAGAAGATGGTAAGAATTCATGAACAGAACTTCCAAGAAAAGACAAAATTTAAAAGTTATCAGAATAGAAGAAGGAGCAGAGATACACCCAAAGGAATGCACATTCTTTTCAATGACATAGTATCAGAAACTTCCCAAACCTAAAGAATGAAATGGAAAATCAAATACAGGAGACTTACAGGACCCCAAATGTACAAAACTAGAGCAGACCCACACCAAGACACATTATAATGAAAATGACTAAAATACAGAATAAGGATAAAATTAGAAAGGTCGTGGGGGGGGGGAGCAAAATAGGTACAGTGGAAAACCAATTAAGGTTTCAACTGATCTCTCAATCCAGACCCGTAAGGAGGTCATGAAACAACATATTTCAAACTCTATAAGAAAATGGATGCCAACCAAGAATTTTATATCCAGCAAATTTAACTTTCAGATTTGAAGATGAAATAAAAATCTTCCATGATAAACAAAAGAATTCACATTTAGAAAGCCTGCATGACAGAACATTATCAACAGAATATTCCATGAGGATGAAGTGAAAACCAGCAAAGGGAGGATCTACAATAAAGGAATAGTCAAAATAGAAACTAAATCAAAGTAAAAGCCAGAAATAAACTAAAAAGACCAGGAATACAAGCCATAGCTCAGTAATACCGTTGATTATTAATGGCCTAAGCTCATCAATCAAAAGAAACAGACTTCCAGATTAGATTAAAAAACAAGACTCAACAATAAGCTGTCTCCAAGAGACTCACCTCATAGGCAAAGACATCGAAAGACTAAAGGTGAAAGGATGGAAAAAAACATATCAGTCATATGGATTCCATAAACAAGCAGGGTTTTCCTTCCTCTATCAGATAAAGCCAAACTGAGTCAGAAGGGACAAATAAGGTCATTTCATTCTGCAGAAGGAAATTATAAAGTGGCAAGACATAACCATTGTAAATATTTATGCCCCACACAATGGAGCATCTATGTACATCAAACAAACCTTTCTCAATTTCAAGAATCAAATAGACCACAACATAATAGCACTGGGTGACTTCAACACATCTCTCTTACTACTTGACAGATCTCGTAAACAAAAACTAAATAAAGAAACAATAGAACTAAATAATAGAATCAATAATTTAGACTTAACAGACATATATAGAATATTTCAACCATCAACAAGCAAATACACTTTTTTCTCCACAGTAAATAAATCCTTCTCTAAAATAGACCATACCTTATGCCACTAAGAAACTCTTAGTAAATGCAAAAAAAAAAAAGGAGATGAAATCCTGTTTTCTATTGGATCATAATGAACTGAAATTAGAAATCAATGATGTAATAAAAATATGTTACTCTAACACATGGAGACTAAATAATGCACTATTGAATGATGAATGGACAGCATAAGAAATGAAGGATGAAATGAAAAAATACTTAGAGGTAAATGAGAATACTGATACAACATACCAAAATCTCTGGGACACTATGAAGGTAGTACTAAGAGAAAAGTTCATTGCATTGATCTCATTTATTAAAAGAATAAAAAGCCAACAAATAAATGACCTACTATTATAACTGAAAGCTATAGAAAAAGAAAAATCAACACCAAAAACAGAAGACAGGAAATAATTAAAATCAGAGCTGAAATCAATGAAATGAAAACAAAAGAAACAATTGAAAAAATTTACAATTTAACAAAAAGTTAGTTCTTTGGAAAAAAAAAATCAAAACTGATAAACCCCTAACCACACTGAAGAAGAGAAAAAGAAAATTCAAATTATTAAACTACATGATGAAAAAGGAAATATCACAACAGACACAAGTGAAAGACATAATAAGAAACTATTGTGAAAATTTATACTCCAATAAAACAGAAAATATTGAAGACATTGGCAAATTTCTAGAGACATATGACCTACATAAACTGAATCAGGAGGTCATACATGATTTAAACAGAACAATTTCAAGTAATGAAGTAGAAAATGACATTAAAGTCTTAACAATTAAGAAAAGCTCAGGACCAGATGGATTCTCAGCCAAGTTCTATAAGAACTTCAAAGAAGAATCAACACCAATATTCCTCAAATTATTCCATGAAGTAGCAAAGGAGGGAACCCTCCCAAACTCATTCTATGAGGCTAGTATCACCCTGATACCAAAACCAGACAAAGACACGTCAAGGAAAGAAAACTTTAGACCAATATCCTTGATGAACATAGAAGAAAATATTTGCAATAAAATTCTGGCAAATCACATACAAAAACATATTAAAAAGTGCACCATGATCAAGTGGGGTTCATCCCAGGGATGCAGGGTTGGTTCAACATACGGAAATCAATAAACATTTTATATCAATAGAGTTAAAAACAAGAATCATATGATCATCTCAATAGATGCAAAAAAAGGCATTTGACAGAGTACAGCACCCCTTCATGTTCAAGATACTAGAAAAACTAGGAATAGTAGGAACATAACTCAACATTGCAAAAGTCATATATGCTAAATCCAAGACCAATATAATTCTAAATGGGGAAAAACTGAAAGCATTCCCTCTAAAAACTGGAACAAGGATGCCCTCTTTCACCAGGGAATACTGTCCTTGAAACTCTAGCCAGAGCAATTAGACAGACCAAAGAAATTAAAGGGATACAAATAGGTAAATGATCACTATTTGCCGATAATATGATTCTATATTTCGAAGATCAAAAAAATTCCACCAAAAAACTTCTAGAAGTAATAAGTGAATTCAGTAAAGTAGCGGGACATAAAATCAATACCCATAAATCAAATGCATTCCTACACACCGGTGATGCATCCACTGAAAGAGAAATAAAGAATACTATCCCATTCACAATTGTCTCAAAAAATTTTTTTGGGAATCAATCTAACAAAAGAGGTGAAAAACCTCTACAATGAAAACTACAGAACACTAAACAAAGAAATTGAATTCGAAGACCTTAGAAGACTGAAAGACCTCCCATGCTCTTGGATAGGCAGTATTAATATTGTCAAAATGGCCATACTACCAAAAGTGTTATACAAATTTAATGCAATTCCTATTAAAATCCCAATGACATTTGTCACAGAACTAGAAAAAGCAATCAGAAATTCATTTGGAAAAATAAGTGACCCAGAATAGCCAAAGTAAATCTTAGGAAGAAAAGTGAAGCAGGATGCATCACAATACCAAACCTCAAACTATACTGCAGAGCTATAGTAATAAAAACAGCATGATATTGACACCAAAACAGACATGTAGACCAATGGTACAGAATACAAAACACAGAGACAAACCCACATAAATACAGACATACTAGACCAAGGTGCCAAGAACATTCAGTGGAGAAAATATAGCTTATTCAACAAATGGTGCTGGGAAAAATGGAAAGTCACATGTAACAAAATGAAATTAAACCTTTATCTTTACCCTTGCATGAAACTCAACTCACTGTGGATCAAGGACTTGGGCACTAGAACAGAGACCCTGTGACTACTAGAAGAAAAAGTAGGCCCAAATCTTCATTATGCCAGCCTAGGACCTGACTTCCTTAACAAGGCCCCTAAAGTGTAAGAAGTTAAATCAAGAATCAATAAATGAGTTGGACTCAAATTGAAAAGCTTCTTTTCAGCAAAAGAAACAATCAATAATGTGAAGAGAGAGCCTATAGATTGGGAGAATATATTTACCATATGCACCTCAGATAAAGCATTAATTTTTAGAATAAGTAAAGAACTCAAAAAACTTAACACCCAAAAAACAAATAACCAAATCAATAAATGGGCTAAGGAACTGAACAGATACTTTACATCAGAAGATATAAAATCAATTAACAAATATTTTTCAATATATGAAAAAATATTCAACATCTCTAGCAATTAGAGAAATGCAAATCAGAACTACTCTAAGATTTCACCTCACTCCAATCAGAATGACAATTATCAAGAGCACAAGCAACCATAAATGTTGGTGAGGATGTGGGGAAAAAGGTACACTCATACATAGTTGGCAGGAATGCAAATTGGTGCAACCATTATGGAAAGCAGTATGGAGAGTCCTCAGAAAACTTGGAATGGAACCACCATTTGACCCAGCTATCCCACTCCTCGATTTATATCCAAAGGACTTAAAATCAGTATATTACAGTGACAGAGCCACATCAATATTTTTAGCAGCTCAAATCACAATAGCTAATCTATGTAACCAACCTAGATGTCCTTCAACAGCTGAATGGATAAAGAAATATATGAAATATATATATAAATAAATAAATGGAATATTACTCAGCTTTCAAGAAGAATAAAATTCTGGCAATTGCTGGTAAATGGATAGAGTTGGAGAATATCATGCTAAGTGAAATAAGACAAACAAAAAAACAAAGGCTGAATGTTTTCTCTTGATATGCTGATGCTAGTTCCCAATAAGAGAGAGGGAGATACAGAATAGTTACTTTAGATTAGGTAGAGGAAAGTGAAGGGAGGGAAAGAGGAATGGGGTAAGAGATGATAGAATAAAACAGACATTATTACCTCATGTACATATATGACTGCATGACTGATGTGATCCTACAATATGTATGAGAAAAATGAGATCATACTCCATTTATATATGATCTATCAACATGTATAAATGCATTTTACTGTCATGTACAACTAATTAGAACAAATTTAAAAATTTTTTAAAAGTAATACACTGATTCCCTAAAACTAAAGGTCAAATGTTCTCTCTGATATGTGGATGGTAACAAAAAACAAGGTGGGGAGTGAGGGAAAGAACAGAAGTTCAGTAGATTAGAAAAAGGTGAATGAAAGGAAGGGAGGGGGAATAGGAGAGTGTAATGAATAAGACAGAACTTTCCTATGTTCATATATGTATATTCCATCAGCGAAACTCCACATCCTGTGCCACCACAAAACTGGGATCCTAATTAGAATAAGTTATAATTCATGTATGTATAGTATGTTAAAATATACTCTTCTGTCATGTATATTTAAAGAGAACAAACAAAAAATACATTTGCAAATGTACTTTAATAGTCTCTACACTTACTATGTATGATTGGATTGTAAGGTTACTACATTTTTTTAAATCTTGCATATTTGTAGAAGTTAAATCATTTCAGGTTGAATGGTTTCATGCAGCAACACACAGATCTTTTATTCAAGTCTACTCTGCTCACTGCCCACAAAGAGTCCCTGTATTCAAAAGGATCCTGGTACTATCACCTGGCTAAAAGTAGTCACAAGTGCCTTTTACACTGATGAAGAGAATGAAGGGAATTACCAAATGATTCATTTACAACAATGATCTTACAGCACTCACCCTTAAGCATTGATGACTATAAGTTGGGGAATCTTTTGAGAAATCAAAACCCCCACGAGATAAATTGTATTGTGTTAACAATTAACTATTGGGAAAACTGACTTAGAAATGAGTCCATTGTGGGAGTCGATAAAGATTTCATGTGAGAATATAAAGCAAGGTGAATAGTTTGCAACTGAAGGATTGTTATTTCTCTTCTTTCCCTTCCTCTGCCCCCTTGTTCTGCTTTCCCTCCTTCTCCTCCTGGGAATCTTGTAGTAAGGTCCTAAAATGTTGCTATAATAACCAGAGAATGCCATTGCACAAATATTCTCTTATACTGAAAACTTATTTATAAATGTAATCAAATTCTAGTACAATAGTTCAAAAGGACATTAGAAGAATCATCCAAAACCTATACTTTTTAAGTGCCACAAACTTTTTGTAGGGAGCCGATAGAAAAAGCAATGATGTCTATGACATTGTTTCCTGCTTCAAGGAATTATACAATGTATCTTTAAATTATTTAGCAAACCCACATATTAAAACACTAGAGCTGGAAAAGGTTAAGAAATATCTTTATAATATGTAAGAAAACTATGATCAGAGAAATTATTAAAATTTATGAGATGGGAATAGTACCTTTATATATACCTGTATGCCCATAATATACTCTTATGAGATTGATAATTTTGGATGATTTATTTACTATATTTGATATGAATGAATGACCTTTGGAAAAGAAAGGATCTGAAGTTCTTATCCCACTACCGCTGAGCCAATTCAGAACTGGGTTCTAATGCTTTTCAAGTATGGTACCTTCCACAAATCATGGAACTTTTTTTTTTTAACCCACATTCTGCCCTGTCTTCTGCAAACATTTATTTTGTACCTGCTATGTACCTGGCACTTTTCTGATCTACCTAGAATTACAGAGATGAATTAAATGTAATTCCTGTGTGTAAGGCATTTCATTACATTGGTGATTCCAAAACACCTGGCTATGCACCTAAGGTACTTTGTAAAAAGAAAAATTTGAAGACTTCACCCAAATTGAAGCAGAATTGCTCTGCATGTGATATAGGACTGTATGCTTTCTAATGAGCTCCTTAAGTGATTCTGATGCATAGCTAGATTTGATAGCCACTGATGAAATGATCTTAATTCCTTTTCTGTTCTAAAATTATCTGAATTTATTTAAATATTTTAAGCCTTATCTTATTCCTGTATAATAGGGTTTTTTTCTTTCCATAGCTTTGTGTTGCTCCATTTCAGTGGCATTTGAGATTGGAAACATAGGTTTTAGCAACAAATAGAATATTCAACACAACATTCCCTAAAATAATTGAAAAAACACTAAGAAAAATCTGGAGGCAGTATAAAAGGTGATGCAAAACATCTGTAGCCTCTTATCAGCAAAAGTTACCTATTAGGGAGTTTATGCATCTTATTAATATATGTGATCTTATTAGATATAATAAATAATGTTGTTGAATATGCTAGAAAAAGATAAAAAAAAAAAAAACCCAAGTGAATATCTTGGAAAACTCTAAGTCTATTCAAATGATAACACTTTGTTAAATGTGGTGGCAGTAGCAGTGGAAACAGCAACATCTTTGTGTGATACTATCATTAAAAAAGTATATGATTGTGAGGATAAAAGAATTCTAGTCTTCTTGATGTGGCTGAGTGTAAAAGCCAATTACCCATTACATACAAACAGAATGCACATTATTACAGGGTGTGATTCCATAAACTTTCATGGTATTATATCCAACAATAATGAAGGGACAACTGCATATGTATTATAATAATTTTGAGCTATAGATTGTACCAATAAAGTGTACAACTTTGATTTCAGCTTTATGTTTAAATGTTGTTAACTTTATTTTTAAACTAATAAAAAGGCAATCCCAAAGTTAGACAATAAGTGGTCTGATAATGTTAATTCAGGATGACTTAAGAGTCTTATTCAGAAGGGGAATATGCTAAGATTATTATGAATATAAGACATAAGTCATTTAAGTGAACCCAATAGTATTATGTTCTAATTTAAGAGGCTGGAGATATGTGTCCAGGCATCTCGTTCAGATTATTAAATGTCTTGTTTACACAATTCAAATTATTTTTCATTATTATAAAAGCATTTTTTGCAATTACTTTCTTGATTCTATGTTGTTTAATACATAATTTTTCACTTTTTTCCAGAGAAGCAAAGTACAAAAACATGATCAGACATGAAAAGGAAATTTGTAACATTATAATAATATTAATAACAACAAGGTTAATTTTCCAAGAGGTTTGAATTATAAATTTAGAAGGGGTCCTTAGCCTGAGTATCCAATTCTCCCACATTTCAGTAGGTGCTGTATATGCTTGTTCATAGGCATTATTTGGTTCCAGAAAATAATGAGTAGTAAAATGCATTTGAGTCCCAGCTATGTAAAAAGGGAGACTTATAAAAGAAACAATCTTTACCACCGGATGCTAAATTGTCAGAACATAGCTTTTGGTTTAATATCTTGTGAAGTGATCTTCAGAACTTTTCGAGTAGACTCTTCTCACTCATCCCTTAATGTGCTGATTTTACTATTTTCTAAGGTATATAATGTAACATAGTTTTCTTCGTAATGTTGAACAAATAAAGAGTAAGGTGAGTTAGGATGCAGTGTCAAGAACATCTTAGATGCTTCCTTTAGTGTTAATGTATCTGGCATAGAACCTACTTTGTTATTTTGAGATGAAAATCCACCAAACATCTCAAAGGTATTTTTAGGACTTCAGGGGCAATGCAAATGTGACTTCCTTGACCTTCTTGCAGAGGTACAAAGTAAGCATTGCCCCAGCATCCTAACTCACCTTACTCTTTATTTGTTCAGCATTACAAAGAAAACTATGCATCCCTGCCCTGTTGACTAAATGCCAGTAGCATCCTCCAGTTACTGTGATAGTCAAAATAGCCTGATAAAAACCACAGGCCTATTTAATGCTTAAAATTCCAGGTAAGTTTAAATATAATATCCTTAGTTTGTTTGGGATTTTTACAGAAAAGGTAGAAAATTAACTGTTTCCTTTTCCTTTTATCAATGGAGAGTTCCTCAGTATATCTGCTCATTGGCAAGTCCCAAAAGTGATGAAGCTGGAGGGTAGGGACATGGTCAAAATGGAAAGGAAGGCTGAAGAGAAAAAAAATAATGGAATAAGGATGGGAATCTTCTTTGCTAAGGTTTGGGTGCATTGTGAAAGGAAAAGGGGATGAAAAGCATGATTTCACAAGGAGTATATTCGTTTTACTGATCCTGTGGCTCCCCTAGCAACACTTGAAACACTTTCATCTTCTATGTAACTATGAGCTGGGGTCATTCCACATGGACTTTGGGTCTGAGTAAGAATGCTTACAAGAGGATCCTCCAGAATAGTTCACATTGGAAGAAATGACAAGCATGGTATGAAGACTACAATCAAAGTCAATTCAAGGAATTGAATTACCTCCCAAGACAACTATGATTTCCTTGGTTGAGGGACTCCTCCTTTTCACTTGGATGACCCCACTCCTCACAATGCTTGTTTGTATTATGGTTTGTTTATGTGTTGCCAACCTTTGAGGCTCACTCCACCCGAGGAAGGCTATTCTTCATGGTTTCTTTCCCCAATTATCTTTTAAAGTTCTAGTTTTGAACTGTTTTGCTTTATCTGACTAGAATTATGTAAGTATCAACCTCTCAATGTTTACCACTAAGAAATCTATTGTTTTCAACAGTATACTTTGGTATGAACTTTCTCACAGTCAGTCCTATTAGAGCTGCAGAGTTCTCTGTTCTTTTTGTCTGACCACCCTCTACCCTCACTTTACTGGTGCTGGGAACAGGGAAAGTGGTGAGTTTCTTCCAGAGTGACAACCCTGTTCTATGAAAGAGACATAAACAGGAATGGTAGCTCCTGATGTTTTTTTGGCTTGGCTTGGCTCTCCTGGCTTGGAATCTTTATCTGTGAGCAAATTGGGGTGAAGATTAGGGCTCAAAATACTTAGATTGCTGTGCCTAAAGTGGCATTTCCACCTGTACGTGGGGGAGAGGTGGAGAAAGGAGCTCCAATCCTGTTTTCTGAGCCTATCTGCAATAGATCTTCTACAACATGAAGCTAGAAGGATGAAGTATGTCAGTGGTCTATTTCTCCTAGGGTGAAACTGGAGTCCTAAATACTATAGACTAGAGATGGGAGATTGAATGGAGGGAGCCCCATCTTTCTAGATATACCCACCTACTGTAGAGTTTCTGTTACATTGAATTGGCAGTAAGGGGTTTGAAAGTCATTCCTGTCTCAAATGCTCCAGGCTATTTGTACTTAACAGTGGTAGCTTTTAGTAGATATTTTTGAATAAATCCTTCTCCATTTGCTGTATGTTTTTAGGTTACTCTCCAGATACTGATTTTTTAAAAATTCACTTTTATCAGCTAAATGGTTATGTTGGTGGGGTGTGGGGCTATATTGACTTCTCATATCACCATTCCAGAATATACTTCGGTAGTTCTTGACTTTTCAACTTTAAATTTTACTGACTTCCTTCTAAGAAGATTGAAGTTTTTTTAAACTTCATCTTCCCTTCATTCCTGCCAAATTTTTGTGAATTTTATCATTGCTTCTAGTTTTTTTATGATTATCTGTATAATTAAGTATGCTTTTATCAGTTAAGTTGCTCTTAGTTGAAACAAGAAATTTACCCAAACTGCACCAATAAGTAAATTTAATATTTTATATAACAGGAGATTCACAGCTAGGTTGAGCTCCAGACTTATCTGACTCAGTTCTTCAACAATGTAACCAAGATTCCATATTCATGTCTTTCCTCCATTCTGTCATCAAAAATAAAGGCTTCATACTAAGGCTGTTCTACGCTTGCTCATAAGATATCTTTCAGCAAGTCTGTTACCTCTTACACATTTTTTTGTCCATGTCCAAAGAATGGCTTTTCCATTACATGTCCTAAACATAAAACCAAACTTTTTTCTCATCTGACTGGCCCAAACTGGGCACATTCCATTTGTGTACCAATTACTGGCAAAGAGGACAGATTACCAAGGAGTAGAATGGGGTTTGCTATCAGGAGCCACCTGGTCTATGTTGGAAGAGGTGAATATTCAAGGTTAAGTTAGGAAGAAAGAAGGAAGTTGTGGATACAAATTAGCAAACATCAGTACCTACTATAAATTTGATTCTTTTTTCTATGAACTTTCAATAGTATATCCTGACCTCCATTTAAAAACCAGATATTCATACCTCTATCCTTTCCTCTACAAATCTTATCCCACTTCAACTTCTCAAATTTAACAGCATTAACTACTTTATTGGTATACATTTAAGCAAGATTACATAACTAGTAAATATTATAAATCAGGTTTAAATCATTATTTTGCTAAAGAACACTGAAAGAAATCTGGGATTAATTTCATTGTATTTCTATTCATTGAGTTACTATAGTAGAATTATGTTATAATGAACCCCTTATACATTGACAAAATCTTGAGTTCCTATCAAGAATGACAGTAACCGTTGACAATAACTATACCCTGGTTTGCACACAATTGGAATGGTAGTTGAGATCACTCATCATTCAGTAAATAACTCTCAGGTTCAGTAAGGTGGTAGGTAACAGAAGAATTCAAGACTAGAAGACTAAGTTTCCCCAAATATCAATAAAAGCAGTCAAAATTAAACATTTAGTATATCAAGCAACAAATATATAGGCATAAAGAGGAAAAGAGACGTGCACTGTTGGTAGGAAGGAAATTATAGAACTTTTTTGAGAAATAATCACTCAATATTATTAAAATATCCATTAAAATGTCAATGATCCTCTTAAAATTAAGTTTAATTCACTTGTGAGTTATTAAAACATAATGCTAGAATAATTATGAGTGCCGTAATGGTATAGGACAAGAGAGAAAGATGAATTGAAAGAATGGTTGCCAAGAAACACAATTTATTCATAGTTAGTATGCTTTCTAAACACAATTTACTCTCATAAAAAGAATGGATTGTTTAATGGATCTTGCTTGGATATAGGCTTAAGGAATGGAAAAAAAGTACTTTATTCTTTCTTTAATATAATTTTTAAGTTGTAGATGGATACAATACCTTTATTTTATTTATTTATTTATTTTTTTATGTGGTGCTGAGGATCAAACCCAGTGCTTCACATGTACTAGGTAAGTGCTCTACCACTGAGCTACAACTCCAGCTTCTCAGAAAGTACTTTCTTCCTTTTTTTGGGGGGTGGGTTCTGGGGATTGAACTCAGGGGCACTCAACCACTGAGCCACATCCTCAGCCCTGTTTTATATTTTATTTAGAGACAGGGTCTCACTAAGTTGCTTAGCGCCTTACCTTTGCTGAGGCTGGCTTTAAACTTGAGATCCCGCTGTCTCAGTCTCCCTAGTTGCTGGGATACAGACATGTGCCACAGCACCCAGCAGAAGCAGTTGATTCTTGTAAGCAAACCATGCACCACAACAAATAGACTAGAGATATATGTGAGGGAATAAGACAAAATGCCACCTAAAATAATTAGAGGTAAAGGTTTAATACTTAACTTTGAAATGGGAAATAATAAAGACAAGGTCACTACATGGGAGTACATAAAAATATAGAAGTTCTGCACAGTCATGAAGTATCTGAAACAAAATTAAAATGCAAATGGCAAAAAGAGAAAATTATTTTCCGTGTATGACAAAAGTTGATACCAAATATTTAAAATTATTTGTGGTCAGGGATGTAAAAAGGAAAACTGGGATGGCCAAGACTATAAAGACAACAAGCCCTTATGTACTGCTTCTTAAAATAATTCAGGAGTATAATTTTGCAATAAATAGCCTTAATTTACCTACCATTTCCACTTCTTAAAATTTATCTCAAGGAAATACTCTGAGGTGAAATCAAATATTTGTCCACAAATATCAGTAAATAAATCCATAAAGGAGAAACAAGAACATGATATAATCATAGAGCTTTAAATGAAGCAAATTAAAGATCGTAGGTATAATGTGTGCTTTTTTGGAAACAACAAAACTGTAAATATACAAACAAAATGTTTTGGAAGGGAACTCATTAATGCTGTCTTTAAAGAGTAGAAATATGGGTGACTTTGAGCTTATAATTTACTTATATAATTTTAAAAGTTCATTTTACAAGAAAACTGGACCATATTTTTTGGCTACTACTAATGTTGTTTCCCTAATTTATACTAAGATATGTCATTAGCTTTTATCAAAGAATATCATAAGAAACAATGTCAGACTGCATTTGCTCTGAGGATGTTTTTGAGGACACTGCCTACTCCATCTCTCAATATGCCCTAGAGAAATTACATAATTCCAAAACTAAAATAGCAGGAAAAGGAACTTGAGGAACTAGTATTTTCTTTTAATGGAAGCATGAAAATTAATTAATTGTGAACCCATTTTTATTTTTCTTAGGTAGTCTGAGCATTTTATGCCAAACATTTCATCTAATTATAGTTAGATGTAATGCCACATAGCTTGTGTACATGCCCACCTATGCTCACCTTGTCTTTATATTCCCTTCCAATTCACGATTCTTTTGTCTTGCTATTTTAATGAATGTATTTTATACATCATCTCAAATTCTTCTGAGGTAGGGTGTAAATAATTAAGTATGATATTCCTGTTAACATTGTTATTAGTCTCTAAATGATAGTACACAACCGAACACAGTCTTCACTGGCAAAGACTAAGTATTTCTAATATGACTTATTTTAGAAGTACTATTTTGAAAATAAAGGAAAATATGAAATTGTTGTTTCAATAAGTAACCAAGAGAGACTTTAGTCATTACTATTTTAAGACCTAAAGAGAAAAATATTTATGATCCCTGCCAGTGTTAAACCAGATTCTAGAAGGCAGACACAAGATCTGTTTCAATAGGGACACTAAGTCTAAACACCACCCAGCTGCTTCCAATCAAAACAAGTGTTTAGTAAATGTTCTCTTTTATAGCTGTCCTGAGATAACACTGAGAGTTATAACTGGTTTTTCTCTTTTGTTAAACCCAAAGCACCCTGCTAGAGACCTGGTATTAGAAAAGAAACTAAAATTTCAGCCACAGACCAGAGAAGAGGAACTTCCAGTAAACTTCTGCCTTTACATGGAAGAGTTTGTTTCCTTTCTTCACCCTTTGCTTGGCCTTCTCCATAAGAGGAGTAAATGATGAAAGCCTAGTGTCCTGACCCACTGCTCTAAGTGGGTAAAGTCACTGTGCTTGGCACAATTATTTTGTTTCTAGATCTGCCTAAAGTTGGTGCATTGATTTTGTGCAGCAGTCTATACGCATAGGTAGATGAGAGATGTGTATCTTTAATTCCCCTTCATGGTTTGATTATTAGGCCTCTAAAGCAGGTTTGCAAACTTGGATGCAGCTGAGTAAGGGTACCCAAAGTTTAACTTTAAAATAATTTGATTCTCCTTTGAATAGGTGGGGCCCGGAATTTCTTTCAGGAAAGAAAAAATATACCATTTATTCTTTTTAGTTTTACTATTAGTCTAGTAATACTTTGATACCCATTAGGCTCCTTTTTGGCTGAAGTGAAAATCTGATAGAAAATTCACCCCCTAATATTTAGCACACAGTAGTGTATTCTATCATTTTACCATAGTTCTCTGTGTTCCATAGTCATTAGTTTTTCTCTGTTCATTAATATGTTTGAAATACTGTATTATAGTCTATCTTCAAATGATAATTAGGTAAACAAATTGTTGTTCCAATATTTTGCTTTTTAAGAAGAAAGACCCTAACATTAGGAAGGCTGAGAAGATCTGTTGTTTTGGTTAAAGGTTTAATAATTGTCCTCAGATATTTACAGATTTATTCTCTGTGACTCTAGAGGAAATAATGGAGGCCACAGAATCAACAGTAGCAGAAGGCAGATATGAGGCATAAATAATCAGTCAACAGTGTTTTTCAAATGAAATTTCTTTGACATTGGAGATGTTCTTATTTTAAAGACCCAATAACAACTAGTTAAAATGTTTTAGAATCTGAGTGTGGACTTAGGACATTACGCAGATGATCTATTCTCATCTGATTCTCACGCTGTTCTGTGAGTTGGGTATAAGCCTTGTTTTATGAACTAGACAGCAACAAATGTATATGATATGTGCTGTAATAATTTTTTATAATTTATAAAATGCTTTAGAAGAACAAAAAAGGAAGTTAGAAGAACTAATAATCATGTTACTGAAACAGAAGAGTTACCTGTTTGGAAAAACACTCTTGAAATAATTGTCCGACATAATGGGCAGGGAGTGCTTGCAGGATTGTCTTTGGCCAGAGTTCGTAAGCAGGGCTCACAGAAGATGTGGTGGCAAGGGTAACACATGTAAGGGTTGAAGTAAACATCCAGACATACTGCACAGATGTAGCTGTCCTTTTCTTCTGAATATTCATTGTCATCATCTGTACTCATCTCATTATTCAAAGTCTGCAAAACATAAGAAAAAAGTTTGAGTTCAGTTTAAGACAGGTTTTCTTGAGAGAGACTATCTTTATTTTTTGTTAATATATTTATAAGAAGCAAAAAATATCTCTTTTTGAGACATATTCAAAGTGATAGGAATGCTACATTTCAAGGTGGGAAGAAACTGAAAATAAGCCTAATTATATTCTAGTATAATGCTAAAGTATACCTAAACACGTAAGGTATATTTGTATTTCTTTTTAACCATTTAAGCAAGCATTAGGTATATCAGTCTCAGGATTAGAGAGTCTCCCTCTACATGCTTCCACCATGAAAAAAAAAAAAAGCTTATTTTCACAAGGTCTCAGAGCCTTAATATGGGCATCCACCCATGATGGAAAGTGAGGCAGGGAGGATACCTTACTTCATTCTCATACTACTCATGGAGAATGTTCTATCCTATCCTTTGCATCTTCTTGTACATCAAAGCCAAAAAAGAGCCAAAGCTGAGGGAATGTCAAGAGGTAGACATGGCCAGTAAACTTGGGGTAATTATGGGATTAGTTTTGTAGCTAGGAAATATGATGAACCCCTCCCATCTCCCAAATGAATAGTTAAGAGGTGGCTCAGAAATTAGTAGCACAAGATCTGGCAGGAGAATTCCTATTACTTAACCACATAATTTCCACATCTGTGAAATTGCTGAGAGAATTAAATGAGGCAATCCACTTAAAAGAATTTAGCATAATGTCTGGCACATAGTATATATTTAATAAACATTAACCACAGCCATTTTCCTCCCACTCTCCTCTATCCCTTCTCCCTTTTCACCATAGGTTCTGTAGTTTTTGTTAAAGCCTTAAGAACATTTTCCTCAAATTAGCCTGGCCTCAGTCCACTGAGGCATAATAGGAGTGTTATGGTTTAGATATGAGGTGTCCCCCAAAACCTCCCATGTGAGATGATGTAAGGAAGTTCAGAGGTGAAATGATTGGGTTTTGAGAGCGTCAACCTAATCATTGTGTTAATCCACTTGAATGGATTAAGTGGGTAGTGACTGCAGGCAGGTAAGGGGTAGTTGGAGGGAGCAGATCATTGAAGGCTTGCCTTTGGGGTATCTACTTTATCCACCGTGAGGGGAGGCTCTCTCTCTACTTTCTGGTTTCATGTCCCAAGCTGCTTTCCTCCTCCATACCTTTCTGCCATGTCTGGGCTCAGAACCATGCAGCTGGCCATCTATGTATTAAGACCTCTGAAACTCAATCTTAAACTTTGCCTCCTCTAATTGTTCTTGTCATGTCTTTTGGTTACAGCAGCAAAAAAGTCAACTAAAACAAGGAGTTTGCAGGGTATATTTATTTTCTCCTTACTTTGATTGGGAAATCAATGATTAATATTTGAGTGGACCTTGGACTTAAAAAATATTTATAAGTTACACGAAATATAAAGCTTATGTAAATGAGGTAAAAAACCGATGAGAATACAGAAAATCCTTCTGCTATGGCTTCAATGTTTGTCTCCTCCAAAATTTATGTTGAAACTTAAACTCCTAGTGCAACAGTATTAAGAGATGAGGTTTTTAGGAAGTGATTAAGTCATGAGTGCAGAATCCTCATAATGGGATTAGCAATCTACATAAGGGCCAAAGGGAACAGTATGCATCCCTTGCTTTTCTGTTTTTCTGCCATGTGACTACATAGTGTTCATTCCTTTCAAGGAAAAGACATTCAAGGTGCCATTATTATGAACAAAGACTGGGCCCTCACCACACATTGACCTTGCTAGGACCTTGATCTTAGACTTTGTAGCCTTTAAGAATGTGAAAAATAAATTTCTCTTCTTAAAAATTACCTAATTTGTGGTATTTGTGTGATAGTGACAAGTATCTTGGTCCATTGTGCTGTCATAACACTACTCGATAAACTATTATTTGATTTATCCCCATGGTTTTGCTCCCCCTTAGATTTTCTTTCTGTCAACTGTTGGCTGTAAAGGTTAATTAGGGTCCAGCTATAAAGGTTAGGGGAGAACAATAAAGAGGCAAGCACATAGTATGGCGTACAGCAAGAAGTGGCCCCCGTGGGGTAGTCAGTTCAGTTTTATTATCTATTCCAGGGTTATATCAAGTTACATTAGGTTACATAGTGCAGTTAGCTTTACACATGTGCAGAACATATAACTTGCTTGCTTCTCAGAGTCCACTAGTACCAAATGTTTTTATAATAAGATAATGTCTCCAGGCCTCAAGGACAGAGAAGTTGCAGAGTGTTTCTAAGCCATTCAAACAGTGGGTGTTTACTGTCCAAGGAGTTTGCTCACTCAGGGACATCACTCCTCTGTACACTGACTGGTCTGAAAGCCCTACAGTTGGTATTTTCTTTTATGAAGGATACATTTGGG
This sequence comes from Sciurus vulgaris, assembly GCF_902686455.1. Taxonomy (NCBI): domain Eukaryota; kingdom Metazoa; phylum Chordata; class Mammalia; order Rodentia; family Sciuridae; genus Sciurus; species Sciurus vulgaris. The sequence goes on from NC_136466.1 coordinate 119,392,666, forward strand.
TTGTTAGTAAGTTTATTTTTAATTGGACTGTCTGGTTTGTCTTATAGACATACAGGCATTCTTATTTAATCTAGTTTTTTGTTGTTACTGATTACATGTGCAGAATTGTTTTCCTTTTCACTGGTTTGCTTTTTCACTCTTTTCTTGGTGTCCTTTGATGATACCAAGTTCTTCATTTTAAAGTAATCTATTTAATCTCATTTTTTTCCTTCATAGTTACTGCTTGCTGTGTTTTACTGAAGAATTCTTAAATCTTTAAATGCTAAGATAGCATTATTTTGCATTTCACAACATTTCATAGCCCTATAATATACCTAAAATTGATTTTTATGTATGGTGTGCCTTATAGATAAACTTCACTTTTCTTCTTTATAATATAGCTATTAATTGACCTGGCCTATTTATTGCAAAGACTTTCCTTTCTTGTATTGCTCTATAGTGTCACTTTGTCAGTAAGAGGCCAAATAAGGTTGGGTGTGCTTTTGAGATTTTCATCCAGTTCTGTTAGTTTACTGTCTTTTCTATGTCATAATTTAGTAAGCCTCACTCTTTGGTTGAAGAATTTCTTTCATCTTATCCTTACTTTTCAAGAGTGCCTTGACTATCCCTGGCCTTTTCATGAGTATATAAAACGTAGAATTATCTTGTTGGACTTTTTTTAAAAGTTCAAATTTTTATTGGAACTATATTGAATCTACAAATAAACTTAGGAAGTGTTAGAAATCTTTATAATACACAGTACATAAGTCTAGTATATTTCTCCATTTATTAACAAAAGATTAAAAATGTTATGGTAGAAGTCTACCTCTATTTGAGTCAATATTTTCTCTCTGCCTTTACTACTTTTTATTGGCTAGTCTATTTTTTAATTTGTTCAAATTTGTTGTATATGACAGAAAGTGTTTATACATTTTGATATCATGTTCTAATATCTTTCATATCAAAACAAACATGTAAAACAAAACAAAACCAAAAAACCCTTCTCAGTTCATGCTATATTCCTGCTCCCTTCCACAGCAAAGCTTTGCAAGTCTTGATTATACATGATTTCTGCTTCTTCATTTCCTATTTATCCATTCTTCAACCTACTGTAGTCTGTTTTTTATTCCTAATACTCTGCTAAAATTGTTTAGAACAAAAGTCTGGCTTTTGTGCACTAACTAATCTCTGGTGTAGCTGAATCCAGGATACTTTCCTGACCTACTTTCCTCAATCTCTCAGCAGCATTTCCTAAGTAGATAAGGGTCACTTTAGACTTCTTACAATGATCTATAGCACTCTGAATGATCCAGCGTACTTTTTCATCTATCATACAGAGCTACTCTCAATCACTGCTGGTATTCTAACACTAACAAACACACCACTTTCTTGCCTTAGGACCTTGAGACATGATCCTTTTCTCCTGAAAAAAAATCATTCTCCATAAAATAGATTACAAACTAGAAAAAATCCCTCTTTGTTCCATGAGCATCCCTATTCATTTCCTCCATAAGGGCAGAACATTTTCCTACCTTCCAAATTTTAGTTCTTATGTGTGACTTGCTTTGACCAATTAATCATTAAACAGCTTATGAATTGGTGATGACCTTCTGTTGCTCTTCCTGATAACCTTGAGGCCAATACCATGTGAACAAAGCTAGGCTGCCTTGCTAGATAAGTGACACTTGGTCCAGTTACTGCCATAGTGACTGCTGACAACAAGCCAACCATCAGACATGTGAATGGAGTCAAGATTGTTAGCTTATTACAAATGTATAAGTGAGACCAGATAACACCAGGAGACATGAGACAATTCATCACAGCTGGGCCTAACTCAAGTTGCCAACCCAGAAAACTCTTGAGTGAAAATAGGTGTTTTTCTAAAGCAACTGAATTTTAAATTTTAATTTATTATAAAAAAATTCACCAACATATCCTTTTCTATACATAGCTAATATTACTGAGACCTTAAAATCTTAGCTTACATATCAAGTTTCCAAAGATGATTTCACTGGTTGTTTGATGTAAAATTATTTCTCAAGTTGTCCTCTGTCACTGTTACTTGTCCCTGCTTTTTTTTTTTTTGCTTTATAACTCCATTTTTCTTTATAGCTTTTAAGTTTTTCCCCTTTATAAGCTCTTATTATCTTTATTTGCCTATTTTTATTTATCCCCCCAATATATATGTGTATTAATTATTCTAAAATTGAAGTTATCACTCATTTGATCCTGATTATGTATACTCTCATTTTCAGAATTCTCTTTGGTTCAGTGTTCAGTATTATGTTAATTTGTATCCTGTTGAAGATGCCTCTATTAAATGTTCTTATGTATTCTTGTGGACCTTTAGGATATTTTCATTCAGATAATAAGCATTCTGTGAAATACAGTGCAGTGTATACAAACTTCAAACAGAGAAGATATGAAATAAATGTCCATCATCAACAGAAAGCTTATAGCTATAATTTGAACAATGATAAAGAAAAACCTAATGGAAAGGCAATTGGATTAGTAATTTTTGCTCATTGTTGACATAAGACTGTTTCTTCCTGAACATAAAAGACACTTGATAAATGAAAGTTGTGCGTGCATTGGTATTGAACTGGGGATCCTAGTAGCCTTAGAACCTACTTGCTTACTTACCTAAATTTTATTTCATAGTGCCAGTTTATTATGTTCCTATTAGAGCCTCAGGATTGTGCTTTGAGACTTGAACTAATTAACCTTGAAAAAAAAATCCATGTCATTAAAAAAAAGTATAAAGTGAGAAAACTCATAATATTCCAAACTGTGACACAAATATTTGAGTTTTATTTATATGAAGGATTTTCTATCTTACACATACAAAATTCCACTAAAATATACTTTAAAAATAAATATTTTGCTTTTTAAATATTGACAGTATTTTGAATATAAACTTAAAGGTAGAAGTTTGAAATAAGAAAATAAAGTAGAAATTATTTGAAATAAATGAATCAATCAACAAAATAGAAATACATAAAAAGACAATTAGGATCAATGTGTTTTAATGGATTAGATTTTAAGAGACTCAAAAGGTTTTTATTAATCAGGAAAATTGTACATTTCTGGTAAAAACAAAACAAAACAAAACAATGATAAATTGTTCTTATTCAGAAGAACAAAAAAAGAAATCTCAAAAGTAGACTTTCACTGGTGTTTTATTCCCTGTGTTGGAGGGATATAGGTTTGTAAAATAAATTTGCTGTCTGATAGTTGTACATTTTTTTTTTTAAATTCACTCATTAATGGATCAACATTAACTTTTTTAATGAAAATTTTTTATGGGTCTGCCTATGAACTCACTCTTATCTCCTCAACATTTTAATCTTGATTGATAGACATTCCAAAAATCCTAACCAGAATGTGGTGAGGAAATACGATAGTTTGCTGGTTACTAACAATCAAAATCCTTTTTGGAACAAGGAATGATATTAACAAATAATATATAAAGATATAAACTAGGCTAAAGCAACTGACAAGAGTCAAGATTTTTGACAAAGTCTGAATAGGTCCCTGGGCTAAAATTAAGATGGAATTTGTCAGGGATAAATATAAACCCCTCATATCAGACTGCACATATAGGAGATGAATGAAACCTTAGCTTAAAGAAGTTTTATGTAGGGCTGGGGAGATAGCTCAGCTGGTAGAGTGCTTGCTTTGCAAGCACAAGGCCCTGAGTTTGATCCCCAGTACCACAAAAAAAAAAAAAAAAAAAAAAAAAAAAAAAAGTTTTATGTAAAGAAGATTTGAAGATTTTGACTGCCTAGAAGTTTAATAAGTTATATGTTTACTTAAAAGGCAAATGAAACTTGAACTGCAGAGTAGTGTGGGTTTATATGCCTGTCATTATGTGATGATTGTACAATATTTTGAGTGACACAGACTTTAGAGCCACTTTGAAAAACAAACTAGAATCATCTATAGAAACATTGAAGGCTGGGCAACATGAGTTCCTTCATGTGAAGCTTGCATTAAAGACTAAGGATATGTATTAAGTAAAACATTAAGAGAAGTTAAGATAAGCATGTTCAAGTATTTGTGTGTGAGAGAGAATAAATTTCCTCTGTGTAGTTCTTGTGACTAGATCCAAAAACAAATGGATATTATAAGAAAACAGAATGAATAAAATAGCTTTAAAATAAATACCCATTCATAAACCAAAGGAATACGTACATGGCATAACATGCTTGTCCTTACAACAGTACTGTTAAAAGGACCAGAAAATCAAATATTTATCTTGTATTTTCTAAACAAATACTTTGGGTTTTTGAAATAAGATGATGAAAGTTGTATAGTGGTTCCTTGGTATCTTTGAAGTATCAATTGCAGGACTTGTCTGTGGATACACAAATCTACAGATGTTCAAGTCTCTTATAGAAAGAGGTGTAATATTCCCTTCCTATGTACATCCTCCTATATACTTTAAATTATCTCTAGATTACTCACAAAACCAAATATAATGTAAATGCTATGTAAATAGTTGTTACACTGTATTGTTTTAGGGTATGATGACAAGAAAAATGTATGTCATGTATGTAACTAAGTATGTCTACATACTCAGTTCAGATGGAATTTTTTCAAATATTTTGAATCTGTGACTGATTGGATCTGTGGATCAGAACACAAGGATATAAAGGGCTGACTGTACATATTAAATCATTTCTTAAATTTGAAAACCCTATGAGGTACTATTCATTGTCATCAGGTTTTAGATAAAAGGATACAAAGAGATAAAAATGTCACTAGATGTAACTACTGGTGGTGAAGTTGGAATTTCAACCCCAAAAGTTGAGATCTCAAAAAACGTTCTTCACTACCACATTTTTAAGTGAGTTAACATGTAGTAGTCTCTCCTCATTCGTGGTTTCAGTTATTCAAGATCACATATATTCTGAAAATACTAAGTAGAAAATTCCAGAAATAATTTGTAAATTTTCAACTGCATACCATTTTGAGTAGTGTGATAAAATCTCATGCCAGCTCAAACTATCCTTCCTTTGTCCTTTGTCCGGAATATCCATGCTGTGTACACTAACTACCTGTTGGTCACTTATTAGCTCTCAGTTATCAGATTAACAGCCATGATACTGCAGTGCTTACACATTAGCCTAATACCAGTCACAATGGTGTTGTCATTCACCTTACTTTGCCTCTGCACAGAGGCTTCATGTCATCTCAGATAATCACAAGAGTAACAGTACAATATTTAAGAGTGAGAGACCACATTCACATAACTTTTATTATTGTATATTATTATAATGTTCTATTTTATTATTAGTTACTGTTGTTAATCTCTTATTGTGCCTAATTTATAAATTAAACTTCATCATAAGTTATATGATACAGGAACCAACAGTATATATAGATTTTGGTATTATTCATAGTTTTAAGCATTCACTGGGAGTCCTGCAATATATCTCCCATGAACATTATTTGCCATTATTGTTCAAAGTAAAGTACTAATATGTATTACTTTGAATAATACTGGCAAATAATGAATGTTCATTAAATGCTTTTTGATAATGATGTAGGTTAAAAGATGGAAGTACATTTAGAGAGAATCTAGAGGGAAGTTAGAAATAGTAACACATCATTATCATTATTCAACAAATGAATGTAATGGGTGCTCAGCTGCTTGACCATTTATGGCCCCATGGATATTATGCTACAAAAGTCAACCAAACACGATCTCTTCAGCTCTTTTCTCAAGAATAACAAAGTAATAAATACCATAAGCAATTAAACTTTAAAATTAGTAAAAATTAGTATGAAATTTAATCTACTGAGTATTAACAAAAAGGACAACAAAGTAACAGTGACTTTTAACTCATTATAATACATGTGATTACTGTTGTTTGGCCTTATTCCTTCATTTCCCCCACTCCAAAAGCAACACTACAGCAGATTAAGAGCAGATTGCTGGGTTAATCCGTCTGTGCTCTGCCACTAATGCCTGTGTGATATCATGTAAGTTGCTGAACTGCTTGGGTTACTTTCCTCATTTGGAAGGTGGCTATACTAACACTGGCTAGCTCATAGAATGGTAAGAATTAAAACAGTCAATGTCTAAAAGGGATTCAGAACAGAGTCCAGAATATAAAAAGTACTGTAGGAATTTCTGCAGCTGTTACTATATCCTATTCTTCTAAAGATGACTTTCAGCTTTAAGAGTTCAAGTTCAGTGTTCATCATCTCCCCTTTGAAACAACACAAAATGAATTTTCTTCTCAACCCCAAGTACAAAGACAGTCTTATGCCTGTACTTTAGCAATATTTTTCCTAAAACTGAATTAATCTATGTTAGTTTTAAATGTTTTATCCTTCTGCTTATTTAATACTGCTTTTTAATATCCCATATGGTCCTTTCCTCTTATGTTTTACTCTAGTTTGTCCTTGAAACTCTTGTTCCAGGATATTCACGTGGGCAGCAAATTTTAATAGAGACTACTTTTACATGTTTGAAGTTCTCTTGTTCTTCACATTTGAATTCTATCCAAGTATATACATTTCTAGATTGAGCCAGGTACAGTGGCGTACACCTATAAACTCAGTTACTCAGGAGCCTGAGGCAGGAGGACAGTGAGTTCAAGGCTAGTCTAGGCAACTTAGTGAGGCTGTCTCAAAATAGAAATGACAGGGAAAAAAGGGGCTAGGCTTATAGCTCAGTGGTAGAGATCCCCTGAGTTTAATATGCTGTACCATGAAAGAAAACAATTCTACACTAAAAAAAATTTCACTCAATCACCTGGGGCGGTGGTACACATCTGTAATCCCAGCTATTTGGAAGGCTGAGGTAGGAGGATTGCAAATTCTAAGCCAGCCTCCGCAACTTAGGAGGCCCTAAGCAACTCAGTGAGACCCTGTCTCTAAATAAAACATTTAAAAAAAAGGGCTGGGGGGATGGCTTAGTGGTTAAGTGCCCCTGGGTTCAATCCCCAGTCCCCTGCACAAAAAAAAAAAAAAAAAAAAAAAGAAAGAAAAAAAAATTTCACTTAGAACTTTAAAGATACTGATCCATTGTTCAGTAATGTGTATATTCAGGACTGCATATAAAAAGTCTGGCATCAATCCTATTTTTGTTTCTCCTCAAAGTCTTTACAACGTTATCCTTGGATTTGAAGAATTTCATTAGATATATATTATCTATTCCCTCTGTTCCTATTTAATTTTCATGGTATATAGACACAAAATCATTCATTCTTTGATTCAGCAGATATTCACTGAGTGATAAGTACAGACTGGATACCATTTCACATGTTGGTGAATAAGTAATGAAGAAAACATAAAATCCACTTCTTCAGAAAGCTTGTTTTTGAGGCTTATATTTTGCCCCATCTGTCATATACCATGGTACTGTGTTTTAATTTTATAAATCATGTTTTTAATTTTCACAAGTTCTTTTTTATACTTTAATTGCTTTTTTAAAAATAATACATTATTCAATCACTCCAGATAAATATCCTCTTGAAATCTTGGATAATAATTAGAACTTTTTATACTATTACTTTTGTCTTCAAGGTATGTTTCCCTTTAGATCAGTTTTTCTATTTATCCTTTACATTACTGGTTGATGTTCCTCAGAAGTTTGATAATACTTAACTTTTTTATAGTTCAAAATTTAGGTTTACTAATAAAGGTGGCTGACACAGATTTCCTCAGTCATGTATGTCTGTTTCTTCGGAGATCACTACTGACTACAAACTATGTCTAAATGGTTGAAATATGTCAACAAATATGCATGTTTCGGGTACCTGAGTGGATAGTAGGCATACAAGGTGAGAATCCACAGTATGACTAAAATATAGACTGTTTTCCTATGGGGTGAAGAACTTATTTTATGTCACCCACGAGAAATGTTTTCCATATCAATCATAAGTTTATTTCCAGATTCTGCTTTGCTTCTTCCACCAACCCCATAATCCAGCATATCCTTGAGTTGATTTAGGAAGCATTGAAAGTATTATCCAGGGGTAAATGTCACAGAAAATTTTTCATTTTGTGAGAAGATGAATGGCAGGACCAATAGCACAACTATTCAAAAGGTAACCTAGTAATCAATTATTACAATGTTCATATTGTGCCTCTAAAACTTTACCACCTGTCAAAATCACCTGGAAAGTTTGTTAAACCACATAGTGTTGGGTCTACCCTCAGAGTTCCAGATTCAGTACCTGGGGTGGGCTGTGAAAATTTGCATTTGCATTTGTAATGCACATACAAGGTTATGCTGATGCTGTTGATTCAGACTACAGCACAGTATCAGAATCAGGGAATTAAACATTAACACAGTATTATCTCTAGTACATAAAAATTTGCCAATTTTCCTAAAGATGTCTTTTACAGTAACCATCTTTTCCAGTTTAGGACTACACAGCGATTGCATTTCAGCAGCTTGGACTCTTATTTTTGACTTTTAATGAAACTATTTTTATTGTCCAAAATGTGGTTGGGATTATTGGTTGACTTTTATACAGCTAGATTTTTTATTTTGAGAACAGATTTAGTTTTACAGAAATTTATGCCAAAACTACAGGAAATTTCCACATAGCCCCCCAAAATAGAGTTTTGCCTATTATTAATATCTTGCATTAGTGTGGTGCATTTATCACAACTGATGAACCAATATTGACACACAGTAACTGAAGTTCATAAGGTTCAATCTTTGTGTTGTAGAATTCTGTGGGTTTTGAAAAATATATAATGTCATCTACTCCATTATAATATCCTTTAGAATAGTTTCACTGCCCTAAAAATCTTGTGTTCCACTTATTTATCCCTCTCATCCTCCTCCTCAATGGCTGTCAAATATTAGTTTTTCTTTTCCAGATCGTTATACAGTTGAAGTCACACAATATATAACCTTTTCAGAACTGCTTTTTTCACATAGCAAAGTGCTTTAATTTAAGGTTTCTCCTAATCAGTTTTTTGTCTGAAAATTACTACAGGTCTCTAACAAAAACTACTCTCAGTTCTATAGCAGCTTTTTCCTTGGATCTTCAAGGAAAGATAAATTAGTTTGCTTCATCTTCAGAAAAAGTGCAAATCTGATTACATTCTACCTTCTAGAAATGACTGCTGATTTGTTTACTAGCAGTGAATACACTTAAAAATGTCCCTTTTAATGTAATTCTTTCTTTAAAACTATCAAATAAAAATATAAAATTCTGCTTTCATTTAAAGTTATCTCCAAGAATGAGGTGAATACAATTAAAATAAATTAAAATGTGCACCTATTACATAGTATGTTTGTGTATGCATATATATTTCAGTACAAAATTAATAGACTTTAATAATATTCTCTTGGGATATAAAATAGTCCAAAGAAATAAAGTCTAAGTAATTCAAATTGTCTTCTCCACCACTAATACATATACATTTCATATTTTAAAGATTATGTTGGGTTGAGAATTAAGTATGTCAGATTTATATATTTTTATTTCTAATTTAACAATAAAGAGGTAACCTTGGATATAGCTATGTCACCACTTTTTTGCACTTTGAGGGAGGCAGAGACAATTTCACAAAAAGGTCACTATTGTAAACCCTAAATATTAGAGTGTTTTAGAGTATGTTCTGAACAAAATATGCATGCATGAATGAATATAACACTTGCCATAACTGTCCATTCTAGGCCTCTTACAAGAGAAACACTTTCAGGAAGGGGCACCTCACTATAATATTTCTGTGTAAGTTTATTAAGTCACATTCCTCTGGAACAAAATTAAAAGATAGGGGAGAAATGCTTAGCAAGTATAAAGAATCCTTTAGGAAAATGATTTTAAATGTGTGCTCCAAATCCTTTAGGGGATTCAGGAGGACAAAAATATTTGGATAACAACACTAAGATGTCATTTTCCCTCTTCATTGTATTGACAGTTGTACTGATGATGTAGTACAATAGTGAGTTAAATTGCTAGGGCCTTAGTGCAAATCAAAGCAGTGGAAAAACAACTAAGTTATCATATTCTTTACTACCATGCACTTTCAGGGGGAAAAAAGCAAGTGTCCATAAGGAATAGTTTTGATGAATTCAGGAAAATACTAATTACATTGTTTTCACTCTTAAATCTACATTTTTTAAAAATAGAGTATGACAAAAATAGAAGATGCACATAAAAATTTTCTGCTGCATCCCAAAGCATAATGATTATTTTGAAAAAGTATCTTTGTTATTGAGATGAGCTGAATTAGCTAAAACCAGAATTTTAGAAAACTTTTATTTGTTTTTGGGTTCCTAATACTTAGAGACTTTTCTGAAGAGAGTGATATTAAAAAATATTTTTGATATTGCATAATGAAGTATTTCATTATTTAGAATAGCTGTATAATTCAATGAAAGAGTATTCTCTTTCTCTCACTTTTTCTTTCCTTTTTTTGTTGCAATTTATTATTTCTAACTAGTAGATATTGACTAGAATCTGCTTTTATAATATTTATTTTACATACATGTTACTATCTTCATAATGTCTGGCTACATCTTTTCATAGTATAATACAGATATTTTATCTTTCTAAAGTTTATGAGATATGATTAGACAAGTCATACTTTGCCTACTGAAACACCAAACAGATGAGATGTGAGAATTTCACATACAGTGGAAAACCCTTTCCCATATATAATCTTTCCAAGAGAAGTACAGAAAATGGTATCTCCTGTTGTCTAAGTAGACAGCACAGGTCTTAGGAGGAAGTTTATAGCTCCAACTATACCTGGGACAGGAGACCACCAATTGCAAAAACATTACATGCACAATAGCACCTTTAACTCATTAACTCTTAATCATTTTCCTTTTCTTTTGCTTGTTTTTTCTCTCCAGGATCTTGTAATGAAAGCTATGACTCCTCTCCCCAGAAAAATTCACATACTTTTTATATATGCTATTTTTCATGAACATTTAGGGGGGATAACAAAGACTTTGAAGTTTGAGCATGGACCTGATTTAGAACATCTTGTTTAGCACTTGGCTGTAATTGTAGTTGTGAGTCAATAAGATTTGCAACAACTACCTAAAAATATAAATGCTATTTGAGCATCTTTAAAAATATACCCCAGATATATTGGGTGAGCAAGATGGCAGCTCATAGGAATCCACAGTATTGAGCTCTCCAAGAGGGAATTAAATCAGCAGATTTGCAGTGGTAAACAGAGTAATCTGTCCTTCCAAAGAATCACTGGAGACTGAATACTGAGAACATGCTGTGCCTTTGTATTGAAGCTAGGAAATACTGACAGCACAGGATTACAGCAAAAATATTCTCATATAAAAGAGGAAGAGAAATCCATCTCAACAGGTGCCCAAGTGTCATACCTCTCTAAAAACATGAGAAAACAGGTAAATAAGATTCCCTGCAAAGTTTACAATGCCCCAACAAAGGAACTCACAGATATTAAAGGGAATAAAATTGCATAGGAAGAATATAAAAATTGATTATTAAAATGATTAATGAGCTACAAGAAGGGTTAAGTAATGAATTAAGGGAGAAATATACCATTTCAATAAAGAAATAGAGATTCTGAGATGAACCAATTTGAACTCTTAGAAATGAAAGACACAATAAATCAAATAAAAACATCAGTTAAAATATCACCAGCAGATTTGATTATGCAGAAAGCACAACTTTAAACCTCCAAGACAGGGTATATAAACTAGAACACTCAAAACCAGTGAAGAAAAATAAACGCATGAAAGATCATGATCAGAATATATAAGAACTCTGGGACAACATTGAGACCACACTTATAAAAATCACTGAAATTGAAGAAGAGATGAAGATACAGGATAATGGCATAAAAAAATTTGTAGTGAAATGGTAGATAAAAATTTCCAAAGCTTAGGAATGAAAAAGATATCCATATACAGGATGCATACACAACCCCAAACAGACAATATCATAAACGAACTTCTCTAAGACATATCAGAATCAAGATGCTTAACATAGACAGAGATTAAAAATATAATTTTAAAAGCTTCAAGAGAAAAACATCAGGTCACATGTAGAGGTAATCCAATAAGCCTTAATTCTGACTTCTCAGTTCAGACTCTAAAAAGAATGAACTTGAGACTCTGAAGAGAATTGAGATGAAATAATTCAAACTCTAAACAAAAGAATTACCAACCAAGATTTCTGTATCCAGTAAACTATCATTCAGAAGTGAAGAAGAAATCAGAAGATTCCAAGATGAAGATAAACTAAAAAAATTTAGACTACTAAGCCAGCACTACAAAAAATATTTAAAGCAATACTACATGTGTAAGAACTTAAAAGCCTAGAACTCCCAAATGGATGATCCTCACTAGAACAGTAGTTAGGCAAATGAAAATTAAGACTAAACTGAATATTTTTAAATATTTGAAACAAATCCAATGGCAAGATAATAAATCTGAATGTAAATGAATTCAACTCTCCAATTAAAAGACAGAGTGGATTATAAAATAAGGTCCAACTGTATTCTATTTACAAAAGATTCATCTATAGGCAAAATACCCACAGACTGAAAGTAATAGGATGGAAAAAGATATTCCATGCAAATGGAGTCCAAACACAAGCAGGAGTAGCTAACTCATATTTGACAAAGCAGATTCCATGCAAAAATTAATCAGAAAAGACAAGGAAGGCCACCAGTAAAGTGGTAAAGAAAAAAATCCAACAAGAAGACACAATGATAAATATTAATATCCCAAACATCAGTGCACCTAATTATATAACAGACATTTTTGGTATTAAGTCTAAACAGAACTCAAAACAATAATGCATAATGATTTCAACATACCCTGCTCACTGACAGAGTGGTCACTCAGCTACAAAATCAAAAAGACACTTCTGACCTAAATAACATCTATAAAAAAATGAACCTAACAGGCATATATAGAATATATAATCTAACAATAGCTGAATTCCATTTCTTCCAAGTAGCTCATGGAAACTTCTTCAAAACAGACCATATTATAAGTCACAAAGCAAGTCTTAGCAAACACACACACAAAAATTGATATAATACCTTATATCTTATATTAGATCATAATAGAATAAAATTAAAAATCAGTATGAAATTATACAGGAAACACAAACACATTGAGATGGAACAATACTTTTGAATGAGGAGTGGATCATGGAAAAAAACCAAAGGAGAAATATAAACATTCCTAAAACAGGAATAGAGATACAATAGGCCAAAATCTCTAGGGCACTATAAAGGCAGTTTTAAGAGAAAAACTTACAGCATTAAGTGCCTACATTAAGGAAAAAAAAAAAAAAAAAAAAAGAAAGAACTAAAATAAACAATCTAGTGCATATCTGAAAGCCCTGGAAAAGAATGCACAAATTAATTCCAAAACAAGAAGAAGACAGAAAATAAGATTACAGCCAAAATTAATGAACCGGGAATAAAAAGCAATACAAAGGATAAATATAAGAAAGCGTTAGTTCTTTGAAAAGATAAGATTGAGAAACCCTTAACTAACCAAAAGAAACAGAGAGAGAAGACCCAGATCAACAAATTAGAGATAAAGGGAGGGGAGGGGGTATGGGGGTAGGAAACATAATAGAATGAATTGGGCATTATGACCATATGTACATACACAACCAGTGTAATCCGATACCATGAATGGGAAATTATACTCCAGAAGATAAGAAGTTACACTCCATTTATGTATGATGTGTCAAACTGCTTTGTATTGTCATGTATAACTAATTAGAACAAATTTTTAAAATTCAAGATAAAAAGGGAGTCTGGATATCACAGATATCCAGAGGATCATTAGGGTCTTTCAAAAATGTATATTCCAATACATTGGAAAACCCAGAAGAAATGGGTATGTTTCTAGACACATATAACTTGCCAAAAATAAATAAAGAGAATGTAGGAAATCTAAACAGAAAATTAACTGTGATGAAATAGAAGCAGTAATAAAAAAAAAAAAAAAAGTCTTTAAACAAAGAAAAGTCCAGGACCAGATGGATTCTCAGCTGAATTCTACCAGGCCTTTAAAGGAGAATTACTGCCAATCCTCGTCAAATTATTCTATGAAATATAAAGGGAGGGAACAAAGCCACATTCATTCTGTAAAGCCAGTATCCCCCTGATACCAAAAACAGATAAAGACACATCAAGGAAAAGATCTACAAACTAATATCCATGAGGAATAAAGATGCAAAAAGGCTTAATAAAATATTATCAATTCATACTTTAAAACACATGAAGAAGATTGTACATCATGATCAAGTTGAATTTATCCAGGGATGCAAGATTGGTTCAACACATGAAATTCAATAAATGCTATTTATCATATAACTAGACTTAAAGACAAAAATCATGTGAAAATCTAAATAAATGCAGAAAAGGCCTTTGACAAAATACAGCACCCATTCATGTTTAAAACACTGAATGAACTCAGAATAGAAAGAACTTACCTCAACATAACAAATACTATATATGACAAAACCAAAGTCAATATCATGTGGAATGGAGAGAAACTGAAAGCATTTCCTGTAAAATCAAGAATAAGGCAAGGGGACTACAGTTGTATTTCAGTGGTAGAGCACTTGCCTAGCATGTGAAACACACTGGGTTCAATCTTCAGCACCACATAAAATGTTACTGGAAGACTTCCAAAGCTGATAAACAAATTCAGCAAAGTAGCAGGATATAAGATTAACATGCAAAAATTAATAGCTTTCCTATACTCAAACAATGAATATACTGAAAAGGAAATTAGGGAAACAATTCCATTAATAAAAGTCTCAAACAAAAACAATATAAAATCAAATACCTGGGGATAAATCTAATTAAGGAAGTAAAAGACCTTTACAACAAAAACTACTGAATAATGAAAGAACTGAAGAAGATGAAAAGACCTCCCACGGTTTTGGATCACCATAATTAACACTGTCAAAATGTCCATATTGCCAAGGTGTCATACAGATTCAATGTAGTCCTCCATCAAAATACCAATGACATTCTTCACTGAATGAGAAAATATAAAACAGCCTAAAATTTATATAAAAGAATAAGAGATGTACAAGAGCCAAAGCAGTCCTAAGCAACAAGAGTGAAAGTGTCATATCAAAATACCAGATCTCAAATTATACTAGAGAGCTATTAGTAATAAGAAAAAGCTGAGTATTGCCATAAAAACAGACATGAAATCATTGGCATAAAGTAGAAGACACAAAGACAAATGCACACAGATACAGTTATTTGAGCCCTGACAAAAGTACCAAAAACATATGATGGAGAAAAGATACAACTTTTTAACAAATAATATTGAGAAATGTGGATATTCATATATAGAAAAATGAAACTCATCCCTATGTCTTACCCTGCACACATGTCAAATCAAAGTGAATCAAAGATGTAAAAAATAGAACAGAAATTTTGCAACTGCTAGAAAAAAAAAACACAGGGTCAACACTCCAATATATTGGCAAAGGCACCCCAAAAGCTCATGAAATAAAACCTGGAAACAGTAAGTGGGATGGCATCAAATTAAAAATCTTCTGCATAGCAAAGGAAACAAGAGCATGAAGAGAGAGCCTACCGAATGGGAGAATGTGTTTGCCAGATACTTTTCTGACAAGGGATTAATATCCAGAATACAAAAAGAACTCAAAAATGTTAACACACACACACACACACACACATGAACCCAACTAATCAATAAATGGGCAAATGATCTAAACAGACATTTCTCAAAAAAAAAAAAAAAAAAGAAATACAAATGGCCAAGAAAGATAAAAACATGTTCAACATCCTTAGCAATCAGTGAAATGCTAATCAAAACTATTCTGAGATTTTATCTCACTTCAGTTACAATAACAATCATCAAGAATACTAACAACAGGTGCAGTGGCACATGTGCAATTCCAGTGGCTTGGGAAGCTGAGGCAGGAGGATTATAAATTCAAAGTCAACCTCAGCAGTGAGCCCCTAAGCAACTCACTGAGAGTCTGACTCTAAATAAAATACATATAAAAAAGGGATTGGGATATGGCTCAGTGATTGAGTGCCCCTGGGTTCAATCCCCGGTACCCATCCCCCCAAAAATACAAATAATGATAATTGTTGTCAAGAATGTGGAGGAAAAGGTACAATCATACATTGTTGGTGGGACTAATTAGTATAACCACTTTAAAAAGTAGTTTGGGATTCTGCAAAAGAGTAGGAATGTAGCCATGATATGACCCAGCTATTCCCCACTCCTGGTATTTATCCAAAAGAACTAAAGTTAACATCTTATAGTGATAAATACACACCAATATTTATAGCATGCAATTTACATAGCAAAGTTATAGAACCAGCCTAGATGACTGCATAAATAAAATGTTGTATACTCAGTCACAAAGACAAATTAAGTTGTGTCATCTGCTGATAAAAGGATGGAAATGGAGAACATCATGTTAACAGAAATAAGTCACTGAAAGTTAATGGCTGAATGTTTTCTGTCATATGTGAAAGGTAGAGAGAGGGGTAGAAAAAAGTAAAAAAGGGATTTTATGAAAATAGAAACCAATAGATTAAAGGAAGGAAAGGGCATGCAGAAGTATTATGGAATTAAATCTACCAAATCATGCTATGTCCATGTGCAAATATACCACAAGGGATCAAATATATGTATATGTATACATATGTATATATATATATATATATATACACACACACACACACACACACATGTATGTGTATATATATATATATTATAATGCTCTACTATAACTTCTACTATTGCTACTAATAATACTAAAAAATAGATGAGTAGAGTAGAGCAAGTGTATCAGGGAGAAGAAGAAAGGAAGAAAAAAGGAAAGTAGTGAATATGAGATTGATCAAGTTATGTGCATGTATGAATCCCACTATTAGGTATAATTATAATGTACCATAAAATTGTTTTAAAAAGCTGGGCATGGTAGCACATTTCTGTAATTCCAGTGGCTTGGTAGACTGAGGTAGTAGGATCTGTGAGTTCAAAGCCAGCCTCAGCAAAGGCTAGGTGCTAAGCAACTCTGCAAGACTCTGTCTCTAAATAAAACACAAAATAGGTCTGGGGATATGGTTCAGTGGTTGAGTGACCCAGAGTTCGATCCCCAGTACACCCCCAAAAAATTATTTAAAAAGACACCTCCAACTTACCCATATACTATACGGTATTTTGAACTAAAACTATTTTCCACTCCCTGTTGTCTACTTCTTTAAGCAACCCAACAGGTCACAAGTAACAACAATGAATAATAGGAGGCCAGTTCTGATATGTCAGTTGCCCTATTTTAGAAACTGACCTGTCTGAATGTAAGTGCCCTCCACATTCTCTCTATAGCTGTCTTAAATAGCTTGTGGTCATATTAGGAGTAAAGGTATTTCATTCTAAATCTACTACAAATACACCAATATTCATAGTTCTAGAAGTGGTCGTATTTCAGGAAGAGTCAAGCAATGGAAGCAAGGGAAGAGAAGTAACTAGAAATGGTTACTAATAGCCCTGCTATAATTTCTATGAAACTTTTGCCCATGAATCAAAAACCTTGAATACCATATTTAACCAGTATATTCCTATAATTTAGAAGAACACTTGGCACACAGAAGATGCACAGTAAATATGAAAGCACTTGCCAAGCATGTGTGAGGCCCTGAGTCCCATTCCCAGGAAGCAAAAAGAAAACAAAACAAAACCAAATACCTGGCAAGACCCTAGAGGAATACTTCAGGTAAGTAATGTCTACATATATGATGTGTTAGTTGGGGATCCCCAGGAAGTAGAGGCAGAGGCAAAATTTTATCTGATACTACTTTATTGGGGGATTTATGGGTGGAAAAAGGAAGAGGAACATGAGGATGTGGATTTTGGAGTAGGCCTTTAAATGGTATCAAGTACAGTCTGGAAGGGCCTATGAACTACTATGTACCAATGTAATGTATGACCTACAGTGTGTTGAGGGATGAAGGGAGAACAACCTATCTCTAGGTGTTTATCTGTTATTGGTTCAAGATTTCCTCACAGAGCATTAATACCTCATTACATACTGAGAACCAAGTGGGTGGGTCTCACGGCACCTCACACTTCAGTGGCAAAAGAGAAGCCCTGGGAGGTGAGTGCTGTTACTTTAATTTCTAGAGGAGTAGTTATACAGAGCCCACCTGAAAGGTATTCCAAGGAAGTTTCTAGAACAAGTGGCCACAGGCCTACAGACAGTTGAGACTAGAATTTTTAGAAGCACAAATAAATATACAGTGGCATAGTTACATAATGAACTACTATTCAACCATGAAAAGAAGTTATGTGTATACCCACCATTATGGATAAATATCAAAAACATAACACTTAATGAAAGGAATACATTCTATTTCTGTAAAATTCTGTAAGTCAGATTAATTTACAGTTTAAAAGATCAGAATAATGGTTGCTTATAAGAGATGGAACAAAAACAATGGGAAGGAAAATAAATGTTCTGAAGTGAGGGTAATACTTTATGTCTTGATGGGAACTAGGTTACATAGGCATGTACGTGTGCTACAATTCATTGAATGAACATCTAAGATTTCTGTATTTCATGATAGGCAAAATTTATACCAAAAGAAAAATATAAATGAAAAGGTAACACATTCATACATGGAATGATTTATCAGAAACGAACTATGACAGCACAATTAACATGTTTTTTTTTTGTAAAATTATGCAGAAAAAACAAGATATATATTTTATATGAGAAGAAATTTTTTTTATTTAGAAAGTCAAAAGGTGAAAATTTTGGCAATTCCTTTAATGGGAAGTAGGAAAGGATATAGATTGAAAGTATTGGTTAACTGGTCTTTAACTTTTTAAAAGTTTTAAAAATAACATTCTAGATAACAGCCGTTCTAACTGGAGTGAGATGAAATCATAGGGTGGTTTTGATCTGCATTTCTCTAATTACTAGAGATGTTGAATACTTTTTCATATATTTGTTGATTGCTTGTTTATATTCTTCTGTGAAATGTCTGCCCAGTTCCTTAGCCCATTTATTGATTGGGTTCTTTGTATTTTTGGTATAAATTTTTTAAGTTCTTTATCAAGAATACAAGCAATAAGTGTTGGCATGGATATGGAGAAAAAGGCACACTCATACATTGCTAGTGGAGTTGCAAATTGGTGTAGCCACTCTGGAAAGTAGCATGGAGATTCCTCAGAAAACATAGAATGGACCCACTATTTGATCCAGTTATCACACTCCTCTGTTTATACCCAAATGACTTAAAATCAGCATACTACAGTGATGAAGCCACATCAATGTTCATAGCAGCTCAATTCACAATAGCTAGATTGTGGAACCAACGTTGATGCCCTTCAATAGATGAATGTATAAAAAACACTGTGGTGTATACACACAATGGAATATTATTCAACCAAAAGAAGAATAAAATTATGGCATTTGCAGGTAAGTGGATGTAGTTGGAGACTATCATGCTAAGTG
This sequence comes from Sciurus vulgaris, assembly GCF_902686455.1. Classification (NCBI taxonomy): domain Eukaryota; kingdom Metazoa; phylum Chordata; class Mammalia; order Rodentia; family Sciuridae; genus Sciurus; species Sciurus vulgaris. The sequence goes on from NC_136466.1 coordinate 119,412,108, forward strand.
AAATAAGCCAATTCCAAAAAACCAAAGGCCGAATTTTTCTCTGATAAGTGGATGATGATACATAATGAATGGAGGAATGTTGGATTGTGTGGAGGGGTGGGGAAGTGGAGGGAAGGAAAGATAATGGAATGAGACAAACATCATTACCCTAGGTACATGTATGATTACACAAACAGTGTGACTGTACATTGTGTACAGAGAAATGAAAAGCTGGACCCCATTTGTGTATAGTGAATCAAAAAATAAAAGTAAAAAAAAAATCAACAAATCCTCGTGAAAAATTCTAATTTAAAAAAATTATATTAACAATCATTTAAAAACAAAAATAAAACACATGGTTTCCATAGAAATTTTATTATTTATCTTAATATGTAAATAGATTTAAATGCATTTAGTATGTAGTAATTGACTCCATCCTCTCAGATAATTTTTTCTTCTCTGTCTGAAGCATAGAAAAAGACAAAGTCACTGGTTAAAAAACCAAAACTAAAATCAAAACTGGCAACTGGTTAGAAGAGAGAAGTCTATAATCTTTGAAGTTTTTTTTTTTTTCTCAATTCCTCTAGGTTATGTCTAAGTACACAGGTCCATGCAGCATGCACACATAGTTACAAATACACATTTAAAAATATATTTGTATTATAAAGTTCAAAGAATGCACTGATAATTATTTAGTAGCAATATTTTACTTCAACTTTCTACTACATATCACCTTTCAAAAAAAAAAACTCAGTACACACATTTAACTGAATATTAGTATGTGGAATAATGCTGTTTCTAGCAAAAGATGTTTGAGAACTTTCTTTGAAATGAAGTTGACACTAAAGTGCAGAAAATGTAGAAAGTCATAGTAAGTAGATGACTAATAAAGCACCTAGCCCCCATTTCCCAGAAAAAATACCATGAAAAATAATATATATGTATTTTTGGTACTGGGCATTGAACCCAGGGGCACTTAACCACTGAGCCTTGTATTTTTACTTTGAGACAGGGTCTCACTAAGTTGCTTAGTGCCTCACTACTTTGCTGAGACTGGCTATGAATTTGCAATCCTGTTGCCTCAGCCTCCAGGGCTGCTGCTATTACAGGCATGTGCCACCAGTGCTCAGCTATGTGAATATTTTGATGCTCTGTCATTTTTTCTTTTAATTTAAAATACATGCAATTATAAGGCATTTAAATTTAAGATTCTATATTCTCATGAACTGTGGTACATTAAGAAATACCCACCACAATAAATAATATATATCATGGTTGTATAATGCAATTTTAGATTTGCTATGGTTTGCTTAATATTAGCACTTATTAGTTATTCAGAGTACTTGTCTTTTATCTTTATAAGTATTCCATATAACTTTGTACCTGTTATTTCTTCTGTCTCAAATACTCTTCCTCTGTTTCTATGAATGGCTCGCTGATTTCTCACCCTTTAGGTCTCATCTCAAATATCATTACCTTTAAGAGTCCTTTCTGGAAGGCCCTGCCTAAATTAAAGCAGCATCTCCTGCCTCTCTACCCAAATAGCCACATATCAAATTAACTGTCTCTGAGGGTAGAAAACAATAAGCAAGTCACTTGATCTACTTAAGTTCCATCTTTCCTGAATGTAAGTAAGTGATGATGTTTTTTTTCTAATCTACTTTGCAATATTCTCATGGCTATTAGAACCCCACATAATATGTAAAAATGTTTTATGATCTAAAGTTGCTACATCAATATAATATGCTATGATTTTTCTATTACAGGTAAAACACACACATACACCGTTTGCCCAACAGGCTAAGGACAAGAATACCTCTAACCCAAACTAAGTTTTCTGGTTCTTTTTGACTTCAGCATCTGTGGATAAATTTCTGCTGTTGCAATCAAAATATCCAGAAATTTCACCATGAAGAGGATAGTATGATTACAACAATGAAGGTATGATTGGCATAGGCTTTAGCTCAACAGAAAAGTTTATACCAACAAGGAAACACTTGTATTAAATTTAGAAATCTATTTCATGTATTCAATAGTTTGGTTGGCATTAGGGGAGGGTTGTAAATTTCATAGCCCACTAAATTACAATTTAAATATAACATTAAGATCCAGTGTTCATATGATTTCTAAAATTATACCTACTTTCTAATTTGCTTAATGACAAAATTTCTGAAAAATAATGGGTGAATGATATAATCAGAATAATATTCTCATGAGAAAGAAAGAAAAAGCAGGGGGTATTTTTTTTTTTTTTTAAGTACTGGGAATCAAACCCAGAGCACTTTACTACTGAGCTACATTCCCAACACTTTTTATTTTTTATTTTGAAAAAGGGCCTCACTAAGGTGCTCAGGCTGACCCTGAAGTCGTGATCTGTCTACCTCAGTCTCCCAAGTAGATGGAATTACAGGTGTGCACCACAGCACCCAGCAGGGAGTAGGTTTTAACGGGATGTAAAGAGAATTTCCACCAAGTCTTTTTCTGTCATTTCAAGTTAATATAAATAGCAATAAAATGTTTGAGGCAAAAGTAGATTACACAATATGCTTATTCAAAACAAAACACTGAGTTTCCTGAGAAAGTTGGCTTCTAAAACCTACAATTATATCTGCATAAAAGTATAACTTTATCTTCTCCACCTTATTATGTTCATTGATGGTCTAGATTTAGCACTTCCTGTCATCCTGAAGACTTTGTCCTGATTATGAATTTGTTTCCCAGAAAGGAAGCACATCCAGTATAAATAATTGTGTGCTTCTCGGTGTAGATGCTAACTTTTACTTTGATTCATTTGATAAAGTTTATTTGGTGAAGTACTATCATATTAACTATACTTAAGTTATAACTTAAAGTTAAAAGAAAAGCACAAAACAAACAAAAAACATTTGGAAAACATAAAGATTCAGAGTGTAATCTCAGAACACCTGAACAGGACCTAGAATCATCTTGCACCTGGAATGAGAAAAAGTTCAGTGAGAAGGAGGCATCTGGGGTGCCTGGGCCTGGAGAATACAGCTCCGGGCATCTGTGGCAGCATCCTCAGGGGAGCTGTGCCCTGCTCCCCAGGGAAGACCTCAGGCGAAGACAGCATCTTTGGTGGAATGACACAGCCACATAATGTTTATAGCAGCTCAATTCGCAATAGCTAACCTATGGAACCAACCTACATGCCCTTCAACAGATGAATGGATAGAGAAAATGTGGTATATATATCTGATGGAATATTACTCAGCTTTAAAGACGAATGAAATTCTGGCATTTACTGGTAAATGGACAGAGATACAGAATATCATGCTAAGTGAAATGAGCCAAACCCAAAAAACAAAGGCCAAATGTCATCTCTGATATTTCAAAGCTAATTCACAATAGGGGGTGGAGATAGCGAAGAAAAGAGTTACTTTATATTAGGTAGAGGGGAGTAAAAGGAGAAGAAGGGATATGGGGGAAGGAATGACGGTAGAGTGAAACAGACATTATTACCTCATGTACATGTATGACTGCATGACCAATGTGATCCTGCAATATGTATAATCAGAAAAATGAGAAGTTACACTGTATTTATGTATGATCTAGCAAAATGTATAAATGCATTCTACTGTCATGTACAACTAATTAGAACAAATAAAATTTAAAAATTTAAAAAGAGTCAATAGAAACTGTGAGCTTATAAAATAATGACATAAACATCCAAAGTTGTGGTTGGTTTGAAAAAAAAAAAAGTAAGTGTGAGAAAGTTACCCCCCTGTTTGCCCAGGAGCATTCAAGAAGTACCCTGGGTTTCTCGGTGAGGCAGTTTTTGCTGCTTATCGATCCCCTGCTCTTTACCCCATTTGTCTGCTGTGATCACCTGCAATCTACCAGCATATCGACGCCTTTTTTGAGTGCAGATTGCTCACTGTCAGGCGTTTATCATTCGCCATTTGCCTGCCTCTCGCCTGTCGATCGCCTTCCTTACCCCTATCCATCACCCAACGCTCAAGGTTCACCTCTCGATCGTCTGACAGCTGCCAGAAGATTGACTGCAGACCGCCAGTGGAGCACCAGCTGCCTGCTGCTGCCTGGAAGTTCACTGTTACAGTACCAGCAGGTTTGATTACACGTGGCTGCTGCCATTTTGAGACAACAGCCAGGCCCTGTAGGACCCCTGGCCGGACTGACTGAGTCCGGTCTCCAGGATCCCTCAGCCCAACCTCCCTGCCTCTGGGACCCTCACATCAACTGACTGCTCCCTGCCGCCAGGACCCCCAGACCAACTGACTGTGCCCTATCATGGGGAACCCAGACCAACTGATTGCACCCGGCCTCCTGGATCCCACAACCTCACCAAACACACCCAACCTCCAGGACCACTGCCGGACCAACTGCATCCTGTCTCCAGGACCTCCAGCTGATCACGTCCACCCCTGAGGTGCAGCTCCCCATTTGCCAACACATTTGGAAGCCAGAGCAGCCATCTTGGATAATCCTGGAAGCCGCCGATCTTCAGGTGGGGCAAATCCCATCTTGAGACACCTGCTGGAGGCTTGAAGCTCATTGTCAGGTACCTCTTATACATCAGGCTACTGAACACTGGGAGGTTTCATTAGTATATGACTATTATACAGTACATTTTCTTTTTTCTCCTTTTTTTTAAAAAAATATATGTTTTTATTTCTTTATGTTTCTTGCTTTCTTTTCCTTCTGTTTACCAGTTCCCTCAGAGTCGCTTTCTCCCTTATTTACATGATGTTATTGTCCCCATAGGGGCTATTTGGTCTAGGATTGCATAGTGTCTGATTTGAGTACTGCTAATATTGATCTCCCTTTAAAGAAAGGGCTTTGGACACCTATAGGGCCACTATAAGCCTATAGGGGGAAATCTGCAATACCCCAGATCTGCAGCACTAGAGGGGAAGATACATGAACAACATGAAAAAACAAGGGAAGAAAATGATCCAAACAAATCTAGATTCTATAGTAATATAGTACAGTATGTTAGAAGAAATGTCAGAAAAAGACTTCAGATTATACATGATTAAGATGATTCGTGAAAAAAAGGATGTGATAAGAGAGCAAATGCAGGCAATGAATGATAATACCAAGAAGCTGAAAGAGCACCTGCAGGAAGCAAAAAATCATTTCAACAAAGAGATAGAGATTCTCAAAAAAAAAAAAAAACCAAATGGAAATCCTTGAAATGAAGGAAACAATAAACCAAATAAAAAACTCAATGGAAAGCATCGCCAACAGACTAGACCACATGGAAGACAGAACCTCAGACAATGAAGACAAAATATTTAATCTCGAAAATAAAGTGGCCCAAACAGAGAAGATGGTAAGAAATCATGAACAGAATCTCCAAGAACTATGGGACATCATGAAAAGACCAAATTTAAGAATTATTGGGATTGAGGAAGGCACAGAGATACAAACCAAAGGAATGAACAACCTATTCAATGAAATAATATCAGAAAATTTCCCAAACCTGAAGAATGAAATGGAAAATCAAATACAAGAGGCTTACAGAACACCAAATGCACAGAATCACAACAGATCCACACCAAGGCACATTATAATGAAAATGCCTAATATTCAAAATAAAGATAGGATTTTGAAGGCCACGAGAGAAAAGCATCAGATTACATATAGGGGGAGACCAATATGGATAGCAGCCGACTTCTCAACCCAGACTCTAAAAGCTAGAAGGGAGTGGACCAACATATTTCAAGCTCTGAAAGAACATGGTTGCCAACCAAGAATCCTATACCCAGCAAAACTAACCTTCAGATTTGAAGATGAAATAAAATCCTTCCATGATAAACAAAAGTTAAAAGAATTTACAAATAGAAAGCCTGTACTACAGAATGTTCTTAACAAAATATTCCATGAGGAGGAAATGAAAAACAACAATGTAGGTCAGCAAAGGGAAGAACTACCTTAGAGAAAAACCACTCAAAGGAGAAACCAAGCCAACTTAAAAACCAAAAATAAGCCAAATGCCTGGGAATACAAATCATTTCTCAATAATAACCCTGAACGTTAATGGCCTAAACTCATCAATCAAAAGACATAGACTGGCAGAATGGATTAAAAAGAAAGACCCAACAATATGCTGCCTGCAGAGACTCATCTCATAGAAAAAGACAACCACAGACTAAAGGTGAAAGGATGGGAAAAAACCTACCACGCACATGGACTCAGTAAAAAAGCGGGGGTTTCCATCCTTATATCAGATAAAGTGGACTTCAAGCCAAAGTTAGTCAGAAGGGATAAAGAAGGACATTTCATACTGCTTAAGGGAACCATAAATCAGGAAGACATAATGATAGTAAATATTTATGCCCCAAACAATGGTGCATCCCTATACATCAAACAAATCCTTCTCAATTTCAAGAATCACATAGACCACAACACAATAATTCTGGGCAACTTTAATGCACCGCTGTCACCACTAGATAGATCTTCCAAACAAAATCCAACCAAAGAAACCATCGAACTCAATAACACAATAACCTAGACTTAATAGACATATATAGAATATTCCATCCATCAACGAGTGGATACACTTTCTTCTCAGCAGCACATGGAACCTTCTCGAAAATAGACCAAATGTTATGCCACAAAGCAGCCCTTAGGAAATGCAAAAAAATAGAGATACTGCCTTGTGTTCTATCAGATCATAATGGACTGAGAGTAAAAATCAATGACAAAGTAAAAAAGGAAATTACTCCAACACTTGGAGACTAAATAATATGTTATTGAATGAAACATGGATAACAAAAAACATCAGGGAGGAGATTTAAAAAATCTTAGAGGTCAATGAGAATGATGATACAACATATCAAAATCTCTGGGACACTATGAAAGCGGTATTAAGAGGAAAATTCATTGCATGGAGCGCATTCCAGAAAAGAATGAGAAGTCAACAACTAAATGACCTAACATTACAGCTCAAAGTCCTAGAAAAAGAAGAACAGAATAACAGCAAAAGTAGTAGAAGACAGGAAATAATTAAAATCAGAGCTGAAATCAATGAAATTGAAACAAATGAAACTATTCAAAAAATTGACAAAACAAAAAGTTGGTTCTTTGAGAAAGTAAACAAAATAGATAAACCCTTAGCCACACTAACAAAGAGAAGGAGAGAGAAGACTCAAATTACTAAAATACATGATGCAAAAGGAAATATCACAACAGACACCACTGAGATACAGAACATAATGAGAAGCTACTTTGAAAATCTGTATTCCGACAAAATAGAAAGTACTGAAGACATTGACGAATTTCTAGAGACATATGCTCATCCCAAACTGAACCAGGAGGACATACAGGATTTAAACAGATCAATATCAAGCAATGAAATAGAAGAAGCCATTAAAAATCTACCATCCAAGAAAAGCCCAGGACCAGACGGATTCTCAGCCGAGTTCTACAAGACCTTCAAAGAAGAACTCATTCCAATACTTCTCAAAGTATTCCAGGAAATAGAAAAGGAGGGTACCCATCCGAACTCATTCTATGAAGCTAATATCACCCTCGTACCCAAACCAGGAAAAGACACATCAAGGAAAGAAAATTTTAGACCAATATCCTTGATGAATGTAGATGCTAAGATCCTTAACAAAATATTGGCAAAACATATTAAGAAAATTGTGCACCACGATCAAGTGGGGTTCATTCCTGGAATGCAAGGATGGTTTAACATCCATAAATCAATAAACATAATCCATCATGTCAATAGACTTAAGGATAAGAATCATATGGTTATTTCAATTGATGCAGAAAAAGCATTTGACAATATACAACACCCCTTCATGCTGAAAACACTAGAAAAAATAGGGATAGTAGGAACATACCTGAACATTGTAAAGGCTATTTATGCTAAGCCCATGGCCAACATCATTCTTAATGGAGAAAAACTGAAACCATTCCCTTTAAAAACGGGAACAAGACATGGATGTCCTCTTTCACCACTTCTATTCAACATTGTCCTCGAAACTCTAGCCAGAGCAATTAGGCAGACTAAAGAAATTAAAGGGATACAAATAGGAAAAGAGGAACTTAAGCTGTCACTATTTGCGGATGACATGATTCTATATTTAGAGGATCCAAAAACCTTCTCCAGAAAACAACTAGACCTCATCAATGAATTCAGCAAAATATCAGGCTATAAAATCAACACACATAAATCTACAGCATTTTTATATGCAAGCGATGAAACAGCTGAAATGGAAATGAGGAAAACAACTCCATTTGCAATAGCCTCAAAAAAAATAAAATATTTGGGTATCAATCTAACCAAAGAGGTAAAAGATCTCTACAATGAAAACTACAAAACACTGAAGAAAGAAATTAAGGAAGACCTTAGAAGATGGAAAGATCTCCCATGTTCTTGGATAGGCAGAATTAATATTGTCAAAATGGCCATACTACCAAAAGTGCTATACAGATTCAATGCAATTCTAATCAAAATCCCAATGATGTACCTCACAGAAATAGAGCAAGCAATCATGAAATTCATCTGGAAGAATAAGAAACCCAGAATAGGAAAAGCAATCCTCAGCAGGAAGAATGAAACAGGGGGTATCGCAATACCAGAACTTCAACTATACTACAAAGCAATAGTAACAAAAACAGCATGGTATTGGCACCAAAACAGACAGGTAGGTCAATGGTACAGAATAGAGGACATGGACACAAACCCAAATAAATACAGTTTTCTAATACTAGACAAAGGTGCCAAAATCTGCAATGGAGATAAGATAGCCTCTTCAACAAATGGTGCTGGGAAAACTGGAAAACCATATGCAACAGAATGAAACTAAACCCTTATCTCTCACCCTGCACAAAACTCAACTCACAATGGATCAAGGACCTTGAAATCAGACCAGAGACCCTGCATCTTATAGAAGAAAAAGTAGGTCCAAATCTTCACCTTTTTGGCTTAGGATCAGACTTCCTTAACAGGACTCCCATAGCACAAGAAATAAAAGCAAGAATCAATAACTGGGATAGATTCAAACTAAATAGCTTTCTCTCAGCAAAGGAAACTATCAGCAATGCGAAGAGAGAGCCTACAGAGTGGGAGAATATCTTTGCCTCTCATACTTAAGATAGAGCACTAATTTCCAAAATATATAAAGAACTCAAAAAACTCTACACTAAGAATACAAATAACCCAATCAACAAATGGGCTAAACAAATGAACAGACACTTCACAGAAGAAGATGTACAAGCAATCAACAGATATATGAAAAAATGTTCAACATCTCTAGTAATAAGAGAAATGCAAATCAAAACTATACTAAGATTCCATCTCACCCCAATTAGAATGGCGATTATCAAGAACACAAGCAACAATAGGTGTTGGAGAGGATGTGGGGAAAAAGGTACACTCATACATTGCTGGTGGGACTGCAAATTAGTGCAGCCACTCTGGAAAGCAGTGTGGAGATTCCTTAGAAAACTTGGAATGGACCTACCATTTGACCCAGCTATCCCACTCCTATACCCAAAGGAATTAAGATCAGCACACTACAGAGATACAGCCACATCAATGTTCATAGTGGCTCAATTCACAATAGCCAGACTATGGAACCAACCTAGATGCCCTTCCATTGATGAATGGATAAAGAAACTGTGGTATATATATACAATGGAATATTACTCAGCTATAAAGAATAATAAAATTATGGCATTTGGAGTGAAATGGATGAAATTGGAGAATATCATGTTAAGTGAGATAAGCCAATCTCAAAAATCCAAAAGAGGAATGATCTCACTGATAAGCGGATGATAACACTTAATGGGGGGTCGAGTGGGACAAGAATGGAGGAAGGAGGGACTGTATGGAGGGAAAAGAGAGGTGGGAAGGGTAGGGGGGAAGGAAAAAAATAAGGGAATGAATTAAACATCATTACTCTATATAAATTTATGAATATGCAAATGGTATGCTGTTACTCCATGTACAAACAGAAATAATATGTATCCCATTTGTTTACAATAAAAATAAATTAAAAAAAAAAAAAGAAGTACCCTGACTGTGTGCGACCCCCGCCCCCAAATTTGCTAGGCAGTTTAAATCATATTTTTCTGGTTATTCTGAATAAGGATATGTAGTTTTCAAGGTATTAATATTTTTATCATGTTATTATAGACACTAAGTTAATTGTAGATACTGACAGGTAGGCAAACTCACCAGAGAACATCTGTGTTCTTTGATAACTCAGAAACAATAGAGAATCCTCCATTTGACACAGTTGGTTAACTAAATATTCTAGAAGTTGACTAGATATGAGCTCATTGTAAAAAATTACCCAAAGTAGAGGAATTTAGTAAGCCACTAATAACTACCACACTATTTGCACTAGGTTTCCCTTCTTATGACTGTAGAACCTGATTTTCAATTATTAGATTTACTAATATAAAAATAAATCTAGACATTTTTTAGATTAGCCTTTGAGGCTTTCTATTTTCTTGCCCTAATTTCCATTTCCAGTGCTTCCTTTATTATTCTTCTACAGGTGATTGGCTCCGTAAGTCACAGGTCCTATGTTTTCAGAACTCTGTAACTTTCCTTGCCACCCCTGATCCTCCTTCAGAAACCCCATGACTCTTTGCTGTATGGTTTGTGAAATTCACACTTAGCTTCTCAGATATGTAATAAGTCCCTTTACTGGGTTGTACACTGAGAAGTGGGTGAGGTTTTCTTCTGTATTATCTTTAAGCCTGTAGAAGAGAGTGCTTTGCACATAACAGGAGTTGATGGTTACTGAATGAATAAGTCAAATACAGCTTAAATGGGAAAGATGAACATTGTCAGCAATTTGATAATTTGAATGATTCAATGTGCCACATAAGAAAGTGAAAAGATTTAATAATTGAGGAGTGATTCAAACCTGAATTTTTCAGTTCTCATTCTGTTTCTTGGGCTTTTTGCCTTTTGACCATTCTGTAACTATTCGTATCTTTCTCTAATCTGATGAATACCCTGTTTTTTAATTTATGGTTAGTATATTGGAAGTAAAGGCTCAGGTTTGTATAGCCTATGAGTTCATGAATTATACAGGTTTAATCTTCATGTTTTCTGGCTACTGTGTGTTATCTGTTTGGAAAACTAGTCTTTGTATAGCTCATATCATAGAGCAGTGGCTCTACTGCCTTTAGCCTGGGATCTGTAGGGTTCTCCACAATTCTGGTTATCAGGACCTCAAGAAGTGATGCCTTCCTAAATACATACTTGCTAATCAAAATGACATCGTATTGCTAAAAAACACATTTTTGAGGCTATATGTCATTGTTGAAAACTTTATGCATTACAGAATTTCTTAATAATCTTGTCATTAATAACTATGTCTTGATGTTAAGTTACTTCACCAACTACCTTCATTTGCAAAATATTGAAGAAGAACAAAATGACATTTAAGCAACTCACAAGTTCTTATACCTAATGACTTAATGGTCTGGTTGTTAATTCATATAAAATTATGTTTATGAAGATAATTCAACATTTTAAAAAACAATTAACAGCACATTTATATTTATTTTACTATTTTATAGAATTTGATGAAAATGAGTAATTTTCTAGCTGTTTCTGTTTGTGAGCTTGTCTTGCAAAATTTGTTACCAGTTTCCTTTTGTTTAGAAATGTTCCACATTATACAGATATAAAACATTTCTCTAATTAATGAGTATGTACAGGAGGAATTATGCACTTACAACTCCCTTATTTCCATCTCCAATTATTCATTGCAATGGAATGGAAATTTTAACTACCTTTAATTGGACTGCCTGTTTAAAACATAGAGGTTATGTATCATACTTTGTGGGAACTAGAAATTACATGAATAGATATTATAAAAATTTCCAAAATTTATACCTATAATGTCTTGATATCAAAATCTTCTAAATGTCTAAGTTTTGAAGGAAAAAGGGCATTAAATAAAACTTACATAGCCCTACAGAAAACATTATCATGGCAATAATAGTATCACTTAAAAAATACTGAATGTGTTTTATGATATCAGAATAAAAGTGGACTAGGTTACTATCTATCTGTTCTATGAATTGGCTTTTCCATTTTACGATGTTCAAATGAAATTACTTGAAAAATAAAATGTTTAAACAAAACTTGATAGGTATTATTCATAATGTTAAAAAATTACTCAAGATTTTTCAAGATGGCGGAATAGAGGAGGTCACTTTCCTGGCAGCTCTATGGAGTGAAACCAAGAATGCAGGCAGCTTCTCAGCAAGGTGGATGAACAAAAAAAGTGGGGAAATTTCACTAGAATTTAAAACTGGACATTCAAAGCATATCAGGGACCCAGAAGGTTGGATATAATAAGCCACTGTTGTGGTTGCATGGGAAGCACCAACCACAGTGGTCCCTCCATGAACACAGTAGAGGATAGAGAATTAAAGGAACTCACATTTTGGGAAGGCCCAAGGCATGTCTGGGTATGGAGTGTATAGAGATCAAGGACGTGGCCCGGCAAACCTGAAAGACATGCTGCACAATACCACGTATGGGGTATCACTGCCATTATCATCAGGTGGTTTGTGGAAGACAAAGGAAGGAAATATTTTGCAGCTGCTATGTGGGGAACAGCAGCTAAGGGGGCTGACTCCTGGCAAACCTGAGTTCGGCCTGAAATACAGGCCCGGTAAAAACACACTGCACAACACAGAATGTGCTTAAGCAACCAGGAGAAAATCAAACATGGAGAGAGGTTTATACAGGGAACAACTGGTCATGGAAACCCACCGGCTCTACCCCTCCCCCTCCAATCAGGCTGCTTAGGACAGGCTGGCAGAGACACCTCTGGCCAGGAATTCAGAGGGTGGGGATGGAAAGATTGAAGACTAACTAGAGATCAGGAGACATGGGGTCCTAGGATGACTTAGGGGACTAATAATTGGGTCCCCCACCACACAAGTGGGACCCAGGGGAGATCCCTGGGATAGTCTTCCAGTGTGGACCAGGAAGTACTGGGTGCTGGAGGTGCGCTGATTTAAAATCTCCAAACCAATTATCATTCAGTGAAGAGCCTGGAGCCCACCTAAGACTAAATCCTGCCTCAGGAATTCCACCTATGGGATTACTTCTCTCATTCCAGCAGTCCAGAGGCTAGAGCATCACACTCCAGATGACCCCATATAAAACTGCTGAGAGGAGAAACTGAGAATCTTTTTAACTCCAAAGGAAAGAATTCTTTGACTTTTCATCAAGATCTTTTTTTTTTCTTAAATTCTTTTTTTTCTGTTTAATTATGACCTTAATGGTACATGGACATTTCAATATATTCACTTTTTTTTTTTTCTAATTTCTAGCATTTTTGAATCCAGTTATTTTTCATGGATTACTTTTTTGTGAACTATGATGTTTGATTAGTATATGTTAGTTTCTTCGTATTCTTTTATGTGTGTGTGTGTGTATACACACACACACACACATATATATTTCTCCTGTGTCCCTTGATTCTCCCTTTTCTTCTGCTAACAGCTAATCTCTATTATTCTCTCTTTCACTCTTCTTTAATTTTATACTTCCTCTTCTCTCCTCCTCTCTCATAATCATCACATACTATATATTTCTGTACTGTCTTTGTCCACCTTTTGTAATTATAAACCCCTTTGCAAACTTGCTGTTTTTATTGTAGGCAATAACCCATCATATCATTTCTGTTTGTTGTGACAAATATCACTGTAGACATCATTGTAGGAACTATTTGGTTTAATGCTGTATATTGTTTGCATCAGTTATTGTTCTTATTTGTCTCCCCCTAAACAACAAGGTACTGGAAACCTTCAGGAATACTATAAGGCCACAGGGTAGAAACTGTACTGCCTCAGATCCACACTGTTAGATGGGGAGACAAAAAAACAACATGAGAAATCAAGGGAACAAATTGCCCAAGATACTCCAATTACAGAATCTATCTACAATACAATGGAAGAAATGTCAGAGAAAGAGTTTAGAATGTACATAGTTAAACTGATCTGTGAAGTAAAGGACAGTATAAGAAATGAAGCCAAAGGAGAAACGAATTCAAATTAAAAACTAGAAATAAACCCAAATGACCAGGAACACAAACCATATCTCAATAATCACCTTGAACATTAATGGCTTAAACTCATCAATCAAAAGACAGACTGGATTAAAAACAAGACTCAACAATATGCTTTCTCCAAGAGACTCACCTCATAGGCAGAGACATCCATGACTGAAGGTAAAAGGATGGGAAAAAACCTATCACTCCTATGGATCTCATAAACAAGCAGGAGTTTCTTTTCTCATATCAGATAAAGTAGACATTAAGCCAAAGTTAATCAGAAGAGACAAAGAAGGCCATTTCATACTGCTTAAGGGAATTACACATCAACAAGACATAGCAATTTTAAATATTTATGTCCCAAACAACGGAGCATCTATATACATCAAACAAACCCTTCTCAATTTTGAGAATCAAATAGACCACAACACAATAATCCTGGATAACTTTAACATGCCTCTGTCACCACTCTGAATAGATCCTCCAAACAAAAACTAAATAAACTACAGAAGTAAAAAATACAATTGATAATTTAGATTTAACAGACATATATAGAACATTTTATCCATCAATGACTGAATACACTTTCTTCTCAGCAGCACACGGATCCTTCTCTAATGGAGACCATGTTATGTAAGCTATCACATGTTTGAATACAGTTGTAATATGACCTTCATATATTTTTAGCGTCAGTAGGGTTATTTTGATTACTTCCTTTCCACTGATATTAATTTCTTGCTTTTTTCTTGATTAGACTTGTTTTATTTTTATCAAATTTTAGCTGTATTATTTCTTCTGTTTCATATACTTCTGCTCCTACTCTTACTTTCCCTTCATACTACATAGTTTGAAAATAATTTGTAGTTGTAACTTCTTTCTGATACAAGTACCTTAAGTTTTATTTGTTCATCTGAGTACTGTTTCATGCCAGAGATCCTGATATTTTAAGCTTTTATAACTACTTAATTCAAAGCACTTTTTATTTACTTCTCTTGTACTTTCTTCCCTGACCTTTGAGATATTTGTAAGTGTGCTATTTAATTTTGAAACACTTGACATGTGGGGATGGGGTTCCATATATCTTAAGGAGATTGATTTCTAATGTAATTAATCATGCAGGAAACACAGTCTGCATGATTTCAAATTCAAAAAAAGAAATTCTTTTTATACTAATTGTATTGGCTGCATACTTCAAATTGCATACTTCAAATATGTGCATTTTATTGTACTTCAATTTTACCTCAATAAAGCTATGGAAGAAAAAAAAGAAGTAAAGATTGTAAAGCAATGAGAGATTTCCCACCTATCATCTTAGTAAATAATAAAACATTTTGAACATTAATAAAAATTACTCAAACATATATTCTTTTGTCTCCTGGGGATTCCATGGAAGATGAAGTATAATACTTCATTCAGCAAGTGGAAAGTAATCTCATTTGTTCAATTATCCCCTGAGAATGGCTGGTTATCCAAATCAATAGCCAGGGACAAATGGTTTTAATTCATTCTAGGCTGGTATCAATGTTCAAAGGCCAGATGAGTGGCAACAAAGGTTCCATGGCAGTGATGACTATTATGGCATTTCAGGGATTCCATGTGCCTGATGGCATGGATCATACCTGGTAGAATCATTTCTCACCCCTCCTCTAACAGAGATTAAGCACCTCATAGTTAAAATGCGGAGCAAGGCTGGTACAGGCAATGATTTAAATTACCTACATTTACACCAAATAGAATTCCAAAGCAAAAAAGTCTAACTACATTTTCATGATTCAGTTTCTCCCAGAATTTTACCATTGTTGAAACTGGAAAATAATTTTAACCAGATGTCTTAGTCTTTTGTCCTGCTTTATCAAAATACTATGGGGTAATTTATAAAGAAGAGGAATTAATTTCTTACAGATCTAGAGGTGGCAGATCCAAGATCAAGGTGCAGTCTTGGTGTCTGGT
The DNA here is from genome assembly GCF_902686455.1 of Sciurus vulgaris. Lineage (NCBI taxonomy): Eukaryota > Metazoa > Chordata > Mammalia > Rodentia > Sciuridae > Sciurus > Sciurus vulgaris. Next base: position 119,428,070 of record NC_136466.1, read on the forward strand.
GAGAACTTCCCTCTGCTTCTAAGATAGTACTTAGGTGTTACATCCTCACATGGTAGAAAGTAGACAGGCAAGAGGGGCAAACTCTCTAAAGCCTTTTTAAAAAGGTATTACTTCATGAAGGAAGATCCCTCATACTGTAAAATCACTCCTAAAATAGTTAATCTCTTAATGTAACATCACAATGAGGATTAAGCTTCAACATAAATTTTGGAGATGACACCACTTTCAAACCATAGCACCAGATATGTGTCTTTCATCTGAAAATCTTCCTTCCGCTCCCCTATCCCCAAAGGCTTTAATGCTTAGATTGATGGTATCAATTTGTGGTATCTTTAAAGTGCAGGAAATATGATAAATTTGTCACTTAGCCAAAAGAACAAGCAGTTACTGTATAATAACATTTATTTAGTACCTACTATGTATTAGGCATAGTGTTAAATGATTTTATGTATAGTATCAAGTTTCATTTTCATGAAAACTACTATTATTCCTGTTATGGGCTAAATGTTTCCTCAAAAGTCTTAAGTTAAAGTTGTAAGCCCCAATGTGATGATACCTGGAAGTGAGGCCTCTGGGAGGTAATTAGGTTTATGTTAGGTTACGAAGGTAGGTATGTATGATGGGATTAGTGTCCTTATAAGAAGAGGAAGAAAGATATCCCTCTTAGTCTCCACAGAAATATATCAAGGAAAGATCATGTGAGCAAATAGTGAAAAGGCAGTTGTCTATAAGTCAGACCTCTTCAAGACCTATCTGTTGGTACCTTGAGCTTAAACTTCCCAGTCTCCTCAACTATGAGAAATAAATACCAGTTATTTAAACCGACTTAGTGTATGATATTTTATTATAGCCACCCAAGCAGACTGACAATCTCTATTTTACAGATTGGGAAATTGAGACCCAAATTGATTGATTAAGGATAAGATCAAAATACCTTATCTAAACCACAGCTCTGACTTCAAAGCTTAAACTCTAAACCACTTCTCCATAATAAATCCATGAAATTAGTACTAAGTTTTCAATGACATATTTTTTCTCTATCACCTTTTTCTATATACAACCTAAATTCATAATTCTGGCCCAAGGCACAATCACCTATTGCTAGATCACTGTAAGAGCCTCCTAACAGGACTCCCTGCTTCTACCTATTACTCACATTCTTTCTTCCCTCCATTTTCTCTACAGGCTATCCTTAGCATACAAATTAGCGGGATTTTTTAAAAAATTTTATTTTTAGTTGTACATGAAAGTAGAGTGCATTTATACATTTTGATAGATCATACATAAATACAGTGTATCTCACATTTTTCTGATTATACATATTGCAGGATCACATTGGTCATGCAGTCATACATGTACATGAGGTAATAATGTCTGTTTCACTTTACCGTCATTCCTTCCCCATACCCCATCCCCTCCCATTACTCCCTTCTACCTTATATAAAGTAACTCTATTCTTCCCTATCTCCACCCCCTAATGTGGATTAGCTTCTGCATATCAGAGAAAACAGTTAGCCTTTGGGTTTTTGGGTTTGGCTTATTTCACTTAGCATGATATTCTCTAAGTCCATCCATTTACCAGCAAATGCCAGAATTTCATTCTTCTTTAAAGTTGAGTAATATTCCATTACACACACACACACACACACACACACACACAATTGATCAACAAATATATGAAAACATGTTCAACATCTGTAGCAATTAGAGAAATGCAGATCAAAACTACTAAGGTTTTATCCCACTCCGATCAGAATGGCAATTATCAAGAATACAAGTACCAATAAATGTTGTCGAGAATGTGGGGAAAAAGGTACACTCACACATTGTTGGTGAGAATCAAACTGGTGCAACCATTATGGAAAGCACTATGGAGATTCCTCAGAAAATCTGAAATGGAACCACCATTTGACCCAGTCATCCAACTCCTTGGTTTATACCCAAAGGACTTAAAAACCAACCTTTTAAATGTCATAACATAACACAGACTGCTAAAATCTACAAAGCAACAAAACCACTAGGAGTTTAAATAACCACAAACCATGTACAATACCTCCCAGCCACCATCTTCCTAGTATTCTCCCATGTATAAACATAATATTTAAATAATTTTTTTAAAATTAGGATTATCTTTCTTGACATGTACTTTTCTTAATAAGAAGATACACCATATGTAAATCTCTTTCTTAAAAACAACCAAACTACTGGGGGATAAAAAAGAAAAACCTTTCCTTGAATGCTGTATTTCCATCTAGGCACAATCATTTCCTTTCCATCATTCAAGCTCTGACTCATTTCTGTCTATTCTTTCCCACTACCCATTATTAAAATAAAATTACTCTAGCCAAATATCTCTGATCCAATTGCCATATAATGGACTATTTTTAGTTCTCATTAATAATTCTTGATAATTCTGCAGGATTTAACATTATTGGCCAATCTTAAGATTGTTCAACTCATGGATATCCCTAATATAAATCTTCATAATTTCACACTGTGTTTTCTGTCTCTTCTTCCTTTGGCCAGCCATTAAATGTTGGTATTCAACCTTAGACCTCTTCCAACAATGTGTTGTTCTTGAAAATCTTATCTTTGATTCCATGGTTTCAATCACTACCACTTATGCAAACGACTCAGTAATCTCTAGCTTGGCCCAGATCACTTTCCTGAACTCCTTAAACAATTAGTCCATCAGACAGTTACTTCTTTGTGGATTTTGCCACACAGAAAAGCATAACATGTTCAAAGGTAAATTAACTTTTCCTTTAAACTTGAACATCACCTAAAATCTTAGTGACTGTCAACCACAATCCAACTATTACACACCAAAGAAAGAAAGTGAGCAACTGTTTTATATTTTCCTTTATCCTCACTTCTCATATCATCAGCTATCAACCCATAAATAAATTCCACTCATTTAAAAGCTCCTATATTTTACTACCTTTCTCTCTTAGCATTATAACTCCCTCAGGTCAGCCCTTAAAGTCTCTTGTCTGGATACCACAGCTCCTCCTCTTTCGCAATATGTACAATCTGTACTCAAGATCACTGCAAATCTTTCAAAGTGGAATCTGGAACACATTGCTATCTATGTCTGTTAGAGGGAAGGGAAACTTTTACCCTTTTCTCCTAATCCAGAGAAACTTCCATTTAGCCTCAGATAAAGAATTTACAAGTCAGATAAATCAGTTCACAAGTCATCAACTGGTGGATGAATTCACTATGTTAAAAGTGTAGGCACAGTAACCATCTCCTCCTTTTTTTCTTTTCTTTTCTTTTTTTGCAGGTGACACTGATGCTCAGAAATCTCACATTTTAAGGCTGAGAGGTCAGCTGGTTAGCTGATAGCACTATTGATATTGGAACTTTATTTTCTAACTACAAAAGTCAAGTAATTATGGCAACAAATGAAACAACACATCATAAATTTCTTTGCAATGGCAAAGAAAACCGTTGCAGATACTATTGGTTGATTAACCTAATACCTTTCGTAATCATCTCCTCCTTTATAGAACCATTCTCCATTTCAGGACCCAGAAAGTCTAAATAATTAGTTAGGCTTTCCTACAGTTAAGGTTGGCCCATTGTTGGTTAATAAGACCAAAGGAAAACTACACTGGAAGTCCCTGAGAGAGAATTCAATTTCCTGATGAAAGGGAAGAAATTCTTGACACTATTCCTTTCCCATCCTTGAACATGACCTGTTCTGACATCAGAATCTGTGTCAGCCACCTTGCAACATGAGGCATGAGAACAGAAGGAAAGTAGACATGAAGGTAGAGTCTGTATCCTTGACTATCCTAGACAGACACTATCTCAGACTTATTAGATGAGAAAAATAAACATTGACTTGCCAAGTTCCTGTCAATCATGTCTCTTGTTACTTCCAGCAAAATCACATTAACCATCTCCATCCTACCTTCCCAGAGGGAACCATCCTTGAGGCAACACTGGTGAATCTTTCATGCCTTTTTCTGACTCGTACAAAATATAACAAAATTCTGCTGCTACTTTTCACCCTTACCAATATATCATATAATTTAATATATACTGACCTATTTTCCCTTACTTTTAACCTATATACACACATATATTTTGTACACATACAATTATTGCATATCTATTTTTTATATTTCATCTTTTCTTTTCTTTTTGCTGGCTTTTCCCTTCCCTGCTCTCTTGGTGTTACTTCTCCTGCTCTCTCTTGTCTTATTCCTTATAGTATTCCATCTTTCACCTTTTCATTTCTGATCACTCTCCTTTTACTACTCTACTCTTTGGAAAAACATTCCACTCATCCTTAATGACTCTACTATTCTTTTTGCACATCTACAGTGCATTATGTTTATTACACATGTTCTCTTCTATTACATTTATAAGACATAGGCATGAACTGTGTTTTATTTATTCTTCCTTAATTTCTGAACCTGGAGGAATAAATAGAAGTTGGAAAGAAGGCGAGAAATGGAGAAGAAACTTGAGACAAAAGGAAAAACATGAAGTGTGTGGATGAGCACTTTTCTATAGAAGTGGAGGGAAAAGATGAGTCAGTTCTTGGAGAGCTAAGATGAGTCAGTGGCTAGTGGCCAGGGGTTGGCAAACTGTAACCTGTGTTCCAAATCCAGTCTGCCACCTGTTTTGTAAATATAATTTCACTGGAACACTGCCATGTTCATTTGTTTGCCATGATCATTTGATACTGTGATCTACAAAGCCTACAGAAGAGGCCATTACTTGTCAGTCTGAGGAGTCTCATCATGTACCCAAGAGCCATGCTAATTTCCACAAATATTTATTGAGAAGTTAAGCATTATTGCAGACCTTGGGAATTATTCTTATTTGATCAGGCTGCCATAACAAGATAGCATAGACTGGGTGGTTTAAACAACAGAAATGTATTTCACACAGTTGTGGATATTGTAAGTCAGATCAAGATGACAGTATGGTCAGACTCTGGTAAGGGCTCTCTTCCTGATAGGCAGATGGTCACTTTCTGTGTTCATATGTGCATGCAAGGGGCGTGAAAGAGAAAGAGACAAGATTGCCCTCGTCTCATCTTACAAAGCCACCAAACCTAATGAACTTGGATCCTACCCTCACTGAACTTTTAACTTCTACACATCTTACCTACAAATAGTAACACTGGGGTTTGGAGCTTAAACATATGAACATCGGGGAGATAAAATCCACTCCATAGAAAAAAATGCTGGTAGAAGGCTGTAATGAAAATATCTAGTGAGTAATACTTATCAACTAATTCTTTTAAAAAAGGAGAAAAAAACAGAGAGACATTTTGAAGAACGTGAGTGCTAAGTGGCAGAAAAAGATATTGAGAACCTGAACTAGAGTGGTTGCATTGGGAATTTAAGATATTTTGAAAGCAAAATCAGCAGAATCTAATTTTCACTTCAGCAAATGAGGATACATAGGTTTTATAATGAGCAATTTTGATTTTTTTCTTTTAAGTCTTAATCATATCTCCTGAGTTCACAGTTTTATTTTAATTTACATTACCCTATTTCTTTTGAAGATTTTAAAAAAGAAGTCAAAGATCTCAATTTCTCACTTTCAGGCAGATAAAAAGTCCCATTGGGATTTCCACTGAGAAAGAACACTACTCCATAACAAGTTATTTTTCGACCTCCAAAAATCCTTACACCTGTAAGCTGGTTCCAGATCCACTAAGTACAACTATTCCTAAATCATGGCAAGTCACACATTATTCACAAATGGTAAAAAGGTCTGTTGGTCTTCTCTTCTGTATTAAATTTTGAGGTCCTCTTTTTCTGCCCTATTAATTTCCCCTTTATTTTTTTTATTTATAGCAGAAAAACATTAATATATTAACCAATGTATTTTTTGTTTATTCATTATCCTACTTCTCCATTCAGGCAAAAGTAGATAATGTTTTACTACTTAAAGGAAAGAATAACACAACAGTATGTAGATAACAAAGAAATTAAATAACTAAATTTTTGGTATGTGATTTTCAAAAGCCTAGCACAAATGATAGATATAGATTTTTACTGCTCCTCCTATCCCCATCTGCTCATGCTCAACGTATACTAGATAAAAATGTTCTGGGGTAGGGACAAGATGCTGGTGTATCTTTGGGAAAATATTCCAAAACATTCATTTGCCTAGAGCAGGTGGGAGGATGATGGTGAGGATAGAACATTTCATTAAGTTTAGAGCTTTGTCAGTAAGGGAAGCCCATGCTGCCATCTCCTGAATACAGTCTATGGAGAAAGTCTGACAGCTCAATAGGCATCAGCCAGGCCAAATATTCACCCCATTCCAAAATCCTGACACTTGAAAATGCCCTAGAAATTAAGAAAACAGATCTATGGGAATAGGAGAGAAGAAAACCCTGTAACAAGATTTAGTTGCTAGTCCCCAATAAAAAAGAGCTCAAACAGAAGTTAAAAGAATTCAACAAATATCCATTATGTCCACTGTATTAAATATGAATCATTTTTATTTTAAAATAAGGAAAAAATACAATTCCTAAACATTTAACATTGTGGACTATAATTCATTCTCAAATTCTTTCCTCTTTTTTTCATTTTATTATTTATCCTATTCACATAAACTTGAACTACATCTACTTTTCTCTAAGTCATTTTCTATTGCATTTTTCATATGCCTGACACAAAGTTCATACTATCACAGAAAAAGCTTAGATATTAAAGTTACCCCAAAATAACGATGATTACAAAATGGCATATGGAAGTTATTTTAAATATACAAATGTATATATTACAGAATCCTTTTAATTTCTAGTTCTTAAATGTAAATTATCATAAATGTCATTGTTGTGTCATAAGAATTTGTATTTCTAGTTTCAGAATATAGTTTCAAATTTGCATAAATACATATTCCAACGTTGACAGTTTGGGATTTCTAACATATGCTAGCCTTCCATATCAATCATCAAAATATATATATTTTAAGAAACAGAAAATTTTTTATATAGCAAAAAAAACCCCCTTTAATCAATATAGAGAACCAAGTCAATGCAGGAAGTCACCCGCTAGTGATAATTAAATAAAAATGCTAGATGAACGATTTAAAAATGTGATATAATGTTGCAGAAATAGGTTGGGAGTCAAAACTCTAAGATCCATGTATAGTTCCAAGCTAGTAAGGTTGTTGTTGACTCAGGAAGATGGCATAATAGCTGGTTACTTTGAATAAAAGATAGAATAGCAGTCAACAAAAGAATGCCAGCCTCCAGCCCTACACTACTCAGGAGTGTGAAGCTGGCTTGGCACTGCTAAAGAGACTTGGAAATTCTGAACAGAAAAAAACAATATTAAAATAAGTCGGTGAGTCAAACACAAAACTGGTCCTCATGGATTGACTCAGTTCAGAGCTTCTAAGATTCACACAGAAACAACTTCCACTAAAGATAAGTTAACTTATCTTTAAGTTAATAATTAAAAGTTTTGAAGTATGCCAGAAAACAAACTGCCAATGAAAAAGTATAAGATGTCTGAATAGAATTCACTTTTGAAGAACTACATATAACAGAAATATATATATATAAATTTAAAACAGATGGTTAAATGAGAATTTAAAAGAGGAATATAGTCAATCAGGCAAGAAAAGAATATAAGAGAAAAAAGACGAAAGTGGAGTTGATTAAATACCTGAACACAGACTTTAAATATGAAAAGTAAAGTTAAAGATGACAGGATTGGTAAATTGGAAAATAAAGAAAACATGGAAAAAATGACCTTAAAATTCTTAGCTTAGAGAGACAGATAGGAGTTTCTTTTAATCTCCTAAGCATGATATAGGACTATAAAGATTTTTATAAAATCTCTTAATTCAGAACTAAAATCATGGCTTCTCTGAAAATCTTTTTCTGCATATTTTTCCAATAAACTGTATTGTACTCTTATAGATTGGAAGTTCATAACTCTAGTGTCAATCTATGGGAAGATTCTAATGTTTCTCTGACCCCCTATTAATTCACTGTCTCTCTGATATGAACTCTTATGAAACCATTCCCACTTCTTTCAAATTCTTCCTAGATCTATAGTTTCTCTCTCTCTCTCTCTAATGACTTCTCAAACAAAACAGAAAACAAAATAGGATTCCTAGTCTTGTCTTTTCTTCTCCCAGCTATCTCCCTCTTCCTCCTTCCTGTCACAAACTTCTTAAAAGAACCCTCCATACTTTCAATTTTCTTCCTTTTGCAAACATTCTTTAACTCTTTTCCTGGTGTTAGTAGACCCAACAGATAATTTTCAATCTTAACCTTTCTTGATCTCTTGGTGGCATTCCCTATTGATAGGTCCCTTCTGAAACATTTTTAAATGCCTAAATATGTGTAACATCTCTTTGTCTTCATGATAAAATATCTCTTTTCTCTACCTTTCTGCTTATTCCCCAAGCACATTTTCCTCTATCTTCCCATAAAGTTGAAGTCCCTTAATGCTTGGCTTTAAGCTGCCGTTCCCCACACCTTTCTTCTCAATCTGTAATTTCCTCAGGTCATGGACCTATACAGTTTCTATTAGAACCTGTGAACAGATGATCTTCGGATTTAGGGCTCTGGTACTGATAGGACATTCTCTCTCTCTGTCTCTGCCTCTGTCTCTCTCTCTCTCTCTCTCTCTCTCTCAGTGTGTGGGTGTGGTGAGGTGTGGCAGGAGGTAGGCGGGGAATGCTGGGTATCAAACTCAGGGCCTGTGCATGGTAGGCATGGGTAGGCATGTGCTTTCTACTGAGGTATACTCCCAGACCCATGATCCCTCTTTTTGACCTCTAAAATTATATACTGAAGACAGTTTTATTGTGGTGTCTTAAAGGCACCTTAATTCAATATGCCCATACTGAGTTCATTATTTCTCTCCATAACTGAGATACTTCCAATTCTCTTTAATTTATTAAATCTATCCAGCTCCACAAGCTATTGCCCTCGGTGTCATTCCTGATATATCTTCCAAATTCATCAGTAAACACTGCTCATTTTAGTCCCTGAATTTTTTGAGTCCATTTCTGTTGTTATGTCTTTACAATCACCACTTTCTCTCTCACCTGAATTATATAAATGAGCTGCTAACTGGTCCTTAACTCCCTTCTTGCACCATTCTAATTATTTTTGCATACCTGCCAAAATATGTTTTTCAAACTGTTATTTTTTATAATGCCACTCTGTGATTTAAAAGTCTCCACCACCTTCTACTGCCCTCAGGCTAAAATCAACATTTGTACCATGGTTTTTCTACCACCCCAACCTCACCAACTTCTCCTCACACCACCTATACCATTGCCCTCTAAACTCCAACATATCATTCTTTTACTTCCTTAATTATGCCATTTTCCCTTAGGAAACAGACTAGGACATGTGTGGTCTGTTTATCTAAAAAGTTGATCCTCATAACTCTCCCTAGTTAACTCCTACTATTCTATTATATCTTGACAAACAAGACAATTTTTCAAGACTTACTTGATTCCTCAATCTAAAATACGTCCCCTATTTATATTCTCATAGCAACATGTGCTTCTCTTTCACAGTGCTCAATCACAGTTTGACTTTTACCTATTTGTATATGACAGCATGATTAATGTGTCCACTCTCATTGGTCTCAAAGCTCCATGCCTAATACATTTCCACTTATGTAGTGGCCACTCAACATTTGTTGAATGGATTACAGTAATATATTTTTAATAGTCACCAAGGTTTACAAATTATTTGACTTTTTAAATTCCTTATTTTTAGTCTATTATTTTTACATATTTAAATCTACTCGTATTCCGATTTTTCTTGATGAGGGAGTTATAGTAAGGGAGTTGGGAACTATGCAAAAACCTGGAGATATTCCTGAAAAATGTGTGAAATCCTCCTTTATTAGAGTTACAGTGAGAATACAACAAAATAATAACTGCTGCTTTAGATTGTCAACTAATAGCTTAGTTTTTGTTTTTCTTTTATCAAACTGAACTTCTAAGCAAGTAGGAATAATCTTGAGACAAATTAAGATTCTAGGATACTCAGCAACATGTGACTGAGCAAAGTCATGTGGTATTCCCTCTATTGTATCCTCTATGTGGTGTCCCAGTTTTAATCTCCTCTCCAGGAATAAGCAAGATTTTTTTTGGTAAGTAATTGTAACAGGCAGAAAGTAGAACAATCCAGTTTTCCAAAATAATTCTTCAAGTTCAGGAGATATTCTATTCCTAATATTGAGAGTTATATAAAAAAGAACATTAGACACATACATTATTCTAGTTTGATGGAAATCAATAAAAAATAAATTCACATATATATTTACTTCAATCTTTCAAGAATGATGCAGTATATAATATTCTAAATTTTCCTAGATGCCCTTCAACAGATGAATGGATAAAGAAAATGTGGTATATATACACAATGGAATATTACCCAGCCTTAAAGAAGAATGAAATCATTGCATTTGCAGGTAAATGGATGGAGCTGGAGAAGATCAAAAAACCAAAGGCCAAATGTTTTCTCTGATATGCAGATGCTAATTCACAATAGGGGTTTGGCTAGGGAAGAACAGAGGTACTTCCGGATTAGGCAGAGGGGTGTGAAGGGAGGGGAGGGGGTATAGGGTTAAGAAGGAGAGTAGAATGAGTCTCTTTTAATAGTCCTAAAACTCTGTGATTTATTCCTATTGAGTAGCTTCTGAAAAAAAATGAAAAATCCTGACACTGAATCCCTAAAAGTTCAGTTGTGAAAGTGTAAATTCTTAACTTAGTATTCCAAACTTTTATAACACTGTGAATATCTTCTTCCTAGAATTTATTACAATGCAATTTTCTGTTGATTCATGTGTCTCCTTCACTAAATTATAACTTCTACAAGGTCAACAATTATGTTCATCTTTTGTCATCTTTGTTTCCTAGCACAGGCCTTATGCACATAAGCACTTAAATTATTTATTAAATGAATGACTGAATAACATTAGTAACTGATGCAATAACATAATTACTTTTCAAATTTTGGTCACAAAAATAAAAGTATAAATAAAATGAAAAGTGATAATGTGTATTGTGTTTAATATTCAAAAATCAACATCTACATATATTGTATCATCTATTCAACATTAAAAGGAGGGTTCAGCATAGTTAAAATGAATATTCATACAGCTTAACCATTGTGATTTAAGAAAAAATAATTTAATACAATAATCCGGGTTCAAAGCCAGTAGTGGTTTTTTGTAATATCTATAAGCACTAATTCACTTAGTTCAAAGGTACAGATTGATGATTTGATCCACATGAAATATCTCATTCTTTCAAATTAAGTGTTTTATTGCCCAACCCTGCTTTGTCTCTTTTAGCATTAGTAGCATTAATGGATAAGAATTATATTTAAAGAATTCAGAAGTAGTTATAAGACTATAAGCTGATATCTCAATGGCAAGAAGTAAACAAAAATGCCATCAGAGTTATCTTGTGGTCATAACTCAAGCATTTCTTTATTTTCATCAAAAGTATCTGAATTTTCCTTCAGATAAATTTTTAGTATGAGCAAAGGAAGTTGAAATTATATCCGTTTCTTAGTAACTCAAAACTTAATTGGAAGAAGCAGACAAATAGCTAACAAGTAAATTACAAGAAAGTTGTAGAAACAAAAAATTTAAATTCTTTTTTGATCTTAAATTATTTAATCTAAATCTGTTTGGGGGAATAATACTACCTACCTCATAAAAGCTGCAAGAAATCAAATGATACCACATGTATAAACACCCTGACACAAGACCACATTAAATGACTCCTTTAAGGTTATGGGCATATTTAGCAAATCTGATCCAGAAGAATATGCTTTGCAATAGTATGATTACTGGTTAGATGGCTACAGAGGAAAGTGAACAGTGACATTACTCAATTAAGATCCCTTTTCCCAGCCCAGTTATTTATTGTCTAACTGAAAAGAGAAGAATCTAGATGAACCTTGTTTTGACAGTGTAAAATTTGGTACCACTGAAGCCCACTATTTAATTTTGCCCTACTTGGGCAGGGCTGGTTATCAATAACAACACTCCTCTCTAAAAATACAATTACAGTGGTTTTACCCATTTATTAGAAAGAGATCTTCTCATAAATCACTGTGAAATACACTAATTCTTTATAATCCTCCTTTGAAAAGTAGATTTACTTCTTATTTTTGTTTGTATGGTTGTACTGGGAAGAAGTGGGAGAGAAGAGGTAACTTAGCAAAAGATTGTAATACGTAGGATTTACTTACACATGGATTTTAGCCAGAAAATGAAGGCCTGCATTGTTTGGTGTAGCAAATGTCTGTAATAACTAAAAATGGATGGCTAACTTTAAGTTCCAAACAAAACGTTTATAAGTAGGTCAACACTTCCTATACATACCAAAACCTCTAGTGTTTCATTGGAAAACTCAGTCCTTTTTCAAAACTTAACTTGAAGTTTGAAAATAAAGGCAGAGGTGAACAACTGTGGTACTAATCAAAATTTCCAAAGACACATGTGATTTACTCTGATGTTTCACACCTTAGCTGGACAGTGGTTTATTTGAAGAGCAACTTGTCTCAAACATATCAAGGTTTTCAGTATGGTATTTTGAGAATTATTTCTACTTCTACTAAAAAACAGGCAAACAAATTTTCAGGTTTTTACCTGGGCACACAGAAAGAGTAAAGAAGAGACTGCAGAGCTCTCTGATACACATGAAAACACAGAAGTATCTTAAATTACTGCATGTGGGCTGCTGCTACCAATGACATCCCATCACAAGGGAAATTTTAGAAAGAACAAAACCATCACACATTTCCTCTTTAAAATTATGACACAGAGGTGTGATAATTTTCAATGGGGGCTATATAGATGAAGAAAGCATAAAAAAACAGTAAAAACATGTTTTAAAAAATGACTACAGTAGGATAGAGTTAATTTGACAATTTGTCATTGGGTAGTCTGTTTGAAATCATTCCTCAAAGGAAGTGATGGATGAGGCTACTAAAAAAGGAACAGAAAGAACACAACAGAGACAACAATGGCATGAGCAAAAGGGAGAGGCCCTGGGTTCAATCCCTAGTACTGGGGGAGGAAAATGGGGAAGAATGGTAGAGTAAGACTGTGGACGTGGGCAGTGGCAATCTGCATACAGGTATCGATCATATAGTAGAAATATTAGAGAAAGTAATAATAGATAAAATGTGAGTTGGCAGTTCCCCAATAGAAAATTTTATGTTGTTATGAATCAGTGTAGGTTTCTGGGAAAGGTTCCTGTAATTGAAAGAAGTGTTTGAGTAAGAATGTTTAAGGAAGAGCTGGTAACTGCACATAATTGACAGAAGTTAAAAGGGACTAAATGCAGCACGCTGAGGCTTTTGCTATAGTCCAAATATAAAATGACAAGGGGCTGGGCCAACTTTTTGACTACAGTGATGTAAAGAAATGAGCAAAAGCAACAGCAAATTTTGCTTAGAAGGAAATTAGAATGCATTGGTTGGTTTGAAATTAATCACATGGTTCCTAGAAGCTGAATTTTCAAAACCTTACTTTTGCAGTGTGTTAGGTCAGGATTTGAGCAGCTGCATGGGACAGACCAAAACAAACAGCAACCCACTGCAAGCATGGAGATCTGGGGACTTCATGCAGTCCCCGGGGGGCAAAGAACAACCAATCAGATGCAGGCAGATAAACCTTAGCAGCATCTTGCAACCCACCATCAATCAACGGAGGAGTCCTCAGCCAGCCACAGGGGGACACTAAACCCTCAACTTTCCCCTACCTTTTCTGGCCTGTAAAGACCCTGGGCAGCCCCAGCCACATGCGATTTTCTCCGGCTCTCCACCTTCACCTGTACCCAGAAGGCTGGCAATTTCGCCTAGAGCCAAATTCCAATAAAGGTTGCTTTGGACGCTTTTGTTCCTGTTTAGCCCTCACCCTTGAGCTTACACTCTGTTCTTCTTTTTCGTGCATAAGAGATATTTTTATTTTAAAAATTAAAGATTCAGTAGTAGAGAGTTTGCCTCACATGTATGAGGCACATGGTTTGATCCTCAGAACCACATTAAAATAAATAAATAAAATAAAGATATTCTGTTCATCTACAACTAAAAATTTCTTTTAAAAAAATTAAAGACTCGAGGCTCTTTCCACGGGGTGATCCAAGATGGCAGACTAGAGGGTGACTGCATCTACTGTCACTCCAGAACCCAGGATTCAAGAATGGGAGGCATTGAGAGACTCGGACTAAAATAGAGCCACGGGGTGAGTCTCCCCCACTGGGTGAAGCTCAGCCTGGGGGGCAGGCCCGGATAGGGGCTGCTTCTCAGAGCAGGGCAGGGCAGCTAGAGTCTTTCCAAGGTAGCCCAGCTCCCTCTGGCAGTGGGCTCCTACCACACGGCCAGATTCTCAGAGCAGGCCCCCTAGTAAGAGACTTTCTGCACAAAACCAGCTCCAAGTCCCGGAGCCAGCGGAGAGCTCGTGCCCGCAGGCAGCTTCAGAGACCAGGACAGGGCAGCCAGGAACTTCCCCAAGCAGCCCTGCTCCCTTCAGTGGCAGGCTCCTTTCACGGCCAGCTTCTCCAAGCAGGGGCCCCAGTGAGAGCCTTTCTGGACAGAGCTAGCTCCAAGCCTTGAACCATTAGCGGGCTAGGGGCAGCTTTCTTTGGAAGCATTGCATTATCGAATTCCTCCAAGACTTCAGGCTACTGAAGGCTGGGAGGTGATATACTGGGAATCTATAGGGACACTATAAGCCAATAGAGGAAATCTGCAATATCTCAGAGGCCCACTGACATCTGACCAATATGAGAAAACAAGGGAAGAAAATGTCCCAAAGAAACCTAGATACTATATCAATAAAACCAAATGACAGCACAGCAGAAGAAATGTCAGAAAGGGAGTTCACAGAACATACATAATTAAAACAATAAAGGAAGCAAACGAGGAGATGAAAAAGCAAATGCAGGCATTAAATGATCACACCAATCAACAGTTAAAAGAGCAAATACGGGAAGCAAGAATCATTTCAATAAAGAGTTAGAGATACTGAAAAACAAACAAACAAACAAACAGAAATCCTTAAAATGAAGGAAACAATAAACCAAGTTAAAAACTCCATAGAAAGCATAACAAATAGGATAGAACACCTGGAATACAGAACCGTCAGACATTGAAGACAAAATATTTAACCTTGAAAACAAAGTTGACCAAACAGAGAAAATGGTAAGAAATCATGAACAGAATCTACAAGAATTATGGGATATCATGAGAAGGCCAAATTTAAGAATTATTGGGATTGAGGAAGGCTTAGAGAAACAAACAAAAGGAATGAACAATCTATTCAATGAAATAATTTCAGAAAATTTCCCAAATCTGAAGAATGAAATGGAAAACCAAGTACAAGAGGCTTATAGGACTCCAAATATACAAAATTACAACAGACCTACACCAAGGCACATTATCATGAAAATACATAACATACAAAATAAAGATAGAATTTTAAAGGCCGCAAGAGAAAAGAATCAAATTACATTCAGGGGGAAACCAATAAGGATATCAGCACATTTTTCAATCCAGTCCCTAAAAGCTAGAAGGGCCTGGAACAACATTTTTAAGCCCTGAAAGAAAATGGATGCCAACCAAGAATCTTGTGCCCAGCAAAACTTACTTTCAGATTTGACAATGAAATAAGATCCTTCCATGATAAACAAAAGCTAAAGGAATTTACGAAATGAAACCCGGCACTACAGAACATTCTCAGCAAAATATTCCATGAGGAAGAGATGAAAAACAATGAAGCAAATCTGCAAAAGGAAGAACTAGTGTAAAGGAATAGCCAAATAAAGGAGAAACCAAATCATGTCAAAAAACAAAAATGATTCAAATGACTGGGAATACAAATCATATCACAATAATAACCCTGAATGTTAACGGCCTGAATTCATCAATCAAAACATACATAAACTGGCAGATTGGATTCAAAAGAAAATCCAACAATATGCTGCCTGCAAGAGACTCATCTCATAGAAAGACACACACACACACACTAAAGGTGAAAGGATGGGAAAAAACAGACCATTCACATGGACACAGCAAGAACCCTGGAGTATCCATCCTTATTTCAGATAATGTGGACTTCAAGCCAAAACTACTCAGAAGGGATAAAGAAGGACATTACATACTGCTTAAGGGAAGCATAAATCAGCAAGACATAACAATCATAAATATCTATGCCCCAAACATTGGCTCATCCATGTACGTCAAACAAATCCTTCTCAATTCCAGAAATCAAATAGACCACACACAATAATAGTAGGTGATTTTAACACACCTCTATCACCGCTGGATAGATCTTCCAAACAAAAACTGAATAAAGAAACCATAGATCTCAATAACACAATAAATAATTTAGACTTAACAGACACATATAGAAAATACCATCCAACAAAGAGCAAATATACCTTCTTCTCAGCAACACATGGATCATTCTCTAAAATACACCATATTTTATGCCATAAAGCTAATGTTAGCAAATACAAGAAGATAGATAATCTACCTTGTGTTCTATCAGAACATAATGGATTGAAATTAGAAATAAATGACAGAATACAAAACAGAAAATACTCCAACACCTGGAGATTAAATAATACGCTATTATATGATGACTGGATAACAGAAGACATCAAGAGGGAAATAAAAAAATTCTTAGAAGTAAACGAGAACAAAGACATCATATCAAAATCTCTGGGACACTATGAAAGCAGTACTTAGAGGAAGATTTATTTCATGGAGCATATTCAATAAAAGAAGTAAAAATCAACAAATAAACGACTGATCAATACAGCTTAAAGCCCTAGAAAAGGAAGAAAAGATCAACGCCAAAAGTAGTAGAAGACAGGAAATAGTTAAAATCAATCTGAAATCAATGAAATTAAAACGAAAGAAACAATAGAAAAAATTAACAAAATAAATACTTGTTTCTTCGAAAAAATAAACAAAATTGATAAACCCTTAGCTACACTAACAAACAGAAGAAGAGAGAAAACTCAAATTACTAAAATTCAGAATGGACAAGGAAATATCACAACATACACGAGTGAAATACAAAACATAATTAGAAGCTATTTTGAAAATCTATACTCCAACAAAATAGAAAATCTCGAAGACATCAACAGGTTTCCAGAGACATATGAATTACCTAAACTGAACCAGGAGGACATATACAACTTAAATAGATCAATTTCAGGTAATGAAATAGAAGAGGTCATCAAAAGCCGACCAACAAAGAAAAGTCCGGGACCAAATGGATTCTCAGCCGAGTTCTACAAAACCTTTAAAAAAGAGCTCATTCCAATACTCCTCAAAGTATTCTATGAAATAGAACTCATTCTATGAAGCCAATATCACCCTGATACCTAAACCAGACAGAGACACATCGAGGAAAGAAAATTTCAGACCAATATCCCTAATGAACGTTGACGCAAAAATTCTCAACAAAATTTCAGCAAATCACATACAAAAATATATTTAAAAGATAGTGCACCACGATCAAGAGGGGTTTATCCCAGGGATGCAAGGTTGGTTTAACATCCGGAAATCAATAAATGTAGTTCATCATATCAACAGACTTAAAGTCAAGAATCACATGATTATTGCAATAGATGCAGAAAAAGCATTTGATAAAATACAGCATCCCTTCATGCTGAAAACACTAGAAAAAATAGGGGTAGTGGGAACATTCCTTAACATTGTAAAGGCCATCTATGCCAAGCCCATGGCCAATATCATTCTAAATGGTGAAAAACTGAAAGAATTCACCCTAAAAACTGGAACAAGTCAGGGATATCCTTTTTCACCACTTCTATTCAACATTGTCCTCGAAACTCTAGCCAGAGCAATTAGACAGACCAAAGAAATTAAAGGGATACAAATAGGAAAAGAATAACTCAAACTACCCCTATTTGTTGATGACATGATTATATATTTAGATGAACCTGGAAATTCCACTAGAAAACTTTTAGAACTCATAAGTGAATTCAGTAAAGTAGCAGGATACAAGATCAATGCTCATAAATCCAATGCATTTTTATACATAAGTGATGAATCCTCAGAAAGAGAAATTAGGAAAACTACCCCATTCAGAATAGCATCGAAAAAAATAAAATGCTTGGGAATCAATCTATCAAAAGAGGTGAAAGATCTCTACAATGAGAATTACACAGCACTAAAGAAAGAAATTTAAAAAAAAAAACTTTAGAAGATGGAAAAATCTTCCATGTTTTTGGATAGGCAGAATTAATATTGTCAAAATGGCCATACTACCCAAAGTGCTATACAGATTCAGTGCAATTCCAGTTAAAATCCCAAAAACGTACCTTACAGAAATAGAACAAAAAACCATGAAATTCATCTGCAAGCATAAGAAACCCAGAATAGCTAAAAAAATCCTTAGCAGGAAGAGTGAAGCAGGGGGTATCACAATACCAGATCTTCAACTATACTACAAAGCAATAGTAACAAAAATGGCATGGTATTGGTACCAAAAAATACAGGTAGATCAATGGTACATAATAGAGGGCACAGACACAAACCCAAATAAATACAATTTTCTCATACTAGACAAAGGGGCCAAAAATATGCAATGGAGAAAAGATAGCCTCTTCAACAAATGGTGCTGGGAAAACTGAAAATCCATTGGCAACAGAATGAAACTAAACCCCTATCTCTCACCCTGCACAAAACTCAACTCGCAGTGGATCAAGAACCTCGGAATCAGACCAGGGACGCTTCATATTATAGAAGAAAAAGTAGGTCCAAATCTTCAACATGTTGGCCCAGGATCAGACTTCCTTAACAGGACTCCCATAGCACAAGAAATAAAAGCAAGAATCAACAACTAGGATAGATTCAAACTAAAAAGCTTTCTCTCAGCAAAGGAAACTATCAGCAACGTGAAGAGAGAGCCTACAGAGTGGGAGAAAATCTTTGCCACTCATACTTCAGATAGACCACTAATTTCCACAATCTATAAAGAGCTCAAAAAACTCTACACCAAGAATATAAATAATCCAATCAACAAATGGGCTAAAGAAATGAACAGACACTTCACAGAAGATCTATGAGCAATCAACAGACATATGAAAAACATGTTCAACTTCTCTAGTAATAAGAGAAATGCAAATCAAATCTACCCTAAGGTTCCATCTCACCCCAATTAGAATGGTGATTTTCAAGAATACTAGCAACAATAGGTGTTGGCGAGGATGTGGGGAAAAAGATACACTCATACATACAAATTAGTGCAGCCACTCTGGAAAGCAGTGTCGAGATTCCTCAGAAAGCTTGGAATGGAACCACATTTGACCCAGCTATCCCACTCCTTGGCCTATACCCAAAGGACTTAAAATCAGCATACTACAGAGATGCAGCCACATCAATGTTCATAGCTGCTCAATTCACAATAGCCAGACTGTGGAACCAACCTAGATACCCTTCAATTGATGAATGGATAAAGAATCTGTGGTATATTTATACAATGTAATATTACTCAGTCATAAAGAATAATAAAATCATGTCATTTTCAGGCAAATGGATGAAACTGGAGAATATCATGCTAAGTGAGATAAGCCAATCTCAAAAAACTGAAGGACGAATGATCTCACTGATAAGCGGTTGATGACACATAATGGGGGGGGCAAGAATGGAGAAAGGAGGGAGTGTATAGAGGGAAAAGAGGCATGGGAAGGGTGGGAGGGTAGGAAAAAAAATAACAGAATGAATCAAACAACATTACCCTATGTAAATGTATGATTACACAAATGGTACGCCTTTACTCCATGTATATACAGAGAATCAATATGTATCCCATTTGTTTACAATAAAAATAAATTAAACACACACACACACACAAAATGAGCACATACTATAGCAATAATATATTATATACTACCTATATTATCTATAATAAATTTTAATGTTTCGATCCATTTTTCATGTAATTACTTCCTTATCATTGTGTTTTATTTTATGCTTTTAAAACCTTTTTAGAAATAAGTGCTAATAGGCTTACCAGTCTACCAAAGAGAACAACGGCACAAAATGGTCAAGAACACATGTTTAGGCAAACATTTATTTGCTATAGTTCATAATCTTTTAAATAGGCTCTTAGGGTGAGTAGTGTATCAGAATTCAGAATTTAAAAATTTTTAGACAGCTGGAGAAGTGGAATACTGTAACACCTCAACACAATCTAGAATAGTAGTGTAGAATTTAACATTTTAACAACTATTTAGGAAAAATATGAAAATGCATATCAAGTTTTTAAAAAAATGAGATCAATATACAGCTTTCCACTAGCTTAAGTCAGGTTTTGCTGCCAAAGACATTCAGATCATGGCAAATTCTGAGATCCAATGAATTATGAAAAGAAAATTAAGTTCATTTTCAGTTTTTGAATTTTGTTTTGCCCCTATATTTTTTATTAGGGCATTATAGTTGTACATAATGGTGGGATTTGTTGTTACATATTTGTACAAGTGTACTATTAAACAATATAATTTGGCTAATATCATTCCCATTTCTTCTTCCTCTCATTTCATTCCTCACCCTGGTCCTTTCCTCTATTCCACTGATCTCACTTTGATTTTCATGAGATTCCCCACTATCTTCTTTTCCTTTTTCCTCTTTATCTCAGAGACAAATGACCCTTGATTTTCTGAGTTTGACTTAGTTTGTTTAACATAATGTTCTCAAGATCCATCAATTTTCCTGAAAATTACATAACTTCATTCTTCATAACTGAATAAAACCCTAATGTATATAGATACATCACATTTTCTTTATTCATTCATCTGTTAACAGACATCTAGGCTGGTTCCATAGGTTGGCTGTTGTGAATTATGCTGCATAACATGGGTATGCATGTTTTGATATAGTATGCTGATTTTAATTCTTTTGAATAAATGCTAAGGAATGGTATAGCTGGCCCATTCCTAGTGTTCTGAGGAATCTCCCTACTGATTTCCATTGCAGTTTTACTAATTTACAATCCCAAAAATGTAAATGTTCCTTCTTAACCATATCCTTTCCAGCGTTAATTTTTTTCTTCTTTTTTTCTTTGTGTGTGTGTGTGTGTGTGTGTGTGTGTGTGTATGTGTGTGTGTGTGTGGTGCTGGGGATTGAACCCAGTGCCTTGTGCTTGCGAGGCAAGCACTCTACCAACTGAGCTATCTCTCCAGCCCCAATTATTGTTTATATTCTTGATGACTGTCATTCTAACTGGAATGACATAAAATCTCAGTGTAGTTTTTATTTTCATTTCCCTAATTGCTAACAATGTTCAATGTTTTTCATATACTTGTTGGCCATTTGTATTTCTTCTTTTGACAAGTGTCTGTTTAGTTCATTTGCCCACTTATTAATTGGGTTATTTGGGTTTCTATCCTTTTTCTTTCATTTTTGGTGTTCAAGTTTTTTTGAGCTCTTTATACTGGATCTTTATCTTCTCTCAGAAAAGTAGCTAGAAATGGTTTTTTTCCCATTCTGTAGGCTCTCTATTCACATTTTAAATGATTTCCTTTGCTGTGCAGAAGCCTTTTAACTTGATGCCATCCCACTTAATAACTCTTGGCATTATTTCCTGAGCTTTAGGGGTCCTATTGAGAAAGTTGTTGCCTGAGCCTATATATTGGAGAGTTGACCCTATATTTTCTTCAAGGAGTTGCATAGTTTCTGGTCTAATTCCTAGGTCTTTGATCCATTTTCAGTTGATTTTTGTGCAAGGTGAGAGACAAGGATCTAGTCTTCTTCTATATATGGCTAACGAGTTTTCCCAGCACTGTTTGTTAAAAAGGCTGCCTTTTCTCCAGTGTATGTTTTTTACATCGTTGTCAAAGATCAGATGACTGCATGTGTGTGGGTTTGTCTCTGTGTCTTCTATTCTGTACCACTGGTCTATGAGTGTTTTTACGCCAGTACCATGAATTTTTTGTTACTAATCCTCTTTAGTACATAATTTGAAGTCAGGTATTAGGATGTCTCCAGCTTTGCGTTTTTAGCTTAGAATTGTTTTGGCTATTCTGGATACTTTATTCTTCCAAATGAATATTTGGACTGCTTTTCTAGTTCTGCAAAGAATGTCATTAGTATATTTAAGGGAACTGCATTGGACTTGTACATTGCTTTTGGTAATATGGTAATTTTAACAATATTAATTGTTTATCATGAATGTGAGAGGTATTCCATCTCCTTGTGTCTTCTTCAATTTCTTTATTTAATGTTCTATAATTTTCACTGTAGAGGTCTTTCACCTTCTTGGTTAGGTTTATTCTTAGGCATTATTTTTAGGCTATTACGAATGGAATTGTTTTCCTGACTTCTTTCTCAGCAGATTCATTATTTATGGATGGGAAAGCAATCAATTTTTGTGTATTGATATTGTAAACCGCTACTTTACTAAATTTGTTTATTAACTCAAGCATTTTTATGGTGGAGCATTTTGGATCTTCTAAGTATAGGATCATGTCATTTGCAAACAGTGATAATTTGACTATTTCCTATTTTTATCCTTTTATTTCCTTTCCTTGACAAATGGCTCTAGCTAAAACTTCTAGTACTGAATTAAATAAGGGTGGTGTGAGAGGACACCCTTATCTTGTTCAGATTTTAAAGGAAATGCTTTTAGTTTTCTATATTCACTGTGATGTTGGCTTTGGGTTTTTCATATACAGCCTTTATGATGTTAACATAGGTTTCTTCTATCCATAGTTTTATCATTAATGGGTGCTGAATTTTGTTGAAGGCTTTCTTTGCATCTATTGAGATGACTGTGATTTTTAAATTTTATTTTATTCTACTTATGTGGTGAATTATATTTATAAAGTGATTTGCATAGATTAAACCATCCTTGCATCCCAGGTATAAAACAAACTTGGTCATGATGTACAATCTTAGTATGTTGTTGAATATAATTTGCTAATATTTTATTAGGAATTTTTGCATCTAAGTTGATCAGAGATATTGGTCTGTCCTTGATGTGTTCTTATTTGGTTTTAGTATGAGGATAATACTGGCTTTATATAAAGAATTTGGAAGTGTTCCCTCCCTTTTTATTTCATGGAATAATTTGAGGAAAACTGGCATTAGATCTTCTTTAAAGGTCTGTACAATTTAGCTGAGAATCTATTTGATCCTGGAATTTTTTTTTGGGCGGGGGAGGTTTTTTATTACTGCTTCCATCTCATTGCTAGTTAATGGTCTGTTTAGGTGAACTACGTTCTCAATTCCTTTTTGGCAGGTCATATGTGTCTAGAAATGTGATTATTTCTTCTGTTTTCTAATTTATTGGAGCACAAGTTTTCAAAATAGTCCCTAGTGTTCCTCTGGATTTCTCTGATATTTGTAGTGATTTCTCTTTTTCACATCTAATTTGAATAATCTGAGTCTTTTTTACTTTTGGTTAGGTTGGCTAAGGATTTTATCAATCTTATTTATATTTTCAAAGAACAAGCTCTTCATTTCATTGATTCTTTGTATTAAATCTTACTTTCATCTCTAATCTTAACTATTTCCTTCCTTCTACTAATTTTGAGTCTTCTATTGTGTATACCCCTGGTCTATGTGTCTGTTTTTATGCCACTAGCATGCAATTCATACCACAGCTCTGCAGTACAATTTGAAGTCAGGTATTGTGATGCCTCCAGCATTCCTTTAATTGTCTTAGAATTGCTTGGACTGTTCTGGGTATTCTTTCAAATACATTTTAGGACTATTTTTTTCTAGTTGTATGAAGAATGTCATTGATATTTTGGTGGGGATTGTATCGATTCTGTATATTGCTTTTGACAGTATGGCTATTTTAATAATATTAATTTTGCTTATCCATGAACATGGAAAGTCTTCCATCTTCTTGTGTCTTCAATTTCCTTCTTCAGTGTTCTATAGTTTTCACTATAGAGGTGTTTTCATTGCCTTGATTTATGCCTAGGATTTTTTTTTTTTTTTTTTTCTGCCATTGTGAAAGTGATTATTTCTTTCTTTCTCAGCAGATTAATTATTAGAATATAGGAAAACTATTGAATTTTGTATGTGGATTTTTGAATTAGCTGCCTCTCCAGAGGCACATATTTTGCTGGTTTTTTTGTTGGGCACAGACATCTTTGTATACCATGAAGATACCTTTGGAGAACCTAGAGAGCATTAGAAGAAAAATAAAGAAGTATTTGGTGCTCACAAAAATGTTAGAGGACTCCTTTTAAAGACTTTAATTCTTTTTTTTTTATTGATAGACATTTATTTAAAGTAATATATATGCAGACGAAATAATTTTTTAAATTGTATGTTTCAAGTTTAACCAACTTCATAGAAATCTATGAGGACAATTATATCCACAGATTTCAATTACATGATTACTTCTTTCCCATTCTTCTCTTTCTTTTCTTTCCCAAATAACCTCTTTGAGATACAGTTCAAGATAGAATTTATCCTCCTCGTATTTTGTCCACTGCTCTTTAGGCAAGATCTGTGGCCTCGTGGTCAGGATCAGGGCTCTCTTAATGCGGAACATCCTGTCATTATAAAGGTTCTCGGGAAGCCTTCTTATGGCTTCTTTTACATCTTCATCCTCATATATTGTATCATCTCGCATTAACCCTAGTTTATTGAATCCTGCAGCATTATAATACCATTTGCAAATACCATCCAGCCACCGGCCTGATGCTGCAACAGCAGGCCTGGTCGCCATTTTTCGGCTTTAATTCTTAAATGAAGGCTAAAGTAAACTTTCTGCATGAAAGCTAGAAAATAAAAATCCTCTGCAATTCATGGAAAGGTCTCTTAAAAGTGCATGTTTCTCATTCATCAATATCACTGTTTCTGAAAACTAATACTGCCTATATATTTTCCTACTTTTCAATATGAAACAATTGAGGCTATGTTCATGATTTAAAGATCTGTTCCTAGTAAACAATATATTTTGAATTCATGTTTACTGGTTGTTTGGACTTTGTGATGGGTAATGGGAATGATCAATTTCCCCGTAACAGGTTTCAAAGGGTGAGGGAGAGGTGTTAATTCTGGCTGTTCAATTTTTAAACATGAGAAGAATAACGTACAGGTAAATGGGAATATTTACAGCATCCAGAACAGTACCCCCTACACAGCTGACACTTATAATTGATGGTTCTGTCATTCTCCTGCTTTTACTTATCAATGTATGTAACAAAGGGAAGACAATAATCTTAAAGAGTAAATAATTCAACAACTTCATATTGAGTGTTTAAGATACATATATTATTTTTCCCTTTTCCTACTTATTTGATTAAAATAATTTGTATTCCTTTAGTAAGTTACCACTTAGTAAGGAAGATAATGGAGGAATACTACTTCAGATGTAAAATATGCCAAAGGTAACCTAAACATAGAAAATCATTTGGTAAGTATAATAATAAAATGGCAAATCGAATTCTCAAGACATGTTCTTGGAAACAGGAATAATATTGGCCAAGGTCAAGAATAATATAGCTTTGTTTTCTAGTCAGTAAGGGTCGCAAGTTGGGCTGGGGACCTAGCTCTGTGGTAGAGAGCTTAAGCTGCCTAGCAGGTGAAAGGTCCTGGGTTCCATCCCCAGAACAAGGGGAAAAAGATTCTCAAGTTGCTTTAACTACACATGATGCCTTATGCAACAACTCTACTTCTATTTTCATTTTAACTTTCTTTCACCTCAGTTTAGGTTCCAGAGCCAAGCTTCCTGTGTTCACAGGTTTGTTCTATCACTGGTTGAACAACCTGGGACAAATGACTTAACTGTTTGGGTTCCCTCATCTATAAAACAGGAAAAACAGAAGTATCTTTTTCAATATCAATGATGGAATATATACTTTGCTAATTTATATTTTATTACATTAGTTGATTCTAAAATACATTTAAAAGTACAATTTCTAGTATAAAATATCAAGAATTTATTAACATAATTCATGACTTAAGATGATTTCTTTTCTTTAGTTATGTTGCTGTGGCATAAGTCTGTAGTACTTTCATGACTGGAAGGGAATAATAACTGAGATCAAACATATAAGTAGACAATGACCAGACTACATATAAAAATAGAACTCTGACCACAGCCTGTAGCAACCAGCCTAGGAAGTCAAACAATAATTCCTATAACAACTGCCCCCCCAATGGTCATGACTTGACTAAAAACAGACAGTTTTTCTATCTTTTGTTCCCACTTCCAACTTAGGGTCAACCTACAACAGGCGGATATACACCCTTGTGATCAATCACATAGGCTGCTCTGTTTCTAGTTAGCCCTCCTAGAGTTTCCCCATAGCAACAGATTTCAATCAAGACATACCTGCAACCTTTCCTTTTTTCCACTGTAATGATTTCCCATCTATCTACCTACCTTTAAGGGTCTGCCAAACACTAGAGATGATGGCTGACTCCCTAGCCACAGCAAATTCAGAATAAATTAACTTTGTTTGTTCTCATTTGGATGGTCTTTGTTTATTTCTATATAGTATTCACCTATAAGAGATTAAAAAGAAATTGGTACTTATACCATATATTTACAAAATATTCAATCAGATCATAATATTTTCAGCAACAGGACTGAAGGGACAGGGACATCAATGGGTTTGTTGTGTCTGATTATGAGGCTTATTTTAGGGGGAAGGGGAAACATTCTATTATCTCACAGAATATATTAAAAATATTCTAAAACCAAATTAACAAAAAATACTGGTATAAGAGGTCTGTAGAAGAACACAATTGACAAACAAAGTGACTTCTGCCCAAGGTTGCTGTTGTGGTCAGAAATATGGTATGCTAAGAGATCTCTGAAATGATTTTTGATCTTAGAACAACTAGAAATTCAAAACGGTTAAATCTGCTATTTCATACATGTGCTTAAATAAATCTGTATGATATCAATTAAATATATCTACTTTGTGTTCTTTCCTGTTTGGAACTTTAGAATACTTATTTGCATTCAGTATGCATTCAGAATGAGCATGACTACTGAATTAAACTCAACCCATAATACAGTAATACAGAGGAGACTAAACCAATCTAAATAATTTGATCATGAGGGAAGACATATACAGTGATACAAACAACAATGCTTGCTACATGGAAATCATTGTGCTAAAAGAATTGAATATATACCTTACACCCATCACATTTTACTATGAGGAAACTGAAGCTCAGAGATGAGATGTTACATAAACCTGACCTAGTCATACACCCAGTTATTTGTGGACCAGGATTCAATCTTAAACTGATCTGATTCCAAAGCCTTTGCTCTGTAACAATATATTGAACTACTCCCCTAGAAGTAGTTCACGGGCTGGGGCTGGGGCTCAGTGGCAGAGCTCTTGCCTACCACATGTGAGGTACCATGTTCAATCCTTAGCACCACATGCAAAAATAAACAAATAAAGCATGTTGTCCATCTATAACTAAAATAAAATTAAAAAGAAAGAAGTAGCCATCAGCGAGGGGAAACAGGCAAGTCCATATGATAAAACAGGGTCAACAATGAATAAAAATGATGGGTTGGTTATTTTCTGAGGACTACTGGGTTCAAGTGACCACCCACCTCAACCTCCCAAGTGCTAATATTAGGTAGCAGTTAGACATGGGCAGTGTCAGGAATTTAAGATAATTCTTAGTACAGAAGAAATTAGTTAATCAACATCTCTTTCTCAGTGACACCCTAAAGTCTGACAAGATAGTTATTTCAGAATCCTTGCCTCAGCCCTAAAAACTATTCCTTTTACAACAAGAAGACAGAAGTTAGGAATCAAAGGGCTTTGTAGTATAGTTGAAGATCTGGTATTGCGATACCTCCTGATTCACTATTCCTGCTAAGGATTGCTTTAGCTAATCTGGGTTTCTTATTCTTCCAGATGAATTTCATGATTGCTTGCTCTATTCCTGTAAAGTACGTCAGTGGTATTTTAATTGGAATTACATTGAATCTGTATACCACTTTTGGTAGTATGTCCATTTTGACAATATTAATTCTGCCCATCCAAGAACATGGGAGATCTTTCCATCTTTTAAGGTTTTCTTTAATTTCTTTCTTTAGTGTTCTGTAGTTCTCATTGTAGAGGTCTTTCACCTCTTTTGTTAGATTGATTCCCAAGCATTTTATTTTTTTCGATGCTATCGTGAATGGGGTAGTTTTCCTAATTTCTCTTTCTGAGGATTCATCACTTATGTATAAAAATACATTGGATTTATGAGCACTGATCTTATATCCTGCTACTTTACTGAATTCACTTACGAGTTCTAAAAGTTTTCTAGTGGAATTTCCAGGTTCCTCTAAATATACAATCATGTCATCAACAAATAGGGGTAGTTTGAGTTATTCTTTTCCTATTTGTATCCCTTTAATTTCTTTGGTCTGTCTAATTGCTCTGGCCAGAGTTTCGAGGACAATGTTGAATAGACGTGGTGAAAAAGGACATCCCTGGCTTGTTCCAGTTTTTAGGGGGAATGCTTTCAGTTTTTCACTATTTAGAATGATATTGGCCATGGGCTTGGCATAGATGGCCTTTACAATGTTAAGGAATGTTCCCACTACCCCTATTTTTTCTAGTGTTTTCAGCATGAAGGGATACTGTATTTTATCAAATGCTTTTTCTGCATCTATCGCAATAATCATGTGATTCTTGACTTTAAATCTGTTGATATGGTGAATGACATTTATTGATTTCCGGATGTTGAACCAACCTTGCATCCCTGGGATAAACCCCACTTGATCGTGGTGCACTATCTTTTAAATATATTTTTGTATGCGATTTGCTAAGATTTTGTATAGAATTCTTGCATAGTAACAAAAATAGCACAGTATTGGCACCAAAATAGGTTGATCAATGATACAGAATAGAGGACACGGACACAAACCCAAATAAATACAATTTTCTCATACTAGACAAAGGGGCCAAAAATATTCAATGGAGAAAAGATAGCCTCTTCAACAAATGGTGCTGGGAAAACTGGAAATCCATATGCAACAGAATGAAACTAAACCCCTATCACTCACCCTGCACAAAACTCAACTCAAAATGGATCAAGGACCTTGAAATCAGACCAGACACCCTGCATCTTATAGAAGAAAAAGTAGGTCCAAATCTTCAACATGTCGGCTTAGGATGAGACTTCTAAACAGGACTCCCATAGCACAAGAAATAAAAACAAGAATCAATAACTGGAATAGATTAAAACTAAAAAGATTTCTCTCAGCAAAGGAAACTATCAGCAATGCAAAGAGAGAGCCTACAGAGTGGGAGAAAATCTTTGCCACTCAGAGCGCTAATTTCCAGAATCTATAAAGAACTCAAAAAACTCTACACCAAGAATACAAATAACCCAATCAACAAATGGGCTAAGGAAATGAACAGACACTTCACAGAAGAAGATGTACAAGCAATCAACAGATATATGAAAAAATGTTCAACATCTTTAGTAATAAGAGAAATGCAAATCAAAACTACCCTAAGGTTCCATCTCACCCCAATTAGAATGGTGATTATCAAGAGCAACAATAGGTGTTGGCGAGGATGTGGGGAGAAAGGTACACTCATACATTGCTGGTGGGGCTGCAAATTAGTGCAGCCATTCTGGAAAGCACTGTGGAGATTCCTTAGAAAACTTGGAAAGGAATCACTATTTGACCCAGCTATCCCACTCCTTGGCCAATTCCCAAAGGACTTAAAATCAGCATACTACAGAGATACAGCCACAACAATGTTCATAGCTGCTAAATTCACAATAGCCAGATTGTGGAACCAACCTAGATGCCCTTCAATGGATGAATGGATAAAGAAACTGTGATATATAATGGAATATTACTCAGTCATAAAAATAATAAAATTATGTCATTGCAGTCAAATGGATGAAATTGGAGAATATCATGCTAAGTGAGATAAGCCAATCTCAAAAAACTAAAGGACGAATGATCTTGCTGATAAGCGGATGTTGATACATAAAGGGGGGGAGGGGCAAGAATGGAGGAAGAAGGGACTGTATAGAGGGATAAGAGGGGTGGGAGGGGTGGGGGGAAGAAAAAAATAACAGAATGAATCAAAAACTATTACCTACATAAATGTATGATTACACAAATGGTATGCCTCTACTTCATGTACAGACTGAGAAACAAGATATATCCCATTTGCTTACAATAAAAATGACTTAAAAAAAAAGAATCAAATGGCAAGTATATATTTGCTCAAAAGGGCCTAATTGCTAAAATATCTCAGGCAAGAACCCATATAAACAACACAGACCAGGATTCCCAGACCTAGGAAAGCTGGATGATTAAGATCGCCGTCTACCTACATGAATTCTGTAAAACCAGTCCCAATTAAGACCTGTCACTAAGGGCCAAGATGAACAGGATTGTTATCTTATGTAGTCTGTCAATTCAGAGCCCAGAGGTAATATTTGGGTAGGATCGTCTAACAATCTTCCTCCTATCTCAATAAAAGCTGGGCCACGAAGAAAAGAACTGTAACTCTCCCCTCTAAGAGGGACTCCTCTTTCCCTTGAGAGTATTTTTTCTCCTTTCTTCTTTTGCTTGAAATTCTCTTATATAAGAACACAAAAATCCAGAACACAACACAATCCAGTGGTGTATTATCTAAGGTAAAATTTCATTTCTGCTATAATCTTCTTGCTGCCATGACTCAAATAAATAATAAGGTAAAACAACGGTTTTTCTACTCTTTGATTAAGCAACTTTGGGCTTATGACTGTCAAGATTTCTTTACGTTATCCCCCTTGCCTTTTTCTCACTGCCAAACTTACTTGCTTTCCCTTGGTGAATGCTCATATCAGAGAAGTCACTCACCTGCCTCATTCATATGCCTTTTCCCTGGGTAGAATCTTGTCTATTTTCAAATCTCAATTAACCCCAAGTAAACCTCAGGATTTCCTTCTGGTAGATAATACCTATAAAAGGTGATTTTAATTCCTTTTTGCCCTTTCCTACACTTGACCTTTGCAATGTTGCCCCTATCTCTCTGTCCTGCTTTCAGATCACTTATGGTGATACAGGCATTTGCCTTCCTCAGGCAATTCACCAATCTAATTAGGAACCACCTCCTCACTAATGTCAAATCTCCATCATCGCTGTTTCTAAGATCTTTTACATAGTTTTTTTTTCTGATCGACATCTGCATCCACCATAAAAGACTTCTCTATTGGGTTTTTGTCTCCCCAATCCCTCAGGAATTTAAAAAGTTTCATCCAATTTGTTTTCTAATACACTTATGAGGTCAGCATAATTCCCAAGAAT
Source organism: Sciurus vulgaris (assembly GCF_902686455.1). NCBI lineage: Eukaryota > Metazoa > Chordata > Mammalia > Rodentia > Sciuridae > Sciurus > Sciurus vulgaris. The sequence continues at coordinate 119,459,332 of NC_136466.1, forward strand.
CAGATTTCTTCCTTATTTTCAGCACCTTAAGTGGGGCCCTTCAATTTCTCTTCAGGATCAAGTCCTTAAGTCCCTTTGGCATAGAACATTTATTTTCATTTTAAGTCCCTTTGGCATAGGTCAGTTCTTTTCAATCTGGGTTGCCTTACTATACTTTTTTTTTTTTTTTTTTTTTTTTTTTTACATACTCTTCACAGGAAGGTACTCTTGCTGGAGCTATTCTTTTCTGCCTCACCTGCTTAGTCAACTCTTGACTGCCCCCAAAATATTTCATGCTAGGATTCCCATGAGAAAAATTCCTTCTGACCCTTTTTCTCCTGTAGAATTTGCTGTTCCTCCAATATCCTTCTTTGATACTATTGACCAAATTGTTTTTTTCTAAATTGGTTCCTCTTAATTGTACATGACTGTTGTACTCATTTTATATAATTATAGAAGTATTGAATATATCTTATTCTAGTCAGTACTGCATTCATATAGATGTAGATGATGATGGGATTCATAAAGGTGTATTCACATTAAGTACACAGGAAAATTATTTTGGGTTCATTCCACTGTCTTTCCTTTTCCTATCCCTGCTCCCCTCCCTTCATTCCCCTTTGTCTAATCTACTGAAGTTCTACTCTTCCCTTCACCCTGCTTATTGTGAGTTAGCTTCCACATATCAGCAAAAACATTCGACCTTTGGTTTTGGGGGGACTGACTTTATTTCACCTAGCATCATAAACTCAAGGTCCACCGTACTTGCAAATGTCATAAAGTCATTCTTTATGTCTGAAAAATATTTCATTGGGTATATATACCACATTTTCTTTACCCATTCGTGCCCTATCGAAGGGCACGTAGGTTGAAACCATAGCTTAGCTATTGTGTATTGAGCTTCTATAAACATTGATGTGGCTGTGTTACTGTAGCATGCTCATTTTAAATCTTTTTTTTTTTTTTGGTGGTGCTGAGGATTGAACCCAGAGCCTCATGCTTGCAAGGCAAGCACTCTACCGACTGAGCTATCTCCCCAGCCCCTCATTTTAAATCTTTTGGATGTAAACTAAGGAGTGGAATAGCTGGGTTAAATGGTGGTTCCATTCCTAGTTTTTTGAGGAATCTCCACATTGCCTTCCAGAGTGTGTGCACCAATTTGTAGTCCCACCAGCAATATTTAAGAGTACCTTTTTTCCCCACATCCACACCAACATTTATTGTTACTTGTATTCTTGATACTTACTATTCTGAATGGAGTAAGATGAAATCTCAGTGTAGTTTTGTTTTGTTTTGCTTTGTTTTTGGTGATGCTGGGAATTGAATCCAAGACCTTGTGCATGCTAGGCAAGCACTCTACCAACTGAGCTATATCCCCAGCCTGCCTCAGTGTAGTTTTAATCTGCATTTCTCTAATCACTAGAAATGTTGAACACATTTTCACGTTATTTGTTGACCATTTGTATTTCTTCTTCTGAGAAGTACCTGTTCAGTTCATTTGTCCATTTATTAATTGGGTTATTTGGCTTTTGTTTGTCTCAGTATTAAGTTTTTTTGAGTTCTTTATATATCCTGGAGATTAATGCTCCATATGAGGTGCAGGTGGCAAATGTTTTTTCCCATTTTGTAGACTCTCTCTTCACATTCTTGTTTCCTTTGCTGTGAAAAAGCTTTTTAGTTTGATATCATCCCATTTATTTTTTCTTGATTTTAATTCTTGAGCTTTAGAAGTCTTGTTGATGAAGTCAGTTCCTAATTCAACATGATGGAGATTTGGCCCTACTTTTTCTTCTAGTAGGCATAGGGTCTCTGGTCTAATGCCTAGTTCTTTGATTAGGGTGAGAGATAGGGATTTAATTTCATGTTGCTACATATAGATTTCCAGTTTTCCCAGCATCATTTATTTAAGAGACTATCTTTTCTCCAATATATGTCTTTGGTGCCTTTGTCAAGTATGAGAAAACTGTATTTAGGTGGGTTTGTCTCTGTGTCTTCTATTCTGCACCATTAGTCTTCATATTTGTTTGGGGGCCTATACCATGCCAATTTTGTTACTATGGCTTTGGAGTATAATTTAAGGTCTGGTATTGAGATGCCTCCTGTTTCACTTTTCTTGCAAATGATTGCTTTGGTTATTCTGGGCCTCTTGTTTTTCCAGATGAATTTCATGACTGCTTTTTCTATTTCTAAGAAGAACATCACTGGAATTTTAATAGGAATTGCATTAAATTTGTATAGCACTTTTTGTAGTATGGCTGTTTTGACAATATTAATTCTGCCTATCAAAGAACATGGGAAGTCTTTCCATCTTCTAAGTTCTTCCTCTATTTCTTTCTTCAGTGTTCTGTAGTCTTCACTATAGAGGTCCTTCACCTCTTTTGTTAGATTGATTCCCCCCCAATTTTTTTTTTGAGGCTATTGTGAATGGAATGTTTTTTCTAATTTCTCTTTTAGCTGATTAGTCATTGAAGTACAGGAATACAATTCATTTCTGGATGTTAATTTTGTATCCTGCTCCTTTGCTGAATTCATTTGTAAGTTCTAGAAGATTTCCCATGGAGCGTTTTGGGTCTTCTAAATATAGGATCACATTGTCAGCAGATAGTTTGAGCTCTTCTTTTTCTATTTGTATCTCTTTAATTTCTTTCTTTTGCCTAATTGCTCTGGCTATAGTTTCCAGGACTATGTTGAACAGAAGTGAAACAGGGCATCCTTGTCTTATTCCTGTTTTTAAAAGGAATGCTTTCAAATTTCCTTTATTTAGAATGATAGTGGCCTTGGGTATGTCATGAATAGCTTCTAAAATATTAAGGTACATTCCTTCTATCCCTACTTTTTCTCCAAGGCCAAATTGTGATATCACTACTGCCTTTACTCACATCTCAGCTATCAGACTGTGAGCTCCCAAGTATTATTTTCTTATTTTCTCCCAAACCCTTGTTCACAGTGATCAATATACCTGAAAAGAACAACTTAGAGATGGAAAAACTTAGAGGTTTCAGAGATTAAATTCATGGTTGTCTGAGTCTATAGCTCTGGACTCAAGGTGATGCAGGACATCATAGAAGGGTGTGGTGGAGGAAGGTAGCTCAGGACATCAAAACCAGAAAGAAGAGAGAACTCCACTCACCAAAGACAAAATATAAACCCCCAAAGCACACCCCAGGTGACCTACTAATTACAGCCAGGTCCTACTTGCCTATAGGTAACCATACAGTTAATTCATCTCAGAGGATATATCTAAACCACAAGAGTAACTTATACATAGTAAGTGTTCAGAAAATGCCGAATTACATAAAATACTCAATACTCTTTTGCTTTTTAGATGAATAAGGTTTAAGGATATTTAAAAAATTAAAGATCCATAATTCACCTTATAGCTTATTAATATGGGAAAGATATTTTCAGAAAACAGTTTAAAAAAATTGTGATCTTTCTCTAGAAATTCAGAGAACATGAATTATAGGAAAAATGTAGAAAGGTACATTTTGGAGCTGACTTTTGAGATTGTGGGTCCTCCTTTCCTAAAGATTAAGAATTTAGATATAATTTTAAATGGTTCAGATATGTTGATCAAATGACTTTCTAAGGGTCTCCTATATGAACTTTAAATTCGTGAAATTACATTTAATTATTAATGGCTAGAGAAAAATATACAAATTAAAGTTTTCTTTACTGTTGTTCTTTTTCCCTCTCTCTCTCTATACACACAGATATACATATGTATTTATATATGCATGTGTATACATATGCATTTATACATACACAGATATCTATTTACTTACCTATCTGCACACAGTGGGGAGCAGGAGGTCCTGGGGGTCAAGGGCCCAGCACATGCTAAGCACTGAAATATACCACAGTCCTGTTCTTTACATTTTCTTAGTTACTTCAATTTATGCAAGTTGCTTTAAGCTTGCCATACTCTATAAAAGTCCATTGGAGTATACAATATCCATATGAAAAGATTACATAAAAAGAAGTGATAATCTTAAGAGAATGTCCCTGTAATTTTACTATACATTGCTTTAATACTGTCATTTCAAAAGTCAATTTGATAAACCAATTTAAAAATTCATTTTCTCCAGCTCAACTCTCCTAAATGCCTTTTTAACAAAACACATTATAAAAAGCATATTGCAAAATGCCAGAGGTTTTCTGATTTCCCCAAGGCATAAAATACATTTTGGCACTTAAGTAAATTGTTAACAATTCTTGTATGAAGATCCATATGTTACCAGAAACAGGGCACCAATATGGTTCTGCCAGTCTCTAAGGAGAAGGTATTATTAGATGACACATCACTTCCATAATTTTCTTTCATCTTCATCTTGTCATCAGGCCTTACTCATCATCATTCCAATATCTCTTCTTAAATAGCAACTTCCTTGAAAATGGATAGGTGATCTTGAAAGGTCTGGTTCTCTACGGTACTTGGTCTCTTTAAACTTAAAAACAACTTGCCTTCTTAATCTTGATTTTTCAACCTTTTATATAACTGAACAACATTTACAAATATATACCATTAAGTTGTAGCATTTGGGCCTAGTTTTCAAGCTCAGAATACCCAATAATCCAACTTTACCCATAGGGTAATATTAGTATAATCATTAACCACATGTGAGGTTCTGGGAATAGAAGGCCCACCCCTAGAAATAAGGATAAATTCAATATAAAAATAATTTTAACTTTGATAATAATCACTTGAATTTATCAAATGCTACTATAGATAAGGAACTATCCTAAAATTAAAAAGTGTAATCTCATTTAATTCCTAAATAACCCTGGTGGGGGACACTACCATCTCTAATTTACAGATCAAGACATAGATACCCGAGGCACTGAATTAACTGACAACTAGTAACTGAAAGAGCCAGGACTCAACAGAATTGGTCTGATTTTAGAGTCCAGGTTCTCAGTTGCTAGGCTAAAGTGCTTGACCTCTTAGATTACTAACCATTTGATAACTAATTTATAGCATATTGAGATTTATAAAGTAGATAAATAACACTTCAAAAATGAACATTTGTTTTTGCTTACTGCTTTTGAAATGATTTAATTTATATGAAGTCATTTACATAAATTTTTCTTTTTATTCATATATAGGTATATGAATAAAACTCACAGTCAATACAACTTACTCAGTCAACCAGTATTTATTAAACCAGGCACTTTAATGGACCAGTGTGGTAAGCCATCCTTATTTAGCCAAATGAGACTAGGTTGAGCCATGTGAGGCAGAGGCCTGGCTTCTAGGAACTGCTGGGAAGCAGGTGGCACTGCGTGGGATTGGTTCCTTGTCTCCTTCTGAAATTTTCCCCCTAAGAGGATGGCTCCCCTAACTCCACCCTATCCTGTTCATCACAGAAGAAGCTCCTCCCAGTCCTTGCCCCCTTTACTTGTATATTATAAATAAAGGAGAGTTGGGCGACTCCATGTTGTTGGAAGAGGCCAGAACTGGTAAGGTCAGACCCATCACACCTCCTCTCTCATAAAAAGAGTATTGGCTCTAGTGTGTTCATTGAGTAGATAAGTTTTTTGGGGTAATAGATTAATCACCGACATCCTCCTCCAGCAGTTAACTCTTTCCTCCTCCACGCAAGACGTGGCAGAGAGAACCCCCACAGACCAGGCATGGTTCTAAGTACTAGAGTTACAGGAAAAACTCCTGTGCACCTTACCTTCTAGGATAATTTCAAGATAAGCACTATGAAAAACAATAAAATAGGGATAGGCGAAAGCTAATGAGGAATCAAAAAGTCTCAGAAGACAGCATTTGATTAAAATCAAGAAAGTTATGGGGCACGATCGCGCATGCCTGTAATGCCAGTGGCTCAGGAGGCTGAGACAGGAGGATCACAAGTTCAAAGCCAGTCTCAGCAAAAGCGAGGCGTTAAGCAACTCAGTGAGACCCTGTCTCTACATAAAATACAAAATTAGACTGGGGATGTAGATCAGTGGTCAAGTGCCCCAAGTTCGATTCCTGGACCAAAAAAATAAAGTAAAACTTAAAAAGTTACCTATGCAGAGATTGGGAGAGGAGCAGAGCCAAAGGACTAAAGGTAGAATTTACATTTGAATATAACTAGGAAATAGTGAGAGGGATAGAATACTCAGAATTAAATAAGCTAGTGAAGAATGGTGCAAAATGTTCAAGGAGACAGATAGCAAAGGTTACTGCGCAGATAATTACAGTTTCGAGACATATTAAGGAATTTTTTATTATTCTATGACACATACTTTACATGGCAATGGAAAGTCATAGGATATATTTGAGGTAGGATACAAGGCAGAAGGATAGGTAGAAAGGAGCATTTGGGACAAAACATAAGTGGCCATGGTTTAAAGTCCAGAGTTAAAGATTGCTTTCACATTAATAGTGCTGATTGATCACAAACAGCACTATTAAATCAACTGATAGCTCTTATTCATGGGTACACCAAAATAGTACTGTTTAAATTCACAAAGCAGAATGCATCAAAAACAAAAAGAAAATTCATACTGTCCCAGTAATGATCAACATGTCATAACTCCAATATAAAGTAGAAAGAAAAATACCATCTTAGATCATATTCATGATAAATTTTACATGAATAAATACACCCACACTTTGAGTATGTTTCTTTCTCTCAATAAAATTAATCTGTGCCTCACACTGACCCTAAAATTCCTTTCTGTGATGATGTCAAGCACCCTTGCAGCCTGAGTTAAGGTCCATCTGATTTTGAAAGACTTCCTTGGGATTGTGTTCCAATGACATTTAGATAGAGGGGATAAACTGATATAATTTACTGCTTTAAAACTATCCTGGTTACTATGGGATTGAAGTGGGGAGTGGAATGTGATGGGGAAAAAACAATAAGAAAATAAATTGAGCTAGTGCAGTGGTATAGGCAAGTGACTAACGGTGACTTGATAAATAGAAGATGATCAAGAAAAACAAATGGATTCAGGACATCATTTTGAAGCTACAATCAACTATATTTGGTTGACATAAAAATGTATATTTTTGTCAGATCATAGGAATTTGCTATTTCAAGAATGCTTATGACAACTACTTGGAAATAATAATTAATCTTTATTTCAGCCATAATATAAATTCAGATTCTGACATATCAGGTTTGTTTAAAAGAATAATATACCTACCTTATTTTAATGCAGGATTTTTTCCTACTTTTATGCTATAAGAATACAGAAGTTATAAGGGCACTCCACTTATTAAAAGCACTTTCAGGATAAAGACTTGAGAGAAATGTGAAAGCTATTCTAGTACTAATTACATTATTTACCCTAAGCTCTTATAGATCTTCAGTTTTTACTTATGCATAAAACACCCAGCACCCCACTGACTTTACCAGGCTCACAGACAAAATAAGGTAAAAAATGTAGATCTAGGGTCTCCAATCAGATATTATTTTCCTAGTCTAAAAAGTTACCTTAATAATATTTTGGTAATATAATATTAAAACCTAGGGAATATGATTTTAATCTTAACTCATTTCTTCTAAACTAGAAGAGATAGCTGTGAGAATGTCAAGTGTTAAATTAATCTATTTATTTATTTTTGGTCTTTGAAGAAAAAGAGGTATTAGAATTCTAGTTCACAGATAATTCTACATTAATTGTGATGGTTAAATGACAAAAGGGATATAAATGATGTGACATAGAAATGAAAAGCTGAGTTAACCTATTTCTCATAAAATATTCTATAGAAGATATAAACTCTATCATGTATTTTGGGCATTAAGGAAAAACTTATAGAATGTTTATAATTTCATAAGAGTTTATAATCTAACAAGTATGAATTTCAAAGTTATCAAACTTGGATGTGGAAAAATATAATGATCTCTCAACAAGTGAATCTAACTTGCCTCTTTAGCTCTCTTTTCCTCTCTGTAGACTAAAGGGCAACCTTCAAGGTAAAATATTCTCTTCCAGTTTAAAGCTCAGTTTCTTTGTGGGAGTCAGTTTGAGAATTCTTTGAATCTCATCCTTTTCCTTCTCCCATCCTGATTCCTCAGAGGCCTTGGGGAGGTACAGAACATTTATGAATGAGGTCATCTGAGGGGTGTGTGTGGGTGAAGTGGGGAGGACTGAGTAGGTTCTTATATGACTTCTGTCAGTATTGGCTCTGCTGAGAACTTGCTCTTCATTGTAATCATTAATATACCCCAGGAGCTAGTGCTAAACAAAGTCTGTGTACTCACAAGTCCTCTAGCTACCATGCCCATCAGTTAACTATATTATGAAGCCCCTTTAGAGCCACCATCCTCTTCTCAGATATGTCTTTGTCATCTTTGAGGCACAGAAAACTTGCAAGTTTTCCATCATTAGGACTAATCAACTGTAGGCATATGTCCTCATGCCCATTCATTTCTATACCTAATTCAATAGTGGTCACTGCAATAGACTGCTTTTCTATAAAAAGTAACCTCCCCAGGTCCTACTTTTTAAAAAGTCTATATATTTAATATATTTAATGACTAAATGTAGTTAATTAATGGTTGCATTGATTCACAGTTATCATTTTTGTGGTGAGAATTCTTGAGAACTCAGCATTTTTAAATAATATAGCATATTATTAACTATAGTCACAACATAGTACAATGGATCTCTTAAACTTAATTCTCCTAAATTCTGTATCCTTTGTCAAACATATACTCTACATCAGTCTCCCAAAACAACCCAGCTTCAAGTAACCATTCTATTCTCTATGAGATCAACCTTTTTGGATTACACATGATTGAAATCATGCAATATTTGCCTTTCTCTTCCTGGCTTATTTCAATTACCCTAATAACATCAAGTCTCATCCACATTGTTGCAAATACTAGGATTTCCTTCTTTTATGGCTGAACAGTATTTCACTGTGTATATGCAACCTATTTTATTTATCCATTCATCTACCGATGAATATTTAGAGTGATTCCCTATCTTGATGAGTGTGAATATTATTTCATTTCCCTTGGATATATACCCAGTAGGGGGATTGCTGGATCATATTGTATTTCTATTTTTAATTTTTCAAGGAACCTGAACACTATTATAATAGCTGTGTAAATTAATTCCCACCAGCAATATGTAAGGGTTTCCTTTCGTCCACATCCTCACCAACATTTAATATTTTTCATGTATTTAATAACAGCCATTCTATATTTCCATGGTTTAATTTGTATCTCCCTGATAGTAACATTGAACATTTTTTCATGTGCCTGTTGGCCATTTGTGTGTCTTTGAGAAATGTTCATTTTGCCCATTTTTAAACTGGGTTACTTATACTTTAATATTTACTTGTGAAAGTTTCTTATATATTTTGGATATGAACTCCTTATCAGAAGTATAGTCTGCAAATATTTCCTCCCATTATGAAGAATGTCTGTTCAGTTTGTGAACTGTTTCCTTGTGGTGCAGAAAGTTCTTTAGTTTGATGTAATTCTATCTGTTTGCTTTTGCTTTTGCTGTATGCTTTTGGGGAAGGCTGTATTCGAAAATTCATGCAATATTTTTTGTGTTTTCTCCCACATTTTCTTTCAGCATTTTCATACTTTCAGGTTCTATATTTAGGACTTTAATTCATTTTGAGTTTATTTTGGTATATGATGTCATATAAAAGTCTAATTTCATTCTTCTGCAAATGGATATCCAGTTTTCCCAACACTATTTATGGAAAAATTGTCCTTTCTGCACTGTATGTTCTTGGTACCTGTGCTGAAAATCAGTTATAATTATAAATGCATAGATTTCAGGGCTATTTTATCACATTGATTTATGTGTCTGTTTTGATGGCAGTACAATCCGTTGCTATAGTATATTTGAAGTCAGGTAATATCAAGCCTCTAGCTTTGTTCCTTTGCTCATGATTGCTTTAGTTATATGGAGTCTTCTGTGGTTCCATATTTTATCTATTTCCATGAAAAATGTCACTGGAGAATAATAGAGATTAGCTGTTAGCAGAAGAAAAGGGAGAATCAAGGGAAACTGGAGGGAAAAAATATATATATATAATAAATATTAAGCTTTTATAACCACTCAGTTCAAAGCACTTTTTTATTTACTTCCTTGTACTTTCTTCCCTGACCTTTGAGATATTTATAAGTGTGCCATTTAATTTTGAAATAATTGACATGTGGGGGAGGTGTTCCATATATCTTTAGGTGATTGATTTCTAAAGAATACCAAAAAATTAAAATATACTATTCAAACAGCTTAGTTCACAAAAATAGTAATCAATGAAAAATAACTGGCTTCAAAACTGCTAGAAATTAGGAAAAAAACAAATATGAATATATACAAATGTCCATGTACCATTAAGGTCACAATTAAACAGAAAAAGAATTTAAGTTTAAAAAAGATCTTGATGAAAAGTCAAAGAATTCTTTCCCTTGGAGTTCAAAAGATTCTGTTTCTCTTCTTAGCAGTTTTCAGTGGGGTCATCTGGAGTGTGATGCTCCAGCCTCTGGACTGCTGGAATGAGAGAAGTAATCCCGTAGGTGGAATTCCTGGAGGCAGTGTTTAGGCTTAGGTGGGCTCCAGGCTCTTCACTGAATGATAATTGGTCTGGAGATTTTAAATCAGCGCACCTCAGTGCCCAGTATTTCCTGGTCCACACTGGAAGACTGTATCCTAGGGATCTCCCCTGGGTTTCACTTGTGTGGTGAGGGACCCAATTCTTAGTCCCCTACGTTACCTTCAGACCCCATTTTTGCTAGTCTTGGGTTCAGTCTCCAATCTCTCCTGTCCCGCCCTTCTGCATTCCCCTCCAGTTGAGTCTCTCCCAGACAGTACTGCAAGCTGCCAGACTGGAAGGAAGGGGTAGAGCTGGTAGAAGGGGTAGAGCTGGTAGAGGGGGTTTCCATGACCAGTTGTCCCTGTTTAAACTTCTCTCCTCATCTGATTTTCTAATGGTCACTTAAGCACATGCTATGTCATGCAGTATGTGTTTATTTGACCTATATTTTGGGTGAAACTCAGGTTTGTCAGGAATCAGCCCCGTCAGTTGCTGGCCCCAGTGCAACAGATGCAAAATTATTCCTTCCTTTGTCCTCCACATATCACCTGGAAATACGATGGCTTCTTTCCCTGCACATGGATATTGTGCAGCATGTCTTTCAGGTTTGCTGGGTCATGTCCTTGATCTCTATATGCTGTGTACCAAGACATGCCTTGGACCTCCAAAATGTAAGTTCCTTTAATTCCCTTATCCCTCTACTATGCTCATGGAGGGACCACTCTGGCTGGTGTTTCCCAACCAGCCACAGCAGAGGCTGTGCCTCTTCCTTATTTTATTATATCCAACCCCCTGAGTCCCCAGTCTGCTTTGAATGTCCAGTTTCAAATTCCAGTAAAGCTGCCCTGCTTTTTGTTGTTCACCACTTGCTGAGAAGCTTCCCATCTGCTTTCTTGGTTTCACTCCATGGAGCAGCCAGGAAAGTGACCCCCTCTATTTCTGCAATCTTGCAAACCTCCTAATGTTTCCTTATTGAATTTCATTCTGAATGTGGAGTGTTGAAACTTCCTGCTGTTCTTGTATTATAGTCCACCTCTCTATTCAGATCTATTCATACTTGCCCTATATATTTAGGTGCTCTGATGATGGATGTATATATATTTATCATTATTATATTCTCTTGCTGAATAGACCCCTTTGTCATTATATAATGACTTTGTCTTTTTTTAGTTTTTGACTTAAAGTGTATTTTAGATCTGATATTAAGTATAGCTATTCCTATTCTCTTTTGGTTTCCCTTTTCATGAAATATCATTTCCATCTTTTTACTTTCAGCCTATGTTTATCTTTACATGTGAAGTGAGTCTCCTGTAAGCAACAGTTTTTTTTTTTAATCCATTCTTCTACTCAATATCTTTTGATGGAAAATTTAACTCATTTAACCCACTTAACCCATTTACATAAGGCAATTATTGATTAAAAACAATATGGCCGTCTAGCAGTTTCATAGATCCCTTGTCCCTTTCTTCTTCTCTAGGTATCTTCCTTTGTTACTCATTATTCCTAGTGGTATATTTTGATCCCTATTATTTTTTGTGTATCTACCATAGGTTGTTGCTTCACAGTTACCATGAAGCTGACATCATAACTATCTGAACATCTTCCAAATATAACAGGCTATTTGAGGTTAAAATAAATGTGATCTGCACTTTTGAAATGGCTTGCATTTATCCCAGTCTTCACACACTAACATCTTCTGGGAAAGCCCTGTGGTAGGTGTAGCACTAGGTTGGGACAAAAACCAAGTTAAGACATGGCCTACATAGTACTGGGATTACTGAGGGGAGTCCAGAGCCAAGATCAATTAAGTTGGCCTCGGGGGCAGGGTGTTGGCTCGAGATTGAGTCTGTTATAACTACAGTTGTATGCTCCCACCTGCACCAGCAGGGTCTAGAGGCTCTGTGGGTACCAGTCTGGAATATACAGCCATGGATATCTGACTAGCTCTTGGTATCACCCCAATAGGTCCAGTGTCCAGAGATCTAATGTAATGTGTTATACTCACTTTCTTCTGTTTCCTGAAAGCAAATGTTCTGTCTCTCCATGCTATGCTGCCTAGAGCTGGGGGAGGGTGGGCACAGATATAACAGAAAGCAAGCATTGACCGCAGAATTAATAAAGAAGGAAGAATCTGAACTCAAAGACAAGTTATTTGAAAATATGCAATAATACAGGTAATGTAAAATGATCCTTTGTATCTTCAATGAATCTTTTCTTTTTATTGTGCTACTATCAAGTAGTGTGATTGCTCACCTAATTTCTTTAGCTCTTGTGAAGGTAATTTTGTGTGAGGGTAGTTGTAAAAAATGATGTTTCTGTGGGGGAGATGAAGATTACTGGGGTATTCTACTCCGCAATCTTGCTCAATTTCTCTTCTAACATCTTTATTTAAAGTGATCTTTTTCTATATACATACATAATGAACCCTGGACTGTCAATGACATAAATTTAAGTTCCTTTGAAACTGAACTCGTTACATGATATAAGCAAACTTAATCTTTGTAATTCATGTGCTTAATGTTTGAGCCTTTGCTTTAGCAATTTCCAAACTGTTCTCCTCTTTTGCTTTGTAATAAGGTAAAGCAAATTACCCTAATTCATGTTTAAATTGTCTCTTATTAGTATACTTAAAATTACTTCTTATGATGGAATGAGGGAGATGTGAAGGGAAATTCATTAGTATCTAACCATCCTATTGTTTAACTGTATTTTCTTTCTTACTCTCATCAATTATAGAGACTGAGTAATCCCACAATAGGTCATATGCAAGGCAGAGAAACATGGTAGCTGGCAGTCTGGCTCAGTTCAAGTCCAAAAGTCGTAGAACCAAGGAAGCTGATGATGGAACCATCAGTATGAGGCTGAAAGTCCAAAAGCTACTTACACAAGTCTCAGAGTCTAAAAGCCATAGAATGCAGAGTTCTGGATGTCCAAGGGCAAGATATGAAGAGTATCCCAGATTCAGAAGAGACAGAGTTCTGCTTTCAACAATTCTCATTGACCTTTCTGAATGTTCTATTATTCTTCTACTCTGTTCCATTCTTAATATCAATGCCCAGAGTGACAAAGGTATGGGATCTTTTTCAGAAGGACCCACTATGCCATTACTCATAGATTTGGCTTTTTTCTTCCAAATCTCAAGGTAAAGGGAGATGTGGAATTGATCTATTTACTCTATATAAAGATTATTCTTATCTGTCCTCTAAATGCAAGGAAAATGAGTTTCTACATCAACCAACAGGTCTTTTCCATTGCTTTTGGCATAAAGTTCTCATCTAACTTCTTCAGGGTTTAATCTTTGTATTTCATTCTCCCAATTTTTCTTCTCTCAAAAATCTCAGTTCTTATAAATCAAAAGCTTTTGCTTTTAAATATATAGGGAAGAACAGTGGAATAGAAGGAGAGACTGAAATCAAATTCCATGCATGTGTGATTTTGTCAGTATGAATCCAAATACTACATATAACCATAATGTTATAATTAACAAAAGTTTTTGCTTTTAAGAATATTGTTATTGCAGAGAATTAAAAATACCATCATCAATAAGAACAAAACAATCAAGCAAAAAATAAAAAGCACTAAAAATTAAAATGGTAATTAAAATGAAAAGTTAATTAGAAATTCATTAGGTTGCTTGGGTTGTTAAAAAACTAGAATGTGACTACTTCTTACTGTTTTAACATTCAAAGGCATAATTAATATAATAGTTACTACAATAGAAAAGAAATTTCTTCCGTGTGCCAAGCTCTGAGTTGTGCGTTAAGCTTTCAAATGCAATAAATGGAATTATTGACTACTTGATGCCTAAACAAGTGGAGATTTATTTTCTCATGCACTAAAAGAATTCTGAACTCATAGGCTGCAAGATGGCTAGCATAGATTTAGGCATTGTGTTGTTTAAGACAGGAAGAAGAGCCAACCAAGAACATTTGTTCCTTTTGCATACAAGGAAAAACTTTCCCAAAAGGGCCTGAGATATATCTAATTTCTCATTGACCTGAATGATGCCATACAGCCAGTTATAGCTATAAGGGGAGAGAGATAAAGTGAGTAAAAATTTAAGGCTTATTTGTCTTTTGTGGGGGCAGGTCCTCTATAGTAGAGGCAAGCAAGATAGAATGATGCTGCAAAGAAGTGTTAAGTTAGCAAATGGTATCTGCCTCAATACAACATCTGCCACAATTGATTTGATATAGGTTCAAAACTATGTATATGTTAAAAAAAAAAAACCACAATGGAAAGAAGCACAAATAGAAATCTAATTTATATCTATTTATAAAATATCATTCATTTTTACAAAACTCCTATTTGTAGAGTATTAATCACAACCCAAAAACCCTTTTTTTATTTTTTCTTGTGAAGTTTACAATCTAGTGGGGATAGAGAAATAATAAAATAAACATATATTTATTAGTTAGCATTAAGGACTATGAAAACTAAATAAATAAGGAAACAGAGAATGTATGTGAGTGTAGGCAGGTCACTGTTTTAGACAAGGTCGTCCAGTAATGTCTCTTTAAGGAAGTAACATTTGAGTAGAGATGTGAATGAGGTGACTCATGCAGATATCTGGACAGAGCACTGAGGGCAGAAGGAACAATAAGTGCTTAGGGTACTCAAGAAATGGAGAAGAGGCCAGTAGTAGGCCACTCTGTAGTTCAGCAGAGTGAATGAAGGGGTGAGTGAATAAATAATACCATCAGAGAAGGCAAAATATTGAGGAAAGATATAATACACATCACTTTTAGGAATAATCACTGGTTAAAAGTTCTAAAGTAGCTTTGTCATAACGTTTCTTCTGTGAAGTTAAAACTGATGACTATCAGGTATTCCAGTACATGTTAATATGTTTGACTCTGTTAACTCAGTTTAGAAATGAGGAATCTGAAATTCATACTAGTTAAGGCTCTTAGAGTTTCTATCATAAATACAGTGTGTCCTGATTATTATTAAAGCATATGGCCTCATGGTACTTATCATATAATTTGTTAGAAATGCTGGATAAAGCAAAAATTATGAGTTTTACTTCATAGAGGATCCACCAGAGCCTTTGTTATTCTGATGTGTATTTTAAGTCTCAAAAAATAAGAGTGTTGAGTACTTCTATATTCATCATACTATGAAAAAACTGATTAACATTCTGTAGAAAGTAAACTTGGAAATGTTGCTAAATATTATATAGTTCTATGTGTATTTATTGTGCTGAAAATTAATATGGAAAAGAATACAAGTATCTCCTTCTACTCAAATCTACTTGGTTCCTGAGTAGATAGTGAGGAGCAAGAATACACAGAGGAAATATGTATTTCCGAAAGTGCATTCAAATCTTTTTAGTTTACAGATTTCAATATTGAAGGATACCTGTATATGGATGAGCTGTACCATAACCATTTCATCTAAGATTTGAAAAGGTAATATTTAAGAATATATTGTATTATAGTCCACAATTATAATCTAAGTGGAACTTTTATCATGTTTCTCATTTGAAATGCAGATTTGCTCTACTTAAAATGAGGAATTTTTAAAAAATGAGGAATTTAAACGTAAGCATTTTCAAATGAAGATTAAGATTATAGTTACTTATAAGATTATAAGATTATTAAGATTATAGTTACTTATTCATATCCGGGCAGGTACTTTATATAATATTCATTAGTATTAGCACATCTTTAAGAGCAAGATACCAGATGTATGACGGAGCACCATATTTATAAGATCACTAATTTAAAAATACTCTATTTGCCAAATGAAGCCAAATTAATAATTCAGATAGCTCTAAAATGCCATAATCAATACAACAGCTTTTAACTCAACTGAGGAAAAATATTTTAAAAGACAATTGCCTCATACTATAGACTACTCCATTCTTGCTTCGAATCAGACACATTAAAAAGAAAAAAACCAAACTTTGCAAAGAAAGGGCAGTATTTACTCACAGGAAAATGTAATATACAGCAAAACTAAGCAATTACTATCAAGAACAAAGAAAGTTATCAATAAAGTTGTAACACCAGGGAACAAAAGTAATGATTCTCAAGTATTAAAGAACATAGAAATCACCTGGAGAATGTATTAAGGTGCAGATTCTGATTCCATAGTCAGAAGGGAACCCAAGATAGTATACTTTTAACAAGTTGTTAAATAATGTTGATGACACTTATCTATGAACTCCACTTTGAGTAACAAGTCATAAGGTATACAATTAAAAAGACTCTACAACTGGGATGCTGTTGGGAGAATTATACTACATGGGTCAAAATTATACTCACTTTCCTTAAAAAAAAAATTATGTTTGATAGAAGTAGTAATGGTGAGCTTTCCAAAAACAAAATCAAACAAATAAAATCCCTGTAAAGTACTAATCCTCATTGTAAAATTAATCTCCAAAACTTTAAAAATTTCAACTAGCCAAGAATGGGGGAAAAAGACTAATTTGAATAATTGGAACATCAGGGTCTCCTTGATAATGATTTGATGAATGTAACAGTAAAAGCACAGGTAATAAAAACAGAAACAAGTAACTGGAATTTATCAAACTAAAAAACTTCTCCAGAACAAGTGAAAGAGTCAACATTGAGAAAAGGCACAACCTACAGATTAGGAGAAAATATTTGCAAACCATATACCTGATAAGGGGGTGATTGCCAAAGTATATTAAAAACTCCTACAACTCAACAGTGAAAAATGAGTAAACCAATTAAACAGTACTAAAGAGACATTTCTCCGTAGAAAAATAAAAAGACTAACAAGTACCAAAAGGATGCTCAATGTCAGTAATTATCAAGGAAATGTAAATGAAAACCACAATGAGATTTTATCTCATGGCTATTGGCATGGCTATTACCAAAAAACTAAAAAGACTAGTGTTAGTGATGACGTGGAGGAAATGGAACCCTTGCACATTGTCAGAGGGAAAGCAAAATGACATAGCTTCTATAGAAAGCAGTACAGGGAGAACAGCACTGAGCCCGCCCCCACACCGAGGACAGAGGCCAGTAGCTGAGCCAACTGCCTGCCTGCCCCCCTACTGCTGAGGGACACTGTGCCTGCCTCCATGCTGACTCAGCACACCCTTTCTGGGGCTTCCCAGCTTCTTTGGAGGCTGGTGCAGGCATTTTGAATTATTCCTGAGGGCGTGGCCATCATCATTGGAAGGGTGGCTCTCTTCCTGAGAGACCTCCAGGAGACTGGAGGCCCTTTGACAGGTACCTCTATTTACCCACGTACATCCTACACCCTTTACTATCCGCTTGTTCACAACTAGAAATACTGTAAATAGTAATCAAACTGATCCTATTCATTATAATAATGTTAAACACTTTATAGGGGCTATCTGGTTCAGAGCTGCATTTTCTCTGTATTGAGTGCTACTGGTATTGATCTCCCCTTCAAAGGAGAGTTAGTGGAAAACTGCAGGATCATAATAAGCCTGCAAGGAGGGAACTTCAGTATCTCTAATCTTCACTGCTAGAGGGGAATATATAGAAAAAATATGAAAAAAAAAACCCAGGGAAAGAAAGTGTCCCTAACAAACCAAGATGCTACTGTGATAGAATCAAATGACAGCACTGCAGTAGAAGTGACAGAAAAAGAGTTTAAAATCTGCATACTTTAATGATCTGTGAAGCGAAAGACGAGATAAGAGAGCAAATGCAGGCAATGCATGACCATTCCAGTAAATACTTAAAAGAGCAAATGCAGGAAGCAAACGAATACTTCAATAAAGAGAGATTCTGAAAACAAAAACAAAAACAAATACTTGAAATGAAAGAAATGATAAACCAAATTAAAAACTCAATAGAAATCATCACCAACATAATAGATCTTGTGGAAGACAGAATCTCAGACAATGAAAGACAAAATATTTAATACTGAAAATAAAGTTGAACAAACTGAGAAGATGTTAAGAAGTCATGAATGGAACCTCCAAGAATTATGGGATATCATGAAAGGACCGAATTTAAGAATTATTGGGATTGAGGAAGGCACAGAGACACAAACCAAAGGCATGAACAACCTATTCAATGAAATAATATCAGAAAATTTCCCAAACTAAAAATGAAATGGAAAATCAAATATAAGAGGCTTACAGAACACCAGGTGCACAAAATTACAACAGATCCACACCAAGACACATTATAAAGAAAATACCTCACATACAAAATAAAGAGGATTTTAAAAGCTGAGAGAGAAAAGCATCATTTTACATATAAGGGGAAACCGATAGGGATATCAACAGATTTCTCAGCCCAGACTCTAAAAGCAAGAAGGGCCTGGAACAATATATTTCAAGATCTGAAAGAACACGGATGCCAACAAAGAATCCTATACCCAGCAAAACTAACCTACAGATTTGATGATGAAATAAAATCTTTCCACGATAAACAAAAGTTAAAAGAATTTACAAATAGAAAGCCTGCCCCACAGAACATTCTCAGCAAAATATTTCATGAGGAGAAAGTGAAAATCAACAATACAAGTCAGCAAAGGGAGGAACTACCCTAAAGGAAAAGCCAATCAAAGGAGAAAGCCAAGTCAAGTTAAAAAACAAAATTAAGTCAAAATGACCAGGAATACAAATCATATCACAATAATAACCCTGAATGTCATTGGCCTAAACTCATCAATCAAAAGACATAGACTGGCAGAATGGATTAAAAAGAAGGATCCAACAATATGCTGCCTTCAAGTGACTCATCTCATAGAAAAAGACATCCACAGACAAAAGGTGAAAGGATGGGGAAAAACATACCAAGCACATGAACACATTAAAAAAGCAGGGGTCTCCATCCTCATATCAGATAAAGTGGACTTCAAACCAAAGTTGGTCAGAAGGGATAAAGAAGGACATTTCATACTGCTTAAGGGAAGCATAAAACAGCAAGATATAACACTTTTAAATATTTATGCCCCAAACAATGGAGCATCTATGTGTATCAAACAAATCCTTCTCAATTTTAAGAATCAAATAGACCAAAACACACTAATAGTGGGGGACTTCAACACACCGCTCTCACCACTGCATAGATCCTCCAAAACAAAAACTGAACAAAGAAACTAGAGAACTAAATAATACAATCAATGATATAGACCTAATGGATATTTACGGAGTATTTCACACATCATCGAGCAAACATACTTTCTTCTCAGCAGCTCATGGATCCTTTTCCAAAATAGACTATATGCTATGCCACAAAAAAGCCATTAGTAAATACAAAAAAATAGAGATCCTACCCTGTATCCTATCAAACATAAAGGAATGCAATTAGAAATCAACAATAAAATAACAAACAAACACTACTCCTACACCTGGAGACTAAATAATATGCTATTGAATGATGCAATGATAACAGAAGACATCAGGGAAGAAATAAAAATATTCTTAGAGATACATGAGAACAATGACACAACATCAAAACCTCCGGAACACTCTGAAAGCAGTACTAAGAGGAAAGTTCATTGCATTGAGCTCATACATTAAAAAAATAAAAAGTCAACAACTAAATTACCTAACATTACATCTCAAAGCCCTAGAAAAAGAAGAACAGATCAACACTAAAAATAGGAGAAGACAGGAAATAATTAAAATCAGAGTTGAAATCAATGAAATTGAAACGAGAAACAATTCAAAAAATTGACAAAACAAAAAGTTGGTTCTTTGAAAAAGTAAACAAAAATGATAAACCCCTAGCCATAATAATGAAAAGAAGAAGAGAGAAAACTCAAATTACTAGAATTTGTGATGAAAAAGGAAAGATAACGACAGACACCATTGAAATACATAACATAATTAGAAGCTACTTTGAAAATCTATACTCCAACAAAATAGAAAATATCAAAGACACTGACAAATTTTTAGAGACAGATGATCTTCCCAAACTGAATCAGGAATGTATACACAACCTAAACAGATCAATTTCAAGTACCAAAATAGAAGATGCCATAAAAAGCCTACCAACCCAGAAAAGCCCAAGACCAGATAGATTCTCAGCTGAATTCCAGAAGACCTTTAAAGAAGAACTGATACCAATATTCCTCAAAGTATTCCAGGAAATAGAAAAGGAGTGAACCCTTCCAAATTCATTCTATGAGGCCAGTATCACTCGTATACCAAAACCAAAGACACATCAGTGAAAGAAAACTTTAAACTAATATCCCTGATGAACATAGATGCAAAAATCCTTAACAAAATACCGGCAAATCGCATACAAAAATATATTAAAGATAGTGCAGCATGCAAGTGGGGCTTATCCCAGGGATGCAAGGTCAGTTCAACATCCAGAAATCAATAAATGTACTTCATCACATCAAAAGGCTTCAAGTTAAGAATCAAATGATTATTTCAATAGATGCTGAGAAAGTGTTTGATAAAATACAGCACCCCTTCATGTTTAAAACACTAGAAAAAATAGGAATAGTAGGAACATACCTCAACATTATAAAGGCTATCTATGCTAAGCCCACAGCCAACATCATTCTTAATAGAGAAAAACTGAAAGCATTCCCTCTAAAAACTGGAACAAGACAGGGATGCCCTCTTTCACTTCTATTCAACATGGTCCTTGAAACACTTGCCAGAGCAATTAGACAGACCAAAGAAATTAAAGGGATACAAATAGGAAAAGAAGAACTAAAGCTGTCACTATTTGCTGATGACATGATCCTCTATTTAAAGATCCAAAAAAAAACTCCACTACAAAACTTCTAGAACTAATAAATGAATTCAGCAAAGTAGCAGGATATAAAATCAATACGCGTACATCTAATGCATTTCTATTCATAAATGATGAATCCTCTGAAAGAGAAATTAGGAAAACTACTCCATTCACAGTAGCCTCAAAAAAAAAAAAATAAAATACTTCAGAATTAATCTAACAAAAGAGGTGAAAGACCTCTACAATGAAAACTACCAGAACATTAAAGAAAGAAATTGAAGAAAACCTTCGGAGATGGAAAGATCTCCCATGTTCTTGGATAGGCAGAATAAACACTGTCAAGATGGTCATTCTACCAAAAGTGCTATACAGATTCAATGCAATTCCAATTAAAATCCCAATGACATTCCTCATAGAAATAGAGAAAGCAATCATGAATTCTCTGGAAGAACAAGAGACCTCGAATAGCCAAAACAATCCTAAGTAGAAAAAGTGAAACAGGAGGTATCACAATACCAGACATTATACTACACAGAGCAATAGTAACAAAAACAGCATGGTATTGGCACCAAAATAGACAGGCAGACTAATGGTACAGAAGAGAAGACACAAAGACAAAACCACATAAATATACTCACCTCATACTAGACAAAGAAGTCAAAAACATACAATGGAGAAAAGATAGCCTCTTCAACAAATGGTACTGGCAAAACTGAAAATCCATATGCAGTAAAATGAAATTAAATCTCTATCTCTCATCCTGCACAAAACTCGACTCAAAATGGATCAAGGACATAAGAATTAGACCAGAGACCCTGCACCTAATAGAAGACAAAGTAGGCCCGAATCTTCATCAAGTTGGCGTAGGATCAAACTTCCTCAACAAGACTCCCAAAGCACAAGAAATCAAAGCAAGAGTCAATCAATGGGATGGACTCAAACAAAAAAGATTTTTCTCAGCAAAGGATACAATCAAGAATGTGAAGAGAGAGCCTACAGAGTGGGAGAAAATCTTTTCCACACACACTTCAGATAGAGCACTTATCTCCAAAATTTATAAAGAACTTACAAAACTTTACACCAAAAATACAAGAACCCAACCAATAAATGGGCCAAGGAACTGGACAGACACTTTACAAAAGAAGACATACAGGCAATTAATAAATATATGAAAAAGTGTTCAATATCTCTAGTAATTAGAGAAAAGCAAATTAAAACAATGCTAAGATTTCATCTTACTCCAATTAGAATGGCTATATTATCAAGAACACAAACAATAAAAGATTTTGGCGTGGATGTGGGGAAAAAGGCACACTTTTACATTGCTGGTGGAGTTGCAAATTGGTGCAGCCACTCTGGAAAGCACTGTGGAGAATCCTCAGAAAACTTGGAATGGACCCACCTTTTGACCCAGTTTTCCCAGTCTTTGGTTTATACCCAAATGACTTAAAATTTGCAAACTACAGTAACACAGCCACATTAATGTTTATAGCAGGTCAGTTCACAATAGCTAGATTGTGGAACCAAACTAGATGCTCTTCAACAGATGAATGGATAAAGAAACTGTGGTATATATACGCTGTGGGATATTATTCAGTCGTAAAGAATAATAATATTATAGCATTTGCAAATAAATGGATGGAATTGGAGAATATCATGCTAAGTGAAATAAGCCAAGCCCAAAAAAACCAAAGGTTGAATGTTTTCCCTGATAAGTGGAGAATGATATATAATGGGGGTGGAGGGGAGGGAGAGAAGAATGGGGAATTTTAGATTGTGTAGAAGGAAATGAGGGGGGGGTTTAAAAATGGTGGAATGAGACAGACATAATGACCCTATTTACATGTATGATTACACGAATGGTATGAATCTACATCGTGTACAATTATAGAAATGAAACGATGTACCCCATTTGTGTACAATGAATCAAAATGCCGTGTGTAAAAAATTAAAAGATAAATAAAAAGAATAAGAAAGCAATACAGAGGCCTTCAAAATCTTAAACATAGGACTTACAATATCCTACTTCTAGGTGTTTATATTTTTGAAAGAATTAAAATCAGGATCTCACAGTGATATTAACATTACTATGTTCACTGCAGCACCATTCACATTAGCCAATTATGGAAATAACAGAAATCTCCATCAATAGATGAATGGATAAAGAGAAGTTGGTATACAGATAGAATATCACACAGCTTTTAAGAAGAAAATTTTGCTATATACAACAAGTGTATAAACCTTAAGGACATTATGCTAAAATGAAATAAGCCCGTCAAATACAGCATGATTCCACATATATGAAATTAAATTCAAGGAATCAGAATGGAATGGTAATTTCTAGGAGCTTGGAGGAGAGGAAAATGTGGTGATACTAATCTATTTTATGCCTATAAATTTTCAGTTACGTAAGATGAATAAGCTCTAAAGTTTCACTGTACAATGTTGTACTTTTAAGTCAATAATGTATTGTACACTTAAAATTTTAAGAGAACAGATCTCATGTTAAGTGTTCTTAGCAAAATAAAAACTGTTTAAAAGGACATAAAGGTCAAAGAAAAAATGAAAAGAAAACAAAACAGAAGAATATCAGGATCCCTTATTTGGGAAATGCTAACCTCTGTGGCCAAAAACTGGAGAGGGCCAGCTAAAAGGCATGTCAATTTTTGATGAAAGAATGATAGTACAGGAAAAGGATGGCATCAAGAGCATATTTCTATTTGTATGCCTCAAATTTTTCTAGGAATAAACCAGAAGGTGTAAACAGATGATTAGTAAATAATATTGAACTAATTTAAAATTAGAATAACCTGTGGCTCAAACAATTCTAGAAAGGATGACCAACTACTTCCATTTCCTAGTAAATTTAATTAGTATACTTTAGATAATTCAGGTTTGAAAAAAGTGTCTTTGTTAGGACATTGCTTAAATTCTACCTGGGTATAGCTCCTCTGCCATTCCTCTTAGGTTTCCTTTTTTCCCTTTAGATATTATATTATTTAAAACTCTCACCAGATTACTCTGATATTCTACTTTCTGGTTTCCTGGTCTCCAGACAACTGTCTATCTCTACAATGTGCCTCCCTGTTGCCTAAAAATCTCTTCAGCATAGCCTACAAATCTGACATTGAGTTGTCCTCCCCACCCCCACACCTCTTTCTTACTCTTTAGTCTACTCATATTGAACTATGTGAAGTTCCCAGAAAGAACCAGACTATTCATGCTGCTCTATTTTTCCTCACATTACTTTCACTACCTGGATTGCTCTTCCCTACTTTATCCAAGCAGCAACAACCTATTTACCTTCCAGGAAAATATCTACATCTTATTAGGCAGTTCAAACATTAGGTCTCCTGTAACATTTTAAGTTCTTAGCAGATGGAACTGATTACTTCCTCTTTTGTACCCTTACTGCATCTGATAAGATGTTCACTATTACACTTCATTTAAATTCTGCTTTACAATTGCCTTCCTTCATGAGTCTAGATTTTGTAATTAAAAAGGTCATACATAATTAATTCCCACATACAATCTAGCAAAGTGCTTGACACTGGCAAGGGCTTGATCAACAAATCTGCATTGAGTTCAACTGAATTCCTCACCAGAACTATCCATTTTTCTCTGCCTAGCTCTTTGTGATGATTCTACTCAAAAGCACTATACAATGCTGGGATAAATGTGCCAGCAGCATACAAACCAAATGCCTTTTAATACCTACAAACTGACTAATTTTGAGCACAGACATGAGTTGGGGGTGCCAAATTGAAGAGACACTGACAATCCATCAACAGCTTCTGAAGAGTGTTCCTTGAACTGTGGCTTATGACACATAAGGGAGTCAAGAAATAAGTTTAGTGTGTTAAAAGAGTTTGGAAAGCTTTATATTAAAAAGCAACAAAAATTAAAAATAAAAAACTCTGAGAGTGACCATGCATTCTCAAGGCAAATAAGACTATCCCTTTCATTTTTGCCAGTCTTCTACACACAGAATGTACTACCACATTCACACCCCAAGGTCAGAGCAATGACATTTTATGACTTTGCAGCAAAAAGTGAATGAGATCAACATACTGGGTCCTCACATACGCTCCAACTATAATAGGGCCGTAATCTGTTCCTCTCCCACTACCATATGGCCAGATTCCCTAATATGCTCCTTTGGCACATTGTTCTCCACAATATTCTCAGAATATGGAATACTAAAAACCAGGGTCCCTCTTATACGTCTCTGGTTCCTTCCCTGACCCTAACCTGCCTAACCATTGAGCAACCAGGTTTATTAGCCCACACATTCCTCATTACTACTATCCACCCTCCTTAACCATTTTATTATTTTCTTTCTAGATCTTTTTCACAATGAGCACATAATGGCTTGGCCTATAGCTGGCCTTCAACTTAGTATTACCTACCAAAGAGATGGTCTATACAGCCTGGCAATTCCAAACCGATTCTTCTGTTCCCTGCTTGGTGTGATATCCCAGCAACAGTGTGATATTGAGGTATGCCAACCTACTCCTTGGATGTACCTTTCTTCTTTTGTTCTTTTTAGATATAAATGACAGTAGAGTGTATTTTGACATATTATACATACATGGAGTATAATTTATTCTAATTAGGATTTGGAAGCACTTTTCATCAAGTGTGTTTTAAATCTAGACTATTAAATTCCATAAATGTGAAGGACAAAGGTATTTGTTAATTTTGGTCCTCTGGAACTATCAAAAGATATATAACTGTTTCAAATTTATAACTAAGTTAACAGCTACATAGAATAAAGTTGCACTTTAAAAACCACAATGAAGCTGATTTTTCTTTATAAAGCTCAGGGGTGGACAATAGTTCAAATTTCAAGTATTACTAAATACAACTCATGGAAAATACTCTTTTGCATAAAAATAGCTTATGTACAGAGACACATACATATTAATATGTGTGTGTGTGTGTGTGTATCTTTAACTCCATAATAATTAACTGTCTCTTAATAGTACTTACAAGCTTCATTTAATTTTTATGCAGATTTTATCTTTCTGAGTCAGGTTTAATATTATACAACATCACTGAATATTTTTATTTCATTGAGCAGAAGTACTCTTTGTCAGTTTAACAGTAATAAACAACTTATATCATTCTGTTATCTAAATATGACCTTTAATATCTGAAGCCACCTTGAAGTTTTAACAGTCTTTCTATAGCCACGTTTCAGAAAGAATAGATTCAGTCCTGAGATAATGATAATAAATGAAAAAAACCCTTAAAAAGTTTGTTCATATCTTAATAAAAGTCAGAGATATACTAAAGAAATTTTATTTTAAAGTAAAAATTTAATAGTACTTGCTTTTCAATATTTGCTTCCTTAGCAGTAATAAAAAAACATGCTTGATGAAAACTGAACAATACAAATTATGATTTACACAATACCTAAAAAGTAAACATTTTACAAAATTAGAACATTAGAAACATGTGGGAAGACATTCAGAAACTCTTAACATTTATGCACTGATCCATATATAAAGAAATGTAAATGAAAGAGTAACCTTGTAAAGAAAAACAAAGCAACAACACATAAGCATCTTCCATGAGACAGACTCAAAAGAAGACACATACAAGCAATACATAGATGGAAGACAGATTTCGCTAAATGAGGCAGATTGGCACTAATCTAAAGAGTTGCATTGGTAAGCATCAATTTTTATGTGAGCAGAGTGGTGACTGGATTAAAAAGGACATGATAATGTATTTACAGATGAAAATCATTTATACACTTTTAATTTATGATCAAAAGGTCTTCACTGCTTCAGAAAGCTCATTTGTAGATCATGACTCAACAATAATCTTTTGAATATGTCAAAGTTAAAATATTATTCAAGTGCAACATAGTATTAGCTACATGATTTTGAAATATTAAAAAATGTTTCTTTGCATGTCAAAACTACCACTTGACTTCCTACCATGGCTTGGATTAGAGTAGTTTATCTCGCAAGGTCTTAGTTTTCTCATCTATAAAATAAGCATCACTATATGATAGTTATTTTACAAGTTAGAAATAATGTATGTAGGGGATTCAAGATGGTGGCCTAGAGGGTGGCTGCATTGCATGTTGCTCCAGGACTCAGGATTCAAAAGAGGAGATATTGAGACACTTGGGACCAACTCAAAGCAGCCGGGTGACTCTCACCCGTTGGGAAGGCATCCCGGATGGGACAGTGGTCCCGGAACACAGGGAAGTTTGTGAAGTAGAGCTGCCGGCGAGACACCCCTCCCCCCGCTGGAGCAGTAAACTTGGACAACTGGGAGCGCCGAAAAGGAGGCCGCTCGGCACAGCGCTGGGACTCGGAGCAACCACTGGGGCTCTGGCGGCTGCCCAGGGGAGGAGTGGCGAGGACAGCTGTGTGGACTCAGAACACCGGGGCCTGCCCTGAGGAGGAGGAGGAGGAGGAACGCGGCCGCTTGGATTCGGAGTGACTGCACCAGAGCTACAGGCGGCTGCCAGAGGAGAAGCCGCGCGGCGAGCAGTTTGGACTCTAAGCGACCGCTTCTGAACGCCGGGGCCTGCCCTGAGGACGAGAAGAGGAGCGCGGCCGCTTGGATTCAGAGTGACTGCACCAGAGCTACGGGCGGTTGCCAGAGGAGGGGCTGCGTGGCGAGCTATTCGGACTCAGACCACTTCTGAACACCGGGGCCTGCCCAGAGGACTAGGAGGAGGAGGAGGAGGAGCGCGGCGGGTCGTTTGGACTTGCAGTGACTGCATTAGCGCTCCAGGCGGCTGCTCAGAGGAGAAGGCGAGTGGTGAGTTGTTTGGACTTAAAGTGACAGCTCCTGAACACAGGGGGGCTGCCTGGAGGAGAAGTGTGGTGGGTCGCTTGGTCTTGAGTGGCCGCACCAGAGCTCCGGGCGGTTGCCCAGAGGACCCGTGCAGCGGGTCACGTGGATTCAGAGCCACTCAGAGCAACCGATCCTGAACACCCGGGGGGTTATCTGGAGAAGGAGGAGGAACGGGGAGGGTCACGTCGACTCGGAGTGATTGATTGCCCAGGGCTATGGGTGGTTGGTGGGAGGTGGAGGCACGCAGTGAGTTTTGTGGACTCCTAGTGACCGCACCGGAATACTGGGCGGCTGTCTAGAGGAAGAGGCGTGTGGCGGGTCTCTGGGACTCAGAGCGATTGTACGGGGCCCCAGGTGGCTGCTCAGAGGAGGAGCCGCATAGCCAAGCGATTAGGTGCAGAGCAGGGTCCCAAGATCTAGGAGGCGTCTTGGTGGAAGAGCCGCACAGAGATAGGCTTAGGGCAGAGCGAAGGTTCCAGGCCTGCGGGCAGATTCTCTGAGGAAGGGCAGCCTAAGGAGATTCATCTGCAAAGGGTGAGGCTCCCAGGCCCAGGAGGTAGGGCCGGGCCCCTGGGAACCTTGCAGAGGAAGGCAGCCCAGCCCAGGCGGTAGCTGTAAATTGAGGGGAACCTCTAGGAGGGAACTGACCAGCGAGACCTCCCCACCGGGTGAGTCTTCCCTGCTGGGTGAGGTTTCCCCACAAGGACAGTAAAACCAGAGACTCAGGCCCAAACAGGCCTTGCCTCAGCCCGCAGCCTAGGTCCCCTTTGGATGACCACTGGTCAACAAGTGGAGGCACCTCTGCCCACTAGCAGGGATTATACCCCACCTGAAGGCCACCACTCCTAGAGAGGCAGCTTCCTTGTGGAGCACCGCATTATCAACTTCCTCCAAGACTTCAGCCTACTGAAGGCTAAGGGGGGATATATATATAGAAATCTTCAGGGACATTGTAAGTCAATAGAGGAAATCTGCAATATCTCAGCGGTACACTGATACCTGAACAATATGAGAAAACAAGGAAAGAAAATGCTGCAAACAAATCTAGATGTTACATCAATAAAACCCAATGACAGCATGGCAGAAGAAATGACAGAAAAGGAGTTCAGAATTTACATAATTAAAATGATCAGAGAAGCAAACGATGAGATGAAAGAGCAAATGCACGCACTGAATGATGAGATGAAAGAGCAAATGCAAGCATTGATTGATCGCACCAATCAACAGTTAAAAGAGCAAATACAGGAGGCAAAAGATCATTTCAATAAAGAGTTAGAGATATTGAAAAAAAACCAAACAGAAATCCTTGACAGGAAGGAAACAATAAACCAAATTAAGAACTCCATAGAAAGCATATCCAATAGGATAGAACACCTGGAAGACAGAACCTCAGCCATTGAAGACAAAATATTTAACCTTGAAAACAAAGTTGAACAAACAGAGAAGATGGTAAGAAATCATGAACAGAATCTACAAGAACTATGGGATATCATGAAAAGGCCAAATGTAAGAATTATTGGGATGGAGGAAGGCCTAGAGAAACAAGCCAAAGGAATGAACAATTTATTCAATGAAATAATATCAGAAAATTTTCCAAATCTGAAGAATGAAATGGAAAATCAAGTTCAAGAGGCTTATAGGACTCCAAATACACAAAATTACAACAGACCCACACCAAGGCACATTATAATGAAAATACCTAACATACAAAATAAAGACAGAATTTTAAAGGCTGTGAGAGAAAAGAACCAAATTACATTCAGGGAGAAACCAATACGGATATCAGCAGATTTTTCAATCCAGACCCTAAAAGCTAGAAGGGCCTGGAACAACATTTTTCAAGCCCTGAAAGAAAATGGATGCCAACCAAGAATCTTATACCCAGCAAAACTTACCTTCAAATTTGACGATGAAATAAAATCCTTCCATGATAAACAAAAGCTAAAAGAATTTACAAAAAGAAAGCCAGCATTACAGAACATTCTCAGCAAAATACTTCATGAGGAAGAGATGAAAAACAAAGAAGCAAATCAGCAAAGGGAGGAATTATCCTAAAGGAATGGTCAAATAAAGGAAGAACCAAGTAGTGTCAAATAAATAAATAAATAAAATTTAAAAAATGAACCATATGACCGGGAAACCAAATCATATCTCAATAATAACCCTGAATGTTAATGGCCTGAATTCATCAATCAAAAGACATAGACTGGCAGATTGGATTAAAAAGAAGGATCCAACAATATGTTGCCTACAAGAGACTCACCTCAGAGAAAAAGATACCCATAGACTAAAGATGAAAGGATGGGGAAAAACATACCATGCACATGGACCCAGTCAAAAAGCAGGGGTCTCCATCCTCAGATAAAGTGGACTTCAAACCTAAATCAGTCAGAAGGGATAAAGAAGGACATTTCATACTGCTTAAGGGAAGCATAAATCAGCAAGATATAACAATCATAAATATCTATGCCCCGAACATTGGCTCATCCATGTACGTCAAACAAATCCTTCTCAAGTCCAGAAACCAAATAGACCACAACACAATAATACTAGGTGATTTTAACACGCCTCTCTCACCACTGGACAGATCTTCCAGACAAAAATTGAACAAAGAAACCATAGATCTCAATAACACAATCAATAATTTAGGAATTAATGGACATTTATAGAATATACCATCCAACCAAGAGCGAATACACTTTCTTCTCAGCAGCACATGGATCCTTCTCGAAAATAGACCATATATTATGCCACAAAGCTAATGTTAGCAAATACAAGAAGATAGAGACACTAGCATGTATTCTATCAGATCATAATGGATTGAAGTTAGAAATAAATGAAAGAGTAAAACAGAGAAACTATTCCAACATCTGGAGATTAAACAATATGCTATTATATGATGAATGGATAACAGAAGATATTAGGAAGGAAATTAAAAAATTCTTAGAGGTAAATGAGAACAAAGAAACATCATATCAAAATCTCTGGGACAATATGAAAGCAGTACTTAGAGGGAAATTTATTTCATGGAGCGCATTTAATAAAAGAAGTAAAACTCAACAAATAAACGACCTAACACTACAGCTCAAAGCCCTAGAAAAAGAAGAACAGAACAGCACCAAAAGTAGAAGAAGACAGGAAATAGTTAAACTCAGAGCTGAAATCAATGAAATTGAAACAAAAGAAACAATACAAAAAATTGACAAAATAAATAGTTGGTTCTTTGAAAAAATAAACGAAATTGATAAACCTTTAGCCACGCTAACAAAGAGAAGACGAGAGAAAACCCAAATCACTAAAATTCGGAATGAACAAGGAAATATCACAACAGACAGGATTGAAATACAAAACATAATTAGAAGCTATTTTGAAAATCTATACTCCAACAAAATAGAAAATTTCGAAGACATCAACAGGTTTCTAGAGACATATGAATTGCCTAAACTGAACGAGGAGGACATACACAATTTAAATAGACCAATTTCAAGTACTGAAATAGAAGAAGTCATCAAAAGCCTACCAACAAAGAAAAGTCCGGGACCAGATGGGATCTCAGCCGAGTTCTACAAAACCTTTAAAGAAGAGCTCATTCCAATACTTCTCAAAGTATTCCATAAAATAGAAGAGGAGGGAACCCTCCCAAACTCATTCTATGAAGCCAATATCACCCTGATACCTAAACCAGACAGAGACTCATCAAGGAAAGAAAATTTCAGACCAATATCCTTAATGAACATCAACGCAAAAATTCTCAACAAAATTTTAGCAAATCGCATACAAAAACATATTAAAAAGATAGTGCACCATGATCCAGTGGGTTTCATCCCAGGGATGCAAGGTTGGTTCAACATCAGGAAATCAATAAACGTAATTCACCACATTAATAGACTTAAAGTCAAGAATCACATGATTATTCCAACAGATGCAGAAAAAGCATTTGATAAAATACAGCACCCCTTCATGCTCAAAACACTAGAAAAAATAGGGATAGTGGGAACATTCCTTAACATTGTAAAGGCCATTTATGCTAAGCCCATGGCTAATATCATTCTAAATGGTGAAAAACTGAAAGCATTCCCCCTAAAAACTGGAACAAGGCAGGGATGCCCTCTTTCACCACTTCTATTCAACATCGTTCTCGAGACTCTGGCCAGAGCAAATAGACAAACCAAAGAAATTAAAGGGATACGAATTGGAAAAGAAGAACTCAAACTATCCCTGTTCGCTGATGACATGATTACATATTTAGAGGAACCTGGAAATTCCACCAGAAAACTCTTAGAACTCATAAGTGAATTCAGTAAAGTAGCAGGTTACAAGATCAATGCCCATAAATCCAACGCATTTTTATACATAAGTTATGAATCTTCAGAAAGAGAAATTAGGAAAACTACCCCATTCAAAATAGCCTCGAAAAAAATAAAATACTTGGGAATCAATCTCACAAAAGAGGTGAAAGACCTCTACAATGAGAACTATACAACACTAAAGAAAGAAATTAAAGAACACCTTAGAAGATGGAAAGATCTTCCATGTTCTTGGGTAGGAAGAATTAATATTGTCAAAATGGCCATACTACCTAAAGTGCTATACAAATTCAATCCAATTCCAATTAAAATCCCAATGATGTACCTTACAGAAATAGAGCAAGCAATTATGAAATTCATCTGGAATAATAAGAAACCTAAAATAGCTAAAGCAATCCTTAGCAAGAAGAGTGAAACAGGGGGTATTGCAATACCAGATCTTCAACTCTACTACAAAGCAATAGTAACAAAAACAGCATGTTATTGGTACCAAAATAGACAGATAGATCAATGGTACAGAATAGAGGACACGGACACAAACCCAAATAAATACAATTTTCTCATACTAGACGAAGGTGCCAAAAATATGCAATGGAGAAAAGATAGCCTCTTCAACAAATGGTGCTGGGAGAATTGGAAATCCATATGCAACAGAATGAAACTAAACCCATATCTCTCACCATGCACGAAACTAAACTCAAAATGGATTAAGGACCTCGGAATCAGACCAGAGACCCTGCAGATGATAGAAGAAAAAATAGGTCCAGATCTTCAACATGTCGGCTTAGGACCAGACTTCCTTAACAAGACTCCCATAGCACAAGAAATAAAAGCAAGAATCAATAACTGGGATAGATTCAAACGAAAAAGCTTTATCTCAGCAAAGGAAACTATCAGCAATGCGAAGAAAGAGCCTACAGAGTGGGAGAATATCTTTGCCAATCATTCTTCAGATAGAGCACTAATCTCCAGAATCTATAAAGAACTCAAAAAACTCTACTCCAAGAATTCAAATAATCCAGTCGACAAATGGGCTACGGAAATGAATAGACACTTCACAGAAGAAGATCTACAAGCAATCAACAAACATATGGAAAAATGTTCAACATCTCTAGTAATAAGAGAAATGCAAATCAAAACCACCCTAAGATTCCATCTCACCCCAATTAGAATGGCGATTATCAAGAATACGAGCAACAACAGGTGTTGGCGAGGATGTGGGGAGAAAGGTACACTCATACATTGCTGGTGGGGCTGCAAATTAGTGCAGCCACTCTGGAAAGCAGTGTGGAGATTCCTTAGAAAACTTGGAATGGACCCTCCATTTGACCCAGCTATCCCACTCCTTGGCCTATACCCAAAGGACTTAAAATCAGCATACTACAGAGATACAGCCACATCAATGTTCATAGCTGCTCAATTCACAATAGCCAGACTGTGGAACCAACCTAGATGCCCTTCAATTGATGAGTGGATAAAGAAACTGTGGTATATATATACAATGGAATATTACTCAGCCATAAAGAATGATAAAATTATGGCATTTGCAGGCAAATGGATGAAATTGGAGAATATCATGCTAAGTGAGATAAGCCAATCTCAAAAAGCCAAAGGACGAATGATATCGCTAATAAGTGGAACATGACACATAATGGGGGGGAGGGAAGGGTTAGTGTTAGGGTTAGAGTTAGGGTTAGGGAGGGGGGCAAGTATGGAGGAAGGAAGTACTGTATAGAGGGTAAAGAGGGGTGGGAGGGGTGGGGGGAAGGGAAAAAATAACAGAATGAATCAAACAACATTACTCTATGTAAATTTATGATTACACAAATGGTATGCCTTTACGCCATGTACAAACAGAGAAACAACATGTATCCCATTTGTTTACAATAAAAAAAAATAAAATTAAATTAAAAAAAAAGAAATAATGTATGTAAAAGGTCTTGCACTTTTCTGTCTTTAATCACACCACTAATAAACAGCAGGTTCATAATTTAGGATGTGGGACTTAGTAAAACAATTACATATATATATTTATATGTAGTTCAATATATAATTTTACAATGATATATATATATATATATATATATATATATATATATATAATTAGTGTAGTATGGAGATTCCTCAGAAAACTTGGAATGGAACCGCCATTTGACCCACACCTCAGTTTATACCCAAAGGACTTAAAATCAAAATATTATAGTGATACAGCCACATCAATGTTTATAGCAGCCCGACTCACAATTGCTAAATATGGAACCAACCTAGATGCCCTTGAACAGATGAATGGATAAAGAAAATGTGTATACGTATGATGGAATATTACTCAGTTTTAAAGAAGAATGAAATTCTGGCATTTGCAGGTAAATGGATGGAGCTGGAGAATATCATGCTAAGTGAAATAAGTCAATCCCAAAAAACCAAAGACCAAATGTTTTCTCTGATATGCAGATGCTAATTCACAATAAGGGTCAGGTAGGGAAGAATAGAGTTACTTTATATTAGGTAGAGGGAAGTGAAGGGAGGGGAAGGGGAAGGGGCATGGGGGTAGGAAAATAGAGTAAAACAGACAGTAGTACCTCATGTACATACATGACTGCATGAACAATGTAATCCTACAATATGTACAATCAGAAAAATGAGAAAGTACACTCCATTTATGTATATCAAAATGTATGAATACATTCTACTATCATGTAAAAAGAATTAGAACAAATAAAAATATTTTTAAAAAGTAGCACAAGTAACCTTTGCAGTATTAGCACTAGGAACTCATCTTTTTTTTTTTTTTTTTTTTTACATTCTTGGGGAAACATATTTAACAAAATTATTCTTTTATAGTTCATTAAAATTTTTCTTATCTTTAGTACTAGCTTTGAAATAAAAAACTTTATTATGTGTGATTTTTTTGGATCAACAAGAGTAAATAATTCCATTTGAGAAGATTCTGCCCCATACCCCAACACACATACCTTCAACTTGTTCTGAATTGTTATTTTTATTACTTGAGGATTTAAGATTCAGAGTGATCTTTAACAAAATCCTGGAACTCAGTTTTGAAAGAGAGAAGGAAAAGAGGATTAGAAACTACTTTGTATCCCACCCAACAAATGATTATTTACTACTTATTTTGTAGATGGGTCTATTAAATGTTAAGATGAAAGGCCCTGAGCCTGTGAGGCTCAACACAAATTTTACAATATGTTACATGTTATAATCAAGGGTACTTAAAAGGAGAAAAGGAAATAGCTAATTTGTGTAAATTGATCAGAGTTTAATATCTGAACTGAGTCTTGAAATATGAACAACCCCGTAAATGGAAAACATAGTAGGAAAAAACTATTACTTTAATATATACTGTATCCATGAAGACTACCACATTAGTTATCTATTAGTATATGTTAAACCAAAACTTATGTATTTAAAACAACATCAGTTTTACTTGTTCCCAATTCTGTTAGTGAGAAATTTGGGCTAGCATTTGCTATTATTGTTCACTGTATTAATTAGATTCCCATCTCTATGACAATATACCTAAGAAAATGAACTTAAAGGAATAAAGATTTATTTTTCACAGTTTCAGAGGTTTTATTCCAAGGTAAAGACTAAAGATACATTGCTTTGGACCTAAGGCAAGGCAGAATATCATGGTGGTAAGAGCAAGGGAGATTGCTCTCCTCTAGGCATCCAGGAAGCAAAGACCAAGAGTGAGAGAGTAGAAAGTGATGAGAACAAGATACAAACTTTCCAGGACACACCCCAGTGACCTATTTTCTCCAACTAAGCCCTACCTACTCAAGTTTACACCACCTCCCAATAGTGCCACACTGGGAACCAGGGCTTCAACACATGAGCCTTTGGGGGACACTGTTTTTCAAAGGATAACATTTATCATCATCATTATTATTATTGACATTCTTTGACTCCAGAGTAAAAGAACTAGCTCAAGTCAATTTTTAAGTATAGCATACCACTTAAGTTTATTAAGTTTCATTCATCAATTTTGATCTTATCAGGGAACATTTAGAAAAACACAAACTAAAATATCCTACTAATCCAATATACTATGTTTAAATTTTTTCTTCTCTTAATCTTGTTCTTATAAAATCATCCATAGAACTCTTTCTGCTAAATCCTATAGGACCTATTTTATTTCTTTATTAAATGTGTGCCTACATACACTATAAGGTGAGAAATTTAGTAAAAAGTACCAAGAATAATTTAAAATCACTCTTTTGCCCATAATTTTATGACTATACATGTTATCATTTGGTTTCATGCCATCAGTGATTTTCTTGTTCACTTTTATTTCACTGTATTCACATATATAATGTATTCATGCATATATATACACATATATGTACATATGTGACTTTCATATGTAACCTCAGCAATACAACACTTTAGTAGCAACAAAATATATCTGAGTTTGGACCACTTATGAAACCCTTCTGAAGTTGGATGTTGGGTTATTTCAGTGTATGTGCTTTATAAAAATGCTATCATAAAATTTTTTTTTTTATCTTATAACCTTTGGCTGATATAGTCTATTAATATCAAGGACTAAATGATCTCTTAAGCTTTAAATCCAATTGACTTTAGAACTTCTCAAAGTTAATAATCCTGGATGCACATTAGAAACAACTCCGGTGCTTTCAAAAATTGTTTAGTGTTCGTCCCAGACTTATAACAGCACAATCACTGGGTATGTTATAAAAAGTCCCCTTGATGATTCTGATGCAGCTGCTGTACAGATAAGCATTTGAGATTATTTAAGGCATGAATAAACCAATTCAAACAGGATAAAATCCCCATATCTTCCTTAAACATGTTTCAGAGGTCAAGTTATATCAAAAGGCTAGAAATAGTCAGGCACAGTGGCACATGCCTGTAATCCCAGCAGCTTGGGAGTCTGAGACAGGAGGGTCCCAAGTTCAAAGCCAGCCTCAGCAACATAGCGAGACCTTGTCTCAAAATAAAAAAAAAAAGGGCTGGGGATATAGCTCAGAGGTGCCCTAGGTTCAATCCCCTGTACAAAAAAAGGAAAACAAGGGCTACAAATATAAACCTCTTGCCTCTGGGATGCTTACGAAGAGGAAGCCATTACATTCTCAGTATTTATTACCATCCAACAGACAGGAAATCTCAGGCATTCAGTATGACAACAATTACCTATTAGGGGCATATCAAGCAGCATATAAGCATGCACAAAGATTTTTTACTTCTCAAGTATGTAACTCTAAACTTTGATAAAAATCTATCATTGAAAAGCAAAATATCCTAACAGATGAATCTTATAAAGGAACATTCTCATACAATTTTAAGGATGCTAAAATAAATACTGCTCTTTGACCTTACATACCCAGAATATAGGAACACCTTGGAGACTGCCAGTTTGGTTTCAGACTACCACAATAAAAACAACAATAAAGCTAGTCAAATGAATTTTGTTTTGGTTTCTTACTGCATATAAAATTTTGCTTAACTATAGTCTATTATATGCACAACAGCATTATGTCTGAAAAAACAACATATCCACCTCTGAGGATATTAAGGAAAAACAAACTCACCTCAGTTTCTCTTTGTATATCATCACAACACAGATCACTTCTGTGATCTCAAATTGTTTAAGTATTTCTTCCACCAGGAAGGAAGCAAGCAATTCTGCAATGAATACCACTTGGGCATTCTCAAATTAAATTCTCACACTATCTACCTAGAAATAGTGTCAGATCCCACAGATTGAGAACTCGGTCCCACCCACTTCAGATGCCACTTACAAAGTCCAGGCCTCTGAATCTTCTGACCTCTATTGCAGGGGTTAGATTAATTTGCTACAATAGCTCACAGAATGCAGGAAAACAGTGTTTGCTGGTATATTATAAAGGATATTTTAAGCATTCAAATAAACAATAATAGATAATAATAATAAATAATAATAATAATAGATACATAGGGCGAGGTCTGAAAAGCCCTCAGCAATGGCACTTCTATGCCAACAAAGCCAGAATGCACCACCCTTCCAGCATGTAGGTGAGTTCTCTTTCACCTTCCTATAAGTCTCCATTTATCATCTGTCCAGAAGCTCCCCAAAATCTTTTTCATTATTTTTAAAGAGACTTTATGGCATAAGTGTGATTAAAGATTAGAAAACTGTGTCAAAATGCAATTGGACAAAAAGGGTAATGATATAATGCTAATGGACTGAATGGGGAAACCAAGCAAGGGATATCTGTTCAGATTCTTCTTAGCCTCTGTACAGAATTCCTTTCTCCTAGGTACAAGCAGGACCACTTCTAAAATGGAGAATATACTATCAGGTAAGACAGGTCAGAAAATTTATTTATGGTAAGCTCCAAGACAGAGACAGTACATCGGTACTTGCATATTTTTATTTTATATGACCTGCCTTAGTTAAGCAAAATTCTAGTTTCTATGGCCTGCCTTGGAGAGAAAAAAAAATTATATGAAAACAGGGTAGGAGAAGGTCAGAGAAAGACTTTGCTTTCTGAGGTCTAATGTGCTAAAAGCTGTTTTAGTCAGCTTTTTTCGTTGCTGTGACCAAAAGACCTGCAAGAACTGTTTTAGAGGAGGAAAAGTTTATTTGGGAGCTCATACTTTCAGAGTTCCCAGTCCATAGTAAGCCAGCTCCATTCCTCTGGGTTTGAGGTGAGGCAGAACATCATGGCAGAATAGTGTGGCAGAGGAAAGCAACTGGGGGCATGGCACCCAGGAAGTTGGGAGAGAGATCTGCTCAACAAAGATAAAATATTTATCCCAAAGGCATACCCCCAGGGACCCAAGTGCTTCAGCCACACCCTACTTGCCTACAGTTAACACTCAGTTAATCCCTATTAGGGGATTAATTCACGGATTGGGTTAAGGCTGTCATAATCCAATCATTCCACCTGTAAATGTTCTTGTGTTGTCTCACACATGAGCTTTTGGGGGACATCTCACATCCAAACCATAACAATATCAAAGGACTACCTTTTACCTTTACTTCTCTGAAACTGTTTCAAAGCTGCTTCAGGAACCAAGAACAAAAGGCATATAAAAGACAAGCTCATTTAAGAAATAATGACCATGAAAGTTATGAGGCAGGAACCATAGATAAAAACCAAAAAATATACATCCTAATATCACAACACCTTAATTAAAAAATACTTAATGCTAATGCTTATGATCATGTGAGCCTTCAGTAAATCATAATCTTTTTGCTGATGGAGGATCTTGCCTCAATGTTGATGCCTGCTAACTGATCAGGGTAGTGGTTACTGAAGGTATGGTTGGCTGTAGTCATTTCTTAAAAAAAGAAAACAAGTTTTCCACATCTATTGACATTTCTTTCTCAAAAGATTTCTCAGTAGCATGTGATGCCATGCAATTCCTTACATAATTGAGTCAATCCTCTCAAACCCTGCCACTGCTTTATCAACTAAGTTTATGTGATAAGACTAAATTCTTTGCTGTCAGTACACAGTGGAAGTAGATTCCATGACAAAAAAATGACCTTCTTGCTCATCCATAAGATGCAACTCCTTATCCATTAAAGTCTTATCATGAGATTTCACTAATTCATTTACACCTTCAGGCTTTACTTCTAAGTCTCATTCTCTTGCTATTTCTCTACTACACCTGACATTACTTCGTCCAATTTCATCCTGATGGCTTCAAGGTCATCTATGAGGGTTGAAATTAACTTCTTTCAAACTCCTATTAATGTTGATTTTCTTTATATCCTCCCATGAATCATGGAATGTTCTTAATGGAATATAGAATGGCAAATCCTTTTAGGAAAGTTTTCAATTTACTTTTCCAAGATCCATCACAGAAATCACTACTATGGCAGTTATAGTCTTACAAAACACATTTCTTAAAGAAGATATGAAAGTCAAATTACTCCCTGATCCATGGGCTACAGAAAGGATGTAGTAGTAGCAGGCATGAAAACAACACAATTTTTTCTATATAGCTCCATCAGAGCTTAAGCTCTTGTGACCAGACACACTGTTAAAGAGCAGTAATATTTTGAAAGGAATATATTTTTTTCTAAGTAAGTCTCCACAGTGGGTTTAAAATATTTCAAAAATCAAGCTATAAACAGATGTGTTGTCATCTAGGCTTTATTGTTCCAATTTTAGACCACAGGCAGAGTGAACATAGTATAATTCTTAAGGGCCCTAGCATTTTTGGAACGGTCAACCTAAACTCACGAGGTGCATTGTAGAATCAGTCAGTCATTTGAAGCTAGGCTGTGAAATTCTCTGGTTATGAAAATCCTAAATGGGGAACAACATATACAAAGCTCTCTGAAAGAAAATGTACGCCAACCAAGAATCTTATGTAAAGCAAAATTAAGCTTCAGATTTGAAGATGAAATAAAAACCTTCCATGATAAACAAAAGTTAAAAGA
Source organism: Sciurus vulgaris (assembly GCF_902686455.1). Classification (NCBI taxonomy): domain Eukaryota; kingdom Metazoa; phylum Chordata; class Mammalia; order Rodentia; family Sciuridae; genus Sciurus; species Sciurus vulgaris. Next base: position 119,500,018 of record NC_136466.1, read on the forward strand.
TTTTACAAATAGAAACCCTGCACTACAGAACCTTCTCAGTTCAGTACTCCATGAGGAGCAGATGAAAAACAACAATCAAAGTTAGCAAAGGGAGGAACTACACTAAAGGAAAGGCCAATCAAAGAAGAAACCAAGTCAAGTCAAAAAACAAAAATAAACCAAAATGATGGGTAGTACAAATCATGTCTCAATAATAACCCTGAATGTTAATGGCCTAAACTCATTAATCAAAAGACATAGACTCAGTTGGTTCCACAATCTAGCTATTACGAATTGAGCAGCTATGGACATTGACAACTGTGGTATATATACACAATGCACTATTATTCAGCCATAAAAAAGATTAAATTATGGCATTTGCTGGTAAATGGATGGAATTAGAGAATATCATGCTAAGTGAACTAGGCCAAGCCCAAAAAAACCAAAGGCCAAACATTTTCTCTGATAAGTAGATGACGATATGTAAGGAGGGGGTTGGTGGCAGGGGAAAAGAGAAGAATGAAGGAACTTTGGATGGTGTAAAGGAAAATGGAGTGGATGGGGGTGCGGGAAGGTAATATAGTAGGATGAGACAGGCAGTATTACCCTATGTACATGTATGATTACATGAATGGTATGAATCTACATTGTGTACAACCATAGAAATGAAGTTATACCCCATTTGTGTACAATGAATCAAAATGCAGTCTGTAAAATAAAAAAAAAATTTAAAAAAGAAGAAAAAAAAGACATATACTGGCAAATTGGATTAAAGAAAAAGACCCAACAATATGCTGCCTTCAAGAGACTCATCTCATAGGAAAAGACATCCACAGACTAAAGGTGAAAGGTTGGGAAAAAATATACCACACACATGGACTCAGTAAAAAAGCAGGGGTTTCTATCTTCATATCACATAAAGTGGACTTCAAACCAAAGTTAGTCAGAAGGGATAAAGAAGACCATTTCATACTGCTTAAAGGAATCACACATCAACAAGATATAACAATCATAAATATATATGCCCCAAACAATGGAGCATCTACATACATCAAATAAACTCTTCTCAATTTCAAGAATCAAATAGACCAAAACACAGTAATAATGGGTGACTTTAACATACCTCTCTCACCATTGGATTTTCCAAACAGAAACTGAACAAAGAAACTACAGAACTCAATAATACAATCAATAATTTAGACTTAACAGACATACATAGAATATTTCATCCATCAACAAGCAAATAACCTTCTTCTCAGTTGCACATGGATCCTTCTCTAAAATGTTCATGTTATGTCACAAAGCAACTCTTTGCAAATACAAAACAAGAGATATACTACTCTGCATTCTATAGATCATAATGAAATGAAATTAGAAATAATGATAAAATTAAAAAATAGAAGCTACTCCAATACCTGGAGACTAAATAATATGCTATTGAATGAACAATAGACAGCAGAAGATATCAGGAAGAAGGTAATAAAATTCTTAGAGGTAAATGAGAACACTGATACAACATATAAAAATCTCTGGGATGCTATGAAGGCAGTGCTAAGAGGAAAGTTCATTGCACTGAGTTCATTCATTAAAAGAATAAAAAGGCAAAAAATAAATGACCTAACTTTACATCTCAAAGCCCTAGAAAAAGAATAAATCAACACCAAGACAGGTCTAGTTTTTGGCCTAAGCTTTAAATATGCTCCCTAGGCTTGATCATTTCTAGCTTTTGATTTACAGTGAGAGATGTACAACTCTTCCCTTCACCTGAATAGTTAGAGGCCATTGTAGGGTTCCCAATAGACCTAATTTCAGTATGTTTGTGTCTCGGGAAATACAGAAGTCCAAGGACAGGGAGAGTGATGGGGGAATGGTCAGTAGAGAAGTCAGAACACACTAATTATTAAGTTCACTGTTTTATATGGACATAGTTTATGATATCCCCAAAGAATTATGACAGTAATAGCAAAGAGCACAGATCACAATAACAGACATAATGATAATGAAAAACTCTTGACATATTGCAAGAATTACCAAAATATGACAGAGACACAAGCAGGTCCATGGTTGGATAACATGACACAGACAGACTTACACATGCAGGGCAACCACAAACCCTTTAACACATAAAGATGTAGTATCTATAAAGTGCAATAGAGCAAAGTGCAATAAAATGAGGTATTCCTTCAGTTGTAAAGGCTTTTGTTCTCTTGGTAGCTGAGACATATTTTATTTTCTTTCCTCTTTAGATTTAACTCAAATAATGAACATATTCATCTAATCTAGGATAGATTATGGTACTGCATGAAGGTAAGGAACTATAAAAAATGCTCCAGAGTCTGCTGGTAGACTAGAATTCGGCAATTCAATCCTGAGTAAGCAGAAACTCTTGAACATATTACAATATACACTATTCCCCTCCAAACTATTACTGATTAAAGGATAACTCAAAATTATAGTCTCTATACTTAGCATATGACTTTAGGACCTATAAAACTAATGACTATAACTGAATGAGGACTCAACTGTTATCAAACTCAGGCAAATGTATGGTATCTATTTCTCATGAACTTTATAACATCTGAGAAGAAACAGTATCTTTCCTACTGCTCTTAGTTGACTCAAAGAATACAAGGAAAACTGGACTTTTAGGATACTTGGCTCATAAACAAGTACAAAGAATGAAACATACAGGCAGCACAGGTGAAAGCTATCATCCTTACCATTAATATAATTCTGGTCTATGGCTGTTATCATTTCTATGGAATGAAATGGACCCTACTAGTCTGAAGGTCTCAGTACATTCTTGTTTACTTAGGAGTTATTTATGTACCAATAAGAAGTGGTTTATTGTCTAAAGCGTCTTCACTCTGACTTCACTCCAGGCAACACTGAAAGGTAGGTTAATCGTGGCCATACCTTTTACCTAAGCAGCTTTGGCTTTCATGGGATTTTTCTGTTCGGGGCCCAATAAAGCTTTTCAAACAATGTCCCTGCCTCTCACTTTTCCTGATCCAGCTCCCCCATTCAAACTTAACCACTGCAAGACTGTGAGTAATGAAAAAAAACAACAACAACAAAAAAAAAAACATTTTTCTAGAAGTCATTAAGACCCATAGATAGTTACCTCTTCTATTTCAATGCTGGCCTGATTCAAAGATGCTAACAAAATCATCTGTGGTAAGCAGAATAATGCCCTCCCCCAAAATGCTCATATCCTAATAAATGAAACCTGTGATCATGTTCAATGGGAGTGGGGAATTAAGATTTAAGACAGAAACAAGGTTGATAATTAGCTGACCTTGAAGAGATTTTCATGGATTAATTGGGTGGGTCTAATGTAATCACAGGGTCCTTGAATAAGGAAGAGGTAGGTAGAAGAGTCAGAACCTGAAAATGGTGTCATGAGGAAGACTCCAGCAACAATTGCTGGCTGTGAAGATGGAAGGGTGAAGGGTGGACCAACTCTAGAATGTAGAAAAGGCAAGAAAACAGATTCTCCCCAAAGCCTCCAGGAAAGGAATGCAGCCTAAATAAACCTGATTTTAACCCAGTGATACCAATTTTGAGCCCATTGCTGACCTCCACAGTCAGAATAAATTAATGTTTTAAGCAATTAAATTTGTTACAGCAGCATCAGGAAACAAGTACACCATCTACACATACAGAGGAAGCTAGGACCTTCGTTTTCTTAAAACATACACTTGATATTTGTCCTACTAGATTATGCTGCTGCTTTACAGTAGAAGTTGCCTCATTTGTATGTGCTAGTGTAATCTAAAAAGATTACAAATTGTTGTGGCTGGAAATAAAAGGGAGATCCAACAATCAGAAATAATTTAATGTACAATGTAAAAATATCTTTGAATGTTTAATTGGACAAAAAAGTATAGTAAATGAAAAGAAATCATTGACTGGTATACTGGTGACTGATCTAACCAGCCTTTTATTCAAGAAAGGAGGAAGAATGGTTTATCAAATGCAAGTTAATAAGCTCTGCTAAACATCAATGTATGAGTGGTTCTCTGTGACTTACTGACTACACCATTACACTCTCAGTACTCTACAATGAAACAATACTTGTCACTGATTTTATCCTGAATTTCAGGAACATGTCTATTTCTAGAAAGTTACACATGACACTTGAAACTTAAAAACAGAATGAATAACATATTTACAGACCCATAAAAATGTTATCTCAAGTATTAACCAAGGGAGCTGTTTCATTTTCTCAAAACAAACACAAAACAAATATCCCTGAGAAACAGTGTAGCAAAAGTGCTAACGGATTCTTAGCTGATGGAAGGAAGAGCAAGCCTTACTATAATTCGGTAAACTTCTTCTCACAAGGCACAGAATCTCTTTTGTAATCTGTCAAGAAACTCAAAATACACCATTCTATATTCTACCCCTGTATATGAATTTCTCTGATGGAAAGAAATGGTTGTGATTATTTTGGTCCTAGAGGAAATTTGGTGCCCTCTGGTGTTGGAATATAAGATGATTCGTTTAACCTTTACAAACAAGCACTTCGCAGATCATAAAAGCACAGAATTTAAGAGCTGATTATGATTAGCACTTTTAGCTTAGCACACATAATCATTGTTTAGTGGAAATCTGTGTTCACACTTTATTAAATATTCATTTTTTATTCTGATGGCACATTAGAAAAACATTATTTAAAAGTTAAATTTCTTAGGTAAAATACTTGCCTATATTATTTATATTTCCCCTCTAGCTTTATGCAAAGGAGAACAATAGTGAACCATCTAAGATTCTGTGGCAAAGTAATGGATAAAAAGGTCATGCATGATGTTATTAGAGTGGTATAATTTATAACTGATTCTTCAATGTTTTATTACCTACTAGAGACATACAAAATGGGACAATAACATCTGTGATAACATTGCCCAGTTTAAGAAATAAAACATGTCAGTACTGTAGCTTTCCATATAGCACCCCAGATCACATTCCTTTTCTCCTTAATAAGTAATCACTCTCTCTTAAAATTGGCATTTAAATGGTTGATTTTAAGATATTTTTTCAGTTTTCTGCAGAGTCTGTAACACTGCCACATTGTCTGTCATATTGCTTCTAAAATTGAAAATTAACTTTAAAATATTAGTTTGCAAAAGGAAGCCCAGGCAATACCAATTACAGTTGATCACATCAAACACAGGATTTGGGGCTGAGGCTAAATGTAGCTCAGTGGCAGAGCACTTGCCTAGCATGCATGAGGCACTGGATTCAATCTTTAGCACCACATTAAAAATAAACAAATAAAGGCATTCTGCCCATCTACAACTAAAAAAAATTTAAAAATTTTTTTTAAAAATACAGGATTCCAGGCACTACCCATTTTGGGGGCACATGGAAGTGTAAGGCCCCCAAAAAGGAAACCCCAACTCTGTCCCATGGATGGACGGCAACCCCAATCAACCGCAGGAGGTGTCACTTGATGCAAACCGCAAGAGGTGTTTATTCCAGCGCGCTGGGACCCAACTCAAGGAGTCGAGTCCCCTGCAGAAAATCTTGTAGGTTTATAAAGGCAGAAACCACACATCGGGAGGGGTCGCACATGAAAGGGAATTTCAAAGGGGGGTCTGGGTTTGCTGATAACATACAACATGTTTCACAATGTTTTACAATAGGGCGTAGATTCTGGTCAATAGTTTCTGGTAATCATTCTGTTTGATCACTATCTGGCTATCTGGCTCAATTTACCCTTTTATTCTCTGTTTGGGGCTGTTTCTTGGAACAGCTTTAAGGGCTTTGTTCCCATTCCTGGGAGGGTGACCTTAGGGAGTTGAGATGACTGGGAGGGTGACCTTAGGGAGTTAAGATAACTGGGAGGGTGACCTCAGACAGCTTAAAAAAATGTCCATTCTTTCAGAAGCTGATATTGTCAGACTGCCATGTGTGAAAACAATAGGTGGGACTTTAAGGAGATTTGAACAGGAAGAGGAGGTGCTTGTCAGTAAGTAAATGGTTTAAAAAATATACAAGAACAGAAACAGCAATGAGGGAGAAAAAGAAATTTTTTTTTACTTGTTTGATTTGTAAATGAAGCTAAATGTGGAGATTTTGAATAAAACAAGAAAACAGTCTTCTTGGTGCACACAAGGTCAAAAGTGCTGAAGTTATCACCTAGTTCTGCTCATCAAACACAGCTAGCACTAAGATCTGTCCTATAAGGATAAGTTTCAGCTTTCTGTATCATTCTGGGATTAGCTCACTGACAATTCTGATATTTTTCCAATTCCCAAACAAGTTATCCTTACACAAAACTTGGTGTCTTAGTCCATTTGTGCTACTCTACCAGAATATCTGAAACTGTTACTTATAAAGAATAAAAATTCATTTTTCTCACAGTTCTGGAGGCTGGGAAGTACAAGAGCAAGACACCGGCATTTAGTCTGATAAGGCCTTCCTTCTGTTGCTTCACATAGCAGATGGTGGAAGGTCAAGGGGAAAGCAAGTCAAATGTTGCAAGAAGTCTTTTTATAAAGACCTTATTCCCATAAAGGAGGAAGGAGCCCTCCTGGCCTAATCACCCCACTTCTTAAAAATATCTCATTAGGAACAGCTGAAGTTTGAAGGCAACACGTTCAAACCACAGCACATGGGGAAGATATTGTGTTTCTTTGTTGTTCTCCCATTCCACCCCAGGGACTCAGGAAATCACAATGCCTCTCCTCTCACAAAGCTTGCCCTTCTCAAAGCTTCTGTATGTTTTAGTGACCTAATATCTCATGTAAATCAGGTAATATCAGTAAAATACTTCATATTGGACCTAAAATACAGTAAAGCTCATCAAAGCTCACTCGCTATCATCACTTACCGCCAGACCTTCTCCCTTCTGTTGCTCCTAATTAAAATTCTCATTCTCTCAATTCCATGCTAAGGAAAGTTATCTGAATATATAAAATGTTACTTGGACATAAATATTCATACTATCTCCAGTGCTGGCCGAAGCACTAAGAGGATGTCCAGTACTAGCCCAAGTCCCACACAGATACCAGTGCACCTCAGAGTGCCGCTGCCAAGCTGTGGCTCCCCATCTACCAACATGTTGGGACACTTCTGCCACCATCTTGGATTATCCCCCAAGATGGTGGATGTTACCACCATCTTTAATTGGGGCAGCTTCCATCCTGGGACACCTGCAAGAGACTAGAAGCTCATTATCAAGTTACCTACAGATTAGTCACTGCTGCTGCCACCAACTTGGGATGTGGCCACTTACATCCAGGGATATCAGCCAGGGCCTGAAAGATGATCATCAAGGGCCTGCACTTGGTTGCATCTAAGGTATCCTTGTCAGGTGTGCTAATAGCCACCATATTGCAAAAGCAAGAGGGAGCCTTGCAAGGGGTTGGTAGGTGGGAAAACAGTGTGAGAGTATCTTGATCCCAGCTCATCCAGGAAATCAGCCTGGCACCCACCAGAATCCCAGAAACAACTTGGGAGCACTTTTTGAAACCCAACATCAGGACGGTCCACGACTCTACCAAGCACCTGGTCCCACTGGTTTGACAACCAACAGGGCCCTCTGGCTCCTCAATCTGCAGTCTCCCAACCACCCCTGGTCACCAACCGGTCCAGTGCCTGGAGCTACGTGGCTGGCACACAGCTTTCAACACCTGGTGCTGATTTGACCAATACAGAACAACTGTCCAAAATAGGTGCACAGGTACTGGTACTCAGCCCTCAGGTCCTTCAGGGGAGAGGTTCCTGATTATGACATCGAAAGAACAAGGACAGGAAGAAAAAAATTCAGACACTAAATTATAGACCAGAAATTATAGGGCCCACAAGTGAGGAAACTGGCTAAGACCAGGCTCCTGTGTCACATGAGTGGACCCTAAAGGAGAGTCCTAGGATGCAGTCCTGCCTCCAGGAGTCCATCTCCAAGTCTAATCCTCCCACCTTAGTAACTGTCATCATCCTGAGGGTGGAGTTGCCAGCAAACACCAGACAACCCCAACTATCAGGAGAGAAGGGAGTCAGAGAAGATACTGAATTCCAACGGAAACAATTGTTCAATTTTCCTTCAAGCCTTTTTTTTTTTTTTAAATTTTCTCCATTAGTTTTTTCTTTTTTCTTTTTTCATTTCTGGCTCTCACATCCCCATCATCTTTGAAATCAAGTACCTTTCATGCATCAGGCTACTGAAGAATGGGAGGACTGAATAGTATATTGTTGTAGATTTATTTTATTTTTCTCACTTTCTCTATTTTCCTCTTATTTATGTTTCCTCAGTCACTTTCTCCCTTTTCTCATGCTAAAACCAACTTCTTTTAATGCCACTTTCACTCTTCCTATGATCTAGTACCTCTATATTCTCACTTCTTACTTCATTAACATTGCATCCTATACCCCTCCCCCATCCTCTCTGTCTACCATTAGAAATTGTAGACCTTGATCTTTTTCCATTCTTCTGTCTGTCCTACTCATTTTTCTCTATCCTCCTGGCTTTCCACTCTCTCTAGAACGCACCCTTTCTTTTCCTTTCTCTTTTCCTCTCATTTTCTCTCTTACCCTGCAGGGAGACACTGTTTGCTTAATAAATTCCCTTATTTAAAAAAAAAAAAAAAAAAAAAAGAAAAGAAATTGTAGACCTCACTGCAAACCTATTGTTTATGCTATAGATAATAGTCAAACTCATCATCTCTGCTTCTTACAACAATACTATTAATATCTTAATAGGGGCTATCAGGTTTAAGGCTGCATATTGCTTGCATTGGGTGGTTAATATTGATATCCCCCTTAAAAGTGAAGTATTGCAAACCTGCAGGAAAACTATAAACCTATAGGATGGAAACTGTAATACCTTGGATCTGCCCTGCTAGAGGGAAGATACATGAACAACATGAAAAAAAACAAGGGAATAAAGTGCCCCAAATAAAGTCTATATTAATAGACTGTATTGACAGCACAGCAGAAGAAATGTCAGAAAAAGAGTTCAGAATGTACATAATTAAAATGATCCACAAAATAAAGGATGATATAAGAAACCAAATGCAGGCAACAAAAGATCACTTCAATAAAGAGAGATTCTGAAAAAAAAAAAATCCTTAAAATGAAGGAAACAATAAAACAAATTAAAAACTCAATAGAAAGAATCACCAACAGACTAGATCACTTGGAAGACAGACCTGAGATAAGACAAAATATTTAATCTTGAAAATAAAGTAGACCACACAGAGAAGATGATAAGAAATCATGAACAGAACTTCAAGAATTAAGGGATAACATGAAAAGACCAAATTTAAGAATTACTGGAATTGAGAAAGTCTCAGAAATACAACCAAAGGAATAAACAATCTATTCAATGAAATACCAGAAAATTTCCCAAACCTGAAAAATGAAATGGAAAATCAAATAAAGGAAGCTTAGAGGACACCAAAAGTACAAAATTACAATAAATTTACACCAAGGCACATTATAATGAAGATGCCTAACAAACTAAAAAAAAGATAGAATTTTAAAAGTCATGAGAGAAAAGTATCAGATTATATATGGGGGGAAACCAATACAGATATCAGATTTCTCAGCCCATATCCTAAAAACTAGGAGGGCCTAGAACAACATATTTCAAGCTCTGAAAGAACATGGATGCCAACCAAAAATCTTATACCCAGCAAAACTAACTTTCAGATTTAATGATGAAATAAAATCCTTCCATAATAACCAAAGTTAAAAGAATTTACAAATAGAACCCCTGCACTGCAAAACATTCTCAGTAAAATATTCCATGAGGAGAAATGAAAAACAACAATGAAAGTCAGCAAAGGGAGGAACTACACTAAAGGAAAAGCCAATCGAAGGAGAAATCAAGTCAACTCAGAAACCAAAAATAAACCAAAATGTCCAGAAATATAAAACATGTCTCAATAATAACCCTGAATGTTAATGACCTAAACTTACCAATCGAAAGACATAGACTGGCAGATTGGATTAAAAAAAAAAAAAAAAAAAAAAAGAACCAGCAATATGCTGCCATCAAAAGACTCATCTCATAGGAAAAGACATCCACAGAATGAAGATGAAAGGATGGGGAAAAAAACATTACACACACGGACTAGGAAAAAGAGCAGGGGTTTCCATCCCCACGTCAGACAAAGTGAACTTAAAGACAAAGTTAATCAGAAGAGATAGGAAGGACATTTCATACTGCTTAAGGGAACCACAAAGCAGCAAGACATAACAATCATAAATATGTATGCCCCAAACAATGGAGCATCTACGTATGTCAAACGAATCCTTCTCAATTTCAGGAATCAATCAGACCATAACAATAATACTGGGTAACTTTAACACACATCTCCCAACACTAGATGAATCTTCCAAACAAAAATGAAAAAAGAAACCACAGAACTCAATAATACAATCAATAATTTAGACTTAACAGACATATATAGAATATTTCATCCACCAACAAGCAAATATACTTTTTTCTCATCAGTATATGCATCCTTCTCTAAAATAGACCATATGTTATACTACAAAGCAACTCTTAGCATATACAAAAAAATAGAGATATTACCTTGCATCCTATTAGATCATAATGGAATGAAATTAGAAATCAATGATAAAATAAAAAAATAGGAACTACTCCAACACCTAGAGACTAAATAATACCCTACTGAATGATGATGCATGGATAGCAGAAGACATCAGGGAGGATATAAAACAATTCTTAGAGGTAAATAAGAACATGGATACAACATATCAAAATCTCTGAGACACGATGAAAGCAGTACTAAGAGGAAAGTTCATTGCATAGAGCTCATTCATTAAAAGAATAAAAAGTCAACAAATAAAAGACCTAACATTATATCTCAAAGTTCAAGAAAAAAGAACAGATCAACATCAAAAGTAGTAGAAGACAGGAAATAATTGAAATCTGGGTTGAAATCAATGAAACTGAAACAAAAGAAAATTGAAAAAAGTGACATAACAGAAAGTTCATTCTTTGAAAAAACAGACAAAATTGATAAACTCTTAATCACACTAACAAAAAGGAGAGAGAAAACTCAAATTACTAAAATTTGTGATGAGAAAGGAAAAATCATAACAGATACTACTGAAATACAAAATATAATTAAAAGCTATTTTGAAAATCAATAATCCAACAAAATAGAAAATCTTGAAGATGTCGACAAATTTGTAGAGACATGTGATTTACCCAAACTGAATCAGGAGGACATACACAACTTAAACAGATCAATTTTAAGCAATGAAATAGAAGATGTCATCAAAAGTCTACCAATCAAGAAAAGCCCAGGACCAGATGGATCCTTAGCTGAGTTCTACAGGACCTTCAAAGAAGAACTAATACTAATACACCTTAAAGTATTTTACAAAATAGAAGAGAAGGGAAACCTCCCAAACTCATTCTAGGAGCTATTATCACCCTGATACCAAAATCAGACAAAGACACATCAAGGAAAGAAAACTTTAGACAAATATCCCTGATGAACACTGATGCAAAAATTCTTAACAAAATTCTGGTAAATCACATACAAAAACATATTAGTGCACCATGATCAAGTTGGATCCCAGGGATGCAAGGTTGGTTCAACATATAGAAATTAATAAACATAATTCATCACATCAATAGACTTAAAGTTAAGAATCATATGATTATTTTAATAGATACAGAAAAAGCATTTGATAAAATACAGCACCCCTTCATGCTCAATACATTTGAAAAAATAGGGATATTAGGAACATACCTCAACATTGTAAAGGCTATCTATGCTAAGCCCAAGGCCAACATCATTCTAAATGGAGAAAAACTGAAAGCATTCCCTCTAAAAACTGGAATACAACAGGGATGCCCTCTTTTCACCACTTATGTTCAACACTGTCCTTGAAACTCTAGCCACAGCAATTAGACAGACCAAAGAAATGAAAGGGGATAGGAATAGGAAAAGAACTCGAACTATCACTATTTGCTGACAACATGATTCTATATTTAGAAGATCAAAAAAAAAAAAAAAAAAAAAAAACCCACCAGATAGCTTCTAGGACTAATAAATGAATTCAACAAAGTAGCAAGATATAAAATCAACATTCATAAATCTAATGCATTTCTATTCATAAGTGATGAATTCTCTTAAAGAGAAATGAGAAAAACTACCCCATTCACACTAGCCTCAAAAAGATAAAGTGCTTGAGAATCAATCTAACAAAAGAGGTAAAAGACCTCTATAACTACAGAAAACTACAGAACACTAAAGAAAGAAATAAAAGAAAACCTTAGAAGATGGAAAGATTCCCATGTTGTTAGGTAGGCATAATTAAAAGTCAAAATGGCCATACCACCAAAAGCACTATACAGATTCAATGCAATTTCGATTAAAATTCCAATGATGTGCCTCATAAAAATACTGAAAGTAGTCATGAAATTCATTTGGAAGAATAAGAGACCCAGAATAGCCAAAACAATCCTTAGCAGGAAGAGCAAAGCAGGAGGTATCACAATATTGGACGTTAAACTATACTACAGAGCAATAGTAACAAAAATGGCATGGTATTGGCACCAAAGTATACAGGCAGAACAATGGTACAATATAGAAGACACAGAGACAAACCCACATAAATAGTTATCTCATACTAGAAAAAGGCACCAGAAACATAATTGTAGAAAAGATAGCCTCTTCAACAAATGGTGCTGGGAAAACTGGAAATCCATATGCAGCAAAATGAAATTAAACCCGTCTCTTACCCTGCACAAAACTCAACTCAAAGTGGATCAAGGACCTAGGAATTAGACCAGAGACTCTGCACCAAATAAAACAAGTAGGCCTAAATCTTCATCATGCTGGCGTAGGACCAGACTTCCTTAATAAGACTCCCAAAGCACAAGAAATAAAAGCAAGAATGGATTCAAACTAAAAAGTTTTTTCTCAGCAAAGGAAACAATCAATAATGTGAAGAGAGAGCCTACAGAGAGAAATTCTTTACCACATGTACCTCAGATAAACATTAATCTCTAGGATATATAAAGAACTCAAAAAACTTATGACAAAAAATACAAATAATCAATAAATGGGTTAAGGAACTGAGCAGAACTTCACATAATAAGACATACATTCACTCAACAAATTTATGAAAAGGGTTCAACATCTCTAATTAGAAAAATGCAAATCAAAACTACTCTAATATTACATCTCACTCCAATCAGAATGGTTATCATCAAGAATACAAGCAGTATAGAGGGAAAAGAGGGGTGGGAGGGATGGGGGGAAGGGAAAAATACCAGAATGAATCAACCAACATTACCCTATGTAAATGTATGATTTCACAAATGGTATGCCTTTACTCCATATACAGAGAAACAACATGTATCCCATTTGTTTACAATAAAAAAAATTTAAAACAAAATAAAAAAAGAATACAAGCAATAATAGGTGTGGGAAAAAAGGTACACTCATGCATTGCTGGTGGGATTGCAAATTGGTGCAGCCACTCTGGAAAGCAGTATGGAGATTCTTTAGAAAACTTGGAATGGAACCATCATTTGACCCAGCTGTACTCCTTGGTTTAGACCCAAAGAATTTAAAATCAGCATACTACAGTGATGCAGCCACATCAATTTTTATAGCAGCTCAACTCACAATAGCTAGATTGTGGAACCAACCTAGATGCCCTTCAATAGATGAATAAATAAAGAAACTGTGGTATATATACACAATGGAATATTACTCAACCATAAAGAAGAATAAAATTCTGGCATTTGCAGGTAAGTGGATGGAGCTGGAGAATATCATGCTAAGTGAAATAAGCCAATTCCAAAAAACCAAAGGCTAAAAGTGTTCTCTGATAAGTGGATGCTGACACATAAAGGGGGAGAGGAGGGTTAGGGGAGAATGGAGGAATGTTGGATTGTATAGAAGGAAATGAGGGAAGGGAAGGGGGTGGAGGGAAGGAAAGATGGTGGAATGAGACAAATATTACCCTAGGTACATGTATGATTACATGAATGGTACAACTCTACATTATGTACAACCAGACATGAAAAGTTGTACTCCATTTGTGTACAATGAATCAAATTGCAGTCTGCTGTCATGTATAACTAAATAGAACAAACAAAAATGTCATACTATCTCTATTGTATGTGTATATGTATAAATTGTGTATTGCTGTATGTGTATATTTGCTATATGTGTATATACATACATACACACAACCTAGACTAACTACAGCATAATCTCATATGGCTCAGAGAACTGGATTTTTTTAAAGCTCCTAAGGGGATTTCTACTTGCAATCAGGTTTAAGAACTACTTTTAGGCTTTGCTCTTAAATCATTCACCATGCCTGAAGCACTGACTCCATCATTTATTTGTTTACTGACCTCCAACTGTGTTCTGGGCTTGTTTCTTCTCAGAACTCTCCAGAAGCTACACAGCATCCTCAAAATCAAACATGAATTTCTAACCACTGCATCATAATTCTTTCTAAGCTGACCATTTCCCTCTCCTTCTCTGTAATCAGTTTTCCCATTTCTGTATGTTTTCTCTCTCTCCTCTCCCAAACAATCTTAATCTTTTGTGACTGCTATAAAACTCTCAGTTACACCCCAAGGTCTTGGTCAAAGTAATCCAATATTAAGTAAACATCAGTCAAAATTCTCTGAAATATCACATTTATGCAAATGCACAAGAAAATGATCACTGAAATTCATATGTGTCATCCTCCTTAATTCAAAGGTGTGTGAAGGGAAGACTATTTCATTCACTGAGGTATCCTCAACACTATGCACAGTTTCTAACAAAGAGTAAACTACCAAATGAGAATTAGTTAAATGAAAGGGTGAAAAAGAATAAAGGTACATGGCAGAATATGTTTTCTGAAACATCAAAGAATAATGAAATGGGGAAAGAAATTTCTTAAGAGGGATCAGATTAATGGTTAAGAGCATAAACCTTGGGACCTAGATGTGTTATCACATTATTCAAATTATTCAACCTCTCTGGGCCTCAATTTCTCCATTTATAAGATGGAGATAATAGCAGAAGTTATCTCATAAAATAGTGTCAGGATTAAATAAAATAAAGCACTCAGAAAAATATCTGGCATATAATAAGGTGAGGTAAACAGAATCATGACTCTAGCTACCATTGCTTAGATGTCTACATCCTAATTCTTGGAACCTGTAATAATGTTACCTTACAATGGCCAATGGAACTTGACAGTCAGGGTTAAATAAAGGGCCTCAAATCAGGAGATTACTTTGGATTATCCAGGTGGGTCCAATGTCATGATAAAGGTCCTTAAATGTCAGAAAGAAGATTTGACAAAAGAAATCAGGAGTTGGAGTAAGAGTAATGCCATGGCTAAAAGGAGGTCACAAGCCAAGGAATGAGGACAGAGTTTAGAAGTTGGAAAAAGCAAGGAACAGATTCTACCCTACAGCCTCCAGAAGGAACACAGCCCTGCCAACACCTCAATTTTAGTTCTGAACAGTCCATTTTCAGACTTGTGACCTCCCAACTATAATATGATAAAATATGTTGTTTTAGTTACTATGTTTATGGTAATTTGTTACTGCAGCAATAGGAAACTAATTAGCATTTTTCCGGTTATAAAACATTTCTGAGTTAACATCAACAGTGCTAAGTCATGTTGAAGTATGAGTTCTTGAAATATAATGACAACCGCATTTTATCTCAGTGGTCTTCCTCCCAAAATTCTATATTCAGAGAGGAGTTAATATAGCAGGCCTTTCTGCACTTATCAGGTTAGCCCTTAATTCAGGACCTTAAATTTGGGGAGGGTTGCCACCGTCCTAAATGATAAGAGAGGTTCAATGCAGTTTATACTGAATACCTATTTTCCTTTCAAGAATCTGAATTTTTGTATTAGCTAGGCAGAAGGGCCTACAGAACCAGCCGTCAATAAAAACCTCAGGTGCTAAATCTATGAACTTCCTGGTATTTCACACAGGTGAAATACCAATTTATTGCTGGAGTACTTAAGCACATTTCTTTGTGACTCCACAGGGAGAGGACTTGTGAAATCTTGTGCTTGCTTTTCTGCAGATTTTGCCCCATGTACTTTTTCCTTTAGCTGATAATAGTCTATATCCTTCAATAAAACACAACTGTGTGACTATATGCTGATCCTCTTGGCAAAACACCAAATGTGGGATGGTGTGGGGAACCAATGACACAAACAATTACCCCAATCTAAATAGAGAAAAATCCTCCGACAAATCCCAGGTAAGGGGCATTCTATAAAATACCAGTATGTCTCAAAACTGTTAAGATCATCAAAAACAAGAAAAGTCTGAAAAATTGTAAAAGTCAAGAAAAAACTAAAGGGACATGACAACTTAAACGTAACATGATATCCTGAATGAGATCCTGAATCAAACAAAAAGACAACATTAGGTAAAACCTAAGAAAATCTGAATAATTAATAATAAATTATAATAACATATCAATATTGGCTCATTAGTTGTGACAAATGAACCCTATTAATGTTTGATATTAATTAATGTAGGGGAGAGTATGTGTGGGGCATATGGTAACTTTTTGCATTATCTTCAAAACATTTCTATCAACCTAAAACCATTCAAATTTTTTAATTTTTTTTGGCGGTGCTGGGGATTGAACCCAGGGCCTCATGCTTGCAAGGCACTCTACCAACTGAGCTATCTCCCCAGCCCCAAAATATTTTTTAAATTATTTTTAAAATTTGAGTATTATTACAGATGGCACTATGCTAAGCATTAGAAGATTTAGATCAATGTAATTAAAGGCATCGATTCTATGTAACTTTACTCCACACCAATTCATCCATTCATTTTGAAATGACTTGAAATAGCAGGAAGGCAAAATTAAGACATTTATGTATTAAATAAATTTATACTTTATTGGTATCTATACACTAGATGGTGACTTCCTGAAAAGTTGAAGCAAATTAACAGTATCAACCTAAAGAGCAATCTCTAAATATTCCTGCATTCATAAATGAGGATACCCACAAACATACACTGAAATAATAATTAGTTACAAAGTACAGTAAGTAACAAATGTAGACGGTCTCAACACGTGATGAAGGTCATGATGTTCTTCCAATTTATTAATTGCAGTTTTCCAAAAAACTATTTCAAGATTATATTTGTCTTTAATGAAACCATCAAAAATCTGTATTATCTAATTAGAACTGTCACATTTTCATTACTGAAGCTGTTTACTTCAGTAAACCATTAACTGTCTGTTTGAGGTGAAGGAAAATGAATAGGAAATAACTGCGCAATATTTGACTATTTTAATTATGAGGCCCAAATAATCAAATATATACCTAGTACAATTTATATGTGATTTGAATACGATGAATTGAGTGATAAAAGACTAAATGACCTCTTTTAAAAACTGAGAAAAGTTTGAAATGATTCCTATGTCCAAATCTATAAAAATGAAACTCAGTGTCTTTGTGGAAGATATGTATCTTTTATAGATAAACCTGATTAAAATGGTCTTGAATATGATTTACTGACTTCTATTCTCCCCAGTCTAAATCATATCCTATTGATAATACAAGTTGCCTTGACTCATTTATTTCTCTAAAAAAGTATTACAATTATTATAGGGATTCAATGATTTATTAGAAACTATTATATGTGTATGATCAGTTATTTATAATTTTCATGTACAATATTTCAAAGAAACATAAGGCACTTTTCACAATTGCTTCCTATAGTCTTTAAAGAGATATTTTCTTTTATTCATATTAAATAGGCCCATGTTAAGAATACAAGCATAATAGAAGGAAATACTGTTTAAATAGAATTATTTAGAAATATTATGCTACCATACAAGTGGCACCTTTAATTTCTCTCAATGTAGAAAAGAAAATATTTTGCCTAAGGATTAAGGCTTTGCTTGATTTCCTCAAACTGCTGATAGTTTAGCTTTTTAATATTTATACTAACAACTTAGGCAAAGTAGGTGGGCCAAGGAAATCACAAAGAAAATTAGAAAGTAATTTGAACTGAATTAAAAATAAAACCAAGATAAAGTAATTAAAATGATATTTATAGCATTAGATGCTTAGGTGAGAAAAAAGGATCTCAAACCAACAACACTAGTTTCTATCATTTAGCAACTTAGAAAAGAAAAACTTCAAAACAAAAGAAAGTAAATAATAAAGAGCAGCCATGAATGACTTAGAAACAGTAAAATGATAAATAAAAACAATTAAAACCTAGAGCTGAGCCCTCCAGCCAGTGGTGCTGCCTGGCTGCCCCTTCCATGACCCCCTGCGCCTCCACCCCCGCCTCTTCCCACCCTCCACCTCCCCGCCCAGCGGCAGGCTCTCGGCGGGCTCTCGGATATAAGATGGCAGCGCTGAACGGCAGCGGTACAGAGCCCAGCCAGGCTCTGTTCAACTGCGACATGGATTTGGAGGCTGGCGCTGCGGCCTCTTCAGCTGAGGATCCGGCCATTGCTGAGGAGGGTGGAATTGATGAAATCAAGACCATAACTGGGGTGTTTCAAGATGGTGGACTAGAGGGTGGCTGCATTTCATGTTGCTCCAGGACTCAGGATTCAATTAGAGGAGATATTGAGAGACTTGGGAACAACTCAAAGCCACCGGGTAAGTCTCTCCCGTTGGGGAGGCATCACAGAGAACACAGGGAACTTTGTGAAATAGAGTTGCCCAACAAGACACACCTCCCCCCACTGGAGCAGTGAACTCAGACAACTGGGAGCATCGTAGAGGAGGCCGCTAAGCACAGCGCTTGAACTTGGAGCAACCCCCTGGGGCTCTGCGCAGCTGTCCAGAGGAGGAGCTGCGCAGCGAGCTGTTTGGACTCAGAGTGACCACTCTGAACACCGGGGGACTGCCCGGAGGAGGAGGAGAAGCGTGTCGGGTCGCTTGGACTCGGAGTGAACGCATCAGGGCTACGGGCAGCTGTCCAGAGGAGGAGCTGCACGGCGAGCTGTTTGGACTCAGAACGACCGCTCCTGAACACCCAGGGGGCTGCCTGGAGGAGGAGGAGAAGCGCGTGGGTCGCTTGGTCTCCGAGTGGCCATACCAGAGCTCCAGGCGGCTGCCCGGAGGAGGAGGTGTGCGGCGGGCCGCTTGGATTCAGAGCGACTGCTCCTGAACACCCAGGGGGCTGCCCAGAGGAGGAGGAGGAGCGCGACAGGTCACTTGGACTCGGAGTGACTACCCCAGGGCTATGGGCAGTTGTTGGGAGGAGGGGGTGCACAGTGAGTTGCTTGAACTCCTAGCGAACGCACTGGAACACCGGGTGGCTGCCTGGAGGAAGAGGAGTGCGGTGGGTCACCGGGACTCGGAGTGACTGTACAGGGCTCCAGGTGGCTGCTCAGAGGAGGGGCCGCATAGCCAGGCGATTAGGTGCAGAGCAGGGTCCCAGGACCTAGGAGGCTTCTTGGTGGAAGAGTCGCACAGAGACAAGCTGAGGGGTGGAGCAAAGGTTCCAGGACTGCGGGCAGATTCTCTGAGGAGAGGCAGCCTAAGGAGACTCATCTGCGAAGGGTGAGGCTCCCAGGCCCAGGAGGTAGGTCCGGGCCCCTAGGAACCTTGCAGAGGAAGGCAGCCCAGCCCAGGCAGTAGTTGTGGATTGAGGGGAACCTCTAGGAGGGGAACTGACTGGTGAGACCTCCCCACCGGGTGAGTCTTCCCTGCTGGGTGAGGTTTTCCCATAAGGAGGGTAAAACCAGAGACACAGGCCCAAACAGGCCTTGCCTCAGCCCGCAGCCTTTTTCCCCTTTGGATGATCACTGGTCAACAAGGGGAGGCACCTCTGCCCACTAGCAGGGAATATACCCCACCTGAAGGCCACTACCCCTAGAAAGGCAGCTTCCTTGTGGAGCACCACATTATCAACTTCCTCCAAGACTTCAGGCTACTGAAGGCTAAGAGGAGACATACTAGAAATCTTCAGGGACATTATAAGTCAATAGAGGAAATCTGCAATATCTCAGCGGTCCACTGATACCTGAACAATATGAGAAAACAAGGGAAGAAAAATGCCCCAAACAAATCTAGATGTTACATCAATAAAACCCAATGACACCATGGCAGAAGAAATGACAGAAAGGGAGTTCAGAATGTACACAATTAAAATGATAAGGGAAGCAAACGATGAGATGAAAGAGCAAATGCAGGCATTGAATGATGAGATGAAAGAGCAAATGCAGGCATTGAATGATCACACCAATCGACAGTTAAAAGAGCAAATACAGGAAGCAAAAATAAAGAGTTAGGAATGTTGAAAAAAAAAACAAACAGAAATCCTTGAAATGAAGAAAACAATAAACCAAATTAAGAACTCCATAGCAAGCACAACCAATAGGATAGAACATCTGGAACACAGAACCTCAGATATCGAAGACAAAATATTTAACCTTGAAAACAAAGTTGACCAAACAGAGAAGATGGTAAGAAATCATGAACAGAATCTCCAAGAACTATGGGATATCATGAAAAGGCCAAATTTAAGGATTATTTGGATTGAGGAAGGCTCACAGTAACAAACCAAAGGAATGAACAATCTATTCAATGAAATAATATCAGAAAATTTCCCAACTCTGAAAAATGAAATGGAAAATCAAGTTCTAGAGGCTTATAGGACTCCAAATACACAAAATTACAACAGACCCACACCAAGGCACATTATAATGAAAATACCTAACATACAAAATAAAGACAGAATTTTAAAGGCTGTGAGAGAAAAGAACCAAATTATATTCAGGGGGAAACCAATACGGATAGCAGCAGATTTTTCAATCCAGACCCTAAAAGCTAGAAGGGCCTGGAACAACATTTTTCAAGCCCTGAAAGAAAATGGATGCCAACCAAGAATCTTATACCCAGCAAAACTTACCTTCAAATTTGACGATGAAATAAAATCCTTCCATGATAAACAAAAGCTAAAAGAATTTACAAAAAAAAAGCCAGCATTAAGAACATTCTCAGCAAAATATTCCATGAGGAAGAGATGAAAAACAAAGAAGCAAATCAGCAAAGGGAGGAATTACCTTAAGGAATTGTTAAATAAAGGAGGAACCAAGTCGTGTCAAAATAAATAAATAAATAAAATTGAAAAAATGAACCAAATGAGCGGGAATACAAATCATATCTCAATAATAACCCTGAATGTTAATGGCCTGAACTCATCAACCAAGACATAGACTGGCAGATTGGATTAAAAAGAAAGATCCAACAATATGTTGCTGCAAGAGAAAATTATGGCATTTGCAGGCAAATGGATGAAACTAGAGAATATCATGCTAAGTGAGATAAGCCAATCTCAAAAAACCAAAGGAAAAATGATCTCGCTGATAAGTGGATGATGACACCTAATGGGGGGTGGGAGGGGTTAGTGTTAGGGTTGGAGTTAGGGTTAGGGACAGGGGCAAGAATGGAGGAAGGACTGTATAGAAGGAAAAGAGGGGTGGAAGGGGTGGGGGGAAGGGAAAAAATAACAGAATGAATCAAACAACATTACCCTATGTAAATTTGACTACACAAATGGTACACCTTACTCCATGTACAAACAGAGAAACAACATGTATCCCATCTGTTTACAATAAAAAAATATTAAAACCCAAAAAAAAAAAAAAAAAAAAAAACCTAGAGCTGTTTCTTTGAAAAGATCAATTAAACTGATAAATATCAAACTAGATGAAAGAGGTAAAAGGGTGGGGCATAGATTGCTATTACAAGACTGAAAAGGGCTTATTATTACAGACCCAAAAGACATTAAAAGGATAAATAAGAAATACTATATCGGTGCCACAAACATAATCTTGTCAATTAGATCTAATTCCTTGAAAACAATTTGCTACCAATATAACCTGAATTGTCCTATAAATATTAAAAAAATGAATTTATAGTTAAATGCCTTCCAACAAAGAAATCTCTAGGTCCAGGAAGTTTTACTACTAAATATTTAAGTAAAAATAATATTAATTCTCTACAATATTTTCCAGAAAACAGAAGAGGAGAGACATTAATAGGCTAGCATTAAATGCTACTCTAATACCAAAAAGAGACAATAATAGAAGAACAAAAGAAAATTTCAGGCCAATATTCTTCATGAGCAGAGGCAGAAAGAAGAAAGAGAGAGAGAGAGAGGAAGGAAGGAAAGAAGAAAGGAAGGAAAGAAAAAAGAAAAAAAGAGAAAGAAGAAATCTCAGAAACTATTATCAAATCATATCCAGTAGTATCCAGCAATAGGAAGAATAATACAACATAACAAAGTGAGGTTTACTGTGGATCTACAGGATTGGTTCAATAACTGATAATCAGTTGATACTAAACATTTAAAACACATGATCATATCAACTAATGCAGAAAAAGCATTTGATAAAATTCAACAAATTAGAAATAAATGGAAAATTCCTCAATAAAAATGCTACCACTATCATCATACAATGCTTTTCTGCTAACCCATGCAATATAAGAAGCAGAAAAAGAAAAATATCCAGATTAAAAAGGAAGACTGTTTTATTTGCAGATAAAATGACCATCTCAGTAGAAAATTCAGTGACAACTACAAAAAAAAACTATTAGTAGTATTACTAGTAGATGACAGTAACGATTGTAAGCACGTAAGATCATACAAAAATCAATTATATTGAAAACATAAATACATAGGGATAAAATGACAAAAGATATCAATGATTTGTACTGCCAACACCACAAGATACAAAATCAAAATGAAAATAGTACTTTTAAACACTAACAATGTAAGATTTTAAGTAAAGATGTTCAAAACAACAATAACTTCTCCCCCAAAAGAAAAAATACTTAGGTAGAAATCTAAATAAACATACATGTTTTGAATGTCAAATCTGCAAAACACTAATGAGAAATCAAAGACCTAAATAAAAGGAAAGATACTCCATGTTTATAGTTTGGAAAAATTAGCATAGTAAAGTTTTCAATTCCTTCCAAGTATCTATAGATTTAACATGGTTCCAATCAAAATCCCAATAGAATTTTTGTAAACACAAACAGGTTAATTCTAAATTTTATATGGAAAATCAAAACTACAATAGATAAAACAATTTTGAAAAATGACAATAAAAAGTTAGAGAATTCACAGTATCCTATTTTATGATTTACTATAAAACTCCAACAAGAAAAAGAGCTAATGGTAAAAGAGCAGAAATGAAGATGAACTGAACAAAAGATTCAAAACTAGATCCACAGATAAATATCCAATTAATTTTTGACAAAACTGCAAAAGTATTTCAATAGAGAAAGGACACAGTTTTCAACAAAATGTATTTGAAACTTTGGACCTCTGTGCAAAACAACAGGATTTGACTTAAACTTCACGCTTTATTTAAAAAAATCAATACAAGGTACACAATTTTCAATGTAAAACATAACATTATAAAACTTTTAGAAGAAAACCATAGGAGAAAATCTATAACCTAGGGTAAGGCAGAGTTCTTCAATATGACATGCTTTTAGAAACATGATCTATTAAACAATTTTTTGAAAAAGTGGACATAATCAAAATTAAACATGTTTGCTATGCAGGAAAAAAACTGTTAAGAGAATGAAACACAAGCTATAGATTGAGAAGAAATATTTACAAATCATATATCCAATGCGGAACTTGTATCCAAAATATATAAAGAACTTTCAAAACTGTTTAGAAAGAAAATAACCATTCTGGAAAACAATTTGAGAGTTTTTTTTATATATTTAAATAGACACTTACCATATGATCCAGTAATCCCACTCCTGAGAATTTACCCTAGAAAAATAAAAAATTAGGTTCACAAAAAAATATGCCCATAAATGTTTATAATGTCTCTTTTCGTAATTGTCAAAACCTGAACAACCTACCTGTCCTTCTATAGCTGAATAATAAAAAATTGTGGTTCATTCATACAATGCAATACTAATGAGCAATGAAAAAGAACAAACTGTAGACATATGCAAAAACTTGCATGAATTTTGCTTAGTAAATGAAGTCAATCTCAAAATTACTATACGGTTCTATGATAACATTATGTTATTTTATAACTATCAGTTTGACAAAACTATAGTAACAGAGAACAGAGCAATTGTTTTCAGGGATTAAGGATAAATGAAGGTATGATTTTAAAGGTGATTAACACAAAGTAGTTCTGGGGATGATGCACAGTTCTGTATCCCCATTGGGATTATCTTTATATAAACCTACAGCTGTATACTTGGAATAAATTTTACCATATGGTAATTATGAAAAGAAGAACTATGCTGGATATAAAAGAAGTTTTGTGGTTTAAATACAGCTCAGCACTATGTCTTTCCCCAAAATTGATGCTCAGTTAACTTTTGCTGAAGAAAAACAAAACTGGCTATAGTTTCTGCTTCAACATCAATCTCATTCCTATTTCTAAGCTTTAAATGTTTAAATGATTTTGTAGTGAAATGAACACTTTATATCATGGTATATGCCACTGAAAGATTTCCAACTTAAAAAATAATACATTAAAAATGTCAAATGATAGTCAGAAATACAGATTTCCTTGTCAATTAAAAATTTTAAAAATATGTAAATAAGATCTCTTCAATAAAAACTACGAGACACTGATTTAAAAAACTGAAGAACACACACACAACAGAAAGACATCCTATGTTCATGAATTGGAAGGATAAACATTATTAAAATGTCCCTATCACACAAACACAATGCAATCCCTATCAAAGTACCAATGACTTTCTTCACAGAAAAAGAAAATCCTAAAATGTGTATAGAACCACAAAAAATAAAATAACAAAGCAATCTTTAGCAAAAAGAACAAAATGGGAGGCATTATGCTACCTGACTTCAAAATATACTATAAAGTTATAGTAATCAAAACAGATTGGTATTGGTATAAAAACAGACACATAGATAAATGTACAAAAGAACAAGGTCAAGAAGTATATCCATGCATCTACACCCAACTAATATTCAATAAACATGCTAAAAACATACACTGAGGAAAGATCAGTCCCTCCAATAAATGGTGCTAGAAAAATTGGATATCCATATGAAGAAGAATGAAACTAGACCCCTCTTTCTTACCATATACAATAATAAACTAAAAAGAAATTAAAGACTTTTAAAGTAAGACTAAAACATAGAAACTACTAGAAGAAAAGATGGGGTAAATATTTCAGAACATTCGAATGGGCAAATGTGTTTTGGTTAAGACCCCAAAAGCACAGAAAACAAAAGCAAAAGTAGAATTACATCAAACTAGAAAGCATCTGCAAAGAAAAAAAAAAAAAAAAAAAGAATAAAGAAACAGAATAAAGGGAGGACCTACAGAATGGAAGAAAGTATTTGCAAACCATACATCTAACAAGGGGTCAATATACAGAATATATAAGGAACTCCAAAAGCTCAATTGCAAAAATAAATAAATAACCCATTTAAAAACCCTGGCAATCAATTTAAACAGACATTCCTCAAAAGAAGACAAACACATGGCAAACAGGTATATGAAAACAGCATTCAGCATCCCTAATCATTAGGGAAAAGCAAATCAAAACAACAGTAAGACATCTACTAGAATGGCTATTATCAAACAAACAAAAGATAAGTGTTGGCAAGGAAATGGAGAAAAGGGAACCCTTACATACCACTAATGAAAATATAAATTAGTAGTCATTATGGAAAACAGTATGGAGATTTCTCAGAAACTTAAAAATAGAACCACCATACTATCCAGCAATCTCACTAATTGGTCTATATCCAAAGGAGATAGAACCAGTGTGTTGAAGAGACATCTGTACTTCCACATTTATTAAGGCACTATTCACAATAGCCAAAATGGAAACAAGCTGAGTGTCCATCAACAGATGAATGAATAAAGAAAATGTCATGTAAAAATATACGTGATGGAATATTATTGAATCAACAAAAGGATAAAATTCTGTCATGTAGGACAACAGGGATGAAACTAGCAGTCATTATATTAAGTGAAATAGTCAGGTAGAGAAAGAAAATACCATATGATTCCACTTATATACAGAATATTAAAAACTGATCTCAGTCTTGCTGATAAGCAGATGATGACACATAATGGGGGGTGGGGGGCAAGAATAGAGGAAGGAGGGACTGTATAGAGAGAAAAGAGGGGTGGGAGGGGTGGGGGGAAGGAAAAAATAACAGAACGAATCAAACATCATTACCCTATGTAAATGTATGATTACGCAAATGGTATGCTGTTACTCCATGTACAAACAGAAACAACATGTATCCCATTTGCTTACAATAAAAATAAATTTAAAATAAAATAAAGTACTAAACACACACACACACACACACACACACAAAAAAAAACTGATCTCAGAAGTTGAGAGTAGAAGAGTTTTAACTGGAGGCTGGGAAGGGAAAGAGGGGAGTGATAAAAGTTGACTAATGGGTACTAACCAGAGAAATAAGTTCAGTGTTCTATTGCACAATAGGATGGCAATAGATAATGATAATGTACTATATATTTCAAAAAAGGCAGAAGAGGAATTTTGAATCCTTTTTATTTTTGGTCTGTGTGTGTATATTAGTCAGGATTAAACCCAGGACCTCACACATGCTAGGCAAACATTCTATCACTGATCTATATTCCCAGTTCAGAAGAGGGATTTTGAATGCTTTCATCATAAATAACTAAAGACAGACATGCTTACCCTTATTTAAATATTATACAATGTATACATGTATCAAAACATCACATGGTACCCCATAAATGTGGAAAATTTCACTTCAAATAAAAAACATATAAAACATTTTAAGAAAATATTAACAATAGTAACTAGTGCTTTTATATCTTTTATGTTTACCTTCCTCATATAAAAAAGGACAGTATCTGGACCAAAGTCATTACCCAAAAGCATGGTATACAAAATGAGCATTTGGTGAATGTTTACAGAGTTAATCCTTATTAAACATGTAATGAGCTAAATAAGTGTGCCATTAATTTATACCAGATATTAATCTGCTAGAATTTGTATTTTTGCTTGAATTAACATGATTGACTTTAAAAAATTTTTTTCTGGCTTTAACAATGGAGTATATTTATATTGCCAACTCACAAAATTTCTGTGTTGCTCTACCCTTTTAAATTTTCTGCTCCAGAGACATTGGGCATTTGTTTGCTTGTAGCTCTTGTGCAACCAATCAAACCTACTAGAATTCTGCTGTGCTGTTCCCTACACTGTCCTTGTCACAGGTCTAATATTCACTAATTCTGATTAATTAGATAAGCAAATCGGTCAAATATATGTGTGTCGATGAAAAAAAAAGTAACTTCATCTATATAAAAACAAACACAAAAAACAAACTTTGCCCTTGTTTTGCTCTAAACTGTATTAAAATAGAGCATTTCTATGCTGGAAAATGATTAATAATATCACTGATGTTTTCAGAAGTGCCTACCCCCAAAACTAAACACTTACAAAGAATTGCAAATATTTATTAACAGAATGAAGTAAATATAATCTTCATACTTCTTTTAAATTTCTATTTGCTAGAAAATTATTTCAGAGATTTTCACATTGTTTTTAAAGTATTCTTTCTGAATAAAAACTTAACATAGGA
Organism: Sciurus vulgaris; assembly: GCF_902686455.1. Lineage (NCBI taxonomy): Eukaryota > Metazoa > Chordata > Mammalia > Rodentia > Sciuridae > Sciurus > Sciurus vulgaris. The sequence continues at coordinate 119,527,580 of NC_136466.1, forward strand.
TCATCTCCAATTTATCTAAGCATAAGTCAAATTTCTCAATAAACATTTTGCATCTTGCAGCTTCAGTAAATTATGCTATGAAGTATATTATAATAATGATAAATATATTAATTTTTTACATTCTATTAAGTATATTTTGATATCATATCATCATTTGCTAATAAACCAATGTTCTTATTAGCAACCAGTCCAAAAATAATTATCTATAATTATAATTATATTATGTAACTGAAAGATGAAAAAAATCACCTAATCTGGTTGAAGCACTCATTGGACTTTTATTGAGTCTGTGACTAGCATAACAAGCCATACTGGGCTCACTTAACTGTCTTTAAAAGAATGAACTATTATATGAAGTTGTAGCTTTCTATACTTTGGTTCTGTGGACAGTGTTAATATTTAACAGATTAATTAATTAGAACTAATAACCATACTACTGAGCAAATAATACAGGCAATTTACAATAAAAGTTCATAGAGAAATATATCAGTTATCAAACCTCTAAATTTTCATAGCACCTCATTAATTGGCTTTAAATGGTTTTCACAGCACCTAACATTTATTATTGTGCAGTCCTTTTACAAACCTCACCCTGGAGCATATTATTATGGGGCACACAAGAAGTTCAAATCACAGAGAAGCAAACTATCCTACAAAATGATAGTAAGGAAAATTACCATTTAGATAACATTTAGATAATGTTCACCAGTTAGCACAATTAATCATATATGGATCAAGTGAGCACATAATTAAGGTTTTTAGAAAATTTAAATGATGTGATGAAAAGTAAATAAATTCATTACCTAATTTGGATTTAGGGAAAATTTCTTTCAACTTAACCTGAAATAGAATTATTGCAAAACAATCCTAACACATAATAAATTTAAAATGTTTGTGATTAACAATTCAGTTTCAATATAATGAAATTAATCCTCCTTTAAAATATTAGCTAGAACTGGGAAAAAGTGCACAGAAGCAGCTTTTCCTAAACATAGGTAAAACACAGAAACATGATTTACATTTCAATTATAATAGGGCTACATAATTATTAAGTATACCAACAGAGAAATGTCATTTCAAAAATTAAAACTCAGTTTTTGTGGGCTGGGGCTATAGCTCAGTGGCAGAGCACTTCCCTAGCACATGTGAGGCACTGGGTTCGATCCTCAGCAGCACCACATAAAAATAAATAAAATAAAAGTATTCTGTCCATCTACAAAAATAAATAAAAACTCAGTGTTTGTAATACAAATATTCAAAGTTAGCTTTACTCCCCAAATTCCAATACTTGGAAATTCAGGATTTTTAGTAGACTCTTATTTTAAAAATTACCTGCTTCTGTAGCCATCTTTCATGCCTTCGTTGTTTCCTTCTTAGGTTCCTCAATTTGCTCCTTTCTCTCTTATTCAGCCTCTGATTAATGGTGCCCAGTGAAAAACTGGCTGAGCGCAGGAAATCCAGAGGGGAAAGGTGTTCTTCTTGGTCTGAGGCCTCCAGCATGCTCCTGCTGGCTGAGGGCAGGTCCATCAGGAAAGACAGGTTGTTAGTGTTAGTGTGATCAGAATACACTGAAGAAGCTTCTAGACCACACTGAAATTCTCCTCCTCTTTGTGTCTGGGTCTCACGGGGAGTCACTGAAAATCTTTGCAGCAGCATATCAGGATCAAAACTGGATGGATTCTGAAAAGAACAGCTATTTTTATTGGACTGTAAAGGCAAGCCTGCAAGGGCAACAGGCCGTGTTTCATTTAGCCTGGGATAGGCAGTAGTCTTACTACGTATTTCATATAAAGTGGGTAATAAAGTCAGCTTCTCATTGATGTTCAGATCCAAACTATGTGATTTTCTATGAACAGCTCTTGAAGTGCACCTGCCAGACATAAGCTGGGGAACAAAAAGCTGGTATTTTGGATCTGATGTTTTGAAGAGCAATTTTTCATTCTTCATCTCAAAATATGTTGGTCGCACCTCCAGGCAGAGTGCTTCTGTTAATCTTCCAAGGCCATTATTATTTTGGGCCATGTTTAAAAGCCTGTGATTTCTGTTTTTGGAGCCACCACCTGTCAGCAGAGTTTCCTTGTCACAACCTGACTGAACTCTAGGATGTGACAAGTATTTCAGCGATGGTCTCATTAGTCTGCCTGCCTCTGTTGGTTGATAATCAGTCCGGCTCTTGGAGAGATGTACAGCTGCAAGCTGGCCACAGGAACATTTTGGAGTGCTGACAAAATTAAAGCCCCCTAAACGGGCCCCACAGAAAGGGCAATTCAGTTTTCCAACTGTCCACTGGGCCTACAGGTAATAAAAGAAAATAAAAACAATGCTTTCATTGTAAAGTAACTGAAGAGAACGTAAGTTTGTTTTTTTTTTTTTTTAAAGAAAGAAAAAAGTCAACCACATGAAAGTTTTCTATGCTACAGAAAAGGCTAGCTTTCTCTTTTCTGATTAGTAGACAGAACAGCAAATGGAAACAAGCCTTCCAATAAATAGAGATAAGCAGCTACAAAGTTCTAGAATGATAACATATTGCAAATCATGCCCATCCAAACAATACATCTAAGAATCCCAAAAGAGAGTCTCTTAAACAATAGGTTGAATATGGATACAGTGTGAACTAATGAAAAGAAAAATATTCTATGGAACCAGGAAGCAAATCAGTCTACAGAGCTTAATTTGCAAGTAAAATCTCACAGAAAAGTGTCTGTTTTGATACACTTCTTGCATACTAAGCACCAGGGGAGGGAATTTTACCCAACCAACAGAATAAAGCTTTTCCTGGCTTTTTACGTTCAACCAAAAGATACTGATTGCTTATTTTAGAAAATGCATTTTCTATACTCAGTTTAGAAATTAATAATAAACTGGGTTAAAATGATCATTTCAACAAAGATAGTGGAACATCTGTAGTGTCCTAATATATTTTGTAAAGTTCAGGACACTTACAATGCCGCTTACACTGGCATTCTCCCATGAAATCATTACAATGCTAAGAAGATTCAAGAGATGTCTACCAAATGTTATTTTTTTTTTTTTTAACAACAACAAAAAAGTAAACTTCTCAATGGAAAAATGCAATTGTATTTTTCCAAAAATCATATTACTTATGCTTTACTAAGACAGGTATTTTACATTGTGAAAAATTAGCATGCTATTCACAAGGTGAGTAGTTGATCATAATATTTTATTAAGGATTCTTTAAAATCCAGCATTTTTATTTTGATTATACCATTTTTAAGAGTCATTAATTATCCAGCTTATTTTATACATATGTATATATGCATGTGTATAAATACATAAATGATACACACAAGATATTTCATTCATTTAACAGGTTCTATTTTAGGTGCTTAGGATGTAGCAATGACCAAAATGTAAAAATCCCTGACTTCATGGAGCTTATACTCTAATGGGATAGGTTAGGCAATTAACAAGCTAAATATTCTATATGTGTATGGGCAAATGTGTATATATGTATATATAGGATTACACATGTTACATATACACTTCAATATATTTATATAACTTATAGTGTGCATGAGTCCATAAAATGTAGGTAGGTACATAAAGCAGACAAAGGAGAACGGCGATGTGAAGAAGGGTAATGAGGGGAAGGGATAACTGTAAACTGACAGGTTGGCTAAACAATTTCTCATTGAAAATAAAGAACTATGGAAATGTGGGAACAAACCGCGCAGTTTTTCTGAGTATTTGTGAGAACATTCAAAGAAGGGGAAATATCAAGGGTAAAGTCCAAAACAGAGAAGCACCTGGAGCACTCCAATAATAATGAGGAGAACCATAAGTGAAATATGGAACAAACATAAGTGCCCTTCCACACCTTTCAACAAATGAACAGATAAAGAAATTGTAGGATATATAAGAAAATGGAATATTATTCAGGCACAAAAAAGAATGACTATGACTTTTGTTGGTAAATGGATGGATCTGGAGACTATGATGCTAAATGAAATAAATTTATCCCCAACAAACAAAGGTTGAATGTTCTCTCTGATATACAGATGGTACCACAAAGGGGTGGGGGAGGGGAAGAATAGAAGTCCAATAGATTAGACAAAGGAGAATGAAGAGAAGGGAGGGGGGATAGAAGTAGGAAAGACAGTGCAATGAATCAGACATAACTTTCCTATATTCATATATTAATAGACAACCAGTGAAACTCCACATCATGTACAACCACAAGAATGGGATCCTAATTAGAATAAGCTATACTCCATGTATGTATAATATGTCAAAATACATTTTACTGTCATGTATATCTAAAAAGAATTTTCAAAATAAAGAAAAGAGTAATACAACATTTCACATGTCTTAAAACAATGCAGCTAAGAAAAACAGTTCTAAAAGTATGACAATAATATTCTGAAGGTTTTATTCAGAAACTAAGAAACTTACTTTTTGTATTAGGCAGTTTATCCATTCTGGAAGGGCTTCTATATTCATGTGCCACACATGGCAAATACTTGGAGCATCAACTGAATCATGTCTATCCTGTTGTATAAAAATGAACAATATTAGTAATTACCAGTTTGGAATTTATTTCACAAATTTCATATTTAAATAAAATTCAAAAGTATAAATTCAACTTCAGTTAGAGAACAGATATATACTGTCCTCCTCCTTTTGCTCCCATCATCAGAAATAAATCTACAAAGAGAAAAAAAATATTTTTTCAGGAAATAATTTAAGACAAAATCAAAACCCCCTCCATTTTATTGAATTCATCAAATAAAATTTAAAATTCGGTCATAAATTATGGAATGGACAAATCTAGTATCTTAATGTTTTTCCCTGTGGGTGAAATAAAATAATACAACTCATGGTACCTTTCCTCCAGCCTTCAATCTCTGATTCTATTTTGTTTCTACTACTGACATAATAAAGATGTTATATTCTCTATCAGGATGCTCAACAAGCATTTGGGAGGATTAGGGGAGAGGAATGATAGGGTTCAGGACATACTACCCCCAAACATGCCACCGTAACATACAGCAGAAGCAAAAAGATTTCTCTGTTTCCTCCTCCCCATTTCCCCTGAAGTGGTAAACAACTTAAGGATTTTCTGACCTCCTCTGCAGTAGGTCTTACCAACTCTCAATTGAGAAGTACCTTCCTATATAAGAGGGAAAGAAACATCCTTATCATTGAACATGAAGGATCCAGAGAAGAATATAAACAAACAGGTCATGCTCTTTCCCTAATTTGTTACCATTAGATCATATCTCTTTGCCCTAATCTATTTCTCCATGACTCTGTAGTCTTCCCTCTAACATAAACATAAAAATACCCATTTATTCCTTCAGTTCTTCATGTCTTCTGTTACAATAGCTTTGGCCAGGAACCTAGATTGGGAGAGAAAAAATAATTTCCCTCCCCTGTAGGAACAATTGTATAGGTAGCCCAAAAAGTCCAGACTAAACTTCAGCTGTACAAGACCAACAAAGATGTAAAGAGAGAGGTGTTTGACTTTCTAAAGTAGATTTTTAGAGTAAATGGTATATAATTGAGACAAAATGGCTTCCCAACATGTCAGAAAAGTGCTGGGCAATGCTGGGGCAGGTGGTACACACCTGTAATCCCAGCTGCTCAGGAGGCTAAAGCAGGAGGATTCCAAGTTCAAAGCCAGTGTCAGTAAGTTAGCAAGGCTCTGAGCAATTTAGCAAGATCCTGCCTCTAGATAAAAATAAAAAAAGGGCTGGGGATGTGGCTCAGTGGGAAAGCAGCCGTGGGTTCAAAACCTGATTCAAGATTGCTATGTATGTATGTATGTCACCTTATATCAGCTAATTTACCTCTCTGGGTCCCAGTTTCTCCACCTGTAAATTACTGCTACATTAATTGTTAAGGTCCATGCTGGGATGACAAAGTTTCACTTTATGAAATGACATGAAAGTGTTGTTGAGAGGAATACGCAAAGAAAAAGGGTCCTGGGGATTGAACCCTGGGCCTTGTACTTGCTAGGCAAGCACTCTACCAACGGAGCTAGATCCCCAGGCCCCCTCCACATTGTATTTTTAAGAATCAGATTCTACGATGAATAGCTCTACAAGTTACAAAAGCACAATACCTTCTCAGATCCCAAGCAGATGTACTATAATCAGTAAAACAAAATAACAAACAACAGGGACATTTCTGGAGATACCTTTTAAGTCTGTGTTCACAGTGATATAAAAGGAGCAGGGCTGATTTTAAGAATCCTTCACTGAATAATCTATCTTAGGCTATGACTTGGAGCCAAGATCATCTAAAACTTCTAGGTTTAATTTCCCAGGCTGGTCCCTCCTAAGCTATTTTTCTCTTCCATCATTACTTTTACTTGCTAAAAGGGGACCAGATATAGACAAAAAGTTTCAGTGTGATTTATTTACATTTTGGTAATATTTATAAAGAAGGTATCTTAATCTAAATTCCTTTAGCCCCACCCCCAAATCGTAATATAAATTAAAAGGGAAAGGGGACTTCAGCTATTGTAACATGTTGACCCATATTTCATTATTTTGAATATAGTACACAATAATATTTCATATACGATGAAAAATTATCAGTGCTAATACCTGATCAATGCATACCAAGTCACACTTGGATATGAGCAAGAAGTTCTGGTAGATCCTCTTAGGCCAGACTCTATAGAAAATGTATTTTTTTAAAAAAAGGAACTAAAGCTGAAGTAGAAAATATAAATGGGCAACTTCCAATGGACCAGAAATTGGGAGGAACTTCTAAGAGATTAATGAGGGGACAAACAAAAACAAAAACAAAAGCCCTAGCACAGTATATTCAAGTACACAATAGATGAAAAATCACAAAAAATGCTATATGCCACAGTGGTAGTAACTAGAAGCAAATGGGGGTCCTGGGGAAACTATTAGGAATTCACCTGAAGTTTGTCTGTCTCTAGGCAAGAGTAGTACATGGATCAGAAAGAAATAGGGTAACAAGCTAGGGTGGCTAGAAATGCCTAGAAGAAATGGAGAATACCTGTAGTGAAGTTTAGAGATGAGCTGCTGAGGACCAAACTGCTCTCACTGAAAACAGTACCACAGCAACAAATGAGAATGAAGTAGATTTGTTACTGCCAATAAAATGTGTCTAATGTTGTTTGCTTAAAAGAAAGTGAGAGCTTCTCAGAAGAGGAGTCACCCAGCGAGACGTCTCAGCGCAGAGTGAGGGTCCCACGACCTGGTGGCAGGACCTGACCGCAGAAAGCTTCTCGGAGGAGGGGCCGCCCAGCAAGAGGCTTCCACGCAGGGCTAGGCTCCACAGCCTAGGCGGGGAATCCGGACCCCAGGGAACATCTCAGAGGAGGGCTGCCCAGCCCAGGTGGTAGTTCTGCACCTAAGGAAACTTCTCGGAGGAGAGTTGCCCAGCGAGACTCCCCATTGGGTGAGTCTTCCCCACCAGGCGAGGCTTTCCCACCAGGACAGTAGAACCAGAGACACAGGCCCAGACCAGCCATGCCCCAGCTTGCAGTCTAGTCCCCCTTTTGACTGACCATTGGTCAATAAGTGGAGGTGCCTCTGCCCACTAGCAGGGAATATACCCCACCTGAAGGCCACCACCCCTAGCAGGACTGCTTCCTTGTGGAACACTGCATTATCAAGTTCCTCCAAGACTTCAGGCTACTGAAGGCTAGGAGGTGAATTATTAGAAATCTATAGGGACAACATTAGTCAAAAGAGGAAATCTTCAATATCTCAGAGTTTCATACTAGAGGGGTAGATACCTGAGCAATATGAGAAAACAGGGGAAGAAAATGTCCCAAACAAACCTAGATGCTACATCAATAAAACCCAATGACAGCATGGCAGAAGAAATGTCAGAAAGGGAGTTCAGAGTGTACATAATTAAAATGATGAGAGAAGCAAATGATGAGATAAAAGAGCAAATGCAGGCTTTGAATGATCACACCAATCAACAGTTAAAAGAGCAAATGTGGGAAGCAAAAGATCATTTCAATAAAGAGAAACACTGAAAAAAAACAAACAGAACTCTTTGAAATGAAGGAAACAATAAGCCAAATTAAAAACCCCACAGAAAACATGACCAACAGGATAGAGCACATGGAATATAGAACCTCAGACTTGAAGAGAAAATATTTAATCTTGAAAATAAACTTGACCAAACAGAAAAGATGGTAAGAAATCATGAACAAAATCTACAAGAATTATGGGATATCATGAAAAGGCCAAATTTAAGAATTATTGGGATTGAGGAAGGCTCACAGTAACAAACCAAAGGAATGAACAATCTATTCAATGAAATAATATCAGAAAATTTCCCAACTCTGAAGAATGAAATGGAAAATCAAGTACAAGAGGCTTATAGGACTCCAAATATGCAAAATTATAACAGACCCACACCAAGGCACATTATAATAAAAATACACAACTTACAAAATAAAAATAGAATCTTAAAGGCTGTGACACAAAAAAATCAAATGACGTTCAGGGGGAAAGCAATACGGATATCAGCAGATTTTTCAACCGAGACCCTAAAAGCTAGAAGGGCCTGGAACAACATTTTACAAGCTCTGAAACAAAATCGATGCCAACCAAGAATCTTATACCCAGCAAAACTTACATTCAGATTTGATGATGAAATAAAATCCTTCCAATCCTTCCATGATAAACAAAAGCTAAAAGAATTTACAAAAAGAAAGCCGGCACTAAAGAACATTCTCAGCAAAATATTCCATGAGGAAGAGATGAAAAACAACGAAGTAAATCAGCAAAGGGAAGAACTACCCTAAAGGAACAGCCAAATAAAGGAGAAACCAAATCATGTTAAAAAACAAAACTGAGCCAAATAACCAGGAATACAAATCATATCGCATAATAACCCTGAATGTTAATGGCCTGAATTCATCAATACAAAGACATACATTGGCAGATTGGATTAAAAAGAAAAATCCAAAAATATGCTGCCTGAAGAGACTCATCTCACAGAAAGAGATACCCACAGACTAAAGGTGAAAGGATGGGAAAAAATATACCATACACATAGACTCAGCAAAAAAGCCGGAGTATCCATCCTCATATCACATAATGTGGACTTCAAGCCAAAACTAGTCAGAAGGCATAAAGAAGGACATTTCATACTGCTTAAGGGAAGCACAAATCAGCAAGACATATCATAAATATCTATGCCCCAAACAGTGGCTCATCCATGTATGTCAAACAAATCCTTCTCAATTCCAGGAACTAAATAGACCACAACACAAAAATACTAGGTGACTTTAACACACCTCTCTCCCAACTGAGCAGATCTTCCAAACAAAAATTGAACAAAGAAACCATAGATCTTAATAACACAATCAATAATTTAGACTTACCAGACATTTATAGAACATACCATCCAACAAAGAGCAAATAAACTTTCTTCTCAGCAACACATGGATTCTTCTCTAAAATAGACCATGTATTATGCCACAAAGCTACTGTTAGCAAATACAAGAAGATAGAGATACTACCTTGTACTCTATCAGATCATAATGGATTGAAATTAGAAATGAATGACAGAATAAAAAACAGAAACTACTCTAATACCTGAGATTAAATAATACGCTATTGAACTATGAATGGGTAACAGAAGACATCGGGGGGAAATAAAAAAATTCTTAGAGGTAAATGAGAACAAAGATACATCAGATCAAATCTCTGAGACACTATGAAAGCAGTACTTAGAGGAAAATTTATTTCATGGAGCACACTCAATAAAAGAAGAAAAAAATCAACAAATAAATGACCTAACACTACAGCTCAAAGCCCTAGAAAAAGAAGAACAGATCAACACCAAAAGTAGTAGAAGATAGAAAACAGTTAAAATCAGAGCTGAAATCAATGAAATTTTAAAAAAGGAAACAATAAAATAATTGACAAAATAAATAGTTGGTTCTTTGAAAAAATAAACAAAATTGATAAACCCTTAGACACACTAACAAAGAGAAGGAGAGAGAAAACTCAAATTACTAAAATTCAGAAAGAACAAGGAAATATCACAACAGACACGAGTGAAATACAAAACATAATTAGAAGCTATTGTGAAAATCTATACTCCACCAAAATAGAAAATCACGAAGACATCAATGGGTTTCTAGAGACATATGAATTACCTAAACTGAACCAGAAGGAGGACATACACAATTTAAATAGATCAATTTCAAGTAATGAAATAGAAGAAGTCATCAAAACCCTACCAACAAAGAAAAGTCTGGGACTAGATGGATTCTCAGCCGAGTTCTACAAAACCTTTAAAAAAGAGCTCATTCCAATACTTCTCAAAGTATTCCATGAAGTAGAAGAGGAGGGAACCCTCCCAAACTCATTCTATGAAGCCAATATCTCCCTGATACCTAAATCAGACAGACACATATCGAGGAAAGAAAATTTCAGACCAATATCCTTAATGAACATTGACGCAAAAATTCTCAACAAAATTTTAGGAAATCGCATACAAAAATATATAAAAAGATAGTGCACCATGATCAAGTGGGTTTTATCCCAGGGATGCAAGGTTGGTACAACACCTGGAAATCAATAAATGTAATTCACCATATCAATAGACTTAAAGTCAAGAATCACATGATTATTGCAATAGATGCAGAAAAAGCATTTGATAAAATACAGCATCCCTTCATGCTCAAAACACTAGAAAAAATTGGAGTAGTGGGAACATTCCTTAACATTGTAAAGGCCATCTATGCCAAGCCCATGGCCAATATCATTCTAAATGGTGAAAAACTGAAAGCATTCCCCCTAAAAACTGGAACAAGCCAGGGATGCCCTCTTCCACCACTTCTATTCAACATTGTCCTCGAAACTCTGGCCAGAGCAATTAGACAAACCAAAGAAATTAAAGGGATACGAATAGGAAAAGAAGAACTCAAACTATCCCTATTTGCTGATGACATGATTATATATTTAGGGGAACCGGGAAATTCCACCAGAAAACTTTTAGAACTCATAAGTGAATTCAGTAAAGCAGCAGGATGTAAGATCAATGCTCATAAATCTAATGCATTTTTATACATAAGTGACGAATCTTCAGAAAGAGAAGTTAGAAAAACTACCCCATTCACAATAGCCTTGGAAAAAATAAAGTACTTGGGAATCAATCTAACAAAAGAGGTGAAAGACCTCTACAATGAGAACTACAGAACACTAAAGAAAGAAATTTTAAAAACCTTAGAGGATGGAAAGATCTCCCATGTTCTTGGATAGGCAGAACTAATATTGTCAAAAGGGCCATATTACCAAAAGTGCTATACAGATTCAGTGCAATTCCAGTTAAAATCCCAATGACATACTTCACAGAAATAGAGCAAGCAATCGTGAAATTCATCTGGAAGAACAAGCAACCCAGAATAGCTAAAGCAATCCTTAGGAAGAGTGAAGCAGGGGGTATCGCAATACCAGAACTTTACCTACGCTACAAAGCAATAGTAACAAAAACGGCATGATATTGGTACCAAAACAGACAGATAGATGAATGGTACAGAATAGAGGACATGGACACAAACCCAAATAAATGCAATTTTCTCATACTAGACAAAGGTGCCAAAAATATGCAATGGAGAAAAGATAGCCTCTTCAACAAATGGTGCTGGGAAAACTGGATATCCATATGCAGCAGAATGAAACTAAACCTCTGTCTCTCACCCTGCACAAAACTCAACTCAAAATGGATCAAGGACCTTGGAATCAGACTAGAGACCCTGCATCTTATAGAAGAAAAAGTAGGTCCAAATCTTCAACATGTCGGCTTAGGATCAGACTTCCTTAAGGACTCCCAAAGCACAAGAAATAAAAACAAGGATCAATAACTGGGATAGATGCAAACTAAAAAGCTTTCTCTCCACCAAGGAGACTATCAGCAACGTGAAGAGAGAGCCTACAGAATGGGAGAAAATCTTTGCCACTCATACTTCAGATAGAGCACTAATTTCCACAATCTATAAAGAACTCAAAAAACTCTACACCAAGAATACTAATAATCCAATCAACAAATGGGCTAAGGAAATGAACAGACACTTCACAGAAGAAGATCTATGAGCAATCAACAGACATATGAAAAACATGTTCAACTTCTCTAGTAATAGGAGAAATGCAAATCAAAACTACCCTAAGAGTCCATCTCACCCTAATTAGAATGGTGATTATCAAGAATACTAGCAACAGTAGGTGTTGGCGAGGATGTGGGAAAAAAGGTACACTCATACTTTGCTGGTGGGGTTGCAGATTAGTGCAGCCCCTCTGGAAAGCAATGTGGAGATTCCTTAGAAAACTTGGAATGGAACCACCATTTGACCCAGCTATCCCACTCCTTGGCCTGTACCCAAAGGACTTAAAATCAGCATACTACAGAGATACAGCCACATCAATGTTCATAGCTGCTCAATTCACAATAGCCAGATTGTGGAACCAACTTAGATGCCCTTCAATTGATGACTGGATAAAGAAACTGTGGTATATATACACAATGGAATATTACTCAGCCATGAAGAATAATAAAATTATGGCATTTGCAAGCAAATGGGTGAAATTGGAGAATATCATGTTAAGTGAGACAAGCCAATCTCAAAAAACCAAAGGGGAATGATCTTGCTGATAATTGGATGATGACACATAATGGGGGGTGGGAGGGGGACAAGAATGCAAGAATGGAGGAAAGAGGGACTGTATAGAGGGAAAAGAGGGGTGAGAGGGGTGGGAGGAAGGAAAAAACAACAGAATGAATCAAACACCATTACCCTATGTAAATGTATGATTATACAAAGGGTATGCTTCTACTTCATGTACAGAGAAACAAGATGTACCATTTGTTTACAATAAAAATAAATTAGAAAAAAAGGAATAAACAGAATAATGATTTGAAAAGAAAAAAGTGCAGTTGAAACGCAGAAGGCTATAAGCTTATAAAGATGAAGGTTATATAATTATATATACATTGGTCAAAACTCATTACAATGCGTATTTTGTTATATGTAAACTGTACTCCAATAAAACTTATCAAAATCAAAAATAATAGGTAAAAATATACTTAATGAAAGCTGGTTAAGAAAAACTGGAATAATCATAAAATTTTGTTCTCTCCTCCTCCATTAGCAAAAAGTAAACTGACTACTTCACATGTACAACGAATAATTATGTTAGCAAAGGATCATCTCATTTCTGTATACTCACCTTGGAGAATCATGGTACAATATTAATTATCCAGATTAAATTAAATAATAAACAGACTTTTTAAAAATTGTTTATTTTTTCCTAATATTCGCAGAATTTTAGTTCTTTGGGGAATTTTATCAAAATTGCACTTTAAGCTGGATCTCTAAGTAATATTTTAATCAAAACTGTACTTTAAACTGGATAGGAGGTAGTGCACATCAGTACAGGTCTATTCATAGATAAGCACATGACAGAATAACAGATCTTTTGAAAAGTATACCCACTAATGACTTGACCTAAACTAGAGGTTTTAGATTTTAAAAGTTCCTTTTAATTTGAAAAAAATGATGGATAAAATTAAAAAGTTTCCAAGTAACTGAGCATTAGACTAATAAAGAGGGGGGAAACTACAAAGTAATGAAACTGGAGCCAAGGACCAATGTGAGCTGTGGAACGAAATGGAAAAGCAAGTTTTTTTGTTTTTTTGTTTTTTTTGCCAGCAGTGGTTGTGATTGTTTTAGATGTATTTCCTGATTTGGTCACCATAACCTCATGAGGTAGTTAATATTACTAACCCAGTCTGACAAAATAGAAAATTGGAGCCTAAGGGAGACAATTCAGTTGATAGCTGACAGGTGGCAAGTTCACATGGGTACTCTAGAGGAGTACCCTGTCCTTCCATCACCAGACTCCAGTCATAAGCTGAAATTATTCTGGTCAGAAAGCCCTCTAACCTCTTTCAAATATCTCAAGAAAATGTATCTTTCAATTTTATCAAGAAAAGAAGAACTTCAAGCTACAATAGGTCTCCATGTGCTCATTCCGCAGTAAGAAAATAACATGAAAACAAGGAAACTCCCTTGGATCCTTTTCCTTAAATCTACAACATAATACAAATGTTTAGAGATGTTACTGGGCTTGCCCCTTACAGGGAGAAACCTTGCATTGTTTAGTCCCTGGTAATTCTAGGGCTCTGAACTTTATTCTAAGACATCTGTGGATGCCGATTTCTACAGAGTTTCATATGAGCAGCAATATTCTGGCAAGACTCCTTTGATTAGCACTAAAGAAAAGTCATCCAGATCAAGATCACAAGCTCTGTAAAGCACCATCTTAGAACAGTGTGTCCCAAAATGTAGTCCCCAGAGACACTTAGTAAAAGTTTATACTCAATACACACCCAGAGTGACTGCACTCTATATAAACTACTTATGATTCTCATAAAAAGTTAAGAACCTTGAGACATCTTTAAGTTTGATTTTCTGTGCTTTTACCATCTGCTTTTTCTAAAATATTAAATTCTAGTACTGATTAATCTGCAATGACAGTTCAATCATTACCAGCCTATCTCTGGTACTCATAAATTATATTTGGGTAACTTAGAAAAAACACTAAACTGAAGATCCTAACTCCAATCTACTTTATCAAATAGTTTGAGAAAGGTAGAGTACATAGGCAAAAGATGGAAGAATCTGCAGCCATCTAATTTAAAAATATATTTAAATAGATTTTATATATTTATACTATATATTTCTAACATTAAATTATATAACAATGTATTAAATTATATATTTATATATTAAATTATATTTCTATATATTTTATATATTATATTATGTGTCATATTTAAATATTTTTTCTAAATGCTTCATGTTGCTCCAGATTTTGAATACTTTCACTATATTTCATGTTACTATTTTTAGGATTATTATGGTTACCAATACATTCTTTCAGGGAGAAAAATTATTTTCCAAATACATTATTCTCTGCATCTGTGAGTTCCACATTCATAGATTTATCCTACTACAGATGAAGAAAAAACTATCAGTAATCAGGAAAAACAACTATCTGTAATGAACACATATAAACATTTTTTCTTGTCATTATGCCTAAACAATACAACCTGATAACTACTTTCATAGTATTTAAATTTTAATAGGTATTATAAGTAATCTAGAGATGACTTAAAGTATACAGGAGGATATACGTAAGTTACATGAAAATATATCATTTTTAAAGTAAGGGACCTAAGCATCTACAGATTTTGGTGTCTGTAGGGGATCTTCAACCAGTCCCCGACAGATACTAAGGAATGACTGTAATTTAACTTTCTACATACCCTAACAATTAAAACATAATTGTTTTGGTTATTTTTATAACATATGACTCAGATTTTCATGCTGAGAATAATTATTTTATCTCCTGAAAATAACTTAATAGTAGAGGCCTTTTTTGTTTCATTCCCGGGTGCAAACCCCATTAGTTGGTAAGCTTCATGGAGCATGCATTTAGCCCTCTTTTTACCCTCATCTCTTAAGACAGTACCTGAAATATGATAAGCATTTAACAAATGCTGGATGCCTATTCTGTATACAATTTTTTAAATTCTTCACTGTAATCTTTGTCTTCCTTAATCCTTTTGTTTTTAAAGTACTGTTTTCTAACTATTAAAGACTATCAAAATGTGCATTGGTAACAGTATGCCTGTTTTTACTTTTTATATTGTTAGAATTTTTTATTTAAAAATATGAATTTTCAACAATTTGGTTCTACATGAGCCAAGATCCCTAATTAAAAATTCAATGGGGGGCTGGGGATACAGCTTAGTTGGTAGAGTGCTTGCCTTGCAAGCACAAGGCCCTGGGTTCGATCCCCAGGACTGGGAAAAAAAAAAAAAAAAAAAAAATTCAATGGGATCTGGGGTTGCAGCTTGGTGGTAGAGCACTTGCCTAGCACATGTGAGGCACTGAATTTAATCCTCAGCACCAGATAGAAATAAATAAATAAAATAAAGGTACTGTGTCCATCTACAACTAAAAATATTTTTAAAAATTCAAATGGGTTATACAAATCTATATTTTAAAGAACCTTGGAAAACTTATTGGAAGTGACTCAATAAAAATAAACAGTGTAGCTTTACCTCAATAGGTTGTCTGAGAAACAAATGAATATATGGATAAAGTTTGTGAAGAATAGAATTAATCTTGTGAAACATCCATATTATATATTGACTCCTTCCATTACAAGGTGACAGTTATACAAATTAGTACAACTCTAATAAATTCTTAAAAGGGCTCTTATAGATAATACAAACTGGAATTGACATATAAAGCCATCTCTTCATTATTAGGTCCAGAATTTTTTCTGGCTTTTCAAGAATGGCTAAATATGAGCAGGAAGAATGAAAAGCAAAGGAGGGAACAAAGAAAAGAAAAATTTCCACATTGGCAAAAAGAATAGATAGTAATGGGAAAATAAGTTAATGGTAGTCAACCTAACAATATTTATTGAGAGATGACTAGAGACAGTGTTAACAATACAAAGCAAGTAAAGAACCTTATTAATATGCCAGGGGCTATGATGGATACCTTATATGTATTATTTTACTATGCACATTTAATTATTTAATCATGTAAGTTGATAATGATATTTATTATGGTTTGGATCTGGACTATCCCCCAAAAACTCATGTATAGAAGGCTTGGTCCCCAGTAAAAAAAGTTTCAAAGTGGGGCTTTTGGGAAGTGATTGGTTCATGAGGGATCTAACTTCTTCAGTAGATTAATCCATTGATGGATTCATGATTTGATGGCATTACTGGGTGGGGTAGAAACTGTAGAAGATGGGGTCTAGTTGGAGGAAGAAGGTCACTGGGGACATGTTCTTGAAGAGTAGTATATCTTCCTGGCCTCTTTCTTCCTCTCCCTCCTACCTCCTGGCCCTCTGCTTGCTTCTCAGCAGTCATTAGATGAGCAGTTCTGTGCCACCACTCTCCCTGTGCTATGTATGATAGTCATCAAAGGCACACAGCAGTGAAGCTAGATGACCATGAACTGAAACTATGAACCAAAATATCTTTCCTCTAAGTTGATTTGTTCAAGTATTTTGTCACAGTGATGAAAAGCTAACACAATATTTAATCATATAACATTGATCAAAACAGTAAGAAGCCACTATATACCATAAATTCTTGAAATGCTTCATAAACATTCCTATGTGAATAAACATTATAGTCACAGTTGTAGACATGGAAAGTTTGACAATACTTCTTTTGATTTTTTGCTAAATAACAAGTTTTTATATTGTCTTAACTATGCCCCATGCAATGCCTTAACATTTTTTTCTATCTTACAAATAGGGGCATTGATACAAAAGAAATTCAACTTTTAGATAACTTTTCAAGATCACAAAGTAAGAAACACAGCAAAGATTTTCACTCAATTAGTCTGGCTTCAGAATTCATGATCTCACCCAATAAGTTTCCATTGTTACCTCCTATACCAAATAAATATAGTTTTTAGAGCAAAAAACTTTCTTATATCTCTGGCCTTAGTATGTCTTAAGGCATGATACGGCTATTTTTCCCTAAGGTTAAAAAAAAACTCTAAAACTGAGGCATAATTTATTTGTAAATTAAACAAAAATAATGCATTTACTTGAGCTGGGAAAGATAGTTCAAGAAAAAAAAAAAAAAATCCCACAGCTATACTTGACATCCTGACCTGACCTTCATTTGAGAACTATTAACATAGAGAGAGAACCCCAATGTTCTCTGAACAGTTAAAAGTCAAATGCCCTTCCATCCCCCCAAAAATAAATAAGATTTAAAAGGAGAGAAATCAGTTTCAGCAATTGATAGAGATAAGAGAAGCATAAAAGGCTGGGTTGAATATATAGTATTCTGTTTCCTTTTCTGAAAATTGAGATACAGTGGGCGAAAAGAAAAAACAGGGTAAACACGGAGGCCTCAATTATAAATGAAACTTATAGTACTTCATCAATATTTACATATACACCTTCTTAGAAAAAAAGTATGTATTATACTTGTGATATTTACTTCCAATATAATTTTTCAGGTAAAATGACACATGGTAACCATTATAAATACAGTTTATAAGTCTTAAGTCACTTAATTTTTAAAAAATCACACAAATGTGGTGTTGAGGATTGAATCCACTGCCTTGTACATACTAGGCAACTGCTACAACTGAGCTATACCCAATACCGAAACCAAGTTTAAATGGAAATATTTTTTAAAGGGAATATCATGCTCCAAATATTCTTTATTTTATTTAGTTGTTTCCATGTGGTGCTGAGGATTGAACCCAGTGCCTCACACAAGCTAGGCAAGCACTCTACCACTGAGCTACAACCCCAGCCCTTAATGAAAATGTTTTAAGATGAATGATGAAACTGGAAACAACCTAATTTGAGAAATTGAAAGTGTTTAAAGTAGTGGCAAAATTTAAATGAACTTTGGAATATGTCACGAGGAGTTAAAAAAAATTAATAGATTTTCACATCTCAAATTTATTATGTGGGGAAAAGAGGAGAAAGAAAGTAATAGCCAATTCACATGATGCTGCCCGGAAAATGCTGCCAAAATGTTTGTAAACGAAATAATTTGTTCAAGCAGCAGGGGGTGCTAATGTATAACTATATCACTTTTTCTTTAAGGGTAGGGAATATCTTCAGTTGCTGAGTAAAATCAGAATATTAATTTTAAAAATATAAATTTGATGCTTTGTTTTTTATCATTATGTGATCTTTAAGATTTTAAATGAGACAGGTTAAAAGGTTGAAGCAATAATAACTTATGCTTTAAAAGCTCATGTGACACAAAGCAAGAAGGTTCAGAGGTGAAGTTTTCAGATTATGAGAACTGCAATTAAGTACATCAATCCACGATGGATTAACTGGATGGTAACTGTAGGTAGGGTGTGCCTGGAGGAAGTAGGTCACTGGTGGCGTGACTTTGGGTTTTATGCTTTGTCTCTAGTGAGAAGAGCTCTCTCTGCTTCCTGATTGCTGTATCCTGAGCTGCCTTTTTCTGCCATGCCCTTCTTCCATGATATCCTGCCTCACCTCAGGCCCAGAGCTATGAAGTCAGCTGATCATGAACTGAACCTTTCAAACCATGAGCCAAAATAAACTTTCCTTATAGGAATATAAGGTGTATTTGGTCACAGTGATGAAAAAGTTGATTAAAACAATAACATTTTAAAAGATATTTAACACTTGGAATTTCCAAGAAAACAATAATATTTCCTTAGCTAATTCATTAAAAGTGAGCCAACTATATTATTTAACTACTACAGCTACATATACCACAGGGAAAAATCTTATATAACAAGAATGTCATTCAGTTTAGCAATTTTTTTTTTTTTTTTTTTTTTTTTTTTTTGGTATTGAGGGATTAAACTCAGGGTGCTTTATATTGAGCCACATCCTAGGCCTTTTTCAGACAGGGTCTCACTAAGTTGCCCAGACTAGCCTTAAATTTGCAAATTTTTTTTACCTCGGCTTTTCTGAGTTGCTGGGATTAAAAGCATGTATCACTGTGTCTGGTGGTGTTAATTAATTATTTTTAATTAAATCTTTAAAGTGTAAAGAAACTAAAATTCTATTGAACTACCTGATTTTTCTATTTGTTCTCCGAGAAGTTACTTCAAGGGTAAAATTTTTTTTTAAATCAAAAGCTCAGAATGAATTTAGGAAAGAAAGAAATCAATCCTCACTTATGAGTAAATAAGTCAATCCCCAAAAAACAAAGACCAAATGTTTTCTCTGATAGGTGGATGCTGATACATAACAGGGGGTGGGGGTTGGGGGGGAGGTAAGTGAAAAATGGAGGAATGTTGGATTGTGTAGAGGGAAATGAGGGGAGCGGAGAGGGGGGAAGGAAAGATGGTGGAATGAGACAAACATCCTTACCCTATGTACATGTATGATATCATGAATAATGTGACTCTACCTTGTGTACATCCAAAGAAATGAAAAGTTGTGCCCCATTTGTGTACAATGAATCAAAATGCATTCTGCTATCATGTATAACTAAATAGAACAAACAATAAAAAAATAAATAAAATAAATTACAGACTCTTAGATTAAAAAAAAAAAAAAAAAAAGAATACACAGGATCCTTGCATCCACTCTTTCACCTTTCTAATTTATTCTTCATGTTCTCAGCTCTTAGAATAAAGAACAAAGTTCTTTATTGGATTTATATGACCACAAATGATCTAATATCCATCTTTCTAGCCTCATATATTGCCAGATTCCTTTTGATCTCTGAACCCCAATCACAGCAATCTCCTTTAGTTCTATGAATCTATCACAGGAACTTTGAACATGCTTGTCTTAAAGCTTGGAATGATTTACTTCCTGTACTGCCCTCACTTAACTATTCTATCTCCACACAAGTCACTTTTTCAGAAAAACCTTCCCCTCACAGCTAGACCCAGCATCCTGTCTATATTCCAGTCTTATGGCTCCCTAAGCTTTTCTTTATGCCATTTATACAGTTAATAATTTATATAATTGACCAATATCTAACATTTATGTGAAGAGCAGATATAATTATATGATTAGTCAATATTATAAATATTAAAATTTAAATATCAAATCTGAAATTTAATATTAAATATTAATGTGATATTAATTATCAATTATTAATGGAGGTTTACTTATGTTAATATAATAATATAATATTAATATTAAACTATATGTAAACTGAAAATACAAGGACAGATAATTTCTCTTTTGCTCTCTCTGAATTTTCTGTGCCTATAATGGAACACATGGTGGTGGTGTAGTTTGCTCAGGCTGCCAAAATAAAATTCCATAGACCGAAGAACTTGAACAGTAGAAATTTATTTTTTCACTCTTCTAGAGGCTAACTCTGCAATCAGAGCACTGGCATATTCAGGTTCTTTGTATCTTATAGATAGCTACTTTCTCATTATGTCCTCACATGATCTCACTCTACTTCTTATAGGGCCACGGTATTATTGGATTATAGCCTTATCTTTATGACTCATTTAACCTTAATTACTTCCTAAAAACCGTATCTCCAAATACAACTGTACTGCTGCTTCAACATATGCATTTGTAGGGGCATACAAATCAGCCCATAGCATGTCATAAGACTAACTATGAAACTGATAAACACAGAATATTAAAAATGTAATAGCAATAAAATATTTACTTTGAGGGGCTGGGAAGGTAGCTCAGTTGGTAGAGTGCTTGCCTTGTAAGCATGAGGCCCTGGGTTCGATCCCCAGCACCCAAAAAAAAAAAAAAAAATTTACTTTGAGATCATAGCCAATGAAGAAAAACTACTACCAGAATAATAAAGCCAAAGAGAAAATAAGCAAATACCTAAAAAAACAGTAAAGGAGGTATATTAATTTCATAATCAATTCAATATTCTTTGATTATATTCATGGCAACCAATGCATTAGCAATGGTTCTTATAAGGATGAAGCACTTCATAGCCTGATGAAGTAAATCATTTCAAGAGTCATAACCCAATAATTATAGTGCTTTACAGTAAGTGTTGGACTATTCCTCAGTTCTTAGTTTCCTCATCCCACTGGAATTTGGTTCTTGCCCCTACAATTCTTACAACTACAATAAGCTTTGACCAGTGATCTCTTTTTCTAAAACCAATGCCCACTTTTAACTCTCATTCATGGTCTTTTTGCATGGCTATACAGTTTGTATGCCACCTCTGCATTAACATAGGGGGAACATTTCGCAGACTGGCATCGTCTAGAGTCCACACTGAAGGCAGTGTATCATCTTCTAGATCTCCCAATGACATTCAACACTAATAACCAATCCTTGTTTCTGGAAGATGTTCATCCCTTGACTTCCATGAAACTTCATTCTGTGTTTTGTTCACTGCTCTTTTCCTTCTTTGTGATGTTCTATTTTTCTGTCTATCCTACAAATGTTCCTAGGCCTTCTCTCTCAGTCCATTCACATACTGCTTGGTGATCTCATCTACTTTCACAGCTTCCCTCACTTCTTACATGCTGAAGACTCCCAGATCTACTCTTATTTCATATTTCTAACATATCTGAATGTTTTACAGGCCACATTAACTTGACAAGTCCGAACTAAAACAAAACTAAAACTGAGGGCACCATCACTGATGGAACAAATGGAGATAATTTCTATCATTTTATTTTTAAATTTTTTTAGGAATTTTGCTGTGATTTTGCTTTTGCTTTTGCTTCTTGCCCACACTTTGTGTAACTCAGGCCTAAAGACAGAGTAGAAGTCCCCTTTTCTCTCTATGGACATTGTAACATTGTAGATTACCCAAAATTCCATTCGAAATCCCCTGTCTCATGCCTTACTGCATGCCAGGGGTTGGAAAGTTGAAGCTCAAATGTCCCAGATACCTTTATAGCTCAATTTCCACATATGACCTGGTAAAGCTCAACATGCACATGGCCTATGATGCCACAACTCCACTTCTAGTAATATAGTCCTGCCATGTGTGCCATGGTATGTACTAGAAAGCTCAGAGTAGCACTGGTTTTAAGCACAAAACAACTAGATAACTCAAATATCTCAAATATCTACGAATAGTAGAATGAATTATAAAGTAACATATATAATATCCTGGAATACTATACAAATGTGAAAATAAACTAAAGACACATTTCAACATGGTGATACTGAGTTAATAGTAAGTTCCAGAAGAACATCTACCCACAGTGTGATTTCATTTATAGAAAATTCAGAAATAAAACCCTTATTTTATGTATTTAATTGTATAGGTTAGTAGATAATAAATGTAAATATTTAGGTCACTAATTTAGTATCTTTTCAGTATAACTTCTGACAAACTTACTTTTAGATTGCAAAAATTTATTCTATGATTTTCTATAATTAGAATACATCTTTTTATGTTTATCTTTCATATTTTTATAATATATATGCTTACAAAATGTAAAACACATTTTTATAATTTAAAGAAGGACTTAAGGGAAAGCAAACACCAACATACCCACTACCCTGATTAAGAAATACAACACAGGGACTCTGGATGTAGCCTGGCATGCATTAAGGCATTAGGCCAGCACCACAAAAAAAAATTAGGAAAAGAAAACAAACATTATTTTAGAAGGCCACCTTAGTCCTTCTCTGATTATATACTATTGCTTCTCCAGACTTAACCATGACAATGAATTACTACTTTGACTTTCTGTTTTTATATACATTTTATTATATATATATATAATTTGTATAAATACTTTCATAAGATAGTTTAAATAGTTTACATACATTTTATAATATAAAATTGTATGTACAAATCTATAAAGACATCAAAACCGTGGTTGTCTAGGGACAAGAACAGAACAAATGGGTACTAAGGAAATTTTTTAGGGTAATGAAAATGTTTCTAAAATGTATTGTTGTGATAGTTGCACAGGTAAAAATCATTGAATTATATTTCTACAATGGATAGATTTTATCAAAGTAAATTTTACAAATTAAATTTTTAATTTTATGAATTAAATTTTAAAAGCTGTAAAACATATATGCACATGAATTTGCATATGTGTGTAAGTATGTATGTGTGTGTATGTTCACATATTTCATCTTTTGGGATGCATTCTGTGACTAGTCCAAGCAAAGTTTGTTTGCATTCCTGCTACAGTACTCAACAAATTAGGTTATACTAGGTTGGCCTATTTTCTGCTAAAGTGTAAAGCTCCTACAGGACTGGATTATGTTTTTTATTCTGTATTACCCTCTTTTACTACCCATCCTAAAGCAGTGCTTGAACTGCTATTGCTCATTAAATACTTGTTTAATGAATGAATAAGAATTCTTCAAGTAAATAGGACCAGCCACTCTATGGAGAGGATATGAAATTCCATGATATACTTATGGAAGGCCAAAGGCAACAAAAATTGTGTTGAGGTTAAGGGGACTGGACCTTAAGCCTCAATGCCCAGTCCCATTGCAGATGTATTACCTAGTAGCAGTGTGATCTGGGCAAATTATCTAGCTTTCTGTGTCTCAGTTTCCTTATCTGTCATGTGGAAATGATATATTATCTTCCTCTAAGAGCTACTATAGGGAATAAATTATATATAAGTACAGCATATAAAACAGTGCTTAACCAATAAGCACATAAGAAGTACCTCATTAGTAATCAGGGAAATGCAAATTAAAACTATAGTTGTATGCCACTATTCCTCTTATCAGAATGGTTACACTTATAAAGACTGAAAATACCAAGTGTTGACAAGGATATAAAGCAACTGGAATTCTCATACACTGCTACTGGAATGAGTGTTCACACTGGAAAGCTATTATCAATTTCTAAAACAAATAATACATCTACACTGTGACCCCAAATTCATATACGTATCAAAAAGAAATAACAAACTATAACCACAGAAAGACATCTGTGAGAATTTTAGAGCCTAAAACTGGAATAAGTCCATATAATCTAAAACTGGAATGAGCACAAATGGCCATTGGCAGAAAAAATGTTAATTGTGATATACTCATAAATGGTAGACTAGTCAGCAAATTACTGATACACTCAACACATAAATGAATCTCTGGAACATTATGTTGAAAATAAGTCAGACACAAAGGACGCATACTATATTATTCTATTTGAATGAAGGGCAAGAATAGGCAAAACAAGTCTATGGTGTTAGATATAAGCATAATAGCTATCTTGTAAGAGGGAGTATTGCCTGGAAAAGGGCAAGACAAATTTATGGGGTTATGGAAATGCTTATATCTTGATCTGATTCATATCAGACTGATGAAATTCAGCAAGCTGTGCACAATTTTTTGCTCTATGTAAATTATATCCAATAAAAAAATCTTAGCATGTGTTATGGTTTGGATATGAAGTAGCCCCCACAGCTTCATGTCTTTTTCTTTTTTAATATTTTTTTAGTTGTCAATGGACATTTATTTATTTATTTATTTTTATGTGGTGCTGAAAATTGAACGCAGTGCCCCACACATGCTAGGCAAGCGCTCTACCACTGAGTCACAACCCCAGCCCAGCTTCATGTCTTGAAGCCTTCATCCCCAATGCAGCAATGTTCAGAGGCAGTGCTGCTGGGAAATGATTGGACTGTAAGAGTGCTAATATAATCAGTGGATCAACCTATTAATAAGTTAATTGCTAAATGGGTTATTAGGAAGTGGAGCCAAGTTGGTGGAAGTATTCCCTGAGGGTATGCCTTTGAAGAATATATCTTGTCCCTGGCCTTTGCTCTCTCTCCCTCTTTGTTTCCCAACTACCATGATGTGAGCAGCTTTTTTCCACCATGTTCTTCCACCATGATGTTATGCCTTGCTTCAGGCCCTAAGCAATGGAGACAGGTAACCAAGGTCTAAAACCTCTAAAATCATGAGCCCAAATAAATCTTTCCTCTTTTAAGATGATTTTCTTAGGTATTTTGTCACAGCACCAAAGAGATAAGTTAACATAAGATGAAAATTTGGGGGTTTTTAGTCCAATAAAAAAATGTTCTGTTTTTAAAAAGCATGTGGCATACAGTAACTATGGTCAGTTATCTATTCTTCTCAGAGTTCAGGTTGGTTAATCTGTTAAAGTAGAGAAGAAATAATCATGTTCAAGTATGGCTGAGACAAAAAAAACAAAACAAACAATAAGAAGACAAAAAAATTGAGTGTGTCTCTTAAAGCAAGCAAGAAAATATGATAGGTGATACCAGTCATGCTCTTTTGAATTTAGAATTCCCCATAAAGTCCACAAATTACTTCCTAGTTTGTACCTATTTAGTATTGCCTCTATTACTCTAAGAGAAGGTCAAGGAATTTCAAGGGCATGTAACATTAGTAGCTAATGCTAAAACTATTTGTAACTATGGAATATAAAGGATGTCTTTTGCCTTTTTAAAAAATATTTTTATTAGTTATAGGTGGACACAATATCTTTATTTTATTTATTTATTCTTTTTTTAATGTGGTGCTGAGAATTGAACCCTGTCCCTTACACATGCTAGGCAAGCACTATACCACTGAGCCACAACCTAGCCCGCCTTTGAATAAGACTCTGGAATGCTTTCACTGGGTCAGAAAAAAAACAGGTAAAAGTTAAGTCAAGTATGGAGAGGTAAGAATATGTTTCATGCTATGCTCACAACATTCCTATACTAGAAAAATGTTCAAAGACCAAAGTCAGCAATACTCACCTTAATCTCTTGATTTTCAAGATAATTCATGAAGCAACCAGAATTTGCTATACATTTTCTACATTTCCAACAACGAAGAATACTTATTTCTTCTTGATTATGATTTTTAGTTATCAATTCGTCACTTTTTTTCATCTGTAGGGACATTAAAACAATTTTAGAATGTTAAACTGTGTCACATCAACTTGCTCTTCGAATAATACAGCAATGGTTACAAGTACAATAAAAACAACTATCATTTATTGAAGGGCTATAGAGTCCCCCAGTTTCTTTCACTTTCTGTGTCCTGAGCAAAAACTCACTGAGCACCTTGATTGCTTTGTAACAGATTTTTCCCAGTAGGCTTGAACCTAAGCAAGGGCTCTGAATACTTCCAAGCACTGATAAAGGTGTTGAAACATACTGAAAGAAACTGGCTCTGAGTAAAAATTCCTTAAACCCTAAAATAAACTCCATACTTTGACCCCTTGTTGTGGACATACCTAGGTAAACTATCCCTTTTCTGTCATTGTCCACTGTGAGGACAAGCTACAGTAGTTAATAAGTTCTCTTATAAATATCTTAGACCTATCACCCTGGAGTTCAGTGTTTTTCTTTAGAATCTCAACTGGCCCTATCTCTGGATACTCATCCCTCGGAGAACTCCTCTGCCACCACATTTTTTTGTTGTTGTTGTTTTATTTTGTTTTGGTGCTGTGGATTGAACCAGGAATACTTTACCACAGAGGTATATCCCCAGCGCTTTTTATTTTTTATTTTGAGACAGTGTCTAAGTTGCTGGGACTGGCCTCAAACTTTCAACCTCTCAAGTCACTGGGATCACCACATCTGGTTCTGCTACCACTTTGGGGGCAACTCCAGCACCAGGTTTGGTAAGATGAAAGAGATACCTACCAGTTACCAGGTCTTAGGCTAGGGATACTCTATAAACTATGTCTGAGATTACAAATGCCATTTAATTATAATGATGATGACAGATATTAGTCATTACCACCTTTTCTTTTTGTAGAATATTTCATGCATGTTGCTTTCCATTCACCTCTCACTGAAACTAGTGAAAAGCAACTGTTGAGGAGTCCCTTCAAAATGTTGCTTTAGTTGTTTTAAAAGAGTCATGACAAAGAACTATAAATATTCTAGTAAACAAGGTGTTTTGAATAGCTACAGCATTGAATTTAAATATAAAAATATTTAGTTAATTCTGTGAAAACTGGAAGTACTAAATTTAAATTGATGTTAAAAAATCCTTGCTCCTTAATAACTTCTCGTTTATATTGTACTCAGTGGAAGAGTTTAATACATCTGGTGATGTATAAAGTCAAACAATAAGATTCAGAATAGCTTCACCATTTTTTGATCTAGTTTTATACCTGAAATCTTATATCAGTACTTTCATTTAGACCAACTGAGTTAATAGTTGCACACTACTATATAAGAATTTCAAAATAGGTGTAGTGTATTTAATAACTTACCTGGTAATTATTCAAGGCAATAGGTAGGTAGCATTGTTAATTTATGAGGGTACCCATCAGGGCCCAACTATTTCGCTGGTCAAATTTCCTCATTTGTTTACCCTTTCATTTTTCTTTATACATTTACTGAAAGCTGACTATATGCTGGACAATGAGTCAAACTCAGGAAAAATAAAGATGATTAAACCTTGTGCCTTAGAGGTGTTCACTATACTATGTATAAGTACCCTAGAACACCAGAATCTCTTCAGAAACTTTAAAAAATAGTGATATCTAGATCCTACTCCTAGAAATTTTGATTTATTTTGAGATAGGAAAGTGGGTAGGAATAAGCACTTTAAAAACAAACAACAAAAACCTCCATAAGTAAATCTATAGTGTGGTTAGGACAAAGATGGAAGTGATATACACAGTTAATTAAAATACAATAGCTACCAGGACTGTGAAGGAACATAACCCATAACCAAGTTTAAAGAATTTAAGAATCTCTGGCTGGGAGGGCACAACAAGTCCCTCTTGTAGTCAATTTAGCTTTGATCTTCCAGCAGCTAAGCTGCAGTTCTGTCTTCATTGACCCAATTTCAGAACCCATATTAGCCCAGTTGACCTCTCTATTTAAATTACAATCTCAATGTTTATCAAAAATTTTAACCTGCAAATATCCTGCCCTCTTCTCCTGTGGTCATTAAAGCACCTTCTCCCTTTACTTAACTTCTTAAGCATTCCTCCTTTATTTTTCTTTCATCCTTCTTAGCCTCTTTTATCCTCAGTTCCCTTTTAACCAGTGGTTCTCAGCCAAAAAGGAGACTGAAAGGAGTGATCTATCATGTCAGAATTCACTATGAAAAACTTCATATCTGCCTAGCTCCCCCAACATCAAGATACCTGGCCCCTGAGATTCTTCCATGCTCTCTTATGTACAACTATGTATAAGGAAAAAGAGGAAAAAAAAAAAAAAAAAAAAAAAAAAACCTATAGGTGATTCCATTATATCTTTACTGAAAACTACACTCTGTCTGACACCTCTTCCATATCAATGTTTTTTTTTTGGGGGGGGAGGGGTGGTGATACCAGGGATTAAAACCAGGAGTACTTAACCACTGAGCCACATCCACAGTCCTTTTTATATTTTATTTAGAGACAGGGTCTTGCCGAGTTGCTTAGAGACTCGCTAAGTTGCTGAGGCTGGCTTTGAACTCCTCCTGCCTCAGCCTCCTGAGCTGCTGGGATTACAGGCAGACTCAGCCATGTCAATGATTTTTAAATCTATATTTTTTGATTGTGTATACAACCAGACCCAGCCATGTCAATGATTTTTAAATCTATATTTCTAGTTTTGATATTGTTCCAAAGATATAGATCAATATGGTCCACTTCCAAATACCAAATGCACATCTCTGCATGAATCTCTTTCAGGGTTTTGAACTGGCTAGTCATTCAGTACAGATTTATACAAATCTATAGGTGACCACTAGCCAGATGTGAATAATGAATGCCTGAAATATAGCTAATCTTAAATAAGAATGTATAGTAAGTATAAAACATACACTGGATTCTGAAGAAAAAGAATGCAAAATAGCACAATAATTTTTATATTAAATACATTTTGAAATAACATTTAATATTCTAGCAAAATAAATTATAAAATTAATTTCACCTGCTTCTTTTTGCTTTTTTAATGTGGCTTTACAGATATGGGTTGCATTATATACCAGGTAGGCAGCTCTATTTAAGACCTACTTGTCCCAGGTCCTTGTATTATGAGCTCCTTTCTCATCACTGAGATCTCAGGTCAATGTCACTACCTCAAAGATAGAGTACAAGAAGCTCCTGGTGAGTTTATTTAAATGCAAGTGACTGGGACACAATCCAAGAGATTCTAATTCAATGTTTCTAAGGTAAGACTCAGAAATATGCATATTTAAGAAGCACACTAGGTGATTCTGTTAAAGGTGATCTAATGACTACATGCTGAATACAATCTAAGCTCCTTACTATGCCAAAAAAAAAAAGTAGGAGGGATCCTTGTGATACAACTGTTCCATATCTGATTGTGACAAAGGTCACATTTATCAATACATTACAGAGAATGAAATACACACGCAAGTAAATGCATATAACTGGGGCAATTCAAATGAAGAAAAAAATGAAAGGTATACAGGAACTGTCTATAAATCTATAGTTCACAATTAATACTTGAATCTAAAATTATCTTAAAATGTTTAAAAAGCTATAAATATATTACAAATTCAAAATTATAAAGTCATAAAAATTTTACCAATTAATTCTCCTAACGTATGTATATAATCCTCTTACTTTTTTCCTGCTTTTGTGATTGCATGATTTTTTATTACCTCTTCATAAAATAACATTATAATATTTTCTGAAGAGAATAAAGATAATTTGGTATTTAGCATTTCTTCTTTGGAAAACAAAAATTTTAAAAAACCCACTGCAGCCTTTAAAGTCTGATTCTTGAGACTTGGTGCACCTCCAAGAATATTTAACATGTAAATCTTTGCATAATTCCCAAAAAATAACCTTTTCTGCTTTTTTATCTTCAAGTTTGTTGGTCTCTCTTCTTATCATTTTCCTTTCCCCTGAATTTCTGTTAACCAATAGTTCTCATCCTTTAAGACTGAGGTCAAATTGTTCTTTTGCAATTACTTCCCAGGAAAATCCAATTTACTTTTTCCTTTGTTCCCTGAACACTTTGCACGCACCTCCACAGTAGCACTAGTCACGCTGTGTCATATTTCCCTCTGTATGCCTGTATTATCAATTCAGTTGTGAGTTCCTAAAAAGTGACATGATCTGTTCATTCAATATTCTATCAAACATGATACCTGGAACCAAAAAAGACCCACTACAAATGTTTACTACAGTCAAATGAACAAGATATGGTAATATTAATTGTTAATTACTAGGCATTAACTTTCCAATACCAAATGTTAATTATGTCTGGCCAATTACTGAGATGAAAAAAACAGGAAACCTTTGGCAGAAGACAAGAGAAGACTACTGAAAAAGGCATAGAGCTGTCTTTATACATATTTAAGCAAGAAAGAAGAATTGGATGCTATCCAATAGTGATCTACTTCTATGAGGACTGAAATAGCTCTGTCAGAGAATTTATGCTGAAAGAAGAAGTCAAACACGGTAATCCAACCTATTAACAAAATGGCAGTCTTTGAACAGCATGTTTGTGGACTGCAAACTGAAATCCATCCCCTACTCAGCACCTTAGACAATAGTATTGGTCTAAGGAAGAGAGGGAACTACACAAGAAAACAACTGAAACTATTTTTTTAACTCTGTGATATACAGGATTTAACAAAGTTTAGATAGCATATGCCACATGGTTTCAATGATATGATGAGTTTAATCAGGAACAAAAGAACTATTGAAGAAAACAGAGAAGTAGCAAAAACAAGGTAATCTTGGAAAACAATACAATATAAAAATGAACTTATTACTGAACACATTTGAGATGCCACACAATGCTCAGACATACTTGAACCTATTTGCAGGACCTCTGGCTTTTTAGTCAACAGATGAGGATAACAAACAGTGAGACTGATATTCATGTTCATACAACTACAACAGAACATACAGAATGAAAAGGCCTAAGAAATTCAGGCACCCTAGTGTGCAATCCTCCCAGATCTTTTGACTCATCTCTTATTGCAGTACTGATCATCAAGCTGGATACAAGTTATTTTTCTAAGATAGCCCCCACCTCAATCCTTAGAGGTGAGCTCTTCCTACCTATGTCATAGTCTTTATCATGAAAAACCTGACCTTCTTTATCACATGTTCCATACTTTAACCAAGTGATCTGCAAATAACCATTTAATTTTCTTAATCTTGCTTGCATATATATTTCCTCATACTGTACTTCCCTACCTACCAATCCCGATGTTCCTGTTACTTTCTGGCATTTCATTTCCTGTATGTACTGAGAGTTTGGAAAACCATGTTTTGCTGAGATATATCTCTCAAACACTAAAACATGCCATTAGTATAATTTTGAAGAAAAATGAGATTTAAGATGGCAGATTAGAGGAAGGATGCACTTCCAGTTGCTCCATGACTCAGGATTCAATCACTGCAAATACTGCTTCTCAGTAAGGAGCTGGAAATCTACTGGGATACTGTAAGTTCACTGGGTAGAGACCACTGCTGAGTCTCTACATGACTTGCTCCAGACCTTGCTCCAGACACAAATTAACCACACTTAAACTTCAGCAATAATTAATACAAATAATAGAAAAGACAAACCCCAAAATAATGACAAGGTCTCAAGAAGGAAAGGTTAAGAGGGGTCTTTAAGGTCCCACTAATGGGCATCCACTCCTACAGCAAAAACAATTAATACAAAAGCTATGAATACCACAACTAGGAGGGGTCTTAATCTAGATCACCCTCATACCACTTGAGCATTACAGAGCTGTTAAGAAGAGCAATGGAAGGTAAACCCCACACAACCTACTGTATTCAATATAACTGCCAGATCTACTAGATGAATCCCACTCTTTCGAGACCTACAGGAAAAGCAGAATTCCTCAAGCTCTGACACAACATACACTGTATCAAAATACATTTATCAACACCAAAGAACTAGCAGGAGAACTATACTACAAACCCAACTTGGAAATATATTGAAAAATTCACAAAAACCTGATAGCCCTGAACACTGTGGCAAGAGAATATTGTGCCCTAGAAAGTCTCACACTTAAAAGAGTGGAAGAGAAATCCAATCCAAGAGATGTACACATTAGGCAAAGTAGCAGGTTACAAAATCAATACACGAAAATCAATAGCTTTCCAATACACCAATAATGAATCTGCTGAGAAAGAAATTAGGAGACAATCCCATTCACAATAGCCTCATATAAAATAAAATACCTAGGAATAAATCTAACCAAGGTAATGAAGGATGTATACAATAAAAACTACAGAACACTGAAGAAAATTTATGAAGATACAAAAGGATGGAAAAACCTTCCATGTTCATGGATAGGCAGAATAATAGTCAAAATGGCCATATTACTAAAAGTAATATACGCATTCAATACAATCCCCTTCAAAATACCAATGACATTCTTCACAAAAGTAGAAAAGACAATCCCAAATTTCATCTGGAAGAATAAAAAACCCAGAACAGCCAAAAAAGCAATACTAGAGTCATAATACCTGACTTCAAATTATACTACAAAAAGAGCATGGTGCTGGAATAAAATCAGATACATGGCCCATTGAAACAGAAAAGACACAGAGACAAAAACACACAGATAAAATCATATGAACCTTGACAAAGATGCCAAAAAAATACACTGACAAAATGATAATCTTTTTAACAAATGGTACTGGGAAAACAGGTTATCCATATATAGAAGAAAGAGATCAGATTCTTGCCCTGAACAAAAGCCAACTTAAAATGGATCAAAGACCTAGAAATTAGATCATGCAAATCCTGGAAGAAAATGTAGGGTTAACACAGGTGCAGGTAATGACTTTCTCAATAGGACCCCTAAGGTTCAGGAAATACCAAGAAGGAATAACTAGAATGGTATCAAATTTAAAGACTTCTGCAAAACCTAGGAAACAATTAAGAATATGAAGCAAGAGTGTACCAAATGGAAAAAAAAATCTTTGCTAGCCACTCTTCTGACAGAGGATTAAGATTCAGAATATACAAAGAACTCAAAAAACACACATTAAAAAAAAGCTAAATTCCCCAATTAATAAGTGGGCAAATGAACTAAAGATACTTCTCAAAAGAAAAAAAAAAAATACAAAAGGCCAAAAAATAGATGAAAAAATGTTGAACATCCTTAGCAATTAGAGAAAGGAAACTCAAAACTACACTGAGATTTCATCTCACTAACTAGAATGGCACCCATTGAGAATACAAACAATAATAAACGCTGGAGAGAAAGTGGTGGAAAAGGAACACTTTTATACTGTTGGTGGGATTGTTAATTAGTATAACCACTATGGAAATCAGTATATAGTATCCTCATAAGACTAGGGATGGAACCGCCATATGGCTCAACTATGTCATTCCTTGGCACTTATCCTAGAGAATTAAAACTAGCATACTATATAACAATACATGCATGCCCATGTATATAGCAGAACAATTCACAATAGTCAAACTATGGGAGCAGTTTAGGAGTGTCAATGGATGAATGGTTAAAGAAAATGTGGTGTATATACACAATGACTCCAAGCAATAAAAAAGAATGAAATTATGCTATTTGCAGAAAATGGATAGAACTTGAGAACATTTTGTTAAGTGAAATAAGTCAAACTCTCAAAGTCTAGAGTCACATGTTTTCTCTCATATGTGGAAGCTAGAGAGGAAAAAGGAAAAGCAAGGTAGGGTTAGTGAATCTCATGATACCTTCGGAATAAAGAAAAGAGACCAGGGGAAAGAAAAAAAGAGAAAATAGAAAATACTGGAAAATTAACTGGCCAGATTATATTGTTAAATTGTGTCCATTTATGAATATGTAACAACAAAACTTCCCATTATATACACTTACAAAGCACCAATAAAAAATCTGGGGAAGATTAGAAAAAAAATCACATTTGTAAATATTACTACCAACCTCAGAAAAGTTCTTTAATTATTGAACAATAGCCAAGGTCAAAGTGGTGAATACAAGGTTCCCAAAACATTAATTTTCTTTTATAATTTATTTATATTGTAAACAAATGGGATACATCTTGTTTCTCTGTACATGAAGTAGAAGCATACCCTTTGTATAATCATACATTTACATAGGGTAATGGTGTTTGATTCATTCTGTTGTTTTTTTCCTTCCTCCCACCCCTCTCACCCCTCTTTTCCCTCTATACAGTCCCTCTTTCCTCCATTCTTCATTCTTGGCCCCCTCCTACCCCCCATTATGTGTCATCATCCAATTATCAGCAAGATCATTCGCCCTTTGGTTTTTCTGAGATTGGCTTGTCTCACTTAACATGATATTCTCCAATTTCACCCATTTGCTTGCAAATGCCATAATTTTATTATTCTTCATGGCTGAGTAATATTCCATTGTGTATATGTACCACACTTTCTTTATCCAGTCATCAATTGAAGTTGGCATCTAAGTTGGTTCCACAATCTGGCTATTGTGAATTGAGCAGCTATGAACATTGATGTGGCTGTATCTCTGTAGTATGCTGATTTTAAGTCCTTTGGGTACAGGCCAAGGAGTGGGATAGCTGGGTCAAATGGTGGTTCCATTCCAAGTTTTCTAAGGAATCTCCACATTGCTTTCCAGAGGGGCTGCACTAATCTGCAACCCACCAGCAAAGTATGAGTGTACCTTTTTCCCCACATCCTCGCCAACACCTACTGTTGCTAGTATTCTTGATAATCACCATTCTAATTGGGGTGAGATGGAACCTTAGGGTAGTTTTGATTTGCATTTCTCTTATTACTAGAGAAGTTGAACATGTTTTTCATGTCTGTTGATTGCTCATAGATCTTCTTCTGTGAAGTGTCTGTTCATTTCCTTAGCCCATTTGTTGATTGGATTATTAGTATTCTTGGTGTAGAGTTTTTTGAGTTCTTTATAGATTGTGGAAATTAGTGCTCTATCTGAAGTATGAGTGGCAAAGATTTTCTCCCATTCTGTAGGCTCTCTCTTCACGTTGCTGATAGTCTCCTTGGTGAAGAGAAAGCTTTTTAGTTTGCATCTATCCCAGTTATTGATCCTTGTTTTTATTTCTTGTGCTTTGGGAGTCCTTAAGGAAGTCTGATCCTAAGCCGACATGTTGAAGATTTGGACCTACTTTTTCTTCTATAAGATGCAGGGTCTCTAGTCTGATTCCAAGGTCCTTGATCCATTTTGAGTTGAGTTTTGTGCAGAGTGAGAGACAGAGGTTTAGTTTCATTCTGCTGCATATGGATATCCAGTTTTCCCAGCACCATTTGTTGAAGAGGCTATCTTTTCTCCATTGCATATTTTTGGCACCTTTGTCTAGTATGAGAAAATTGCATTTATTTGGGTTTGTGTCCATGTCCTCTATTCTGTACCATTCATCTATCTGTCTGTTTTGGTACCAATACCATGCCGTTTTTGTTACTATTGCTTTGTAGCGTAGGTAAAGTTCTGGTATTGCGATACCCCCTGCTTCACTCTTCCTAAGGATTGCTTTAGCTATTCTGGGTTGCTTGTTCTTCCAGATGAATTTCACGATTGCTTGCTCTATTTCTGTGAAGTATGTCATTGGGATTTTAACTGGAATTGCACTGAATCTGTATAGCACTTTTGGTAATATGGCCATTTTGACAATATTAGTTCTGCCTATCCAAGAACATGGGAGATCTTTCCATCCTCTAAGGTTTTTAAAATTTCTTTCTTTAGTGTTCTGTAGTTCTCATTATAGAGGTCTTTCACCTCTTTTGTGAGATTGATTCCCAAGTACTTTATTTTTTCCAAGGCTATTGTGAATGGGGTAGTTTTTCTAACTTCTCTTTCTGAAGATTCATCACTTATGTATAAAAATGCATTAGATTTATGAGCATTGATCTTACATCCTGCTGCTTTACTGAATTCACTTATGAGTTCTAAAAGTTTTCTGGTGGAATTTCCCGGTTCTCCTAAATATATAATCATGTCATCAGCAAATAGGGATAGTTTGAGTTCTTCTTTTCCTATTCGTATCCCTTTAATTTCTTTGGTTTGTCTAATTGCTCTGGCCAGAGTTTCGAGGACAATGTTGAATAGAAGTGGTGGAAGAGGGCATCCCTGGCTTGTTCCAGTTTTTAGGGGGAATGCTTTCAGTTTTTCACCATTTAGAATGATATTGGCCATGGGCTTGGCATAGATGGCCTTTACAATGTTAAGGAATGTTCCCACTACTCCAATTTTTTCTAGTGTTTTGAGCATGAAGGGATGCTGTATTTTATCAAATGCTTTTTCTGCATTTATTGCAATAATCATGTGATTCTTGACTTTAAGTCTATTGATATGGTGAATTACATTTATTGATTTCCAGATGTTGAACCAATCTAATTTTCATTTAAAATTCAAATTTTATCACTTGTAAAAGTACTATGAAATATCCATGTAGGAATACTATCATTTGTCAATCTTTCAAGTAAAAATGACTTGCAACAGAAAGTTGCCACAGTACTTCAGCTCTCAACTGAAACAACTGAACAGGGCTTTTCCTCAAGACTCATCAGCCTTTGGCATATTGTAGAGGTACTTTATATGTTCCTGCCATTAAAAAAAAAAAAAACACTAAAAGACATATATTGAAGAAGTAAGATTTAACAAAATCTATAATATTTGTTTCAATAAATGTTGTTTCAACAATTTCTTTTTTTTTTTTTTTTTTTATTTTTTTATTGTAAACAAATGGGATACATGTTGTTTCTCTGTTTGTACATGGCGTAAAGGCATACCATTTGTGTAATCATAAATTTACATAGAGCAATGTTGTTTGATTCATTCTGTTATTTTTTTCCCTTCCCCCCACCCCTCCCACCCCTCTTTACCCTCTATACAGTAGTTCCTTCCTCCATACTTGCCCCTCTCCCTAACCCTAACTCTAACCCTTCCCTCCCCCCCATTATGTGTCAACCTCCACTTATTAGCGATATCATTCGTCCTTTGGCTTTTTGAGATTGGCTTATCTCACTTAGCATGATATTCTCCAATTTCATCCATTTGCCTGCAAATGTCATAATTTTATCATTCTTTATGGCTGAGCAATATTCCATAGTATATATATACCACAGTTTCTTTATCCACTCATCAATTGAAGGGCATCTAGGTTGGTTCCACAGTCTGGCTATTGTGAATTGAGCAGCTATGAACATTGATGTGGCTGTATTTCTGTAGTATGCAGATTTTAAGTCCTTTGGGTATAGGCCAAGGAGTGGGATAGCTGGGTCAAATGGTGGTTCCATTCCAAGTTTTCTAAGGAATCTCCACACTGCTTTCCATAGCGGCTGCACTAATTTGCAGCCCCACCAGCAGTGTATGAGTGTACCTTTCTCCCCACATCCTCGCCAACACCTGTTGTTGCTCGTATTCTTGATAATCGCCATTCTAATTGGGGTGAGATGGAACCTTAGGGTGGTTTTGATTTGCATTTCTCTTATTACTAGAGATGTTGAACATTTTTCCATATGTTTGTTGATTGCTTGTAGATCTTCTTCTGTGAAGTGTCTATTCATTTCCTTAGCCCATTTGTTGACTGGACTGTTTGAATTCTTGGAGTAGAGTTTTTTGAGTTCTTTATAGATTCTGGAGATTAGTGCTCTATCTGAAGTATGATTGGCAAAGATATTCTCCCACTCTGTAGGCTCTTTCTTCGCATTGCTGATAGTTTCCTTTGCTGAGAGAAAGCTTTTTAGTTTGAATCTATCCCAGTGGTTGATTCTAGCTTTTATTTCTTGTGCTATGGGAGTCCTGTTAAGGAAGTCTGGTCCTAGACCAACAAGATGAAGATTTGGACCTACTTTTTCTTCTATAATCTGCAGGGTCTCTGGTCTGATTCCGAGGTCTTTAATCCATTTTGAGTTTAGTTTCGTGCATGGTGAGAGATATGGGTTTAGTTTCATTCTGTTGCATATGGATTTCCAATTCTCCCAGCACCATTTGTTGAAGAGGCTATCTTTTCTCCATTGCATATTTTTGGCCCCTTTGTCTAGTATGAGAAAATTGTATTTATTTGGGTTTGTGTCCGTGTCCTCTATTCTGTACCATTGATCTACCTTTCTATTTTGGTACCAATAC
This sequence comes from Sciurus vulgaris, assembly GCF_902686455.1. Lineage (NCBI taxonomy): Eukaryota > Metazoa > Chordata > Mammalia > Rodentia > Sciuridae > Sciurus > Sciurus vulgaris. The sequence continues at coordinate 119,565,994 of NC_136466.1, forward strand.
CATGCCGTTTTTGTTACTATTGCTTTGTAGTAGAGTTGAAGATCTGGTATTGCAATACCCCCTGTTTCACTCTTCCTGCTAAGGATTGCTTTAGCTATTCTGGGTTTCTTATTCTTCCAGATGAATTTCATAATTGCCTGCTCTATTTCTGTAAGGTACGTCATTGGGATTTTAATTTGAATTGCATTGAAACTGTATAGCACTTTAGGTAGTATGGCCATTTTGACAATATTAATTCTTCCTATCCAAGAACATGGAAGATCTTTCCATCTTCTAAGGTGTTCTTTAATTTCTTTCTTTAGTGTTGTATAGTTCTCATTGTAGAGGTCTTTCACCTCTTTTGTGAGATTGATTCCCAAGTATTTTATTTTTTTCGAGGCTATTGTGAATGGGGTAGTTTTCCTAATTTCTCTTTCTGAAGATTCATCACTTATGTATAAAAATGCGTTGGATTTATGGGCATTGATCTTGTAACCTGCTACTTTACTGAAATCACTTATGAGTTCTAAGAGTTTTCTGGTGGAATTTCCAGGTTCCTCTAAATATATAATCATGTCATCAGCGAACAGGGATAGTTTGAGTTCTTCTTTTCCAATTCGTATCCCTTTAATTTCTTTGGTTTGTCTAATTGCTCTGGCCAGAGTCTCAAGAACGATGTTGAATAGAAGTGGTGAAAGAGGGCATCCCTGCCTTGTTCCAGTTTTTAGGGGGAATGCTTTCAGTTTTTCACCATTTAGAATGATATTAGCCATGGGCTTAGCATAAATGGCCTTTACAATATTAAGGAATGTTCCCATTATCCCTATTTTTTCTAGTGTTTTGAGCATGAAGGGGTGCTGTATTTTATCAAATGCTTTTTCTGCATCTATTGAAATAATCATGTGATTCTTGACTTTAAGTCTATTAATATGGTGAATTACGTTTATTGATTTCCTGATGTTGAACCAACCTTGCATCCCTGGGATGAAACCCACTTGATCATGGTGCACTATCTTTTTAATATGTTTTTGTATGCGATTTGCAAAATTTTGTTGAGAATTTTTGCGTCAATGTTCATTAAGGATATTGGTCTGAAATTTTCTTTCCTTGATGAGTCTCTGTCTGGTTTAGGTATCAGTGTGATATTGGCTTCATAGAATGAGTTTGGGAGGGTTCCCTCCTCTTCTATTTTATGGAATACTTTGAGAAGTATTGGAATGAGCTCTTCCTTAAAGGTTTTGTAGAACTCGGCTGAGAACCCATCTGGTCCCGGACTTTTCTTTGTTGGTAGGCTTTTGATGACTTCTTCTATTTCAGTACTTGAAATTGGTCTATTTAAATTGTTTATGTCCTCCTCATTCAGTTTAGGCAATTCATATGTCTCTAGAAACCTGTTGATGTCTTCGAAATTTTCTATTTTGTTGGAGTATAGATTTTCAAAATAGCTTCTAATTATGTTTTGTATCTCCATCCTGTCTGTAGTGATATTTCCTTGTTCATTCCGAATTTTAGTGATTTGGGTTTTCTCTCGTCTTCTCTTTGTTAGTGTGGCTAAAGGTTTATCAATTTTGTTTATTTTTTCGAAGAACCAACTATTTATTTTGTCAATTTTTTGTATTGTTTCTTTTGTTTCAATTTCATTGATTTCAGCTCTGAGTTTAACAATTTCCTGTCTTCTACTACTTTTGGTGCTGTTCTGTTCTTCTTTTTCTAAGGCTTTGAGCTGTAGTGTTAGGTTGTTTATTTGTTGAGTTTTACTTCTTTTATTAAATGCGCTCCATGAAATAAATTTCCCTCTAAGTACTGCTTTCATAGTGTCCCAGAGGTTTTGATATGATGTTTCTTTGTTCTCATTTACCTCTAAGAATTTTTTAATTTCCTTCCTAATATCTTCTGTTATCCATTCATCATATAATAGCATATTGTTTAATCTCCAGATGTTGGAATAGTTTCTGTGTTTTACTCTTTCATTTATTTCTAACTTCAATCCATTATGATCTGATAGAATACATGCTAGTGTCTCTATCTTCTTGTATTTGCTAACATTAGCTTTGTGGCATAATATATGGTCTATTTTAGAGAAGGATCCATGTGCTGCTGAGAAGAAAGTGTATTCACTCTTGGTTGGATGGAATATTCTATAAATGTCCGTTAAGTCTAAATTATTGATTGTGTTGTTGAGATCTATGGTTTCTTTGCTCAATTTTTGTCTGGAAGATCTGTCCAGTGGTGAGAGCGGCGTGTTAAAATCACCTAGTATTATTGTGTTGTGGTCTATTTGGTTTCTGAAATTGAGAAGGATTTGTTTGACATACATAGATGAGCCACTGTTTGGGGCATAGATGTTTATGATTGTTATATCTTGCTGATTTATGCTTCCCTTAAGCAGTATGAAATGACCTTCTTTATCCCTTCTGACTAACTTTGGCTTGAAGTCCACATTATCGGAAATGAGGATGGATACTCCAGCTTTTTTGCTGAGTCCATGTGCATGGTATGTTTTTCCCCATCCTTTCACCTTTAATCTATGGGTATCTTTTTCTATGAGGTGAGTCTCTTGCAGGCAACATATTGTTGGATCTTTCTTTTTAATCCAGTCTGCCAGTCTATGTCTTTTGATTGATGAATTCAGGCCATTAACGTTCAGGGTTATTATAGAGAAATGATTTGGTTTCCCGGTCATTTGGTTCATTTTTTAAATTTTGTTTATTTATTTGTTTGACACAACTTGTTTCCTCCTTTATTTGACAATTCCTTTAGGATAATTCCTCCCTTTGCTGATTTGCTTCTTTGTTTTTCATCTCTTCCTCATGGAATATTTTGTTGAGAATGTTCTGTAATGCTGGCTTTCTTTTTGTAAATTCTTTTAGCTTTTGTTTATCATGGAAGGATTTGATTTCATCGTCAAATTTGAAGGTAAGTTTTGCTGGGTATAAGATTCTTGGTTGGCATCCATTTTCTTTCAGGGCTTGAAAAATGTTGTTCCAGGACCTTCTAGCTTTTAGGGTCTGGATTGAAAAATCTGCTGATATGCGTATTGGTTTCCCCCTGAATGTAATTTGGTTCTTTTCTCTCACAGCCTTTAAAATTCTGTCTTTATTTTGTATGTTAGGTATTTTCATTATAATGTGCCTTGGTGTGGGTCTGTTGTAATTTTGTGTATTTGGAGTCCTGTAAGCCTCTTGAACTTGATTTTCCATTTCATTCTTCAGATTTGGGAAATTTTCTGATATTATTTCATTGAATAGGTTGTTCATTCCTTTGGCTTGTTTCTCTAGGCCTTCCTCAATCCCAATAATTCTTAAATTTGGCCTTTTCATGATATCCCATAGTTCTTGTAGATTCTGTTCATGATTTCTTACCATCTTCTCTGTTTGTTCAGCTTTGTTTTCAAGGTTAAATATTTTGTCTTCAATGTCTGAGGTTCTGTCTTCCAGGTGTTCTATCCTATTGGATATGCTTTCTATGGAGTTCTTAATTTGGTTTATTGTTTCCTTCCTGTCAAGGATTTCTGTTTGGTTTTTTTTCAATATCTCTAACTCTTTATTGAAATGATCTTTTGCTTCCTGTATTTGCTCTTTTAACTGTCGATTGGTGCGATCAATCAATGCTTGCATTTGCTCTTTCATCTCATCATTCAATGCTTGCATTTGCTCTTTCATCTCCTCGTTTGCTTCTCTGATCATTTTAATTATGTACATTCTGAACTCCTTTTCTGTCATTTCTTCTGCCATGCTGTCATTGGGTTTTATTGATGTAACATCTAGATTTGTTTGCAGCATTTTCTTTCCTTGTTTTCTCATGTTGTTCAGATATCAGTGGACCGCTGAGATATTGCAGATTTCCTCTGTTGATTTACAATGACCCTGAAGATTTCTATATATATCCCCTCTTAGCCTTCAGTAGGCTGAAGTCTTGGAGGAGGTTGATAATGCGGTGCTGCACAAGGAAGCTGCCTCTCTAGGAGTGGTGGCCTTCAGGTGGGGTATATTCCCTGCTAGTGGGCAGAGGTGCCTCCACTTGTTGACCAATGGTCATCCAAAGGGGACCTAGGCTGTGGGCTGAGGCAAGGCCTGTTTGGGCCTGAGCCTCTGGTTTTACCGTCCTTGTGGGAAACCTCACCCAGCAGGGAAGACTCACCCGGTGGGGAGGTCTCGCTGGTCAGTTTCCTCCTAGAGGTTCCCCTCAATTTACAGCTACTGCCTGGGCTGGGCTGCCTTCCTCTGCAAAGTTTCCAGGGGCCCGGCCCTACCTCCTGGGCCTGGGAGCCTCACCCTTCGCAGATGAATCTCCTTAGGCTGCCCCTCCTCAGAGAATTTGCCCATAGGCCTGGAACCTTCGCTCCGCCCTAAGCCTGTCTCTGTGCGGCTCTTCCACCCAGAAGCCTCCTAGATCCTGGGACCCTGTTCTGCACCTAATCGCCTGGCTGCGTGGCCCCTCCTCTGAGCAGCCACCTGTGGCCCCGAACAATCGCTCTGAGTCCCAGAGACCCGCCACTGGCCTCTTCCTCCAGACAGCCGCCCAGTATGCCGGTGCGGTCACTAGGAGTCCAAGAAACTCACTTCGTGCCTCCTCCTCCCACCAACCACCCGTAGCCCGGGGCAATCAATCACTCCGAGTCGAAGTGACCCTGCCCGTTCCTCCTCCTTCTCCAGATAACCCCCTGGGTGTTCAGGAGCAGTCCCTCTGAGTGGCTCTGAATCCACGTGACCCGCTGCACGGGTCCTCTGGGCAACCGCCCGGAGCTCTGGTGTGGTCCCTCAAGACCAAGCGTCCCACCACGCTTCTCCTCCAGGCAGCCCCCCTGTGTTCAGGAGCTGTCACTTTAAGACCAAACAACTCACCACTCGCCTTCTCCTCTGAGCAGCCGCCTGGAGCGCTAATGCAGTCACTGCGAGTCCAAAGGACCCGCCGCGCTCCTTCTCCTCCTTCTCCTACTCCTCCGGGCAGGCCCCGGGGTTCAGAAGTGGTCAGGGTCCAAACAGCTCGCCACGCAGCCCCTTCTCTGGCAACCGCCTGTAGTTCCCGTATAGTCACCCGAATCCAAGCGGCCGCTCCTCTTCCTCCTTGTCCTCAGGGCAGGCCCCGGGGTTCAGAAGCGTCGTTCTGATTCCAAACAGCTCGCCGCGCGGCTTCTCCTCTGGCAACCGCCTGCAGCTCTGGCGCAGTCTCTCCGAATCCAAGTGGCCACGCTCCTCTCCTCCTCCTCAGGGCAGGCCCCGGTGTCCTGAGTCCACACAGTTCTCCCCGCCACTCCTCCCCCGGGCAGCCGCCGGAGCCCCAGTGGCTGCTCCGAGTCCCAGCGCTGTGCCCAGCGGCCTCCTCTATGGCGCTCCAGCGGGGGGAGGGGCGTCTCGCCGGCAGTTCTACTTCACAAAGTTTCCTGCGTTCCGGACCCCCGTCCCATCCGGGATGCCCCCCCAGGGGGTGAGAGTCACCCGGCTACTTTGAGTTGGTCCCAAGCGTCTCAATATCTCCTCTCTTGAATCCTGAGTTCTGGAGCAACACGTAATGCAGCCACCCTCTAGGCCGCCATCTTGAAAAACTCCTGTTTCAACAATTTCTTAACTGAATGTGTATAGCACTAAAGAATAAAATGATTAGTAGTGTAGTTAATTGCCACTCTCTTGATTTAGCTAAGGGAACCAGCAGCTTCTCCCATTACTGTTTTAATATTATTAGTGAAAATGTCACCACAATGAAAAAGACAAATATTATCCTGGTATTACCACAAGAATAGTCCTGATTTTTGAAAGTGTCTTGGAAATACCAGGATCCACAAACCACATTTTGAGAACAGTTACTTATTGCAAAAAAGTGTTACCTATGCAAGTCTTATTGCTAAATAACATCCTTTAAAATATTTAAGGACAGATGATCCATCTGAAGAAACATATTTATAATAGACTAAGTTGAAATTTTTTATAACACTAAGCCATGGACTTACAATCTCCATAAGAAGCTGCATTCCTTTGTACCTTTCACTCTTTGCAACTCTTGACAGTAAAATACCAGCATTTGGCATGGGTATAACTCCATACTCCTGGATCCTCAATCTTTGTTGTTTTTATTTTCATTCATGGACTTAAGATGAAGTGGAGAAAATTATAATTTATTAAAATTAACCTAAAGTTAGAAAACATAAATTAAAAAAACAAATTTTTTGGTACTGGTGGTTGAACCCAGGGATGCTTTAAAACCGAGCTACATCAGTTTTTTGATTTTGAGATAGGGTCTCACTAAATTGCTGAGGCTGGCCTCAAATTTGTGATCTTCCTGCCTCAGCTTCCTCAATCACTGGGATTACAGGCATGCACCAATGCACCCAACTAAACCAAAACAATTTAAAAAACTAAAATACAACTCAAATAATTTCTTCACACTCCTGCCCAAAATGGGAAGACATATGGGCACAAATGGTATAATGGAAAATTTTGCCAAGAATTAACTGCTCCTGAAATAATTTTATAAAGTGAATATGACTTTGACATAGCAAATACATAAAAACATATAACTTGACAAGCAAATATAAAACCAGACAAGGGAATATAAAAAATTATAGACCTGTTTATCAACATAGATGCTAAAATCTTAAATAATATATTAGCCATCAGACTCTATCAATGAATTAAAATAATAGTGCATTTTGAACAAGAAAATGATATTCAGGAATTCAAAGATGATTCAAAAATGGAAAAGAAATCTATTTAATATATTCACACACTATAAAAACTCATGCTCATCCTTAAAGATGCAATGGTAATATTCTACACTTAATCGTGAGTAAAACACAAGAACATTTAAATACTCTAGAAAAGAAGGAAATGTTCTTAACCTGATAAAGAGGGAGTTTATCAAAAACTCTAGCAACTGTAATACTGAATGGTGAAACTCTGAAAGCATTCCATGAAAATCAGGAAGAAACAATGATGCTTAGTATTTCTGCCCTATTATCTAATTGTGTCAGAACTCCTAGCTAATGTAATAGAAGAAAAGTAAGTAAGAGGTATAAGGACTGGAAAGGTTATTCAATGGAAAACAAACTAAGAGCCTGTTATAACATGACACCATTTTTCTTTCTTTAGCTGCTGATGCTTCCATCTTGTTATAAATCATAATGGTTAACAAGTCTGTTCCCCCATGCTGAGGCACTGGTGAGAAAATGGATAAACGATACTTACATAATACTGAGCGTGCACATGCACAAACCACACACACACACACACCCTTTTGATGTAGAATTTATTTTTCCCTTACTACATAGAAGATAATTAATAACCATTTGATCATTATGATGATTTTTATTTCAATTACGTTATTTTCCTACATTAAAAATATGCATGGTATAAAATGCTTAAATTCAACTTTGGGGCTTACATTCAATACTTTCAGTATCACTAATCAGCCAAAAGACACCCACCCTTAATGTAATCTCCTACTAGATTATATGGTAAAAATAAAATCAAAGAGGGGCTGGGGAGATAGCTCAGTCGGCAGAGTGTTGCGTTGCAAGCACAAGGCCCTGGGTTCGATCCCCAGCACGGCAAAAATAAATAAATTAATTAATTAATTAATTAATTAAAATCAAAGAAAACATTCCTATGTGGATCTCCTTAGCTGAGGAAGAAATTGTCCTGCTCCTAGAAATCTGCCAGCAAACAATGTTAAATTAAAAAGTAAATATGATAAGATTCTGTGGTACTAGAAATACCCTAATTCTCAGCCACTGGAGTAGCTGGGATTACAGGTGTGTGCAACAGTACCCAGTTAGAAATACCCTAATTTCTAACATACTATTAGTTTTTTGTTCTGGGTTATGGTTATATGGGTGTGTTCACTGAAAATTCATTGTGCCATATATTTATGATCTGCTTATTTTTCTATATATATATGTGTACATACACACACACACACACATACATATATACAGTTCAATATGAAAATTACGTCAGGTGCTGGGGTGTAACTCAGTAGTAGATTGCTTGCCTAGCATGGGAAAGGTCCTCTGTGGAGGAGGGTAAGGAGGAGGGGGAAAAAGAGAGGAAAGAGGAAGAAGAAAAGGTAAAAGCACAAAAATAAAGAAAATTTTACTTTAAAATATATTTTTTTCTTTTATGGTTCCGGGATTGAACCCAGGGGTGCTGATCTACTGAGACATATCCCCAGCCCTTTTTGAATACTTTATTTAGAGACAAGGTTTTGCTAAATTGCTTAGGGCCTTGCTAAGTTGCAGAGGCTGGCTTTGAACTCTTGATCTTCCTGCCTTAGCCTCTCCAGAGACTAGGATTACAGGCATGGACCACCATAAGTGACTTAAAAGTTTATAGTAACTTTAAAGTAGGTCACTCCTCCTCTCCCTCTTCCCCTTCCAATAATGCAGTCTCATGCTTGCCTCTGTGACCAGTGGATAAAGAATTCAATACGGACAAATATCTGTGAAGACAACTCGACCGTATAAAATATCTGTGTTTTATTATAGGTGGAAGTTAAGTACTTCTGATGGGAAATGGAATACCTATGTATTTTCCTATCCCTGCCCATATGAAGATTACTTACCTATCATCAAGAAAAGAACTGGAGAATGAGGACATATGTAAACGTGTCCAGGCTGCTCTTGTTATAAAAGTGATGCAGTATATGACAGAGATTAGTTTATACAGATGAATAATCCCAGTCCATTTCACCCCGAGAGAATTGGTTGAATGCTAAAGAAGACTTTAATCCTGAACAAATGGCAATGGACCAAGATAAGATACTGTTTTCAAGGAATCTCCACACTGTTTTTCATAGCTGCCCATTCCACATTACCACCAACAGCATAGAAAGGTTCTTATTTCTCCATACTCTTAACGTTACTCATCATTTTTTGTTTGTTTTTCCTAACAGGTATGAGATTATCCCCATTATGGTTTTAATCTGCATTTCCTTGATGATGAGTGATGTCAAGAACCTTTCATACCCGACGGCTATTTGTATATCTTCTTTGGAAAAATGTCTATTCAAGACACATACCCATTTTTAATAAGCTTGGATTTTTTTCCTAACCAGAAATTCAGTCAGATATATACAGTCAACTGATCTCAACAAAAGTGTCAAGAACATACAACAGGGAAAGGACTGCCTCTTCAATAAATGGTGCTGGAGAAAATTGGATACCAATATGCAAAAGAATGAAATTGGACCCCTATCTTACGCCACATACAAAAATCAACTTGAATGGATAAAACATTTAAATATAAGACCTGAAACTATAAAACTCATAGAAGAAAACTGGAAAAATTCCTTCTGAACATTAATTTTGGCAAGGAATTTTTGGATTCAACACTAAACTCCCAAGTAAAAACAAACAAAAATAGACATGCCAGAATACATTAAATTAAAAAGTTCTGCACAGCAAACAATCCTTACAGTAATATTTTAAAAATTACATAATGGGAAAAAATATTTACAAGCCATCTATATGAAAAAAGAGTTAGTAAAAATATAGAACAATTTCCTAAAACTCAATTTGAATAAAAAACCCATTAGAACCTGACATATTTTTAATGAAGATAACAGAAGATATTTTTTTATTTTACACATAAAACTTGTGAAGTATCAAATGGATGAAATTGGAGAATATCATGCTAAGTGAGATAAGCCAATCTCAAAAAACCAAAGGACGAATGATATCGCTGATAAGCGGATGATGTCACATAATGGGAGGTGGGAGGGGTTAATGTTAGGGTTGGAGTTAGGGTTAGGGAGGGGGGCAAGAATGGAGGAAGGACTGTATAGAGAGAAAAGAGGGGTGGGAGGGGTGGGGGGAAGGGAAAAAATAACAGAATGAATCAAATAACATTACCCTATGTAAATTTATGATTACACAAATGGTATGCCTTTACTCCATGTACAGAGAAACAAAATGTATCCCATTTGTTTACAATAAAAAAAAGAAAAAAAAAAAAAAAGGAATGAACATAGAGGAGGATCTTGGGAATGAAACTGACCAAATTATGTTATGTGCATGTACAAATGTATTACAATGTATCCCACGATTATGTGTAAATACAATGCATCAAAATTTTTTTTTAAAGTGAATATAAAAAATTTAACAGTGGCAGTTCTTTGTGGAGCAAATGTTACGAATTTCTGCATTTCTTTTAAAAAAAGAAATAGAAAGGGACCACTTTTTTTTGCTTTATTGAGGCTTAAGCTCTGGTGAAAAAAAAGTGGAGTCATGGATAATTTCTTTCACAGGATCATATAATAAAAATTCTAGAGTGGGAAAGAATGAGTAAAACTAATTAAAAGTACGTCATTGGTTAGTGGCAAAATGATATCTATAAAATGGTTTAGAATTTTATTCAGGGTTTATTTCCACATGTAACTCAACTAAAAATGGTCTAAAGTAAGTAAAGTAAGTTTAACAGATTTAAAATTATCTTTAGGAGTGTCAAATAAAGAACATGTACACAGTCAAAAAAAAAAAAAAACTTGTGAAGTATTATAAATGTTCTAGTAAAATAGTAAAGAAAGAAATTCCAAATTAGTCCCTCCTAGTATTGCATTACTTTTTTATATTAACATCTGATTTGTAGAAGATGGGAGAATGTTTAATCAATGAAACTATACTGTAAAACACTGTAATGATGGATACATGACATTGTACATTTGTCAAAGCCCAAAGAACTTTTACAACACAAAGTAAATCCTAAAGTAAAATATGAACTTTGGTTCATAATAATGACTCAATAATCATTCATCAAATATAACAAGGGTATCACACTAATACAAAATGTTAATAACAGAAATTCTACAGGGGCTGAGGGAGGGTTCTGTACTTTCTGTACAGAGTAAAAATGGGAGATTTTTATGCTCAATTTTTCTGTTATCCTGAAACTTCTAAAAATAGTCTTAGAAACTTAGAAATCTAATTATTTAATTGTGTAATGATTGCATCATGTGCTCAAAGTTATTACTATTATGAACAAAAAAGGGGAAGTTACTTTTATTTTGGATACTTAAATAATTCAAAATAGCTTCCTTTGAAATTTTGATATCAACATTGGTTTTCTAAATGTAAGAAATTTTCTATCTTGCCAAGTATAGTATCTGTACTAGTCTGGTTGGGCTGCAATATTAATGGAACACCACAAACTAGGTGGTTTAAACATTAGAGATATATTTTTTTTCTCACAGTTCTGAAGGCTGAAAGTCCAAAATCAAAATGTCAGCAAGGCTGTTTTCTGGTGAGGCCTCTCTTGTAGACAGTCACATTTCCACCGTTTCCTCACACAGTCTTTTTTTTCTCTGTGCATGTAAACTTCTAATGTTTATTTTTCTTCTTATAACAGGAGTCCTATCATATTAAAACCTCTCCTTTTGACCCCATTTAACCTTAATTACCTCCTTAAGGGTCTATCTCCAAATACAGTCGAATTGAGGGTTAGGACGGCAACATATGAAAGAGGGAGGGTAATCAATCACATTCTTTCCTCTGGTCTCCAAAATTCATGTCCTTTTCACGTACAAAAACATTCACCACATCCCAATAGCCCCATAAGTCTTAACCTACGCCAGCATCAACTCCAAGCCCAAAGTCTCATCTAAATATCTAAATTAGGTATGAGTGAGACTTGCGGTATGATTAATTCTGAGGCAAAATTCCTCTCTAGCTATAAAACTCTGAAAAACATACTAGTCAAGTGCTTCTAAAATACAAGTTATACATGCATTATATAGCCTATTCCAAAAAGGAAAGAAGGAAGGAAGGAAGGAATCAAAAAGAATAAAGGGGTGACACATCTTAGGCAAGTCCAAAATCCAGCAAGGAAAATTTCATAAGATCTTAAGGCTCAATAATGCTCTGCCCTATGAGCACACTGTGACAGCCTTGCATCTGCACATACTAGGATGGCAGCCCAGATTTCTTAGCTCCAGGCAGCTGCTTTGTGGTATGGTCACAGATAGATGCAAACTGGTCTCCTGAAAATGAGGAGGTGGACCCACACTGAAACTGAGGAGACAGCCCTCTGAGCCTGTGGAAGCAGTGGTAGTTCTGCCAATCTCTGAATCATCCTCAGGATTGTTCTTTCCTTTTCTTGAAGGATATGACATGTTTGCAGCTAGATAGGTCTACTGTCCTATTCTGTAGAACCTCAGAAGTCTGAAAGCCTTTCTTTATTTTGTTTCATGTGTCCTCTTTAATCCAAACTGATTAGTAGCTCTGTTAGTATAATATCATCTCTATTCCTGGTTTCTGCTGATAAGGCTGATTAAACTATGTGTCATCTCTTCTTGGAGGGATTGCCCAACCACACACTGTGTTCTTTACAGAACAAGTTTTCCAATATTTTACAGAGAATTTTCTAAATCCTAATTTTGAATTATTTTCTGTTTAATTCCTTCTACAATTCATCTTCATCTTCTCACATTTCACCATGCACAGTGAAAGAAATCATGTCATAACTTCAACACTTGGCTTAGAATTGTCTGCTAAAGTTGGGACTAGTGGCATACACCTATAATTCTAGCAACTCAGGAGGCCAAAGCAGGATCACAAGTTTGAATCCAGCCTGGGAAACATAGTGAGACCCTATCTGAAATAAAAAATAAAAAAGTCTGGGGATGTAGCTCAGTGGTAGAGTACCCCTGGGTTCAATCTGTACCACATACACAAACAAACAAAAACAACAAAAAGAACCTGCTAACAATCCAAGGTCATTACTCACAAGTTCTACCTTACACAAAACACTAGAACACCATTCTGCCAAATATTTTGGCAGTTTATAACAAGTACTGTCTTTTTTCCAAATTTCCATAGCACATTCTTCATTTCATCTGAAGACTTGACCAGAATCACCTTTAACATCCTTATTTCTACCAAAACATTCCCTCAAAGCAATCTAAATTTTTTCTTAACAAACATGTCAAAATTCTTCCAGCCTCCACACTTCAGTTAATTCTAAAGACATTTCCACATTTTTATGTACCTTGTTACAGCAGAATCCCAGTTCACAGTACCAAAATCTGTTTTATTGTGCTCAGGCTGCAATAACCCAAAACCACAGACTGAGATGATTATTTAAAAAAAAAAAAAAAATTCTCACAGTCTGAAGTATGAAAGTTCAAGATCAAGCTACTGACAGGATTTATTTCTGATGAGGTATCTCCTCCTGCCCTGGAATTGGCTGCCTTCTTGTTGGGTGAGACCGCACATGGCTTTTCCTTGTACATCTGTACTTCTGGCACATTATCATCTTATTATTATGATGCTAGTCCTGCTGGATAATAGTCCATTTTTAAAAACTCAATTTAACTTTAATTATCCCTTTAAAGGCTTTATCTTCAAATACAATAACATTGGGTGTTAGGACTTTAACATATGGATTTGTGTGTGTGTGTGTGCGCGCGCACAATTCAATCCATAATGGTACATGCAGAACCCACACCAGTCCTCTCAATTATAATATTATTAGAGTTTTGTCGTGTGTCTTTTCTGTTAAACTTAGTGTAAAAAATAAAGTCAGGTCAGAAAAGATAAAAATATTAAATTTGGAATTTCTCAAAAGGTAAAAGTCACCTGTGAAAAATGACCAAAAAAAAAAAAAAATCAAAACATGAAATGAAATGACCAAAGAATTTGGAATTCCCTCATCACTTATCAGTATATTTCTTTAAAATTGGGATAAGATAAAAAGCCAACTGAGATGAAAGTAGTAAATGTATGAAAAAAGCAATGCATATCTTATGGAAAATAAAATGCTTAAATGATTTGGCCAATTCAGACCATCTCAGAGCAATGTTATTTCTAAATTTTGGTGTTTTTCTTTTTCTTTTTCAGTGCAGGGGATTAAACCCAGGGTCTTACATGTGCCAGGCAAGCACTCCACCACTGAGCTACATTCCCCACTACCTTTTTTATTTTTGAGACAATGTCTCACTAAGTTCCTCAAGCTGGCTTTGAATTTGTGATCCTCCTGCCTCACCCTCTTGAGTCATTATGCACACCACTGTGTCCAGCTTCATTCTTTTTTTCTTTTAGACTGCCCATACCATCTTAAATTAAAATTGTGTATCTACTTTTTTTTTTTACTTATAAGCACCATTATATATTGTAGGCATTAGACTGTGGCATATTCAGTCACGCAGAGGTTGTATTACTGGAAGTGCTTCAGTAAGTTGTCTCCATGAAATGAGAAGAAATATCCTTTTGTAAACATCGGCAAATAGCATTTTCTTAATGTAAGAGAAATCTTATTATTATATAGTACACAGGAACCTCTGAAGTAATCCATAACTGCTTTGTAGAAGTGGACTTAGGAACCAGTGACTGTTCACATGGACATAAGATCATACATAACTGCTGGGAATGAGCTGCACAGACATTGATTATTTTGCAAAATTGACAATATGTCAGTATCCCTTGCTAATGTTGAATCCTCCTGATATCTATTGTGAACACAGAAGAACTGAAATAAAAAGCACCCAAATCCAAGCAAGTACTAACAACTTTGCAATCAGGGTTCTGTGAAGCAGATATAAATGACTGAGTTTTAAAAATGACAATCTCATAGATTTGTTTTTGAATTATTTAATAATGCATCAGGACAAAAAAAGTAATCTTATGTTAAGTAGAAACGAAAATAGATTTTTAGAGTTAAAACTAGATTCCTGTGGAATTTACGTGCCTTCCTAAGTTCAATAGATATTTCTAGTACATGTATTATTTAGGGAAAGCTAGCTTGTAATCCAGGGTTCCTTTTATATTAGCTTTCAATCTTTGTCAAGGATATAAGATACTTTGTGTACAAATAGGAGATTGTATTAGGTTATTTCCAAAATTTAAGTTCTATAATACTAGTCTTAGCAGCTGCCATAAGTAAAATCACATTGGAAGTCTCTAATTTACTAACCCTAAAAATAAGTTATGAATTACAAAGACCTCAACCTTCAATAATAGTTGCAGTTATATAGTTCTGAGTTTGAAAATGATAAAGTCTACTTCGATGTTTAAATAGGTTCACATATTTTGGTGTTCACATTCATAATCATTGTTCTTTAAAGTACCCAATTTTTTGTAGATTAAAAAAAATTCAATATCAGAACTACTTTATCCCCATCTAGATACCTCTCACCATTCTTACTTCTATGTCCACCTTCCCTGGTATTGATAAGTTCTTAGGCATTATGCAACTGATACCCAGAAAAGAAAAATTAATAAATGACTCTGACATTGTAGTAATCATCAGATACTTAAGTTACTGAGGCTGGGTGTGAACTTAAAATCCTCCCTCAGACTCCTGAGCCCCTGGAATGAGTACCACTTCTTAAATACTCCCACTTCAGCCTCCAAAGTAGCTGAGACAACAGGAATGCACCCACCATGCCTCGCTATTTTTGGAAATTCTTAAGCATCTAGGACACATCTAAATATCACTTTAATAAAGATGTCAATAATATTTCTGATTAGACCAAACACATAAGACTAGAGAATAAGGAAAATCAAATCAGGTGATTTTTTTCCAGTTAATTTTTTAAAAATGTTTTTAGTTATAGATGGACACAATGACTTTATTTTATTTCATTTTTATGTGATGCTAAGGATTGAACCCAGTGCCTCACATGTGCTAGGCAAGGGCTCTATCACTGAGCCACAACCCCACCTTTCCAGTTTAGTTTAAATTGTGTTTTAAGTTTACAAATATTGATTCAGCCAGTAAATTTTCTAAGCAACTACTATTTTGTCAGTGAATGCAAAGAACAATATAGATATGTATTGTGAAAGCACATAAGTGGATAAGGAAGGTTCTAAGACAGTTGGGTAGAAAAGAGTAGGAGAAAACTGTCAGGGCAATCAAAGGGAAACATCTAAGAGAAGACTTGAGCCTGGGGCCAAAAGAAGCCTTTTTTTCCACAACTACTTCTCAAGTTGACTGCTTTGAAGGGAACATAAGGGCTAAAACATATTTAAGTGAAATTTGTTTAAGTAAATATTATTAATATTATTGAAGTGAAATAATACAATAGGAAACATGATTTTAAACAAAGGCTAATAAGTACTGTCTTACTTTTATTACATGGATATATTGTTTTTGATGTGTCAAAAGAAGATGCAGAATCAGAAAAGATGCAGATCAGATAATAGCAGAAATAAGCACAATGACTTGGCTTCAAAATGTTTTTTTCTTCAGGGCAAAGGAATAATTACACAGAGTGATTCTTTTTGAATATAGAGCAGTTATGCTAGGTATGGCAAAAAGATTTTTGGCTCTCAAAATATTGCTAAATAATAGAGATAAAAAAGAGACAGGTATCTCCCAATACAAAAAGCAATGACTATGAAACAAGAGACTTGGTCCAGTTTACTCATTTATCCTACCAACCTCCCCAAAAGAGAGCTTAAAGCTCCTAGCACTTTTACTGTTTGTTCTGTTTTTCCTCAATGGTCTTTACCTTTGAGTTCATCTGTTATCTAAGCTTCCTTTAGTACTCATGTCATTGAGCCACTATGTACCAAACCAATGTATATCTATTTCTTCCTCTACTTGTATACTCCCAGAAAAGGGAGTATCTCAAGTCTTTATGATCCCTTGCAATACCACAGGATGCCTTGTATGTGACTATACATGTTGCTGAATTGAATTAGAGGTAACTACAGCTACCATTCTTTCTTTGGGCACTGAAAGGAATCTCAAGCATATCAGGTATAAACCACTTTCTCCATTTCATTTAAATTCAACTATGAGTCAAATGGAAGTACATCAAGCTGAATTACATAAGGAAAAGGTCCAATTCAGAGATTAAATTATGGTTTATATTGTCATATAATTCTGGTGTAATCAAAATGCTTGTCCTAGTTACTGTGTGCTTTTAAAGATTCTGGCCCCTCCCTAGTCAACCCTTCACTTACTCATTATTACTTAATATTAGAAAGGAAAATGGAATATGGTAACACTTCCCAAATGGATTACTAGATTTTTTTCAAATAAAATGCTGAATAAAATGGTAATGAAAACTATTTCATCAGACACACTCCACTACAATGGAAAATCATTGCTGCAGAAAAACAACCAAGACAAGGCTTTGAACAGGGTGATAGTAGTGAAGGTGGTAAATATCAGTCAAATTCTGGATATATATAAAAGGTATATCAAACAGGATTTCTAGATCAAGGGGATGTGGAATCTAAAAGAAGTCAAAAGAGGGCACTATTTTTTTTTTTTTTTTTTTTTTTTTTTTTTAATCATGAACCAACTGAAAGGATGGAATAGCCATTGACTGATACAGAGAAAGCTGTGGGTAGAACAGAAGGGGCAGATCAAGAGTTTAGTTTTTAGATGTATTAAAGTTTGAAATATCTGATCAGGGGATTTAAATATGGGATAGCTTGCTAAAGACATGCAAATGGATCCAATTTATAAAATTGTAAGTACAGACAGAGAAGTTCACATAAATTTTCTAAGGATATAAATTTCTTCTCAGTTGTGTCATTCATCACACTCAATCATTTCCTCATGGATTTTATAATTTTGGATATGAACTCATCTATACCATAAGTGTAGTATGAGACTTTTTTTTTTTTTTTAAAGGATAAGTACTTCCTTCTCAGCTTTTTCAAAAAGGTAAAATATAGGAGAATTTCTGTTACAAAATTTCTATTATATATATTATAAACAATAAGCAAATATGAGACTTCAAAAATTATAGGTCAGAAATTGTGGGTCTGGTCATCAAGGTATTACTTTATGAAAATTTGAAGCATTTTATTCCCTACACTGAAGGTACAAACCTTGAAAATGTAAAATAGATCATATTTTCCCCTGCTCCCTTCAGGAGCTTACTGTCCTCTGCTGACTAGGCAGTTGCCCATGATCTGCCCCAATCTATTCTACAATTCAACAATCCAGACTTCTTTCACTTCCTTCATCCCACCAGCTCCCACCTCCTGCATGGATCTCTGGAAAGCTTGTCTCTAGCCTCTAGGGAGTACAGCTATATCCTCTGGGTCTCAGTTTAGATGCCCCTTTCCAGTGGTGGTATGTGTGTGTGTGGGGGGGGGGGCGGGGGGGGGGGTCTTCCTTAACCTGGGTAACCTTAACCTCTTATTTCCTTCCAGAGGTCTTTTTTAGTTTTCTTTCAGAACATTCATCACACTATTCATTACTTCTTTCACATCTGCTTTTTTTTGCTGAATTGCAAACTCCTTAACAATTTTATTCCTTGATAATCTCGAATCCACAGGAGATTGGTTCCAGGGCCTCCAGCAGGCACCAAAATACTCAGATGTTCAAGTCCCTTACATAACATATCATCATATTTGCATATAATATACACATATCCTCCTATATTTTTTAATCTGTAGTTTACTTATAATACTGCAACAATGTAAATCCTATTATAAATAGTCATCATACTATAGTGTTCAGGGAATAATGACAAGAAAAAAGTTTGGATATGTTCAGTAGAGACACAATTTTTTTTCTCCAATACTTGTAAAGCAAGGTTGATTGAATCTGTGGGAACAGAACCCACAGATGCAGAAGACTGATGGTACTATAGTGCTAGCTAGTATAGTGCTGGACAATTATCAGCAGAGTGAATGGGTGAATAAGCAAGGCAAAGGAAAAAAAAAAAAAAGGCATGCTATCTTACCTGCTTAAAATCAGGGCACAAATTATTGGCATCACCAAGATATTTGTTTGAGTAAACACCACCAAATGATGTTTTTCTCATTAGTCTCATAAGCTATCAGAGACTGACTTTTCAGAGATACCATTACAAAACAGAGTCTGGGTTTCATGACATCAAATGTTTTAATGACTAGATGTTACTGGATGTATTAAAATTATTTATAATTCTTCTTATTAAACTATCCATGAAAAAATACAAACTTTTCCCCTTTTTTAACTAGCAGTGAACCTTCCATATTTTTAAAGTAAAATCTCCACATATAAACATGAAGCCAAGAGGTTGATATTATTATTTAAACAAACTACTATTTTTGAGTACAGTACTTATTAGTTGGCATTAGCTTCTTTAATCATCAGGACATTCCTATGAGGTAGAGATTGCTAACTCCATTTTATAAATGAAAAAACTGAGGCTTACAAAGATTAATGAACTTCTTGAATTATCCCCAACATTTTTTGAGGAGAATGTTATTACATTCTGGAGTCTTGAGATTTCCAAGAATGAGAGGGGTGAGGTGGGTTGAAGTTCTGACAGAGTTCTAAGTTGGCATGGGAAGCACTGTTTCTTAAGTCACTCAATGGAATAGAGGAGGTGACCAACATCATTGTCTGTTCTCCCCTACCTGCTGGTATTCTAGCTGGCCACAATAAGAAAAGCAGAATATGGAAGCAGCAAATAGTTCCAAGGTGAAACTTCATGATCTATATTCAGCCTTGATCAGCTTTCATATAATAGCAGAAGTACTCTCCTTTAGCCATTCTAAAAATAAAAGTGTCCAATAAATTCAGAGTTCACAAAACTGCATACAATGCTATCTTATCATATGAATAGTGGTGGCCTTTTTCACTTTTAACCTTTGTTTTGCTTTTCTGTACTTTTCCTCTTTTCTTTTGAAATCCATATCAAGACATATACAATATTCTGTCATTTTTTCTTTGTTTTTATAAATTTCTCACTGTTTGCCAGAAACTGCCTCTGCAAATAGCTACTCTAAAGAGTCCTTTAGCATAGATCTCCCTGAAACTCAGTAAATATCATTAGATGGTTACTGAAAGATAAAAATTTGGCTTACATATAAAACATGTCATCTGTACTGGTTGTTTCTTCTGTCTTCTCATTAAGTGAAGCCCTCAGAGATCACTGAAGTACGTAGGGCTCAGCTTGCCTTCTTTAAATGTTTCTAGACATTAAAGTTTTCTACATTGTGAACAGTTAGTCATGACTCTGTAAATCTAACACCCAAAGTTTTACAATAAAACTTTTTAAGGTGATTGGTGAAGATCCCCTCATAAAAATTATTCTGTGAAATTTCTTTAAAGTCACTTTTTTGAAAATCACATTCTTTAACAAAGAAGAAATTGTACTTCCCTCACATAAAATCTTATAAGGAACCCCAAAATGTCCACCAGAAAAAAAGCAATGGAGTGGTTAAATACTCCATTATTTGCAGAAACTCTGAAGCAGACATGAATTATTCATGAAACTACTACAAATCAGGTTATGAAATTAATGTAATATTATAATTCCTTTCAATAATAAATCTTCCTTTGTTCTACAGCATTACAGAAGTTTCATTTGACATCCCCTTACTTCTTTTTCTTCCTATACAAGTTTAATCACAGGGAGATCTACCCAGACTTGCTGCTGGACAGGTTGAGGAAATTACCCATGTCACTTTTCTGTCCACCTGGTTAGAACTATGATGTCAAGACCTGCTTAGATAGAGAGGCTTTAGTCTACTTCCCCTAACAGGTCATCATGACCTGATTTTCTCTCTCTTCTTTATTCTTCAGAGCGGCATCTTGTACTTCATTTATTGCCTACCTGTTTCCCTGAGAGAGAAACTGATATAACACATGATAAAAAGCTAATTGTAATTGTTCATGTATCATCACTCAGGTCTCCAGATGGTCTGCAGTACACACCACAAATGCCCCTACTGCTAGTGGCATCCTGGAATTTTCTGGACTTACAGGAAGTAAAAGATAATCCACCAGTTCCTGCCTTACAGAGTAGTTATCTGAGAGGTAGAAAGGAATGTCTATCCAATTTGCTGGTTGGTAGAGGTCCTATGCATGAGGGAACTGACTACAGTGACTGAATTAAGCCTCTTAGCCAATATTTATCAAGTAGTCTGCATCACAAGGAAAGGATGGGCTATGCAGATGCACTGATACAGAGAAATTCCTTTCAACCTAGGGCCATCTGCTTCTTAATTAAGATCATTTCCTTCTGAATATATAAATTCACCAATGAATATATATATATATTCATATATATATATATATTCAGAATATTCATATATATTCATATATATTCATATATATATATTCATATATATATTCATATATATATTCAGAATATATATATATATTCAGAATATATATATTCATATATATATATTCAGAAGATAAATGTATATGTAATGTATATCTACATATGTGTATATATTTATGCATATATTTGTGTATATCTATTCAGAAGATACATATATCTTCTAAGACACAATTACATAAATATATATTTTATATATAAGTATATATTTTTATATTACTCATAAAACACTTTACAAATATAATGATGAGTTTTCATTTTATTCTACATCTGTATAAGAATTTAATTAAAAATGAGAAAAGACTATACTAGTTAAAAGCCAGGTTTGAACTGGGAGATTTTTTTTTTGTTTTAAATTGGTAACTGAGAGACTTATATATATATTTTTAAAAATTAATAACTTTATGTATTCCCAAGAGAAAGTAGGTGGCATTTTTATTTCTTTACTTACTCATTTATGCTCTACTTTATCTAGAAAGAAGTTTTGAAAGGTAGAAAACTGCAAACCTAGGGAAGACCAAGGTTGTGACTGCATGCTGGGTCATAAAACTGTTTCAAAAAACAGAATGATTGATAAACTGAAACATTCATAATATTTTTAACTTCAGTATAAGAAGAGACAAAACTAAGAGATCACTCAAAAACTGGAAGAAATTTGTGCATATGAGCAAATGGTTAAGATGTGCAATTAATCCTGCAACATAAATTGTTTTAATACACAAATATCCAACAAGAAAATGAATAAAGGATATGAAAATGCAATGGCCAACAAACACATGAAAGGCACTGACCCTCTCCAGAAATCAAGAAAATGAAAATTAAAACAAGATAATACTTCACACTGAAAGGTTATAACTAAGCCTGAGTATTTTATAAAACAGTTTGTACAGATTTGTTAAGAGAAGGGATTTGCGGTTCTACTTCTAGGTGTGTAGGAACATAAGGAAACAATGTATCATATAGGAATGTTCATTTTAGCAACTTTGCAGTAATAGCAAAGAACTGGAAACAATGAAAATGGGCATCAATATGTTTGATAGGTTATTTTTGTTCATCCATAAAATGTAATAAATACAGCAATAAAAATTAATAAAGTCATGAGTATCTATAAAATACCTGAAATTATTTTGAGCAAGTAAAAAAAGATGCAGAAACATACACCTAAAGCTTGAATACAGTATAGCAACAGTTATCAACATTTTAAAGTATGTGAAACAATGTCATATTTTGTTCAGTGATACATGCATATGTAGTAAAAATATAAAAACATGCATGGGAAGAAGGGACCTGAGGGGACTTTCACTTGATCTTTTTCTCTTAAAAAGTCAGAATAAATTGTAAAATGTTAATGATTTTAAAGCTAAGCGGCAGATATGAGTATTTAGTATATCACGCTGTACATATATTTGAAATAGTTTATAATTTATTTTAAAAACTTAAAATTTATCCTATTGGAAATATAGAAACTATGTTGTATATCTTTTTGTGGCTTTGCAGAAGATAATCCAACGTTCTCCGACATTTGTTGTTTAACTAAGGCATTTGTTCATGTGAAAAATATAAAATATTTATTTTGCTTTCAAGAGTAATAAAGCAGGGGCTGAAGTCATAGCTCATGGGTAGAGCACTTGCCTACCGGGTGGTGAGGCACTGGATTCCATCCTCAGTACCACAGAAATAAAAAATTAATAAATAAATAAAATAAAGGCAAAAAAGAGTAATAAAGCAGCCTTAGATTTCCATTTAATTCTGAAATGCTAAAGAATAACAGATACAGTGAAGGTAAGGAGTTGCCACCAGAACACCCTGTTCAAAATAACTACCTGTGTAAGGAGTTTTCATTGTACACTGCAACACCTGAAAGTTTTTAAAAGAAAGTCCAGATGCTCAGAATTTATCCTAAGCCTGCTTGAATTAGAATTCTGCATTGAGACAGCACACACCAAGACTATAAAAATGGCACAAAGAGAAAAGTGAGCAACTCCGAATGATTCAGACAAATCATGTAGTTGGAATACCAAAGGGATAGTTTTGTTAGGGTCCATGTGGCTCATTCTAAGTTCTATGTAGCCTACCAATAAACAGTACAAGTGATAGGTGGGAAAAAAAAAAAAATCTCTGAGAAAACATTTAATAATACTGTACCAGCTACTGTCACAAAAAAATGGGGATAGTAGTTGCAGTTCATATGACAAGAATCAGTCATAAAATAAAGTGTTCTTGGATGTTAGTAATGAAATTATGCTAGAGGAAAAAAACAGGCTTACCTTTTACAAAATAAAAAGAGCACCAAAAAGTTTACATAACTATAATCAACACACATTCTGGATGATGTGATAACAGTGCTGGATATTATTTTTTTCTTGGCTGAAAATACTGTCCAGATCTTCTACCTTGCCCTAATTTCCAGGAGACTGAGTTTTGGAAGGCAATAATAGGGCTCCCTTGCTGTTATGGTTTGGATATGTGGTGTCCCTCCCCTATACCACTACCAAAGCTCCTGTTTTAATGCAGGAATGAATGAGAAGATGAAATATTTGGATTGTGAAAACTTTTACCTAATCAGTCTGTTTTAGTTTGAATGGACTGAATAGTAAGTGTAGGCAGGTGGGATGTAGCTGGAGGTCACTTGAGGTGGGTCACTTGGAGCATGTCCTGGAAAGGTGCATCTTCAGAGTACCTCCCATCCCTGCTTCCTGGCTGCCATGTCCAGAGCAGCTTCCCTCCATCATGCCCTTTCTCCAGGAATGTGCAGCCCCATCATGGGTTTAGAGCAATGGACTTGCCAACCATAGGCTAAACTTCTGAACCATGAAAGAAAATAAACATTTCCTCCTCTAAGTTATTTTTCTCAGGTATTTTGGTCACAGTCATGAAAAGTTGACTAACACATTTGCCTTCAGGTTCCAAATTCGATTTGCCAGTGGGAAACACCTGCAGTAAATCAGAAGAAAGCAAAACTGCCAGAACACAGGCCAGAATTCTAGGGAGGCAATGTTCTACACAGAGCTACCTTTTCTGGGTTTCAATAAGGATTCCCATCTCTTGCCCCTTCAGGCCTAGAGATAAAATTGTTCCCATGATTTCTAGACTCAGGGGCTTCACCATCCACTGTTGGTTTATTTTCATCTATATAGACCTTTTTAAATTAAACTCATCTCAAGTACCTCACTTGAGCATGCCATCTAGTTTTCTATCTGAACAGACTGAAATAATTTTGAAGTATAAATTACACTTCATACATGATAATCTGAGTACCAAATTTCTTCTGTAGATCTAACTGTATAAGCTGATAAGTACAGCTGATATATCTACCATTCTAGGCTGTATGTGATACAGGGAGGAAATATGAGGGGGCATGATTTGTGGTTTTCGTGGGGAAAATGTGTGTAGAGAACAAGTTCAAAATAAATGAAATAATCAAGATCACATAAAGTAAATACAAATAGAACTACTGGGTAAATTGAAAACTAGAAGTAGGGAGATAGGGAAGGCTTTGTGGAGACATGGTACTTTCAGCGAGGTTGCAAAAGATAAAGATGATTCAGATAACACTAGTCAGGTAGAGTAGAGAAGAAAGGGTATTTTGAGAAAGGAAAATAAACCAAAACACTTAGATGGTTGCTTGGTTAGCAATAAGTATAATTCTTGACTTCAGCAGGGGAAGCTTTATCTCTGACTACAATTTCATGAGTTCTAAGTCCAAGAGGTTCAGCTATGTATTTCCCAGAAGACAAATGGTTTGGGAAACAATAGATTCTATCTCAAAACCAAAAATTTGAGCAGAATTTGGTTAAAAAGATATACTTTAGTTTTAATTTCAATGTCCATTGAAAGCACAGTCCCCAATTTACCCATATTGTTGACCCAAATGTCTGTATTATCCATTTAAAACTGTCTTAAATTGGTATCCATATATCAGTTTTGGCGCCTCAGATAATATTTTTCCCACAGGTTTCTGAATAGGCCATGCAACTCTCATTCAGAATTAGTATCATGTAATTTATGAAGAATGTTTTGAAGCTGCTTTTAACATCAGTGTTAATGGTCTATTAGTGAACTAATCAAGTAAAGGGATTATAGAACAGGAGGGTGGTTCTAATACTAAAAGAATATTCCCTAATATTTCTGCTTGTTACAGAGAAATTTTGTCAAGACCAAAAAACAAACAAACAAAAAAAACAATAACAACAACAACAAAACAGCTCCAGTTTCCTCAGCTAGCTTTTTAAAGGGATTCAATCATTCATTTCTCAAAAATTTTCTAAAATCAAGAAAGTAAGTTACCTTGGTAATTAATATGGCTAATGTTTATAAAAGTAAGGATCCTTTTGATTAATATGATTCTATTTTTGTGTACTGTATTGCATACTTAGTCCAAAACAAAACATTTTAATGTAGACAATTTTATGGGCTGTTGTGATGAGGGAAAATTTTGAGAACATTTTACAAATGTAGTATTAAATTTCTAGATTGAGAAAAAAATTGACATTATATGTAAAACATATATCCACACCCCCTCTCTGGGCCTTACTTCACCTCCAAACATGGCAAAGAAGCATATTTGATGAATGGGATGAGATGGTGGGGGAGACTACCCAGGAGGCAAACCATTTATGTGACTAGAAAATATTTACCACCACACTTTCTCTTATTTCTGTTCTGTGGGAGAAGCATCATTTTCATTGTGGTGATACTGAAGAGTGAAGACTTTGGGGAAGTGATTATCACAAGTGTTCTCACTTCATGAAGAGATGAGTATTTTCTAAAAAGGCTAGAGGTAACTAGTTTAGGTTCTTTTATACCCTTCTATGTGAGGATACACTATTCATCTGGGAAGCAGAAACCAGGGCTCTTACCAGACATTAAACCTGCCAACACCTTTATCACGAACTTTCCAGTCTCCAGAACTAGAAGTAATGAATTCTTATTCTTTATAAATTATTCAGTCTCAGGTATTTTGTTGTAGTACCAAAAATAGACAAAAACGATATATATGCAAAATATGTTGTTTTTTAGGTACAAAAATGAATAAAGAAAACTAGTGTCTCTGGTAAGTGGTATTAAATACAATTTATAGGCACCACTGCTTTGGACTGAGTTGCTGAACAAGGCCTCGACAGATCAAACCAAAATGAAGACAGTTAGGCTAAGTGCCACATAATCAAAAGAAAAATTTCTAGAAGTAGGTAAAACCCAAACAGATCAGTTTTGCCTGAAAACAGAGATGTATAGCAATAAATACAAAAGAGTCCCATCAACCTGAGTTGGCATGATAAGGAAGTCCCCTCTACCTTAACTCTTACAAGAAAAATAAGGTGATTGACTTTTAAAAATTATTGTTTCCTTCTTCTCACCTTTAAAAACCTACTCTTCTGCCATGCCAGAGAAAAACTCATTGTGTTTTATAGAATGAGAGGCTGACTGATTTCTAGAATCACTAATAAGAGTGAATTAAATCTTTAAACTATATTTATTGAAATTTTGTCTTTTTACAATGGTGTGATCAGGAAAATCTGTTGCATACACAGCTTGTTAATAATTATGTTTTGAAATGACAATTCCATAAATTGATGAGGCCTCAGCTGTATTACACTCAAAACATATAATATAGAACCAAATTTTATGACTCAAAATTATTACAAAGATTTATACTTGCATTTATGTGAAGTTCAAACTTCTGTACAAACATACTACCAACCTAATACTGTACCAGTAAGATAGGTGATTTACTTAATGTATTCTATGTTACAAATATGTGAAATATCTAATTATTAAAAAATAAATGTGAGGCTAGGAATGGTGGTACATGCTTGTAATCCCAGTGACTTCAGAGGCTGAGACAGGGAATGGCAAGTTTAAGGCCAGCCTAGGAAAGTTAGCAAGACACTCAACAACATAGCAATACCAGGTCTCAAAAAAAAAAAAAAAAATTAGTTTTAACTTTAAAAACTTGGGGATGTAGTTCAGTGGTAAAGTATCCCTGGATTCAATATGACCAGTACAAAAAAAAAAAAAAAAAAAAAAAAGGATAAAAAGTGATAACTGATAGATTAGAATACAAATTATTCGTTTCAAAATGTCTAACATGTCAACTACACATAGGCATAGAACTTCAGCATACAAATAAATAGTACCCTTTTCAGAGTAGTTCCATGGGAAAGTTACAAACACATTTTAAAAATGTTATCATTCTAAACTAATTTTAAACTGCCCTTTTGAAATTGCCTTCAGTTGTCATGATAATCTTTTAAATATCCTTAATAGTGGTAGAATTTTAAAGATAGAACTAAGTTTGGCAACCATGCAGAATCACTCTGCCAAGCTTAGCAAAAGCTTAGCTCGAAGTTATATAGTTCTTTAATTTAAAAAAAAAAATACAAACAAGTGCTTATAAAAGTAATTACAATGTTTTCAAGTTGCTTGTAAATTGATTTGTATTTTCAAAAGATTCAAAATAATTATGACTACTGGAGTAGGTTTTTAGCTTCCTATGGTAACTACTTGAAATGTCTGTCTCTCTCTCTCCTAGTTATAGATAGACACAATACCATTATTTTATTTATTTATTTTATGTGGTGATGAGGATTGAACCCAGCACCTCAAACGTGTAGGCAAGTGCACTATCAATGAGTCACAGCCCCAGTCCCCAGAATGACCATCTCTTTAAAAACATAAATGACATATTTAGGGAGGTAAAGCATTTCATGACTATATGGTCACACTTTGAAGACACAAAGCAGCTTTCTTCCATGGAGTTCAAACTATTTTCTAGACATTAATTCTCCACATATCCCTATGAAGGAAAAGATAGGTATCATTCATTTTTCAGATGGCCAAGTAGAAGTGATATAAGGGAAAAATAACTGTTTATTCCATGAGGCAACAACAAAGTCTAAGCACACTGTCCCCTAAAATTTGTGGTAGGGTAGTTAGCAAAATTAAAGTGAAAAATTTTAGCTCTTTGATAAAAAGGCATATATATGTACAAACTGCTACTATTATTCAGGTAGGTGTGTCATAAAATAGTACGGTGGTCTATTAAAATGATTATTAATTCACTGCATACTTGCCTGGAAGAATTCCTGTTTGATGTATGAAAATTACTTATTAAAGAGACTGGGGTCTGTCTTCAAATACACTCATAAGTGTAACTGTATTTTACAAAAAAAAAAAAAAAACTTTTAATTTTAGAATAAGACTCTTTACCATGAAAAGCTAAATACATAAAAGTGTAAGAGTGGAAGAAAAATGGGACTATAAAAGATCCATTGGCAAAACTATTTAAGTGCAAACCCTAGGGAAACTGGTAAATTGCTAATATCTCTAGGGGAATAAAAAAGCACAACAGCATAATATGCATGCAATTACTGTACAATTTAATTTTCACTAAAATAACTAAAATGACTATTCTCCTATATGTTCAATTCTTTATGAGAAAAGTGAACTTGCTTAATATTCAGAGATACTTAGCAGCTCATTTCTTCCATTCTACTTATTTATGAATATTTAGTATCTCCGCTGTGATTGCCATCAAGAATCTTTGGGCTTCCAGTGGCTCTATATTTATTCAGGAAATAAAAGATTTAACAAAAGAAATAAAGGAGTTTTACTCCCTATTTCAACTCTAGTGATACTATTCAATAACTGAAAATGATTCTGATCTATTAAGTATCACTTTAGCGCTACTATGGCAGGAGTCTGAAAACATTCAACTCCATTTTTTAAAGAAAAATTTTAATAATTAATGAGTAAACTTGAATAGAATGGGTACCTGACTGACACTTTTTGAGGGTTAAATTTTGCTTGAGGCTGAGAAAGCCACTGGACTAAGGACAACTCTCAGTCAGACAAGTGCCAATCACAGCTTCCTCCTTAGTTTTGATATAATCACTTTTCTACCTGGGTGCCCCAGCTGTCTGGTCTATAAAATGGGGTAATAAGTAACCTGCCTACACAATGCTCCTTTGAAGTTAACTAATAAATGCTCTCATGAATGCACTTAAAACTATTAGATGCTACAAAAATACTGAGTAGTATCTAGGAAAGAACACGGTTATATCCACGCGTTAGGACGGCATTATCCCCCAAAGGGCCCCTCTTCCACCTCCGTCCCGATGCTGTCAGGGCTTCCTTAAGACTGCTGCCCAGCAGAAAGTCTGCACACTCTGGACCCAAGGCTGCAACAAAAGCAGCTGAAACACCAATACTGAAATGGACCACACAAAAGAAAGTGGATCTGAGCACAGGGCACCGGACCTGGAGGGGTGGATGCCGGCTCTCCAAAGAGCTCTGACCTTAGGCAGGACGCTCCTCAGCTCGGACCTGAAGGGCGCTCCACGCAGCCCGCTCTCACTACCCTACCCTCCGGGCCTCCTCACCACGCCCCCGGCACCCCGCCGCCAGGGCTCGGGTTTCAGACCCCATGTAATTCCAGCCTGCAGGCGGGGCGCGCCGGAGGCCGCCTCGACGCCTCAGGTGTGAAAGTTAAACCGCGCCGCGCCACCTGAGGTCGGGGCGCGAGGTCGGGGCGCGAGGCCGGGCCAGCCCCGACCCGTCCCAGCCCAGTCCTTCGGCGCGTCCTCACCTGGGCCAGCCTGGGGGCCCGAGCCGCCGGGCAGCGCCGAGGCCGAGCCCCTCGGGAGGCGCTGCCGCCGCGCCCCGCCCGGCTCCCAGACACCGGCCCTTACCTGCGTCCTCTTCCCGGAGCCTCCGGCTCCGCGCCCCCTCAGGCTCGCCCGCAGTCCGGCTTGACTCCCGGTGGCGGCCGCGGCAGCTCGGGCGGCGGCGATGCCGGTTCGGGGAGACGGGAAGCGACAGGAGCCAAACCCCGCGGAAAGCGCGCGGGCTGTGCAGGCAGCTCGACCCCGCGGCCTCGGACTCCGCGCCCCTGGGCCGCCTGCCCGGTTCACCCCACCTCTGCGGGTTCCCACCCAAGCCCTGCGTGGGCGGCGCCGGGCCCTGACTCTGCCTGGACCCACGAGAGGCGCGGGCCGCGCTGGGCCAAGCGGAACCGTGGGAAAGTTCCCCTTTCCTCACCGCCTTACCGGAGAAGGAAAGTCTGCGCCGTCTCCTGTGTCTTCAGCCAGCTTAGGGGAGTTCCGAGCTCCAGGCCCACCTGCTGGGTCCATTCCCGGCTGAGCCGGCCTCCCAGCCACCCATCCCCATACCCAAGATCCAAAAGTGGCACACTATCTGGGTTTAGTCTTAGCTTCTGATATCACTACATACGTAGCTTACCTTCTTGTGCCTAAGGCTGCACCCAAGCATAACCGAGAATAATCACCGAAGATACCTGACTCCACTCCTGGCAAATTACAATTGTGAAGTGAGTTGGTGACTGGAGTCAAAAGTGCCTGTTCAAGGAGTGAGTGCCGCTTGGCGTAAATGTTGACTTGCCAGAGAGTCATAAAACTTGATGCAGTGCAATGGAAATAGATGATCAAAACACTATAAATGAGATTTAGAATATGAAAAAAAAAAGTTTTATTATTTGGCTTGAGGAATGGGGAGTAAAGCTACAAGGGAACCCCCAAAGGATTATATAGCTTTCTCTCTCTGCTAGATAAAAGAAATTTTCATTGGCCTGAGGTGGCTTTATTTGGAGTCTTTCCCAAGACTGGGACTGTATGGGATGATCCCCCGACCCCCAATAAAACAATGAAAAGGATAACAAAGACATCACCAAAAAAAAAAAAAAAAAAAAAACTACAGATCAATATACCTTATGAATATTAAAGCAAAATTCCTCAACACACCAAATCCATCAACATAGAAAAAAGATTATGCAACATGACCAAGTGGGATTTATTTTAGGAATGCAAGGTTGGTGTAACACACAAAATTTATCAACATAACATTCCATTTTAATAGATTAAAGGACAAAAACTACATGATTTTCTCAACAGATGCAGAAAAGCATTTGACAAAAACCAACACCTTTCATGATAACACACACACACTTAAACTTGGCAGAGTAACTTCCAGTACCTAATAAAAGGCGTCTATGAAAACCCATAGTTAACATCATACTTAATCATGAAAGAATGAACATTTTCAACTACAACTAGGAATAATATAAGGGGGTCAGTTCTTGCACTGCCATTCAATATCATACTGTAGGTTCTAGCCAGGGCAATTAGGCAAATCAAGTTTGAATATCTAACAGCTAATAAAGCAAACAAAGCAAAGAAGTATCAAAGAAAACCTGGGCAATAGGTCTCAGAACTGAAGGACAATATCACATAAGTTTTCCATCCAACGGCTAAAAAATAACCAAACCAAAGTGTATTTTGTGAAATATCAAATAATATGGGCCAAAATGTCCTGAACTGCTTTCAGAGAGGGAGAGAGAGAGAGAGAGAAAATAGTTCATTTATGAAGATTCAGCAATCAACATTGAACTTCTGAAAAGAAACAAATTTAAAAAAGACATTCTGAGATAAAATGATTTCCAATCTTGAAATTGGTGAAGTATGAGGTTAAAAAAAAAGAAGACTTTTTCAAATATGTAAAGTTTTAAGTATTCTTTTCATGCCTCCTTTCTCAGGAATCCAGTTGGAGGATGCATTCTACTATAACAAAGTAACGGGTGGGAGATGGTTCTGATGGGGAAAGTAGTATAAATTACACTGAAGATAATTGTGGCAGGCAGAGCACCCCTCCAAAATTAAAGTCCTGGAACCTGAAACCTTTATGTTACATCATAAAGTGAAAGAGACTTTGCTGATTTAATCAAGGTTAAGAACCCAAATAGGAAGATTATCTAGGATTATCTAGTAGGCCCAATCCAATCACATGTGCCTTTAAAAGCAGAAAACATTTTCCAGCTGGTATCAGAAAGATGAGACAGAAGGAGATGTCAGAGAGATTTGAAGCCTGAAAGGGACTTTACTTTCCACTGATGGAAGCAACCTCATGGAAAACAGGAGGGAGGGTATGATCAACTTCTAGAGGGAAAGATCAGCCATCTCACAGTGCTTTCTTTAGAAAAGAAAGATAGAAAAAAAGAACCTCTAGAGGTATAAGGTTTCTCACAAACAGGCCTGAAAGAAGAGGGGCAAGACAAAAAGTCTTGATGCTTTCTGATTAAGGAATATAATTGAAACTTTTATTTCCTATGAAGTCACAGAATAGTCAGATAAGTGATATGTTGACAAGTGTGGCAAATAAAAACACAAAATGCCCAGTTAAAATTGAATTTGGGGGGCTAGGGATATATGGCTTAGTAGGTACAGAGCTTAACAGGGCATGTGCAAGCCCCATTTCTATTCCAATATCACAGATGCTCATTTGAGACTGCCCTTTGCTCATTCCTCCCCTCCCTTTTTCCTTCTGCCCTTCCTAATCCTTTTTTTTTTTTTAATTTTAAAAGAAGCCCACAGTGGTGTTCCCCACTCAAGAGGAACAGGGACACACACCTGGATGATAAAGACCTGCCTAACTCTTAGCCTTCCATTTCACTGTGTCCCTTTTTCTCCTATAAAAGACCTTTGCTGGGTGGGAGCAGGTGGGGGAGTAGGGAAAGACAGTGGAATGAGACAAACATCATTACCCCATGTACATGTCTGAGAATGGTGTGACTCTACATGGTGTACAACCAGAGAAATGAGAAGTTGTACTCCATTTGTGTACAATGAATCAAAATACATTCTGCTGTCATGTTTAACTAAATAGAACAAACAATTAAAAAAAAAAAAAAAAAGTCCTTTGCACTCTGAAACCCTTTAAGATAGGGATTTGGGAACAAACCCTTCTATCTTCTTCAGGGTTGACTTTGGCTGAAGCCTGATTCCTTTCACCACTTTGACTTCCAAGAGATAGACATTGTGGGCATTTGATTCTAGTAACACTAGCACTGTGCTGGTGGTTTGATAAAAAGGGAACATAATTTTAGAGTAAACATACTTATACTAAAAAATACTTGGTTGTTAGAAATTAAAATTAAAATTTGTGCCGTATTTATCTAGCAACCCTAGAAACTGTATCCTCTGAACAATTGTTTTCAATCTTGGATTTTAATTTTGGAAACATACAGGAATTATATGGAGTTCTTGTGAAAATGCCAATGAATTCACTCTTGGTTTGGCCAAAACAAGGAAGACAGCTAATCTGGAAATTTATCCTTTTCTGTACTGACAACAGTTTCAAGATTCTATAGGGGAAGAAAGAAAGTGGAGAGCCAAGAGACATGCATATGCATTTGCTGTCTGCTCAGGCCCTGTGGGGTTTGCAAATCAGGTTTTGCAGGTTCTGTTTGTGTCCTCCTGGTGCCAGGGCTTGGGGCCCCAGCTGAGGGAGGGGGGCAGTTTCCTTTCAGCTTCCATTCTTCGCTTGAGCTGATTGCCTATAGGAAGCTGGAACAGAGAAATAACTTAAAAGAACAAGTTAGATGAACGAAATGAATTAGGATAATGGTTAGGTCTTTTTAAGTTTTTCAATTTTAAAGGAGCCCTTGTTACAAAGGGACTCCAGTTAATGGTCAAGTTTGAGAACTAGCCCTGGAGAGGAGTTAATTGGTACTTATCTAGTGAACTAATGAACTAAAGCAGCTTCTCTGGTCAGTTTACAAACTGAAGTGCAGAAACACAGGTATTTGTTTTGTTTTGTTTTCAATAAACATCTTAATAAAGTCACAAATGAAAAGTCTAATTTTCAGTATTTCAGGGGAAATATTTCACTTTTTATTAGACAGGCCTGAACTCAACTTTATGATAATATTCAAAATAAGTACCTTTTTGTTTACCTACTAGGAAATTATTATCTAAATATTTATTAACATTATCACTCGTCTCATCAGACATAATGCCTATCTAAAGTCTTATCATTGCAAAGCATTCATGTCAACAATCTTTGTATAGCTGTCATCCATATCTATAAGGGATTAGTTCCAGGACCCTTCTCAGACCTCAAAATCTGTGGGTGCTCAAGTCCCTTAAATAAAATTGTGTTGTGTCTGCATATACTCTACATGCATCCTCCTATATACTTTAAATAATCTCTAGATTATTTACAGTGCCTAATGCAATGTAAATGCAATGTGAATTGTTGTTATTATTAGTTGTCATTTGTTCTGTTTTTTTTTTTTTTTTTTTTTTTTTTTTTAGGGAATAATGACAAGAAAAAAGGCTTCTTAAAGCCAGACAGAACTAAATAATATAAAAAATATATTTTCTATAAACACTGTTTTATGCCACAATTCCTGCCATCTGAGGCCTCAACAGGACATTTAGGTGATTTGGGGAGAGCAAGCAATTCAAAATAAAAAGTTTGATTTAATAGAATTGATGTGAATACAATACAATACAACAAAAAATAGATTAACAAGAGAAGAAAGAAGCAAGATCATTAATGGGTGCAGTGCACATCACAAAGGAGAAAAGCAATTCAAGGGCATTGGCTTAAGTGTGGGTTTTCTTTGTCATTGTTTTGTGGTACTGGGGATTGAAGGCAGTGGTGCTCTACCACTTAACTCTATCCCAAACCTTTTTGGTTTTTTCTTTTGATACAGGGTCTTGCTAAATTGCCGCAGCTGGCCTCAAACTTAGGATCCTCCTGCCTCAACCTCCTGAGTCAGTAATCTGCATTCAATAAAGAACAATATATTTTAAAGAAGTGACTTTGAAGCCAGAATTAAGGACAGGTAGTTAGTGTAGAAATAGGGGATCAGGTCAAATTGAGGAAATGAAGCCATGAAGCCATCTGCCTCTGGAAGTTGGAGATTGTTCCAGGAAGAATGGAATGTCAAGGATCTCCGGAGCTCATTGATTACCAAATTTACCTGCCTTTATCAAGGACTGCAAGCTCGGAGCTGCTAATTAATACCCCCTGAGCCCTTATCTGCCTGAATCACCTTGGCCCTCCCCCTGCCCATGGCTTCTCACTTAATGCAAAACCAGGCCTAGTCACATAGGCAGGAAGGAGAGATAAGTGGGGAGAGAACTGGAGAACAAAAGAGACTTTAACCTATAAAAGATGTAGGGTGCGCTCACTTCTGGGAACTTTAGAACATCAGCCATAGCCCCCTTCTTCCTCTTGGGAGAAGTCTGCATTATTACCTTTAGATAAAACCTGCTTAATATGCTTGCATTGGCGTGCTTCTCTAGTGTTCAATCTTCAACATTAGAAGGAGCAGAACTAGTCACCGGTAAACGGCGGTATCAACATGGGAAAAGCAGTCCCAGACTTAAAAGGTGGCAAAAGAATGGAAAGGTAAATCTATGGGAAGAAAGTCTGCTGGCAGATTCCTCTGATGCTGCCATCTCTGAGCTGATAAATAGGCATTGTAAAGAAGAATCTGCATCCTGTTTTTAGGGGGTTAGAAAGGAATCTCAGTCCTGATTGTGGAGAGCGGATGAGGAGTTCCACCCTTACGATTGTCTTCGATTCAACAATACTTTTTATTAAGGAGGACACGGTTTTGAGAAAAGGAAAAATAAGTTTTATTGCTTTGCTAGCAAAGGAGAAACACAGGGGACTCCTGTCCCAAAGGCTGTGATTCTGCCCATCAGGAGGAAAAGGGGGCTTTTAAAGGAGCTCTTCAGAGGCTACATTCCAGGTGTGCCCTCACAGGGGGTCCCAGGGCACCCTGATGGTGTGTTAACATTCACTTGTTAATTGGGGAGATACTCACTTCCTAGACCCCCAGGCAGATATCTTCTCCCTGTGGAGCACAGATAACTCAGGATCATCTTGTTCCCCGACTCCAGGTTAGGGAGGGGGAGAGGGAGAAGAGGAAAAGGAACACATGTCCTTTTAAAAAATAAGCCTCAGGGCTATATTCAAAATGTAAAGTGGACCACTGTTACATTTTGGGGGAAAATATTTTTGTTTCCCTCAGTACCGTCTGTACAGAGGTAATATTTGAAATGATGAGATTATCAAGGGAAAGAGTAGAGAGTCTTTAGGAAAATTCTAGATTTAGAAGGTAGGGAAAAAGAAAGGCTAAAAACATTCCTGTTAGAATGATTGGAACGCAAAACTTTCTGTGAGTTTGAAGAACAAATAGTGTCTAATGTATCTAAGAGGCTAATGAGAAAGAGAAAAGGCCCCAGGAATTGCTCACTCCTGAGGCAGCATACAGCAGTATAAGGTCTCTAGGGCCAGAGTGCCTTTGCTTGAATCCCAGCTCTACCATTTACAAGCGTATGACCTTACAGCAAGTTTCTTCCTCTCTCTATGCCTCAGTTTTTTCATCTGTAAATAGAAAATCATAGTAGGATTAATAGGGTTACTGTGAAATGTTAATGATTTTATCCAAGAAAGTGCTGAAAATTATATCTGGCATATAGTAAGCACTCAATAAATATCAGTTATTACTGGGTAGTAATGACAACCTTTAAAACACTTATTTAGAGTAGTGCATTACTTGGGACCATTTCAGTAAGTGATAGAAACCCAGGGAAAATATTATTAATTTATAGGAGTATGTCTATGATAGTTTCAGAAATATTTGGATCTAGGTGCTTAAATAATACAAGTACATTTTGTATCTTTGACCATATTTTTCTTTGTCAGCTTCTTTTTTAGACAGCTTCTTCTTTAGTCAATGTAATGGCCAAATTGGCCACTTAGCCACAGGCTTAAGTTCAACCAGTCTAGCACATCCAGTGAAGAAAGAATGTCTCTTTCTCAATATTGCCAGTAAAGTTCTGGAACTGAATCTGACTTGGATCACATGCTCACTGCCCTGGAGGGAGAGAACTAGTAAGTCGCCCAGATGAGTATTGTTTGCTCATCTATAAAACTGCGTGTGTGTGTGTGTGTGTGTGTGTGTGTGTGTGTGTGTGTGTGTGTACTTAGATCATATAAGTTGAAAGCGAGAAAGGTATAGCTCCCCAAAGTAATAATGGGGTTCTATTATCAGAACAAACAAATGGATATTTGGGCAGGCAAAAATAAAACATGCCGAGTATATGTGTAGTCAGCCAAGCTCAAAGTAAAAGATTACTAAACATCAGAGAGGTTTAAACAATGACAGAAATTTGTATGTAGGCTTTAAGACTTTCTTAAAGTATTCAGCAGCCCAACAAGAGAAACAGAGAAAGTACAATGGTGTGATCCACAGGAGGCAGGTAGTTTATTCCTTCTTACTCTTTTCAGTAAGTGTAAAACTAAGTGGACATATGCCAAATTGAACTGAAGTCACATAACATCGGAAAAAGAAGAAAAGTTCTGATGTTGTATTTGCAGTAAACCAAAATGTGCAAATTTTTATTTCATTACTACTGGAACAAATAAAATTCTATTCAAAATATTCTAATGACAGTAAATAAGAAGTTTATTAATGTATTATATGTAAAACAATCATGTAGTATAATTATATATAATTAATATAATGTTTTAATAATAATTGATATTAGTATTAATAAAATTCTAAAATTATGAAATTTTTACCAGGAATCATCATTCTTCAATCCTTAAGACATAACATGGAAAAAAAAAAAAAAAAAGAAAATCATTATACTGTAAAACTACCAAACAAGACTTGAGATTCATGATTTTCCAGTCACACAATTTTGGGTAAATTACATAACTTTGACCCTAAGTTTCCTTAGCTATAAAAATTGTTGATCTTAATGGTATGTTTTAATCAGTTGCTATGATTAAATGGGCACAGTATGTGAAAGTGGTTTTTAAGCAACAAAATCATTTTTAAATGTTATTTTCTATTAACAACTATTGATTATTATAATATGATGATTATTTTACTATAATAATTATTAGGTTGAATTAATATTAGTTAGCTAATATACTTTTAAAGGACATACATTTTTTTCTTTATCTGGCAATACTGGGGATTAAGCCAGGGCTTGCACATGATAGGCAAGGGTGCTAATACTGAGCTACATCCCCAACTGTTTTCAATTTTTTTTTTTGAGACAGGGTCTCACCAAGTTGCTGAGGCTGGCCTTGAATTTATGATCCTCCTGCTTCAGCCTCCCAAGTAGCTGGAGTATAGGTGTGTACTGTGAGTTCAGGGGCAGGGTTAGTGGCCAAATAAAATCGGACAGAAAGTGACTGAAGCAATCTTTATTGGAATTTGGCTCTCAGGCGAAATTCCCAGACCCCTGGGGTACAGCTCAAGTAGGGACCAGGAGAAAATTTCGTGTGGCCCAGGCTGCCCAGGGTTTTTATAGGCCGGAATGGTAGGGGTTCCTGCTCAGTGACAGATAGATGTTAAGTGTCAGTGGAATTTTCTAGCCCACTTGATTGGTCACCATTTGGCGGGCTGGCCTTTGTCTCAGCTGTTCTGCTCTGCCCCCTACAGTCGCCTAAATTCCCACCTAACATATACCACCAGGTCTGGCTAAGGCTATAAATTTTTAGCACAAACTTTTTACTTAAGTAGTTTTTCTCAGATAATTTCCCAAAGATTAGTCTGAGTCTGCTATCTCTAAATTTAGATATGTGCTTACTAAGTTAGTAATTCAAAGCAATCTTGTACAACCAGTTCATTTATCTAATGCTGAGAATATTGCTAGTTTCAAACAGGTCACATATCCCTTTCATCTTAAAATGTTATGGGCTTCTTTCCAAATGTTGGTTGGTTAGTTTCAGAATTAAAAGATACT
This sequence comes from Sciurus vulgaris, assembly GCF_902686455.1. NCBI lineage: Eukaryota > Metazoa > Chordata > Mammalia > Rodentia > Sciuridae > Sciurus > Sciurus vulgaris. The sequence continues at coordinate 119,604,555 of NC_136466.1, forward strand.
GGCTTGTAGAAGGAATTGTTTTATCAGAAAATCAGAAAAAGGGAGGGGAGAGGAAAACAAAACAACACAATGTGATTTATATGTGCTGTCTTTCCAAAGCACATATATCTGAGCAAATACCATCAAATATTGTGATACTTCTCTTTCTAGCTTACTCTCTGGCAGCGGTGAAGTCTGAATCTCCCAGGTAAGGTATTGCTTTCACTGCAGAAGACTAAACCTGCAGTGTGCCCTAATATTTAAAGCTTATAATCTTGGGCATCATGAGAATGAAATTTACAAATTTACCAAAATAGCATTTACAGTGGTGCATATTGTTTCACATAGCTCTCTGCCCAAATTCTTTAATCTTATGAGTGGCTATTTTAAAAAAATCACGTTTTCATTCCAATAGTTTCACTTGCTAACTTCACTGTTAGCTCCTCAGTAAGAAAAGAAATCTATATTAGTAATTATTAAAAAAAAAAAAAAAAAGTTAGGGTCTGAGAGTGGATTTGACAGAGTACCTCTTGCATGGCAAAGTTCTGGATATGTTGCATCCATGAAATTGAACATTTATCTATTTAACAGTGATATCTAGGGAATATGGACAATGAATCTACCCTGACCAACAACCTCAGACTAATTCTCTCACTAACTACCTGTGCCGTTTGGGACAAATCACTTACCCTGCATGAACCCTAGTTTCCTTATTTGTAAAATAACAGAATCGTAGAATTTTAGTGCAGGAAGGAACTCTAGAAAGAAGTATGCACAGAAATTTAACTCTAACTTATCCAGCCAGCATCTATAGACTGAAGACTGTTCATGTGTTCAATTTTAGCTTCTTAAAGGGCCAAGACCCTAGTGTGTTATTATTATCATTTTTATTTTGAAAACAAATTATATTACTATCTAATTATATTTCTAGATCCAAGGCTTAAGGGAAAAAAATTCTCTAAAATGACCACGTGAAGATATGAACGATGAATGGATTGGAATGGACTGTGACAGTGAAGGAAATAAACAATGCAAAAAAAATGGAGGGGTACCATATTAAGTCTGAAAAAAATCTGTTCAGTCAGGGTTTGAAGCTTTGGTGTTTGGGATCATCAGCAAAATTGCATCCATCACCAATACCAAGTAGGGATAAGCCATGTGGAAACATGGAGGCGTGAACAGTCCAGGAGCAGCAAGTACTAAGCTACATTGCTGCAGACAGTTTGGCAATGCAAAGTACAAAGGAATGTTCACCTCCCTTGACCATTACCTGCATATCCATTAACATAATCAAAGACTCCAGAAGCTTTCTCATAACAGGTATCATCTTTGTACATACAGGCTTATTATCAACTCAAATTCAATTCTTCTGAATTGCTAAGAGCTGGGAGCAAAATGACATTTTACATTAATCCCCATTAACATTTATCCTTTTGTCATTAAATGTTTAATAGACAACTACTTTATGTCAAAAATTGTGCTAGATTTTGGAAATCCAGTGGTAAATAAAACAAGAATATTTTCTACCCAAATGAAGATTTCAGTGTAAGGTAGGAGGCAAATAATCACACAAATAAAAGTAAAATTAAAGTCATAGGAGCAGCATAAGCAAGGTACAAGGTAGTAGGAGAGAATGCACTTGGAAGATTTGACTAGGGGAGGCTCCTTGAGGAAATAATGGTTAAGATGTACCTGAAAAGTTGTATGGGCAGTTTGGTCAAATGAGAGAGTCTTTTAAAAAAGTGTTACAGAGAAATCTATGCAATGGGGCTGGGGTTGTGGCTCAGAGGTAGTGTGCTTGCCTAGCACACGTGAGACCCTGGGTTCAATCCTCAGCACCACATAAAAACAAAATAAAGGTATTATGTCCACCTACAAGTAAAAAATATTTTTTAAAAAAGTCTGTGCAAAGATCCTGGATTTGTATCACAAATCATAAGTTCAATAAAGTAAAAAGAAGTCCCTAGGATTCATTCACAGACAAAAGTGAGTTTGTAATATAACATGAGATTGGCAAGGTAAGAAAGGGTTAGATCATGCAGGTCTTCACTGGCTATGCTAAATATTTTGTTTTCTATCCCTAAAGTAGTAAGAATCAATTGAGTTGTTTAAGCAACTGGGTGGATTCTGTCAGGCTTATGTGGAGAATAAGTTAGAGTTAAGAATAGATCCAAGAACACCAACTAGGTGGCTACTATAGTAGTAGAGAAAATGTTTGGGTGTTGGCAGAAAGGAGTAACAGGAGTAAGTCTCATATTTGAGAGACCTAAGAACAGAAATAGAAGATAAAGGGAAATTGGTGCCTGTGATGTCTATGCTGTTTCTGGTTTGCATAATTGACTAGATGGTATTAACACTCAAAGTACACAATGACACTGAAAGAACTATGTTTTAGAAAGGAAGATCAAGTATTCAAAGAAGATATCCAAATGAGTTTAAATAAGCTGATGGTAATGTAGGTCTGGAGTTCAAAGACAGGTTTTTACTTAACTGACAATCTAATTAGCTAGTAACAATCATAGTGTTTTGTATTTTATACAATCTGTCAATATTTGAAAATATAAATTCTATTATTTGGAGTATTAGCTACCTACCAGTTTCACTGGTAGCTACTACATCTGTGCTCTCTGAAATTCGATAACATGCTTCCCATGTATTTATCTCAATTGGTAGACAGTAATAAACTCTAATCAAGAGTTGGGTTTGGAAGTCTTGAGTAATAAGTAGGTACCCATGGGATTTGAAACAGAACTTTCCAAGTTGTAACTATTCTCTGGGCTGTTAGGACATTTCATGTTTTTGGCCACCCTTTTTGTGCCTTCTTTACTTTATATTGGTATATATGTCTTTCTTATTTCTTCTGTGCACTTTTATTGTGACAGAACTGTAAGATGAAATTTGAGAGCTGAAAATGTAGGGGAAAACAAAGAAATAACACATTTTTTAAGGCACCAAATGCTTTAAATGCTTACTTTCAAAATGACTTAAGGAAGAAGATTTTGTACCAACTGCGTGTTCTCATTGCTCTTTGGCAAAACTAGGTAACTCCTGCAAAAGAGTGAAACTAGGTAGCTCCTGCTATTGTATGTTACGTGCCTGCTCTCGTACATAGTATGAAGTTAGCAGGAAGAGCGAGCTGCACAACCCTTAGCATATACAGATATGGCTCCATCTCCTCCATTTTCCTACACCATGTTTCAAGTCTCACCTTCCCACTCAGAGCTGGATGCATGTACATACCAACCCAGAGGTCAGCTATCCTTTTTCTCCTCATTTAGCCCTTTTCTCTATTTCCAAAAGACATCAACTACATCAAGCATATTGCTATCTTTGTAGTTTTAGTATCCAAGAATAATCACATTGCCTCTCACACGATATAAGGTTTTCAAAAATTGTTGTCTCTTCTCAAGTCTTTACTTCTGGCCACATATCACTGTATTTCTCTTTCTGCCCTCCCTCTCATAGGCCTCATCCCAGCATCTCTAGTTGTGTTCCTAGCCCATTCTTCCTATGGTCTTCCAATCTTTTCTATCTTTATTTTCTTTCTGTAGAGCAATATAGTGTTTTTCTAGTTTCTATTTGAAACTTTCACACCTTATATTGTTCACCAACAAAGAACTCTCCAGGTGTTGGGCAGGGCCTGTTCTCCTAGGAGAGTGGGAGACTGTAAATCACAAGAAATACTTCTACTCTGCAATATTTACATTTTCTTATTCCTTCCAAATAGAAGAAAAATCAAGTCATTTTCTCAGCATCGCAGTGCCGCGCCTGGGAAGAGAATAGTATAGAGGTGTACATAAAATTTGGTTTCCAGAGAAGCTATTTCCTAAAACATTCAAAGATTAGGTAGGAGTAGGGAATGGGATAAGAAAGCTGGTAAATCAAGAGAGGTGGAGAAGAGGAATTAGTTTTAGAAGCTATGAGTAGACATGTTCTGTCTTGAAGATATTTAATTTCATAACAACCAAGTATGAGAAAAGGGTAAGTGAAGAGCAATTCAGTAACTAAGTAAGAGCTATTAATCTGCAAGGAGAGAAATAGTATATTAATTATGTATATTTATATGTTTTAGTGTGTTTTCTGTTGCTATAACTGAATACCACAGATTGGATAATTCATAAAGATGAAGTTTATGTAGTTAATGATTCTGAAAGCTGGTAGGTCCAAGAGCATTGTGCTGGCATATACTCAGCATCTGGTGAGGGCGTTCTGGTGTTGGTCATGACAGAGTAAAGGGGCATAATCACATCATGAGACAGAACAAGCATGCCAGAGAGAACTTGATTTTATAACAAAGCCACTCCTGCAATAAACCACTAATCCATGAATGGGTTAATCTAGTCACAAGGGCTGAGCCTTTGGACCTATTTACCTTTCATAGATACCACTTTTCAAATATCATTAACACATGACTGGAGATTAAGTTTCCAACATATGAAAGTTGGGGAACACGTGAACCTTAGCAATTACTTTTTATCTATATCCTAGGACAGTTGGTTAATAGTTGAAATAATTAATAAGTAATCTATATCCCAGAAGTGTTTAGTTAGAAATATCATCTAGAATGACTAGCTACTGATCAACACTGAAGGATTTGACAATTAGTATATGAATGTTAGCAACAATTCTTCACTGGTGTTAGCACTGGTGTTCAAACTATGCAGATTGGCAAAAGGCACTGCACAGTTCTCTGCATGAATAGGTAATGAGAACCTAACAATTCCAGAAGGCTGTGCTCTTGAGAGTAGCATGCCCTAGGCCTAAACACTCCATCAGGTTCCACGTCTAGACATTGTTGGTGTCTGTTGTCTCGAATTATAAGAAGGTTGGCAGAATCCTGAAACTAGAATATTGTTTCATCTGCCTTAAATAAATATTTCTTATAAAGTGCTTCAAAGAACAAAGAACACAGATGTTATTGAATTTACAGCATAGGTTAGTCAATATTTTTTCCCACCTATTTTTTCTCTCTATGGATAAAGGTGGTAGATTTTGGTATGAATCTGACCTTCGCTATAATATTCCTTCTACTATTAAAACTTGTGAGAAGAGACCTATAGCCCTCATGTGCCTGTTTTGAACCAGGAGAGTGCCGTTTACCAAAAAGTATCTAATAATTATGAATGACTCATTATTAACATCTGGTTTATCATCTTTGTCATCATCATCTTTAAGAATTTATTAAATCTAGAATTATAAACCAATACTCTGAAAAATAAAATATGCTCACATTTCGTGAGCAATTGTTTTATGTTAAAAGTAAGCAAATTTTTAGTATGATAGAATGCTTAATTATTTAATTATTGGTTTTGTTCTTTCATTTGAAGGCCTTTTATCAAATAAAGTAGTTCTAAATAATTCTGTAGAGCTTGAGTTTTGATTCCTAAATGACTTCAGAATTAAAATTCAGCTTCTTAGGAACCTGACTGATAAAGACTTTCTGGTTTTCAAATCAATTTTTTACAGTAGTTCTCATAGCTTAAGGCACAGGCTACAAAGGAGATATTCCCTTATAAATCCTGGGCATGTTATGATGTTCCCCTATGACAGAAACTTTACATTTCTGCATTAGCATTGCAATTGAGAAAGAACCAAGGAGGACTCAAGGAGAACAAAGAGACAAGGAGTTAAAAGAAATCATATAGAGAATTTTGCCAAAAGGAAGCAAACATAATAGGAATTGGAGACAAAAGAAAATTATCAAAACCAGACTGATAAATTAGTGTTCAATGTGGTCTATATCTGGTGTGTAAGCATAAAAAATGTAATTTTGAAAAGGGAAATTAAATGATTTAAGTTAATACATTTACTAAATGGAAGGTAAACTAAAATATAATGATTGTATTTACCAAGCATTACCATATACCCTGTCAACAAATGGTATCTTATTCTTTAACTCCTTAATTTTAGCTCAACGTTAAGGTAGAATAACTTGATTTTTATGCATGAGGGTCATCATGGAATGATATTGTGACTCACAGAAAAAAAATAAGCACAATTAGGGAACATAGATTTTCTCTAGTGGCAAAGGAGAGAGGGAAAATAGGAACTAACATAAGAGTCCACCTTGATGGAGCAACAGCTTCCCATATACCCAAAGAGAGCTTGTGGGTATCTCCCATGGAGATTTTAGCTGTAGGTGATGTCACTGTGTACAGTAAGGATTCCTCCAGGTGTGAAAACTAGTCTTTGTTCCAGACTTATCAAGAGGAGGTAACTGGTGGAAAACAACCAAAACAAGTTCCTATGTATTTGTTGCAAATAATGTGAAGATCAGTTTTCCAAGAGCATCCTCAGCAGGATAGGATGTTGTTTGAGGTCATTTCTATAATGCACTAGAGAAAACAGAACCTCTGTCATAAACTAGCAAAATCAAAGGACTTTAAATGACCTCAGGGTCAGGTCTAATATAAGGATACAGAAAATAATAGAAGGAAATTGTATAATAATATGTATGCAAAATCACTATGCAAGTATGTGTGCATATTATTTTAAAATAGGATTATCTTTACCAACAATTGAGCCCTTTGGGCACTTAAAGTTTCTAATTTGGTATTTGATATTATGTGTGCTTCCTGACTATGTGTTATTTTTAGATAATCAAAGCTTATTATGCCAGAACTAAAGCAATTTTTCCTGGACCTCGAATCATCATTCTCAAAGTACTGCTGATACCATTCCCAACTCCACAATGTCTGTTAAAAATGGATAGTTGTTATTATGGTTTGGATATGAGATGTCCCCTCAAAACTCCTGTGTTAATGTAGGAATATTGAGAGGTGAAATGATTAGATTGCAAGAGCTGTAACTTAATTAGTCTATCCTAATTTGAATGACTACTTAGGTGCTGGTAGGCAGGTGGGGTGTGGCTGGAGGAGGTGGGTCCCTAGGGGTGTTTCTTCTCTGGGGTCCCTTCCCTCTTCTCTGCTTCCTGGCTGCCATGAGCTGATCAGTGCTCTTCTGCCACACCCTTTTGCCATGATGTTCTGCCTCAGTTCGGGCCCAGAGCAATGGAGTGGGCCAACCATGAATTTAACCTCTAAAACCATGAAACAAAATAAAATTGTCCTCCTTTATGTTGTTCTTGTCAGGTATTTTGGTCACAGAGACAAAAAACTAACTTAGTTGTTTACTTTGAGGTCAAATGTCAAATTAGAAGCTTGGGGTCAAATATCAGATTAGATGCCAGAGGACTCAGTTGTCAGTGAAGATAATGATATTTTTAAATTATATTGTTTTCTTTCTGTCTTTCCCTACTGATTTCCAAACATAAAGTTAACACCCAAAGCCCATTTAAAAAGACTAGTCAGTATCCTTTCATTACAAAAATAATCAACACAGAGTAAAATCTGAACAACTTTCTAAAACCCAAAGCCTCCTTGTCTTATGTCAGTACCTACATTATTATATTACAGAGAGCACTAATAATGAGAACACAGGGATTTAAACTTTTAGGCATTCTTAAAACATTCTAGGGGCTGGGGATATAGCTCAGTTGGTGGAGGGCTTGCCTCACAAGCACAAGGCCCTGGGTTCAAATCCCCAGCAACACCCCCCCAAAAAAAAAAAAAAAAAAAAGATTCTAAACTTGTGAACTTTAATTCATACTTTAGAGACCCCTAAGAAAAAAAGCAAAAAATCTTAAAGTTTGTACCATTAGTTTAAAAAAAAAAAAAAATGGCATTTCCAAGCCCTGATTAGATTTTTTAATTTAAAATTTTTTTTTTTTTTTTTTTTTTTTTCTGTCAATGAACCATTTACTTATTTATATGTGGTGCTGAGAATCAAACCCAGTGTGGTAAGCATACTAAGCAAATACTCTACCACTGAGCTATAATACCAGCCCCTAATTAGATTTTAATGTTTATTCTTTCATCTAATCTCAGTAGCATAACACCTTCCTTCTAAATGTAACTTCATGGTTATTTTAAAATTGTAAGCAGTAGTATTAAAGTTAAAATTTTTTAACTTAAAAAATTTAAGGAGCACTCTACCACTGAGCCACATCCCCGGCCTTTTTTAAAAAAAAATTATTTTGAGAAAGGTCTTGCTAAATTCCAATTTAAGATTCTCCTGCCTCAGCATCTCAAGTCAAGTACATGCTACCACACCTGGCCAAAATCAAACAAACAAATAAATAAAAAAATAAAAATTATGGTTTGGATGTGAAATCTCCCCCTAAAGCTCATGTGCAAGACGATGCAAGAAGTTTTAGAGGAGAAATTATCAAGTTATGAGAGTCTTAACCCAATCAGTGAATCAATCCATTGAAGGGATTAACTGAGTGGTAACTGTAGGTAGGTAGGGTGTGGCTGGAGGAGGTGGGTACTGGGGCATGCCTTTGGGGTATATATTTTGTATTTGGTGAGTGGAGTCTCCTTCTCTGCTTTTGGATCATCATGTGAACTGCTTCCCTCCACCACCCTCTTCCACCATGATGTTTGGCCTTACCTTAAGCCCCAAAGAATGATTACGGATTGAGACCTCTGAAACCATGAGCCCTCAAATAATCTTTTCCTCCTCTAAAGTTGTTCTTGTCAGGTTGTCTAGTTACAGCAGTAAAAAACACTGACTAAAACAATAAATGAATTAATATATGTATGTATGTGTGTATATGCACACAAACACACACATATGTATATTTGATAGAGAAAAGAGAATAATCTGGCTATGACTTTAATATATCTGTGAACTTATGCAACTGGGAGCTCTCAGAGAAATCTTGTTGCTTCAATACCTCATGTGCACATAAAATATCATGAAAAATTTCACCCAAAATTTTGGTGTTTAAAACTTTGGGTTGTCTGACCATCTCATTCTGTTCCAACTTACCATATATACTTTGGACAAATCTCATAAATTATTTGGGTCTTAACTAATCTGTCAACCTCCTTTGATTATATGCAAAAATTCGTATGCACGTCTACTTTTATATGGAGAGAGTTCACAATTTTGAATGACTGTTCAAAGAAATAATACAAAAGGGAAAAATAGTTTAAAATTTACTGAGTTAGATAATCTTTAAGGCCTTGTAATACATGCTGTTGGTGCCTACCCAGTTCCCTGTATTTACAGGTGTTCTCATCCCTAAACTGTTGTCAGTAATGGCAGCCCGAGTTGACATCTGCCCTCTTCTCTAGAGGAGAACCATCAGCAAAACAGGATCCTCCACCTTCCTGGAAGGCTAAGCACATACACTCCATTTCCCATTCCCCAGTCCAGGGCAGAGGAGACTGATTGTCATATGACACAAAAGGCTAAGCCCCTTGTCTCAAGGTGAGAACAATTCTGTGTTGCTATTTGACTTCCAGAACTTCCCTATGGTATCAATTAATGTGAGTCATTAGTGGAGGCTATATTCTGGAGGAGGTTTTTTTTCTCCCAGCATTATCCTGTTCTCCTCTCTCCCTTGCTTCTCAGAGCACTCACAAGAAATCACTTGACAAGACTGCCTGTCTCATGTAGTGCCTCCAGGGAAATGAAATAAGACATGCATCTTTGATACCTAACATTGCATGAGTCTGGGAAGTGGTTTTAGGGTGCTGTTGTAAGGATGAGTTTCTGGAGTTAGGCCATTCTCATGACAACTCTCAGTTTTGATTAGTATATGTCATTTATGACCTGCAACAATTCTGACACACAGTTCCCTTCCCCTGTTTAGAACACCCAGTGCTATTCTAGTCAGAATAGGCTGATATTTGATTTTCAGGTGGCCAAGATGGGAAGTGGGACAGATTCTGAGGAAGGTAGACATTGGTCTGTAAGTTACTTGCCTCATTTGAAGCATCTGCATAGCCTCAAGCCCAAACAGCAGCTGAGACTGTTTTATTCACTAATCCTCATTTTGTAAGATTTTCTAGATGTTGTGTTCAGTTAGAACCTGGGAGAAGCTATATTTGGATGGAATAAACTTCACATAAAAAGAAAGTGAATATAGGAGGTGCAGTGGGTTTGACTATAGTTGATGCTATTATGCTCACCCAATTCCCTTTAGCGGCAGGTGTATCCTTCATTCAGCTGCTGAGTTTGTTGTTAATAGCTCACAACTTCCCTCTTCTACAGAGAGCTTCTCTCAGCTGACAGGAAGCCACCTTGCATGTAGGCTGTGCATTGGCCTCCAGCTTCAAATAACAACTGACTAGTGTGAAGGTATCAAGGAGCCACCCTGTCTTAAGGTCTTTAGGTGTGAACAACACTAGTGAAATTGGGCTCCAAATGACCCCTGCAGAATGAGGATAAAGCTGGTCTCCAAAAGAGCCCATATCTTTGCTTAGTGCATTGTTCTCCTTAAACTATTTTGACTCCTACACTCATCTTTTTCTGAGATCACTCCTAGAATAAATCCACTTGAATATATATCCATTTCAGGCTCTGCTTCTAGGAAAACGAGGCTAAGAGAGCCACTGTCTAGTTCTGGCATTCTATGAGTCTATGATTGTCATATGTGGAGGAAAGGCAATCAGGACTAGGTTATGGATATCTAAAGGGGAAGAAAAGCCTGAGACAGTGGCAGGCATTTCTTTAGACCAACGCTGTTGAGCAAATAGCTTGGTCAGGGTCAAGAAAGCTAGTCATTGTAGGGTGGTGGCAAGTGTGTAATGAGAAACTGAAAAATTGTTTTAAAATTAATTACTACTGTTGTGCTAGAGATACAGAGAATGGGTAAGTCATGATTATTGGTTGCAGTTTCGATTGCATCTCAAACTGTAATAGGTAAACAAATCACCTACATTAAAAATGTAGATTCTTAGTCATCTCTAAGAAATTTCCGGGTGACCCTTATCCTGCTGATGCACAGACCACAGTTTGGATATTAAGGCTGTGGGCCAGAATGGTACAATAGAAATGATATGTAAGATTTGCGTAGTCCTAAATTTTCTATCCAGTCACATTAAAAAGTTAAAATTTAAAATTAATTGTATGCAGAGTGCAGTGGTACACACCTGTAATCCTAGTGGCTCAGGTGGCTGAATTAGGGGGATCATGAGTTCAAAGTCAGTCTCAGCAAAAGCAAGGCACTAAGCAACTCAGTGAGATCCTGTCTCTAAATAAAACACAAAATAGTGCTAGGGAAGTTGCTCAGTGGTCAAGTGCCCCTGAAATCAATCCCTGGTACCACCCCCCAAAATTAATTGTATAATATAATTTGTTCTAACCAATTATCCCAAATCTTACAATTTGAGCATATAATCAATATAAACATTATTAATAAGATATTTATATTCTTCCCATATACCAAGTCTTCAATATCCACTGTTTTGAACTCTTAAAGAATATCCCAATTCAGATGTTAATTTTTCATTGGAGATATATATATATAATATTTCATAATTAAGTTGAAAGTACATTCTTGTACCCAAGTTTTTTCTAAAATTTTTAAGTTTTCCCCCAAATATTTAAGTTTTCCAGTAACTGACTCAGGTATGAACTTTTAAATGTAAATTATTAAAATTAAATCAAATTTAAAATTCAAATCCTGTCACATATACTAGCCAACATCTGCAATGCCCAGGAACCACATATGGCCAATGACTACCATCGTAAACAGAGCAGCTCTAAATCACATAAGAACAGCAAGACAGATACTTGGAACATGAGGAAAAAGGAACCTGGGAAGTAGCTTAGAGAAATAAAAAACAGGGTTGAAAAAACTATGGTGTAATTGTTATATTTTTAAATTTATATTAATATTTTAATTTAGGGAATGATGATTTCTTAGGGAGTAAATGACAAAATCTGAATGAATAACAAAATTATTTGAACTAGTCTTGATGATTCAAAGGTACCGATATTTGTTTTCATTCTGCAACAACCTCGACCTAAACACTAGTCACTTTATTTTCACTTAACAATTTTGAGATGTGGAACATTTCAATGATTAAAAGACACATGGCTTTCAGGGAAGAGGAACCACTTATTGGGACCTACATAATTCCCTACCTGTCTTAAAGGTAGGTACATTTTGACTCCCAGATTCTGACTACAATGATAAATAGTCTTGTTATCTGAGAAGGAGATCAACGGGTAGCCGTGACTAATGGAGGTAATTTGCCAAATTCTCTGGCATCTGATTAGGTTCCCTGACAACCCACCTGTTCATTTTGTGAATCCCTCCTGTGGGTCTCTGGCTCCTGGGACAAACCTTGTCACTTTCTCCTCTCTGCTTCTGGTCTCAAGGCAGTCCTGGTTCTGTAGTCCTCAAGGGCTCTCTGGCCTCACTTCTTTCAGTTCAGACTCACTCAACTTGATTGCCCTAATCTTCCCTTAGCTGCCCCTCTGAATCCTTGGCCTAGCATGATGGCTGCTGGAACTTTGCTGCCCCCTTCTGGCTTAAATGTTCAACGAATATTTGTTTAATGAGTTTTGTAAATACACTACAATGGTATACCTTTCCAGATGTTAGAATGTAAAGAAAAACTGTGTTTAAAAAAAAAAAAAAAAAACTATGTACTGAGCAGATTCTGTGTGCCAGAGATACTAGGCCCTGCAGACAAAGCAGTGAGGGCAACAGACAAAAATCTGTGCCGTCTTCTTTTTTTGGGTACCAGGAATTGAACCCAGAGGTGCTTTATTACGGAGCCACCTCCTCAGGTACCCTCCTCCACCTTTTTTAAAAATTTGAGATAGAATCTCACTAAGTTGCTTCGGGCCTTGCTAAGTTGCTGAGGCTGACTTTGAACTTGTGCTCCTCCTGCCCCAGCCTCCCCAGCCACTGGAATTACAGGCATGCTCCCTTTTGAAATAGAAAGAAACAGACAAGAAATACATAAGAAAATGTGAAAAATCAGGGGTTTTAGGAAAAATAAAGTGTGTAATGGAAATAGGCAGCCAGAGAAGCATTTAAATTTTAGATAAGATTCAGGAAGATCTTCTAAAGACTTAAAGGGCAAGAAGGAAACAGCAATGACAACAGTGAAGGCAGATGGCTTTTTAGTATGCTTGAGAAAAGAACATCAAGGAGGCCAGAGTGGCTGAAGCACTGAAGCAGAGTGACTGAGAGTGTTAGTCAGCTTTTTGTCATTGTACCAAATACCTGAGACAAATCAACTTATAAGGAGGACAGGTTTATTTGGGCTCATAGTTTGAGAAGTTTCAGTTCATGGTTACTTGACCCTGTTGCTTTTGGACCTGTGGCTGAGCAATTTATCATAGCAGGAACATGGAGTGGAGGAAGCTGCCCACCTTATGGTGACTGGGAATCAAAGAGAGAAAGGGAAAGGGGTCGGGGTCCTGGTACCACTTTAAGTGCACATCCTCAGCATCCTAACTTCCTTTTATTAGGCCCCACCTCCTAAAGTTTCCACCACTTCTCAATAGCATCACAGTCTGGCAACCAAGTCTTTAATGCATGGGACTTTAGGGGTCATTTCAGATCCAAATTATAGCTAAGAGGGACAGTGGGACATAGGTCAGAGACTAAATGTGGAAGGGGAGAAGGAAAAAATCGCACAGAAACTTACAAGGCAATCTGATACACACACACATAGATATATACACCTCTATCAGATTGGAAGCTATTAGAGAGTTTTGCATAGATGACATATTTAAATAGATTTCTTTGAGGATTGCACAAATAATAAATTGTAGGGTGGCAAGGGACAGCAGAGACTTCGTAGGAGGCAAGGAATAGTTGTGACTTGAATCAGCATGGTAGAATGGAACTAGAATAGTTGAGTTCTGGGTATATTTTGAGGGCAAAAGATTTGCAATGAATTGAATGAGAAGCATAAAAAAGAGGGCTAAAGGAAGATTGGTTGGCCAACCTGGACAGCTGGAGTTCCCATTTATTGAGATGGAGAAGTCTGTGGGAAGGGCAGGTTGGAAGATAGGAGAACAACAGTTTTTATTTTGGAATATTTACTTTGAGATGTATATTGAACAAACACCAAAGAAGTGATCAGAAGAGAAATCTAGGATAGTGATGAAATTTTGGGTGACATATCTTATAGATGGTATTTAGATCATAAAACTGGGTAAGATCAAATTAAGACCATTAATTCAATATGGCAAAAGTTGTGACTAAAATTGAATTATGACTTGCAATATGAACTTGGTTCTAACTTTACTGGCCCATTTTGCCCTGTGATATGTGATGACTACTTTTATCTACTTGAACTATAGTTTACATGGAATGACTGTATCCTTTAGATTAATTCCATCTCTGTCTTTCCTCCTGAGTTTACAACTAAAATAGCTGCTATCATCCACAGAATTATGAACACAAGTGCAAATACCAGCAGTGTTATTGAATGCTTGCCTTGTCTTCCCCATTCCCCATCCTCAGGTTCAACTGAAAAGCTTCTATACATTCTTTAAGACACTGTAAATATCATCTCATCTGAGAAGCTCTTCTTGATGTCTCTGAGCAAGGCCTATGGTTCCTTCTTCTGTGTTCCCATAATACCTTGTTTATATCTTTGTAACAGCCCTTGTCATGAAACTAACTCCCATATCCTTTCTGCCCTGTGACTGTCATATCCTAGAGGTCAGGGATTAACTTTACTCATTTTTATATGCTTGGTGACACAGTTACTGGCACATAGTAAGTGCTCAATAAATATTCAGTGAATAAATACCATTTATGCTAAACACGGGGATGAGTTTGTCATTTGGGCCACTTTTATGTTGAATAAATTAAAACTGTATAATTTCTTATGCTATTTAATGTTTAGGAACCTTCAAATAAAAGAGGAAAAGTGTTCTTTATTCCTTTTGGGATTATAAAATAGCTGCCTGGGCTTTTATTTCATTTGACATTATTTCAGTTGGCCAAAGCAGATTCTATCTGAAGAGCTGTCAGACTTCATTCTTCACCACTGCTCTTTGGCAAGACTCACATCAAAGGGCTGGTTGGAAGTTTATTCATGTTGAGGTTTTCTGGCTCCTCATGCTAGTTTGGGATGAAAATACATTTGGGAGATTAACTGTGTGGCTCCCTGGTGTTGGTGGAATCTTTTTATTAAGAATCATAGCAGTGATTTTCCTTGGCTTAACCCCATGCCTGTTTCTAGGCAAACACTAGCCCAGGAATTTGGTCCTTTGTATGTTTTGTTCTAATCCAGTTTAAATATTACTCCCATTAGCTATTTTTTTTGGCAAGCAGTTACCTAGACATTAAATTATTTTCCACATAAGAAAGTACTTTAAAGCCTCCCTATTCCAAGAAATTCAGATTCAAACTTGTACTCAGGCAAACAATCTTTAAAGAAATCTCTATGGAATACTACCTATGTGCCAGGAATTGTTTTGAGTGCTGGAGACACAGCAGCAAGTGAGATAGACAAAGTCCCTTGCTCCATTCTAATGGACAGATGATAGGTGATAACAAATAAACAAGTACAATAATTTCAGGTAATGACATGCTATGAAATGTGACGGGTATGAGAGGGTAACTTGTAACTGAGTGTGTGGGTATGAAGCATTGTGCATACTTAATGAGCCAGCACAGGCAACTGTCACCAACTGTTGGTTGGTTCCTTCTCTGAGATCCTAGTGTTTTAATTCTTCTCTGGTTACTATTATACTATCCCTGAATTCATTCTCTTTTTGGTATCATATCCTGCGAGGCTGACTTCCAGAGACCATTATCTGTGTTTCCTGTCTTATGGTTTTTAGTTGTGTGTTGTAAGCATTGGCTGATGATCAGAGGGTGGAAGGAAAAAGAGTCTAAGATATGTATTCCATCTCTCCCTCTGTGATAAGCAGCATGATTCTGGCAGTCCTGCATTACTCTGTGGACACAACTCCATGATTCTGGCACATTTTCTGTGAGTCCAGCTCTTGCCATCTCTGATCATTTCATTGCCCCTTCAAGCCTAAAGGTGGTAACAGCTTTAGGCTATAATAATCACACTGCACACTTTTCTATAAATAAGACCTTCACCTAATTCTCTTTAATGCTTTGGGGCATGCCTTCTGCTTCCTATCAAGACCATGGATGACACAGTAGGGAGTTAAAGAATAATCACCTACATATGTAGATCCTCCCTGTATCCATTTCTATGAATGAAACAATTCCCCAAATATTTTATTCCTAAATCTTACACTTTAGTGGTACTTACATATATTTGTTACAAATGATGAAAACTAGCTAGAAAGATCTATTCTGAGGGCCCCAGTACCTTTGGAAAATGAGACCTCATCCCTACTTAAAGATTGGTTTTAAGTATAATTTGGGCTCATAATCCTACCATGTTGCTATGCATAACATTTCTTCAGATGACACTGCAACAACTAAATTCAAAGGCTTATACTTCAAAAGACTATACATCTCTTCCTATTGAATAGAGGATTAATATTTTGTGAAGGAAATAGAAGCTTACCAATTTTTAACTATGAATTTTACTATAACTTGAAGTGCTGAAAGTATATTTACAACATGATTTACATTGTAGGGTGAGAGTTTGTCTAATTTATATTTTTTATCTTCAACTATTTTAAACTCTAGCTCATTTCTATGGCTATGAAAAATTTATTCTCTGATGTCAAAGAATCTAAAAGTAATCTAACAATATCAAGATGTTTGAAGTAATAAAATTAATTTCTACCACAAAATCTTCAAGGAATTGTTTTTCAGTTTTGCCATAATATTTTTAGTTTGTGAGATATTATCATATATACTACCTTGAAAGATAATCTACTTCATTTGTGATAATCCTAAGTATTAGAATGCACTACTGACTTCAAGTCAGGTTTTTTGCAAGTTCCTTTATTTTTTTTTTTACACATAAAAAGAATCCAGCAAAAGAATGATAACAGATAGAAATTTAGATGTACATAACAAATGAAGGCTTTAACAATTGGTAACTACATTTGTTTTTCTTAATATTAAAAATTTAAAAAATATAAGTGACATAGCAAAATATTAACATGTAGATTCATAGCACATCTAAATGAAAGCAACAAAATAGTACAAAGAGCAAGGAGGAAGAAATGGAAGTATACTACTGTAACATTCTTATAGTTTATATGAAATATAATAATAGCAATTGAAAGCAGACTATAGCCAGTTAAATATGTGCAGTATAAGCTCTCATGTACTTAAATAATAAGACAAAGAATCACAGTCACCGATCCAAGAAAGTCAATAAGTTCCAAGCACAAAACTTATGAAGAAACTAAACCAAAAAATATCATAAATTGTTTAGAGCCAATAATAAAGAGACAATTTAAAAAGTAACCAGAGTAAACCAAAGCTAAATGGGATCAGTGGTACATGCCTGTAATCTCAACAACTTGTGACGCTGAGGCAGGAGGATTGCAAGTTTGAGGTCGACCTTGGCAACTTAGCAAGATCCTGCCTCAAAACAAAACAAAACAAAACAAAAAAGCTGAGGATGCAGCTCAATGAGTAGAGCCCTTGCCTAGCTTGAGTAAGGTTCTCAATTTAATCAAAACAAAAAATATAAAGGGCTGAGGATGTAGTTCTACCCGCAAGGGGTTCTACCAGTACTACAAGAAAGGAAGAAAAAAAAAAAAAAAAAAAACAAGAAAAAAGGAAAGAAAGAAGCAAGAAAGAAAAAAGCTTGCAAGAGAAATAAAATAGAATCATGAAATAAACTCAATAATACAAAAATAGGCAGAAAAATAGAGAAAGGAAAACAAAGACCAGATGGGACAAGTAAAAACATACAGCAAGAGAATAAATTTAAATCTAATTACATCAATAATCATATTAAATATAAATGGTATAAATACTGCATTTGAAAGGCAGAAATTACCATACTATAGTCACACATATGATAACTATGAGAAATGTGCTTTAATATACAAAAACAAATAGGATAGAAAGTAAGGGAATAATAAAACACATATTATAGAAAACTAATAAAATGAAAGCTGGTTTTCTACAGCATTTTTAGAAAAAGCATATTTCAGATCACAGACTATTACCAGGAATAACAATGATTATTTCAAAATGATTAAGGGGTCAGTTAATGAAGAAAGCATAGGACAATTCTGAATATTCATGTAACTAACAGTATGTGTTTAAAATATATAAAGCAAAAACTGAAGAACTGCAGTGACAAATAGTAATGCATAATCATAGACATTTCTTTCTTTCTTGTTTTTTTCTGGTGGTAGTGCTGGGGATTGAACCCAGGGCCTTGTACATGCCAGGCAAGCCCTCTACCAACTAAGCTATATCCCCAGCCCCAGTTGTAGACATTTCTTACTTCTCTTCATGACAAGTAAGATGAGGAGACAAAACCAGTAAAGTTATGTAAGATTTGAGCAACAGTATTCACCAACTTGACCTAAATGACATGAGAGAGCATTTTCCCAAACAGAAAAATACATCCTCTTTTAAGTGCATAAAATACTTACTGAGATGCACCCTAATCTGATTCATAAAAAAGTCTCAACAAATTAAAAATAATTCATGTCATATCAATTATGGGTTTTCCCCCCAAAATAGGATTAAATTACAAATCAACACAAAAAAAAAAATCTCTGGAAAAAATGACCAACCTACTTGGAAACTAAAAATACCTCTAAATTGTCTATGAGTCAAAAATAAATCAAATCAGAAATTTGAAAGCATTTTGAATTGAATGAATATGAAAACACAACATTGCCGGGGTCCAGCCCTAGGAGGAGTCCATGGATTCCACTCAGGTAAACGGGGCGCGGGGAGACAGCGTAGGCGATAGATGGAGAATGAAAGACACAGACTCTAGTTCTGGTGCAATCAATCCCACTTTATTCTGGGGAAGGCTGGGTTTATATACATTTTTCTTCAGGGTTTGATGATAGGCTTATGATTAATAAAATCAAAGAAGTTTCCAAAGAATAGGCAGAAATTGTTTTTACCGAAAGATTATGAGAAAACAGTAACCTTACAGATTATCCTTACCTAATCACAATTGTTTTAAGAATATCTAACTATGTCAATGAGTTAATACAATGTTTATTTCCTTAATATCTAAACTCTGTATGAACTAAGACTATTCTTATTATTTTTGTGGTAAAGCGATAGACAAATAATGTCATGTGACCATCTCTACTAGGTCCATCTGGTTAATATCTAAATTGCTGAGTTAAGGACTACAGGAGGGCAGCGGTCGCAGTGGTTCTCGTGGCCAAGTTTTTTTACTGAATAAATTACATTGTCTTATGTAGCTCTTTTTCCCAGAACAGGGCATTGTGTACCAATGTTTATTATAGGGGTGACCTATTCTTTGTAGGAAGGAAGGAATGTTATGAAACCTTATTCTTTTACCTTACCACCACACATAAACACAACCATCATCTGGATTAAACCACCCTGTAGAAGACAGGGGGAGATCTATATCTACCTTCTCTAAGGGCTTGCCTTTAGGGGGGTACCAGGGCTTGCCATTGATAAAATAAGCTGGTCCATATCTGGTAGCTACTGTGGGAGGTGCTTTGTGCTTAGAACTTGGGGAAACATTGTTATCTATAAGTTTCTGTGCCCCAACAGGTTCTGGCTGTGCCAGTAAATGCAGTGTTTGATTTTTAACATAATAAAAACATTCTTCTGTAGTGAGGTTAACATCACAGAGTTTCTACATGTGTTTTGTCTCCATGATGTTTTTCTGGAAATTTGTAGAATTATTCCCATCACCTCTAGCAAGATCCCCAGACTGAAGTGAGTAATATATTATTAGGAAAACTCCACAGAATAACATCCAAGCTAGGGAGGCATACATCTGGCATGCAATCCTTTTAGGATGAATCTCTGCAATCATCCTTCAAGTGGAACTCTCTCAAGCACTGCAAGGAGAGCCAGGCGCCCCCGCACAACATAACAGATTCATGGTATGCTACTAACTATGAAAATGGTATACTACTAGGAAAAAGTTTATAGCACTAATAAATCCTATATTAGAAAAGAAAGTTCTCAAGTTAATGATCTCACCTACTACCTTAAGGCATAAAAATGAGAGCAAATTAAACCAAGGAAGAGAAATAATAGATTACAGCAGAGATTGATGAAATAGAAAACAGCAAAACAGTATTGAAAATCCAATGAAACTAGAAGCTGATTCCTTTATGAAAAATTAAAATTGATAAATTTGTAGCCAGACTGATCAGACAGACAAAATAAGAGATAAGACAGAAGCTACTAATATCTGGAATAAGGAAATTATACCACTAGTTTCTATAGGTATAAAAAGGATGTTAAAGGAAAGTTATAAACAATTTTGTGTTAATAAATTTGACACAATGAACTGGTGAACTGGACACAAAGTGTACACACAAATACACATATATAGCCCTAATAACCTATAACCTAATAACCTTTAATGTTTATTAAAGGAGTGGAATCTGTATTTAAAAACATTAGAACAACATCAACAACAAAAACATAGGTCTGAATGGCCTCATTAATGATTTATACTAAACATTTATATCTCATGCCATCTATGACATCAGCTTTATCCTCAGACCCAAATTAGAGGTACTACAAAAAATAAAACCCCAGACCAATATCTCTTATTAATACAGTTGAAAAATTCAGAACGGAATTTTAGTTACTTGAATTCAACAACATATTAACTCCAAGTGGGGTTTATCCTAGGAATACAGGCTTATTTTTAAATTCTAAAGTCAATGTAATTCACTATAATAACAAACCAAAAAAGAAAAAATAGCGATCATCTCAATAGACCAAGAAAATATATTTGACAAAGTCCAATATCCATTCTTCATAAAAACATTCAGCAAGCTAGAACTGAAGGGACTTCCTCAACATAATAAAGGACATCTATGAAAAATGCAGCTTATCTCATATATAATAATAAATTATTGAATGTTTTCCCTCTAAGATTAGAAATGACGAGGATATTTTCTCTTTACTTTCATTTAGCATTGTACCAGAATTTCCAGAAGTATGATGTAAGAAAAATCAAAAGAAGCAGCAAAACTGTTTTGATTCATACAGAACATGATTATTTATACAATATATAAGTGTAACTTATTGTATGTTAATTATATCTAAAGAGTTTTAAAGTATCTAAACTTAAAGGATAGTATAGATCCATTTCCTAGAATGTTTCCTCTTGAGTTAGAAAAATAGGAGTTAGTATAGCAAAGTTCTAATGACTGAATTTAGTTTTTAAAAAATATATATAAAAAGTTTAGGAGCTCAGTGCAAAAGCTCCTAAACTTTTTGTTAAATACCTACAATTCCAGCTTCTTGGCAGGTTGAGAAAAATAAAATAAAATAAAAGAACTGAGGATGTACTCAGTGGTAGAGCCCTTTCCTAGGATATGTGGGGTTCTGGGTTCAATTCTCAGAAAAACACACACACAAAATTCAATTATTTCACTTTTTTATTTAACAAGAATTTATCATTACAATATATTGTCCTTTAAGACATGAGGAACTTTGAAGGAATTTCCAAATGAAGGCAATTATTTTATTCTATCTTTGTATCATTTTTATAAACTCCCAAAGATAGAATTTATTTCCATATCAGTTGGGTGCTCCCACAACATTTGGTTTGTGTTTATTCTGTTGGTTTTCCAAAAATGTCTTTTATTATGTTTGTACTTAGGAGTTTATTGTTTTTCTGTCAAGTGTATGATCTTCTGATAAAAATGCTTTTAAATCCCTTTATAATTAAAAATTATAGTTCATTTTTAAATGAACAAATAGTAATTATATATTTATGAAGTATAATGATTTTTGATATATGTATACATTCTATAATGATAAAATTAGGCTAATTAACATATCTGATCTCACTGTGCTAGTCAGCTTTCTGCTACTATAACAATGTACTTGAGATAAACAACTTAAAAGAAAGATTTACTTTGACTCACAGTTTGAAGTATTTCAGTCCATATTCAAAGGTTTTAGTCTGTGCTTTTGGGTCACTGGGGAGGCAGAACATCACGGTGAGGAATGCATGGTAGAACAAAGTTGCTAACCTCATGGCAGCTGGAAAGCAAAAAGTGAGAGAGGAAGGGACTGGAGTTCTATTATCCCTGTGAAGGAATCTCCCCCAGTGACCTAACTTTCTCTTACTTGGCTCCACCTCCTAAAGGTCTAGTCGTTTTTCAATAGCATCACAGGCTGAAGACCAAATCTTAACACATGTCTTTTGAAAATAATAGCCCATCTTTATCCTTTCTTTGGAGTGAGAACATTTAAAAAATTTTGCCCCCTTTCTAATAAGATCATTTCAATTGTACAATGTATATCATATTCTAAACATAAGAACAATCCACAAATTATGTGATGATAAAAATTTATAGTTATGTTTTGATTAAATTCCAACTGAATGTGAGAATTGACATATATTCTATAAACTGAAGTCATTTTAAAAAGTGCTTTTGTTTTTGAGACAGTCTTTTTTTTTGGCGGGGGGGTGGTGGTGTCATACTGGGGATTGAATTCAGGGACACTGGACCACTGAGCCACATTCCCAGCCCTATTTTGTATTTTATTTAGAGACAGGGTCTCACTGAGTTGCTTAGCACCTCACTTTTGCTGAGGTTGGCTTTGAACTCACGATCCTTCTGCCTCGGCCTCCCAAGCTGCTAGGATTATAGGTGTGCACCAATGCACCTGCTTGAGATGGTCTTGCTATGTTTCCCAGGCTGGTCTCAAACTCTGGGACTCAAGTGATCCTCCTGTCTCAGCCTCCTGAGTAGTAGGACTATGGGAACAGATTATCATGCCTGAATGAAACCATTTATTAAGCCCCTAATAAAGACCATTATACAAATAAAATGGGCCACCTGTTCAAATAGAAACAAGCCATAGAAGTGAGTTATTACATGCTACATGGTAGTGCACTTGTGACATTCAATATTACTTTTACTGCCATTCTAGATCTTTTGCACTAGTGTTTTCAAATTTACATAGATATTTGTTTTCAATATTTGAGAAAAATATTTCAGAATTCTTACAAATTTTTAAAATCACAATTATTTTTAAAGTATATCTTTGTACTGTTTGTTCATTATTATAGACACCTAAAAATGTGGATTAATGAATAAGAAACATTAAGTTTATGGCATTTACAAAGATATGGTTCTAATTATGAATATTCATATTTTCAGAAATATACCAACAAATATTGCTTAGCAATTGAATAATTAAAATTTTGGATTTCCTAGCAAAATTAATAGCTCTACACAGAACTGAATGCCAAAATTGCAATTTTAAGACTTATTTGCTTCCAAATTTATTTGTTGGAACACTGCTATTAGGATTTTATAATGTCTATATGGTTGTATATCTATTAATATTCATTTCATTTGTAGCATACAGAATGATAATTATACACCTCTAACACAACAACTACATCAAGATTGATTAGATCATGACTGCTTTTTCCTCTGTGTTTCTTCCTGATTTCCTGGATACATTTGGGCTATGCATATCAGCATTTCCTGCTTATGCTTTTGACTTAAGTGGATGCTTTCTAACCAGTGGTGTCTCTATGTTGAATCCTAAGATTTAATTCTTGAAAGAGAGCATAACACTTTCTTTTTCATTTTGTTAATCTATAAATTCTGAGATTCAAGAAATTCTAGGACGGATTTTCTATATGAAAAAGCAACTTTTCCCCACTAGTTGCTGAATATTCCAAGATTGGATAAGCCAAATGTTTTCACGTTTCATAATAGGAATCTTTTCTTTCAACTTTAAACATTTTTGGTCAGATCAAGTCATTTGACACATATATTCCTTGATAAATCATGTTTCTAACAATCCATCATTAAAGAACCTTAAACTATGTTCTACGGATTCAAACCCCATTCTTTGATATCACTTATGTATGTAGTCAGTAACTTACCCGTAGATTATATTTTCTTCTAAAATACCAATCTTTAGCTGGAAGACTAGATTGAAGTCCATCAATGCCTCAAACCACAAGGGCTTCATAATCCCTAGAGAAGATTTCCAGTTTGTTTCCATGGGAGTAAAATATCTCTATGGAGACTCAAAAGAGGAATGAGGCTCAGCATATTCTCAATGATTTCTCAGTAACTCTGAACTAAATTTCCTTCATATTCTCTTTGTCAGAGGACTGTGGGTAACTAAAGGTATGTGCATATGTACATAGCTATGTACATAATAGAAGATGTCAATAAATGACCACTATTTGTTAGCAACAGGAGTCCTCATTTCTTTTGTTTGCTAGATATTATTATTTTATGGTCATGAGTGATAATACTTCTATTCCATAAAATCTTCATTTGCCACCTGTCATAAAAACCAAAGCTGATACCTGATTGCTCAGATTTTCTTCTTCCTTTATTTTCTTAACATTTTCTTGTCCTCCTCATTGTCTGCATCACTTGCCAGGTGTGTTTTTGGATAAGTTAACAAATCTCTTGGAGTCCTAGTTCGTGTACCTGAAAAATGGGAAAAACAATAACACTTATACTTGTTAAGTGGGGCTTAAAGAGGAGAATCTAAGTACATAAAGTATTTAAAACAATCTGGCACTGCTCAAAAGTGTTAGTTGATACTTATTATTATCAATTCTGATTTTAATAAATTAAATTAATTTTTATAATAATTTTATGATGAATTATTGCAATTAATCTATTAATGTTATTTGGAATTTTCAGATTCCTTAAATTCTTATATTATCTTGAGAAGAAGTCTTAACTTCTATCTCAACATTTTTTATCCTTCCTGATGTGGCAAAACTTAGAAAGGGGTTCCTTGAGTTCTTTATGTTTATTCGTACTGGAAGACTTATAATTAAGACACAGTGAATAAAAAAAAAAAAAAAAAAAAAAGACACAGTGAGCCCATCTTGTAGGCGCTTGCTTTGCAGGTGGAAAGACTACGATTCAAATCCCCAGCACAGCGGGATGGGAAAAAAAAAAAAAAAAAACAGACACAGTGGATGAGTCCTCTGGCAGGAGGACAGAGAGGACAGAAACCTCTATCTCTATGTTCATTCTCAGGAGCAGATGCTGCCTTCTGTGCTCCTCCTGTCAGAGAACCTGCACCCTAGACTAGAAAAAAAGACACGTCTCTCCTATCTGTTCTTACCTGAGAAATTCCTTTTTCTACACATCTAGAACTTTCTCTTCTTATTAGCTCCCAAATTGAACGAACAATTTTGTTCTATATTAGCATCATGAGACTCATTTTCCATGGTAGCATCATTGGGCTCTTCCTTCTGGAGAAGGAAAACTTATGTGAATATATTCAGTCTATTTATTTGTTTTTTTTTTTTTTTAGTTAAAAATCTTTATTTTGCTGTTACATCTCACTTGTAATTAAATTGAAATTGCCATCTTGAAATCCACAATATAAAGCAAATTGGTAAGTATTCTAAAAGTAATACTAGCTAAGTTATTTCAGCTATATCCTGCTTTGAGATGGGTTATACTAGAAAACTCTTCTTGGGCCCAATTATACTTTCCAAGAATTTTATGAGAACATCCACCATGAGTGAATCCACATTCCTGGGATTGTCTTCATAGGGAAAGGTCACATGATTGCAAAGTATTAATCCTCAGTCAGAACTTAGGAGAATGCATAGCTTAATTCATTATGGTGGTCTATTGACCCATCTGCCAAAATATATATGAAGGTATGTGTACTGTGCTCCCAACAATATTATGTGTCCTACCAACCTATATCAGAAGGAGTTTGTTATGCTTTTTAATTAAGCCCTCTTAACACTATTACTATTTCTTGTTCCACCCTACAGATATATAAAATAGTTCCCTGATTATCCTAAGCAAGACTAAATAACCAGTCTCTTACCTCTATCGATTAAAGAGACAAAGTCCTGAACATAATAGCCACAAACAGAGGTATTGTCTATGTAAACCCTGGATAACCATCTTTCATGACTTCTGTGGGAAGAGAAGAGAGGAGAGGAGAGAATTACAGGGGCTAATGGTGAGAAGAGAATAAAACAATGGAGTCTCACAGATTTCCTCCTTATATAGTTGCACATAGAGTTTACATACTATGATCCATTTCTCTTCTATTAGACGACCATCATCTACAGTGTGACTTTGTTCATGAAGTATCTGTTCTCAGTGTATTGTGGCCGGGGTTGGATGTAGGTAAAAAAATCTACTCTAGTGATTTACTTATTAAGAGACTTCATCCTGTTCTTCAGTCTCATGTGAAGCCTTCTGTTTATTTCAGTTTCTAAACACATTTTAATTTATCACATAAGTCCCTACTTCCTTCTCATTGAATGTTTTTAAAATCAAATGCTTTACCTCTTGTGATAAGCCACAGAATCACAGAATTCTAGTTAAAAGAACCTCAGAGATCAAATTGTAAAGTGGCCCCAATGTTTCCCAAATATTGGTTCAAGTTGATTCTCATTCTGAGATTTTCTCATTTAATTGACATGAATATGACCTTGTCAATGGGACTTATACAAACTCCTCAAGTGATTGAAAGGTGCAGCCAACTTGGAAACCACTGACATAGTGCTAATCTCTACCTTAGGGCATATAGCTAGTAGATGTCTAAGTCAAGAACTGAATAACAGGCAGCTCTTATTTGGGCCAGTTCACTTTCCATTGTCCCAATGCATTTCTTGTGAAGGAAATAGTACCAAGCAATGGTAAAAATAAAATATCAGAACAACGTTTGTGGTTTTATTAAGGTATGAAATATGCTGAGCAGTAAAGAATAAAGGTTAAGATGTGCTTTTCAAAAGGAAAAAAACTTAGTGACAGTGTGCTATTATATTATTATAGGACATAAATGACTTCATCTGATTAATATCAATAAAATACTAGTGAACAGGAAGTGAGTCTTTAAGCAGTCAAATATACAATTCTTCATATTAGGTTATTAAAAGGTGGGTTGGAATTTTTCTTTTGCTAGGATGATCAATTTTTTAAGATTATTTTGTAAACTATAAAGAAAATCATGGTCTTACGAGTACCTGATTAAAGTTTCCTCCATTCTGTTGATCAGAAAATAATTCTTTAGAAATGCTTGAATATTTAGCATTCCCAAAATAGTAATAGGAAGGTCATAGCAAGCAACACAAAAGCAATTTGGGAAAACAGAACACCAAATGAAATTTAATAATGGAGAAGACATTTTACGACCCTTGGTCTCAGTGCTACCATTAGTTCTTGACTATCTGACCTTATTTGTTGAACATGTCAATGTAATGAATGTGCAGTTGGCCTGCACTGTCCTTGTGGTCACCATATTTTGTCAACACCTCCTAGGTAGCCATCAATTTTCTCAGTGTTTTCCTCCTCTTGTTTTTATTATTTTTATCAATAGCAGCAAGATAACTTTTGCAGTTCTGATTTAAAGATAAAACTTTGGCTGTCAGTGGAGACATCAAACTATACATATACATATATACGAATACACATATAATATAGCTGTATGTATATTACTACCCACCATCTTTATTAATATTGCTTTCATATTAAGAGGTATATAATTTTATTTTATTTTTATATATATTTTTTGTAGTTGTAGATGAACACGATACCTTCATTTTATTATTTATCTTTATGTGGTGCTAAGGATAGAACCCAGGGCCTCACAAATGCTAGATGAACACCCCAACACTGAGCTACAACCCCAACCCCAAGATATATAATTTTAAAAAATGTTCTGGTATTAGTTTCTAGTATATTCTTCTAGAAATATACCACATGTGCTAAGTTTGGGTCAAGAAAATGTAATGGCAATTTTATACCACTAAATTTAGGTTGGTTTGTTACCCTGTAATAGTAAGTAGAATAATAATGGGCACATTGTTTTGTTTGCTTGGGAAAATATCCCTTTTCTTTGACTTTTCTGCCAGCATAACCAGGAAGCCACCAACCAAGGCACTTCCTGTTTGGATACCTCAACCACAACCTAGATTAGGTTGATGATAATACTGTGTCCCTTTTGCTGAAGTACTTGGTCAAGGGTATGACACATGTCCCAACGAGGGCCACTATGGGTCCATTCCTGGAAGGTTATTAATTTAGCACTGGAGGAAAAAACCACTTTTGCTTATAGTCTTCCCATAGTAGTCTTCCCATAGTATAGAAAAAGTTCTGCAGCATGAAAGAATGAAGCTGCACAGAGGATCCCAGGGAGGAGAGGAAGGAGGAGAGAACTGCAGGAGCTTGTGTCTCTGGTTCCAGTCACCTAGTTCTTACTTCTCTGGGTCCTTCAGCTCTTGCTTCATTTCTGAGAGCTATCTTACTATCCTTTCAATAAATTGTTCTATTCTGTATAACCTAGGTTGAGCTAAGATTTTGTTACTTGTAATCTGTAGGAACCTTCACAAAAAGATTAAATTTCACCCTCATCATCAGATATCCTCAAGAGTATGTGAGTTTGAAAAGGGCAGTCATATGTGGGCCAAAGGGAAAATAATAAGGGAACACTGAGGGAAGTCCTAGAAAATAACAAAGACTTCTTGTTAAATAAAGGGGACAAATTAAAGGCACGTTTAAACCATAAACATAAAAAAATCAATTCCCATGTCTTTTTTCACTGTCAGAGAAATGGATGCTTTCTGAAGATGTGAGTTTTTAGTCTCAATTTTAATGCTTCATTTTTTGAGTCACTGCTACCCATCCTTTGTCCCCCAACCATACCCCCCACCCATTACTAATTTCTCACAATTTTAGAGCTGTGATAAAGTTAATATCACTTGTTTACAACCTAGATGTCAATTTGATATGAACAACACAGATGCTTATGAAAATATGAATTTATATAAAGAAAAATGAGAATGTAATAAGATTTTCATTTTAAGACAATTACTTGGAGTGCTCTCAGAGGTTTCCAAGAGCAGATGTTAGGTAACCAGTTAGGAAATTTGGGGGTAATTTAGGGAACAGATGATGGTAGCTGGGACTTCTCTTGGTGGTAGTGGAAACAGAGAAGGGATGAATTTACAAGAGTTTTAGGGCTTGTTGATGGCTGGATGGGGGGTGGTGAGAGAGAAGGAAGTGTTAAGGGTGACCCCAAAACTTGTTTGCATAACTAGTGTGTTCAGTCTCTTAGATGGTGGGTAGCGGAAGATCGGTTTTGGGGAGAAAGGTTATGGACATCAGAAATTTGAGACAATGTCAAGAGAGGCGGTCAAACTCACAGGGAAATCAGGGATGAACATAAAAACTGGGAGTCATCATTCAAAGGTGATCTTGATGAGTCAGGTTTTGCTGGATTAGTAGGGATGAAAGACACTTTGTAATGAGTGGTGAGATAAAAGTGAGGAAGTAGAAAGAGAAAGATTTGTTAAGATTTGTTAAGAGTCTTAAGACATGAGAATGTGAAAGGTAGGGGAGTTGCTGGAATGAGGAGTGCAGAAACTGATAAGGATGGGGAAAGGAGGAAGGTGTATACAGGATAGTGATGACTGGCAGTAAGGTTCTGGAAAGAGCAGATAGGGATGGAATCCAGAGCTACACAAAGGAATTAACTTCAAGTAGAAGTTGGGACAGCACCTCTGTTTATTACCACACCACTTGGGGAGGTTTAGCAAATTTGGTAATCAAAGAGTTGTGTTGATTGAGTTCCTTTCCGGAAGTGTATAGGCTCTTTGTAAAGTTAAAGGCTCAAACATCTGCTGATGCTGAAGGCCTTGCAAACCTCCATTCTGCATTACAGGGGTCACCAGGGGGCTTCAGATTAGTTCCCTATATTATGAAGAGATGCCTAGGGCAGTGAACGATGCAGTGTGAACATGGGATTTTTCCTCAGTGAATTTGAATTTGAATCTCATCTCTGCCCTTAAGAACTCCTGGATCTTGATCAGCTTCCTCAATCTTATCTAACTCAGTTGTGTTTTCTCACTAATAAATCAAAGAAGACAGTTCTTAACCTCACAGGATTGTTGGAAGGAATAATTGCAAACTGCACAAATGTTAGTTATTTTAGAATAACAGGGTCTGGGGTTGCGGATTTTTAAACTTGAAGTTCCTTTATGGATTCCTAGCCGAACAACAATCCTCTGATAATGGGTTTGGGGATACTGGGGCCCAGGGCGGCAGGTTTAGTATGGAAACTAATGATTCCATCCACTATATGTATTTTTTTATTATTTCATGTTGTTCAGTGTAGCTCTTGGAAGAACTAGATTATGTAGTTATTTTTGTCATGTTTTTCCAACCTTTCCTTGTTATTATTTTTTGTCATGCATATTTTCAAAACAGGAATCAGAATAATTTATAATAAACATGCATGTTTTATTTTATTCTGGGTGAGTGTAGGTTTTAAGTCCATGTCTAGTAACCGAATATATTGGCTCTATTACTTATACCTGTAAGATGTACACTATTAAATAAGGGAAATGTGTATCTCAATCCTTATGTACTACTGAAGCATAACAAGTTTATTATGGACATTGAATATTTGGGTACCTCTTTAAGATTGTCTTTAAGAGGATGATCAATAAAACCAGATATAACTGTTAATCTCCTTTACTTTCCACTATATATTCACCCACAGCAATGGAGAGCAACCATTCAATTAGTTCTCCTGGATCATTTCTGCAACTTCTGATTTGAACATCATCCTTATCATCTTCTTTTCCCATCAATACTCTCTGTTCTGCTTATGAATATTCCTATTCCTATTGTTTGCTTTATTTTGAGGGTCATGAGACCCTTTTTTCTTTACTGTTTCTTTGATATGTTATTCTCTTTAGAGTGGAAGGATAGAGTTTAATAGATTTTTTTTGAACTAACTCTAATTGATTTCTAAAACTTCTAAAATTTTCTACTTTTTCAGAATTTGTGATTTGTAAAATCTGGGTACAATAAACAAGAACAAAATCATGTCAGTTTGGAAAATGGAAAGAACTGGAAGTTCTAATGTTCAGTGAAATTAGACACAGATAAATATCACATAATTTTTCTCCTTTATTAAAGCAAATAAAAAAGATGGAATGAAGGGGAGATGTAATTGAGTAGATAGGAAGGAAGAAGAGTCAGGAAGGTGGATATGATCACAGCACAGATATAAGCAATTATGGAAATACTGCAGTGGAACCCTTTAATATTTACAATTATTATGACAGAATAATTATAACAAAAACAAACAAACAAAAAACAGGCTAAGAGCTTTGAGAGATGTATTTACAAGATAGATATTGATTTGAAGTCAATAATTTTTTATTGTGGGGATAGGATAGAAAAATAAAATATTAAATTTGAAAAAATTCTTGGAAATTTTAGTAAACTAAAATATGTTCTCCAATTTCAACAATTTTAGAAAATTGACAGAAAGAAAAAAACAAATTTTTATAAAATTAAGCCATTGAATGAAACCTGAGGAAGTCTATAATATTCCATTTTATTAGAATAAGAAAATACAGTAACTCTCAAGAATTACTGGATGTATGTCTAGTGATCCTCTGAACAAACTAAATGAGATATTATAGTTCAAACTTGTCAAGAAAGTGAGTCTGTTGATCAGAACCATTTTCTCTTTCCAAAGTGCTTGGTTGTACTTTCTAGTAGTGAGTCCATTTGCATCCGTAGGATGGTTCTGAGCAGGATCACTGTGGCATTGACCTCCAGTTGCATACTGAGATTACTTTATATATAAGAACCTATTACACTGTAATATTTTTGACCTGTCAATAATCAAGCACTCTTTGGATAGGATATAAGACAGATTGGCTTCTTACTGAAAATGTTTCAGTAGTAAATGATTTCAGACACAGGTTTCACTCTGTTTGCATTTGACAGTTGAACAAATTATTTGCCAGTGAATTTCTTGATGTGAAAAGAAAAACAATGACAATAAAACCATACTGTTAGCAGAATGTCAGCGAGGTCAAATCTCATTGATGTGTGGGATCTGGTTTAAGTACCTCCTTAGGCATTCAGAAATGATGAACATCCATAGTTGATAAGAATCCCCTATTTTCTACCATCCTTCAGATAGCTCATTTAAACATGTAGCAAACCTTGATCAATCAATCCTATTATGCTCTAAAGCTGCCTTCAGAATCCTGTCCTCTGGAAAAGAATCAGCTGGTTGCTGTTTTCTTTTTACTTATTGATGTTAAAATCCTTATTACCATTTCTCTTCTCAGCAGATCCACCAAATTTATATAACCTTTTCACACAGGACTTGATTTTCTCACCCCTGGCTTTACCTAATGATCTTCCTGAAACTCTCTTCAGGTTCTTCCTGTCCTTGGATGTAATAACTTAATGAGGTTGTCCCTAAACTGCAAGAGCCCTGGCTGCCCCTTGTCCCTCAGCTTCCTACTGCTCAACTTCCTAACACTGCTGTTCTCTTAGCTCTGTTCTCACACACATGGAAAGCAATGTACCTAACTGTTCCCAGCGGGGCTGCCATGTGAGTGGGGCAGAGATGTGATTCCAGGGTTAACAAGAAGCCCTCTCAATGTCCACCTCCTCCCTGGAGTTTGTTCTTCCTTACATCCCCAAAGGCTTACATCCAAAATTAGATAAAACTTGTAATGCAAATATACTCCACAAGAGATAATAAAACAATTTAACTTTATTTGTGTAATAAATAAAATTATAAATATGTAATATAAGTCCCAGAAATTATGCTACATAATATGAAGAAGTATGAAGACACTGATGGAGTACAATAGCAAAAGACAAAGTGCCAAATTTGACTTTGCTTATTTCACCCCACTATCACTTTTTATTAGAAGTGGTAATGGTCCCTGAAAGTACTTGGTACTGAAGAGATGTTTCTTAATTGAAAGAATGGGTTCTTAATTAGAATAAATTATACTCTATATATGTATAATATATCAAAATACACTCAACTGTCATATATATCAAAAAAGAACAGGTTAAAAAAAAAAAGAGAGATAGAGAAACCCAATGCTGTGAGTTCACCCCTTGGCAAGTACAAAGCCCAAAGGGACAAGCAAGTCTAAAGAAGAAAGTTTTATTACTTACAGTAAGTAAGGAGAACTCCAGAGAACTCAAGGTACTGTTCCCATTGGACAAAGAAAGCAGCAGGGACTTTTTTTTGGAGAAATTTGATTATATAGGAAAGACTCATCATCACGTGTAGAGGTAGGCACATTCCTGAGCATGCCCAGTTTGATATAATACTTCCACATGCAAAAATGGTAGCCAGAAACGCTTTCTGGGAAAAGAATTTAGTATCATAATGCAAATAGTTTATTCTAGGGTCATTAAAAGGAGTGAGTCAGAGTGAATTGGTGATTTTGATGGATTGCTTGTAAGTTTTTCTAGATGGCCTTCTCTGAGACCAAAAATAAACAAACAAATAAATGAAACCAAACACCCTCCCCGACAAAATTTGGAAGGTTTGAAGGCATGTTAACAGTTATTTAGATGGGGAAGTAGCCCCACCCCACCCCTCTAAGTCTTGAATTTTGCACTTTTAGTACCTGCCTAGGGGTTAACTCTTTCAATAAGAGTTGAACTATGCATTACTGATACCTAGGCTTGAGTGTGTTACCTCTTGATTAATCTTTGAGCTCACTGATTCTTTTCCTGGTCTTATCTGGTCTACCCATCCTATCAAAGGTCTTCTTCACTGCTATTACGATAATTTTAATTTCTATCATTTCCTTTTGATTTTAAGAGTTTTTGCCTATTTACTTACATTACTCATCTGTTCTTGCAGATTGTCTAGTTTTTCCAGTAGAACCCTTAACATGTACCTCGGAGTCATTAAGTTCCCTTTCTCATCATTCCACATCTCCTATCTGAGCTGGATTTCCATGTTTGCTTTATCTCTTCAGATTGTGCTTCTCCCCTGCTTTCTAGCATGCCATGTACCTTTTGTTGAAAGATTGAAGTTCCTGTAGGGAATAGGAGCTGAGGTAAACAGGCCTTTACTATGAGGGTTTATGACAATCTGGCTAGGAAGTAGGCTGTGTTTAACATTTGCTGTTGCTACAGGTTTTAGGATCTTCAAATTCCTCTGGTGTTCTCATATTGTCTCCTTCTTGACTTTGTGTACTTTTCCTGAGAAAATGTCTGTTCTGCAGCTCTTCTGTGGTAATAATCTGTTGTTATATTGGGGAGCCCTTTTGATGTGGTAGTAAGAGATGGGGAAGAGGAAAGCAACCTGTAATATAATTAGTGGGCCTGTGTCTCATCTGTGACCTTCTCAATTATTTTTCTATATTATAGATTTTATTTCTCCCATTGGATGAGACAGGAAGGCTACAGGGGCAGGAAGGGAAGGAATGTTCTTCCCTCAGTCGGGAAAAGGCTCTAGTACCTTTTCCTTTGTTATGGACAACACTCTGGGCCCTTTCCACATTTTGCTACTCTTTCCCTCCCCAAGTGCATATCTTTCTCAGATCTTTACTGTGAGAATCTGTTGAGTGTATTACCTTACAAAAGTAAACCATAAAAGTGTGGATCTGCTTAAACACTATGACCTCGAGCAGTTTCTGACTCTGTCTATATTCAGCTCCCAGAAAGTCATCAAAATTAATCGTTAAAGTGTTCCAACCTGTTTATGATGCCAGTAGCTTCTTCTCTAGGTGAGTAGATGTTTGTGGTGGCATTTTGGGTTCATCTCTTTGTCCCTAGATTTTGGCTTGTAGTTGACCTTGTAATCCTGGATCTCTGATGTGCCCAGGAAAAGTTTGATTTTGTTTGTTCAACTTTTCCATTGCATAGTCCCTAAAGAAAAAGGGGACAGGAAAACACCATGTCCCTGAATGTCCCCTTTTGTTCCCCCAAACCTAGCCAAGTTAGGGGAACAATGAGCTGGAAAGTCCAGATACCCATTATCTTGCAGGCCACAGACTTCTCTATACACACTGGGAACCAGGGCAGGATAATGTTATCTGAGGAAAGCTACTTGCTTGCATGTACACCAGAACATTTCTCCCTGTGGTACTGGTTGTTCTAAGAAAACTAAGCAAGCTAATGTTGATGATGTCATTGCTTGTACAGTCTAAGATATAAAACTCCTTTCAGTGAGACCAGATGTGGATAGTGGGAGCCCTGTGAAAAGGATAAGTGTCAGTTGCCCAGCCTCCACTGGACAAAACACTGAGGGAGAGGAGACACTACTTGGCAAAGCACCATGAGTGACAGGTGCTCTCTGTCAGCCTCTCATCACTGAACTCTTGGAGCAGTCACTGATCTCTTGAAAGCTTTCCCGTAAACCATATGTCTCCCATGCTGTCTTTGGGCACTTTCTTTGGCCTGTCTGAACCAATCCTGCTGCCCTGGCACAACTAGACTGTGGATAACACATTCATGTTGTAATGAAACTGGAGGTCTGTGTTACTTATTTACATAAACTTCTTTGATGTTTCCATTGGCGTACCTTCTAGCTATTTCTCCTAATTCATCCAAGGCAATAGGATTATTTGTTTTAAAAAATCGAAATGGCCATTGTTCATAGTTACACACAGATTAGGTCTAACATTAGAGAAGTTGAAAGAGTAAAACAAAATTTTTTGGGGGAAATAGAGCATTAGACTAGAATTCTAAATTCTTTTATCTATGAGATCCTAAGAATAAAGAAATCTTCTTCACCACTATAACCACCCTCCTCCATGTCAAACTACCCTGATGGGGCTTAATTTTATACCTAAAATAGCTCTCATTTTTCTAACTCTGATTCTTTGATCTGCCTCTGTTTACTTTTTTATTCTACTATGCATAAAACAATTTGCAAATATTCTATCTATCCTTTAAACACCAGATCATACACCACTTCTGAGCACCTCAAATGGAAGTAACTACTCCCACCTTATCTTTCATTATTATAGTATGTACTACAGATAATTATACTGATTCATAATAGCTCGATGTGTAGTGCATCTATTCCTGATTTTTCATTCAGGGACACCACAGTGCTAGACTGAAATCAGCTATTTTGTGAGTACTTACACCATGGAAAGTTGAAACACCACAAATCAGGATTTTTTACTTTCCAGAAAGCAAGTTAAACATTTAATGTCACACCTGTCATATGAGAAAGAAAAAGAGAGAGGGAGTACTTGTTTACATATTTGTTTTATTATAATCTGCCGTTTCTTGAGTGTAAATATGGAGGGTAAGTGTAATATTTCATTGTACATATTCATTTCTTCTTTTTAACTAGTGAACCATTGGTCCACAATTTCAGTCCTGGTTATTTGAATAAGGCCTTATTCTATCTTGGTTTCTTGATTCCAGGGTCAGTTATACATTTGAAAATTCAGCATATTGTCTCTCTCAGTTCACAGTGATTGATTCAGGGATGGTCACATGATACAGATTGAGTTAATCAAAGCTGATGAATACCAGCTCTGGGACTTCAGCTGGAACTGTGGGAAAATTACTCCTTTCCCACTAAGATTTCTAGTTGGAAAAGTAGTGACCATGCAACAGAGGTAATGGTAGAACCTGTGTAAAAATAAAATCAACCTAAAGAGAAAATCAACAGATACAGAGAGAACAATCTGTATAGTATCAAATATCTGAAGTTATCTTAAACTTGCATGCTTTTCCTAGTATGGTAACCAGTATATTTTTTACACTGACTAGTTTAAATTGGTTTCCCATCACTATAATGTACTGAGATAGTAAATAAAATACAATGTATTTTTTTAAAAATCATATAGCTTCATAGCTACATAATGAAACCCTGTTTTAAAGGGAATCAATAATTTTTCATTGAATGAAGGACTGGATCTTGTGAAATACAAATGCAAAGCTTATTCTTGGTGTGGGGTATATTTATTTCCTTCTAAAAATCTATTAAATATCTGAATGGTTTATTCATGTTAGATTACGTGTTAGATTGTCTTCCTCTTTGGTGTCTTATGTCTTTCTTTTTGGAAATGGATTCGACTTAACATGAATTGTTAGAAATTGTTAGAATTGTTTGTTCAGAGGGATTCAAGATGGCTGAATAGAGGTCCCCAGCTGCCAGGACCAGCACAGCCAAACTCACAGTTCCAGCAAGGGGCAAAGGAGGATTAGAAAAGTAAGGACTCACAAACACAGATTTTTGACGATTAAGCTGGGATCAGGTGGAACTCTGCTCTGTGATGGAGATGCAGATCTAAAGAGTTAAGCCAGCAATCTTTATTTGTATATATCTTATTATGAGGTTAAAGACTATGCAAGCATTATTCTTTGTATTCAGGAAAGTTAGAAATAGCGTTTCCACAGTCGCAATCCACAGTTGCAAAGTGCAATGTTAGGAGCTTTGTGTAGCTCTCAAGAAAGCCCATTGTTAAAAGTTACTGTTAATCTGGCAGGAACAGAAATGGAACTGGTGAAGCATTGTGGTTGTCTAGCATAAGAATTCCTCTATTTCTAGGAGCTATGTATGTGCCTGAGATTGAGGTCAGAGCTGATAGGACTCTTGCACAGAGCCTCCTTATGCAGGGCATTGCCACAGCAACTGAGCATCCTGTGCCCTTGTAGAGAAACATGAGGTCATCAGAGACCCCCAATCTCAGTCAATACTCTCCCATTCTCTGTCACTGCCTTCACATTCAGCATTCACCTCCTCCACTACAAGGAACTAAGTAGCAGGTGTACAGCAACATTCTGAGGTGAGTGATCATAGGAGAACACTGAAAGCCAGTGAGAGAGACTGGAGCCTGAGTCATGGGATGACATATAGAAAGATAAACACACAGCCTGGCAACTACTACCCTGGCTTCCCAGCTGGAGGAAGCCCGTAACTCCCTTTTGAAGGGTAAGAGTGAAAGGGAGAGCTCCAGCAAACTATTAGCACAGATGCCAGCAAGTCTAGCTACCAGAAAGTTTCACAGTACTCTGGGGCTTGCTGCCCAGTT
Organism: Sciurus vulgaris; assembly: GCF_902686455.1. Taxonomy (NCBI): domain Eukaryota; kingdom Metazoa; phylum Chordata; class Mammalia; order Rodentia; family Sciuridae; genus Sciurus; species Sciurus vulgaris. The sequence continues at coordinate 119,642,219 of NC_136466.1, forward strand.
AGACAAGCAACCTGAAATCTTCAAGGTACTGTTGCTTTGCAAAAGGATCTCACAATATCTACCAGTGAACCTCCAAGCTGCTGAAGCTAAGAGCCATTTTGAGAAGTAAAATATCTCCTGGTTTTGAGCTTCTGTAGGGATCAGAAAACCCTGATTATTGCCATTTCAGAAAACTCACAGACATTCCACTGCACTGAATTGGGGCATAACTGCCTTGAAAACTCAACCCAGCAGAGTAACTGTGACAAAAGTCTACTAGGTGTTGTGTACTATAAGGGACAGGTATTGTGATACAGAGAACTGGAGGGAACTGGTCTGGAGAACCAGGAGTTCAGGGTGCCTGTCTTCTGAGATCAAGGATGTGGAAAATGGCATATGATCTTGTGCTAGTTCCAGGACTGAAGGCAGGTACCCATGTAGTTCCTGCTAACCTTACTCCTGCATCATGCTTAGGCACCATCTACTAACAGGTCTGGGAGAGAAGCCTTTATTTGAGCTGCTTCCTTGCCTTTGGAGATGCACTGAGGAGTGGTTTTGAGAAACTCTGTAGCTACAACTATTTTCTTGTTCCAAGGAGATGAAAAGAATGTTGCTGTGGCTCCAGATTCCACTCCATTCCCATGTGTGTGCTCACTTTAGCTGAAGGGGTTACGAGAAAAGACTTGGTTTGAACTGCTGCCCCACTTCAAGGCATGCATAACTACAAATGCAGCAGAGTAGAACACCCTGGTTCCTGCTTTATCCACACCTGCGTTATCTTCTGCCCTGCCCCTACACCACAACTGATGCTGGGTGTCAGTGTCATGGAGGGTGTGCTGTGGTTCCCGCCATTGCCCCTTTCCATGTAGTATCTAGGACTGTACCACTGCCTGCCTAGAGAAGAAGTGCTCCAGACATCTTACCACTGCTTGGATTACCAGTACCAGAACTGCTTGTTAGTAGCAGAGCTAGCATCAACAGTGTCTGAGGAAATCCACCTGATTGGAGCCACCACTCCCATTGCGGTAGTCACTCAGTAAACACCCCACATTTACTGCTATCTGTACCATACTTTCCTGAGCCAGTAGAGTATTACCACACTTGCACAGGCAGTGGATCTCTTCAAGTCTACTCCAGTATGCACTGTGCTCTGTCATTAATCACCATCAAGGAAGAAATAAAGAGACTATTCTATGGTACCCAGATAGTAACAAAATCAACATTGCATAACAACCAGATACCCTAGGACCCATCTTCAGAAGAAAGCTACCTATTAAGAAGAATACCTTATAAAAGTAGTCAAGATAACTGATCTACCAGACGTGCAAATCTCAATGTAGAAGCACAAGAAACATGAAAATCACAAGGCAACATGATACCTCCAGAAGAACATGACAACTTGCTAGCAATAGATCACAAAGAAATTGGTGTGGATGAAATGCCTGATAAAGAATTTAGAATAATTATACAAAGGCAATGAGATCAAATAGAATACAGATAAATGGTTAAATGAAATCAAGAAGAATACAAGATATAAGTGAGAAATTCAGCAAAGGGATAGAAATTTTGAAAAATAACCAAACAGAAATCTTGGAAGTTGAGAGCTAAATGAAATAATATCTGAGCTTGAACTTGAAAACAAGCCTTTTGAAATATCGAAAAACAAAACAAAACAAAACAAAACAGAAAAACAAAACAAAAAAAGAATGAATGAAGAGAGCATTCAAGACTTTTGGGATAAACAAATATCCACATTTTAAGAGAATCTGAAGAAGAGAGAAAAGGTAAAAAGATAGGAAATTTATTTGATAAAATTAATAGTGAAAACTTCTTCAACCTTGGGAAAGATATGAATATCCATGTGTAGGAGACCTTTAGGATCCAAATATAAGTGGCCGTAAAAGATCTTCACCATGGCATATTGCAATCAAACAGTCAAAATGCAATAAACAGAATTCTACAATCTGCAAAAGAAAAAAATGTTTAGTCATATTAAATGTTATTATACTAACTACAGTTTTGTTTTTTTTTTTTTAGAAGAACTCCTACAGGCAAGGAATGATTGGAATGATATATTTCCAGTCCTGAAATAAAGCAACTTCAGTCAAGAATGCTATGTCCAGCAAGGCTATCCTCCTAACATAGAGAATAAATAAAACTGAGGGAATTCATGACCACCAATTCCACCTTAAAAAATGCTTAAGGAAATCCTACATAAAGAAGTGGAAAGAAGAAAACTATCATCACAAAAGGATGTGAAAGTATAAATCCAACTAGAAGAGCACATACACAATAGAGAAAAGAATTGAATGCTACATCAAACCACAAAGATAAGGTAAAGAGAAAAAAGAAGAACAAAGAATATCCAAAACACTTAAAATAAAATCAACCAAATGATAAGGGTAAGATCTTACCCAGAAATGACCTTGAATTTAAGCAGACTGAAATCTCCAATTAACAGATACAGACTGACTGAATGGATTAAATAAAATAATACTCAACAAAGCACTGTAACCAAGAAACTCACTTCACTAGTAAAGATGCACATAGACTAAAAGTGAAAGAATGGAAAAAAATATTCCCAGCAAATGGAAGCCTAAATCAAGTAAAAATAGCTTACTTATATCTGAAAAAAACAGATATTAGGGCAAAAATAGTAAGAAGAAACAAAGAAGATCACTATAAAATGATCAAGCAATCAAATCAACATGAAGATATAATTGTACAATTATATGCACCCAATGTTGGAGCATCCAAATTTATAAAATAAACACTATTGGAACTAAAGGGAAAAACAGCCTCCAATATAATAACAGGATGTTAATGGTCCTCTTTCATCATTGGATTGATCATCCAAACAAAATATTAAAAAAGGAACACCAGAGTTAAACTATATGAAAGATAAAATGGACTCAACAGGCATTTGGAACATTTTTTCCAACAGCTATAGAAATTCCATTCCTTAGCACATGGAACTTTCTTTAGAACAAACTATATAGTAGGCCACAAAAGAAGTCTTAACAAATTCAGAACAATTGAAATCATATGTAGTATCTTTTCTGAGCACAATGGAATAAAACTAGAAGTCAACAATGAAAAAGACTTTAGAAATTATAAAAATAAGCAGAAAATGAACATTATAGTTTTGAATGAACAATGAGTCACTGGAAAAGACAAAAGATAAATTTAAAGATTTATCAAAATAAATGAAAATAGAAATAGCATACCAAAACTTACAGGATGCAGTAAAAGCAGTACTGAGATGTTTGTCTCTACCAATAAGCCTTAAAACATGCCTACATTAAAAAACAAGAGTTTTAAACAATCTAATGATGATCTCAAAAATCTAAGAAAGCAAGAACAAACTGAATCCCAAATTAGAAGGAAAAAACTAATGATCAAAGCAGAAATAAAATATCAACTAGCAAAACTTACAAAAGGTCAATGAAACAAAGAATTGATTTTTTTGAAAAGATAAAATCAACACACCTTTTGCCAGTTAATCAAGGAAAAAAGGGAAAAGACCCAAATAATTAAAATTAGAGATGAAAAATGAGACATTAAAACTGATACCAAAGAAATACAAAGGTTCATTAGGGATTATCATGATAAACTTCAACAATTTGGAAATACTAGAAGTGGATAAATTTCTGGACCCCTATAACCTACCAAAATTGAAATGTGAGGACATAAAAGTTTTGAGAAGATTAGTAAGAAGTAATGAGAGTGAATCAGTAATAAAATGTCTCCTAACAAGAAAAAATTCAGGACCAGATGGCTTCACTACTGAATTTTACTAAACTTTTAAAGAAGAACTAATGCCAATTCTTCTCAAACAATTTCAAAGAATTGAGAGGGAGGGAACCCTTCTAAACTCATTTGTTGTGGTCAGCATTCATTGTAACTAAAAGTTCACAAGGGCACAACAAAAATGAAAACTACAGACCAATATCCCTGATGAACACACATTGAAAAACTCAAAAAATGCCAGCAAATTGAGTTGCATAGCACATTAAAAAGACCATTCACCATAGTTACAAAGTATGCAAATTGATAAAAGTAATATATAACAGCAACAGAATAAAAGGAAAGAATATAATCATAGCAAGAGGCAGGAAAAGTATTGGATAAAATTCAACATCCCTTCATGAAAGCCCTGAACAAATTAGACATAGAAGGATTTTATACCTCAATATAATAAAGACTGTCTATGACAAACCCACAGCCAACACCATACTGAATGGGTAAAAGCTGAAAACATTTCCTCTAAGATCAGAAATAAGATAAGGGTATCCACTCACACTGCTTATATTCAATATAGTGCTATAACTTTTAGCAAGAGAAATAAATAAAAGGCAGGCAAATAGGAATAGAGGAAGTCAAATTATCCCTGTTTTTATATGTAGAAAAATCTAAATACTCTACCAAAGAAAAATTAAAACTGATAGATGAACTCAGTAAAACTGTGACATACAAACTCAACATACAAAAATAAGTAGCCTTTTTAGACACTGGTGTTAGTCAGCTTTCTATCACTGTGACAAAAATACCTGAGAAAATCAACTTAAAGGAGGAAATATTAATTTTGATTTGCAGCTTCAGAGGTTTCAGACCATGGTCACTCAGTTCCATTTTTTCTGGGCCTGTGTTGAGGCAGAACATCATGGTAGGGAGCAAATGGTGGAGCAAAGCTGTTTACTTTATGATAGCCAGGAGAGAAAAGTGGGGGTAGAAAGGGCCACAGACAAAAATCTACTTTTTAAGGATACTCCCCCAGTGACTTACTTCTTTCAACTAGGCCCCTACTTCCTAACATCTTCATCACCCAGGTAACATGTTAAGTTATAAATCCATACATGGATTAATCCACTCATGAAATCACAATCCAATCACCTTCCAAAGGCCTCACCCCAAATACCTCGCAGCAGGGACCAAGTCTTCCAACACATTCCTTTGATGGATATTCCTGACTCAAACCATAACAATTTTAATAACAAATTTTCTGAGAAAGAAATCATGAAGGTCATTCTATTCATGATAGCTACAAAAAACAAAGCAAAACAAATTATTTTAATAAATTCAACCAAGAAAGTAAAAGTCCTCTAAACTGGAAGTTATAAAACACTGATGAAAGAAACTATAGAAGACACAAGAAAAGGAGGTACAAACTGGCAGAATTAATGATTAAAGTGTTTATATCATTTGCCCCAAATGATTTTAAGATTCAATATAATCCTCATGAATATGCCAAGGATCTTCCTCACAGAATTTAAAAAAAAAAAAAAAAAAACTCGCTTAACATTCATATGGAAGCACAAAATATCCCAAATAGCCAAAGGAATCTTGAGCAAAAAGAACAAATCTAGAGGCAGATACCTGATCTCACAACATACTACAGGACCTTAGTAACCAAAACAGTGAGTTACTGGCATAAAAACAGATGCTCAAACCAATGGAACAGAATAGAAATCCCAGAAATAATTCCATGCATCTATAGTCAACTGGTTCTTTACAAAAGTGCCAAAAATATACATCTGGGGAAAGGACAGCCCCTTCAACAAATGGTGCTGGGAAAACCAGATATCCACATGTATAAGAGTGAAACTTGACTCCCTTCTCTCATTCTGTACAAATATAAACTCAAAATGGGTCAAAGACCTAAATGTAAGACCTAAAACTCTGAAACCACTAGAAGAGAACATAGGAGAAACATTTCAAGACATTGGTTCAGGCAATGGCTTTCTGGATAGGAGACAAATACATGGGCACCAAAACAAAAAGTGACAAATAGGGATTACATCAAACTAAAAACCTTCTTCAGAGCATAGGAAATAGAAGGAAGAGACAACCTACAGAGTGGAAGAAAATATTGGCCAACTATTCATCTGACAGAGGATTAAAACCTTAAAATATAAGTAATCCAATTAGATGGGTAAATAAACTGAACTGGCATTTCTCAAAAGAAGAAACACAAATGACCAACAAATATATGAAAAAATGTTCAATATCATTAGCCATCAGAGGAAGTGCAAATCAAAACCACAGTGAGACAGCATTTCACCCCAGTTATAATGACCATTATCAAAAATAAGACAAAACAAAGGAGAAAAGAACAAATATTGGTGAGAAAAAGGAAATGCAAGTTAGTTCAGCCACTATGGAAGACAAATGGAATTTCATCAAAAACTCAAAATAGACCTATCACATTATGATCCAGCTGTCCCACTTCTGGGTATATATTCAAAGGAAATGAAGTCATCATACCAAAGAAATACCTGCATGCCCATGTTTATTGTGGCACTATTCACAATAACTAAGATATGTAATCAACCTAGGTGTCCATCAACAGATGAATGGGGAAGAAAATATCAAAAACAATATCATGTCATTTTTCAGCAAAATAGATGGAACTGAGGACAGTATGTGAAGTGAAATAATCAGAATCAAAAAAGACAAGTACTACCTGTTCTCTCTCATATGGGAGCTAAAAAAAGGTGACCTGAAAGTAGAATAGTGATTAATAGAGATTGGGAAGAGTACATGGAAGGAGCAGTGATAAAGTAATTTGGATTTGGTCAGCGCACAGTGTGTGCATGTAGAAAAATATCACACTGAATCTCATTAATATATGTATGTTAATAAAAAATAAAACTTTCATCCCAGCAACTGAGGAGGAGTGCAAGCTCAAGACCAGCCTCAGCGACTCAGCGAGGCCCTCAGCAATGTAGCGTGGCCCTGTCTCAAAAGGAAAAAACAAAAAGGGCTGGGGGATGCGGCTCTGTGGTTGAGCACTCCTGGGTTAAATCTTCAGTACCAAAAATAAATAAACGTACAAATAAATAAAAAAAAGAAGAAAAAAGAAAATTATTTCTTCATATAATTGAGATATAATGAGTACTTTGGTATTGGCCTTTCGGTATTATGATTTTTATTCTTTAAAACCTAAAATGAATTATAAAGCCCAAATGATTCAATAAACGAACAATTTGGACAAAAATTTTTAGGCATAAAAGAGAACATTAATCTAGAATGATAAGTTTCAAGAGTATGAAATAGTTTTAAATGGTAACAATTACCAAAGGATAGAAAAAGTAAAATGATTTTGAAATTAAGAAATGGCCCAATAAATCTCTGTAGTAATTCTTTTTCTTTTAGTTTATTTTTATTTGTTCTTTGTGGATATACATGACAGTAGAGTATATTTTGACACTTTATACGTATACAACTTACTCAAATTAGAATCCCATTCTTGCGGTTGTACACAATGTGTAATTTCACTGGCTGTGTATTCATACGTGAACACAGGAAAGTTATGTCAGATTCATTCCACTGTCTTACCTATTTTTATCCCCTCCCTTTCCCTTCATTCCCCTTTTGCTAATCCACTGAACTTCTATTATCCCCCTCCCCATTGTGTAGTATCTGCATATCAAAAAGAACATTTGACCTTTGTTTTTTTGGGGGATTGGTTTATTTCAGTCTCCAGATCCATCCATTTACCCGCAAATAGGTTTGTTCCTTAGCTTTGCAATTGTGAGTTGAGCTGCTATAAATATTGATGTGGCTGAGTTATTGTAGTATGCTGATTTTAAGTCCTTTGGGTATATACTGAGAAGTGGGATAACTGGGTCCTAAGTCTTCTGAGGAATCTCCACACTGCTTTCCAGAGTGGTTGTACCAATTTACATTCCCACCAGCAATTATGAGTATACCTTTTTCTCCACATCCTGGTCAACATTTATTTTTACTTGTATTCTTGATAATTGCTATTCTGACTGGAATGAGATGGAATCTCAATTTTCTTTAATTGCTAGAGGTGTTGAAAACATTTTTCATGTATTTGTTGATCATTAAAATAATTCTTTTTCTATTTGCATACTCACTGGTTGCCTTTTGACATGAGAATATTTTGTGATACTTTCTGCACATAAAATAGAAGAATAATGCAGTCTTTCCTCTGGAATCATTCTCCTTTTTGAGGTCATCCTCAAAATAGCCTTTCCTTCATGAAACCAGACAAAACTTAGGTCTTTTGCTGACTGCTATTATGTTCTTCTTTTTTTTTTTTTTCTTTCTTTCTTTTTAGGCTAAATGTGCTTGACTTTTAAACAATTAAGGAAGAAAAGTTTTCAAGCTTGATCCATAAGTGCTTTCAGTTAAGGAATATGCAGAGAAGTCCTTTTTCTTTCCTCAGTAACTAATGGAAATTCATTATTACAAAACTGGAAGTGACAGTGCATTTATTTCATTTGTAGGAGTTTGAAAAATTAAGTGAAGATGCTGACAGCAGTTTTCTTTTCATTACTTCATATTAAATGGATTTAGCCTACCCTTCTTTACACTTTCAGGTTTTAGTTATTTCACAGGGTAATTCAGAAGACAGTTAACTTTTTCCTTGTCATTTTATGTAAGTTACCAATTGCTATTTCACATAATAACAAAAGACCCCAAAGGAAGACATGCCATCCAGAGGTAGTCTGCAAGTTGTGACCCAAGAGCATTCAAATGCCCAGAGTATCAATTCCAAGGACAATGCTGGAAACGGAGACAGGTAGTGGACTTACCATGGCATTTTACGTAACCCAATATTTTACCCCATGACTAGATCAAGGAACCATAAAGTGGTATTCAATCTTTTTTTTATTTTTGGTTACTGGGGATTGAACGCAGGGTCACTCAACCACTGAGCCACATCCCCAGCTCTATTTTGTGTTTTATTTAGAGATAGGGTCTCACTGAGTTGCTTAGTGCCTATTGCCATTGCTGAGGCTGACTTTGAACTTGGATCCTCCTGCCTCAGCCTCCCAAGCTGCTGGGATTATAGGCATGTGCCACCATGCCTGGCTCATCCTTATTTAAAAATAGGTAGGGGCTGGAGATACAGCTCAATTGGTAGAGTGCTTGCCTTGTAAGCACAAGGTCCTGGGTTCAATCCCCAGCACCGAAAAAAAAAAAAAAAAATAGGTAGAAGGGCTGGAGGTGTAGGTCAGTGGTAGAATATGTGCTTAAGTCTCTGGATTCAAACACCGGCACCAAAAGCAAAAATAAAATAAAAACAGATACAGGCCTGCAAAGAGAAAGGCATACATATACGATAGTACATAAGCGCTGGTATTTATGGCTTTAATTGATCTGAAAGATTGGGAGTTAAAAGATGATTTAGAACTTCAATGGAACTAGTGCAAAGCATCACCATGGGGCAGTGAAGTACTGACTATGCAGAAGCAACAAATTGATGTTATGATGGAAATCGTTAACCCAGTCTCTCAATAACCTGCTTCGCTTTCACATTTGTATACATCATTATTTAGTATCTAACTAATCCTAGTTACCACTTTCTTTTCTTACTTATAAAATGGGAATGACATAGTACTTACCTCAAATTTGATTTGCTTATTGCACATTTTACAAAAGTGACATATTGTATGTTGAAGCTGTGCTCACTCAGGGGTAGGGAGGGGCTGGGATTTTCATGGTCCAAATCTAAAAGTAAAGTCTTTGTTGCTGGAGGAGTCCCTGGGGCAGACAACAGGAAAGAGGGTATTGATGCTGGCGCCCTCTCTTTTGCCTTCCTTGCTGAGGCTGTTGGCAAACCAGAGAAGTTAACAATGGCAACTGGCTTGGACATGTTCCAAGGAAAGCCTTGAGATAGAATGAAAGAACAATTTTTATTTCTTGGTGACAGTTTCCGTAGGTCACAGAAATTATTACTGACAAAAAATTTTTAAGGGCAAAGAATTAAAGAGCATGACATCTCTTTCCTTTGTCAGCTACAGGGTGCTTCCTGACCTCAATTCCCAGTCACTAGCTTTATGGCTTCTTTTCTCTCAAACCTTCAGTTAATTAGATATAGCTTTCCTGGCCACTACAGTTGGGTGCTGTGTGAGCTACTTGTGGGAGATACACAGAGCTGCAGAAAGTGTGGTCCCTGCTTACAAGAAAGCCAGGACCAAGTAGAAGAGTCTTTTCTCAAATGACAGAATTGTAAGTATTGGGCATGAGGCACAAACCAAATGCCATTGAAATCCAGGGGAAGGAGAGAGTGAATTCACTTGCAGAATCAAGATCTCAAGGGAAAGAGAGAATTCTAGAAACTGAATGTTAGATTAGGTTTTCTCGTTCTCTCTGAATTTCAGTGAAAATCTCCTGAGTAGGAAATAGACACAAAGATTCTAAAGAAAATGGTAAGGAGTAAACAGGAACTATGGATTGCCAAGAGTTGGCCAAACTGGAACTGAGACCCTTATTTCTTGTACCCACTTGGTGGTGACGTGAAAATTTCTTTTCCTCACTAAGAATAAGATAAAAGAAGGAGTTATGAACTAAATTATGTCCTCTCAAAACATGAGTACATGTGGAGATAGGGCATTTAGAGAGGAAATAAAAGTTAAATGGGGTCATAAGGGTGGGGCTCTAATCCAACAGGCTTTGTGTCCTTTTAAGAAAAGCTGCAGAGACTCAGGGATGCATTTCCACAGAGAAAAGTCCATGTGATGACATGGTGGAAAATGCAGTCATCTGTAAGCCAAAGATGAAAGAAATCAAGTGTGTCACCACCTTGATCTTGGACTTAAGCCTCCCAAATTGTGAGAAAATAAATTTCTGTTGTTTATCCCACCCAGTCTGTGGAATTTTGTTATAGCAATGCTGGCAAACTAATACAGGTTTTCCTAGAATTGTACCAATCCAAAGAAGTTCCAAAACACCCCTCTCAGGATTGTAAATAACTGTTAGGTGAGACTGACATCTTAAGTTCCTGTAAGTTTTTTAGTATATCTGAAATTAGAGACCATATGTAGTTGGTTTGATTTTGACCGATAATTTTTTTTAAATACCTAAAGCTGAATTGTCCCTATTAATATGAGAATATACTTCCAGTGTCTTAAGTAAATATGAAAGGTAGATCTCATAGACCTTGTTTGTAAGGAGCAGTTGGTGGAACATCAACCTTTCTTGTTCGAATTATTCAATGAATGTGTGACACATGTAAAACTTGGACCCTGTGCATTACAAATGTCTACAGGTGTCAGCAATCTCACTGAATTTGCTCTAATACAGGTGGGCGGTTGTTTTATGTCTTTAGTATTTTTTAAAAAATTAAAAAATTAATTTTAGATATATATGACAGTAGAGTGTATTTTGACATATTATACATACATGGAGTGTAACTTATTCTAATTAGGATCCCATTCTTGTGGTGGTACATGATTTGGAGTTTCATTGGTCATATATTCATATATGAATATAGGAAAGTTATATCTGATTCATTCTACTGTCTTTCCTATTCCTATCCCCATCATTTTAGTATCTTCTTAAGTGTTTAGTTTTGACTCAGAATACGTTTCTCAATAATCAGATTTATGGATTAGTGGAAGACTATAGTTATCTTAGGTGTCTGCTCTAACAGTTGTAACAGATTACCGTAGACTGGGTGGTTTAAATAACAGAAATTTATTTCTCACAGTTTCAGTGATTGGGAAGTCCAAGTTCAAGGCCATGGTGAATTGAATTCTGAGGAGTATACTTTTTCTGGTTTGCAGAGCTATCTTCTCATTATGTCCTCAAATGGCAGAAAGCAGAGCAGAGAGCAAGCTCTCTTGACTTTTCTTATAAGGGCACTAGTTCTACTCAGAACCTAATCATGTCCCAGAGATCTTGCCTCCAAATACCATCAAACTGGACTTTAGCATTTTAAAAGAATATTTTTTTGGAGGAGGGGCACAAATATTTAGTCCATGGCAGTAGTATAAGAAATATTGTCTATATTTATATTTTTCCTTTTTCTCCAAGTCTAGATAAGGGCAGGATTTTCTAAATTCTGACATGTCTTACTTTCTGTGGTGCATTAAAAAAAAAAAAGACTATAGCTACTCTCTCTCTCTCTGTAAGCATGTGTGCGTGCGTGTGTGTGTGTGTGTGTGTGTGAGAGAGAGAGAGAGAGAAAGAGAGAACATGTGAAGGAAGGAGAGAAAATTTAAATGTTAGAATTTTAAATGCAACACTTTTGACCAGTGGAAGTATTAATAGATTTTATGGATGCCTCAGCAGAGGGAGTTCATTATCTGTTTATTCTTGGCTCAGATATTGTATGATTTAAATCAATGGTGACTGAATCTATAAGTCATAAATATCTGATAGCAATACAATTGCCAAAATTAACTGACTTGGATGTCTCAGTATATTTTCCAGCAGACATCACACCACCTGCCAATACTATTGGCATATTTAGTTGGTGTCTCACTAGACTAGTTCTTACACTTCTTAGTGAGAGATTTTGAGCTGTGAATCTTCTCCTTTAGATACTGTAAGGTGAGTAAAGAAGTTTTGATTTCTTTTCATACTAGATAGTACTGAAACAATGCAGAGAAAAAATTCAAAATTCAAGTGAAGGAAATATGCAATATATTTATGGTAATTGTATGAGGTTGATAAAGCCAGAAAATGGCTGAAAATTAACATGTAGTCAGTATAAGCAATTTGCCAGAGAATTCCAAACAGTGTAATTGTCACCCTTCATTGTTAGACAAAGTTAACCCAATCAATATACATGCAATCCTTAATTGAACTTGATTAGAATTCATTTGCAAATACTCATTCAACCTACATATCTCTCATGTTCATATGTAGCCAAAGAGTATCTCAAACTTGATCATTAATCCAATGGAAAGAACTCACCCTGTAATACAAAATGCCATCTGTTTTTAAATTCTCTGTAGTGTACTGACCTACTTACTTTATAATGATCAGCTTTATTTACCTCTTCTGTCTTGGGATGACAGGGTCTCCATTTGCCTGCTCCTTTTCTCACACCAATTGTGGAAGGCAAAAATATGCACCTCTCCCCACAAAAAACATCTATGTCAAATCTCTGGAGCTAAGGATGTCACCTTACTTGGAAACAGGGTCTTTGCAGATGTGTGTGAGTGAAGGATCTTGAGATGAGGAAGTAATCTGGATTCTGTGGGTGGGGGGCAGGTGGGAGAGGGAGAGAAAAAGAGGGAGAGGAGAAGACATAGAGAAGAGAAGGCAACACAAAGACTGAAGCAGAGATCAGAGTGGTGAAGCCACAGGTCAAGGAAGTAAAAAAATTCAGATAGTCACCAGAATCTGGAAGAGGCAAGGAGGCAAGGAGCTTCCTTATAAACTTTGGAGGAAGCATGGCCCTGTTAATGCACATCTCAACTTCAGACTTATGGACTACAGAACTGTGAGACAATAAATTTCTATTGTTTGAAACCACCAGGTTTGTAGTAATTCATTACAATAGCCTCAGGGAATTGACCCATTTGTCAACACACACACACACACACACACTTTTATATATGAACTATTTGGACCAGTATTATGAACTCAATTTACCTTTACTCTTAAAGTTATTTGGACTTTCTTGTATGTTTTCCCAAGTTACCATTGAAATGCCTTGAAGTTAGTATCACAGGATCTGGTTTTATATTTCATAGTATTCTTCTTACCTCTTGTTTAACAAATTACCTCAAACCTTAGTGGCTGAAAACAAAATTATGTTCTTTTGTGGTTTTGTGGGTTGACTGAGCTCAACTGGGTTGTTCTTACTTTGGTCTTTTTTATAATTGGAGTCACATGACTCTGGGGGCATGAGTGATCTGAAAGTTTTACTGGGCTGAATATTTTATATTCACTCCCATGGTCAATGGTCAATTCTATCTATACTCTGAAAGCTCAACTGGGGCTTTTGCCTTGGGACACCTATACGTTGACTCTTCTGGTAACTTGCGTTTTTGTAGGGTGACATCTAGGTTCTCAGAGTCAGTATCCCAAGAGAAAACTCTCCAGTTAAAAGGAAGGGAAAGACGATCCAAGATGGCGGAATAGAGGGTGACTGCATCTCCAGTCGCTCTAGAACCCAGGATTCAAGAAGGGGAGGCATTGAGAAACTGGGACTAAAATAGAACCACGGGGTGAGTCTTCCCCACTGGTGAAGCTCAGCCTGGGCAACAGGCCTGGATTCCGGCAGCTTATTAGAGTAGGGCAGGGCAGCTAGAGTCTCCCCCAGGCAGCCCTGAGCACTCCGGTGGTGGGCTCCTCCCACAGGGCCAGATACTCCAGCTTCTCGGAGCAGGTCCCCCAGTGAGAGCCTTTCTGCACACAACCAGCTCCAAGTCCCTGATCCAGCGTGCTTCGAGCTTCGGCCCGCCCACACGCTGCTTCAGAGACCAGGACAGGGCAGCCAGGGACTTCCCCAAGCAGCCCGGCTCCCTCTGGTGGGAAATGCCTTTTCAGGCTAGCTTCTTGGAGCAGACCACCCAGGGAGAGCATTTCTACATAGAGCCAGCCACAAGTCCCCAAGCCAGCGGAGACCTTGGACCCATAAGCAGCCTCTGGGACCAGAGCAGGAGAGCCAGAGACCTCTCCAGGCGGCCCTGCCCCCCTCCGGCCCACAGGCTTTTTCAATAGGGCGATCCAAGACCGGACTAGAGGGTGACTGCATCTCCAGTCACTCCAGAACCCAGGATTCAAGAAGGGGAGGCATTGAGAAACTCGGATTAAAATAGAACCACGGGGTGAGTCGCCCCCACCCGGTGAAGCTCGGCCCGGGGGACAGTCCCGAATTTGGGCGGCTTATTAGAGTAGGGCAGGGCAGCTAGAGTCTTCTCCAGGCAGCCCTGCACACTCCAGTGGTGGGCTCCTCCCACATAGCCAGCTTCTTGGAGCAGGCCCCCCCAGTGAGAGCCTTTCCACACAGAGCCAGCTCCAAGCCCTGGAACCAGTAGCGGGCTAGGGACAGCTTTCTTTAGAAGTACTGCATTATCAAGTTACTCCAAGACTTCAGGCTACTGAAGGCTGGGAGGTGATACACTGGAAATCTACAGGGACACTATAAGCCAATAGAGGAAATCTGCAATATCACAGAGTACCACTGACATCTGACCAATATGAGAAAACAAGGGAAGAAAATGTCCCAAACAAACCTAGATACTATATCAATAAAACTCAATGACAGCACAGCAGAAGATATGTCAGAAAGGGAGTGCAGAGGGTACATAATTAAAACAATCAGGGAAGCAAACGAGGAGATGAAAGAGGAAATGCAGGCATTAAATGATCACACCAATCAACAGTTAAAAGACCAAATACGGGAAGCAAGAGATCATTTCAATAAAGAGATACTGAAAAAAAAAACCAAACAGAAATCCTTGAAATGAAGGAAACAATAAACCAAGTTAAAAACTCCATAGAAAGCATAACCAATAGGATAGAACACCTGGAAGACAGAACCTCAGATATTGAAGACAAAATATTTAATCTTGAAAACAAAGTTGACCAAACAGAAAAGATGGTAAGAAATCATGAACAGAATCTACAAGAATGATGGGATATCATGAAAAGTCCAAATTTAAAAATTATTGGGATTGAGGAAGGCTTAGAGAAACAAACCAAAGGAATGAACAATCTACTCAATGAAATAATACCAGAAAATTTCCCAAATCTGAAGAATGAAATGGAAAACCAAGTACAAGAGGCTTATAGGACACCAAATATACAAAATTACAACAGACTCACACCAAGGCACATTATTATGAAAATACCTAACATACAAAATAAAGACAGAATATTAAAGGCCGCAAGAGAAAAGAATCAAATTACATTCAGGGGGAAACCAATAAGAATATCAGCAGATTTTTCAATCCAGACCCTAAAAGCTAGAAGGGCCTGGAACAACATTTAACAAGCCCTGAAAGAAAATGGATGCCAACCAAGAATCTTATACCCAGCTAAACTTACTTTCAGATTTGACTATGAAATAAGATCCTTCCGTGATAAACAAAAGCTAAAGGGATTTACAAAAAGAAAGCCAGCATTGCAGAACATTCTCAGCAAAATATTCCATGAGGAAGAGATGAAAAACAACGATGCAAATCAGCAACGGGAGGAACTAGCCTAAAGGAATAGCCAAATAAAGGGGAAACCAAATCATGTCAAAAAACAAAAATGAGTCAAATGACTGGGAATACAAATCATATCACAATAATAACCCTGAATGTTAATGGCCTGAATTCATCAATCAAAAGACATAGACTGGCAGATTGGATTCAAAAGAAAAATCCAACAATATGCTGCCTGCAAGAGACTCATCTCATAGAAAGAGATACCCATAGACTAAAGGTGAAAGGATGGGAAAAAACATACCATGCACATGGACACAGCAAAAAAGCTGAAGTATCCATCCTCATTTCAGATAATGTGGACTTCAAGCCAAAACTACTCAGAAGGGATTAGAAGGACATTACATACTGCTTAAGGGAAGCATAAATCAGCAAGACATAACAATCATAAATATCTATGCCCGGAACATTGGCTCATCCATGTACGTCAAACAAATCCTTCTCAATTCCAGAAATCAAATAGACCACAACACAATAATACTAGGCGATTTTAACACACCTCTCTCACCACTGGATAGATCGTCCAAACAAAAATTGAATAAAGAAACCATAGATCTCAATAACACAATCAACAATTTAGACTTAACCGACTTATATAGAATATACCATCCAACAAAGAACGAATACACTTTCTTCTCAGCAGCACATGGATCCTTCTCTAAAATAGACCATGTTTTATGCCACAAAGCTACTGTTAGCAAATACAAGAAGATAGAGATACTACCTGTACTCTATCAGATCATAATGGATTGAAATTAGAAATAAATGACAGAATAAAAAACAGAAACTTCTCCAATACCTGGAGATTAAATAATACACTATTATATGATGAATGGATAACAGAAGACATCAGGATGGAAATAAAAAATTTTTTAGAAGTAAACGAGAACAAAGACACATCATATCAAAATCTCTGGGACACTATGAAAGCAGTACTTAGAGGAAGATTTATTTCATGGGGCACATTCAACAAAAGAAGTAGAAATCAACAAATGAGTTAACACTACAGCTCAAAGCTCTAGAAAAAGAAAAGCAGACCAACACCAAAAGTAGTAGAAGACAGGAAATAGTTAAAATCAGAGCCGAAATCAATGAAATTGAAACAAAAGAAACAATTGGAAAAATTAACAAAATAAATAGTTGGTTCTTTGAAAAAGTAAACAAAATTGATAAACCCTTAGCCACACTAACAAAGAGAAAGAGGGAGAAAACTCAAATTACTGAAATTCGGAATGAACAAGGAAATATCACAACAGACACAAGTGAAATACAGAACATAATTAGAAGCTATTTTGAAAATCTATACTCCAACAAAACAGAAAACCTCGAAGACATCAACAAGTTTCTAGAGACATATGAATTACCTCAACTGAACGAGGAGGACATACACAACTTAAATAAATCAATTTCAAGCAATGAAATAGAAGAGGTCATCAAAAGCCTACCAACAAAGAAAAGTTCAGGACCAGATGGGTTCTCTGCCGAGTTCTACAAAACCTTCAAAGAAGAGCTCATTCCAATACTTCTCAAAGTATTCCATGAAATAGAAGAGGAGGGAACCCTCCCAAACTCATTCTATGAAGCCAATATCACCCTGATACCTAAATCAGACAGACACATATCGAGGAAAGAAAATTTCAGACCAATATCCTTAATGAACATTGACGCAAAAATTCTCAACAAAATTTTAGCAAATCGCATACAAAAATATATTAAAAAGATAGTGCACCACGATCAAGTGGGTTTTATCCCAGGGATGCAAGGTTGGTTCAACATCAGTAAATCAATAAATGTCATTCACCATATCAACAGACTAAAAGTTAAGAATCACATGATTATTTCAATAGATGCAGAAAAAGCATTTGATAAAATACAGCACCCCTTCATGCTCAAAACACTAGAGAAAATTGGGGTAGTGGGAACATTCCTTAACATTGTAAAGGCCATCTATGCTAAGCCCATGGCCAATATCATTCTAAATGGTGAAAAACTGAAAGCATTCCCCCATAAAAACTGGAACAAGACAGGAATGCCCTCTTTCATCACTTCTGTTCAACATTGTTCTTGAGACTCTGGCCAGAGCAATTAGACAAACCAAAGAAATTAAAGGGATACGAATTGGAAAAGAAGAACTCAAACTATCCCTGTTCGCTGATGACATGATTATATATTTAGAGGAACCTGGAAATTCCACCAGAAAACTCTTAGAACTCATAAGTGAATTCAGTAAAGTAGCAGGTTACCAGATCAATGCTCTTAAATCCAACACATTTTTATACATAAGTGATGAATCTTCAGAAAGAGAAATTAGGAAAACTACCCCATTCACAATAGCATCAAAAAAAATAAAATACTTGGGAATCAATCTCACAAAAGAGGTGAAAGACCTCTACAATGAGAACTAGAGAACACTAAAGAAAGAAATTGAAGAAAACCTTAGAAGATGGAAAGATCTTCCATGTTCTTGGATAGGCAGAATTAATATTGTCAAAATGGCCATACTACCAAAAGTAGTATACAGATTCAATGCAATTCCAAATAAAATCCCAATGATGTTCCTTACAGAAAAAGAGCAAGCAATTATGAAATTCATCTGGAAGAATAAGAAACCCTGAATAGCTAAAGCAATCCTGAGTAGAAAGAGCAAAGCAGGGGGTATCGCAATACCAGATCTTCAACTCTATTACAAAGCTATAGTTAACAAAAACGGCATGGTATTGGTACCAAAATAGACAGATAGATCAATGGTACAGAATAGAGGACATGGACACAAACCCAAATAAATACAATTTTCTCATACTAGACAAAGGGGCCAAACATATGCAATGGACACAAGATAGCCTCTTCAACAAATTGTGCTGGGAAAACTGGAAAACCATATGCAATAGAATGAAATTAAACCCCTATCTCTCACCCTGCACAAAACTCAACTTAAAATGGATCAAGGACCTCGGAATCAGACCAGAGACCCTGCATCTTATAGAAGAAAAAGTAGGTCCAAGCCTTCAACTTGTTGGCTTAGGAGCAGACTTCCTTAACAGGACTCCCATAGCACAAGAAATAAAAGCTAGAATCAACCACTGGGATAGATTGAAACTAAAAAGCTTTCTCTCAGCAAAGGAAACTATCAGCAACCTGAAGAGAGAGCCTACAGAGTGGGAGAATATCTTTGCCACTCATACTTCAGATAGAGCGCTAATTTCCAGAATCTGTAAAGAACTCAGTAAACTCTACACCAAGAATAAAAATAATCCAATCAACAAATGGGCTAAGGAAATGAACAGACACTTCACAGAAGAAGATGTACAAGCAATCAACAGATATATGAAAAAATGTTCAACATCTCTAGTAATAAGAGAAATGCAAATCAAAACTACCCTAAGATTTCATCTCACCCCAATTAGAATGGCGATTATCAAGAACACAAGCAACAATAGGTGTTGGCGAGGGGTGGGTAAAAGGGTATACTCATACATTTCTGGTGGGGTTGCGAATTAGTGCAGCCACTCTGGAAAGCAGTATGGAGATTCCTCAGAAAGCTTGGAATGGAACCACCATTTGACCCAGCTATCCCACTCTTGGCCTATACCCAAAGGACTTAAAATCAGCATACTACAGAGATATAGCCACATCAATGTTCATAGCTGCTCAATTCCCCATATCCAGATTGTGGAACCAACCTGGATGCCCTTCAGTTGATGAATGGATAAAGAAACTGTGGAATATATATATACAATGGAATATTATTCTGCCATGAAGAATGATAAAATTATGGCATTTGCAGGCAAATGGATGAAATTGGAGAATATCATGCTAAGTGAGATAAGCCAATCTCAAAAAACTAAAGGACGAATGATCTCGCTGATAAGCGGATGAGGACATATAATGGGTGGTAGGAGGGGTTAGCATTAGGGTTAGGGTTAGGTTTAGGGTTAGGGATAAGGAGGGTGGTAAGAATGGAGGAAGGAAGGACTGTATAGAGGGAAAAGAGGGGTGGGAGGGGTGTGGGGGAAAGGGAAAAAAATAATAACAGAATGAATCAAACAACATTGCCCTATGTAAATTTATGATTTTTAATTAAAAAAAATAGATAAAAGGAAGGGAAAGTGCCAGTGTCATAACAGAGTCACTCTACTGTGCTTTATTGGTCAAGGAATACACATCTGGCCCAAATTCAAAGGGTTGGAGAAATTGACTCCTCCATTTCTTGATGAGGAAATATCAAGGTCAAGTTGTAGAAGAGCATATGAGATTTTTTTTGTCATCTTTGGAAACTATAATCTCTGTATATAATAATCAGGTCTGTGAATGACACCAAATTTAGAAAAATTGCCTGTGCTTGAGAAAAAGGATTAAAATTTAAAGACCCTTTGAGAAGATAAGATACTTTTCTTCCCAATTACAGTCCTTCTCCATTTCTCCTAACTTTCCATTAAAAGAAACAAGAGGAAGGGTATATTTACATTGCCTCTAAAAATGAAGACCAATGAACAATATAATGTCAAGAGTTCTTTTCATGGCATGTCTAGGCTCTGATTTATGAAACAGAATACATCTAAAAAAGTAAATTGGAGTGGGGCATGGTGGCGCATGTCTGTAATCCCAGTGACTTGGGAGGCTGAGGCAGAAAGATCTGGAGTTCAAAGCCAGCCTTGCTAACAGCAAGGTACTAAGCAACTCAGTGAGACCCTGTCTCTAAATAAAGTACAAAATAGGGCTGGGAATGTGGCTCAGTGGTCAAGTGCCCCTGAGTTCAATCCCTGGTATAACCCCCACCAAAAAAAAAAAAAAAAAAAAAAAAGGAAGTAAATTGGAATACTGTTCCTATTACTACTATTGTCCATTTCTGGACCCAGAGGCCCAGGATCTCTCACGAAGATAATTAGGCAGCTGTCTCTCTACTCCAAAGGTGCTGAATTGCTTGCCTTCCTGGCCTATCCTCAACCTTAAAATACTATTCCTCTTCAACAATATTTTGATTAGCTATTTTGCTGCTATGAGTAAAAGACCTGACCAAAACAATCAGAGGAGGAACAGTTTTTTTGGGGGTTCACGGTTTCAGTGATCTCCATCCACAGACAGCCGGCTTCTTTCCTCAGGGCTCCAGGTGAGGCAGGAACAATATGGCAGAAGAGTGTGGCAGAGGGAAGCAGCTCACATATGCTCTCCACTTGCCAGATACAAATATATACCCAAAGTCGCACCCCAATGCCCACCTCCTCCAGCCACCCTACTCATCTTCAGTTATCACTCAGCTAATCCCTATCAGGGGATTAATTCTCTGATTGGATTAAGACTCTAACAACCCAACCATTTCTTCTCTGAATCTTTTTGCATCGTATCCTAATGTGGGGGACACCTCACATCCAAACTGTAACACCAAGTTACTACTCCTATCAAGGATATTTCCATAAGAATGTGCCTGGACCAGAATTAGAAAGAAAAGTGGTCAAGAATCTGTGGTGCTGAATGTAAGGAGTATGATACTAAAAATTATAATGCTTTGAGACAGGAGAGTCTTTTTTGAAGTTGAGGTTCAGAGTAACACAGCTCCAGGAAATAGAGATAAATTGCTGCTTCAGGAGAGCAAAGGTGAACAAAGAGACTTCAAGAACCTGGGAGATCATTTGAAAGAGGCACTCACCAGTCTGCTCTCCAGCTGTGTGTGAGAAGAGGAATGAAACATCTCCTGAGTAGACAGAGAACAGGCTAATATCAGAGATCTGTGAAAAAACATTACATATAAACAGAAATTTTCTTGTACGAGTTGAATAATAGGATCTGGAAGAAGTTCCACTGAAAATGATCTACACCAAAGTATTAGTGAGTAGAGGCTTCCTCAGTTCTTATGTTCTCAAAGAAAAGATTTCTGTGGAGTCACAGAAGTAGTGTATGTGTGTACAAGAAGTGAAAGTACACTCCTAAGATGTGAGATCTGATGGTCCTGAATAGGAGAAACTCTGGATTTCAGTCAGGAGACACAAGCAGATATAGTAAGCAAGTGCAACAGGTTTATTTAATGAAACAAAAGTCCACTCCAAGAATAGGGAGTTGGCTGTCGCAAGAGAGAGGAGAGCCCTGGTGTTTGAGTTCATTTTGTTTGTATGTCCTGATTTGCTTTGAGTTTAGTTTCTTTTCTGTCCCTGAACCACAAAATTGGCTGACATGATTGATAGGTGGTGTTGTCTATTTCTGGGTAAAGGTTCTGAACTGTCCTAGCTTTGCCTGGGAAAGCCCACAAAGGTGGGGCTGTGTGAGTCAAAACCACAATTCTAATGATTATTACAACAGTATCGTAATTGGCCAAAAGTTACCTTCAGACATTGCAGCTAACTGCACAAGCTGCTTGCCTAGGGGACAGGTTTGACTAAATGGGTATGCTGTCTCTAGATAGAACCCTCAGTTCTAACTGTAGCTGGGCATGGTCTTCCTGTCACTCAGTCTTGGGACCCCTCCCCTCAGTTCACCCCTAATTTCCCTCTCCCTTCCTGTGGCCTTGCTCTTGTCTATAGAATCAACCCCTTGTTCTTCACATCTCATGTCTAGCACACTTGCCTCCCTGCTACCTATCATGAAGTATAGGAGGACATTTCAAGAAGTTGTGTGACATTTTCATCAGAATACAAAAATATATAATTAATATTGGGATAAGAAAAAATGCAAAGAGAGGTAAATAAGATAAAAAAATGGAGAGAACACATTATTTTATTTTTCTCCCCTAAAATTTATAGACCTAGGTCCATTGACCCATTTAGACAATTGATTAGATTTAGTCGTGTTTTATCTTGGTCAATATCTGTGCTTGGCTAAGCTAGACTGCCCAATCGCCAGCTGGATAGGTGATTGTATGGATGGGAGGGAGTAAACTTCCATTCATACAGTATCTTCCAGGACATCATATTTGCATTTCTGAATCATTCCTGAGAATATATTCAACTCATTTAAATACATATTTTATTGGAAATTAAAGATGCTGTTTGTGAATCAGTATGTTTAAAAAATCATGTTTATTGATTCAAAGCAACTTCCTTTAACAACCTGAACCATAATCTTGCACTAATACCTATTCATAGTACTTTGCATTTTCCCTCCTTTTGTTTAGGTAGGCATTTATATTTGAAATTTCAGTCATATTTTGTGTTTATATATCCCATCCTGATGTTTCCTCTTAAAGTGATGGGTCAGAACCACTGATCTTCTGATACTGTTATTACATGCTATCAGCTTTCTCCTCATTTGCAGCAATCGCTATTTAAGAACTCTCTAATCACTAGCCAATCTGTTCTGCTATGTCCCTTTCTCTGGTTACCATAACAACTGAAGAGCTGGTCAGAAATTCATACCAATTCTCCTTATATGCCAGACAGAGGCCTTTCAGAGATATCAGTAACTTTAAAGGAACAATAGCAACAGATGATTTTCTGCTGGACTGTTTATCTATGTATCACATTTGGAAAGGGCCTTAGGTTTCATCTAGTACTTCCTGCATAATTAAAGAAATCCTCTGTTATACACTGGCAAGTGGCCACCTGACCCTGTAAACTTCAAGATAGGATATCTTTACTTTCTGATACAGCCTATTTATAATTGGCCATTTGAATGGTTATGATATTCATCCTAGCATTGATCAGGAATGCTACCCAGTAACTTCTACACATTAATTCCTGTTTTGTCATTGAGATTTTACAAAATAAGCTGGGTTTATTTTAATTTGTTAAATGTTAAAATATCTGAAGACAGATATTATGTATGCAATCATCTCAATTTTGCCTGCCCTGAATCCATTTCCCTTTCTTCCCATTGTAAGTCAATTTCCCAGTGGGAAATTGTCTTAATCCTATTTCACAGAGAAGGAAACTGAGGCACCTAGAAAGTAAAACTCTCTTGCTTAGGGCGGTGCAACTGGCAAATTAAGGTAATGGGATTCAGATCTATCTTCATGCATTGCCTACTAATGGGTACCACCACACATGAACAGAACAATCATAGGCAATGGTCATGATTATAACCCAGAAATATAGCCAATATCTAAAATCCTCTCTCTTTCCTCTCTTTCTCCAATATACATCTGTCTGCTTCCCAACTTTTCAATGTTATACATTTTAGAATGTTTGAAAAATTGCATAACAAGCTAAGGTACATAGAGTATAATTTATTCTATTTAGGATTCCACTCTCGTGGTTGTACATGATATGGAGTTACTCTGGTCATGTATACAAATACAAGGCTAGGAACGTTACCACCAATCAATCCTACTGTCTTTCCTATTCCCCTCCACCTCCTGACTGAATAGGGTCAAAATGATGAATAACAGAGCTGTTGTATATAGAAAAGTGCATTTTAATATTTCATTGATTATTTAACATTTTTGCAAACATTGAGAGTAAAAATAGCTGTACACGTTTGCAACAGCTTTTGTACAGTTTCACAATGGATTGAAATTGGAGCAAAATAGTAATAGGTGACAACTGTGGAAATAGAAATTGACATTACATAAATTAAGTTCAATATCTAAACATTCTGCCATGATTCTGCCCTGTTCATTATAAACAAGTAATGTTCTAATCATTAATCTTTAAATTCTGGCGAAATAAAATGTTCTTTATTTGAAAATAGGGACAGATTTCTGTGTAATTGGAGTTCCTTGGTTCTGTATTGATAGTTTTATGTGTTTGCTCTTTAACTGAGCTAATTTTATCTCGTGATCACTACTAGGTGATTCTTTGTGACTTTCCTGGGAGACTTTCAACCTCAGGGAGGAAAACTAGTCAGTCAGCACTTTGCAAATTTCCCAGATCTACCTGGCCGTGAATTTTAGTAAATCTAGGGCAGGTTGGCAGAGGATTAGGCCTGGCTCTGGCTGTCATTTCTATTTCTCTGTCACATTATGTTAGGTCTGTTGCACCAGCAGGTGTCATACTGGACTGCACTTTTCCGCAGAAATACATCAGGTAAAAATTCAGAATCCTTTCCTGTTTCATAAACTCAGAAAATAGAACACTAGCCTCAAGCATTCTACTATACAAAGGTGGTAAGTCGCACCATCTTAATTACAAATGCATCAGATATGAAGCCCTTTCCCCCACCTTCTCAGTCTCTCATGGAAAGTGCACATAGTATTAGGGTTGTAGGTATAGGTAGCTGGTCTGTCTTCTTTAAAGGGGTCAGGGATATAGGTATTTAATGAGTTTCCCATTGCTGTGCTAGGGTTGAGATTGCCTTCCCAAGGGACATGCATTTAATTCACTGGTTCTCCATCTTGTCTGTACATCAGAATCACTTGGAAACTGGTTATTGCAGGAACTGCCAAGCCCAAACCCCAGAGTTTACACATTTGTATTTCTTTTTAAAAATTTTTAAAAGTTATACATGACAGTAGAATGAATTTTGGCAGATAATACATACACAGAGTATAACTTATTCTACTTAAGATCCCACTCTTGTGGTTATAAATGATGTGGAGTTACCCTGCTTGCGTATAATACAAGGCTAGGAAAGTTATGACCAATTAATTCTGCTGCCTTTCCTATTCCTCTCCCACTCCCTTCCTTTTGTTTCCCTTTGTATAATTCAATGTATTTCTATTATTGCCCTCCCCAGTCTCCCTTGTTTTGGGTTAGCATCCACAAATCAGAGAAAACATTCAGCCTTTGGTTTTTTGGGATTGGTTTATTTCCCTTAACCTGATAGTCTCCAGTTCCATTCATTTACCAGAAAATGACATAATTTCATTCTTCTTTATGGTTGAGTAATATTCCATCATGTATATATACCACATTTTCTTTAACATTTGTATTTCTAACAGGTTTCTAGATATTGCTGATGTTGCTGATTCTGGGATCAGGTTTTGAGAGTCCCATAATCAAGAGCTCAGTGCTGCTTTAGGGAATAGCTTTAGGAAACCTTCTTAAAAATAAGGGTATGAGATAAAGTCACATTTCAGCTGTTCTGTTACACATAAAAGTTTGTGGATGTATGCAACAGAAGTGATTAAGCTAACTTAGCACAGCAGATGCTGTGGGGTTTCCACTCGGATCCCTTCTCCAGCCGAATGCATTTACTTCCTAATAGCGGAAAGTGCTGTTGATAGTGGCTTATTGACATTGTAAAGCCCAATCTTTACAGCATTTCTTTGAGACACATTCCTCTTTTTATAGATAATGACATTGAGGCTATGAAGTATTAAGTGCCTGGATAGAAGCAGTGGAGTTTATTAGCCTGTTTTTAAATCTAGTCTTTCTCCCAGGGTATCATGCTCTTTATTATGTTGTCTATGAGAGAGGCATGCACATTTCAGAATAAAAATTAGACATATAAAAAAATAATCAGCTTTGACTGGTAAGAGCTGCTCTCCTAGAGATGTCTTGAAAGTTTCACACCCAACTTCCTCTCTAAGAGTAGACTCTGACTGAATGATATGGAAGTGCTGAAGCATCCTTGACTAAAAGTGGGACATTCTGCAGTGCAATTTGCACCCTACATTGTGTTGTCTAATTGTGTTAGCCACATATGGCTACTGAGTCTTTGGCTAGTCTGAACTGAGATGTGCTAAAACTTATAATATACATCAACTTGAAGACTTACTAAGAAGAATGTAAAATGTTTCATTAATCATTTAAAAATATTGATTATAGGTTGCCATGACAATATTTTACCTATTTTAGGGTTGAATAAAATATATAGAAAACAATTACCTGTTTATTTTAGATGGGTGGCTCACATTATATTTCTATTGGGCATTTCTTGTTTAATGAGTCTCCACAGTTACATGAGTGAGGCCAAACCTACACTTCCTATGTTCGATTTCTTCTGGAAATAGATATGGTCTCAAATAAAGTCTAGCAGAAAAGACCAAGTAGAATCCTCAAAGTTGTCCTCTTCCTATCACTATGAATTCAGTAAGTGAAATTATAATGTACCCTAGGAAAAATGAGAAATTAGTCCCATACCCCAAACTTAAAAGATGCAGGAATGGTGGTCTCCATCATATCTCTATTTAATTTAATGGTCTGAAAACTTGCTTGGGTTATGACATATTGTGGTGAAGTACTAACAGCTAACCAACAAGGGGTTGAATAATGAAACAGTGTACATTCTTTTCTTCTCTAATCCATAGTTTGTAACTACTTATCTTGTGAATGCATTCTTTCCATACCAAGGAAGAATAAGTGATTTGTTAAGTTTGTCTCCAGGTCAATATTAACTCTTTCACAGGCTGCACAACATAATTTGAAGGGGACTGGAGAGGTTGGTAGTTCTTTTGAACAATACTTTCTTCAAATATATTGTTGGAACTATGTTAAACAGACCTGATAAAAAATAAGCTGGACATCCTCAGAATGCACTGGTAAACTTTTGTACACAGAAGGTGGGAGATAAATCCTACAAAAATTCAGGGAGTTGTCACATTAGTGGCAATGTTAGAGGTCCAGTGAGTTGAAGCATGCAAAGACATCCACTCATATGCAAATGCTGTATCTTGGACTTGATAATATTGTTCAAGTTGAATTATCTGGTTACTGAACACCATTGTCAAAAGCAGAAGACATTTAAAAAGAACATAGAAAACCAAATTTAGAATCAATGCAAAGCATTAGCAATGTCATGTATTTTTGAGGGTAAATTTAAACTTGTTGATGGAAGGAAAAAAAATCAGTGAATGTCTTATAAGTAATAAAGTAATGTAAATATAGAATCTTCTAGTGCTGCAAGTGAAGGAACTCAGGGTCTATTGCACAGCAAATTGACTATAGATAACAATTATGTATTGTATATTTCAAAGTAAAGGAAAAGATGTTCAAAACTTTCACCATTATTTAATTAGATTATGGATAACTTTTCTTGTTAGATATGTACGCAAATATGTATGACGGTATGAATTTATACAGTTTATAATGCTTTTGATTGTAAATTTTGTCTTCCAACATTGTTTTAAAATTCACTTATAATATTAAATAAGTTTGTAGTTAAAAAAAACAAAAAAAAAGTTCATCATTAAAGAAATGAGAAATGTTTGAAGAGACAGAAAAAAAAAAAACAAGCACAGAGCATGATGTTGTACGTTATGCCTCCTATCATTAAGAGAGAAGAAAAACTATTTGGTAGTCTTCTTTGGTGTTTTGAAGAAACACTTGCGAGTACTGCTATAACTGTTGGGTAAGGTAAATATCTGCTGGTTTTGAGTAAGATTCAGAGCAAGCAAATATTGTGTACAGGTCCAAGATACAGTATAAGCAGTTCTGCCACTTAGGTCACATGTAGAAATACATGGGATAGAAAAAGATGCCACTAGGAAAAAACCCAATAGGAGAGTGGCAAGGCAGAACCCTAGAATTCTGACATGAGGCCCTTCAATCTTCTGTGAAGAACTGTATACCATTTCTAGGACACTCAGAATGCTCCTGAGTTAGAGGCAAGACTGAGCAGCTCAGCATGGGGACATCGAGTGACCGTGTGGTCAAAGTGGCCCATCTCCCTTGGGAGATTGTCAAGCCCTCCTAATCACAAAATTAGTCCAGCCCAGAATCAATCTATTAAGAGTCATTTTAACATGAAAGCGGTACTTTTGAGAGTCTTGAACAAGTCAAGAGGCATAATCAAGCTGAATGCAGAAGTGGTGGACTCCCACTATTATCTAAATTGCTCAGGTGCTTATCCCTTAAGTCAAACCTATGACTTAGGATGGACATTCCCTAAGGCCTGTGCACTGAGGAGTTAAAAACTAACAAACTACAAACAAACAAGCAAAAACAGAGCCTTGGTTCAGGGATCAGTTGACTTGTTATGGTGGTGTAAGTAAAAAACTGACTGATTCTGAGCTATAGTTGCATTCAGGGATGGCCCAGGACAAACATTCCCAAAGGGTTGATTTTCAGTTAGTGAACATCATCATCTCCATGAAGAAAGAGAAACCGAAGGTGAGATATACAGAAAATGGCAAACGGATTGGCTGGCAGGGGCCTGGAAGGAACAAGATTGGAATATTAGGGGTAAGGAAATAAAGAAAAGAGCTGTTTGCATAGACATATGAGCACGGGCACAATGTATGAAGATTTTCATATGCATACCAGAGAGAATCTACTCCAGAAGTGACAGTAAAACTCTACTTAGGCAGGTTAGCTTTAAAAAAATGAGTTTCTTTTTGAAAAATAAAGGGTCTGTACATTCAATGTCTAAACTATTTTGATAGATATGTATATTTAGAGAATGCAGTGGGAAAAATAAAAATATTAGGTGCAGCAATTAGGATGCAGAGACAAGAAAACAGTTTTATTTTGGTTAAAACAGTGAAATTAAGTACTATGAGTTTTATTATTTTAAACACTAAATTGGAGTATGGCTTGGAAAAAAAAATTATAATTATATTTTTCATTTTGCTAACATGACAGAAGACCTCAAGAGATATTTAGGTTGATTTTTCTGGTTTCCAAATTCATAGGATACTTAAAAAAATGTTACCATATTCTTAGTTATTTGAGTGGTATTGAAGAGGAGATTTAAAAATCTTACTTTATAATCTTTTCTAACTCTTGTAATTT
Organism: Sciurus vulgaris; assembly: GCF_902686455.1. Classification (NCBI taxonomy): domain Eukaryota; kingdom Metazoa; phylum Chordata; class Mammalia; order Rodentia; family Sciuridae; genus Sciurus; species Sciurus vulgaris. The sequence goes on from NC_136466.1 coordinate 119,671,659, forward strand.
TGGGCCCTGGAAGGAAAATGTGGAGAACTGAATTAGCCTTTATTCAATGTAGTAGTCAGAATAATGGTTCCTCCAAAAAAGTCCATGCCCTAATCCCCAGAATCTGTGACTATGTTATATTACACGGCAGAAGGGAATTTGGAGTTGTGATTAAGGTTAAAGGCATTGAGATGAGGAGAGTAGTCCCTATTATCCAGATGGGTCCAGTCTAATAACATGGGCCCTTAAAAGCAGAAAATGTTTCCTAACTGTGGTTATAGAGATGAGAGGGTAGAAGAAGGAGGAGGGATTTAGATTGTGATAGGATAAATCCTATTGCTGGCTTTGAACAAGGAGGAAGGGATCATTAGCCAAGGAGTGAGATTGGCTTCTAGGAGCCAGGTATAATTCCTCTGATGACAGTTAGCAAGAAAATGAGGATCATAGTTGGACAAGTCACTCCTGACACTCTGGGTGAGTAAGAAAACAAGTTTTGCCTTTGACCCTCCCAAAGGGAACACAGCCTTGCCAACAGTTTAATTTTAGCCTGGTGAGACCATGTTGGACTTGTGGCCTGCACAAATGCAATATAATACATTCTTTGACCACAAACACTGTGGTAATTCATTACTGCAGTTGATAGATAACAGTTCACTGCTTTATTCTGACCTTTATCTCTTGCTCTGCAAATAGGGATAATGCTTTCTCCCTCTCCTACTGAAGACAGAATGAGATGCTACATGAGACAGTGGCTGGAATACTTCAAAGTGCTGAGTGAACAGTTAAGATAATAGATTTAGAATCAGTTGATGTGGTAGTCCTAGGGGAGGTCTTGTAGGTGCAAATAACCAATTAACACTCCTTATATCCAGTGCTTGGAAATGCAATAAGGAAACAAAAATAAATTACTTCAAATTCTCTTTTTGTACATTAACATTTGACAATATCTAGGCCTAATGAAGTCACAAGAGTAAACGTAGTAGTCCCCCTTAGTGAAGATTATATACTTTTCACACTAGGACTACAAGACAGCAAAACAGAGCCATTGTTATTTTAATATTAACTCTTGGCCCAACATAAAGAAAAGTTAATTAATGTGCTACTCAAGAACCAAACAGCAGATTCCCCTTTATTTTAGTTTACTGAGTTTGATTTGGTATGCAGATTTTTAAGTACCAATAGCTACTTCATATTACCAGACTCCGGGTTCAATTTCCTTTTTTTTTTTTTTTTCATATTTTTTACTGGTGCATTATATGCATGATAGTTGTTACAGATTCATACGTGTGCATGATATAGTAAAATAATTTAGTCAGTATCCTATCCCAGTATTTTCCCTTTCCCTTCCCTCCTCCCTCCTCCTGGGCCATTTCCTCTACTTACTGATCTTTCTTGGCTTTGCATGACTCACCTCCCCGCCCACCTTCCTTTTTCTTATTTCCTCTCTAGCTTCCACATGTACAAGAAAACATGATCCTTGACTTTTGAGTTTGGCTTATTTTGCTTAACATAATGTTCACAGGTTCTATCAATTTTTCTTCAAATGACATAATTTCATTTTTCTTTATGGCTCAAATAAAACTCCATTGTGTACATATTGCCACATTTTATTTATCCATTCATCCATTGGCAGGCACCTAGGATGGTCTCATAATTTGGTTATTGTGAACTGTGCTGCTATAAAAATGGGTATGCATGTATAGCACGCTGACTTTAATTCTTTAGGACAAAAACAGAGGAGTGTTATAACTGAGTCATATGGTGGTTCTAATCTATACTGATTTTCATAGTGACTGTATTAATCTGCAATACCACAAACTGTGTAAACATGTTCCTTTTCCCTCACATCCTTTCCAGCATTTGTTATTGTTTGTATTCTTGATGGATGCTATTCTAATTGGAGTGAGATGCAATCTTAGTCTAATTTTGATTTGCATTTTCCTAATTGCTAAAGATGTTGAACATTTTTTCATATATTTGTTGGTCCCTGTTTCCTAATCAGTGAAGCAATGCAAAATACCTGCTCATGTCTTGCTCATGATCAGTTATGTTGGATAATATTACTTAAGATTTAGGTCAGTTTGTTCTGAGGATTTGTTTGGCTTTTTTTTTTTTTTTTTTTTTTTTTTTTTTTTTTTTTTTTTTTTTAGTTTTGTGTTTTGGTTAAAGGACAACAAGAATTAGGTAGTTATATGCATCTTAGGAAATATTTATTGCAAGGGAGTTCTTCAAGCTAGTTCCAGGGAAGGGAGATTCATTTTAAGAATTCAACAGGCAGTCAAGAGTATAAAAATGGAAATACCTTTGGGCTTATGAAATTAGGAACCAAAAACCAGAGATGAAGGTTTTCTTGTCCACCTTTTATGGAGCGTTTGGTCTTCTCTTTTTTGCTCATTTGTAAGTGCTTGCTCCATCTTCCTGCATCTCACCACAGACCACATACTTATTTGGTGGATGCAGTTACAAATATTTTAGGCCTCTTACATGTACATTGAATTGTACATTTCATGCCCCTCACTCCTGCCATACCAGTGACTCTAAGCTTAAATTCAGGGTAGAAAACATGATTGATTACTAGTTGGGAAAAGCACTGCATGCTTTCAGTTCAATGCATACCTTTAATTTAATTAGCTGTACAGTTGTGGTTATAAGGTACAGATTTCAACAGACAGTTCCCAGAGAAGAGGGCTATGAGGAAACAGACCCCTTTAGAACATACCTCTTTTATTTATTCATACTTAAAGATTTAATTCCTTTCCCCTAAAGACTGAATCAGCCCTGCCGCCTGAGCCAGAGCGCCACCGGGCCACGTCCTGAGCCGCTCCTGCGGGAGCCGAACTGCTACCGCAATCCTGCGGTCTCGGAACCGCGGAGCTCCCCTGGCCCCAGTCACGCTAGTTGTCATGCAACTGAGGCAGCCCGTCCTAGACGCCCGCGCCGCGCACCCGAGCTGGCACGTAGCTAGACTTTGAGATCCTTGACGATATTCAGCTATGCACTTTTGAATATCCTTTCACTGTATTCAACATGAGATAACATTCTTAATGATTATCCTCAGCAGGGCAGGATCTCACTGATTGCATAGTGCCTCATCATTGCTGAGATTGCCATAGAACTTGTGATTGCCTGCCTCAGTTTCCCGAGCCACTGGGATTAAAGTCATGTGCCACTGCACCCAGCTGGAAGATTGCTCGTCTTACCACCTCACCCAACATCTGGTGAAATGCAGAGGAAGTATCCCAGGAAAAATCAGGAGGTACTTCTGGAAGAGGAAAAAAACAGACACTGGAGACAGATAAAAACATTCTGAGCATATTCCCCTCCTTTGATCAGTGTGGACAAATTTCAGGTCAAGTAAGGGACAAAAGGGAATTAGGAAATCAAGATTCACACAGATTTTGAAGATTACACTGGGATAAAGTGGAGCTCTGCTCTCTGATGAAGATGTAAAATTTATACCAGCAATCCTTATATATATATGCCTCATTATCAGGTTAATGACTAGGAAATCATTATTCTCTGTTTTCAGGTAAGTCCAGAAACTAGGACATCTGAGTAGCTTTTCCACAGTTGCAATCCACAGATGCAAAGTTTAATGTTAGGAGCTTTGTGTAGCTTTCATGAAAGTCTATTGTTAAAAGTTATTCTAAAGTGGGCACACACAGGAGGAGTGAAACTGGTGAAATGTTATGGTTTTCTAGCATAAAAATTTCTTCCTTCCCAGGATCTATAAGCCTGAGATCAAGATTAGAGTTGATAGGACTCTTACACAGAGCCTCCACAGGCAGGGCATTGCCAGTGCAGCAGTCTGGCGTCCTGTGCCCTTGTACAGAAATATTCCAAGTCACCAGGAATGCCACATTCAGGAGGTCATCGGAGACCCCCCAATCTCAGTCACTGCTATCCCATTCTCTGCCACTGCTTTCTACACTCCCCTCTGATCTTCAGGGGAGTAGCTGACTACAACATTGACCTGGGAAGACTATATCAGCTCATGGCACTGTTGAAGAACCCAGGTGTCAGGACATCCCCACTTCACAGTTGAGAAAATCAGGACTCAGAGGATATTAAAATTCCTTCCCAAGGCCACTGGTCTTGAAAGTGGTAGAGCCAGAACATAAAGACAAATCCAGTCTCCAAAGGTGTGTTTTAAATCATTCTTGGTCTAACAGTTCACTAATAGTCTCCCTGAGGTATAAAAAATTATCATAGACCTTGAGAAGGAAGAGGGGAATCAGAAAGGATGAAGACTCCCTGATATCACCTCACAGAGGCCCCGCACCTGTCAGTTTGAGGCTGAGTTTGGAAAACTTTCTGTCTGCTCATATCATCTAATTGTTTCCACACATTTGTTTCCACATTGCATTGTCTTTTTAATTTTTGCACTTGAGTTTTTTTTTTTTTGTTTGTTTGTTTGCTTATTTTTCTTAGGTCACCTTGCCTTCTACACTTACAAAAACGTATTTAGAACCTTGGTACATTAAGGCAAATTCAATAAAATTGAGTATCATTTGCCCCAAATAACAATGACTTCAAAATCCCATAGAACTCAATTAATTACCAGTCATATGTGCACTATTCAAAATCATTCATCTGAGGCAGGGTCTCCAGACTCAGCTTGGAGAAATGGAGCTACTGGGTTACACAAGAACACAAGATCCCTGTGCTCTTCTGCCAAATGCAGTTATCCAGACACTCCTTCAATCTCCATTGCACTATGAGAGAAAGGTGAGGGATGTCCCAATTTCCCTCAGCCAGGAGGCCAGGAAGATATCCTACCCCAAATGTGGTCAAGTCCACATACTTCAAAACCAGGTTCCTGGTCACTGCATACTTAGTTTTCAACCACATACCCTTTTAGATGCAATCTAATTCAGGGGTCATGGTTCTTTCCAGCAAATTCTTTCCTGATAATTGAGTCATGTCATAACTCCCAACTTAACTATTCTGTGATTATTGTTTATAAAGTGCTCTAGAAAGAAGAAACCAGGTTTGCACAGTGTCCCCAGGCAGTTGGGCAGTACTAGGCTGAGCAGTCACATCTTTACACACTGACCTACTGTCCATCTGCTTCTCAAATGTCTATGAGAGACCAAGTTCCATGGAAGAATAGAGAAGCCACTAAAGGAAAAAAAGGACTTTGAGAGCTTGTAGGAAAATGCCCTCAGTGTACAGAGAAGCAAACCAGCCCTGAGGGCCTTTGTCTCCCCATCTTGCACAACCAACTGGGGCACAGCTATGTTGAATCAATGTCCCCTGAATCATGTCACATGTTTTTCACTTATTCAACTGAAAATATTTTCACCACAAATTACACTGGGCTCCTAGCTCCAAGGACAGAGGATTAGCCCTTCACTCTAGAATGATCTAGTTTGTGTAATAAGACAATGCAGTCACAATGATATTCTCTCACCTGGGAGGTTAACCACATGATCAGCTAGAATCTAATGATCCTATATAAATAGAAATCACAGGCCTCAGAGCTTGGTGCCTCAGTGTTTGAATCTGGTGATGCTGTGCTTCACAGTGTGAAAGTAAGGACTGGGACAACTGGGTATAGAACCATGTTGAGGATATTTGTAGAAAGATGTATTAGAGGCAAGGGACTAATATTCAGGTAGACTTTATTGATATATTTGTTTATGGGAATTCTTTGTTAAGACAGTGAATCTGTTTCCAATGAAATCAAACCCCTCTGGAACCCAGAATTCATCACCCATTTTCTGTGATTTCTTTTTTCTCCTGTTTTGGAGAATTAAGCAATGATCCCAGCAAATCAATTTTAAAACATTTTCCAAGAGTGTTCAATGAAGAGAAATTATCACTAGTTGAACTTGTTAACTTAAAATCTTCTTATAGTGACTTGGAAACTGACTGAACCTCTGTTCATTTCATGGTCCTATCAGGCCTGCCAAAGCTCATACAGAGTTCTTTCTCCTTCCTGAGTAAATTTAGTCAATAGGGAATGTTATCACATAATACCATAATGTCATATGATGAACACCTATAGGAGCAGGAGAGGAGAGGGGAGAAGTTTCCATGACTTCAATTTAACAAGCTTAAAAAACAGGGATATAAAAGAACACCTTAGAAGATGGAAAGATCTTCCATGTTCTTGGATAGGCCGAATTAATATTGTCAAAATGGCCATACTACCAAAAGTGCTATACAGATTCAATGCAATCCCAATTAAAATCCCAATGACGTACCTTACAGAAATAGAGCAAGCAATCATGAAATTCATCCGAAAGAATAAGAAACCCAGAATAGCTAAAGCAATCCTTCGCAGAAAAAATGAAGCAGGGGGTATCGCAATACCCGAACTTCAACTTTATTACAAAGCAATAGTAACAAAGACGGCATGGTACTGGTACCAAAATAGACAGGTAGATCAATGGTACAGAATAGAGGACACGGACACAAACCCAAATAAATACAACTTTCTAATACTAGGCAAAGGTGCCAAAAATATGCAATGGAGAAAAGATAGCCTCTTCAACAAATGGTGCTGGGAGAATTGGAAATCCATATGCAACAGAATGAAACTAAACCCATATCTCTCACCCTGCACAAAACTCAACTCAAAATGGATTAAGGACGTTGGAATCAGACCAGAGACTCTGCAGATTATAGAAGAAAAAGTAGGTCCCGATCTTCAACATGTCGGCCTAGGACCAGACTTCCTCAACAGGACTCCCATAGCACAAGAAATAAAAGCAAGAATCAATAACTGGGATAGATTCAAACTAAAAAGCTTTCTCTCAGCAAAGGAAACTATCAGTAATGTGAAGAAAGAGCCTACAGAGTGGGAGAATATCTTTGCCAATCATACTTCAGATAGAGCACTAATCTCCAGAATCTATAAAGAACTCAAAAAACTCTACACCAAGAATACAAATAATCCAATCGTCAAATGGGCTAAGGAAATGAACAGACACTTCACAGAAGAAGATGTACAAGCAATCAATAAACATATGAAAAAATGTTCAACATCTCTAGTAATAAGAGAAATGCAAATCAAAACCACCCTAAGATTCCATCTCACCCCAATTAGAATGGCGATTATCAAAAATACAAGCAACAGGTGTTGGCAAGGATGTGGGGAGAAAGGTACACTCATACATTGCTGGTGGGGCTGCAAATTAGTGCAGCCACTCTGGAAAGCAGTGTGGAGATTCCTTAGAAAACTTGGAATGGACCCTCCATTTGACCCAGCTATCCCACTCCTTGGCCTATACCCAAAGGACTTAAAATCAGCATACTACAGAGATACAGCCACATCAATGTTCATAGCTGCTCAATTCACAATAGCCAGACTGTGAAACCAACCTAGATGCCCTTCAATTGATGAGTGGATAAAGAAACTGTGGTATATATACATAATGGAATATTACTCAGCCATAAAGAATGACAAAATTATGGCATTTGCAGGCAAATGGATGAAATTGGAGAATATCATGCTAAGTGAGATAAGCCAATCTCAAAAAGCCAAAGGACGAATGATATCGCTAATAAGTGGAGGATGACACATAAAGGGGGGGAGGGAAGGGTTAATGTTAGGGTTAGAGTTAGGGTTAGGGAGGGGCAAGTATGGAGGAAGAAAGTACTGTATAGAGGGTAAAGAGGGGTGGGAAGGGTGGGGGGAAGGGAAAAAATAACAGAATGAATCAAACAACATTACTGTATGTAAATTTATGATTACACAAATGGTATGCCTTTACGCCATGTACAGAGAAACAGCATGTATCCCATTTGTTACAATAAAAAAAGATAAAAAAATTAAAAAAAATAAATAAATATTTCCTGTATAAGAATAAAAAAAAAAAAAAAGACTGAATCAATTTTCTGTTTTATGTTTATACTTTGGACCAAGTTTTTCACTATTTAGCATTAAAGCATTATGTATTTCCTCTCTTCACATAAAGTAATGAATAAAGTAAGTGAGCAAAATATCTTGTCTGTAATATATGTCATAAACATTATTCAACACAATAAAATTTGTGTTCTTTGTGAGATTATTGTCATAATTTTTCTACAATCATTCTCATTAAGGTTAGGAATAGTATGTGTTCCTAGTTGGAATTACACCAGAGTTTTTTCTCTTTAGGCAAGGACTGATATAATGTGCATTACCTTGGGTTATCTTTTTTTAAAAAATTTCTTTTGTTCTAATTAGTTATACATGACAGTTGAATACACTTTGATATATCACACATAAATGGGGTATAATTTCTCATTTTTATGACTGTACATGTTGTAGAATCACATTAGTTATATAGTCATATGGGTACATAAAGTAATAATGTCTCTTTGAGTCTACTATCCTTCCTATCCTCGTATTCCCTCCCCTCTCTTCACTCCTGTCTACCTAATCTATACTAACTCTATTCTTCCCTAGTCCCACCCCTTATTGGAAATTAGCATCTGCATATCAGAGAAAACATTCCACCTTTTGTTTTGTTGGGTTTGGCTTATTTCACTTAGCATGATATTCTCCAATTCCATCTGTTTACTGGCAAATGCCATAATTTCAATCTTCTTTAAAGCTGAGTAATTTTACATTGTGTGTGTGTATGTGTATCTCACATTTTCTTTATCCATTCATCTGTTGAAGGGCATCTAGGTTGCTTTCATAGCTTAGCTATTGTGAATTGAGCAGCTATAAACATTGCCATGGCTGTGTCACCGTAGTATGCTGATCTTAAGTCTTTTGGGTATAAACTGAGGAGTGGGATAGCTGGGGCAAATGGTGATTTCATTCCAGGTTTGCTAAGGAGTCCCCATACTTCTTTCCATAGTGGAAATTTGCAGTCCCACCAGCAATGTATGAGTGTTCCCTTTTCTCCACATCCTTGCCAGCATTTATTTTTGCCTGTATTTTTGATGATTGCCATTCTGACTGGAGTGAGATGACATCTTGGAGTAGTTTTGATTTGTAATTCTCTAATTGCTAGAGATGTTGAACATTTTTTTAATGTATTTGTCAATCAATTGTATTTCTTCTTCTGGGAAGTGTCTATTCAGTTACTTAGCCCATTTATAGATTGGGTTATTTGCTTTTTTGGTGTTCTTTATATATCCTAAGAGATTAGTGCTTTATCTGAGGTGCATGTGGTAAAGATTTTCTCCCACTCAATAGGTTCTCTATTTACATTATTGATTGTTTCTTTTGCTGAGAAGAAGCCTTTTAGTTTGAATTCATCCCACTGATTGATTCTTGATTAAACTTCTTACACTTTAGGGGTCTTGTTCAGGAAGTCGGATCCTAGGCCAACATGGTACAGATTTGGGTCTACTTTTTCTTAGGCGCAGAGTCTCTGTTCTAGTGCCTAAGTCTTTGATCCACTTAGAGTTGAGTTTCATGCAGGGTGAGAGATAGATGTGTAATTTCATTTCGTTACATGTGGCTTTCCATTTTTCCCAGTGCCATTTGTTGAATAGGCTCTTTTCTCCAGTCAATGTTTCTCTAGTATGAGATAATTGTATTTGTGCAAGTTTGTCTCTGTGTTTTCTATTCTGTACTGTTGGTTTACATGTCTATTTTAGTGACAATACTATACTATTTTATTACTATGGTTCTGTAGTATAGTTTAAAGTCTGGTATTATGATGGCTCCTTTTCACTTTTCTTGCTAAGAATTGCTTTGGCTATTCTGGATCTCTTATTTTCCCAAATAAATTTCATGACTGCTTTTTCTATTTATATGAAGAATGTCATTGGGAGTTTAATAGGAATTGCAATAAATCTATATGATGCTTTTGGTAGTATGATCATTTTGACCATATTAATTCTGCCTCTCCAGGAGTATGGGAGGTCTTTTCATCTTCTAAGTTCTTCAATTTCTTCCTTTAGTGTTCTGTAGTTTTCATTGTAGAGGTCTTTCACCTCTTTTGTTAGATTGATTTCCAAGTATTTTTTTTTTTTTTTGGAGGCTAAATAGTGAATGGGGTAGTTTTCCTTATTTTCCTTTCAGTGGATTCATCACAGATGTGTAGGAATACATTTGATTTATGAGTGTTGATTTTATATCCTGCATCTGTGTTGAATTCATTTATTAGTTCTTGAAGTTTTCTGGTGGAATTTTTTGGGTGTTCTAAATGTAGAAATATGTCATTAGAAAATAGTGATAGTTTGAGTTCTTCTTTACCTATTTGTATCCCTTTCTTTCTTCTGTCTAATTGCTCTGACTGGAGTTTCAAGAACGATGCCGAATAAAGGTGGTCAAAGAGGGCATTATTGTCTTGTTCCAGTTTTTAGAGGGAATACTTTCAATTTTTCTCTGTTTAGAATTATGCTGGCCTTGGGTTTAGCATATATCTTAAAGACTGTGTGGAAGTTTTTTTTCTGCTTCCTAAGGGTAGCTTCTGAGACAAGTCTTCAAGTTATGGATTTATAACTAGTAAAGCAAGGAAACAACTTTCAATTTAGCAACAAAAATCTGAGTTCACAGAATCTAAAAATGTAAGATGAAACTAACATCTAAATTCCCTTTGACAGAAGAAACATCCTGTTTTACTTGTGTTGTTTCATTAAAAGGATATTAAGTGGTATTGTGCATCATGCAACTAGAAATTTTTCTGAGTCTAGAAATAGTTTAGAAAGTATCTCCAAGGTTCTTTATGTTCTAGAATTTGAATTAATTTAATGTTTGTGGGGGAATTGATTGCCAAAAGATTTAATATTATAATTTTAGTCTATGTGCATTAGACAAGACCAGGGTAAGTGACTGACAAAATGGACAACACTAAAATGCCTAAAGTTCATTTGTAGACCTTTTAACAGGATACGTGACATCAAGGATACAAGTGAAAGAGATCTAGAGATGACACATATTTTTAAGTTCATATACCAGGACTTGAAAACAGCAATTAAAATTTGATGATTTAAAAGAAAATATGTACCTATGAAAGAATACATAGGAAATCTATCAGAGAAATAAAAGATATAGAGTAAACCAAATGGCCCTTACTAAAAGAAAAATTTGAAATGGGAATTCCAAATTTCTCCAAATGTACTTTTAATGATATGCCAGACATTATAGATGAAAGGATAAGGAAACTTTATAGAAACTATTCAAACTAAAGTACAGAAGACATCAAAAGAAATGACAAAAAGTGAAAAGAGACCTACAGGAAAAAAAAACTAGGTGGTCTAACGTACATGGAATTTGAGTCCTAGAAGAAGGAGAGACATAGAGGCTGAGAAAACTTTAAAATAATGATTAAAATTCTCCAAATTTGACGGAAAGTAGCAACCCTCAGATCCAGGAGAACTTTAATAAATCCCAAGTGGGATAAACATAAGGAAATCCCACTTAGGCATATCTCATAGAAAATGCTGAAAATCAAAGATAATGGGGAGAACTTGAAGAAAGTTATAGCAAAAGTTACATATTGGAAAACAACAAAAAGAATGAGCTCTACTTCTCCTCAAAACAATTCAAATCAGAAGACAGTGAAACTACATCATTAAAATTCCTTAAAGAAAAATAATACTATCATAGAATAAAGATATACAAATAGATTAAAATAACAGAGTAGAAAATCCAGGAGACTTACACCTCAGTTAAATTGTGAGTTTATTTTTGACAAAGGCATGAAAACAATTCAATGGAGGAAAGAAAGCTCTTCCTTTCCTGAATGATGCGAGAACAATTGAATGTCTACGTAGATAAGAAAAGAATATTGACACTGACTGGACACCCTACACAGTAAAGAAAAAAATAAGTTGCAATTAATCATAATCCAAAACATAAATGTGAAATCTATAAAAAAACAAAATATAGGAGGATATCCTTATCATTTTGGTATAGGCAAAGTTTTATTATATAGGATACTGAAAACATTCATCAAGAAAAATGAATAGTTAATCAATCAATAGATAGGTAAAGAAACTGAACAGACACTTCACAGAAGAAAAAATATGATTGGTTAACAAATATACAAAAAATGTTCAACATTTCAAGCAATTAGAAAAGTGCAAATTAAAACTACACTGAAATTCCATCTCATTCCAGTCAGAATGGCAATTATGAAGAATACAATTAATAATAAATTTGGCAAGGATGTGGGGAAAAAGGTACACTCATACATGATGGGACTGCAAATTGTTGCAAACACTGTGAAAAGCACTATGGAGACTCCTCAGAAAACTTGGAATGAAACCACTATTTGAAGTAATGATCCCACTCCTCAGTTTATACCCAAAGGACTTAAATCAGCACAGTACAATGATGCAGCCACATCAATGGTTATAGTAGCTCAATTCATAATAGCCTGGCCATGGAATCAATTTAGGTGCCCTTCAACAGATGAATGGATAAAGAGAATGTGGCATATATACACAGTGGAATATTACTCAGTCATAAAGAAGAATGAAATTATGGCATTTTCCAGTAAATGAATGGAACTGGAAAATATCATGCTAGGTGAAATAAGCTAATCCCAAAACACCAAAGGTGGAATGTTCTGTCTGATATGTGGATGCTAACCCACAACAGAGGGTGCGGAGAGGAAGAATGGAAGTTCATTTGATTAGACAGAGAGGAATGAGGGAAAGGAGTGGGGATGGGAATAGGAAAGAAAACAGGATGAATCAGACATAACTTTCCTATGCTCATACATGAATTCATGACCAGTGTAATTCCACATCATGTATGACAACAAGAATAGAAACCTTATTGGAATGGGTTGTATTCCATGTATGTATAATATGTCAAAATATACTCTACTGTCATGTATATCTAAAAACAACAAATAAAATTTAAAAAATGGTTAATTGGACCCTATCAAAATTAAAAACTTTCACTCATTAAATATTCCATTAAGGTGATGATTATCTGAGCCACATTTAAGAAGGAAATATTCACATTACATATTCTGACAAAGAACTTATATCCATAATATAGAAATAATTGTCATCATTTAATAATAATAATGATAAAACCAACAGTCTCAATTATAAATAGACAAAGGAACTTTAACAGACATTTCCAAATGGAAGAATACTCCAAATGGTCAGTAAGCAAATCAACGTACACTCAATATCACTGTTCATAAGGGAAATATAAATTAAAACAGAAGTGATATGCCACTACAAACCCTCTAGAATGAATTAATTTTAAAATACTGACAAAACCAAATGTCAATGAAGATATGAAGATATGAAGCAACTAGAATTCTCACACATCGTTGGTGCGAATGTTAAATGACACGACCATTTTGGGAAAATGTTTTAGTTTCCTAGAATAGAAAACAAACACCTGAACAATGATAGAATGTTTTTAATCCTAGATCAAGAGAAATAAAATCATATACCCACAAAAATATTTGAGCAAGAATATTGGCATGAGTTTAACTTGTGACAGCTCAAAACTGGAAATAACACAACCATCAAGAGGAAAACGGGAAAACAAATTGTGGTATATTCATATAATTTTAGTCTTAAAAATTAATTTGAGTAAAAGGAGACAGATACAAAAGAAAACATGATATACGGTTCTATTTATATGAATCTGTAAAAACGATAAACCAAAGTCTGGTGATAGAAATCAGAACAATGGTTATGTCTGAAGATGGTTCAGGAACGGGAATGTCTCTAGGAAGGAGCCTAAGGAACTGTTCTATGTCTTGTAGTCACTTATTTAAATTTATTTTTCTGCAAATACATCCAACCTCAAATTTAAAAAAGAAAGAAATCAAGATAACAATAGCAATTATTTTATGAGTGGGAATTAAATGAACTTATATATATGTATATATGTATATGGAATATACATATGTATACTTATGTATATACACTTTAAATATATGTGTTTACAATAGTGCCTGACAAATCCTTGGTATAGGCTTAGAAATTACTATTACAGGACTAAGAAAATGTAGATATGTACCACATAGGTAGGGCATATATGTGTAACACATGTGCGCCACATAAATAGGCAATACTATCCAGCCATAAGAAAAATGCAATCCTCTCATTTGGGATGTAGATTGATCTGGAAGTCGTTTTGTTAACTGAAATAAGTCAGGTGCTGAAAGTCAAGTACCACATAATCTCACTTTTATTTGGAATCTAGAAAAGCTGACCTCATGGTCGTGGAGAGAAGACCGGTGGTGAGCAGAGGCCTGGCTGAGTGGGAATGTGTGCAATAGGTACTAAGTTGCACTTAGGAGCAAGAAGTTCCCTGTGCTTTTGCACAGATAGGGTGACTATAGGTGACAATAATGTACTGTATATATCAAACAGTCAGAAGAAAAGATTTTGAAATCAGAAATGATAAATGATTGAGGAGATGGATATGTTTAACCTGATTTAAACATTGCACAATGTATACATGTGTCAAAGCATCACAAGGTATCCTTTAATATGTACAATTTTTATGTATCAGTTAAAAAACATTTAGTTTTAAAAAAAATTACTATTATAGTTCATACTGTCGTTTCTAATGCTCCATTCGTGTAAGTTTCTACTGTGTGGCTATACACAAATATTCAAGCCATGGAATATATTTCAGAATGCAGAAATGATATCTCATGGCATAGAGACATTCCCGGTATTATTTGGTTCTGCTGTTTAAAAGGCATTGCAGCTGTTTCTACTCAAGAAACCTCTTGATACTCCCCAAATCCCCCATCTGTGGTTTCCCTGCCAGCTGACTTCTAAATGGCTGCAAGTTTTCCTTTCCATTCAATTATCTAGAATTTTAAATACAAGTAATTAATCCCTTGATCAAATGGTATAGAATTAGACTGCTTTGATTATTCTCTCCCCTCAAGGGATCTTAAGCTTCCACAGAATATAACACTGAAAGCACATTTAAACAGAACAGAAGGTGGTTTAGAAAATGGTTTTGTGGTAATATCCTCAAAATACATAGCTCAAAACATTCATCTGATGAAATCAAACAAAAATGATGTTTTTCTGAATTTTGGAGGAAATGGCTTCATCTACTCAGTGTGTAAGTGCCAATGTTTTAGCTAAATGGTGGGGCAAAAATACCAGAGAATTATCTTCAGATGACAAATAGAAACCAAACACCACAGTGGTGATGATACTGAATACCAGGGGATTAAAAGGAATTTTACTCCTCTGCCTCAGGAAGAAGACAGTCACTGACAGATGCCAAAGAGTGAAAAGTAAATGGTAAAATTGCAGAGTTGAAGATGGCTTATTTTCAACCTATCTTTGACAGTAAGTCGGCCTCAGCCTAACATCACGTCTTGGGTCTGAATCTATTTTCATAAATGTTTCAAAGTTGAAACATCCTATCGACAGTACAAAGCACAAGTACCATTTCTGGAGCAGTGCTTATAAAGTAGACAGTTAAGAATAAAAATCACAGGAGGCTAAAAGGCCAAAATAATTTCTTAAATAGACAAAAATAAAGCCACATTCTCTAATTTGCTCTGGTATAAAAATTCCACCTTCTTTGAAAACTAAATGTAATAAAATGTCCACCAGTTGGTTGGCAGCAGCCTCATTACCCCAATTCCACATAATTGCTGTGTGTGATCAAGCAAGGCTGAACAACAGCTGGCCCAGAGATTAGTCTGTGCTCCCGTTTTAGACAGAGAAGTTTGCACAATGCCCAAGCAATTTTTTTCCTCCACTGCCTAGAATATGGGCTTTCTATACAGTATGGTCACAAACCTTTTGAAGCTGGACACCATATCGGACAAGCTGTTCTACAAAAGACTTCAAGAGACAAGATAACCAGACTTTCCACCACTGAACCTTTTCACAGTTGGAATTACTTTTTTTTTTTTTTTTTAAGGAAAAGATTTAGTTTCAAAAAACTTTTTATTTCTCTAATAGGTCATAAAGTTGAATAAAATGTTTTGTCTCTTAATTTTTCCCTAGAACTACTTTCTGAGGGTGGACACCCAGTGAAAAGTTTTGGGGTCTATAACAATAGAAAAAAGTAATTCTCAAGAAAACTAGGTTTAGAAATATTATCCAGGAGGTGATTGCTGTGTCCTAAAAATGAAATTAGTTTCCCAAAGCAATCTAAACTTCAAAATATTTATCAGTAGCTGGGTGTGGTGGTGCACACCTGTAATCCCAGTGATGTGGAAGGCTGAGGTAGGAGGATCACAAGTTCAAGGTCAGCCTAGGCAACTGAGACCCTGTCTTAAAATAAAAAATAAAAAGGACTGAGAATGAACTCAGTGGTAAAGTATCCCTGGGTTCAATATCCAGCATCAGCAAAACAAAACAAAACAAAAACACACACACAAAAAATAAAAACAAAACAAAACAAAAATTGTGAGTACTTTTTTTTTTTTTAACTAAAAAATGTTCTCTTTTGGGGATGAGATTGTTTTTCAGATGAATTTGCTGGTGTGTTATTTTTCGCATATAAAATAATTTCAGGCAACATCTTTATATCATTCAATGAAGGCAGCTCTACAAAATTGACTCATCCCAAATTCCCAAATATCCCTGTAAACCCAGAGGCTGATTTCAGAAAATATCTACCTCCAACTTCCATACATCCACCCATTCAACCATGCAACAAACGAAAATAAATAAATTTTAAATCAGGTTTCCAAACTTGTATAAAACCAATTGTAGTTATACCTAATATTTAAAGTATATGCTTATACTCATAGCATGAGGACTATTTAAGGAAGGCAAGATACAACAATTTCTGTTAAACAAATCCCACTAAAGAATTTTGTTCTTAGGGTAGTTTGATTTGCATTTCTCTTATTACTAGAGATGTTGAACATTTTTACATATATCTGTTGATTGCTTGTACATCTTCTTCTGTGAAGTGTCTGTTCATTTCCTTAGCCCATTTGTTGATTGGACTATTTGTATTCTTGGTGTAGAGTTTTTTGAGTTCTTTATATATTCTGAAAATTAGCGCTCTATCTGTAGTATGAGTGGCAAAGATTTTCTCCCACTCTGTAGGCTCTCTCTTCACATTACTGAGAGTTTCCTTTGCTGAGAGAAAGCTTTTTAGTTTGAATCTATCCCAGTTGATGATTCTTGCTTTTATTTCTTGTGCTATGGAAGTCCTGTTAAGGAAGTCTGATCCTAAGCCGACATATTGAAGATTTGGACCTACTTTTTCTTCTATAAGATGCAGGGTCTCTGGTCTGATTCTGAGGTCCTTGATGCATTTTGAGTTGAGTTTTGTGCAGGGTGAGAGATAGGGGTTTAATTTCATTCTGTTGCATATGGTTTATACAATGGAATATTACTCCGCCATAAAGAATGATAAAATTATGGCATTTGCAGGCAAATGGATGAAATTGGAGAATATCATGCTAAGTGAGATAAGCCAATCTCAAAAAACCAAAGGACGAATGATCTCGCTGATAAGCGGATGATGACGTATAATGGGGGGTGGGAGGGGTTAGTGTTAGGGTTAGGGTTAGGTTTAGGGTTAGGGTTAGGGAGAGGGGTAAGAATGGAGGAAGGAAGGACTGTACTGAGGGAAAAGAGGGGTGGGTGGGGTAGGGGGAAGGGGGAAAAATGGCAGAATGAATTAAACAACATTGCCCTGTGTAAATTTATGATTACATGAATGGTATGCCTTTACTCCATGTACAGAGAATCAAAATGTATCCCATTTGTTTACAATAAAAAAAAGAATTTTGTTCTATGCTTTTCCAAAGTTCAAATCAAAGAAGAACTTTTTTTAAAATACAAGCAAGTTGTTTGCATAATCCAACACCAAACAGAATAGCTTTGAGTGTATAGATGGTACTCAGTGTTTCAGCAATTGAAATAGAAAATTCTTTTTGTTGTTTGCCAAATATGAGTTAAGTATTCAATGAATTTGTAAATGGAATATATCTGTTATCTATGAACAATTCTAACCCCACAGATGAGAAATACCAGCATGATGAAATTTTACCTTATATGTATTTTAATTATTACCTAATCCCTAGAAGTACAATGTGATGGGGTGAGGTGTGCCTCATTGTATTTCTACCTTGCTTTTTTGTTTTACTAATTATAAAAACTACGCAATTGCATTTCAAAAATCAAGATGAGAAAAAACCAAACACATTCATAATTATTCATTTCAACTCAGTTACTGTGTTTTATATTTCAAGGAAGAGAAAACCTATTTTTTTTTTTTCCTGAAGAACAGGTGAGGAGGGTCGTGACGTGTCTGTTCATGTCATTCTCGTTGCCGCTGATGAAGCCACTATTCCATCTGACTCTTTTGTAATATTATCCCCTCCTGCTGGCACCTCAGGAAATTGCCCCCCAAAGCCTTTAAGGAAAGGAAACACCATGTTGTTTTTACAACTATTAGTTTTCATTGTAGACATTCTTCCTTGATTGCAGGTAACACATTCACCCAGCTGTTACTGAATCCCGAGTGTCTTCATTTCATTTCCATGGCTGTTTAGTATTTTGTAATCTTCTCTGTGCAAAATTTGTAGACCTGCTTCTGTTACTTTTGAGTATTCATCATTTTGCCTTCTCAACTACCTTAGAATTCGAACTCTTTGAAAGAAAGAAAAGCATGTATTTTAAAAAATATATACTTAATAAGTAACCTTGACTGACTTATTGGTGCTCTCCCCCAAAGTCTAAAAACCTAGAGAAAACACCAAAATTCAAGTTTCAGTTGTTATGAACTTTTCATTTCATTTATTTATTCATTTATTTTTTGAGCTAGGTTTTCACTGTGCTGCCCAGGCTAGGCTGGAACTCAGACCCTCCTGTCTCAGTTTCCTGAGTATCTGCGATTATAGCTTCTTCAGAGGTGAATATTTTTAATTATTTTTCCGTGTCTTGATTTCCTCACACATAAAAGGAACCATCAAACTGGATCTACCAGCACACTACAAATACACCTCACCTCTTACAGGTTTCCTCCTGCGTCTGGGTTTCCCTCCAGTTTCACTCCTCTCAGGGCAGCTTGATTCCCTCTACAGCTCCACTAACCTGCTCCTGCAGAGTGACTGGTCAACTTCTTGCTAAATCCAGTGAACCCTATTCAATCCTTATTTAGCGTGTTCTCTTGGAAACATTCAACACTGGAACCCTTCTCTGGTTTTCACAGAGCATTGCACTGGGAAATGCAATGTTTCCAGGTTTTCCTCATTTTTTTTCACTGGCACTCTCTTCCTCCTGTCTTTTAGGTCTCTTTCTGCCAGGTGTCTCTTAGAGTTATTTATTTATTTTTTTTGAGTTTTCTGACCTCATCCTCCAACCCTGGTACTTTATACATCTTTCTTGGGAAATATTACTTCTATGTATTTGCATACTGAATGTTTCCAAATCTGAAGTTCTAGTCCAGTTTTCCTTCCTGAGTTATAGACATTTTTATTTAAATGTTTCATAAACCAATCAAATCTACCACATCCAAAATGGAACATGCTATCTCCTCTTGAAAATATCCTCCATATGCTTCATCTCAGCGGATGGTTTATCCATTCCTTTTCACACCAAACCAATGATTAAATCATTTCCCAACTCTATCTCCATCAATCATTTTCTGTCCTTACTGGTACTCTCTTGTTATGGTACCGTCTTCTTTTGAATGAATTTTTGTTCTCAGGCTTGATCCCTCTAATCCATCCAAAAACTGTTGTCAAGGCAATTTTCGAAAGGAAAAATATGACTATATCACTACTGTGTTTAAGATTCTTTGAAGTTTTATTCCACCCTTAGGATAAAGGTCTAAAATCTTTAACAAGTTTTCCAAAGTCCGGATTACTTTCCAATCTTAACTTAGCATTTCTTCCAGCACATTCCATGCTCCCAACCACACTGTGACTGACCAATTGGGCTATGTTTTGTAACCGCCAGTAGTTTGCACATGCTGACCCCTGCTCCCAGAGGACACTTCCCTGCAATATATCGCCATTCATTTGCTTATCTTCTCTATATTTTTGAGTTTCAGGTTAGATGTTTCTTGACTGTTCTCCTATCTCCTCCTCCAGTCCTTCATGGCTTAACAATGGAGGATTTATTCCAAGAAATGCATTCTTAGGTACCTTTCTCCTTCTGTGGACACCATAGCATGTACCTACACAAACACAGATGGTATAGCCTAGGGTATACAGTGTAGCCCATTGCTCCTAGGCTACAAACCTGTACAGCATGTTACTGCACTGAATATTGTACACAATTGTAACACAAAAATATTTGTGGATCTAAATGTATATAAGGTGCAATGAAAATACTAAGCAATAGGAATTCTTAGCTGAATAAGAATTCAGCTCCATTTTAATCTTGTGGGACCACCATCGTATATGTAGTCTGTCATTGACTGAAATGTGTATGCAGTGCATGCCTCTATTCTGATCCCTGCCACAGCACTGCTTATGTTCTTCACGAGGCTGTAAACTCCTGAAGGGAAAGAAAAAGGACTACATCTTGTTTACTGTTAAGTCTTGAGCACAGTACCTGCTATAGAAAGGGTACATATTAAACAGTTGTCTCCAGCTGAGCATAATAATTTTTAAGTTAATCGTAAGTAATAATAACATTTTTGTGATGCTGAACATAAAGAATCACTGTTTCTTATATAAGCTGAAAGATGATGGCTTAGGAACACATGTCTCATGTAAAGTTCTTAATGAGAATTTTCGAATCAAGTCAAAAGTAACATATGCTCATTGAGGGAAGTAAAAACAATTCAAATATGTATACATAAGTAAATTCTGCTTGTTTCTCATCTCTAGATGCACTACTTTGAAGCATTAACTGCAGTGTGATCTGTGGTCCTTCCTCGACATTCACCATGTTCAGTAAAACATTATAAAAACTATATATGCTAACTCTAAGGTCAACATCATTCTAAATGGAGAAAAATGGAAAGCATTCCTTCTAAAAACTGGAACAAGACAAGGATGCCCTCTTTCATCACTTCATAACATTGTCCTTGAAATTCTAGCCAGACCAATTAGACAGAAGAAAGAAATTAAAGGGATACAAATAGGAAAAGAACTCAAACTATTACTATTCACAGATGACATGTTTCTATACTTAGAAGACCCAAAAAATTCCACCACAAAACTTCTAGAGTTCATAAATGAATTCAGCAAAGTAGCAGGATATAAAATTAACACCCAGAAATTAATTGTGATCCTATACATCAGTGATGAATCAACTGAAAGAGAAATTAAGAAAACTACTCCTTTCATGATAGCTTAAAAAAAAATTGGAATCAATCTAACAAAAGAGGTCAAAGATTCTACAATGAAAACTACAGAACACTAAAGAATTAAGTTGAAGAAGACCTTAGAAGATGGAAGGATCTTCCATATTCTTGGATAGGCAGAAGTAACATTGTCAAAATGGCCATACGACCAAAAGTGCTATATACATTTATTGCAATTCCTATTAAAATCCCAATGGTATTCTTCATAGAAATAGAAAAAGCAGTCATGAAATTCATTTGGGAAAATAAGAGACCCAGAATAGAGACCCTGTGCCTAATTGAAGAAAAAGTAGACCCAAATCTACCTCATGTCAGCTTAGGAACTGACTTCCTTAACAAGACCCCTAAAGCAAAAGAAGGAAAATCAAAAATCAACAAATGGAACAGAATCAAACTAAGAAACTTCTTCACAGCAAAGGAAACAATCAAGAATGTGAAGAAAGAGGCTACAGAATGGGAAAAATCTTTGCCACTTGCTTCTCAGACAGAGCATTAATCTCCAGGATATATAAAGAACTCAAAAAGCACCACCCACCCCAAACCAAAAAACAAAAAGCCAAAAAAACACCACCACCACCATCAAAGAACCCAATCAAAAAACAGGCTAAGGAACTGAACAGGCACTTCACAGAAGAAATATGATCGGTCAATAAATCTATGAAAAAATGTTCAACATCTCTAGCAATTAGAGAAATGCAAATTAAAACTACACTGAGATTCCATCTCACTCCAACTAGAATGGCAATTACTTTCCTATGTGTTTATATGAATATACAACCAATGTAATTCTACATCATGTGCAATCAGAAGAATGGGAAGTTACAAGTAACAATAAATGCTGGCAAGGATGTGGGGAAAAGGTACACTCAGACATTGATGGTAGGACTGCAAATTGGTGCAACCACTGTGGAAAGCAGTATGGAGATTCCTCAGAAAACTTGAAATGGAATCACAATTTGACCCAGTTATTCTACTCCTCGGTTCACACCCAAAGGACTTATATCAGCATACTATGGTGACACTGCCAAATCAATATTTGTAGCAGCTCAGTAGCTAAATTCACAATAGCTAAACTATGGAATTCACCTAGTTGCCCTTCAACAGATGAATGGATGAAGTGTTATGACTGATTTAAAGACTGAGCTAAGTTAACTCCATTTTGTTCAGACATTTCACCCTGTATAAAAATCAGTCTCTCTTCTCTTTGTGAGCCCACTTGCATAGCAGCTAACACCTCTACCTTCCCCCACTCACAACCTGACCACAATATCCTGAACTTGTAGAATATAAGTTTGCCCCTCTGAGCATGTACTGATTAATTCTGTTTATGTAACCTGTGGTTGTAACTGCCACCCTCTCTCCCCCTTTCCTTGTAGTTTTTCAGCTTTTAAGCATCAATTGACCCCCAGGTGGGTGTCAGAGATGGCAGAATTGTTTGCCTTCTGCTTCCCCCAGCCCTGGCCAGAATAAATCCTTTGTCTTTTGCTTCAGAAGGATCCAGAATTTGTATGTGGGATATTGGAGTAGCGCCTTAAAAAAAGAAAATGTAGTACACTTACACATTTGTACTACTCAGCCATAAAGAGAAACGAGATTATGTTATTTACCAGTAAATGCATGGAACCGGATACTCTCATGCTAAGTGAAATAAACCAATCCAAAAGAACCAAAGGTAAAATGTTTTCTCTGATATACAAATGCTACATCACAATAAGGAGGCGGGAGCAGAGAAGATTAGAAGTATTTTGAATTAAACAAAGAGGAATGAAGGGAAGGGAAGGAGAATGAGAACAGGAAAGAAAGTAAAACGAACTGGACATTACTTTCCTATGTGTGTATGTGAATGTACAACCTACATCATTGCAATCAGAAGAATGGGAAGTTAGATTCCTTATATGCATAATATGTCAAAATACAGTCTATTTATATAGTGTATATAAATGCATAACCAATAAGAACAAACTAAAAATACACCAAAAGAAAGTGGGATGATTTTTTTCTTCCTTACTGTTTTTAACCACAATGACAATAGTTTATATCTTACCCTGACTTATTTTTCAATCCAATACATATTTTTCATGGTATTATGAAATATGGAAGTAATGGATTTTATTTAATAATTTCCCAATTAACATTCACATTATTTCCAATTTTTGGCATGATGAACCACACTATTATTGCTGTGTGTTATCTTTTAACATGTAGATTTCCAAAAGTGGCATACTTGGTCAAATGGTTTATGTATGCTAAATTTTGATTGATTTTTCTATGTTATTTTCCAAAAGACACAAGATTTTCATTCCACCAACTATTTTTAGGATGCCCTTGCCTCAACAATACTAAATGGTTTTCCACTCTCTAATTAGGTTTGATATGGGGGGAGGGATAGAAGATGTATGTCATCTCTTTAATTTTCATTTTCCTGATATGCAGTTTTGGTTAGGATTTCTTTTATAATGTATTTATTGGTTACTTGGACTTTCTCATCTATGAATTGCCTGTTTTTAATCCTTTGCTTATTTTTATATGGAATTATTTGGGATTTAAAAATTATTTGTAGGACTTTGGGTATGTTAGGAGTACTACTAACCCTTTGGTTCTCACAGGTGCACAGATATTTTTCTCAAATCTATTGCTTACCTTTGGAGTTTGACTATGGCCTCATTTGTCATGTAAACTTTTCATTTTCATGTGGTCAAATTGCATGGAACTCAAATTCCCTGTTCTGACTGGTGAGGTTCTTCCCCCCTGAAGTTATTTATTTTTAAATTTTCTTCATGTTTATTTTTACATTTAAAACTCAAATCTGTTAGTAATTTATTTTTATGTTTTGTAAGTTGGATATTTAACTTTTCTTCCTCCAGATTGAGAGGTAATTATGGAAACACTGTTTATATATTAAATAAAACATCTTTTCCCATTGAACTGACATATGATATCTTATTGTACTTTTCTTCCCATATATACTTACATATCTTTCAAAACTCCTTCGCTGTTGAACCCAGCCATTTCTCTGTTGCTAGCTAATACCATGCTATATTTGTTACCTTGTACTAGCAAGCAGATTTCTAGTTGCCTACCCAACATCTTGTGTTCCCTTTTTTTTGTTTTTTTTTACCAACAGAATCCCAGTTTTACCTGGGCTAGCAGTGAGCTCAGGTATAAAAATATTTTCTTTCATCTCAATTCAGATAGATATAGACAAATGACGAAGATTTAGTCAATGAAATGCACATGGAAATTGTTGGGTAGGACATATAGAGTTCTTTAAAGTGGGGACATACAGCTGAGGAAGTCCCTTTTTGTCCTGTACTCTCCTCAGGGTGTTATGGAGCTAGCATATCAACTTAGGATCATCTACTTGGTAAATCTTTTAGGTGAGAAAGCAGATCTCTAAATCAACTGTCCCAAATTGCCTTACAATTTCTAAGAGACACATACAATATTAAATTTTTTTTTATTGTGAACAAAACACATAACATGAAATTTACCATTTTAGCCAGTGTATATTCTAAAAGTGTATATTCTAAAAGTTGAATTAAGTTTTAATATCTAGAAAAGCAAATACCTTTCTCATTATTCTCCTGTTTCATAAATTTCTCAATGATTTCAGGAAATTTTTTGCTTTTATAATCCTTCACAGTGATCCTAAAAGCTGTATAGCTAGCTGGCTGAGGGCAATGATCTGATTGTGAAATCTTAGACTACCTAGGCCCTACCTGTGGTTAGCTGTTCCTGGTGGTGATTGACCATTATATTCTGGGTCACAGGGCTAACAGAATCTTGTAAAAAAAAGATTCTAAAAGCTGTATAACTAGCTGGCTGAGGGCAATGATCTGATTGTGAAATCTTAGACTACCTAGGCCCTACCTGTGGTTAGCTGTTCCTGGTGGTGATTGACCATTATATTCTGGGTCACAGGGCTAACAGAATCTTGTAAACCCTTGGTCAGTTGTTTGTACCTGTTTCATCATTCTGTTCTCAGGAAGTATGTCAGAGAGAACCCTGAGAATGTGGGGTCTCATCCTCCAACTCTACAGATAGGGCTTGAGAATAGGAGAGACTGAGCCTGTCATCAACTGCATTAAAATTTTAAGTGGTTACTGTTAGTATAGAATAAATCTACAGATTTCTGTTTAATTATGTAGCTTATATTCGGCTAACTGATCAAACTGTTAAAATTATAGTAGTTTATAAGAAGTGCTTTCGTGTATAGCATTTATAGTGCCATCTGTAATAGATGTACATTTATTTTTTTCCTTTCTTGTATAAATTACTTCAGTTTTGGTCTTCTTGTTTTAGCCTTAAATAACCAACACTGTTGAAAAGAGTGGCAATGAGGTTATACTTGATTCATTCTTTAACATTGTGTTTTTAACATCTTGGGATTTGGTAAATATATATTTCAAAACAATTTTTTGAAGGAGTAAACAGCTTTTTTAAAGAAATATATTTAAGTTGTTATTCTATCTTATTTAGTCTTTGAATATCATCAAATACCTTTCAACATATAATCATGCAGATGTAAAGAATTATGTTACTAGGTTTCCTGCTCTTGATTCAACTTCAGATTACTGTAATGAATCCTCCTTGGTTGTGGCTCATTTTTATTTTAATGCACAGCTACATGTTGCTGTTGTTACTACAATCAAATGTCCTGGCTGCTCACTGCCCAAGTACTCATATTCAGGGGGTGATTGTTGGAAGGAAGGAATCAGGTTTAAAGCTGGCCCTGAAGAAGATAGAGGGGCTATCTCCTCTAAAGGGAGGGCTGGAAATACAAAAGGTAAGGGGAGAAAAAGAACAATTTCAAGGGAGACTGTGTTCATAATATTTTGAATTATACTGATGAATATAATAAAACTATTTTCATGTTTTATTATTCCTTTTATATATTCATGGGCTTGATAATATTTTATTTAGAATACTTTTCCAATGTTGATATATCTTTATTTTATTCATTTATTTATATGTGGTGCTGAGAATTGAACCCAGTGTCTCACACATGCTAGGCAAGTACTCTACCACTGAGCCACAATCCCCGCTCCTATTTAGAATTTTTTGCATCAAAATTTATAAGTGAAATTGGTGTCACTTTGTATACTGAAAAAATGTAGGAAATAATTATTTAACAACCACATGACTGCCACCTACCTTAAAAATAAATCAATGTACCTTCAAATGAAGTTCTTGATATATCATCAACCACGTTCTCCTACCTCTTTCAGAGGTAATCACCATCCTGAAGTTGATGTTTTTAACTTCTATGCATATATTTATGTAATCAAAATATAAAATTGTCTTGGATGTTTTAGGATGTCATGGACATGGTCTTGTACTATACATATCATTCTGCAGTTATTGTAGTTTAACATTGATTTTGAGATGTTGGTTCATATCAACATGTAGTTCTAATTCATTCAGTTTTCAATGTTTTATAGTATTCTTTTGTCTGAATTATCAGATTGTCCAGAGAAACAGAACAAATAAGATACACGATTATATGAGAAAGGATTTATTATGGGAATTGGCTTATGTGATTATGGGGACTGTAAGGTCCCTGGTACGCTATCTACAGCTGGAGAACTGGGAAAGCTGGTGGTGTAATTGAGTCCCAGTTCAAAGTCTAGTGAACCAGAGGAGCTGTCCTCCTAACTTGTGGAGTCTAAAAATCCCAGAACCAGGAGTTCTGATGTTTGAGGGCAAGAGAAGAGGCGTGTCTCTGCTCAAGAAGAGAGAAAATCTGCCTTTCCTCCATCTTTTTATTGTCTTTCTGTGGACACTCAGTGGATTGGATGATGCTCACCCATAATGGTTAGGGCAGTTCTTTACTGAGCTACTGATTGAAATGCTAATTTCTTCCAGAAATAGCTTCATAAACACACCTGAAAATAAATTTTTAGCATCTAACTGAGCATCCCTTAGCCTAGGCAAGTCTACAGAAAAAAATTGACCGTCACAGACAGTAAAAAGGTAATGGGAAAATCAGATTCCTCCTAGAGCCTCAATCTTGTAGGGACTTTCCTTAACCCCTTTGCTGTCCTTGAAGAGTTTCTTTGGGAGCATTTTTCGCCCAGATTCTTTGTATTGTTATAGGAGTTTGATTGCTGGAGGCATGGGGGTGGGAAGCTAGTAAAATCTGCTCAGTTATTCTTTGTGTTGGATTTTTCTCCAAAATATGCTTGCTCTTATTTACTCTTCAGAGCCTTGACTTAGTCCCTTTATGCTTCTTGTCCAAGGGTTTTAGTTGTACTCAGTGGGAGAGAGGGAATGGGGTGTGCTTACTCCATCCTAACTGGAGGTGGACTCCATACTAAAGCACCTCCTCAAAACTGGGAGGCAACAGCACGGCCTCAATCATTAGGTTCCCCAGGTTCTAAGAGACCTGTGGCTTGCAGAATTTTTATTTATTTATTTTTTAAAAATTATTACTTTCTCATCTACTTTCCTTTTTCCTTCTGGATCTTTTTTTTTTCCATGTATCTTTCCACTATATTGCATCTTTCTTCATAATTTATATATTTTATTATTTTCAGAGATTTATTTTTCACTTTGTCTTCCAGAGTACTAATTTTTTTATTAAAATCTTTTTTACAGACATATTTTGATTCATTGTACACAAATGGGGTACACCTTTTCATTTCTATGGTTGTACACAATGTAGATTCACACCATTCATGTAATCATACATGTACATAGGATAATACTGTCTATTTCACTCTACTATCTTTCCATCCCCCACCCCTCCCACCCCACTTTCCTCTACACCATCCAAAGTTCCTTCATTCTTCTCTTCCCCCATCACCCTCCCTCATTATATATTGTCATGCACTTATCAGAGAAAACATTCTGGCCTTCAGTTTCTCATTAGTGAATATCCTCTTTATGTCTAATTACTTTAAAAATTAAAATATCATAATTAAAAATTTTTTTTAGTTGGAGATGGACACACTACCTCTATTTATTTATTTTTATGTGTTGCTGAGGTTTGAACCCAGTGCCTCACACATTCTAGGCAAGTGTTCTACCACTGAGCCACAACTCCAGCCCTAAAATATCATAATTTTAACATTTAGAATGTCTTTGTGTTCTAAATTATCTTTTTGAGTGTTCTTATTTATTTTAAAATGAAAGTTCTCCTATGTCTTCAGTGGAATTTACCTATTCTAGATCTTAGTTTGTTCTTTCTCCATTGGTTTTTTTTTTTTTTCAGTGGATTTAAATTTTCATTAACTGCTTATGATTTTCTGAAGCTGCTTTAGGCCTAATAGTGTCTCTACAGCCAAGAAAAATAACATCCTAATGAGGAGAGGTTGAGGAGGAGGACAACATTCAGCCCTTCCCACAACACTGAGCCTGAAAGCAATACTCCCCTTGTAGACATCCTTCAGGTCCTCTAGGTTTGGTTTTCCAGGACAATATGCAGGCAGCAGTGGTTAGAGATGCAATTTGTTTCTGCAGGGACTCATAGGTTTCTATCAAACCAATGGCTCAGGGGTACCATGAAATGCTTTTCTTCCTTTTTGCCACTTCTCCTCTTCTGCTGCTCTTTCTCAGTAGTTTCTATGCTCTATCTTCCCCTAGTGCCTCAAAATTGCACTTTCATTCCTCAACCCCTCTTGAAAGTCATTGCATGTCTAGTGGATTTTGTTGTCACCAATTGAAAGTTAACGAACCTGGTTTATTTCATTCTACCTATGATTATCTTATTGTAATTACTTTTTTGTTTGGTGTCATGGTCTCCTAGTAAGAATTAATGAAGTATTAACCCTTAAAGTTTTACCCTTTTATGGTCTGAATAAATCATTTAGACACATAAATGAGTACATACTTATTTTCATTTCAAATGCTCTGGTTTGTTATATTGTTTTGTTTCTAAGAGTGCCTTAAAAATTTAAAATGAAGCAAGTTTTTGAAAAGCAAAATTTAAAAAATCTCATTTACATGGCTAGTAGGTAAGTCTCATAGTTTTCTATTCCAAAAGAGTGGTGATTATTTTTTTTTCTCTGATAAAACAAAACTTTTCCTTTATGAATAAAACACTGATGCCACAGAAGGACAAGAATTTGCTTAGACTAACCTTATGGGGATAAGGGTGGAACCCAGATCTGCATGCTAGTCTTCCTGCATCTTCACACTGGAACACAGAAATTATTTAGGGATAGATGTAGTCATTAGTTTTAGACAATGTACGTTTTGAAGAACATGGTTCTTCTCATATGTGTTTATCTTGTGCATACATATTTTTGAGAAATGGAATCTTAAGAGCTGGCAACGTTGAAATTATGTCTAATTTTATTATTTCAGAAAGCATACTCACCAAACAGCAAGTAGAGTTTCAAGGCACTAAGAGAAAGGAACAATCTTATATTTAAGAATAAGTGAGCATGACAGCAACAAGATGGTGGGATATGAAGTCCTGGACTCTCCTTCCCACTAGAGACACATCAATTTAACAACTACATGCAGATCAATTCCATTTTTGAAAATCTAGAAAACAGTTGAAAGAAGTTGTACACCGGGCAAATGCAAAACAAGCTAAGTTAGAATTAATAGGAAAGCAAAGACATTCCCTCCCCATAATCCCTCCTGCAGGCACAGCTCCATGTAATTGAGAAGGAAAACCCAGTTGTCACTGTCTCCCTGAGAAGTGAAGGAGTTGGACCACATAGCTAGTGTTCCCCAACTGTTCTAGGTGTTACCTGAGGGACTGGCTTCTGTCCTGCCTGTCTGGTAGTGGTGACAGGGCCTGGCAAGCAGCAGAAACTTACAGGAAGTAGCAGAAACTTGAACTGGAGTGAGAATACTGGACATGCTCCTTTTCCCAGCTCAGTTCAGAAAGAACAGGTGACAATACCTAGCTCCAATCTCTTCCCAAGGAGGGAAAACACTGGACCACATGCCAAATACGCCAGCTTTTCCAGGGTCTGACCAAAGGAGTAGATTCAGTCTTTCTTGTCTTGGAGTGCTAAGGGGCCTCTAGTCCTTAGTTGAAAGCCAGTAAGGACAAAGATAGTGCTTTGATCTACCATATAATTAGTCATCATAACTTCTCCCCCTGGCTCAAGACAAAGTTAACTGGCAAAACCTCCCAGATCCCAACTTATCCCCAGGAAGAGAAGGAGTTGGGCAGAGTGTCTACTGATCCAATTTCTCTGGGGACTGTCCGTGGAACTGGCTCAGTCTCACTTATTTTGGAGCACTGAGGTGACTTGGCTTACTTTAGAATCTTGGGGGCTCCTAAGGACAATGAAAGTGGGCTGACCTAGTATAAACACTTGAGAAGCACTTAGCATCTCTGACCAGAATGATTAGTGAGGGTTCTACCCAGGATAAGACTAGTCACTGAAGACTGGAAGAGGGGATTGCTTTGTCTAATATGCAGACACCAACACTAAGAATCTGGAAAGTATGCCCCACACAAAGGAACAAGATACATTTCTGGAAACAAAAACCAATAAATGGAGATAAATTATTTATCTGACAGAAAATTCAAAATAGTCATCATAAAGATGCTGGCAAAGCTCAGGAGAAAAATTCATGAACAAAGTAAAGCATTTCAATAAAGAGATAAAATTATTACAAGATATTAAACAAAACATGGAATTGAAGAATATAATAATTGAAATGAAAATTCACTAGAAGTTTTCAACTATGAACCAGATGAATAATAAGAAGCAAACAATGAAATAAAACCCAAGTCATTGGATGTTATTTAGGCAGAGAACCAAAAAGAAAAAAAGAAGAAAAAAGAATGAACTGAGATTAAGGGACTTATGGAACACCTGCAAGTAGACAAATATATGCATTATGAGAGTTCTAGAAAAAGATATAAAAGAACAGAAAACTTATTCAAAGAAATAATGGCTGAAACTTCCCACCTCTGGGAAGGGAATAAGCATACAGATCTAGGAGTCTGAAAAACTCCCAAAGAAACTCACACTAAAACCTATGCAAAAATTTCATCAGAAATTAAAAGAAAATTTTGAAAGAAGTGGGGAGAAATAACTTCAAGGTAACCTTCATAATACTATCAGTGGACTTTACAGAATTTTTTGCAGGATAGAAGGAAATGGTGTATTCAAAGTACTGAAGGAAAAAAACCTGCTAACCAGTAATACTATATCTGACAAACCCTTCAAAAATGAAGGAGTGATAAAGAATTTCCAAGATACACAAAAATGAATTTCATTACCTCTAGAACTTCCTTGCAAGAAATGGTACAGGAAATTCCTCAATGGGAAATAAAAGGATACTAAACAGCAACATGATAGTGTAAGAAAGTATTAAGCACATTGTTAGAGGTAAGTACATAGACAAATACAGAATATGGTATTACTATCACAGTGGTGGATTTATCCTTATTAATGCTAGAATAAAAGACAAATGTAGGGCTGGAGATATAGCTCAGTTCAAAGAGTGCTTGCCTGTTAACCACAAAGCCCTGGGTTCAATTAAAAAAAAAAAAAAGACAAATGTATTGGGCTGGGGTTGTATCTCAGTGGTAGAGTGCTTTGCCTAGCACATGTGAGGCACTGAGTTTGATCCTCAGCACCATATAAAAATAAACAAATAAAATAAAGGTATTGTGCCTATCTACAACTAAAAGAAACTTTAAAAAGACAAATGTATTAAAATAACTAAAACTAAAATTTACTAATAGATACACAATATAAACAGATGCAAATAATGACATCAATAATGTGTATTGGAAGAGAGACAAAAGTATAGAATTTTTGTACGCAAATGAAGTTGTTATCAGATTCAAAAACACTGCTTTAGTTACATTTAATGCATGCCTCATCATATCTAAAATAAAATACCTAAAGAAGATTAAAAAAAAAAGAAAGAATGGAATCAAAGCAATAAATTCAAAAAGTTCACAGGGAGAACAGTAAAAGGGGAAGAGTGAAAAAAGAATGGCAAAACAGACAGAAAACAACTAAGTAGTAAGTAAGTTTTTACTCATCAATGATCACATTAAATGCAAATGGGTTAAATCCTCAGTCAAAAGACATGGAGTGAATGGATAAGATTCAACTATATGCTGTCTACAGAGAGTTCAGTTTAGATTTAAGGTCACATATTGGATGAAAGTGCAAGGATAAAAAAAGGTATTCCATGGAAATGGTAGTCAGAAGAGAGTAAGGGTGGCAGCCCTTGCATCAGACACAATAGACTTAACACTGTTATAGGAGCCAAGGAATATCATAATAAAATGATAAATATATAAACATTTATCCACCCAAAGTTAGAGCACCTAAACACATAAAACAATAATAATAGGAAGGAACTTTAGAACTTCATTTAATAATGGATAGAACAGGAAGATAGAAAATCATTGAGGAAACAGAAGAACAACATTGTACATCAAATAAACCTAACAAACATACGCAGAACATTTTATTTGATAGCAGAATTCACGTTCTTTTTGAACACAGGCAGTATTCTCCAATAGATCACAATCTGGGTCACAAAACAAATCTTTATGAATTTAAGAAGACTAAAATCATTCCAAGTATCTTTTCCAAAGATGATAGAATGAAACCAGAAATCAATACTGGAAGGAAAACTGGAAAATTTATAAATATTTGGAATTAAACTAGAAATCACTGGAAGGAAATCTGAAAATTTATAAATATTTGGAATTAAACAATACACTTTTAAAAAATTTTTACTTTAGTTTTTTAATTATTATATAATTTTGCACATATTTATCAGATGTAAGATGATAATTTGATTCATGTATGCAATGTATAATGATAAAATCAGGATAATTAGCATTCCCATGTCCTTATATATTTTTCATTTCTGTTGGGAACCTTTGGACTCTTATAGGTATTTTAAAATATATCATAATTTGTTGCAGACAATAGTTCTCTTATTGGGCTACAGATGGATACCAGAATGAATTCCTCATATTTAATTATATTTTGTATTTATTATCTACTTCTTTCCATTTCTTCTTTCTGCTACCCTCTACTATCTTTTCCTGAGATTGATTTTTTTTAATTGTTTTTTTTTTTATTTTATTGTAAACAAATGGGATACATGTTGTTTCTCTGTTTGTACATGGCGCAAAGGCATACCATTTGTGTAATCATAAATCCACATACAATAATGTTGTTTGATTCATTCTGTTATTTTTTCCCCTTCCCCCCACCCCTCCCATCCCTCTTTACCCTCTATACAGTACTTTCTTCCTCCATACTTGCCCCCCTCCCTAACCCTAACTCTAACCCTAACACTAACCCTTCCCTCCCCCCCATTATGTGTCATCCTCCACTTATTAGCGATATCATTCGTCCCTTGTCTTTTTGAGACTGGCTTATCTCACTTAGCATGATATTCTCCAGTTTCATCCATTTGCCTGCAAATGCCATAATTTTGTCATTCTTTATGGCTGAGTAATATTCCATTGTGTATATATACCACGGTTTCTTTATCCACTCGTCAATTGAAGGGCATCTAGGTTGGTTCACTAGTCTGGCTATTGTGAATTGAGCAGCTATGAACATTGATGTGGCTGTATCTCTGTAGTATGCTGATTTTAGATCCTTTGGGTATAGGCCAAGGAGTGGGATAGCTGGGTCAAATGGAGGGTCCATTCCAAGTTTTCTAAGGAATCTCCACACTGCTTTCCAGAGTGGCTGCACTAATTTGCAGCCCCACCAGCAATGTATGAGTGTACCTTTCTCCCCACATCCTCGCCAACACCTGTTGCTTGTATTTTTGATAATCGCCATTCTAATTGGGGTGAGATGGAATCTTAGGGTGGTTTTGATTTGCATTTCTCTTATTACTAGAGATGTTGAACATTTTTTCCTATGTTTATTGATTGCTTGTACATCTTCTTCTGTGAAGTGTCTGTTCATTTCCTTAGCCCATTTGTCGATTGGATTATTTGTATTCTTGGTGTAGAGTTTTTTGAGTTCTTTATAGATTCTGGAGATTAGTGCTCTATCTGAAGTATGATTGGCAAAGATATTCTCCCACTCTGTAGGCTCTTTCTTCACATTACTGATAGTTTCCTTTGCTGAGAGAAAGCTTTTTAGTTTGAATCTATCCCAGTTATTGATTCTTGCTTTTATTTCTTGTGCTATGGGAGTCCTGTTGAGGAAGTCTGGTCCTAGGCCGACATGTTGAAGATCGGGACCTACTTTTTCTTCTATAATCTGCAGAGTCTCTGGTCTGATTCCAAGGTCCTTAATCCATTTTGAGTTGAGTTTTGTGCAGGGTGAGAGATATGGGTTTAGTTTCATTCTGTTGCATATGGATTTCCAATTCTCCCAGCACCATTTGTTGAAGAGGCTATATTTTCTCCATTGCATATTTTTGGCGCCTTTGTCTAGTATTAGAAAGTTGTATTTATTTGGGTTTGTGTCCGTGTCCTCTATTCTGTACCATTGATCTACCTGTCTATTTTGGTACCAGTACCATGCCGTCTTTGTTACTATTGCTTTGTAATAAAGTTGAAGTTCGGGTATTGCGATACCCCCTGCTTCATTTTTCCTGCGAAGGATTGCTTTAGCTATTCTGGGTTTCTTATTCTTCCAGATGAATTTCATGATTGCTTGCTCTATTTCTGTAAGGTACGTCATTGGGATTTTAATTGGGATTGCATTGAATCTGTATAGCACTTTTGGTAGTATGGCCATTTTGACAATATTAATTCGGCCTATCCAAGAACATGGGAGATCTTTCCATCTTCTAAGGTTTTCTTCGATTTCTTTCTTTAGTGTTCTGTAGTTCTCATTGTAGAGGTCTTTCACCTCTTTTGTGAGATTGATTCCGAAGTATTTTATTTTTTTCGATGCTATGGTGAATGGGGTGGTTTTCATAATTTCTCTTTCTGAGGATTCCTCACTTATGTATAAAAATGCATTGGATTTATGAGCATTGATCTTGTAACCTGCCACTTTACTGAATTCACTTATGAGTTCTAACAGTTTTCTGGTGGAATTTCCTGGTTCCTCTAAGTATATAATCATATCATCCGCAAATAGGGATAGTTTGAGTTCTTCTTTTCCTATTCGTATTCCTTTAATTTCCTTGGTCTGTCTAATTGCTCTGGCTAGAGTCTCAAGAACGATATTGAATAGGAGTGGTGAAAGAGGGCATCCCTGTCTTGTTCCAGTTTTTAGGGGGAATGCTTTCAGTTTTTCACCGTTTGGAATGATATTAGCCATGGGCTTAGCATAGATGACCTTTACAATGTTAAGGAATGTTCCCACTATCCCTATTTTTTCTAGTGTTTTGAGCATGAAGGGGTGTTGTATTTTATCAAATGCTTTTTCTGCATCTATTGAAATAATCATGTGGTTCTTGACTTTAAGTCTATTGATATGGTGAATTACATTTATTGATTTCCGGATGTTGAACCAACCTTGCATCCCTGGGATAAAACCCACTTGATCGTGGTGCACTATCTTTTTAATATATTTTTGTATGCAATTTGCTAAAATTTTATTGTTCATTAATGATATCGGTCTGAAATTTTCTTTCCTCGATTTATCTCTGTCTGGCTTGGGTATCAGGGTAATATTGGTTTCATAGAATGAGTTTGGGAGGGTACCCTCCTCTTCTATTTCATGGAATACTTTGAGAAGTATTGGAATGAGCTCTTCTTTAAAGATTTTGTAGAACTCGGCTGAGAACCCATCTGGTCCTGGACTTTTCTTTGTTGGTAGGCTTTTGATGACTCTTCTACTTCATTACTTGAAATTGATCTATTTAAATTTTGTATGTCCTCCTCGTTCAATTTAGGCAATTCATATGTCTCTAGAAACCTGTTGATGTCTTCGAAATTTTCTATTTGGTTAGAATATAGATTTTCAAAATAGCTTCTAATAATGTTTTGTATTTCAATCGTGTCTGTTGTGATATTTCCTTGTTCATTCCGAATTTTGGTGATTTGGGTTTTCTCTCGTCTTCTCTTTGTTAGAGTGGCTAAGGGTTTATCAATTTTGTTTATTTTTTCAAAGAACCAACTATTTATTTTGTCAATTTTTTGTATAGTTTCTTTTGTTTCGATTTCGTTGATTTCAGCTCTGAGTTTAACTATTTCCTGTCTTCTACTACTTTTGGTGTTGGTGTGTTCTTCTTTTTCTAGGGCTTTGAGCTGAAGTGTTAGGTTGTTTATTTGTTGATTTTTACTTCTTTTATTGAATGCGCGCCATGAAATAAATTTTCCTCTAAGTACTGCTTTCATAGTGTCCCAAAGATTTTGATATGATGTTTCTTTGTTCTCATTTACCTCTAGGAATTTTTTAATTTCCTTCCTAATATCTTCTGTTATCCATTCATCATGTAATAGCATATTGTTTAATCTCCAGGTGTTGGAGTAGCTTCTGTTTTTTACTCTTTCATTTATTTCTAACTCAAACCATTATGATCTGATAGAATACAAGGTAGTGTCTCTATCTTCTTGTATTTGCTTACATTAGCTTTGTGGCATAATATATGCTCTATTTTAGAGAAGGATCCATGTGCTGCTGAGAAGAAAGTGTATTCGCTCTTGGTTGGATGGTATATTCTATAAATGTCCGTTAAGTCTAAATTATTGATTGTGTTATTGAGATCTATGGTTTCTTTGTTCAATTTTTGTTTGGAAGATCTGTCCAGTGGTGAGAGAGGCGTGTTAAAATCACCTAGTATTATTGTGTTATGGTCTATTTGGTTTCTGAAATTGAGAAGGATTTGTTTGACATACATGGATGAGCCACTGTTTGGGGCATAGATGTTTATGATTGTTATGTCTTGCTGATTTATGGTTCCCTTAAGCAGTATGTAATGTCCTTCTTTATCCCTTTTGACTAGTTTTGACTTGAAGTCCACCTTATCTGTAATGAGGATGGATACCCCAGCTTTTTTGCTGAGTCCATGTGCATGATATGTTTTCCCCCATCCTTTCACCTTTAGTCTATGTGTATCTCTTTCTACGAGGTGAGTCTCTTGCAGGCAACATATTGTTGGATCTTTCTTTTTGATCCAATCTGCCAGTCTATGTCTTTTGATTGATGAGTTCAGGCCATTAATATTCAGGGTTATTATTCAGATATGATTAGTATTCCCGGTCATTTGGTTCATTTTATTTATTTATTTATTTTGAGACGACTTGGTTCTTCCTTTATTTGACAATTCCTTTAGGATGGTTCCTCCCATTGCTGATTTGTTTCTTTGTTTTTCATCTCTTCCTCATGGAATATTTTGCTGAGAATGTTCTGTAATGCTGGCTTTCTTTTTGTAAATTCTTTTAGCTTTTGTTTATCATGGAAGGATTTTATTTCATCATCAAATTTGAAGGTAAGTTTTGCTGGGTATAAGATTCTTGGTTGGCATCCATTTTCTTTCAGGGCTTGAAAAATGTTGTTCCAGGCCCTTCTAGCTTTTAGGGTCTGGATTGAAAAATCTGCTGATATCCGTATTGGTTTCCCCCTGAATGTAATTTGATTCCTCTCTCTTGCGGCCTTTAAAATTCTGTCTCTATTTTGTATGTTGGGCATTTTCATTATAATGTGCCTTGGTGTGGGTCTGTTGTAATTTTGTATATTTGGAGTCCTATAAGCCTCTTGTACTTGATCTTCCATTTCATTCTTCAGATTTGGGAAATTTTCTGATAGTATTTCATTGAATAGATTGTTCATTCCTTTGGTCTGTTTCTCTAAGCCTTCCTCAATTCCAATAATTCTCAAATTTGGCCTCTTCATGATATCCCATAGTTCTTGGAGATTCTGTTCATGATTTCTTACCATCTTCTCTGTTTGTTCAACTTTGTTTTCAAGGTTAAATATTTTATCTTCAATGTCTGTCTGATGTTCTGTCTTCCAGGTGTTCTATTCTATTGGTTATGCTTTCTATGGAGTTCTTAATTTGGTTTATTGTTTCCTTCATTTCAAGGATTTCTGTTTGTTTTTTTTTCAATATCTCTAACTCTTTATTGAAGTGATCTTTTGCTTCCTGTATTTGCTCTTTTAACTGTCGATTGGTGCGATCATTCAGTGCCTGCATTTGCTCTTGCATCTCATCATTTGCTTCCCTGAGCATTTTAATTATATACATTCTGAACTCCCTTTCTGTCATTTCTTCTGCCATGCTGTCGTTGGGTTTCATTGATGTAACATCTAGATTTGTTTGCAGCATTTTCTTTCCTTGTTTTCTCATATTGTTCAGGTATCAGTTGACCGCTGTGATATTGCAGATTTCCTCTATTGTCTTATAATATCCCTGAAGATTTCTATTATATCCCCTCTTAGTCTTCAGTAGCCTGAAATCTTGGAGGAAGTTGATAATGCAGTGCTCCACAAGGGAGCTGACTCCCTAGGGGTGGTGGCCTTCTGGTGGGGTATATTCCCTGCTAGTGGGCAGAGGTACCTTCACTTGCTGATGAATGGTCATCCAGAAGGGAAGTAGGTTGTGGGCTGATGCAAGACCAGTTTGGGCCTGTGTCTCTGATTTTATGGTCCTTTTGGGAGAACCTCACCCAACAGGGAGGAGTCACCCGGTGGGGAGGTCTCGCTGGTCGGTTTTCCTCCCAGAGGTTCCGTTCAATTCACAACTACCGCCTGGGCTGGGCAGCCTTCTTCTGCAATGATCCCAGGGACCCGGACCTACCTCCTGGGCCTGGAAGCCTCACCCTTCACAAACGAATCTCCTTCGGCTGCCTCTCCTCAGAGAAGCTGCCTGCAGTCCTGGAGCCTTCGCTCCGCCCCTCAGTTTGTCTGTGGGGCCCTTCCACCAAGAAGCCGTCTAGGACCCTGCTCTGCAGTTTTCGCCTGGCTATGCGGCCCCTCCTCTGAGCAGCCACCTGGAGCCCCTTACAATCGCTCCGAGTCCCAGTGACCCGCCACACGCCTTTTCCTCCGGCAGCCACCTGTTGTTCCGTGCGGTCGCTCTAAGACCAAGTGACCCACCACGCACCACTTTCTCCACCAGGCAGTCACCCAGAGATCTGGTGCGTCACGAGTCCCAAGAACTCACTGTGCACCTTCTTGTCCCGACTGCCTCCCGTAGCCCTGGTGCAGTCACTTCGAGCCCAAGCACCCCGCCGCGCTCCTCCTCCTTCTCCAGACAACCCCCCTATGTTCAGGAGCGGATGCTCTGGGACCAAACCACTCACCACGCTGTTCCACCGGATAGCCGCCCAGAGCCCTGGCGCAGCTGATCCAATTCCAAGCGACGTGCCGAGCCCGTATTTCTCCTTCTCCTCTGGGCAGCCCCCTCTTCAATGCTCCCTGCTGTCTGCGATCACTGCTCCGGCGGGGGGAGGGGCGCCTCGCCGGCCGTTCTACTTTGCAAAGATCCCTGCTTTTGGGGCTACCGCCCCGTCCAGGACTCCTGCCCCGTCCGGGACGCCTGCCCAGTGGGAGATTCTCGCCCGGCTGCTTTGAGTTGGTCCCAAGGCTCTCTATATCTCCTCTTCTTGAGTCCTGAGTCCTGGAGCAACACGAAACGCAGCCACCCTCTAGTCCGCCATCTTCCTGAGATTGATTTTTTAACATTATTTCACATGACTGGGATTGTGTAGTATTCGTCTTTCTGTGTTTCTGTGCCTGGCTTTTCACTTAACATGACATCTTCCAGTTCCATCCACATTGCCACTATTTCAAGAATTTAATTCTTTTTAATTTCTGAATGACATTCCATTATGTATGTATATGTCATTTTCTTTATTCATAGTTTGAAATTATTTTTACTAATCCTATAGGTTGTCTCTTTACTGTGTTGTTGGTATCCTTTGCTGTGCAGAAGCTTCTTAGTTTGATATAATGCCATTTATCTGTTTTTATTTTTGTTGCTTGTGTTTTTGGAGTCTTACCCAACATACCTTTGCCTACATCAATGACTTGAAGTATTTCCCTTATGTTTTCTCCTAGTAGTTTTATATTTTCAGTCCTACACTTTTGAAGAAAAAAATGGGTCAAAGAAAATATCAAAATAACAAATATTAAAAATATTTAATTTTTATTTTAATTAAATGAAAATATATATGCCATAGTTTGTGGTATGCTGCAAAAGCAATACTAAGAAGGAATTCTATGGAGATAAGTACTTACATTAAAAAAGAAAGATT
Organism: Sciurus vulgaris; assembly: GCF_902686455.1. Lineage (NCBI taxonomy): Eukaryota > Metazoa > Chordata > Mammalia > Rodentia > Sciuridae > Sciurus > Sciurus vulgaris. Next base: position 119,711,849 of record NC_136466.1, read on the forward strand.
CAAAATAAACAATCTAACTTTGTTTCAAGGAACCAGAAAAAAAGTAAATGCAAAGTTAGCAGAAGAAAGTAATTAATAAAGATGGGAAATAAATGAAATAAATGAAACAAGATAATAACAGCAAAAAACCCAATAAAATTGAGTTGGTGTTTTGAAAAGATGAGATTGACAAATCTTTTTCCAGACCAACTAAGAAAAAGAGAAGTTTAAATAAAATCAGAAATTCAAGAGAACACATTATAAACAATGTCACAGAAATACAAAGGATTGGGCTGGGGTTGTTGGGGTTGTTGCTCAATGGTAGAGTGCTTGCCTGGCACGTGTGAGGCACTGGGTTCCATTCTCAGCACCACATAAAAATAAACAAAATAAAGGTATTGTGTCCATCTATAACTAAAAATATAAAAAAAATTCAAAGGATCATAAAAGACTACTATGAACAGTTCTGAATCCAAAAAAATGGATAACCTATGAGAAATGAATAAATTCCCAGAAACATACAACCTACCAAGAATGAATTATGAAGAAATATGAAGTCTAAACAGACTTATAACTACTAATGAGATTGAATCAGTAACAAAAACCTCCCTGAAAAAGAAAAGCTCAGTACCAGATGGCTTTATTGGCATATTCTACCAAACATTCAAAGTAGAATTAATTCCAATCCTTCTCAAATTCTTCCCAGAAAATCAAGAGGAGGAACACTTCCAAACTCATTTTATGAAGCCAATATTACCCTGGTACCAAGACCAAAGACATCACAAGAAAACTCTAGGTCAATATCCCTGATGAAAACTAGTGGAAAAAAATCCTCAATGAAAGAGTAGCACAAAAAATTTAATAGAACATTCAAAGAATCATACAACATTGTCAGGTGGCATTAATTTATTGGAAACAAAGGTGGTTCAATGAACTCAAATCAATTAATGTGATAAATCACATAAGCAGAATGAAGGATAAAAATCACAAGAGCTTCTCAATAATTGAAGAAAAAGCATTTGATAAAATTCAACATCTTTTCATAATAAAAATGCTCAACAAACTAGGAATAAAAGAAAAGTACCTTGACATAACAAAGCCCCAAATATGAAAAGCCCACAGGTAACATCATGCTCAGTGGCTCAGTGGTGACAAACTAAAAGCTTTTCCTCTGAGACCAGAACAAGGCAAGGATGCTCACTCTCATAGCTTCTCTTCAAGATAGAACTGGAAGTCCAAGCAGAACATTTAGGAAGAGGACATACAAGGCATTCAAAAGGAAAGGAAGAAGTAAAATTGTCTCTATTTGTAGATGAAATGTTTTATATGTAGAAAACCCTAGAAACACCATCAAAAAACCTGCTAGAAATAAAACATGAATCCAATAAAGTTGCAGGCTACAAAATCAACATATAAATAACATTTGCCTTTCTTAATAATAAACTTTTTAATAGCAAACTTGAAAAGAAATTCAGAAAAAATCCCAGTAACTTCAAAAAAGAAAAATACTTGAGAATAAACCATGGAGGCACGTGTGGTAGGTGCATACCTGTAATCCCAGTGACTCAGGAGGCTGAGGCAGGAGAATTGCAAGTTCAAAGCCAGCCTCAGCAACTTATTGAGGTTCTAAGCAACTTAGCAAGATTCTGTCTCAAAATAAAACACAAAAAGGGCAGGGATGTGGCTCAGTGATTAAGTGTCCCTGGTTTCAATCCCTGGTACCTCCCCCCACCAAAAAAAAAAAAAAAAAAAGAACCCACTGTGGAAGTGAGACTTTTAGAAAACCACAAAACTTTGATGAAAGTCAACATGATATAAGTGAATAGAAAGACTTCAGTTTTTGTAGAAGATTTATTACAATTAAAATACTCCAACTATCTAAAGTAATCTACAGATTCCGTGTAACCCCTATCACAATTCCAAAGGCAATTTTTACAGGAATAGAAAAAACCCAATAATTCACATGGAACCACAAAAGAATTCAAATAGCCCAAAACAATCTTGGACAAGATAACAAAGCTGGAAGCATCATACTTCCTAATTTAAAAAATTTATTAAATATATTACAAATTTACAATAATTAAAACAGTATGATATTGGCATGAAGAAAGACAAATTAACCAATGGAACAGAGTGGGCTCCACTTATATAAGTCAACTCATCCTTTGACGAGGGTGCCAGGAACATATAATAAGAAGGATGGTTTCTTTAACAAATGCTTTTGGGAAAACTGGATACCTACATGCAGAAGAGAGAAATTGGTCCCTTATTCTATGCACAAAAATCAACTCAAAATGGATTATGCACATAAAATATAAAAGTATAAAATTCCTAGAAGAAGCCATGGGAAAATATTCATGATATTGATCATGGCAATGATTTCTTTTTCTTTTCTTTCTTTCTTTTTTTTTTTTTTTTTTTTTTTTTTGGTACCAGGGATTGAACTCAGGGGCACTTAACCACTGAGCCATATCCCCATCCCTATTTTGTATTTTATTTAGAGACAGGGTCTCACTGAGTTGCTTAGCACCTCACCATTGCTGAGGCTAGTTTTGAGCTCACAATCCTCCTGTCTCAGCCTCCCGAACCACTGGGATTACAGGGGTGCGCCACTGCACCCAGTGGCAATGATTTCTTGAATATGATACCAAAAACATAGGCAAGAAAAGCAAAAATAGACAAATAGGAGCACATCAAATTAAAAGCCTCTGCACAGCACAGGTAACAATAGAATGGAAAAAGCATCCATTGGGATAAGAGGAAATGTTTGTAAATCATATATCTGATAATTTAATATCTAAATTATGTAAGGAACTCCCACAACTCACTAGGAAAAAACCCTAACAACCCGATTTAAAAATGAACTAAAACTATGTATTTCTCCAAAGAAGAGAAAAAAGAAATTGGCCAATAGGAATATGAAAAAATGCTCAAGATCACTGATCTGCAAAATGCAAACAAAAACCATGGTGAAATTATCACTTCACCCAAAACAAAAACAAGATAGTGATTTTAAGGATGTGGAGACACTGAAATGCTTGTACACTGTTCGTGGGAATCCACAATTATGCAGCTGATAAAAGGAGAAAAATATGCAGGTTCCTCAAAAAATTAAAATTGGAACCACTTTATGATCCAGCAGAATTACTTCTGGGCATTTATCCAAAAGAACTGAAGTCAGTATCTCAAAGAGATATTAGCATACCCCTGTTCATTGTAGTGCTATTCACAATAGCTAAGGAGTTTAAACAACCTAAATGTCTATTGACAGATTAATGAATTAGAAAAAATATGGTATATCCATACAGTGGAATATTCAGATTTTGCAATATGGGAAAACATGGATGTAACTTATTGACATTATGCTAAGTGAAATAAGCCAGTCACAGAAGCACTTGTAGTGCTGCATTCTTCTACTTGTAAGAAGTATCTAAAATAGTTAAATTCACAGAAGCTAAGAATAGAATATTATTGCCAGGAGTTGGGGGCGGAGACAGGGAGTGCTAATCAGTTGGTAAAAAATTTCAATCATGCAGGGTAAACAAATTCTAGGGCTCTGCCATACAAGAGTTGGCTTATAGAGAATACTGTATTATACACTTAAAAACTGTTATTGCTCTCATGTTGGGTTTTTATGACAATAATAATTAAAAGAATAAGTGAAGTAAATGAAGTTTCTCTTTAACTTTGCCAAGTCTTCCTTTTAAGTTTAAAATATTACTTCTTTACACATCTGTTTATACTTTTTAAAAAATTTCATATTTATTCATATTTTTCAAAATATATGTACATAAAAAAAGGAAGATTTACAACAGGAAAGATTGCCTTACATGCAACACAAATTCCAATGAATGCATGATGGGATCACACATGATACTGATCTGTTTCAAGCTAATCTTCTCAAGTCCATTTCCCAGTCATACTTAAGCTGCAGAAGGGATCCCAGGAGACAATGCAAGTGGAATGAATATAAAACAAACACCTTTTGCTTCTGGTCAGCTCTCAAGGGGCCAGAAGATAAACACCAAAAAGTTTAAGACAATTAAAATGTCAAGTGCCCCAGGGAAGATAAATGATAATCAGAAATTGGTATTTCTCAAGTAGAAAGCTAGTGCTATTTAACACAACTTCACAACACTAAAACAAATACAAGTAAAAAAGGGTTAGGTAATAGGGCTTCATATGCTTTCTTTTCTTTTCTTTTTATTGTTAATTTATTTTTATTGTAAACAAATGGGATACATGTTGTTTCTGTTTGTACATGGAGTAACAGCATACCATTTGCCCCCCCCCCCATTATGTGTCATCATCCATTTATCAGTGAGATCATTCCTCTTTTGGATTTTTGAGATTGGCTTATCTCACTTAACATGATATTCTCCAATTTCATCCATTTGCCTGCAAATGCCATAATTTTATTATTCTTTATAGCTGAGTAATATTCCATTGTGTGTGTGTGTGTATATATATATATCACAGTTTCTTTATCCATTCATCAATTGAATGGCATCTAAGTTGGTTCCACAATCTGGCTATTGTGAATTGAGCAGCTATGAACATTGCTGTGGCTGTATCTCTGTAGTATGCTGATTTTAAGTCTTTGGGTATAGGCCGAGGAGTGGGATAGCTGGGTCAAATGGTAGGTCCATTCCAAGTTTTCTAAGGAATCACCACACTGCTTTCCAGAGTGGCTACACTAATTTACAGCCCCACCAGCAATGTAGGAGTGTACTTTTTTCCTCACATCCTCGCCAACACCTGTTGTTGCTTGTATTCTTGATAATCACCATTCTAATTGGGGTGAGATGGAATCTTAGCATAGTTTGGATTTGCATTTCTCTTATTACTAAAGATGGTGAACATTTTTTTCATATGTTTGTTGATTGCTTGTAGAACTTCTTCTGTGAAGTGTCTGTTCATATCCTTAGCCCATTGGTTGATTGGGTTATTTGTATTCTTGGTGCAGACTTTTTTGAGTTCTTTGTGTATTCTGCAAATTAGTGCTCTATCTGAAGTATGAGTGGCAAAGATATTCTCCCACTCTGTAGGCTCTCTCTTCGCATTGCTGATAGTTTCCTTTGCTGAGAGAAAGCTATTTAGTTTGAATCTATCCCAGTTATTGATTCTTGCTTTTATTTCTTGTGCTATGGGAGTCCTGTTAAGGAAGTCTGATCCTAAGCCAACATGTTGAAGATCTGGACCTACTTTTTCTTCTATAAGATGCAGGATCTCTAGTCTGATTCCAAGGTCCTTGATCCATTTTGAGTTGAGTTTTGTGCAGGGTGCGAGATAGAGGTTTAGTTTCATTCTGCTGCATGTGGATATCCAGTTTTCCCAGCACCATTTGTTGAAGAGGCTATCTTTTCTCCATTGCGTATTTTTGGCCCCTTTGTCTAGTATGAGAAAATTGCATTTATTTGGGTTTGTGTCTATGTCCTCTATTCTGTACCATTGATCTACCTGTCTATTTTGGTGCCAATACCATGCTGTTTTTGTTACTATTGCTTTGTAGTATAGTTGAAGATCTGGTATTGCGATACCCCCTGTTTCATTCTTCCTGCTAAGGATTGCTTTAGCTATTCTGGGTTTCTTATTCTTCCAGATGAATTTCATGATTGCTTGCTCTATTTTGTAAGGTACGTCATTGGGATTTTAATTGGAATTGCATTGAATATGTATGGCACTTTTGGTAGTATGGCCATTTTGACAATATTAATTCTGCCTATCCAAGAACATGGGAGATCTTTCCATCTTCCAAGGTCTTCCCTAATTTCTTTCTTAAATGTTTTGTAGTTTTCATTGTAGAGATCTTTTACCTCTTTTGTGAGATTGATTCCCAAGTATTTTATTTTTGTTTTTTGAGGCTATTGCAAATGGGGTTGTTTTCCTCATTTCCCTTTCAGCTGTTTCGTTGCTTGCATATAAAAATGCTTTAGATTTATGTGTGTTGATTTTATAGCCTGCTATTTTGCTGAATTCATTGATGAGGTCTAGAAGTTTTCTGGAGGAGGTTTTTGGATCCTCTAAATGTAGAATCATGTCATCCGCAAATAGTGACAGCTTAAGTTCCTCTTTTCCTATTCGTATCCCTTTAATTTCTTTGGTCTGCCTAATTGCTCTGGCTAGAGTTTCGAGGACAATGTTGAATAGAAGTGGTGAAAGAGGACATCCCTGTCTTGTACCCGTTTTTAATGGGAATGCTTTCAGTTTTCTCCATGAAGAATGAGGTTGCTTCAGGTATGTTCCTACTATCCCTATTTTTTCTAGTGTTTTGAGCATGAAGGGGTGTTGTATTTTGTCAAATGCTTTTTCTGCATTATTTGAAATAACCATATGATTCTTATCCTTAAGTCTATTGACATGATGGATTATCTTTATTGATTTACGAATGTTGAATCATCCTTGCATTCCAGGGATGAACCCCACTTGATCAGGGTGAACAATTTTCTTAATATGTTTTTGGATATGGTTTGCCAATATTTTGTTAAGGATCTTTACATCTATATTCATCAAGGATATTGGTCTAAAATTTTCTTTCCTTGATGTGTCTTTTCCTGGTTTGGGTTATGAGGGTGATATTAGCTTCATAGAATGAGTTTGGTAGGGTACCCTTCTTTTCTATTTGCTGGAATACTTTGAGAAGTATTGGAATGAGTTCTTCTTTGAAGGTCTCGTAGAACTTGGTTGAGAATCCATCTGGTCCTGGGCTTTTCTTGGATGGTAGATTTTTAATGGCTTCTTCTATTTCATTGCTTGATATTGATCTGTTTAAATTGTGTATGTCCTCCTGGTTCAGTTTGGGAGGAGCATATGTCTCTAGAAATTTGTCAATGTCTTCAGTAGTTTCTATTTTGTTGGAATACAGATTTTCAAAGTAGCTTCTCATTATGTTCTGTATCTCAGTGGTGTCTGTCGTGATATTTCCTTTTGCATCATGAATTTTAGTAATTTGAGCCTTCTCTCTCTTTCTCTTTGTTGGTGTGGCTAAGGGTTTTTCTATTTTGTTTACTTTCTCAAAGAACCAACTTTTTGTTTTGTCAATTTTTTGAATAGTTTCTTTTGTTTCAATTTCATTGATTTCAGCTCTGATTTTAATTATTTCCTGTCTTCTACTACATTTGCTGTTATTCTGTTCTTCTTTTTCTAGGGCTTTGAGCTGTAATGATAGGTCATTTAGTTGTTGACTTTTCATTCTTTTCTGGAATGCGCTCCATGCAATGAATTTTCCTCTTAGTACCGCTTTCATAGTGTCCCAGAGATTTTGATATGTTGTATCGTTGTTCTCATTGACCTCTAAGAATTTTTTAATCTCCTCCCTGATGTTTTTTGTTATCTGTTTCATTCAATAGCATATTATTTAGTCTCCAGGTGTTGGAGTAATTTCTCTTTTTTATTTTGTCATTGATTTCTACTCTCAGTCCATTATGATCTGATAGGACACAAGGCAGTATCTCTATGTTTTTGCATTTCCTAAAGGCTGCTTTGTGGCATAACATACGCTCTATTTTCGAGAAGGTTCCATGTGCTGCTGAGAAGAAAGTGAATCCGCTCATTGATGGTTGGAGTTGTTGTGGCCTATGTGATTCCTGAAATTGAGAAGGATTTGTTTGATGTATAGGGATGCACCATTGTTTGGGGCATAAATATTTACTATCGCTATGTCTTCCTGATTTATGGTTCCCTTAAACAGTATGAAATGTCCTTCTTTATCCCTTCTGACTAACTTTGGCTTGAAGCCCACTTTATCTGATATAAGGATGGAAACCCCTCCTTTTTTTCTGAGTCCATGTGTGTGGTAGGTTTTTTCCCATCCTTTCACCTTTAGTCTGTGGATGTCTTTGTCTATGAGATGAGTCTCTTGCAGGCAGCATATTGTTGGGTCTTTCTTTTTAATCCATTCTGCCAGTCTATGTCTTTTGATTGATGAGTTTAGGCCATTAACATTCAGGGTTATTATTGAGATATGATTTGTATTCCCAGGCATTTGGCTTATTTTTGGTTTTTAAGTTGGCTTGGTTTCTCCTTTGAGTGGTTTTTCTCAAGGTAGTTCCTCCCTTGCTGACCTACATTGTTGTTTTTCATTTCCTCCTCATGGAATATTTTGTCAAGAACATTCTGTAGTGCAGGCTTTCTATTTGTAAATTCTTTTACTTTTTGTTTATCATAGAGGATTTTATTTCATCTTCAAATCTGAAGGTTAGTTTTGCTGGGTATAGGATTCTTGATTGGCAACTATGTTCTTTCAGAGCTTGAAATATGTTGTTCCAGGCCCTTCTAGCTTTTAGAGTCTGGGTTGAGAAGTCGACTGTTATCTGTATTGGTCTCCCCCTATATGTAATCTGATGCTTTTCTCTCGCGGCCTTCAAAATCCTGTCTTTATTTTGAATGTTAGGCATTTTCATTATAATGTGCCTTGGTGTGGATCTGTTGTGATTTTGTGCGTTTGGTGTTCTGTAAGCCTCTTGTATTTGATTTTCCATTTCATTCTTCAGGTTTGGGAAATTTTCTGATATTCTTTCATTGAATAGTTGTTCATTCCTTTGTTTGTATCTCTGTGCCTTCCTCAATCCCACTAATTCTTAAATTTGGTCTTTTCATGATGTCCCATAGTTCTTGGAAATTCTGTTCATGATTTCTTACCATCTTCTCTGTTTGGGTGACTTTATTTTCAAGATTAAATATTTTGTCTTCATTGTCTGAGGTTCTGTCTTCCAAGTGGTCTAGTCTTCTGGTGATGATTTCCATTGAGTTTTTCATTTGGTTTATCGTCTCCTTCATTACAAGGATTTCCGTTTGGTTCTTTTTTTGAGAATATATATCTGTTTGTTGAAATGATCTTTTGCTTCCTGCAGGTGCTCTTTCAGCTTCTTGGTATTATCATTCATTGCCTGCATTTGCTCTCTTATCTCATCCTTGCTTCGCAAATCATCTTAATCATGTATAATCTGAAGTCCTTTTCTGACATTCTTCTAACATACTGCCATTGGATTTTATTAATATAAAATCTAGATTTGTTTGGATCATTTTCTTCCCTTGTTTTTTCATGTTGTTCATGTATCTTCCCCACGAGCAGTGCAGATCTGGGGTATTACAGATTTCCCCCTATAGGCTTATAGTGGCCCTATAGGTTTCCAAAACCCTTTCTTTAAGGGGAGATCAATATTAGAAGTGCCCAATTCAGACAGTATGCAATCCTAGACCAAATAGCCCCTATGAGGACAATAACAAGATTGTCATGATAAACAAAATGAGTTTAAATATTATCTTCAATAAAACAAACAGATTTGCAATAAGGTCTGCAGTTTCAAATGGAGGACAAAGAGGATGCAGAGGGATGTAGAATGTGTCTGTTAATGGGATAAGAAAAGAATATACAAATGTTCTAGATAATAGAAAGGGTGAGAGTGCAATCAAAAGAAATTGGATGTTAGCATGCAAAAAAGGGAGAAAGAGACTCTGAGGGAACAGGTAAACAAAAGGAAAAGAGAGCAAGAAAAGTAAAGAAATAAAAACTTAAATTTTTTCAATAAGGAGAAAAAAGAAAATCTACTGTATAACAGTCATATAGCAACGAAACGTTCCAATGTTCAGTAGCCTGATGCATGGGAGGTACCTGACAATGAGCTTTAAGCCTCCAGCAGGCATCTCAGGATGGAATTTGCTCCACCTAAAGATCAGAGCTATGGCTTCCAGGATTATCCAAGATGGCCACTCTGGCTTCAAAATGTGTTGGCAAATGGGGAGCTGCAGCTCAGGGATGGACGTGGTCAGCAGGAGGTCCTGGAGACGGGATGTGGTTGGTCAGGCAGGGGTCCTGGAGATTGGGTGTGTTTGGTGTGGTTGTGGGGTCCTGGAGGCCAGGTGCAATCAGTTGGTCTGGGGTCCCAGTGAAAGGGCGCAGTCAGTTGGTCTGGGGGTCCTGGCGGCAGGGAGCAGTCAGTCGATGTGAGGGCCCCAGAGGCAGGGAGTGATCGGTTGGGCTGAGATATCCTGGAGACGAGGCTCAGTCAGTCCGGCCAGGGATCCTACCGGGCCTGGCTGATGTCTCAAAATGGCGGCAGCCACGTGTAATTAAACCTGCAGGTACTGTAACAGTCTCTTTTTAAAAAATATCTCAAAAAGGAAGCCACTTGCTTGATATCAAAAGTGCTATGGAAAGAAAGGAGGGGGAAAATACCCACAGATGAATCTAGAACCTAGTTTATTTGAGGAAATTGTATGTTTTTCCACTTAACATTTCTACATTTGCAATGCTGTAATTCTCCAACGCTTCCTTATAAAAAAGGCTAACAGGAAGTGACAACTTATGCTCCAAATATTCAAAAATATATTTTAACATTTGATCAAGATTTTATATATTTCAATTTTTGGTAACAGGTGACATCAGAAATTAAATTCAATATATTCCTATACTTCTCCTTTAGTCAAAAACTAAGTGGTACAGAGAACTTGTGCTTGTTGTTAAAAGAGAATGCAATGCTCTCTGGGCCAGTGGAAAACACCTAGAAATCGATCAATGTGAGAAGTGGCCCAAAGAAATCGTGTATTTTCAGATTCTAATGAGTTCACACTCTTGGGCTTATTTCCAAAGCTATGTTGTCTCTGTGTTTATAGTTGGAGAGAAAGGGTTAGTGGAGTGATCTGTATAAATAATTAATTTTTATAACCATAGTTGACATCTCCAAGTAGGAGGCTTTACAATGAAGTCGGTGCTACACTGCCTCCTTTCTTCTTCCAGCAGGGACCAATTCTAACTATCAGATGCATTTACTGAAGAAAACTCTACAGAAATGTGAAAAGAATGGGTGGATGGAGCAGATCTCTGTTAAAGGATTCAGTGGCACGTTCCAACTCTGTTTTCCATATTACCCAAGCCCAGGAGTTCTGTTTCCAAAGAAAGAGCCAGATGATTCTAAAGACGAGGATGAGGATGAAGATGAATCATCAGAAGACGACTCTGAGGATGAAGAGCCACCTCCTACGAGAAGGTTGCAGAAGAAAACCCCAGCCAAGTCCCCAGGGAAAGCTGTATCTGTGAAGCAGAGAGGGTCCAAGCCTGCACCTAAAGTTCTAGCTGCCCAGAGGGGAAAAGCTAGGCCCCTGCCCAAGAAAGCCCCTCCTAAAGCCAAAACTCCTGCCAAGAAAGCCAGACCCTCACCCTCAGTCATCAAGAAACCTAGTGGTAACCCCTCAAAGAAGCCTGCAGCCAATTCAAGAAAGGAAGTGAAATTGCCTGGGAAGGGTAAATCTACCATGAAGAAGCTTTCAAAGCAAAAAAGTAAATTTTATAGGAAAAAAGGATGAAATTGAGAATCTTATTTTATAAGGTCAGTGTGCATTTGTTTTAGTTTTGATGCTTATAAAATTACACTTTTTCCCTCCTGTATGAACATTGTGGGGAGGGAACATAATAAACCAATTTAGGTATTGTTAGCTTTAGGTGCTGTTCTTGGTGCCTGCCTCTTCCCTCAGTCATTTGAATTTCTGCAATAATCCTGAACTTGCCTAAACTATATAATCTATACTTGTCCTTTTTGCTTCCCTACCCCAATTCCTATTGTTATTTTTTCCTCTTCCCAATTTTATCTAAACAGTTGCAAAGATTTTTATATCTGTAGAAAGCATCAAGAACAGGATGCTGGTTGGGTGCTGAAGGAGAAAGGAGGCATCTGTTTATACTTTACAAAGTACTTATTCATGCATTATCTTATTTGATTTTATCCTTGTATTTTCTATCATTCTATTTCCACTAACAGCTAGGATCACACACAAAAAAAGTTCACAATAGTTTCTCTCTCTCTCAGCAAAACAAAAAACAAAAAACAAAAAACCTGCATTTTTACATTTTTATTTGACTAACAATAACAATCACAGAAACCAGACATTAAAAGACAGTGACAGTAAGAAGAATGGAGACTTCTTCTTTATACTCTTCATTATCAAAACATGTTCTAAGAAGTTGATCTGATATCAATCATCACTTACTTAAATTTAAATTTAAATCACTTTTCTCAAGGATATTTTCTGAAAATCCTTATTCTTGATTGTGAAAGAAAGAATTTGTCTCTATTAATGGAATTTGTGACACAAACCAAAATGCTGAGCAGTTATTTTGGAAATACCTGGAAGATCGATTATATTTTCCTCTCTTACATTAACCCGGAGGAAAGATAAAAGAGAGTTTATCTGTCTATAGGTAGTACAGATAAACTGGAGGTATGATTGGGTATATTCTTTAAGTGTAGGATCCTTGTAGACTCATGCTTTGATTACTAATCTAGTCATGGATGAAGCAGTAACCTCCCATGAACAATGACTATTTCATAACAGTGACCTAAAGTCAAATATATTTATGTTTTCCCTTAAGATGCTTGCTCTTAACAGTGTAAATAAAATGTTTAGAATAATGGCCATCATTGTTGATGAAAGTCTGTCTCATCATAAATTGCATAGTCTTATTTTACTGGGCAGTACTGATAGTATGCTTTATGGCCAATTTAATGCTTCACTGTAAATATGATTTTTCTGTCTGCAATTACTCATAAAAAATGACAACTCTGTTATCTGGAACTCAAGGAGTCTTAAGAGAGTTGGACTAGTTGGGTAGCTTGTATTTCATTACAGTCATAATTCGAGGGCTGTGAGGTATAGTTTTACTTTGACCTACTTGGGCAAAATATACATGTGTTCATACAAGCACTCTTCCTTATAATGGCTTTGTTATGTGGTGTGAATTGGACATAATCATATTGACATCCCAGGCAGGTTTCAAAAGAAGTACTTCCTGGTGTTTGAGGAACAAGGAGGAGGTTGATAGTCCTTTTTCAAGGAAATATTTGGAGTTCTTGAACCGCTGTTTCTGGACAGTTTTAGATCAGGCTGGAAGTACTTCCATTAAGATTTTTCTAGCTGTAGGTGTCTATATTATCTATTCACTCACTAAACAAAAATTTATTGAATGCATATAATGTGCCAAACTTGTTCTAGTTCCTGAGGCTACAGCAGTGGATACAACAGGCAAAAAACCTGCCTTTAAGAAGCCTATTTTTAGCAGAGAGTAGATATGAGCAAAGTAAACAGCACAGAAGATACTGACCAAGAGCTAAGAAGGACAGTAAGGGTAGGAAATGTTGGGGGAGGGTTGTAATTTATATAATGTGACCAGGGGAGGCCACCCTGGAGAAGGTGATGTTTGCACAAAGACTTAACAAAAGTGACATAAAAACCTTATGGATAGTTATGGGAGAATAATTTCTGGCAGAGGAAACAGCAAGCAAGAAAGGCAGGAGCCTGTCTGATGTGTCCCAGGAACAGTGAAGATGAGACCAGGGCTCTGGACAAAGAAAGGGAACAAAAGGAGGAGACAAGGCCACCATGGGGGCTAGACAGATAGAGTAGGTAGGTTCAGCCTCCTTTTTTGTGGGGGGTGGTTACTGGGAATTGAACTCAGGGTCACTCAACAACTGAACCACATCCCTAGCACTATTTAGTATTTTATTTAGAGACAAGGTCACACTGAGTTGCTTAGCAGCTTGCTTTTTCTAAGACTGGCTTTCAATTCTCGATCCTCTGTCTCAGCCTCCTCAGCTGCTGGGATTACAGGCGTGCGCCACCGTCCCCTGGCTTCAGTCTCCTTTTTAATCTAGGAGAAACACTATGGTGAATAACAAGTTCAATTTCCAATTTCAAGCGATAGTACTGATGCTAGGAATGTTCCCTGCTCACCAGGAGCCAGAACACACTTCTTTCCATTAGCAATGTGGGATACCTTGCTTTTTTTCTCTAAATGGAAACAAATTCTAATGTTCACTTGGTGTTGTGTCTAAATTTCCTAATGGAGATGAATTCTTGAACACTCTACAATTTCCTTGCTTCTCTGCCATTTTTTTTCATGTCCATAAGGCAGAATACTTTTCTTTCCCCTTTAGGAAGTACCACAAGGGTAGTTTTTTCTATTCCTATTATTTGTCAATCTTTTGGCATACCACTGAAATATCAGACTTAGGGCTTATGAAATTGACTAGTTTAATTTTGATTTCTTATTTGAGGTCATCCACATAGTGATCACTCAATAAATTACATGACACAGACTGGAATTATCTTAATTCTCAATATGGTGGATGGCCTAATTCTCCTTGACCTACTTCTTCACTTGATTTGTAGACCAAATATGTGGGTGGTTGCAAAAGCAGTTCCTATAATGTGTAGGTCTGTGGGGAGGATGTTTCTGGAAGGAGAGGCTGGATGGTGTGGATATTCTCTCTATTATAGCCTCCTATCTCGCTACCATGTATACTGACCTCTCCTGAAATCTTCCCACTATCATTTGTTACTGTATTTCTTAAGATTTGTGTTTTTCCCTAAAACATAAGTGCCACAAAGAAAGAAAGAACAACTATTCTTTTTCTAGTGCTTAATCTGGTGTCAGGTCTGTGATAATATTCAAAATATAATGCATTTCCTTCTCTTATTCTCATTTCCCTCCAAAATTTTGACTCTGACAACCCAATTCAGGATGTTTCATTTGTTAAGGAAATCAGGTAAGTATAAAAATAGTGTAAGCCTGAGATAAGTGAGGAATCAAGGAATACCATTGATATTTGGACTTCAGATGTGAATTCTTGAGAAATTCATGGAAGGAGTTCATTCACCAGACCCAGACCAATCTCCCACCATGTGGCTCTGAGCAAAAAAAAAAAAAAAAAAAAAAAAAAAAAAAAAAAAAAAAAAAAATCAACAGCAACAATGAAATAACTAGGAAGTACCTTGTGACTTAGAATATCATGTTGTATCTTTTGATGTCTAAATTTCTTTTTCAAACCATTGTTCTCAAAATAGAGGCCTTGTTTTACCCATCCTTTCTTCACTGAGTCTAAGTATGGGTGGGTAGTGTCAAATGGAGCTGAATGTGAAGTCCTATCTCACCAACTAAGCCTCAGTTTAGAAAGTGAAGCCAAGAGTCTCTAACTTATAGACTTTTTAAAAATTTAGTGAAAAAAGAAGTGCCAGCATACAGTTGGGTATATAAAAGTCCCTTGAAAACTTTGCTTCCCTCTCCCTGCAAATAATGGTCCAGAGCACATTAGTGATCTCTCTTCCTTTTTTCTACCACTCCCTGTGTTGTGAACAGTTAGAATTAAAAGACTCAGATATATATACATACACAAGTAAGGTGGGACAATGGGCGTGGGAAGGAAATAAAGAGGGAAAGAGTGAGGGGGAGCAAGTCGAAGAATGAAGAACAAAGAAAGGACAGGATTCTTCGGGAGGCCATGGTCAGGCATGATAGGATATTAAAATAATTCCCCACTTCTTGTCTCTAGTCACTTATCTTTCTACTTCAATCTTCACATTGCAACCCAAGTCTCTTTAAAAAAATTTTTTTTGTAGTTGTAGATGGACAGAATGCCTTTATTTTATTTATTTTTATGTAGTGCCAAGGACTGAACCCAGTGCCTCACACATAGTAGGCAAGCACTGTGTCACTGAGCTACAGCCCCAACCCCTCAAGTCATTTTTTTCCTTTGGTCATGTAATTTCTTAACCTCTCATGTGCATCACAAATCCATGTGTCCAACCCTCTCACAATCCTTATGCTATTGTTCACTATTTCCTGGAAGCACCATGGACTTTTCTGCCTTTATTAATTTGAGAATGTCTTTGCCTTGTGGAAATCCTAACTCAACTGTAAGTCTTAGCTCAAACGCATTGGTTTTTTCATGAGGCAGGCTCAGTTCTTCCAAGCAGAAAAAACTGCTTCTCTTGCAAACTCCTACAGAATGTGGTATATAATTTGATTATTACATTGATTTTTTCCCTGTTAAATTTATTATTAATATGAAAAACATGATTATTAATCATCTCATTAATCTCTGAAGTTATGAGTTATGAGAGGAAACAAAAATAACAAAATGTGAACATAATCACTAATTAGCTAACAACTTACATTATTAACCTCAATTTCCCTAACATCTCTCCCCATTTATCACAAGTGATAAATCACCACAATATCTTTGACATTTTTCTCTCTGGTCTTTGGATATTGTAAACATAGAATAATACAATTTTGATATTATGTGAATAGATTGCTGTGAAATTGCAAAATTCACAAAAAAGTACGGGAGATTGTGATGCCCAGGAAATGCCAGAATTGTTCACAAAAGTATTGATAAGATTAAAAAGAATGGGAAGAATGAACTAAATGATGACATGAACATCAAAGGAAAATAATTTGCATATCTAAGCATCAGGAAAACTGATGAAACAGGCAAAATCTTTTATAAAGGAGATACTCTTCATGGTAATGTTACAACAATTTAAATAGGAAGTGAAGGTGTCATATAGTGTAAATTTGGCAGAAAAAAATTATACATAAAAGTTCTACGTTATTTATTTGTTGCAATTAATGCCTGTATTTTGTTAAATATAAGATAAAATAAAAACTTTTTTTTTATTTTTAAAAGATTAAATCTAGGCCAAAATTTACTTTAAAAAACTGTATTAATTTCTGTGGGTTTTGGTTCCCTTCATTAAGGGGCCACTCTCTAGGTAATAACTGTCCTGGTGAAAGAGCTCTTCCTATAGTTATCTGTAGACCTCTGGAAGCCATCAGGCCATAGCTACATGAACACAAAGATCATCCATTAACTAATCAATGTAATGCCTTGCACATAAACATGAATGTTCCATTTTCTGTTATTTGAACATTGATTTCAGCACTTTATTAACATGAACTCATTTAATCAATAAAATCTTTCAGGGTAGCTATTATTTTTACCTTTATTGTATAGATGAGATACATATATATATAGGTAACTTGTCCAAGGTCATATAACTTGTAAGTTAAAGCTTGAAATCAAAGTCGAGCATTTGGTTTCCTAAATCTATTCTCCAAGCCATTTCACTGTGTTGCCTCCTCTACTATAGACTGCCTCCAGAAGTTTGTAGAGTTATGTGAGATTTTAACAAGAGTCTGATATGGTAATGTAGTGTATAGTTCAGATTCAATGAACTCTGAGGAGGGAGGATCCATTAAGGAGATTTATCCGTCTTATGCTATGAAAAATGGGAGAAGGAAAATACGAAAACAAAAATAAAAACAAAATCCTCCAAAACTCCAGTAAATCCTCCAGTAAATCCAAGACTATTTTGACTTTCTTTAACATACCATTTCACTCCATTTGCACCCTAATTATTTTTTGATTGTAGAATAGGATACAAAAACATAAATATTAAAGAAATACCTTAACATATTTTACCAACCACATTTTCTATTATGTACAGAGACGTCTTGCATTGTAGTCTGAATTGCTTTGTGAGAGGTCTATGATTGACAGTGCTGTTTGGTCTCACAATAGTAATGTCTGAGGACTAAAAAGATCAGACCTTTAACTTACTCTGCCCGGCACCAGGCATGGGGACCAGCAGCAGGCGAATGTTGGGGTCTTTTTTCCTTTCCTATACTTCGCCTAGGGTTCCTTGAAGTTTTCTGCTCCCCCGGCTTCCCCTGATAGCCCTGTCCCTATCTCACTTCATAGGCACCTGTTTTTTTCCAGATGTTTGTCCAGTCTTTATTTCTGTGCCTCAACCCCCTAAGGACCTGTTCTCTGCTCTGGCAGAAGACTAACTTGATGATCTACCTAGGTTTCTCAGGTTTGCTGAGCGGTCTCAGAAGCTGGAGGAGGGGTAGCTCAGGTTAGAACTGCCGCTGGAGGAAGCAGGCTCACCACATTTCCCTCAAAGAGAAAACCTCACTGTTTATCCTTCTATGTGTTCAACAGTGAAAATAGTATTCTCAACAACTGACAGCAGAATTCCTTGGAGGAAAGGAAGTGTGAAGGAACTGCTTGTGCTGGGAAAACACCTGACACACTCCTTGGAGATAGAGGGTAGGTAGGCATAGAAGGAGCCCGAGCAGCAGAAACAGATGGTTAAGCCTTGCTTGAGAAAGTGGGGATGATTTCTATTGTTCTTTTGCTCTAAGAAACAAGGAGGGACAATGGGGAGAGAAAAAGGGAAAGGGAAGGGTTTTATAAATTAGAATTTTCTAGAGAAACAACCAATAGGGTATCAATCTATCTACCTACCTATCTCTATCAATCTGAAAAATGCGTATGTATATACACATATGTACACACATACATGTATTTATGCCTATCTAATTATTTATACACACAATATATACATGCACACTCATTTTTGTTTTAAGGAGCAGTTGGCTCATGTGATTACTGAAGGTAAGTCCCAAGATCTGCAGTCCAATGACCTAAGAACCAAGAGAGCTGATGATATGAGTTCTAATCTGTGTCCAAAGGCAGGAGATCAATGGGTCAATTTGAAGACCTTTAGACAGAGAAAATTCTCTCTTGTTCACTCTTTTGACCCATTCAGATCCTCAGTGGGTTGGATGAGGTCCGCCCCAATTGGGAGGGCATCTGATACCAATTTGAATGTATATTTCATTCAGAAACATCCTCACAGACATATCTCAAATACTACTTTACTAAATATTTGGATGCTCTGTGGCTCATTCAATTTGACATATAAAGTTTACAACCTCAGGAGCCAAGAAAGGGGCTAGCTAGCAAAATGGTAGGAGACTGGGAATTTTGAGTGGTTGTTGTCATTTTGTGTGTGTGAGGGTGGGGTGTACCAGGGATTGAACCCAGGAGCACTTAACCACTGAACACATCCCTAGCCCATTTTTAGTTTGAAACAGGGTCTCATTTAGTTGCTTAGGGCCTTGCTAAATTGCTAAGTTTGGCCTCAGACTTGCCATCCTCCCTCAGCCTCCTGAGTTGCATGTGTCACCATGCCTGGTGGAGAGTAGGAATTCTCTTGCTGTGAAGGATTAGGGGAAATTTTCTGTGTGGAAGAGAGTAGAAGGAACATTCTAGAAGGGTGAATTTTTGAACTTGAACATCTATGTTTTTCCAATAATTAGAAAATAATTTAACCTCAAAGGATTTGTGAGAATATGGTGAGTACTAAAAATCATGAGGAGAATGTTTTCACATGAACACAGCACAGAATAGAAACAGGGTGTATGGGAGAGGAATCTCCAAGTGAAGCAAACTGTGCTCAGCTCAGTCCCTAAGAAATCACAAGTGTCTTTTCACAACCACAGGCAAGGAAAATCAAGTTTATACATCTTGCCTAGAGATTGGAGGAGCTGGATTATATGTATGTATTATATGTTGGAGAAAACGAGGGCCTGTGATTTAAAAAAAATATAAGTGTGTGTGTGTGTAGGGCTATTGAGCATTAATCCATGCTAGTCAGTGTAAGGCCCCCCAAAAAGGAAACCCCAACTCTGTCCCATGGATGGATGGCAACCCCAATCAACCGCAGGAGGCGTCACTTGATGCAAACCGCAAGAGGTGTTTATTCCAGCGCGCTGGGACCCAACTCCAGGAGTCGAGTCCCTAGCAGAAAATCTTGTAGGTTTATAAAGGCAGAAACCACACATCGGGAGGGGTCACACATGAAAGGGGGAAAAGGGGGAACAAAGCTGCCAGGAAATTTCAAAGGGGGTCTGGGTTTGCTGACAACATGTTTCACAATGTTTTACAACAGGCTGTAGATTCTGGTCAATAGTTTCTGGTAATCCTACTGTTTGAGCACTATCTGGCTATCAGGCTCAATTTACTCTTTTACTCTCTGTTTGGGAACAGAGAACAGCTTTAAGGGCTTTGTTCCCATTACTGGGAGGGAAACCTTAGGGAGTTGAGGTAAAACAGACAGCTTAAAAAAATGTCCATTCTTTCATTTCCCCATTTTCTTTTCTGGTAAGTTCTAATCATAGAACTTCTGTCTCTATATACTCTTCTCCAAAGCTATTTCCTTGGCAGAGGGACTGGTATTGTTGCCTGAGCATTAGTACCTGTACAGCACTTACTCTTTCCCTGATGAAGGTGACTAGGTGATTTCAGGCAGGCAAGAGCCCAGGGGGCGGGCCACCAATTAGCAGCCCCTTGTTTGCAGTCCTTGATAAACAGTCCTTGATAAAGGCAGGTAAATTTGGTAATCAATGGGCTCCGGAGATCCTTGACATTCCATTCTTCCAGGGGCAGTCTCCAACTTCCAGAGGCAGATGATTTTATGGCCATTTCCTCGATTTGACCCGATCCCCTATTTCTACACTAACTACCTGTTCCCAATTCTGGCTTCATTCCCCCCTCTAATCTCAGGAACTCCATGCTGCTGGGGAAGGAGGTCGATGACCGCTCTAGCTTCCTCGAGCTGGAAGTGGGTGGCGTGGGGCAAGCAGCTTGGAGTTCCTTTTCTAAAAATCGGGTCAATCAAGGGGTCCCAGGAAGAAGCCTGGTTGGGGAAGAGCAGTTTGTAAAGTCATCTGGGGGCGGCTGCTTCTATGATAGAAGAACAAAAAGACATGAGTACTGAAATGAGATTAGCACAAAGTAAATGTTGCAGCATCTGAAACATGCCACTGAGTATCATGAAAATGGCAGAAGTTAATCTCTCACCAGGAGGTGGAAGAACTGAGAAATTGTTCCCATAACTAGGCCTAGCAAAGGCTGGAGAGAACAAGGCCTTTATTTGGGGACTTTAACATTGTCATAGATGTCCCCAGAAAATATAGTTAAGCTACTTAATGTCATCTGATTTTGTAAAATATCCCTTTATTGGTATAACCTGTGTTTACTAGAGATCTCTATACTTCTGTTACTTAGGAATAGATAATCATACTAGCAAACATAGATTAAGTCTACCTGTGTAGCTTAGGAAGGTCTTAAACTGACTAAAAACTTCTGATTCTGGCAGTTTCTCTTGATAGTTATCAGGCACATTTGCTGAAGAATCTTTCTTTCATTTGTAGCTTCCAGCCTTTATTCTAGTGGGCTAATACAAGTGTACATCTTAAGTTACATTTAATTATTATTTCCTTTAAATGCCCAAGAATGGCTATATTTTGGTTTTAACTGTTTTGCTGGGTATCTATGATCAAGTTGGTCAAATTGACCTGGTTCCTGTCTTGTTAAAGAGTCAGCTGAGTTCCCACAGGGGTCACTCGTACAGAACTTAAGAGCGGCTCCTTAGCTCCACCAGTGACTTTGATTAGGCAGGGTCTCTTGATGAGGTGACTTCCTTTAGAAACATCAAGGGATGTTTCCCCTTTTCCATGACCCTCCTCTGCAGCAGATGCACTGGATAATTTTTCATCCTCTAGTCTCAACAATCTCCTTGATCAGGAGGTTGTGTGACCCAGAGTTGCAACGCTCCTTAGAGAAGTTCTCTTATTCCCTGGGTTCAGGCTAACGTTGAGGGCAAGACCCAAATATGGACTTTTCTTGACCTCTGTATTTAACTCCAATTTCTAAGTTTGATCTTAATTATCCAGCAAGCCAGTCTCACCAGTCATAAATTAAGAGTAATGGGCTTTAACTTTAATGTCCATAACTTTACAGTTTTTTACCCTTTTATCTAACTGGAGTCTGCATTAGTACTGGAAGTTACCACTATCTATTCTATAGGTGATGGCTTATTATCACAAGTTACCTAGGTTGTTTGTTCTTGGAGCAGCTACTTCTGCAAAACATTAACAGGTAACAGTTTTACAAAATGAAATTAGCAAGAGTAAAAATATATTCAGCTTGTATAATAGCTATCTTGAAATTCGATTGAGAACTACATTCTATCCCCTATTTGAGATCACAGTACTTTTACAACAAGAACCAATCTTTTGACTATAACTTTAAATAAGCTGAAGTCTGGCTTATTTTGGAGCTATTCTACACACAGTGAGGTGGGAGGCAGAGCCTTATCTCAGGTAAGGCGTGGCTCTTTACAGATCTTAAGTGTTCTAATTCTGATGTTGATCTTTGCTTCTTCCTTAAATATCATTAAGTAGTTTACATATACTGTTTCCTGAGGCTATATAAACTTTATAATTAACACAATTTAACATAGTATCTAAAACATGAATCAAAGAAAGGCTGAAAGAGCTTTTGTTATTTCCACAATCCGAGAGTGCTGGGACTTGAACCCAGGCCTTCCGCTTGAGAGTCAGGAACTCTACGAGATGAGCTAAATGGCCTGCACTGAGAGAGCTTTTAACTTTCCTTTTGTGATTAAATGGCAAAATGTTTTCATGTTTCTTTCATATTTCACAATATTAACCTTTAAACAAATCAGACTCTAATGTTTAGAAATACATTTACATTTGAAATTCTTTATCCCAGTGTAAAAAGTAACAAATTTTACACATACCCTATTGATAGCAGGTCCTATAATAGAACATTAAATGATAGAAATAAATCCCCAATAAAATTTACTCTTTATAAGTTTAAGATTACCATTACTGACAAGTTTAATCTGGAGGATAGCAGAGCTTAATAAATTTCTTGCTTTAAAAACTTGTGGTCCTGAAAAATATGAACACATTTAATATACAACTAGTGACCATTTCACAAATACTTTGACACTTTTATCTTACCAAATTGAGTTTTTAAAGAGAAATGTAGGCTCTGTAACAAAGTACAATACTCTGTAATAGTTGTTTAACCATAATTGTATACACCCCAATTTTTAAGACTAATTGTTCTAAAGAATAAAACTTAATAGACACAAAGTTAAGAGTAAATTAGTGTTTCAAATCCTTGTCATTTTACCATGTCATTCTACTATATAGATTAAACTTTGGTTTATATCAGAACGTTAATATTTCACCTTAGGAAAAACCTTCAATAGTTTTAGCTGTCTCACATACATATAACCAACTTAGTTACACACAAACTTGTTGAAACTTGCCCTTTACTTACACAGACTTTCTTAGCACTTACTTAGACCCTCATGTATTTCATCACACAAGCACTTTCTTACCCAGAAACATTTCCTTTTTGGGGGCCTTACAGTCAGTAGTGTTCATTTGCTCAGGTTGCTTCCTGTAAGGGGACATTTAGAAATAAAAAAGAACTTGTGACAAAGAGTGGGAGCTTCTCAAGGACAGAGGCTATGTCCAGAACTGAATACATGCTTGGGAAAGAATAGAGGTGTCCAATTAATAGCCACTAACCAGAACCCATCATTTAAGACAGTACTTATGATATCACATACATATCAGTATCATTGCAGGCTGGTAAGGTCTTTGCCTTGGTCTTACACATATCTTATATGTTGCTTATCTACTCTGTAGAAATCTCATTCTGGCACAGACCAAGTGTGCCTTTAATACCAACCTCAGTGGAAAATAAAATATTTGCTACTGGTCTTCCCTCGTTGGTGAGGCTCCTGAGGAAGTCTCCCTCCTGCTGACTTTAATGATGTTTATGTGTGCAACATTAACACTGTGGTAATTAGGACTATACATAGGACTCTATAGGAAATGTTTCCTTTTTCCAGCTCTCAGGTAATGGTGTCTCCTGAAATGAGTTCACTGTAGAGATTTTTAAAATTTATTTTTGTTCAATATTGTTTTTGAAGGGAGTCATCCTTATAAATCCTTTTAAGTACTTGAGAAATAAAAGGAGGCAAAGACCCCTTCCTTTCAGCTACCCCTACTTGCAGATAACCAGAACATTTAGTACCTGACAGTAATGACAGAATCAAAGGATGAGGGGCAGCATAGGAAGATGCTGCTTCCCCAGTGCTTCAGGTCTTTTAAGGATCCCTGCTCTCACCGTCTCCTTCTCCACATAGATGTGCCCTATTTCCTTTTCCCTGCAGGCTCAGTTCTACCCTCTGATCCAACCTGGTTAGAGACCATGGGGTATTGGCACAGTTCCTCCATGTCAGTAATTTTTTCTTTAATTCCCCCCCCCCCACTACTTCCTTCTCTCTCTTATCACTATGAATCATAGAATTATTTTTAAAAATTTGATGTGTTATAATCATTCTTTATAGATTTAGCTGAGAGGACCATGGCTTCTTGTATGGGAACCAAACACTGTATAATTTCTCCTGGACTTGTCTTGGTGATTTTTATGGTGTATCTAGTCATGAAGATCTCTATTTATCCCTCATTCTCAATTTGATCTCCAGTCCACTTTTCCAAATCCATCCCCAAGTGAAAGCACCTGACATTAGCTCTAGGCTGAACTATGCTTTGGGCAGACTTGGGTGAGCATGGTAGGCCAACAGTTGCTCTGCTGGTTTCTTTTCTTTTGGTACTGGAGATCTAATTCAGGGGTGCTTTACCACTGAATTACATCCCCAGCCCTATTTATTTATTTAAATTTATTTTGAGACAGTGTCTCACTAAGTTGCCGAGGGTCTTGCTAAGTGGCTGAGGCTGACCTTGAATTGGTAATCTCCTATCTCAGCTTCCCAAATTGCTGGGATTATAGGTGTGTGCCACTGCAACTGGCTAAAAAGGGATTATTTTTTAGAGCCCTAATAAATTTATTCAATGTCAGTTTGGGTAGCTAAGTACGAAATGAAATTCAGGATGGCATTTTCTCTGAACTTCAAAATTAGCATGGATTGCTATTTAAAATAAATTTTGGAGTTCAATTAGGTGTGCATAAAGCAAAGCTTTATGATGTCAATAAAAATCCTTTTCATTTTTTAGAACATTGTAATTATACATATACAAAATGTATAATTGTAATTATACATTTTGACAAAATAATGCAAGAAATTTGATTTCAATCCCCATTTCCCCGCCTCCCCTTTCCCTTCCTTCTTCCCTCTCCCTGTTATCTCTCCTTTCTTCTATCTTACTTTTTCTCCCTTATTTATTTATGAAAAGTAATTTCTAAGAGCAAAACAGACAATAACACTAAGGATAATTCCAAAAGCATTTTCCCATTTTTTTTCCTGCACAAAGAATTATGTTGGATTTTGAATCTAAAGTTTTCTTTGCTTTAGTAACATTGTGAAATACTTTGAAATTATCTCCTAAATGTCTCAAAAGTATCTTAATTTTTTTTTTTTTTAATTTCAGGAGCCTCTTAGATTTCACTCATTGCATGCAGATGTTATTTATGTTTGATTTCTTTTTCATGAGGATTGCTTATTTTTTTAAGATGTTCATTTTCTATTAATCCTCTTTGAAGTTCATCATCTCCAGACCATATATTTTCCCTTTGCTCTTACTCACCACCCTCACTGATTTTTCTCCTCTTTGTTTCTTCTCTGGAATCTTTATCATCATTCATCATTCACTGCCATCTAAAACTATTGTTCAAGTACCTGATAATATGACTTTGCCAACTTTATACCAAACCTGCCATTCTTTTCATAAAATGTGAGGTGGAGGAAAAAGTTCGGGTGTAGACATACCCATATAGACACACACACAAGACCCTGTCTCTTCTGGGATTTGTTTCCTTGAATTGTTTTTTTATCAAACCAGGAACCCAGGACAGGAGAAAATGCATGGTTGCCCAGGGTTACACTTAGAGCCTGCTTTGAGCATTAAGTAATAACAATAATGGCAGCTTCTCTTGATGGGCAGATAAGGGTTTGGCAAACAATTGTGAGACTTTGCTGTCGCATCTTTCTAGAAGATAGTCTTCAAATTATAGTGATGGCTTGGAAAGGCTGAAGGCATTTTTTTATTGCAGAGAGAGGTTTTTAACTTGTCAGAAAAATATTTCTCTTTGGGGGAAAGACAATAATTAACAGATGATAATGTCAGAACATTTCCCAGGAGCCTGTCAGGCCATACATTGATAGGGAAGCAGGGAGCTGCAAAAGCTATTCCATGACTGGTCTAGTGAATCTCTCAAAAGTCAGGGATTACCTGCTGGTGCTCATTCCTGCCTCTGAGCTTTGCTGGAGGACCTCTGGATGCCCTCTGCCACTTCCACACTGGGTGATGTGTTTGCACATAAGGGATTTAAGACTCATCCTCTGTAGGCTTTGTTCTCTCTATAGGAGCTTTTGTCCTCCCTCCTTTTTCTCATCAGCAGATAAGTGCTGACTATGTCACAGGCATCATGTTAGGCATGGTGAAGGTCATAGTGTTTGGTCACACAGCATTCAGTCAAGAAAGAAGGAAGGGCTGTGCTTTTTATGAATCAAAGATTGACCCTTAATCTCTCTTTCTAATTCACATACATTGAACTCGCTGAACTGCTTGAGCTATCCAGACAATTATCCTTGAATTTTGAGGTTTCTTTAGTTGCAGGAAATGGATTGTGCATGATTGTCAAATCTCATGTTGCTTGTAACAATCTTTGGTTGTTAGAACCTCACTAGAGAGCCTGGGCCAACTACTATGGAATCTGGTAGGGAGTTAGTCTAGTAAGTCCTTTAAGTACCCTGGCTTGCAGTGAGTTGAAATCTTGGCTATGCCATTTACCACTTATCTTGGGTAGATTACTTTTGTCTCTTCTTTTCAGCAGAATGAGATCTACAATCATAATTACTTCAAATACTGTTAGAGGATTTTGCCAGAGGCCCCTAAAGTACTTAGCATATGGCCTGCCCCACGGTAAGAGCTCAACAAGTGATAAAAATTATGGTGGATTTCAGCAGTGACATGAGTCATACATCATAAAAGAAATTTATACATTTAAGAAAACCAAGACTTCGATGTCTCTTGACTATTTTTCATGTGCTTTCTCAAATAATTATTTTTATGTATTTCCCAAAGTTACTATAGTTCTTTCTCATTTTGTTTCTCCAAATAATTGAATAATAAAGATCTCTAGTATCTCATACAAAAGATCCAGGTAATATTGCCTGATAGCTCTGAGTCTATGAATGATTTGTGAGATTTTCTTTAAAAAAAAAAGAAATAAGAAGCCAAACTTTTTAATGCTGTCCCACAAAGAAATTCATGTGTATTGAACAGCTATGTGAATGTGATGTGGAAAACCCAGCAACTTTTTGTTGTCTTGCTTTTCTTTTGTCAATAACACCATTTTAATCTTTGCCTTCCTTTATGAGAATCTTATTTATTTAAACAAAAAGCGTTTTCTTTGTGTCTAGAGTTGATTATCAAGTTAATGGGAGGCAAGGTTGCCAATAATGTTCCTGCAAGGAGAGCTACTGATGTTAAAAAGCAGGTTTCCAAGCATTTCATGGAATTTTCTTGCCCCTAATGTCTGCATAGCTTGAGCCCTCAGATTCAGGTCTCTGCTCGAATGTCAACCTCATCCAAGAGAACTTATTCTGAAATAGGATTTCTTATCACATTCTTTCCTCTAAGATTCAGTTTTGACAACACTTCCCTTTCCCTGAGACATTACAAACTAATTTAAAAATATTGCCTCTCTCCCCCTTACCACAATCTCCCATTAATGATCAAAATATATGAGACAGTAGGGTTTTTTTTTCCTATTATCTTGACCTGATTTATACTCATATTTAAAATAATTCCTGGCACATATTGGTATTCAGTCAGCTATTTCTTGAACAACTAAATAAAATAATAATTTTACCAACAGACAGAGTGGCATGGTATAAAAAGTCTGAACTGGAAATAAAGTATAGTTTTGAGTCCTGTTTATGTTTGTTTCAGAGTTTTATGTCTATAGGTGAACCACCTAATTTTTTAGCCTTAGTTTCCTCACTTACAAAATGAGATAATAAAATTTACCTTGCAGTGGTGTTATGACATACAAATCAGATGGTATATGTGAAAATGCTTCATATATTCTGTATAAGCAATATCAAAGGTATTTATTATTATGGCTCATAGACTGATAATTATGATTATTGAAATATTCTGTTTTATATTCAGAAGAGATGACAATTATCTTCCATTTGTTAGTAGTTTCATCATGCTCTTAGATTCTTTCTTTCTGCAGAAAATACAGGTAGACTATACTCCTCATAATTGTGATCATGTGGATGTGACTCTGATTTTTAACCTAAGTGTTTATCTGGTAATTTTTAAAACTGTCTTTTAAAATAGCTATAGATTCACAACAAATGAATGAAAGCATTCCAGGTACCTTTCACTCAGCCTCCAGTGATGTTAACATTTTGTGTAACTATTGAACCATATGAAAACCAGGTAACTGATACATATATTCCAACAACTCATTCAGATTTTGTTATGCACTTACTACAAGTATATATGTGCTCACATGTGTGCGTGAAGTTTTCTTCACTTTTATTACGTGGGTAATTTTATATAACTGCCACTACAGTCAAGATACACTGCTGTACTACCCTTGCAGGGCTGCTTCATTTACTCATTGTCCACAACCCCACCCAGACCCTTCATCTTTAATTCTTCACAACCACTAATCTCTTGTCTATCACTATAATTTTATAAATCAAAAGTGTTAAATAAATGGAATCATATGGTATATAACCACTTGAGAATGCATTTTTTTCCACTCAGTGTAATTACCTTAAGACTTATCTAAATTTTTGCATATATAATTCATTCTTTATATTTTGAGTGGTAGTTCATATATACATGCATCACAATTTATTTAACCACTCTGTCATTGAAGGGCATTTGGATAATTTCCAATTTAGGGCTATTACAAATAAACTGCTATGAATATTTGTGTACAAACTTCTGTATGAACAGAAGTTTTCATTTCTCTTGACTAGATGCCTAAGAAGTTGCTTGGTCATATCATAACTTCATTTTTAGTAGTTTTAAAATTTCAATTCACATTTTTTTCTTGAGTTTTTCTTTATTGACACATATTAAGTATAGAGAAGAGTGGTTGTCATTTTGGCATATTCATACATGCATGTAACATAATTTGAAAAGAAATTTTCAAACTTTTTTTTAGACTGGCTGCGTCGTTGCACATTCTCACTAGTAATATGCTAGTGATTCCCACCAGTAAAATTTCTAGTGATAGTAATTGCTTCATCTTTGTTGCATTTTGGGTTATCAGTATTTTTTTTATTCTAGCTATTATTTTAAGTATGCTCTCTTAGTCTTTAAATACTTTTGTTTTAAATACTTTTGTTTCTTTTGACAGGAAGAGTCCTAATTAATACTATACGGCTGGAGCAATGGAGACTACAAGGCAGCATAGAAAATACACATGGTAAGCATGGAACCGGAAGCAGGGGGTTACTTACAGGATTTAAATACAAATGAATCAGACTGTAATAAATTATTAGGCTGCCAAAAGGCTACCTGCCCCACAAACTAGAAGGGCAGTCTTTGGGCCAGGACTCCCTTCTCTTGGACATTCCCGATAGAGCTCTGCAAACGGTGGTTACAGAGAATTCTTCTATGGTTCCTGACTGATCAGTCCCACATTTTATTTTGGTTCTACCTTTTATTAATTCTACATCAAAAAGTAGTCTTTCTATGTTACTTTTTTGTACATTTTATCAACTTTTAGTTATAAAAATTTTCTTGGCCTTGGATGGCTAATTCTATGCACATAGTCATCTTTAATAACCTTGCTGTCTGATACAAGAAGTAATTTGAGAGTGATTTCCCTTCTTTTCCTGCATCTCTCTCAGAACAGGAAATGTGACCCAAGCAAACTCAGAAAACACTTTTCCAAAACCCTCTTGTTTTCCTAGTTATTTACTATTCTTCCATTTCCCCAGAGACTGTCCCATGAAACCTCAAACCCTTCCTCCAGTCCGACATTTGCCCATTTCCAAAGATCTGACTCTTTTTCTCCTGCTTCTTATTTAAAAGGGGAGGAGGATTACAATATTTTAATTTATTACCCAGATTTTCCACAAGAAGGACAGGGTGAGACCCTGGGAATTGCTCTAGCAAGTGGAAATCTTTCCTTCTTTGGTCTTCCATTCCTGGTTCTTCCTTTGAATTCTCCCTTTTCTATAACAACAATCCTAACCTCAGCCTAGAATGGGTCTGGATAAGTCAAGAGTTTGCTTAGAGGGTGGATGTAGTGTGTGTTTGTACGTCTTTGTGTAGTGTACAGGAGAGCTGCACTATAAAACAATGCCTGAGAACATTCCCAAGTCTGGCAGACCTAGAGGCCATGCTATCACAAAAGTAACCCAGCATCTCCCTGCTCAGTGCAACTATGTGTTTATATTCAAGCTGAACTCTCCAAGGGCAATGTTATTGCTCTTATTTCCCTGACTCGGAGTGGCAATAGAATGAAGTTGAGGGCAGGGGTCAAGGAGTTGGTAGAGAATCTCTGTAACCCCTAAGTACCAATGAAAGCTCTGATAAATCAGAGGCAGAGGCTCCATTTCTGCTTTGGTTGATTTGTTTTGTTCTGATCTGTGCTATTGGTAATAGGCAGCCTGCAAATCTTTCCCTACCATAGAGGAAACTGACTTCAAATATGTGCCCTACTAATTCAGGGTCAGCAGCAATATGTTTAGATATGAAAGAAAGCACATCTATTACCATATTTTTGCATGTGTATTTGGGCTAAAAAATGCTCAGGGCAATTTGCATTCATTTTAGCACTGAAACTTTACACTTGGTATGCATACCAATAAATGTGAGCCACATATAGCATCTCCCTTTCATCTTGGCACAGTGGCCGGCAGGGGAGGGAACTCTTATTTTGTAAACACATGCTGTGATTAGCAGTTTTACATACTTTTTCTGATAACCTGTATGTAACTGTGGCTGAATTTCAGAGACAAACCCAAAAATACTTTCATGTTATACATAAAACTATTCTTTGTGTAATGGAAGCCATGATTTGGAAAGGTCTGTTTTCATCTATAACCCAGGTTTGGGAAGGGAATGGATTGAATGCACTTTTTTTTTCCCCCCCCCATGTTGAAAGAGAAACCTGGTAATTTCAGCCATTTAGGCCATGCTCTGTGGAAAAGTTCTCAATAAGTTTTCATTATTCTGGGTGTGTGTATCAATTAGCAAATATCACACACAGTTGCCTGTGGTGAACATACATTACTAGATACTGCTCTTTTGTCTTACTTCTCAAATCTGTTCATATGTCTGATGTCTGATTTCCATTGTTGTCTTACAAGTGTTTGACTCTTATTGATTTCTTTAGAATGGTACATAATAATGACAGGTGTCCTCATATGGCTTATAGGCCATCAGAACCACCTATACCAGATCCTCTCCACATGCCCTGCTGTCCCAGGGATTCTGATACATCCTTAACCTCTTGGTTCAGAAAAAACAATTTTGATGTTTTTTGTTTATACATCTCATTAGGGCAGAAAATCATTTTGGAGAGTGGGAGGACCCTGGTGGGCAAATATGTGGGAAAAGAGGATTTGGTATCTGACCGAGATGAGATGAAAGTTCTCTGAAGGAAATGAACTCTGACAAGGAAATGGTGCCTGGCACTGCTGCCCCCTATGCTAAGTTTTGGGTTGGCTGAATGGGCACCTCCCTGTGCGATGAAGATAGAGGGCCAGTTCTCAGATCATTTTGCTCCAATTGGCTTAGACAGGGCTCATTCTTCCCACTCACTTCTCCAATTGAACATGTGCATTAGATTAGGTTCAGTCTCCTTCTTGAAGTACTACAGGTGACCACAGTTTATGCGGTTCTTTGATTTCTGCTTTTTTTTGAGAGCACTTAGTATTTGTAGTCTTCACGTTTAATGTATGGCGCTTATATTCTTTAGCTGTTCCCTGAGTATATGTTTTACCACTCTAACAAAGCTACAAGCTCTTCAAAGGCTATAGCTTTTGCCATTTAAAATATTTTCCAGAGAAGAGAACGTTATACAGTATGAAAGGAAGACAACTAATATTGGCTTCGCACTACTATGTACCAGGCACTGTGGGAAGTCCTTGATAGCTACATTCAATTTACTTCAGCATGTTATTATCTCCTTCTTATAGATGGCTAAAGTGAAATTTGGAGTTTTAAGTAACTAGCTGAAAAGCATATGAGTTGTGGCAGAGAATGTAGAGATTTGATTTAGGTTTATAAGACTCCACTCTCAGTTTCCACCATTATATTTAAGGATCAGCCTCGATCTGTTTTAAAAGTGCGTCAAATGTCCACTTTATTTAGAGCATCTATCTTCTCTTTTTATTGTGTAATATAGGTGATTTTTTTTCTATCTTCAGATCACTTTTTAATGTTAACTTTCATTGTTACTAGTTTGTCTCATAATTTCAGATTAAATGATGATTTATAATGATATTATGGTCAATCAGTTTTCTAAAAGTTCTGAAACAACTTTTGGAATTACCATGCTTGTAAGTATATACATAATTATTACTATAATAATAATTTTTTTTTTTACCTAAAGAAGCTTTAGTAGTGGAAATTGGAACTCTTTACCTTGAGGATGCTATTCGAATTAACACTGATCATTATTTACCAGAAAAATAATTTTCACACAGTCATGAAATCATTGGATTGCAATTATATCTTTATAATATATTTTCATATAAAATTTTAGTCCTCTAAATATTGTTAATCTTTCGGTTTTGTTTTTACAGATGATTTGAGTGAATTAGTAAGCATTCTTACCCACTCTTCTGACTTTATAATGGTAGAGAATGTTATTACTTCTGATAGTGTCCAGTGTACTAGCTATTCTTTTATGTATACTTTTTTTAGTTGTAGAGGGACACAATACCTTTGTTTTATTTATTTATTTACGTGTGTTGCTGAGGATTGAACCCAGAGTCTCATACTTGTCAGGCAATCACTCTACCACTGAGCCACAACCCCAGCTCTGTATTAGCTATTCCTATGAGTTTCACGTCAATTGCTGAATACTTGGAAGATTCCACAACCAGTGACAATTTTCAGGCACTTTAGATATTTTTCTTTTATTACTTTCTGATTGTCCATATTATTTTACTTAGATTTCAGTACCAATTTAATTTTTGAGAGCTGTATTTATTTAATAGTCTCAGACTTTAAAATTCTTCTCTCACTATATATATATATGTATATATTTGTATATAAATAGATAAATATGTGTGTATACATATTTTTCAAAATGCTGGCTTTCAGTTTTCATAATTTAATCTCCCTGGGGTATGTTTTAAATTACCGTCTCATTTGTCTCAGTCCCATTGCTATCGTTAACTAACATCTTTGGGTTTATAAATTCTTAAATGACTCTATAAACTTCAGGTTTTATCTAATTTATATAGGCAGCTTGTTCCCTAGACTTTTATTGAGGTTTCATGGTATGTAAATATACCTTTTGATTATTTGCACCTGGGATATTGAATCTCAGAAGAAGTAGCTATTATGAGGATATCTCATCCTTTGGTTTGCTTGATACTGATTTTAGACATGTGGTAGAACAGGTGCAGAACTCTGCATCTGTCTTTGTTAATTAGGGAAATAGTGGCAGTCAGGTGGAGAGGGATTAAGAGAATATCTAGGTCCAAACACTATGGACTTGAAAACTGGCTTTGCTGTTTACTGGTGGTAACTTTGGGAAAATTACTTAATTCTATTGTGTTAATTCTCTCATCAATAAAATGGGGATAATGGTAGTCACATTGTGGGGAGGACTAAATGAGTTAATACATTAATAGGGCTTAAAATAGCACCTATTATATGTGTGTACCTATATAGAGTCCTTTAATAAGCTTTTATTTAAAATGCATCTGTCTTGGTTTTACAACTACACATACAGAAATAAATCCATGGAATTCTACTCATTGTTTACCCATAATATAATGTAGTATGTATTTGTATTCTATAGTGGCATCCTTCTTCTTCTTCCTTATTTTTTGTTCCCTTTTTGAGAAACATGTGCTGAAATTAACACAAAATGGGTGCAACTCCTTTTCTCCCTCTTCACTTTCTCAAGTCATTGACTACAAGAGCTATTGGCAGCTGTACGTCTCACCCATGATGGACTTAAGAGGGAAAAATAAATAGATAATTAACAGAAAGATATCTATGCTCCATCGGTAAACATTAAAATAGTTGCATGAATTCAAATTTCCAGAAAAAGGTCAGAATTGATCAGGAGGGAAATACATTATTTTGTTATATATACTCATTGATTATCTTCATTTGCTTAATAACCATTTCTTCCTAATTCCATTTCTGTCTGTCAAAATCCCACCTAATCTTCTTTTTAAAATTCTTTTTAGTTATATACAATACCAGGATATGTCCTGACATAATCACAAAAGCATGGAACACGACCCACTTCAATTCAGCTCCAGGCACTTCCCCAACCCCCACTCCCTTCCCTCCACCCCACCGATACCTCTTCAATCCATTTACAGTTTACTTTTTTTAAAAATTAGCGTCCTGTGGATACACCAATGCTGGGACCCACTGTGTCACATCCGTGCATGCACATATCCAAGTTCAGTCAGATCCATTCCCCTGCTCTTTCTTTTTTCCAGTCCTTACTCCTTCTCAATCCCCTTGTCTACTCTACTGATCTTTCCTCTATTTTGAAAATCCACCTCTTCCTGAATCACAGGCTTGACTGCACTTTTCTTCATTAAATCTTTGAAAGTCCTTAGTAGAACGGATCAATGCATGCTCTTTATTTTCCCAACCCTGGCTACAACTCTTTCATGATGCTTCATATGCTACATCATCGACTTCTAGAGACCAGACTCTGCCCTTTAATCTGGCTTGTATTTAGTCTTATGTTTCCCCATCTGTTCTAACTTTCTGCCCAGGAGCTTAAGTGGGCCAGTCGTCAGAAATGATCACTGAACGAATGTATTTATGAATTAATGGAACTGGTACAGAGCTTAGTAATCATTTAGTTTAATTCCTCAGGCTGGCCATGGGAAGACTGAAGCTTAGAAGGGTACCTGCTTTTCTCTGAGATCCCATGGCAAGCACAGAAAGGGGAAAAACGAAGACCTTTCTTTATTTGGTGTATAGTTTAATTAAAAATGATAAGAACTTAGAGGTAATGGTGCTTGAGAATTGTAAATTTTTAGAACACCCAAAGATATTATTTTGGAAGTAGTCATCACAAGCCAAGTCAAGCTAACTATTGTAAATGGGTTTCCTATGTAGTAAAAATTGTCACTTTATTAACAGCTTAATAGAGAAAGAACTTCTCTCCTGCACTGTACTTATCAGTAGTCTTGTTCCATATTTGACTTGTTGGCCAGTCGACTGTTCACAATTGTCCATTACCTTGGCAAAATAGAATTCTCTGTCAATTAGAGAAATATAGGAAATATGCCTCTTGCTCTGAAACACTGCTATCACGTGAATTGTTAAAATGAAATCAGTTTCTTGAACTGCATACTGACACTTATGATCCTACTCTCCTGTTCCCCTGCCCTCCATCCATACGCACAAAACACTAAAATATATTCCCTGTATACTTGGTAAAACCCCTACTTTTATCTCCTTTTTAGGTGTTCTGATAAGGACCTTGCGTGACTCATTCATTCTGAGGAAAATACTGCAATATTCTGTCAGCAGCATCAGCTAACCCAGGCTCAGGAAACAAAATCCACCGTCAGATGAATGGACACAGGATGGAACCCAGTTTGAGACCAGGGGTGTTTCTTTCAAGTTAGCCTGTTGACTTGCATGTGTGCATCTTTGTTTCTTCTAATTTAATTTAAATAGCAATGATATGCAATTTTATTTACTTGTAAAATGGACTAAAATTCGTGTCATTTTATTTTATTTTTGGGGATGTCTAACAATGTATTCTTAATTTTTATAGTAGCTTTTATGAGGCATAATTCACATACCATCCAATTAACCTATTTAAAGTGTACAATTTATTGGTTTTTAGCATATTTATAGAATTGTGCAAACAATACCATAGTCAAATTTGGAAGATTTTTATTTCCTTCAAAAGCAATATTATACCCATTAGCAGTTATTCTCATTTTCCAATTGCTTTCTCCTCTCCTCCCACCCCCGCACCAGCCTTAGGCAACCACTAACCTACTTTCTATATAGATTTGCCTATTGTGTATACTACTTATAAATGGAATCATATACTGTGTGTTCTTTTGTGATTGATTTCTTGCACTTAGCATAATATTTTCAAGGTTTGCCCATCAAATATATGATTTGCAAATTCTTTCTTCCATTCTACACGTTGTGTTTTAACTTGCTTGATGGGATCCTTTGAAAACAAACTTTGAAATTTAGATCAATTTCATCTATTTTTTTCTTTTTTTATTTGTGCTTTTTTTTTGGAATGTTCATGACAAACTTTATCGACAATGGTCCCAAACTGGAAACTGCTGAAGCTTCCATCAGTAGCAAAATCGATAAAATAAAGGTCGTACAGTTATATAATGGAATACTATTCAGGAATAAAAAGTAACAAAACACTGGAAATGCAACAACTTAGATGAATCTGAAAATTATCATGCTGAAAGAAGCAAAGCACAAAAGATTACAAACTGTATCCCTTTTATATTCATTGTAAAAAATTACCTATGATGCTATCTGGGATAAGGACTGAAGGTAGAATTGACTGAAAGGGACCTCAGGAATCTTGGTGGGTGGAAGATATATTCTGTATCTGATTGTGAAGATTTGGTCCTTGGTGACTAAAACTGTCAAAATTCACTAGATTGTATCTTTTTTTAAAAAATTATTTTTATACATGATAGTAGAGTATATTTTGACATATTTATACAAACATGGAGTATGTTTTATTCTAATTATTCCCATTCTGTGGTTGTACATGTTGTGGAGATTCACTGTGGTATATTTATATATATACATACAAAAGTTAAGTCAGATTCATTCCACTGTCTCTCCTATTCTATTCCCCCTCCCTTCCCTTCATTCCCCTTTGTCTAATCTACTGAACTTCTATTCTTCCCCTCCCACTCTTGTTTTTGTTAGCATCCACATATCAGTGAGAACATTTGACCTTTGATATTTTGGGATTGACTTATTTCACTTAGCATAATAGTCTTCAGATCCATACATTTTTTGGCAAATGTCATAAAGTCATTCTTTCTATGGCTCAGTAATATTCCATTGTGTATATATGCCACACTTTCTTTATCCATTCATCTGTTGAAGGGCACCTAGGTTGGTTACTTGTTCTTTTGATGTTATATCTAAGAAACTATTCCATCATTGAAAGATCATGAAGATTTATACCCATATTTTCTTCTGATTGTTTTGACTTTTAAATTTGGGTCTTTAAACCATGTTCATGTTTGCTTATGGTATGAGGTGGGGGTCTAACTTCATTTTTCCCGTATGGATATGGAAATGTACATTTCTATATGGAGTTGTCTCAGCATTATTTATTAGGAGTACTCTTTCCCCAGAAAATCATTTTGGCACCCTCATTGAAAATCAATTGACTATAACTGCAATAATTTGTTTCTAGACTCTCAATTCTATTCCATTGATATATATGGTAATTCTTATGCCAATACCACCCTATTTTGATTATTGTAGCTTTGTAGTTAAGTTTTGAAATTGGGAAATATGAACCTTCCAAGTTTGTTCATTTTCAATATTGTTTTGGCTATTCTGGATCCCTTAAATTTAACATGAACTTTAGGATCATTTTACCAGTTTCTGAAAGAATCCTGTTAGGATTTTGATCCGTAGAATAATTCGGGAAGCACTGCATTTTTCTGATTCAAGCACATGGGTATATTTGCATTCACTTAGCTT
Organism: Sciurus vulgaris; assembly: GCF_902686455.1. Taxonomy (NCBI): domain Eukaryota; kingdom Metazoa; phylum Chordata; class Mammalia; order Rodentia; family Sciuridae; genus Sciurus; species Sciurus vulgaris. The sequence goes on from NC_136466.1 coordinate 119,749,218, forward strand.
CTTTAATATATTTCAACAGCATTTTGAGAAGAAAGTTACCCTAAATTCATCAGAGAATAACACCTAATGCCAAACATATACTTATCCCCTATTTGAAAACAGAAAAGGGAAACAAGACAATGTTCGGTAATCCTACATTCATTCCTTACCAGGTAGGAAGAGGAACAGGGTGTGAGTGCTCTAGGGTTCTTAAAGACATCAGGTTTTACACTACAACTGTAAAGCTGTAAAGGAAGCACTGGGTAGCTTAACGGGTTTGTGTCCTTAGATCTTAGGGACTCTGATGTGTGTAATCCTTTTGGTAGATATGAAAGGTGGGTAGTTGAAAATGGGAAACACTAATTATATACAGTATTATGGTTTGGATGTGAGGTGTTCCCCCAAAGCTTACATGAGACAAAGCAAGAAGGTTCAGAGGAGAAATGATTGGGTTCAGAGGAGAAATGATTGGGTTGTGAGAGTCTTGACCCAATCAGTGAATTAATCCCTGTCAGAATTACTGAGTAGTTACTGAAGTTGTAGGGTGTGGCTGGATGAGGTTGGAATTAGTGTGTGGCTTTGGGGTACATATTTGTATCTAGCAAGTGGCGAACTCTCTGTGCTTTCTGATCATGATGTGAGCTGCTTCTCTCTGTCACCCTCTTCCGTTATGATGTTCAGCCTCACCTCCAAACTTGGAGGAATGGAGCTGGCCTTCTATGGACGGAGATCTCTAAAACTCTGAGCCCCTAAATAAACCTTTCCTCCTCTTCTATTTTTCTGATCAGATCTTTTAGTCACAGCAGCAATAAAACTGACCAAAACTTATAGGAATCGTTAAAAATATGCACATGAGGAGATAGAGAGAAATGGATCATATTTGGTTCTAGACCTCATTGGTGAAGGACAGAGGTGTCTGTATAAATTTCCTAGCTAAACATTTATCTTAAACATCACTAACTTTTAATTTAATTTAATTTTAAGGTTTCTTGTGGTACTAGCAAAACCCTCTAGTGCAGATTTAGATGTCGATATTTGAAGACCTTGCCACCTGCCCAGTCCTGGAAGTTATTAGACTCCTGATTATTTCAAATGGTATCAAGACCTTAGGTTGTGGTTTAAGTTTAACTTGCATACTTTATGTAACACTGTGCTATATTAGTTTAAAGTAGATTACAGATGATATTTTCTCCTAGTTTGCTTATGGTGTTATTTAACATTTTAATCCAACTAGTATTTATTTAGGTGTATAGCACTAGGTAGGCTAATGGTTTCAGAGGTTCAGTCCATGGTTGACCATCTCTACAACTCTAGGCCTTAGGTAAGGCAGAACATCACAAAGAAGGACATAGTGGAAGGAAGCTGCATAGTTCGTGAGAGCCAGAAAGCAGAGCAGAGAGCTACACTCGCCAGAGACAAAAAATAAGCCCCAAAGGCACACTCCCAGTAAACTACTTCCTCCAGCTGCGCCCTACTTAGTTACCACCCAGTTAATCCACTCAGTCCTAATTGGTGGATTCCATAATTGATTCTTGCATTTTTGCAGTCTTACACATCAGCTTTTGGGGTACACCGCATATCCAAACCATAACAGTAGGGTTGAGCTTTCCCATTTTCTCTCATTTATTTTTGTTATGTTGAATATGAAATAATTTAGTAAATTCTCCTTCGTTCATGAATTTATGATGCACCTTTATCTAAATTTTAACATATCCTAAGACTTGTCTCTAGCCTATCTGTTTGATTCTACTGATCTTATATTATTTATGTGAATGTAATATATGGTTTGAAGAATCATTAAGAGCAGCTTATACTAGAGTAAAATAAAGTAAAGGTGGAGGAAATGATAGGGTATCATAAAGTTAAAGGGAAGATCAGTAATGTAGAAGAAGGAGATCAAGGGGCAGAGTGGAGGGATAGGTAAGGGGAGGCAATGCAGAATGAATTCTTTAAAAAATCATGTTACGTGCATATATAAATGTACCACAGGGAACTTCACCTCTATACATAGGTGGAATGAACCAATCAGATATAAATAAATAGACAATTGAAAGGAAGAAAAAGGAGGAGGGATAAGAGGGAATCATGAACTGAATTTAAGTTCCATGAATGCACACTTTTGTTTGGATGAACCCAAACTATTATGTAGAAATATAAAGCTCTAATTAAAAAAAAAAAAAGAGTAACTTCTATCAGTAGAGCCAAGAGTGTAGCATATTTGGATGATCAACAGAAGAGGTTTTATAGAAATACAGAAAAATCTAAAAGCAAGGAAGGTCACAACAGGACAGCAGCTACCTCAGAATGTATACCTCATTTCCATTGGCCTTGTAACTTCAAAAGACTATTTGAGAATCTAGGAGAGCCATGGTCAAATCACAGAGAAGCAGCTCAGATTTCAGGTTTTAAACGACCAAACCAGGTAATGACATACCTTTGTCCTTCTTCACTCATTTAAACATTCCTAACTGTTGAGTACTTTCAGCTCCTTAAAGTTACCTAGCACATAGTCCTTGTAGCTGAGACTCTTTTAAAAAAAAATAATTTTTAAATTAGTTAGACTGCATTTTAATTCATTGTACACAAATGGGGTACATCGTTTCATTTCTATGGTTGTGCACGATGTAGATTCATACCATTCCTGTAATCATACATGTACATAGGGTAGTGATGTCTGTCTCATTCCACCATTTTTTATACCCTGCCTCCTTCTCATTTCCTGAGACTTTTAATACTGAATTTCTGTCATTCCTTAATAATAGAAATTTCATTTCTTAGCTGGGAACACAGCTAAGATTTTGTCTGTGTATGTAAAGAATAAAGATTTTATTTCCCCCAATGTATTTCAGGTAAGATCATGTGACTAAACTCTGGTGATAGCAGAGAGGCAAACATGTCATTCATATGTTTTCCCATAAGTATTTTTAAAAAGAAGAGGCTCATCTGTCACTTTCTTCTTCTTGTTGGCTAAACTGGGGACCCGATAGTTGTAATTCAAGCAGTCATCTTAGACCATGAGGTAGAAGCCATATATTGCAGAAGGAAAAACAACAGAAGAGAAGGACCCAGGTTTCTAATTTTTATGTAACATCATCCAAAGTCCTTTCTGCTTATCTTATTTCTTTGCTTAATACAAGAGAGAAGTACACTAACTAAGCTGCTGGTATTTCAAGTTTGTATCACTAAGAAACAAATATTACCATAACCAGTCATCCCCAACTACTACCCCCATAAGACACAGCAAGGAGTCTCTGGTGAATCCTGATGTCAAAACTTTATGACCTCCAAATTGCTCACACAATTTAGCATAGTCCTTCAGAACAAACTATTTTTTTCCTCTTTTTCAGTGAGAAGTTTTTTATGAGGAAGAAATTTCCATACCTCTTCCAAACCAAAGGCAAGTTCTCTATTATACATGGCTATGTGGGTCTTGTGATTCAAAAGATTGCTTAATTACCTATTTTGACATGAGATTATATAAAGAGAGCTCTAGCTTTGTAGTTGTTTTATAGTGGCTTCTCAAGGAACATGACAACATCTGGAACTTCAAATCAGGGAGCACTAATAGGCTAACAAATAAAAGGCAGCCCCGTGATGAAATGGAAGTTTAAAGCCAGTGTATACCAAGGCAGCAAGTGCCATTTCCACCAGAGTGTGTACTGTGCTCAGTTTGGACCAGAGAACAAGCTAACTAGAGCATAACTGGGGTGAAGAAATAGTTGTAAGTCTTCCAAGGCATAAGTGTGGGCTCTCATCTGAACATATCTTGTTGGGTTTTGTTAGCAGAGTCATATATAGTTTAATGACAAAAGAAAGGTCACTTGGCAAGGCAGCAAGTAACATCAGATGAATCCCTTTCCATGAATACCCTCCCCTGTACAGGATACAAATGGATTCAACCACAGTCCATGAAAATATATCATCTAAAAATTCAAGTGCCCAAAGTAAGCTGAATATCTTTGAACAAACTTTTTTCTATTATTTCCCCCCCCCAGTGAAATCAAAACCAAACAGATTTCTTAAGAGGTAATCCATTGTAAGATACCAAAGTATTTATTTATTGCAATGCGATTTTTTATTAGTATAATAATGGTCTTTAAATATTGGTCTTATAGATGTAAGTAGTAATAAAGACAATCTGTAATTCTAATCTCCAGGGCAACTGTTCAGAATCTTGCTGATAATATCGTTTTTGATTCCCATCAGTAATTCTTACCATTCTTACCACCACCCAGCCCTTTGTAGTATAGTTTAATCTTATACACACCCTATATACGATGATATTATACATAAAATAAATTATAATTATTAAGAAAGTTTCACTGCTTTTAATTCTTCAAAAACATGTATAATTGCCAATAGCAATTTTTAATAAATAATATAAAATTAGTGTTACCTCACTGAAATAATATAAAGGTCAAAAAGAAAATGATTTTAGTTTACCTGTGAATCCTTACTGTAGCTATTTCCATAACACATTTGAAAATTTGGGAAATAGCTCCCAGTACCACATGAATCAACTCCTGAGAGCTCAGTACCCTAAGAAGAATATCAGTGACAAGGCATTATCTGTCATGATTTAAGTTTAACTCACAAAGCTTATGTAACACTCTTTGTACTGTCTTATTTTAAAGTAAATGAAAGTGTTGACTCATGCTCATCTCTTAATAATACTGAGATTTCTTGTTTCTAGGTGCTTCCTCATGTACTTTTAGCAGACAAGGTTAATGATCAAGGCACTCTTCCTGACTGTAGGGACTCCCCTAGGTCACTCTAATAACCTAGGTATATGTGATGAGCTGGAATTGGCCTGAGAGGTGAAATTAATCTGGGGATTGAGAGAGTTTGTCCATGTGTCAACAGCCTGTGAGGCAGACTAGCTGCATTTCTAGTCTCAAGGAAGAGTGAAGAGCTTAATGGAAGGAAGAGGTATCAATACACAAGAGCTCCATTGGAGGGAAAGCTGCTGTTAAAGGATTTTGAAAACAGGATGGAATTTGCTTATACAATTTCTCTTTATCTCAGTCCCAAGGCTAAGTCACAGGGACCCGAGGCTATGTTCCTTCATGAATGGAGATGCCAGTAGTGTTGTTATTTGAGCAAAGTAGCATCATCCTGATAAATCACGTTCAAGATTTGTAGAGAAGGAACTGGTACAGCCAATGCCAATCATGCTCCCAGAACTTTCCAGATATTGTTAAGAATAATTTGAATAGGGTTGGAATTTCTGAAATTCTCCAGATGGGATCAGAGACAGATAGAATATAGTTCTATCATTTTAGTTATCCTCTTGTATGCCTGAAGCTAGTATGGTCTTCATTTTACAGATTAGTTAAAAACATGGAGAGTCAAAATTATTCACACAACATGTTAATATTAGAGAAGAACTAGAGAGAACCCAGATGTGACTTAGTTCCTTTTCCCCTAGAACATAGATAATAGACACTTGCCAAGGAAATGCTCTGAATGAAGCTGTGTATCAGAAGCTGAGAGCTTCCACAGTTAGATGTGCAGACCAAGTTTAACTCTCTAAATTAGACTGTGGAAATGATTTGATTTGTAAACTTCAACCAAGTCCATTCAAAGTTACAAAAATCATTAGGTGGTGTATTGTATTTTCTGAAGATGGAAAAATCTTACTTTTTATTTTTTTCAAAGTGATGTTAACACAACTTTTTTGAGAATTTGGGCTTTATGTTCCTACCCCTTCACCTTGGGCAATTAGTTTTTGCATATTTAATCATTACAATGTGGAGGAAGTTTCTCTGTGACTTCTTTTTTTTTTATTGTAAACAAATGGGATACATGTTGTTTCTCTGTTTGTACATGGCGTAAAGGCATACCATTTGTGTAATCATAAATTTACATAGAGTAATGTTGTTTGATTCATTCTGTTATTTTTTCCCTTTCCCCCACCCCTCCCACCCCTCTTTACCCTCTATACAGTACTTCCTTCCTCCATACTTGCCCCCCTCCCTAACCCTAACTCTAACCCTAACACTAACCCTTCCCTCCCCCCCCATTATGTGTCATGTTCCACTTATTAGCGATATCATTCCTCCTTTGGCTTTTTGAGATTGGCTTATCTCACTTAGCATGATATTCTCCAATTTCATCCATTTGCCTGCAAATGCCATAATTTTATCATTCTTTATGGCTGAGTAATATTCCATTGTATATATATACCACAGTTTCTTTATCCACTCATCAATTGAAGGGCATCTAGGTTGGTTCCACAGTCTGGCTATTGTGAATTGAGCAGCTATGAACATTGATGTGGCTGTGTCTCTGTAGTATGCTGATTTTAAGTCCTTTGGGTATAGGCCAAGGAGTGGGATAGCTGGGTCAAATGGAGGGTCCATTCCAAGTTTTCTAAGGAATCTCCACACTGCTTTCCAGAGTGGCTGCACTAATTTGCAGCCCCACCAGCAATGTATGAGTGTACCTTTCTCCCCACATCCTCGCCAACACCTGTTGTTGCTCGTATTCTTGATAATCGCCATTCTAATTGGGGTGAGATGGAATCTTAGGGTGGTTTTGATTTGCATTTCTCTTATTACTAGAGATGTTGAACATTTTTCCATATGTTTGTTGATTGCTTGTAGATCTTCTTCTGTGAAGTGTCTATTCATTTCCTTAGCCCATTTGTCGACTGGATTATTTGAATTCTTGGAGTAGAGTTTTTTGAGTTCTTTATAGATTCTGGAGATTAGTGCTCTATCTGAAGTATGATTGGCAAAGATATTCTCCCACTCTGTAGGCTCTTTCTTCGCATTGCTGATAGTTTCCTTTGCTGAGAGAAAGCTTTTTAGTTTGAATCTATCCCAGTGGTTGATTCTAGCTTTTATTTCTTGTGCTATGGGAGTCCTGTTAAGGAAGTCTGATCCTAGACCAACAAGGTGAAGATTTGGACCTACTTTTTCTTCTATAATCTGCAGGGTCTCTGGTCTGATTCCGAAGTCCTTAATCCATTTTGAGTTTAGTTTCGTGCATGGTGAGAGATATGGGTTTAGTTTCATTCTGTTGCATATGGATTTCCAATTCTCCCAGCACCATTTGTTGAAGAGGCTATCTTTTCTCCATTGCATATTTTTGGCCCCTTTGTCTAGTATGAGAAAATTGTATTTATTTGGGTTTGTGTCCGTGTCCTCTATTCTGTACCATTGATCTACCTTTCTATTTTGGTACCAATACCATGCCGTTTTTGTTACTATTGCTTTGTAGTAGAGTTGAAGATCTGGTATTGCAATACCCCCTGTTTCACTCTTCCTGCTAAGGATTGCTTTAGCAATTCTGGGTTTCTTATTCTTCCAGATGAATTTCATAATTGCTTGCTCTATTTCTGTAAGGTACATCATTGGGATTTTAATTGGAATTGCATTGAATTTGTATAGCACTTTAGGTAGTATGGCCATTTTGACAATATTAATTCTTCCTATCCAAGAACATGGAAGATCTTTCCATCTTCTAAGGTGTTCTTTAATTTCTTTCTTTAGTGTTGTATAGTTCTCATTGTAGAGGTCTTTCACCTCTTTTGTGAGATTGATTCCCAAGTATTTCATTTTTTTCGAGGCTATTGTGAATGGGGTAGTTTTCCTAATTTCTCTTTCTGAAGATTCATCACTTATGTATAAAAATGCGTTGGATTTATGGGCATTGATCTTGTAACCTGCTACTTTACTGAATTCACTTATGAGTTCTAAGAGTTTTCTGGTGGAATTTCCAGGTTCCTCTAAATATATAATCATGTTATCAGCGAACAGGGATAGTTTGAGTTCTTCTTTTCCAATTCGTATCACTTTAATTTCTTTGGTCTGTCTAATTGCTCTGGCCAGAGTCTCAAGAATGATGTTGAATAGAAGTGGTGAAAGAGGGCATCCCTGCCTTGTTCCAGTTTTTAGGGAGAATGCTTTCAGTTTTTCACCATTTAGAATGATATTAGCCATGGGCTTAGCATAAATTGCCTTTACAATGTTAAGGAATGTTCCCACTATCCCTATTTTTTCTAGTGTTTTGAGCATGAAGGGGTGCTGTATTTTATCAAATGCTTTTTCTGCATCTATTGAAATAATCATGTGATTCTTGACTTTAAGTCTATTAATATGGTGAATTACATTTATTGATTTCCTGATGTTGAACTAACCTTGCATCCCTGGGATGAAACCCACTTGATCATGGTGCACTATCTTTTTAATATGTTTTTGTATGTGATTTGCTAAAATTTTGTTGAGAATTTTTGTGTCAATGTTCATTAAGGATATTGGTCTGAAATTTTCTTTCCTTGATGAGTCTCTGTCTGGTTTAGGTATCAGGGTGATATTGGCTTCATAGAATGAGTTTGGGAGGGTTCCCTCCTCTTCTATTTTATGGAATACTTTGAGAAGTATTGGAATGAGCTCTTCTTTAAAGGTTTTGTAGAACTCGGCTGAGAATCCATCTGGTCCCAGACTTTTCTTTGTTGGTAGGCTTTTGATGACTTCTTCTATTTCAGTACTTGAAATTGGTCTATTTAAATTGTTTATGTCCTCCTCGTTCAGTTTAGGCAATTCATATGTCTCTAGAAACCTGTTGATGCCTTCAAAATTTTCTATTTTGTTGGAGTATAGATTTTCAAAATAGCTTCTAATTATGTTTTGTATTTCAATCCTGTCTGTTGTGATATTTCCTTGTTCATTCCGAATTTTAGTGATTTGGGTTTTCTCTCGTCTTCTCTTTATTAGTGTGGCTAAAGGTTTATCAATTTTGTTTATTTTTTCGAAGAACCAACTATTAATTTTGTCAATTTTTTGTATTGTTTCTTTTGTTTCAATTTCATTGATTTCCGCTCTGAGTTTAACTATTTCCTGTCTTCTACTACTTTTGGTGCTGTTCTTCTTTTTCTAGGGCTTTGAGCTGTAGTGTTAGGTCGTTTATTTGTTGAGTTTTACTTCTTTTATTGAATGCGCTCCATGAAATAAATTTCCCTCTAAGTACTGCTTTCATAGTGTCCCAGAGATTTTGATATGATGTTTCTTTGTTCTCATTTACCTCTAAGAATTTTTAAATTTCTTTCCTAATATCTTTTGTTATCCATTCATCATATAATAGCATATTGCTTAATCTCCAGATGTTGGAATAGTTTCTGTGTTTTACTCTTTCATTTATTTCTAACTTCAATCCATTATGATCTGATAGAATACATGGTAGTGTCTCTATCTTCTTGTATTTGCTAACATTAGCTTTGTGGCATAATATATGGTCTATTTTAGAGAAGGATCCATTTGCTGCTGAGAAGAAAATGTATTCGCTCTTGGTTGGATGGTATATTCTATAAATGTCCGTTAAGTCTAATTTATTGATTGTGTTATTGAGATCTATGGTTTCTTTGTTCAATTTTTGTCTGGAAGATCTGTCCAGTGGTGAGAGAGGCGTGTTAAAATCACCTAGTATTATTGTGTTATGGTCTATTTGGTTTCTGAAATTGAGAAGGATTTGTTTGACATACATGGATGAGCCACTGTTTGGGGCATAGATGTTTATGATTGTTATATCTTGCTGATTTATGCTTCCCTTAAGTAGTATGAAATGACCTTCTTTATCCCTTCTGACTAACTTTGGCTTGAAGTCCACATTATCGGAAATGAGGATGGATACTCCAGCTTTTTTGCTGAGTCCATGTGCATGGTATGTTTTTCCCCATCCTTTCACCTTTAGTCTATGGGTATCTTTTTCTATGAGGTGAGTCTCTTGCAGGCAACATATTGTTAGATCTTTCTTTTTAATCCAGTCTGCCAGTCTATGTCTTTTGATTGATGAATTCAGGCCATTAACATTCAGGGTTATTATAGAGAAATGATTTGGTTTCCCGGTCATTTGGTTCATTTTTAAAATTTTATTTATTTATTTGTTTGACACAACTTGTTTCCTCCTTTATTTGACAATTCCTTTAGGATAATTCCTCCCTTTGCTGATTTGCTTCTTTGTTTTTCATCTCTTCCTCATGGAATATTTTGCTGAGAATGTTCTGTAATGCTGGCTTTCTTTTTGTAAATTCTTTTAGCTTTTGTTTATCATGGAAGGATTTTATTTCATCGTCAAATTTGAAGGTAAGTTTTGCTGGGTATAAGATTCTTGGTTGGCATCCATTTTCTTTCAGGGCTTGAAAAATGTTGTTCCAGGCCCTTCTGGCTTTTAGGGTCTGGATTGAAAAATCTGCTGATATGCGTATTGGTTTCCCCCTGAATGTAATTTGGTTCTTTTCTCTCACAGCCTTTAAAATTCTGTCTTTATTTTGAATGTTAGGTATTTTCATAATAATGTACCTTGGTGTGGGTCTGTTGTAATTTTGTGTATTTGGAGTCCTACAAGCCTCTTGAACTTGATTTTCCATTTCATTCTTCAGATTTGGGAAATTTTCTGATATTATTTCATTGAATAAATTGTTCATTCCTTTGGCTTGTTTCTCTAAGCCTTCCTCAATCCCAATAATTCTTAAATTTGGCCTTTTCATGATATCCCATAGTTCTTGTAGATTCTGTTCATGATTTCTTACCATCTTCTCTGTTTGTTCAACTTTGTTTTCAAGGTTAAATATTTTGTCTTCAATGTCTGAGGTTCTGTCTTGCAGGTGTTCTATCGTATTGGATATGCTTTCCATGGAGTTCTTAATTTGGTTTATTGTTTCCTTCATGTCAAGGATTTCTGTTTGTTTTTTTCTTTCAATATCTCTAACTCTTTATTGAAATGATCTTTTGCTTCCTGTATTTGCTCTTTTAATTGTCGATTGGTGCGATCATTCAATGCTTGCATTTGCTCTTTCATCTCATCATTCAGTGCGTGCATTTGCTCTTTCATCTCATCATTCAGTGCGTGCATTTGCTCTTTCATCTCATCATTTGCTTCTCTGATCATTTTAATTATGTACATTCTGAACTCCTTTTCTGTCATTTCTTCTGTCATGCTGTCATTGGGTTTTATTGATGTAACATCTAGATTTGTGTGTAGCATTTTCTTTCCTTGTTTTCTCATATTGTTCAGGTATCAGTGGACCTCTGAGATATTGCAGATTTCCTCTATTGACTTACAATGTCCCTGAAGATTTCTATATATATCCCCCCTTAGCCTTCAGTAGCCTGAAATCTTGGAGGAAGTTGATAATGTGGTACTGCACAAGGAAGCTGCCTCTCTAGGAGTGGTGGCCTTCAGGTGGGGTATAATCCCTGCTAGTGGGCAGAGGTGCCTCCACTTGTTGACCAATGGTCATCCAAAGGGGACCTAGGCTGCGGGCTGAGGCAAGGCCTGTTTGGGCCTGAATCTCTGGTTTTACCGTCCTTGTGGGGAAACCTCACCCGGCAGGGAAGACTCACCCGGTGGGGAGGGCTTGCTGGTCAGTTCCCTCCTAGAGGTTCCCCTCAATTTACAGCTACCGCCTGGGCTGGGCTGCCTTCCTCTGCAAAGTTCCCAGGGGCCCGGCCCTACCTCCTGGGCCTGGGAGCCTCACCCTTCGCAGATGAATCTCCTTAGGCTGCCCCTCCTCAGAGAATCTGCCCGCAGGCCTGGAACCTTCGCTCCACCCTAAGCCTGTCTCTGTGTGGCTCTTCCACCAAGAAGCCTCCTAGATCCTGGGACCCTGCTCTGCACCTAATCGCCTGGCTATGCGGCCCCTCCTCTGAGCAGCCACCTGGGGCCCCGTATAATCGCTCTGAGTCCCAGAGACCCGCCACACGCCTCTTCCTCCAGACAGCCGCCCAGTATTCCAGTGCGGTCACTAGGAGTCCAAGAAACTCACTGCGTGCCTCCACCTCCCACCAACCACCCGTAGCCCTGGGCAATCAATCACTCCGAGTTGAAGTGACCCTCCCGTTCCTCCTCCTTCTCCAGATAACCCCCCGGGTGTTCAGGAGCGGTTGCTCTGAATGGCTCTGAATCCACGTGATCTGCTGCACGGGTCCTCTGGGCAACTGCCCAGAGCTCTGGTGCGGCCACTCAAGACCAAGCGAGCCACCACGCTTCTCCTCCAGGCAGCCCCCCTGTGTTCAGGAGCTGTCACTTTAAGTCCAAACAACTCACCACTCGCCTTCTCCTCTGAGCAGCCGCCTGGAGCGCTAATGTAGTCACTGCGAGTCCAAACAACCCGCCGCGCTCCTCCTCTTCCTCCTCCAGGCAGGCCCCGGTGTTCAGAAGTGGTCTGAGTCCAAACAGCTCGCCACGCAGCCCCTCCTCTGGCAACCGCCTGTAGCTCTGGTGTAGTCACTCCGAATCCAAGCGGCCACGTTCCTCCTCCTCCTCCTCAGGGCAGGCCCCGGTGTCCTGAGTCCACACAGCTCTCCTCGCCACTCCTCCCCTGGGCAGCCACCGGAGCCCTAGTGGTTGCTCCGAGTCCCAGCGCTGTGCTGAGCGGCCTCCTTTACGGCGCTCCCAGTTGTCCGAGTTCACCGCTCCAGCGGGGGGAGGGGTGTCTCGCCGGCAGCTCTTCTTCACAAAGTTTCCTGCGTTCCGGGACCACCGTCCCATCCAGGACGCCTTCCCAACGGGTGAGAGTCACCCGGCTGCTTTGAGTTGGTCCCAAGTGTCTCAATATCTCCTCTTTTTAATCCTGAGTCCTGGAGCAACATGAAATGCAGCCACCCTCTAGGCCGCCATCTTGAAACCTCCTGTCTCTCTGTGACTTCTGAAGTTTGCTTATAGAATGTGATTTGGCTTCTCCATGATTCCCTCTTTGGACACAAAACTTCGGATCCCTGAGCTGCTGTGTAAGAATCCTGGCTACCTTGAAGTTGCCATTGTGGAGAGACCAAAAGAAGGACCAAAAATAGTCACAGAGATGCTGAGAAGTCTGTTTCTACCAGACTCTGCTCAACTCTTCCCAGCCCCGGGCATGTGTCAGAGGACCCCGGTCCCAGACACCATCTGATAGTAGCCTCCTGCAGAATCCCTGGGTAGAGCCACTCAGCCATTTAACTCCCAAATTCCTAACTCACAGGAGATATGAAAGAAATTAATATTGGTGTTTGAGTCTGATAAGTGTTGGCAATGATATTTACCTAATGAACAACAGAACAGATATATTTTTAAAAAGATCTCAGTTGCAACTTTGCTTTACAGAGCTGAGAAGTCAACCATGCTTAATACAAGGTAGTTCTTTATAAAAATAAAACTGATGAATCCAGCTATTTCTACTTTGGTGCACACACTTTTAAATTTGGGTTGAATGTTGTTTTCATACCTGACATGTTCTTAACCATGTTCTTTTAATGAGAAAACATCTTTAGTAGTTCTATAAAGGTTGTAAATATTTCAATTTATTGAATGATGACAATTCCAAATTCAACAACAGAACAAAGTTTTAAAAAATCTTTTCATTCTTTAGAATGTCAAGAAAAAGAAGGACCTAAAGACAATTGACATTTGCTCTTTACTTACTAATTTCTGATTCCTTGAAGTCTGCATTTTACTATAGGATCCATCTGATGATGAGCTGGCAGAGGGCAGTGAAAGCAGATTCTGAGAATCCTTACTTGATTTTAAGGTATAATCAATACTAAATAAATTCAAGTGACTTTACTAAGTATGTTCACAAAGAAAGCAGTTTTAGTTATTCTAGTTTTTGGTTGTTGTTTTTTGGTTGTTGCTTTTTACACTTGGGTATGGAATATTTTAGAGTGTAGCATATAAAATCATTGAACTTCGTCATACATTCTTCCTCTTCTCCTTACCTGAAGCCTCTCTAGTCTGCAGGTCACTCCTAAATTAAAGATTTAAACATGTAACAATCTCTCTAAATCATTTTACTCAGCTATGAAATGGAGTTTACAATAGTAGTCAGTTTTATTTGTTTGGTTCATTTGTTATTGGGTAATACGTAATTTCTTATCTCTGAGGCATTCATCTCTGGTATTGCACTATCCTATAACCTTTGGATTTAAATAGGGCATGGGTATTGATAGGAGATGGTTACTCTACCTCACAGGTTTGAAAAACCTTGGACTTCTAGGTCCTGATCCCCTGAGTAGAACGAGTCTCCTGTTTCTGGAAAGTTACTCAAGCAGCATGAAACCAGCTGAGTGGCCTTTTTCCTCAGGCTTCCTCCTAAGCTTACAGAGTCTTCAGCATCAGAAGGACACTCATTTTTGTTCTGTTTGGTACATAAGGAAGATTCTAGCTCATTATTTTTAGGAACTCCAGGGAGACCTTGCCTTGCAACAAAACACAGGGTGGTATGGGGTCACTTAAAGACAACATTAGTTATCTTTTCTAGGGAAATTAGATAATGCATTCCTAGGAAAAACTAGGTGAAATAATTCTTGTCATAGAAAAGAAGACCAGAGAAGGAGGGAATTGCACTATTAAATATACTTTTATATTGTATAGGAAAACACATTTCTTTTTACAGAATCCCCCTGTGATTGTAGATTCATACTGTGTCCTACTATGCTGAAAACAATAAAATTGACTTGAAAAAAAAGGTTGGTGAGGCAGTTAAATGAATATTTTGGACTAAAATATATGACTTTTAAAAAACTTTATATTATTGGTATTTGAACCCAGTAGTGCTCTGCCATTGAACTATATCCCAGCCCTTTTATTTTTTATTTTGAGAAAGGAGCTCCCTAAGCTGTCTAGGCAAGGCTCAAACTTGCAATCCTCCTGCATCAGACTTCTTTTTTTTTGGTAGCTGGAATTGAACTCAGAGGCACTCAACCACGGAGTCACATCCTCAGCCTTATTTTGTATTTTATTAGAGACAGGGTCTCACTGAGTTGCTTGGCACCTCTCTTTTGCTGAGGTTGATTTTGAAATCATGATCCTCCTACCTCAGCCTCCCAAGCCACTGGGATTACAATCATGGGCCACTGTGCCAGGCTTCCTGCCTCAGCTTTCTAAGTAGCTGGAATATAGGTGTGCTGCACTATGCCTGGCAGGATTAAAAAAAAAAAAAAAGATTGAAATATAGACTTTATTTATTTATTTATTTATTTTGCAGTACTGGGGATTGAATCCAGAGCCTTATGCGTGCTAGGCAAAGTCTCTACCACTAGGCTACATCCCCAGCCCAATATAGGAAATTTATAACAACTGACTTTATATAAGAATTGATCATGCCCACTTTGGAGAACAGTGTTGCAACTTATTTTTTTTTCCTGGCTAAGGTGACTTTCTTTCATCAATTCTCATGATCATTGGCTT
Organism: Sciurus vulgaris; assembly: GCF_902686455.1. Taxonomy (NCBI): domain Eukaryota; kingdom Metazoa; phylum Chordata; class Mammalia; order Rodentia; family Sciuridae; genus Sciurus; species Sciurus vulgaris. The sequence continues at coordinate 119,764,362 of NC_136466.1, forward strand.
TGATTTCTCCCTCAGGCTCTCTAACTCCTGGCCCTCTTCATCTTCAGTTATTTGACATCTCTCTATATACCATGCAGGATGAGAACCACAGCGCAGAGCTTTGCAAAGAGCGTGTGTGTTGGCATTGTAAGGCCTGGGTTGCACCTTGGCCCAACCACTTGCCAGTGGAATGACAATGGACTTGTCATTTATTATCTCGGAACTGCAGGTTCCTAACTTTCTAAAAAGACAGCCATAGTATCTTACAAATATCCAGAGAGAATCAAAGACGATACAATATAAAAGCATTTTTACACACTTTAATATTTAAACAAATGTTAGCCATTATATCTATTTTTATTACAATTGTCTTTTCATATTAGCCTGAAAGTTTCTTGACAAACAGATTTGAGTTTTTCCTGGCCTCTACCATATTTGGAACAAAGCAGGTGTTCAAAAAGTTTTCTTGAAGGAATGTATGAATATATGAATAAATAATGAACATGTTTTGAAAACTATCTCATTATTATATAATTCTTCTATCTGAATGGCAGGATAATTCAAAGGATTGTAAATTAAACTGTGAGATTTTGGAGTAATTGTTGCTTAAAGAAGATTTTTTAAAAAAATTCCAGAGCTGCTGATGAATTATTCTGGGTTTTGATAATGAGCAAGTATAGATTTATTTTGTAAGAATTAAGATGTGTTGCAGATGATTGGAATAATTAATTGTTCATTATACCATGCTATAATGTGAAGTATGGCCTAGAAAATTCATTCTTATATTTTAGAGTGGTGGTTCTCAGATGGCGACCCCCATTAGCAGCATCAGATTCTCCTGGGAACTTGTTAGAAATGTAGACTCTTGGACTGTACTTTGGACATAAGGCCCAGGTACCTGTCTTTAAAAAACTCTTCAAGTGATTCTGATGTATCCTAAAGTTTGAAAACATGATGTAGTATATAGGGATTAAAAAAAAATTGACAAAGTTATATTATTGTATTGTGTGTATGTACAAGAATGTAATGAATTCCATTATTATGTATAATTATAATGCGCCAATGAAAAATATAAATTAAAAAAGAAGTGAAAACTGAAGTAGAGAAGAAAAATAGAAGCTTGTTAGTTTAATGGTTTGCTAGTTTTTAATCAGGTTAAGTTTTAAAGCATTTTGAGATGCTTTCAAATCTGTAATTCTTTTGAAGTTCTTCTTTATAGGTAAGGAAATTGAATTACAAGTAAGATAAGGAACTTATACTATGACTAGGTCAGCCTGAGAGATCTGTGTCCCTTTTCATCAGGGTTTTCCTGGCTGACTACCTCTCCTATCTGGTAAACTTATGAAGCCAATCTGAGTGATGAAATGTGTCACCTCTTTTAGGTACTATGCTGGAAGTGCAGTGTAACTAATCAAAATGGGTCACTCTAATGATGGGGATTAGAGATACTGTGGTGGGCTGGTAGAGAAGGCAGATTTGGCTCCTTAGGGTTCTTGGGACAGAGTCATCTACTTTTGGTGAACATAAATGTGAGTTGACCCTTCCTCAATGAGGCCAGAGCATCTGGACCAGTTATAAAATCTGCCTTGTGTCCCTGGCTGTGTTAATTGAGTTGACCCCAAGAACATGAAACTTGGCAAAACTCTATCAGAACTTTGAGATAGCACTATCGACCCATCTTACACAGAGCCAAAAGCTGTGGCCATAAAGAGGATAAAAGGCAGAAATGATAGAAGTGAGGGATTCATGGCTTTTTCTGCTATAAATATCTCCAGACTGTTATTGATGAGAAATTGTGTGCACCAGTGCAAAATAAAATATCATGTTATCACTGAAAAATAGGAGCATTTACTTTTTTTTTCATGCTTTAGTTTATGCTGTCACAGTTTAAAGCAACAATTTTCAGTGTGCTTTGCTGTTTCAAATGACAGTTGTGCTAGTCTGTTGTCCCAGTAATTGTTTTAATGCCTACTTTCCCTCTCCCTTAACACTAATATGCTGTTGTTTGGATTTTGAGAGGAAATCAAATGCTAAAACCATAAAGGAACTGATCTGATTTTTTTCCTGTAAAAATTGACAATACCAAGGAGCCTGGGAACTTGGGAGTTTGGTCCCACCTGCAGTCAAACTACAGTATTTCTCATAGGTTGAGGCAAGGAATTTTGGTCCTCCTCCTGCTTTCTGTTGACCTTCCTTTGATAGCCTATAAGCTACCATTATTTTTTTACATTTGTCCATGTACCTCTACTTTTTCATTGAAATAAGAATCCAATATTTGCTTGCCGTAAAAGCCAAGAGACAGAAAATTTTTATTTTGTATTATTTTTCCAATAGAAAATGATCTTCTTAATGTTAAATGTCATGTTTTACACATTTTTGGATCTCCCACCATGCCATACAGTATCAGGTACTTAGTAAGGGCTAGACATTTGCTGTGGTCTCAACTTTTGTAGCTCCTCAAAATTCATGTTGAATCCTAACTGCAAGGTGATGGCATTTGGAGGTATGGCTTATGGGAGCTGATTAGGCTCTGCCCTCATGAATGAGATTAAGTGCCCTTGTTAAAAAAAGGACTTGAGAGAGCTCCCTGATTCCTTCCCACATGAGAAGCTGCAGCGAGAGAATGAACATCTATGAAGCAGAAAGAAAGTCCTCACCAGACACAGAATCTTCCAGCACCTCCATCTTGGACTTGCCAGCCTAGAGTGGTGAATGATAAGCTAGCTACTCAGTCTGTAGTTTGTTACCGCTGCCCAAAGAGCTAAGACAACATGTCTATTAAGTTCCTTATGACAGTAGTCACCCAGAAAATAAAGTGGAAGTAGAAAGAATTAGAAAATCCAGGGTGAAATTAGTTTATCCTTCTCTTCCTGTCCTGTTTAACTTGGTACACAGAAACACAAATGTATAAACTATACATAACAATGTAAACAGCTCTGAGGTCTGTCTAGACTGACAGGGCATGACACACATTCAATATAGTGCCCATACTGCATTTAGACCCTCTTTTGTGTGTCTTTGTATATGTATATGTGTTTGCCTAAGATGATTCTCACCTTTCACATGGATAATGTAAATATCTCACTGCCAGGGAGAGTATCTGACTTTTTGGGGACCTTTCTGCCATTGCAATTTGGGGCAGTCTTGGTGCTATACCAAACCGTGGCTCTGTCATTGGCAGAATGGTCTATAGACTTAATGAAAAGATAGAGTAGTGGATAATCATAGGAATGTGGATCTGGTTGAAGGTCAAAGACTCATTGGTTATAGAAGCCCAGAGAAGGATAAAAGTCAGAAGATTAGGAAAACAAAATAACAAGAGGATGAAACAGGAATTTCAGATCAGAGGCAGAGGGTCTGTAAGTGTCCCTAGCCTGGAAAGACCTCATAGAGTGCACCAAAATGGCACAAGTGAACTGTAAGGTGATCTTCCCTTTGTCTGAATGGTCTTGGAAGTAATTGCCTATTGAGAAGAAGAGTAAGGAATTGAAAATGGAAATAAATTAAAGGTAGTTAAGATACTACATAGCCTTTGAGAATGTGTGTACTTTGGGGGAAACTGGGAAGTGATAATTAAATTATTTGGAATTATAGAATGGAGTAGTGACTAACAAAAGCATTTTTCAGCTAAGTTAGCCTAGGCACATGGACCATGACAAGAAATAAACTCTTCTTTAATTCTTGAACTTAGTATCTTCTATGATTGAGAATAACTAGAAGACAAGGTTGACTCTTAGGAAGCTGGGGGAATCTGGGTGCTGTGGACTTTCCAACACAGCTGGAGGGGAGATCAACTTGCCAATAGTAGTTTCTCATCTCCTTTAATTTAGTCCTGTGCTCCTCTGGGTGCCTCCTCTGGAGACTTGGGTCTTGTGATCCTCCTCCTGAGGTACAAAGTTTTTCAGTGAGGTCCCTCTGGAGGCCGGGGTTACAGGCTCCCAAATCTTCCATCTCTCATCTTTTTCCCTCACAGTTCTTCTGCTAATCTTGTTAAGAAGCACATTACAGTTTGGTTGGTGATAGAGATGGGGGATTCTTTTGAGTAGTGAGTTTTGCACAGAATGTAGATAGTCATAACTGCTGATATACAGGTTCTAATAGACCAATGTAGAAAGACAAATGGGGCAAAACTTTATTTTTCCACCTTATCAATTGCTCACCATCTGCTTTGGAGAATGGCAGCAGGCTTCTGCTTAGGCAAGGAAGACAATCTGTGGGAAGTTTCTAAGACAGTCGATTGTCTCCTTTGTATAAATGTATTAATCTCATGAATCTGTGTATGTAGCATTTGAAATTCTACTTTAATTCCATGATTAAAACTACCTTTCTTTATTTTAAAGCACTGTAGTCTCAAGTATTATTTTCCTTTTTAGAAAAAATTGCCATTCTCTTAGAACAGGGTAAGAAAAGCAAACAGAACATATTCTTAGGACTCCCTTCAAGGAAAGCACAAGAATATAAACCCATCTCAAGTTTAAAGTCAGAGCTGCCACTGATTTCCTCCCAAGGTTGAGAGAGCTAGTCTGAAAGGACCCTGTCTCCAGGCTATGGGTAGTGGTGGCTGAAGCCAGCTGGTTGGCAGTAAACAAGAAGAAACAGGCAAGCACAGGTGCAGACAGACAGGAAGAAGTTGTCATATTCTCATGAATAAATGGCTCTTTTACTAAAACTGGGCAAAAATAGGCTATGTCCCCCTCAGGAACCCAAGACAATACTGGGTGAGGGAACCATTGTATTCTGTTGCAAATTTATCATTGGTTCTTGATGTGACTGTATTGAAAGTTTGTTTCCTCTCAGTCAGATGTTTATATAGTACCCTGTTTAATTTTATTGCTTGATTCTGGATCTTTCCAAAATTTCTCTCATTATACACTTTTGTTTAAATTTAGTGAATTCAAATTTACCTTTTCTTCTACAAATTTCATAGCTTCAGTTTTTATTCTTGTTTATGGTTCTCTAATGAAGTTGTTAAATAAGATTGCAGCAGTAGCACATTAAAATCCTCTTTGTGACTCAATGTGTTTCCATTTCAGAACTTTTTTTTTTTTTTTTTTTTTTTTGCCTAGTGCTTCAGGCAGTCTTTTGTATTCAGTATCTGAACTAATTTGAATTAATTTGATCATTCAGCTACCCTGAGCTTTGTGATGAGGAGTAGCCCCATCTCTCCATCTCATGAAGTGAGAATGGCTCTAAAGTCTCAAGAAGTGTGATTTAAGTGACTTCACCGCCTATGGAGTGAGTGTAGGTGCCACTGAACTCCCACCAAAATGAGGCAGCTGAGTCAGATTGCTCTGATAAGTTGACTTGTAGGTTTAGTCAAAACCGCTACATGTTTGGCAGTTACTATGGAGCTAGCCTAAGAGGTGGTAGGCATTGACCTCTTTGGCTCAGCCTGTGATTTGGTGGAATTCATTTAGAGTCTTCATTACTTGTGCTTCTGTCATAGATGTCCACGGACTGAATAGGAACTTTTGAGAGTCACACAATTACGAAGGAACTTATTTCTCAGATTAAAAATAAGGGTAAATCTCTTGTTATGTTAGGGGACAGAGATGAGGATGACAGGAACACAAAGTTAAGAGGCTAATTCTATAAAATTAGTGATTGATAGAGATACCTACTCTTTCTTATATTGGTTCTTTTGTCAGGTCACTTTATTTCTCATCGTCCCATGGACAATTATAACATCCCTACAATCTTGCTCTTAATCTCACAAATTGTTTGTAATTCTCTTTTTTTCTGATTTTTTTTTTCCTATGGGTATAGTTGAAATTACTTCCTAGGAAAATAATCCGGTAGTCAGGGCATTTTTTTTTTTTTTTCAAATTTGGAAAAAAATTATGTGACAAGATGGTTGCCTCAGATTGTCCTTGTTTAGATTTATCTTTATAATTTATTTATAGAATATAATTTTATTGCATATTAGCATGAACTTTTCTTACCCTATTTTTCTCTTTATTGGAAGCAGTAAGAAGCACAGATTGTCTTGTATTCTTTTTCTCACCTCTTTCCTATTGATAAATAGACACTGACTACTAGTATTAATGCTATTGTTTTCCTTAAAACCCTAAAGAAGCAGACTAATGTCATTATTCTTTGTAATCTCTTCCCCATGGACAAGGTTCACAGGTCCCTATGCACTACACTTTTGAGACTTCTTCTTCACTATGGAGTGTGACACCTTGTGCCATAGATAACAACTGCTGGCCAGGATGTGGCCAAAAGTGAATATTTTCATGCTCTGGAGGGAATATAAATTAGTACAGTCATTATGGAAAACAGTAGAGAGGTTTCTCAAAAACCTCTTTTTGAGGTTTTCTCAAAAAGTAGAGAGGTTTCTATTTTTAGAACTACCATATTAAAAACGAACTACTTCACTGCTGGCTATATATTCAAAGGAAATGAAATTGGTGAGTTGGAGAGACATTTACACTCCCAGTTCATTGCAGAACTATTCACAATAGCCAAAAAATGAAGAAATGGAATGTGTCCATTGACCACCTAGTGAATGGATAAAGAAAACATGGTACATGTACACAATGGAATAATATTTGGTCACACAATAGAATTAAATCCTGTTGTGTGTCAATATGAATGAACTGGAGATCATTAAGTAAAGTAAGCCAGGGATAGATAGACAAGCACTATATGACCTCATTCATATGTGGTATATAAAAAATTTAATCTTATGAAAGTTGACAGTATAATGGTGGTTACCAGAGGCTGGAGAGGGGTGGGAGGAGGGTAGGGAAAGGTGGATCAGTGAGTAGTAAGTTATAGTTATGTAGGAGTAAAGGTTTGGTGTGCTATTTGTACAATAGGGTGATGATGGATGATATGAATTTCAAATGCTGGAGGAAAGGATTTTGAAAGTTTTACCATAAGGAAATGATAAATATTTGAAGAGATAGATATGCTTAACCTGATTTAAATGCTATACAATATATCCACAAATTGAAATATCACATGGTACCCCATTGAGATATATAATTTTAAAGTTTTTATGTACCAGTTAAAATAAATATAATTAATAAACAAAACCTGGAATGAGAGGGGAGAGTTTACTTTTTCTAACTTTCTTGGTAGCTGCAGAATAGATGGGATGGATATTGTGTGTCAGGTTGGGAGAAAAGTCACAGTGGACATTTTATTTGGTTTATTGTTTCCTTCATTTCAAGGATTTCCATTTGTTTTTTTTTTTCTTTTTCTTTTTCTTTTTTTTTTTGAGAATCTTTATCTCTTTGTTGAAATGATCTTTTGCTTCCTGCAGTTGCTCTTTCAGCTTATTGGTATTATCATTCATTGCCTGCATTTGCTCTCTTATCTCATCCTTTGCTTCGCGAATCATCTAATCACGTATAATCTGAAGTCCTTTTCTGACATTTCTTCTAACATACTGCCATTGGATTCTATTAATATAGAATCTAGATTTGTTTGGATCATTTTCTTCCCTTGCTTTTTCATGTTGTTCATGTATCTTCCCCTCTAGCAGTGCAGATCTGGGGTATTACAGATTTCCCCTATATGCTTATAGTGGCCCTATAAGTTTCCAAAACCCTTTCTTTAAGGGAAGATCAATATTAGCAGTGCCCAATTCAGACACTATGCAATCCTAGACCAAATAGCCCCTATGAGAACAATAACAAAATTGTCATAATAAACAGAATGAGTTCAAATATTATCTTCAGTAAAACAAACAAATTTGCAATAAAGTCTGCAGTTTCAAATGGAGGACAAAGAGGATGCAGAGGGATGTAGAATGTGGCTGTTAATGGGATAAGAAAAGAATATACAGAAGTTCTAGATAATAGAAAGGGTGAGAGTGTAATCAAAAGAAATTGGATGTTAGCATGCAAAAAAGGGAGAAAGAGACTCTGAGGGAACAGGTAAACAAAAGGAAAAGAGAGCAAGAAAAGTAAAGAAATAAAAACTTAAATTTTTTCAATAAGGAGAAAAAAGAAAATCTACTGTATAACAGTCACATAGTAATGAAACCTCCCAGAGTTCCGTAGCCTGATGCATGAGAGGTACCTGACAATGAGCTTCAAGCCTTCAGCAGGCATCTCAGGATGGGTTTTTCCCCACCTAAAGATGGGAGCTAGGACTTTCAGGATTATCCAAGATGGCTGCTCTGGCTTTGAAATGTGTTGGCAAATGGGGAGCTGCAGCTCAGGGTGTGGCTGTGGTCAGCAGGAGGTCCTGGAGGTGGGATGCGGTTGGTCAGGCAGGGGTCCTGGAGGTTGGGTGTGTTTGGTGTGGTTGTGGGATCCTGGAGGCCGGTTGCAATCAGTTGGTCTGGGTTCCCGGTGATAGGGCGCAGTCAGTTGGTCTGGGGGTCCTGGCGGCAGGGAGTAGTCAGTCGATGTGAAGATCTCAGAGTCAGGGAGTGATCGGTCAGGCTGAGGGATCCTGGAGATGGGGCTCAGTCTGTCCGGCCAGGGGTTCTACCAGGCCTGGCTATTGTCTCAAAATGGCGGCAGCCACGTGTAATCAAACCTGCAGGTACTGTAACAGTGAACTTCCAGGCAACAGCAGGCAGCTGGTGCTCCACTGGCGGTTGGCGATCAGTTTGCTGACTCTTGTCGGACGATTGGAAGGTGAACTTCGTGCGTTGGGTGATGGATAGGTGTAAAGCAGGCGATGGACAGGCGAGAGGCAGGCAAATGGCAAATGATAGGAGCCTGACAGTGAGCAATCTGCACTCAAAAAATGTGTTGATATGCTGGCAGACTGCAGATGATCACAGCACAGCAGACAAATGGGTTAAACAGCAGTGGATCGATAAGCAGCAAAACTGCCTCACCAAGTAACAGATATCCTCTGCTTGAAACCGGAGTTACGGAGTGACAAGGAATGCAGCCTCTCTCTAGTTCGCCATGTTGGATCCCCAGTGGACATTTTAGAAACCATGGATGCAAACAATTGTCAGCCTTTAACAAGAGTGAACTTCATTACAGGAATATTAAGATGCCACATTTCTGTAAGAAGATAAATAACATTGTCACTATTTAGTCACTACTCATAAAATATTTCATCCAGGAAAAGATCTTACTCAATAGTATGAATACCAATGTATAGTGAGGAAGTACAGGAGAGATAATTCCTCACTGGATGTTTCTAAAGAGATGGTGGTGGTGGTGGAGTGGTTTCTAAAGAGATGGTGGTGGTGGTGGAGTGTGTGTGTGTGTGTGCAGTTTGAAACTAGAAGAGATCAGAAGATCAGGAAGATACTTCCTCTTTTCCAAAGAGCCCAGGACAGCTTCCCTTTGTAGGATATACAACCTAATCTGAAAGACTAAATGCAAGGTAGTCCGAGATATGGGTGAGGAGTTTGAGCCAGAGACTACAGGTATCATTTCATGGAGGAAATTGATGTTAATTGAAAAGGACAAAGTACAGAAAGACTGAGGGACCAATCTTCTTTACTAGATAGGAAAAGAATAGGGCAATTTGCATTTACCATAAATAACTGCATATCTTCAATCCATCTGAGTTAATTTGCATTTAAAAATCTGAGAGGTGGTCAGAACTGCTTCTGGGAAAATGGAATGTCAGTGCTGGAACTTGTAGTGTGTTTTATGCTTTGAGAAGTAGGCTATCCTTCAGCATGAAGATCATTGAAGAAAACAGGTTGGCTACAGTTTACCTCAGAGAAGACTGTGCAGTGAATTTATGGTTCTTTCTACTTATTAGCCTGTCATTTGTAAACAAGGAAGTTTCCAGCTCCTATAATTTTTTCCCAGACTTCATCCCCTGACCCTCACCTTCTAGTCTGCTGTGTAAGGGGAGGTGAACAGGCAGTGAGTTGCTGTGATGTGCTGCCCACATTCCCCATCTCTAACTTCTCCACCTCCTTGAAGTCCAACTCTGATGGCCCTAACTTGCGGGTTCATAACAAACCTAGTCTGTGAGTCAAAACTGGTAGGAGGCTTTATCTTAACTGCCTGTGTCTAGAGGAAGGTCTTTTCTCTCTGCTGAAATGTCTGGACAGAGTGCGACTCCATCCTAGTAGTTAGAAGCAGGACAACCCATCAGAGTTAATGTTGCTGGAACAACCCAGCCTGTTGCCTGAATATGAATCACATGAAGAAGTGGGAACAGGATTGGATGGTGGATATCACAGCTGACTTGGGAACCAAGTATTTTCTATCTGCAGCAGACTTAGAAGATGGGAATAGGGAACCAGCTGCTTGGAAGCCTAGGGGGCATGCATTTCTTCAGACGGACAGCAGACTTGGCTCCCATGTAAGCTCTGAGTCAACCATGCTACCGTCTTCCTATTTTCATGTGTGGTTCATGTTCATGATACTGGTCCACCTGTCCCTGCAACATTAACCCTGATGGGTGATCCTCAGATAGAACTCTCCTCTTCTTCCCTGACTATTGTCTGGTGCTAAAGGATCTTGCCTTGACTTGGCCAGTTATTTCCCATTGATAACTAGCATGCACCACAGAGACCGCTAGAAGATTCCAGTACACATCTGGCCCCTGACCACAGCCATTGCCAGTGTTTTCCTGCTGTACCTCACCTGCTCAACTGATTATCTATGAAACAAATATTTACTTCCAGAATAAGGACTGAGTTTTTTATTTTGTCTTGAGCTGCACTCCTTCTACTCCAACTTCATTGCCAGTGACCAAATGACCTGTTACGTCTGGGGTCTGAATCACACAGGTATAATGTTTAGCAAGAAGTCAGACACTTTCAAGATCAACCTGGCTCCTCATTCCAATTCCATCTAATATCTATCAGGCATTACTACCACTCCTACCTGTGACCTTTGGCCTGATCTTGCCACTCCAGCTGTGTTCTCCTAACTTAATGGATACTACCTTATTTTTAAGAGAATTTCACCAATTATTTAGCTTCCTGAAACATCTTCTTCCATTATAACTTCCCTTTGCCAGTCCTTCCTTGCTGCGCTTTCCACCTGCTAACAGAATTTTTCAGTGTTTTTGTGCTTTTTAAACTTTTGTTCTGGGGCCCAACTCTTGCTAACCGGTATTTCTTGGCATAACTCTGTTTCCTTCTTTTAAAAATTAAAAAAAAACTTTTTAGAGACTGCATTTTGATTCATTGTACATAAATGGGTACAACTTTTCATTTCTATGGTTGTGCACCTTGTAGATTCACACCATTCATGTAATCATACGTGTACATAGGGTAATGATGTCTGTCTCATTCCACCGTCTTTCATATCCCTGTCCCTCCCACCTCTCATTTCCCTCTACACAATCCAAAGTTCCTTCACTCTTCTCTTACCCCCCACCCCCATCCCCATTATATATCATCACCTGTTCCCTTCTTTACATACTTGTTTCTTCATATTCATGCTGATTCCTTGAACCCCAGTCTCTGTTTCAGTTTTTGAGGTTAAACTGAAAACATTTCTTTCCTTACAGCCAGATTGATCTGGCTGTGACCATATCCAGATTCTTAGAACAGCTTTAGTTCTATCCTTGCTACCTAGTCCTATTATTATACTCTATCCCTGGTACAGATGACAGTCACTTTTCTTATCTGTAAGAGCAGAAATGGAGCAGCAATCAAAAGACCAGAAGAAACTCACAATATATCCATCTATTAAAAGTAGAACCAAGCATCTTGAAATCATGGAAGTGATGGTGTCCTCTTTTTGATATTGTGATGACAAGGTCTATAAGTTTTACTTCTCTGTTTTCACCATTCTTATTCTCTTTACTAACTTCCTTAATAAGCCTATTAGTTTTGCCCCTCATAACTGGTCTGCCACAGATGGGTTTGTGGTTTGGTTTTTACTGGTTGAAGTGTCCATTTTTGATCCAAGTATAGATAACCAAAGACAAGGCTCTGTGCAAAACAGCCACTCAAGCCCACCAGCAGAAGTTGCAAGTAATGAAAACATCCAAAGAAAATGTCAGGAATTGAGCATGTTTCTCAAGCATGTCTAATACAATTAACTCCAAGACTCTAACTGAAAATTGATCCATTCAATGACCATGCATGAATATGTCAATAATATTTAAAAAAAGCAAACTAAGTACTGCAAAGTGACAGAGGTAGTGTTAAATATTCAGAGATAAATGATTGAAACTAATCAGGTGTGTGAAGTTGGCAAAGAAACGTATGCTAAAAGGAGGTAAGACATTAATGAAATTTAGGATGAGTGGAAAATGCAGATTAACTTTATATGATGACTCAATTAACATTAAAAATATCCTTCAGGGACATATGAGGGCAAATAAGGCATTTAGAGCTTATTGGGGAAAATATCTCTAACTATTGAGAAGTATGCCCAGGGTTATACTGTTCTGTTAAAATGTCATTAAGAAACTAATTAGAGAATTATAATCACCATTGATTAAGTTTCCTTTATTGAAAGAGCAGAAAACCGTATCAGATATGATTATGTGGAGAAGATTAATTGAAGCAGATGTGAGAAAGTCTTCTGGAAGAGGGCAGCCCATGCTGAGATACAGACTCTTGAGGCTGCCTGTGTCCTCTCAGGACAGAATTGACCTGCATGAGGAGGACATGGGGGTCCCTCAAACTTCCTGAATGCTCAAATCTGAGAAGTTGGGAGCTTCTCTAGGGTGCTGTTAATGATAGTCTGTGAACAGCTGTGGCATAGGGCAAGGGAGGGAATGCCAGGGATGAAATGGAATTCATCAGAATTAGTGACTTGTTTTCTGAGAGCCAGAGCAGCCAGGATGTAGGAGAGTCTAACTAGTCACACCGGAGGCAGTGCGTTCAGTGAGCAGACACAGACTAAGGTTGAATCTAACCTGGCACTTACTAGGGTACACTTAGCCACACTGCTTCATCTGAACTTCTGTCTCCTCATCTATAAAATGTGGGATAGAAATTCCAACTTCATGGGATAGTTACTGGATTGTTGGTAAGATAGACAGCATACGAGACGCCTAGCACTGTGCTTGACATGGTGGGTTTACAATAACATGGTAATTATTATAATTCAACATGAGTGAAAGAAATAGGGAGAAAATAGGATCTGGGGTGACATATGGCATACTGCTGTGTATCTGAACAGCATCATGATCTCCCTGGTATATGTTCATCAAGCTTTTCAGGTAAACACTTCTTCCTGTAAAATAAATAAAAGAACCACAAGTATTTGGAGCTAATGTAACAAAAATGGAACTGGGTCATTTGGGGAGACTACACTTTTCTATTTTCACTTTGGGCCAGCTTTCTTAGTCACTGTGAAGAAGGTCTCAGAGACCCCTTTGAACTCTCTTTTCCTTTGAACATAAATGTAAAAATCACTGAGTTTTGTCTCTTCTTCTTGCCCAATTTTCCTGAGTAATTTAGATACTTCAGAATCAAAGTCCAAAGGTAGATTTTAAGACTTTCATAAATAGTCCTATTGAGATTTTCCCAAGACTTCTCTCTCTCCATCCTGTTCTCTCTACCATCTTTCCAAAATATTAGTGCAAAGGCTTTCCTCTTTAACTATTTAAATAGTTCACTCAAATTTCTGTGCTGATATTCTGTTGCTCTTGATCAGATTCCAGTTTCTTTTAAAGTATCAAAATGCCTGAGCATTCAGAAATATTTTTATTTCAACAAAAATTACAAACAAAATTGTTTAAATGCAAATTGCAGACAAGATGAAAACTTAATACCCTCTCATAATTAAGCATGTATTACCTACAAATGATATTATCCTACATTACTAAAATACCATTTTCACACTCAAGAAATTTAACATTTATATAGTTATATTTTCTAATTTATAGTTCATATTCAAATTTTCTTAATCATTCCTAAAATATTCTTTATGGTTTTTATTTTAATGCCTGGATGCTATCAAGTATCACTCATTGCATTTGGGTCTCATAGCATGGCACTTTGAAAATCCCATGGGGGATGATCCTGATAATCTTTTTCCTTCTCTTACATTTCTGTGAAAACAGTTGAGGTAGAAATCCAATCTGCATACATGCAAGTGTGGTATTTAGAACTCTACCTTGTAAGTTCTCTAAATACATTATAAGAAATATCATACAGTAAGTTTGTTTGTTAAAATTAGGAATGCTAGCTGAACAGGTACTTCACAGAGGAAGAAGTCTGATTTGTCAACAAATATATGAAAAATGTTAAGCATCTTTAGCAATCAGAGAAATGCAAATTAAAATGACACAGATTTCATCTCACTTTAGTCAGAATGGCAATTATCAAGAATATAAGCAACAATAAATGTTGATGAGGATGTGGGAAAAGGGTTCACTCATATATTGCTGGTGGGAATGCAACCATTCTGGAAAGCAGTATAGAGATTCCTCAGGAAACTTGAAATGGAACCACCATTTGACCCAGTTAGCCCACTTCTTGGTTTATACCCAAAGGACTTAACATGAGCATACTACAGTGATGCAGCTACATCAGTGTTTACAGCAGCTCAACCACAATAGCTAAGCTATGGAACCAACCTAGATGCCCTTCAACAGATGAATGGATAAAGAAAATGTGATATATATATACACATTAGAATATAACTCAGCCTTAAAGAAGAATGAAATTATGGCATTTCCTAGTACCATGAAGACTATCTTGGTAAGTGAAATAAGCCAGTCCCCAAAACTCAAAGTCCGAATAAGGAGTAGGGGAATGTAGAACAGAAGTCCTTTGGATTAGACAAGGGGAATGAAGGGAAGGGAGGGTGAATGGGAATAGAAAAGACAGTAGAATGAATTGAACATAGCTTTCCTATGTTCATATATGAATACATGACCAGTGTCACTTCACATCATGAACAACCACAAGAATGGGAAGTTATATGCCATGTATGTATAATATGTCAAAATACACTCTATTGCCATATATATCTAAAATGAATTTTAAGATGCCCTTAAAAAATCAGGAAATCTTCCAAAGGATTTGGTTTATTCTGGGGACTTGAAGGCCCAAAATTCCTTTGGGGAATTTCAAAATTAACAGATCCCAAGAGGCATTCCAACTAGATTAGAGGGAAAAATGGGAAGAGAATTCTGACCTCAGAAGGGCTGATCTTCTTTGAGAGGTTTCCTTCTCCCCTAAGAGCCAGGATCATTAGGATTTTCTTTTTATCTTGACATGACCTTCCCTCTAGGATTAGTTTTTTTCCTTTTGCATTATAGGTTTTATCTCAGTTGCTTTTATTTCTAGGCTAGCCTTCCCAGAATGAATAGGAGTGTAAGGCACTGTTGATTGATTTGACTTGATATAAACAGCAAGCTTTGAGATTTTTGATCAGTAAAGTGTATTTTTTTTCTGAAATTGACAATATTGGTGGCCTTATTCTCTTTCTTCCACCTATAGCAGACAAAAAATATGAAAGAAACAAAGGTCAAAGATAGACACACTTTCCCTTGTAATTTGGGCTTAGGTAATTTCAACATACCTCTGGAATATCTCAGAAAGTGATGGCTATATGGCCCAGTCTTACAATATGAAACTATCATTTCATTGTGTGATATTGTTCCCTATCTTCCTCCCATTTTCTCCATTCTCCCTACACCTCCACTTTCAATATTGCCCCAAGTTTCAATTTTTCTGGACAGTACATATGGTGAGAAGGTATGCAAAGGTCACAGGCTAAGTTTTCCTGGGGATGGGGATACTACTCCTTTTACTTGCAAATCTTGGGGAAAAGATAAGAAATTGAAATTAGTGATTTTATAACAAATAAACATGTTATAATGCAAAATCTATACAATTTTGAGAGATGAGAATAAGACTTCATAGACTTTTTTCCCCCTCCTTCTAATAGAATTGTTCTTTGCTATTTTTGGGTTCTATGATAGCAAAATGTTTTAAGTCAGTCACAAGAGCTTATGGTCCAAATCTAGATAAAGTCACCTTTTAAATTGTCAAGAAATGGTTTTGATTGACTGTGACTAAGTTGTATGCATTCCTAACTGGCTTTGTCCAACTTTCCATGTCACAGCCTGGGTTCCCCAGTAAGCAGCTTATTTGTTTTGCCTCATCTCACTCCAGCCAGACTTTTGCATTTGAGATCCTTAGAACCAGTGACCCAAGTGAAGCTACACAGCAAATAGGTTTGCACTTTTCCAGGCTATAAATGACAGGTTTTCAGAGAAATGTTGTGAATGGGGTGGAAATTATTGACATCATCAATACAGGTAGCTTTATGAAATTTATTTATAGAGTGTCCCAAAATAGCTGCTTTAGAGAAGAAAACATTCATTTAGATATAGGAATTTTAACATGTTTTTAAAAATTCAGTCCTACAACTTACATTTCCTTATATTTCTGGAACGATAGTAGGGTTGGAATGATATCTTTGGATGAAAGCAAACACACTTTTCTTTCTAGTTTGAACTACCAAATAGCTTCATGCTGGCTTAACACTGGTAAGGAAGACCTCAATTATGTTATGATTTTCCTTTTTAGTATATTTAGAAGATAGTGAGTTATGCCTCATTTTACTTTGTAGGTTTCAAATGTTCTTTTCCAACATGAAGAGCCAAATAGCATCCAAAGAGACTCATAAGTCAACCTAAAGTATGCAGTCTAATATTCCAGGTTCTAGAATGTGATTACAGAGTCAAGTATTTCCTTCTCATAATTATACAACAACCAAAACAAGTATAAGATGCACCCAATGCACAAATGAGTCATATGTGGCTAAATGTGAGTCTCTGCCCTGGCCTGGCCTGTCTTAGCTGTTTGTGTTGAGCATCGAGCTAGCTGTGAGTGATACCATCTATTTTTTGGAATAAGGAACAAAGTACCTTTGTGTACCATGTTTCTTCTGTTCCCAGGCTCTTCTCACAACTCTCTGGGCAACACTTTCATGTTTCCTTGAATAATGCTGGTGCACAGTCACATGTTCACGTGGCTGAATGATTTTCAGCTCATCATGTACTCCCTCCAGCAAGATGAAGCCTGCTTGCCAGCTTCATGACATTTCGTCTCATATCTAAGGAATTGGGCTAGCTCCTCCTCTTACTTTTAGATAGATTCTCTTGGACAGTCTGACCCTCAAATGAAGCTCCCGTTGTTCCCTTTGCCAAAGAGGGCTCCCATGATCTTCTCTCTCATTTTGGATTGCTTCATCTGAATTTCTGTCTTCCTGGAAAGGAACTTGAATTGCCATAATCTTTTGGTGGATTGTTCCCTATTTGTCAGCCACTATTGAGGTCAGTATTCTATCTACTCCTGTTCCCAACCATGTGTTGAGGCTAGCCTCCCTTTCACTGGTAGGCTGCTAAAAGTATCAACTATATGACATTACGTGTTTATTTGACTGTGGAACTAACACTGGTCATTAAGTGAAAAGTGAACCTGTTCCTTCTGATATTAGACAGTATCTACATTCTGGAGCATGATCCCTTCATTAAGTAAAACTATACTGTGGCTCTATGTTTTAGGTCTTAGTTTACATTAAAACCCTTAGTGAAAAGACCAAAATAACCTCTCACCATCTCTCACTGCCAAGGACATGAAATAATAACCCCCAGGAAGAAAGAAGGCAAACAATGGGCTCTGGGCTCTGGACTTTCATCCTAGTAATAATGGATTTCCAGCTTCTACAGCTATTTTCCTGATTTAGACTTTGAACCTGTACAACTAGTTTCCTGATTGACCCAGCATGTAAGTCTCTAATGATTAAGTCACACTAAACAATGTTATGATTAACTCTCTTCAAAGCCTATAAAAACAGAACGCTCTTATAACCAGTTGCTATTTTCTCCTCTGAAAATGTGCCATTCCAGCACTGCTTAATAAAAAGCTTGCTGATCGGTTGAGGTCTGTTTTTGTTTTGGTTATTTTTGCTTACACATTCAACCTACATTGGGTATTGAATCTGGCTTGGGAAGCTTTAGTCTTAGATGGTCAAAGTAAGAATCTGGAAACCTAAAGCAACTTAACAAGACAAGGATTCTTGAAAATTACGTAAATATTGGAGCATAGGTATTTTCCTTTCTCTTCACACTGAGGCAGAGTCAGGGAAAAAAAATCAACTGAAAAATATCAGAAGAGTCTTTCAATCCATGAAGGGGGTACAATGTTCATTGGAAAAATATAAAAATGACATCCTCATAATAGATATGAAGACAATAATTATCAACATTGGCACATTTATTAATATTCTTCTTGCTATTACTGGTGCCATAAAATGAACCCTTTATATATATATTTTTTAAGTTTTTAACAATTTTTTTTTTTAGTTGTAGATGGACACAATACCTTTATTTTATTTGTTTTTCTGTGGTGCTGAGGATCGAACCCCCATGCCTCACACTTGCCAGGTGAGTGTTTTGTTGCTGAACCACAACCCCAGCCCTCTATCTGTTCTTTAAGCTCTTTCCCCTACTTACCTTTTCAAGGAAGTGACAACTATTTTCAATTTACATGAAAAGGAAATTGAGACTAAATAATTCATCTAAGTGAAACCAGAACTGGGGACAGGCAGTTAGTGTAGAAATACGGGATTGGGTCAAATTGAGGAGATGGAGGCCACAAGAGCCATCTACCTCTGGAAGTTGGAGACTGCCCCTGGGAGAATGGAATGTCAAGGATCTCCAGAGCCCATTGATTACCAAATTTACCTGCCCTTGTCAGGGACTACAGGCAAGGAGCTGCTAATTAATGCCCCCTGGGCCCTTACCTGCCTGAATCACTTTGGCCCTTCCCTTGTCCATCTCACCTTTTGCTTCTCACCTGCAAAACCGGGCCAAGTCAGGCAGGAAGGAGAGATAAGCGGGGAGAGAACTGGAGAACAAAAGAGACCTTAAGGTATAAAAGATGTAGGGTGTGCTCACTTCGCGGGACTCTGGAACATCAGCCGTGGCCCCCTTCTCCCTCCTGGGAGAAGTCTGTGTTATTACCTTTAAATAAAACCTGCTTAATATGCTTGCCTTGGTGTGCTTCTCTAATGTTCAAACTTCAACAAGCAGAACTCCTCACTGGTAATCAGCAGTATCATAAGATCACATAACTAAGTGGCTGAATCAAAAGTTGAAGCTTGGGCTGGGGAGATAGCTCAGTCGCTAGAGTGCTTGCCTCGCAAGCACAAGGCCCTGGGTTTGACTGCCCAGCACTGAAAAAAAAAAAAAAAAAAAAAAAAAAAAAGAAAAATTGACTCTAAATTTGTTTGATTTTTTAAAAATAATTTCTCTTTTAGCCCCTACACCAGGATGACTCTCTTTGGCCATCAATTTGTTCAGAGGTTGCATATGCTTATATACACAAGTAAAGTGAAATGGAATGATTTTCTGATAAGTTGGACAGCTGATTTCAACCTAGTTTCTGATTGCTTTTGTTGGTTTTATTTTCCTTTTCTACTTGTGCAGGTGTTGCCAACCGTCTTTGCATTTGCCAGCTAAATTGACCAGCAAATCTCTTCAGTGAATGCATCACTTAGGCCTGCCATGACTGATGGACTAGTTCTCTGTGGCCAAGTAACTCTGAGGACTGTCAACTGCCTTGGCAGACTGGGAGAGCCATTCCAATCTGACTATGTCCACATTTTGGTTTTGCTTTTAGACCTACTCCTTGTCTTAGTTTATCTTTTTAGTTTCAAATTCTAAAGCTAAATTTGATCCTTAGCTTATACATTTCGAACAGTAATGACGATGGTTGACAAATTAATGCCCCCTGGGCCCTTACCTGCCTGAACCACCCTCAATGATAAAGCCAAGGATGAAGCCACAACCCAGGCAGCAGATCTATGTTGCTCTGAGTCTATTCTCATGGAGAATAGCATTTGCCTATTCCTATCTACAGTTTCTGAATTCTGGACTTCTTTCCCTTCTTCCTTCCTTAAAAACTGTATTTTTCAGGAAAGGAAAAAAAAAAAAAAAAAGAGATCTAACTCTATAGATCTAGCCTTTGGGTCAAAAAGACTCCAGGAGTGAAAGAATGGACATTTTTTTAAGCTGTCTGTTTTATCTCAACTCCCTAAGGTTTCCCTCCCAGTAATGGGAACAAAGCCCTTAAAGCTGTTCCAGGAAACAGCCCCAAACAGAGAATAAAAGAGTAAATTGAGCCAGATAGCTAGATAGTGCTCAAACAGTAGCATTACCAGAAACTATTGACCAGAATCTACACCTGTTGTAAAACATTGTGAAACATGTTGTCAGCAAACCCAGACCCCCTTTGAAATTTCCTGGCAGCTTTGTTTCCCCTTTTCCCTTTCATGTGTGACCCCTCCCGATGTGTGGTTTCTGCCTTTATAAACCTACAAGATTTTCTGCTAGGGACTCGACTCCTCGAGTTGGGTCCTAGCGCGCTAGAATAAACACCTCTTGCGGTTTGCATCAAGTGACGCCTCCTGCGGCTGATTGGGGTTGCCGTCCATCCATGGGACAGAGTTGGGGTTTCCTTTTTGGGGGTCTTACATTTGGGGGCTCGTCCGGGATAAGACGGCCCCCCCTCATCCACGGAGTCGACCTTGGAGGTAAGAAGGGGTACCCCGAAGTTGTCTGTCTTTGTCTTGTGTTTTGTTAGTTGGTCTGGTTCTGTGAGCGCGCTTTCGGTTTCGGTGGCAACCGTTCGGTGACTCGTGAGAGTGGCCGGACAGTGACCGGTAGACGTGCCTGGGGGGCCACAGGTTGCAGCCCTGGGGGACGCCCTAAGGGTGGAAGGAGAGCCAGGGATGCCTGGTAGTCTCCGTCGGTAAGGGCGCTGATGGGGTTCAATTGGTGGATCAGAGATTGGCGCCCGTCTGTATCTGGTTCTGTTATGTGTTTGCGGCGGAGGTGGAGGAAGGGTTGGAACAACTGCGGGGTTCTCGGCCTGGGCTACTCTCGGGTGGACCCCAAAGGTTCCTTCTCTGGACTCCCCCTCCCGACATCCCTGAAGGGTAACTTAGCAAAGTAGCTTCAGTCTCAAAAGTAATGGGAAATAAGGTCTCATAATTTTCTGTAACATCCAACCCAACCTGTCCTGATGAGATGGCTAAAATGCCTTAGACACAAAGTTTCTGTTAAAACCTGTTAGATCCTTCCAGATCTCAGTCAAGGCTTACATTAAAATATAAATAAAAGAAGCCTAAAGGTTCAGTAGGAGACCGGTCTCAAACCCAGGGAAAGAAAAGGTAAAAAGAGTCTCTAAAACTCCAGCAAAGTAAATGCTATATTTTTAATTATATGTTTTTTTTAGCTCATGATTTTTTGATCAGTTCTATTTTTTATTCAACTAGAGTTTTTGAACATCTGTTACACTGCAATGGAGATTCACCTATAAAGTTACAAGGGCTTGATTTTGTGTTATTTGTATGTTGTGCTGTCTGATGTCATGTTTCGTCTGTATCAAAACTGAGCGCTCCTAAAATTAAAATTTAAAAATGGATCCAGATACTTTTAATTCACGTGATTTAAAAAAGGTTCAAATTGGGTAAACTAATAAGAGTAAAATGTCTGAAAATAACTTGCAAGTCTCTAGGTGGTCAAGCTAATAAAATATTGATGTTAATAAAATGTCTAATATCAATTGTTTCTAGGACTTTTCTTCAACAGGGAAGAGACAGCAAATACTGTTCAGGACACTTGTCTGATATCTTGGTTTTTTACAGAATAAGTGAATTAGAGTTAACATGTATGGGATTACTCTAATGTGTTTGTAGAGACATCTGATTAATTTACAAAGTTAAAATGCTAATTGTTAAATAACATCGAGTACTTTTAACCCCTTAAATTCCATGGTGTATCATACTTAAACATTATTGGTGTTTTCATAGGTTGGTAAATAAAAGGGTTTAAACTTGCTTTGTGTCATCACTAAACTAAAAACAAGGTTACTAAGAGTTATGTCCTAACAAGTGCAATTCTATATACAAAGGATCCCAAAAGTTTCAACTGTGTTTCAATTAGAGTACTATAAACAACAGACTATTTAATCTTATTAAAATAGAGTAATTTATCTGAATTCAGAAATTTCATAAGAGTTTCAGAATGTGAACAAAAAGGGGTCAACAAATAGGAAAGAGAAAATAAAAGATTCTGGGTATGGAAATATATTTAGTAAAAGGAAAAAGGAAATGTTTCTGGGTAAGAAAGTGCTTGTGTGATGAAATACACGAGGGTCTAAGTAAGTGCTAGGAAAGTCTGTGTAAGTAAAGGGCAAGTTTCAACAAGTTTGTATGTAACTAAGTTGGTTATATGTATGTGAGACAGCTAAAAATATTTAAGGTTTTTCCTAAGGTGAAATACTAACATTCTGATATAAACCAAAGTTTAATCTATATGGTAGAATGACATGGTAAAATGACAAGGATTTGAAACACTAATTTACTCTTAACTTTGTGTCTATTAAGTTTTATTCTTTAGAACAATTAGTCTTAAAAATTGGGGTGTATACAATTATGGTTAAACAACTGTTATAGAGTATTGTACTGTGTTACAGAGTCTACATTTCTCTTTAAAAACTCAATTTGGTAAGATAAAAGTGTCAAGGTATTTGTGAAATGGTCACTAGTTGTATATTAAATATGTTCATATTTTTCAGGACCACAAGTTTTTAAAGCAAGGAATTTATTAAGCTCTGATATCCTCCAGATTAAACTTGTCTATAATGGTAATCTTAAACTTATAAAGAGTAAATTTTATTGGGGATTTATTTCTATCATTTAATGTTCTATTATAGGACCTGCTATCAATAGGGTATGTGTAAAATTTGTTACTTTTTACACTGAGAAAGAATTTCAAATGTAAATGTATTTCTAAACATTAGAGTCTGATTTGTTTAAAGGTTAATATTGTGAAATATGAAAGAAACATGAAAACATTTTGCCACTTAATCACACAAAAGGAAAGTTAAAAGCTCTCTCAGCCTTTCTTTGATTCATGTTTTAGATACTATGTTAAATTGTGTTAATTATAAAGTTTATATAGACTCAGGAAACAGTATATGTAAACTACTTAATGGTATTTAAGGAAAAGAAGCAAAGATCAACATCAGAATTAGAACACTTAAGATCTGTAAAGAGCCACGCCTTACCTGAGATAAGGCTCTGCCTCCCACCTCACTATGTGTAGAATAGCTCCAAAATAAGCCAGACTTCAGCTTATTTAAAGTTATAGTCAAAAGATTGGTTCTTGTTGTAAAAGTACTGTGATCTCAAATAGGGGATAGAATGTAGTTCTCAATCAAAATTCAAGATAGCTATTATACAAGCTGAATATATTTTTACTCTTGCTAATTTCATTTTGTAAAACTGTTACCTGTTAATGTTTTGCAGAAGTAGCTGCTCCAAGAACAAACAACCTAGGTAACTTGTGATAATAAGCCATCACCTATAGAATAGATAGTGGTAACTTCTAGTACTAATGCAGACTCCAGTTAGATAAAAGGGTAAATAACTGTAAAGTTATGGACATTAAAAATAAAGCCCATTACTCTTAATTTATGACTGGTGAGACTGGCTTGCTGGATAATTAAGATCAAACTTAGAAATTGGAGTTAAATACAGAGGTCAAGAAAAGTCCATATTTGGGTCTTGCCCTCAATGTTAGCCTGAACCCAGGGAATAAGAGAACTTCTCTAAGGAGCGTTGGAACTCTGGGTCACACAACCTCCTGATCAAGGAGATTATTGAGACTAGAGGATGAAAAATTATCCAGTGCATCTGCTGCAGAGGAGGGTCATGGAAAAGGGGAAACATCCCTTGATGTTTCTAAAGGAAGTCACCTCATCAAGAGACCCTGCCTAATCAAAGTCACTGGTGGAGCTAAGGAGCCGCTCTTAAGTTCTGTATGAGTGACCCCTGTGGGAACTCAGCTGACTCTTTAACAAGACAGGAACCAGGTCAATTTGACCAGTTTGATCTTAGATACTCAGCAAAACAGTTAAAACCAAAATATAGCCATTCTTGGGCATTTAAAGGAAATAATAATTAAATGTAACTTAAGATGTACACTTGTATTAGCCCACTAGAATAAAGGCTGGAAGCTACAAATGAAAGAAAGATTGTTCAGCAAATGTGCCTGATAACTATCAAGAGAAACTGCCAGAGTCAGAAGTTTTTAGTCAGTTTAAGACCTTCCTAAGCTACACAGGTAGACTTAATCTATGTTTGCTAGTATGATTATCTATTCCTAAGTAACAGAAGTATAGAGATCTCTAGTAAACACAGGTTATACCAATAAAGGGATATTTTACAAAATCAGATGTCATTAAGTAGCTTAACTATATTTTCTGGGGACATCTATGACAATGTTAAAGTCCCCAAATAAAGGCCTTGTTCTCTCCAGCCTTTGCTAGGCCTAGTTATGGGAACAATTTCTCAGTTCTTCCACCTCCTGGTGAGAGATTAACTTCTGTCATTTTCATGATACTCAGTGGCATGTTTCAGATGCTGCAACATTTACTTTGTGCTAATCTCATTTAAGTACTCATGTCTTTTTGTTCTTCTATCATAGAAGCAGCCGCCCCCAGATGACTTTACAACCTGCTCTTCCCCAAGCAGGCTTCTTCCTGGGACCCCTTGATTGACCCGATTTTTAGAAAAGGAACTCCAAGCTGCTTGCCCCACGCCACCCACTTCCAGCTCGAGGAAGCTAGAGCGGTCATCGACCTCCTTCCCCAGCAGCATGGAGTTCCTAAGATTACAGGGGGGAATGAAGCCAGAATTGGGAACAGGTAGTTAGTGTAGAAATAGGGGATCGGGTCAAATCGAGGAAATGGCCATAAAATCATCTGCCTCTGGAAGTTGGAGACTGCCCCTGGAAGAATGGAATGTCAAGGATCTCCGGAGCCCATTGATTACCAAATTTACCTGCCTTTATCAAGGACTGTTTATCAAGGACTGCAAACAAGGGGCTGCTAATTGGTGGCCCGCCCCCTGGGCTCTTGCCTGCCTGAAATCA
Source organism: Sciurus vulgaris (assembly GCF_902686455.1). Lineage (NCBI taxonomy): Eukaryota > Metazoa > Chordata > Mammalia > Rodentia > Sciuridae > Sciurus > Sciurus vulgaris. Next base: position 119,789,157 of record NC_136466.1, read on the forward strand.
CCTAGTCACCTTCATCAGGGAAAGAGTAAGTGCTGTACAGGTACTAATGCTTAGGCAACAATACCAGTCCCTCCGCCAAGGAAATAGCTTTGGAGAAGAGTATATAGAGACAGAAGTTCCATGATTAGAACTTACCAGAAAAGAAAATGGGGAAATGAAAGAATGGACATTTTTTTAAGCTGTCTGTTTTATCTCAACTCCCTAAGGTTTCCCTCCCAGTAATGGGAACAAAGCCCTTAAAGCTGTTCCAGGAAACAGCCCCAAACAGAGAATAAAAGAGTAAATTGAGCCAGATAGCTAGATAGTGCTCAAACAGTAGCATTACCAGAAACTATTGACCAGAATCTACACCTGTTGTAAAACATTGTGAAACATGTTGTCAGCAAACCCAGACCCCCTTTGAAATTTCCTGGCAGCTTTGTTCCCCCTTTTTCCCCCTTTCATGTGTGACCCCTCCCGATGTGTGGTTTCTGCCTTTATAAACCTACAAGATTTTCTGCTAGGGACTTGACTCCTCGAGTTGGGTCCCAGCGCGCTAGAATAAACACCTCTTGCGGTTTGCATCAAGTGACGCCTCCTGCGGCTGATTGGGGTTGCCGTCCATCCATGGGACAGAGTTGGGGTTTCCTTTTTGGGGGCCTTACAGGAGCAGTGTCAGTCTCACTAAGGTCATGCCCAAATCTAACTTCCTCCAGAAGCAGGAGACAGGGAGGAGCTAGCCATGAAATCACAGTTTCTGCAAGCAATCAGGCTGCTGGGAAAAAAGCATGAATGGGAAACTCCAGAAGTACTGAATGGCAGGAGGAACAGGAAAATGGCAGGAGCCAGAAAAGTAAATGGGAAGGTCTGAACTTGACAAGGTAAATTTAGGGCTAAAGTTCTTGAGGGGCTGAAGGAATAGAACAGAGAACATCCTGAAGACTGGTGTGTGTGCTCATGCACAATCATAGCTGGTCACTTCAGCCCACACCCACCCATCTTGAAACTGTATTATCAAGGTCCCTGATGACTTACACTAATATCCTCTGCCTGCTCTATGCATATAATGACATACTTTTTCACGATGTCATATCCAATGACTGTACCATATTCTTCAACCTTGTCCTGAAGTTCCTTGTTGGTACAGGTGGGACTGATGTTACCCATTAGCAACTTTGTTGAGGTTTTGCGCTTATGATTGCTTCCACATTGATTTTCACTCCAGGAAGCTGGCAGTGAGGCAGGTTGCTTAAAGCGCCCTCAGCTACGTTTTTGTCTTCTATGTCCACAAAGTCATAATTCTTAAGTCATGTCACATTCCAACACCTTCCCTACAGCTCAAAGACTGAATGGATCTCTTACTGTGGCCTTCCTAGGCAGGTGTCCAGTGAAGTGTTTCACCAGTTCAACCCAGCCACATGGAAACCAGCAGGGCCTCTTCCTTGTGGTGCAGATGCTGCTTGGGATTTCCTTGTAAGAAGTGAATAGACAAGTAGACCAAGTAAGGCAGTGTAGATGGTAAAGAAGTTGTTTATTACCTAAAATTAATCTGATAAGCAAAGAAGCAATAGAAGGTTTCAATCTCTCTCTCTGAACCTACTGGAACAGACTAACTTGTACCCATTATATTCTTCCCCTTCACTGAATACTTCTTGTTTTACATTGCAACTCCTCCCCCAGGTCTTCTAGAAATAGTTCATTAGGACTTTCTCTTTGTTTCATTTTCATGTAAAAATAGGAAAAACTTTCCTATTTTTAAACTGTTGCCCTAGGTGAAGTTTGAATTTCTGGACAACTATGAGTATAATAAGTGTGGTGCAGTTTAATCCAAGCTCTTAACTCTTTTTGATCTGATTTCCACTATGTTGTTAGCTCTTTTCACTCTTGTGGTTTAAAGATTGCCAATCATTCCACTGGCTTTTCCTACTCTTGCTGCCTGTCTTTCTACTCAAGAACTAATGTGTCTGCACTCTGACAAATTTACAAATTTAATTCCTTCTCTTTAGCTAGCTCACTTTGATTCCTTTCTCTTTGATTCAAGTCAGACAATCTCTTGGATCAATATGTTCTACTTAAGAGGAACTGGTTTCAAAGCTCAGTTTCTTAGTTCATATCTGAAAAGGAGTGGAATTACTATTGAAAAACTCTTTCTTCTGTGTGATTCCTGCTATGTACCTGGATAAGATTCAGACCATGCATTTAGATTGCTCAAGATATATGAATTCTCTGTGTGATCTCATCTTGTTTTCAGTAATAAAATAAGACCAGAATGTTTCTGGGTAACTTGGTGGCTATAACACCTAAAAGTTCTGTTCAATAATGAGTGAAACTTTCCAGGGAGGTTCAGCTATCTGAATGATCAGAACTAACTTAAATTATAAATAGGTTTTGAGAAAGGACACTACTGGTAAGTTGCATTTCCAAGAAACATAATTAGGGAAAAAAGGATATGTGTGTGAAACGAGATGGATTTCACTGAACCTATTTTAGATTCATAGAGCCAAGAGTTTTGCAAGCTCTCAAAAGGTATTTTAACCCCATTTTACTGACTAGAAACTGAAGTTAGAGAGGCAAAATGACTTTTCCAAGACTATCTATTTAGTATCCGAGTATAGATTGTTGTTTTCTTAGGATAACATTCATGGTTTACATAGCTTACCAAGGGCTGGATCATAGATGTGCTTCCATTTGAAGTTATCTGGGGATATTTACTGCAGCTCACTTTAATCAGGTCAATTTAAGTACTATCCTCATGACTTCTGAGGATTTTAGAACTTTCAAAGTGAATATAAGTACCTGGAGCTAAATGACTACAAATCTAGACAGTCTAGACTAAGATCCTTCCCGCAGAACTTGATATTCTAGAAGATAAAAAATAACCCTCTTTCATCTTCGTTGTGTGTCGGGGTCTTAAGCCCCCTTGCTCTTCTCGACCAGCAACAAGGGAAGGGGACACCCCCCAACAAGGTCAGACCAGGATAGGTAAGGCCAACTGACCGCCCGCTCCCAGCCCTCTGAGCAGAGGACAATCGGAGGCATCAGGGAGACCCATCACAGCAGGAACTCGTTTATTGAGGAAATCACACAGCTTTTATGTAGGGTGGGGGCTAGGCGGGAACCAATCAGCTTAAAGGTCAGCAAGGCATGGGGTGTTCACGCAGGCAAGAGTCCCATAAGACTATATAGCAAGCACGAGCTGATCACGTTCGCGGAACTGTTGTTAACCAATCCCTGACGGTGGTCTGATTCATCGTCATTAACTATTGAAACCGCCTTTGAGGCCTTGATCTTGCTCACTCACCAGGGAGTAAGGAGTCAGCCTGAGTTAGTTAATGTGTCATTAGTCCCAACAGTTGTGGGACCACAGGTCTTGGGAAAGAGAATATAAATTTTTATGGAGTCATGGAAGTATGTCTTAGGTTTGGTTTCCCTGTAAGCAGATCCTGAGACAGAAGCTTGAATGGAGATAATTCCTTTGAGAGATGATACCAGGAAGTGCTGGTTGGGAAGGTGGCTGTGAGCCAAGGAAGGGTATTTCATCACTACAGGCAAGTAGGGCTCAGTGCCTAGTGAGGAGCTCTGAAAGGTTGTGGAGAATATGCCTCAGTGTTGTTCTGCTCAAGCAAAGCTGGGGTACTTATTTATCAACTACTCCAGGTGATTGGGAGTGGGTACTTTGGGTCTGTTCTGAGCAACAGTGGCTTTACTCTGGTTCCTTTGGCATTGGTTCCTCTGGCATGCATTGGTAGGGGGAGTTCTAAGGGTGTATGGATCCTCTCTACTATACAGGGAAATGAATAGTGACGGTGACGGGCGAGGGTAAAGCATGCAAACTCAAGGCGATCAGCCAAAAGCATGCGGAATATCATGACATTTTCCTCAGAACATGAGTCTGGGTTTAATGGGTATCAGCATGTAATTGGCTTGTCTTTAAGATAGAGATTCTGTGGATTTTTTTATGGAATTTTTTTTTAATAATATTGAAGCTGACATACATTCCCTGAACATTCTTGCAGGGTATCTCCAAATACTCATGGCAAACTTTTGGTAAGTACCTTATGTAGAGCTTTTTGTTTTAAAAACATACTGCATTTGGAGAGTGAGAGCCAGGAGAGGAGTTGTTAGAGCTGACAGAGGGATACCTAGAGAGAGTGATAGCTGAAGATCACTGGGTTGCACGTACGTGAGTTGAAGCTAACAATAAACCATTAAAAGACTGTTAAATATGATATAGATTAATACTTTGAGGAATGTCCTATCATGGTTAATATCTTAAAATCTTATTTTTTAAAAATCAACGTGGGGATTTGAAGGAATCAAGAATGCAAAGAAACAGCCAATGAATGGCAGCCACCTGAATCTTAGTGTCTCAACACATCCTCTAAAAGGCATGAAAATCAACTAAAATAATGATTCAAGCCATGCAAATCCCATTCTTTTAAATGACTATAAGTTACAGCAAAGTTCTGTTTATCATAAATAGAAAAATAAACATTAGGCTTCAGTAGAGTTATTTTTAACTTCCCATCCCAAGAGTTTCAGAGACCATAATGTAAAAAAATATGTAAAAAATAAAAGAGAGAATTTTAGGGAAACTCTTATGGAGAGATAAAGAAAAAACCACAGAAAATAACCCTTTGAAACTGCATAGTGCGAGCAAAAAGAAGCAAGCAGCAAATAAGAAAAAAAAAAAAAAAAAGGAAAAAAAAAGATGAAAAGATGTAAACTTTTCCCATTTGTCACTGACACTAAAATAAGCATTCTTCTTTGCTTCACTGACAAAAGAGGGTGCTCTAGAACAAGGGGTCCTGTAAACCTTCCAAACTATCATACCTGGCTGCCAAATGCAGAGGGGCAAGTCCATTTCACCTATACTGAGAAGAGAAAATTTTATCAAAACATTTCACCTAATGAAAATTGTCTCTAATAAAATAACCATAAGCCAGAAGAATCCTGTCATATAACTCTATGATATCCTCAAACATTGAAAATATGAGAAATATGTGCCTTGAATAACTTTTCTAAGAGCAAAACAGATTCAAAAAAGGAAAGAAATGAAATGAGCATTTTTTTATTTTTAAATTTTTAATTATTTTTCATTTTTTCCCATTTTTTTATTAAAAATCATAAATTTACATAGGGCAATGTTGTTTGATTCATTCTGTTATTTTTCCCCTTCCACCCAACCCCTCCCACCCCTCTTTTCCCTCTAAACAGTCCTTCCTTCCTCCATTCTTACCACCCTCCTTATCCCTAACCCTAAACCTAACACTAGCCCTAATGCTAACCCCTCCTACCCCCCCATTATATGTCCTCATCCGCTTATCAGCGAGATCATTCCTCCTTTAGTTTTTTGAGATTGGCTTATCTCACTTAGCATGATATCCTCCAATTTCATCCATTTTCCTGCAAATGCCATAATTTTATCATTCTTCATGGCGGAGTAAGATTCCATTGTATATATATGCCACAGTTTCTTTATCCATTCATCAACTGAAGGGCATCTAGGTTGGTTCCACACTCTGGCTATGGTGAATTGAGCAGCTATGAACATTGATGTGGCTGTATCTCTGTAGTATGCTGATTTTAAGTCCTTTGGATATAGGCCAAGGAAATGGGATAGATGGGTCAAATGGTGGTTCCATTCCAAGCTTTCTGAGGAATCTCCATACTGCTTTCCAGACTGGCTGCAGTAATTTGCAATGCCACCAGCAATGTATGAGTGTACCTTTTCCCCCACATCCTCGCCAACACCTGTTGTTGCTTATGTTCTTGATAATCGCCATTCTAATTGGGGTGAGATGAAATCTTAGGGTAGTTTTGATTTGCATTTCTCTTATTACTAGAGATGTTGAACATTTTTTCATATATCTGTTGATTGCTTGTACATCTTCTGTGAAGTGTCTGTTCATTACCTTAGCCCATTTGTTGATTGGATTATTTTTATTCTTGGTGTAGAGTTTTTTGAGTTCTTTATAGATTCAGGATATTAGTGCTCTATCTGAAGTATGAGTGGCAAAGATATTCTCCCACTCTGTAGGCTCTCTCTTCACATTACTGAGAGTTTCCTTTGCTGAGAGAAAGCTTCTTAGTTTGAATCTATCCCAGTTGTTGATTCTTGCTTTTATTTCTTGTGCTATGGGAGTCCTGTTAAGAAAGTCTGATTCTAAGCCAACAAGTTGAAGGTTTGGACCTACTTTTTCTTCTATAAGATGCAGGGTCTCTGATCTGATTCCGAGGTCCTTGATCCATTGTGAGTTGAGTTTTGTGCAGGGTGAGAGATAGGGGTTTAATTTCATTCTGTTGCATATTGTTTTCCAGTTTTCCCAGCACCATTTGTTGAAGAGGCTATCTTTTCTCTATTGCAAATTTTTGGAACCTTTGTCTAGTATGAGAAAATTGTATTTATTTGGATTTGTGTCCGTGTCCTCTATTCTGTACCATTGATCTACCTTTCTATTTTGGTACCAATACCATGCCGTTTTTGTTACTATTGCTTTGTAATATACTTGAAGATCTGGTATTGCAATACCCCCCGCTTTGCTTTTTCTACTGAGGATTGTTTTACCTATTCTGGGTTTTTATTCTTCCAGATGAATTTCATAATTGCTTGCTCTATTTCTGTAAGGTACACCATTGGGATTTTAATTGGAATTGCATTGAATCTATATAGCACTTTTGGTAGTATGGCCATTTTGACAATATTAATTCTTCCTATCCATGAACATGGGAGATCTTTCCATCTTCTAAGGTTTTCTTTAATTTCTTTCTTTAGTGTTCTGTAGTTCTCATTGCAGAGGTCTTTCACCTCTTTTGTGAGATTCATTCCCAAGTATTTTTTTTTTTTTGATGCTATTATGAATGGGGTAGTTTTCCTAATTTCTCTTTCTGAAGATTCATCACATATGTATAAGAATGCATTGGATTTATGAGCATTGATCTTGTAACCTGCTACTTTACTGAATTCACTTATGAGTTCTAGGAGTTTTCTGGTGGAATTTCCAGGTTCCTCTAAATATATAATCATGTCATCAGGGAACAGGGATAGTTTGAGTTCCTCTTTTCCAATTCGTATCCCTTTAATTTCTTTGGTTTGTCTAATTGCTCTGGCTAGAGTCTCAAGAATGATATTAAATAGAAGAGGTGAAAGAGGGCATCCCTGCCTTGTTCCAGTTTTTAGGGGGAATGCTTTCAGTTTTTCACCATTTAGAATGATATTGGCCATGGGCTTAGCGTAGATGGCCTTCACAATTTTAAGGAATGATCCCACTACCCCAATTTTTCTAGTGTTTTGAGCATGAAGGGATGCTGTATTTTATCAAATGCTTTTTCTGCATCTATTGAAATAATCATGTGATTCTTAACTTTTAGTCTGTTCATATGGTGAATGACATTTATTGATTTCTGGATGTTGAACCAACCTTGCATCCTTGGGATAAAACCCACTTGATCGTGGTGCACTACCTTTTTAATATATTTTTGGATGCAATTTGCTAAAATTTTGTTGAGAATTTTTGCGTCAATGTTCATTAAGGATATTGGTCTGAAATTTTCTTTCCTTGATGAGTCTCTGTCTGGTTTAGGTATCAGTGTGATATTGGCTTCATAGAATGAGTTTGGGATGGTTCCCTCCTCTTCTATTTTATGGAATACTTTGAGAAGTATTGGAATGAGCTCTTCTTTAAAGGTTTTGTAGAACTCGGCTGAGAACCCATCTGGTCCCAGACTTTTCTTTGTTGGTAGGCTTTTGATGACCTCTTCTATTTCATTGCTTGAAATTGATTTATTTAAGTTGTGTATGTCCTCCTCATTCAGTTTAGGTAATTCATATGTCTCTAGAAATTTGTTGATGTCTTCGAGGTTTTCTGTTTTGTTGGAGTATAGATTTTCAAAGTAGCTTCTAAATATGTTTTGTATTTCACTCGTGTCTGTTGTGATATTTCCTTTTTCATTCCGAATTTTAGTAATTTGAGTTTTCTCCCTCTTTCTCTTTGTTTGTGTGGCTAAGGGTCTATCAATTTTGTTTATTTTTTCAAAGAACCAACTATTTATTTTGTTAATTTTTCTGATTGTTTCTTTTGTTTCAATTGTGTTGATTTCGGCTCTGATTTTAACTATTTCTTGTCTTCTACTACTTTTGGTGTTGGTCTGCTCTTCTTTTTCTAGGGCTTTGAGCTGTAATGTTAAGTCGTTTATTTGTTGATTTCTACATCTTTTGTTGAATGTGCCCCATGAAATAAATCTTCCTCTAAGTACTGCTTTCAAAGTGTCCCAGAGATTTTGATATGATGTGTCTTTGTTCTCATTTACTTCTAATAATTTTTAAATTTCCCTCCTGATGTCTTCTGTTATCCATTCATTATATAATAGTGTATTATTTAATCTCCAAGTATTGGAGAAGTTTCTGTTTTTTATTTTGTCATTTATTTCTAATTTCAGTCCATTATGATCTGATAGAGTACAAGGTAGTATCTCTATCTTCTTGTATTTGCTAACAGTAGCTTTGTGGCATAGGACATGGTCTATTTTAGAGAAGGATCCATGTGCCACTGAGAAGAAAGTGTATTTGTTCTTTGTTGGATGGTATATTCTATATAAGTCGGTTAAGTCTAAATTGCTGATTGTGTTATTGAGATCTATGGTTTCTTTATTCAATTTTTGTTTGGACAATCTATCCAGCGGTGAGAGAGGTATGTTAAAATTGCCTAGTATTATTGTGTTGTGGTCTATTTGATTTCTGGAATTGAGAAGGATTTGTTTGACGTACATGGATGAGCCAATGTTCAGGGCATAGATATTTATGATTGTTTTGTCTTGCTGATTTATGCTTCCCTTAAACAGTATGTAATGTCCTTCTTTATCCCTTCTGACTAGTTTTGGCTTGAAGTCCACATTATCTGAAATGAGGATGGATACTCCAGCTTTTTTGCTGTGTCTGTGTGCATGGCATGTTTTTTCCCATCCTTTCACCTTTCATCTATGGGTATCTTTCTATGAGATGAGTCTCTTGCAGGCAGCATATTTTTGGATTTTTGTTTTGAATCCAATCTGCCAGTCTATGTCTTTTGATTGATGAATTCAGGCCATTAACATTCACGGTTATTATTGTGATATGATTTCTATTCCTAGTCATTGGACTCATTTTTGTTTTTTGACATGATTTGGTTTCTCATTTATTTGGCTATTCCTTTAGGCTAGTTCCTCCCATTGCTGATTTGCATCGTTGTTTTTCATCTCTTCCTCATGGAATATTTTGCTGAGATGTTCTGTAATGCTGGCTTTCTTTTTGTAAATTCCTTTAGCTTTTGTTTATCATGGAAGGATCTTATCTCATTGTCAAATCTGAAAGTAAGTTTTGCTGGGTATAAGATTCTTGGTTGGCATCCATTTTCTTTCAGGGCTTGGTAAATTATTCCAGGCCCTTCTAGCTTTTAGGGTCTGGATTGAAAAATCTGCTGATATTCTTATTGGTTTCCCCATGCATGTAATCTGATTCTTTTCTCTCGCGGCCTTTAAAATTCTGTCTTTATTTTGTATGTTAGGTATTTTCATAATAATGTGTCTTGGTGTGGGTGTGTTTTAATTGTGTACATTTGGAGTCCTGTAAGCCTCTTGTACTTGGATTTCCATTTCATTCTTTAGATTTGGGGAATTTTCTGTTATTATTTCATTGAATAGATTGTTCATTCCTTTGGTTTGTTTCTCTAAGCCTTCCTCAATCACAATAATTCTTAAATTTGGCCTCTTCATGATATCCCATAATTCTTGTAGATTCTGTTCATGATTTCTTACCATCTTTTCTTTTTGGTCAACCTTGTTTTCAAGATTAAATATTTTTTCTTCAATATCTGAGGTTCTGTCTTCCAGGTGTTCTATCCTATTGGTTATGCTTTCTATGGAGTTTTTAACTTGGTTTATTGTTTCCTTCATTTCAAGGATTTCTTTCTTTTTTTTTTTTCAGTATCTCTAACTGTTTATTGAAGTGCTCTTTTGCTTCCCCTATTTGCTCTTTTAACTGTTGATTGGTGTGTTCATTTAATGCCTGCATTTGTTCTTTCATCTCCTCGTTTGCTTCCCTGATTGTTTTAATTATGTACATTCTGAACTCCCTTTCTGACATTTCTTCTGCTGTGCTGTCATTGGGTTTTATTGATATAGTATCTAGGTTTGTTTGGGACATTTTCTTCCCTTGTTTTCTCATATTGGTCAGATGCCAGTGGGACTCTGTGTTATTGCAGAATTCTTCTATTTGCTTATATTGGCCCTGTAGATTTGCAGTGTATCACCTACCAGCCTTCAGTAGCCTGAAGTCTTGGATTAACTTGATAATGTAGTGCTTCCGAAGAATGCTGCCCCTAGCCCGCTACTGGTTCCAGGGAGAGAGCCCTGGAGAGGTCTCTTGCTGCCCAGCCCTGGTCCCAGAGGCTGCTTGCATTTCAGAGTTCTCCGCTGCCTTGGGGACTTGTAGCTGGCTGTGTGTAGACATGCTTTCACTGGGCGGTCTGCCCCGAGAAGCTAGCCTAGAATGGCGCTTCCCCCGGTGGGGGCTGGGCTGCTTGGGGAAGTCCCTGGCGCCCTGGGCTGGCCTCTGAAGCAACCTGTGGGCGGGCCAGAGCTGGCAGCGGGGCGGGCCAGAGCTGGCAGCATTGCTTCTGTGCAGAAAGGCTCTCACTGTGGGGCTTGCTCCGTGAGGCTAGAGAATCTGGCCCTGTGGGAGGAGCCCACGCCAGAGTGCTCAGAGCTGCCTGGGGGAAACTCTATCTGCCCTATCCTACTCTAATAAGCTGCTCCAATCCGGGTCTGCTGCCCAGCTGAGCTTCACTGGGTGGGGGAGACTCACCCCGTGGTTCTATTTTAGTCTGAGTCTCTCAATGCCTCCCCTTCTTGAATCCTGGGTTCTGGAGCAACTGGAGATGCAGTCACCCTCTAGTCCGCCATCTTGGATTGCCCCGTGGAAAAAGCCCTTTAATTATTTTTTATTTGTTCTAATTAGTTATACATGACAGCAGAATACATTTTGATTCATTGTACGCAAATGGAGCATAACTATTCATTTCTCTGGTTGTACATGATGTAGAATCATACCATTCATGGGATCATATAAATACCTAGGGTAATGATGTCAATCTCATTTCATTATCTTTCCCACTCCCCTGCCTCCTTCCCTCCCCTCACTTCCCTCTGCCCAGTCCAAAATTCCTTCATCATCCCTTCTCCATTATGGATCAGCATACATATATTAGAGAAATAATTTGAACTTTGGTTTTTTGGAATTGGCTTATTTTGCTTAGCATGATATTCTCCAATTCCATCCTTTTACCTGCAAATGCCATAATTTCATTCTTCTTTAAGGCTGAGTAATATTCCATTGTGCACATATTCCACAGTTTATTGATCCATTCATCTATTAAACGGCATCTAGGTTGGTTCCACAGCTTAGCTATTGTGAATTGAACTTCTATAAACATTGATGTGGCTGTATCACTGTAGTGTGCTCATTTTACGTCTTTTAGGTAAAGACTGAGGTGTGGGATAGCTGGGTCAAATGGTGGTTCCATTCCAAGTTTTCTAAGGATTCTCCATAGTTCTTTCCAGAGTGGTGGCACTAATTTGTAGTCCCACCAGTAATGTATGAGTGTACCTTTTCCCCTACATCCTGACCAACACTGTTGCTTTTATTCTTGATTTGCCACTCTGACTGGAGTGAGATGATATCTTAGAGTAGTTTTGATTTGCATTTTTCTAATTTACTAGATATGTTGAACAGTTTTTCATATATTTGTTGATGGATTGTATATCTTCTTTTGTGAAGTGTCTGCTCAGTTCCTTAGCCCATTTATTGGCTGGGTTATTTGTTTTTTTTTTTTTTTTTTTTTTTGAGTTCTTTATATGTCCTAGAGATTAGTACTGTATCTGAAGTGCACGTGGTAAAGATTTTCTCCCACTCTGTAGGCTCTCTCTTCATGTTATTGATTATTTCCTTTGCTGAGAAGAAACTTTTTAGTTGAAATTCATCCCATTTGTTGATTCTTGATTTTATTTCTTGCATTCTAGGAGTCTTAGTAAGGAAGTCAGTTTCTAAGCTGACATGATGAGGATTTGGGCCTTCTTTTTCTTCTATTAGATGCGGGGTTTCTGGTCTAATTCCACTTTGAGTTGAGTTTTGTGCAGGATGAGAGACAGGAATTTAATTTCATTTTGCTGCATATGGATTTCCAGTTTCCCAACACCATTTGTTGAAGAGATTATTTTTTTCTCCAATGTATATTCTTGGCACCTTTGTCTAGTATGAGATAACTGTATTTACGTGGGTTTGTCTCTATGTTTTCTATTCTGTACCATTAGTCTACTTGTCTATCTTGATGCTAATACCATGCATTTTTGTGACATAGCTCTGTAGCAGATCTGGTATTGTGATGGCTCCTGCTTCACTCTTCTTGCTAAGGATTGTGTTGGCTATTCTGGGTCTTTTAGTTTTCCAAATAAATTTCATAATTGCTTTCTCTATTTCCATGAGGAAAGACATTGGGATTTTAATCGGAATTGCATTGAACCCGTATAATGCTTTTGGTAGTATGACTGTTTCGACAATATTAATTCTGCTTATCTAGGAGCATGGGGGGGGGGTCTTTCCATCTTCTAAGCTCTTCTACTACTGTCTTTAGTGTTCTGTAGTTTTCATTGTAAAGGTCTCACTAATTTTGTTAGATTGATTCCCAAGTATTTTATTTTTTTAGGCTATTGTGAATAGGGTAGTTTCCTAATTTCTCTTTCAGAGATTCATCACTGATGTATGGAAATGCATTAGATTTATGGGTATTGATTTTATATCCTGTGACTTTGCTGAATTCATTTATTAGTTCTAGAAGTTTTCTGGTATAATTTTTTGGATCCTCTAAATATAGAATAATGTCATTAGCAAATAATGATAGTTTGAGTTCTTCTTTTAATATTTGTATTCTTTAATTTCTTTCTTTGGTCTAATTGGTTAAAAGTCTACCAACCAAGAAAAGCCCAGGATCAGACTGATTCTCAGTTGAGTTCTACAAGACCTTCAAAGAAGAACTAATACCAATACTCCTCAAAATATTCCATGAAATAGAAAAGGAGGGAATCCTTCCAAACTCATTCTATGAAGCTAGTATCACCCTGATACCAAAACCAGACGAAGACACATCAGTGAAAGAAAACTCCAGACCAATATCCCTGATGAACATTGATGCCAAAATTCTTTATAATATTCTGGCAAATTGCACACAAAAACATATTAAAAGGATAGTGCACCAGGATCTAGTGGGGTTCATCCCAGGGCTGCAAGGTTGGTTCAGCATATGAAAATCAATAAACGTAAGGAATCACATCAATAGACTTAAAGATAAGACTCATATGATCATCTCAATAGATGTAGAAAAGGCATTTGACAAAATAATCATCACCCCTTCATGTTCAAAACACTAGAAAAAGTGGGGATAATAGGAACCTCAATATTGTAAAAGCTATCTATGCTAAGCCCAAGAGCATTTGTTTTTTATTTGAAGGTGAACTATTAGAAAAAGAGACATACGTTGTCCAATAAACAAAAATAAAAACTTAATAAAGTAAATGAAGAAGATCAGGACAATCACCAAGAGAATAAAAATTAGAGAAAGAAAAGGGTCAGAAGATAGTGCTTGCAATGGAAAAAAGGCAGATATCCAATACATGAATAACTGAAGTCCCCAAAGGGAAAAACAAAGCAATGGAACAGCACATTTAGAATAATAATCTATGACAATTTTATAGAAACAAAAGAAAACTTGCATTTATATGTTGCCTGCTGGGTACTTGAGAAAATTGACATAGAGTGATCAAATCTGAGACATATCTTTGTAAAACTTTGGATTTCAAAGTTGAAGAACATCCCAGTGTTCTCAAACAAAAGATCTAATCGCTTGCAAAAGCTAGAAACTTGAAGAAAAGCAACAATAAGGCGGTAGCTTCAAGAAATTCAAGGAAAGAATTTGCAATTTGAGTATTTTATTGTATCTAGCCAAGACACTGTTCAAATATCAAGACTATAAAGAAAAACCATTTGAAACTTATAAGAACATCAGGAATTCTGAGTAAAAGTTGAGGAAATATAGATCAAATGCTATAGATTATATTTATAACAAAAATTGCAGAATTGAGACTAAAAATATTAGTCATATCAATGCATATGAATAAGCTTAGCTAAATTAAAACAAAAAATTATTTTCAATTTGGTTCACAGAGAAAGTTCCAACTATATATTTTATAAAAGGGATATATCTAAACCAAAGCAATTCAGAAATGCTCAAAGGAATAAATCCAAGCATAACAGGAAAAGGAAATAGTGAGCAGCAAAAGAAACTGATATTCCTGTGAAAGATGCATGATGTCACTATGATCACAAGGATCACTGTGATCACATCAACTCAAATTGAGAAATGTTTTAGCAAATACTTGACCTGGACCTTCAAATTTTTCAAAAATGTCAAGGTATTAGAAAACAGCAAACTGAGGAAATGTCTAGATTTAAGGAAACAAAAAGAAACTTAACAACTAAATGGAAATATGGGATTTTGGACTGTCCTTCTACCCTTTTATGGAAGACATTGTTATAGTAATAGATCATATTAATAAGACTCAGATCAAATAAGAACATAGTATCAATGCTGATTTTCTAATATTGTCACTATGTTTAATTACTATGATTACATAAATGAATGTACTTGTTCTTAGGAAATGTGCATTGAAGTATGCAGAGTTAAAGTCTTCATATCTGCAACTTACTGCCCAATAGCTCTGAAAAAATGTAGCAGTGTGCATGTGTATGCATGTGTATGTGTAAAATGTCCAATAGTTCTTTATACAGTTCTTGTGACATACTTTCTATGAATTTTAAAATTTATTTTGAAATAATAAGGCACAAAATTACATTCAAGGGAGATATACAGATTAATTTAGGTATTTGTAGTCATTGGAAGAATTTGAGAATATTTTCTCAAGTTTTATTAGGTCATAAAATTCATCATTTCTGAGGAAATCCTTTTTCAAGGGCTTTCTCTGCCCTGGTTATTAGGCTACGACTGGGTGCAAATGCTACCATGTTTAAAATAGTGTTAGTCTTAATGAGAAGATGCAACTTGAGCTTAATCAAAGTGACCTTGACTCCCTCTCTGAGCAAAGACTGAGAGAGGGAGGTCTCCTTGGACGTGGTTGCTTTGACAGGTTTTCTGAGAGGCTGATGTTTTCATGCTTATATGCTAAACACGAGCTTTTAAAAATAAAGATCTTCTGGAATTTCTAAAATTTACAAGTACATTTCTGCTGAATTATAGAACTCAATTTTAATGGTGAATTCAACAAATGTAGAGCTAAGGGATCTTGGAAAAATAGTTTGTGAAGCGATGCTTCTTAGTGTGTTCAAGTTGCTAGCCATAGATATTTTCTTTTTTATTGACTTGGAAAGAAGGCATTTTATGATAGATAAAAATATGTTTCCAAACTTCCAGATCCATCATGAAATTAAGTTCAAATAACACTGACAGAGTTACTTTACTCATTTAGCTATGGGAAAGAAAGGATTTTAAAATATGTAGATATTCACTCTATGGTCCATCATTTTATTTTTCTTTAGCCCCTAATTATTATATTTAAAATATCCAGGAAAAAAGTATTTAATTTTTCTAAAGCTTTATAGATATAGAAAAAAGTACAGAATCTATATTACTGAATATGTATGATTTTACTATCTATACTAATAAATATTAACCTTTTGTTATTTTTGTTTCAGATATATTCTTAAACAAAGAAACACTATTTAAAGGTTGATTGATTACATTTTTTCCTTTGCAGTCCCATTTCTGCTTCTATTTCCACCAATTACTATCATGAATTTTGTAAATATTCTGGGAGTTCATGCTTTTTACATGTTTATCCATAAATTTTATTTATACATACATACATGTGTACATGTGTATAACATGATATATATATATTTTATATGGAAGTTCAAAATTTGTCATGTGGATATTAAAAATTTCATAAGTTATATGAGAATCCTATTTTTCATTAAATATTGGTTTGAGAGCAGTTCAATGTGACTATACTTAAATCTAGTTATTTCACTTTAATTGCTTTATAATTCTGCTATCACTTAGCTATCAGTGTGCTTCTGTGGATGGAGACTAATTACCCCATCTTAATTTTTGTCATTATAATCAATGTTATAATTAGCATTTGGCACATGCCTCTGGGTCTGGATGGTTAAAGTTTTTCTCCATCTAAAAGTAGTCAAGTTTAGTAGATAATGTTGTGCTTCAAAACAGTTCAAAGACATAATTGCCCTTCAAAGCAGTTATACAAAAGTATACTCACCACCTATGATTTCTGAGTCCTTGTTTCCCTAGAAACTTGCCAATATTTGGAACTGCCAAACTTTACATTTTTGGCAATTTGATGATTATGACAAGGTGTTTCATTATTGTTTTAATTTTGTATTTCCTTGATCATTAAAGAAGCTGAGAATTTTTCCATATGTTAATTACATTTCTTAAACTGCATTTCCTGATCATACCCTTTGTCTATTTTCCAGGGATTAAAATGATTGTTTTTCTTTCATACATGTTATATAGAATTTCTTTTAGGGTGTAGATGCTAAACTTTTGTCTTATATATGTGGGTATACATATCTATTTATATACATATATGTGTATGAATATATGGCAAATATTTTCTACTTGTGACTTAGTTTCAACTTCAGTCATGTCTTGTGTTCTACATGAACCTAAACATCATTTATTTTGTTAACATACTTAAATTGATATTTCATTGAATTTTTAACTTGAATAATACGGACATCTTCCACATTATGACTTTACATCTAATATCATGTATACTTGATGTTTTCATTTACTTAGATTATATTTCCTGTTCTTAAATACACTGAATTTAATTGTACATACCATTTATTAGTTATTCCTAAGTGCGTTATGTATTTGATGCTATTATGAATATTTTGCTTTACATTTCTTAATTATTGCTGGTAAATATGAATGCTCTCACTTTTGTTTGTATGTGTAATTCACAACACTTCTGAATTTTCTTATTAGTTCTAATGGTTTATAGATATTCTTTCACTTTTTCATGAAGATAATATTTCCTGCACATAACGTCACTTTTGCTTTAACTTTTCATTTATTATGTCTCCTAGTTCTTTGTCTTTACTGCTTAATGCCTTTAGTATGATATTGATTTGGGGGAATGTTCCCAGAGTTTCACCAATAGAAGTGGTTTTTGGTTATTGCTGTAAATTTTAGTTATAGTCATGTTATCAGGCAAATGACATGATTTTTATAACCTAAGTCTAAAAAATTTGCTTTATTGTGAATGAGTGTTGGATTTCATTATAAGTTTGTTTGCCTGAATTAATTGAAGAAATCATATGGTTTTTCCTTCCCAAGGAGGGCGTATGACTGAGGCTGAGGCTGGCCACCTAACCAAAAGAAAGACTTTTAGCCCATATTTGGAGAGGTATTTTGTTGTTGTTGTTGTTGTTCTTCTTCTTCTTCATTGTCTTCTTCTTTTACTTATATGTACATATGTATTTATTTATTTTGCTAATAGATGTGAAAAAATGTTTTCTCAGTTTCTATAAGAAGTAATTCTGAGGAATAAGGTAGTACAAAGAGAACCCCAAAGTGAACCAAGAATAAAAAACTGGATACTAATCCTCAAAGTCCTGTGTCTGGAGCCCACCCTGTCTCCATCCTTGTTGGGACTGTTAATATTCTTAACTTTTAATTGAGTTTTAGTTTGAGTGATAGCTTTTGTGCATCCCAAAGCTAAAGGAGGGTTGGTGATAGAGCTCTATACCACTGCTAGTAATTCAGAAAACAGATGGAGCAAGTTCAGCAGTTGACAAAGAACAAAGATGTTGATGAAATACAAAGATGAAATTCCATAGAGCTAAGATCACATTTTAAAACTCTAAAAATGGGGTCCTTCCTTTTTCAGGACAGAGATGGGGGATCTTTTCTCCATCTCACATTCAAGGCATTTTGTAGTAGATTAATGAACAACACAGGTTATGAAAGAAGGAGATTTGTGTATTAGCTGGAGAGTGTGGAAGGGATAGCCTCTGGAAAGGCTACCCATTGTGGTGTGAAACAAGGTACCTGGCTTTTCTAAGCCTCAGTTTTCTCATTTCTAAAACAAAATAAGGCAGAAAAGCACTTAGCAGTGTCTGGTATGTAATAAGTATTCAATAAATGTTAGTGATTATTGTTATTATTGAGAGGAAAAGAATCCTTTCTTTTGTTAGTTCTCCAGATACAGAGGTCTGAAATCTAACGTACTCTGTCATAGCTGTTGACCAATTTTCTTCTAATAGGAGTGAAATTCCAGTTAGCTCTGAAACTTTTCTAAATGTTGGAAAAGCTTTAATAACTCTTGAGGCAAAGAGACCAGGGATATAGAGTGGTTATCTTTAAAAGTAAAGTAGCAAATTTGAGAGCAATTTGACACTGTCCCTTGCTGTGACAAGCTAGCAGTTAACCACCAAATGATGGCAAAATGAAATGAAATGATGCCCGATGCCTGGCCACTTTGGTTCAGTTAAAGAACATGACTCAGTGATTACAGTGCATGCAAAACACCAGTGAAATCTGGAAGGTTTCTGCCTTGAAGAAAAGCACAATTGGAGGTTGGTCAAGTACAGACCACCACTGACAGTGGTAAAGTTCCTTAGACCAAGGGGTATTGACTAGGTGAATAGATGCAGTGAGATTGCTACATGAACTGCTAAAAGTACAGTTACACCTTGGTTCTTGAAAACAACTTAATCAGTACAATTTCCAGATGGGTGAAACTGTCCTCCTGTGAGAAAGTGTCAAAGGATTTTCAAGCGATTAAGGTTGCAGACTCTGGAGCCAGGCTTCTTGGGTTGCAAATCCTTGATCTACTGCTTTTAACAGGTGTGTGAACTGGCAAGTTACTTCATTTAAAGCCTCAGTTTCCTCCTCTTCAAAAGGGGAATAAAAATATTCTCCACCTCATAAAGTTATTGAAAATAGAAAAAGAACTAATATGTGTAAAACACTTAGAACAATGCTAGATGCATGGAATTTACTAAATGTTAGTTGTTGATAACCTTATTAGAAGCAAAGGGGACTGTAATTTCTGATTATTTGGGATGTTTGTGTAGAGATGGGGTCTAGACCAAATGTTTCAATCCA
Organism: Sciurus vulgaris; assembly: GCF_902686455.1. Lineage (NCBI taxonomy): Eukaryota > Metazoa > Chordata > Mammalia > Rodentia > Sciuridae > Sciurus > Sciurus vulgaris. Next base: position 119,808,374 of record NC_136466.1, read on the forward strand.
TTCAGTGTCTGACCTCCAGGAAGTCAGCTTACTAGAAACAGCAGAGTAGTAGCAGCTCATGGGTACCATACTTGTGGAGAGTGTCTGAGTGTGAAATTTGTTCTCGGTCTATGTGGGACTGAATGCATCTTGTTGTATTGAACATCAATGCTCTGATAGGAAGTTTGGTCTGAGGCATAGAGCCAAAAGGCAGATATTTGGACAATTGAGATCTTGCTCTTAACTTACAGAATACTTTGGATTTCTGACAGAGAGGGAGTGTGTGATGTTATGGTTTAGATATTAGGTGTCTCCCCAGTGCTCATGTGTTAGACAATGTCAGGAAATTTAGAGGTAAAATGAGTGGATTATAAGAGCCTTTCATTCCTTGAACAAATATTTATTAAATACCTGTTATGGTTTAGATGTGAAGTGTCCTTCAAAAGCTCATGTGTTATGAGACAATGCAAGAAAGTTTAGAGGTGATATAATTGGGTTATGAGAGCCTCAACTCAATCAGTGCATGAATCCAGTTGAATGAATTAACTGGGTGGTAATCTTAGGCAGGCAGGTGGTGACTGGAAGAGGTAGGTCATTGGGAGCATGCCTTTGGGATATATACTTTGTCTTTGGTGAGTGTAGCAGTCTCTCTCTGCTTCCTGATTGTCATGTCCTGAGGCGATTTTCTCCACCATACTCTTCCACCATGAGTAGTGGAACAGAATAATGGAACTGTCTACCTATGGACTGAGACCTCCAAAATCACGAGCCCCAAATAAACTTTCCTCCTCCAAAATTGTTCTTGTCAGATCTTTTGGCCACAATGGCAAAAAAGCTGACTATCCTGTGAATATCAAATAGACAGAAATAATATTATTTTAGTCTTCCCTTCCTCTTTTAGCACCTGATTCATCATGAGAAGATCAGAACATCATACAGCCAAAAAGGGAGCCAAATTTCTGTCCTTACCACAAATAGAAGAAGGTTGAAAGTTTAAGTTTTGTTTGTTTACATATGGTTTTCTTTTTTGGTAACTAAGAAAAGATTAAATAATGCCTGAAAGCATTTGAACCTTTCATTTGTATCTCTTAGACCTGAGGGATCAAGGAAAGTCTCCAGGAGGCAGCAACACAAATTTTGAAGCTGAAGATTGAGTGAACCAGCCACGAAAGGGGATGAGGGAGAACATGTCAGACAGAGGCAAGAGAAAAGTGTTCTTGACCACAAACATTCTTCTTGAGTCTTGCTTCAGCCCAATACCACCATTTGTTTCATGCTGCTTTTTCCCAGAGACACTGCCTTGCAAGACAGCTTCCCCTGCAATGCTATGTAGGGACACTCCAGCCTCCTAACTTCTGAAATATGAACATTGCCAATTACACAGGAAATATCCAGGGATCCTGATGGACCAGATAAGGGGACCTTCCCATATGTCCCCTGCATGGAGACCTAAAGTAGCATTGATTGTACAATATTACAAAGGTTTCGTCTCTCCTACTACTGGACTCTGAACTACCTGATGACAAGGAACACATCTTATGCTCAGCACGTGGTATAGCCCCTGGTACATAATGCATTCTTTGTAATAATTGTTTAATGAACAAATCTCTGGGAATAACCCTTGTGTAATCTTTTCTGAAAGCTTGCTAAGAATGGAAACAACTTCCTGAGTGACTTTCCTGCTTCAGTGGCCCTTTTACTGCCTTCAGGAGAAAAGATGTCTTACCTTCATTTCTTCTGCTTCTTTTGCATAAATGCTATGTTCATTAACTTTGCTCCAGCATATACCTTGCTCTTTTAAATGAACACTAGTTCTTTTGTTTTTCTCTTGCTCAAATAGAAGATCTGTCTTCCAGGGACTGGCTTTCATTTATTTGCGTGAAGTTCTCACAACTTTCCTTTCTCCAAATCTCCCTTCCAACTGGTGTTTTCCCCTCCTATTTATGAAAAAAAACAAAACAAAACAAAAACAAAACCTCTTCAGATATTGTTCTTACAGCAGTTTCATATTGAATGTTACTTTTTTTGCTGTTTTTCTCTCTTACAACCTCATGAAATCTTAGAAGTCTCAATGAGGTTATGGTTTATTCACTTTCGTAGCTTAGTAGGAGCAAAACAGAACTCCCACTAACATCTTGATCTCCCCTCTGATTTTAGCTTCAGTGGGGTCAGATGTCTCAATAGGCTTCAGCTCGCTCTATCCAACAGCCTCTAGCCCTCTAGCCTCTCTTTCTGTCCTGGATTCCTCTGAATTTAAGACACAGGCAAGGGAAATGGAGGATGTTTCCTTAGCCTTGAGAGCATGTGGAGCTTAGAAGAATGGAAGAAGTTAAGAATCACAGGTTGTCTTTCCAATAGTGGTAAACCAGAGTCTCAGATAATTGCTCCTTCCTCCCATCCTTTAAGGAGACAATTCTAGGGAACAGGCTGGTGCATCTCTAAGAGCCCACCAGCATCGAGGCCTGGTGTCCACAGTGATGTCCTTAATAATGCACTCTCCTATTCATTGATTTCACTCCATTCCTTTTCCTTCTTTCTCTGTGCCCTCATTTCTGTTCCTTGACATCACATCCCAAAGGCATTACTTGTACCAAATTCTTTGCCTTAGATTCTGCTTTGGAGGGAACTGAACTAAAACATCTATAGCATATACAAATATTTTTAGAATGAAATAATAAATGATGTAAACAAATGAGGTAATGAATGAAGGGATAAATGGTTATTTATGTTCATATTCAGAGGAATTCTGTTCCTTTTTGCTTACTGTGATGCAGAAAATGGATGCTGGAAATCCATAATCTGTTTGATGGCTTTACTAGAGAAGTCAGGCTGTCAGTTTCTCTCCTGCCTCTGCCTCACAGAGAGGCCAGTGTGTGCTTCTACGTGAACTTTCTGTAGCTCACATTTCCTAAACTTGAAGCAGTTTGTTTCAGATTAAGGATGTGAGAACTGAAGCCCCAGGGTATGACCAAATTAGCCTCAGGCCAACAATAGCAGACCAAAGTTAGTATTTTTTCACAGCTTGATTAGAAGAGCTGGCATCTGAGAAGGGGAGGATTATTACATCTGACTTCCAGGAGAGCAGCTGGGGTATTATTTTCCTGCATGCTCACAACAGAGAAGTGCCTGGAGTTGACAGCACAGTTCTTCATTCCAACCCAGATTTGGCGTTCCCCGCCTGAGTACCTTTCCACTGCCTGAGCCCTCAGCTCCCCAGCAGTCCCCAGCTGTATTTGCCTGACCCAGTTTCCCCCCTTTGACCTTTTCCTTCGCCTGGCATGACTCTGCTGACATCTTTGAAATTTGCCTCTAAATTTAGGCTTTCTTAATTTCATTTAGTTTCAAAAGTGGTTAAAGGGCCTCCTAGGTTTGTGTGAGAATCAGGAAGGAAAAGTTATACATTACAGAAAAGAGGTAGCTTTTTGTAAATGCCTGTTTTCACAGGCCTATGGAAAACTGGTATTGGAATCATGCAGGGGGCTAGTTAAAATATATAGATCCTGGGCACCCACACTAGAACTACCCATTGGAACCACTAGCAGTTGTGGCCTGGGAGCCTGCATTTCTAACAAACTCTTTAAATGATTTTGATGTCCACTCAGATTTGAAAGACACTTTAATTTGTTCCTTCTATAATGATTTCTACTCTTTTCTCAACAATATGACGAACAGGATTCATTCCAATATCTATTTCTGTACAGCTTTTGAAGCAAAACCAGAACCAAAGCAGATTTGCTATGCAGTTTTTCTCATTAAATACAAGGTCAAAGAGGTAATTACTCATTTACTTACCATAGTAGGTGACCACAGAGGCTCTCCCGTTCATGAAATATTCTGTTACAGCTGGTTGGTTATTTTCTTCTTCCTCTCCTAGGAGGGTGAGTCCTCTGACCTGGGTAGCAAAGCAAAACTTGGCATTCTATTTGGAGCCAATGATAAGGAGGCAGCTCTGATTTATCAGCAATTCTTTTCCTTCTTTACTCATTAGAATCACCTGAAGAACTTAAAAAACACCAACACCGAGCCCTAATTCTTCAGAAATTCTGATTCCTATTAGAAAGTTCCCTAGGTGAGCTTCTAGCAAGAGAATCATTATGTAGCACTAAGGGTTTGGGCTCAGGCATGGCGTTGAGGTGGGGTTTTCATTGTTGGAAAAGATGGGGATGAATATGTCAGGTTGAAGGAACTGTAAACAGTGCCACTGAGGCATGAACACCTGGTGGGATCTAGAAGGTAAATACATTCAAATATGGTCAGATTTCACCTCCAAAAAATGTATATGGATATATGAACCAGATATTCAGTTTCTGATGAAAAACCTTCATGAAGATATAATGTTAGCATTTATGAGGTGACATTTGAAAATTACTTCTAAACTTTGGCAACATGTCAGGAAAATACATAATTTACTACATGACATGGTAAGGAGTCTTGCAATAATTTTCTCCCATTTTTGGTATCAAGAAAAATCTGTATCACCTACTATAATTTTCATGCTTCCTTTAATGAGACAAAGACAATTTTATTTTAGACTTTGGCTACTAGGAAACTCAGTATTCATTTTTGTGCTTGATTACAGAAACTCAAACTAGGCTCCAGGTAAAATTTTCTCTCTCTGTTCTTAATATTATTTTCTTATTTTGAATTTCCTTTCCCTTTTCTTACTTTTCTTTTCCAGACACTATTTCGCTCAGCTGACCTCAAACTCCTGGGCTCAAGTAGTTAGTCCTCCTGCCTCAGCTTGTAGGTAGTTGGGACTACAGGCGCTTGCCACTATACCCAACTCAGTATTTCTTTTTTAATCTGTGTCTTGATAAACTTGTTTAATATGGGTCTTTACATATAAATATATCTAATTTTTTTGTTGGAAGTAGACAAATAAAACTCTAATATCCGTCTGCTGTTTACACATGCATGCATCTATTCAGACCTAAGCTGTGAGGGATTATATGACGTGACTCCTGCCAACTCTCTGGCCTCATTTTCTTCCACTTCCCCTATTATGCACTACATTTTGTTACCTAATAAAACAACCTTGATTTTATATGCCTTCCTTTTGCTTGAATTTTCTCTTCAACCTGAATAGTGCTTCGTTAATATTTTTTCCTATCATGGATCATGGGGTACATTGGAAATGATAATATTTGTAAAACATACTGGGATGAAGAGAAGAAACTACTAACCACTAGAGGCTACTGGTCACGGAATTGGCTGCCCCTCTTTGCCCTGATGACCCAAAGGTTGAAATGTTCATTACATTATATCAGTGCCTAGAAAAAGTAGTCAGAACTCAATACACAGGGAAGATTGATGGAAAAACTGAGTTGCTGTGTCAGGGCACTTCCCCACCCATAATTAGACTCCCCAAGTCTGGTTAGGGAACATACTTCCAATGAATGAATTAAGGCAGGAATGCTGTCTTTCTATCTTTATAGTCCTAGTGAATGCTATATTGCCTGGCTATCATAGATGTACAATAGTGTTTGCTGAATAAAAAAATAGAAGAGGAAGGAAATAACTGATTATTGGACACAAAATTCAACTTCTTTGATGTGTTTCAGTCCTTCTTTGGATATTTTCAATTAGAGCTGGGCAGTTCAGTTTGAAACCTGCATAATAATGTCAGGTGTGTATTGATTCATTAGGCTAAAATGCATTAGGCTAATATGAAACAAACATTGTGAATTCTGGGGCAAATCGCTATGAGGAATATTAGTTTTCTTTTCTGCAAATCGAATAAATTGGGATTGAAAATGTTCTGCAGTTCTTACTGTTTTGAAATATCAGCTATATGATCTGCTTTATAAATAGATGGAAAATTTCTTAGAAAAGGGACATTGAGGAAGATTTCAAGTAGATAACCCAGGAAATATTCAGAATCCTCCCAAGAGACCAGGGGCCAGTTTTTAATACAAGATAATTAGAAATGATCCAGGTACTGCATGTGGCAGTGCTTGCCTGTACTGTCAGCAACTTCAGAAGTTGAGGTGGGAGAATCTTGAGTTTGAGGCCAGCCTCAGCAACTTAACAAGACCCTCTCTCAAAAATAAATAAATAAATAAATAAATAAATAAAAGGGCCAGAGATGTAGCTCTGTGGTACAGTACTTCTGGGTTTGATTCCCAGTACTGAAAAAGAAGAAAGGAAAGAGAGAGAGAGAGAGAGAGAGAGAGAGAGAGAGAGAGAGAGAGAGAGAGAGAGAGAGAGAGAGAAAGGGAGGAAGGAAGAAAGAGAGAGAGAGAGAGAAAGAGAGAGATAGCATCTGAAAGGAACGATTTCAGGAGTTTGAGATTCCTAGATACGACACTTACATTGTCGTTCCTCTCTGCTCACTACTGCCCAGCTCCTCCTGCTCATAGTTGGTGATCTTGAATGTATAAGCAATTTCAGCTGCTACAATCAGGTAGCTACGTTTAATAAGGAATTTTTCAGGGCTGGAAATTCTATTTTCTCAACATATAAAACCACTTAAAAAGGACTTTCTTTTATTTACTTAAAAATTGATTAGGTCTAAACTGTTGTGAAGGTTAAATATCAGTACATGGCAAAGGCTTAGCATAGTGCCAGGTGTATAACAAGCACTCAGTCATGCTGGCTATCATTTTTATTACTTTATAGAAATCTTGAGCCAGAAGCCAAAATACTTAATTCCCAATACTGGCACTTAGTTCCATTTCTTTCTACTGAACATGGAACAGTTGGCTATGAAGTCCAAAGGGTGAGATCCAGAACTGCACACAAAGACCACCATCTTGTTCAGTTGGAATGCTACAGAATATTAACAAGCCCAGCTACAATTCCCAAACAATTAGAAAAAGCTGCAAAATCCAAAATTAACCCAAAACAAAGATATACTCAATCTGGAGTCAAATTTTAATTTTTAGATTTTTCATAGAAAAATTTGATATCATTATTGTTCTTGACACCCAAAATGATATCAACACAGCACTTAGTGACAATCTGATACTCTGCTATACTCACCTCCCCTGCTCTGGGGCAGGATGCACATTTATACCTTTGGAAAATCATTGTTTTGTTTGTTTTTGTTGTTTCCCATTAAGGGATGGGGCTGGAATAAAGGACCTATTGTGCACAATAAACATATCAAAAGGTGTTGCTTATTAAATATGCTATTTATTTTTACTTTTCGAGGTGGTATTAGAAATTAAGAATAAAGTATTTTTGGAAAATGAATATCATAGACTTTAAAGGCAGTTGCTGATGAACTCTAACCACTTTTCAAAATGTTATTTCTTGGGTAATTTCAAATAAGATATTGTCTCTGACAACACTTTTTGACCAATTTTATTTAAAGAAGTCCTTTTCTGTAGAACTTTTAATTCATTGATTATAAACGCAAATTATTTATAATGTCCTAATATTTATTTTATATTAAATAAGTTAATTTGTGTATAACTGGTTTGTAAAATATAAAACACAATATTCTAATTATTATTTATGCAGATGGACATTTATTTTCTTTGTATAACAAATATATTTCACATAAATGGAAAAGATGAGCAAAGCTCAATATAGAAATTATTTTGGAAAACTAATTAAAGTTTTTATTTTACTGATGCTTATTGAACACATAATAAACTCAGTGCTAAACTATTTCCTGCCTTACCTACTTTGTTGCTGATGCATATTGTTCAAGCAGCCTTTTAAAAAAATCTTCTGCTTCTGGTTAAGTATTGCAGATTCTGTGTACTAAACTCTTCTCCACTACAAAATACCAAGAATGAGGGATAAATTAAAGGGAAAAGGCTCACACAAATAATAAGGACCAAAACAGACTTGCTGTGGTTATAGGAAAGATCACTGTTTCAAACAACTTAGTAAAAATGATCAAATTTTAAAAGAAACCATAACTTAAAGTTAGTCCTAGAAGAATAATAAAGACTCAATTTGCTTACAGCCATTAAAGTTCATTAATCAGGAGTTAAACACATATCATCAAAAACAGAAAAAACAAAAATCAACAAACAAACAAAAAAGGCTCAAAAATTTTTACTGACAAGAGTAACCAAATAGTCAAAGAACAGATAATTGAAGTCTAATAAAGATTTTTTTTCAAAGAATAATACAATATGGGAATATTCCATAATTAATTTTTATGAGATTGGTATGACTTTGGTACTGGTAGCAAGGTAGGACAGAACCAGATAGGAAACTTATAAATAAATTCCACTCATGATGTTAGATAAAAGAACTAAAACAAAATATTAGTAACCTAAGTATAGAAATAGAACCAGGAATAGGGCTTATTTTGACATGATTAAACATACTTTCCAGAAATGTATTATGTGGTATAACTTTGGAACTGTTCTTTCTAATATGAATGAGAAGAGTATACTCTATAACTGAATCTTGGAAATTTAAACTGTAGTCCTAGCCAGTTCATTAAGAAATAAAAGGTAATTAAAGCAAAAATCTTAGAAAGGAAGAAATGATGTTATAGTATTTATGGATGATTTGGTTGTCAAAATAAAGAATGAAGAAATTATAATTCATTAAAATTGACTAAGCACACTAAAATAAAAACAATTCAAAATTTAATCACAGCCTTCCGCTGCAACCCGTTGTGTCCGCAGCCGGCAGGGCGCTAATTCCGCCCAGTTGTATGCCCCACCCTAGGCGCGCCAGCCCCTCACTGCAACTGCTGGGAGCGCTAGAGCGCCAGTGCCTTTTATTGCTCCTGCTCAATCTTCTAGCACGCATGCCCTTGGACTTTCATAAGCCTCAGCTGCCGCCTCAGCTGCCGCTTCAGCTGCCGAGGGCGCTCGAGGCTTGTGTGCGGCCTAGGCTTTCTAGTATTTCAGCTACTTCCCTGAAAGGCGTTTTGTGGCTGTCAGTGCCTCACTGCTCTAAGAGGAGGACCTTCTAAATTAAGACGTAAATCCTGAACAGCAAGATGGCAGAATAAAGGAGGTCACTTTCCTTGCTGCTCTGCAGGTTAAAGCCAAGAAAGGGAACTTCTACATAAGTTGCTTCCCTTGTGTTTCTGTTCTGGTGTGGCTTGTTCACACATTCAGGCCAGTAGCCTCATGTGCTATATGAGACAGAGGTCAGTTGTCACATGTGGCAGCCAGGGACTTCCCCAAGCAGCCTGCAGCCGGCCCCCTCCAGCGAGAAGTGTCTTTACAGGCTAGCTTCTTGGAGCACACCCCCCAGTGAGAGCCTTTCCACACAAAGCCAGCTCCAAGTCCTGGAACCAATAGAGGACTAGGGGCAGCTTTCCTTGGAAGCACTGCATTATCAAGTTACTCCAAGACTTCAAGCTACTGAAGGCAGGAAGGTGATACACTGGAAATCTACAGGGACACTATAAGCCAATAGAAGAATTCTGCAATATCACGAAGTCCCACTGACATCTGACCAATATGAGAAAACAAGGGAAGAAAATGTCCAAAACAAACCTAGATGCTATATTAATAAAACCCAATGACAACGCAGCAGAAGAAATGTCAGAAAGGGAGTTCAGAATGTACATAATTAAAACAATCAGGGAAGCAAACGAGGAGATGAAAGAGCAAATGCAGGCATTAAATGATCGCACTAATGAACAGTTAAAGGAGCAAATATGGGAAGCAAGAGATCATTTCAATAAAGAGTTAGAGATATTGAAAAAAACTAAAAAGAAATCCTTGAAATGAAGGAAACAAACCAAGTTAAAAACTCCATAGAAAGCATAAACAATAGGATAGAACACCTGGAAGACAGAACCTCAAATATTGAAGACAAAATATTTAATCTTCAAAACAAGGTTGACCAAACAGAGAAGATGGTAAGAAATCATGAATAGAATCTACAAGAATTATGGGATATCATGAAAAGGCCAAATTTAAGAATTATTGGGATTGAGGAAGGCTTAGAGAAACAAACCAAAGGAATGAACAATCTATTCAATGAAATAATATCAGAAAATTTCCCAAATCTGAAGAATGAAATGGAAATCCAAGTACAAGAGGCTTATAGGACGCCAAATATACAAAATTACAACAGACCCACACATAGGCACATTATTATGAAAATACCTAACATACAAAATAAAGGCAGAATTTTAAAGGCCACGAGAGAAAAGAATCAAATTACATTCAGGGGGAAACCAATAAGAATATCAGCAGATTTTTCAATCCAGACCCTAAAAGCTAGAAGGGCCTGGAACAACATTTACCAAGCCCTGAAAGAAAACAGATGCCAACCAAGAATCTTATACCCAGCAAAACTTACTTTCAGATTTGACGACGAAATAAGATCCTTCCATGATTAAAAAAAAAAAAGCTAAAGGAATTTACAAAAAGAAAGCCAGCATTGCAGAACATTCTCAGCAAAATATTCCATGAGAAAGAGATGAAAAACAACGATGCAAATCAGCAACAGGAGGAACTAGCCTAAAGAAATAGCCAAATAAAGGGGAAACCAAATCACGTCAAAAAACAAAAATGAGTCAAATGACCGGGAATACAAATCATATCACAATAATAACCCTGAATGTTAATGGCCTGAACTCATCAATCAAAAGACATAGACTGGCAGAATGGATTAAAAAGAAAAATCCAACAATTCGCTGCCTGCAAGAGACTCATCTCATAGAAAGAGATACCCATAGATGAAAGGTGAAAGGATGGGAAAAAACATACCATGCACACGGACACAGCAAAAAAGTTGGAGTATCCATCCTCATTTCAGATAATGTGGACTTCAAGCCAAAACTAGTCAGAAGGGATAAAGAAGGACATTACATACTGCTTAAGGGAAGCATAAATCAGCAAGACATAACAATCAGAAACATCTATGCCCCGAACATTGGCTCATCCATGTACATCAAACAAATCCTTCTCAATTCCAGAAATCAAATAGACCACAACACAATAATACTAGGCAATTTTAACACACCTCTCTCACCACTGGATAGATCGTCCAAACAAAAATTGAATAAAGAAACCATAGATCTCAATGACACAATCAACAATTTAGACTTAACCGACTTATATAGAATATACCATCCAACAAAGAACGAATACACCTTCTTCTCAGCAGCACATGGATCCTTCTCTAAAATAGACTATGTTTTAGGCCACAAAGCTATTGTTAGCAAATACAAGAAGATAGAGATAATGCCTTGTACTCTATCAGATCGTAATGGACTGAAATTAGAAATAAATGACAGAATAAAAAACAGAAACTTCTCCAATACTTGGAGATTAAATATACACTATTCTATGATGAATGGCTAACAGAAGACATCAGGAGGAAAATTAAAAAATTCTTAGAAGTAAATGAGAACAAAGACACATCATATCAAAATCTCTGGGACACTATGAAAGCAGTACTGAGATGAAGATTTATTTCACGGGGCGCATTCAACAAAAGAAGTAGAAATCAACAAATAAACGACTTAACATTACAGCTCAAAGCCCTAGAAAAAGAAGAGCAGACCAACACCAAAAGTAGTAGAAGACAGGAAATAGTTAAAATCAGAGCCGAAATCAATGAAATTGAAACAAAAGAAACAATTGGAAAAATTAACAAAATAAATAGTTGGTTCTTTGAAAAAATAAACAAAATTGATAAACCCTTAGCCACACTAACAAAGAGAAAGAGGGAGAAAACTCAAATTACTAAAATTCGGAATGAACAAGGCAATATCACAACAGACACAAGTGAAATACAAAACATAATTAGAAGCTATTTTGAAAATCTATACTCCAACAAAGCAGAAAACCTCGAAGACATCAACAAGTTTCTAGAGACATATGAATTACCTCAACTGATCGAGGAGGACATACGCAAGTTAAATAAATCAATTTCAAGCAATGAAATAGAAGAGGTCATCAAAAGCCTACCAACAAAGAAAAGTCCGGGACCAGATGGGTTCTCAGCCGAGTTCTACAAAACCTTTAAAGAAGAGCTCATTCCAATACTTCTCAAAGTATTCCATAAAATAGAAGAGGAGGGAACATCCCAAACTCATTCTATGAAGCCAATATCACCCTGATACCTAAACCAACACATCAAGGAAAGAAAATTTCAGACCAATATCCTTAATGAACATTGATGCAAAAATTCTCAACAAAATTTTAGCAAATTGCATACAAAAATATATTAAAAAGATAGTGCACCACGATCAAGTGGGTTTTATCCCAGGGATGCAAGGTTGGTTCAACATCCGGAAATCAATAAATGTCGTTCACCATATCAACAGACGAAAAGTTAAGAATCACATGATTATTTCAATAGATGCAGAAAAAGCATTTGATAAAATACAGCATCCCTTCATGCTCAAAACACTAGAGAAAATTGGGGTAGTGGGAACATTCCTTAACATTGTGAAGGCCATCTACGCTAAGCCCATGGCCAATATCATTTTAAATGGTGAAAAACTGAAAGCATTCCCCCTAAAAACTGGAACAAGACAGGGATGCCCTCTTTCACCACTTCTATTCAATATTGTTCTTGAGACTCTAGCCAGAGCAATTAGACAAAACAAAGAAATTAAAGGGATACAAATTGGAAAAGAGGAACTCAAACTATCCCTGTTCCCTGATGACACGATTATATATTTAGAGGAACCTGGAAATTCCACCAGAAAACTGTTAGAACTCATAAGTGAATTCAGTAAAGTAGCAGGTTACAAGATCAATGCTCATAAATCCAATGCATTTTTATACATAAGTGATGAATCTTCAGAAAGAGAAATTAGGAAAACTACCCCATTCACAATAGCATTGAAAAAAATAAAATACTTGGGAGTCAATCTCACAAAAGAGGTGAAAGACCTCTACAATGAGAACTAAGAACACCAAAGAAAGAAATGAAAGAAAACCTTAGAAGATGGAAAGATCTCCCATGTTCTTGGATAGGCAAAATTAATATTGTCAAAATGGCCATACTACCAAAAGTGCTATACAGATTCAATGCAATTCCAATTAAAATCCCAATGGTGTACCTTACAAAAATAGAGCAAGCAATTATGAAATTCATCTGGAAGAATAAGAAACCCAGAATAGCTAAAGCAATCCTCAGTAGAAAGAGCAAAGCAGGGGGTATTGCAATACCAGATCTTCAACTCTATTACAAAGCAATAGTAACAAAAACGGCATGGTATTGGTACGAAAATAGACAGATAGATCAATGGTACAGAATAGAGGACATGGACAAAAACCCAAATAAATACAATTTTCTCATACTAGACAAAGGTTCCAAAAATATGCAATAGAGAAAAGATAGCCTCTTCAACAAATGGTGCTGGGAAAACTGGAAATCCATATGCAACAGAATGAAACTAAATCCCTATCTCTCACCCTGCACAAAACTCAACTCAAAATGGGTCAAGGACTCGGAATCGGAGCAGAGATGCTGCATCTTATAGAAGAAGAAGTAGGACCAAACCTTCAACTTGTTGGCTTAGGATCAGACTTCCTTAACAGGACTCCCATAGTACAAGAAATAAAAGCTAGAATCAACCACTTGGATAGATTCAAACTAAAAAGCTTTCTCTCAGCAAAGGAAACTATCAGTAATGTGAAGAGAGAGCCTACAGAGTGGGAGAATATCTTTGCCACTCATACTTCAGATAGAGCGCTAATTTCCAGAATCTATAAAGAACTCAAAAAACTCTACACCAAGAATAAAAATAATCCAATCAACAAATGGGCTAAGGAAATGAACAGACACTTCACAGAACAAGATATACAAGCAATCAACAGATATATGAAAAAATGTTCAACATCTCTAGTAATAAGAGAAATGCAAATCAAAACTACCCTAAGATTTCATCTCACCCCAATTAGAATGGCGATTATCAAGAACACAAGCAACAATAGGTGTTGGCGAGGATGTGGGGAAAAAGGTACACTCATACATTGCTGGTGGGGTTGCAAATTAGTGCAGCCACTCTGGAAAGCAGTATGGAGATTCCTCAGAAAGCTTGGAATGGAACCACCATTCGACCCAGCTATCCCACTCCTTGGCCTATACCCAAAGGACTTAAAATCAGCATATTACAGAGATACAGCCACATCAATGTTCATAGCTGCTCAATTCACTGTAGCCCGATTGTGGAACCAACCTAGATGCCCTTCAGTTGATGAATGGATAAAGAAACTGTGGCATATATACAATGGAATCTTACTCCGCCTTGAAGAATGATAAAATTATGGCATTTGTAGGCAGGTGGATGAAATTGAAGGATATCATGCTAAGTGAGATAATCCAATCTCAAAAAACTAAAGGATGAATGATCTCCCTGATAAGCGAATGAGGACATATAAGGGGGGCTAGGAGGGGGTAGCGTTAGGGTTAGGGTTAGATTTAGGGTTAGGGATAAGGAGGGTGGTAAGAATGGAGGAAGGAAGGACTGTATAGAGGGAAAAGAGGGGTGAGAGGGGTGGGAGGGGTGGGGGGAAGGGAAAAAAATAACAGAATGAATCAAACAACATTGCCCTACATAAATTTATGATTTTTAATTAAAATAAATAAATTTTAAAAAATTTAATCACATCCTTGTAATCCCTGCAGCAGTTGAAGATGTAAGTTAAAAAATATAAATCAACGTACTGCAGTGACACAGCCACATCAATATTTATAGCAGTTCAATTTACAGTTGCTAAACTATGGAACCAACCTAGATGTCCTTCAACAGATGAGTGGATAAAGAAAATAGGGTGTATATATATGACGGAATATTCCTCAGCTTTAAAGAACAGTGCAATTCTGGCATTTGCTGATAAATGGATGGAGTTAGAGAATATCATGCTAAGTGAAATAAGCCAAACCCAAAAACCAAAGGGCAAATATTTTCTCTGATATGCAGATGCTACTTCACAATAAGGTGGGGTATAGGGAAGAATAGAATTACTTGATATTAGGTAGAGGGGAGTGAAGGGAGGGAGGAGGTATGGGAGAAGGAATGATAGTAGAGTGAGACAGACATTATTACCTCATGTACATGTATGATTGCATGATTGAAGAGATTCTGCAATATGTATAATCTGATAAATGAGAGATTACACTCCATTTATGTATGATCTATCAAAATGTATAAATGCATTCTACTGTTATGTACAACTAATTAGAACAAATATAATTTAAAAAAATTTTAAAAAGTACCATTTACCTAGGGCAGGTGAATGGTGAGTTTCTATCAAATTTTTAAGAAAAATTTTGCCAATTCTCTATAACCTCCTTCAGGTAATTGATGCAAAAGAAGTACTTCTTAACCATTTTATTTTTTTATTTTTTGTGGTCTCTTTGTAATATTCCATTGTGCATATATACCACAGTTTCTTTATGCATTCATCTATTGAAGGACATATAGGTTGGTTCCATAGTTTAGCTATTGTGAGTTGAACTACTATAAACTTTGATGTGGCTGTGTCACCGTAGTATGTTGAGTTTAAGTTCTTTGGGTATAAACTGAGGAGGGATAGCAGGGTCAAATGGTGGTTCCATTTCAAGTTTTCTGAGGAATCTCCATACAGCTTTCCATAGTGGCTGCAACAATCTGTAGTCCCACCAGCAATGTATGAATGTATCTTTTCCCCCACATCCTCGCCAACAATTATTGTTGCTTGTATTCTTGATAACTGGGATTTATAGTTAGTATTGCCTTAATATCAAAACCAGACCAAAACATTTATAAGAAAAGGAAACTACAAACAAACTGTTGTGGGAGAACTATAAAACTCTGATTAAAGAAATCAAAGAACTAAATAAATAGAGGTTCCATGTTCTTAGATAGGAAGACTCAATATTGTTAAGACATCAGTTCTTCTAAAAAATCCATAGAGTTAATGCAATCCCAATGAAAACTCCAGCAAATAACGGTGTGGGTATTGACAAACTAGTTCTAAAGTTTATATGGACAGACAAAAATTCCAGAATAGCCAACACGGTTTTAAAGGAGAAGTGTTAGAGAACTGTGACCAATTGACTTTGGGACTTCTATAAGGAAACAGTCATAAAGACTATTATTGGCAGAATAACAGACACATAGATCAATGGAATGAAATAGTGAGAAATAGACTCAGATAAGTATAGTCAGTTGATTTTTGACAAGAGGGCAAAGGCAAGACAATGGGGAAGAGATAGCATTTTCAACAAACAGTACTGGAAAAACTACATAAAACATGCAAATCATGAATCTACATACAGACTGTACACCTTCACAAAAATTAATAATGAATCACATATAAATATAAAATGAAAAACTATAAAATTCCAGAAGAAAACACAGGAGAAAATCTAGATGATCTTGAATTTGATAATGACTTTTAGATACAATACTAAAGATACAATCTATGAAAGAAATAATTGATAAGTTGGAATTCAATAAAAGTAGAAATTTCTTCTCGTCTAAGACAAGAGAATGAAAAGATAAGCCACAGACTGAGAGAAAATGTTTGTAAAAGACATATTTGATAAAGGCCTGCCATCCAAGGTATGCCAAGAACACTTAGAGCTCATCAATAAGAAAAAAATTGATTAAAAAATAGGTCAAAGACCTTAACAGATACTTCTCCAAAAGAATTGGTATGCTCTATAGTTTGGATCTGGAATGTGTTCCAAAGGCCCATGTGTTAAAGTTTTAGTCCCAGTTCATGGTTTTTGGGAAGTGGTGGAACCTTTAAGAGGTGGGACTTAATTGGAGTAAATTAGGTCATTTGAAGACATTAACTTGGAGGGTATATTGGGACCCCAGTCCTTCCTCTTCTTCCTGCCATGAGGTGAGAAACTTGCTTAAACATGTGCTTCTCTCATGATATATTCTACTACCAAAGGCCCAAAGCAATAGGAGTAGTCATTCATGGACTGAGATCTCTAGAAATGTGAGCCAAAATAAACCTTTCTCCTAATGAGTTGATTATCTCTGATACTTGTTATAGTAATGGAAAGCAGTCTAACGGTAAGCAAGCATATGACAAGATGCTCCATATATATTATCAGGGAAATACTAATCAAAATAAAGTTGAGGTATCACTATATATCTATTAGAATGACCTAAAATCAGAACACTAGCATCAAGTGCTGGCAAGGTTGTGGAATAACAGAAACTCATTCGTTGCTGGTGGGAATACAAAATGGTACATATTGGAAGACATTTTGGTACTTTATCACAAAACTATACATATTTTGTCATATGATCTAGGAATTACATTCTTCTCTATTACATAAAGGAGCTAAGAATCATTTTATATTTATATTATGTAACATATAATACATACATTTATATATATAAACACAGATATATAACTATATTTATATATAAATATACATACATTTATATATAATTTATAATATATACTTTTGAAATGTTTATGTATTTATATGTTTATATATTTAAATATTAAATATTTATAAATATTTAAAATAGATATCACCTATATGATAATGACCACAAAAAATAAGCATCTACTAAGCTAGGGGAAAAGCATCTATTAAAAGCTGTTCATATCATTAATAAAGAAAATTAAAACCCTTTATTGAAAACAAGAAAGAACTAAACATTATTATATTCATGAATAAGAATATTCAATAACATAAAATGTCTGTTCTTCCCAAATTATCATTCTAATAATGTTTTATAATAGTTTGACTATGCATATTGGGGGGAGATTGAAATGTTGATTCAAAGGTAAGGCCCAATCTTAAAGGGTTACTATAGCCAAGAGATTTACATGAAAGAATAAAGTAAGAAATTGATCTATCAGATATCAAACTCACTGTAAAAATTAATTCTCTGTGTTTTTGGAAAAGATGTAGACCAACAGATCAATTAACTAGAACAGAGACTAAAAATTCCACATGTTTATGAAAATGTGATATATGACAGAGGAGACTGCAAATCAACTCAGAAAGGATGGACTATTAAGTAAATGGTGCTGTGTAAATATTTTATTCTTACAGTAAAAATTAATCTGTATCCCTATCTCACACAGTATACTTAAAAGTCAAATTTACGTGAATTCATAGCCTAAATATGAAACTGGAAAAAACCATTGACTGACATCTTAATGACTTCAAGATAGAAAAAGATTTTTTAAACAAGACACAGCATGCACAAACCAAAGTAGGAAATATCCAATTTCACTAAAATGAAAAATATTATTCACCAAAAGATACTCTCAAAAGCTAAAAATTTGAGCCAAAAGATTGGGAAAAAATTTGTAATAATACAAATGAGGAAAGCTTAATATCCATAATAGATACTGGATTTCCAAAACTATTATCAACAACAAAATGGGACCCAATTTAACAAGCAAAAGATATAATCAAATACTTCACAGTGAGGAAACAAGGAAAAACATTGAACCTCAATGAAGTAATGGCACATAGATATTTTAAGTGGTTGGATTGGTTTCCTAGGACTGCCTTACAAAGAACCACAAACTAGGATGCTAAAATCAACATAAATCCGTTGTCTCACAGTTTTGGAGACTGTAAATCTGAGAGAAAGTGTTGGTACAGAATAGATTGATGGCTGTAGGGAACAAATGAGACAGACTTCCATGAGTCTGTCCTAGCTTCTTTGTTTAGCAACAGTCCTCAGTATTCCTTGGTCTGTGGTCTTATAATTCTGCTCTCTGCTTCTTTCTTAATGATTTTCTTCCTTTGTGTTTATGTATCTCGGTATCTTTATGTGGTGTTTCCTCCATGTGTCTGAACCACATTTTCCTCATTTTATAAGGATACTAAATCATTGTATTAGGACCCAGTGCTAATCTAGAATGAGAAAGTTATATAAGAAGCTAGTCTAGTCAGTTTTGTGTGGCTGAGATCACAATACCCAACAAGAACAACTTAGAGGAGAGTAAGTTAACTTTTGTTCAGAATTTCAGAGAGGTCTCAGTCTGTAGATGGCCAACTTCATTACTCTGGGCCCAAGATGAGGTAGCATATCAAGAGGGAAGGGACCAGAGGAGGAAAACTGTCCTCTTCATGGCAAGGTCAGGAAGGAGGAGTGGGGAGGGAAGGGCCACAGGGAGGATGCACCCTTCCAGGTCACACTTCAGTGACCCACCTCCTCCTCATCTGTCTGTAGTTACCACACAGTGCATTGAAACTAAGAAGAACTGATGAGATTACAGCTCTTGTCATCTGATCATTTCACCTTCAAACATTTCTGTATTAATGTAAGGAGCTTTGGGGGGAACCCCTCATAGCCAAATCATATATAATGATACCTTTTCCATATTGCTTGATAATACATACATATGATGTAAAAGTATAAAGTCATTT
Source organism: Sciurus vulgaris (assembly GCF_902686455.1). Classification (NCBI taxonomy): domain Eukaryota; kingdom Metazoa; phylum Chordata; class Mammalia; order Rodentia; family Sciuridae; genus Sciurus; species Sciurus vulgaris. The sequence continues at coordinate 119,827,595 of NC_136466.1, forward strand.
GTGGGAATGATAAACAACAAATTCAAGAGTAAATGGAGACTACAATGCTAAGTGAAATAAGCAGTCCCCAAAAGCCAAAGTTCGAATGTTTTCACTGGTGGAAGCTAACCCACAATAAGGTGGAAGAGGGTAAGAATATCTATTCAGTAGATTAGACAAAGGGCAATGAAGGCAAGGTAGGGGGAATAGGAAAAGGGAAAACAGCGGAATGAATTCAAAATAATTTTCCTATGTACATATATGAGTACACCATAGTGAACAACACCATTGGGTACATCCACAAGAATGGGGTCCTAATTAGAATAAGATACATTTCATGCTTGTATAATTATATCAAGATTAATTCTGCTGCCACGTATTACTAAAAATAACCAATAAAAATACTTAAAAAAAGAGTAAATGGGGCTTCGCTTCAATGGAATCCATACTATACATTTTCTTTAAACTTTTTCTTAAACACACGTTTTTGTTATATTATTTTCATCATTTTTAGTGAACCTTACATAATGCATACTAAAATGAAAATATTAAGGGAAAAATTCAAGGCTGGAACAATTATGTGAATCCAGAACTCTGGCCTTGAACCATTATTCTCAACTAATACATTAGTGCTTCAATGAAACAAATGACACATTTTTAGACCAATTTTTCATAATCAAAATTGTGTTTAATTAGGCATCATGTTCTAAAAAGTTAAAATAGTGCAGTGAGCATTGGTTTCATGTTTTGTAACAAAAAATGTTACTTGCAAAGCAAATAAAATCATAGGCATCTCTCCCCACACACATTGTTAGATTAAATGCAGTAACTGAATTGTTTCAAGTAATTATTTGATTGAATTTGCTTTCAAACTCTCCTTAGATTAAAAGGAAATGCTAAACTAACATTTCAAAAATTTGTCTCATCACATCTATGCTCTTACTCTTTGAAAAGTGAATAATTAAAATATTTACAATAAGATAGCATTGTAGAGGAATTGAACTCTAAAAGGTAATTTATTAACACCTGTCACTATAAATATAATTTCTCACAACAAAATACCACTTTTGGTTTTTACTTTTAATCATTTGATTGGCCAACATAAATTTCAAGTATTTATTTCATGCTTTTGAACAAATGATTGAGTTCCAGGGAAAGGGCAGACTCCTGTTCAATACCAGTTATTAAACTTTTGTTGGCATGTTCTTTTTTTCCCCTCAATAAGTTCTGATTTAAGTCAAGATGTTTCAGAATCACATCTTTTCTCCATTTATTTTTTTTACCTAGGATTTCCTAGAGAATTGAAAGCTTAATAAATACTTCAAAGAATGAGGAGAATGTAATATCCACATGCAAATTATTTTCATAATAGTTCCTCACCTGAAAGGGCTTTATTTATTTTTTTAAAATATTTTTAGGGGTGGGGAGATAGCTCAGTCGGTAGGGTGCTTGCCTTGTAAGCACAAGGCCCTGGGTTGGATCCCCAGTACCCCCCCAAGAAATACTTTTAGTTGTAGATGAACACAATACCTTTATTTATTTATTTATTTAATGTGGTGCTGAGGATCCAACCCAGTGCCTTATACATGCAAGGTAAGAGCTCTGTCACTGAGCTACAACCCCAGGCCTCCTTATTTATTTTTTAATTTCAAGCTCTTTTCTTTCACAAAGGCCATCCAATTCTTTCTCCATACTTCTGAGAAATTATCAGTAGAGAGATCACTAATACTATTAATTTATATCACTATTATTACTATCATTGTTTAACCTTTATTGAAGATTATTACATGCCAGTGAATTGTATTATGTACTTCAATATTCACAAATTTGTTATCATATCCATTTAATTATTGAGGAAACAAATGGGCTAATTAATTTGACCAAGGTCAACTGAACAGTGAATATATGTTACCTCTCTATTCACTTCCTATATGCTTGTGCACAGCATATATGCTAAATGAATTAAGCTAATTTTCAGTTCTAAGGAGTAGAGACTAAGGATCCCATTGTTTTGTGTCTTGTCACTGAAATCCCAGTGCAATTCTGGGCCTGCAGGAAGTACCTGACAGGGATAAAGAGCAGGGAAGGAATGATATCATCAGAGGAAGGTGGATGGGGATGATTAGACACACATAAAAAGCAGTGTGCTCAGTTTTAAAAAATAATTTATCTGGCATTTTGATTGCATTTCTCGTAAATTTTCAATAATGATCAGAAGATCACATTTACCAAATTAAGCAAAATTTATCTTTTTAAACCTTTTTCCCCTAGTGATTTGCAATCAAAATCCACAGTTCTGAAAAAATTATAATTACCCTACTGCTTTGGTACTTGAGGATCAGGGATAATTAAATTTAGAATAGTATTTTTAGTTTAAAACAATTCATCTTGGTTTCAATTACTTGGAAAAAATTTAAAAAATTAATTGGAAATTTTAGAAATCAATTTTATAAACTTCTAAGTAAAATTTCAACTATCATATGGGTTATTTTCTTCTTCATTAAAAAAATCTACTATGATTTGGGAATGATGGCTAAAAACATCAGTTACTGAGATGCTCCAATTATTACTGAGCCTTCTGTAATGACAGGAAGTTCAAGGTTCACAACAAAACTGGCTTAACATCCTTCTATCTTTTATCACTAACTACACTGAAATGCTGGTCTTATTTCAAATTTACTGTGAAAATTTCAATAGTATTTATCCTTCATAAAGTGTTTTAGAGAAATTTCACATGATGGATGATGTATTGTACCCCGAATCCATAACCTGACAAGTTCATACTCATATCTAGTAAATTAAAATAAGGAATAAAAGCAGAATGATTGGAATTTTTGTTTTCAAGTGGTATCATCAATAGTGTCTGTTATAAAGCTAATTTTTCCTTAGGTTAAATTCAGAAGCTTTAAAGAATAAGAGCTTAACTCTATTGAGGAACTTCGGGTTGCACTATCTGGTTAGACTTATCTTGGTTTCTGTATTTTTAACACAATAAAATAATTATTCTTTAATAAAGAAGAGATAGCAATGGTTAAGTCCATACTTTTCTTCCTAGCATTCATCCAAGTACCTAAAAACTTGTTTTAAATTTTATAAAATTAAATATTTGATATATTATGCACATTATTTATGAGGAAAAACATGAACTACTTGGGATTTCTTTTAATTTGGTTAAAAATGCTATATTGTCACATATTTAAGTAGACTAGTAAATGACAGTCCTCATAAATATGAATGCTACTTAAAGTTCTGTAGCTTTCTTGAAAAGGAAAAAAAATATAATTCAATATTTATTGAAACATTTAGAATCCAACAGATGAAAGTACAATTGCTCAGTGACATATATACTAACTTTTTACATTTACATATTGCTAAATCTGACAATTTTCATTCAAGTAGGTTCTTGATATGTATATATTTAATTTTTAAAATTTAAATTTCTTTTCTACTGTGTTTATGTTCTCAACTATATTTTCAGTTTTATCTTTAGAGAATTCAGATTTTAAATAATTTTTCATTATACTCTTTGGATCTGCAACTGTATTTTACCAAACTATTTAGTTCTATATTTGTGAGGAGATTTCAAAAGGGGGAATGGATGCCTTCACAAGTCTTAAAAAGACTTCTTCAGAGTCTGTAGTCAATATTGCCAAGCACACTTAACGTTTTTCTTTTCAAGGCCATGAATCATCATAAATGACAGCTTCATTGTTGTGGTATGCTGAAATGATTGAGTGGGAACTGTGCCCAGCTTAATCTATCTCCAAATACATTGTCCTGTTCTGTATATATTGGCCTGACTGGATTTTCTTAGATGCTTTGGTGATTGCTCTTTTTTTTTTTTTTAATTTGGTCTTGGAAAATCCCAAATTATGAAATTTAAAGCTCAATTTGAACACTATATTAAGACTATTGCAATCTGTAGTGAGCCTTTGCAAGTTATCTATAGTCAACTGCTTTGGGGACTGCATTCTGCACTTTTCCTTCATTTCAGACATGTAATCAGAAACTATGTGAATCTTGTTGCGTTATATGTTTATTCTAGTTCATTAGAAGTACCATTCTTCACCTATGTTCAAATGCGATTAAATTTCATTTTCTTGGTAAAAAGAAAAACAGTTTCTGGAACAAAGGCATGAAAATTTCATTCCATTTGAAAAATTCAGTATTGTTTCCCATGCAATAAATGGTGAATGTATGTAAATGTGTGAATTCCAAAGTACAGGCTATGTCAGCACAAATCTAACACAGATGAACGAATCACCTAGGGCTATTAAAGAGACATTTCTAGTTAGAACTTTCGAATGACAGATGCTGCAGGCTTTCAAAAAGAGTGTGGCTCACAAGGTTAAGAGCAAAACAAGGCATCAAAAGAAAATTTTGAAGAGAAATTTAAAAGGAAGAAGTCAATGCTATTTTTCTTTTTATAAAATTCTTCCCTTTTCTTCAACTTGGGATTTCTGAAATACCTCCTTAATTTGGACAAGCAAGGGTTTTCTAGATGGAGCTCTAAAGCGTTTGCCAGAAGGTGGCGGCATAAGCCCTTATTGCTTTAGAGCTGTCCCAGGTGCTGAACCCAGTTACAAAGATTAAGTGAAGCTCGGCGGCTAGCGACCAGGGATTCCACCAAGTTCTCTCCCCAGAGGTTGCAAGGTACTGTAAGAAATGCAAAAGACCACATAAAATGCAGGATCTCACTTACAATACATAGGTAAAATATTCTGAATTTACTCGCCACAAAGCTATGGGAGGTGGCAGGGTTCGGTAGCGGTAACTGAAAAGCGTATGTGTGTGTGTGTGTGTGTGTGTATAATACATACCGAGCTGATTTTTTTCATCACTTTGAGTTTCAGCTGCTTACCCGTCCTTATCCTTTGACACATCTTTTATAATTCCTTTCTCCCCAAACTCCCCATGGTTAAAAGGGGGGAAAAAGTCGGGCAACGTCCTCCAGGGATGTCAGACAGGACTGTTAGATGATTAATGGGGGCGATTTAAAAAAAACAAAAACAAAAAACAAAAACTAAGATATACTCCATCTTCTTTCATCAATTAAAAATAATTTACAGATTGATCCAAGGCGTCCACCTTCCCATTAAATCTCTCTATGTCTCCTTTTTTCATTTTCCTATTGCCACTTTGGGATGTTGGCTCTATTTAAGAATTTGACAGAAATAAGAGCCAGTGGTAGTTGGAAAGGGATTTTATTTTTCCTCCTCGAGTTTGGCTGGGAGGTGGAGTTTATTTGTTACAACCTCGGTCTGACCAGCAGATCAGTTGTCTGTAAGCGAATTTTGAGTCTGTCCGCAGAAAGGGACTTGAATGTAAAGACGCTGAGCTAGAAGGAGACGAGGGCGGGGACCCAGAGGAAAGAGACACTCAGGGTTGGGGAAGTATTAGGAGGGGAGGGTTAGCGTGGGAGGGAGGGAGACTGACTGAGCCACACATAGAGGGATAAAGAAAGGAAGGTGAGATGGAAGAGGGAGAGTAAAAGGGAAGGCTAGCAGGACGAAGTGGAGAGGAGGAAGCTGAAAAGAAAGAGACGGGAGGAGAGAGTGGGAAGTGGGAAGGAAAGAAAGAGAGGAGGGTCACAGAGTGACCGTGGAGGATGGGGTTTCTCTATTCCAGATACTTCTGGGATTGGAGACTGTTTGCTAGTGGAAAGACTACGACTCCAGCAGCCAGTTGGGCAGCAAGAAAGTAGAATGGACCGCGAGAGACAGACATTCCAGCCACCTTTCCGCCGCCCAGAGATCCGGGAACTGCTCTCTGGAAAACCCTAGTTTTCTAGCTGAAGCTTCTGAGCCCTCTGGACCGCGGGAGTCAAGGAAGCCCCTAGAAGCTGCTGTTTCCAGATGCCTTCGCCAGAGCAGTAAGAACTTCCTGCCTGACTCCCTGAATACCCTCGCTCTGACACTCTTCAGGAAAAGAGGCAGAAGACCCTAGAGGGAGGGGCGAGGGAGATCCTCCTGCAGTCTTTAGCCCCTTCCCCCTCCAGTCGTGCAGGCAGGCATGGAAGTGCTCAGCCCTGGCCAGGGCAACAATACCACATCGTCCCAGGGATCCTTCGGGGCAGGCGGCAACGTTACTGGCATCTCCGACGTGACCTTCAGCTACCAAGTGATCACCTCTCTGCTGCTGGGCACGCTCATTTTTTGCGCGGTGCTGGGCAATGCGTGCGTAGTGGCTGCCATCGCCCTGGAGCGCTCCCTCCAGAATGTGGCCAACTATCTCATCGGCTCATTGGCGGTCACTGACCTCATGGTGTCAGTGCTTGTGCTGCCCATGGCCGCGCTGTACCAGGTGCTCAACAAGTGGACTCTGGGCCAGGTCACCTGCGACCTGTTTATCGCCTTGGATGTTCTGTGCTGCACCTCGTCCATCCTGCACCTGTGCGCCATCGCTCTAGACAGGTACTGGGCCATCACAGACCCTATCGACTACGTGAACAAGAGGACGCCCCGGCGCGCCGCTGCGCTAATCTCACTCACTTGGCTCATTGGCTTTCTCATCTCCATCCCGCCCATGCTGGGCTGGCGCACCCCAGAAGACCGCTCAGACCCCGATGCGTGCACGATCAGCAAGGACCACGGCTACACTATCTACTCCACTTTCGGCGCTTTCTATATCCCACTTCTGCTCATGCTGGTTCTCTATGGGCGCATCTTTCGAGCCGCGCGCTTCCGCATCCGCAAGACCGTCAAGAAGGTGGAGAAGACTGGAGCCGACACTCGCCTTGGAACATCGCCTGCCCCTCAACCCAAGAAGAGCGTGAATGGACAGCCAGGTAGCAGAGACTGGAGGCGGGGCGTGGAGAACAAGTCAGTGGGAGCTCTGTGCGCCAACGGCGCGGTGAGGCAGGGAGACGATGGCGCCGCCCTGGAGGTAATTGAAGTGCACCGCGTGGGCAACTCCAAAGAGCACCTGCCACTGCCCAGCGAGGTGAGTGCTACTCCCTGCACCCCCGCCTCTTTCGAGAGGAAAAATGAACGCAACGCCGAGGCGAAGCGCAAGATGGCCCTGGCCCGTGAGAGGAAGACGGTGAAGACGCTGGGCATCATCATGGGCACCTTTATCCTCTGCTGGTTGCCCTTTTTCATCGTGGCTCTGGTTTTGCCCTTCTGTGAGAGCAGCTGTCACATGCCCACCCTGTTGGGTGCCATAATCAACTGGCTGGGCTACTCCAATTCTCTGCTCAACCCTGTCATTTACGCCTACTTCAACAAGGACTTTCAAAACGCGTTTAAGAAGATCATCAAATGCAAGTTTTGCCGCCGATGATGATAATTGAAGAGTATCGGGCTAGTAGGGGTTACAGGACCCTCCCCATTCACTCTGCCTCTCCAAGCTCTCTGGAATTAACACCTCAGATAACTTGCTATTCTTCTTTTTCAGCTTTTCGGCCCACGGCTTCCAGATCTCTCCCCCTTCACACCCACTACGCCAGCGGAGGGCGCTCTCTGCGAAGGGTCCCTGGCTGTGGGGCCAAAAGCCGGGGGAACTCGCAGGGTCTATGAGAAGGGCATTGGTCTCAGCATCAGTTTCGATTCCAGCAATCACCTCCTTCCTCTTGTCCCCCAAAACGTCGGGGTGGAAGTTTAAGCCTCAACCTTTCAAGGCAGAAAATTCAAACAAAATAAACTATACACATCCTCCACGCTCACTGACAACTTCCACCCGTCAGCACGACTTCTAGAACTTGGACTTTAAGGTTCAGGACTTTGTTCCATCTCTCTCGCCCTTTTGCCCTAGACAAGGCGGCAACTCTTTGCGTCTCATGGTCTCATCCCTATTTTTCCTTCCCGCGCTTTCCTCTCTGCCGTCTTCCATTCCTAAACATGCCGTTGCTGGTCTGGAAAGGCGGTAGGGTCTGCTTTTCCCTTTGCTAGTAGTGCTTCCGGAATTACTATCTTACTCCGTAGGTTCACAGAATAACTCTGAGATGCACTGCTCCTGCTTGCTGTGCTTTCTTGGACTTCAAACAAATGGCTAGAAGTTGTGTCTTTGAGTGGACTTGTAAGTACGAGGCCGGGCCAGGGGGTGGAGAGCGAGGAAGGAATTTGGACCTTTTTGTTTGGGTTTGCCTTGGTGTCAGCACTCACCAAAGAAACTGACAATCGGTGGGAAAAGCGGACTTTTGTTTGCATAGATTTCGGGTGAGTATGTATGTCCTGGCTTCGTCACTTACCTGTGGCGGGAGGCGCCCGGCGGCCCCAGTGTGCTGGAAATGCTGAGAGGTCTGATATCTAAGCTCCTCATCAGCGGTGTGCTCGGCTAGCTCGCCGTGTGCTTACAGGGTTCAAGTTATTTTGCTCAACCTCAAGGATGGGTTAAAGTGCTGATAAACAATTAGCTAGGCTTTGCTGAAACTGGCGGGCGCTAGGTCCCACGGAGCTCTGGGAACTTAAGCGCTACAAAACTCTAAGAGATGGCTTTGCAGGGAGTCAAAGAAGGGCTCTCCAAGGTGCGCGTGCCGGGATTCTAGCTCCTTTTCCCGTGGAACTCGAAACAGCAATTTTATCTATAGGATGCAGACTTTTCCCTCCTAACTCACCCTTTTGTCCCTTTCCAATCAGGAAGCAGCTCTGTTCAACCTGTAACACCAACACTGCACTGGATTTGTTCAAGACGTCCAGCACACAAAGTTAGCAGAACTTTGCTTTTCATATAGGAATTATTGAACTTTGAATAGAATGAGTCCCACTAGGTTAGAACGATCTATAATCCCAGAGGCAGACAACTTAAATAGTGGGACCCTAACCAATTGGTTAAGGGGTGATCTCTGGGAAATCTGAGAATCTTGTGGGTATTATATTTGCTGCCTGTTCTGGTCATTCTGCACCTGGGGTTTACTGGGAATCCGGCTGTGTGTCCTTAGAATTCATGGAGCACTCCAAGCTTTCTCTCCCTAATCTCACCACTTTTGTTGAGAAACCAGTTATGATCTTTGCTGCCCCCAGGAAAGGAAATTATTTTGGTGCTCCGTTTGAATGTAAATTTCCAGCCACATGATGAGATCCAGAGGTGTGTCATAGTTAGATCCTAGCTTCTAATTTTTGGAAGAATAATGGTTTTGTTTTCCTGTAATTATACAAAGTTATTGGTTCTTACTCTCCTCTTCCTTCAACTGTATGTTTTGAATGTTTGCATCTGTTGTTTTGAGAACTGTGTTGTATTTTTACAGATTGCAAAAATTGCCAATGAAATGTTCACTTGTGTGTAAGAAGGTGAAAGGACAGTTCTATTATGTGAAGCCATTGTATTGTTTGTCAAACTGAACAAAGCCTCTATTTGGTTTCTTTCTCTCTAAACTGGGAGTAGGTATGGTAATCCACTTAAATAGAGGAACATTTAAGAGCTTTGAGGATAGCTTGTCTATGCATATGTAATACTGATGCTGGGCCCTGGTGAAGAAGTTAAGGCAGACTTCTTCCATACAATGATTATCCATTTGAAAAGTCTATTTCTTTTTTGTTGTTGTTGTTGAAAATAATCTAAGTAGGATTATATGAAAAAACAAGCTTTTCTGTATGTTTTACTAAATTTATAGCAAATTCTATATTTAAAATAATCCAAACCCCAAATTTGCTCCTTCAAATTATGCCTTGGCCAACAAATACTACATTAGACATTTTGAAATTTCTACTTACTTTTGTCTTTTACAGGATTGTATGGCCGTGATTTGGGGACAATTCTTCCTGCGTTAGAGGCTTTACACAAGAATGGGAAAGAAACATTCAATTGGAGTGTAATTGCCAAGCAATAGAGAAATTAAAGTAATAAGTGCAAAAGAGCTGCATAGCTCTAAAGATCCCTGATGCTTTTTTTCTTTTAAAGTACTTGTATTAAGGTAAAGTATTTATGCATCAAAATTGGCCTTCACTTTTCCTTGTAACAATAAAGGACTTCAATAATGGCAATGCTACAATAAACTGATATCAGTAAAACATGCATCTTTATTTAATTGAAATCTCTGTGCACTTGTGTTTACTTGCAAAATTTTAAAATTAAAGATGAAAATACAGTTATTAGGGGAAGACCCTGCTATACAATACTGAAACATGTCCTAGATGAGTAGTTTCTTCTTAAAAAATTCTGTCTCTGGAAAGAGGATGTTCCATCTCACGGTTTAGGCATGAAATCATGCATTTTCCCTGACTGACCCTTGCAGATAGGCTTTAAGCATCTGTCTAATTAATATGGATAGGGAGAGAGTCACATAGAGGAGAAATGCAGCTCCAGAAGAAGCAACAGAGGCCCATCCTGCTTTTTAAAGCAGGGAGAGTACAGAGATGCAGTCTCTGTCTTTCCTATGCACCCAGCTAGAAGAATTACCTTAGGTTTCAAAGAAGCGGCTCGTGGTTTGGGGGGGGGGTCGTCACCTCTAATGAAAGTAAAGGAGCATTTTCCTTTCCGACTGGGTCTAATTTGGTAGTGGGATTCTAAGACTCACTACTATGTTAAATATAATTCTTATGCTCTTTCCCCCTTACTGGAATCATCAGTAACACTTCTCGTTTCTATTGTTGTATTTGTTAATCTTACTGCTTTTTTTTGTGTGTCAGAATGATGGCTGCAGGGCAAAGAAAGCAAACCTCAAGGGTAAACAGAGGTCAGTGTTGTTGTAGCCACAGCAGAGAGCACTTAGGAGCTGCATGAATCCGAGTTTAGGTGAAATATGTCGATACATACATTATCTCAGTGATGGAGAATGAGAACGCTCTGGAGTTTCTCATTTGAAATATGTTACATACATGTATGCTGCCCTTGTGTAAAATGCTGAATCCCACACGTTTGCCTTTTGAATTCTGATTATCTCTGTTCTTGGCTTTAGCTCTCTCCTCTGGCATCTCTTTCTCCATGGAGACAATGGCTTTCTGTTTTCCACAGGACTTCCTGAGGCCTCTATTAGCACAACAACTGAGAGAGGGAATTGTTACTAGTCACTTCTGGTGTGATTAACAGGCCCCTAAACATGAGCAGTGACCATGAGTCGGCAACTGTTGAAATACGGGACTACCAATTAGAAAAGAATAGTCACTCTGAAGGAGCTTCTACATTCTTTGATAGAGGAGAATAAACCATATAAACCATAAAACTACTCATGGTAGGGTAAAAGTGTTGAAATAACAAGATGAATCACAGGAGTTTGACTCTATAATCTTTCAGAGCGCAAAGATCACTGTGGACTGGGGTAGATAGGGAATTGTAGGTAGGGAAAATGGCTTTGGGTATCCAGGACCGAGTTCTCAACAGATGGCGGATGGTAAGAAAAGGCAGACATTCTTTATAAAGTGACAAAAGACATTCTGATCCCCTCTTCCTGGCAAGTGTGGACCTGAGATGATGACATTTCTGTCTGAATGTTGATTAACACTTAGGGTGGTTATGCAGGTGATAACTTTAGATAGAGATGCAGAATTAAATCCCCACGTGTTAGGTCAATCTGAAGGGTCCAGGAGGAAAAGAGAAGATGTATCTGAAGCCAAAGGAATGAGAATTGGGGAAACTAGGTAAGAGGAAGAAGATTTTGAGCAGAGTAAGGGCAGAGAAAGTGACAACAGGGTGACCAGAGTTAAGTACAAAAGAACTCACACTTACGCAATGTTTGTGATTTTGCCAAGTGATTTTCACACACAACATACCATTTAAATTTGAGGGAATAGTTCCTCTAATTTAGAATTCCTAATTAGGCCATTTTAGCCTGAGCATAATATTTATAGTAGTAAGTAAGGACAGAAAAAGGCACTCATGATCATATGTGGAGACTTACAAATGCCAGTTTCAACAGCCAGAGCTACAGTTTTAGTCAGTGGGACCACTAATAAAGAAAACACCAGGGTCTGTTTGTGTAGAGAGAAAGGGTTAAAGATTCTGATGAGGTTTTGAGCTAGGGAGATTTGGGTAAATGACAGAGAAGGGAAGTTGGTTGTTGTTTCTCCCATGGAACTCTTCTTTTGTGGCTTCATCTGTAAATGTGAAAAGGTTTTGTCTTCTGCAATGAGAAGATTCAGACCAGATGGCAGGGGCCTGCTGGAAAAATATTGACTGATGCTGCAGCATTTGAACAATCTGCTATTGGGCGAGTATGTGAGGAATGCCACTGCACAGAACCGTGGTTGGTTCCATCCCCTGATTATTGTAACTTGTTTTGTTTCTCAATAGAACATGTTAGTTATTTTTTGAAGAGGGTACAGTTCCAAGGAGCAAAGCCTTCCAGAAATAGTAACCCCAAAATACCATGTTAGGCAGCGTGTCAAGGGTGACACATGAGGCCTAAATTTTGGGTCAGTCTAGTTGACCAAGTGGAGAACAGGGCAATCCAGTTTGTTCTTCAAGCATGCTTATCAGAAACCCTAGAAGACCTATTGATCCTTACACAGGTTATTCTTAGAAAATCTAGACCCATCAGTGTCTTAATTTGGGCTGCTATAACAAAATGCCATAAACTGAACAGTTGATGACGGAAGTTTATTTTTCACAGTCCGGGAAGATGGGAAGTTCAAGATCAAGGCGCCAGTAGATTCAGTACCTGGTAATGGCTTCCTTATCAGTTCATCAATGGCCATCTTTTTACTGTATGCTCATGTGACAGAAGGGAAAATGGAACTCTCAGGCCTAATAGCACTAATAGCATTCATGGAAGCTCCCTGCACACCTGCCAATACTATCACATTGCTGATTAAAACTCAACATTTAGATTTTGGGGGACACATACTTTCAGACCATAATAGTAAGGCCAAAGTATCTAGTGAATTCCTTCTTTTTTCCAATTTGCTTTGTTTGTGTGGCAATGGCAGGCATGTGAAAATGAGTCCAGTAGATAGATGCTTCAATGCTTGATGCTAGCTCATACATTTCCATGCCTCCTGTTTGTATGCAACCTGTCAGCTTTTCAGGAAAACGTTTCCCATTTGCATTGGCAAGTGGTTGTTCTGTTGTGCCTAAGCTGGTTTCATCCTTGAACACAGAAAGGGAAACAGGCTGGGTTGGGGCAGAAAGGAGGGGAAAAAAAAAGGAAAAGACAATGGAACTCAACTCTCTTGTTACAAATCTATGGAAACTGATGGGGACATGTTTGGAAACTTCTGCAAGCATACTATGAAGTATGATGTGCTTCATAGTTTCTGGAAGAAAGTAGGCTGACTTTGCAAGAACTAAAGAAGATAGAATGCAGTCTATAAAAGCTGACTTTAATCTTGAAGGAACAATAGATACAAGATTCTAGTATATTGCAAGTATATAGTATATTGTAAGAAGGGGTGATTTAATGGAGAGGTTCTGGCTCTGGAGTAGTGGAAAGATGACTCATTGATTCATTAAATAAATATTTCTAGAGTATCTACCAGCCAGGCACTATTTTACATACTCAGGATATAGCAGTGGATGGATTGGATGAAGTATCTCTGGTACATTGCAAAAATGACCATCAAGATTCCCTTCTATGTGTACGCTTCTTCGATAATGTGATTTTCAGCTTCTTCTAACAAGATTTGGAGGTAATAGAAAATTTCTAAGAGAATGGATTTTTAAGTGTTCTTAACACACACAAAAATGCTAAGTATATGAAGTAAGGTATACTTTTTTTTTTTTTTTTAATATAGAGGCTGCTTTCCTATACCTTGAGCCGATGGCTTGCTTTGGGGTAACAATGTTGGGATAATTCTGATTATGGAACTCAAGAGACCTGTACTCTTCCACCTGCTCCTTTGGAATTCTACCCAACTGTCATGTGAACAAGCTTGTGCTCCCTTGCTAGAGGTTGAGAGACCAGATGGAGCAGAGGAGTCATTCTAATTGAGACTCTCCTGGGCCAACTATATTCCAATTGACTCAGCAGCTGACTGCAGACACAAGAGCAGGCACAGCCAAGACCAGAAGAATCTCCCAATTTCATTCAATCCAAATTTCAAGTTGAATAAATTGTGTTATTCGAAGTCATTAAACTTTGGATAATTTGTGTACTGAAAAGTAATGAACGCAATCTCATACCTTAAGGAGTTTACATTCTAGAAAGGACACAGAAAATAAATAAGAACAACAAAATACACACATGCACACACACATTCACTCATAGTCAGGTGACAAATTAGAAAAAAATTAACTCAAGTAAAATATATAGGGATACAGAGATAGAGGGGAAGGATGTTGCAATTTTTTTTGCAGGTTTTCAGAAGATGACTTGAAAAGTTACCATGAATTCAAGGTTTGGTAAAAATGAGCACTTGGACAAATAAAGCTTGAGAAATATTATGCATTTACTATGAAAACTACAAAGGATTTATTTCAAATAGGAAATGCCAGGAAGTTGTTGATTTGGTGATTCGTATGCTGAAATTCTAGGTTTTTTTTTTTTTTTTTTTTTTTTCCATTTCCTGTCCAGAGACTCATTTATATTAAAAGTATTAGTATTCAACAAGTTTGTGATAATACCCAGCCAGGTCACAGGCAAACCTAAGTGAGCTTTTATCAAATTGCATATATTCCTATAACCTTGAAACTCTAGCATGTATTCTACACTGCAGAAAAAACTGCCTTGGCAAGTTAAGATTAATTTAACTCCCTACTATGTTAAATATTGCCATCTTGGTACATTGTATAGTTTTATTTTGAAAAGAGCTTTATTGAAATATAATCCACATACTTTACAATTAATTCCTTTAAAGTGTACAATTCAAAGGTTTTTTTGTACATTCATAGAGCTAGACAGCCATCATCACAATCAATTTTGAACATTTTCATCACAGCCCACCCCCAAGTAAACCTCCTTCCATTAGCAGTCATCCACTTTCCATTGATCCTTGACCTCTAGGCCAACCACTGATCTACTTTTTGTCTCTATGGATTTTCCTTTTCTGATAAAAGGGAAAATCTATGGATTATCACATTTCAGATAAGTGGAATCATATAATACATGGTGTTTGTAACTGGCTTCTTTTATTTAGCACAATGTTTTCAAGGGTCATCTATGTTGTAATATGTAGCAATACTTTATTTTTATTGCCAAATAATATCCCATTTTTAGGACATACTACTTATTATTCATTTATTAATTTGTTCATAAACATTGGGATTGTTTCCACTTTTCAGCTATTATGAAAAATATTGGTTAAAACCTCATGCATAAATTGGGTACAGTGAGCTGCCTATAATCCCAGCAGCTCAGGAGGCTGAGGCAGGAGGATCACAAGTTTGAAGACAGACTCGTCAAGGCTAAATTTAGCAAGGTTCTAAGCAACTTAGTGAGACCCCCATGTGGCTCAGTGGTTAATCAACCCTGTGTTCAATTCCTGGTACCAAAAAAGTGCATAAATTTCTGTGTGGGCATATATTTTCATTAATCTTGGTTATAAATCTAGAAGTAGAATTGCTGGATCATGTGGTAACTCTGTGTTTTAACTTTTTGAGACACCTCCAGAGTACTTTTACACAATCACTGTAGGATTTTAAATTCCCCCAAATAACAGCGTTCTAATTTCTCCTTATTCTGCTTAACACTTGTTATTTTCTGTTTTTTTTTGGTTCTATTTTTTTGTAGACATCATGATGGGTCTGAAGTAGTATTTCATTGTGGTTTTGACTTGCATTTCTCTAATGACCAAAAAATGTTAAATATCTTTTCATGTGTTTATTGGCCATTTGCATATCTTCTTCAGATAAATGGCAATTGAAATTCTTCGCTGATTTTAAACTAGAAAATCTTTTTTGTCATTTAATTTAAAGTTTTCTTTATTCTGGATATTAGACTCTTACCAGATTTATGTCTTTTTTAGTTTTTCTCCAATCCTATTTTCTTTTCACTTTCTTGATGCTATCCTTTGTAGCAAAAGGATTTTAATATGTTTTTAGCTTATAAACAAAGGAAGTTTATTCATCACAGTTCTGAAGTCTGAGAAAACTCCAAGGCACCAACAGATTCAATATCTGGTGAGGAATCATTTCTTAGTCTACAGACAGCACCTTGTGCTGAGACAAAAGAGCTCCCTTGAGCCTATTTGGCAAGGCAGTAGTCCTTTGACTAAGGACTCTGCTATCACAACCTAATCATGTCCCAAAGTGACCCATCTCCCCTGGGGGTTATATCTCCAACCGGTGAATTTTGGGCAGGGTGTCACAAACATTCAGACCATAGTAGTTGTCATTTCACTTTCTATATAGTAAAAGATTTTAATATGAATATGAAGTTCAATGTGTCTTTGTTTTTCTTCTATCACTTGTTCTTTTTTGATGTAGTAGCTAAGAAGGTCATGAAGATTTATTTATTCCTGTTTTTCTAAGGGCTTTTAAAAATTAGTTTTGGCTTTTACATTTAGGTAATTGATCCATTTTCAGTTATTTTTGTGTGTGCTGTAAGAGAGAAGCTTAACTTTAGTTTTTTTGTTTTTTCCATTTCCAATGCTGCTCTGGTTTGGGTGTAATTTCGGAGTTCCTCCAAAGGTCCATATTTAAAGGCTTTGTAAACAGGGTGGCAGTATTAGAAGGCACTATATACCTTTAAGAGGGGAGCCTATTTTCAATGGGGACATATCCTTAATGGGAATTTTGGGATCCCCCCACCTCAGTTTCTGATTCCTGCCCTGAGATGTCACTGCCTACCCTGACTTGTGAGCCAAAGGTCCAAACCCACAGGCTGCCCAATCATACGCTTGAGCCTCCAAAACTATGATCCAAAATAAACTTCTCTTTACTTCCTAAGTAGTTTGTGTCAGAAATTTTGTTAGTGATGAAAAGTCAACTAATACAAATACCATTTGTTGAAAGACTATTTTTAACCCCATTGATTTTTTTTAGCACCCTTGATGAAGATAAATTGAGCATAAATGAAAGGAATTATTTCTGTATGTTTAATTATATTCCACTGATATGTATGACTATCCTATGCCAGTACCATTTAGATTTTATTCCTATAGTATGGTAATAAGTTTTGAAATTGAAAAATGTGAGTCTTCCAACTTTGTTCTTTTTCTTTCAAGAATGAAATCAACCAAATTAATCTATGTGCATGTATGAATATACCACAAAGAAACCCACTTTATGTAATTATAATGTGCCAATTAAAAAAATAAATAGGAGGGAAATCAATATATTAGAAGAGGAAAAGGAGAGAAAAGGGGAGAAAAATGGGAAATACTGAGGAATGAAATGAAGCAAAATATGTTATGTGAAAGTTTGAGGGCAGGGGAGATAGCTCAGCTGGTAGAGTGCTTGCCTCACAAGCACAAGGCCCTGAGTTCGATCCCCAGTACAAGAAGAAAGTATGAATATGTCACATATAATTATGTATAAATAAATTGTGCTAATAAAAAAGATCATTTCAGCTATTCTGTGTCTTACAATTCCATGTGCATTTAAAATTTCTTTTTGTTGTTGTTGTAGGTGGACACAATACCTTTATTTTATTTTTATGTGGTGCGAAGGATCGAACTTAGTGCCTCACCATATGCATTTTAAAGATCAATTTTTCAATTTCAGAAAAAAAGGCTGCTGGGATTTTAATAGTTATATGTAGGTCAGTATAGAGAGTACTGTTATAATGGCAGTATTAAATCTTCTGACCCATGGGTAGGAGCATCTTTCTCTTTATTTTCGGTGTGATTTAATTTATTTTATCAATATTTTTGTATCTTTTAAGAGTGCTTGTTTTACATTTATTTTGTTAAATTTATTCCTAGTCATTTCTTTTTGATGTTATTATATATTATTTTCTTATTTTTTCAAATTGTTTATTGTTAGTCTATAAAAATATAATTAATTTTTATATATGATCTTATATTTTGAAGTCTCACTAAAATTGTTTATTTTAATAGATCTTTTAGTAGTTGGCATTTTCTGTATTCAACATAATACCAACCGCAAACATGAATAGTGTCACTTCTTTTTTCCAATCTGGAAGTTTTGTTTTATTTTATTGCCCAATTTCCTTGCTAGAACCTAGAGTAAAAAGTTAAAGAAAAGCGGTAAGAGTAGAATTCCTGTCTTGTTCCTGATCTTCTAGAGAAAGCATTTGGCCTTGTACTTTATGACATTAACTATGGGTTTTTCATAACTGCTCTTTATCAGGTTGAGGAAGTTCCCTTATTTTCCTAACTTGTCTAGAGTTTTCATCATGCAAGGATGTTGGATTTTATGAAATGATTTCTCTGTGTGAATGTGCATTTTATGTTTTATTCTATTGATTATGGTATATTATACAGATTTATTTTAAGAAGTAAAACTAAATTTACATTCTTGGTATAAATTTCACTCAAGCTATATAATTCTTGATATATTTCTTTGGATTTGATTTGCTAGTTTTTTTAGGGTTTTTGAATCTATATTCTGAAGACGAATTTGTTCTTTTATGTCCTAGCTATATCTTTGTTTGATTTTTGTCTCAGTATAATACCAACTTGTCTATACTTTTAAAATAAAGACTAGGACTGACATATGCATATTGCTACTGTGTAATGATGATCTGTGTATGGATATACACAGATTTGGCCATGCATTAAAGTGTTGGCTAGGTCTTGATGCATTTCAGTCCAGTAGAGAATCTGGGTAGGCCTCCATAATCCTAAAAACAATCATAATAATTACAAATTGCAGTGACAGTAGTGTCTATGCTTTCTATATGATTAAAATATCATATTATTTATGAGTCTGCTTGTGCTTACTAATATCTGAGCCTTTTTCTTCTTGGCTCCACAGCTAATCTATGTTTTCCAATTTCCCTCTTTTCAATGTATTGATGAAGCTGGTTTTGGCCTGTGGTTTTGGTATGTGTCTAAGTGATATCACAATTTTGAGAGTTAGAATGTAAAACCTCCACAGTGACTTTCTTTTTCTATTTGGTAGCTAAATGGAGAAGATTCCATGGACCTAAAGGAGAATGGGACCCCAGGTGTAAGGGAGGGATATCTGAATTTCTATGTGGAGTATAGTTTCACCTACCACAGTCCCCACCAACCAGCCTTGGACTATGATAAGAACAGAAATGAAATCTGAGCTTAATTTCAGTCAAGGGAAATTTTGGTGTTGTTTGAATAGCAATTAGTTTACCCTAATCAATACAAAATATACAGAAGCTATACTTTGACTAAACATTTCAGTGCCCTTTCAATGACATCGTATTAAATAGCTGAGGTCACTTCCAACTACTTCTTTTGGTTAAGATTACAAATATGCTGGTAGTCAACGAACAAAGGCCAAGATGATGCATCTTCAGTGTATGCTCTGAACTTTGTGGAAAGCCAAGAGGAAGTCTTGTGACCATCACTGATGCCTTAGATCAGACACTTAGGTTTTCTCTGGCTTAATTTTATGAAGTGCCTTTATAATAATGTACCTGGAGCACATGCTTGGCTGCCCTTTGAGTTTTAGGGAAAGTGAGAAAGTAGGCACAAATTATTAAAATAAAGGTATTCCTTTGTCCCATCATGCTTTCCCTATTAGTCTCTGAAAATGTGGACTGTATATCTCATTTCTAAAATCTATGTTTTAGTCTGCTTTTCATCACTGTGACCAACACACCTGGCATGAACAACTTAGAGAAGGAAAGATTTTTTGGCTCATGTTTCAAAGGTCCATGGTTAGCTGGGCTGACTTTTGGCCTGAAGTGAGGCAGAACATTATGGCAGAAGGGTATGGCAGAAGAAAGATGCTCATCTTAGGTAACCAGGAAACATAGAGAGAGAAGAAGGGACCAAGAAAAAGATATAGTTCCCAATGGTATACCCCAGTGACCTACTCCTTCCAACCATGCTCCATTTGCCTACAGTTTCCCCCACCTCCCTGTAGTCCATACAGCTTTTAGTGGATTAACCCACTGATGAGCTCAGCACCCTCGTGATCCAATCACTTCCCAAAGCTCCATTTCTGAACCTTGCTACATTGGAAACCATGCTTTCTACACCTGAGTTTGGGGGAACATTCCAAATCCAAACCATAGCAGTCTTCTATATATCTTTTCAAAATTTGTTAGCAGACTAACAATAATGACATACAATAGAAACTTTTATCATTTAGAAAGCAAGAACGAAATGTTCTAAATTCTCTAATAAAGATATTGCCAATTAGTATAACATTCTAAAAACAAAATAACTAATGAACATCTCATTCTTTAGTTTATTCCCATGCTTGTAGTATATTTGTATATATACATATATGTTTGTGTGTATGTGTGTGTATATATATATGTATATGTTTATACATATATATAAGTGTATATATATATTATATATATATATATACTTAAGGGAATGAAATAATGTAATTTTAGTTGTACCATGTTTTTTGAGTAATAGTTTTCTAAGTGCATACATTTATACATGTAGATAGATGATAATAAGAGGAAAGATATCCAAGAAACCTTCCTTAGTTTGTACAAGAGATCATTCAAAACTTCCTCACACAATTATATGTTGATTGAAGTTAGAATACCTTAGCCTAGTATAAAGAAGGAAGTGCTGAAAAGGAAGGGATTACTACTAGAGGAGTGAAAAGAATTTGGAGCTCTTGGAGACTGATAGAATATAAAAGGGGACATTACAAAGAATCCTACATTTGGATTTGGGAAGAAATTGGAATAGACTAGAAATAGCAAAATCAAGAAGAGAAGGTGTTAGTTTAGAAGCAAAAGAAGGTCCTATGATAAATTTCCAGAATTTGATTTCAAGAGTAGGAAAAAGGAAGAAAACATCTAGACTGCTGAGAGATAAGGGGTCAAAAGAGGACATACAGCTGGTGCATGTGGAACATTAGCCTTAAAGTATATGTTATTAGATGAGTGAAAGGGAAGAGTCTTGAGATATCAACACTTCTTTATTTTTTTTCCTTCAGATAAAAGGAGGTCATTATGTCTGTAGAGACTAGGAAAATGGAAACAATATAGAAGGAAAATTGAAGGCTGGAAGAAGTGAAATTCTGGAGAACAAGGGGATAATTGAAGGAGCCATATATTGAGGAAGGCAAGAGGTTGAAGCATTAAACTTTGAGGCAGGAACATTCTGTGAGATAGGAGATGAAGGGAGAAAGAGGCAGAAACATTAACTTAATAGCTCTTAACAGAAACTTAACAGCTTTCTGGAGGAAGGAAGACACTTGATGAGGACCACCCCGTCAGTGGTTTTATTTGAGAGTTACCTATTGTAGATGGATGCCCCAGATATGAATCAAGATTAAAGCACATCTGGACTGCAGCACTGTGACCTGGGAGCCAGGGAAAATAATAGAATTAAAGGTTACATTAGTTGAAAGTTGTTTTGGAGTTTGATCTTGAAGTTAGAGGAACATGATGCCTTTATCTGACTCTCCTGACTGCTTCTCCACCACCTTTGGCATGACTCAAAGTTGAGGGAATGGTGAACCAGAGCATGTGAGTACCTTTCAGGGCTTGCCGTTGCTGATTTAGTTCACGTCACCATTGTCTCTCTAAGGAGCTGTAGGAACCTTCATTCATTATTGGCACTTTGACAAAGAGGAAAGAATTTGTGCCTCATACTTTTTTAAAGTAAGAAGTAAGATAATAAGAAACAGGAGTAGGGGCAATGACTTCCGCAGGGTAGATAGGATCTAGAATAGCTAATGTGACTAAAATTGTACTAGTGACTTGGTAAGAGAGGATGCTTGAACTGTCAGCCTGCTCTGGTTATACCTAAAGCTAGGTAGTCTGTCTGTGTACTAAATTATATCCAAGGGAATGACTGACTCCTAGCTTATTTAGCCATTCATCCCTAATTCCTCCTATTACCCAGTCCTTTTCCTCCATTGTTATGTCTCTCATACATGCTTCTTCCACTTAAAAAAAGAAGAAAATTAAATACTCCTCCTGCATTTCCATTCTATGATTTATTTTATGCCTGAAAGACCTTAAACATTTAGGTTTTATTTATGCCTTCCTCATGGCACAATTGTTCTAGCTTCCTAAGTTGTTTTCCATTCTTTTCTTCTCTTCTTCATCCATTTCTCCCCACTCTGTCTTGAGTTCCACTATTAAATCAATTTTCGATTACAGAAAGTTCTCCCATATTCCAGTTGGTTGCCTAAATATGACCAATTCTTCTAACCTGGTGCTAAGATTAAATGGGATAATTTCTGGGGACAGCAAAAGGTCTGCTATGAACTTACTACTGAATGAATGTTCAGTAGTAACATTGAGTGGGACATACGTTGGTTTTGTAGTTGTAGAGCAGGGAGAAAAATCATATTTAATATTAGATGTAATCTCCAATTTTTAATCACATGAAATAAGAGACAGAGCTAAGTAGAAGTCAGACTTTGCCATTTTAATGGCCTTTTCGAATGCCTAAGAGAGAAGTAAGAGGACATTTACAAATGACAATTGTCCACATGATAGAGCTTTTATTTTAAAGAAATAAGATAATGCATAAGAATTAAGAATGAGCTTGGTTAATCAGTAAAATTAGAACACGTAGCTCCCCTCAACCTTACTTCACCCTTTGCCTGACCTTGATGCAAATCACTTTTTCCTCTGTCTCTGTCTGTCTGCCTTTTATTGAATTTTGATCTTGAAAGAGTTATCTTTAAATAATGGGTACTTCAAAAGCTGACTGTAAAATTCACAAATTATCAAGAGTTCAGGCAGTTATTCTTGTTTTTAAATAGTTAAGCCTTAGTCATCTCAAACATACACATTTGATTGGTGTCATCTAACTACATTGCAATTTTTGATTTGAGCAAATTAGGAAAATATTAATATTAAATTGATTTATCTGCTTATTTTACATGTACATTTTAATGATATAATATCTGATCATATTTGAATATTCAATTGGTTTGAATTTCTAATATCTCATTCTTACCCTGATGGTTTCTACGTGTACTTTTCATGATGCTTAACTTAATATGCTACTACTTTTTAGATTATACTTTAATAATCTTTCGTGTGCTAATAATTGGTTTGGAAGTTTGATCACTTACTTCACGATCATTTACGTACACATACACACATATAACTTATAATTTAACATACTTAGATGTGTCTTTATACATTTTGGTGCACTCTCAACAAAATAGTTTTCATGGTCACATGCACAAAACAAGCTAACAACCAGTGGTCCCTAGCTGGGATATGTTGCAATGTCTGGAGTCATTCATTGTCACTACTGGCATCTAGTGGGTGGACTTAAGAGATGCAACTAAACATTCTATGTGTGCAGGATAGCCCCCACGACAAGGGCTCAAAATGTCAATAGTGATGAGTTTTGAGAAATCCTCTAGTGAAATGGGTTTGTGATCACCTTCTTGTGATTTTTTTCAAAAAAAATTCAGAGGTACTTTTATGGCTAGCAAAGAAGTCATGCACATATTAAGGATGATTCTAAGGACAAAAATGCTATAAACTTCACTTTGCTTTTCTAATGCTTTTTAACTTTCCAGAAAATTTCACACATAGAATGTCATATAATTCCTGTATTATTCCTGTGATATAAAGATGGAAGATTTTCAAATAAATATGAGTTCCTTACAGATGCAAAATGATATAGAGAATTTAAGAGATTATACTAAGGTTACATGCTGATTAGTGATCCTTGTCCCCATTGATTGTAGGAGTGAAAGTAAGAGGCTGACTTTATATTTCTAGGAGAAAGGAATATAAAGTCAAACAGGCAAATGCTGCTGGTGTACAAAATGTTCTGCTGTATCATTTTTCCTTATCTCCCATCTCCTAAGTAATATGAAAAATCCCAGAGGAATAATTTTACTGTTCTATTAATAAACACTAATAATCTTATGTCATCATTTTCAATTAAAGCATATTTCTTTATTGATATAAAATTAAATTCACTTATGTTAACTTGAAATTTACATTAAGCATTAATCATAGTATGCAATGGAAGTAAATCTCAAATTGATTTTATAAATTCTACTAATGTAGCTGTGATAAAAGTGAAGGATTTCAAGCAATATGGACTTTCTCTGTTTTTCATTTGCAAGTTGTAAGTCATAATTTCTCATTTAGTTGTTGAATAATAATTGAGTTTATGGCAGAATTCCATTGATCAGAACAGAGTTTGATATGAGACCTGGAACAACCATTGTTGCCTAATCTGTGGTGTGAACCTTGGATAATGGCATCAAAAATATTCAGAATGGTTACCCCAGAGAAGAAACCCACTGGCATCTGCATCTATGCTGTTTTGGCTAGGAACTAAGATCTTAAAGCTCTAACTTGGAGATTGTTAATATTATAAAGTAATATTTCCTATTTTAATAGTTGACATAATTATAAATGAAATAGAACTGTAGTCTAAATTATCTTTGTAAACATATTAATTGTTCAGAATACATACAATTTGGGTGCTCTCCAGCAAATTTTAAAGAACTTTGAAAGTGAATGTGTAGGGAATTACAAAGCCATCCATACTACTTTGACATCTTGCCCATCTGTCAGTCAAGAGTTTCCTGAAATTTACAGATTGGAGTAAAGATATGTTCTCAATATATTTACTGAACTTTTGCCAAATATCTAGCAATGAGGATACAACATAAGAGCAGACTGGCTTCATACATGTTTTCTGCATCAGGCATTTTTTAGGTTGTAAATTCTGAAGTAATTCTGGAGAGATGCAGAAATGGCCCAGCTACAGAGAGGAAGGACTATCATTGATGAGTAACCAAATACAAAGGGGAAATTCCTAGGAATTTTCAACTTGGTGATAGATGAGCAGAAAGCTGAGAGAAAGGTTAAGATAATAAGGAAAATTAGTGGGTGAAATTACCCCACAGAAGTATTTCCAAGCTATTTATTTAATTGAATGACTAGGAAGTGAGTTGTTTCAAAAAGTACCAACATTATCTATTGAGTAGTTTGTTCAAAAGAGAGGAGTTGGAGGAGTCAGTGAAATGGGAAGAGAGGCATGTAGCACTAGTCCACTGCTCCAAAGGTTAGAACCAAAGCCACGGGTATGTAACTATATGAGGTGGTGAGTGGCCATAGGTGAGCATTGGAAATTGACAGCAGAAGGGGAAAAACAAAACAAAACAAAACAAAAAAAAACTTGATGAAATCCAGAGGTTAGAAAAGAATAACCAAGTAAGAGATGCAGTATATCCCAGGCCTGGGAGAATAGCACTCTTCCTTCCAAGATGGTAATGGTGTGACAAGAAGGTTGCACCTTGCATAAAAAGTTTGAATAAATAGATGACCTAGTGTCAGCACAGTGAGTTAGCTTTAGAGAAGAAATTTGCTGCATCTCTTAGCAAACTCTCAGAGGGCAGTAACCAGGAGCCATCTTGAAAGGGGTTCTATTGTCAATGGAGTTCTGGGTCAGAAGCTGGACTCAGGTCTGGTCATTTGCCCCAGAGGACAAATGGAAAAAGTAATGGTGAAAATCAGGAAAGGAATATTATTCAATATGGGAAGGAAAACCACTGGGAAGGCAAAGTGAGATTAAACATCTCACCCCTGTCTTTGAGGGGCTTGACAATGACTATGAGGTTTTACAGAAGGGAAATGAGGGCATGGGTTGGGGGGTTTGGATAACTAGAAAGTTTGCATGACTGGCAAAGTAGGTGATCTTGGTCAGGCATGTCCCAATCCATCATTATCTAAGAATTGATCAGGTGGGAACTTGTCAGGGATAAGAAAGTTGCTCTTAATTGGGGGATAGATTCAATTCATCATGATATATTTATTGATCAAACCTGTTGTTACTAGAATTCAAAATGACCAGAGAAAAGAAGACAGAAGCAAATTAAAGGCTGAGATGCCAAGTTTAAAATTTTTTTTTTTAATCCTGTGTTTAGCTACTCTTTGGACATTGGCTAAAATGAGTCTAAGTGTTTGTTACACTATTGTCTGAGATTATGCTGCTCCGGGGTATGGAAGGTCCGTCATAATCATGTCTTGAAGTCCCCATGGACATGTACTTCATTGACTGGTTGAGCAGCAGGCACAGAACAATCTTGGCTTGGGCGCATGACTCTAACACAGACCTGCTGAGATTTTTATGTTGTGAGGGGCATGGGCTATGGGAGGTGGGAAAGTGGAGGACACTGCCCTCTGACAGAAGAACCTGCTTTATGTGGCTTGAGGTGACAACAGTTGAGTGTAGTTTTGCATGGGGACCAGTTCCCGGGGGACTGGGAATGAGGATGCAGATCCCTTGGTTTCCATATCTCCCCTCTAGCACAGAACCTGGTGGTTCAGTTGCTTTTCTCCACCCTCTGAATCATTTGGGGATCCACTGGGGATAGGCACTTGCTGTACCCTGGGCACAAATACTGAAATCCTCCAAAGTGAATATACACCTGGACTGGCTTGCATTCTGCCCAAACTTGCCAGGGAGAAAGACTCAGGAGGGCTGTGGCATTTGCTATACTCCTGGGTGTACAAACTAAAACATACCCTGGATATGCCTAGCATTCCACTTTAACCCATTCAGTGAGAAGTGCCTAGCACAGCCTGCATCTGGCCTTAACTCATTTGGTGAGAGTTGACAGGAATTTCAACAAGCTGAAACCACACCCACTACCACCTTCCATAACTGACAATTTCCAACTTTTGAAGACCCAGAGAGATTAGATTGGCATAACCTGTAATCATCCACTATTATTTGCACTTCTGAGCATCTTTGTGGGGAAATTTCTGACTCTTTTAAAAATTCATTTATTCTATCTTTTATGTTTTACTCTTAATTAATTATTCTTATTTTTCTTCTTTTTCATATTTGTCTATTTTTTATCATTTTCCTATTCTCCATTTTATTTCCTTATTTTTATTTCTTTATTGTTTCTTTACTTATTTCTATTTCTGATATTGATTCCAAGGCTTTGGGTGCAAAGGGCATGCACTCCACCTCTGAGATACACTCCCATCTCAACTGAGAGGAATTAAGCCCATCTCGGGCCACAACCCAAATTGAACTCTAATGGACATTTCTACTTAGTGGAAAGGAGGACATAAGCACCAAGCTGTAGACCTCTCCCCATGCAGGCACAGCTAGGAGGAGGCTGAGGTCCTCATCCTAGGAAAGTACACCCTTGGTAGATGCAGAGAAAATAAACACAATAGTTGCCAACATTGCATTTATCTGAGTTCTCTATATGGACAGCAACAATACCTGGTCAGATCACATAAGGCTAAAAAGATGGAGGGTTAGTCCTGCAAAAGATATGCTGCAATTCTACCTCCCATTTCTCCCCATGAAGCACCTAGATCTTCACCAGTCTCCAATTAGAGGAAAAGATCTTCATGCCCTTCAACATAATTGGAGCAACCAGTATTAGAATCCCTTTCAGGTAACAGAGCTACTATCAATAGTCCCTGTGGAAACTTCAACTCCTGATAGGGACTACCTTTCCCATAGTAGGCATAACCACAGAGGGTGCATTCCACACACTGTGTTTCCTATACCACATCTGCCTGAAGGGTTCCCATTCTTACAAGACTTGCAGAGACAGTGGGTCTCTATGACTCTGATACAGTACAGCATTACAACATAAATGAATACCCCAAGACACATAGCAGAAGAAAACTGCATACTGAGACAGTCACATGATTAAAAACAGAAGAGAAGCCATCCCATCAAATGTGCAAATCTCAACACAGAAACACAAGAGTTGCAAAAAAAGTAATACATTTCCTTCTAAAGTTTATAACTCCATAGATACAGATTCCAAAGATATCAAAGTAGATGAAGTACCAGAAAAAGAATTCTAAAGAATGATTTTTTAAAAGCTCAATAAAACCTAAGAGTACACAAATGAATAGTTGAATGAATTAAGGAAGACAATGAAAGATATGAAAGAACAATTCAAGAAAGAGAGATTTTGAAAAAGAACCAAACAGAAATCTTGGAAATGGAAAGCTCAGTAAATAGATTAAAAAACTCAGTTGAAAGTTGCAATAATAGACTAAGTCAAGCAGAAGAAAGAATTTTGATAATAAGGCTATCAAAATACTATATTTAGGGGAGATATAGCTCAGTTGGTAGAGTACTTGCCTTGTAAGCACAAGGCCCTGGGTTCAATCCCCAGCACTGCAAAAAAAAAAAAAAAAAAAAAAAAAAAAAAAAAAACAACAACAACAACAACAAAAAAACCAACTATATCTGGATAACAATAAAGAAAAAACAAGAAAGAATGAAGAGAAACTGAAAGACCTCTGGGTCACCATTAAAACATCAAACGTGCATACTCTGCACACTGAAAGGAGAAGAACTACATGCTACATGATGGCAGAATTTCCCATAGCTTCAGAAAGATTTGGGCATTCAGATCCAGGAGGCATTTAGAACCAGAAAAGAACCTCTCCACGGAGACTATAATTAAACTGCTCAAAGTACAGGATAGAGATAATATTAAAAGCTGCAAGAGAAAATGCCAAGTCACATTTAAAGGCAAACCCATTATACTAACAGCAGAGTTCTTAGCAAAATCTCCAAAGGCTGGGAGGGCATTGTGTTAGCTTTTTTGCCACTGTGACAAAATACGTGAGAAAATCAACTTAAAAGAGGAAAGATTTATTTAACTCATGATTTTAGAAGTTTTATAAAAATCCAACACCTTTCATGATAAATCAGGGATAAAGGGATCATACTTCAACATTATAAGGCTATAATTATAGGTTATAACATTATAAGGCTATATATGTATATGACAAACCACTTTCAAACATCATATGGAATGGAAAAAACTGAAAGAATTTTATCTAAGATCAGGAAAAAGACAAGTGTATCTATTCTAAATCCCCTCTTTTATGTGGTACTGTGGATTAAACCCAGGGGTGGTCACCACAGAGCTGCATCTCTAGCCCTTTTAATTAATTTCTTTTTAATTTTGACACAGGATCTAAGTTACCCAGGCTGACCTCAAACTTGTAATCCCCTTGTCTTTCTCCTGAGTAGCTGAAAACCCCTGTTATGGGACTAGAAATGGGACTAGAAATTCTACCCAGAGCAATCGGGCAAGAGAAGGAAATAAAATGCATACAAATAAGAAATGAGGATGTCAAGTAATCTCTGTTTTAGATGATATGATTCTATCTAAAGAAAATCCTACAGACTACACTAAAAGACTGTTAGAACTGATAAACACAGTAAAATAGCAGTATAAAAAATGAATATACAAGAATCTGTAGCCTTTCTATACATCAATCATAAATTTGCTGAGAAAGAAATCAGGAAAGCAACCCCATTCACGGTAGTCACATACACAAAAATTAGATATCCAGGAATAAATAGAACTAGGTATGTGAAAGACCTCTACCATAGAAATAACAGAACACTGAAGAAAGAAATTGAAAAGAGACTAGAAAGCAGAAAGACCTCCCAGATTCATGGATTAGGAGAGTTAATATTAAAATGACCTTCCTACCCAAAGTAATTTACAGTTTAAATGCTATTTCCATCAAAATACCAATGAAATTCTTCACAGAAGGAGAAAAAAAAAACAACAAAAAAAAACCCTAAAATTCATACGGAATCACAAAAGACCCTGGATAGCCAAAGACATCCTGAGCAAAAAGAACAACAATGGAGGCATCACAATACCTAATTTCAAAACATAACTAAAGATCCACAGTGAAAAAAAGCAGCATGGCATTGGCATAAACGCAGGCCCCTCGACCAATGGAATAGAAGACCTAGAAATAAATCCATGCATCTCCAGTCAACCGATTCTCAACAAATGTGACAAAAACATTTACTGGAGAAATGACAGCTTCTTCAACAAATGGTACTAAGAAAATTGGATATTCAAGCATAGAAGACTGACACTAGATCCCCCTCTCTTACCTTGAACAAAAATCCATTCAAAATGCAACAAAGACCTTAATGTAAAACATGAATCTTTGAAATTACTAGAAGAAAATATAGAGGAAACATGTGAAAATATTGTCCTAGGAAATAATTTCTTGACAAGGAGTCTAAAAAGCCCAGAAACAAAAACAAATATCAACAGATGGGATTACATCTGCGCAGAGAAGGAAACAATAGAGTGAAGAGAAAACCTATAGAACAGGAGAAAAATTTTGCCAGTTATTCATCTGACAGAGGATTAATATCCAGAATTTACAAAGGACTCAAAAGAGTTAACAAAAAAATCCTTACTAACAATCCAATCAATAATTGAGCAAATTATCTGAACTAGACACTTGCCAAAAGATGACAAATGGCCAATAAATATATAAAAAAATGCTCAATATATTTAGCCATCAGAAAAGATATTTTCTGGTTACTGATTTCTAGTTTAATTCCATTATGTTTGAGAGACTACTTGATACTACTTTTATATTTTGAATCTGTTGACATTTGATTCCTTGCCCATAATATTATCTATCTTGGTGGATATTTTATATGCACTCAAATGGGTAAATTGCAATTGCTGAGTCAATATAGTATAAATGACAGTTATATCAGCATGATTGATAGTGGTATTTAGGTCTAATCTATCCTGATTTTCTAAATACCTGTTTCCTCAATTTTATAATTAATGATTTATCAGTTCTGTCACTTTTCACTTTATATAATTTGAATCTCTGTGTTATGTGCCTACGTAGATGCAATTGTTATATCTTCTTGGAAAACTTACTTTTCTACCTTTATTTGATGTCTGTATTTATTTCTGATCATATTCCTTGTCCTGTAAAAATATTTTGTCTGTCTCATATTCATATAACTACAGTAGCTTTATGTTGCCTAGTAGCTGTAAGACACCTTATTTTCCATTTGTTTATTTCTGTCTATGTCTTTATATTTAAAGTGGGTTGCTGTACACAGCAATTAGGTCTTGTTTTCTCAAAGTACATTCTGAAGTTTTCCATCTTTTAATTAATGTTTTTAGGCCATTCATTTTTTGTGTGTTTATTAATAGAGTTGAATTAAAATCTACCATATTTTATACTTGTTTATATTTATTTCATCTTTACTTTTTTCCTTCCCTATTTTTCTTCTTTTTCTAGGGTTAATTGAGCTTTTCATTAATTATTATTTACCTTCATTGTTCACTTATTATTTATACCTCCTTGTTAATATGTTTTAGCGGATGACTAGGATTTACCACATGCAAAATCACATTTAATCACATTTTACCTGAAAACAATACTGTCTCATGCATAGTACAAAGACCTCACAACAGTCGGATTTCAATTCCTTTCTCCCTCCTTTGTGACATTATTTTCTTAATTTGACTTGAGCATGTGCTATAAACAAATAATATTTTGCTACCATTTTTGCTTGACAGTCATCTTTTATAGTCATCTTTTATAAGGCAATAAATAATTACAGGTAAGAGAAAATAAATTCTCTATACTTTTATTTATTCCATTACTGGTAATACCTGTAGTAACTTTCATCTTTGTGTATGGGCGTAGTTCTAAATTTCTGTCAAGTATTTTAATCCTTCTGCCTGAAAAATCTTTTAACATTTCTCCTAAGTCTACTGACAATTAATTTTCTCTGGTTTTGTTTTTCTGAGAAAGTTTTACTTCTCTTTCATTTTTAAAAATCATTTTTGCTAGGTATAGACTTCGGTTTCAGTTTTTTTTTTTTCTTTTGGTATTTTAAGTATATCACTTCATTTCTCCTGGCAAGAGCCTGTTGTGATTTTTATCTGTGTTTCCCTGTCTTTTTACATATGCTAGGTTTAGGTTTATTTTTTTCTCTATTCTTCCTCCTCCTCCTCCTCCTTCTCCTCCTCCTCATCCTCCTCTTCGTCGTCCTCCTCCTCCTTCTCCTCCTCCTCTTCCTTTCCTTCCATGTGCCCCTCTCCCCAACTTTCCTGGAACATTTGCCAATGTCAGGAGTTATTTTTGGTTGTCAGACCTGGGGTAAATGCTATTGGAACCTTGTGGTTCCAAACATTCTGCTACGCACAGGACAGCCCCTCTGCAAAGACTTACCTAAGCCAAAGTGTCAATAATGCTGAGAAGCAATATTTTAAAGTTTTTAACTTATGCACCTGAATTATTGTACATTGACCACATGATAATTCCAGTGTCTGAGTCTGAGTCTGGTTTTGTTGATGGTTTCGTCTCTTGTCAGCATGATGTTTACTCTTGCCTTTTCACATGCCTCATAGTTCTTTGTTGAAAACTGGACATCTTGTGCAGGACAGTTGTGATTGAGGGAATAGTTTTTGTGCTTGGATATAAGTATGACTTTCCCTTACCTAAACTTTTATGTGAGGCTTTGAGTTAATCCAACTACAAATTGGGATTGAGGTTCTTTGTTGTTATAGTAACATTTTATGCATCATAGGCTTCCAACACTTCTAGAAATACCTTCTGTTTAGGATAGGGCCAGTTTTCCAATGAGGTTTTTCAAAGCCTGCTTGACCCTCAGTTTTGATCTTCCCATCATGCTGTGCCTGAGAGGGTCTATGTCTCCCCTCTTGAAACTATAAGGAAATATTTCACTATCTGTACCAAGAGGAATGTTTAATCAGTTTTTTTTTTTCTTTTTTGCTGCTGTGACCAAAAGATCTGACAAGAACAACTTGAGAGGAGAAAAAGTTTATTTGGCACTCATGGTTTTAGAGGTCTCAGTCCACAGATGGTCAACTCCATTGCTCTGGGCCTGAGGTGAGGCAGAACATCACGTCTGGAGGGTGTGGAGGAGGAAAGCAGCTCAGGACTTGGCAATCAGAAAGCAGAGAGAGAGCTCCACTCATCACAGGCAAAATATCAACCCCAAAGGCATGCCCAGTGACCTATCTCCTCCAGTCACACCCTGCCTGCCTAGCTACTGCCCACTTACCACATATCATTGGATTATCCAACGATGAAGTCACAACTCTCATCATCCAGTCATTTCACCTCTGAATGTCCTTGCATTGTCACACTCATGAGCTTTTCGGGGATACCTTATATCCAAACCAAAACAAGAGATGATTGATGATGATTAATTTTCACCAATGACTTTTTACAAGTGCTTCTTGAGTTCTGAAATTAAAGAGCCTGCAATATGGTACAAAATTTCCCCATATCTATGGCCCATATCAGTTCTAAATACTCTTGCCAGCTCACACTCTGCCTCCAACAATTTACTAACTATTCTAGCTAACTTCTGATCGTCGACTAGCTCTATGTTCTCCAGGTGAGAAGTGTTTATGTTCTGTCTCTCCTTGCTGACACCTGTCTCTCCATAGGTTTTACGTTGGTTGATAGACTTTGGCTATCTTATGGATTCAAGAAATTTTTTAAAAAGTTTATTTTGATTCATTGTACACAAATGGGGTACAACTGTTGTTTTTCTGGTTGTACATGAAGTAGAGTTGTACCATTTGTGTAATCATATATGTACATAGGGTAATGATGTTTGTCTCATCGTTATTTTTCCTTCCCCCACCCCTTCCTCGCCCCTCTGTTTCCTCTATACAATCCATCCTTCCTCCATTCTTGCCTCCCTTCCACCCCCTGTTATGTATCATCATCTGCTTATCAGAAAGATCTTTCGGCCTTTGGTATTCTGGGATTGGCTTATCTCACTTAGCATGATATTCTTCAACTGCATTCATTTACCTGAAAATGCCATAATTTTATTCTTCTTTATGGCTGAGTAATATTCCAATGAATATATATATCACAGTTTCTTTATCCATTCTTCAACTGAAGGGCATCTAGGTTGGTTCCACAATCTAGCTATTGTGAATTGAGCAGCTATGAACATTGCTGTGGCTGTATCTCTGTAGTATGCTGTCCCAGTCCTTGGCCTATACCCAAGAAATGTTTACGTGTTCACTTACAGTTTGCCTGACTTTTTTTTTTTTTTGTCACTGTTTTAAGTGTGGGAGTAATACTCTTTCCATCTCTATGTCTCCTTGTGTGTGGAAATGGGAGTGACCCTTTTCAGTTTGATACTGCTGTGGTAACACCGGTCTATAGATTGTGTTCCCACATGGTTCACTGTGGTCTCAAAGACAGATGGGGATGATGGTTCAATGTTATAGCATAGCAAGAGAGAAAATAAGTTATCTCCCCAGGTGATATTGGTTTGATGGCTGTGGGTTTCTGAAACTGGAAGCTAACACCTTGTTTAGCATTGTAGGGAGAATCTATAAAGTCTAAATGGGCTTCTCTGCCTGATTCCTGGGTGGTTTGTGGCTGAGTAAATCTTAGTCAATGTGAAAGAAAAACCATATTGCTGGTGGAAGCCAGAATTTCTTTTCATCTTTGGCAGATTCAGTGGATAGGGCTCACTTTCCAGGTCACTCAGGTAAATGGATGATGAAGCAGCAGAGTTATTGGAGGTGGCTAATATTTGTAAGTTTATAATTGAACACAGATCAGGTTCAAGGTTCAATAATGCTTTCCAGCTGGTTCAAAAACATGGGATTTGATCTCATTTAGAACTAGAATTTTCATGTAGAAAATCTGACATACTTGAAAGCATTAGGAAGGAATATATTTCACTAATAATACTCCCCACAAGAGATAACAGATCTTAACATTTTGGATCTCTTTTCTCTGTAGGTTGATAGTATATAGGTTCATTTTTTTTCCCCTTGTGAGAATTTTCTTATCTCCTGAGATAATTTCAAAAATTCATTTATATGTCTGTACTATAACTTATTTAGCCATATTTACAACCTTGGATATTTAAGTTGCCTTAAATTCATGTTATTGTTACAAATATTACAATAAACATTTTTCACTAGACTCTGCAAAAATTTCTGATTATTTCTCTAGACAAATTCCTAGAAATACATTTATCAGATCAGGTAGTTTGCAAGTTTTAGGCTTTAAAAAAATTGGTTCTTTTTCATTATACATGAAAGTAGAATCCATTTTGATGTAATTATACAAGTGTGGTATACATCTTATTCTAATTAGAACCCTGTTCTTGTAGATGTACACAGTTTTGAGATACACTATTGCATTCATATATGTACAGAGGAAAATTATGTCAGATTAATTCCACTGTCTTTCCTAGTCCTATACTCCCTCTCTTCCCTTCATTTCCCTTTGTCTAATCTACTGAACTTCTATTTACCCCACCCTTATTGTTGGTTAGCTTCCATGAAGAACTCAAAAAATTTAACACCAAAAAAAAAAAATAATAATAATAATAAACCCATAACCCAATCAATAAATGGGCAAAGGAACTGAACAGACACTTCACAGAAGAAATACAAATGATAAAAAAAATCTGAAAAAATGTTTAACATTTCTAACAATTAGAGAAATGCAAATTAAACTACACTGAGATTTCATCTCACTCTAGTTAGAATGGTAATTATCAAAAATACAAGTAACAATAAATGTTGGTGTGGATGTGAGGAAAAAGAGTCACTCATACATTGCTGGTGGGGCTGCAAATTGGTGTAACCACTGTGGAAAGCAGTATGGAGATTCCTCAGAAATCTTGGAATGGAACTACCATTTGACTCAGTTATCCCACTCCTCAGTATATACCAAAGGACTTGAAATCAGCATACTATAGTAATGGAGCCACATCAATATTTATAAGACTCAATTCACAATAGCAAAGCTATGGAACCAACCTAGGTGCCCTTCAACAAATGAATGGATAAAGAAAATGTGGTACATATAAACAATGGAATATTACTTAACCGTGAAGAAGAATAAAATTATGGCATTTGTTGGTAGATGGATGGAACTGAAGACTATCATGCCAAGTGAAATAAACCAATCCCCCAAAACCACAGGTTGAAAGTTTTAGTTTCTTCATGCTTATTGCTTAATTACCTTTCAGAAAGATCATGCCAATTTATTTTTCCATTGGGATTATATGAAGTGTCTGTTTAGGAAGGGGAGTTACTCTACCTGATTCTTCACCTTTTTTTTTTTGTTTGTTTGTTTGATTTTTTTGGTACCAGGGATTGAACCCAGGGGTATTTAATCACTGAACCACATCCCCAGCCCTTCTTAATATTTTATTTAGAGACAGGATCTGGCTGCATTGCTGAGGCTGGCTTTGAACTTATTATCTTCCTGCCTCAACCTCCCAAGCCACTGGGATTATAGGCATGTACCACCATGCCTGGCTTTACCATCTTGATGGAGGCCAGAGAGGAAGAAGCAGAGGGGACCACTATTTTTCTATCAATTCAGATACTGACAAATTGCAAACAGGGCTGAGAATAGCTCTACAATGGGTGAAATGATAAATAAAATTTCAGTTAGTGTATTTTAGATATATATTTTAAAAAGAAGTTAAATGGCCAGGCACAGTGGTGCACTCCTAAAATCCTAGTGGCTCAGGAGGCTGAGGCAGCAGGATCTAGAGTTCAAAGCCAGTCTCAGCAACTTAGTGAGGCTCTAAGCAACTCAGCGAGAACCTGTCCCTAAATAAAATATAAAAAAGGGCTGAGGATGTGGCTCAGTGGTTAAGAGTCCCTGGGTTCAATCCTTGGTAACTTCCCCACCAAAAAAAGAAACTAAATGTTTTTGTTTCTCTTAAAAGTTTCTTGAATCATTTGAATTTTCAGGCATTTTCTCATTTTCTGATGTAACTTGGGAATTTCCTCTCCTCTCTTTTCCTTTTGTCAAGGTTCCTCTTGAGTTCTGAGTCAAAAGCCCGTACCTTCTGACATTATTTTTGATCTCCCCAAATCTGGCGATTATGTAATCACTCTTGGGATTGCATACAAAAGCTACCATTTTACTCATTTTTT
Source organism: Sciurus vulgaris (assembly GCF_902686455.1). NCBI lineage: Eukaryota > Metazoa > Chordata > Mammalia > Rodentia > Sciuridae > Sciurus > Sciurus vulgaris. The sequence continues at coordinate 119,864,150 of NC_136466.1, forward strand.
TTAAAGTATAACATGTTGATCCATCACTTTATGTTTATATTGTATCTTAGCTATGTTTAAACACCTGTCACACACAGGGCTAGTGTCTCATACTTTTGTTCACTCTTTATTATGGATGATAATCAAACTATAAACTCCGTAAGAAGATGATTCATACTTTTCTTTCCTTACTATTTCATATCCAGTGTTTCCTACTGCTTGAGACAATTGGAAATCAATCAATAGTTTTTGAATTAATGGATGAACAAATAGATCTATTATAAATTTAGTATAGCAGGGTCACCTTCTGAGATATTAATGTGCTTTTTTTTTTCCTTTCAACAACTTCATCAGGAAGGAAGGAAATAAGTTTTTCTTCTCTCAGGAGAGTGGTTAAGTCTTTGGATTCCTAGGGCCTGAGTTTTCCTTATCCACTGAGGGTCTTCCACTTTAGTGATACTGGCAGCCTGACGTGAAACTTTGGGGGAAAATAACTTTGTGTGATCAGTTATTTATTTTTTAAAGGCCCTTAAAGTAATTAAGTTTAATTTTCTCAAAAAGGAGAAGAAGGTGCCAATCCGGGTTTATAGTGTGGAACGGAGAAAAATTATGTAATGTGGATATTATCTCCCAGGGGTGAAAGGTTTTATCCTCCCAAGAGTAGGGTCTCTTGGGAAGTAGAGGCTGAATCCACTTAGATGCTACAAGCATGAGTGCCAGGAGTCTGAAGGATGATGCCTAATAGGGCGGAGAAGCCCATCAGGAAATAGAGTTGGTTGGCTTGGGTCACAGGTGGAACAGAAGCTTGGACAGATGGTGAAAGGTAAGTCTTCACAGTGGTGTGTGGTGGTCTCAAAGAGCAAGTGGCAATGGTGGCAACCACAGATTGAGGCTTCTCCCTGGTAGAGAACTGGAAGACCAGGTCAGTTTTTACCTGGTTACCTACATATCAAACTATCTTTGCAATTGTAGGGAGAGTGCAGAGTCCAAATGCCTGGGACCAATCTTCCTGCCAACATTACTGGAAGGAGTCTTGAGTTACTTCTAATTAATTTGAAGAAAATGAAGGAATGCAATATAACACGGACCTTGTATGTCCCATGGCAATCCATGCCTCATATAATTATGATCTTGATTTCTGCAGTCATATCCACCAGGACTTCCCAGGGTTAGGAGATTCTTACACAGATCTGTAGTGATTCTCATCTAATAAGCCACCTGCTTGCAAGAAAAACACTTCAGTTTCCAGTTTAACTTCCTGTCGGGAATGCCAAGGTGTCTGGAATAATTCTTAAACTTTAATGCCTTTAAATTCTTGCTAATGACCTTAGTTTCCCTCTTCCCTGTCTGGAACAGTACTGGGTGCATATATGCTGGGCCGTGTCACCATTTCCATAATTTCCATGAACAATGTGAGCTGTGGGGGTGTTTGAGGAAGTGTTCTTCCAAGCTTTACATTTCACTTTGAAAAAAAAAAAAAAAAAAAAAGCCTGAAGGCCAGCTTTTGTTTTAGACCAGCTGTTTAGCTTAAGTTTAAATTACTTTTAATTTCCTTGTTGAATACGTACAAATTACATTTTGGATGTGTGGACCGTGGTGTGTAGGTAAAGAGTTTTTGATAGCATCCTTCTGCAGAGCTTCTCTTTTCTTTGTCTTTATTCCTCCCCCACTCTCTTAACAAATGAATAAATAAATCTATGCATTGCTAATTAAAAAGGACTTCAAACTGGAATCTATAATGAGGAGCAGGGTACAGCTTGATTAAATTTGTTTTTCTCCCTTTCTCTTCCGTAAGCCTACAGGGTTGGGAAACACATTGCTGGATATCTTTACACCTCTACTTTGTCCCTATAATGATCTAAAAAAAAAAAAAAAAAAAAAAACAAAAAACCCAGTTGTACTGGAAAATGAGATTGATTAGGCAAAATTTATGAAATCAGCAAGTGGTTTAAGAAACTTAAGAATTCTGTTTGACAGTGTAAAGGTGTTTTCCCTCCAATGGAGTGTATGAAAGAAAGAACAGTTATAACTTTTTCTTACAGAGAGATAAGTCCCTGCAGATAGGGACACTTAAGTGGGGTCCTCAGACCCCATAACAATTGCATCCTCATGACTTCCAAGATGGCCTTTAGGAATCTGTGGAAGCACCAGAAACCTCATTGCTTTTCAAGTTCAATTTGCTTGTGTTTCTCCCCTCTCCTGTTTCAGGCCTGAAGGTGGAAACAGTGCCGTCCATTAGCCCTGGGGTGCTTCAGTATCTTTTCTTTATTCTCTTAATCCTTGCCTCACCTGTGTGAATAGTCTGTACATTAATTTACCTTCAAAATCTTATTTGAATGTGTCTTTTGTTTCCTTCCAAGATACTGAATGCTAAAACACTAAACTTTTTCTCCAAAGACTTGGCTGATGATGGGTTTGTAATATTAACCTTTGGCACTACTCTGTGTTTATAGCTCTTTTCAAATAGCTTCCTGGATGGTTAAGTGGTAATTTTATAAAAATTATTTAGCATCAATTGGAGTCCCATTTCCATGAATAAGGGTTAATACGTTGAGCTGGGTTATCCTGAGTTTGAAGAGAATGAAAAGAACATGGATTACCAAAATCGACTTAACAAATTGGCACCCTGTCCCTGGCTCATTATGAAAGTAATACCTGGGCACAAGTTTATGCCTAATTAATTGTTCTGGGTCAAATTAGGATCTAGACTTAGGCTTGAGGGAAATCCATTAAAATAGTGGTCCAAGTGCATGTGGAAAAGATTTTTTCCCACTCTGTAATAATTTCAAGTTACTACTTTCCAGGTCTGCATGGAACCAAATGTTTTGGTTAAAACAATGGTTAATTTTGCTTTACAATGAATACTTTTTTAAATCAAAGGAAATACCCTTTTAATGACAATATTGAAAAATTACAAAGTTAAAAAACATAGTGGTCCATTTTAGGAACTGTTGATGAACAGGGGTTCTGTCAGGGTTTGATTAGAGGCAGAACAAACACTGGGTAGCCCATTAAAACACCAGGATGATTCTAATTGCTTTCTAGGGATTTTCAAAAAACCTGTACCCTTAACATCAGGCCTCAGAGTTTTGTGAACTGTCACATGGCAGGTTTGGCACCAAATAGCCAAGAAAGGTAGGAATAATGGAGGTTGGCATCCTACTCTGTGATATTACTTTAATCTTTATTGTATGGGTTAATTTCAAATAAAAACAGGGGTAAGTGGGTGGGTCAAGCTTTGTTCATGTTATATTAATGTTTTGAGTAGTCTTTTTTTTTTCTTAATATGAAGGATGGGAAAGGAAAGAATGAAGGGCCATGCCATTTCATACATCTGAGGTGGGCAGGGAGTGAAGGCAGAGCACATTTGAGGACTTTGTTCTCATAATCCTTGAGAATATTGGTTATCTCCAGGGAAGTTTCAGAGAAAAAAGAGTTTAAAATGAAATCCAGATAAATATCTATGGAGAGACTTTGAATCCTTTCTATTATTATTTCTTGGGAAATAAGACCTTGAATCCACTACTACCCAATATTTTTCAAAAGTAGATAGAGCATTTCTTCAAGCTACTCTTCTAGATGCCATAAAATGTATTCATGTTTTGTCAGACAAGAAAGAGCTGCTGCTTCTACTAAATCATTTCAGCATCCTTTTCTCCCCAAAGGCTTTTACTCAACTGGAGTTTTTTGGGATTTTTCATTGTGTTCTTATTGACCTGCCTTGAGAGGCATCGTTAGAAGTATCTCCAGATTGCTGCTGTTTGCACAATCTTCTATGTGAAGACTCATGGGAAGGATGTCTGTCTCTCAGGATTTACTTACCTGTGTGTGTTTGCTCAAATTAAAAAAATAAATAAATAAATCTACGAACACCATGAGTTACTTAACTGATAGTTTTTCTCCCTGTTATTTTGGCTGTTAGAAAGGTCAGACCCTAACTGGTAGTCTATCTGTAAGCAATAAAATTTCTGTTCTAACTTTACTTCTCAACTTTATCTCTTTCCTTGGTTTTATTGTTATTTTCCTCCAATTACTGGACTCAAAGTTTTTCTTTTTTATTCTAATGTATATATAGTTGAAAGATGCCTTAAATTTATTTTTAAACATAATAAGGATGTACATAGAAATTAAACAAGACAGCAAGAAAAGTTCTTTCTCCCTCTTAAGTACTTACCATGAGAATCATTTTAGAGTCTACACAGGCTCAAAAAATAGTGTGGACCAAAATGTAAAATATTAAAATAATTGATGATTTTTCATGATCACATAGCAAAAAACAAAGGATGCTATACTCAATAAAATTGCTGTTCATTTGCTTTGTTAATTCAAATTAGTTTATGTGATTCAATCCAAACCTTAAAAAGCAGAATCATCTAAATGTCTGGAATTCTACTCAATTTGAGAAAAATCATTAAGGGACATTAGGGTTGTCAAAAGGAAGGTTTTTTTTTGTTTTGTTTTTTGTTTTTTTGTTTTTAGAAAAAAATATTGGGGTTAAGGAATAACCTGGGTTGACTAGAATTTTCAGTGGAATGTTCTGTTTTGGAAACAGTTAATATGGTAAACTGTTTATTAAATTATTAACCAATTCACATCTATAATTGACTTTTCACATTTAAAATAGTCATACAATACAGAAATGTGCTTCACTTATCCGATGGACTATTTTGAATCACTAGAAGGTAAGAAAGTTGAACTTGATTGGGATTCAGATTTCTAACAGAGTTTTAAGGTCTTAAATGTTTGATACTCAAAAGTATAAGATGATGCAAATCACAGAGAATTAATGGACAAATGGTGAGATGGCTTTAATGTCAAGTTTTATAAGATTTATCCACCCATAGATTAAATTTGATGGACTGAGATCAAAAATTCTGAATGATCCATTTAAGTACATAATTTATTTGTTTCACATCTTCATCTGAAATATAAAAGTTTTTATATTTTGAATTCTGACAGGGTTCCAAAGAGCCATAACCATGGGCTAAAATGAAATAATTCAGGCTTCATGGCAAGACAACAAACTTTAATTCTCTGAGCTTAAGAAAGCAACCCTTGGGTTGGAGATGTGGCTCAGTGGATGGTGTTTGCCTAGCGCCTAGCAAAGCTCTGGGTTTGATCCCCAGCACAAAAAAAAAAAAAAAAAAAAAAAAAAAAAAAGCATTTATGGCATTTTCCTATTGCACATGCTCCTGGTGTGAACCTTAGTCGTGGTTCTTTATTTTTTTTTGTAGATGGACAAAATAGTTTTAATTTTATTTATTTATTTCATGTGGTTCTGCTGAGGATCAAACCCAGTGCTTCACATGTGCTAAGCAAGCACACTGCCACTGAACCATGGCCCCAGCGCCCTGAGCGGTGGTTCCAGTACTCATTTTCTCTCCATGGACCATTCTCATTATTTGTTCTCACAAACATCTGCTTTATTCATGGCTATCAAACATGACTGAGCTACCAAAAATAATGACAGTTCAATCCTGTTTCTATCCACAATGGTTGAGTAGATCGAACAATTAGACAACAGAGCCAAACCCATGCGACATGCAATTCACAATGCATGCTAATATAGAGCATATGTTGTAGCCTGTATTATAGTAAAATTCTGTGCACACTGACCTGTTTATTTATTCATTTTGGCTAGGATTGGAAAAGCTTTAATCATGACTCACGGCCTAAGTTGTAGTTACAAATTACAAAGAACATTTTGATTTGTAGCAAAAACATCTTGTAAAAAGTTAATAAAAGCAGAGTCTAGAATTAGAAAACAAGAATTTTAAAAAACCATAATGGAAAAACTTGCAACTTGAGTTGAATTTTTGCTGTGGACTTAACAACCTTCTGTTTCCCTCCAGTGGTGGGGGTGGGGTTTGGGGTGGGCATTTAAGTTTGCAGCATGAGTGACAGTTTAGAAAAAGAGACCCTGCACCTCCTAGTCTCCCAGTCACCAAACATCCAGATCAGAAAACATTTGGGAGATAATACCACTAGAGTGGTTCTTCTTAGCTTTGCAGAGAAAGTGGTGAAAGAGAAGTCTGGAATCAAGAGGAGAAAGAGTCCAAAGAAAAGAAGGAAGGAAGGTGGGAGATATAAGTGACAGAATCAAAAATGAGAAACCGTTTCCCCAAAACCCAAGAATGCAATTGTTTTCCTCTACTGAATACTCTGAGCATTTTGGGGTCAGCACCTCTCTTGATCCTGCCCTATTTTTGGAGAAAAGGGCAAAGTCATCTTTACCTGGCTCCTAGCTGGCAATATTAGATATCAGGATGTTTCTGCCAAATAAAGGAACACCATATTCCTTATCACCCCTCAATCTTGGGGAAGTAAACTTAAATCTATTAAACATTGGGTGCTCTAAGAAGAATCAGAAACAGTCTAGGACATTTAAAAAGTGGTGGGAATAATTTTAGGTAATGTCCTTTGAGAGCTCCTTACTTGTTAAATATGAACTGCTTTCCATGCATTTATTTGTAACTCAACCCTGTGACATATGTGTATTAGTATTACTGAGGTGCAGCATGACATAATGCTTACAGGTATGACTTTTGGGTCTTACCTACCTGATTTTGAATTCTGACTATGTCATTTACTACACTAGCTGTGTGAGTTTGAGCACATTTCTAAATTTTCTGTGCAAAGTTTCTCATCTGTAAATCAGAATAATAGGAACAGTGTCATGGTGAAGATCAACCAAGTTAACATCTAAATATTTAAAACATTCAGAATTGACTGGTATAAATTAGATACAACACAAATTATTCGCTATTATTTTCTTTATCTTTTAGATGAGGAAACTAAGGAAATAAAGTTATTTGTTTAGGACCATATGGATGGCTAATGAAAGACTTTGTTTTCATACCCAGACTGCAATGGTCCAGATACCTCCGTTTTGACTGTTGAGCTCATTGTGAGATGGCCAGAGACTTTCAGGTTGCAATAAATGTATCGGACCTCCTGTGTCTCTCCAGATGTGGTCTGCAACCTTACCATACTGCTCTCTGCTTCCAAGACTATGACAGGTTTAAACTGCATCATCAGATGCCCTTGCTTCTAGGTTCTGCCCATGGGGAGCCATGACAGGTCAGAAGGAGGGAGTATTACAGTATAGGCAAATATTTTCTCTTGATTTATTTTCTTTATAGTGGCCTTGAGCTGGCTGTATGGTACCTTTTGGTATGGTAATTTTGGTGGATCAATAGACTTGCTTAAAGCAAGGTTTGTGATATGTCAGGTTTTGGAATAGCTATTCTTTTGTTCCAATATTGTTGTACAAATGTAGAAGGAATCATCTAGCACTTCAGTAAAGAAACGAACAAAGCAGAGGAAGGACTCCCAGGGCAGATACAGCCTTGAGTCCTAAGGGTTCTCTTGTATCTTTCCTTTATTCTTCCAAATTGGAAGAAGTGTACCCCTGATCTTGGCTCTTGCAGCCCTCAGACCTGACTTTTCTCTGTATGCCTGGGATAGAGTAGGACAGGAAGTCATGTGCTCTACCTTAGTATTGAAGACTTTATTTCTTGGTCTGGACTCCTTGAACTCCTCTCTGTGACTTTCAGATAAACTCCTGAGCCACCCAGAGTTGGAAGAACTACAGAGAGTATCACATATAGTGGGTCTTGAACTGCTTCATAGACTCTCTTTCAAAAATACCACTAGTCCAAAGTCTTTATGAAGAAAAGAGTTTGCTCACTTCCATTGCAACTGCTGACATTTTATTATTCTTGATGAATTTAGATAAATCGATACAAGGTTTATTAAGCTAGTGGATTAATGTACTTTATTGTTGAGAAGACATCAAATGAACTGAACTCTGTCGGAGCTCATGCTTATGAATGATTTATGCTATCTGCAATCAATCATCTATTTTTCATTTGGAGCTTTTACCTTTGAGGGAAATATGAATATGATCTAATTGATCAAACGAGGAGTGATGCCTTAAAAAAATAGGTATGATTTGAAATGAGCTCTGCTAATATTAACAAATGAACCCTTGGTTATTAGTTGAGAATCAGGGTCCTTACTGTGCTACAAGGCAACCTTGGATAAGATACTTAATGTTTGATCTCAGATGTCCATTTGTGAAGAGGGACAACAATGACATTTTCTTCCTTTCCTTTCCTGAGATGTTGAGCATTTGGTGACAAAACAACTTAATATTTATTCAATATCTATCGTCAGATAGAATGATAGCAAAAATACAAAATACTCAAGTTTATTCTTAATATTCTCATCTATAAAATGGGAAAGTTGGATTTAAATAATGCTGTTAATCTCTAAATTTGGTGACAATTAATTATGACTATTTATTAAGCATTAACTAGATGCAGGCATCATATGAAACAATAAATATTATCTCATTTAATCTCTACAACTACCCTGGAAAAGGTGTACAATTACTTTAACTTCCATTTCTGAGTTAAGGAAACCAAGATTTAGGGATTGTTTTAGTCAGCTTTTTTTGCTGCTGTGACTAAAAGGATCTGACCAGCACAGTATAGAGGAAGAAAGGTTTATTTGAGGGCTCACGGTTTCAGAGGTCTTAGTCCATAGAAGGCAGGCTGGATTCCTAGGGGCTTGAGGTGAGGCAGAACATCTCAGCAGGAGTGTGGCAGAGAGAAGCAACTCACATCATCAGGAAGCAGAGAGACAGAAAGTCTCCACTCTCCAGATACAAAATATATACCCCCAAACCACGGCCCAATTCCAATCTCCTCTAGCCACACCCTACCACTTCAATTAATCCCATCAGGGATTAATTCACTGTTTGGGTTAAGACTTTCACAACCCAATCATGTCTCCTCTGAACCTTCCGCATTGTCTCACATGTGAGCTTTTGCAGAACACCTCACATCCAGACCATAACAGGAACATTAGAGTAGCTTTCCCAAAGATACATGGCGAGAAGACTGAATCTAGGCTCTATGACTTCAGCCACTACCTTACACTTCCTTTGAGAGTCTGTCTCCTAGGGTTGTTGCATTTTCCTTGTGAAATACATTTGATCTGTTCCCAGGTGTCTGTCTACCACTCTTCATTTTTTATTTCTTTCAAACCAACACTATCAGCTCTAGTCAGTGATAGAGGAGTTTGAAATTACTGCTTGTATAATCTAGACCAAGTTTTCTTAACTTTAGCACTATTCACATTTTAATTGAGGTATTCACTGTGGGATGCTGCTGTGTTTATTTTAGGATGGTTAGAACCATTCCTAGCCTCTACTTATTGGATGGTAATAGTAACTCTCCACTTGTGACAATCCAAAATATCTTTAGTAACTGACAACAGTCCTCTGGGGGTAATATTGCCTCTATTTGAGAATCGCTAAGCTTGACTTTGACTATGGATTGATACTGTTTTCTTTGTTTTGTATTATATGAAGCACTTTGGACACTTGATATGCTGATAGGGCTTACATAAACAATGAATTCATGGTTGCAGAAACCTCTGGTTTTCATATTAAGTCATGAGTAAATTACTGGAAATACATACACTAGGGAATTAGGTGGATGCAGTTTTTATATTCTTTAGATTTATATTTTTATATTCTTTATATTCTGTAGATTTTCCTATGAGTTATTTCATGGAGAAGTTATATAGGTTATTGGTAAGGTCCCAGGCCTGGATTTAGGTGACCTGGCTCTAATGCATAACTTTGCTGCTACTCTACAAAGCATTTAGCTTTTTGGGGTCTCAATTTCATTGTTTGTGAAGTGAGAAAATTGGGCCAAATGATCTCCAACGTCCCTTTTTGCTGTTATAACTAGCGATTTTATGTTCAAATACTGAATAACTCATAGAAAAATTAGTTCTTCCTGAGAACATTGTAGTTTTAAAAGTGTAGCTGTTTATTCAAATACATTGCAGCAATAAATGCTACCCTCCTCCCAGTTTTATTCCTGGAGTTTTTAAAAAACCTTCTTTCCAGCTATAAATATTAGATATCACAAGTGAGAGCCTTCTTGTCATAAATGCAGACTTGGAGAGTTTCAACTTAAGGAAATTAGAGAAATTTTCCAGTTCTTTTCTATCTTAGGATATAGTTAGCCTAGCAGAACATAGGAACACTGCTCAAAACTGGGATTCTGTTTGGGCTTCACAAATTTTATTTGGAAAAACTTCCATTATGTAAAAACCAGATAAGATGGTCTTTGTTTTTTCTTTTTCAAAGTTTTATTTTAAGACATTTAATTGGTATATAAATTCAAGGTTCACAATAGGATGATTTGATATAGATTACATGATGTAATGATTACCACAATCAAAATCAGTATATCCATGGCCACCCATTCTGTACAATAGGTCCCCAGAAACTTCTTCATCTAATAACTGAAAGTTTGTACTCTTTAACTAATATCTCCATTTTACCAATCCCCAGACCCTGACAATAATCACTCTATTCTTTTATTCTAAGAGTTCAACCTTTTTAGATTTCACATACAAGTTAGTTTATGTGATATTTTCTTTCTGCGTCTAGTTTATTCCTCTTAGTATAATGTCCTACAGTTTCATTCATGTCATTGCAAATGACAGAATTTCCTTCATTTTATGACTGGATAATGTTCCTGTGTGTGTGTGTGTGTGTGTGTGTGTGTGTGTGTGTGTGTGTGTATAGCACAATTTCTTTATTCTTCTGTTATGGAGAGTTTGTTTCCAGATCTTGGCTATTGTGCAAATAATGCTGCAATGAATAGGGATAAAGATATCTCTTTGAGACACTTATTTCATTTCTTTGGATATATTCCCAGAAGTGGGACTACTGGATCATATGGTAGTTCTATTTTTAAGATCTGAGGAACCTCCACACTGTTTCCATAATGGCTCTACCAAGACTTACCAACAATTATTATCTCTTGTTTTTTTCTTCATAGTAGCTATCCCAATGGGTATGAGGTGATATCTCATTAATTTGCATTTTTTCTGATGATTAGTGAGGTTTGGCACCTTTTCATCTACCTGTTGCCCATTTGCATAGCTTCTTTGGAAAAATGTCTATTCAGGTCCTTTGCCTATTTAAAAACTTGGATTATTTATTTGCTATTGAGTTGTTTGAGTTCAAATATACTATAGATACTAACCTCTTATTGTATCCTATTCCATAGATTGCCTTTTCATTTTGTTGTATCTTTTTCTGTGCAGAAACTTTTTAGTTTGATGCAGTTCTACTTCTGTTTGATTTTGCTTTTTTGGCTCATATTTTTTGTGTCACATTCAAAAAGTCATTGTCAAGACTGATGTCAAGGAGCTCTCACCCATGTTTGCTTTGGGAGCTTATGATTTCACATCTTAAATTTAACTCTTAACTCTTTAATCTATTTCCAGTTAACTTTTGCACATGGTGTAAGGTAAAGTCCCAATTTCATTTTTTTGAAAGTGCATATCCAGATTTACCAACACCATTTATTGTAGAGATTTTCCTTTCCCCATTATGTGTTCTTGGCATCCTTATCAAACATTAGATTATCATATATTAATGAATTTATGTCTGGCTGTTCCACTGCTCTCTATGTCTATACTATTTCAATTACAGCCGTCTTGCTGTATGGTTTGAAACCACAGAGTGTGATTCCTCTAGCTTTGTTCTTGCTTAAGACCTTTTTATTTTTCTTTTTTCACTAATCAGTGTCTTTTGCAGTTCCATACAAGTTTTAGAATTGATTTTATTCTATTTATGTGAAAACTGCCATTGGAATTTTGATGGGAATTGCATCAAATTTGTAGAGGACTTTGGGTATTTTATAAGTAAGAATGTTTTGGTTTGTTTTATGTATTCTATCACAAAGTTATAAAGAAGAGAGCAGCAAGAGTTGGGAAATATTACCTGGATTCTTTTGTATTGCCCCAGAGTTGTATTGATTGAAGATTCCCTTAAAAATATTATCTGTAGGGAGAGAGGTACATAGAAGCAACAAGACTATGATGCAGAAGGACCTTCAAGAGAAAGAACACAAGGTGGAGGTCCTCTTAGGATCAGTGTTTCTGTACAGAGCAAGGCTCTGTGCCATGGATATAGTGCTTTATGTTCTCAGGATCAGTGAACATGCTCACATTCAATTCAGGAGGAAAGACCACTGCAGATAATACTGTTGGTTGGACTAGTGAAAACTTTGCCAAAGACCTTGTGTTTGCTCTTAAAGAACATCTTTACCTCTGAATGCCCAACTCTCAGCTGACCACAAACTTCCATCTATATTATTTCTTTTGCTTCATGACTTATCAGTAGTATCACATTCACTCAATTTCCCATGCCAGAAAACTGGGTGAGTTCTTTGATTTTTCTCTTTTCCTTTCTCTAAACAAATTAAAATAACAACAACCTCTTACTTTTTCTTGCTTACTCGCAAACTGGCTCACTTCCGTCCATCTACTTAGTCCAGGTCACAATTACCACTTGCCTGTAATATATCTATCACCTTCTAATAGGATTCCTAACCAAAGTTCTTTCCTCTCAAATATAGATTCTATACTCAAATTACAATGATGTCCCTGAGTCAAAGATGCTCACCATATTCTCATACCTGAAATCTCTTGGTGATCTTACACTGCCTGCAGGCTTTCTATAGTGGTTTTCAAGGTCTGTCATGGTCTAGCCCTGGTTTGTGCCTCCAGTGGCACCTCTTACCACTTCTACCTTCTACTCTGTGCTCTGGCTACACTGAAATAATTTTAGTTCTTTCACAACATTCCTTCTACTCTCCAGGCCTTTCCCTATATTATTCCCCATGTCCCAGACACTGTAAATTAAACTTATCAACTTGTGGTCAGAAATGTAGGAATATTTAGTCATTGGAAAAACTGCTATTTGCAAAGCATATCCTAACAGGCCACTAATCATTTAGAAATTTCTGGTTGAGAACACAGAGAACCTGTGGTTAATTACCAAAATGTGTACCTTATGGCCATTTCTTACTTTGACCCTTTTCTCATTCTAGTCCAAGCATATCAAAACTAAGGGATGCCATTCTAAAGGTAAAATTTTATTTTTCTTGGTGATGATCAGTCTAAGGAGATATTCGGAAGCAAGAAGAAAACTCTGACCTAAATTTCCATTTTAAACTACTTATTGATAAGGTAAACTTTTATGCTTATACTGGAGAGAGACAAAGTTGTAAATTTATCAAGTTGTACCATGTGTGGAAATTAAAGAAAAGAAAGGGAAAGAGGAGAACAAAGCTTAGTGATGTGGAAGATAAAAGTCATGAAGATCAAGGTGTGGGTAAAAAAACTTCCTTGAAAACGATTTTTTTAAAAGAGGGATTATATTCTATACCACTAGAAGTAGAAGGGAGACTTCATTTTTATTGATTAGAAAACCAAAGAGGTTAAATATACTTGTCCTCACTACATGACGGGTGAGTGGCAAAGTTGGAACATCATTTTGGCCAGCAGAATGTGGATTTCTCAGAACATTTTAGATCCTTCTTATCAAGGTTTTCTTTGACAGTGGAGTGGCAATATTTGCATTGTGTGAATTAAAGTGGTTTGTCAGAGTGCAAGGGAGAAATGACTTCTTATTGAAGAGATCAATAGCACACTTGCAGCATTAAGGGTGAGTTGCCACTAGCTTTCTGTTGCTGAGAGTCTGTCAGCATATTTTATTGCACAAGGGAGATGTCCCCAGTCATGTTGATTTGGTGCTTCCTGTCAACGGATGTGTGGAAGGAAATTAAAGTAGGCCACAGAGCTTGCAGTTCTGACATGGACATGTAAGAGAGCCTGAGTTAAAACTAGAAGGAATAATTTCAATTCCTTTACTAATGAAATAACTCTGATGTCAGAGATGACTTTGGCATAGAGAACCCACTGGAACTGAAGGGAAGTCAAGCTTGAGGTCACATTTAGAAACTTGGTGGCGAAGTGGGTAATAGAACCACAGTCTAGAAAATGACAATCGACAAGTAAATTATACCTGTCATCATTTTTTTTTCTTTTTGATTGGGATATATTTCAAGATACCTGGAAAAGCACCACAGTATCCAATCCACCCATCCCTCCCTCATCTTGAGAGATAAACATCAAGGTTCCTCACAGCCCTGGTTGAATTTTTCCAGGTCAAATTCTTGAGGCCTCTCATATCAATTCCTCAGAGTGTGTCAGGCAAGTATCTTTTGGCTCATTTCTCTGCTCAATATCATATCTTTCTCATATACTCATAAGTTTGTGAGAAATAAAAATTTCTTTTGCTAGAGCTTTGGGTGTGATGGTTTTCTCCAGATTGCCTTGTCTTCACCATGACCAGTACAGGACAGATAAACAGCAATGCCAGTTCAGTGTTTCAGGAACTATAATGGCAACATTAGGGAAGAATTGAAGGCCTTGGCTGGATGAAGAGCAAATAATCATAGAAGTTATTGATCAGATCCTGAGAAATTTATCTTTCACATCTTTCCCTTTATATCCATGAGAGTGGGCAGTTAAAATGAAGATAAAAATACCTTGAAAAGTGGGCTGGGGATATGGCTCAGTTGGTAGAGTGCTTGCCTCACAAGCACAAGGCCTTAGTTTCAAATCCCCGGCACCACAAAAAAAAAAAAAAAACAAAAAAAAACCTTGAAAAGACAGTGCCACATCGGGTTGTATAACATGAACCAGATTTGTCTGTTAAGAGTGGAGTGTTTAAATCCAGAATGAGACATAGGTGAAGAGTCCTAGAGTATGTCCCATCCCTCATACCTGGCCACACATGGCCAGATCTTTGACAGGTCTTTGACCCATCCTGTGGTTAGCTATTGTTAACCAAAGTTTCTGATACTGTCAAGAAAATTAGCATACATAGGACAAAAATAAGTAAAAATAGAATCTGAACATCATAGCAAATTTGCTTCTTCCAGGATAGTGATGATTTTCATCATATACACTTGAGATTATGCTATTAGTTGTATAATATTGTAAATAATTTGGAAGATTTGAAGATTACTAAAGGAAAGCAGAAATAAGTATTGTAAGGATAAGCCAAGAAGAATCATGGGAGATGGTAAATAGAATGGTAGAAATAAAAATAGAGAAGGCAAAAGATAAAATAAATATCAGAATGGATATTTTCAGAGAAACTCTCTGATAAAGATATATAGGAGGAATTAAGAGGTAAAATATGTAATAGAAATGCCAAGAGAATGAAAGACAGATCAAAAGATCTTACTGAGTGTAACACAGGAGAAAGAAAAGGAAAAGCCACACACTATTCACTTAAATAAGGCACAAAACAAAATAAGAGATACTGCAGGTTTCCAGAAGGAATGTGTAGAGTACCTGTTAAAAAGAAATAAGAATGAATTTGCCATCTGATTTCTTGATGGTGATCCCAAGGCACCACAGTGGAACACTTTCTAACATGTTGCGGAAAACAACTTTGAATTTAGAAGTGCATAGCCAGCAAAACTATCATTAAAATATGATGACAGAAAATATAGGTGTATGAGCCTGAAAAAATACCTCCCAGGCAAAATAATTTCTCTGGAAACACTTAGAAAAGTATTAAAACTGCTAGGGAAATCATTCTAGAATGATGTAGGATATCCCCAGTCCAGGGATTGTCTGGGGTTGTGTAAGTGTGGGCATAGAGTAAGTTTATGGTGCCAAGAAATGCTGTTTTTCCCTCCTGAATGTCTTGTATTCATAGAGCTTGATTCAAAAAATAAATAGAAAATAAATAGAAAGTTTTCCAAGGTAATACAGAAATGTTATTTGGAAATAGTCAAATTCAAGATTTAAGTTTTACAGTAGGGTATTTGTAGGATATTTTTATTTCCATGTGTGAGGAGCAAGATTAAGCCCATTTCTAGAGTTTGCTTTGGACTGTACATACATACATACATACATATATATATATATATACACATACACATATATATAACTGTACATACGTAAAACACACACACACATATATATATATATATATATATATATTCATAGACATTTATTTATTTATATATGGTGCCAAGAATCTAACTCAGTGCCTCACATATCCTAGGCAAGGTCTCTACCACTGAGCTATAACCCCAGCCCCTTGGACAGTACTTTTAAGAGGCTAGAAGTGTTAACCATTGAAAGCCTGTCATTCAGTTTTCTGGGGCGGGGGTTGAGCTCCTGCTTTTCTCTTATTATCTGGTTCTTCTATCCACAATAGCAAGTTCTTAATTACTAAAAATTACAGCCTTCCATTTATACAGAACCATTCAGAAAGATAACTTAATGAATTTAAGGTTCAAGCACAATGCCTATAGGAGATAAAAACAACCACCAATTACAGTGGAAGAAAGAACTCTACTCGAGAGAACCTTTTATTCCTTCTTGTCTCACTTAGGTGACTAATATCCCAACATGTAGTCAATTAAAAGAGAGGAAATTCTAACTTAAGTCTCAATATCTTTATTTAATGTCCTAGTCAAAGTGAAACAATTCAAGTGCAACAAATTTAAAGATTAAAATCAATAACAATTTAGTTTAACACATACACACACACACACACACACACACAAACATACATGCACAAACTATTAGGGCTCAAAAGTGTCTACTTGTGTCTTCCAAGAAGCAAATGACTTTCGAAATGCAGGAGGTTTATTGAAGGAAATATCTGTGAAAGATAGTGAGAGGAGGGAGCAGGAAGAGGCAGTAGAGAACCTTCAGACCACAGTATAGGTCTGACACCTGTGAAAGGAGAGCAGCAAGGAAAAGTACAGAGTAGGACAGGTGTTGGTCTGAAGTACAGTTGTGAGAAACTTATGGCCAACCAAGTCTGCAAGACTGCCTGATAGCAGAGACCCAAGTTGCTCAGAAATCCTCCAGCTCTAGTACTCTCCTGTGCTTAGTCATTGCCTGGGAGCTCCTTGGTAGGAAGCATCCCTTAGGATGCATACAAAATGAATCCAGAGCTGTGGCTATGGGGGCTGCCAGTTAACTTACTCTCCTCATGGCAGGTTCTCTTTAGGAGGGCTTTTAGCGGGGCAGACCCCTTATAGCTTATGATGCAGAAGACATTTAAAAATGGCTATTGTAGATGCTTTGAGAAATGTTCTCACTTAAAATCAAAACCTATACAACTCTGAAGTCATTAGTAATAACAAGCAAAAATGTTTTTCTGAAAGCCAAAGATTAACGTCATCTGGAATTTCATTATCATAGAAAACAGTTTTTAATCTAGTAGAGGTGATAGAGATTCACAATATATTTATATTCCCTTGTGTGGTTCTCTTGTTACCAAAACTTCCATCTTTAAAAGCCAGACTTGGCTGTGGTGCAGTAATACCCTTGCTATCAACATTACTATTATCTAATTAAGAACACAAAAGAAACTGGGACTATCCATTGGTGGTACACTAATAGAAGAGAATAAACTCTTATTGTCTTTGAAGTATCCCCTTCTCAAAAACATGATGTCTTCATAAAGTGAAGTAATCCTTACAGAAACTTCAGTTAATTTGTTCACCATGCCTTAACTTGAAGCCTTGTTAATTGTCATTACTGGTCCAATGCAACTTTCTGCCAGTACACATGAAACTTGATTTTTCAACCCCACAACACCTTTGTTAGGAAGACTAATCCACACCTTTCCTTCTGAGATCATCGGCTATGTCTTTAACAAGTGCAGGCCTGTGTCTGAGGTGCTCAGATGGCAAACTGAGATGGTAAGTAGGGAAGCCACAGAAGGAGTTGAGGAGTTCCATCTTTGGGTATGTTGGAAAGATTCTACTCATGTATGTCAGTGTAGGTCTTGTAGACTCACTAGTTTTCTTACTGTGATGATTTGTGAGGAAAGAATCAAAGACAAATTCTTATCAAATGATCAGATTGAGATATCCATTTAAATCTCAAGCTTACAAAATTTATATTGCTGTTTCTCACTGGGATAACATCTGGAGGGCCTGTTGTACGTAGGGTCCTGGACTGCAATGAGAAGTGCCTTTCTGCAGTACTGCTGCCCCTCCTGGTACTAACTCAGGTAAAAAAAAAAAAAAAAAAAAAAAAAAAAACTTAGGTGAAAAAGAAAGCATCTAGGGAGGTTTCTGTATATTGGGTGCATTTCCTTAGTATCATGAAAAGCAAATGGAATATTATTCACTCATAAAGAAGAACAATATTATGGCATTTGCAGATAAATGGACGGAATTGGAGAATATCATGCTAAGTGAAATAAGCCAGTCCCCCAAATCCAAAGGATGAATGTTTTCCCTGATAAGTGGATGATGATATATAATGGGGGTAGGGAGGTGGGGGGTGAGAGAAGAATGGAGGAACTTTAGATTATGTAGAGGGAAATGAGAGGGAGGAGGGGGGTATGAAAAATGGTGGAATGAGACAGACATCATTACCCTATGTACATGTATGATTACACGAATGGTATGAATCTACATCGTGCACAACCACAGAAATGAAAAGATGTGCCCCATTTGTGTACAATGAATAAAATGCAATCTGCAAAAATAAAAAATAAATAAAAAAAAGCAAGTCAGTTCAGTGAGAAAAGAAAAAGGCAATGCAGCCTGGTGATTTTGTAGTTCGTCCTCCCATTCCACACATCTGATAGTGCTCTATTAAGGGAAAAATTTTTACCATGCAAATGTTCTTCTAGTAGGTTGTGTATAATTCCAGGAAATTAAAAAGTCCTGTTTATGAATAGTAGTTTAATTAGACTAGTTACAAAAACAAGAACCTAATTGTTGGGAAATAGGAATTTGGCTTCCTAAGGAAGCAAAAATTCATTTAATATATGGAACAACTCTCTATTTTGGTATTAATTATGTTAAATCTAGAAATCATTTTTCCTTCCTTAGTTAATGATATGAGAATATGCTTCTGTAATTTGTTTCTGTGTTCTTTGGTGTACTTAGAAGTAACATTGATTTGAACTACATTGCACTAATTTATTTCCTTCATAAGGGAGGAGAAAACAGAGGTGAAATAAATCACAAAATTTTCACTTACAAATATTAACTCCTAAATTTGAATTTGTGCCAGTTAATGATTTCTTTTCTGCCACTTTCCTTATGTGCTTAAAACTCCAAAATTTCCATTACTGTTTCCTTGTCAGATAGCAATGTGTTTCTAGAAATGGAAAAGAGGAGCTGGAGATGAGGAATTTCCTATCACAGGGGGCATTAAATGGGAAGGGGGTTGAGTAGGGGGATTTAAGCATAAGATGGTGATCTGAGTTCTTTTATTTTTACCAATCATCATATAAAAGTTAACTTATGTTCATTGAAATACACTTATTTATTCTTCCTCTTAGACTCTTTGAATGAACTCTACCTCCATGTTTCTAAAGCTGATTTTGAATTAAGTCTAACAGGCATTTGTAAAATACCTGTTGTATGCAAGGCAATATGTTAGACACTCTGGAATGCTCAATTAACTCTGTTGTATACATAATGTAAAACTTTGTTAATTAAAAACTTTTCCTTTTTCATAATTAAAACTAGAAAAATGCAAAGTAAAAGAGAATAAAATGAATTGTATGCAGTTCTTTTGATCTCAAAGAACTTATAATAAAGAGTAATGGGTAGTTCAAAATGTTTTCTTAAAATTTGTGATGCTTTGGTCATTTCAATCATTCTAGCAGCTCTTCAACAATTCGGTATATTGCACAAAACTTGTCATGCATACATTTTATGCATGGGTTAGGACTAATTAATACTTAATAGGTTGAATAATAAAATGATCTAATTAAAATGAATTTTATCCTTTTCATAAGAGGATGCATTCATATATTAAAGATGAGTGTTATCTTACCATTACATTGTATGCTGGAATGAGAGAATTATTTTTTAAAGCACAAAGTTTCAGGTTATAGGAAATCAATATACATTCATCACAATCTATAAGTTTTCTATATGGCACAATGAATACTTCTGGTTGGAATAATGACTTTGAATTGCTGAGAAAGAACCTGATTACACAGAGAACTTAAATAACAGCCATTATTAAAGGTAGGAAGTTAACTAAAGATAGAAATTTCTTCCAAAATAATAGGTAAACTAAATGGGTTTATGTTTAAAATTTATTTTATTACACATTAAATTTATTAGAATACTTCATCCCTTTACTATTATGAACAGATTTGGTTGCAGTAAATATCTTTGTTTTATTTACGTCTATCCATCAGAGTTTCATCTATATGTAGTGTTAGCAATTTGAGGTCTACAACAAATGTAACAGTGACTAGTAAGAAGTTTTACAAGTAGTAAATGTAATGGTCTCAGTTAATTTTTTATACCCCATGTAATTATTGCACAATAGAATTATCAGTTTTTTATTGAATTATCTTTTACCAATTTATTAAACATTTACTGAGTACATGGGACATAATAACATGCCAATAATAATGCAAGTGTATCTGGAGTGGAGAAAACTGTAAAGGTGTGTGGTGGTCATTAGTGATGTTTATTACTATTTCACATTATCAGTTTTCTGGGAATATGGTGAGATTGGCTTTCCTTACATACTTTAATTTGAAATATAGTCTCATGATTTGTTTTTGCCAATTAAATGTGAGCAGAAATGTCATGTGTCACATTCCTATGGAAGCTTTAAGAGTCAGTACATGATTTACCATGCAATCTTTCCAGTAGTTCAGTGATCATGCAGGGACACACGGAAAGGAATACTTCATAAAATCTGAGTCCCTGAATGTTTACTTGAATAGAGCATTCTGTCATCTTACGTTGGATGTAAACTGTGAGTCTCAAGCACATTTTGTTGCAATACACCTCTTAAGATTTTGTTTTATCAGCATAACCTAGCCTGTCTTAATACTGAAATTGGTAGTGGTCATGGATGTTGCCAAAACAGAATCTAACTATGTGGTATTAACTTTGGGACTGGGTAATAAGAAACTGTATCTGAAGACTGGAAGGATAAGTTAAGGTGCTTAAACGTTTGGTAAGACTCTTGCCTGTGATAATTTGGAAGGCAGATCATACATTCAGTGAACTTACAGCTCTAGGAAAAGAGGTTAAGAAAACTGAACATTAATGGTTTGTTTAGTTACTGTTGGCTGCATTTAACAAGGTAATACAAGAAACAGACGATCTTAAAAAGGAATTGGCCATTTTTAAAAAGAATAAAAGGATAAAGAAAGAGTTTGGAAATTCTGAGACTTTCAGGTGTGAATCATGTAATTTTTTCACAACCCTGCCTAATAAAACATAAAAATGAAAAGCCTTTGAACAACAAAGTCTGATTGAAACAGCCTTAAGGTAAGAATCAAATCAAAGGTATAACTGTCACAACCATTGTTTAAAACTCTGAGAGGACTAAGGTATTCCAGAACAAAGATCCAATTAAGTTGTAGGACCCCAAGTTTTCTTTCCATAAGGCAAAACTGCTCAAGTAAAAGACATCAAAGTATGGGTCTCCTCTAAGGTCTAATAGATCCATGGTTCCAGCAGTTAAGTACAGAAAGAGGGAGAGAGGCACAGGAGAAAAAAATCACAAAAAATCAAAAATCACACATTTAAGAAGAACCATAGATGTGGTTGGTGGTCCATGGACCTGACTTTAATCAAATTGATCAGAAATAGCTAAGAATTTTTTCTTAAAATGTCACTCATCTGGTTGAAAACTGGCAGCCGTCTGCAAGTTGAAAACTATGTTCATTTCAATTACAATTAAGGAGGATAAAGGAAGAGGAGAACCTTCTAGAGACCAGTCACAGGCCATAGAGAACAATGAACCTTACTAGGGGTCAGAATTGGGATCATTTGGAATGTTCCTTACTTCTAGGATAAGGCATTCTCAAATATCTGCCTAGTAGGATTTGGGAGTTTTTAAAGACAAATATCTTCTGGGTATTTACATTCCTTCTTTGACTGGAAGAGCTTATTGAGGTTTTCCTGACCCTTTTCCACCTTTGCATATTGATAGCATTGTGATGAGTAACTCTCCTTGAAGTATCTCTCTCCAGATAGGAGTCATGAAGGACAGAAAACCACACCATCCTAGGTTCTGCATTTTGAGCTTGATGCTAGTTATGGATTGTATATTGGATCATCTCCTTTGTGGGTAGCATCAAATATTTTATAAATGGGAAGAAGAATAAACCAAATATTTGATGGACAGAAAGAGTATGGTATACACTAGTACTGTTCACAAAATTTCCTCTCCATCTTCCAGAACATGTAGGTTTATATTTTCTCCCTCACTATGAAGTTAGGAATGACTTTATGATGTCTACTGATCAACAAAATGTGAGCAAAATTGACATGTGCAGCTTCTTGGCACAAGCTTTATGAGCTAATTTAAGATTTGCTACTTAATTTTCCTATTGCTGCCATGATTGTGAAGCACACACTGAAAAGTTTCAATCAGTTTGGTTCCCTGAGTTAATCAGTTTGACTCCCTGGACTTAATTGTGTCCCCTAAAATTTATGTGTTCAACACCCAGTGTGGTTATATTTGGAGTAGGTGAGTACTTAAGGTTAAATGAGGTCACAAATGGGGGTCCCAATCTGATGGGATTAATATCTTCATAAAATACACCCGAGTTTGCTTTCTTTCTCCACCATGTGAGGACATAGAGAGAAGGAGGCCACCTTCACTAGAAGGTTAACCCTCAGTGGAATCAAACCTTGCAGCACCCAGATCTAAAACTTCCAGCCTTTAAAGCTATGGTATTTCACTGTGGCAGTCTGAACTGGCTAATACTCTGAATACAATGAGCAAATTTCCTACCATCCCATATTAGTTATATGTAATCATACCTTATGAAATAAACCTGTTGTGATACACATGAAGATTCCTATATCCAACCGAGTTTTTGACATCTGCACTTGGATGCCTCATGAGCACCTCAAATTTGAAATGAAAACTTGACTTTACTCTCATACCTTCCTATTCCACTCTTCCCAATTTTAATACTACTTATTAGTACAAAGTTATAGTATAATCCACCTGCTGACTCAGATTAGAACTCTGGGATCATTCTTGATTCCTTGCTATCCACCTCCTTCTGGGTTACACTTATTGGCAAATTCTGCTGGAACTATCTTCTAAAAACACTTTGAACTCATCGAGTTTTTTCTTAACTCGACAGCTCCCATTTGGAACATCACTATTATTCTGAATAGACAACTACGGTAACTTGGAATTGACTTGCCCATTCTACTCCTGTCTTTTACCAAAGTAGTTTTTTATAAGAAACTAGGAGTTTGGTATAAAAACATAAACATCAATCACCATCATGCTTAAAAACTTTCAATGATTCCCCATTATGCTTTTTTTAAAAAATGTACAATTTACTATGAACTGTGATCTTTTTGATCAAACTTCTCTCTTGTTCTCTTCTTCAATTCCTCATATTTTTCTCTTCTTTGAAATGCAAAGATCCTTTCAGTTATAGGTGTTTGAAGTAATCATAATACCAAAAATTATATTAATAATATGATTAATAACTAGCATTTATGGGATGCTTACTAGGTACCAGGCACTGTCCTAAAGACTATATACATTAATTCATCTAGTAGTTTTGATGAAATTTGCCCATTTTATAGATGAGGAAACCAAGGCACAAAGAAATGCCTGAGGTCATTCCCTAGTAATTGTTGGAATGAGGAATTGAACCCAGGTTTACTTTCTGTGATCTGTTTCAGGGAACAGTGACACTTTTGTTCTTAAATATTATTCTCTCTGATTGGTCTGCTCCTTTCTCATGTGTTTCAGATGGTCTACTTTTGTCACCTTTTTTCCTATTTAAACATCATCCTTTGAGAGATAATGGTATTCAAGCAGTCCTTACTTTCTTCCTTGTCAGCACTGTTGTTTTTTCTTTCATAGGATTTACCACCATTTACAATTATATGTTTGTTTTTTATCTGCTTATTTTCTAACTGGAAGGCTGGCAAACTCTTTCTGCTTAGGGTCAGAGAGTAGATCTTCCAGGTACTTTGGGTCATATGTTCTCTAACTGCAACTGCTCAGAAAGGCAAGGAAAAAGGTATGGCTGTGTTCCAATAAAATTTCATTTAGAAAAGACGTGGTGGGCCAGATTTCACCCATAGGCCCGGGCTTCATTCTTTCATTAGACTGTAAGTGCTATAAATTTTCAAAAAACACAGTCACTTTGTTTTTTATGTGTTCCAGGTTCAATGAGAACCTGGCACATAATTGTTATTTGGCACGTATCTGTTGAAAGAATGAATGGCAGGCAGTGTAGCATCCTACTCTCCTTTGAAGGAGACAGCATTGACTCAATTACTGCACAAATAAAATTTGACATTCACATTTCATCTGACTCTGTTTTAGAAACAAGTTGACACACCAATATTTAAAAAAATAAAAAGAAGTCATAGAAAAAGGAAGGAGAAAAAGAGTGCAGGAATCTTCATCAAGATATGATGTGAACACCTCCTTTTTTCTTCATTAAATATAAATTGGTTGCATTAGTCATTAATCACCTACTCTATTCTTCTAAATAATTGAAGTGGATTTCCTTAAGATTGTATGCTTTTGATTATAATCCTTTTCAACCTTGTGATTTTTCCTTTTATCTACTCTATATTCAGTTTTGGACAAATGAAAATCAGTGACTCATTTTACATCTGTGTGGGCACAGGAAACCAGGCATATCTGCATAAAGCATTAAAAAATAGTGGTGTGGATGAGTTCTCTGAAGAATCAATACAGTAGAATGTGTTTTCTAAGATCAAGTTTTGATGGTATCTCAGCAACTTCCAGCTGGTCACCTCTAGTAGGTTTTGTGGAAAATCATTGCACTTTTTATGGTAAGGATGCTCCAGGAATACTTGGTCACAATAAAGTGTTTATGTCTGAGGGCACCTCCTTTTCCATACTCAGGAACCACGGAAAGGCAAATAGAACTTGGAAAAATTCTAGATTCATTTTATAAATTTAGCACTTTGGATCCTTTAAAATTTAGGAAAGAAAAATAATCTGAAAGTTTATTCAACAAATATTTATTAAGAGACTATCATGTGCTAGACATTGAGGGAAAAGGAACCCTATCCACTATAGTAATTCCCCAACATTTTTCTGTTGCCAAACATTTTTAATTGTCTAAATTGGAAATATATTTCCCACTACTTCTAAAAGTGATTTGACTTATCAGTTGATTCTTAATCTAAAAGTGAGCAAACATTAGCTTCTTTTGGTAACTTTGTAAACTCCCCCTGCCTCAGATCAAATTAGAGGAGAGTGTCAAGTTAGGTGTTAACACTGTACTTTGGGTTATTTCTTAAATCCATATGTGAGAGAAATGAATAAGCTGAATGTTCTAAGATTGATGTTGAAGATTCTGGTTTGGCCTAGTAAGTTCTCTCCTTTTACCTCATTCAAAAAAGTATTGACTTTACAGATTAGATCTTCTGAGTTTTTGTTGATACAGAATCAGGAGATAAACAATAGAGAAGAACATAAGTGTGGGCAAAACTTGTGAACTCAATTTGAAGAAGAGTAGGAGAGAAGGATGAGGAAGAAGCTAAGGTGTTTGTGAACTGTAGGTGGGAAAGGAGTTTTCAAAAGCTTGAAGTATATCTACAATTTTTAAGAAATAAAAGTAAAGTTCTGAGCCATTGTGAAATTACTTTTTTGGTTGCTGAACATTTCTTTGATCAGGGTATTTTGGTATCATGTGCATGAAGGTCATAAGCATTACAGATCTGTAAACTCCATAACCATTATGCCTTCATAACCTCCTTTTGTATTATCTCCTTACCTATGTTGGTTGACTACTTTAAACACATGACATATCCATAGTCCTTTTTTTTGTGCATTACAATAGTGTCATGGCTACATTACTTTCTGAACTCCATTCATAGTCAAACGTTTCTGATACAACCTAGAAAATAAATGACATTAAAAGGAATTATATAAAATTCTAGATAAATTAGAAATTTGTTCTCTCACTGTCTGGAAGCTAGAGGTCTGAGATCAAATTGTTAGCAGATCCAGGCTCCCTCCAAAACCTCTCAAGGAGGATCTTTCCTTGCTCTTCCAGCATCTGGTAGTTTCAGGCATTCCTTGACTCGGGTGCAGCATGCCATTGTCTGCCTTCCCCTTCACACAGCCTTCTCCCTGTGTGCCTGTGTCTTCACAAGCCATCTTCCATGTCTGCGTCTTCTGGTAAGGAGACCAGTTAAATTGGCTCAAGGGCCCATCCTTCTGCAGTATGACCTCATCTTAAATATTTACATCTGTAATAACTTTCTAAATAAGGTCACGTTCTGAAGTACTGGGGCTTAGGACTTCAACATGTCTTTTTGGAGGGATGCATAACATTCATCTTTATCTCTATGCTTTTAAAAAGAAGATTCTATATTTAGTACCATTTCAGGAGGCAGAAAACATCTTACGTGACCCAGAAATCTATTACCCCTTGATTGTTTGATCAAATAAAGTGGTCTCGAACTAAAAACATGTGTCCGTTTATTGAACTTAACTATCCAAAATTTCTGCTTCTTTCTATAATATCAGCCCTCAAGATATTGCTAATAACACTTAAAAGTTATGGGCAAATGGAGGTAAATCTGAACTCACAGAACTCTGAAATACCAATTAACATTACATAGAATGATAAGTATTTTTAAAATTTATTTTATCATCACTCTTCCTAAAAAATGTTTGAGATAGCAATAATATATTACAGTTTCAGTTTTCAAAGGAAAGATCCTTTTTGTAATAATGTAATAAAATTTTGATTCAGAAAAAAAGGAAGCTTTTATTTGTAAGAAAATATCACAAATTGTAAGATGCAGTTGATAAAGTTCTTCATTTTATCTAGTGTATTTTAGACTGAATATGAAATAGAAAAAGCTTCCATGTATACATGAGACCAAATGAAAGGAAATGATACTGATCACTGAATCTAGTGCCAGTTTCTCTTTAGTTGCAAACTCAAAATTTATTCTTTTGCCATGTTCGGTATTGGTCAGTTTCTTGTAAGATTTATTCAGTCCACATTGTGTCTAACTTGAAAAAGGTCATGGGGAGGTTGTTTTTATTGGAGAAATTAAGGTGTCTGAAATGCTTTTCTAATTCTGAGATTATATCGCTCTCAGATATGGTTCAGAATGATTTATGTGCTGTGAAAATAACCTCTGATGTAGATATTTCCAAATTAAAAATTAAACACAAAACTCAAAGGATCTTAATAACTTTTCTAAGTGTCATTAGAGATCTAGGATATGTTTTGTATAGCAAAACATTAAATTGGACAATTTAGGGAAATAGTGGAAAATATTTCTCAAATTAGAACTCTACCAAATTAGAACTGTACTAGTTCAGGGCATATGATAAATGCACTGGTACACTGCTGCCATGATCATATGCAAACGTTTATGCTTGGAGTTTCAAGCCTTCCTTACTTGTTATCACTACCTTTATCACTGTTACTTCCCAATGAACTTGAAATTTTCACTTGTTGAGTCATGGATAGATCAGAAGAGGAGCAGTAGCCCTTCCATCTAAAGGTCTTTCTTAAAGTATGCAGATGATAGGGGAGGTTTTCTGTGGTCTTTTCCCTTTGACTCAGTTTAATATATCAGGATAGTTGAACAAGCTTTATTTCCTGAAGGGGATGAAAGAGATAAAGGAGAGAACTTGGAGTGGGAGGGTCTGAGGAATCACAAGTCTATGACTGTGTATAAATTCTTAACTGTTGTTGTCCAGGCCAGGGAGAGAAACCACAGGCTGCAGCAACTCAGAGACTTTCAGAGGCCCCAGGGGTAACAAGGATGTTTTTGGTTCTGGAAAAACAGGGTAGTTGATGAGTTTAGACAAGAGTTGAGTCCTGAAAGTTAAAATGGGGTTAGATGAAAGGCCTTGGAAGGCAGGACAAGGAGATTGTGTTGTCTTTTAAAAGGTTCAGGGAAGGGTAAGTCTTTGGAGGTCAGAACCAGGCAATGATCAGATTAATGTTTAGGTAAATTATTCTGATGGACATGGGGGTGAACAAAAGGGTGAGAGGCTTAGATTGGTTGGTGTGGATGAAAATCCAAAGATAATAAAGACCTGAATTAGGTCAGTATTAGTGGGGATAGAAAGGACAGATTCTCCTAAATTTTTGAGGGAGAAATAACAAGGATCAGATGGACAAAATGATTTCAATATCTGGAGTTTTTTCTTTTCCTGTCCTAAAGAGCAGGATAATGTGGGGATAGGTACACAGTATTAAAGCACAGTTATTCATAAAATACAGTCTCTATGCACCTCTAGTTCCTACTTTAAACTAAAGCTGAAAAGGAAATGAAATAAAAATGGAGAAGTGTTCTAATCTTTGTACACTAGGGGTTCTCAATTTAAGGAGACATCAGAATCACTAACAGCATATTTAAATATGAATTGCAAACACCTACCCCAAGAATTTCAAATTCAGTGAGTCTGTGGCAGACCCTGAGAATCTGTACTTCAAGCAGGTGCCAAGATGATGCCAATAGTACTTACTTAGGGGAAACTTTGAGGACCCCTGTCCTAGATTATTGTTTTTAAAGCAATAGATTTCAATATGGTTGTTTTTGGCAGAAGCAATCTATCACCATCTGTAGTGACTAAGGGAGCCACAAAAATAAATGAATAGGTCTTATTCCCATTTGCCCAATATATTGCCCCTGAATACATTTAATCTTGGCCTAGATCATAATTTATTTTAGATTGGATACTTTTAGCCTGTTTTTGTAAGATCACCCTTGATTCTTTTTAACTAAATCCCAGATGTTGCCTCTGTGATTCTCAAGGAGTAAAGTCATTTAATCTTTGCCTTGTAATTTATCAGGCAACATTTTAAAGCCATAGATCCAAATAATTCTTTAAATCTGTGTCTGGTACATTCATCACTGTATCCACTTAAGAACTATAATGTTTATCTGTCTTTGGTTGCTTTTACCAAACCTATTATTATCCTAGGCCATCAGCCTACAAATTTACTATTCCCATTTAATGTGATTTTCCTTTTCTAAGTCTCAGTATTGGTGAGACAGTCCATGAATTTAGTGCTCACTGTAGGGCATCTCAGTAAAATTTAAAAAACAGTGTCCAATAGGGAATTAAGAAAAGAATCAAAACAAGTATCTAAGTAAAGACGGTGTTAATGCTGGAGAATATTTCATGGATGAAATGCATAAATTGCCTTAATATTCCTTGCATAGAGGCAACTAATGTAGATAAAATATGCGTGTATTCAGATAATTATTTTACTTATTTAACCAATCAGAGAACTTGAGGATGAGATAGAGGAAATTTACCAGGAAATGGAAAAACCGTGTTAATGCAGAGATGTATTTGTCCCCTGCGACTGGAATAATAAATGCAAGTTTGACCCTGCAAGCCAGGAGGTTTCTAATATGGAAGGAATATTTTCGTAGCTTGAGGATAAAAAAGAAAAACCAGTTTGTAACTTTCTCTTCTTTTGAATTTTATGTATGAAAGGCATGGTATTTCTAAAAATACAACATTTTTGTCTTTTCCTTTCAAACCTGGTTTAAGTTTTTCAACTTTCTTCCAAAACTCTTGAGTCTTCATTGCCTCAGTAGCTGGCCATCTCTGTGGTCCTCTCCAGCACTCTCATTCCTTATATATGGACGTGCCTCTGACCCCTCTGAGCTCAGTGGAATCAGAGCAACCCACTTTATAACCTGGTTCTATCCTCATTGTGATATATTTTCCATTTGCTTGAGAGAGGAATTAGCCCTGTGGGGAAAATGACTGAAAAAGGCTTTTAAACACTTGCTCCCTTAAAATTGCTCTGAAAAGTTCCAATTTTGTGACTTCTGGCTTTTCATCCAAATACTCCAGCAGAGAAATGTACACAGGGGGTACTCAGTAAGAATAGCTGATGATCTGTCCTCATCCTTCAAATATGCTCTGCCATTGAGGCGGAAAGATTTACCAATACATCAACTGGAACTCACACAAGTAGATAATAAGAGTTGTTCAGTGGCTTTGGTTAACATAGCAGTCAGTCTGCTACAAAAGCATTCTTGTGACCTAAGACCCTAACCTCCACACTCTGGGGACATTGTTTCCCCATTAAGGAAATATATGCTTAGATATGCTTATTTCTGGGTCACTGTTCTTTACCCTTTTAGGTCAACATGTCCTTTGTCTATGGATTAAAGCTCTGGTTTCATTATTTTCCAAAATTTACATATGCAAGTAATGTAAAGTTGTCTGAATTGTCTGAAGGCTACAGACCATAGGTTAAAAGCCTCTGGTCTGAAGAAAATTCATCATCCTTTAAATTTCTAAGTAAAAATTACTAAATTTTTTATCTCTTACTAAGAGATATCTGTTCCTGTGTTGGCTTCTACATACATATAACTAAGGTTGTAGCAGAAAAACAAAAGGAATAAAAATGTTTGCCTTCTTTGCCTTGTTTTTTAATTGAAAAATTAAAAGCTAAGGCAACTTGCATTATGATGTAATGGAACATCATCTTAAACCTTGATTTTTCTTTCTTATAAGTTTCAAGGAGAAAACCTAAAATAGAAACAAAGGGTGAGTATGTGTATGTTTTCCCACTCGGCAAATTTGTTATACAACCTAAGTCATCCATCACCATGTCACAGAGTCAATCGAATCCTCCCCTTTAGAGTTCCGCCTGAAGGTTTTCTGTGCAATTCTTGCAATAATGGATTAGTTGAACCCAGAGTAGCTTATGTTGTAGATCATGTGGTGACTGAAAGCTTTTTTTGACATGCATCTCTTCTAAGATCAACATTGCTTCTTCCTTGTCTGATCATGTGAATTTTTCTTAGTATTCCATCACCTGTACTCCTTAGTATACAAGACATAGCTAATTGTGTTATCCTTTTATTATTCCTTAAAGACTTTCTGTATGACGGGCAGTGCTCCTAAAAGTAGGTTACACATTAGAAACGCTTGTAGGAGAGCTTTAAATATATATATATATATATATATATATATATATATATCCCCTCTTAGCTCAGTGGAATCACAGCACCCCACTTTATAATATATATATATGTATATGTATATATATATATATATTTTTGTTGTTGTTGTTGTTGTTGGTACTGGGGATTGAACCCAGGGGCACTTAACCACTGAGCCATATCCCCAGTCCTATTTTGTATTTTATTTTATTTAGACATGGGGTCTTGCTGAGTTGCTTAGGGCCTCACTAAGTTGCTGAAGCTGTCTTTGAACTCATGATCCTTCTGTCTCATCCTCCAGAGTCACTGAGATTACACATGTGTGCCACTGTGCCCAGCTAAAAATATTAATGTTTGGATGGGTCTTACTCATAGAGATCCTGATTAATTAGTTTGAGGTGTGGCCATAGTACTGGAATTTTTAAGGTATTTAAAATAGTTTTATTAAGAAATAGTAAAAGCATATTGTTTTAAATTTATTTTCTGTTACTGCAACTGCATACATAGACTGGGTCATTGATAATGAATAGAAGTTTATTTAATTCATGGGAAGTCCAAGAATGTGGTGTTGGCATCTAGTGAGGGCCTTCTTGGGACATCATAATATGGTGGAGGGCATTACAGAGTGGGACAGAGCAAACATATTAGCTAAGGTCTCTCTTGCTCTTATAAAACCACTATTGCCATCATGGTTGCCCCACCCTCATGACCTCATCCAATTCTAACTACCTCCTCAAGGCCCCACGTTCAAGTACCACTAACATGAATTTGGGCATTAAGTTTCCCACACCTTAACTTTGGGGGGACACATTTAAACTGATGTGTATCTATTTTATCATCTCAGAAGTGGAAGTAATTCCTTTGCAGATTTTGATTAGGAAGTTTTGTGATAAAAGGTTAAAGATAATTTCAGTCATTATTCTCTGAACAAATTGGAAAGGGGCAGACTGAAAGAAAAGGATTCCATATCCTTGGCATATGGAATAAAGGAATAAAGGATTCTGCAATAAACCCTCATGCCCTGATACATTAAGTGATATGTAATTGCCCATTACAAATAGAAACTCTGTTTGCCCTTAACCTGTATTGCTACATTTATCCCTTAACATACTGACCATGAAGTAGGTATTGGAATTATTTTTATTTTCCCAATAAAGTTACCAAACTTCAGAGGAATTAGCTATCAGAAATCACATAGTAAACAAGTCATGTAATTAGAAATGGAATGTTGGCATTAGTGGAAAGATAATGAAGGACAGCCTCTTGTAAATAGAAAAGATGCACCCACCTTACTGGAGACTATGTAAAGTCAGAGGTGTTTGACAGCCCCAGGGCTCAGTCATTTGAGTTTTATCTCATATTCATGCCATACCAAAAGGTGATCAGAATCATTATTTGCTTTTTTAAAAAAATTGATTAACTTATTTTACTTACATATTTATACTAAGTAACAATATCCATGTGTGTGTGTTGATTATATCTTTTTCTAAAATGTGTGAAATAAGTGTATAGCTATTAAAATAATAGCTGACTTCCATTTTAGTCAAAATCTTGTCTGGACCTACCTTGCTGTGAAGTTCATACATCAAGACTTTGGAGCCTGAAAGGGCTCTAAGGCCAGCTGTTTGTGCACACAGATCTAGTACTGGAATGAGGGGCTGGAAGTCTCTTTCCCACCACTGTTGCAACTGGGAAGATCAAAATATTTAGCTGGAGAACTCTAGTTCTCTGGACTCCTGAATAACAGTTCCTTGTGTTGTCCAGGTTACTCTGTCATAGCCTTTCAATAAGGTGTAGGGTTAAGCTTTAAGAAAAATTGTCTCATTAAATGGAAATCTATCTTTTGGTATCTGACTGGCTAGGCTGCATTCAAGACTAAGAGAAGATAAACTTCTCTCTTAGTACAATAACTCAAGACTGTTTTTTTTTTTTTTTTTTTTTTTTTTAAAATGATACCTGACTCTACTTTATTGACAAAGTATACTTGAAAGTAGATTGTTGTGGTCTGATTCTTACTTTCAACAATCCCAAGATGAATTCAGATTTTTCCCAGGTATGAGTTCATCAGATGTAGAAAAAAAATTGTCCCATCTAGGGAAATAAGCTTGTAGATCTTGAAATAATGCCAGGAGAACAAAATAAAAAACCTGAACTTTGACCCATAATGTAGAGAAAGGAATTTGTCTGATTCCAAAACAAAAAAACAAACAAACAAAAAAAAAAACCCAAAAAACAAACAAAAAAAATTTGCAAACCTTTAAAAAAAATATCTTCTAATGATCATATCACCAAACAGCTGAACAGTTGCAGGGGAATGGCATAGCAGGGTTTTTATTTATTCTTCCTTTAGAGGAGTTGTCTCACTGGGTTATATACAAAGACTAGCAATCAAAAGAAACTCATTTCACATCTGTTCTCCAGCTGATAAACTATAATTGGTGACTGATTGCATGGAGGCATTTTCTTTCTTCTCTGACCTTTTTGTCCTGATAACCTGGTCATTTCCTGCCAGGGGTTGGGACCAGACACATTTAGGTGAAAAGTGCTTTTCCTTTACAGAGAAGAAGCACTTCCCGGGCATCTTGAAATGTTTCTCATTTGCAATACAAAACTAATTGCCTTATGATGGAAGCATTTGGAAAAGAGAAGAAAGCATTTTTAAAAGGAGGTTTCCATAATAGATAATCAACAACAACCTACTTGACTGAGGATGTTCTCATCTGTACCTGGATTTCCTCTAGCCTGAGTTATGTGAGGTTTCTTATTTTTCCCCTGGTGTAGTAATATTCAACACTGAACAAATCTCATCTAAATCAAAACTAAAGCTGAAGGCAAATATGACCTGCTCAGTCATTAGGGGGAAGAAGGTGGCTGTAGTCTGGGACTGATTCACTTGAGATGTGCACCTTTGAGATTTTACTTTCATTGGAAGGATAGAGTGGTTGTTCCTGGTTTTGGAACTGGATAATGAGATTTCAGAGAATAATGGCTTTCTTCCTCTTATGCTTACACTACATCTTACGTGAGAGTATTGTGCTATGTATGCCTAAAATTCATGGTGTCCAGGCATGCTTAAGGCTTTTGCCAAAACGGGAGTTTAGAGAGTGAAGATGAAGACTGAGTACAGAATTTGAAATCAAGAAAGAATGCCTTGGGACATATTTGGCATTGCTCATGACGGTTTAGGTTTTTAATTGTAATGGTTAAGTAGTTTGAATCTCCCATGTTGAAGATTTTGTTATTATGCTGTCCAGTAATCCTGTTTCTGTCCCTTATTCAAAACCTGCTTTTCCAGGATACAGAGGGACCTTAGAACACACACGACATTTCTTCTTGTCTCTTGCATAGTTCTGAATGAATACATGAAATGTATGTGTTATTCAGGTGCAACTTTTCTTGCTGATTAAAGACATTTAATAATTTTCTTTATTATTTTAAATAACAAATGTATCATAGGCATATTGTAAAAAATTGAAAAAAGTACAAAGACATATAAAAGTAAATAGCCTCCCCACTCCTGTCTTTATTCCCACCCCTTTAAGGTAACCAGTATTTACAGTTTGCTATGTGTCTTTCCACATCTTTATTTTGTTGGGCTGGCCCTTTATACATGTAGCAGATGTTGTTATCTACCGAATGTCTATTTTTTGGCGTCATCTTATAATACACTTTAGTAAATAGCTTTATCTACATGAAATCACTCCAAAAGGAACAAAACTATCCCTGCTTTCCAGCATTGAACTTGAAACTTGGGGGTCTCCAAGTTATGGGCAATGCTCTATATCAAGGCTCCATGAACCTCTTCATGGTCCAGGGCCCTATGGAACACCAATTGTTCTAATGCCATTTTTTGAGAGTACAGTCATTTCACTTTCAATTTCCTTGGCATTTTGGTAAACTATCAATTGATCATAAACATCTGTTCCATTAATCTGTCTTTATGACAATACTGCACTGTTCTGATTTGAAGTGTAAAAAAACCAGACTTTAGAAATAAGATGAATTCTTACACAAAGATTTAGTTTAGATGCTGAGACAAATGACCCCCCCCCCCCCCCCCCCCCCCCCCGCGCCCTGCCCTACCACATACAAGCAATGCACCAAAAAGGCTCATTTTTCATATAAGAAGTCTTTCTGGGGATTACAGGCCTTCTTGGTTTGTCTAAAAATGACTTGAGTAAGCAAAGAAAGATGACTAGCTTAGGGCTTCTATTGTAGTTAGGGCTGGGTAAGCAGGGGCTACTAGTTTGAATCTTCTGCTGGTGCCCTCCAAATGAGGGAGCTCAGGCTTTCTTATGGGCTTGTCTGGAAAAGAAGTAGTAGAGAAAGAGAAGGGATAAGTATTAAAAACTGGCAGTAAACAACAAAAAATGGAGACCAACTCTATTATAAGAACTTTATAGTAAGCTTTGAAATTGAATTGAAGTTCTTTAACTTCTTATTTTTACACTGTTAGAGTCTTTCTTTATTTTGTGTTAGATTAATTGGTTATGTATGGTATCAAGGGTTTACTAGCTTCATAAAAGGAAAGTAGAAATTTTCCATTTTCTGTGTCTTTTCTTTAAAAACTAGAATATTCTTTTAAGAAATTATTATTAGTGCCCAATACTTTTTAAAGTTATCTTTATTTGATTTTCCTTAGTTGTCTTACCAATTTCTTCTATGATTTTTTTTTTCCCTAGCATTATTTCCACTCTTTATCAGTTGACATTGGAAAATTATGACTGGATAAAGATTTATCCTTTCATTTTAAAATTTATTATGTGAATATATCATGTGGAACTATTACAGTTTGCTGATATGTTAAAGTGGTTAAGTATATTGGTACATTTACTTTGTTGATAATTAAATAGGTAATATGGTAAGGGCTTAAAATTGTAAGCACATAGTAAGCACTAAAATGTGGATATTATTGTAGAATTTCAGATATCATTTTGCTATGATACTTTAATCCATCTATTTCAGTATGATTTCATTTCAGATAGAGCTCTGATGTCCCTCTTTTTTCTTAATTGAGTTTGCTGTCAATCAACTGTTTTATTGACCTTTAATGAGAACTTGCTTTTGGTTTAATTTGTATGCTCTCTTGGTTTTTAAAGTTTCATTAATTTAAGCTTTTGTCTTCACATATGCCTTTCTTCTCGTGTATTTTGCTCTTCATTCTCTAATTTCTTGAATACTCATTTATTTGCAGTCTTTATTGTTAAATGATAAACACCACTTATTTCTTGGTATCTCTATAACTGTCTGAGTTGTTCTCCCTCTTTCATTCTTTCTCTCTCTTTAAAACTGTTTTCTAGATAATATAAAATTTGTTTTTATTTTCTCCTTCTTCCCAGGGTTATTTAGGAGAAAGGATCACACTTTCCAAGTGATTCAGTTGGCATTTTTTGGCTGCCCTTTTTATTATCTGTTTATAATACTTTAGCTAACAATCATGAAATATAGCCTCTAAATCTCAAATTTTGAAGAATATATTTTTGTTATTGAGTACAAGTTTAGTTTTTTAAATGTTTTATCAATATAAGTAAAGAATCAAAGTTATCTGAAAAATGTAGAATTCTTTTTCTCTCATCTCTCTCACTTTCTCTTAGAGTTTAGAGCATTTGCTTTGGAAAACTCAAAATTGTAAATTCCTTCTCTGTTCCTTTAAGAGCTCAGAGTTACTTCAGAGTCTCTTGCCAGTCCTACAACTCAGGAAAGTCTTTCTCAAGGACCTGGGAGTCATCCCTTTGAAATCAAATCATCAAGAAATTTAGCATTGCTATCTCCCAGTCTCCACGGGAGGGTAGAAGCCTAACTTAGATAATGCCAATTAGCAATCAGAGATGATCTAATCACCTTGACTAACCTCCTGCCTATGTCCTCTAGGGCTTTTCCACCAACCCTCTCAGCACTTAAAAACTCTTTTTTGTGGAGTTGAGCTCAGTGATCGCCTCTATTGCAATTGTCTTGAATAAAGGCTTCTTTGTCATTTTAAGAAGTGCCAGGCACAATTTCTCTTTGCACTCAATATGTGTTAGAAAGGTAATATATTACAGCTTGATGATTTATTATTCATGTTCTCTATATCCTTCCTCATTTTTGACTTCTATCTCTTATAGACTAGTTGAAAATTTACAGTTGCTGAAATATGACAAAATGCCTATGTGTCCTTGCAAATAATACAAACTGGTTCTAATTTTTAGTGTAGAAACTTTTTCTCTGCAAGCCTATGAAATGGGGCAGATACATTTTATGTCTACAAAACATTTGAAACGATTATCCTAAAAATAATAAAATCCAATTAATTTATCATAAATATAAATACATGAAGCAAATAGGGACTTGCCAAGTAATTTTTTCACAGGTCTTAAACAATAAATTATTTAATGATAGAGCTAGGCCAAAACTCAGGTAGGGTGTTCAAACTCTAGTCCATCCTTCTCTTTTTTTTATCCTTTTCACTCTTTCAGGGACTAAACATACCTTCCATGAGAAACAGAGAGGTAAGTCTCTTGCTGTGTGTCCTCTAAGGGAAGGGAAGGGAACATATTTGAAGCATATTTGGTCTCTATTGCTTTTGCTAAGAGGCAGACTTGGATTAAAGGTTGTTGTGTTAGTCAACTTTTCCTTACTGTGACACATACCTGAAGAAAATAATTCAAAGGAGGAAAAATTTATTTTGGCACATGGTTTCAGAGGTTTTGGTCTATGTTTGGCTGACTTCATTGTTTTGGGCCTGAGATGAGGCAGAACATCATGGTAGAAAGGTGTGGCAGAGGAAAGCTGCTCAGCTCATGATATCTAGGAAAGGGGTGAGCATGGTGGGAGATACCTCCCAAGAGTTCATTCAGATTATGATTCCATCAATGAATCAATCCACTGATGAGGTTAGTACTCTCATGTTCCAATCACTTCCCAAAAAGTCCCATCTCAGACATTGTTGCATTGGGGTCCAAGTCTTCAGCACATGAGCCTTTGGGGGACATTTCAGATCCAAGCCACAATAGTTGTGAAACTATTGAGACAACAACTTATTTAATACTGGGTTATGTTTCTCATAGCCCGAATTTCACCAGTATTTGACCTTATTTAGCCAATGAAGTGACAGATATTCTGTTAAATTGAATTTCTGATAATGAATATTTCTTTAGTGTAATTATAACTCAGACAATATTTGGGGCACATTAAGCTGAAAGAAAATTTAGTGTTTAAATTTAACTGGGCATGCTGTAGGACGTTGGGGGATAATTAAGATATGTGAATGAAAACAAACAAAAAAGATCATTTCAGGGCTGCATCTATAGCTCAGTTGGTAGAGTGCTTGCCTCGCATGCACAAGGCCCTGGGTTCAATTCCCAGCACCACAGGAAAAAAAAAAATCATTTCAGACTAGTCTAATTACTTGAGCAAAAGGAGGGGATGTAGTCTATTATTAAATTATTAAAGTTTGTAATATAACACATTGCATAGTGAAGTTTGGCGATCTTATGTGACATTTGTGAAGTTTAGTAGGTTTCTCTTTTCCAAGTTTCTTATTAGGAAAAGAAGTCTTTAATAAGACAAATACAAGGAAAAAAAAAAAAAAAAAGAAAGAAAATTTCATGATTCCATGCTTGGAAATAGAAAAAATAACGTTGGGATCAGATTCTAATAGAATCTTTATTAAGTTTTTCTGATAATTTATGAGATTAATCAGTTGATAATTCAGCTGGTTGGTTGATGAGGATATCAAAATTTCCTTGATAATTCTTCCTTATAGTTTGAAATTTATATATAAAATTTAAAGAGACAATAGAACAATTCTCAAAGGCCATAGAGGAAGAATGATTCTATTGTCTCTTCATACTTTACATACAAATCTCTAACTAGAAAGAAGAATTTATGAAGCAAACTGTGTTTTGATATCTTACTAAATTTGTTAGCAGCACTGTTTTGGAATATAAGACAATGCTTTATACATGCAGATCAATTTGCATGTGTGTTCCTGATATGCCAGAAAATAAAAATGAATTTGTTGCTCAGGGCAAAGATAAAAAAATAGTAGTATTCCATAATAATGTACACTTGACTATAATATGATTGGTAATTTGGTTTCCAACCTCTGCTCAGCTTAGGTTAGAGGAGGGTGGTGGGGTGGAGGGATGGGAAATGAGCTGAAGTTCTTACTGTCTGCAGGAACCAGAGGAGGCTTATGCAGTGATTGCCTTATGATTATCTGGAAAGTTCTCAATTCTCAGTGCCAGCAATGTTTACATAAACTTCAATAGTTTTTGTGCTTTTGAGTTTTCTTATTAACTTCACAGTAATAAGATCACATATTTTATGCAACTGATACTATGGACCACATTTTGAACATTAAGTAGGGGTTTAATTTTACCAGGAAGCTCATGAGGCACAGACTACTTGATTGAACTTCATTGTTTGTGGCAAGTGAGTAAGCTTCACCAAATGACTGTGACGATAGCCTCCTTATTGGTCTATCTGCCTCTGCTCTCGCCTCTCCTCTTTTATTAGCACAGCAGTCAGGGAAACTATGTTATAATACAAATGAGAGTTAATCTGTTTGAAACTCTATAAAATCTTTCCATCTCATCCATATACTTTAAGTCCCTGCAAAGTTCTCTGTGATTGACACTCACCCCTTCCCTGAGAACTTATTTCTTATTATTCTTCTCTTCATTATTTTGTTGACACCCTACTAGAATTCTCGAACCATATCCAGCTCTCTCTGGTCTCAGGGCTTTGGTATTTATTTAGTTTTACCTTTGCCTTAAATGGTTTCTCTCTCTTTCTCTGTCTCTCTCTCTTTTTCTACATATATGTATATAAAATGATTATATACATATACATATATATAATGTATAATTATATACATATATAATGATTGGGTTAAGACTCTTACCACCTAATCATTTCTCTTCTGAACCTTCCTGCATTGTCTCACATGTGAGTTTTTGGGGGACACCTCACATCCAAACCATAACAAACATCTTTCCCACTGTAGCACTTTTATCTCCCTTCCTAATTTTTTCCCTCCTCCAGCATGTATTACCAACATATTTTATTTTCTACTTATTTATCATTTGTCTTACTCTGTGTAAATCTTTGCAGGTACAGATTTGTGTCTGTTTTGTTCAATGCTCTGTCTGCAACACCTAAAATAGTGCCTCTCACAGTAAGTAGCAATGCCTATTTGTTGAATAAATGAATAAAAGAGGAAATTCTCTAGTCATTGGTGTGATAGCCAAACTAACAACACTGATATCACCAAGGAACTTGTTAGAACTGCAAATTGTTAAAGGTCACCTAGATCTACTGAATCGGAAACTCTTGAGGGTGGCAACCAGCAATCTGTGTTTTAACAATTCTTTCAGGTAATTTGGATGTACATTAAAATTTGAGAACCATTGCTCCACAATTTCCGCCTCATCCACACTTGGTACTAAACACACACTGTCTCTTTTCTATATGGAGTAAGGTTGAAGGCTTTTCTGTAGCTACATATTTATCTACTTTTTGAAATATTTTTTAAAAATTAGCTTATTTGAAACCAAGTTGCTATTTTATTTTGATTTGTAAAATAGAACTTATCCATTACTTAATGTTCAACCAACTCAATAAATGTAATACATCTATGAAGGAAACAGAACAGATTCAATAATAGCTATAGGGGAAATATCTATTACTAGGAAACTTTCAGTTTGGATAAAGCATGTCCAGAAAAAGCATTTTACTAATTCTTCTTTTCTTAAAGAAACATCTGCTTAAAAACTAAAGAACTGTCATATTGACTAGAGTGAAAATGGACATGAAGTATTTGAAAAAAGTTATTAAATATAAAAACAAATCCAGATTTAGGTAAGGAGTTTTCCGAAAGGATATTTGTAAGGGGACAATTATTCCAATAGGAAGCATGATCTGTTTATCAGATCTACCAGAGTCTCAAGATTTGGGCAAGAAGGGATTTTCTTTAATAAGAAGCAACAAGAAAAGCTAAAAAGAAGTGGTTGGGGGAGGTGGGTTGAAGGTGATGAAAAGGTATCTGTGGCTTGATGGGACATTAGACCAGAGAATGTTGTATTCTGAGGTTGGCCTAGTCACTGAGGGATCACTGGGGAGAGGGTGTATGCTGGTGTAGGTTGAAGGTGGACTTACCGTTCAGAAATCTCTGGGAAGGAGAGAAAAGTTTGGTTAATAAGCATTTTGTTCTGACTGATCAGTGGGAATAAGTCAGCTGAGCTAATCATTATTGAGACAAATGGGAATTTAGAGGTCTATGTCTGGCCTTTTGGTAGGCAAAAGAATGGCATCCAGGAGTCTTAACTAAGTCATGTGGAGAATGATGACTCTTTGCAAGAATCCATTTCCTTGAACACACACACAAAATAGGGAGATTTCTTAATCATTGTTCTTCTCTAGGATCACAAGCTTATGTAAAATTTAACATTGTCAAAGTAATGGCCAAAAATGAATGAAGTTTTGAGACAATAAAGTTTGGGAATTTTTGGTATCCTCAGCTGACAACTACATCATTAGGAAGATGATGCTAGAATTTTTTCCCATCTATGATCATCTACTTATGTAATTAAAAAATTTAGACATGAAAACAGAAGCTAGAAATGAATTGCATGTGTTGGAGAAATATAGTTGAAAACAAAACCAAACAAAAATCTGCCAACCTAGAAAACATACCCATGAAGGTAGAAGAGAAAGAAACATTTTATTATTGAATGAACATTAAACCTGAATGTAATGTGCATTACAGGCAATCTACTAAGATATGAGAAAACACAAAGAAATCTCATTCTTTTGTACAGTTAAAAAAGGCACAATCCATTATATATGTTCTCAAGATAGAGATTACTAGTCCTCAAGTAAGAAGACTTGACAGCACCGTTTTTCACACATAGTTTCTCTACATTCACCTGTTCATAGGGATGACCATCTGTGTTTACCATGTAGCTTTTTATCCAATGGAAAAATAAGTTTCTCATATCTTTATGACATGTGGTAGTTCGGCAACTTGGAAATTATGTGCCTTGAAAGTTAGGCCACTATTATCCCGTAGAAACTGGAAGGCAGGGGCACTGTCTTCTTTGATGATTACTGTAGATAAGAAAAACAAACTGTTTTCCTTTACTCTCATACTCTACTCAATTTTTTTTTGATACCAGATACGGGGGTCTCTGTGGACACCAACTGGGTATCATAATTTTGTCATTTCTCACACTATTTACATAGAGTTAGTGCATATACCACAAATCTACCACCCCCTTTCAGATGCCCTTAGCAAACGATGCCCTTAGCAAATGATGGATCCTCAAGTTATCCACAACTTTTGTCAGATTTGGCTACAAATTGGAGGTTCTCATGACACGCTTCTCAGGTTTGATAATTTTCTAGAATGGCTCACAGAAATTAGGGAAACACTTTTAACTTAATTTATTTAATAAATACTTACATTTATTGTCATGTGGCAAAGAATACAGATGCAGGTACATCTGTGGTCATTTAAAAACTCTCGCATTATGAACATTGTCAAATAATATTATAAGGAGTTTTGCTAAGACTACAAACTTAAAGTGTGTTTTAAAATACATTATTGATATCTTAACACATTACAATGAGCTATAATTCTCTCTATATAGTTAATAACAATGGTGATGGTGATGATGATCAAATACTACCAGTTTTGCTTATTGCACTAGATGCTAACCACTATATGAATGCTTTATATGTATTTGTTCTATAAGACAGGCGGGATAATTATATATACTTTACATATGTGTAAAATGAGGAAATGAGAAAGGTATAAGTTACTTGCCCATGATCAAGTGGTTAAGTTTAGTAGTGAGATTGAGACTAAGGCAGTCTGAATTATAAACTGTGCTGCTTTCTTTACCTTAATGGTAAAAGAAATAATGGAAGTCACTGGGTTTTGACAAGAGCTCATGAGAACCTATTTTGATTACCCAGAGATGGTGACATTAGTAAAACCCAATGCCTTGGTGCGGTCTATGCCCTAAGTCTTGAGTTGGAAAACAACCAAGGAAAAAGAGGGCCTGAAAGGTTGGAGGAAATGTTATTTTTCTCAGCTTTAGAGTTATGAACTTCTGAATTCAAGTAACTTAATTTGCACAACTAACTTGCTCTTGATAGTGCAAACTTTTATTTTAGAAGTCTAGATTAGAAAATGAGGTAGAGGGTAGAAATCTTGGGATTTGCCAATAAGATAGTGGTGCTTGCCTCAAAGCCCATGAGTAGAAGGTGCATCATTGAATTGTATTAAGAATGAAATGGAGAAAGCCGAAGTAAACTCCTTATTGCTGGCAACCAAATGCCTGCTGACAATGACAAATACCGGAGAAGCTGCTCCTCTGGCAATATGATTAACTCTGGGAAAACAATACCAAAGGCAGGAGTCTACCTCCAGGGCATCTCTAGGAGCACATTTCATATCATTGATTGTGTTTCTTTGCTCCTTTGGTACCATCGGGTAGACAGGGCTCGAGGCTGAAGAGATTCAATAGCATTTCCCCCCATGAATAGTGATGAAAGAAATAATATTTAGAAATTTCACACTCTTACAGCTTCTTTGGAAAAAATGGTTGTGAAAGGTTTTGTGAAATGGGGGATAGTCTTTTCTCTTTCAAGAAATCACCTGGCTATTACTCATACTTTTAAAATTTGGCAAGAACTTAGTAAGCAATTCCTGTGTTTCAATTGAATTATACTCACCCCAGACAGCTATCCATCATTTGCCAGACTAAAATGCCTCTCTTAGACTTTTGACTGTAAAAAAATCATCTCACGGAGAGCTGAGAGGTATGAAGCCCTGAGTTAAATCCCCAAGCGCATGTGCATGAGCACACAAACACACACATACACACACACACACACACACATGCATGCACGCACACACACGCGCACAAGTTTCATGGATTCTATTCCAAATGTGAGTTGACCTGGAGAAATAGCCATTTTTTTTTGTTGTTCATGCCTAGAAGATAGCCAGCTATTCATTATCCCATGTGAGATGAAGAATGGTGGAGTGGATTTCTGGGCTTTGG
This sequence comes from Sciurus vulgaris, assembly GCF_902686455.1. Taxonomy (NCBI): domain Eukaryota; kingdom Metazoa; phylum Chordata; class Mammalia; order Rodentia; family Sciuridae; genus Sciurus; species Sciurus vulgaris. The sequence goes on from NC_136466.1 coordinate 119,908,020, forward strand.
GGTAGCATTATATCCTTACTGTAGTAGGAATATCTCTTCTTCCTTGTTTCGTTTCAGGTTGCTTAGTGGAAACTTGATTAGAGCACATGATACCAATTTACCAGAACATGGCACATATATACATTTAGCACATTGCTCAATGTGAATTCAATAGTAATTCAAGTACTTCAGCAGGATCACTGTTATTAACTCTGTTGGCCAATTGAAAAATTGAGGTTTAGAAGATCCAGGTGTTTCAGTGTCTTGGACATTATGCAAGTAGTTGAGTTGATGTAGGAATGCAAAGCCATGGACTTCTCTGCTGTGATCATCCTGCTTCACTGCACCACAGTGCCTCAGACAGGGCACTGGAGTTGTTGATGCTTATTTTTCCCATAGCTACCAACTTCTAGGGAAGGGAACATAAAAAACTTTTAAAGTTCATTCAATCAGGGCAATGCATGTGCCTAGACACGATAGCCAAATGGCCAAAACTGAAGTCACAGAATTCACTTCAAACAATATTTCCTAACCTATTCATCTGTCTCTACCCTTGCCATTTTTTAAATGGATTTTCAGGCTTGCTTTAAAATTCCTCCCTTCTTCCACTGAATTTCTATATTTGAAATGAGCCCTCTTGATTTTTACATAGTACCTCTTATTTATCTTTCTGGGCCTCCTTCACTGTTTTAATTAACTTCACATTGCTGTGACCAAAATACCCATCAAGAACACTTTAGAGAAGGAAGAGTTTTTTGGGGGCTCAAAGTTTCAGAGTCTCAGTCCATAGATGGCTCACTCCATTGCTCTGGGACCAGGTGATGGAGCTCATTATGGGGAAAAGCCTAGCAGAGGAAAGCTTCTCAGCTCATGGAAAGGTCAGGAAGCAGAAGTGGGTAATAAGCAACAGAGAAGTTGCACCTTTTCAGGGTACACTCTGAGCCATGCCCCACCTTTCTACAGTTACCATTCAGTCAGTCTATGCAAACTAGAATGGACTGATTAGGTTATAGCTCCCACAATCTGATCATTTTCCCTCTGAACATTCCTGCATTAACATAGGAACTTTTAGAGTGACACCTCAAATCAAAACTATAATACTCCATCCTTGATCCCCCAAACCATATATCCACCTCATAATGAAAAATGTACTTAAGTCCATTGCCAAGAGTCTTATCATTTTCAGCATTGCTCAAAAGTCCAATTTCAATCCTTCTCTTAAACACAGGAAAAACTCTTACCTGTGAGCCTCTGGAAAATTCAAAAGCAAATTACATATATCCATATGTAATGGCACATATTGTTCTATTTCAGAAGGGAGAAATAGGGGTACAGAAAGAAGGGATAGGGTCAAAATAAGACTAAAACCCAGTCAAGTTCCTTACTTTGTGTGTAGAATCTAGGACACATGGCTACAAGATGTGCTCTCCAAAAGTCTTAGGCAATCCTACCCCTTTGGCCTTGCCAGATACAGTGCACATAGACTCTCTCTCTCTGAAGCCAGTAACTTTTCTTGGTAGACTTTTCCAGATTACTGGCCTCTCTTAATTCCTGGGGTCTCCATCCCAACTTTGTTTTCACATTTACAGGTTTACACATCACCCTCTTGAGGACAGCCAGAAGGGACTCACACCCTGCTACACTTTGCCTGACCTCCCAAGTCTTCCTTTTGAAATCTTAATGGAATCCTCCATGACTCCTTAACTTCAGCATTCTGTATTCCAGTCAAAACAGCAGCATGTGGATGATGCCAAGATCTGCTTCCAACTCACACAGTAGCTATGTCCCCTAGAATCATGACTGCAGTGGTGTCTGTGCAGCTCAGAGTGGTGAAACAACTTCCTAGGTTCCCCAGTGTGATCAGAGTGCCCTCATGGACTCTTCTCAAAGAAATTTTCTCTTCTATACCCTGTAACTTGTAGTGGGTATGGTCTTGCAAATTGATCCTCCTATTGTCTGTGTGCAAAGTACTTGGCATTTCTTTAGGGGTTATAATTTCTTCAAAAAGCACAACTTAATTGGCCACAACTTTATATACACTTTTCTGGCCAAACAGCAAGTTTTCAAAATCCTTTAGCTCTGCTTTCTGCTCCTGATTTTCCAGAGGCTCACAGGTAAGAGTTTTTCCTGTGTTTCAGAGAAGGCTTGAAATTGGACTTTTGAGCAATGCTGAAAATGATAAAAATGGTTAAAAGCAATGGTTAAAAGCTACAAGCAGTATCCTGCAACTATCTAAATGCTGTGCTGCTTTGAAATTTCCACTACCTGATAATTAGTCTATCAATTTTAGGTTTAGCCTCATGCAAAGTCTCAGGACACAAACAAAATGTAATCAAGTTCTTTGCCAGAATATTAGTGGCCTCTCGTCCAATTCCAAATAGAGTCCTCATTTCCTCATGATCACAATCTGCTTTCATTTTGCCATTCTGGTCTTCTGAGCTTTCACCTAAATCACCTTTAAACCTGGTTATAATATTCTGAGGTTTTTCCAGCTTGCATCTCTAAACTTTTCAAAATTCTATCCACAAACTAGCTCCAGAGGCTTCTGAACCACACGGTCAGATTAGTCAAAACAATGACCCCACTTCTCAGTACCAATTTCTGTTTTAGTTAGTTTTTCATTGCTGTGACACAGCTGTCTATGGAAGAGTTCCCTGAGGTCAGCCAAGCCACCCTTGTTGGTGGTGATGAAAGTACATCTGGGTAGACACCAAAGCACATGCAGACCACAATATGTGCACATGTCCAGGCTGAGGGTGGGCCGCCTTAGACTATTGCCACCACTGCTGACTTGAATCACTACAGAAACTACATGCTACATGTTTCATAGCATCACATTGTACCCCATAAATATATGAAATTATTTTCCAATTACAAATAAAATTTTAAAAATTTCTATCAAATGACAAATGTAAAAAGAAACAAACAATGTGACTGAGCACCAGCAAGTATTTATTATCAAAAAGAAAACCTTTTCTGTGGGGGGAGGCAGGTACTAGGGATTGAACTCAGGGGTAAACTTGACCACTGAGTTAAATCCCCTGTCCTATTTCTATTTTGTATTTTATTTAGAGACAGGGTTTTACTGAGTTGCTTAGCACCTCACTTTTTGCTGATGGTGGCTTTAAACTTTCAATCCTCCTGCCTCAGCCTCCAGAGTTGCTGGGATTATAGGTATGGCACAACTGTGTCTGGCTAAAAAGAGAAAATCTTCATACTGTCATTTTTACAACTGTGATTTCAAAAACTCGGGTATATAAGAATTGATACTTTTTCTTTAATAGAATACATTTTAATATTGAAACACAATCCTAACTTGTTAGTGAGCTCAATCTTTTTAGAGTCTCCTCTAATCTGTGCAAGCCCAGAAGCTTATGTGATAGTCAGATAAAATGTTCTCTAGTCTTCAGTTCTTCAAGATTGCTCCTAGTATTTATCTCTAAACCCATCTTATCACTGATGGGCAGAGTATTCTCATGTTTGGGTGCCAGTATGGAATACATAAAGCTTTCTTGGATGAGTCTGGGTTTCTCTAGAAGCCACATGCAATCTTTCCTGTTAAGGTCCTGGCACTTCCCTAAGGTAACAGTGTACAGACCTCCATTTTTCTTAGGACACCTGAAAACCTTTATTCTCCCAAATTTGGGATAGTATCCTCTGTATCTTTTAATTAATTTATTTATTTTTGATACTGGGGATTGAACCTAGGTGTGTTTAACCACTGAGCCACATTGCTAGCCCTTTTTTACATTTTATTTAGGGATAGAGTCTCACTAAGTTGCTTAGGGCCTTACTAAATTGTTGAGGTTGGCCTCGAACTTTTGATCCTTCTCCCTCAGACTCCCTAGCCACTGGGATTACAGGCATGTGCCACCATGTCCAGCCTCTGTATCTATTTCTGTTTCCATTACTTTGGTCCATCAAAACTATACTTCAGGTACACATAGATGAGAGCCAGAAAGGGAAGTGGGCTTCATATTACTGAAAAAAGGGAAAGGCCCATTCCTTAACTTCTTGAAATGTGGAGAAGAAAATATAAAACATAGCTTTTCTTGATGGTTCTCCTTTTCCAGTAACACAAAAAGATCCTTATAAATATTTCTCTCACTGACATGAGGTATATGTAACAGACTATGGAATGAGGTTTTTCCCTGTTGATTCTGGTTAATTTGTTATTGAACCTCTACCTGAGGAAAGGTGTTAAATGTATCCACGCAGACATTGCTGAAATGGCCCAAACTGTTACAGGGAGCATCATTTAGAGAAGCATGTATAGAAGAGAATTTGAGAGTCATTCTCTGAGAATTCCCAATGGTAGAGGGTATGGTGACTATTCAATACACCTTCTAAGCCTTACCTGGTTTCTGTTAACTAAGCAAACCTAGTAGAGAGATAGCACTTGCAGAAAGGGAGACTGGACTTAGCTCTTCTGGTGGTTCCTTGATAAACAGAAGAAAATTCTGGGCCTTGCTTATGTAGTCAGCCAGGAAAGCACTTAAAAGGGCTTGGCAAGTATCCCTTGAATATTGGGGGTATGCAGACAGCCAGATGGCTCTTGACTGGTAAGATCAAAAAGAAAAGCAGTCCTTGAAGGCATGGGGAAGTGAGGTTGACCACGGATACAGACCGAAGAGTTAGATGAGTTTCCTGTGGGCTAGGTGGGTACTGCCAAAGGGAGCCAGGCATGAGCAGACAGATTACAAAATGGTTTTGTAAGCTTTTTATTTGTAAATCATTTAAAACATATAATAATTGCAGCTTACTATGGAGAACTCCTGCATTTCGTTTACTAAGATCAACAAATTGTTAACATTTTGCTGTATTTATTTTCTTTATTACCTTGTTAATTCAATTTCTTTGTCTGACTATGATTCCCCTTTCCTTCTCTCTTTTTGAATATGTAATTTTCCCCAAACCATTTCAGAATAAGTTGCAGTTAACCTTTTGCTTACCTCTTATTGTTTCAGTATTTATTTTTATGTTCAAGGACATGGGCTTACATAATCACAACTATCAAAATCAGGAAATTTAATATTGATAGATGACTAGCCTTGACGGATTTTACTTGGCTATTATCAGTTGTTGGTCATATAATCTATCATTGAAACCAGGACAATTTTGAAAATGAAAGGAGTGCTATTAATGATTATGCTGGGACAACAGGTAGAAGGTAAGACAGTGCTAAAAAAAACTGAGATGAATGGACATTGCAGGTGAATGGACATGCAGGCATGCATGATTTGTTAAAAATCTCACCCAAGAGAGCTGCTTTTGAGCCGTGAGGGAGGGGACTTGCAGGAGTCCACTGAGGGCAAGAGCTGCGTGTCGGGTAGCCCACAGGCTCGAAGAGTTCAATGCCAAGGGCAGCATCACCTTCCTTGCATCACCTTCCAAGGGTCTGGAGAATGCGCTAGTGTGTCCAGTGTGAAAAAGCAGCATTCAGAAGCTGCCATGACAGGGTGAAGGCAGCCAAGGGAGGGGTAAAAACAAAGAAAACTGCTTTGTCCATTTTTATCTTAGCCTTCTTCTTAGGCTGAGCCTGGAGGAAAGTGAGGCAGCCTTGGGGTCGGAGGAAAAGAGGTGGGGCACGGTGAACAGCCTAGGTTCCTTCTTTGTCACTTTTCTTCCCCATGACAGAGATTAGATTGCGAGCAGAGGGAGAAGCCTTATTAGAAGGAGAGAGTCAAGGTTTGAATTACATTGCAGTAAAACTTTTAGAATTGAAAACGAAATCATTCAAATACCTAAAATTGATGGGGAAAAAAATGGGATGGGGAGAAAAATTCCACATTTAAAGGAATTGATATTTAAAAAAATTGTTGTTTTCTTATCATAACTTAGCAAATCCAGCATGTTCAACAAGCTGGCTGATAATGTTGAAAAAGACAAACAAATCCTGAAATGTTACCCTGAATGAAATTGATCGAAATTCCCTAGTTCTTTCTCCTTTCACAACCCTCTAGAAAGTACTGCTTAAAATGCCTCTGCTATTGTTCTATTCTTCCTAACTTTTACTTTTTAAAAATAGGCATTTTACACACTACATGAAGAGTCCATCTTTTGTATCCATGGATTTTTGTACCCATGGATTCAACCAAACACGGATTGAAAATATTCAGGGGAAAAAGTAAATAAAGCCCTGCATCTGTACTAAGCATGTACAGACTTATTTTCTTGTCAATATTCCCAGAACATTACACAGTATAACAACTATTTCTATAGCATTTATGTTGTTTTAGTTTTATAAGTAATCTAGAAATAATTTAAAGCATATGGGAAGATATACATAGGTTATATGCAAATGCTATACCATTTTATATAAGGGACTAGAACATTCTTAGATTTTGGTATCTGCAGGTGGTCTTAGAACCAATCCCTCACAGATAGAGAGAATATACATATGTATGCTATTCTAAAAGCTGCTTTGTCCTCAACATAAAAAATGGTATGAATCTACATCATGCACAAGTATAGCAACGAAAATTTGTACCCCATTTGTGTACAATGAATCAAAATGCAGTCTGTAAAAATAAATAAATAAATAAAATCCTAAGTTTATCTTACATCACACTTTGAATAAAAGTCATTTCTAAAGATTTATCCTAAATAAATCATTTAGCAAATTATTTATTATCACTAACAATGGAAAAGAAACTGTTAACAAGAGTAAGTAAATCATGGTACACCCACGAAATGTAAGGAAATTGTTAACAATTTCTTTTCCATTGTTAGTGATAATAAATAATTTGCTAAATGATTTATTTAGGATAAATCTTTAGAAATGACTTTTATTCAAAGTGTAGACACACTTTCGTAAAGGTGGTATCTGGTAGTAAACGGAGTGCCTCTTTCCCAACACTATTATCAAAGCCGTAGTGAATGTTATGTGGCTATCAAGTACTTAGACATTCACAAGGAATCATAATCAGAAGTAAGACGGTGTCATAGTTCAGAATGAAATTGTGATTTATTTCTCTCTGTCCTTCTCCTCCTCCTCCTTTTCAAACAACTCTTCAGATTTTAAACCTGAAAATTAATGGAAGAAGCAAACGAAATCATTTAAAAGTACTGCCAATGTTGAATATGTTCAAAGCTTTCCAAAATTTGAAAGCTGGATCTGAAATTGTTTTCTGTGTGAATACAACAATTTTGTTTCTGGCTGATCATGTGGATCACTGCAGAACCCACCTCCACCGTGGACTGGTTACTTTCAGGGACATCTGTGTGAGTGGGCTGTTAGTACATCCTGCAAACACTGCAGAATTATGCTCCCCAGGATTGCTAATTTTATGCTTCTTTTGATATTATTCCAATTTTTTGCTTTTCTTTTTCCCTATGTTGCCTCTTTATAGATTAAAATTATTAATTACAGTAAGGTTGGAACAGGAAAACCGTGGCCCTTTGTGTAGCTGAGCACTTGGGAGCATCTCAACTATGAATTTGCACTCCATTTTCTTTGCTTATATGGTAAAAATTCAGATAATTTATTTTCCTTTTGATGCTGCATTGTCCACAGGTGGCGTGTTCCTTACTTAATCCTGAATGAAAATTATGCTTAAGTTCCCAAGGAGCATGTATTTAATGGAAAAGAAACATAAATCAGGTAGCTGTGTAGGATGGACAAAGACCTAGCTTGCTGCTCCTATGAATAGCTTCCTCATCTGTAGCTCTTAAAGAAATCAAATGCTCAGCTTTGAAGTTACTTTAACTCTTTGTGTCTATCAGATTCTATGTAGACCAACAAAAATAATATTTTTATTTAATAAAATCCCATTCTGTTAGAGGGCTTAAGCTTTTGAAAAAGAGAATAATGATTCTTTTCCCTCCAGCTGTGTATTTCTGAAAGTTGTGTTGCTGGGGCATTTTATCTATCTCTAGGAAGTTGCAACAAATATGGATGAGTAATTTTTTATAGGTTAGGACTTTCATGACCAAAACAGTCTATGAAATACAGTGCATGAGTTCTTACGTATTTATCACTTGACAGTGCTCTTAGTCTGAAGTGAAAAATTAGAAGTTGCAAATCAGTGGCCAGGAGGTTGACCTGGACTAGCAGTGTTTTGTTAGTCCAACATAGGGTGCCATGGACTGAATGTATGCATCCTCTACAAATTTATCTGTTGTAATCCTAAACCTTCAATTTGATGGTTTTAGGAGATGGAGTCTTTGGGAGGAAATTTAGGTAATAAGGATGGAGCCCTCATTAAAGAGATTACCTCTCATAAAAAGGAAGCTCAGAAGTTCTCTCTCACCCTTTTTCCAGCAATAGTGAAAAGTTGGCAATCTGCAACCTGGGAGAGAATCCTCACCAGGCTGTGACTATGCTGGCATCCTTATCTACCAGCTTCCAGAACAATAAAAAATAAATCTCTATTGTCTTAAGGATATTGTCATCGAGGATATATGGCACTTTGGTTTAAGCCTGAATGAACTAAAACACAGGATTTTTCAATATATTGATCAGGAGCCAGAATTTTAAAATCTGGATTTTAAATTTCTTTTGATGAACTGGAAGATCTTGAACTGCTAGGGTAACACTTTTACACAGTATTAATTCAGAGTGGCATTATCACTATGCTCTCTGAATGGAATATGGGCTTCACTCACTTGTATCACCTCCTTACCTTTTGTAGATCCTTGGATTTACAACCCATGATGAATTCTGGGAAGGCAGAATAAATATATCTTCTTTTGAGATGACAGAAAAATGAAGAGATCCTACAAAACACTCAATTTGTTATGTTTTCTTCAAAGTCTCAAATTCCCATTAAGTAAATGATTCTGTGATCCAACAACTCTATGTACTTAACTTCATGAGGACACTTTTCACAATAGATTGCTATTGTCTCTTTCCCAAGTCTGCCTTCTCCCATAGAACTGGTGGGCAGAAACTATACTCTGATTGACATTGCCTGTCAGTCCCTGGACAACTTCTTTCTGAATTAACTAATGCTTAACTGAATATATGTACACATGGTCCATTCAGCTATTCAGGAGGCCCTGAGTTTCTTAACCAAGGGAGGTGAAGGTGACTTAGGATGGATTTTTCTCAACACCTGATAGTTTGCATCATATAGAACTCTGAGTTGGTACCATTTGAAACCTGCAATACATATTAGAGTAATACTATGGCCATAGAACAGCTTTATTTTTCTCTGAAAACTAGAAATAACAATTCATTTTTGATCATCCTATTAAAATTAACAAAAAACCTAACAAAAGCTCATTATTCCTGTCAAGTTTTTAATCATTACCTGACAAAAGAAGCAGCTGAAGTCATCCAAAAATATAATTTCTGTCCTCCCTTTGGAAGAATAACACGTTCAAGTTTTCTCTCATTTTAATTTCAGTTCTGTTTTTAGTTAGCACTTTATAAAAGAACAGTAAAATCTTCTCTCTGATCTCACCTTTGTGAAGAAATGTAAATACGAAATGTTCAATGTTTTGGAACAGTTCTGATATATTTCTCCTTTAAATTAGGATCATAAAAGCTTGACGATGCCATAGCCATTTAATCAAAGGGTAAATATCTTAGAGACTACAGTGAAAAGAAAGCTATTGAACAAATGGTATCTGAAGGTGGTTATTCTAATTGGAATTGTTGCATAAGAAAAGCCGAAACAATTCCCTGTACGGAAAAGGCAAAGCTGATTTAATTCAGTCTTATTAAGGACAGGTCTATTGTGAATGAGCTTTTAATCATTTTATCACAAACCGAGTTACTTTTAGATTTGTTTCTCACATACAGACAGTGAGGCTTCCAACACTCTCAGCTCATGCAGTTATCAATCACCTTGACATTGATATATTTTATAAGAAGTTAAATTTAAACTGTGGAATTACATATATTGAATTTTATCTTGTATGTCTTATTGGAAATAGTTTCGTTTCTATTTGGGGAAAATCATCAGAGATTTGATTAAAGCATTTTTTAATAGGTAAAAGGTTAATACAAGGTCTGATTCTGAGAAACTCTGAGAAGATTTAATCATTTGGGAGTAGTAACCATTACAAGAATATCAGAGTCCTAATTAAGCAAGATTGTGGCTGGTGAAGTAGCAATGCATGTCTATAACTCATTTTAAAAATTTATGTATCTCTAAAAGCACATTTTAATATAAAGTACTCAATAATCAAAAGGCTACATATTTGGTATATGAATTACATACAACTATTTTAACTAGATATTATTTTAGAATATCATTAAAATAAAATGAATGAATTAAAACAATTTATTTAGTGTTTATTGACTATGAAATACCACATTTTCCCTACAAATGTGATCCTCAACAAAGATTTGTCTCTATTCTAGACATGTGAAATTTCTTTCCTGTTTTAGAATAGGAGTATCTCAAATTACACTTCAAATGTTGCTTTTATGTTCTTTGTTTGACTGTGTAGTGACGAAGGAGTGCAAAGGAAATTCACCCTACTCTCCACTGGAAATGAATTCCCCATCATTTCGTTGGTAAGTTCCTGTGGTATTAAAGCATTGCAAATGTATAGCAATTACTGAACCTGTGGAGTAGCAATTTTCTCCACACAAATATAATTTTATGTTTCTTTAAAGATGATTTTAAAAATACCTAACAAAGTGAAAGTCTGCAAGGTAATCTTCTTAGGCAAATTCTTGTTTGATGTGTGATCTAGATAGGAAAATAGGACCAGCAGGCACATAAGGCCTGCTGAGATGTTCTGCCCAGCATTGGTCTTCTCCTCAAAGAACCTTTGTCACAGGCTAGTTACTCTGCTCTTAGGACATTAGTAAACTTACTTCATGGCTCTCAGGAGGCATCTGGCTGTGGGAAAGGAATGTGAAGCCCACTTCCAAGGTCAGGCTATGACTACTGGCTCTGGGCTCTAAGGCAGAACAGGAAAAGGTTGCACAGGGACTTTCTCCAAAGCCCTGGGCTCTGTGTTGTTCCTGCAGGATCCAGGGAATCCCTCATTTCTGAATTTGAAACCTGAAAGTCTTCTCATTTACTCCAGATTTCAATTGCGTCATTTGGCTGTGGCAGTAGGAGAGATGGTGCAGCTCAGTGCTGGGAGATTTTCTAAGGGCTGGTTGTGATGAGAAGGCAGTTCTTTTGCAGGTTCAGAAGCATTGACCACTTGCCTCTCATCTCCCTTTAGTTAGCTGTACTTACCTATGAAGCAAATTTACTGAGTCTCCTTGCTCCTGGATTATGGACTTCTGTTTTTTTGGCATGGGTCTTCTCAACCTCCAGATATCCAACTTCATCTCTAAGTCACCCGAGCTTCCCCCAAACCCAAACAACATCAGTGTTAATAAAAATAAAGATACTAAACTTACTCCATACTGTTATGTTTGCAGTGATGAATTGATGTAGTTTTAAGAAATACTATTTTTATTTCATCTAAATATATTACATTAGTATTCCTCAGTCATCATGATCATATTTTAGCAAGTTGATTCTAAGACATTGTGCCAATAGTACTATAAGCTACCAAAGGAAAAGTGATGATCTAGTTCCTGAGTTTTTCTCCTTTATTCTTTACATTTTTTTTCATTGTCACTACTTAATTCCTATCAATTGTCACCTCATTGCTAGACTATCAAACTAATTTTTCATTTGATTCTCTGTTTTCAGATTCATCTGTATCTCCAATACCATTATGGCCTATGTTTTGAGATTAATTTTTCTGAAAAATTAGTTACACTACCTTTAGCAGTGCCCACTGTTCATCAGTGAAGTAAAAAAGTATATTCTTACAAAAAGATAAAGTTTGGTTATACCATTTTTCTGCTTAACAGCCTTTCTTGACTTTATATTGTCCTTTATATAAAGCTTAAGTGACTTAAAAATGGTGCATTTGACTTATTTGGATTGGTCCATGACTACAACTCCTTTCTCCTTACTACATCCCAACTTCTCTGCATTTGTTACAGTACTGTAATCTTCTCCCCACTCAGCTCTGGTTTAGTTGGGATCCTAAGGAAACAGAGGAGACAGAGTGAATTCGTGATTTGGAAACTTCTATCACACTCAAAGACAAGAGACTTGATTGGAAAGAACTATCTGTAACCTGTGTCACTCTGTGTGTACTCCACCAACACTGAAGTGCATGCACTGGTTTTCTTATCTTGACTACATGCCTTCCATCTGGTCTATCCAGATATACTCCTGCCTTACTGTGGATTTTTTTTCCAGTCCTATGCCTTTGTCATGCTTGATCCTGACATGGAAACTTGCTAATTGCTCAGTCTCAAATGCTACTTCTTCCTCTTTATGCCTGGTTATATCATTCTTATCTTTTATATCTCAAGTCACTTAGATATTCCTCAAGAAATGTCTGATCTCTCAGACTACATCAAATGTGTTTCTTGGATGCTCCAAGAGCTCTATGTGCATTGCCTTCGTGGTACCTAACATTTTGCATTTATTTTTCTAAGTATTTGATCTTGTCTAAATACTGGAGTATAAACTCCAGTAAAGCAAGAACTTTCTGTATCTTTTTTTTTTTTTTTTTTAAAGCTCTATCTGTGACATCCAGTTAGGTGCTTGGTCATAATAGATATGTTCAATAAATATTTTTTAGAATGAATTTTGAATGATAGCTCAAAGTCATGTCTTAAGTGTACTTTTTCAAATAACTACATTTTAATCCAGATTTACAACTCCTTTTTCCTATAATGTACATCAGAACAAAATATTTTATTGATGTTAATCTTCTTCATAATATTGGCTTCTTTCTTTTCTTTTCTTTTTCTTTTTCCTTTTTTTTTTTTTTGAGAAAACACTAGAAGTTAGCCAGATTTTCTGAGGTTCTATTATCATCATTCCTAGGGACAAGTAGGCTTATTTGATTGATTAATTGATTGATTGATTGATTTTTTTTGAGCTCCAAGTTGACAAACATTCATATGACAGGACTTTCCTATCAATGTTCATAAAAAATGTTTATAAGCAATGAAAATATGAGCATTGTTAAATAACTAGAAATAGGAAGAAAACATTAGCAAAAGTAGAATTTGTATGCAAATATTTGGATGTTCAAGCAATTCTGACATAAGTAGGTTAATGAAGAGTGATTCAAATGATTTCTGCTTACCTGGTAGTTTATTTCATCCTTCTTTAGTATTGAGGCTTTGTACTCTTAAATGCTGTTTTAGATCACAGTTCTGCTTATGTTCTTGGGCTTTCCCATGCAATTTTCTCATCCTGGACTACTCTGCTCCTCCTCATTTATCCTTTGCTACGGATCCTGCAGGTTTAAGTGAACAAAGCATTTCCTAAGGATCACTGTTTCTAACAAAATTACACTCCTCCTTATGAACCATAATCCTGTCCAATATACATATTTTTTTCCCTTTTGTTCTATCAGCTCCCTGGAATAGAATCATATCTATTTTTTTTTTCTTTTTTGCTGCTGCTGCTTTCCCTATTATGAAGTCTGATGCACTAAGAATTAATGTTAAATTATTGCTTATTGAATGGATAAAAGAATGTTTTCTAACATCTGAGTCCAACTTACATCTCACACTGACTCTTAAAAAAATTTAGACTTCATTTCTGTGACATTCCATTTTCCTAAAATAGTATCACGTATTTGTTTTCTTTTGTTTACATTACAAACTTCCTTTCAAACTCCATTCACCCTGGGCCATCCAACACAAATGCCATCAGTGTCCATGTACCTTTGTATTTCCCTAGCTAGAAATGAGCTCTCTTTCCTCTGTGCTCTCAAAGCAATTAGTTTGTCACATTTCTAAGGCAGTGAGACACTGTGCTACCGGCATTAATGAAAGACTCAGCTATTTCCAACTTGATTGTAAACTCTGACAACACAGGCTATTTTGTACCCTCCCCTCTCCTATAATTTCCAACATAGCACCTTGCATTTAATACTCAGGTAGTCAGTCAATATTGTTAAAATAACTAAGAAATGACCATTCCAATTAATCCATGGTTTTCCTGGTTATATTACATAATTTTTTTTACTGTAGGACTTTTTTTGTGGAGGAAGATTATTTTATTGTCATCTTAATAAGAAACTTTTTAAAATTTATCTTTTAATTTTTTACAGACTGCATTTTGATTCATTGTACACAAATGGGGTACATCATTTCATTTCTGTGATTGCACACAATGTAGATTCATATCATTTGTGTAATCATACATGTACCTAGGGTAATGTTGTCTGTCTCATTCCACCATTTTTATACCCCCTCCCTCTCAGTTCCTTCTACATAATCTAAAATTCTCCCATTCTTCTCTCCCTCCCCAGTCCCCCACCCCCATTATATATCATTCTCCACTTATCAGGGAAAACATTCAGCCTTTGGTTTTTTGGGCTTGGCTTATTTCACTTAGCATGATATTCTCCAATTCCATCCATTTATTTGCAAATGCCATAATATTATTCTTTTTTATGGCTGAATAATATCCCATTGTGTATATATATATATATATATATATATATATATATATATATACCATAGTTTCTTTATCCATTCATCTGTTGAAGGGCATATAGTTTGGTTCCACAATCTAGCTATTGTGAACTTAGCTGCTATAAACATTGATGTGGCTGTGTTACTGTAGTATGCTGATTTTAAGTCCTTTGGGTATAAACCGAGGAGTGGGATAAGTGGGTCAAAAGGTGGGTCTATTCCAAGTTTTCTGAGGATTCTCCACAGTGCTTTCCAGAGTGGCTGCACCAATTTGCAAACAGCAATGTAAAAGTGTGCCTTTTTCCCCACATCCATGACAACATCTTATTACTGTGTTCTTGATAATAGCCATTCTAATTGGAGTAAGATGAAATCTTAGAGTTGTTTAAATTTGCGTTTCTCTAATTACTAGAGATGTGGAAAATGTTTTCATATATTTATTAATTGCCTGTATGTCTTCTTTTGTAAAGTGTCTGTCCAGTTTCTTGGCCCATTTATTGATTGGGTTCTTTGTATTTCTGGTGTAAATTTTTGTAAGTTCTTTATAAATTTTGGAGATACGTGCTCTATCTGAAGTGTGTGTGGAAAAGATTTTCTCCCATTCTGTAGGCTGTCTCTTCTCATTCTTGATTGTATTCTTTGCTGAGAAAAAGTTTTTAGTTTGAGTCCATTCCATTGATTGATTCTTGCTTCGATTTCTTGTGCTTTAGGAGTCTTGTTGAGGAAGTCTGATCCTAAGCCAACATGATGAAGATTTGGGCCTACTTTGTCTTCTATTAGGTGCAAGGTCTTTGGTCTAATTCCTATGTCCTTGATCCACCTTGAGTTGAGTTTTGTGCAGGATGAGAGATAGAGGTTTAATTTCATTTTACTACATATGAATTTCCAGTTTTGCCAGAACCATTTGTTGAATAGGCTATCTTTTCTCCGTTGTATGTTTATGACTCCTTTGTCTATTATGAGGTGAGTGTATTTATGTGGTTTTGTCTCCGTGTCTTCTATTCTGTACCATTGGTCAACCTGTCTATTTTGGTGTCAATACCATGCTGTTTTTGTTACTATTGCTCTGTGGTATAGTTTAATGTCAGGTATTGTGATACCTC
Source organism: Sciurus vulgaris (assembly GCF_902686455.1). Classification (NCBI taxonomy): domain Eukaryota; kingdom Metazoa; phylum Chordata; class Mammalia; order Rodentia; family Sciuridae; genus Sciurus; species Sciurus vulgaris. Next base: position 119,923,518 of record NC_136466.1, read on the forward strand.
CCGTTTCACTTTTTCTACTCAGGATTGTTTTGGCTATTCGAGGTCTCTTGTTCTTCCAGATGAAGTTCATGATTGCTTTCTCTATTTCTATGAGGAATATCATTGGGATTTTAATTGGAATTGCATTGAATCTGTATAATGCCTTTGGTAGAATGGCCATTTTGACAATGTTAATTCTGCCTATCCGAGAACATGGGAGATTTTTCCATCTTCGAAGGTTTTCTTCAATTTCTTTCTTTAATGTTCTGTAGTTTTCATTGTAGAGGTCTTTCACCTCTTTTGTTAGATTAATTCCCAAGTATTTTTTTTTTTTTTTGAGGTTACTGTGAATGGAGTAGTTTTCCTAATTTCTCTTTCAGAGGATTCATCGCTTATGAATAGAAATGCATTAGAATTACATGTATTGATTTTATATCCTACTACTTTGCTGAAATTTATTAGTTCTAAATTTATTAGTTCTAGAAGTTTTCTAGTGGAGTCTTTTGGATCTTCTAAATATAGGATCATGTCATCAGCAAATAGTGACAGCTTTAGTTCTTCATTTCTTGTTTGTATCCCTTTAAGTTCTTTGGTCTGTCTAATTGCTCTGGCAAGTGTTTGAAGGACAATGTTGAATAAAAGTGGTGAAAGAGGACATCCCTGTCTTTTTCCAGTTTTTAGAGGGAATGCTTTCAGTTTTTCTCCATTAAGAATGATGTTGGCCATGAGCTTAGCATAGATAGCCTTTAAAATGTTGAGGTATGTGCCTACTATTCCTATTTTTTCTAGTGTTTTAAGCATGAAGGGTTGCTGTATTTTATTAAACACTTTCTCAGCATTTATTGAAATAATCATGTGATTCTTAACTTTAAACCTATTGATGTGATGAATTACATTTATTGATTTCCAGATGTTGAACCAACCTTGCATCCCCGGGATAAACCCCACTTGATCATGGTGCACTATCTTTTTAATATATTTTTGTATGCGATTTGCCAGTATTTTGTTAAGGATTTTTGCATCTATGTTCATTAGGGATATTGGTCTAAAGTTTTCTTTCCTTGATGTGTCTTTCTCTGGTTTTGGTATCAGAGTGATATTAGCCTCATAGAATGAATTTGGAAGGGTTCCCTCCTTTTTCCTGGAATTCTTTGAGGAATATTGGTATCAGTTCTTCTTTAAAGGTCTTATAGAATTTGACTGAGAATCCATCTGATCCTGGGCTTTTCTTGGTTGGTAGGCTTTTGATGGCTTCTTCTATTTCAGTTCTTGAAATTGATCTGTTTAAATTGTTTACGTCTTCCTGATTCAGTTTGGGAGAATCATATGTCTCTAAAAAATTGTCAATGTCTTCAATATTTTCTATTTTGTTGGAGTATAGATTTTCAAAGTAGGTTCTAATTATGTTATGTATTTCAATGGTGTCTGTTGTGATATTTCCTTTTTCATCACGAGTTCTAGTAATTTGAGTTTTCTCTCTCCTCTTCATTAGTGTGGTTAGGGGTTTATCAATTTTGTTTACTTTTTCAAAGAACCAACTTTTTGTTTTGTCAATTTTTTGAATTGTTTCTGTTGTTTCAACTACATTGATTTCAGCTGTGATTTTAATTATTTTCTGTCTTCTACTATTTTTGGTGTTGATCTGCTCTTTTTCTAGGGCTTTGAGATGTAATGTTAGGTCATTTAGTTGTTGACTTTTTTTTTTTTTTTTTAATGTATGAGCTCAATGCAATGGACTTTTTTCTTAATACTGCTTTCATAGTGTCCCAGAGATTTTGATATGTTGTGCCATTTTTCTCATTTTTTTAACAAAATTTTTTGGTCGTCTGAGCTTAGGAACTCCCTTTACATTTAATGGATAAAGAATCTTTAAATAAATAAAGGTAGCTGAAACCCTAGTCATAAATCTCTCAAATGGTAGAATAAAACCATTTTTCCTTATTTATAGAGAAAGTACTGAGTGACAACATTGTTACTAAAGCCAGCATGATTGGATCCTACTCAAGAATTACTAAAATTAAATTGGACACAGCAAGTGAATTGAAAAGTCAGCATGTTCAATTTCCAACTAGCATAGGGAAAGACATATTTGAGAATTACTTGTGTGATTAGGAGTTTAAGGGACAGAGAAAAATTCCCATTAAAAAAATTTTTAGAGAAATGCTTGGCTAAAAAGTGAGGAATTCTAAAATAAACAGGAAGTGATAATTCGGAAAAAAAAATGCGTCCATACTTGTTCTTCTTCCCTTCCTCCCTTTTTTCCTCCTTCGCTCTTCCTTTCCTTCCTTATTTTTTTAATTATGATGGCAATGGAGAGGAATTAGAGGCTGTTTGAACCTCAAAATCACAGAATGGGATTGGACTGTAAAATGCATATTTCCTTTTTAGTTTTCTTTCTACATTTCTGTTTAAAATAAATCAAGGAGAAAGGTTTGATTTAGTACTTAGTCACCACCTAGCACCCCACCACCAAAAGTTAAATTCCATTTAAAAATTTTTAAAATCATTTGTTAATGCATTATAATTATACACAATAGTGGAATTTATTGTGACATATTTGTATGTACACATAACACAATTTGGTCAATTTCATTCCCTCCTTTCCCTACCTCCTCCCTCACTCTGCTTGCCTTCCTTTACATTGCTGGCCTCCCTCCTATTTTTGTGAAATCCTCCCCCACTTCTTTTGTCTTTGGTTTCTACATATGAAAGAAAATACAAAGTCCTTGACTTTCTGAGTCTGACTTCTTTTGCTTAACATAATGCTCATAAATCCCATCCCTTTTCCTACAAATAACATAATTTCATTCATTATAACTGCACAAAACTCCAATTGTGTTATATACCACATTTCTTTATTCATTTATCTGTTGATGGAAACCTAGGCTGTAACTTAGTCATAACTTGGCTATTGTGAATTATGATGCTATAAACGTAGGCATGCATGTAACACTATAGAATGCTAACTTCAATTGTTTTGAATAAATTCTAAAGAGAGGTATAGCTGGATCGTAGGGTAGTTTTATTCCTTGTCTTTTGAGGAGTTTCATACGGATTTCCATAGTGGTTGTGCTAAGTGACAGTCTCACCAACAGTGTTCAAGCGTTCTTACCCTCACCCCTCACATTCTCACCAGCATTTATTATTATTTGCATAGTTGATGATTGCCTTTCTAACTGCAGTGGAGTCTCTACCTTTTTAAGGAAGGCGGAATGAGTGTTAGGTGGTAACCAGAATCTAAAATAGAGTTGTATAACTTTGCTTTCATTATACCTATTTTTATGTTTTTTTCTATGGCAAATGATATTGAATGATTATTTACTGTTCTCCTTTAAAATATTTATATAGAAAGGTAAACCTATTTAAAGAGAAAAGTTGAATATGGGAGGTAATCTGTGAAGGTGGCTGAAGAGTAATATATTTGAGAATCATACTAGTAATCAACATTTAATTATTTTAAGTTCATGGTTTTAAAAGTGAAATAATGGCATGCCAGATTTACTTATAAAAGATAGAGTTTTATACCATGAATAAGAAAGAAAAAAATAATCCTGATTTTAAAATAGCATATGAGAATTTAAAGAACAAGAACATTTGAGAAAGGACTGAGAAATCTTTAGGACTAGAATCACCTTGGTTCATAATGGATAGGGGTGAGGTAGGAGACTGCAGAATCAATGTTCATGGACTGGAGCCTCAATGAAAACGTACTCTTAAGGTAAGAATACTTTTGAAAACTTTGTATATAATTTTTAAAAAAAGTTATATTAAAAATGGAACTAATATCAAGTATGATGATAAATACTAAGACAACTAGACAGTAGTGAAAGTGTGAGAAAATGTAAATATGAATGAATTTCATGGAAGATATCACCATAAATATATATGTACATATATATTATATTTCTTTATGATGTTTTTCCTGGGTTCAAATTTAAATGTTTGGTAGAAGAATGGACATCAAGCAGTAATGTTGATATGTGCTGCATTTTAGCTGGTATAATTCACAGATTTCCAAAGAAGAGTAATTATAATATATCAGGGTGACAACTGTTACAGCAGATGCTCAATTACTCTCACCTGTTTTATGCCTACTTCCACAAACAACTGTCTGGAGAAAAACTTTTACAAAAATGTTGTCTTTTATCTACCAAAATTCAGGTTTGTCTGGGATGTTAGAATAGGAATACTCAGTGACTACTACAGATTATTGTTCAGAAAGTCAAACTATCATTTTAATAACTATTCCACTATTACCCAGGTATCTTTCAAGAATTATTTTTTTTTTTTTTCTAATTTCTAATTCTAATTCTAATTTTTTTTTTTTTTTTTTTGTACTGGGGATTGAACTCAGGGGCACTTAACCACTGAACCACATCCCCAGTCCTATTTTGTATTTTATTTAGAGATGGGGGTCTCACTGAGTTGCTTAGTGCCTCACTTTTCGCTGAGGCTGGCTGTGAACTTGAGATCCTCCTGTCTCAGCCTCCTGAGGCACTGGGATTCAGGTGGGCCCCACCATGCCAGGCTACAAAGGTCTAATTTGATATTGGCTACACCAGAAATGCTTACTTCAACATTAAATTTTCACTTTTTAATTGCTTTTCTAAGATGAACATGATCAGAATTATTTACAGAGCAGGAGGTACACAGGGAGTTTACCTAGAACAGCTGTTATGGTATTGGTCTTCAGCAACAGATGGGAGAGTTGGTTTTCTGTTTACCAGCTGATTTCTTGTTTAGTGACCTTAAATGAGTCATGTAAGGCATCTAAACATCAATTTCCCTAGCAGTAAAATGTAAATAATAATAACTAATGTTGTAATGATTGAATATAAAGCACTCAGTGTAATTTCTTGCACACTATAAATACTTGAGCAATTATTAGCCATGATAATCAAAACAATCAAGATAAACAGAAGAAGTAGCAATGATACTTCTTTTTCTCAAGAGCTTCTCCATGTGAATGTTAACTGATTTTGTTGATTTTATTCTTTATAATCTCATTTTTACACAGCAAATGCTTTGTCTTTGAAAGTGATTTCTAGGGAAAACATTGCCTTCTGTAAATGCTATGGCAAAAGCATGAATGAAAAAATAAATATCAAAAGCCAATGACCGATGTGTGATCCTGCAATATGTATAATCAGAAAAATGAGAGATTATACTGTATTTATGTATGATCTATCAAAATGTATGAATACATTCTACTGTCATGTACAACTAATTAGAAGAAATAAAATTTAAAAAATTTAAAAAAATTTAAAAATTAAAATGATCTGGTGCCTCTGGGTCGGGGGAAGCCAATAGTATAGAGTAAAATATCTTAGGTGATAGTACAGATGATCTTATGTCTGTGAATTCAAACTACACAGATAGAAAATATTTGCAATAAAATAATTACATCTATACTGAATAGGAACAGATATTTTCCCATTGTTATTCCCTAAATGATATAGTATAACAACTATTTACATAGAATTATATCATATTTGGTTTTTTAAAATAATCTAGAGATGGTTTTAAGTATATAGGAAGATTGCATAGGTTATATGCAAGTAATATACTGATTTATAAAAGGGACTTGAGCATTCTTGGAATTTGGTATCTACAAGGGATCCTGGAACTAATCCTCCTTGGATAGTAAGGGATGACTCTATATAAAACATCATCTGCCTTAAAAGAGTCAAATGAAAGTTTTGCAGATATTCCTGTTTCTGTTTTCCAGTGAGACTGTTTTTACTAGTCAATTTTTCTCTGCTTTTAACTGTGAATGATACAATGATGTATGGGGACTAAAATAAGGTTGAATGTTTCCAATTGGCAATACTGTTTTAAACAGAAAACTTTTCAGGAAGTGGAAACTATTTCAGAGATATCTTCAAAGAGCTTATTATAAAAACACATACGTTATTAGGAAATTAATCTTTTCTTTTTTTACAAAATTTTTTGTAGTTGTAGATGGATGCAATACCTTTATTTATTTACTTTTAAGTGGTGCTGAGGATCAAACCCAGTGCCTCACATGTGCGAGGCAAGCGCTCTGCCACTGAGTCACAACCCAGCCCCTAATCTTTCCTTTTTTAGCTTAATTTTATTTTGTGTTTTTAGAGCTACATGAAAACAGACTGTATTTTGGCATATTATACATACACAGAATATAACTTATTCTTTATAGGATCTTATTCTTGTGGCTGTACATGATGTAGTTACCCTGGTGTACTCAAATACAAGATTAGGAAAGTTATATCTGATCGATTCTACTGTCCCTCCTATTCCCCTCCCCCTTCCATTCTCTTCATTCCCCTTTGTCTAATCCAAGGGACTCTATTCCTCCCCTCCTCACCCTCCCTTGTTGTGGGTTAGTATCCACATAACAGAGAGAACATTTGGGGTTTGGTTGTTTGGGATTGGCTTATTTACTTAGCATGATAGTCTCCAGTTACATCCATTTACCAGCTAATGCCATAATTTCATTCTTCTTTAAAGCTGAGTAGTATTCTATACCATGTTCTCTTTATCCATTGATCTGTTGAAGGACACCTAGGTTGGTTTCGTAGTTTGACTATTGTGACTTGAGCAATTATAAACATTGATATGAATTTGTCACTCTAGATGCTAATTTTAAGTCCTTTGGGTATGAACTGAGGAGTAGGATAACAGGACCCAATGGTGGTTCCATTCCAAGTTTTCTATGGAATTTCCATACTGCTTTACAGAGTGATTTCACTAATTTACAGTTCCATCAGCAATGTACGGGAGTACATTTTCCCCCACATCCTCACCAACATTTATTGTTATATTATTCTTGATAATTGCCATTCTGACTGGAGAGAGATGGAATACAGAATGTTAGAAAATCTTTACCACCTACACCTCAGATAGAGCATTAATCTCCAGGATATACAAAGAACTCAAATAACTTAACACAATAAAAACAAATAACCCAGTCGATAAATGGGAAAGGAACTGAACAAGCACCCCACAGAAGAGAAAATACAAATGGTCAACATATATATGAAAAATGTTCAATATCTCTAGCAATTTGAGAAATGCAAATTAATTGTTCCTTTTAAAAAACTAAAAATCTTTGAAGAGTTTTTTGTTTGAAGTGTATTAATTGTACACATTAATGGGATTCAGTGTAATATTTCAACACATGCATACAACGCAGACTGATCAAATCAAGGCAATTAGCCTTTTCTTTCCTTATCATCTCTTTGTTTAGTGGTTTGGATTCCTGTCTTCCAGATAATCATAAAATATATAATAGGTTGTTGTGAACTACAAACATCCTGCTGTGCTGCACAACACCAGATCTTACTCCTTCAATTAAGTGTATTTGGGTACTCGTTATGCAACCTCCCTTTATTGACCTGACCCTGTCTTGTCTGTGTGTGGTTTATTTTACTTAACATAACACCCTCCAATTCCATTCATTTTGATGCAGAAGACAAGTTTTCATTCTTCTTCATGGTTGAATAATAGTACATTGTATGTGATATATATATTTATTAAGATTCTTAAGTGTGTCTTGAAATAAAATTAAAAAAAAATCTTTTTCTCCATATCCTCACCAACATTTATTGTTGCTTGTATTCTTGATAATTGCCATTCTGACTGAAGTGAGATGAAATCTTAGAGCAGTTTTGATTTGCATGTCTCTAATTGCTAGAGATGTTGAACATTTTTTCATATATTTATTGACAGATTATATATCTTCTTATGTAAAGTGTCTGTTCAGTTTCTTAGCCCATTTATTTATTGTGCTATTTGGTTTTCTTAGTGTTAACTTTTTTGAGTTCTTTATATATCCTGGAGATTAATGCACTATCTTAGGTGCAGGCGGTAAAGATTTTCTCCCAATCTGTACGATTTCTCTTCACATTCTTGCTTCTTTTCTTTACTGAGAAGATTTTTAGTTTGAATCCATCACATTTATTGATTCTTGATTTTACTTCTTGTGCTTTAGGAGTCTTGTTAAGGAAGTCAGATCCTAGACCGACCTGGTGAAGATTTGGGCCTACTTTTTCTTCTATTAGGCACAGGGTCTCTATTCTAGTGCCTAAGTCTTTCATCTTCTTTGAGTTGAGTATCGTGCAGGGTGAGAAATAGGGATTTAATTTCATTTTGTTACATGTGAATTTCCAATTTTCCCAGCACCATTTGTTGAATAGGCTATCTTTTCTCCAGTGAATGCTTCTGGTGCCTTTGTCTAATGTGAGATAATTGTATTTATGTGGGTTTGTCTCTGTGTCTTCTATGCTGCACCATTGGTCTACATGTCTGTTTTGGTGTCAATACCATGCCATTTTTGTTACATAGCTCTGTAGTATAATATAAGGTCTGGTATTGTGATGCCCCTTGCTTCACTTTTCTTGCTAAGTGTTGCTTTGGCTGTTCTGGGTCCCTTATTTTTCCAAATGAATTCATGATTGCTTTTTCTAGTTTTATGAAGAATGTCATTGGGACTTTAATAGGAATTGCATTAAATCTGTACAATGCCTTTGGTAATATGGCCATTTTGACAACATTAATTCTGCCTACTCAGAAGTGTGGGAGGTCTTTCCATGTTCTAAAGTCTTCTTAAATTACTTTCTTCAGTGTTCTGTAGTTTTCATTGTAGAGGTCTTTAACCTCTTTTGTTAGATTGATTCCCAAGTATTTTATTTTAGTTTTTGAGGCTATTGTGAATGGAGTAGATTTCCTAATTTCTCTTTCAGTAGATTCATCACTGATGTATAGGAATGTATTTGATTTTATATCTTGCTGCTGGTAGGACTGCAAATTGGTGCAACCATTATGGAAAGTGGTATGGAGATTCCTCAGAATATTTGACCCAGCTACCCAACTCTTTGGTTTATACCCAAAAGACTTAAAATCAGCATACTATAGTGATGCAGATGCATCAGTATTTATAGCAGCTCAACTCAAAATAGCTAAACTATGAACCCAACCTAGGTGTTCTTCAACAGATGAATGAACAAAGAAAATGTGGTATGTATACCCAATGGCACATTACTCAGCCTTAAAATAAGAATGAAATTTTTAGCATTTGCCAGTAAATGGATGGAACTGGAGACTATAATGCTAAGCGAAATCAGCCAGTCGCCAAAACCAAAAGCTGAATTTTTCTCCAATATGTTTATGCTCATTCATAATTAGGGGCGCAACTAGGGAAGAATAGATTTATTTTGGATTAGGTAGAGGGGAGCGAAGGGAGGGGAGGGGTGTGGGGATGGGAAGGGAATAGTAGAATGAATTGGACATTATCATGTACATATATGACTATGTACATATGTGACTACATGACCAGTGTGATTCTACATCATGTAAAACCAGAAGAATGAGAAATTATACTCATTTAATGTATCAACATCCATTGTATTGTCATGTATAACTATTTAGAACAAATGAAAAATAAGATGAAAAAGATTTTTTAAAAAAATCTTGAGAAACATTTCTGGAATGACAGACAAAAGATTTCCCAAAATGAACTCCTTCGTAAAAGAAATGAAATTATAGTAAAAAATCTCATTTGCCAAAATCTGTCACAGGTTGCAGAAATTAATTAATGGTTTGCAACAATTTGAGGACCCTTTATTTAAGAAAAATGACAGAATCTCAAAAAGAACAGTGAGCTTTGAGTCATTTTAACTTGTTCCATTTGTGTTCTCTATCTCTTTTGTGGTCTTATAAACCTCAGCATCAGAGCCAAGGAAATGTGAAAATCAGCAGTGAGTAGCCACTGTTAAGGACCAGAAAGGAGTTGGGTCTTTCAAAAAAAAAATATCTCTGGAGAATTATATGACTTGTCTGGAAGCTTGTGAAAAAAGCCACATGAAGAGGCCTTTCTTTGAACTGATTCAGAACTCACTGAACAAGTAAAGTCCTATCCCAAAGTCATTCATTGGAAAGTAAGTAGCAATTTTTAAACTGCAACCTGTGTTGGCAATACCGGTAGAGGCAAACAAAAAGCTACCCAAAAAATTCATAAGAAAAGAATTGAATCATGTGTCACTAGAGGAATCTGAAAAGCTCCTACATAATCCCAAGGAACTAGGAGGTCATGTGCACAGATGGGTGTATGTTCAACAAAAACCCGAGAAGTTTCAATATCTCACCCATGACTGACTTTGAGGCTCTCTGCAAGTAGAGACTGAAGGTCATATCAAAATGTTGAATTACCAGAGTATTAAAGGCTTACCTCAACATACACACAGAACTCCTTGAAAAAGGATAGGGACTTACTGGTTCAAGACATTTTAGAAAATGAATACACATTTCTCCAAAGAAGATATATGAACATCTAACAATCACATGAGAAGATGCTTAACAACAAAACCTCAAAGTCAAAACCACAAATGAGGCAACACTTCATACATACTGGGATTGCTAAAATTTTAAAAAGATAATATGTATTAAAGGAATTAATGTATAGGTTCATTGTAATTGTTTCTTTTTTCTTTTTTAAAATTTGTTCTTTTTAGATAAGTATGACAATAGAGTTCATTTTTAAAAATATTTTGTTTTAGTTGTAGGTGGACATAATATCTGTATTTTATTTTTATGTGGTGCTGAGGATCAAACCCAGGACCTCATGCATGCTAGGTTCGCGCTCTACCACTGAGCCACAACCCCAACCCCTAGAGTACATTTTGACGTATTATGCATACATGGAGTATAACTTATCCTAATTAGAATCCCATTCTTGTGGTTGTACATGACATGAAATTACACTGGTCACGTATTCATATATGAACATAGAAAGTTGTGTCTAATTCATTCTACTGTCTTTTCTTATTCCCATGCCCCTCCCTTCCCTTTATTCCTCTTTGTCAAATCCAATAAACTTCTATTTCCTCCTCTTGTTTGTGTTAGCATCTGCATAACAGAGAAAACATTTTTATTTACAACTCAAGTTCTTTAACCAGATCTTATTCTCTATTAAATTTCTTCCCAAATTTATCCCGAGTTGTCAAACTCACTAGAAGTCAAATAGTTTGTAAGCAATCTCTATCCAGGCTTCCGGCCCCCAGTCCAGAACCAGGTCTTGTAATGTTGGCTTAGATCATGCACCCTATAGGGACATTAAGGATATTGACCTTATTTTCTGATCAAGCGGCTATGCATTTCTCTGTGCTTTCACCAGTTTAGCTCCCCAGCTTCTCAGAAAGCTCAGGGTAGGCAGGGACTAGCAACAGTTTTTCCAACTTCCTTTGGAAGAGGGCAGATTTCCTTTCTTCAGTTGCTGACTTTAAGCAGTGACCCCAACTTTGGTCCCTTATCTCATTTAAAATTATTTTGTCCCAGTTATCTTTTTTTTTTCTTTTTTACCCCTTTCTTTCTTCTTTCTTCTTTTTTATTTTATTTTAGTTAATTGAATTTTTAAATTAAAACCTTTTTTTTAAATTTTACAGACTGCATTTTGATTCATTGTATACAAATGGGGTACATCATTTCATTTCTATGGTTGTACACAGTGTAGATTCATACCATTCGTGTAATCATACATGTACATAGGGTAATAATGTCTATCTCATTCCACTATTTTCCATATACCCCCTCCTCATTTCCTTCTACATAATCTAAAGTTCCTCTGTTCCTCTCTCACCCTCACCCCCATTTTATATCCTCCTCCACTTATCAGGGAAAACATTTGGTCTTTGGTTTTTTGGGATTGGCTTATTTCACTTAGCATGATATTCTCCAATTCCATCCATTTATTTGCAAATGCCATAACATTATTCTTCTTTTATGGCTGAATAATATTCTATTGTGTCTTGTCTTTTCTTTTCTTTCTTTCTTTCTTTCTTTCTTTCTTTCTTTCTTTCTTTCTTTCTTTCTTTCTTTCTTTCTTTCTTTCTTTCCTATTTTTTTTTGTAGCAGTGGACTCTTGACCATCATTTGCTGCTTCTTCCAGGTGTCAGGGACCTGTGACTTGATCTTTGAACTTTGTAGTTTGGTTCTGGTTCATTTTGATATTTATTTTGCTTTGGAGTTGGGCTATATTTTCAGATATTTCATATTTTTTTGTTTTGTCTACCATTGTTAAATATTTGAAGCAAAGGGAATAATTATTAAAAATTTATAAAACATTTTGATTAGAGTCTTCTTTTCCCAATTGTTCTCTCCATTTAGTTGTCTTAATTGGTACATTCCTATAAGCCATTTGTAGGAGTTGCACTGTTTCTGCCTAGAAGAGATGTTAGAATATTAATTTTAATATCATTTTGTTTATTAGAGTTCTTTGGTTTGCAACTTTGTTTTGTAAAGGATAAAAACATTACATAAAAAGGCAGAATGAGCAGTAAGGACTTTGCATTGTATAATAGTTCAGAAAGTGACACATATAAAGATATCATGAAATGTAATAATATATAATTTTTTTCTGTTTGTTTTTGGCACCAGGGATTGAATCCAGGGGTTTTTAACCACTGAGCAAGAAACCAGCCTTTTAAAAAATATTTTATTTAGAGATAGGGTCTCACTGAGTTGCAGGGCCTTGCCAAGTTGCTGAGGCTGGCTTTGAACACATGATCCTTCTGCCTCAGCCTCCCAAGTCGCTGAGATTATAGTCATGAGTCACTGTGCCCAGCTGTAATATGGTTTTGATGTTCAATTTTCAAAGTTTCTCTGAAAATTCTTTCAGGCAAGGTGGTGCATGCTTTTAATGCCAGCAACTCAGTAGGCTGTGGCAGGAGGATTGCAAATTCAAAGTCGGCTTCAGCAACTTAGTGGGACCCTGTCTCAAAATCAAATATAAAAAGGACCGGGGATGTGGCTCAGTGGTTGAGAGACTGTTCATTCAATCCTGGTACAAAAAAAAAAAAAAAAAAGGAAGAAAGAAAAAGAAATAGAAGATAGAAGAATAGAAGAACTGGAAATTCTTAGGGATACGTCATGGATTAACTTGTCCAATCTTGTTTGGAAACTTTTCTTCTACCACATCTTGGCTCAGATACACATTGAGCTTCTTTTCTAATCTACTCTACTATGCATAAAAATGATTGTTTCTTTGTTTTAAAGTCACAATTTTGTGACTCTGCTTATCCTCTGTCATATTATTGTATCTCTCAAGGATGCAAGTGCCCTAATCTGAAAAAATAGCCATTTTAAATAAAGATTGGGGGAGGGAAATGCAAATCATTTAAAATCTTTTAAATATCTTAATACATATTTATTATTATTCTTAGTACTATTTTCTTAATTTTTTAAAATCTATAATACAAAATTATTCTTCCCGTTGCTGAATAAAATCTTGGGTAGATCCAATTGATTCTCTCCTGAATTTCAGATATTAAAAATTCCAGTCAAGTCTTTTTTGTTTTGTACCAAATCTTCAATATTTTTTAAATGAAAGGTTATTCAGTTCTTCCCTGACTTGGGCCTAAAAACCTATGAGTAAGATGGGGAGAGTAGAAGATGAAGTTCAGAGTAATATTCAGGTATTTTACTGTGTTTGGCACACGTCCAAACTGTCTTCTCTCCTGTGGGGACACTCCTGAGGTCTCATCAGGGATTCTCCCCCTGCCATACACAATACCTCCCTCAACTGGTTGTTTCTTGATTCTCCCCTTTATTCCCCAGTCCCATTCCTTGCTGCTAGAGGATCTGTGCTCTTCCATAGGATACTGTTTTTATGACTTGGACTTGGCTACTTTTCATGGTTTCCCTTTGTCCATGGAAAATAATCAATTCTTGGCTTTCTAAACTTGAAAACATAGTCCTTTCCTGATATACCTACTGTATATTATTGTTACTATACATTACCATTGCTACATTCTTATATTTTGTCTTTTTCTGGTATGGATCGATGTCTTCCTCTGTTTATTTGTTGCTGTAACAGAGTAGCTGAGATTAAGCAAGTGGGAAATAGTAGAACCTTATTTGGCAAATAGTTCTGGAGACTGGAATCTAAGAGCATGGCACTGGCATCTGCTTGGCATCTGGGGAGGACCTTCTTCCTGGATCATAGTATGTTAGAAGACATCACATGGTGAGGAAGAATGAACTTGTTGGCTTGGGTCTCTGTTCCTCTTATAAAGCTACTAATGCCACCAAAGGGGTACCCACCTTTGTGGCCTCGTCTAATCCTAATTCCCTGCCCCACTCTCATCAACAGTTATTACTAACATGTCAATTTGAGGATTAAGTTTCCAGCATATGAAATTTGGGGAACACATTCAAATGACTATGGTCAGTTACTGTCCTAAACTTCAAGGACTACAGAACAAACTTCCCTAGTGGCACTTTTGAAGTCCTGATCACTCAGGAAGGAAAGTGAAATAGAAGACTTCAACAATTTTCCCACTACCCAGTCCTCCTTGGTCTTTCTCCCATTTCTTTTCATCTGCCAACTTTTGTGGCAGGTGAGTGCTGAGAATTTCAAAGTCGTTTTCAAATAACTAATATAATTTTAAATGCTTTTATTAGTACTGGGTTCATTTTGACATAATCATTCATGTATGGAATATAATTTGCTCCATTTTGGTCCCCAGTGCTTCCTCTTTTCCTTCCCTTCTTCCTCCCTTCCTCTCTATTCTTATTCCTTCTATTTATTTATTGCTTTTTAAATTTGTGCTTTGTAGATATGTATATTAATGAAATTCACTATGGTATATCCATGTATGTACATAGCATAATTTTATCAATTTCATTGTACAATTTCTTCCTTTTCCCATCTCTCTTCCCTCCCCACCATCCCCATCCCCTACTCCATTGATCATCCTTCTATTTCCATTGACACCTCCTTTTCTGGGGTCGGGGAGTACCAGGGATTGAACTCAGGGGCACTCAAACACTGAGCCACATGCCCAGCCACATTTTGTATGTTATTTATAGACAGGGTCTCACTGAATTGCTTTGCACTTCGCTTTTTCTGAGGCTAGCTTTGAACTTGCTATCCTCCTGCCTCAGCCTCCTGAGCTGCTGGGATTACAGGTATGTGCCACTGCGCCCTGCCAACACCTCCTTTTTTCAACTTATTTTTTTCTAGCTTCCACATGTGAGAGAAAACATTTGACTCTTGACTTTCTGAATCTGAATTATTTCACTTAGCAAGATGTCCTCCAGTTCAGTCCATTTACCAGCATATGACATAATTTTATTATTTTTTAAGGCCAAGTAAAACTCCATTGTGTGTATATACCACATTTTCTTTAACCACTTATCTGTTTGAGGGGCACCTGGCCTGATTCCATAACTTGGTTATTGTGAATTGTGTTGCTATAAACACTGATGTGCCTCTATCACTATAGTATGCTGATTTTAGTTCTTTTTAATAAATACCAAAGAGTGAAATAGGTGGGTCATGTGGTGGTTCCATTCCTAGTCTTTTGGGGAATCTCCAACTGCTTTCTAAAGTGATTGTATTACTTTTCAGTCCTAACAACAGTGTATGACTGTATATTTTACCCACATCCTTGTCAGCATTTATTTATATTCTTGATAATTGCTGTTCTAACTGGGATGAAATGAAATCTAAATGTAGCTTTGATTTGCACTTCTCTGATTGCTTGGGATGTTGAACATTTTTTTCATGTATTTGTTGGCCATTGTGTTTCTTCTTTTGAGAAATGTCTGTTTGTTTTTTTTTTTGTTTGTTTGTTTTTTTTTTTTTAGTGCTGGGTATTGAACCCAGGGCCTTGCACTCTACCAACTGAGCTATATCCCCAGCCCATGTCTGCTTAATTCTTTTGCCCATTTATTTATTGGACTATTTGTTTCTTGGTGTTAAGTGTTTTGAGTTCTTCATATATTCTGGATTTTAATCCTTTGTTGGAGTAGTAGCTGACAGTGATTTTCTCCCATTCTTTAGATTCTCTCTTCATGCTCCTAATTGTTTCCTTTGCTGTGCAAGAGTTTTTAAATTTGAGGCTGTCCCATTTATTGATTCTTGGTTTTATTTCCTGAGTTTTATAGGTCTTGTTACAGAAGTCAGTGCCTGAACCAATATATTGGATTGCTGAGCCCATGTTTTCTTCTAACAGATTTTCTAGTTTTGGGCTGGGGATATAGCTCAGTTGGTAGAGTGCCTGCCTCGTAAGCACAAGGCCTTGGGTTCAGTTCCCAGCACCACAAAAAAAAAAAAAAAAAAAAAAAAAAAAAAATTCTGGTTTTATTCCTAGGTCTTTGATCCACTTTGAGAGTTGACTTCTGTGCAGGGTGAAAGATAGGGATCTAGTTTTTTCTACACATGATATCCAGTTTTCCCATCACTATTTGTTTAAAAGGCTGTCTTTTCTTCAACATGGTTTTTGATACCTTTGCAAGTATCAGATGACTGTATCTATGAGTGTTTGTCTCTGTGTCTTCTATTCTGTCCCATTGATCTTCATGTCTGTTTTGAGGCCAACACCATGCAGTTTTTGTTACTATAGCTCTGTAGTAATTCATAATTAAAAAAAATATTGCTTTAATATTTAAAAACATGGTTTTGTATTTTTAGGAAGCATTTCTTTGAAAATTGTTTTTGGATTAAAATGCTTTAATAAGCGTATTAATATAATAAAACAAATTTGGAATCCATTAGTAATTATTTCAAGAATCTTTAGTTTCAGTAATTTTATAATCAAAAGTATGCTAATTAGAAAAAATATCTTCACTCTGTCTAAAGAATGTGCAGTTATACAAATCAAGTTGAATAATAACTCATTTGATTATTTTTTTAAAAATTGGCTAGCTTGTCTTTCTTTTTTTTTATGATTGGATACTCAATAATATTCCAAACCCATTTGACATAGGTCTATTTTGTGCTTTATTTATCTTTATCCTCTGGTAATTTTAAGATCTTTATATTGTTTCTAAACTTGGGTTGCTTCGTCTGAGAATATCATAACATTCTTTCCTGAATAACTTAGGCCAGAGCATAGTCCTTCAGTTGTTTTAATTCTAGAATGTACATGGTGTATAATGATGAATATAACATGTCTGTTCTCCTAGACAATCCTAATAAGTGAACTTGCTTGTATGGCGTGAATGTATACATTGACTTCTTAGATTTTTAGAAGTTTCTTTTGTTATTCTGCTTATCTATGTATTTCATTTTTTACATATTTAATAGAGATATTTCAGAGAATACTTCAGATATGTAATTAAGTCTGAATATTTGAAATTGGCAATTCTAAGAGAAGCAACCTGTCTTAAAATATTTCTAATGACAGATATGGGATAATTTTATTTTTTAGCTTACAGAAGACAATTCTAAAAGTATCTCTTTAAATATTAGCGAACCCTCCTGAGGCATTATAAGCAATATAATTTATAAATTTGAAAGTTAGTCATCTTTGAAAACATTTATTGCATAAAATGAGATATATTTGTAATTATCAAAAAGAATTTTAGAAATAAATGGTGTTAAGAAATAGAAAAATCAGCATACTATAGTAACACAGCCACATCAATGTTTATAGCAGCTCAATTCACAATAGCTAGATTGTGGAATCAACCTAGATGCCCTTCAATAGATGGGCATCTAGACAATAGATAAAGAAACTGTGGTATATATACACAATGGGATATTATTCAGCCATAAAGAAGAACAAAATTATGGCATTTGCAGGAAAATGGATGGAACTGGAGAATATCATGCTAAGTGAAATAAACCAATCCCAGAAAACCAAAGGCAGAATGTTTTCTCTGATAAGTGGATGATGATACATAATGGGGGTGGGAGGTGGGGGGTAAGAGAAGAATGGAGGACTTTGGATTATGCAGAGGGAAATGAAAGGGGGGAGGCAGTGGGGACATGAAAAAAGGTGGAATAAAACAGATACCATTACCCTATTTACACGTATGATTACACGAATGATATGAATCTACATTGTGTACAACCATAGAAATGAAAAGATGCACCCCATTTGTGTACAGTGAATCAAAATGCAGTCTGTAAAATAAATAAATAAATAAATAAAATTTGAAAAAAAAAAAGAAATAGAAAAATGATTTTTACTAAGTCAAAGACTATCCAGCAAATAAATTTTGGAGCTCTGAGCACTAAATTGAAATTATTTTTTTCCCTTTGTTGTAACAAGAATTGTTCATGTATATATCAAAAAATTAGTTTTAGATAGAATATTAAATTTCTATTTACATTTTCATATTTTGTTCCAGTCTAATTTTAAATACTAAGTGACTAAATGGAGCAGTCCTATTTTCTTTCCATACCACTCACTATCAAACTTGCTTTGTTTTGAGATTAAACATTGTTAATTTATGTTTTCCATGATGAATGTACTTTTTTTTTTTTTTTTTTTTTGTGGTGCTGGGGATTGAACCCAGGGCCTTGTGCTTGTGAGGCGAGCACTCTACCAACTGAGCTATCTCCCCAACCTGATGAATGTACTTTGATGAAGTTTTGTTATTGTTTCAAAGACCAGTTCAAAGCTGATTCATCTACTTATAGTTTTAATATATGTGATGATGGTAAGGCAATTATTAATTGGCAGAAAAATTAATATTTATTTCCCTCTTTTTAATCTCTTTCTTTCTTAGTAGTACATCCATATACATATCTGTACAGATATGTTGTAGAATTATTTTATTTCTTGGATATATTTAATTGAAGCCAATCTGTCATAGGTGTAGCAGAAAGTCTCCGTACTGATTATTTCATATACTCATGCCTGAATCCACTCAAAATATAGTAACCATGGAGATAGGCATACTCTGTATACCATCCCTCCTTCTATTTTTTTTTTTTAATTAATTGCAGTGAAAAATGTTTTTGTTTGAGTTTTGCTGCTGAGAATACCAGAATCTCTTACATTATTAAATGTTTCAATTTATCCTCTAGAATAGTAAGATGGTGATTTACTTTCCTCTTTTTTTTAATTATGATTGGAATAATGTCAACACTAATGGAGATTCAATTGAATATATTTGTTTGGCCCACAAAATATGCTTGGGTCTTTTCTGAGGTCAAGAGTTTGTAATTTCAGAATGGAAGGAAGCAGGGCTAAGTGATATCTGGAAAACATGATGAGACAAGCTAGAGAGGGATGTGCACGGCAGGAGTGAGGGAAGAGGAGGGCGCCCCTTGCTGTGGCCAACAACTCACAGGTCTGGCCTACTTCAAATGGCAGTGCTGGCTCACTGCCTAGCTCTGGAATTGGCCAACTTACCCACTGAGAGACAGGCGGCGACTCTGCAGGTATCTCCAGATCTTGTCGTCTGCAAGATTTACCCTGCCTTCCTCTACAATGAAACTGCCCATAAGGATAATTCATTTCCATACTCCATTTAAAAACTTTCTGGGACTTCGAGGCTATAAGATCCTTATAAAATAATTTGGATTCTTCATTTATTTCTAAAACTCCAAGTCAGAATGTTTTAAAAGTTGGTGCTTATTTTGACCTATATTTATTAAAAAAAAAAAAAAAATCTTAATAAAGTGTGGTCAGTGTGCATTGTAGCAACATAAAGTATATACTATGTGCCTGAAACTATGCTGGGTGCTTTTCACACTAAGTGATCACAGGACTCATTACATAAATATTATCAGCATTAATGTGGATGAGGAAATTGAAATTTCAAAAGAGCAGTAATGTTCTCAGGGTCACATGGTTAGTAAGTAAAGGTGCAGGGGTTGGCATTCAGATCTGTAACCCACGGGCAATCGATGGGCTTAGCACTATGTACTGGGTGTATCGGGTTAAGTAAAATCATCCACTGGCATCCACTGGCAGATTAATTCTTTGTACCTCAACCTTTATGAAGGAATGGAATCACAAAGTGAACACATCTTGATTCTTGTGGCTCAACATTTCTTGACTTCTCAGGTGTTTAGTTCTTATGACCCTCTTCTTTGTTCACAACCTCTCTAAACCCATTTATCTTTTCTTGTGAGAACCTACTCTTTTCTTACTTTCATCAATTCACGTTCTACAGATCTGGAAATCCTCTCTGGACATCAACTCTGTCTCTTCCAGGCAGGATTTCATCCTTGTTTGTAATTTTCGTGGTGTTCTTTTAAGCTCTAGAATCTATTACTTCTTTGAACTTGTACAACTCTTGCCTTATCCCCCTCAATCCCAGATGCCTCTAGCAGGTTATTTTCTCTGTTTTCATGATGACCGAATCAGTTAAAATTTCTGAATAGAGAACGTCACCTGAACCTCCCAGCTAGTTGTCCATTCATCTGTTAGTCCCTCCCTATCACATTCCAGTTTCTTTTTACCTTTCTGATCCATAGTGTATGCTTATCCACAGAACTGAGCTCAAGTGATGTGAAGTTTCCTCATTCTCCTGGCTCCTTGAGGGTTACCTTATTGTCTAGTCCATCTCCTTAGGAGCAGGCACCAATTGTCAAAAGAAATAATGGAAGATTGAAGATGTCTTGATATCCTATGCTAAACCTCATGACTGTCACTATAACATTATTGGTGGCTACTGCATTCAGTCAATCATAGGAGAATTTTGTGGTAGAAAACATTAATATTAATGTAGTTTTTATCACAACAAAATAAGTTATGCAGAAAATGTCTTGGGTGGCGTTGTTTATGTTTAGAAATTTGAAACTCTCTAAAAGCAGTCTTGTGGTTTTATCTGTTTTGGTGTAATTGACAGATCATTTTGGCATTCTTCAATAATGAGATGGCAGCCTTTTACATGGTATAGTAGTTGATTTTTGTGGTCACATTATAGGATGTCTATTAAATGAAATGGACTTTTACTGAATATATGCTATGTTTAGTTATTATTTTAGAAGAGAAATGTATATCAGACATTCATGATGCATAAAAATATTGGATAATGTTTATCACATGCCTTCCAGGAGCTTTCTTATAGCATCCATCACTGTGCCTAATTCACAAAAAAAAGCTTTCATCTGAACATTCATCTTTGTGCAAATCTACATATAACTCAGACTTTGAAAAGTGAATTTATTACTTTTAACTTTTTAAAAAAATTTATGGATAGTTAAGAATGATGATGGCATATTTTCTGTTAGTAGCATAGCTCCACTTCTAATAGATGATTTGTTGAGTTGTTCTTTTATCCTTAGAAAGTAGGCTAATCTGCTTCTACCATTAGAACTTCTATTAAATCAGAAAACAGAAACAACAATTTGAATGGGGAACGTTTAATGTAGAGAATTGTTAGTATTTTCTTTTAATCAAGAGTAAATATAAAGAGTTCTAAAGGATACACTGGGTCAGAGGGAGAGTACCTAGAGAAGAAACTGATTTGGAAAATCTATTGATAAATAGAAGCTGATAAGCTTCACATGACCACCAGGAAATACCCAAAGCAACTAAGTTATAAAGAGAAAAGGCTTATTGAGCTCACAGTTTTGGAGGTTCCAAGGCAATGGTATTTGCACTGGCAGTTCTGGTGAAAGTAGCAGATTATGCCACATTGTGACCTAAGGACTTCCCATTAGACTCCACGTCTTTTTAAAAGTCCATAGTCTCTCCCAATATTGCCCCCCTGAGGATGCAGTCTTTACATATGGACCTTTGGATGACACTGCCCAGGTTGAATCCATAGTAGATGGAGAGGGATCCACTTCAAGACTGGGAGGCAGACTTTGTTAGAGAGGATGTGTTTATAGCTTACTGGATGAAGAAGAAATTCCCTAAGTTGCTGAGTTGTTAGGACCAGAACTGATCCAAAGTTGACCAGTCATTTTGAAGTTTATCGAAGGCTTGGAGAATTTGGATATTCCAGTGAGTGGTTGAGGTTTTAATAGGGAGGATAGTGTCATTGTCTTCACATCATGAGTTACATATTTGTTTTCAGAGAAATCCAAGCTAGTAAGGTGGAGTTTTTTTTTTGTTTTTTTTTTTTTTTTTTTAAATTTCCTCCCTTTTCTCAAACTCCTGCTCCTCATACTTCTTTTGCCCAGTTCTCAACTCCATGTGTTAAAAAGAATTGAGCAGAGATTTCTAAAAATATGAGAACTACATTAAAGTATGGGTCCACACACTGAAGTTTAATTTTGCATGTAACAGTGAAGGGAATCACCATTTAAAGCCAGTGTATGCTTCTGTTAACCATCTCTATTTTCCCCTTACATCTACTCTCTCTTCATTGTTTGGTAATGCTGCTTTCCCCTTGTTTGGGTTTACTAAATATTAAAAAATGTTATTGCTGTTTAGTCTCACCGACATTGTCTTGTGGGTTAGGTCAAACATTTCTCATGATTATTTAATTTTCTTTTAATTCCATAAAAATGTGTATATGTGTGTTCTTTATGCATATATTGCTATGAGAAATTTTATCTTAAATATTAAAAGCTAATAATCTCTAGAGATATAGAATCTATGTTTTTTGACCTATGAACAATGAAGGTGTGTTAGGGTTTTTGAATCTTGATTCTCACTTTGGTAGTTTTGCTTTGTCAACTACCAAATTATAATATTATTATATTTCCATTTTACAGATAAGAAAATGTGAAGTGGTTTGCACAGGTCATACACGTGGTTGAAATGATGTTTTGATCATCCTCTGCTACAGTTATTTTGCTGTTAATTCCCCAGACCAATGACTGGACCACTTCAAAATTGAATATTTGGAATAATCTGATAACTACCTTAATAATTTTTAATTAATTTTCAGTCTATATGTTATTTATTGATCTTTCTTTTAGTTATGTGATTTAGATATCAAATATTGGAATCTAGTCCTAAAAATGAAGCATAAAATGAATGCATACATGTTTTTGCATATGTGTTAAGCTGTAATGAGGTAGGATTCCATTCATTTCCTTTCAGTAGGGCCTTTTCAGTAGGGACTGTCTTTTACAAGTCTGGCTTTAAAA
Source organism: Sciurus vulgaris (assembly GCF_902686455.1). Classification (NCBI taxonomy): domain Eukaryota; kingdom Metazoa; phylum Chordata; class Mammalia; order Rodentia; family Sciuridae; genus Sciurus; species Sciurus vulgaris. Next base: position 119,946,262 of record NC_136466.1, read on the forward strand.
AGACTGGTCTATGTCTGAATAATTATATTTCTATTTTCCTATACTCAAAGGCACTGTCATAGGCATTCAGATGAATTCTTGAGTGACAAGCGATGAAAGCATCTGCACCCAGTTCCGCCTCTCCCATTAGGTACAATTCAATAGCCATTTATTAACTCTCATTGCTCATTTTAAAGGTGAAACTTCAGATTAGCACACAAAAGCCAAATAAATTTGATTTCAAAGATGCATAATAGTGTCTGGACGAATTTCTCAGTATTTATTGATGTGCCAAAAAGAGGAATAAAGAAAAAAAAAATCAGCAAATAAAGGCTGAGCTGCCTTGGTATTTGTGGTGGGGATGTTAATTCATGCCCTAGAATATTTTCTTTTTGCTTTCATTTTTAAAGGTTTTATGTGATGTCTTCTTTTTTGCTGGTTGTCAATGCAAAAAAATTTTTTTTTGTCAGATGCTTGCATTATTCAATTAAAAAATGTTATCCTGAACAAGGCAGCCAAGACTATAGAAGATAATAAGACACATAACATAGATTGTATTTTTACTGGAACGTGAGCATAAATGTAAATATATTCTGGAGGCAGTTGGTCAGTGATGAGCTAAAACTGGAGAATTTCTAGTCAAACTCCTTTTTTGTTTTGCATACCATGGCAAAGAACATCAGCTTCTATCTGTACTTGGTTTGCAAGTTTTAACAATTCTTTTGGGTCTATTTTAGTTCAGATACAGATCTTATCTTGACCATCACAATCTCCTCTGGGGCTCTTTACTAAAAAGTCAGTTTTCCCTGTTGTAGCAACTTTTAAGTGAGGGATGAGTCAAATGTAGGTGGTTTGAGAATCACTGAAATTATAATTATAAAAGCAAAACAATGCCAAAGACAGTATCCTCCCTTAGCAACAAGTTTAAATTCAGATGGTCCCAACACTGTATATTTGTCTGTAGTCTCTTTGAAAATTCAGGCAAGAGTTGGGGCTGGTTGTGACTATTTTATCTGGTAACTTCCCTAACCATGGTTCTGTGGTGAATTCTCCCAAGAATAGTCAATGAAATTCTGAAAAGTAAGTTCTGTTGGTGAAGAGCTGTTACTGGTAACCAGAATGAAGGGATCTTGTAAGTATGGTCAGAAATCATGGAGGAGATGTGGAGTCAATAATCTTTGTATTCAGTTGTTCATTTTGTCTAAAAGAAACAAAGAGAAGGAGACATAAAAGAAAAAAAAAAGAAAACATAAATACATAAACAAGCAAATAACCAAACATTATGAATGGTGGGATTTGCCAGTTCGGGCAAATGTATTTAATAATTTAATAGCATTTAGCAGTTACCCTTTCTCTATTTTTTTTTTAAACTTATGACTTTAATCACTAGTCTCCTGACTGAAATCTCCACTGATTTTACTTTAACTCACTTGAGCAACACTGGTATACCGTCTTATATTTGTGTTGGCAAATTAATCACATTAAACAAGCACATATACAGTATATATATATATATATCTGTATATATATAATTTATATAAATATATAAAAAATATACTGATATTTGTGTTGGCAAATTAATCACATTAAACAAGCATGTATACAGTATATCTCTCTCTCTATATATATAGCTATACATACAGAAAAAGGGAAAATGTGTATTGCTTCTTCATAGGTTTTCTCAATTGTAAAATGTGATGTGTTCGTCCCTAATTTTAAGTCTTTCCTTATAATGTGGTGATGAGATGATTTAGGTGTTTTGGAGTGTGTTGGATAACTAGTCTGATCTTCCAAGGAGATACATATAGGCATATAAGTTTTCATTAGCTAAGTGAAGATATTTTAAGAATAATTTGTCCTTGGATTAAAGACAATTTGTCCTCAGATATAGTTAAGAGTTAATCTTATTTGAAATTTTTTTGATTATTAATATATAAACTTAAATGTGATTTTTAAAAAAACTGAGATTTGGCCTACAGAGTGGGAGAAAATCTTTGCCACTCATGTTTCAGATAGAGCACTAATTTCCAGAATATATAAAGAACTCAAAATCTGTACACGAAGAATACAAATAACCCAATTGACAAATGGGCTAAGGAAATGAACAGACACTTCACAGAAGAAGATCTACAAGCAATCAACAAACATATGAAAAAATGTTCACCATCTTTAGTAATAAGAGAAATGCAAACCAAAACTGCACTAAGATTCCATCTCACCCCAATTAGAATGGCGATTATCAAGAACACAAGCAACAATAGATATTGGAGAGGATGTGCGGAAAAAGGTACTCTCATACATTGCTGGTGGGGCTGCAAATTAGTGCAGCCATTCTGGAAAGCAGTGTGGAGATTCCTCAGAAAGCTTGGAATGGAACCACCATTTGACCCAGCTATCCCACTCCTTGGCCTATACCCAAAGGACTTAAAATCAGCATACTACAGAGATACAGCCACATCAATGTTCATAGCTGCTCAATTCACAATAGCCAGATTGTGGAACCAAACTAGATGCCCTTCAATTGATGAATGGATAAAGAAACTGTGGTATATATATATATATATATATATACAATGGAATATTACTCAGCTATAAAGAATAATAAAATTATGGCATTTGCAGGCAAATGGATGAAATTGGAGAATATCATGCTAAGTGAAATAAGCCAATCTCAAAAATCCAAAGGACGAATGATCTCGCTGATAAGCAGATGATGATACATAATGGGGGGTGGGAGGGGGGCAAGAATGGAGGAAGGAGGGACTGTATAGAGGGAAAAGAGGGGTGGGGGTTGGGGGGAAGGAAAAAATAACAGAATGAATCAAACATCATTACCCTATGTAAATGTATGATTATGCAAATGGTATGCCTCTATTTCATGTACAAACAGAAACAACATGTATCCCATTTGTTTACAATAAAAATAAACAAAAAAACCCTGAGATCTGTTTATGAATCTTTAAAGTGAAGGTTTCTAGAAGTACAACTCAGATAATTTCACACTGTATAAAATGGTTTATTTTCTGTTTTGCAAAATATAAAATACTGATTAGTACTATGAAAAGCAAGATGCAGATCAACTTGATCTTCACTTGACTCATATGTTCCTTGATGGATATTTTTTAAAGGTTGGCATCTGGGATACATAACCCGTTGCCTTGCTTCTAATTTATCTATTGCTCAAATTTTTTCTTGTTGTCAAAACTGTCTAAAAAATATGGTGCAACATGTGGATAAAATGTTAAAATAAGTACATCCTTATCTTTGTATTTTATTTTAAACATCCCCAATCTGCTACGGGAAAGGAAAGTAAAACAAATTAGAAAAAACAGAATAATTAAAAAGCAACAACAAAAGCCTCTGGCTGGCATATTTTTTTTATTTTCAATTTTTAAAAAATTTTTACAGATTGCATTTTGATTTGTTATACACAAATAGGGTACAACTTTTCATTTCTATGGTTGTACACAATGTAGATTCACACCACTTATGTAATCATACATATACATAGGGTAATACTGTCTGTTTTTTCATTCTATATTTAGACAAGATTTTAGGATGCTGGGGAAGAGGTTGAGAGGTTATCAGGTTCTATCAATCTAAGATTTCTATAATAATAGATATAAACATAAAATCTCTACAGCCTGAAAAAATGAGCATTAAACATCTGTGGATGTCTCCATGGACCTTGACTATTTGGGTACACACATGTCTGCAGTTTTTGGGTGAAGAATTTACCAGTTTCGACTGAGCTTGACCTCAGTGGCCAAGCTCTCTGTCTTGGTACCAGCAAATTAACTAGCTATTTTCTTGGTGGTATTAGAGGCACAGGCCCCTTTATTACTTTTTATGAAACACCATTAGCCAAAGTAATTGATATAGCCATGCCTAACATTAAGGGTTAGAACAATAAATTTTGTTCTTGTTGTTTCTTGGTTTCCCAATCTTCACAGTTTCGTGGAAGTAAAAGGCATAATTTAAAAGAGAAAAGAATTGAGGCTAGAGAGTTAAAGAATGACAAGGTCTCTTGTATGTAGTAGTTCCAACAGGGGATTGGTTCAGACCAGGTATGTACTTGAGGTAGTGATAAATGGAATGATCATGGATATATTTTGAAGGTGGAGTCATAGGGAGAAGGATTATTCCAAGGTTTTTGAAACGAACAACTGGAAAAGTAGGATTGACATTAATTGAGATGTAAAAGATTGTAGGTAGAGCAATTTGGAGAAGAAAGATAAAAAATTCAGTTTTAAAAATGTGAGTTTTAGATGTTAAAAGACATCCAATTGGAGATAATAGGTATAAGCCAAAGCAAGAGAATTTCTAGTCAAACACCTCATTTTCCTTTTATGTACAACAACAGAGGGTATCAGCTTTTATCTATGCTTAATTTGCAAATTCTAACAATTGTTTAGAGTTTATTTTGGCTCAGGTACAGATCTTATATACACTATCTTCTCTGCGGCTTCTTACTTAATGGTCATTTTATATATGTCTAGTTTTATAGAAGAATGGTGTGGATACAGAAATAAATTAAGGAATTGCTGCCATAAACATACCATATTTAAAGCCACAAATTTGCATGAGATCAATAATTGACCACGTATGTAAAGAAAAGAAAAAATGAATGACACTTTACCAAAAGGAGGTTGGAACAAATATGATAAATTGGCAAAAGTGATTGAGACTTGACATTCTTAGGAGTCTGTTATTTTTTAATGCTGATTCAGTTCACACTGACTTGTCTTTCTGTGTGCTTACATGTTTGGTATGGTCTACTCTCAATAATTCTGTGCAGCTTAATTTGAAATTTGTCCCTTTATCAAAGGTTTAGGTGTGATTCTGACAGTCCTGCAGGGATTAAATGGATTCTGTTAGCACTCTGCCAGTCTTCTCACAGGCCTTACCATTCCTATGCATGCAAGACTTACTTTCATTTGCCAACTTTGATATCTCTTTGCTTGAGAGTTTCTCTGGCCACCCACTCTTACCAGGCACACAAAAAACCACAGTGCAAACTAGTTAATGATCCCTACCTGAACAAATTACAGACAAGAGTTGGTGTATAAATATCTCAGCTTTCATGCTTCTTGGATAAAAGAATTATGAGGACTATTTTCTAGAAGCATCCAGAATTCCTCAATGGAAATTTCTTTCTCTCAAGATGTACTTTCCCTCAAGTTTAACTGCCTTTACTTTGTAGCCTCACTTACCCTCCTATTCACTCTGATAATTATCTTGAAGTCTGTTTCATTGGTATCCAAACTGAAACAGTGGCATTATAAGCCCAGAGCTCCCTTTTTTTCAAGATTGCTAATTTCCAGAATGATTTTGTAATGTTAAGTATCATTTTTGTGTTATCTGACATCTGAAGATGGTGTGAATATTGAATCCAGAACTAGTATAGAGCACTATTCTGGTTTGGAGTCTTTAGGGAAGACATTTTGCCACCTAGTTACCACGTTAAGACAGAGAAGCTATCCAGATATCATCTTATGCTAGTGGAAACGGTTTTTCTAGTGTATATTTGCAGTCGGGCATGAAGATAATGTATCATTCAGCATTATGTACTTGTTGTGGGTGCAAATTGAGACTTCTTAGCCTATGATATATTCTTGGGAATGGAATTATCCCCCAAGTTATTTGGGAAGGTTTATTACCAGGACTGTAAAATGTGTGCCTTCTTAGAGTAGTAAACTGGCAATTTTAATCAGAAAGATATTAATAGTTAATATGAGAATTGGGGCTTACGGATAGGGTCCAATGCAAGAGATATATGTTTATTTTCTTTTGATTAATACCCATGAGCCTCAAAAGTTGCTTGAGAAAATTTTCTCTCATTTTTCCACTTATAAACTTCTAGGATATCATGAAAATAACTAAAGGTAATGCTCATACTTAAATTATTGATCTGTCCATTTACTGTTGTTTGAATTTATGAGAAGATGGGTAAATGTCTATTGACTACTTCTATTTTTTACTACTTAAACCTACAGGGTGCTGATTCCCATGAACATTACTTCCGTATTGGTCACTTTCCATCAAATAGAACCTACCAGGCTGGTGAGATGATAACTTTTCAAAGTTAATCCTAGATGTGACGCCAGGTAACACCTGTCCCTTCTCCTTCACCTAATTTTGGCATTTCCCTTTTTAGTCAGAACTTGGTTCAAATGTAAAACACAGTAACTCTGTTGTTTCTGATTGAGAGGTAACTTGAGTGAGTTGGTTTCTTTCTGTATCTTGAAATATTTTCCATTTCCACATATAATGTCTGTAATAAGAGCAGGAAAATGTGCTTTCAAAGGTGAGCAAATATCCCAAGGTTTAAGTGACAGCTACGATTGGAAAAACTAAAGCTCTCAGGCTTAATGGACTCTGGGTTATATGTTAACAGCAGCCTCAAAGTGGGGAAAGAGCATCCTTTGATCAGATAAAAATGTCTGCAATAAAGCAAGCCATGTAAATTAAAGCCATAAATTTGGTTATTATTTAGAAATTTTCTTTCCAACCCCTCTAAATGCTAGAATTTTATATGTGTTTTGGTTCAGCTTAATCAATTCCCTGGTTGGGTCTAATCCATTCCAATTGTTCGACAGTTCTTCCTTATACAGTCTGACTTCTCCTAACTCCTTAATGCTTATCAGCCCTAGTTCTTCCCTCAAAAATAGCACTGCCAGTAGAACTTTCTACAATAATGGAAATGTTCTAAATATGCACCATCTAATATGGCAGTCACTAGCCAAATGGGACTACTTAGCATTTGAAATGTGGCTAGTATAACTGAGAACTAAATATGTAATGCTATTCAAATTTAAGCTTTTAAAATTTAAATTCTATTTAAAATGTCTTCTAGATGACAGTTATTAAAGTATTTTGAGGGCACTGAATTATCTCTTCCAATCTTTCATTTCTAAGTGACAACTTGCTTCAGCACTTTATGGTTTCCATTATTCTTACCCTTCTCATTATCCTTCTCTAGGTTATGCTGTTTATTAATTATCTACTTAAGATCTGATACCTATGTCTGGTCACAGTATCCCAGGATGGTCTGAACAGTCCAGAATACACTAGACTCATTGACTCATGAAGAGCATTAAAAATTACTGCTGGAATTTATGAAGTTCATAAATCATTATGCACTTCATGTTTGGTTGTTGATAAATCACTACCTTTAGGTAAATCACTGGATTTTAAACTAAAGGTATCTTTAGGACCATCTGCACACTGGTTTTTGCAGTTTAATTTAGTCAATGGACTTATCATTAAATGAACCTCTCCCAAGAGTAAACTGTTAATTCTGAAGCTACTTTGATTGGTGCAGGAATGGGGTTGCTTGGCCTGTACTGCCTACCTAAATACAGCCCTCCTCTATGCCCCTACAATCCAACCTATAATTCAGATCCTAATAGAGTACTGATGTGGGTTCCAACCAATACAACCTGGAATCAAATCACTTTAGTAAGTAATGAACTCTCCCGTTTGATTTATTTAAGGAGTATTGGTGGCTGCCTGAAAAAAAAGGCAAACTTGAGTTGAACAAACAACAGATGGTTAAATAGTTGCTCATTTCACTCAGAGCTTTAGGATCTTACTTCCTACCTATAATTTGTATCCTGATTTTATCAAGAGTATTATATTATTCCTTATTACTTAAAGATATTAGATAAATGTTCTTTTTAGTGTATACAATGATGGTTGAAAGTTTGAATATCTACATATTGAGCAACCTTGTCCCTTTGTTTTCCAATGTGTGGGTAAGGGCTGTTGTGACTTGGATCTTGACTAACCCTCAAAGATCATGTGTTGGAAGCATGTCTCCAATGCAGCAAGGTTCAGAGGTGGGGCTCTTAGGCAATGACTAGTAGATGAATCCATTTGTTGGATTAATCCATTGATAGCTGAATGGAGTACTGGGTGGTTACTCTAGGCAGACAGGGTGTAGCTAGAGAATGTAGTCACCAGGGGTGTAGACTTGGATTATATCTGTCCCTGGATCCTCCCACCTCTGTGTTTTCTAGCATTTTTGAGCTGAGCAACTTTCCCCCACTGCACCCTTTCCCCACCATGTTCTGCCTTATCTCAGGTCCAGAGCAATGGAGTCAGCTGACCATGGACTGAGACTTCTGAAACCATGAGCCCAAATAAATGTTTCTTCCTCTCAGTTGTTCTCGTCGTGTATTTTAGTCACAGTGATAAAAAACTAACACAATGACTTTGTGAGTTTTCAATCCTTCAAATTCTTTTAATAAAATTTCTCAAATTTTGATTTGCATAGGTATCATCTGGAGATCTCAGTAAAAATACAGGTTTCTGGCATCCATTCCTAGAGACTCTGATTTGGTGGAGCTGGGGACAAATCTCAGGACTCTGTTTCTAATAGTTCCTCTCCAAAATTTTGATAGTAATAGTTCCTATTCATACTACAAGGCCTACATCTTGGCTATTAACAAAGAATGTGAAATTTATGGCTTTATAAGCGGAATTGAGATGTAAGAGTAGCATGCAACTTTCTAAAAAACAAAAACAAAAACAAACAAACAAAAAAAAAAAACAAAAAACTTTCAAGACTTTAAAAAGATTTTTTTCCCTACAGTCTTTTGCAGCCATGCTTCTTATGAAGTCTTACACAACGTGTTTATCATTAATGGGTATTCCAGTCCTGTAGCCCAGCTCTCGGAAGCACAGTTTCTCATTTTGCATCTGACCTTTTACATATCATTATGCAGCCTTTCAACCTCACTCAGTGTGACTTGTCATCAGCTTGAGAGAGGCTGTCGGTGCTGCTATGGTCCTGCCACATGATTGTGATGGCTCCCACATTATTTTCCCCTTTGCTTTTGTTCTTTCTCATTTCTAGACTTGTCCACATATTTCATTGAGACATAACAAAGAAAAATAACTGTTGAGATAATGAGGCTGAAAATTAATAATCTCCTTTAATAAGCTTTCTTTCTTGTTGGTGCCCTTTAATGAATATGTCTAGGATGTGGGGAGAGGAACCACTAAGGGCTTTCTCATTACTTAAATTCTGGATGGAAGATGAGAATTTAAAGTCATCTTCAATGACTATTGAAAGTACACTATAACTCGTGCTTTATTTTTAACCAATAAAATTCTGTAATAAATTTATAAAGCCTTTTTCTTTTTTTCATCCATACAGAAGGTAAATGAAGCACTATGATCCGATATACTGCTGTATTGATTTTTACCATTTAGATTATATCTTATTGAGGGATAGTTACTCTCATATGAAGGTGAAAAAAATTATTTGGAAATAGAAGTCTGTAATGGCTTTAAACCTGGGCTAATTTGGCTCAAGTTCCATCTGTTAGATCTGTGCTGATCCATATGATAGCCACCAGACACTTGTTGTTACTTAAATTTAAATGTTTGTTGAATTTTAAAAAGGCTAGTGATCTCAGTCACATTGCCTATACTTTTAAGAACCAAATAGCTATAGGTAGCTAGGAGCACCAAGTGAATATAGAATATTTCTATCAGAAATTTCTGTTGGATAATATTACTTTAGATTCTCAGCCTATTGACCCTACTTGAAAAAAGGGTAAGTAGCCTCTATTTTAAATGCTGATGTTATTTGCTTCAGGTGGACTCTTGGGTTAAGAAAATCTTGAAAAAAATTGTATTCTAGAAATTTCTACTTAGGACTGTGTGCTGAGTGGCCAGGGGCCTGTGGTGAGTATGAAGTGTTTCTGAAGCATGAATGTGTTTTTAACCTCTAACTGAGTTGGAAATTTTTCTTCCCATAAGAGTCTGTTGCCTTACAGATAGTGGTTGGATATTTGATGATTCAATACCTTGCCAATTTGCCTTGTATTTTTAAAAATCGAAGTATAAAAATAGTTAATTTAAACTATTTTTATAAATTGATGTATTTATTGCTTAAGTACTTTTAAAAACATGTTTGGAATGATTTTCTACTTTGTAAAAATAATCACTTTAAACAAAAAAAATTATTTTCATTTCTTTGCAGTAAGAAATTCCTAAAATGGAAAGACCTTCAATGCAATTGAAATTCCATTTAACTACATGAATTTTTGTTTTTACTTTTAAGAGTCTAAGAATATTAAATTTATCACCATATTATATCCATAGTGCATTAATCCATCCTCCGCTGATGAAAGCTCAAATACTTGCTTTCTATATCCTTACCAGAGACTTTCATTAAACTTTTTAAATTCCAAATTTTATAAAAATACTGATATCTTACTGCTATCTTGTCTTTGAAAAGATAATTTTGAGAGACTCCTGTTCAAATCTCTTCTCCCTGGGCAAGGATGGTAATGCAGTTAGGGGTTTAACTGATATGGGTAATAGGGTTTCTATGGCCATCTCAGATATGACCACAGTCTTAATTCTTATCCAAGCCATCCTGAAGTCAAAGAAGTACACTAGTTAAGCTAGGGCCAGAAGGTCAAATAGGTTGGTTGGAAGACAATATTGAGTGAATTGCTGGGATAGAGTTTTTGAGCACTTAGAGTTTTAAAAACTCACAGCTAGAGAACCATTTTGTTCAAAAGGTCAAGAATTGCATATCTTTCTCCTGGATGACCAAATTCTGGCCTGGGCTCAACCTTTGCTAAGAGAAGGATATATGTGCTTGAAACATAAGATTTCTTTTACTGAGGTGATTTTAATAGTGGGTACAATAAAATGGGTTACTATACTTGCTACACAAGTGGTATTGAGGACACTGCTTTTATAGTACTATACCCTGCCTCAAGTGTGTTGGGTGAGGAATTTCTCTGTAGTGAAGGGCTACAAAACTTTGCTCTTCTACAAACATTGCTTTGTTTTCTCCTTTTTATAATAAAAATATAATAACAATATCAAAAACCAGTTGGGGAACTTATGGTGCCTTCTTTTCATTTGGGGTCTAGAGTATATAGAATCAAATTCTTACCAATAGTGGCTAGAAAGATTGAAAGTGGTGGCTAGTTGTTGGATTTGGGAATACATAATCCCCAAATTACCGCATTCTGTCAAATATACCAATTACTGATATGCTCATAATCCACAAAAGACCACTACTCTATCACTGACTAAAAAAAGATAGTAAAATGGATTTCAGGATCACCATTGGATGTTCATCTAGTACTCAGCAAATATTCATGGAGATGCTTTATGTTTCATGTGCTACTCTGGATATTCAGTACATACAACAGGCAAAGATGCCAGTGTTAGTGCAGCTAGGAACTTGAGTATATCAGAACAATGGTATGGTCTTCGAGTTTATAGTCCTAAATTTAATGTGATATCAGGTTGAGGGTATGTACTTTTTTCCAGCCATTTCATCTGCATGGGTATGAACATGAATTGCATGCAAAGCTGGGTCCAAGCAAGTTGGTCATTTTGCCCAGAGTCTTGGACACCTCTTAAGTCCATTCTCAATTTGCTTAACCTTTCCATTAATAACTCATTCCTTGTGGGCTTTGATTCAGGTTTTGATCAAACTTCTTACTTCCAGTTGTGTCATCTGTGTTTTGTTAAATTTATTTTATCTTGAAAGTTAGGAAGTTACGGGGATCTGGCTTGGCATGAACTCATTTATAGCACCCAAATTTAGGGGAGTTAATGTCCTTGACAACATTTAGAAATGAAGGAATGGACCCAATGAATAAAAGGTTTTCCCTGTCATTCATCTCTAGGATATTTCTAGGAGGTTTTCTATATGCAATTCAGAAGGTTCTGGTAGGACCAAGCCCTGGTTGACACCAACATGACAGCACATGCTTGCATTGACTTTTTTACCCCTATTTTATTCTGCTACATCCTTCAATCTAATCCCTGAGATTTCTCCTTAATAAATTCTTCAGGCACAAGTCTTTTCTTTCAGATTCTTTTTGGGAGGCAGATCAGACTAAGCTGTAAAGTAAGTGCAACAAACCAGAATACACATAAGACTAGGATATATGCAAATGTGTAATTGTGTTTGTGTAGGAAATCTAAGCTATAAATGAGAGAAGTGAGGACATTATCTTAGTCCGTTTTGTGCTGCTATAATAGAATGCCTGAGACTGGGTAATTTGTAAAGCACAGACATTTATTTCTTATAGTTCTGGAAGCTGTGTAGTTCAAGGTTAAGGAACAAACATCTGGTGAAGACTTTCTTGCTGTGTTTTCCTATGGTGGAAGGCAGAAGGGTGAGAGACCAAAAGAAAGAGAGAAAGAAGAAAACCAACTTACTCTTATAATAAACCCACTCCTTTGATGGTGATATTAATCCATCTTTTAGGGCAGCGTCCTCATGACCTAAACACCTTCCATTAGGTCCACCTTCCAACACTCTTGCATGAAGCATTAAATTTCCATTATGCAAACTTTAGTTTAGATACAAACAGACATCAAGGGAATGAGGAATGGTGACTGGATTGAGAATCTTAATGGGATAATAATAGAGGAACTAATAGGGATGAATGGAGGTTGATGTCAATCAATTTGGTCATAATTATGTCTGGGATATGACCTTGGAGATATATGACTGAGGTAGGTTGGAAAACTAGAGCTTTGAAAGATGGGAGGTAAATAAACTAGAAAGCCAGAGTATTAGGAGGACTACCATTTTTAAATTTCATCTCCTATCTTGATTTTTTTCCCGTGATTTTGATTTTTTATCTGATTTTTTATTTTGATTTATAATTTGCCATTATTTATTATACATGTTAAGATGTGGGATAAAATACTTATATACATACATGTATAATCGATTCTCATTATTCATAGTAATATTCTATATAGTCATCATAGCTCTGAACACTATTCAGGGAAATACAGGGTTAGGGTCCTGAAAGACTCTGGTCAGAGTTTTTTTGTTAACTCAGAATATATAAAATTGTTTTTCAAGGGTGTCTGTTTAAAGATAGAACATATATTGTTGATTTATTACCATTAAACTTAGTCATCTACTAGAACTTACCCCTGAACAAAATTTATCTGGCATATATATTTTCTTCATAAGGAATATCACATCCTTCTCGTGACTGAGAACACTAGATAGTACTTTAGCGCTATGTTTGGGGGGTCATTTCAATCACAGAAACCACCAGCGATTAAAAAAACATAAAAACATGGCCTTAAATATGCCATGAAATGAACCATATTTGCATATGAGAACTGAAACTAGGAGGCAGAGCATCACTCTGCTGTACTTCATTGAGAATGGCTGCCGTCAGCAACCCAATGACTTTATATGGTCCTGTGCTTTCACATGTCTGTGAATAATTGTGAAAGTGCCAAAACTATTGATTTTTGGAGTTAAAAATACATAACATTTAGCAAACACATGATCTCAGAAATGCAGAATCTGCAAAATGGACTGTGTATGTATGCAAAAATATACACATGTGGGTTTGTGCATAAGTAACGGAAAATTTCTGAAAACTGGTGAAAGGCTACTATGATAGCCCCAGTAGCAGATGAAGGAGTCTGGCTGCCATTAAATTCAAAGGATATCAGAGAAAGACAATGACTCTGCACTTTGCATTCATCTGTGTGGGGAAAAAAAAACAAAAACAAAAACGAACTCAGGAGGAGAGCAAATACCTGGAGGGCCACATCAGCCTCATATGGTGGTAATCACAAGACTGCAACTTTTCCAGGCTCGTTAATTAAGATGATGTGTATAATGTTGGGGTTCCATATTTTTCATAACTTTAGGGAGAAATTAATACTCTTCCAGTTGTTACATAATCACTCATTGGCAGTCTTCCACATGCAGACTTTCCTGAGTAGCCATGGGGTGCTGGGGTTTTAGAGAAAGAATCAGATAGACACTATAATTTAAATCTGAACTAGACCTTTTCTCAGTTTCCAACTCCAACTATGGCTCCTTTATTCATTCATATCTTTCCTTTTTTTTCTACATGCAGGGGGAGGAAATCTGAGATTTGTTCTCCTGTACCCTTAGTCTATCTTTTGGTATTCGGTAACTTTCTGGGACTTAAAATATTTGTATCTGTAACTACCAGTCATTGAATTTAAAAGAGGGTAATAAGTGGCAAGAGCTACATCTCAACCATCCTTCCCCCTCACATAGCATGTAACAGAGCCCTAATTAACAGGAGTTGATAATAACAGTGGAGGTAACTACTATACTTCTAATATTTTTGTAGCCCAGGTGTGATGAAGACTGCTTTACAAATGTTATCTCTGTCAGTCCTCACAAGAGACCATTAATAAACAAGGGGGTTGAGACCCAGAGAGTGTAAGTATTTTGTTCAAGGGTCAGATAGCTGGAAAGAAATCTTCATGTGTTTCTACTTGGGATACACAAGTTAATCATTGGTTTGCAACAAACCAATCCTCTTTGCAACAAAGAGAAAAATGGAAAGAAGAAATTTTGACCAGAGATAAGAAATAGCTGCCAAACTAACTTCTTTTTTACATATTTCACATCTGTTGCTAACAAATCAAAATATTAAATTCATAAATTCAGTGCATCACTATATAGCATTACATGGTGGTTGGGGCTAATGTATTCCTTCTAATGTAATGTAATGCCTTCTAAATTAACATCAATTGTATAATAGAATTACTTCTGTGGAAAACACTATATATAATTCTCTCTTCTTCCTCAAAGTTAATTAGGTGGTGATAATAACAGTTTCTGTTTACTGAAGTCTGTTTCACATGTTGTGCTAAGACCTTTGAAAGCATATCCCTTTAATATTTACAATAATCTTATGGAGAAAGTGTTACTCTTATGCACATATTGAGATTTAAAATATGTGACTGAATGACTGAAAAATTTGTCCAAGAGAACTCAGTTAGGGCAAGTGAGACTATTGAAATTTTTACTTGCATTTGTCTTTCTTATCCCTTTTCTTTCATGAGTACACTATTAACTATTCTGCTTCTACATATGTAGTTACTTGGTAAGTATTTATTCAGGCTGTTTAATATTTCTGAATTAGTGTGGCAAAATATATGGATTCTTGCTCCCTGCAACATTTTTGCCAACCAGGGATTAAAAAATTATATGCAAGAAATAATTGAAGAATAAAGAAATACGGGGCTTTATGAGTCTAAATGTGATGGATATTTAGGGAAACAACTGGTTGGAACTGAAGACATCAGGAAGGCTTCATGAAGGAGTACAGCTTACAGTATCTTTTAGAAAGTGGCTAAGACTGAGGAAATCTGTGAAGCAAGAGTAGGTTCTAGGAAGGGAGCACACACGGTGAACAAATGCCAAAGAATCAAAGGAGTTGGGAGCCTGAATGATTAAAGAAAAGAGAACATTCACTTAGTATATCTACAGTATTCATTCATCTGATATAACAAATGTGTATTGAGTATTTAGTAGGTACTATGGACATGGCTGCCACTAATGTGTAAATAAGTGTCATGTATATTGGGGAAATCCATTCATATGTCTCAGTTATATAAGGTATCTATGTTTCTATACTAAAAAGACTTGGAATTTGTACAGTTAACAGTAAGGAGTTTTCCTTGTTTTTTGAGTGGTGAAGTGTTGTATTATCACTAACAGCAAAATGAACATTTGGAGTTAAAAAATTGGGGTTTTAGTCTCAGATTGGTTATTAATTAACCACATATCAAGATTAACTCCATTAACAATACATAAAATGGGGACATTAGTATCTTCTGCCTGATTCATGGAGTTGTATAAAATAGCCAAGGAGGACATTTGAAAACTGTACAGAATTTAACTTATAGATATTTGATAAAAGTGGATTATAGGAGGCATAGATGGGAATTTGGGTTTTGAAGAGGTTATACATTAGCAAGATAATGTCTGACATGCCATCATCTAGGTAAGAATAGTATGAAAGATTTAGGAACAGAAATGACAAAGAGAATCTGGGAGTCATTCCAAAGAAAGAAACACAAATCATGGAGTTCGATGACAGTTTAGATAATGAGTGATTTAGTTAATCACTTCCTATCCAACAGTTATTTATTAAGCATCTGCTATATGCCATAAATTGAATCTACAAACTGCAAGTCACACTCTGTACATTCAAATGCAATAGTACAGACATTTAGCAAATCACTCGACCTTTGGAGGGCAATACATATAAGCACAGTCTTATGAGAACATGTACCAGGAAGAATCGAAGTCTTGAAGAATGTTTCTTGAGGTATCGATGTTTAGGTTGAGAAGTGAAGCAGAAGTGGGATTAAGATGAATGAGATTAAATCATTCTAGGAAGAAAATATCATGAGAGAATTCCTCAAGTCATAAGAGAACACAACACCTTCTACAAAATAAGACAAGTGTAGTGTAGGCTCTCCTGTTCTCACCTCTTTCAGGTGGGCTTAGTCTTGAAGTAGCAGTGAAGGCCAAGGAAGACAGAGAAGGTAGATGTCTAATTGACAACAACCCAAATAATGTCCAAAGTCACCACACTAGGAAAGTATGTGAAATTCTTACCTACTACTGAAGTTTCTTTCTTTGTAGCAATGGCAACCAGGCAGAACATGTGAAATATCACAGATATAGAAATTTTATTTATACCAAATTCTGGGATCAGTGGTAGATATAGCTTTGCAGCCTTCAGAATGTCTTTCTTGTTCCCATAATTTGTATATAAGTTCTTTTACTTACAATTTCACTTTACATACTTTAACCACATAACTAATCCCAATTTCCCTAATATTCTTTTAAGATGGAACTAGATAGACTTTATATTGTTTGGCCCCTATTTAACCTTAATTTCATTTGTCTTTCTCCCTTACTGTATACTTTGGTGGAGGTGTCCCCCTGAAAGCTCATGTGTGAAACAATGTAAGAGTGCTCAGAGGTGAAATGATTATTATTAATAGATCTGTAATCTAATCAGTAAATTAATCCATTTAATGGATTAATAATTTGAAAGGGCTATTATATTAGGTAGGGTGTGGCTAAAGGAAGCAGGTCACTGGGATGTGCCTTTGGGGTTTATACTCTGTCCCCAGAGCCTTACTTCATGTTTTTCTCTGGGCTTCCAGGCTACCATGAGCTGGGCATCTCTCTCTTGACTCTCCCTTTTGCCATAGTTCTGGGGCCCAGAACAATGAAGTCAACTGACCACAGACTTCTGAAACTGTGAGCCCGAATAAACTTTTCTTTCTCTTGTTGTTCTCGTCAGGTATTTTGTTCACTGTGATAAAAAACTGACTAACACTCTTGCTTTATTTTTATCCTGAATAAGGGCTCTGTAACCAAGATGAGAATGGAACAGTGCATGTTTATTTATTTTTTAAATAAAATTTAATTTTTTTACCTTTTTAAATTTTATTTGTTCTAATCAGTTGTAACATGATTGTTCTAAATCACTTTAAAATTGTTTATGCTTGGTCAATATTGTGCTTTTCTAAATCCAAAATCTGTCCTTGATTTTGCTTTTTTATGGTCATCAGATCATAAATATAATATAATCAGAACTTCCTGTTTCTTATCTCATGTTCAACGTATGCCTTATCTTGCTGACCAGGGAAACATTTAAAATCTTCCAAGTACTTTTTTTTTTCTGGGTTCACTACCTTCCATTCATTGTGAACTGACTCCTTTTTGGGTGCTTAACTGAGGCCATACATAGGCAGAAGTGTGTGGGAGAGGAAAGCTACCCAGAGGATGGCAAATAGGTCATAAAAAAAGGAGGAGGAGAAGGAGGATGTGAAGGGGGAGGAGGAGGACTAGAGGAAGAAGAGGAAGAGGAAGAATACAAAAAACACAAGAAGATATAAAATAACCAGAATAAGATTACGAATCAGGACCTGGGGATATAACTCAGGTAGTTAAAGTGCTTGCCTTGCGTGTACAAGGCCCTGGATTCAATTATCAGCACCACAAAAAAAAAAAAAAAAAAAAAAAAAAGATTCCAAATTAGAGAAGGATAATGATGAGGAAGAAGAGGAAGTGGAGCTGACCTGAAAACATTGTAGTTCCTGAGGGCACACTTCTGCTGAAGTCATCCTTCATCTATGTGCAAAATACTTCCAATTTTTACCACTCCCAGGTCTGTATTCATCTATGAATAGATTAATCCACTGAGAAGGCCAAAGCACTCACCATCAAATGCTTCCCCCAAAACTCATTGCTGCATTGGGGAAAAGAGCTTTAGCACATGAAACGTTGGGTCAAATCCTGATGCAAACTCTAGCAGTGTCTCTTTGGCATGTCCAACCTGAACTGAGACATTCTGGGGTCCAACGTGCTTTTTCATTGTTAGTTTGGTTTAGTTCTTGTACACAGTCTTACCTGAGGGAAGAATCATTGAGGGAGTTTTTGGTAAAACTGTAGCTGGATCGAGGGCTCTCAGATCTGTGGCTCACGCCTGACCTGGCAGAGGCTCTCAGGTGTTGCAGGTGTCCTGTGGTGTACCCCTCGAGAGTCACCTACCATCCTTTTGCCCCTCTATCTCCAGAGCTAAAGATCCTGACAATGGAAGCATCTTTTATGCCATGAATTCTCGCGGAAACCATGACTTCATTCTGAGAAAACACCCACCAGCAAGTGAGACAAGGTAAAAGGAAGGAAGGTAAACACCCTCCTCATTCACCCTTTTCTCCTGGTGCCACTCCACACCGACATGAGGGGGCAAGAAGCCTCAGCTCCCGTATATATGTTCTAGAAGCCCCACAGAGCACACAGATAGGCTGGGTGGTCTACAGTTCCTGGGCTTTTATGATGTTGCCATGCCCCACTGTTCTTCAAATCAATGCTGGAGTCCTCTGCAATGATGTCCAGCATCTCCACAGCCTTGAACATCACTTCTCCAAAAGCAAGACCCAGGTTCATGGCCAACAAATGGTTTAAGAAGCCCAGTGTCTTCCAAGTCTTTACTAGGAGATCCTCAAGGGCCCTCTACAATAAGCAGGTGGTAGACAGCTGCTTGGTTTATTTCAGCTTAGAGGAGCAGAGCAGAAAAACAGTATGAGAGTGTTCTGGTAAACCTGGCAGCAGGGGTGTCTCCTGGGGCTTAGCCCAGGGCAGGGATCAAACACATATCAAAGGCTATGGGCTATCACTGCCCTTCAGAATTGGGGTTTCTGTGTGTGGACCTTATCAAGAAAAATGTGACAAAATTTCACGAAGCAACTCTTGTCTCTTCGAACTTACTTGCAACCAAGGAACCTCCATTATACCAGAAGTTCGGGTCTTTCTTCTCATGTCTTCTTGAAATGAATCATTAATGCTTCTTCTAAGTGAAGCAGCTGCCTGGTTTCCCAGGTGTACAGAAGTGCTGGAAAGTGCCATCTTACTGTACACCTCACTTTAGCTTTCTGTTGTAGAATCATTGGCTTCTTGGTGAACTTGGTGAGCTCTTCCTTGGGCAATGTTTCCAGTTGAAAGATGAGACCAACTTGTTCTCACTCACATTACCAGTATGCCACAAGAAAAGAAACATAATATCTTGAAGGTTCTTTCTTTTAAATCGGCTTCCCTCTCCCCATGTCAAAGTTTTCTAATCCATCGCCCTTCCACTCTTGAGGGAGCCTGCTGGTTGACCATTTTCTGCATCTTAGAAGTCCGGGTCCCCGGCCAGACGGCTGAGGCCACTGCATCCCGGACACGACCCTTCTATGCCCCTTGCCAGGACCTGCTAGGCAGGACCTGCAGGCCCATGGTCAGGGTACAGCCACCATCTGTTTTTGCCTCCCTTGAAAGTACTTTTGTGTATCCAACCTTATCCTTGGTGTTATGTATAACTTTGAGAGATTTAATAAGGTAAGGATTAAAAGGCATGCCATTGGATTACTTAGCATTTTAGGTGTAGTGCATGAAATCAATGATTAGGGATAAAATGAAGGAAGGAACACAATTGTTTTGAAAGATGGGGTAAACTGGGCAGAAAGAACCAAGGAAAGTTTTATTTGTTCACTTTTTCAAACTGTATACTGGGATAATACTAAAAATTCCCCTATGAAATCAGGCATATTTTCTCTGACAAATTTAATTTTTTTTTTTTTTTTTACAGATATGTTTTTGGTTTGGGAAAGTAATTTAATGGCAAATAATTACAAACATTTTGAAGTGATAATGTGCATGTTGACAGGAATTAAATTTTCAAGTACAATGGCTTTAATTGACTGTAAGAGAGTGTTTATTTGGAGAAGTTGCAGTGTTTGCCAGGGTGAGTTAGTTGTTGAAGAGTGCACAGCAGGAAGACTGGGTATGCAAAGGGCTTGAGTTGGGCTGACTGTAAGATGGTGCATCAATAAGATGTAAGGGAATGGAATAAGGAAAACAGAATTGATAATCATTAAAACAGAATATAAAGAACAGTAAAAAATCAGCCTGGTAAAAAGTTAGTTCCTTATGAATCTAATGATATTGATAAAGCACTAGGAAAATTGTATAAAGAAATAAAAAGGGAAAGAACCAAATAGTGAATATTTAGAATGGGAACAGATCTGATGTAGCAGACAACACAACAGATATTGTGACAATATTATGTCCATATATTTGAAAAGTAGGAAAAATTTAAAAATTCATAGAAAATGTCTATTTTTAAACTTACAACCAATGGATTAAAGAAGAAGTCAAAGGGAAATCCACCCCCCACCATTATTGGAAATTGAATCAGGTGGACTTTAACATTAAGCTATATATCCAGCCTTTTTTTTTTTTTTTTAATTTTAAGACAGTGTCTTGCTAAGTTGCTAAGCTGACCTCAAACTTATGACCCTCATGCCTCAACCTCCAGAGCAGCTGGAATTATAGGTACCACACTAACTCTAGAAGGACATTTTAAAATTTCTTAATGCAAATGAAAATGGGGACAAAATATACTAAAACCAGTGTAACCCTGGTACAAAAGCAGTACTAAGAAGGAAGTTTATACAATAAATATCTACACCAAAAAGACAGAAATATTTCAAATTAATAACCTGTCATTGCATCTATAGGAACTAGAAAGACATCAAAACAAAAATAACCCTAAATTAGTAGGGGGAAAGAGCTAAGGGCCAGGGCAGAAGTAAATTAAATAGACTAAAGTACCAATATATCTCAATAGATGCAGAAAAGGTATTTGATAAAATTTAACCTCCCTTGATGATTAAGAATGCTGAACGATTTAGGTATAGAAGGAACATACCATAACATAGTAAAGATCACTTATAATAAGCCATTGGCAAACATTATGCCAAATAGGGAAAGGCTGAAAGCTTTCTTTCAAAGAACTAGAGCAAGACAAGGATGGCCACTTTCACCACTTTTATTCAATATATTATTGGAAGTTTAATATATTATTGGCAAGCTATACTTCTGACAAGGGATTAGTATCTAGAATTTATAAGGAACAAGAATGACTCAATATAATAAAAACAATTAAAAACGGACAATTGGTTACTAATAGATTTTTTTTCAAAAGAAGACAGGTTTATGAAAAAGTGCTCAGCATTATTAGAGAGATGCAAATTAATATTACGATGAAATGTTACCTTGTCCTTGTCAGAAGGTTACTCTAAAAAAGATCAAGGATTCCATGGGCTGGTAAGGAGGTGAAGAACATGGCAGATTGTGGTGGGAATGTAAACTAGCACAGTCACTATGGAAAAAACCATGGAGGTTCCTCAAAAAATGAAAAATGGCACTGCCATATGATCCAGCAGTCCCATTACTAGGCACATATTCAAAGAAAATAAAATTAATATGTTAAATAGACCTCTCCATTCTCATGGTTATTGCAGCGATAGTCACAAAAGTCAAGGAATGAAAGCAACCTAAGTGTCCATCAACTGATGAATAAAGTAGTGCACGCTTGAAAATCTAGAAGGTAAATAAATTAATTAAAAAATGAACTCAAGAAGAAACAGAAACCAAGAATGATCCAAAATTGGAATTACTGAACTTAATTCATAGTTTAAAATATTCACATCAAAGACAACAGCCTCAGAAAAGATAAATTCTAAACAAATGACTTTCAGCATAATTAAAGAGAAGTAATTATTTTCATTTTAATTTATGAAGCTAGTGTAACCCTGATAGCACAACCATATCAGAAAAGTAAAGTATACGCCATTTGTCTCTTAAACACTGTTGTGAAAATGCTAACAAAAATTAGTAAAGTGAACTCAACATTCCTTCAAATCATTTATGGTTTGACCAAGATTTTTTAATTTAAGGACAATAAGATTGATTTTATATGAAATAAAATATTTATATCGTCTCCAATATGAACAGATTAAAGGAAAATGCTATATGGTCACCTCAATGCATGTAGACAGAGCTTTTGAGAACATTTAATTATGATTAATGATGAAATTGCTTTCTAGAAAACAAAGAAAGAAAAAAATCTGACTAAATTGAATAAGAATAATAAAAAACCCACAAGGCAAATATTTTATTCAATTGTAAAATGTTAAAAGCATTTTGTTTTATTTCAGGACAAAGGCAAGCATTTCCATTATAACCATTTCATTCAATATTGTACTCACTCTAACTTTGCGAAATGGCAAAGAAAATAAGTGAGTGATGTAAGAGTATAAAGGGGGTATTAAGATTATTATTCTTTTCAGATGATATACTTCTTTACAAAGAAAAAAGATCTCTTGAACAATTATTAAAACAAGAAAGTTTAGCAGAATTGTTGTATGTGAGATCAATATGTAGAAATCAATTGCCCTACTCTATAGACAACAGTCATAAAATACAATAATGAATTTTATTAATGTTCTCATTATAGTAAAAGAAAATTGTAACCTCTGAATTAATCTACAAAACATGTTGGAGGAGATTTATAATGAAAACTCTAAAATGTTGAAATAATTCTTAATAGAAAAGCAAATCAATTCAGGGGTAAGAAGATTTGATATCTTAGGTCTATTCTGCCCAAGTCTATTGGTTCAATGCAATCTTAGTATCTCCCCCCCCCCCATATTTTTTTTTTTTTGAAATCTAGGAAACATAGTAAACTGGCTCTAAATTTTATATTTAAAGGAAAAGAATCCATCAGTAGCAAGGTAGTTCTGGAGTAGTGCCAGGTAGTAGTGGAATTAGGAAGAATTGCCCTACTGGGTTTTAACATTATGCTATTGAAATGGTATGTATTGGCAAAGCAGGTGGGAAAATTGATTGAACAAAATAAACAGACTCAAAAACAGACTCAAGCATTATAAATGAATCTGACATGTGACAGAGCAGTCATTGCAGATCGGTAAGAAAGGATAAACTATTCAATTAATGGTACTGGGTCTATTGGTTATTTATACAGAAAATTCAATATTCATACTGCCTCACAACTCACAATCAGTTTGGAATATGATTTAATATAAAATACATAATGTTAGTCTTTTAAAAGAAAATATATGAAGGTATTTTAATAATCTTAGAGTATGAATGATTTTCTTTTCAAAATGCCATGGAGAAAAATAATGCCATGGAGAACATAAACCATAACAAATTAGTAACTTTAACTAAATTAAAATTAAGCAAAAGTCACAAAAGAAAAAACAGCCTTACATCGAGATTAAAATTTTTCATTCTATAAAACACTAAGAAGAGAACTAAAGGAGAAGACTAAAACAGAGAGATGATCTGAGGAAGACATATAGCTAAACAAAATACAATAAAGAATATAAAGTGAAATCTCATGTAGAAAAAATACAAATTAAAATTGAAAAATGGGCAAGGAAATATGAACATGTATTTCATAAAAGAGGAAAACACAAATAAGCAATATACATAGAAAAAAATACTCTGTGTCATTAGGTACCAAGAAATTGGAAACTAGAATCAGAATGTGATGTTATGTCACAAATAATAGATTAGAAATAATTTATAAATTTGATGTGGTATGAAGTGCTGGTGGAAATATACTGTGATAATACAATTTTAGGAAAGAATTTGACATTGTATAGATCAGTCGAAGATGTATGTAGTCTATGAACTAGCAATTCCACTTTTATGTAAATAACCAAGATAAACTTTTTCATATGTACCACAGAACATGTTAGTCACAATTGTCATCAGCCAAAAAACCAAAATGATTTAAAATGATTTTATATTTTCTATCCATAGTAAAAAATATAAACATTATATTGTGGTATACTGGTTGTTTAGAATTCTAAAAACAGTAGAATGAATGAACTCTAGATAGTTACACTTACAAATGAATACTTAACCTGAATATTCTATATTTACTGTGAATACTCAATAGCAAAACAGAACGATATATACACTACCAATTTATAAAATTTTAAAATAGGCAAAAATAAACACATGATAAAACTCTCAAGAAAAACATGAATGAAATTATGCAAAACTTCAGGATAGGGATTCCCTCTGGAGAAGAGGAGAGTGGAAAATCGTGAAAAGACAAGATCACCTCCAAGGTAGCAGGATGTTCTAACTCTTAAGATTGCTCATGGGAATATGAGAACCATGGAGTATGGGTATTCGTTTTTTAATTATTCTTTAAAATGACTATGTAAATTATAAACCCACTTTGGGCATATATTTTGAATGCATACATTAGCTCTTCTGCAGATGATGATGATGTCACTAAATCATAAAGCATCAGTGAATTTCATTAAGTTCCAGTATAACAGTCCTCTTTGCTATGATCAAAACGAGTCCATCACTTTGATGGGTGCTTTAGTCAGCTTTCCATTGCTGTGATTGAAATGCTGACAAAGAACAACTTAGAGGAGGAAAAGTTTATTTTGGGCTCAGGGCTTCAATTTTTTTTTTTTTTTTTTTTTTTTTTAACCAGGGCTTGAACCCAGGGTGCTTAACTGGATTTCACTGAGTTGCTTGAGGCCTCATTAAGTTGCTGAGGCTGGTTTTGAATTTGTGATCCTCCTGCCTCAGCCTCCTAAGCTGCTGGGGTCACAAGCAGGTGCCCCTGTGCCTGGCTAGGGTTTCAGATTTTCAGTCCATGGTTAGTGGATACTATTGCCCTGGGCCTGAGGTAAGTGAAGCAGAACATCATGAAGAAGGCGTGTCAGAGGAAAAATTCTCAACCCTGGCAGCCAAGATTCAGAGAGAGTGAATGAGAGGAGCCAGGACCTACTTCCTCCAGCCACACCTCACCTACCTGCAGTTACCATACAATAATTCATTCGGATTATTAACCCATCAAATGGATTAATTCACTGATTATGTTATAGCTCTCAAGATCTAATTATTTTACCCCTGAACAATCCTGCATAATCACAGCTTTTTTTTTTTTTTCTCTTTTTTTTTGGAGGGAATATCTCATATCTAAGACATAAAAACAGGGTTTTGAATTTAGGTCATCAGTAATCATCTCTGAATAATCTTAGCCCAAGGAACTATCTTTACCCATCTCAATATCAAAAGCCCAGGCTTTGGGGGATAACTAGTTCTCAAGTACTAATATCCCCAACCTTTTGCAGGCATCAATATGCTAAGACGTTTGTATTGAAAGTAGGTTTGAAACCATCCATACTCCTTGAGGTCTCAGACATAAGAATGTTTATGCCAGTAATAAAACATGCCTGAACCTAAATGTCCATGTTCCTTATATGAATCATTATCCTAAAGTGCCTGACATGAATGAATAACACCTTAGATATTAACAGAGAGAAGACCAGTGTCTAAAACTGTCCCTTTGAAAGGAACCTTAAAATGTCAGGAGACTTACTTTATGTTTGAGATGGCAAGGAGTCAGACAGGGGAAGAAGCAGAAGATTCAGGCAGGACAAGGGATATTTGGTTGCCTATTGTGCCTGAGAATGTGAGAAGGAATGAATCCAGAATCTTAGATGTGGGTAAGTAAGTTTCCCATTTCAATAGGTGGAAAGAGGAACATGAAGCAACAGAGGCAGGTCATCAGGAGAAGACAGATGTTTGAGAATAGAGATGAAGAAATAATCAAGAAGGATAGATCTTGTCCTTAGGAAGGATGTCTTTTAGCAGAACTCAGAGAAGGGTTGTGATTGCTGCAGTAATCCAAGTGAGTTTGGTCAGGCAGTTCTGACAAGGGAAAGGGGCAACAGAATGAAAAGATGGTTCATGGAATCTAAGTTAGACAGGAGAGAAGTATAAGCCAGAAATGAAAGTATGTTTAAGAACAATGTCAAGAAGTTGATGGGTAGGAGGTTGTGATGATACAAAAGAAGTAATCAAACAGGCTGTAAGACTAGAACATTCTTTCTCTGATTCTGTTTCTCATTCCATCATCCTACCTTTCCAGAGTTGTTCACCAGGGTTCCCTTTTAATATTAACGTCTTAACACAGTCACCCCAGGCAAACCCATCAATGTTCTCTGTTGCTACAACTCCCAAATCTGTATGCCTAGCCATGGCCTTCCAACTCTAATACAGGTTTAGCATATCTAAACTGAAGTGCCACAATCTGAAAAGCTCCAAAATCCAAATTTTTAACAGTACTAACCTGAAGTGAAAAATTCCACATCAACCCTATGTGATGGGTTGCCATCCAAACACAGGTGTATTAAAAATATTGCATAAGGCTACTTTCAGGCTATGTACATAAGGTCTATATGAAACATACATGAATTTCATGTTTAGACATGGGTTCTATTCCCATGATATTTCATTATGTACTTGGAAAATATTCCAAAATTAACAAAAGCAACACAAATCTAAAACTCTTCAGGTATGAAGCATTTTGGACAATCTCCAGGGTATTATTAGCCTCTTGTCTCACCTTTCTCCAAACTACCTTATATGCTTAAAACTCTTAATAATCCCATATTTTTCTATGTTAGAAAATATAAACTCCATAGTGCAGCATACAACACCCTGATCTCTAGCCTGAACTACTACCAAACACTCCAATCATATTTGCTTTCTCACGTTGCCATTTCTTAGATCTTCTCAGATTAGAAAATTCTTCTATTTCATATAATCTGATAAATTCCATTCCTACTTCAAATTCACCTCAAAGATTTTTCTTTGAAATATTTCTTGAAAGGGGCAGGGATATAGCTCAGTGGTTAGAGTGCCTGCCTCTCATGCTCAAAGACCTGGGTTCAATCCCCGGCATCACAAAAAAAAAAAAAAAAAAGAAATATTTCTTGATTCTTTAAAGCAGAATGAGTCCCACTACTTTGTTATACATTCCACACATTTTAGCCTTCCATCTTCCAAGTCATGTTGTGCTATGTCATTCATTTTCATGTCACCTACTAGAATGAGTTACCTTAGGGGACCAAAATTCTTGAAGAAAGGAATGTGTTCATTTACTTTTGTATAAGTAGCTACTGATACAGTGTATGCACGCAGCAACTATCCGTGGAATTAATGAGTTCAGATTTCCACATGTAACATTTATGAATTATGCAAAACTGTGTACTAAGACATTCTCAAAAGAAGATATGCAAATGGTCAATAGGTGTATGAAAAATACTCAATATCATTAATCATCAGAGAATTACAAGTTAAAGCCCCAATAAGATATCACCACATATCTGTTAGGATAATTATAAAGAAAAAGACAAAAAAAAAAATTACTGGTAGAATGCAGGAGAGGGGAACTCTCAAACACTATTGGTAGGAATGTAAATTAGTAAGTCATTATGGAAAACATTATGGAGTCACCTCACAAACTTAAAAATCGTGCAAGCTTAGTTTGTGTTTTCTTCCTCTACATTCCCTTTTCTCCAGTGTATTTCCTATCAGTTTTATTTAACAAAAAATATTTGAGTGCATATTTGAACAGGCATATAACATGGTGTTATGGAATATACAGAGACAGTATAAAAGTAATTATAGTGAAGCAAGTGAACATATCCACATCATTTCTCAGGGTTAACCCTTTATTATTTTTGCAGCTATAGAAGCTAAAATTTGCTCATTTGGCATGAATCCCAAATGCAATACATTTTATTAACCTATGGACTTCATTTGCATATTATATCTCTAGTCTTCTATTAGGTTTTGATCAAAGACTTGACCTCAGATTTGAATTTAGATGATCCCACTTTTCCTGTCTTGATTATTATGGGTGATTCCATCTGCAATTTCCCAGAATTTTAAAACTTGTTTCTTGATTTATACTTGATTTTTACTTCTTTACATGAATGTGGAAAATAATTATCCTATAATATTTTAAAAAACATTTTTAGTTGTAGATGGATACAATGCTTTTTTCTATTTATTTTTATGTGGTACTGAGGATTGAACCCAGTGCCTCACAAGTGCTAGGTAAGCACTCTACCACTGAACCACAACCCCAGCCCAACTTTTTAAATAATATTTTTTATGGCAAAATATGACACATGTTCATTGTGACCATTTGAATAACATAAAATTACATAAATTATAAAAGTATTATTCTCCTCTTTTCTCCTGTCATCTCTCATCTCCCTGCCTACATGATAAAAAATAGAAAATAATTTATTTTCCCACATATTTTCCTAAGCTTAAATAATTATTTGAATATATAGTGATTTTCAAAATAAAAATGGGACTATTCTTTGAAAAATTTTCAATGATATATGAAGCAGGTATTTACAGGTGAATAATTACAAGTCAAGTTTCATTATTCTGAATACATGTATGATACAGTTCATAGTATGAATGTATCATCATTTCTTTAACCCTAAATTTATTCATTCTACAAATATTTATAGTGTCTACCATGTATTAGGTTTGCTCTGGGTGCTGGGGTTAATGAGTTGAGCATAATCAGGTGCAATGTCTATTGTCATGATGCTTTCTGTGTGTGCAAGAGTGAGATATTACTGACACTCCAAAAGCACAATAGGAAATGAACACACGGGAGGAGAGTGCATCAAGGTAGGCAAGGTTATGTTATTCCACACCCATCACGGTGGCATATTGTCTGCACAAAGCCCTCTGTTATCTGGGTGCCTCCAGGACAACTATTCTCTCTGTGGCAGCATAGTAGTTGAGGTGATGTAGGCACTGTAGCATCGCCATCTCGAATTGATGCTTCAGGGTTCACCACAGCAGAAGCAAGCACAGAGGAATGTGCTTTGACTCTTAAATGCCTTCGTCTCTGTCCCTTTGAACATAGTTCACCGGCTGTAGAAATCACATAAGCGTGTGTAATTGCAAGGGCCTAGGGATTTGTAAAATTCTTCCATATGTTCAAGAAGAGGAGGAGAACTACAGATATTCTTAAGTATCACCTACTGCCAACATGTAAATTGCATTATGAAAGATCATAATAGGGTGATTGTAGTCAATCAGTAGAGGTCAAGAAAGGCTTTTGTGAAAATGGCTATTAAGCTGAAGTAATATGCAATCATCTACAAGGTGAAAATGGAATGAAAAAGTATTCTATGTAGTGGGAGATTAGGGTGCACAGAAGCAGGGCTTATGGAAATGACTATAAGAAGCACCCCATCAGGGGAGCAGAGAAAGGGACTGAGTGAGGGGGAAGTGTGGCTTAAGGTGGGGTTTCCAAAGCAAGACCTGTAGGCTTTGTCAGTGGGAATTATCCTGATAGCAATGGGAATTCTCTTAGGCATGTGAAGTTGGATTCTGACATGCTTAGTATTTATTTATTTATTTATTTATATATATATCTTTTTTTTTATTGTAAACAAATGGGATACATGTTGTTTCTCTGTTTCTACATGGCGTAAAGGCATACCATTTGTGTAATCATAAATTTATATAGGGCAATGTTGTTTGATACATTCTGTTATTTTTTCCCTTACCCCCACCCCTCCCACCCCTCTTTTCATCTATACAGTCCTTCCTTCCTCCATTCTTACCACCCTCCTTATCCCTAACCCTAAAACTAACCCTAACCCTAACGCTAACCCCTCCTACCCCCATTATAGGTCCTCATCCACTTATCAACGAGATCATTCGTCCTTTAGTTTTTTGAGATTGGCTTATCTCACTTAGCATGATATTCTCCAGTTTCATCCATTTGCCTGCAAATGCCATAATTTTATCATTCTTTATGGCTGAGCAATATTCCATTGTATATATATGCCACAGTTTCTTTATCCATTCATCAATTGAAGGGCATCTAGGTTGGTTCCACACTCTGGCTATGGTGAATTGAGCAGCTATGAACATTGATGTGGCTGTATCTCTGTAGTATGCTGATTTTAAGTCCTTTGGGTATAGGCCAAGGAGTGGGATAGCTGGGTCAAATGGTGGCTCCATTCCAAGTTTTCTAAGGAATCTCCACATTGCTTTCCAGAGTGGCTGCACTAATTTGCAGCCCCACCAGGAATGTATGAGTGTACCTTTCTCCCCACATCCTTGCCAACACCTGTTGTTGCTTGTATTCTTGATAATCACCATTTTAATTGGGGTGAGTTGGAATCTTAGGGTGGTTTTGATTTGCATTTCTCTTATTACTAGAGATGTTGAACATTTTTCCATATGTTTATTGATTGCTTGTACATCTTCTTCTGTGAAGTGTCTGTTCATTTCCTTAGCCCATTTGTCGATTGGATTATTTGTATTCTTCGTGTAGAGTTTTTTGAGTTCTTTATAGATTCTGGAGATTAGTGCTCTATCTGAAATATGATTGGCAAAGATTTTCTCCCACTCTGTAGGCTCTTTCTTCGCATTGCTGATAGTTTCCTTTGCTGAGAGAAAGCTTTTTAGTTTGAATCTATCCCAGTTGTTGATTCTTGCTTTTATTTCTTGTGCTATGGGAGTCCTGTTGAGGAAGTCTGGTCCTAAGCTGACATGTTGAAGATCTGGACCTACTTTTTCTTCTATAATCTGCAGGGTGTCTGGTCTGATTCCGAGATCCTTAATCCATTTTGAGTTTAGTTTCATGCATGCTGAGAGATATGGGTTTAGTTTCATTCTGTTGCATATGGATTTCCAATTTTCCCAGCACCATTTGTTGAAGAGGCTATCTTTTCTCCATTGCATATTTTTGGAACCTTCGTCTAGTATGAGAAAATTGTATTTATTTGTGTTTGTGTCCGTGTCCTCTATTCTGTACCATTGATCTATCTTTCTATTTTGGTACCAATACCATGCCGTTTTTGTTACTATTGCTTTGTAATAGAGTTGAAGATCTGGTATTGCGATACCTCCTGCTTCACTCTTCTTGCTAAGGATTGCTTTAGCTATTCTGGGTTTCTTATTCTTCCAGATGAATTTCATAATTGCTTGCTCTATTTCTGTAAGGTACGTCATTGGGATTTTAATTGGAATTGCATTGAATCTGTATAGCACTTTAGGTAGTATGGCCATTTTGACAATATTAATTCCTCCTATCCAAGAACATGGGAGATCTTTCCATCTTCTAAGGTTTTCTTTAATTTCTTTCTTTAGTGTTCTGTAGTTCTTGCTGAAGAAATAGCTCCTTTTGGAGAGCGCTCGCCTAGCATGCGCAAGAACCGCGGTTCAAATCTCCGGCCGCTCAAATGAGAAGAAAAAACAAAACAAAACAAAACAAAACCAAAAACCCCATGCTTAGTATTTAGACACAATTATGTTTGCTACAGAGTAGGAAACAGGTGATAGTGATAAATCTGAGAAGTGAGAGGCAAAAGTGGGAGTAGGAAGACTCTTCAGTAGTTAGGATGAGAGAACAAGGGGGCTGTCTATTGGGGTTGTACTGAAAAGTCAAAGTAATTCAGGTGGTACTGATGTACAATTAGGATGTTTTCAATTTTCTCCTATTATGATAATTGCTTACAAAATCACCAACATGTGCTTGTTTACATTTTTCAGTATGATAAAGTCATGGGAAATACTTATTGAGCCAAAGAATAGGTATAATTTTAATCAATACTGACACCATTTTGTTCCCCAAATGGTTGAAACAGTAAGATTTTCACCAAAAATGCATAACACAGCTCTTCACCACACTTTCATAAAAAGTCAAATGCTATCATTAAACAATGTTAAGTGCCACTATCCATAGTGTCTGAATTCTCCTGTTGGGGCAGGCCCAAAATGACAGTAGTTATACTCCCTCGTTGAGACTTCTGGCAGGCTATGTTATGTTTTTAGTGTGTAGCCAGGGCTGAGAACTAGCTATGCTATGGTTAGTCAAGGTCAGAAACACTGTGATTCAGCATATAGACTCAAGGTCATAAACATTAACTTATGAGCATGTGCACCACCCCCCATTATGTAACTTCTTGGCAGTGTACCTTCTTGGTTTGGCTTGTATATAAAAAGGGTCTATGGAAATGGGTGGAAAGAGGGACTAAAATGGAACTGGCTGGGAGTTGGCTAATGGCTGTGGCCACCACTGAATAAAGCATATCTTCTAATTACATCTTGCATTTTCTTCCACCTTCCAAACCCTGAATCAGTTACCTGGGTCAGAGCCTCTGCACAACATTCCCTGTATTAACCCGTAATATTTTTTTTACCCAAATTCAACTATTTGAGTCAATTACCTGGTCTAAAATGTAGACACTATGGCATGAGCTAGCAAAATTCAGGGCAAAAGTACTTTTAGTATGTCTCAGCTGTCTCTTAGCTATTTAAAAAACAAACTGCTATTGCTATAAGTCAGTAATATTAAGTAAAAACTCATCTAAAATTATATTTTGGTGAGGGCCATTTTTGTTTCTTATGTATCTTTAGCATATTATTCATCATTTAATTACATTTTGTAGATATCACAATGAGAAAGAAAGAGTATTTCATAATATCTTTTGATACTGCTTACAATTAGCATATATGCCTTGTTAAGTAATAGGTAATTAAGTAATTATAGTCAATTAATAAAAATAATAAATGAATAATTAATAATTATTTTTATATTATGTCGATAGCTTTGGAATTACATATTGTTTAAAAGTGATTTAGTGGTAAAAAAATATGTGTATTGGAGTTTCTGTATGGATTCAGAATACATCATTATTTTTTCTTTGTTAGAAAAATGAAATGTGGCTCCTTGCTATGTGAAAATGTGTGACTACCCACATTTTCCAAGAATGATCTTGATTTGGATAGTGAATTTTGCCTGTGTATACATTTTGCCAATATGAGTGAAAATAGATTTGGCTTTAATATGTACTTTTCTGTATTACATATGAGATTAAAACATCTCTCTCTCTATATATGTATATGTTACCATTTAGCCTTTTCTGTTATAGATGCTTCTTGTGTGTTTGCTTTACCAGTTTCACACTGTTTAATTGTCTTCAAAAAATCAGTCTGTGGTAGACAAATCTATTTCATCCTGACTTTTCTGAGGGTCATCTTTTTCCTTTGTGGTGGTAGGAAAGTGTGTCATTTTCCAGGCAGCTGAGTCCTTGATGCTTTCACTCTTCACTTGCTAACAACAGATTCTGAATGTCATACGTTTTCCCTTATGATATTTTCATAAAGCCCTTTTTGAGAAAGATCCTGGTATTTCTGTTCATTCCAGGAAAGAAAGATTTTATTTACACACATGTGTGTTTGTTTGTGTGTATGTGTGTGTGTGTGTGTGTGTGTAAATGTCAGTGCAGAACAGGAAATAACACATATTGACATATTTTGGAGCACTTAATATATTCTAGCAGAGGGACCAACCAGAAAGCAGAGCACCTTGACCACTGTCTCACTTTCTCCCTCATCTACCTATGTCCACTTTCATTTTCCTCAATTTGTACTATTCCTTTCTTCTAGTCTTTCTGTACTTTCTTCCTCTGAATGAAATTCTACCCTCCTCTTATTCATTTTGTTAGTTCTAACTTAATTGTTTCTAGTTCAAATATCATTTCCTCAGGAAAATTTCATTGGGTATTCCTGTTTTATTTCTATTGGCCCTTAACTACCACTAATAGCTTTTTAGCACATCATGACTTTTAAATCCATAATTATTTGATTCACATCTCAGTCCTCCATTAGATTGCAAATGCTCTAAGGTCAGAGATGATGGTTGTTTTCACGACCATTTTATTCCTAGAACCAAGTATAGTCCTTAGCAGAAAGCTGACCCTTAAGCCTTGCAATTGGTTTTGCTTTAATAACAGATTGGACCTGTTTCCATTAGTCCTATCAATCCACAGTACTAAGTTATTTGTGAGATACTCTGAAGCCCTTTCTGTGTATTCATCTAACTTGTCATTGTAGTTTGTTGGTTTTAGTGGGGTTGTATTCATTTAACCTCTCATTTGAGTATTATAAAACTTTGTCCATTTCTAATAATGGTTTATAATGGTTCCTTGTAGATTTGTTGTGAATACCACTAGGATCTATGAACTGAATTACTTTTGGGTCCCTTCTGAACACTGAACAGGAAACTCTGTCCAGGATTCAAGACTTGTGATGATTTCTTCTTTGTGTATCTCTAAGATCTATCACAAGAATCTCTAGATGGAGCTATTTAACCTCTTCTCTTATAAACTAAAGCCACGAGAAATGAAATGAAAGGAATATGTCCATGGTGTTTGTTTCTGGGATTCTAGACCATAACTTTTAGAGATCTTTTAACTGGGTATTCCTGATCAGGTGAACGGACTTATTTCCTCTTTGTTTTTTCCTTATCTCGAAAGCCAGCTATGTCAGTAAATGACTTATATAAGCAAAAATATTTCATCCTTTAGTTTGAATTAACTGACACAGTTGACAATAACATTTTAACTTTAAGCCATTATTTTCTCCAGAGGATTCAGGGTATTTTTCTCCGACCAAAGTAGCAAGCTTTGTTTTGTGGAATAGTGGATTTAAAGAAATCTATACTAATAAACTAGCAAAAGCAAAAACAGTAAAAATATAATAAGAAGTGGAAAATTTTTGACGTTATTTTTAATTTTAATAGTAAGCAAGCTAGGTTTCAGTGGCAGAAAAATATTTTTTAATAATAATGATTAGGTAATCTTTGTAGATATACATAGTATCTATCTTATAGATATAGACAGATCTGTGTATATCTATAGATAAATCTATAATTCTATCAATAGACATTAATCCTTACTATATCCTAAATTCTTTATACATATTGTCATTTAATCCTCAATATAAGTCTACTTTTATGTAGTTACCTATAAGTTAAGCAAGAAACACTGTCCTCAGCAGTATTATTTATGTTGTGGACATACTACTTAGTATGAATTTTAGTTCACATACTGAATCCTCACTATAGATTAAATTTCTTATTTTATCCCACATACCAGCTCAAATTCTTTTGTGAAGAATTGCAGTGACTTTTAAGCTCATCTTTCTGGACAGTGAGATCCTGGAAGGGAGAAACTATGTCCTGGTCATAGCATATCTCTACCTAGAATTGTTTAGTCCAATATGGTAGCCACTAGCCACATGTGGCTAATTACATTTCAGCTTTAATCAATTAAAATGGGATAAAATTTAAAATTCATTTACTCCATTACACTAGGCACATTTCAATACTCAGTAGTTTCCACATGTGGTTAGTAGTTAGCTTATTGTATGAACATTGACCATTTCTGTCATCACAGAAAGTTGTATTGACATCAATATCCAGAATGATAATTTGTCCCTGAATTAGTTTGATACTCAAACTGAAATATTTATTGATATGCCTATATTTTAAGACATAGACATTATCTAGACATAGGAGATAGAGTGAAAAATAAAACAAAACAAAAGAAAAAAACATGGTTTCCTGTTGATTCCTAGTGTAGAGAGAAAACAGAAATTAAGCAATACAGAGTTACTGGGTACATGGTAACAATAGACTGTTTCAGGTTCACTGTAGAAAGGTTCATTTCAAAATTATCTTAGTAGAGCTTATTGATACTCAGAAGCACATTATAGTGGAAGTGTTTAACCTGATTTTTGGTCCTGTGGCATAGAATAGCTATATTTATAAGGAATATTAGTATCAGAGGTACAGAAATCTGTTGCCTTCTTTCAGGATCCCTTAAAGGGATAAGAACCACAGGTCTTATAACTTTAAAAAAGTTGTACCGTTTTCTGGCTAAAATGTTATCTAAACCACATTTCCCATGAGAAGTGGGAGGAAAGAGAAAATATTTAATATAGCAGGAGGATCATTAGTGTACTGCAGTAGAACTGAACATAAGCAAAATTTTGTGCTGGTTTCCTGTGCCCATAATCTTGGGTTTTAAAAAAATTTCATTTGCTTATATTATTTTCCTCTTGCTTTTCAGCAAATCAGTTTAATATGTGTTCTGATATCAAAGTCAGACAGGGAATAATACAGAAGCATCATAAAATCTTCTAAACCATTATGTTATAATAATGTGCTAATTATCTGAGAAGCAGACACAGTTTTGTTGATAAATACATAGGATTCACCTCTGCTATGGGCTGCATAAATAGATAATGCAGGTGTAAAATTTTCCAGGAATTGGTAGTATCAGTATTTTAATTATCCTAACGATCTAGTTTATATTCCTTGAGCCAGTATGAAAGAGAATTTATTGCGATCTCTGGGAAAATTGTGCCTTGAATGGGTTTCCTCTGGCTCTGAGGAGTGATGCTCCCTTAACATCAGCAATCATGTCAGTGATAAATGACAACGGGAGAACACAGATGAAAAAGTGCAGTCAGGTTGTGAAGAGTGGGGAAATAAAACTCTACAACTTGAGAAAAGAGAAAGTTTCGTTTAAAAGAAGCAATTCATTTTACTTTTGAAATTTTAGGCTTCTAAGAAACAATAAATCATTCTCTACTCAAGGATGAATAGGCTGATGGTAATTTCTTGTGCTTCTGACATGGAGCAACAACTAGATTTTGACTTTGGGTATTTCTACAACTTCCTGTAGAACCTATAGAAAGAGAGAGAGAAAAAAGGAAAGATTAAAAACTACAGAATTCCTTTTCTGTTTCAAGATAAGATTTTATTGATCTAAGCAGCTAAAAATGGCATCTGTTTGCAAACAATTTTAAGTGAGTTAGTAGCTCCAACACTGGGTGGGCTGAATAGTGGGCTGGATTCTATCCTTCAAGCATATGTACAGTTTTAATCACTTCTAATTTCTATCCATTTATTTTAAAATTTGTAATCTTCATAGGAGATTGGTTAAGGACCACAAAAACACTAATGGTAAGATATACGTTAATAGAGAACATAAAGTAATAATTCTTCTCATCAGATCCATAAATTGTATTAATCTGATTTGAATTTCTATGTACCACCAAAAAATATCTTTAGTAAAACAAAAATCAGGGTTGAAAATAAAAATTCTATTCACCTTTACTCTCATTTCTTGGCAAGTAGTAACACTTTGATATCTGCAATGGATTGTATTGTATGCAGGTCTTGTAAACAGCAGTGTGAAGTATTTCTCATACCATCTTTTAGCAAGTAATCATCAAAAGTACAAAAAGTAATTCAGAAACCAAGAACTCAGAGTATCTTATAATAAAAACAGATTTTTGTCTTTGTTTGATGCTAAAATTTTAACTAATTTTCAGTATATATTTATATGTACATTTGGTCTTTGTGAACATCAAAAAGTATGGCATTTTAAGATTTCCTTAAATCATAAATTATCTTTATACTCTTTTCAAAAAGTAAATATAAAAAATGAGTATATATCATGAATATTTTTCAAATATATTAAATGAATTGTTAGTTTAATGATTTATTGATCTAAATGTTTTAAAATTTTTATGGCAACACAAACTGATTTTAGAAATTCCTTGTGAGGTAGATTTTTCTATATCAAAATTATTATGAATGAGTTTGCGAGTCAAACAATGTTGGAAGACAATTTAAATAATTATAGACACTTTCATCACAAGCATTTGATAATGAATTTTAAATTCTTTCTTCTCCCTGTTTTCTTCTTTTAAAAAGACATTATTTCGTCTTCCAGTCTTGGGACAGAAGTCTCAAGTCTTGAGGAAGTTGGATTTGGCATTCAACATGTTTTGAGAATATTGCAGTCTAAGTGCCAGAATCCCAAAGGCCCTGCCATGTGGCTTCCATGTTTGTCGGACGATCCGGCTCCTTTTGAAGTATGCCCCACATCAAGAAATGAAAGTTTATTTTAATTCTACTCTTTATTTTATGGACAAAACATGATAGTATAGAAATCTAGAGCTCCCTGTGTGCATTTGTTTATCTTGTTGATGATTATTGGCTTCTAGACATCTACCCTCTTTTCTATTTGAGAGAATTTCCTAATTGTGGTGAAGAAATATACCTTTGCTTTATCAGTTGGATGTTTCTGCTCAGGACTTAAAAAGGGTACAGAAATAACAGGGTAACGTAGAATTCATTCACAACTGCTGCAGGTCAGTGAAGTTATTCACTGGCAGGATGGTAGTGATGTTCTGGGTCATCCTAATCCCAGAGTTCCTGGGATGCCATTGAAGATCCATGCCTCCTTTGATTCAGATGGGATTTTTTATTTTGTTCTATTTTGTTGTACATGACATTTACACATGTACATTTATACATTTTGATAGATCCTACATAAATGGAGTGTAATCTCTCATTTTTCTGATTATACACATTGTAGGATCACATCAGTCATCAATCATATATGTACATGAGGTAATAATGTCTGTTTCACTCTACTGTCATTCCTACTCAGATGGGATTTTTGAGCTTTGGTCTTGAAGCTTCTTCATAGGTTATGTCAGCTGAGCCCTAATTTTCTAATAGTTATCTTTTTCCTGTTTAAGATTGCCAGCATCAGTGTCTATTGCTTATAGTGGAGAATCTCGCTTGGTGCAATGTCATTTTTAAGAACTCAGAAGTAGTTATACTAACAATTCATTCTTCTGGAGAATAAAATATGATGTTGACATCTCATGAAGATATTCTAGGAAACCTTCACTCTGATAAATATGGCAACTTAACTTAAGTGGTCATTTTTCTCAGTGGCTCTTGAAAGAAAATTATAGGAATCTGAAGAATCAAGGAGGGATGTGGCCTGATTCATGACTTCTTACCCACTGTCCTATCCATCATGGACCATCTGATGGTCTGCCATCCTCCATCCTTGTAGAATAAAGGTGTCTGATAGCAAATGATGAAGAGCTACTTCTCAGTCTTTCAAAGTCCTTATTCCACAGGAAAAAGGGGGAAAAGTCACTGAAGATGAGAGAAGAGTCATATGTCTAGGGATTGTAAAATAAAATGACAATATCAATGTCTTAGCATTTATTTTATGTTAATATCAAAATATAAATATAAACTTTGGCATTTTATGTTAATAGCTTCTAGAATTAATACTCTAAAAATCAGTGACAACAGAAAGATAAATAAAATGTTATAAAAAATAAAAATATAAGAAATGTGAAATTTAAATATTT
The DNA here is from genome assembly GCF_902686455.1 of Sciurus vulgaris. NCBI lineage: Eukaryota > Metazoa > Chordata > Mammalia > Rodentia > Sciuridae > Sciurus > Sciurus vulgaris. The sequence continues at coordinate 119,985,314 of NC_136466.1, forward strand.
ATTAGTAGATGGGCTATGAACAATATTATCAGATGAAATTTTGAAAAAATAAAATCATTCCAAAATTTAGACACTACCAAAAATGAAAAATTTCCTTATTTAATCATTTAAATTAGAATACATTTATGATATGATTCCTTTGTTTATGAATATATTATTTGATAGATATATGTAAAATATCTATTCTAACTTACAATAGAATATATTCCTTGACTTTTTGAAAAAATGTGATCTTGAACAACAAAGTTCATAAGTTGTATCATTATTTACTAAAGAATTTATTTTCTTGTGTTTTCCCAGCTGCATAAGCATTTCTTTTACTCTGCAAGTAGTAAAAGATTAAAGGGAATTACAAAACTAGTGCCGAAATGACATTTTTGTCTTCAAATAATTCCATCTTTTTGATGGTTTGGAGATCTTTTTAGATGACTTTTTTGGGAACTACAAAGTTTTTATTAAAATCAAGTAGTAGCTTTTTTGCCCCCAAAGAATTATTTCCTATCTGTATTCAACCTCATTGTTGTTTCGTTTTATCATGTACAGATAGATTCTCATGCAGTTACCCATATCATTTTCAATAAAGCCATGGTCATAGTCTACTCGTGGAGGAATCTTTGAACTACAGTAAGAATTATTCTTGCAATAGAAGCTGTGCTCTGTGGATTGCTTTCAACTCTTCCTCCTTAAAGATTAAGGAGGTTATGGAAGAACACTTTTAAAAATGTAACTGTTCAATTTGAATCTTAGTGAAGCATATAACTGTCTGGGTACATATTAGAATATAAATACGGGTCTTTAAAAGACTGAAATAATGGCATCACACCAAGAGATGTATGGTATTTCAGGAGATAAAAATGGTATGGGACGCTAGAATAACAAAAATGTATATTATGATCACTAAGAACTACTGACTGGGCATCTCAGTGGGCTATGGATTAAAGAGTTAACACCAGGGCCATAACATCGTGTCTCCAGGAGGGACATAAAGACCTACTCATATATTCCTAGGAAACTAGTCCTAACCCATAAAGGGAATCAAACCAGCTGGATAATGCCCTAAACAAGAAATAGCAGTTCAATGGGAATAGGAAAGTGTTTGAAGATAGAAAGCACATGGTAAGGGTTTGCATTTCATATTCACCAAGGGGAGCATAAAAATAAACAATTACCATAACACTCAGTGGAGAAGCATTGATGCCTAGGATACAGCACAGAGCTTATGAATCAGTCAGCATTTTCAGAAACTTTTTGTCAGTCAAGTTTCACACAATTATTTTAATATGGTATAACAATACCTAGAAGGATTTCTTTTTCATCTAGGAAAGAATTTTTTGAGATGTCCTTGAATCTCATACTATGGAATTCAAATTATATTCCTCTTGCTATGTGGTTGTTGGGAGGGTAAGGATGAAATGTACCCTGTAAATTGTTTTGCTATCTCAATGAGATTTTTTTTGCCATAGTTCTTACATAAATGCACTCTCAGAATTATATCCCATTCCTCCATTCTCTTCTTTCTTTTGAAATATCGATAGGTCTTCAGTTACAATTTGTTCCAGTTTTGTTCATATGATGGTAATTGCCAGTTTCCAAAATTGCAATGATGTTTATGCTTTCCTTCATCGTGTCAGATAACTTATCAGTTCACAATGGTCTACTGATTGTTTCCTTCTTCCCTTGACTATTGCTTGGATGCGACTGGAGCTACTGATAAACTCAATTTTAATATCCAGGATGATATTGCACTTTGGAACTTTTACAGTCTCTCATCCATGTTTACATTTTTTTGTATATTGTTATCCATTTATTTTTCTTGTGTTTTGTCACCCAAGTATTTATTAGAAAACAAAATAATGGAAGAACTTGAGACCATGGTAGTGTATGCAAATGCATCAGCTGAGGGAAGTGTAAGATAATGTTTCAAGAGCAGAAAGCACTGGTTAATATTTGCTTCACTGTGCTGTCTCACTGGCCATGCAGTTTTAACATGAGCTGATGTTTCACCTCTGGGGAGATTTGAATTCAGGACTCTCAAATTTAGGGGATGTCTGAGGAATGAATGGAACCAGAAAGAACCCTGGTTTCTCATCATTCCTTCATGGACTCATGCATACTCCCAGCTCCCATGAGTATGACATGTAACTCTGTAGCTCTGTTTGGAAGCATCTGGGTGGTCCTGGATTATCTGTCCTAGAGGCCCCTCTCTTCCTCACTACTCTCACAGTGTATCCTGCTGAAAATGCATCTCATTCCTCACCCAGTGATCTGGAAGGAAGAAGAGAGGCTGTTTGAATTCATGAATGCAGTTCTTAGACATGAAGCCTGGTGAATACCTCGTGGTGCTCTGGTAGCACTGGGTACACATGCTGTCTCTTCAGCTTCATCTTGAGCTCACAGTGTCTCCACGACCCAGAGGTGCTTATGTTCAAGGCCCGCATCCTCCAGTTCCTCCTCAGATTCTGATGACCACTCTCTCTTCTTCTGGCCAGAGCACTGAAGTGGAAGCCCAAGTTCTACCCTCTGTGTGGAGTCAGAAAACTTGGACAGATCCACTTTCAGCTTCTCTGAATCTGATGACTGCTTCTCTTTCAGCTTCATGACAGAGGACTGGGTCTGAAGACTGGGATCGACTCTCTCAGTCAAGTCAGAAAACTGACAAATCCACTTCCACTTCCTTCTCAGAATCACATGACTACTCCTCTTTTCTTTTTGGTACAGAGGACAGTGTGAAGGCTGGGCGTTCTACCTTCTGGGTCAAGTCAGAAAACACTGATGAATTCCACCTCCATTTCTGACTCTGAAAACTGCACCTCTTTTCTGGACAGAAGATTTAGTCTGAATCCTGGGTTCTACACTCTGGTTCAAGTCAGAAAACTCTGGCAGATCCACATTCATCTTCTTTGAATCCAATGATCACCCATGTTCCTCTTCTGCCTGGATGACTGGGGCGGAAGGCTGGGGATGAGTAAAGAAACCCGAGAAAAGATGCTTTGTTCAATATTCAGCTGTTTACCATCTAAGCCCAGTCCACCACCAGAAAACCCAGACCACTTCAGCTCTTGCTTTCTCCTCAGCCATTGTTCCATCTTTTGCCTTTTCTGATATTCATCTGCCCCAGATTCTCCTTTCCATAGTCCCATCTCCCTGTTTTTAAAAAACTTTTGCCCATTACCAAACTTTCTCCTTTGGGGAGAGTGACCCTGCTTACATCCCCTGTGTCCCTTTCCTCTGTTTGGATCATACTCCAAACCCAGTTCCTCTCTACAGACTGTCCTTCTGTGTAGACTTCCTTGTCCTACATCCTGTCTTCTCCTTCTCCCAAACTGGGCTTCCTTAGTTCTCCACCCCTTGTTCCATGCCATTCACTGTCTCAAATCTCTTTCCACTCCAACTCCCTCATCTGATGGTCTTGGGACTTTGTCATCCACTACTATCTCCAGGCAGGGTGCTAGACTGGGAATCCTGGTCCTCAGAATGGATGCACTGTTGATAAGTGGTCATGAGTTCTCCTAAACTTGCTTCTCTTCCACAAAACCTAGGCTCGGATCTGTGCAAACCCTCTGGAATCTGGTTGAGCCTGAGCCCTTTTGTACCTCTCCACACAGGGGAGAACTCTGCAGTGATTAGCCCTGAGGAGAAACTTGTCCACTGTGCTGCCACAGGACCCTGGAGTCTGCCCTTTCCTCTCTGCATGTTCCCATTTCAGAGCTCAGTCTGGCACAAGAGGGAGAAGAATGTCAAGGAAATTTAGGAAGAGCAGAGATGATAAGTCCTCTCAAGAGGAAGATAATAAGTATACACAAAAGACGAGGCACACTGAATTGTCAGCTGAAGAACTTAAATGAAAACTCCTGGTTTTCAAAGCTGTTCTGCTAAATATCACTGGCCTTTACTGTCTTTAGGAATCTGTCCTGAGGACACATCCTAAGGCATCCTTGAGTCTGGGAGACAGTTTGATGACCTAAAATACAAAACTGCATGTGCTCACACACTCTTCACACGGTGTCTACAATTTTGGGAGTTTATAGATTAAAAGTCTGCCTCTCAATTCTAATTAATCTCACTTACTTGGCAAATTTGGGATTCCCAGTATGGCTCTTGACCTATATATTTCACTACCACGTATGTACCTTAAAGAAAAATTTCACATTTAGGAAAAAAAAATATGCTACAATTCCAGACATTGTTTTCTCCTGAGAAGGGGGAAGTACATTGGATACGATGTGGTACCTGATAGAATTGGAGAGTTGCTCACAGACCTCCTAACTTAGGCCTCTGTTTCCACCTTTGTAACTGAGTCATGCTTTGTCTCTGTCACCAAATGTTGTGAATAAATATGTATTCAAAAAAAAAAAATGAGCTGTACTACTCAATCTTGTAATGGATTTACATATGTAAATATGAAAATATTTGAGACAAATCACATTCTATTAAAATTAGCACTATACAGGCACATGACTAATCCATGCCATCCTGTGAGTGCTCAAATAAATCTCTAATTTCTTTTCAGAAGGAATTTTTGAAATATAAGATTCTGTGGCAAAAGAGCATTGATTGTCTTTGTTTTGATTCTAGCCTAGATTTACCTTTTTCTGTCCTGCTAAATGTCTCATGGCTTTTTCTTTTTATGGTCCAAGCTATTGGTGGTAGCAATGGGCCACCTCAGCAAATACTCTCTGATCACGTGTTCTGTGTGAGGCAATATTCTAGGTTTTGAACATGATGACTTCTGAAAGAAGGAATAATTCCCAGATTTGGCCCACATTGTGAACAGAGCCTTCTGTTCAGGTGGGACCTGGGAACTTTTATGCTTCCTGATAAGGCTAAGGATTTTGCTGGTTAGCTCATTAATAAGTAGCCCATTGTCCTCTGAAAAAGGAAAAACTTATAGTGCCAATACAAGTGGAACAGATTTTTAAAAAGATGTCATAGTCTCACTTGGAATTGAGCAAACTGAACCCACGTAGCTTTAAAATGTCCCCCAGAATGCCTAAAATCTGACAAACAAAAGAACACTTATTCCTTAGCCGTCTGTTAAGACATTAAAAAAAGGCTTGCCAAATGAAAAGCAGCATATGCACACATGACACATCAAACTCTGGTGGAACCTGTGCTCGGCTTGACAGGAAGCAGCACCGCCCGGGCTTGATGCCTGTGTTGTCTGGTATGTGGTTTCTCAAAGTGTCACAACAGAAGGGAAATCTTCAAATAGCAAAACCTTGTTAAGGACATTTTCAGCTTTTCCAGGTCACAGTGTAACATAATGCTAGAAATGACACCTTTTTTTGTTTAAAAAAAAAAAAGTGAATTCTTTACTTTCGGTCTTATAATATAATCTTTTGTACCTTATAAAGAAGCACTATATTTACAGTAGTAGTACAATATCAAATGGAAATTAAGTTTCAAAGTCAGGAATTATAAGGTATGATATTTACATTTGTTTCATGTCCTACCCCAAATGGCTCTTTTTAGCTTGTTCTATTTGAATTTACCTGTGAATATGCCTAAATTGTGGGGAAGGGATATCAAAGAGAAATGTAATTTAAAATAAGTGATAGGGGCTGGGAGTTGTAGCTCAGTGGTAGAGTACTTGCCTAGCACATGCGAGACATTGGGTTCCATCCTCAGCACCACATAAAAATAAATAAATATAAATATAAAATAATCTGATAAAAATGTGTCTGTATATGGGAGTTGGATTCAGGGATACTGCTTTTGCCCATTTAAATTTGTAGTTTTTCCAGTTTTAATATATTCTTTATTCTGAGACATCCAGGAATGAATATTACACCCTAATTGCTTCTTTTACAAGATAACAGTTGCAGATCGTATTACAAAAGCTGTTTACTCAGTGTCTCTCTGTTCAATTGCTGAATCATCTGTATCTTGTACCTTTTTTGGTATTTTCACTGTTCATTAACACATGCATCAGGGAGGAAGTGAAAAGTGCAAAAGTATGAGATAAAATTCTCTTGGTTTTCTTTCTTATTGATAGCCTTGGCAAGAGATTTGGAAAAGGCTGTAATTAGCGTCTGACCATCATCTTGTCCACAGGAATGGACAAGGGATCCTCTCTGTGAATGGGACCAAGGCAGAAGAAAGAACTCAGAGAGGAAAAGCAGCGGGGAGCTGTATGTCATCAGCACCCAGCCTAACTGTGGGTATGTAGCTGGACTGCTTGTGCAGCGCTCCTTTGAAGGAATCCTTCACCATTTCTTTTTACACCGAAAATTCTCTGCCTGCTGATTGATGATGCTTTCAAAAACTTAAAGAATTTCATTTCATAACCAGAAATAAGGCTTAAACATAAGTCTATCTTGGGAATAATAATGATGACAAGAACACAGATCAAAGTGTAGATTGTAATACCAGGATTCCTTCCTTAGGAGAGATATTGCAAAAAAGGAGTGTCTTTAGAATAAAAGAAGAAAAACAACAAAAAAATGCAGTATATTAAGGAATGAGGCAGTACTCTCACACCAAATCTGGAAAGCCAAGGGACAGATAGGAAAGAGTCACCAGGCACAAAGAACTGTATTCACAATCTGCTCAGGGCTAGTCATTCTCATCAGCTTTAGGTAATCTAGAAACAAAAGGACTTTCCCCACAGTCTGATTGTCAAAATGTTTGTGATATATTTCCAGCATAAATTTCAGGTATATATTAGATGAGTTGATTTTTTCCTTAAGTCTGTTCATTTTATCTGCCTAGTTTGAAAATAAACTCATAAAATGTCTTCTCTTTAAAAAGTCTTATTATCAAGCAGAAGTGCTTGTTTCCCTATTGTTGTCTCATGAGAACATTGTTTGCCTGTATCCCACTTATTACAGAGATTGGAGGTAGAATTGCATCATGGGTAAGAACATAAACTTTAGAAATAGACACTTTTGATTACTGACTTTGCCATCTCTTTGTTGTGTGACTTTGGACATGTTACTTCTTTCTCCCTCAGTTTTCTTGTCTACAAACTGGTGCTAGCAATCCTGCATCATTAATTTAAGAGGATTAAATGAGACTTTTCATAAAGTGCTTGGCACCAGGTTTGTCATATTTTGAACACTTAGGAATGACAGAATGAATGGAATGGTAGCCTTCTGACTGATAGTGATAATGCTGATATGTTGAGATAAAAAGTTTTTATTTAACCCAGGAAGCATAAGATCCTTAAAGAACTATACATTGTTTATTTTTGATGTGGTTGGAATAGAGTATCCAATTGCCCTTAGTACACAAATGTACATTTAATCAATTTAGTAGAAAACATTAGAATATTGAATTAATTGAGGATAATTAAGGTGGTAAAAAATGATAGTCATAAAATATTCACAAATACCATGTGGCTGGATTATTTTGAAATATAAGATAATTTGAGTTGCTAATAAAGTATTACCAAAATAAGTATTTTGAATATCTGATTTCTTGATAACAAAGATTGAATTTTCCAGATTAATTGACATGATGCAGCATTTCTGAAGTGTTTCAAAGGAAATGGTTCATCTTGTAGTTTCAAAGTTTCTTTTCATATTTTATGTATATATGCTTTTTGTGTCAAAACCTTTATTTTTATTTTATAACTGAAAGGGATTTGGTGAACTTATTTAATAGGAGCAAAAAAGATCTGGGAATGTTTGTGTAAAATAATAGATTATGGGGAGGAAGGAGTATCAGTCCAAATAAATTTATAATGGTGTTTTAGCGTTATAATGTGTGTTTTAGTAAGGATTGTTTTGACTACAGGGGACAGTAGATGCTGCAACTCAAGAAAATTAAGGAAAAAAAAGGAATGCATAAATTTATATAACTGAAAAAAGCAGGAAGTAGATCTGCATTCATACTTGGCTCCATATTTGAGGACCCAGGTATTCTTTCTGTTCTTTCTCTGTATATATCGGCCCCATATCCTGATAGGTTCTTGCTTTCTATCAGCAAAATGATAGCCAGAGAACCTTTACTTCCTAGTCAGCTGAAACAGAGTGTTTTTTATCATTCAACAATTCAGAGCAAAAGTTCTGACCTGAATTGAGTTTTGTGTTCTTTCTTGAATTAATATCTGTGCTTCTCTAAGTTCTATGAATCCATGTTTGAATCTTAGGCCCATCCTGGGAGATGGTAGCAATCAATAAAACTAGATCCAAATGTACTGAAATTTGGTTGGGGTGGTTTTTCATGGAAATACCCAAGTTCTATATTCTGAGGAAAAGAAAAAGAATGGCTAACTACTATAACTTGGAAAATAGAACCCTTGATTTCCATATTACTTTATGGGGCAGAAATGGAATCAATTGGAAGAAATAGTTGAAAGTCTGATTTCAGTTTAGCAAAAAGAAGAATCTGGTATTCAGAACTCACAAAGAACTAGCCCACCTCAAAAGTTGGAGTATCACCTTTGAAACTTTCTATATGTTCAGTCTTGGTGATCAATTGTGACAGATGGAAGTCTATGATTTTTAAGACCTGTTTTTAGTCTATAGGTTGTCCCTTGACTTCTTTCTTCAAGTTTGGATGAGACTGTATGATAAATGCTTTTGAGGTTAGATATATAAAACATTATTACCTAGGGACTTGCTTAATGAAAGCACAGGAGGTTCCAGGGGAAGAACCTTCCTTGGAGGCAACTTGCTTCATTAAGAATTCAGATAAAGACAATCTTGATGTTTGTCTAATGCCCCTTGTTAGTTAAGTGTCAAAATATTTCTTTGTTTCAGTTGCTTTTTGAAAAATTCCCAATTAAAGATAAAAGCATTATCTCTTTAGTCTCATAACTTTTATATAATAGAGTCTGTGATTATATAACTTACAAACTCTAAATTTTTAAAATTCTTCTGTGATCTGATTGCCTATTTAAAAATGCAGTTCTTTCCATAAAGCAGAGAAGGGGGATTCCAAAAGTGCTATTATGGTAAAAATGCACTGCTTTTGGTCTCTAAATTGTTTTCTGTTCATGGGTATATACAAACAGGAAATGAGAAAAAGGAAGCAAAAATTAATGAGCATTAGTAACTTTTCTCACTGAATCCTCTTGGTGTCTTTAGACATAGATATAATTAAGTGTCATTAGCATACAAAAGACTTAAAGTTGATAAAAGTTTTTGTATCTTTGCCTGAGTTAAATTAATTGCCCAAATTCATGACCTTGCCCAAGGTCATACTGACAGTTGGAAGAGTCTACTTTTGAATTTGGATCTGAATTTTAAAGCTACTCTCTTTTGTTTTCATATTTGAGATTTTATTGGCTGTATTGAGAATCAGTACACAGACATTTCACTTTGTTCACAATTCTTAACACACGTACCAGAAATATAAAAAGCCTTATACTGTGATTCTTTTTCAGTTATTCCAGTGACTTTCCAGCTTTGAATTTGGAGGCAAATTTTTCTTACTAGAATATCAAGTACCAGTATATTTGAATGCTGTTGTTATTTAGGTCCCACTAATTCAAAACTTTGTCACACACACTACATACTCAAACTTTCAATCTTTCACAGCACATTAAAAATATTAGGAAAACTAAGACTTCCATGACCAAAGACGTTACAGAGTACACATGAGTCTGACAGCAATGAACCAGTAGTGGGCTTCTTCAGGAAACAATTCTACTAAAAACATAGGAATAGAAGTAATTTAAAATATTCAAGACATTAAATGCAAGACTGTGACTCCAAACTGCCATTTAATATACTTTGTATTGTAGAATATAAAATTAACCCCCACCTATGGAATGTTAAGCTGACACCAAGCCTTCCATATTTCAATATCCCACCATTTTCTAGTTATACCTGTCACAAGCAATAAGAGAGGAATCAAATTTGGTTCCAAGAAATGGATTTTATTCATGCCAATGCACACTCAACTTAACATTCCTAATAATAGCAAGTCACAAATACATTGAAGATTCACTCCCTTGTTCACCTAGAGTCCAATCCCCATGGATTTACTCAATGCAGCGTCTCTTAGCCAAGAAGTCAGTCAGCAAGACTGAGGGGATTCTTCTAGCCGTAGCCTCTCTCAGCTCCTCTGATGTCTTTGGATGTCCTCAGGTGTCAGATAAGCCGGAGGCTGGGTGGCAGTCCTTGCCACGGGAAGGGTGGTCAGTGGTCTGCCCTCAGTGACAATGGTCAATCAGCAATTAGTGATGGAGTGGACAGCAGCCCAGGCAGTCAAGAAACAGAGCAATGTGGAATCCTCTGGTCACAGTGCTGCTGACAGTTTGCTGCAAAAGTCCAGGGGTTTAAGTAGTAATTTTCAGCCCAACATGCTCTGGTCTTCATTGATAAAGACCAGAACACGACTATACTAGGAGCCACCACTCAAATCATAGATAAAGGTGCATATCAGCATTGTTCAGGAGCGTCATCCTGACACAGCAAGTTTGTCACCAGGCGCCTTCATTTTAGTTTTACAAGTCTAGGCAAATACCAAATACAGCTTGTTATTACTACCTAACACACAACTAGAGCAATTCCTATTATTTCCTTGTCTCATTACAGTACCCAAAAATAAACAACCAGCAAATGATTTCATTTCTAAAAGAATCATTTACACTTAAAAAATGGGATGAGGTGGGATTCCCTCCTTTTTAAAAATGTTTCTAGAACTACTAAAAAACTTGCATTTACAAAATAGTTGGTAAAAATATTACCAGAAGGGAATATGTACAAGAAGGGAAACGGGCCACTGATAGGACAACTGGGCTTCATTCTCTTCTGCTTCATCAGAGGCTGGGCTCTTCTCCTTTTCAGTTTCTCCCTTTTCAGCAGGTAAATCTTTAGTTTCTTGGTTACTCATTTCAGCCTGTTTTTCCCTTTGCTCCCCATTTCTCTTTTGTTTGAACTTTTTTGTCAGAAGATTTACCCTTGCCCACCGCTTTCCTGGGCGTGGCGTCCAGTTGGCAGGAGCAGGCTTAGCCGACAGGCGGCAGGAGGGCGACCTCCGCTTAGGCTCCTCCCTCGCGGCTCCCGCGCCTTGGCCCAGCTGACCTTCCTCTTGGGCATCCTGGCCAAGCGCGTGCGGGTGCTGCGGGCCTCCTGAATCTGCGCTGCCTGGTCTCCACCCAAGCTCAGCTACTCCCTTTTTATCATACTATATTGCCTAAGAAAAGCAATGGAAAAATATGACCCTGTTTTCTACTGATCTCAGATAGTAGCAGGAAGTTTGTTTCCTCTTTAGTCGATATTTCTGTATGCAGTTGCATACATTGGAGGGATGGCACTACAGGGAAATAAGTACGGTAAGTACTAGTAAGGCAAGAGTAGAAACCAGAATTGAATCCATAATTCAGTTAAAGATACAGAAAACCTTTTATGCATTACACAGTTTGGGGAGATAATAGTTTCTATAGGAATCAGCATCCACAATTATTACCTTCTGTCATCTCTACTTTTTATTGAGTTGGCGTGGTCAAATTCCCTTTTCCTCTGAACCTTTAAGAGTGAGCCCACTTAAAGTGGCATAAGGATTAATAAAATAACTAGAAGTAAATGGCAGAAAGATCAATAGAGTAGGGGGAAGGGAACGGGGGAGGGAGGAGAGGAGAGGAAGGGGAGGTAGTGGGGACTGAATACAATAAAATACATTCCACACTTTTATAATTATGTCAAAATAAATCCAATTTTTATGTATAACTGAAAAGAACCATTAAAAATAAATGTATAAAAAGGAAGAACGGAAGTAGCTTGTTTTGAACTTCAGCCTTACTATGAATTTGTCATGTCAATTTCTAGTCAAAGATATTGTGGCAATTCAAAAGGAAAGTACATTGTTTACTACTGAATATATTAGAGTTAATTGTAATGTTCTTTCTGTTGAAGATTAATTGCCTTTCTTTTCCACAAACAAGACTATAAAAAGGTAAAAGACTATTAGCACTCAACTATAGGCTTATATAGACTTCAGTTTAAAAAATAAGAATGGACATACATAAAGTTGTGATTTCATGAAAATAAATTATTTTCTCATGGATAAAAACTTTGGTGTATGGCTATATTAAATATAGGTCTGAACTTTAAGTAGAATAATATTCCATGCTTGTATAATGATAGCAAAATGGATTCTGCAGCATTTGCAGATAAATGGATGGAATTGGAGAATATCATGCTAAGTGAGATAAGCCAATCCCCAAAACCAAAGCCAAATGTTTTCTTTGATAAGTGGATGATGATGTATAATGGAGGTGGAGGGATGGGGGGTGAGAGAAGAATGGAGGAACTTTAGATTACATAGAGGGAAATGAGGGAGGTGGGTATGAAAAATAGTAGAATGAGACAGACAACACTATCCTATGTACATGTATGATTACACGAATGGTATGAATCTACATCGTGCAAAACCATAAAAATGAAATGATGTACCCCTTTTGTGTACAATGAATCCAAATGCAGTCTGTGAAAAATAAAAAAAAAATTACATAAAAATGGATTCTGCTGTGATATATAGCTAAACAGAAGTGGATGATGATACATAACAAGGGTGGGGAGGGAGGCAAGAGTGGAGGAAGGATGGATTGTATAGGGGAAAAAGAGGGGTGGGAAGGGGGTGGGGGAAAGAAAAAATAACAGAATGAGACAAACATCATTACCCTATGTACACGTAGGATTACACAAATGGTGCAACTCTACTTTGTGCACAACCAGAGAAACAGTTGTACCTCATTTGTGTACAATGAATCAAAATGAATAAATTTAAAATTAAAAAAATAAATAAAATTAATCTTCAAATAAAAAAATAAATAAAGCCTTGGAGAGTTTTAAGGATAATAAGCTGGAAACACCATGACACAACTTGGAGTGTCTTGCACTTGTCATATGTGTTCTTCAGAATTTCATATTATATCTGATCGTTACCAAATGGATTGATGCTGCATTAGAGATCTTACGGAATATTTAAAAGAATTTACAGACCAGTGTGGTGGTGCGCTCATGCTTGTAATCCCAGCAACACAGGAGGCAGAGGCAGGAGGATTGCCAAGTTCAAGGTCAGTCTGGACAACTTAATAAGACTTTGTATCAAAAAATAAAAAGGGCTGGGTATGTAGCTCAGTGGTAGAGTATCCTGGGTTCAATCCCCAACCGCAAAAACAACAACAGGAACAACAAACCCAACAACTTTATAAATTGTTATGGAATATTAAAAATTCTTTTGATACCTAGGTTGAATCTTTAAGAACAACCTACAGTTCTTACCTGGTTTTAGGTTTGATTATGGGTGATGGAAGATGTACCATGTTCCTGGTTTGTTTGGCGGTATCAACTGTTTAAAATACACATATTAGTAATCATCATGCGTGTGACCTGGGTGAGGTTGGTAAATAAAGGGTCTAAGTAATACGTAGAGTGTATATAATGTCAAGAGAACAGGATCTGTATGCAGTTTGTTCTGCTCTGCAACTTTAGGACTGCCTGAATGCAGGCAACTTTCTTATCTGTAAAATGGAGAAAAATATAACTATATGGTAAGGTTATTATAAAAATCAAAAAGCATAATGTGCATGTACAATGGACAGTAGGTACTCAATAAATTTTACTCTAACTTGATTAAAGTAAGTAAGAAAATTAGAAAGACACAGGGAATTAGTGGAGATCACCAGAAACTTTTCTAGTAACCATAGCTATTAAACTAGCTATGTGGGTAAGTCCATTACCATCTCTATAAAAGTAGGGTATTAAACTAGATTGAGTTGAAGAGTTCTTCAAGATATTATTTTTTATTATTTTTAATGATCCTTTAAAATGAATTATGTTTTTTACTCATACATGTTTTATACTCCTTTCATTTACATTGATTAAGAAGCATTTTATGAGCACCTAGCTTGGCACAAGGCACTGCCCTAGTCGGAGGGCACTTAGAGGTTGCAATCTTTGTCCTCAAGAATCTCCTGGGCAGACAGATAGGTATTGGGCCCTCACAGTAATGATCACATTATGGCACTTCAGAATAGTTGGCTCTTTCACATAAGAGGAAAAAGGAAACATTAGTGTTTATTCATTTTCTCATTTTATGCATTATTTTGAGTTTCTATGGAATATTAGGTATCTTAATACTGAGATATTTATGGATTTTAAAACAGAGGAAATTGGATTCAGATGCTGAAAAGAGTGAACTGGGCTGAAGACAAAAGCTTTGGGATTTGAAGCCATGTACTAGATGAGGGTTTGGGGAATTCCAATGTTTAAGAAGCAGGCAGAAGAAAATATCCTTCTAGAGAATTCTGAAAAGATCTGCTAGAGAGGTGGGGGAAATTCAGGAGATGTCTGGGTCATGGATGTCATGACAGGAGAGGTTTTGGAAGGAGAAATGGAAAATGGTGAGAAATAAGATGAGTATTTAAAAATTGAGAATATTTTAATCTCCATAGGAAAAACAGTCTTTTTTTTTTTATTTAAACAAATGGGATACATGTTGTTTCTCTATTTATACATGGAGTCAAGGCGTACCATTTGTGTAATCATAAATTTACATAGGGCAATGTTGTTTGATTCATTCTGTTATTATTTTTTCCCTTCCCCCCACCCCTCCCACCCCTCTTTTCATCTGTACAGTCCTTCCTTCCTCCATTCTTACCACCCTCCTTATCCCTAAACCTAAAACTAACCCTAACCCTAATGCTAACCCCTCCTACCCCCCATTATAGGTCCTCATCCACTTATCAGCGAGATCATTCGTCCTTTAGTTTTTGGAAATTGGCTTATCTCACTTAGCATGATATTCTCCAATTTCATCCATTTGCCTGCAAATGCCATAATTTTATCATTCTTCATGGTAGAGTAATATTCCATTGTATATATATGCCACAGTTTCTTTATCCATTCATCAACTGAAGGGCATCAAGGTGATTTCCACAATCTGGCTATGGTGAATTGAGCAGCTATGAACATTGATGTGTCTGTGTCTCTGTAGTATGCTGATTTTAAGTCCTTTGGGTATAGGACAAGGAGTGGGATAGCTGGGTCAAATGGTGGCTCCATTTCAAGCTTTCTGAGGAAACTCCATACTGCTTTCCAGAGTGGCTGCACTAATTTGCAACCCCACCAGAAATGTATGAGTGTACCTTTTTCCCACATCGTCGCCAACACCTATTGTTGCTTGTGTTCTTGATAATCGCCATTCTAATTGGGGTGAGATGAAATCTTAGGGTAGTTTTGATTTGCATTTCTCTTATTACTAGAGATGATGAACATTTTTTCATATATCTGTTGATTGCTTGTACATCTTCTGTGAAGTGTCTGTTCATTACCTTAGCCCATTTGTTGATTGGATTATTTGTATTCTTGGTGTAGAGTTTTTTGAGTTCTTTATAGATTCAGGATATTAGCGCTCTATCTGAAGTATGAGTGGCAAAGATATTCTCCCACTCTGTAGGCTCTCTCTTCACATTACTGAGAGTTTCCTTTGCTGAGAGAAAGCTTCTTAGTTTGAATCTATCCCAGTTGTTGATTCTTGCTTTTATTTCTTGTGCTATGGGGGTCCTGTTAAGGAAGTCTGATCCTAAGCCAACAAGTTGAAGGTTTGGACCTACTTTTTCTTCTATAAGATGCAGGGTCTCTGGTCTGATTCCGAGGTCCTTGATCCATTTTGAGTTGAGTTTTGTGCAGGGTGAGAGATCAGGGATTAATTTCACTCTGTTGCATATGGTTTTCCAGTTTTCTCAGCACAGTTTGTTGAAGAGGCTATCTTTTCTCCATTGCATATTTTTGAAACCTTTTTCTAGTATGAGAGAATTGTATTTATTTGTGTTTGTGTCCATGTCCTCTATTCTGTACCATTGATCTACCTGACTATTTTGGTACCAATACCATGCCGTTTTTGTTACTATTGCTTTGTAGTAGAGTTGAAGATCTGGTATTGCGATACCCCCTGCTTTGCTCTTTCTATTGAGGATTGCTTTAGCTATTCTGGGTTTCTTATTCTTCCAGATGAATTTCATGATTGCTTGCTCTATTTCTGTAAGGCACATCATTGGGATTTTAATTGGAATTGCATTGAATCTGTATAGCACTTTAGGTAGTATGGCCATTTTGACAATATTAATTCGGCCTATTCAAGAACATGGGAGATCTTTCCATCTTCTAAGGTTTTCTTTAATTTCTTTCTTTAGTGTTCTGTAGTTCTCATTGTAGAGGTCTTTCACCTCTTTTGTGAGATTGATTCCCAAGTATTTTATTTTTTCTGATGCTATTGTGAATGGGGTAGTTTTCCTAATTTCTCTTTCTGAGGATTCATCACTTATGTATAAGAATGCGTTGGATTTATGAGCATTGATCTTGTAACCTGCTACTTTACTGAATTTACTTATGAGTTCTAAGAGTTTTCTGGTGGAATTTCCAGGTTCCTCTAAATATATAATCATGTCATCAGCGAACAGGGAGAGTTTGAGTTCTTCTTTTACAATTCATATCCCTTTAATTTCTTTGGTTTGTCTAATTGCTCTGGCTAGATTCTCAAGAACAATGTTGAATAGAAGTGGTGAAAGAGGGCATTCCTGCCTTGTTCCAGTTGAAATGCTTTCAGTTTTTCACCATTTAGAATGATATTAGCCATGGGCTTAGCATACATGGCCTTTACAATGTTAAGGAATGTTCCCAATATCCCTATTTTTTTCTAGTGTTTTGAGCATGAAGGGGTGCTGTATTTTATCAAATGCTTTTTCTGCATCTATTCAAATAATCATGTGTTCTTAACTTTTAATCTGTTGATATGGTGAATGACATTTATTGATTTCCTGATGTTGAACCAAACTTGCATCCCTGGGATAAAACTCACTTGATCATGGTGCAATATCTTTTTAATATATTTTTGTATGTGATTTGCTAACATTTTGTTGAGAATTTTTGCATCGATCTTCATTAAGGATATTGGTCTGAAATTTTCTTTCCTTGATGTGTCTCTGTCTGGTTTAGGTATCAGGGTGATATTGTCTTCATAGAATGAGTTTGGGAGGGTTCCCTCCTCTTCTATTTCATGGAATACTTTGAGGAGTATTGGAATGAGCTCTTCTTTAAAGGTTTTGTAGAACTCGGCTGAGAACCCATCTGGTCCCGGACTTTTCTTTGTTGGTAGGCTTTTGATGATCTCTTCTACTTCATTGCTTGAAATTCATTTATTTAAGTTGTGTATGTCCTTCTCATTCAGTTTAGGTAATTCATATGTCTCTAGAAACTTGTTGATGTCTTCGAGGTTTTCTGTTTTGTTGGAGTATAGATTTTCAAAATAGCTTCTAATTATGTTTTGTATTTCACTTGTGTCTGTTGTGATATTTCCTGTTCATTCCGAATTTTAGTAATTTGAGTTTTCTCCCTCTTTCTCTTTGTTAGTGTGGCTAAGGGTTTATCAATTTTGTTTATTTTTTCAAAGAACCAACTCTTTATTTTGTTAATTTTTCTGATTGTTTCTCTTGTTTCAATTTCATTGATTTCAGCTCTGATTTTAACTATTTCCTGTCTTCTACTATTTTTGGTGGTGGTCTGCTCTTCTTTTTCTAGGGCTTTGACCTGTAGTGTTACATTGTTTATTTGTTGATTTCTACTTCTTTTGTTGAATGCGCCCCATGAAATAAATCTTCCTCTAAGTACTGCTTTCATAGTGTCCCAG
Organism: Sciurus vulgaris; assembly: GCF_902686455.1. NCBI lineage: Eukaryota > Metazoa > Chordata > Mammalia > Rodentia > Sciuridae > Sciurus > Sciurus vulgaris. The sequence goes on from NC_136466.1 coordinate 120,002,897, forward strand.
AGATTTTGATATGAAGTCTCTTTGTTCTCGTTTACTTCTAAGAATTTTTTTATTTCCTTCCTGATATCTTCTGTTATCCATTCAAAATATAATAGTGTGTTATTTAATCTCCAAGTATTGGAGAAGTTTCTGTTTTTTATTCTGTCATTTATTTCTAATTTCAATCCATTATGTTCTGAAAGAGTACAAGGTAGTATCTCTATCTTCTTGTATTTGCTAACACTAGCTTTGTGGCCTAAAACATGGTCTATTTTAGAGAAGGATCCATGTGCTGCTGAGAAGAAAGTGTATTCGTTCTTTGTTGGATGGTATATTCTTTATAAGTTGGTTAAGTCTAAATTGTTGATTGTGTTATTGAGATCTATGGTTTCTTTATTCAATTTTTGTTTGGACGATCTATCCAGCAGTGAGAGAGGTGTGTTAAAATCACCTAGTATTATTGTGTTGTGTTCTATTTGATTTCTGGAATTGACAAGGATTTGTTTGACGTACATGGATGAGCCAATGTTCGGGGCATAGATATTTATGATTGTTATGTCTTGCTGATTTATGCTTCCCTTAAGCAGTATGTAATGTCCTTCTTTATCCCTTCTGACTAGTTTTGGCTTAAAGTCCACATTATATGAAATGAGGATGGATACTCCAGCTTTTTTGCTGTGTCCGTGTGCATGGTATGTTTTTTTCCCATCCTTTCACCTTTAGTCTATGGGTATCTCTTTCTATGAGGTGAGTCTCTTGCAGGCAGCATATGGTTGGATTTTTCTTTTTAATCCAATCTGCCAGTCTATGTCTTTTGATTGATGAGTTCAGGTCATTAACATTCACAGTTATTATTGTGATATGATTTGTATTCCCAGTCATTTGACTCATTTTTGTTTTTTGACATGATTTGGTTTCTCCTTTATTTGGCTATTCCTTTAGGCTAGTTCCTCCCGTTGCTGATTTGCATCATTGTTTTTTATCTCTTCCTCATGGAATATTTTGCTGAGAATGTTCTGCAATGCTGGCTTTCTTTTTGTAATTTCCTTTAGCTTTTTTTTTTTAATCATGGAAGGATCTTATTTCGTCATCAAATCTGAAAGTAAGTTTTGCTGGGTATAAGATTCTTGGTTGGCATCCATTTTCTTTCAGGGCTTGAAAAATGTTGTTCCAGGCCCTTCTAGCTTTTAGGGTCTGGATTGAAAAATCTGCTGATATTCTTATTGGTTTCCCCCAAATGTAATTTGATTCTTTTCTCTCGCGGCCTTTAAAATTCTGTCTTTATTTTGTATGTTAGGTATTTTCATAATAATGTGCCTTGGTGTAGGTCTGTTGTAATTTTGTATATTTGGCGTCCTATAAGTCTCTTGTACTTGGTTTTCCATTTCATTCTTCATATTTGGGAAATTTTCTGATATTATTTCATTGAATAGATTGTTCATTCCTTTGGTTTGTTTCTCTAAGCCTGCCTTCCTCAATCCCAATAATTCTTAAATTTGGCCTTTTCACGATATCCCATAATTCTTGTAGATTCTGTTCATGATTTCTTACCATCTTCTCTGTTTGTTCAACTTTGTTTTCAAGATTAAATATTTTGTCTTCAATGTCTGAGGTTCTGCCTTCCAGGTGTTCTATCCTATTGGTTATGCTTTTTATGGAGTTTTTAATTGGTTTATTGTTTCCTTCATTTCAAGGATTTCTGTTTGGTTTTTTTTTTTTTTTAGTATCTCTAACTCTTTATTGAAATGATCTCTAGCTTCCTGTAGTTAATAATAGTTAAAAGAGCAAATACCTCTTTTAACTACTGATTGGTGTGATCATTTAATGCCTGCATTTGCTCTTTCATCTCCTCGTTTGCTTCCCTGATTATTTTAATCATGTACATTCTGAAGTCCCTTTCTGACATTTCTTCTGCTGTGCTGTCACTGGATTTTATTGATATAGTATCTAGGTTTGTTTGCGACATTTCCTTCCCTTGTTTTCTCATATTGGTCAGATGTCACTGGGACTCTGTGATATTGCAGATTTCCTCTATTGGCTTATAGTGTCCCTGTAGATTTCCAGTGTATCACCTCCCAGCCTTCAGTAGCCTGAAGTCTTGGAGTAACTTGATAATGCAGTGTTTCCGAAGAAAGCTGCCCCTAGCCCGCTACTGGTTCCAGGGCTTGGAGCTGGCTCTGTGTGGAAAGGCTCTCACTGGGGGGCCTGCTTCGAGAAGCTGGCCATGTGGGAGGAGCACACCACTGGAGTGTGCAGGGCTGCCTGGGGAAGACTCTAGCTGTCCTGCCCTACTGGGATAAGCCGCCCCTATCTGGGCCTGCCACCCAGGCCGAGCTTCACCAGGTGGTGGAGACTCACCCCGTGGCTCTATTTTAGTCAGAGTCTCTCAATGCCTCCCCTTCTTGAATCCTGGGTTCTGGAGTGACTGGAGATGCAGTCACCCTCTAGTCCGCCATCTTGGATCGCCCCATGAAAAAAGCCTGTTTCCAGAGGGGGCCGGGCCACCTCGAGAGGTCTCTGGCTGCCCTGCCCTTGTCCCAGAGGCTGCTTGCAGGTCCAGGAATAACAGTCTTAATGGATGGATCAGGACTGAAAATATTAAAGCAGGTTGAAGAGGGAACAACTTATAAAAAACTAAATTCCATCCAGAATAAATTATTGCTTTAAAAAAGTTTGGTTGAGAAGGCAGGAAAAAAATTGTGCAGTGTTCTGATGGGAAGCATTAGTAGGATGTAAAGAGAACACAGACATGGAGATTAGATTCCAGACTTTCAGAGTTTGTCTCTCCTGTTAGTTATTATATCCCTTTAAGATGGGGAGATCCAAACTCTTATTTTACTTGAGTGTTTATGATTCATGCTATTCAATCTACTCAACCAACATTTATCAGGCACCATCTTGAGGGTTTTGTCCAGTGCTCTGAAGTTCTTTTGCATTTCACAACTACTTAATGGAAGTCATGGCCAAGCAATGGTGTAAGTGCATGCTGAAATGTATGATTTGAATTAAGTCACGTGTCTTTGTACAATCGACTCTAGGCAAATGTTCTTTTTTAAATAAAAAGGGTAATGAAGCATTTTCCCTTTATGGGATTTGTCAGGTTCATTTAAAGCTATTATATCCCAAGAACTTGGAAGACTTTCTACAGAGGACTCTGACCTAGTGTTCACATATATTTTTTAATATACCAGGAGATTTTTTTTTTTTTGGTATTTTCTTATGGAATGAATTGCATAAATGTAAAAACTGGAGGAACATTTCCCTGGGAATTCAGTTTGAACCTCATGTGTTGATCTCTAGCTCAGAAGAACCAGTTATTTTGTAGCAATGCAGTTCTAATAAGTTTTTTTTTTTTTAATAGGGTTTAAAATATCTTGAGGAGAGTCTATGACCTTCTGACCTAAGAGGCCAAAACACAGTAAGAAGATGAAAGATACAAGTATGGTTGGCCATCTGTGTCTGGAGGTTCTGCATTCATGGATTCAACCAAATACAGATAAAAAATATTGAGAAAAAAAGCATCCATACCGAGCATTTCATGGTATTAGGCATTATAAGTAATACAGAGATGCTTTAATGTTCATGGGAGATGTGTGTTGGATTTACACAAATACTATTCCATTTTATGTAAGGCCATTTGAGCATTCGCACATGTTGGGATCTGCATGGGTTCCTGGAGTCAATCTGCCAGGACACAGAGGGACCACGGTATAAGGAAACACCAGACTGGAATTCCAGCTTACTTGACTTGCCAGTAGTTTTCTTCAGTATGTGCCAGGGACAGTACTGTTTCTGCCTCGGTTTATGGATTTTAAATTTTTTTCTCCCTATTTTAATGACCTTTGAAAAATATCATCTGGCAAAAGTATCACTGCTCTTGTCTGGGCCTAGCTCTTATCTTCCAGTAGAAGAAACTATACGACAGCATTCTGCCTTAGATCCATTTGTCTTTCTGGAATTTCGTATCTGTCAGTTCAAATCCATCCCAATATATCTGCCAGTCTTTATACCATGAAGCAATTTCTTTACTCTCAGAGTCTTCAGGTGTCTGGGAAGAAAGCAACTCTTGTTATCAGATGCCTTTGTAAAGACAGAAACTACTCATTTTGGAATTTCACAACAATAATCCTTATCCTTTATAATGAAGAAAGTTAAATATAAAATAACTGGATTTTATATTCAGTTTATCCCAGTCATCAAAATTTTGAATCTGATTCAAGAGGTAGAAATTATAGGGCTCATGTAAAGGCTATGAAATGAAAATATGCATCTAGGTAAGTGTTGTGTCTTTTGGAAAATTTTGAAGGATAACTCAGCAAACACAGGTTTGGAAAGACTCCAGTTGTAAACAAATCCTGTAGGATTAGAAAAAATGATAGATTTGCTTTGCTCTGGACCAACTAACTTTGGCCAATGAATGTATTCAACTGTTATTACTATATATAAAATACTATGGAGGGCAGGGGTTGTGGCTCAGTGCTAGAGTGCTTACCTAGCACATGTGAAGCACTGGGTTCGATTCTCGGAACCACATAAAAAATAAGATATTGTGTTCATCTATGACTAAAAATATTAAATAAATAAAAAATAAAATATTATGGAGTGCTGCAAAATGATGAAAGTATTGATTTCTATTCTTAAGGAAAAAGTATTTTTTGAAAGTCTTTTATTTAATACTGAAGAAGTCTCCAAGAATATGCAGAAGAGGAAGAATTATGAAGAAGGAAAAGTAATCATACTGTTGAGAAGTAGGTGGGCATAGGTAGAGTTTAGTGTCAGAGGAGCTGAGATAAAACCCTAGATTTTCTCAGAAACTTCTGGTCCATGTGATCTGTGAGGATGTAACAGAGGTAGAAATGGAGGGCTATCAGGTTGGGGGAACTGGCTACCACAGTGAGAGGAAGTAATGTGCACTTTGATCTTACTTTTTAAAAATAATGTTGCTAGCCATTACACTTTTGGGTGTGGGTTGAAGATAATAAGACAGCCTAAAATATTAAGGTGTAATGTGGGTTTATTATTTTATCATTATCTATTACTGCCTCATTATTTGCTCAATTTTAATTAGGGTTATAATGTTTATCTTGGAAGCTCATCGCTGTTCACTTTGAAAAATTAGTTCAGCTTGCAAAATGGATTTGTCACAAAATTAATGAAATTTTAGAATTAAGAATGATTTATTCTAATCCCTAATTTTATTGATGTCCAGAGACTGAGAGAAGAGACCGCTCCAGAGACACATAAAATCTGTTGGCAAATTGGTATTAGGAGTCTTCATCCAGTACTGCTTCACACATGATCGCACACCCTGAATGATTGTGCATGCGTACTGGGCCACAAAGTTGGTGATATATATGCCCCATGACACTTGTGAAAGATTTCTACTACAGAATATCGTCAACTTAAAGTGCTCACATAAGTTTTATTTGGGGCTATAAACTAACATAAAACTCCACTTGAAAATGGGAGGTCTACTTTACTGCCTATAGATTTTCCACTAGACAGAAATGCAGATTTGTTTTAAGGAAAAAAATAAGTGTTCCTTTTAGCCTTTAAATCTACACTTTCCCCTGCTCTTCCCTTCCTTTAATCCCCCCACTCATCTCCTTCCTTCCTTCCTTCCTTCCATCCTTCCTTCCTTCCTTCCTTCCTTCCTTCCTTCCTTCCTTCCTTCCTTCCTTCCCTCTCTCTCTCTCTCTCTCTCTCTCTCTCTCTCTCTCTCTCTTTCTGCACCCACTCTGTCTCATTTAAGAAACAGGAGAGTTTGTCAAAAGGATAATGCATTGTCTACTTGTTTATCTAAATGTCATAGAATGGGAGATTTTTCTACTGAAACTCTGTTCACAGATCAGTAGAAAATATGATAAAATATGATAAAAGTCTTTGATCAAATTGTTGGAATTTTAATCATGTTGCATTTTGTATCAACATCTCAAAATTAAAAAGTTTTAAAACATGCAAACAATTCATGCTCTTTGTAAACAACTTTTGAGGTATAGAATGTGGAATGAAAACTATGATCCCATATTTACCATCCAGGGTATTTCTCTCCAATTCTGTTCTTCTCTAGGTATATTTTATATAGTCCAAAATCCAATTTAAAAATAAAATTTAGTATCCTTTCTTTTCCATTTTGTAGAGCAACATAAATAGTTCCCCACTGAATATAAATTTGTCTTAAATTGTATCTTCCAATGGGAGTATGTTATTGTATCATAATAACACAATTACTTAGCCATTCTCTTATTACTAGGAAATAAGAATATTGCTAATATTTTTTCTATGATGAATAAGATACAGTCACATCTTTAGGCATAATTTTTATTTTCCTGTTTTAAATTTTATCCTCAGACTAGAATTGTAGAATTGGGAAATGTAGCGAGAGGAGGGATGTGGCTAGGTTGATCACTAGGTGCCAAGTTGCAGTTGGGAGTAAGCAGTTCTGTGTCTTGCCCAGTAGGGTATTGTAGATAACAATAGTGCACTTTATATTTCAGTAAGAGAAATGAAAAGGTTTGGAATGTTTTCACCATAAAAATAATGAATATTTGAAGACATAGATAGGTTTAACCCAATTTAAACATTGTAAAATATATAAGTTTCAAAACACCACATGATATCCCATTAATATGTACAGTTTTTAAGTTTTAAATAATCAGTTAAAATAAATTTAGTTTAAATTAAAAGAAAATTATTTTCAGACTAGAGTTGCAGAAGTGGAATTATTAGATGAATAGGCAATATTTTGCCAAGTTGCGTTCTAGATATGGTATGTCAATTTACATTTCTAGTTATATATAGTGCATGAAAGTGTTCACTGCTACAGTCTCACTAACATCTTGATTAAAACCTGCTAAATTCTACTGGGCAGAAAATGTTTTATTAAATTGTCTCTTTAGATTTTTCACACTAACCTTCTCTGTGTGAAACTAAACAAAACAAAATAATTCTCACCCACTTATTTTGTAGACAACAACATCACTTAGGATGAAATCATGTAGTAGCTGCAGAAAAATAGCATTGCTTATGGATTCTGAGGCAGAAAACAAGTAAACATAATTCATGAAGAAACTAATGTACAGGTAAAGATCATGCCAACTTGGGGGTTAGTAATGAGAACAAATTTTAAAAACCAACAAAACAGTCAGTGTACGGAGATCTCAGAATTCAACATGTAGAGAATTAAATAATTCAAGTCTGGAGAGTTATATTCTTGAATATATGTTTAGTTTTTTGTTTGTGCTTCTTGTCTCTTAATTAGCATTATTTATTGAATCAGGATTCTGTGTTATTAGACTAAAGAGGTTGGTTTGCTAGCTCTGCAGATCTGGTTTTATTCTTGGACTATCACTTGAGGCATTCTTTCAGTTTTGTTTTGTCTTGGCAGAACACAGCATAACACTGTATTTATCTAAGAGATGTTAGATCACCTATTAGCAGTATGGACTCTGGAGAATGATATGAGTGAAAAATCACATGTGTCCTTATCTAACCCCTCAATGCCTCAGTTTTGTTATCTAGAAAGTTGAGATAAGAATAGGACCCAAAATTTATGGTTGAGGGAGAACAAAGGGAGATACCACAAACACTGAGAGTGCCTAGTAAAAGATCAGCAAATAATAGTTGTCCTTATTATCCTCCTCCTCCTCCTCATCCTCCTGCTGCTCCTCCTCATTACCATCCTCCTGCTGCTGCTCCTCCTCCTCCTCTTGCTGCTCCTTCTCATCACTATCCTCCTGTTCCTCCTCATCACCATTCTCCTGTTGTTCCTCCTATCACCATCCCCCTGTTCCTCAGCACCATCCTCTTGCTACCCCTACTCATCACCATTATACTCCTCTTCCTCATCTTCATTGTAATTTCTGACTCTGATGCTGTTTATGCTAAGAATTACTTCTCAACTACAGTTGCACTGGGAAGCTCTAGCCCTCACTTCCTTGTCTTTCTGATGCTTATTCATTTGTCACTGTCTATCTGGAACAAAAACAGATAAAGTCTGGACACAGAAGTTTATATGTTCATGAGGGATGATTGATAATTAAGAAATCAGGATATTAATACTTAGAATGTCAGAGGGTTCCTCATTATTTAACGGTTCCTCATTATTATGGAGGAAAACCAGGGTAAGGGAGCCAGGGAGGCCAGAGGTGTAAATGGGGAGTACTTGACTGAAAGGTAAGTGATTATTTATGAAAAATGGTAAAAATTTCTGACAAATGGTAATTGAGCTGTCTAGAACAGAATGAGAGTGAAGAAAGTAACATTTTTAGTGGAGGAAATGTGCTTGGCAAGTTGAAGAATCAGGAGGTGGTGCTGTGTGGCAGGAAAAGAAAATCAAGGGGAACAGTCAAAGACGATGAAGTCAGAAAGTGGGAGCAGGGTGATTTTGGTGTATCAGTTTGTTGAAGACGGTGATATATGCAGGATATTTTGCAGTTCTGCTATATTCTTATATTTTCAATTTTTTTCTCTTTATATGTATTCTTCCTTTCACTTGTCTGTTATCCTAGATTTCCTTTCTAACTTTTCTTCATCTAACAGCCAATCTCTGTTGGTTCCTCTTCCACTCTTCCTGTGGAATTGTGTTTCTGACTTCTCTCTTTCTCCCACATGAACATCATGTTGTGCACTATTTCTGTTCTTGTCCACCCACTATTTGAGGTTGTAAATCCTTTTGGCAAATTTTCTGTTTAAATTGTGAATAGTGATTGAACACATCATTGCTGATTATAGCAAGAGGGCAGTGGATGTGTTGCTGGAACCGATTAGATTTGAGGCTGTATATTGTTTGCACTAGGTGCTGTTGATATTGGTTTCCCTCTTAAAGATGGGATACTGGAAATCTTCAGTGACAATATAGGACTTCAGGGTAGAATCTGTACTGCCTCAGATTCATACAACTAGATAGGAAAACATACAAGCAACATGAAAAAACAAGGGAACAACATTCCCCCTAAAAACAAGATGCCCAAATAAGAGAATCCACTGAAAACATAAAAGAAATGTCCAAGAAGGAGTTTAGAACATACATAGTTAAACTGATCTGTGAAGTAAAGGATGGTATAAAGAGTGAAATCAAAGAGAAAATACAGGAAGTGAAAGATCACTTAAATAGTGTGAAAAAAAAAACAAGGAAAAATCCTTGAACTGAAGGAATCAATAAACTAAACTACAAATTCAATGGAAAGCATCACCAACAGACTAGACCTTTCGAAGATAGAACCTAAGGCAATGATGACATAATATTTAATATTGAAAATAAAGTTGAACATACAGAGAAGATGGTAAGAATCCATGGATAGAACTTCCAAGAATTATGGGATAACATGAAAAGACCAAATTTAAGACTTATCAGGATAGAAGAAGGAGCAGAGATACAAATCAAAAGAATGCACAATCTTTTTAATGACAATATCAGAAGTGTCCCAAACCTAAAGAATGAAATTGAAAATCAAATACAGGAGGCTTACAGGACCCCAAATGTATAAAATTACAGCAGACCCATAGCAAGACACATTATAATGAGAATGATTAAAATACAAAATAAGGATAAAATCTCAAAGGCCATGAGAGAATAAAAGCAAATTACTTATAGGGGAAAAATCAGTTTGAATCTCAACTGATTTCTCAACCCCGAACCTTAAAGCTAGGAGGTCAGGGAATGACATATTTTAAGTTGTGAAAGAAAGTGGATGCCAGCTAAGAATTTTATATCCAGCAAAATTAAGTTTCAGGTTTGAAGATGAAATAAAAACCTTCCATGATAAATACAAGTTAAAAGAATTCACAAATAGAAAGCCTGCACTACAGAATATTCTCAACAAACTATTCCATGAGGATGAAGTGAAAAAAAAAAAAAGTGAAAACCAGAAAAGGGAGGAACTACACTAAAGGAATAATCAACCAAAGGAGAAACTAAATCAAATTAAAAAGAAGAAATAAACCAAAATAACCAGGAATACAAATCATATCTCAATAATAACCTTGAATGTTAATGACCTAAACTCATCAATCCAAAGACAGAATCTGGCAGATTGGATTAAAAAGCAAGACCCAACAATATGCTGTCTCCCAGAGATTCACCTCATAGGCAAAGACATCAACAGACTGAAGGTGAAAGAATGGGAAAAAAAAAACATATCACTCGTGGATTTCATAAACAAGCAGAGGTTTCCATACTCATATTAGATAAAGTGGACTTCAAGTTAAAGTTAATCAGAAGGGACAAAAAAAGGTCATTTCATTCTGCTGAAGGGGATTATACATCAGCAAGACATTACAATAGTAAATATGCCCCAAACAATGGAGCATCTATGTATGTCAAACAAATCCTTTTCAATTTCAAGAATCAAATAGACCACAACATAATAATGCTGGGTGACTTTAACATACCTCGCTCACTACTGGGCAGATCTTCTAAACAAAAACTAAATAAAGAAACTATTGAACTAAATAATACAATCAATAATTTAGACCTAACAGACACATATAGAATATTTCATTCATCAATGAGTAAATACACTTTTTTTTCTCTGCAGCACATGTATCCTTCTCTAAAATAGACCATATCTTATGCTACAAAGTAACTCTTAGTAAATACAAAAAAATGGAACTAATACCCTGCATTCTATCAGATCATAATAGACTGAAAGTAGAAATCAATGATAAAATAAAAAATAGAAGCTACTCTAACACATGGAGACTAAATAATACACTATTGAATGATGAATGGATAGTACAAGAAATCAAGGATGAAATGAAAGAATACTTAGAAGTAAATGAGAATACTGATACAATATACCAAAATCTCTGAGACAGATGGAAGGCAGTACTAAGAGGAAGTTCATTGTACTGAGCTCATTTATTAAAAGAATAAAGAGTCAACAAATAAGTGACCTAACATTATAGTTCAAAACCTTAGAAAAAGAACAAATGAACACCAAAATTAGTAGAAGAGAGGAAATAAAATCAGAACTGAAATCAATGAAATTGGAAAAAAAAGAAACAATTAAAAATTGACAAAACAAAAAGTTGTTTTTTTGAAAAAAAATCAATAAAATTGATAAACCCCTAGTCACACTAACAAAGAGAAAAAGAGACAAAACCCAAATTACTAAAATAGGTGATGCAAAAGGAAATATCACAATGAACACAACTGAAATACAGAAGATAATTAGAAACTATTTTGAAAATTTATACTTCAATAAAATAGAAAACATTGAAGACATTGACAAATTTCTAAAGACATATGGCCTACCTAAACTGAATCAGGAGGTCATACATGATTTAAACAGAGCAATTTCAAGTAATGAAATAGAAAATGCCATCACAGGCCTATCAATTAAGAAAAGCCCAGGACCAGACGGATTCTCAGCTGAGTTCTACAAGACCTTCAAAGAAGAATTAACACCAATACTTCTCAAATTATTGCATGGAATAGAAAAGGATGGAACCCTTCTTAACTTATTCTATGAAGCTAGTATCACGCTGATACCAAAATCAGACAAAGACACATCAAGGAAAGAAAATTTCAGACCAATGTCCCTGGTGAACATAGATGCAAAAATTCTTAATGAAATACTTGCAAAATGAATAGAAAAATATATTAAAAAGAGTGCATCAGGATCAAGTGGGGTTTATCCGAGGGATGCAGGGTTGGTTCAACATATGGGAATCAATAAAGATAATTCATCATATCAATAGACTTAAAAACAAGAATCATATGATCATCTCAAAAGATGCAGAAAAAGCATCTGACAAAATACAGCACCCCTTCATGTTCAAAACACTAGAAAAACTAGGGATAGTTTTATACCTCCACATTGTAAAAACCATATATGCTAAACCCAAGGCCAACATAATTCTAAACAGAGAAAATTGAAAGCATTCCCTCTAAAAACTGGATCAAAACAAGCATGCCCTCTTCACCAATTTTATTCAACATCATCTTTGAAACTCTAACCATAGCAATTAGAAGAAAGAAATTAGAGGGATACAAATTGGTAAAGAAGAACTCAAACTACCACTATTTGCTGATGACATGATTCTATATTTAGAGGATCCAAAAATTCAGCAAAGCAGCAGGATATAAAACCAATAGCCAGGGCTGGGGATATAGCTCAGTTGGTAGAGTGCTTGCCTCATAAGTACAAGGCCCTGGGTTCATGGGTTCAATCCCCAGCACCGCAAAAAAAAAAAAAAAAAAAAAAAAAAAAAAAAAAAAAAAAATAGCCATAAATCAAACACATTCCTATACATTAGTAATAAATCCACTGAAAGAGAAATTAGGAAAACTATCCCATTCACAATAACCTCAAAAAAAATAAAGTAAAACACTGGGAATTAATCTAACAAAAGAGGTGAAAGACCTCTACAATAAAAACTACAGAACACTAAAAAAAGTAATTTAAGAAGACCATAGAAGATGGAAAGACCTTCCATTCTCCTGGATAGGCAGAATTAATATTGTTAGAATGGTCATACTACCAAAAGCATTATACAAATTTAATGCAATTTCTATTAAAATACCAATGAAATTTTTAATAGAACTAGAAAAGGCAATCATGAAATTCATTTGGAAAGATAAGAGATCCAGAATAGTCAACACATTCCTTAGCAAGAAGAATGAAGCAGGGGCATCACAATACCAGACCTTAAACTATACTACAGAGTTATAGTAATAAAAACAGCATGGTATTGGCATCAAACAGACATGTAGAACAATGGTACAGAATAGAAGACACAGAGACAAATCCACATAAATACAGGTATCTCATGGTAGACAAAGGTGGCAAAAAATTTATTGGAGAAAAGATAGCCTATTCAACAAATGGTGCTGGGAAAAATGGAAATCCACCTGTAACAAAATGAAATTAAACCTTTATCTCTCACCCTGTATGAAACTCAACTCCAAGTGGATCAAGGAATTGGGCACTAGAACAGAGACCCTGTGACTACTAGAAGAAAATGTAGGCCCAAATCTTCACCATGTCAGCCTAGGATATGACTTATTTAACAAGACCCCTAAAGTGCAAGAAGTTAAATCAAGAATCAATAAATGTGAAACTAAAAAGCTTCTTCTTAGCAAAAGAAACAATAATGTGAAGAGAGAGCCTACAGAATTTTACCACATGCACCTCAGATAGAGTACTAATCTCCAGGATATATAAAGAACTCAAAAATCTTAATACCAATAAAACCAAATAACTCAATCAATAAATGGGCTAAGGAACTGAACAGACACTTCACAGAAGATAATATATAATCTGTCAACAAATATATGAAAAAATGTTCAACATCTCTAGCAATTAGATAAATGCAAATCAAAACTAAGATTTCATCTCACTCCAATCAGAATGGCAATCATCAAGAATACAAGCAACAATAAATATTGGTGAAGATGTGGGGAAAAAGTTATACTCATACATTGCTGGTGGGAATGAAAATGGTGCAATCATTATGGAAAGCAGTATTCCTCAGAAAACTTGGAATAGAACCACCATTTGATTCAGTTATCCCACTCATTGGTTTATACCCGAAAGTCTTAAAATCAGCATACTACAGTGACACAGTCACATCAATGTTTATAGCAGCTCAATTAGCAATAGCTAAGCTATGGAACCAACCTAGGTGCCCTTCAACAGATGAACGGATAAATAAAATGTGATATATATATACACACACACACACACACACACACACACACAGGAATATTACTCAGCTTTAAAGAAGAATGAAATTATGGTATTTGCTGGTAAATGATGAAGTTGGAGAATATCATGCTAAGTGAAATAAGCCAAACCCAAAAAACCAAAGCCTGAATGTTTTGTCTGATATGTGGATGCTAATTCACAATAAAGGAGCAGGAATAGGGAAGAATAAAGTTACTTTATATTTGGAAGAGGGGAGTGAAGGAAGGGGAAGAGGTATGGGTGTAGGAATGATAATAGTATGAGACAGACATTATTACCTTATGAACACATATGACTGCATGACTGATGTGATCCTACATGTACAACAGGGAAATGAGAAATTATACTCCATGTATGTATGATCTATCAAAATGTATAAATGCATTCTACTGCAATGTACAAGTAATTAGAACAAATTTTAAAAAATAAAAAAAAACAATAGCATTGCTTGTAGATCTTCTTCTATCTCACCCCAATTAGAATGGTGATTATTCAGAATACTAGCAACAATAGGTGTTGGCGAGGATGTGGGGAAAAAGGTACACTCATACATTGCTGGTGGGGCTGCAAATTAGTGCAGCCATTCTGGAAAGCAGTGTGGAGATTCCTTAGAAAACTTGGAATGGAATCATCATTTTACCCAGCTATCCCACTCCTTGGCCTATAACCAAAGGACTTAAAATCAGCATACTACAGAAATACAGCCACAAGAATGTTCATAGCTGCTCAATTCACAATAGGCAGATTGTGAAACCAACCTAGATGCCCTTCAATTGATGAATGGATAAAGAAACTGATATATATATATATATATATATATATATATATATATATATATATATATATATATATTTTCAATGGAATATTACTCAGCCATAAAAATAATAAAATTATGGCATTTGCAGGCAAATGGATAAAATTGGAGAATATCATGCTAAGTGAGATAAGCCAATCTCAAAGAACTAAAGGACGAATGATCTCGCTGATAAGCGGATGTAACACATAAGGAGGGTGGGAGGGGGGCAAGAATGGAGGAAGGAGGGACTGTATAGAGGGATAAGAGGGGTGGGAGGGTGGGGGGGAATGAAAAAAAATAACAGAATGAATCAAAAACTATTACCCTAGGTAAATGTATGATTACAAAAATGGTATGCCTCTACTTCATGTCTTCATGTACAAACAGAGAAACAAGATGTATCCCATTTGTTTACAATAAAAATGAATTTAAAAAAAACAGTAGCATTGAATCAATATAGAATTAATGAGTGGGACTTATCCCCTGCTTTCAAAAGATATAAAGAATAACAAGGAACAAAATATTTAAAAGTTACAATGTAATAATAGCAATTCCAGAAACAGTTAGAAAATATTTTTCATATATAAGAAGGTGAACATCTCATTATTTGGGAGGAATCAGAGGAGACTGCAGCTTGAGGTAGGATGTCTGCTCTTCTGCAGATCGTGTCTACATTGTCTGTTTAGTACTCAAAGCTGCAGACATTGGGGTCTGTGTGTGTTGCCCACTGACCTTCCCCTGGTCTTGTTCAGTGTGCTGTTTGGAAAAAGGAAATTTAGTGTTTTATGGGTGATCATAATTTATTCCAGGGAGTTTGAATAGTAACATCCCAACATAATGAAAAAAGCCAAGCCTGAAAATGAAAACATTTGAGGACTGCTCCCTCGGAATAGGCCTTAGACACCCTAGGCTGTTGGTAAGAAAGCAGTCTGCAGCTGCAGATGTGCTCACTTTGGGCTTATGAGTAAAAGTGTGTGCATCCACTGGGGTCAATGCCTCCCTTTGGACATCCACAGGATAGCTGGATGGAGAAGAGATTGGGTGTGCTCACTGCTGCTTTCATTGTTGCTAGGGGGAAGTTAAGTGTTTCTGCAGGCTCTAAGAAAGCCAGAATCTCTGATTGGGTGTGAGTATAAATATTTCTTTTGAATCTGTTCCTCTAGCTATTGCTAGTCTCTGGGAATGCTTGAAGGGTAGCACTCTATGTCAAGGATCAACTTGTTCATTGTGACTGAAAATGCTTTTGCCACTCTGCGGAAATTGGCAGGAATCCAGATTCTAGAGAGCTGGTGCTGAAAATGAACTGGTATCTTTTTAACTGCAATTGTCATGTATAAGTTTTGGTCCCTTTCTATGACTGGCTAGGTAAAATACTTCAAGATGATCCTCCCAATATTCCATCCATGCAACAAATCATTTGAAAGTGAAAGGTCAGAAAACACTTGTACTTATCCAGGCTCTGCTAATAACTATCTTTATGGCCATAAAAGTTTTCCACTGAAACTTCTGGGTACTTTAAATTAGTACACTAAACCACAGACTTCAGAATCAAAAGACTTTTAAAAAATTAGGAAAATGAATTGTGTCAGTCAACTTTGCATTACTGTAACAAAATACCTGAATAAAACAACTTAAAGGAAGAAAGATTTATTTTGGATTAGTTTCAGAGGTTTCAGCCCATGCTCTTCTGTCTCTAATTTTTAGATCACTTGTAGAGTGTTTTGTGTCTTCCTTTGGGAATGTTGTATTCTCAGGGCTATTTCTTAGGTTGTCCCTGCTGAGGGGCACTCCTGTCTACCAGATTTGGTTGTGGGTAGATATATTGCACTGAGTCCTGTTCCTGGTAAGACCACGGCCTGCTCTCTACTTAAGATTATTCTGATGCTGCATAATTTGAGGGTGTTTATTTTAGTTAAGTTTGCAAACCTGTTTAGAATGCTATCTTATATTGGTCATAAACCACCAGAGGATTCTGAAAGTTCTATCTGATGAAATTCTTCTGGGATTTCTGTGTACACATATATCTACCTGCCCTTTAGCAGAGTTAGTGTGTGTTGCTCTATATAAACATTCTACCTTAAGTTTCAGTCTGTATACACTATGAATTTTCTCACTAAACTAGTCAATGCTTTGGCAGGAAACAAATGGTGCATTTAAACTGGGCAATTGAGGACTATTTAACAGATACACTATTTTCAAAGATGTGGATAAATAAGGAGACGACTAATGGCTGGTGCGGTATTGTGGGGCTGGCAGCATTGGAGAACTGCTACTACAGTGAAGGCAGAGGAGGCGAGGAAAAGGAGTTACCTTGAGAGAGTAGCTTTATGGAGAATGCTGCCTGACAGGAACTTGGGCCTTCAGGGCAGGGCCACAGAGGGCCACAGTCGGCCACAGTCCACATCTGGCAATGGGCAATGAGGAGGTGAGGTGAATGAGAATCCCAACCTATGTCTTCTGAATCTCCTGCCAATAAATGGACACACTAAGATTAAAAAAAAAAAAAAAAAAAAAAAAAGTTCCAGTCATTTGGCTCCTAAAGGTGACACCAGTTCAGTAATTAATTTGTCCAACTCAGTATATTCATGCTCAAAGTTTCCCTTCTTTTCTTCTTTTCAAGTCTAAGCTTGTCCAGGCTCTCAGCCTGAAAAGAAGAACATCAACATTTAGCTTCTCTTCCTGTCACACCATTTTACCTCCTCTCTCTGGCTATTCCCTACACCCTCACTAGGGGGCAAGTGGATTTATAGAACAATTTTATCCGAAGTCTCCCACTTTTAAGGGTATCTTCAATTTCAGCTTTTTTTTTTTTTTTTTTTTTTTTGCGGTGCTGGGGATTGAACCCAGGGCCTTGATGCTTGCAAGGCAAGCACTCTACCAACTGAGCTATATCCCCAACCCACTCAGCTTCTTAATAACCTTGAGTTAAGTGTGTGAGGGACTAAGAATGGCAAAACCAATTTTTGGTCTCTTATACACTCCTGCAAGGAGGCCAAGCACTTCACTTTGGGATGTGCAGGAATGTAGCGGGGAAGATGGTGAAACCATCTGTAAGAGGCCTCAGCCAGGACCAAGGCAGAGAATTCTACAGCATGCACTGTTAGGCAAGTTTCCTGTGGTCTCGACAATCTTGGTCAGCCTCTTTAGTTTAACTGCTTCATATCCCAGTATGTCCCTCTTCCTACAGAAGGTCTGGAACAGACCTTGCGTTTTTATTACATTGTATATTTTCTAAGAGAAGTAGATGAGCAACTTCTGCAAATTCAGAAGACCATCAGTAGCAATCCAGTGTTAAAGGCAGACAATGGTATACCATGCTAGAGGAATTAGAAATTGAGTGAGAAACCTATACTTGACTCTTGGTTTCACCATTGCTTAACTGTAACTTTAAACTTCCTAATTTTCATAATATTCAAGGTTTTTTTTATCTACTAATACTTATTTTCTGTGTAAACATAAGTAGTTCAGAAAAGTAAAAGCTTTGGAGGAAAATAATGTGTTCGAAGTTTCATTTTCTCTTTATTTACATCTGGTTGGATATGGGGCAGCTCCCTGTGTGGTAAGTGGCTATTGTTGTCTTGATATGATTCTTAGGAATTTTCCTGGGTACAAGGTTCTCTAAGCACCTATAAGAAAAGACAGTGGTTCTGGGTATTCAGTGGTAGAGTGCTTAACTAGCATGCACAGGGTCCTGGATTCAATTCCCAGTACCACCACCAAAAGAGCAATAGTGAGAGAGAGACAGAGAAAGAGAGAGAGAGAGAGAGAGAGAGAGAGAGAGAGGGGCTAGCACTTAAAATGAGAGCTCTTCCTTGGGAAAAATATGTTGGTAGCAAGTTGTCATTTTAGCGTCCATCCATGCCTCCCTCCTCTTGTGGCTTCCTCTTTTTCAGAAACTCTATCCTCCACTCCTGTGTACAGATGCCCATGCCCAATGTGCCTAACCACCCCTTAGGTAGGAGAACGAGGGAGAAATAGAAGAAAGCTTGGATGCTTGTGTTTCTATTCATTACGTAGAAGAAGTCAGAAGTTCCTGTTTTTTGGACCCACAGAAACCTGGGACAGGAAAAAAAGAATTTTTTTCTACTTTCCTGTGCCAGAAGAATGAGATTGAAAGAAAATTGGGGCATTTTTAAAGGACAGATGTAGGACAATACAGGCTTTTTCTAGTGCCATTTTATCATATCTCCTGTGTAGTAACATGCCATGTTTCTGTGAGGATTTGTTGTTTTAAAAAGCTTCTCTGTTTTCTTATTCTTTTTTTAAAAAGTCTGATTCCTCACATTTTCTTTTGTTCTTTCCGTGCATAATGAAAAGGGCCAGTGGAATGGTGGATCACTCCTGGTTAGAACTAACATTTACAATAGCTTATGTCTTTTAAATTCTGAAGTGGTATTTTCCTTTACCTTATGAAAAATACCTACTAGGTTACTTAGCACATAGTGCAAAGTGGACTCTAAATGAATGCATTGACCTCACAATACTCCTTTCCTCTCTTCTCAAGGGCACCTTAGTTCTTTGAGCTTGTTCCTTCCCAGTTCTTGTGATCTCATAAAATCCTTGATCTCTTTCCTTTTGCTCATCTTTCTCCCCCTAGGCAACTGTTGGCTCATATACTGTTTTCTTTTTCTTTCTTTCCTTCTCTCTTATTTTCCACTAACTTTTATTCACCACTCCTTTACTTTCACCCCTGCCTCTGTAATTCTCTCACTATCACCTTTTCTGGCATAACTTGGATAACTGGAAGAACATCTTATATTTTGAGATGCAGAAATTGATCAATTACCTCTTGCTCATAGGCAGAAGAGCCAGAAATCTGTTTTGGTCTCATCTGAGATAAAGTTATGCCAGTATCTGTCTCACTTTCACAAATCTCTCCAAAGGACTGCCAGTTTTCTTTGAGCTTTTACTTTAATCTAAAACCCACTTCTGAAAAGCTGATCCAAATTTTACTAGCATGAATATTGGTAGAATTCATACTACCTTTCTGTTGATCTAAATATCTAAATTTTAAAAATCAAGTGAAAGGGACAATACCATTTTACTGTAAATGTTTATAACGATAGGTTGTGTAGTGCTATTTTAAAACGAGTAGTCCCAATTGACAATATTTTAAATTTTCACTGGGTCTGAAAAATTATGTAATTCTTGCTGCCTTTTTTCCTGGTAATTCTTCCAACCATGAAACTATTGAATTTTATTATAATCTAGCCAAAAAGAAGACAAATAATATGGAACAAACATAATAGCCTGGAGACAGTTAACTTTCTCATGAGAATTGTGGCTAGAAATTTTGAAACGAGATTTAATATTAGCAGATCTCAATTAAAAAACAGCAAACTAATAAACTGTGCATGTTCAGCAAGGAAAATTACTCGAGTTGTTGATTTTGAGGTCTCTGCCCTTTAGACAAGAATACTGAAGAAAGAGAAAGAAACTGACTTTCATATTTGGCTAAGATACATAGATCTTTCTCACCATTGTTGAATAAATGTCACCACAGATATATTTTGGTTCTCTAAGGTCACATTTCCACTAGTTAATAATCTTAAATAATTCTGTCTTCTTCAGAAAACAACATTGTTTAGGGTTCTGGGAGTCAAAGGATACCATGGAGGTAATACCTCTATTTTCTTCTTTCTTCCCGTTCCCACATTCTCTCCTTACTCTTCCAAACACCAACCTTAAACCAGTTGCCCCTAGAACACCATGAAGATATGTGTGCTGAAGGATTGTATGTCTATGCAGATCTACGTAGTCATGTGTTTCTGTATTAATAGCTGGCTAGTGGATGGTGAACCATAACTTGTACTACAACTACCTTAAAACCCTGAGAGGAAATTGCTAGACTTTGGGATCCTTCAAATATAGCATATTGTCAGTTTGCGACTTGCCACACCTTGGCCTCAGTGGGACAGTTTTAAATTCTTAAATGAACTGAATTTTGTCCCTCTACAAATTCATGTTAAAGCACTAACCTTCAAAGTGACTACATTAGGGCCTTTCAGGAGGTGATACAGATTAAATGAGGTCATAAGGGTGGGGCTCTAATCCAAAGAGGCTGGCACTCTTATGAGAAGAGGGAGACACCAGAGTTCACTGTCTCTTTTATGAGAACATTGTAATAAGGTGGCTATCTGCACCCCAAGGTGAAAGCCCTCACCAGACCCTGACTCTCATGGCTTTATCTTACACTTCCAGTCTCCAAAACTGCAAGAAAATAAATTTTTGTTGTTTAAGCCACCCATTCAGTGTTTTTTTTATAATGAAAACCTAATACAGAGGCATTCATCTCTGCCTGTTCCATCCCCTACAACTTTGCATGTGGGGCCTGCCTCTTACTTCCCAGAAAACAGACAGAATATTTCAAATGTATGTAAGGTTTCTCATTATATATAGCCATGAGACAGGCAGCAGTGGTCACCAGCTGACTAGGCAGAATGCTTCAGATGTCAGCAAACAGCTTTATTTGGTAAATAAGAAGTTAAAAACTAGCACTTTCAGTATAAATAAACTAGTTAAAATGCCATCACAGCCACAGATGAAGTCAGATTAATTATATTACGTTGAGGGGATGTTTTAGATGGAACTACAGCCAATATAGTCTTTCTCAAAACTGCAGAAATGAGCTGTTTTACATTTCAATATAAATAGAAAATAAAATTAAGATCAATAGAGTATTTCACAAGTTAGATCAATTCCAGTAAGAAAAAAACCACCCCGGCCTTTAAAATTTTTATTTATTTATAGTTTTGTTTTTCCATGATGGAGATAACATGTTCTTTCCTTAATTATATGACAACGATAGCTGTGTTACTTTAAAAAGTCCTTACTGTGAGACAAGGGAGTTTTCAAACAAAGGCATATGAATGAACCCAGGATGGAAAATGGGCCAGTTTCCCTGAAAAGAAATTAGGACAGAGACCAAGAATTTAGAAGAAAGAATACCAACATGTAAGTGTAGGCACAATTTTATAGAGAATTCATCTGAATTAATTCGAGTTCTTAGATAAAATATCAAGAATAATTCAGTTTGTGTGTGTCTAGTTACCTGTTGCACAATAGGGCAAATAATGAAAGCCTAACCAGTACCAAGAATTGGTGTGATCTAGACAGAGATACCTGCTTAATAGAAATTCTTACTAAATGTAGAACACAGCTTCCTCAGTTTCCCTTGCCAATATGTCATTGTAAGAGCAAGGTGTGTTATCATGGACTCCAAAAAGGGTAGCTGGGAAGTCTGGCAGGTAGGATGTAATGAGATGGGGAATAAGAACATGAAGCGTATCTGTAAGTAGCAAGTCCATAGCCTCAAGAAAGATAGGCAGACACCAGAGATGATCATTTTCTTCCCCTTTACTGTCTCTCTTATGGATTTCCCACTTATGGAATATACTGACCATATGACAGATACTACTCTCTTACTCACATACATGCATGCATATATATGTACACATATATGTACACCTAATGTATGTATATATACATATGTATATACTAATAGCACTTCTACTTCCACTGCTTCTTATTTAATCAACATTTTTCTATGTTCAATTTCACTGTCATTGCCAGTTCCACTATGATCAGTTCCACATGATCACCCAGTCAACTGCAATACATTGGGCACTTACTATGTGGACCAATCCTTGCTGAATACCTTGGGATGTTATCTGTAAGCCTTACAACGTGTACAGGCTTGGTATTGCTCTCCATGTTTTCAAATGAAGATAGACCAACGACTTTAAACTTCCTAATATATTCATCTGACAGATATATTATGTGTCCCCTGTTTACCAGGCAAGGTAATAGATGGGCGGTACAGTGGCAAATATGACACAATCTCTATTTTCAAGGCCATCATGTCGGGGGAGAGACAGATCATGGCAGAACACTCTTGAGGGCACAGCTAAGTATGGACAGGCTCTGTGGGAGGAGAGAGGGCACTATTCCACTCTGAGGGGAGCTGGGAAGGGGCTGAGGGGGAGGCTTCTGGACTTTGAGCCAAGTATGAGAGATGGGAAGGAAGGAAAGGACACAATTCAGGCAAGCTTCTTCTTGTTCTTGAGGTCACTTCGTTTTTGTTCTACTTTCTAGGAGTTTCACTCAACTTCATCTTCTTATCATTTGACTTTCAAGTTTCAATGACTCCATTTTAATAAACTTACTCATTCATTTCTAAATTTGTACCTTTTTACTGCATCCAGGTTTTGTCTATTCTGAGTATATTCTGTTTACACTGTATACTTTTGCTTGTATTAACCTCTTCTGCTACAATTTGCAGGCTAATAATTTTATTTCTAATGACTAACTAGAAATGTGTTTTACAGTTTAATTTTTAAATGAGTATTTTTAAGAACTATCTTTCACATTTTGGAAAATTTGGAGAGACTGAGATAAACCACTGTATTTGGGAATCTCCAGAGAAAGAGAATCAATAAGAGATGTCTGAATCTACACTACTGTCTATCTGTCTGTCTATCTATCTACTATCTATCTATCTATCTATCTATCTATCTATCTATCTATCTATCTATCTATCTATCTATTACTTATCTGTCTATCAATCCTAGAGTTACAGTGACCAGTTGAATTGACTGAAGAACCCCAAAGGAAAGACCCTTATGTCACTAGGGATTTCTACCACATCTGACCACATGATATGCAGTACATGAAAACCTTAAGTTGCATGACTGACAAATTTTGATCTATCTTTACACACCCCCCCCCACACACAGAGACATGCACAAACTTTCTTTCACAGCAAATACAATCTGAATATAGAACAAAGGAGCATAACAAGGAAGTCACATCAGAATTCTAAGACTTGTTGCACATTTGTCTCAATTTGTTTTTGTGGACTCTAAAAATTATAGTCTGTCTAAATAGTACGATAACTACTTTTTCTCAAATGAATTTTAAACATTAAAGCATGCCAAAAATCTTTTTCAAATCAATTTTAAATAAAATCTATTGTATTTTGCCAATGTTAAAATTAATGTTTAATATGTGGTAATTTAAAAATTGAAATGTGCAGAGAGAAGAATGATCCTTAATCTTATCACTCAGTGATAATGCTACCGGTACAATGATCAGCATTCTGATTCACTTGCCATGCTCTGGAATTAGCACGCCCCTTCCTCCAGATTAGTGCAGAGGGAGTGAGACCTGGTTTTGGCCCCACTGCACTTCACAGTCACCTGCATGGCCTTAGGCTCACCTTGGGATATCATTTTTTCAAGAGAGAAATTGCACCAGAGATGATGTCAATGATTTTTTCAGCCCTCATGCTCAGATAATTTCTGCTAGACTGTCTCTGGAGATAAAGCTAAATGTGAGTGTTTTCTGTTCTCTAATTTTTTTTTCTCCTCAAGTGTTTTATTTCTTAATTTAGAGTGTTTCAGGAAAGATGGACTTATGACCTGTATATGCATGTGTGTGTTTTAAAGTAGGCTTAACATTATCCAGATTTTGACATCAAGGGACTGAGTCCATGTTACTAATCATGTGTCTTCCACCCAGAACGAGCTATGGTTGAAATCTTTAATGAGCCATATCTTATAATGGGCCCTACTTTGAAGTGCTGCAATGTGACTTTTCTAAGTGATTGCTCTCTGGATTGGTCAAATTTGGGATTTGTGCCCACATCACTCTGAGGCAAACTTCATTCATGTAAAACTTGCTTCCAAAGATCACATTTATGATACCCTCAATCTAGGGAACTTGGTACAAATATCAAGTGTTGTACAACCTATAGTATTTCTCTAATAAGAATTTAGACCTTAAAAAAAAACTTAGACCTTCATGTTTGATGCTAAAATGTCAACAAATACAATCAAAGAAATGACATTCTTCTTAATTTTAAGAATCCAACATGGCATTTTAAAGCACAGTGTGTAGCTTTCCTAGAATTTAATAAGACAAGGTTGAGCAGATGGAGCATAAAAAGACAAGCTGTGTTCTAGTTTATTTTCAAAGCAGTTCTATTTTCTTGAGAACCAATCACTTAATTGGACTTTAGAAAACATCAGCAAATCAGAAATGTAAAAGAAGGTGCCAGTAAATTAAGCCTTATTGCAAAACATTACAAGTGACTCATTTGAAACCAAGAGGTCTCTTAAGGAACTACTAATTTTGTTAATCAAGGTGATATGGCTTTAGTAAGTAAATTATGCCTAAATGAGGTTCTGATGTGGCTCTAATCTTTTAAGTGGCTTGCAGAGCTTGTCTACAGTGGTGATAGAATTGCATTAGTAATTTTTCTTGGATATGGTGTTATCCAAAAGTCTGGTGTCAGAAAGGGAGAGATTAAAATTCTCAAGTTAAGTAAACAGTATTGGATGATGTATGGAGGAAAGTAACTCAAAATCTTTCCATGCAATTCTGAACTCGGGTGTCAAACACACATATCCCTTTTCCTACCAACTTCAGTGGGAATACGGAATTTCCCTTTTCTCTCTAGTTTGCATCACAAGGCCTGGGCAATTTCTCCTGTGTGGTAAATATGTGAGGTCTACATGTGGTGGTATGGTGGGGGAAATAAGAGACTGAAGAGGAGAAATGAAGAGTATTAAGTTTTGGGGATACAAGGACATGCAGAAAACAAATTATCCTGCTGGAAGGTATTCTTCATAAGCCCCATTTCTTTTTTCACCAAGAAATAAAGAAGGTCCCAGATAATTTTCTTTGTTGCTTACACTTTTATCCTTGGCTATCATTTCTGCAAAATAGCTGGGTTCAAAATAAGTGCTTTTTGAAACAGTTTAGTTAAAATGTGTGATGAGAAGACTTTCTGGGTAAAGTAACAAGGACCATTTACCTCCCTTCCTTAAACAACTGACACAAAATGTATGAAACAACTGTATTTAGATATTGGTCCATGGGCAGCCTAGAAGAATGGTCCCAAGAGAAGCAAAACAAATGAGGTGACCTTACACTTGTTCCAGTACACCATCTGCAGAGAGTATTTAGCCTGTGGGAAAGGATAAGGAACCAGAACAGAGCAGGAGAATGTGGGGAAGGAGGGAGAGGGAGAGAAGGGAGAGGAACAGGAAAAGCCAGGGAGCAAGAGCAAACTGAAAAGATCCAGCAGGATGACTGCAAATACAGCAGCCCCTCCTCACTTTCATCCTAGAAGGAAGAAGTGTAGAATGGAAAATAGAGTTCTCAGTTGAAGAGAAAACACAATTAAAAGGAAAAAAAAATCACATTAATATCTTGCATTGTAGAGGAAAGAAGTTAACAAAAGAACAGATAGAATCAATCAAGAGGCTAGTTTAGGAAATGAAACACCAGAGTAAGATGCAAAAATAATTTACAGAGTTCAGGGAATAACCAGGGATCCAAAATTCACCTTTACAAAGCTAAAAAGATGAATTCAAATCAGCAAGCAACAAAGCAAACTATATGAAAATGGAGTTGAATTATTTCAAGGAAGAAAAGATTAATAGAATCAATGAAGACATAAGAAACAAAGAGATCAAAGTAGTTGTATAGATAATATATATATTAGACAAAGAACATATACATAAGAAATTTTGTTGGTAATTGTAGAACATAACAGTTTAAAATAATTTTAAAAAATTAAAAATAAAGTCAGAAAAAAATTCCCAAATTAATGGTAGCTGAATTTGGAGGTTGAAAAGCACATCTAGCTGAAGAAAAATTGTTTTAAAAGAATCAAGAACAAGACATGCTCTATTTAAATTATTGGTGTTTAAATACATCATTCTTCAGGCATTGCCGTAGAAAGTGTTATCATCTTCTATAATGGAAAATAAAAATATCAAGGCAGCTTACCATTTTTCTCATAAGTAGTTAACCATTTTCTGGGAAAGAGATACCCAAAAATGTTTTAGCTGGCCAAGTTGTTTTGCATTTGTAAATGAGACGACATTCTCAAATAAGCAGTTTCAGAGACCTTCACGTCAGCATCTTATACTAGTGAAAATTACATAAGCCTATAAATGGGGACTGATATACTAGAGGTCAAAATTTTAAAGATCACGTCTGAGATTTTTTTTTGAGTGTGTATAGACACACACACACACACACACATATCAAGCTAACAACTATGAAATAAAACATGTTCTCCCCTCCTACCTTGATAGACACACATACTTTCTCAACAATCTAGACAATCAGGTTTAAATTTATAACTTTTCCATTGCTTGGAGTTACAAAGTAGATATTGGTTGAGAGGCAAAAGCCAGCTTGGCCCCATGAACTTATCAATGTTTGATACCACGAGAGGTCTCATTTGCATATGTATGAAAATCTTAGTCCACACATCTAAGCTCGGCTTCTTTGTAAATATTGGTCCTGGGATGTAAATATGGGCGTTTGTTATACCTGCAGGAGGTGAGATCTGGGGAAGATGCCTGTGGAGGACCTGGAAACAGGCTCAAGGCTGTTTGAGTAGAGAATGTTGGGACCTCAGGTAACCAAAGTATGTCCTAGACCAGAGGCACAAGCATGAGTTTCCTTGGACCTGGAAACCCCTTGCTCCATGGGGAGGACTTGAGTCAGGAAAACTAGTTCAAAACCCTTCAAAGTACAAGGGTTGGGCAGGAGCTCCTCCTGCCAGCTCTAAGTGTGTAATGGTGGCCATGGCACCCAGGAGTCCTCCTTGAAGAAAATAAATGGAATCCTGCCAACCAAGAGATGAATGGAGATTATACTAAAACAAAACAAAAACCTAACAAACAACAATGATAATAAAAACAACAACAACAACTACAAAAAACCCAACAGTCAACTCCAAAAGATGGTGAAAGAGTACCTATGAAGTTCAATAGTCAAAAAGAGACTGATCCAGTAACTTTGTATTGGATCATTATTATTTTCTCTATTGCAAAAGGCAGACTGGCATTCTCAAGCATATAAGAATTCATAACATACAGAAAATATGAGTCTTTCTTAAAAAAAACAAATTTAATGTTTAATTCTAGTGACTGAGATATGACAGCAGAAAAGTGTGCTTAGGCAGACTGGAAGTTATCATTGTGTCTATTTAAATATAGAACTCAGAGTGAATGAGGGAATTATGGTTATAGAGCAGAATATAAATCTTATAAACCCTGTAATACAAATTATTACATAACTAATATTAGGAGGTGGGAAGTGAAGACTGAAGTATATGTAAAGGTGAAAATTTTCTCATATTTAAAAGCAGGGGGTCAATTACTCTGCTCCAAATTGAATTATGTTGTTTAAAAGAAACCATAACTATACACTTTTAATATTGTTCCCTGATTATGTTTCTTACCTGTAGAGGATAAAGGAAATTATATTTTCAAATCAAGAAGTGTATATTTAAAGTTGAGCAATTTCTTCCTTCTCTTAGGTTTCTTGTATTAAATGTAAAACATTAATATTTTATTTTAGCAACTAGCATATATAGGAAAATCAACTTTCTATTAAGTTACTTTCATCTTTTGTTATTTTTCTACATTCATATCATCTAATTCTTTGTTTAAAGATCTATGCACCAATTTCTTTGTTTACTACTTGATCTGTAAATCTTTATCAAGAGATTTCTAGAATAATAATAACCCCTTAATATAATCCTGTATGCTTCTTGGATCTTTTTGGCTAATTTTTTCTTTATATTTATGTCTATTTCTTGATTTTATTTCATTCTAATGAAAATATATAAATTCTACAGTAACAGTAAAGTCATTATTTGAGCCAGATAAGCTTGTAGATCACTGATGCAGAATATTTTGGGTGAGTAAACTCCTGGTGGAAGTTGTTGGCAGAGGAGGAAGACAAAGGAAGAGAAAGAATAATAATGAGGAAAGGAGAATAGGATTATTGACATAATTGTCAGGAGCTGCTGTCACACTGAAGGCTGGGCTTGGTTCCTCTTGGAACTCACCGACAGATAAATCTAATTGCCCATCCTTGCTTGGAATTTCAAATGAGCCTCAAGGATTGAGGTCTAAGTGGAATATTACCTGATGGTACTTATGTTTAGCTATCTATACATGCTTGAGAAGAAACGCGGGATTCAAATACCAAGTTGTAGTGCACTCAACTACTGAGTAGCTCCTTTTGAGCTTGGATGCAGAGATCTGTGATGGATGGAGACATAGTGAATAGCAGTAGCACATGAGAACTTTGGAGAATGGAATAGGGGAGTTCATTGCCCCATGGGATCTCTGTAATGCCCTTCAGATTCTAGGGGAGAGTCTCCAAGATGTATTCTGCAATCAATCCTCTTTTTTACTCTATAAAGAACAAGCTGAGAATGGAGACATCAGGGGAAAAGCAGGGGAGCTGAAGGTCCTGGAACACATTGAGAGAGTCAGCAGGTTCCTGGCTAATAGGGAATTGCAGAAACCAAGAGACCAAAAAAGACTTGGAATGAAAAAGGCAGAATGAAAAGAGAACTAAACCAGAGACCTTTGGGTTTAAATATGCAAAGTGTGAGACTACTGCCAAAATAAGTTGGATTGAAAATTTCAAATGACATCTCTGTTCTTTAGATATCTGCATCTGGCAGCTCAATTTAAAACTGAAATTTAATTTCAGGAGTTGTTGAGATTTTTATAAGACATATTAGATTCAATCTTTTTAAATTGTCATTTTAAGCATTTTCATATGGTTCAACTTAATATTGATTCTCTGCTCCCCCACTTTCCCCTGGAATTAGCAGATTTGGGTGCAAGTTGTGTCCCAACCACATTCTAGATGTGTGCACTCTGGGAAGATATCTTCTGTATGATTCACTTTGCTTACTGAGAAAGTAGAGATAATAATATCAATTTCCTAGGGTTATGGTAAATATTAAAGGGTTTATCCAAGAAAGCATTTAATGGCAGCTCTTATTGTTTTTATTACTATTAAACAAATCTTGGTGTTACTCCCTCTGCTTAAATTCCTTCTTTGACTTTCCATTGCCCTAGGGATAAAGTCAAACTCTGACTGGATTTGCAAAACCTTTCATGATGTCTGGCATTTGCTTAAGTCATCAATATCTCTTGTCATTCCTATAAACACTTTCCATACGCCAAACTCATGTCAATTTGAAGTCCTTCCACTTCTCAGCACATCATATTTACTCTCACTTTCTTGACCTGGGATTAGGGTCCAAAAAACTGACCAAAAAGTGTTCCAGGTCATTTGCCTCCAATCCAGATGCCATTTCCTCATGGAAATAATTTAGACAAATCCTAAGTTGGGTGGGATGGCTGGAGAGCTCCCATGGTTGTATTTTGTCCTTCAGTTTCCTCATAATACTTTTTTATAATTCTCTGTGTCATTGTCTTCTTTACCTCTGGAGATAACATATCTAGGGTATTTCCTGTTGTTTCCCACAACGGAGGACACTGCTTGATACATTTTAGATGCCCCATCAATCTCTGCTAATAGTACCACATCTTGGAAATGTACATGTTATGGGTGGGATGTTTGTCCCCCTCCCCCAAATTTATCTACTTAAATCTTAACACCCCCTTGTTATCATATTAGAAAGTTGGGACCTTTAAAGTGCTTAGATCATGAGGGTGGAGCTGTCATGAGGAATTAGTGTCATCATAAGAATAAGGAGTGTTTATTACCTTTCTCTGCTCTCCAGCATGTAATGCTGGATGCAATGAGAAGACAGCCTTCTGCAAACCAAGAAGTGGATTCAATCAATCAGACCTGTTTTCCTGTTCCCTGGATCTTGGACCTCTCAGCCTCTAGAATTATGAGAAATACATGTAGTTTCTGTAGTTTAAATACCCAATCTATGATAATTTTCTATAGCAGTCTAAAAAGAAGAGGACAATGTATGACAACAAATCCCTTTTTTCCTGTTCTCCCAGTTATTACCTTTTTCTTTAGACACAATAAATGTTATGTGGTTTGGTTGAGGAAGAGGAAAAAATTCTTCATTACTACCACCAGGTATGCCTTGGGACTGATTTCATATAAGTAAGTACTAAATGCAATGACCTTCAGGTTATACCAATATTAAATCTTCCTTTGTTTAGGCTTATTTGAAGCTTAAATGATCAAGGAAAATTTAAAGCAGTCTATGAATCTAAAAGATAATGTTCTAAATGTAGTTTTAGAATGTCATTTACCCCATATTCAGGGCAATCAAGGAAAAGGGATAATTCACTTCTTATGAAATGATATTTTTAGCAATTTTAGAAAATATTGTTAATTTTGTTTTCAAATTGCTGCTTTTATATCTTATTTGATTTATTTAACTTATATATAGATGATCTTATGCCATCTCAGTAGAACTAAAAAGGAAGAAAAATTGGATCAAAAAAATGAATAACTTTGCTCCATAATGGTGAACTTTGCAATTTAGATAGAGGCCAACTTAGAAAGGACTCTGCTTAAACATCAGTTAACTTTATCTTCCCAAGGAATGATGCAGTCTATTTTCTAAAAGGGAGGCAAAAGAGGTGACTTTCCATTTACTCTTTAAGCCTGTTTTAGTAAGTCTTATCATTTTACATCAACTGTTTTACACTTTTTTGAGAATATCTATAGAACAATTACTAGATAGAAGGCTTTACACATGACAAGGAATGCCAAAGTGGAAACTGAGTGTAAAAGATATAAACGGATGACCAAAGTTCATTTAGGTAGAAAACAGGGTTTTACATCCAGATCTTTTCACACCATAGTTATAAAATAATCCATAGCTAGTATGCTTTAAATAAATTTTGCTTTTGATGTATTAACCAATATAATGATATATTCTATCGTTTTACTAAATTATATTCCCATGAATTTCCCCTGAAACAAGCTTTATTTCATGCTACCTTTTTGTTGAATTTTATTAAGTTATTGACAGAATCTTCAACACCAACAATTAGCCAACTTGATGTCTAGAAAATATTGTGAATGTTAGCTCTTAAAGATTGTGGAGAATATCATGAATCATTCATTGCATTTTATGTTTTTTTAGCTTGTATTTACTGTAGAAATATTTCTTATAATGCTATTTAAAAACATTAATTTGCTACCTCTTTACTATCAGCATGTCCAATGTTCTAGGAAAACACAAACAAAAAATTGCCTGTGTGAATGGGACTGGGGAGAGAAATTACATTTATTGCCTATTGTTTAGATTTCTCATAAGACTTTAAGTAGTACAGATTGATTGTTGATGGAAAGTGACACCATTCTTTCATCCTTCCTTTTATTGCCCTTTCACAGGATACATGCTTGACCTCTAACTAAACATTAAGATTGTTCTTTTTTTTTTTTTTTTTTTTCTAAAGTATATCAGGGAAGAAAAAAAAAAAATTCCAAGCTTAATATGGAGGAAGAAATTTCTCCTTTTATTTTAAGATGGATTTGGTTATAACACGTCGTAAAAAAAAATATTTGAATACTTTATGCTAAAGCATTTTAGCATTTGCTGATCAACTAGATATATTTAAAATTGTATTCCTTTGTGTTTTCTTGGATCTCTTCAAATAATGATCAATATCTGAACAAACTTTTCAGTTTTCACACACAACATACTCTTCTTGAGCCCAAATTCTTGTGTAAAAATCTATTCTGTTTCTGTATGTTGGTGCTGGTTTCATTTTCTGAATATTCATGATACTGAATATGTATTTTTTTAAATTTTTTTTAGTTGTTGATGGATTTCATTGTATTCATTTATTTATATGTGGGGCTGAGAATTGAACCCAGTGTCTCACACGTGCTAGGCAAGCGCTCTACCACCGAGTCATAACCCAGCCCCTTAATATGTATTATTTATTGAAATTTTCTGAAGTGATTTTTTTAAAAAATCCCTCACAATACTTTGTATCCTTGTAGTTCTCAAATTGTAGAGTATATCAGAATTATCTGGAAACTCATTAACAATGCAAATCTCTTGGGTCCAATTTCCTCAGAGATTCTGATCCAGGGCATGTGGGATAAACACTCAACACTTGAATGCTATAGGTTATTCTCGAGCAGAAGGCCTTCATCACATTTTCAGAAGGTTGCTGAGTACATTTATTCTAGTGTTTTCTAGTAATCAGTGTTTCATAGGATAAACCTGATATCACTGTCTTCCCTCTTCTGCTTCTTATCCTGTTATGACCTACCTGGACATTGTACTCCCTGGGGAGATACAGAAAGGGCAGGAGGGAAAGAACCCAATTGTTCTGATCTATTGCACTGGTTTAATGGAAATGCATTCTACTTTCTTGCAAATAATTGTCTTTGGTTAGAGTCTCCTCCATCTCCCATACCAAGTGTTCATCTGTATTTGTGGGAAATGTAAGTCTGGCATCATACTAAAATAGAAAAGACAGGAAAATAAATTTATAATAGCTTTCTTTTTCCTTGAAAATAACAATGTATTAAAAATGGCACCATGGTTAGTTGAAACAAAATTTTGCTAGAATATGTGTAGATGGATATAGATATAAACATATCTTCATAAGTAACACATACCTTAGAGTCCTAACATCTCTCCTCTCCCTCTAACATCATCCGTATCTTTGATAACTGAACTGGAATCATATGGAAGGCTTAAATCATGATTCGGTTACCTGACTTCTGTGTAACTATGGTCAGGTCTCTTAAGGTACCTAGGTCTTTACATGCAAAATAAGGAGTTGAACTCTATACTCCTTTAGGGGATTATATAGAGGTATAGTTTTGTTACATGGTGAGATCTTGGGGCACTGAAAGGTTATTAACCATGAAAGAACTAAATCACTATGTTAACAATAACTATAGTAGGCTATAGTACATTTTAGAAAATTTTCAACAGAAATGAAAAAAATGTTTAGATTAACTTTTCACTTCAAGTTGTTTTTAATGAGAATCCATATGCTTTGCTAGAAATTTAAATAGCGTTTTTCCTATTCAATTTTTAAAAAAAATTTTTTAAAAATATTTTTAGTTGGATAACTTTATTTTATTTATAAAATAAAATATATTTTTATGTGGGTGCTGAGGATCAAACCTACTGCCTCACACATGGTAGGCAAGCACTCCACCACTGAGTCACAACCCCAGCCCTCCTATTCAATTTTGACTTATGATATTGGTACTGAATTTGGAGTTCAAAAAACATTCAACCTTTTCCTTATTTTTAACAATTATCTTTATCATTTATTTATCTATATGTATATTTATTAAAACATTTAAAATATTTGAAGCAATGCCTATTTCGTTTAGAAATTTGACTTATCTGGAAATAACATTGCCCCTCCCCTTAGTTTAAAAAATTGAATTTGTTTAGTGATACTGAGTTAATGAAAACATAAGCATTTGGTATTTATACAAACAAACCAAATGTCCTAAAAATTTGAAAATTGTGTAGTGAGTACTAACTCTTAAATCACTGACAATCCCAATTCTAGAATATCCCGGAAAGTCTGAAAAACAAATTAGTTTGCACCATTGACTTGGTGATCCCAAGGAGCATTTGAGAGAGGACAATATGACATTAATAATGACATTATAATTTGATTCTCTCTTTTAAGGATATGAAGAAGAAAGGTATCTCACTTGCTGTGATATAAGCAGGATACTAACAAATGCTAAAACCTGGAAGCTATGCTAATTTTGAATTAGGAACAGAAATGCATCTGTAAAAGTATTAGGGTTGTTATGTACAACAAAAACATAGTAAGCAGCTTTTATATAGCATGCATCAGGGATACAAAGACAAATAAGCCCCAGACATCAAGGAGCTTGGGGAAAAGACATTAAATAAACAAGAACAATTAAAAGATAAATGTAAAAATATATGCTTTAATAAAAATCATGTTCAGGGGAAAAGTAACAGCCTATTTTTTTTTTTTTTTTAATCCTGAGCCTTCAGTATTCTGAAAAGATGCCTGATATTACATTGTCTAAGCCTGAGGATTTCTCTGTATTTGAATTATTATGTGATAAAATGCAACTCAGCTAGTCTACCTGAAAGCCTAATTTAGTGCTATACTCTTGTGACAAGTGACTGCACCTTAGTCAATCCCAGCAGCTGAACAGCAGTCAGATGAAGTCAGCTAGCTGATTTGAACAGGCAAAATGAGGAGGAGGAGCTGTAGCACCTTATATGTCACTTCTGTTTTCTGTCTGTAAAAGTCTCTGACTATAGCAAAGCTCAGAATTCTTCAAACTACACAATTTTACACAGGGGGTGTAAAAGCCAGCTAAGATCTTTAACATTTTTGTGGTTTTTGTATTTTGATGCTTGTGATTCTAGGATTCCACCGAAGTCAAGGACAACTGTGTAGACAGTCATTTAAGGAATTTGGTCAATATTTATTTCTCTGGAGCAGCATCTAGGGAGGGAAGACACTCACATCTCTAACTAGGGTGATGCTTTCGCTTCAGTTGGCTCCTCTGAAGTTCTACTTCATTCCTTAGTGTGTCTTTCAGAAGATTCTGCTTTTTCCTACCTAAGGACTCCAGTTTTCTCAAATAGTTTTCCGCTAGCATAAATCCAGCTAAAACTTTCCAAAGCCCTCATTGTAAGTATTAAATGTGCTAGATTGGCCATGTGAAATTAACAATTAATATGATGAAACTAACAAAAACCTAAGGGTTTTAAAATTGTAGATCAATGTCAAACTCTTAACTCTAAGAAGAGATTCCTTAATTAGAAACAGATTAAAAATTTAATGAGAACTGAAAAGAGCTGACACAAAGCTAAACATTGTAAAGAATAAAAACACAGAGAAACTGATATTAATTGAAAGACTTTTTGGGGGAGTGGGGATTGACCGACCATTCAATTTTAGAATATGAACCATTCGATTGGGCTGCCTGGGAACCTTCTATTTTATAAGTAACCACTGTGATTTTTTTTTTTTTTTTTTTTTTTTTTTTCCCTGCGGTGCTGGGGATTGAACCCAGGGCCTTGTGCTTGCAAGGCAAGCACTCTACCAGCTGAGCTATATCCCCAGCCCCACCACTGTGATTTTATATTCCTCATCCAAAGCTTTTGTCATCTTTCTCTTTCCCTGGGTTACAAACATTTCCCCTTATCTGCTCAATAACAGGTGACAGAGTCTGGGTGTGATTGGAAGTTTAACACTTGTTATTTTTCTGACTACCATCAGCTATAGTAACATCTTTCCCTTTTTCTGCCTACTCCAATTTACTCGTCTCTTCTAAGGTGGTGGAGGGATGAACTCTATCTATTGAAAACAGGGTCAGCATCATATCAGCCTAGTGGGAAATAAAAGGAGAACACTATTAAATGTAAAAAGTTTTTTCAGTTTCAACCCATTGCTCAAATAAATCAGAATTACTCTAAAAGGGTTTCTCTCATGCTTGTTTTCTATCTCCAGCAAGATCCCAAGTAATATTTAAGCTCTTGCCACAGTGCCTACTGGCTTCTGCTTTAAGGCATATGAATGCTGCCTCTAAGGAAGTTCTTCCAAGTATCTCCATGTATCTCAATCCAATATCTCACCCTCGACAAGCTGCTGAAGCATATGAAAATGCTGTAAGTGCTCTCACAGCTGGGGTTCTGTGAGCCCATCAGGCACAATACTCTACCTTGCTTTCCTCCACTTTTGTAGTTATTAGAAGCCGAAGTAATGCAACCTGTGCTTCTTACTACACAACAGCAACATCCTCTGTGTACCCTCCTTCCCTGTAGCATTTGGGTATGGTTGTCCTGAATCTGGTTTTATTGTGGATAGTTATGGTGGTTTGTTCACTGACAACCTCTTTTTCTGCTATTAAATTTCTTCTTACTCCAGTCCTGTTCTGGAAAACATAATTCCTTGTCACAACTAAAATATGCCTCCTTGGTCTTCCTTTCCATGCATATGCTCCTAGCCCAACATTTAATGACTGATCCTTTCTTTCCAGGAGATTCCTTTTCTATAGCTCATTGGCCATGTTTTCTCTACTTTTCTATTAATCCCGATTTGACCATAAGACCAAGGTATACTTTTAATGTGATTCCTTTGGGTCTGAGAAATAATTTTTCCTAGAGAAAATGCTCAAGACAAACCCTTTACAACTTTTTCCTGAACGTTTAGGTTTGAAATATTTCCCTGAGCTTTGCTCTACCTTGGTTTGGCAGATTTTTACCTTTGTATTGATTAAAATACACAAATCATGGGTTGAAATGGGTCTGTTCTGAAATTAATAGCACCAAGGGCCTGTATAAATAAAAACATGAATGTAGACAAGTGGTAGTCATCTTGTGGGGAGTGGAAGTTTATTTAAATCTATGGGCCTGAGGATACATGGCACAAATCTGAGGTTAATCCTAAATCACATTTTCTAGTAACTAGTTAATATCTACTATAGCTCTTGAGACTTAGTCTGGACTCATGTGACAAAAGGTTCATCTCCTAAAACCATGAAGTTTCTGTATTAAGATCTATTTGTTTATAAAGAGTAATTAAATACTGGCTTAAGTAATCAAAGACCCACCATGACTATCCCTACACTAACAAATGTGGTCAAGCTGCTGTAAGTACTGTGATTCAAGAAGTGTGATTCTCTTTCACTGTGGTCTGATTACTAAATATCAGTCCTTGGGTTTTTAATTTGGTTTTGTCTTGTATTGTTTAACCCTAACACTTTCTGCTCAGCATCCTATATGATGAAGGTTAGGTGATAGCAATAATTTATCTCTCCTACCACACTACTTCTAACTTGTGGAATATGAACAATGATAGCAGATGGGGACCAAAGCAGTGGTTCTACTAATGACTCAATCACCTGGGAGGTTTTGTTACAACACAGGTTGTAGGATCCCCAGAGTTTTGGATCTTGTAAGTAGGTCTGGGTAGAAATAGAGAACTGACATGTCCAACGAGTTTCTAAGCAATGTTTCATGTGGTTGCACTTTTGAGAACAGCTGATTTTGTTTTCTGGAAACGAGTAAAAACTGATCAATACTCTGGATTACAGTGGTCCGGGTGTGTGTGAGGTTTGTATTGCTTTTTCAATTCAATAATGCTACCCTCTGGAACACAAGGTCCAGAGTATACCAGATTCAATCAATTCCACTCATCAGGAGAGTTACTCTTCTTCCTGGGATAGGAGAATAAAATTCCAAAACTATACCCTGAATTTTGTTCCCTTCTGTGTGTTTTTCTATTTTGGGGACAGAAATATCAAAACCAAGAGATGATTTTCCTGAACAGTTAAAAGCAGTGATCAAAATTTTTTTCTTTTTGCAAGAATTCAGTGTGGTACAATATAAATATGAATTCCAGAGGAGCCTAAATTCTGTGAAGTGGAACAGACTCCCCTTTGAGTGATAGCAGTATGCTTCTGTAAAAGGAATGTTTCTATACTTAAAGACATTACACTGGAGTTTAACAGTGTAATCTTGAAAATTATGTCCCCCTCATCTAAAATATAGCAACAACCTTCCTCTGAGCAGGGTGTTTGTGAATACTAAGAAAAACAATGCTTTAGAATGGTGTTTACATTATGTAAACACCATAATTTTTTCATCAAAACCATTTTCACATTTAATTATTCTAAGTTATATTTTAGATTTTAGTGTCTGTCCCAATACAACTTCTTAGAAATGTCATGTTCCTTTTCTATCCCTAAGATCTTTGTATGTTTTCTTTCTAAACAATAGCTCTGAGAAATGTAGTGTATTTCACACTGGTTATACTTTTGTGCTGCAACAAAAAACTTATGTAATTTTGTTGGAGAATAGTGGAATAAATCATTCTGAACTCCTTTCTGCCATCCCTGGAAGCTACCTCATTAGAATAGACATGTATTCAAATCTCTCAAGGGAAGCTGCTTATTATCTCATTCTTTAATAGGCACATTGGGGGAGAACAAAGGTCCTCAGTACATAAAATAATCCCTATGGTCCTTCTTTGTTCTCTTCCCAATTGCTGCTGTTGAATTGATTGCTTGGTATTTACCCACATTCAGAGCTTTGGAACTTGCACCTTCTGCTCTACACAGGTTTCATGGTGAATGACTTGAGTGCCCACATAGACAGTTCACAAAAGCCTTAGTGAGCCTAACACTATCCAGGCTGCATCATTTGCAGTGGTCAATGATTCTTTTCCACTCATCATCCACCCCAAATTACAGACAAATGTTCAATCCTTAAGAACTAGCCTTCTCCAAATCTTAAATTCCCTGGAAATCTTGTTTCTTGGATTTACCATCCAGTCTCTCTACCCTTCCCCATAAGTCTGAGCTAGGTCTATGGACTCCCTTGCTCTCTGGCTTCCAGTTGGGTCTAGTGAATGGGCAATCTGATCTGAGGGGATCAAGAAAAAAGGGCATTTATTCCCTCGGCACCCTCCATGAAGGATTCCTGTGGACAATTGGGAGGTCTTTTCAGTATAGATCCTTTCAGTTCAGGTACTTATTTCTTCCACCTACTCCTTCATGTTAAGGTGTGGTAAAATTCCCTGACATAAACCTGCTGTGAATTGTTATTCTGTGGTTTCCATACATCCTGTACTTGCAAATATATTTGTGATTAGTTGCTTTATTAAACACTCCATAATTATCCAGTGTGAGAATTCAATGTTTCCTATAGGAACATTATTATCCTAGCCATCTTGCTCTTATTCCCAGCATACCTAATTTCAAATTCCCTGTCAACATATCAATTACTTTCCAATTTTCCTGTTTTTTAGAAAAAATTGGACCAACATGTTCTGGTATTTTCTTGTATTCTGTGAAACTAGCCCTGCAACAATCCAGCTTGTGAAAAATATTCATATTGTAGCAACTTAATGTAGAAAAAAAAAAAAACTATGTGGATTTACTACAGATTCATGGTCTTGTATCTCAGGTTTTCAGTAACAGCCCTGTTATAAGTATCTTAGTGGCTATTAGAAATTCAAACATTTTCTCACTATTTTCAGAAAATGGTCTAGACTTCTAGTTCATTGGAGGAACCAAAACTCCATAGTTCCCTAAACTCTCTGTCAACTTGCTTTTTCCTGCCTTTTGTATACATACAGACGATTTTAACAGCAAATCACTGAAGACCCAACCCAAAATGACTTAAGTAAGTTTCTTTATTAACTTAAATATTTGGGAAACTCAAGAGTAGGGCTGACTTTTTTTTGTGTTTTTAAGTTTTATTTTTCACAGGCAGCATTTTGATTGTACACAAATGGGGTACATCATTTCATTTCTATGGTTGTGCATGATGTAGATTCATACCATTCATGTAATCATACATGTACATGGGGTCATGATGTCTGGTTCATTCAACCATTTTTCATACCCCACCCCCAGGGCTGACTTTTTGTAGAACTGGGAGTCATGTCTCCAGAACCTGGTTCTAGTAGTCCCTGACTGGTCTCTGCTGTCTGTGAGTCTCTTGACTCTTGTTGACGTTGTGGTTGAATGGACCCTCTCCTGCAGCCACTGGCGTGTCTGTATTTGATTTGGATATCACCTTTTCTCATGTTCACACCTAAATGTTAAAGGCCTTGTTTCCCTGCAGAAGTTCTGGGCCTATCTCAAGTTAGCTTGAATTGGAGCAATTACCACCCCTTAACCAATCAACTTAGAGCATATGCTGATTAGCCTAATTAACCTTATTTTTGAATCTCAGGCTTTGTCAAAGTGCCTGTGTGGCTTGAAAAACTCAATATCATTTTATTGTCTTGTTACAATGAAATAAGAAGTGTCATGTCCAGTTATGAAGGCTGAGGTGGAGATTCTAAAACTTTGTCCTGGTTCTGCCCTTTTGAGAGGTCAGAACCAGTATAATACCCAATGGAAATGTCCCTGGACCCCCTATGCCACACAGGTGCAGTTCGTACTCTGCACCTCACCTGGAGACCCTGCTTGTGCTTAACTAAGCTTCCCTACAGGTCTCCTCAACCACATTCACCCACAAGGAAAGACATGAACATTTGACCAAGAAAAATAGAAGGGTTAATTCCATATCAAAGGGACTTGCAAGGGGCGGGGGTGTTTTGTACAATATGATTTTAGTCATAGAAATGACATTAAAAGCCAGGCACAGTGATGCACACCTGTAATCCCAGAGACTGGGTAGGTTGAGGCAGGAGAATTCCGAGTTCAAAACCACCCTCAGCAAAAGTGAGGCACTAAGTAACTCGGTGAGACCCTGTCCCTAAATAAAATACAAAATAGGACTGGTATGTGACTAGTGGTTGAGTGCTCCTGAATTCAACCCCCAGTATCCCCCACAAAAAAATTTACTCTAAAATTCAGTGGTATGATACCAGTTTTCTCGAGCACTTCCAATCTAATTAGCAAGAGAAGATGAAAAGGGATCTATAATAATCTAGTTTCTCTGCTAATTATGTAGTGCTCCTGAAAATGTAAGAAAGTTGAATGGATTTTCATAGTTCATTCTTTTACATGACAATAAATTAATATTGGCAAAAAGTCAGCAGCATAGAACTCTTCAGTTTTGTAGTATACATAAGAGACCTTCAAGGGAAATGTGGAGCTCTTATATTCACATGTAAGCACTAACTTACAGCTTCTTGTTTCCAGAAACAAACATTTGAGGGGTCTGGTGTCATGTAAAAAAAAAAAAAAAGGTCTGCAATATTTTGCATACTGCACAAGAATAAATCTGTAAGGCTCTCAAAATTGTGGAGTTCAACACTTTTATCCCTGTCCCCCACTTCAACTCCCTTCATTTTTGAAGAGCATATGCCCACATATTTTCTTGGTAGAAAGAAACTTAATTACAAAAACTGTATTGTAATATTTCCCCATCAAATTGAGTCAATTACATAGTTTGTCATTTATACCTGATTTTTTGGCTTGGTTTCCTGTGTGAAAAGAAAGTGAAACCCTGAATGATTTATTTTTCCCTTTTCCCCAAGGCACGGTAAGGAAATTTTCTAAAGTGATTGAATGCTGGTTTATTTTCCTCCTTACTCTTACAGCTAACAGTTGTCTGTTTCTAATTATGAAAACATGACTAGTGACGAATGTGACTCGGGACCAAATCTTGGGCTTGAGTGCTGACTTGGTCATTTAGTGTGACATTTTATGTGGTTGCATTTGATAATTCCTGGTGGTCAGCAGAAGTCTTTTGAAACTGGTTTATGAAAAAGCATTTTGAAAACTTTCCTTCCCCCAATCTTTCAGTCCAACCACACACATGGGTAGTGAGTATATTAACTTAATCTCCAGTCCTGCGGGGGTGGGGGGTGTTTTGAAAATATTTTTTCATTTTAAAAGGATAATTTGTTTCCTTTTTAACCAAGAAATTGTTTAAAAAACAGTACCAATATAGTCCAGTTTGGAATCTGTAAAACTCTTAACCTCATCCTGATCTTACTTTTGAGGTAAAATGAGAAATATGGGTCTGAATTAAAATTCAGTTGGCTCCCATAACTTCAAGTGCAAGTACTGTTTTTATATAAGGTCTTCAGGGCTGTTCCTGGCAACTGGCATTATTTAGGTAATAAGACCTGTGGTAAAAATATTGTAGACTGGAGACACTGGGACTTTGCCTCTTGCAAACATTGTTAATCATTTTAGAGATGTTCTTGTTTACCTATTTTGAGCAAACCTCCGTTTGTTTACAATCCTGATAGAAATGATTAACTAAGTTCCTGGAGTGAACAGCTTGCTGTTTTGTGATGAAACAGATCTATTTATCAAGCCCAAACTGAATTGTTGTATTTGAAAGATTTTTTTCAATTTTCCTTTTTATATCTTGAGTACCTGTGAATCAATAACCATTCAGATCAATTTGCATTGTTCATTTTTCCCTTGTTACCTCAAGTCTGGCTTAGTCATTGCAGAGATGTTGCTATAGCTGTCCCAGCAGCTGCAGTGATTTGCATCAACTGACACCCCAGCAGCCAACCCTACTTCACAGCCTGGCAGCTTCTACTGTTAACACCTGTCCCTGAACTGTTTTAGAGAAATCCCACTCCCAAACCCAGATTCCTTGTTCTATAAAGCATCTTTTAAAATATAAATGCTAATGTAAGTATAGGCAATATAGGTATAATATGCATATACATATTATACATGTATGTATATGCTCTGTATCTTTGTGTATATAAATAAACTAGTACTGGCAGAGATTTGGGTTGGAACTGAAGCTTTATCACTTTCCAACTGTGGCCTTTGGACAAGACTCATTTCACCTCTCTCATTATAAGTATATTTAACTTTAAACCAAAAGATAGCAATAAATCCCAGGTCTTCTGTAAGGAATAGGTAAAATATATGTAAAGCATCTCAGTTATTGACACTATGAATGAGCTTAAAAATGGAGACTAACTTTGATTATAGCAGATCTACCTCAGTTACTAGGAGCTGTGTGTGGGTGGGGGATCAAAGGGTGGGATCTATGGTAAGTGGGGATAAGAAAGTGGTTGGAAAAACTTTTTAATAAAAAGTTTGAGGGTGTGAACTTGGTCATTAGTACTTTTTTAGTTCTGAGTATGTGAACAAAACATAAGATTCCTACTCACTTGGAGCTTAAGTTCAAGTAGATTTTATTTATTTATTTATTTATTTAGTATCAGGGATTGAACCAAAGGACACTTAACCACTGAAGCACACCCCCAGCATTTAAAAAAAAATTTTTTTTTTTTTTTAAAGGCTTCACTAGTTGCTTAGGTCCTCACTAAGTTGCTGAGTTGCTGAGTCTGGGCTTTAAACTTGTGATCCTCCTGCCTGAGCCTCCAGAGTCACTGGGATTATAGGCATGCATCACCATGCTTAGCTTCAAGTAGATTTAGAAAACCATAGTTCAGTTAAATCCCAAGAAATTTTATTTAAAAGACACCAAAAAGAGATTAGTTCTAAGCATTGAGGAAAAGGAAGGAGAATTTACTCATTAGCGGACTAGACTGGATTCAGTTCCATAGAAGAAAGGCAAGAG
This sequence comes from Sciurus vulgaris, assembly GCF_902686455.1. Classification (NCBI taxonomy): domain Eukaryota; kingdom Metazoa; phylum Chordata; class Mammalia; order Rodentia; family Sciuridae; genus Sciurus; species Sciurus vulgaris. Next base: position 120,046,134 of record NC_136466.1, read on the forward strand.
AAGGGATGATGAATTGTGGGGAGGGTAGAGGAAATCAAAGGCTAAATTTGAGGAGAGTATGTTAGCTTTCCATCAGTGTGGCAAAATGCCTGAGAACAACAATGGGGAACATTTATTTTGACTCATGATTGTGTCAAACCCAGATAGGTTGACTCCATTCCTTTGGCCCATAGGTGAGTCAGGGTGAAAGGAGATGGCAGAACAAAGCAGCTTACCTCATAGATGTGGGAAGCAGTGAGAGGGGGAGACAGGAAGGGGCCAGGAATTAACCCACTGATAGACCCATAGCTGAATGTACTATCGGAAGGTGGGGAAACTGTAGGAGGTGGGGCTTAGTTGACGCTAATGGGTCCTTCGTAGTCCCTTAAGGACTATGTCTTATCCCTGTCCCTTTCCTCTGCTTCTTTCTGTGTTCCTGAGTGTCATGAGTTGAGCAGCTTTGTTCCACCATGATCTTTGTGCATAATGTACTGCTTTACTACAGACCTAGAAACAAAGGAGCCAGATGACCATGGACTGAAAACTTCCGAAACCAGAAATCAAAATGTTTCTCTTTAGGTTGTTTACTTAGGTATTTTGTAACAGCAACAGAAAGCAGCCTAACAAAGGGCTACAACTGGGTTACTACTGCTGGGCCTGGGAAGCAGCCCTAGCCAGAATCCACATTTAATTCTTCCAAGATTTGTAAGGCTAGAGGTCTGTCTGCTGTGCCTCCTCTAGTCATCATTACACAGAAATATCAAGACAGGTCCATACAGCAGAATATTTCTGGAGACACAAGAATTTGTACTTGAAACTGAGCTATGAGATTCAGGTGATGTTGCTATCTAAATGATATACATTTATAAGGATAATGTGTTTGAGGTTTTAAAGACTTCCCATGACCTGGAATAAACTTGCCCTAGAAATATTGCTATCACAACCATTCTGTGAGGAAATTAGAGGTGACAAGAATCTCATGACATCTGGCATCCTTTGTGAAAAGATTCCTTGGACCTAGCACAATAAAATAGCTTGTATAGATGGGCTAACTTTAGCTTATTCTGAAACCCGGTTCTGATATTTAATTAACTATGCTTATTAAATCCAAAGGCTGGAGTGTGGCTGTCAAGAAATGGAATGGAAATGGAGCTTAATTAAAGGTGTATATAAGGAAGTCGGCTTGCTTTGATCATTTCCCAACACATTTCCAGGAATGGCTGTCAATGAAGGGTCTTCCCTGGAGGGTAGGGGAGGTGCGGGGATAAAAACCCTTCTTTCTAAAGAAATAAAAATCAACAGAGCAGTGAGGTATTTAGTATGAAAGTTGACATTCCTGAGAAAAGACTTCAATTTTTTAAAATTTTGAACGCAGAGGCACTTAATCATTGAGCTACATCCCTAACACTTTTGAAATATTTTGAGAAAAGGGTCTTACTGAGTTGCTTAGGGCCTTGTTAAGTTGCTGACACTGGCTTTGACCTCCCAATCCTCCTGCCTCAGCCTCTTGAGCTGCTGGAATTACGGACATCCACTACCATGCCCAGCCTATGCAGTCTTTTAAATACTGGAAAACCCAAAGAAACATCAAAACTCTAGTATGTGCAGGGTTTCTAGTATAATTCTGAGGTTTTGATTTACTTATAGTTGATTTTTGATTTTTGTGCAGGGTGAGAGAGGCTCTGATTCCATTTGTTTCATATGGATTTCCAGTTTTTCCAGCACCATTTGTTGAGGAGTCTATCTTTTCTCCAATGTATGTTTTCGGTGCCTTTTCTCTAGTATAACTGTACTTAGGTCAGTTTGTCTTCTATTCTATTGGTGGTCTTACCTGTTTTTGGTGTCAATACCATGCCATTTTTGTTATAGCTCTGTAGTACAACTTAATGTCTGGTTTTGTGATGTCTTCTGCTTTTTTCTCACTAAGGATTACTTTCTCTTCTGGGCCTTCTATTTTTCCAAAAGAATTTCATGACAGTTTTTTCTATTTCTATGAATGTTATTGGAATTTTGATGGAAATTGCATTGAATATGGAGGGTGCTTTGATAGTATGGCCATTTTGACAATATTCTGCCTATCAGAGAACATGGGAGAGCTCTCCATCTTCTAAGGTCTTAAATTTCTTTTAGTGTTCTGTACTTCTCATTTTAGAGATCATTCGCCTCTTTTGCTAGATTGAGTCCTAAGTTTTTTTTTTTTTTTTTAACGCTATTGTGAATGGGATGATTTCCCTAATTTCTTTCAACTGATTTATCATTGGAATATAGGAATGCAATTGATTTGTGGGTGTAAATTTTGTATTCTGCTACTTTGCTGAGTTCATTTGAGTTCAACAAGCTGAACCTCAAGAAATATGGTCAACAAATACATGAGGTATGTTCAACTTCTCTAGCAATTAAAGAAATAACAATTAAACTACACTGAAATTTCATCTCCAGTCATATTGGCAACTATGAAGAATACAAGGAACAATAAATGTGGGTGAGGATGTGGGGAAAAGGTAGGCTTATACATTGTTGGTGGGACTGCAAATTGGCACAATCACTTGAAGATTGCTCAAACTAAGAATGGGACCACCATTTGATCCAGTTATCCCATTCCATGGCATATATCCAAAGGATTTAAAGTTGGCATACTACAGTGATGCAGCCACATCAATATTTATAACCATACGATTCACAACAGCTAAGCTTGGAGCCACTCTAGGTGCCCTTCAACAGATAAAGAAATTGTGGTGTACATACACAATGGGATATTACCTCCACCATTAAGAATGATTTTATGACATTTTCCAGTAAATGGATAGATCTGAAACTATCATGCTTGATGAAATAAGACAATCCCCCAAAAACCAAAGGTCAAATGTCCTCACCAATATGTGGATGCTAAACCACAATAAAGGGGGATGGGAGAAGTTCAGTAGATTAAACAAAGGTAAAATGAGGGAAGGAGAGATAGGAATGAAAAAGACAGAATGAAACTAACATAATTTTCCTAATGTACGTAAAACAAGTAAATTACACTATTACATATACCCACAAGAATAGGGCCCTAGATAGAATAAGGTATATTCCATGCTTATATACTTTTAACAAAATGGATTCTGTCATGTATAATTAAAAAAGAACCAACAACATATAAATAGGGGAATAGTGTGTTTTTAAAAAAATGAAAGTAATGTCTAAAAGCCCACAGAAACCATCTATATCCTGATTGGCAATATATTCTTGTACTTGACCTTTTTTTTTTTTTTTTCATGTCTCATTATATCTTTTCTGCTCTTGAGCATTTGTGTAACTGAATTTTAGTTCTTAACATATCAATTACACTTTTTAAATGGTTAATCTAGAGTAACCACTTATTAGACACACACTCTTAACTAAGTCCATTTTCATATAGCACTAATAGTTCACACATAATACAGAAAAATTATAGTACTCCTAATTATTTCCTGTCATATAACATCACTAATTCATTTCTCTTGTCCCTATGCTGTGATCATCCAATGCATGGCTATTAATATTGCTTTTAAACAAATTGTCTTTCAGATAAATCTGTTCTTTTCCTAAATTTATCCTCATGAGTCAAGTGTCTGACCTATGTTTCCTCCTTTGCCTTCTCCAGCCTTTGCAGATTTCCTTGTCCCTGGAATACTCACACTGTAGTCTTTAATGTTCACTTTCACATTTTAACTCCTTTGTTCCTGGTTTCATAATATAAATTCCTCATGCAGTTATAGACTTGGTAAGAAAGGGTTCTTCTAAGTCTTTCTCCCACAGTGATTGATGTAGAAGACACTGGATTCACATTAGTAAGAATGTCCAAGTGTTACAGGTAGGAGTACCCTTGATGTTTCTGTCATTGGGATAGTGAGGGTTGAAAGATTTATCTCCAATTACTTCACTCCCATGAGGACCTCATTCCTTTGAAAGCCTTGTATTAATGATACATCAGAATTTCTGAATATGGATTATAATCTAAGATTTGGAAGGAAGAAAATAACACATCGGGGATGTCATGGGAGAGGTGATACTTTAGCCATCATCTCTTGGTGCTCAAGGACCTGTAACTAGTTCATTTCATATCTTCTTGCCCATACTGTGATTGGGCAGGATATGAAAAATGTTGACTTTTTAAATTTTTGATCTATTCCTTTTAAATTTACTCATTGCTATTTCATTTTAAGTTTTCATATAAATTTGCAGAATTTCAGAGTTATTAAAAAATCTATTTTGATCTCAACAGTGGCTTCTTAAATTTTGAATTAATTGGACTCATGGGATATTATGGAATTGTGCATTCCTGTGCCAGACCTGTTGCAAACTTTGTACCTCAACCTCTGTAAATCTTTTTACCATCTCTAAAAATGGGAGTGGGGAGGGTGATTCAGAATATCATAATCTGAAAAATCTCTAACTTCAGTTTTATATTGTTTTGGGAAAACTGTCAGTGGGGATTAAATACTTCTTTTTTTTTTTTTTGAAAGGGAAAAAGGTGGGGGTAAATCTTATGAAAATCTAAAGGGAGATCAGAGGACAGGATCTAAGGGATAAGAGGGCAGGGATGATGTGTTAGAAAATGACATTGACCAAACTGTAATATATTGTGTGCATATACAAATACCTAACATTATGTACAACTAACTACAATGTACCAATAGAAATATGGAAAAATACCATTTCATATTTCAAATTGCCATTTCACATACTTTGGTACCATGTTTTAACAGCTTAGTACCTTTTCATCTATTGTCATGATAAATCAACATAATTTTTTATAATTTGACATCTATTTCTACTTGAGGTCTCTGTTTTGGCAGTGAACTCAAACATTTACTTAGGTAAGGATAAAATTACTGGTTCTGTCCCAAATTTCTAATTTTTCTTTCTGTTGACATCTTTTTCCTAGCATGATGGACATATATTTTGTCTACAAAACATGGCATTCAGATGCTGTGGCAGACTGGCATGTGCTTCCTTGATTTATGAAACTTGTTACAACAAGCTTCAAGTCTGTTCCTTCCACGGCGCTGAAGGGGGTCAACAAATAAGTGTCTGATATGTGGCCTCAGTCCTACATTTTCCTGTTTACCAATATCTCATTCCACTTGTGTTTATTATATTTTATTTATTTTGAGCCTCCTTGATATGGAATGTCAGTCACCTTAAGGGTGTATAGTCAGCCTTTTATTAAAGGGTGGAGGCAGGTCATCATCATAGCTAATGTAAAATTTTAATTTTAGGTTGCTTTGTTTCCATGTCTCAAAGAAATGGAAAAACTTTCTAAATATTTGAATTAGTGGAACTTATAGACTTTTACAGAATTTTGCATCCCTGGGTCATTTCCATCACAACTGTATCTCAACCTCTGTGAGCCTTATTTACATCTGTAAAAGCATGGGTGGGGTGACTTACGACATAATCTGGAAAAAATCTAACTTCAGTTTAATATTGCCTCTCATAAACACCCACTCTAGTTATACCCCTTCACAACTGAACACATAAGAATTTATAGAAAGATGAATTCCATTATGTATAACTATAGTGCACCAATAAAATATGAAAAAATACAAAGATTTTTAAAAAATTAGTCCTTGAAACTATATCATAAGCAGTCAAAGAATAGATCATACCAAACCTGTTCTATACATAAATCCTAAGTTGAACATAGAGGACACTCTTGAAATTGAAAAACTATTTAGTTCAAGGGTGCAGAATCTAAGGCTAATTGTTCACTCAGATCTCCCCCTGCACATGTTCAGTGACCCTTATTTCCATAGCTTCTAAAGAAGAAAATGTAAGTAGAGTCATCCTAACTCCCCATGACAATTTGACCCTTCTGCAGCTAGATCATTTGCCTTTTCTGTTCACGACAGGAAGCAGGGCCTGGCGTGATACTTAGGACTCTCTGGAAAAGTTGCTTCCCTCAGATTCAGTGATTTGTGAAGAGGCAGGCTTTCTTATCCTATGTCTCGTATCACCACAAATACTCTTGTTTATGATGTCCCATGTTCTGAATTTTTCATTGAACATGTATTTGCTCAGTGGAAGTAGTTTGCTTAGCCAAAAGCTGAAATAACAAATTGCTACTGAAGGTAGATCCCACAAGATCAGAGATGTGTGTGGGGTGTCTAGAAATAAAACATTAAACAGGCAGGATTCTGGTGCCTAGCTCCACTTGCTATTTACTGGTCTATGACCTGGGTTATTTAGCCCCTAAACACTTGAGTTTTGCTAACAGTGAAATGGGGATAAGAATGTAACCAACCTCAGAAGGCAATTGTACAGATTAAGTTAATAAGTGTGTATACCACTGATATCAGTGCCTATTACACAGGGGGTGCTGGATAAATGTCCACTGTTACTAACATCCTAGGAGCTACCACTTGTTGACTATTTTGTGTCAGACATTGGATTCGTTGACTTTTTTTTTTTTAATGGATGATTTCACTTAATCTCACAATGGTCCCTCAAGATAAGGACCATCACTATTTCAATTTCACAGGGGAAAAAACTGTAGTGAGATTAAATAACTACTCCCAAAGCCACATTGCCAACTTGTGGCAGTCTTAGAATCACGTGCTCATTATTTAAGCTAGAAATGGTTGCGTTCTGATAGAAATAATCACAAGGAGTGTAAAAGAAACCCTGTTTCAGGGCACTCTTGGCATTTAGGGTGACAAAAGAATTACATTCTACAACGTAAACTTAAATAGTTGATAATATTGGTATTATCTTTGGCTGCAGGATACCATTTATTTCAGAACATTAACTTCCAGTTGACAATGTTTCTGAAAAGTTGTGAATTTGATTTAATTACAACTGCACAGAATCAAAAAGAATATTTAGTACTGATCTGTGATTTTTAAGTTTAAAATAATTATCAAAAGAAAACATGTGGTCTTTAGTGCAGATGCCTGGAATAAATTTGGATTGTAATGAGATAGAATGATTCAGCTATTTGTATTGATTCTTTCCACTGTGCACTACATATTAAAGTGGTTTACAATCACTGATTTTTCTTTTGATCACATCTCAATAAGCTTAATATTCCCATCACCTTTTAACCATCAGATTGGCTCATTGAGAATATAAATGTTTCACTGTTGAAGGGAAGTATGTTTTAGGGAAAACAAGCTTAGAAAACAGATCCAGTTTCTAACGGAATATCCTTGAGAAATCTAATCTTTGAATCCCTTTCCTTAACTATAAATAAGAGGCTGCTTTAACTTTAGTGCAGAAAACTGTCAATTACAAATACTGCATCAGGAACTTTATGGTGCTCCAGTTAAAGTTATGAAAAGTCCAACAAAAATAGGAATTGGTATAATCTCATGAGTATTAGTCATAGTTCTCCAGAGACAAATGAATGAGATATTTATAGATGTGCCTACCTATGAGGTTTCAAGGAATTGATACATGCAACTGTGGGAACTAGTAAGGATGAAATTTGTTAGGCTGGTTGGAATGTCGGGAAGAGGTGATGTTGTAGTCATGAGCCTGGATCTGCAGGTGGATCAGTAAGCTGAGAACACAGGCAGTGTTAAGTTGTAAGCTTGAGATGGAATTGCCTTGAAAAATCTGTTTACTCTTAAGGCCTAGAACTGATTAGAGGAGGCCCACTCACATTAAGGAAGGTAAAATGCTTTATTTAAAGCCAGCTAATTATAAGTGCTAATCACATTCACAACTACCTCACAGTAACATCTGAACTAGCATTTGACCAAACAGTTGAGCATCATAGGCAAGGTGACACATAACATTACCTATTCTACCATAGAACGAATTTGTAGTGTCAGGGCCACAACTATGCTAAGTGTTCTGTCTGTATTTTCAAGGATATCCTAAGAGTCAACTGAAATGGGTCAATTATTAGCAAAAATAGCACAGTAAAAGCAAAAATATTTAGTGCTGTAACTTGATTTCAGAGTCAGTATTCTATAAGTAGACAGCAAGGATGGCAGATTCTGGGATGACATGGGAGTGAAGATGCAAAAGTATATCTTGATTCCTTTGGAGGTGCCCCTGTTCCCACCTTGACATCAGCTCAAGTTAAATTTCCTTTAGGGATCAGAATATTCTTCCCACAAATGTCATTAGTGGCAGGTGAAAGAATGTCTCCCAAATTAGCACCCTGAACTCAACTGTGATGTTAGAACAATGGAGTCACTTCTGCCTTAGCAACTGCTGTGGCTGCCTCATTTCCCAGGAAACGCTTGTTGCTGTGCTGGTGACAGACCATCAGTTGCTTATTAAAGCCACATCTGAGATATAGCTGTTGCTTTGGAGGGAAATGTGGGAGCTCTCCACTCTCTACTTATGCAACAACTTAAGATATCCCTCCAAAGAAAATAATTCCAATACTGCATTTTGAAGTGAGCCTAATGGAGCACCATATGTTAACTGCGTATTCAGCCCACACGCTCTGTGGCTCCATGCCATTTCTTTGAGTGCATGTATTTTTTGAAAGAAACATTTACTGGCTACCTAAGTCCTATAAAAAAAATGCTCTTAGATGAATAGCTGGCTCTTAGCATTTCAGGTGCTGTATTGGGAGAGGAAGGTAATCTGCCCTGTTGTAGATTGATTTGGTATTACTGTAGAATATCACTATTTTCTTACAGTAAGTTTTTTACAAGTAAATCATCTAGGAAACCAGGGTCCTGAGTATACTTTCATAAACTTCTCCAAAATGAAAACCTGTATCTGCAGGTGAAGAAATGGAGCTCAGTCACAGGTATCTGGACATTTGCTTTGCCCATGTGGACAGTCTGCAAAGATCAGTCAGAAAATGGTGACATTGATTCAGTGAAGATATTTCCACTGAAGCTCTTCATCTTCAAATTCATCCTTCCATTCTATCAAGGACTGACAGATGGCTGCACTGTAGAATAGTATAGACTGACTATGATACTTTTACAGAGGGTCTACAATAAGAAATTTCTCCTGGCATGGACTCATCTGGGGCATTGTTAGTGGTAATGAGTGGCTGAGAGCTTGCCAAGGTCTTGATCTGGGAGACCTGTGTTGCTGAGGTTCCATCGCAAAGCCTTCTGCAGTCCACCTGGCTCTGCAAGGCTGTGCAGTGATAATGGCTTTAGAACAGTGCATTTTGTGAGCAATCCTGAAACTATTTGTAGTACCATTGTCATAATGTAGGAGAGTATGTTTCTGAGAAGATGGCTTCAAGTTTAGAAGTGTTGAGAATGAAATACAGCTTTGCTCCCATCTGTATTCTCTGCACAAATATACATACCTCTCCTTGAAGTGTCAGCCATGACTTGAATTATACTGGATTTGTTTGTCTCATTCTTAAGGGACTTGGGGGGAAAAACTACTTCAGCTGGCTTGGGCAAAAGATCTGACTACATAGTATGCAGCTAGGATTTGTGTACTTATTTCTGTCCCCAGCTTTTCTCTGGAAAATTGGCTTTCAGGTAAATGGATGGAAGATACATGGACAATGACTACTTCAATGTTTTCTTTTCTCTTTCTTTCTTTCTTTCTTTCTTTCTTTTTTTTTTTTTTTTAATGACCATCAATGTCGACCTTGTTTGAAACTTGGCAAAGAAGATAAACAAAAGAACATTTTGCTTATTACTGGATCTTTTATCTTTGAGAGACTGGAAAACATGCTTCCCTTTTCCTACCCAATTGTCTTAGTGCAGTGATTCATTCTGACATTCAGATTAATCAAAGAATCCAATCTCTGCCACAAGAGAGAACAAATATTAACTCCACCCTCTAGAGAGAGGCAACTTGATACAAGAATACCACAGCTTTGTCTCAGAGGTCAAAGCTTTTATCATTTAGTTTAATCTTTCCCTAATACACACAGCTGAACACTGACACAGCTATAAGTGAAGTTTAAAAAGAAATACTTTGATTCTTGAAAGGGAGATTTCCATCTGATCTGACACCTTCATTGTTTCAATGCTTTCTTAGGGATGCAGCTATGTGAAGTGGGTAATTTTAAGTCTCCAATGCTATGGAATTTTGATAAAGTTCCATAATTTTTAAACTTTGATAGTTTCCATATTTTTACTTGTTCCTCTGTAGCATATTCTAATCTATATTCCAATCTGTCCTGAAAGTTGATAATTCTCTTGTGTCTTGATAACCTCCTTAATACTCCCTGGATGTCTGTGATTATCATCTGAGTTAACATTTTAATAAATGTGTCCTTGTGTTTTGCTAATTTTACCCCTCCTTTCGAGAAAGGTTTTTCATCTTGTGAAGATAATTAATACAATTAGGAAGTCTTCCCCAATAGCTGCTGGAAATAACACAGCAATTGGGACATCTGTGGAGTAAGCAGTGCATGTGGGGAGGTCAGACATTGTGTTTGGAACATTACACCTTGTTGCATAAGCTCACACCCTAAAATTCAAAGAAAAATCGGAATACTTCCACTCTGGGAGCCAAGGACAATAAGGCTCTTGCCATGTCAGAGGTCAATGGTATACAATAAATGCTATAAACTGCATTAGCTGAGTGCCTGTGCTGCTGTGCCACTTGCCTTTGTTTAAAAGTATTACTCTATCATAATTATCAATTCTAAAAATAAAACTACATTATTTATGAGTTATGTATGTCATCTAGACTTTTTTTCATCTAAATCTTAAAATTGGGCCAAGAAATTGTATACCAGCTCCCCACTAATTATAGAAAGTTAAGATTTAGTTCAAAGGCTTCCTGTATTTTTATTTTGAGGCAAACATTCTGAATAAATTCTGGTTTGCTTTGAATTAACCTTGTGCCTTTCATCTGAGTGTCATATGGTGTCCTCTGTACATTTTCTGATTTGGAAATGAAAATGCCCTAGGAGAGAGTAGAGTGGCAGAAATTCTTTGTAGATAAAGACTTGAAATATGGAGAATTTGGGACATGCAGAATAGGCTGGAGGAGATGGTGACAGAATTTAGTATTTCTACACAAAGCTGAGTAACGGACTGGACCATATTCTATGCACCAGACAGAGGTGCTTCTTTTGGTTCTGGGAAGCACTGGGGATCTCTTGGGCTATCTCGTCTGGTGAACAGGTGGAGACTGTCAATCATTCATCAGTGTTAAGTTTGAAATGCCTGAGTATGGACTGCCAGCAGTTGCAGGCAGATCACTGTCATTATATTTTCAATACCCGAAGAACATCACCTTCTTTGGATGTCGAAATCAATAGTCTATGCCGGAATTATTTTGGGAGGGTAAGGACTAATCAAATCCATCTACATCTCACAATTCAGTGACCAGTGTTATGGTTTGGATGTGAGGTGTCCCCCAAAAGCTCATGTGTGAGACAATGCAAGACGGTTTGGAGGGGACATGATTGTGTTGTAAATTTTAACCCAATTAGTGATTTAATCCCCTGGTAGGGATTAATTGAGTGGTAACTGAAGTGATAGGGTGTGGCTGGAGGAGGTGGAATTGGGATGTGGCTTTGGGATGTATATTTGTGTCTAGTGGAGTCTCTCTCTGCTCCTGATCTCATGTGAGCTGCCCCTCTGCCACACACTCCACCATGATGTTCAGCCTCACTTCAAGCCCCAAGAAATGGAGCTGTCCTATGGACTAAGACTCTGAAATAGTGAGCCCTCTAATAAATCTTTCCTCTTCTATAGCTGTGTTGGTTGGGTCCTTCAGTCACAGCAGCAAAAAAGTTGACTAAAACAACCAGCCATCTCCAGAAATCAAAGTTTTTGACTGCATATTCTTCTGTACTTTCCTTTCCATACTGTTCAATGTTTCCTACAGAACTTTGTCTTTGGACTGCTGAACTTTCATGGTAATAAAATGATGCCCTTTAGAAATCCTGATCAATTATTGATTAATTTCCTGCATCCTTAATATCATATCACTCAGTGGTGTGCTGGTAAATATTTAACAACTGGTTCTGTGAAAGACTACATACAAGTTTTTAAAAATACATTTTACTGATACAAAGAATGTGTAGCATACAGAGTACTCCTTATTGTAAATACAATATGGTCAATTGAATTTCACAATTCAGAACAATTTCATTTTTCCTGAACTCATTCTTAACCAACCAATGGTTGCAAATGAATATAGTTCCAAGATGAATTCTAACCAAAATATTCTGGTTTTCATTTAGATTAATGGATAAGACAAAAGTTAAACAATGAAGGCATACTTCAGAATCACACCAATTTTTTTTCCAGTGGTGTTTTTGGTTGTTACAGGTTTCAAACACCTGTAACAAAATTTTCAAAAAAATTACTTTTCAAAAAAATTTTTAAAAAAAGTATTTTTTCCCAATTTCTTTGCATTTTTCATAATAAAATGACTATGATGTGACATGCTTTTAAATTAATCTGAATCATTTTTTGACATTATTTTCTTAAGTCTAGGCCAGGAGTTGGCAAACCTTTTCAGGGCTGTATAGTAAATATCTTTAGACTTAAGAATCATGATTGTTACAACAACTCAAGTCTGTTGTTAAACTGAAGCTATAGAGAATGACTGAGTACTTGCTATATTCGCCTAAAACTTTGTTTATTAAAAGGCAGCAGATGGGCAATTGGTTTTAGCCAACTGATGAAACAATAAGGCAAACCCCCATCTGTAGTATCTACCAATTTCTGTGGTATAAAAATATGCCAACACGGTTGATTTCAAGTTTCCATTGTGATATTACTGAGTGTGGAATTGTAAACGGTAGTATCACCGTCATGTCATATTTCCATCATACAGAAAATATAAATGGGGATAATCTCAAGAGTGCATAGTATAAAACGGAGTTAAATCATTAGAAAATGATGTTGATAGCATTTTTCTCCCAGTCACCTGTTCTGATTTAACTTTATTACCCATTGTGGGCCCACTGGGTTTTATTCCACCAGCATTTTTAATTTAACATTTTTTGGTCTTTTGGCACACTTTAAAAACCAATCTTGGGTTTATCTAACTATCTTTTCAATACCTCTGCTATTGATCATAGATGGTGGAAAATATAAAAATGTAGTTTTCCTTTTTAATCTCTTCTACTTTCTCACCTAGTGATTTTATTACAAATCACTGTTTCCCACTCCATACAATTTTTCAAGACTGAACTTCCCAAGCAAAAGTTTCTACCCCAGTCTGATTCTTAGCTGGCAAGATTGCCGCCACAGCTCAAAACCTGGTAAATTGAATTGGGGGTGTCTGAGTTTAAACTGGTCCCTTGGAAGGATTCTCAGTTTAATCACACTGCTTCTGGGATGAGCTGCCTGCTGAATCCCACCGTCTAAGTAGGCCTAAGAAGGTACACCGAGCGATGCAGTGGTGTAGCCCAAGATCCAGCTCTTCCCTGGGGTTCATCCTTGGTTCATCTTTCACTCTACTTATTTTCACCCTGAGCAGTCCCTATCCAAAACTTTAGCTACAACCTAAAGGCTGATGACACAGTAATCTTTACTTTCATTTCATAGCACTCTTGTGGGTTCCAGAACTTGACAACATCTTTATCTGAAATATTCCAGAAACAAAAAAATTAACATGTTTCCCAAAATTAAATCTGTAACTTCTCAGCCTATTCTGAAGCTGCCTGTTCTCTTGGTGACTGACAAGGGAGACACCTGGGAATTGTCTCACCTCACCTCCATTTGCACCTGTGTACTGAGTCCCCGAAACTGCAATTTGTCTCAACCTTTACGACATTTCTTGTCCTTTAGTTCAGTTCATCCTTTAATTTCAATAATAGTCCAACTGCTCTTATTTACTTTACTGATTGTTACCAGTATATCCACAACTCTAAGTCCCAAATTTCCTTGTAATAACTTTTTAACAAGTTTCTTACTCAAACTTTACAAGAGGTCTTCTCCTGCCTTACACCTTCAATTCTTTCTATCCTTGTTTTTTTTTTTTTTTTTTTTACAATTAATTTCTAAACAACTCTAGGATCAATTTTTATGATTTTATACATTTTCATATGTACTAGTTCTAGAGTCCATGTTCTTAATCACTACACCACTCTAAGTTTAAAATTTATTGTCTTGTAGACTTAGCACTTGGTTCTGATTCCATGTTTATGCAGCAGTTTTAATATTGCCTCATATTTAAACATGTTAGTTGAGAGAATACACTTGTTAACAATCTTGTTTGTCCTATAGTGGTGGAGCTTCTGCCTTTTAAAATACATATGTCACCTTAGACTTATTTAATGTGAATTTTTTCTTGACTAAGGGCTAAGTCTTCACAATACCATAAGCTTTGGCTTCCTGAGCCTGGAGGCATAAGAATGGATCCTGAATGTGGAAAGTGTCCGGTAATGAGGACTCCTGGGAAGTAGCCTGAGAGCTGCTCCTGATGGTCTGACCACAGACATGCCCTCCTATCCAGTCCTTTAGAAACATCACCAGTGAGGGCCTCCAAGGGCAACCAGCCCATCAGCCATCATGCTATTTTAGCTATAATTCCAAGACTAGAGGTGAGCACAAGTTCAAGGTAGGAGATCAACTGAGAGAATGAGAGATTCTCCAAAGACTTAAAAAATGGATATGATCACAAAAATTATTTTAAAATGAATCACAGACCTAAATATATAATACAAAACTATAAATCTTCTGGAAGATAATGCAGGAGGAAATCTGGATCACCTTGAATATGGTGATGACTTTTTATATACATCACAAGTACAATCCATGAAAAAATTAAGCTGTACACCATTAAAATTAAGAGCATTTACATTGTAAATAACTTAAGGATGAAACATAGCCATAGGCTGAGAAAAACAAAAGACAGAGCTGATAAAGTATTATTCAAACTATACAAAAAACTCAAGTTTGAAACAACTCCTTTTAAAAATGGCCCAAAGACTTTGTATTACTGTTTTTCTTTAAGTATGAGGAACTACCTAAGGCAGGGTAATCTTTTATTTTAAAGAGTTATTTGTTAAGCTTAGTTTTAGAGGCTGAAAGCCCAAGCAGCACGGTGCAGGCTTTAGCAAGGCCCCCTGGCATATGGCAGAAGTACATGCAGGAGGAAAAATAAGATCTCCAAACTGGAAGCCAGAGAGGCCAGGGTTCCACAATCCCTTCCAAGGGAATTCTGCCAATTGACACGAGGACTACCCACCAGAACTCGCCTCTTAAAGGTATCACTAGCTCACATCAGCAACCTGGGGACCAAGATCCAAACACATGAATCCCTGAGGAACAAACAACCCCCAAGTGATAGTAGATCTTAACAGGCGCCTCACTGAAGATGACGATAAATGGCAAGTAGGAACAAAAAGATGTTGTACTTCACATATAGTCAGAAATACCAAACAAAACAACAATTCTATCATATATCCATTAAAATGGCCAAAGTCCAGAATACTGACAACATTAAATGCTGGTCAGAATGTGTAGCCACAGGAATTCCCATTCATTGCTGGTGGCAATGCAAAATGGTACAGCAACTTTGGTAGAGCTAACAGTTTCTTACAAAATAAACTCCGTGATTCAACAGTCATACTCCTTGGTATCCATGTGAAGGCACTGAAAATACGTCCACATAAAAACCTATAAATGAATGTTTGTAGTGGTTTTATCCATAATTGCCAAAACCTGAGAACAACCAAGACAACTTTTAGTAGGTGACTGTATAAATTCAGACAATGAAATCTTATTTAAAAAATATCTAAAACTAAAATCATGGATGAAACTTAAATGCATATTAAATGAAAGCAACTGATTTGAAAAGGCTATATACTATATAAACTCAACAATATATTCTGGAAAACAAATTTAAGATAATAAATTCAGTGAAAATGTCAGGATGAATAGGCAGAAGGTAGAGGATTTGTAGAGCAGTAAAGATAACCTCTTTGATTAAAAATAATGATGGCAACATGGAATACATTAGTTCAAACTCAGAATGTTCAACACCAAAAGTAAACCCTCATGTAAACAGTGGACTTTGAGTGATCATGAGCTATCTTTGTAAGTTCATCAGTTTTAACAAAAGTACCGTTGCAGTAGTGGGTGTAGATAATGAGGACTATGTGTGTGAAGACAGACTATATGACAAATCTTGGTACATTTTTCTTAGTTTTACTGTGAACCTAAAATTTCTCTAAAGTCTTCAAAAATGTTAGACTTTTCCTACTGGATTTTGTTGCTGATCTTGTCATTAGAGATAATTAGGAATTGATTCTAGGAAGTCTTAGAGTTTACAATACTTTCAAAGGTAGCTGTTAAAAATGAACAAACTTTAACAATACTTGTGATGATGGGGAACTGGGTTCAGTTCCCAGTACCACCTAAAACAACAAAAGCCTGGTTCCACTAGTAGATAATTTGAGTTCTGCATTTGGATCTGAATTTGGAAGTATACAAACTGACCTGAAGCAGGGATCACTGTAGCATAGTGCACATTCTGTTGTATGGGCTTGAACTTTTATCCCAAATGACTATAATTTCTATTTGATTCAGACTGGACAACACACAAGCTTCAAGGGGCACCTTTCATTCATTAACCTAACATCTGTCATTTACTGGCAATATAAAGAGTCCTCTGTCCTTCCTCCTTGTTGTGATCTTTTAAACTTAGCATTTTAACTTCAGGGTAAAAGTGAAAGTAGTAAAAGAAGTAAGATTTTTCTTTTTTCCATGCCATTTATGAACCCTTAAAATTGCCTTTCATGAACTCCCACAGACATAACAGATCTCCTTGGGAATTGTATTAATTTCTGTTGCTGTGGAACAAATTATTACAAGCTTAGTGCTTAAAATGGCAACCATTTATTAGCTCAAAGTTCTGTAGATTAAAGATTTGGGCACTGTATTACTGGGTAATTGGCTTAAAGCCTCAAAGGATAAAATCAAGGTAGTGATTAGGTTGAATTCTTGTCTAGTAGTTCAGGAAAAATTTCCACTTCCAAGCTCATTCTTGTTGTGGACAAAACTCATCTTATGCTTCTGGGACTGGGGTTCCCATCAACTTGGTGGTTGTCAACAGGGGCTGCCTGCATTACTTGCCAAGTGTTTCCGTCAATCTTCAAGCCAGTAATCACTTGTTGAATCCTTCTCATGCTTTATATCTCTACCTTCCTTTTTTGAGTCAGAGAAAAATGGGTGATCTCCTCAGTACCACCTAGATAACCTCCCTTTCCTAAATTCAACTTCTTTATATGACATGATCTGTTCATATATTCCTGTGATCTAAGCATAGAAGTCAAATCTATCCTTAGTACCAGGGCTTACATTGGATGTGTGCACCAGCGGGTGGATAGTCTCAAAAGTGGGCTTAGAATTTTACCTATCACAGGAATGTAGGAGGTGTCAGACCTAGGCTCGCTTTAAGGGGTTGGGGCCTTAGGTCAATATTTTGGTACAAATTTCTCATTGATTTAGAAAGGATCATAAAGACAGCAACATCTATGATAACATGACTAAGCCATGTAGTCTGTTTTACAAATTGGCCTAATTTGTGTTTCATAAAATTTACAATGACATTTAAAAATCATTTCATGAAGATTTTAACACCCTGGAAAAAATGTAATATGTGTAATCTATCGGGCAAGACTATTTCTATCACAAGTTTGACATTTTGGGTCTCCTTTTAATTTGCAGTGAGTCTGCATTTCTGAAAAATACAAACTCAGATCCAAAATCAAAACTTAATCTGGCCAGAATGTGCTGTCCCTTTTAGATTATGCTATGATTCCGATTCTTAATAGTTATTATTGTTTGCTCTATCAAGCAACATTCATTGAATTTAGTTCATTCTTTTTTGGCAGTAACTTACACATCCATCTAAATGTTCATTTTGGTGTTCATCTTAGAAAACATATGTAATAGGTTTTGCATAGGTTTAGATATGACCTCAACTGGCAAAGCATACAATCATATATGCTTTAGATTTTAATTCTTTCCCTTCATTCTTCCCTATGACCCCATTATGGATCAGCATCTGCTTACCAGAGAAAACATTCAGCCTTTGGTTTTTGGGTTTGGCTTATTTCGCTTAGCATGATATTCTTCAGCTTCATCCATTTACCTGCCAATACCATAATTTCATTCTTTAAGGCCGAGTAATAGTCAATTGTGTATATGTACCACATTTTCTTTATCCATTCATCTGCTGAAGGGCATCTAGGTTGGTTCCATAATTTAGCAATTGTGAATTGAGTTGCTATAGACATTGTTACTGTGTCACTCTAATGTGCTGATTTTAAATCCTTCGGGTATAAACCGAGTGGTGGTGTAGCTGGGTCAAATGGTGATTCCATTCCAAGTTTTCTGTCTCCTGATGAGAGAAGATACATGTACTGCAAAATTATATGAACAGCAATTTGGCAATTGTATATCAGTAGCATAAATTATTCTTATGCTTAATTCAGTAAATATAATTTCAATGATTTGCAGCATAATGTTCACTATAATAAAAACTTAAAATATGGGAAACAACTATAAAATGAAATTGACTAAATTATTTCATCATATGTGTAAAAACATGTATATCCATTAAATATTTGAATACTTTAAAATACTGTAAATTGCTTACATAGTTAGCAAGAAAATAAGTGAATTGCAAATTGTATGTTTTCTTTTTCTGAAGATCATGTATTTTAAGTGGAATTTCTCTTAGACCCCTTCTAGATTTACAAACATAATGAGAAAATGGTACAAAGAGTTACCATCTACCCTACACCTAGTCTCCCCTATTATTGACATTAGTGTAGTACAATTGTTATAATTACTGAATAGTGAAACATTATTATCTAACTAATACTCCACATTTCCTTGGTTTTTAATGTACCATGGGTGATAATTATGATTTGTATTTTGATTTCTAAAACATTTTCAGTTTCCAATAGAAGAATGTTTTGTAGCAGACTAATACTCCCATTGATAACAAATTCTTGAATACGTGAAGGAAAACTCTGAAGGCAGATTCTTCAACTTTGCAAGTGTGGGTCATGAGTTCAAGGAACACAGCAAAGTAACAGTTGGAAGAAAGTATTAAGCAGAGTTAGCAGCTACCTGGTGCTTAAAGATGAAGTTGATGTTTAAGTCTCATGAAGAGGGATTAGGAAAACAGTTCATGCTTTCTTTTGAAATAGCAGAAGGAACTTATCTTTGAAGGGGGGACATATCTTTGTCCCATTGCTGTGGCTACAACTCATGAATCAGTGCAAACAGAAGTGGATCTGCCATTATAAAACCTGAAACTGCTCTAGGAGATAAATCTACTGGTGATTTAACTGCATATTAGAAAAGAACACAATATTTTCCAGGGGAGAATAATAGAAACCAAACTGTCCATCATTCATCATCCACACTATCTAAATTAACATAAAATTTACTGGACAAGCCTAAGATTCTAGTTGGAGATTTAAATTTCCTCCCTTTTATTTTCCCAAGTACACATGAACCTTTCATACAAAAAACCCTGTGCTGGGTCATAAAAATAATATATTTATTTAAATCATACAGAATATCTGTTAAAATGAAACTACATTAGGAAGCAATAAAATAAAATGTTTAGAAAATTCTCGAATATTTCAAAACTAAACAGCTCACTCTAATGGATCAAAGAAACCACAGATCAAATAGAAAACATTATTAAATGATAATGAAAATGCAATTTCCCAAATCTGAGATGCATCTCAAGCAACTATAAAATCTAAATTTATAGTTTTAAATGTATACATGGAAAAGGTTAAATTTATTGATCTAAGTATCACAAGACTTTAGAGAAATGATTCAAAGAAATCAAATTGAACCATTTTAAATAAACAGAAGAAATATCAACACAAATCATTAAAATGAAATACAAAAAATATCAAGAGAAAATTTAATGAATGCAAACACTTGATTCATTGAACATTTATAATTGCCTAGCAAAAATGAACAAAAAGACATCAATATCAGGGATGAAAGAATTCACTATTCTACAGATATGAAATGATAAAAGAATCCTTTGAGAAATTTTACACTGATAAATTTTAAAACTTAGGTCCATTTTGTGTTTAAAAAAAACTGAAGCAATATGAAAACAAAAAACCTATTTTTTAAACAAGTTTTTTTGAAGGTTTTAATTACAAACAAAATAATCCCCTCTAGGAATACACATCTTTATGGTAAACTTCATCAAGTATTTAAAGATGGTTCAAAACCAATAATGCATAAATTCTTCAGAAAAAATAGAATACTTCCCATTTTTTAACCATAGTACCAAAGCATGATAAGGACATTACAGAAAATAAAACTTCATTATTTTATATTCTTTTTAGTTACATACAACCAGTATACACCCTGACATTATTACAAAAGCATAGAACACAACTTGCTATTTTAGTCATATTTTTGCTTCTCTGACTAGAAGATCTGACCAGAACAATTTTAGAGGAGGAAAAGTTTATTTGTGGGCTCATGATTTCAGAGGTCTCAATTCATGGGGAGCTGGCCCCATTCCTTTGGGCTTGTGGTGAGACAGAACAACATGGCAGAGTATGGAGGAGGAAAGCAGACACTCCACTCACCAGATACAAAATCAAAATATATATGCCAGAGCCACACCTGTGACCCACCTCCTCCAGTCACACCCTACCTGCCTTCAATTACCACTTGGTTAATCCTATCCAGGATTAACTCGATGATTGGGTTAAGACTCTCATAACCGAGTCATTTCTTCTCTAAACCTTCTCTAAAGTTCATGTGCATTATCTTGCACATGAACTTTTGGGGAACATGTTACATCCAAACCATAACAATCTGCTCCTGGCCCCCAACAGCTCATGACCATCTCACAATGTAAAATATACTTAGTCCATTTCCAAGAGTCCCCATAATCTTAACAGTTCCAAGATTGCCCAAAAGTTCAAGTCCAAAGTCTTCCCTGAGAATCAGGGCAAGCTCACATCCCAAGGTCCTGTAAAAATCAAAAGCAATTTACAAGCATTCAATATATAAAGATACAGAGTAAATGTTTCCATTCAGAAAAATAGGAGCATAGAAAGAAGAAATGGGACCAAAACAAGACTGAAATACAGCTGGGAAAACAAATCCTGTAGCTGTGTCTGGCAAATTGAGCATTGTGATGCTCTCTAAAGGACTTGTGCAGATCCACCCCTGTGGCCTTGTTAGGTGCAACCCAAGTGACCTTTCTGTTGGTTTGTCTCTGCTCAATTCCTGCAGCTTTGCTAGGATGATGTCCACGTTACTGGCATTTCTTTTGTTTTATTCCTTTTAGGTTTATACATGATAGTAAAATATATTGACCTCATGTATGCATGGAGTATAACTTCCCATTTTTGTGGCTGTACATGATGTGGAGTTACACTGGTCATGTATTCACATATGAACAAAGAAAAGTTATGTCTGATTCATTCTACTGTCTTTACCATTCCCAACCCCCTCTTCTTCCCCCTACTCTACCCTGTCCAATTTGGTAAACCTCCACTTCTCCCTGCACCCCCCCCCCCCAAATCTATTGTGAATCAGCATCCACATATCAGAACATTTGGCCTTTTTATTGGGGATTGATTTGTTTAGCTTAGCATGATATTCTCCAGTTTCATCCATGTACTGGCAAATGCCATATTTCATTCTTTATGACTAATAGTCCATTGTGTATGTGTACATTTCCTTTATCCATTAATCTGTTGAAGGTCACTAGATAGGTTCCATAGGTTATCTATTGTGGATTGAGCTGCGGTAAATATTGATGTGGCCATGTTACTATAGAATGCTGATTTTAAGACATCTGGGTATATTCAAGGTGTGGGATAACTGGGTCAAAATGGTGGTTCCATTCCAAGTTTTCTGAGGAGTCTTCATACTTCTTTCCATACTGGTTATACCAATTTGCAGTCCCACCAGCAATGTATGAGTGTACCTTTTTCTCCACATCCTTTCCAACATTTATTGTTGCTTGTATTCTTGATAATTGTCATTCTGATTGGAGTGAGTTGGAATCTGTTTAAATTTCATTTCTCTAATTGCTAGTGGTGAATTTTTTTGACCATTCCTGTTTCTTCTGTGAGGAGTCTGTTTGGTTCCTTTAGTCATTCTTAAACTTGGGGGTCTCCACTGCAGCTTCAGCTTCCTCCTCCCATCTCCATGTATCACTCTCTCAGGGGGTGCCTGCAGGGACTCTTACCCTGCTGCACTTTGCTTGACTTCCCAGGTCTTCCTTTGAAATCTTGGTGGAAACCTCCATGAATCCTTAACTCCATATCCTGCATTTGTGCAGAAACAGCATCGTGTGCTTGACACCAAGGTCTGCCATCTTGAGTAGTAACCAAGCTCTGGAGACCCTGAATGCAGCAGCATCTGAGTGTCTGGGCAGCTGAGCATGTTGAAAAACTTCCTTGGCCCCCTTATTACAAGAAGGGTACACCACTGGTCTCTTCAGAGAATTATTACTTTTCCTTCCTTGCATCTGGGATGGATATGATCTTGCCAGCTCCTGAGATGCCCTTGGGCCATCTTTCTTACTGTTTGTGGGCAAAGTTCTTAGTGTTTCTTTAGTGGCAGTACTGCCTAACAACGGCAACTTCCTTAGCCCCAGTTTTACTCCCGCCTTTCAAATCCAAGTTTTTCAAATCTTCTGAATATGGCAATAAATTTGGCTAAAAGCCATCAGCAAAACCCAGGCCACTCCCTGAATGCTATGGTGTCCAGAAATTTTTCCACCAGTTAGGAAGTTCATCACTTTTAAAATCAGCCTCACAGAAAATCTCAGGACATAGGTAACAACTTCTTAGTCAGAACATAACACAAATGGCCCTCCAGTACAAATACTAATGGTATTCTTCTTTTTCTCTAAACCCTCTTGAGCTCTGTCTCACTGTTCCTGGTCCTATTGGCATTCCAGTCTTTGGAGCTCCTACCAGAATCGGTCATTAAGCTCTGCTGACAACAATCTAAAACATTTGACTTGCACTATTACACATCTCAAAATTCCTTGATTCCAAAAAGCTCCAAAAGCTTCTGAACCACATGGTTGGGCGAGTCACAGCTATGACCCACTCCCCAGACCAATTATTTTAGTCAGCTTTTTCACTGCTCTAAAAGATGTGACCAGAAAAATTTTAGAGGAGGAAAACTTTGGGGGCTGTTTCAGAGGTCTTAGTTCAGTCAGCTCCATTCCTTGGGTTTTGAGGTGAGGCAGAACATCATGGCAGAGGGAAGCAGCTCGCATTATCAGAAAGCAAAGAGTCTCTTTGCCAGATCTAAAAGCAAAATATATACTCCAAAGTCATGCCCCCATTGACCCACTTCTTCCAACCACTCCCTACCTGCCTTCAATTACCACTCAGTTAATCCCATCAGGGGATTAATTCACCAATTGGGTTTTGAGTCTTAATCCGATCATTTCTTTAAACTTTCCTGTATTGTCGCACACATCAGCTTTATGGGGACACCTCACATCCAAACCATAACTTGTTTTTTTTTTTGTTGTTTTTTTCAATTAGTGCCCCGTGGGTGCATCCCATGCTGGGACACTGTGCCACATTCATGTATGCACATTTGAAAGTTCAGCTGGGTTCATTCCACTGATCTCCCCTTTCCCATTCCTTCTTCCTTGCCCTCAATTCCCTTCTTCTACTCCATTCATTTTCCCTCTGTTTTGATGAAATTCCCTCCTTTTTTTTTTTCATTTTTAAAAAAATGCCCCCCTCAATCCCTTTCCTCTAGACCACTGACCTTAAATTTTGGTAGAATCACCCACCTTTTTTCTCTCACCTTCTTATTTTGAACTAGCTTCCAGATGTCGGAGAAAATATTGGAACTTTAAATTTTTGGGTCTGGCTTATTTTACTTACCCTCTTTCCTATTTGGGAGAAAGTGGGGACTCCTTGGATTCTTCAACAATGCTGTGAGAATCCAAATATAAGAAATGCAGGAAGTGGATATCATTCCATAGAAGAAAAAATTTCTGAAAGTGACTGACTTGACAAAGTTGACCAGTGAACTAGAAGAGGGTTGGGGGGCAGGATGAGGGATGGATAAGGGAAGAACAGTGGAATGAATCTGACTATTTTTCCTATGTACATGTATGAATATACCATAGTGAATCTCACCATTTATATTCATAAGACAATAACTAAAAAAAAAACTAAATAGCAGGAAGATCAGTAAAATAGAGGGAAGAGAATAGGGAGGGAGGAGGTAAGGGAAAGGGGAAATACTGGAGACTGAATTAGAGCAAATTATATTCCATGCTTTTATAATTATATAAAAACGATTCCTGATATCATATATAATTTAAAAGAACCAATATTAAAATAAAAAAATGCCCGCCCTTAGCTATCAACTTCATCATCAGAGAAACTCCATTGCAAAGTTTTGCAGCATTGCAGGTAGGCAATGAATGAGAATGGATAGATACACATCTGATATAAGTGCCTAATTTTCTTGGTCAAAGGTAAGGAACACAGCAGATTAAAAACCAGCAAAACCAAGAAGCATGTGGAACATGCATGGAAGAATTTCCCATGATTTTCCTTATGGGGAACACAACTGCTCTCTTGGAGAATACTTCCCAAAACAGACTTATGTCGCCATTTGGGGGAAAAATGCATATTAAATACAAAACAAACAAGGGACATTCTTTAGTTAGGATGTTTTTGAGCATCAGTCTCTTCCCATTTCTGAACCATATTCAGAATCCATAAAATCATACACTCATTCAAGGGTGGGAAGGAACTTGATGACTAGGGATTCTGTTAACAATTTGTTTTCAGCTTTTCTGTCTTGGAAAGCGTAACTCTTTGCAAGTTTAAATCAAGGGTGAATTCAGTATATCTAGAGAAATAAGAGTTCTTGGAGAAAAAATGGCACATTAATTAAAAATTAGTAACTGTATGCCTTCCCTAAGTAGACAAGCCCTCTTTTTATGGTTACTGTTATTTCATGAACCTCTATTTCATGTTCTATCATGAAATATGGTTACCTTTTCTCGTCTCTCCCTTTAAGTTTATTTTTGACATAGCCTCTGTGTTCTTCACTTTGAACTCATTCTGTTAGAATTTTTGCTTCTCATATTTCCTTGTTCTTATTAATTTTTGTAATCTTGTGAGAAACCTTAGCCTACCAATAAAATAAGAGTCTAAGATAGTACATTGTGTGAACTGGAGTCTTGTTGTAATTTCCTTACTTGAGATGCAACAATGAACCTTTGGGTCATTTTCAAATGTGTTCTTAAAATTTAATTTCCTTTACTTTTGATTATAGCATAAAACCAAGATACCCCAGTTAAATAAGGTCATTTTATTAATCCACTTTATAGCTCTTCCAGCTAATGTGAGGTACTTTGCAAGGCTTTGAAATGTGCTTAACTTGAGTGCAGCCTAAGAGGAAAGGTAGTGGTATTTTTTTCTCTAGTGTTGTGGAGAGTTGGAATTGCGAACTGAGCCTGATTTTTATGATGGGATTAATATTTTCCCTTTTGCAAGACAAAAACTTACTGTAACCATGGTAAAGGTTTTAGGTGAAGACTCGAATATCTTGACTCAGAAATATGACAATTATGTCATTAGTAAATTTTGTTTAGTTTGTGCTGCAGAGCAAGAGCTTATTCTATATATATACATGTCATCCTAATGTTTGTTCTAATTAAAAAAATTTTGCTAACATTCTGAAGTTCATGATTTATCCTCAAATCTCTCATTTATAGATTTCTTGAATCATGAGGAAGGTTTCTTCCTTTCTAAGGGAAAACATTTAAGAGTGAGGTCAAGGTAGAGTCGATAAACATTTGCTCTTGCAATCCCCAGGACTCTTCCTCTTTCCTATCTCTTTGGCTATTTATTTGTTGGAACATAGGAGTCAGGTCCTCAAATCTTATATGTAAGAAGAATAACAGAGTACAACCTGCCTTGCTTTTTAATTCCTTGAAACAAAGACTACTTGGCATTAAACCTAAATCCATGTTTCTTTGCCAGATAATAAATTGTCTTTTTTCTTCATTTTAAAATCATCCTGTCCTTCAGATTATTGCAATTTTCCCAATCAAGTCTAAGTTCAACAACCTCTATAAGTAAATTAGAAAAATGCCCTTGTAGAACTGTAGGCAAACCACCTCCCCCACCATATACTCTGTATATAACCAGGCAGAAAATCTAATTTCCTGTTGTAGGACTCAATACTATACGCCTGAAATTTTGCAGACCTGTATCGCCTGATATTGATTCCAAGGATTGTAGCAGGGTTCTTTTATTCCACTAAAGTCCAGGAAGGAAATCTTAACATAAGTTTCTGTAATAAACATCTGAAAGCAACCTTATGAAAGACGGTGCATCAACTGGAAGAAATTCGGGTTGGAGAATGAGCTGGAGTTCAGTCTCATGTGGATTCTGTATGAACTGAGTACATTTAACCTTGATCCATAATATCTGCTTTTAAGTGAACTGAGATAGCCAACTGAGAAGGATTAGATTTATTTAGCTTTACAGAACAGAACCACCCTCAATTATGGCATGTTATTGGTTACTGAGTTCAGCTTAATATAAAGATATTTAAAATTTGAGATAGCTGCTATCTGGACAAGCGGTAAACTTGTTATTGAAAATACTTTGGAGTCAGAATGAGTGTCAGGGATACTCTAGAGGACTTATATTCTGTCAAGGAATTTGGATTTGATAACAAATCATTTTAAACTTCAAAATAATTCTAAGCTTCCTAATATTTCTGTTGTGTTTTTTGCCAGGGATAATTGTTAACACCATCTCTCTCGTTCTTTGACATCTCACTTCTCTTTTGTTTGGACAGTAACACAGAAGGGAGAAGAGAACCCTAAATCTATTTGTTAGCCACTGGTGGATGGATTCCTGGATGAGCTCTCATGGACACTTTTTCCATATCATTCCTTAGCAGATTATAGGACCATCTTAGGATCGTAACTCCCAGATTCTCACCCAACTTTCTTGTGACTATTTCTTCTGTTCTGAGGTCATGTGTTTGCTCCCTCCATTCTCCCTTCAACCTGGCTTCATGTAACAATTGGTCATCTGAGATGCTAAGCAAGAATTTTATCAGGAGCCTTATAGTGAGCTTCTGTTTCCATTGATATAATTTGCTTTATTGAACAGCAACTTTCATGATTAACTTTTCATCAATCTCATCAATGCCCTCAAATGCAGGGCAGGGGATTGAGTGGCATATTTGGTCTATTTAAAGCCCATTGTCAAGTGGGCCAAAAAAAAGTAAACAACAAGATACCTTGCAAAAAATTCTTCCAATTTTTGGAAATCTTAATGCTACTACTTAACATTTATTGAAAAATTCCCAAGTGTATGAAATCAATTCAGTTTTATGTATAATTTGTGATTTCACTAAGAGGCAAAAGCCATTATTGCCCTATTTCATAGACAAGGGTTTGAGGCATAGAAAAGTCATGAAATTTGCTCCTCCCTACCTAAGTAGTGAATAGTTGTAGTACTGGACATTCAGACACATACAAAACTATATCTTATTAAAACCTTCTCAGCGACCTAACTACATGTTTATGGTTTATGAATCCTTAAAAGAGAAATATCCTATAACATTTATTACAAAAATATTTGCTTATGAGTCTTTTGTGGCACATAATAGGAGTTTTTATTTTCCCTTTGATAAGCTGTATTTTAAATTATCCTTTAGCTACTTCATTTAATCTGTCTTTTTGATTAGAAATTATCCCCTATCAAAAATTTCTAATTAGAGGAACTACCACTGTGAATTTTAACAGAGTATTGTGAAATACTGTTTGAGATTATTTCTTAGGATGTTGCCAAATAGGGCAGACATTATAATGGTATCAGCAACAGGTTCAGATTGAAGTTGTGAATTAGGGACGACTATCATTTGGGGTTGAGTTTAGGGATGGCTCGTTATACAGCAAGAGCAAACAAATATAAAGAGAACACATGTGAGATTTGCAGACTCTAAGAAATGAATGACAGATATAATCCTACTGGATGTTATCTGAGCCATAGTTTATTGGATTTCTTCTAAATCTGTGGATTGAGGAAAAGTTCTATGAGAGGTGGCCTAGTGATGTGGCCTTGTGGTGAGGCTTCAAGGATTACCTCAGCCATTCCTATGTTAAGAGATGACAGATTGATTCTGCCTACTCTTTTTAGTTGGGGCTTTAAAAATAAGTTTACTTAAAACATTGATGTGGCTGCTAGTATGCTAATTTTAAGTCCTTTGGGTATAAATCCAGGAGTGGGATAACTGGGTCAAAAGGTGGGTCCATTCCAAGTTTTCTGAGGATTCTCCACACTGCTTTCCAGAGTGGCTGCACCAATTTGCAACTCCATCTGCAATGTAAAAGTGTGCCTATTTCCCCACATTCATGCCAATATCTATTATTGTTTGTGTTTTTGATAATAGCCATTCTAATTCAATTCACAATAGCTAGATTTTGGAACCAACCTAAATGCCCTTCAACAGATGAATGGATAAAGAAACTGTGGTATATATGTACACATGGAATATTATTTAGCCATAAAGAAGAATATTATGGCATTTGCAAATAAATGGATGGAGTTGGAGAATATCATGCTAAGTGAAATAAACCAATCCCAAAAAACCAAAGGCCCAATGATTTCTGAAAAGTGGATGATATATAATGGGCGTGGGAGGTGAGAAGAATGGAGGAACTTAGATTATGTAGAGGAAAATGAGAGGGAGGAGGGGGATATGAAAAATGATGGAATGAGACAGACATCATTACCCTATGTACATGTATGATTACATGAATGATATGAATCTACATTGTGCACAACCATAGAAATGAAATGATGTACCCCATTTGTGTACAATGAATCAAAATGCAGTCTGTAAAAAAAATCAAATAAATAAATAAATAAATAAATAAAATAAAAATAAGTTTACTACTGCATTCTGCAACAATGGGTACAAAAATAAGTTTTTCCTGAGGATTGCAACATTATGCCCCAGGCTGGAATATACCCAGAATTGAAACCAGACTAAATGGATTTCAGACACTTGGCATTTAGTGGCCTTACAGATAGAGTTTAAGAAGAGTTGATAATCAATGGGAAGGGTGCTAAACCTCACGACCGGGCATGTATGATGCCCATGTGAAGACACAGATTATGACTACATGAAAGGACAGGTAACTTCACCTCGGGCTATCCCTCTAGGCCTGTCATGACACCAGAAAAGAAAGCCCAAGAAACTGCTGGAGACTCCTGCTCTCAGGAGGGGGTCCTACCTGAAGGTGACACAGAAGAGGTCAAGTTCAGAAGTAGAATTTCCTTAATTTCAGTTGTCTGAAGTGCAGGAGAGCGCTTTTGTTTCAAGAGTCAATAAGTATTTCATGTTGGCAAATTCCTTGAGTTTGATTAAATTGTTTATCCATGAGTACAAACCAAGTGACTCTTATAATATTTGTAGCATCCTTTGAGCTCAGTTACTACTACAAAATAGGGTTTCTCTATATTCATGGAACATTAAGAAATACCTATGTTCACCTTCACTTCAGCTTAAGTTTCATGAGCAAAAGTAGTTACGAAGGCTGAGGAGCGCTTTTTATCCCACATGAAGTTAAATTGTTACTAATCTGCTTTAGTAACTGAATATATCCCTAAATTGATGGCAGAGTTCTAAATCATTCAAGATGAAGCTTGAAACTCAGATAAAAGCAACAACAACACCAGCCCCCAGAGCAATGTTGGTAGCAGTTACTGAAAGGACACAAAATGTGTTTTATATTTCAATAAATTGAGACTCTTAAACTGAATACATTTTGGTGAAATCTCTTCAGTTAACCTGAACTGTGAAACTGTTTGACACAATTTTGAAGTTTCACGAGAATGATTCCTTTTATTTAAAAAATCAATCTATTGATTCTTTTGAATTGTTTTTTGTTTCAATTTCATTGATTTCAATTGATTTTAATTATTTCCTGTCTTCTACTGCTTTTGGTGGTTTTTTCTAGGACCTTGATATGTAATGTTAGGTTATTTAGCAATTTTCTATTGTTTTGAAGGAGCTCAATGCAACACACATTTTTTTGAGAATTGCCTTCATAGCGTCCCAGAGATTTTGATATGTTGTGTCACTATTCTCATTTACCTCTTTTTTCATCTGATTTCTTCTGCTATCCATTGGTTATTCAATAACATGTTTAGTCTCCAGTTGTTAGAATATCTTCTATTTTTTCATTTCTAATTTAATTCCATTATGCTCTGATATAATGCAAAGTATTATATAAAGTATTAAATAAAGTATTTTTTTGTATTTGCTAAAGAGTTGGTTTGTTGCCTAAGATATGGTATATTTTAGAAGGATCCATGTGCCGCTAAGAAAGTGTATTCAATCATTGGATGAAATACTGTCAAGTCTAAATTATTGAGTTATTCTATAGTTTCCTTTTTTCATGGTAATGAGAGAGAGAGAGAACTCAAATTACTAAAATTTGTGATGAAAAAGGAAATATCACAATGGACACTACTGAAATGCAATAATCAAACTATTCTGAAAGTGTATAATCTAATAAAATAGAAAATATTAGATATTGACAAATTTCTAGAGACATATGACCTATACAAATTATATAAAAAGGACATAGGCAATTTAAACAAATCAATTTCAAGCAGTGGAATCAAAGATGCTATCAAATGTCTACCAACTAAGAAAAGCCCAGGACCAGTTGGATTCTTGGTCAAGTTCTACAAGACCTTCAAAGAAGAATTAACACCAATAATCCTCAAATTATTCCATGAAATGGGAAAGGAGGGAACCCTTCCAAACTCATCCTCTGAGGCTAGTATCACCTTGATACCATAAACCAGATGAAGACAACCAAGGAAAAAATTTTCAGACCAATATCCCCAATGAACACAGATGCAAAAATTCTTAAAATTCTCATAAATCCCATACAAAAACATATTGGTGTGCCATGATCAAGTGGGGTTCATGCCAGGGATACAAGGTTGGTTAAACATATGGAAATCAATAAACATAATTCATCACATAAATTTAAAGAAAAGAATCACATGAGTATCTTGATAGATCCAGAAAAGACATTTGACAAAATACAACACCAATTTATGTTCAAAACACTAGAAAAACTAGGAATAGTAGGAACATACCTCAACATTGTGAAAGCTATCTATGTTAAACTCAAGGCCAACATTCAAAATGGAGAAAAATTGAAAGTATTCCTGCTAAGAACTGGAATAAGACAGGGATGCCCTCTTTCTTCACTTCTATTCAACATCATTGTAAAACTCTATTCAGAGCAATTAGAAAAAATTAAGAGGATATGAATAGGGAAAGAGATTCAAACTATCCCTACTTGCCAAAGACATGATCCTATATTTAGGAGACCCAAAAAAACTTCACCAGAAAATTTCTAGAGTTCATTAGGAGTTCAGGATATAAAATTAACACACATAAATCAATTGCATCCTTATTTATCAATGATGACATCAACTGAAAGAGAAACTAGAAAAATTACCCCATTCTCAATAGCCTCAAAAAAAAAAAAAAAAAAAAAACCTCAGGAATTAATCTAACAAAAGAGGTGAAAGACCTCTACAATGAGAACTACAGAACACTAAAGAAAGAAATTAAAGAAAACCTTGGAAGATGGAAAGATCTTCCATGCTTTTGGATAGGCAGAATTAATATTGTCAAAATGGTCATACTACCATAAGCACTATACAGATTTAATGCACCATCTTAGATTGGCCCTTGGTTACAACCAAGTAGCCTTTTTCTTCATAATAAGAATGTTTGTGCTCAGCTATCTCTAGTTTGGTTACCCACAAAACAACTGAGTGACCTATAACTTTCCAAAATACATAACAATGTATTTTGACATTATAAATGCATGGAGTACAACTTCCCTATTCTGGTTGTGCATGATGTGGAATTACTTTGGTCAGGTATTCATACATGAATATGTATGTAGATACGAAAGTAATGTTTGGTTCATTCTACTAACTTTCCTACTCCTAATCCCCCTCCTTGCTTTCATTCCACTTTGTCTAATCCAAAGTATTTTTATTTTACCCTACCCCACCTCCATTTTGTGAATTAGCATCCACATATCCACATATCAAAGAAAGTTCAACCTTTGGTTTTTTGGAATTGTCTTACTTCACTTAGTGCGAAAGTCTTCCTCCATTCTTGCCCCCCTCCCTAACCCTAACACTAACACTAACTCCTCCCACCCTCCTAATAAACATAACTGCAAGTGAAGCCTAGGATGGGTGTACATAACTGCATATTGTATACAGTGATTTCCCCCCCCCACAATGAAAGTGCTCTTTTAACTGAAAATTGCATTTTTCACTATAATTAGAAAGTCGTTCAGCTCTCTTAATCGAAGCCTTCTGCTGTGTGACTGTCTCAAGAATTCTTGGTTGAGAAGTAGAATTTTTGAACTTTGAGAATTCATTGTTATGAGGATATGTAGATACATTAAATGATGCACTTCTAGCAAATGAAGAGCAAATGAACTAAGGAATAAGTTCATTGAATGCCTGAGAAAATCACCATTTTTAAATACTTGGTTTTTTTTAGAATGTTCATACTCAAATAGTAAATTCATTGTTAATTTTGTGAGATCAATTTGTCTATGAAGTTCAAAACATTATGAATCTATATTGTGCAAACATTTAAAAAGAAATGGCATAGTATATGGGATACCAGTGTGCCACAGTGAAAAGTTATGAAAAACATTTCCACTAATTTTTATCATTTTAGATAAGTCAATCAACCATTCTACATGTTTTTTTTTTTTTTTTTCTATCTTAGGAACCTTTATAAAGTTCTGAGTGTTAAGTGAGAGAACAGGAGAGTATGCTTGTGGGGTATTCCTACTAAGAGCCTCTGCTTTTGAACGCTTTGCCTCTTTCAAAGTCAGATTCACCACCTGCTTTCTCTACTAAACCCAAATCTCTGAGCGTCTGGTCTACCTGTAGTAATCTACAGATTCTTCAGTGGACTGCCACCTAATCCATTAATGGCTTATACATACAGAAAGGTGGACACCAGGAATTATGTGATTGTAACCAGTTCACAGAGAGCATGAAACAACAGTGTGACAAGTGACCTCATGGTGAATTGCAGTGTTCCAAGAAAATTCAGACAGATAGACCTTGGGTAAGAGAGAAGATGTCTACAAACAAAGAGAAAGTCAAAGGAATTATAGGTGAGGGCACAAAGGGGCAGAGTTGAGTGAGAAACATATCAAGGAAGCAATGATTTGACTCAGCTTGCAGAAGTCTCTTGTATTGGTTCACCAGGGCTGAAAAAAACAGAATACTGTGGACTTGATGCTTATTCTGCAAAAATTTATTTTCTCACAATTCTGGTGGCTAGAAATCAAATATCTAAGTGCCAGGGTTGATTTTGTGTGTGTGTGTGTGGCCTCTCTGTGTGGACTTCTTAGTCCTCCCATGGCTTTTCCTATATGCACACATCCTCGTGTCTCCTCCCCAGCCCAATTGGATGAAGACCGTACCTTGATAATCTCATTTAAGTTCATCTAATTCCTTAAAGGTCCTATCTATTTGGTCACATTAGGATTAGGTCTCCAACCTATGAATTTTGAGGGAAAAAATGTTGGTTTATCACCATTGTAAAATAGTTAGAAAATATTGCCCCAGCAATTTCTTCACTAATCTCGTTCTATCTGCTTTTTCCTGACTAAATATCAATAACCAATGAAATCCATGCCTGTGATTCATAACACTGGACAATTCATGACGATTAGGTGCACTTCTGTGTCTCTTTCCTCTCTACTTTTTTTTCAAAAATATACGTAATTAAGGGTGTGATCTTATACAGATGACTTTGATTTTGTTTGGAGAGACTTAAAAGTAAGTCACTTTTGACAGGGACAAAAGATTCAAAGAATTAATATTTATAGTTGTGACGTCCCTGGCTTTGTAAGAAAGATTCTTACAAAGAAAAATGTTCTGGCAGCTTTTGATTCTGAACCTCAATGGTGCTAAGAATTTAGAAGGAGATAATATGAAGATACTCAAGACTACAGTGGGTATCTGTTGACCATTTCTTATGGGTTAGCTGCTCACTGCAATCTCACTGGGTATATACTGGACTATATTTCCCACTCCTCCACACAGACAGCTGTGTCTACATGACTGACTACAGCCAAAGGAATTTGGGCAAAAGTAATAAACACCACACTAAGCCTGGCCACACAACTTTATAACCATAGACCTAGAGTGCATGAAGAGGCAAAACTAATCTACAGTGTTAAGAGTTATTGCAGGTAGTTTCGGGGCAGAGGGACCTTGGAAGGTGGTTTGTTCATGTTGAGTGCTTTCTTCCTTAACCTGAATGTGGAAGGGATTCTTGCCTGATATCTTTTCACATTCCCAGATTAAAATGTTATAAAGTTCAGTTTTTCCAATTAAGAGAACAATGATTTTTTTTTCCTGAAATTTTTACTTTTAGTCTCTAAAGTTTCCTGAAGGAACTTCAAGTAGTCAGAAGAGCTGGATTATGGTCCACACTGTCACTAACCTGCAGTATCAAATACCTTTTCTGGGTCTGTTTTTCTGTTGCAAGAGCCAGACAATCCATAGGAACCTTGCCAGGACTAACAATCCACAGATAAAGGTTAGTGGGGGTTTGTATTAAGATTTTTCCTCCTAATGAAGGTGGATATGCTGTCCTCATCTCTGGGGCATGGGCTGGACATAACCCAGACTCGGTGATTTTGTGATTTCGCTATTGTAGCTTTGTGCAGGAAAGCATGCATTTCTTTGTACCACATGCAACTACTGGGGTATAAGGAAGTTGAAATTATTCAGAAGACCTGGCTTTATGTCATTTTGCTGCTTACAAAGTTTGTGAATTTGGTCATTATATGCTATCTGGCATAACTCACTGCTTCTCATTTGGGAAGGAGAACCCCAAATTGCAAATGAAACTATTCCTCATATAAAACTATAGTTCTTTAATGATGAAATATAAACATGATAGTACTTTACTGTGTAACTGTAGAGTATTACAACTTTGAAAACTTTAGTTTTGGGTATTGGTGTATTAATAGAGAAGGCATAAGAGATCATGTGTTTTTACAATCCAATATCAGACACTCCTGCTCATAATACTTTCCTGTCATCCCTTATTTGGAATATCACTGGAGTCAAATGCCCAGTACTTCCTTTTCTTGAATGCCTAGAATTAGCACTTATATCAGAAATTCTTGGATTCATGCTAAATATTTCTATTTCCTTTTTGATAAAATTTGAATCACATTGATGCCCCATCTATAACCATTATTGCTGAAAACTCCTTTAAAATGTTTAGCCAGTGAATCTGATTTCCTTTCCTAAAGGCGTTTTAATTTCTTTTGGAACCTTAAGGAGAGATTAAAGACCATCATTTTCAAGTGATTTTTTGTGGTGCTGGGGATTGAACCCAGGGCCTTGTGCTTGGGTGGCAAGCACTCTACCAACTGAGCTATATCCCCAGTCCCTCAAATGATATTTTTGAACTACACAAATATGTACAAAAAAGAATGCACTCTGGTAAATTACTGGAATGACTCTTTTATGCTAATTTGAACACAGACATATTGGAATGAGTTTATTGCCTCTGAGCACCTACAGGGTGTTACCAAAGGCCATGCAAATGAGACGTTGCATCCCAATGAGTATGTAAGTTTCAAAATGAAGAGAAAATTTATTTTGGGGGTTTCTTCTCTCAAATGCATTGCAGTCATTGCAGTTGGCAACTAAATTTGCTAATGACTTAATATGAAAATCACCATCTGTAATCACACAAAAAACTTGTTTGCTTTGTTCAGCCTATTTCTGTAATAAACAAACATTAAAAATGTAATTGGTGTAATTTAACTCAAATTTTAGAGAAGTTCTGGGGATAAAAATAACTTTGGGCTAATAAGTATATCTAGTGAAAACTTGTTTAAACAATAATTGTTGCATTAAATGGTTTGTGATGTTGATGTTTAAAATATCCAGAAGACTTAAAAAAGCAAGATGTTTTACCCAGCCACCAGCAAAACCTGGGAAATTTAATTGAAAGCAGCTGATGCAGTGATAATGCCAGGCCTCAGTTAAATGTCAATGGGAAAAGAACTGTTGGTATACTTGTTTTTTTGGTTGTTGCCTTTTTTTTTTTTTTTTTTTTTTTTGCCAGATAGAAACTTGATTTCAAGAAAGGAAATTGCTTCAGAGGAGAAACCAACAGGAACTGTACGTTTCTAAAGACTACTGGGGGTTAGGCTAGCAACTCTGATAAGCAAGCCAGAGACCAGGTTAACTTTAGATACTGTGCTTCTTAATTACATTATTTTTGAGACATTAGAACATTCATTCTTTTAAGCACCCAGGCCAACATAAAAAGGAACTAGAAGCACTTTTTTCAATCAAGTTCAATTGCACATCAAATATTTGAGTAGCTTTTACGGGTAGGCATGGATACAAATGTAAAGAAAATACTTCTCATACTAGACAAAGGTTCTAAAAACATACAATGGAGAAAAGATAGCCTCTTCAACAAATGGTGCTAGGAAAACTGGAAATTCATATGCAACAAAATGAAATTAAACCTCTCTCTCACCCTGCACAAAACTCAACTCAAAGTGGATCAAAGACCTTGGAATCGGACCAGAGGCCCTGCACCTAATAATAGAAGAAAAAGTAGGTCCAAATCTTCATCATGTCGGCTTAGAACCAGACTTCCTTAGCAAGACTCCAAAGCACACGAAATCAAAGCAAGAATCAATAAATGGGATAGATTCAAACTAAAAAGCTTTTTCTCAGCAAAGGAAACTATCAACAATGTGAAGAGAGCCTACAGAGTGGGAGAAAATCTTTTGCCACACATACTTTATAGATTCTGCAGATTAGTGATCTAAAGAACTCAAACTTTACACCAAGAATACAAATGACTCAATAAATGGGCTAAGGAAATGAGTAGACACTTCATAGTGATTCACAAGCAATCAATGTATATGAAAAAATGTTCAACATCTCTAGTAATAAGAGAAATGCAAATCAAAACTACCCTAAGATTCCATCTCACCCCAATTAGAATGGCGATTATCAAGAATACTAGCAACAATAGGTGTTGGTGAGGATGTGGGGATAAAGGTGCACTCACACATTGCTGGTGGGGTTGCAAATTAGTGCAGCCACTCTGGAAAGCGATGTAGAGATTTTCTAAAGAGATTCTTTAGAAAACTTGGAATGGAACCACCATTTGACCCAGCTATCCCACTCCTTGGCCAATACCCAAAGGACTTAAAATCTGCATACTACAGAGATGCAGCCACATCAATGTTCATAGCTGCTCAATTCACACTAGCCAGACTGTGGAACCAACCTAAATGTCCTTCAATAGATGAATGGATAAAGAAACTGTTGTATATATACACAATGGAATATTACTCAGTCATAAAGAATAAAATTATGGCAGTTTCAGGTAAATGGATGGAATCGCAGAATATCATGCTAAGTGAGATAAGCCAATTCCAAAAAAACAAAGGCCCGAATGATCTGATAAGTGGATGATACATAATGAGGGATTGGAGGGAGGCAAGAATGGAAAAAGGATGGATTGTATAGAGGAAAAAGAAGGGTGGGGAGGGGGTGAGGGGAAGGAAAAATAACAGAATGAGACATACATCATTACCCTATGTACTTGTATGATTACACAAATGGTATGACTCAATGTACAATCAGAAAAACAACAGTTGCACCCCATTTGTGTACAATGAATCAAAATTAAAAAAAATTAAAAACAAAGAAAATACTTGGGTTTCAAGAATCTTCTATGAAGGAAAAGAAAACCACAGTTTTAATATATTAAGTGTGGAATAGCCAGAGAGCTACCTAGTATGCATTAGGCCTTGGGTTCTATCCCCAGCATGATCCCAACCCCCACACAAAAAATAAATATCTGGATACTTAAACAGCACCAACTAAATGATGTTCAATCACTCAGATTACCCCCAAATGGGATACACCTTGTGCTTAAATCTGAGGGGGTTCTGTGTTAACAGAATGTGGCAGAAATGATATTGTATGACATTTGAAGCTAAACAAAAAGAAAGCATGAAGCTTCTGCTGTGGTTTCTTGAAACAATCAATCTGGGCCCAGTCACATGAACAACTACCTCCAAGTGGTCGCTATGTGAGGAAATAGGAAGACAGCCATGATAAATACCTCCATCCATTAGAACTATCCCAACTCACCTTCTAGGCACCAGTATGCAGAAACCATCTCAGACATTCTAATCCCAGTAGATACCAATGGAGAAGAACCAAATCTTAAAATATATAGTCCTCATTAATCTTCAGAAATCTCTTGCTTTTTGAGCCACCTCAACTGAGGCAGCTGGTATCTTTAAGAATAAATCATTGCTGCTGTGTACAAATTCTGGAACCACAGAATGATGTGTTAAATGTTTTATCATACGAAGTTGAGGGGTAGTTGATATAGAAATAAGCAGAACAGAAATTAAGTTCAATGCAGAATCAATTCATTTTTCAGATCAGCAAAGACTAAAAAATTGATTTCCCAAATACCTACTTTCTTAGGAAGCCATTTGAGAATATGGAATAGCCAAATAATAGCACAAAATGTTGATCCAATCAGGAAAAAAGTGAAGTTGTAATAGTCATATTGTTCCAAGGGAAGAACAGTTGTGCGTTGAAGAAAACTGACAGAAGCTAAGGAGAGGAGGCTTATCAAGAAAGGGGACTCTTAAGAATTGGATGATGAGGTTGAAGCTTACAGTGAAACAATTAGTGCAGGAAGAAAATGAAGGCAAGTCCAAGTTGCAGAAGCAACAATAACAATCTGTATGTAAGAAGAAATACAATAGTATATCTGGCAATGCAATGGAGTATCTATAATCACAATGATAAAAATATTGAAGATTTTTTCTCCAATTCTTAGTACCCATGGTTAGGTAAATTATGAGACTACAATTATAGTTGCAAAATTTATATTTGGTTTCAGCTAACAGATCTCTACACTGAAGGCATAAAAATGAGAAAACAACCAGAGGGAGTCGAGGGGAGATTTGTTAGGAAAATATTTCACAACAGTTCTGTGGTTAAAGGATTTTATCTAGAGTTGATGAAACGAGGAAAAAATAATGTTCATAAACCTTCAAAGATAAGCAGTAGAGAATTTAAAATTAAGGTGAAATTATACTTGGTGGTCTTAAAGTGTGTGCATGACAGGTGTCAAGTGAATATCAACAGGTAATCACTAAGTATGTCAAGAAATAACTGAAAGCATATTTAGCAATCTGGAGGATCCAGCTAAAGAAATTTACAATGACTTTTCTTTGGAACACAACCAAGGGTTGTAAGAGATGGAACAGATACATTCTTATAAATTTTTTGTGTATCCTAAATATTTTAAACTTATTGCTTTCTAATTTTTCAACATAATTTACTAACATTTTTAAGGACTCAGTGGAAAATAATGAATTACTTACATGAATACCAAGAAACTTTAATGAACATATTTTGTTATACTTGCTGTAGGTATTTAAAACAATAAAGAATTAATAATATTCTTGAAACCACTTGGTACTCTTGCAAATCCTGTTTCCCCACACTTTTTTCACCATCAGTAAGCACTATTACACTTTACAAATGCGAAAATATTACTCATCTTTTTGTAACACACATTGTATTTGTGAAATTTATCAAGATAACACATGATTTTAGATCATTTGTTACACTTTGTAAATGTATACTAAAATCTTTTCCTGTTGGTAAACAGCATTTGCATTAGTTCTTTACCTAGAAATTTACTTATCATATATGCAAATTAGCATATTTCTGTGGAGAGTAGAAATACTGGGTGAATTTTTGCCATTTTTCAAAATTTCATTCAATTTTTTTCTGTGATTTAACTTTGCCTATTAATATATATAGTTTTAAAGTTGTACTTTCTTGGAAAAAATATGCAGGTCATACATGTTTTAAGCAACTCTCAGCTTGTCTACTTACTATCACTTCTGATATGATTTGATTTCACAATTTGCTTCTGTTCATGAAATGCTTTTGTTTTTTTAACCAGTGCTGGGGATTTGGGCCATTTCAGCCTTGTGAATGCTAGATAAGTACTCTGTCACTGAAACTACATCTCCAAACCAGAATGCCTCCTTTGTCCATTTTAAAATAAAATCTAATTTAGTCCCTATAAATATAACAATGCAATAACTATCCTAACTGGATATTCTAGTTTAAAACAATGTAGTATTCTTGAAACACACAACCTGTTTATAATCTAATTCATATTCAATATTAAGGCTTTCTTTTTTTTGAGGATTACAAATCTTCTTGCTTGACTTACAAACTTGTTGTATTATTCTTTATTAAATTTATACTAACACCATACAATAAATATGGGAGACATTTTTTCTTTTCTGAAAAAAATGTGTTGAATTAGAATTACTTGTTCCATGAATGTTTAATAAAGACCACTAAAATTTTCAGAATTTGTTTTTATTTGGAGGCTTATCATTATTTTTTTAACAGATTTAATTTTCATAATGCTATGGGGGTTATTTTTAAATTTTCTCTGGGTTTCATCATATTGTATTTTTTTAGAGCTTGCCCATTTCACCTATATGTTCAAATAAACCAATATAAATTGTAAAAAAATTTTATGGCCCTAATCCCTGTTAAATTTATATTTATGACTTTTTTGCAACATATAACTATATTTTGAGGATTTTTTTTTTCTTTTTGTGAAGGCTTGGTCAATCTTAAGAATTATGTCAAAGAGCCATGTTTAGCGTTGTTAAACTTCTATTTGTTTTCCGCTTGATTTATATTTGTTACTTTTATTCCCTCTTTACATTTTCTTTAGGTTTATTGTTTCCTTATTTCCAAGGCAAGAAAATTAGCACATTAATTCTTTGTATTTGTTCTAATTAGTTACACATGAGAGCAGAATGCTTTTTTTTTTCAGTACTGGGGATGGAACATCAGGCATTTTTGACATATCATACATAAGTGAGTATAACTTCTCATTCTTGTTGTACATGATGTAGAATCACACTAGTCATTATAATATATGTACATAGAGTAATAATGTCTGATTCATTTTATCCTTCCTACCTCCATACCCCTCCCCTCCCTTCACTCCCCTCTGCCTATTCCAAAGTAATTATTTTTCCCTAGACCCCCCTCCCTTATTGTGAATTAGATCTACATATCAGAAAAACATTCAACCTTTGATTTTTTAGGGATTGCCTTATTTTGCTTAGCATGATATTACCCAGCTCCATCCATTTACCTACAAATGCCATAATTTCATTCTTTAAGGCTGAGTAATATTCTATTGTGTATATGCCACATTTTCTTTATCTGTTCATCTGTTGAAGGGCATTTAGGTTGTTTTCATTGTTTGGTTATTGTGAATTGAACTACTGTAAACATTGATGTGGCTGTGTCACTGTAATATGCTGATTTTTAAGTCCTTTAGTTATAAGCTAAGTAGTGGGGTAACTGGTCAAATGGTGGTTCCAGTCCAAGTTTTCTGAGGAATCTCCATACTTCTTTCCATAATGTTTGTCTAATTTGCAGTCCCACCAACAATGTTGTACCATTTTCCCCACATCCTTGACAACATTTATCGTTGCTTGTATTCTTGATAATTTCCATTTTGACTGGAGTGAGATGAAATCTTAGGGTAATTTTGATTTGTATTTCTCTAATCGCTAGAGATGAACACTTTTTTTCCCCATATATTTGTTGACCCATTGTATTCTGTGAAGTGTCTGATCAGTTTCTCAGTCCATTTATTGGTTGAACTATAACCAATAACGTGAAGAGAACCTACAGAAAGGGAGAAAATCTTTACTTACATGCACCTCAGAGCATTAATCTCCAGGATATATAAAGAACTAAGTTCAACACCAAAAAAGCATTCATTCTTAATCACAAGAAAAGTCTGGAGATCTTTCCAGGTGTGAGACCAAGCGGGATGGTGATGCTAGGCCAAGCTAGGTATTTTGGAGCTACTATACTAGCAAAGGGAATTCAATCAAAATTTTATGGACAGGGTTGATATGCATAGGTTCAATTTTTAATAAGTAACTGAAAAATCGTTTGGAGGAATCAGAGGCAAGATTTAAGCAACCTTGTTAGTGGACAACTTCAGAATCCTTACATAAGCCATAACGCAGACCTGATATAGAAGGTGGTGCTAGTGAGTATGGAAAAGTATGGATTGATTCAAGAAATATTCCAGATGATATCGACTGAAAATCTGAGTGGATTTAATTATTCACTCTTCTGCCACTTCTCAGATGCGGCATCCCCAGTAAGACAAAAGTCATGGGCTTCTACAATTGTTAGACTCTTTAAGGTTAATAGAGTAAGTGGCTGGAAAGCAACCAAGGTTGCAATGCTCCGTTGTCTTCTGCCCATATCAGCTCCACTTCATGAAGCATGAAACCCCAAGAGTAATGCTGGATAATGATTTAGTTAATTCCCCGTAAGTGGATGCTCTTCAATGTTCCAAACATCTTGCTCAGTTTGCTTCTATCATGGTTTAGAAGAGGATTTGAGTCTTATTAGGAATGAGAAGTTGAGTTTCAAGGTTAGGGTCTACTTCTTGGCATCTATCCATTAGATCCCAGGATTTTATTCTACAATGAAATAAAATGCAAACATATCAAAATATTTAGAATTATCTGAAGGAAATAGGAAATAGATTCTGACTAATTGCTTTAGCTCTTTAAGACAATGAAGTTCCAATTATATACTCTGCATACAAAATGGACCATATGTCTTAAAAAGAACTTACATCAAACAGAGGTGGAGAAACAAAGGGGAGTCTGAGAGCTGGAGGAGGATTCTGAGAACATTTTGCTTATGGAGAATAATGGTTTTAATAAACCTCATTTTTTAAAAGTAGCTTTAATCATCCTTAGATATCCAAAGGCATAATATGGTTATTGGAGGAAAAACTTTCTTCAAAGAGTTTTCATTTGTAGGAACTGCTTATTTAGCACATCCACGTGGTTACATT
Source organism: Sciurus vulgaris (assembly GCF_902686455.1). Lineage (NCBI taxonomy): Eukaryota > Metazoa > Chordata > Mammalia > Rodentia > Sciuridae > Sciurus > Sciurus vulgaris. The sequence continues at coordinate 120,089,072 of NC_136466.1, forward strand.
AAATGCATAGGTTTCCTTTATCTTCGCTGTCACAGGTGAAGCCAGTGAAAGTGTGTTTGAAAAAAGTTTTGATCTTACTATTTTTTTAGTTGCCATTTTAAGATCTGAGTTAGAAATTATTTCATTTATTCTCACTTTTCTTTGATAGAAAGATACCAGATAAGAAAGAAGACTTTACATAATATTTATTAGAAAAACAGTAAATTATCTTTCACTTTATTTTCAGAAAGTTGGGAAAATCATCTCCTGAATGGTGCGAGGCCAGGGTGGGGGTGTTCTCTCCTTCATGGGAACGAGAGTGGTACAAATATTTAACAATCGCAGTCCTCTCCTCCCGCAGATTTCGTCTTCCTGGAGTAGTGGGGGTGCCCCATGGATAAATCCAGTACAATGAAATGAAATAATGGGTTGGATTTTGTTCTATTTTAGTCTTCAGTATCTTTGAGAACTGTATTGCCTTTAAAGGGACAAGATATACGTAAAATTTCAAATTCCTTTTTTAAATATCATTCAGTTCTTGTGATAAATGCTCACAAATAGAGACATGTAAATCACCAAAATACATCTTTCTCAAAGTCGCACTGTGTTTTGGAATATCCAAGATTTCATAAAGCATTTCTTCATCCTGTAGTCATTAAAACACTGCTTCAACAAGTCTTCATCCTTCTCCAGAAACTCACTAATTCCCCTATACATTAATATAACTGTCTCAGATAAAATAACATTGACTTCAAGATTTTCCCTTTCTCCCCTTTATGCCAATTATATATATATATATGTATATATATATACACATATATGTATATATATATATAATTTTTTTTTTAAATCTGGAGACAAACTTGTTACAAATTCATAACAACATTGGTAGAGATCTTCTGGTTTCCAAGTTCAAGGCATTCATTGTGGATCTAGTAGTTTATATCTTACTGGGAAATGTGTTCTACTTTTAAATTATGTTCAACTAATATTAAACAGTACTACCTTAATTTTCTTTAGGTATGGTGCTATATTTACAATGGTAAAAATGGTGAAGTATATCTTACTAGCCAGGGTAATTGGAAGCATTAAACACAAAGAAGCACACAAAAGAACTGACTACTCAATTTGTTTTTCTAGAGCATATCTTTATCAAACATCAACAAATATTTGATATTAATGTCAATGAATGCTAGCTAGGTAGAAGTTTTAACTCATGTAACTATAATACCAACTTCAAATATATTTTGAATATATTTTGCAAATATATTTCCCATAGGACTGATTCAAATGTGAAAAAACCTATAATGCAATCTACATGCCAGTTTTCCATCAGCTTGCTGCTTGTAGTTTTCCACTTTTGCCAGTATTAATTGCCCTGTTGCTGTTGAAGGAGGCTTATTTGTGTTATGTGCACATTTAGCGATAAAATTTAGTATTTTAATGGAGCATTCATCAACACTGAAGTTAAAAACTCTTAATTCTCATCTGCTTCTAAAATATTCTGATGTCAGGAACTCTTCTATCACATATCAATCATTGCCTACTTTTGTAACTATCAATAACTCTGGACTAGATTTCAATCACTAGGATTTTACTAGGAGTAAAATTCAAACCAAATATGAAAGTGTACATACATGGCCAGCTTTTGCTCAAGACTTAACTAATTCTCTTAAATACAGAAACTATTTAAAGTGCACATATGAAAGTGGGAATTAACAAGAGGTGAATATGGTAAAGATTCAAATTGCAACAAACTATTAGCATCAGTGAAGAGACAGAATAGAAGCTACCAGAGGGAAGAAAACTATGGGCCAAAGGAGAACAGGTGGGGAATTTAGTTTCTATTCCTGGTCTTTGTGATGTGCTTTAATCTTCAAGTTAAACTCTTTTTTTTTTTTTTTTTTTTTTTGTCTATTTGTATTTTTTCTGAAATGAGTGACATAAAGTCACTGAAATGTCAATAAAACATTAAAAGAAAAAAAATGTACAGTAGTTCTGAGATCTTGAGTAACTGACATAGGTCAACATGTGGATATTTTCAAAAAGCGACAGAAAGATCATGATTTGCCTATGCTGTCCCTAGAGTTTTGTCTGTCACCCTACATAAATTCAGAGATAAATCCTTATACATGATTATATCCAAATGAGGACTAGAAATCTTTGTTCCAGGGATTGAGCCCAGGGGTGCTTTACCACTGAGCTACATCCCTGGCCTTTTTATTTCTTATTTTTATTGTGAGATGAGGTCTCAGTAAGTTGCTTAGGGCCTCACTAAGTTGCTGAGGCTGGCTTTGAATTTGCAATCCTCCTGCCTCAAACTCTCAGGTCACTGAGATTACAGGTGTGCACTACTGTGCCCAGCAGGAGTCATTTTTTAAAAAGTTTACAGTAGCACTTTACTGGTTTGATCTCCCCATCCTAGAAAAAAAAAATGCACTTCTCTAGTCTTTATTAGATTTATATTCTCTAGCCTCTCCTAGCCAATACTAGAAGCAGGTAAAATGACTTTGATAAAAGTATGTATTGAAGATGACATTTTGTGACATTCCTTTGGAACAAAATATACCATGTCATCTTGTTTAGATTTCAGATTATTGCATTTTATTACATTTCAAATATTTTCAATGGGGACAAATGATCCTTTTTCTATTAAAATCTTTAAACTCAAAAGTAATTATTTCCTTTGACATTTTATGATCAAAGAATTAAATAATATTGGAAACAATATTTAGTGCTTATATACTAGGCACTGCCATTTGCTTTGTATTTTTTTTTAAATTATGAATTTAAACTGGTAACTAAAATATAATCGTACAAATTTATGGTTTACCATGTGATATTAAAATACATGCATATATTGTGCAATGCTTAAATCAGGTTAAACTTATCTACCTCCTCAAGCATTATTCCTTTATGGTGAAAATATTATTGTGGTTTACTGAAATATAACAGTGTAACTGTTATCTCTTCACCTTACTATGCAATAGCACACCAGAATTTCTCACTCCCGTCCAACTGTAACTTGGTACCCATCAATCAATTGCCTCTCCTTCATTCTCCTTAGCTTGTGGTAACCACCATTGTTCTCTGACTTCTATGAGATTGACTTTCTTAGAGTCCCCACAAGTGAGGTCATACAGTATTTGTATTTCTGTGCTTGACTTTATTTCCTTTAGCAGATATCTCCAGTTCCATCCATGTTGTGGTGAGTAACAAGATTTAATTATTTTCATGGCCTGTCAATAGCTAGGTTGTTTCAAGTACTGGTCTTATAAAATAGTTGCTTCTAAAAAGCACAGGACTTTTCTTTAGTGTCTCATTTAAAAACAAATGCTGAAATCAATGTACTTGTACAAAAATACATAAATCAATAGATTGTTTGTTTTCTCAAAGTGAAAATACTCAGAGGTTCACCATTCAACCTGAAATTAGAATCTTCTTTTGAAAACTAAAGTTGTCATGTGGATTTAAATAATTTTTAAATCTCCTGTTGATGGGTTTTATGGTTCTATAAAGTACGACAGAATTAGTTTTACTTTTTGTTAAAGGTAATTTTTTAAATGTTTTTATTGAAATATAAAATACAGTTAACTTCTTAAATTGTCTGAGTACAGCTTGCTATATTATCCTAAAGTTACCATATGAAACTGCCATACAAAAGACATTAGTGAATATTGTAGAATCCTGTTTCTCTTCCAAGTTACTCTTCAGTCTCCTCCTCAAATAATCCACTATCCTGACTTCATATACCAAAAATTAAATTTTTGAATCTTAATAGATAGAATTCTTGATAGAATTCTTGAATCTTAATAGAATTAGTATTTGAATAACGTCTTATTGGATGAATATACTATTCAATGGTCTGTTCTTCTGTTTATCACTGTTTGAATCAATCCTCATTTTTAACTTATGAGTAATGCTCTGAAAAATAATCTTCCATAAACCCTCTAAGGCAAATATGCTCTCCTTGCTGTTAATGGCATACCTAGGAGTGGAATTATGTCATGTAATAGACATGAAGGAAAAATTGATAGAGGGTTAGAGTTGTGGCTCAGTGGTAGAGTGCTTGCCTAGCATATGTGAGCCACTGGGTTCAATTCTCAGTACTGCATGTAAATTAATAAGGTGCATCAACAACTAATAAAAACATAACAAATTGATACTGAGTTTTACAACACAGCCCTTCTAATGTATTGTCCTGCTTTCAGTGAATGCTCTCTGCTGCCCTGCAGCCTTGCCAATATGATACTGTCTTCTGTAAAACTACATCCATTCCGTATGGGTTTTATCCTTTTCCTCACTGGGGTTGTCTAGCAACTATTATGTGTAGTTTCTTTCCATTTATATCCATACAAAAGATTGATGTATAATTTTCTTTTGTCCTAGTTTAGTTTTGGGATTAAGGCCTCATAAACAATTGTAAAGAGTTGCTTTTTATATTCAATGTAAGAGGTGAGAAATATTTTAAAGATAAAACTACCAAAGCAATCTGAGCCAAAAGTTTTCTTTGTGGAAGATTTTAATGAGACCTAATGTATTTAATGATATTAGACTTCTCAGAGTTTGTTTTCCTCATTAGTTTGGATAAGTTGTCCTTCTCTAAGAATCCAGCTTCTTGATCTAACTTTAAAAGTGTATTGAAAAATCATTCTGTTACATTTTGAATACCTGACATGTTGTTCCTTTTATTTTCAGATGTTGGTAAATTTGCCTTCTCCCTTTTAGTCTCTCCAGTGTGCTATTTTTGATCATGTAGATTCCCTCTATTGTATACTTGATTTCCATTTTAGTGTCCAATTTTACTTCTACTTCAGCTATTCTATGTTTAATTTGTGGTGTTCTTGAAGTCATTACCTACCCTATTGACTTGCAGGATTGTTTTGCTTTTCTATGTGTAATGACCTTAATTTTTTATCTACTAAACATTTACAATGGTTTAAATCTCTTGAATCATGACTTTAGCTGCACCCTACATGTTTTAACATATTTTCACTGTCATTCAGGAAAGTATTGAGATCCCCTGATTTTTTCTTTGCCCATAAACTTAGAAATATGTTGCTACATTTTCAAACACATAGAAATTGGTGGTTCCCATCTGCTATGGTTTTTAAGCTTATTTCTACTTTGGTCAGATAACTTGCTTTCCCCATTGAATATGATTTTTTTAAGTACTTTTTATTAAACATTATTTTTACAGACTGAATTTTGATTGTGCACAAATGGGGTACATCTTTTCGTTTCTATGGTTGTACACAATGTAGATTCATACCATTCATGTAATTGTACATGTACATGTGGAATGAGACAGACGTTACCCTAATTTTTCATACCCTACCTCCATCTCATTTCCTTCTACATAATCTTAAGTTCCTCCATTCTTCTCTCACCCTGCACCCACCATCCACATTATATATCATCATCCACTTATCAGGGAAAACATTCAGCCTTTGGATTTTTTGGATTGGTTTATTTCACTTAGCATGATGTTCTCCAATTCCATCCATGTACTGGCAAATGCCATAATATTCTTCATGGTTGAATAATATTCCATTGTGTATAGATACCAGTTTCTTTATCCATTCATCCATTGAAGGGCATCTAGGTTTGTTCCACAATCTAGCCATAGATTGATAAACATTGATGTGACTGTGTTACTGTACTACGCTGATTTTTTTAAGCCCTTTGGGTATAAACCTAGGAGTGAGGTAACTGGGTCAAAAGGTGGATCCATTCCAAGTTTTCTGAGGATTCTCCACACTGCTTTCCAGAGTGGCTGCACCGATTTGCAACTCCACCAGCAATGTGAAAGAGTGCCTTTTTCCTATTGCTTGTGTTCTTGATAATAGCCATTCTAATTGGAGTCAGAGGAAATCGTAGAGTTGTTTCAATTTGCATTTCTCTTATTTCTAGAGATGTGGAACACTTTTTCATATATTAATTGCCTGTATGTCTTCTGTAAAGTGTCCAGTTCATTGGCCCATTTATTGATTGGGTTCTTTATATTTTTGGTGTAAAGTTTTGTAAGTTCTTTATAAATTCTGGAGATTAGTGCTCTATCAGAAGTGTGTGTGGCAAAGATTTTCTCTCACTCTATAGGCTCTCTCTGCATATTGTTTGGATCCTTTGCTGAGAAAAAGTATTTTGGTTTGAATCCATCCCATTTCTTGATTCTTGCTTTGATTTCTTGTGCTTTAGGAGTCTTGTTGAGGAAGTCTGATCCTAAGCCAACATGATGAAGATTTGGGCCTACTTTGTCTTCTATTTGGTGTAGGGTCTCTGGTCTAAATCCTAAGTCCTTTCCATATTGAGTTTTGTGCAGGGTGAGAGAGATTTAATTTCATTTTACTGCATATGGATTTCCAGTTTTCCCAGCACCATTTGTTGACAGGCTATCTTTTCTCCATTGTATGTTTTTGGCTCCTTTGTCTAGTATGAGGTGACTGTATTTATGTGATTTTTGTCTCTGTGTCTTCTATTCTGTACCATTGGTCTGCCTGTCTATTTTGGGGCCAGTACCATGCCATTTTTGTTACTATTGCTCTGTAGTATAGTTTAAGGTCTGGTATTGTGATACCTCCTTTTTTACTTTTTCTGTTCAGGATTGTTTTGGCTATTTAAGGTCTGTTATTCTTTCAGATGAAGTTCAAGACAGGTATGTCCTCTTTTACCACTTTCTATTCAACATCATCCTTGAAACACCAGCCACAGCAATTAGACCTAAATAATTAAAGGGATACGAATAGGAAAAGTAGAATTCAAGCTGTCACTATTTGTTGATGACATGATTCTATATTTAGAGGATCCAAAAAACTCCACCAGAAAACTTCTAGAACTAATAATTGAATTCAGCAAAGTAGCAGGATATAAAATCAATACACATAAACCTAATGCATTTCTATTCATAAATGATGAATCCTCTGAAAGAGAAATTAGGAAAAACACTCCATTCTCAGTAACCTCAAAAAAAATAAAATACTTGGGAATCAAACAAAACAGGTGAAAGACCTCTATGATGAGAACTACAGAAAACTAAAGAAAGAAATTAAAGAAAACCTTAGATGGAAAGATCTCCCATGTTCTTGGAGAGGCAGAATTAATATTGTCAAAATGGCCATTGTCAAAAAGTCTTTTTTTCAATACCAAAGGCGCTATACAGATTCAATGCAATTCCAATTCCAATCCCAATGATGTTCCTCATAGAAATAGAGAAAGCAATCATGAACTTCATCTGGAAGAATAAGAACTTTTTAAAAAGTGGTTCATTTTAGCTATACATGGTATTAGGATTCACTTGGACTTAATTGTAAGAGCACAGAATAGAATTTGTTCTGTTTCAGTCCCCAGTACTTTCCTCCACCTACTTTCTCCCCTGTTCCCTTCCCTCTACTTTGCTGATCTTTCACTCTCCACTTACAATTATTTTAATTAGTGTCTTGTGGATATACTCAATGGTGAGATTCACTGTGGTATATTCATGTATGTACACAGGAAAGTTAGGTCAGATACACTCCACTGTTTTTCCTTATTCCATCCCTCCTTCCTCTCTTCATTCCTCTTCATCCATTCCACTGATTTTTTTTTAACTCCCTCCCCCTTATTTTTGATTAGCCTCTGCATATCAGAAAACATTGAACCTTTGTCTTTTTGGAACTGCCTTATTTCACAGCATGATAGTCTCCAGGTCCATCCATTTACTGGCAAATGCCTTAATGCCATTCTTCATGTCAACCATAAGTTGTTTGAAATTGAAGACTGACTGTAGGGTCTAGTATCAATTCCATTTTGATATCTCGTTCAAGTATGTTTGTAGTTAAAATGTATTCTGTGATAGCTGGATCCAGGAAGTATGTTTTCTAATTTTCTTATTCTAATCTACATTCTTATTTTTGTCTGCTAGTTTTACCAGTTCCTGAGAGAATTGTCAGATTATTTCATTTTTGATTAAAATATATCCATTCCTCCTTATTGATATGTTCTTAAGGGTTTTAAAATTGGATACTGCATAAAAACTGGCAGAAAATCATCCTTTTAAAAAAATTTGAGTTTCTAGTAATGTATCTGCCTAAACATTTATATTACCTGATAATGATATTGCTATGGTGATGCTTTAGTGTTTCAATGACTTGGTTTTTCTATCACTTTCTTTTTTTCTATATTAGATTTAATTTCTTGTACATTCTTGAATAAACCAAGCAAATGAGGTATATATCTTTAATTGAACACAATGATCAGCCAAAAAGGGATACAGTATTCCCAAGATCAATCATCTTTTACATTTTTCCTGCATTGTTTTTCACATTTCTAAGAAATGTTCCAACACAACCACACTATATTGTTGTAGATCACAAAACTGTCTCTCAATTTGTTTTTCAAAATAGAACATCTCATTGTTAATAATAAATGTGTGACCAGTGTAATTAGTAGATCTAAATTCTGAAGCTAATAAACCTAATTAAGAAACAAAAACTTGAAAAATACTAAAAAGAGAATGTTTCATAAAATCTCTTTACTACTTAGAAGTTTGATTGCTTTCTTTGAGCAGAGGGAGGAATCTTTATGGGACTTTAATCAGGGCAGGAGAAGCTTCTGGCCTTGGCTTTGGAATGTGCACTGGCCATAACAGTAGTAACACCCATGTTGGTGATCAAAGACTGGACTCTCTTCCCCGTCTCTCAAAACTTCCCTATACAAGGATGAGAAAGAAGTGGGGTAATTCCCACTGACTTTAGAGAAAAATCTAGGACTTTCATCTTGCTGGTTTCTGCATATGATTTTGGGCCCCAGAGAAACTTGTAACAAGGGGGTTCACTGTTGGGCACCTGCAGGTACTCTAGGTATTGCTCCTGCACCAATTCTCTGGTTGTGAGCTTTTCAGGATTCCCAGAGATGAATTTCTTCTCCCAAACACCTCGATCATACTCGGCATCTCCCAGATCTTCTCAGGTGCATGACTGCCCTCCATGAAGATCACACCCAGGATAAGTGTCGGGAGGCCAGTCTTGGGCATGCCCTGGTCATCACTCAGCTTCCTGTAATAGGTGATGTCTAGCATTTCAATAAGGAGGTAGGAGTGGGTCATGGGATCCACTTCCTTCACTCCATGCCCAAGATCACCTCCATGTGCTCACAGGCATTCCTGAAGATCACAGGAAGTAGTCCTTGTGCTTTTAATGACACTCTTCAGCATTTCTGCCCCTGTGATGGGCTCCTTTGTGGTTTTTTTTTTTTTATTAATTTGTAGATCACTATTTTATTTTTACACCTGCATTACAACTTCCATCTTTAATCTTAATAGGATTTTCTCTGACTCTGAGGGAAGCTTTTTTAAAATTATTTTTATTTACCTTTAAAATTTTACAGACTGCATTTTGATTCATTGTACCCAAATGGGGTACATAAATTTGTTTCTATGGTTGTACACAATGCAGATTCATACCTTTTGTGTAATCATACATGTACATAGGGCAATGATGTCTGTCTCATTCCACCATTTTTCATATCCCCTTCCCTCTCATTTTCTATTACATATTCTAAAGTTCCCCCATTATTCTCTCATTCCCTACCCCCACACCCGTTAAATATCATCCTCCACTTACCAGGGAAAACATTCGGCCTTTGGATTTTTGGGCTTGGCTTATTTCACTTAGCATGATATTCTCCAATTCCATCCCTTTATTTGCAAATGCCATATATTATTCTTCTTTATGGCTGAATAATATTCCATTGTGTATATATACCAGAGTTTCTTTATCCATTAATCTGTTGAAGGGCATATAGGTTGGTTCCACAATCTAGCTATATATAAACATTGAGCTTCTATAAACATTAATGTGACTGTGTTACTGCAGTTTGCTGATTTTAGGTCCTTTGGGTGTAAACCGAGGAGTGGGATAACTGGGTCAAAAGGTGGGTCCATTCCAAGTTTTCTTAGGGTTCTCCATACTGCTTTCCAGAGTAGCTGCACCAATTTGCAACTCCACCAGCAATGTAAAAGTGTGCCTTTTCCCCATCCACACCAACATCTATTATTGTTTGTGTTCTTGATAAAAACCATTCTAATTGGTGTAAGATGAAATCTTAGAGTTGTTTTAATTTGCATTTCTCTAATTACGAGAGATGTTGAACACTTTTTCATATATTTATTAATTGTCTGTGTGACTTCTTCTGTAATGTGTCTGTCCAGGTCCTTGGCCCATTTATTGATTGGGTTCTTTGTATTTTGGGTGTAAAGTTTTGTAAGTTCTTTATAAATTTTGGAGATAAGTGCTCTATCTGAAGTGCATGTGGAAAAGATTTTCTCCCACTCTGTAGGCTCTCTCTTCAAATTCTTGATTGTATCCTTTGCTGAGAAAAAGCTTTTTAGTGTGAGTCCATCCCATTGATTGATTCTTGCTTTTATTTCTTGTGCTTTAGGAGTCTTGTTGAGGAAGTCTGATCCTAAGCTCACATGATGAAGACTTGGGTCTACTTTGTCTTCTATTAGGTGCAGAGTCTCTGGTCTAATTCCTATGTCTTTGATCCATTTTGAGTTGAGTTTTGTGCAGGGTGAGAGGTAGAGGTTTAATTTCATTTTACTGCATATGAATTTCCAGTTTTGCTAGCACCATTTGTTGAATAGGCTATCTTTTCTCCATTGTATGTTTTTGGCTCCTTTTGTCTAGTATGAGGTGACTGTATTTATGTGGTTTTGTCTCTGTGTCTTCTATTCTGTACCATTGGTCAGCCTGTCTATTTTGGTGCCAATACCATGCCATTTTTGTTACAATTGCTCTGTAGTATAGTTTAATGTCTGGTATTGTGATACCTCCTGTTTCACTTTTTCTATTCAGGATTGTTTTGGCTATTCAAGGTCTCTTGTTTTTACAGATGAATTCATGATTGCTTTCTCTAATTCTATGAGGAATGTCATTGGAATTTTAATTGGAATTGCATTGAATCTGTATAACGCCCTTGGTAGAATGGCCATTTTGACAATGTTAATTCTGCCTCTCCAAGAACATGGGAGGTCTTTCCATCTTCTAAGGTTTTTTTCAATTTCTTTAATGTTCTATAGTTTTTATTGTAGAGGTCTTTCACCTCTTTTGTTAGATTAATTCCCAAGTATTTTTTTTTTTTTTTTGAGGTTACTGTGAATGGAGTGGTTTTCCTAATTTCTCTTTCAGAGGATTCATCATTTATGAATAGAAATGCTTTAGACTTATGCGTATTGATTTTATATCTTACTACTTTGCTGAATTCATTTATTAGTTCTAGAAGTTTTTTAGTGGAGATTTTTGGATCTTCTAAATATAGGATCATGTTATCAGCAAATAGTGATAGCTTTAGTTCTTCTTTTCCTATTCATATCCCTTTAATTTCTTTGGTCTGTCTAATTGCTCTGGCAAGTGTTTCAAGGACCATGTTGAATAGAAGTGGTGAAAGAGGGTATCCCTGTCTTGTTCCAGTTTTTAGAGGAAATGCTTTCAGTTTTTCTCCATTAATAATGATGTTGGCTTTCGGCTTAGCATAGATAGTCTTGCAATGTTGAGTTATGTTGCAACTATTCTTATTTTTTCTAGTGTTTTAAGCATGAAGGGATCCTGTATTTATCAAATGCTTTCTCAGCATCAATTGAAATAATCATGTGATTCTTAACTTTAAATCTATTGATGTTGTGATTTACATTTATTGATTTCTGGATGTTGACCCAATCTTGCATCCCTGGGATAAACCCCACCTGATCATGGTGCACTATATTTTTAATATATTGTTGTATGTGATTTGCCAGTATTTTGTTAAGGATTTTTGCATCTATGTGCATCAGGGATATTGGTCTAAAGTTTTCTTTCTTTGATGTGTCTTTGTCTGGTTTTGGTATAAATGATAATAGCCTCAGAATGAATTTGGAAGGGTTCCCTCCTTTTCTATTTCCTGAAATACTTTGAGGAGTATTGGTATCAGTACTTCTTTAAAGGTCTTGTAGAATTCAGCTGAGAAACCATCTGGTCCTGGGCTTTTCTTGGTTGGTAAGTTTTGATGGCTTCTTCTATTTCGGTGCTTAAAATTGATCTGTTTAGATTGTGTAGGTCTTCCTGATTCAGTTTGGGAGGATCATGTGTCTCTAAAAATTTGTCGATGTCTTCGATATTTCTATTTTGTTGGAGTATAGATTTTCAAAGTAGCTTCTAATTATGTTATGTATTTCAATGGTGTCTGTTGTGATCTTTCCTTTTTCATCACAAATTCTAGTAATTTGAGTTTTCTTTCTCCTTTTCTTTGTTATTATGGCTAGGGGTTTATCAATTTTGTTTACTTTTTCAAAGAATCAACTTTTTGTCAATTTTTTGAATTGTTTCTCTTGTTTCAATTTCATTGGTTTCAGCTCTGATTTTAATTATTTCCTGTCTTCTACTATTTTTGGTGTTGATCTGTTCTTCTTTTTCTAGGGCTTTGAGGTGTAATGTTAGGTCATTTAGTTGTCGACTTTTTATCTTTTTAACGTATCAGCTCAATGCAAGGAACTCTCCTCTTAGTACAGCTTTCATAGTGTGCCAGAGGTTTTGATATGTTGTGTCATTGTTCTCATTTACTTCTAAGAATTTTTATTTCTTCCCTGATCTCTTCTGTTATCATTGCATGATTCAGTATCATATTATTTAGTCTCCAGGTATATGAGTAGTTTTTTTTTTTTTTTTAACTTTATCAGTTCTAATTGCATTCCATTATGTTGTTATAGGATACAGGGTAGGATCTCTATTTTTTTGTATTTACTAATGGCTTGTTTGTGGCATAGCATATGGTCTATTTTGGAGAAGGATCCATGAGCTGCTGAAAAGAAAGTATATTCACTCGATGATGTATGAAATACTCCATAAATATCCATTAGGTCTATATCCTTGATTGTATTATTTAGTTATATAGTTTCTTTGTTCAGTTTCTGTTTGGAGGATCTATCCAGTGGTGAGAGTGGTGTGTTAAAGTCCCCCACTATTATGTGTTTTGGTCTATTGATTCTTAAAATTGAGAAGGGTTTGTTTGATATACGTAGATGCTCCATTGTTTGGGGCATAAATATTTAAAAGTGTTTTATCTTGCTGTTTTATGCTTCCTTAAGCAGTATGAAATGTCCTTCTTTATCCCTTCTGACTAACTTAGGTTTTAAGTCCACTTTATCTGATATGAGGATGGAGACCCCTGCTTTTGTACTGGGTTCATGTGCATGGTATGTTTTCCCCCATCCTTTCACCTTTAGTCTGTGGATGTCTTTTTCTTTGAGATGGGTCTCTTGAAGGCAGCATATTGTTGGATCTTTCTTTTTAATCCAATCTGCTAATCTATGTCTTTTGATTATTGAATTTAGGCCATTGACGTTCCATGTTATTATTGAGATATGATTTGTATTCCTGCTCATTTTAGCTTATTTTTGGTTTTTTACTTGTCCTTCGATTGGCTTTTCCTTTAGGGTAGTTCCTCCCTTTGCTGACATGTATTGTTGTTTTTCACTTCCTCCTCCCGAAATATTTTGCTGAGAATGTTTTGTAGGGCAGGTTTTCTATTTGTAAATTCTTTCAACTTTTGTTTATCATGGAAAGATTTTATTTCATTGTCAAATCTGAATGTTAGTTTTGCTGGGTATAGTATTCTTGGTTGGCATCCATGTTCTTTCAGAACTTGAAATATATTGTTCCAGGCCCTTCTTGCTTTTAGAGTCTGGGCTGAGAAATCTGCTGATATCTGCATTGGTTTCCCTTTATATGTAATCTGATGCTTTTCTCTAGCAGCCTTTAAAATCCTATCTTTATTTTGAATGTGAGGTATTTTCATTATCATGTGTCTTGGTGTTGATCTGTTGTAGTTTTGTGCATCTGATGTTCTGTAAGCCTCTTGTATTTGATTTTTCCATTTCATTTTTCAGGTTTGGGAAATTTTCTGATGTTATTTCATTGAACAGGTTGTTCATGCCTTTGGTTTGTATCTCTGTGCCTTCCTCAATCCCAATAATTCTTAAATTCAGTCTTTTCATGATATCCCATGATTCTTGGAGGTTCCATTCATGACTTCTTGACATCTTCTCAGTTTGTTCAATTTTATTTTCAAGATTGAATATTTCGTCTTTATTGACTGAGATTGTCTTCCACGAGGTCTATTCTGCTGGTGATGCTTTCTATTGAGTTTTTAATTTGGTTTATCATTTCTTTCATTTCAAGTATTTCTGTCTTTTTTTTTTTTTTTTTCAGAATCTCAATCTCTTTATTGAAGTGCTCTTTTGCTTCTTGATTTTTCTCTTTTAACTGTCTATGGGGATGGTCATGCATTGCCTGCATTTTGCTCTCTTATCTCATCTTTTGCTTCACGGGTCATTTTAATCATGCATTTTCTAAACTTTTTCTGTCATTTCTACTGCCATGCTGTCATTGAAATCTATCACAATAGCATTTTGGTTTGTTAGGGACACTTTCTTCCCCTGTTTTTTCATATTGTTTCTGTATATTTCCCTCTAGCAGTGAAGATCAGAGATACTGAAGTTTGCCCCCTGCAGGCCTATTATGACCCTGCAGTTTTCCACTACCTCTCCTTTGAAGGGGAGATCAATACCAGTAGCACCCAATACAGAGAAAATGCAGCCCTGAACCAGAGAGCCCCTATAAAGACTTTAACATTTTCAAAATAAACAGGGTCAGTTCAATTACTATTTACAATATTTCTAGTTGTGAACAAGAGGATGGGGAAAGGGTGTAGGATATAACTGAGTAAATAGGGGTACCTGTCATAGGGCCTCCAGTCTCCTGTAGTTGTCTCAGGAAGGGAGCTGCCCTTCCAATAATTCAAAGTGCCTGCAGCAGCCTCCAAAGGAGCTGGGGAGCCTCTGGATGCACTGAGTCAGCACAGAGGCAGGCACAGTGTCCCTCAGCAGTAGGGGGGCAGGCAGGCAGGGAGGCAGACTCAGCACCTGATGATCTTGGTGTTGTGGGGGCCAACTGGGCGCCAAGGTGCAATCTCGGTATGGAAGGCGGGCTCAGCGCTGTTGTCTGACCTCAGTCGGCTCCTTTGTTTTTATATTTGGGCACTCAGGAACTTCATTTCAGCCACCATCTTCAGTGTGTTAATCGGTGACAGCTCAATGAGCAGCCCTCTGGGGTGCTTGTATCATCCTCTTGACCTCTGGATCCTTTATCCGACTGGCCTATTGGATCAGCTCAGATGTTAGTGGAGAACGCAGCTTCCTGAAGACTAAGAAAGAACTGGTGTTACAGAAGCAGGCCACTCTCTTCCAGGGTTGAAGTAGGGAACAAGGCAGCTATGGCATTCACTTCTTCAGCTGTAGAAGTCTGAGGACTAAGTGGGTCCGGTGCCTCTCTTTGAGCTTGGAGGTCAGTGTAGTGCTGATTCTTCTGCTTGTAAGGAATCATAACTTAACAGAAAAGACTGGCATGGGCGTGGGCAGAAGGGTGATGGAAACAACTGGCCTTGAAGTCCGACAGTGCCTAGAAGTCCTTCAACCTGCCAGCTGGAGGTCAGCCGTCTCAGGACATCTCACCTTCTCACTCTTTATCCCTGTTTGATATATTTAAGGCATGTCTCTGAAGAGCAGAAAATTTACTTTAATCATAATGACATTTGCCTTAATTGCAATATATGTTCAAACTTTGATCACTGCCACTTTTTTTCTAGTTCTGCATCTTACTCATTGGTAGATGAAGCAATATTCCTTCATGCACCTTTCCTGACTTCTTTCGTACTTTAATATATTTACTTTATATAAAATTATTTCTAAATTTTATTGATACACTGGAGACTGCTATATAATCTCAAATTTTGTACTTACTGTCATTTCACATAATTCCAATTATTCTCCCTTAGTTTTTTATTCAGATGTAGTTCTCATCTCTTCAAATTTGCTCACATTTGTCATTTCCTTTGATTTTTCTCCATTTTTTTTATACTCGTCAGTATGGAGGGGTGTTTGTGTGTGTTCTCTGCCCCTTCTCACCCCATCTTTTCCTTTTTTTCTTCCCTTATAAGAACTCCTATTAGTATTTTCTGCTGTGGGCTTCTTCTGTTTTCAAATTCTTTTTTACTTTTTTTCTTTAATTTTCAAATTTTTTATGAATACTATTTTTGCCTGATATAGAATTCTAAGTTGCCAGTGTTTGTCCTCGACCACTTTTTAAAACCATTCCTCTATTCACCGGCTTTCATTGTTTCTTTTCAGCAGAAATCTGAGATTCTCATATTTTCACTTTGGAAGAAAATAAATTGGTTGTCTTTGGCTACTTTGAAGATTGTCTTTGGTTTTGGTTTTCAATAGCTTTATTATGATATATCTAAATGTGCCTTTGTTTTGAGATTGGCCTTCATGCTCCTCCTGGAGTCTGTGGCTTGGTATGTTAGGAACTTATCTTCATTACTATCCTTTCTTCCCTTTGTTATCTTTTTTCAAAGATTCCAATTAAATCTCAAGTGTGTGCTTTCACAACATATGACTATGTTCTTACAGAATAGTCTTTTTGTCTGTGATGCTTTCTCAGTGTTTTGGCCTAACTTCCACTTCACTAGTCTTCTCTTTGGCTGGTATTAAATTAATACATTAAATTCTCAATTTTAGTTGAAATTTTTATTTCTTTGTAGGTCATTTTCTACTAAATATTCCTATTTGCTTTAAAACATGAGTCTAATGCCATGAATATATAAATCTCCTGTGAATCTTCCATTGTCTTTTTTTCTTGATTATTTTGGATTGCTTTTCATCTTTTATATTTTTTTCATTAAATAAAAGCCAGACCTTTCATGGAATAATATTTACAGAAAAACTGAGACTTTGAATGTTATATTTTCCAGAGAGAATTTATAGTTTTTTCTTTAAAAAACCAGAGGAGTTAGGAAAACAATCGCTTTAATCCAAGAAACTCAAATCCTGATTTTATTTTTATGGGCACTAAGTGTATGTCAACATGCTTTTCTTGCCATGCAGACATTTGAGAATCCACACAGACTTTTGTTTACTAGACTCTTTCCTCCTTGATACATCCAGATCTCCAATTTTTGTTTTCCCAGTGCTATGCGATCACGGAATGTTCTCAGTTTCTGAACTCCTTAGTAGCCATTTTAGAATCTTTAAGAGTATTGGGTTAAAATTGTATACAATGTTAATTTAAACTCTCTGCATTTCCCTTTTCTCTAGCTTTCCCATTCCTTTAAACAGTGCTTTATATCTTTTACTCATTGTATGTGCATGTATAAGAATTGATGTCATATAAGCTGATCTATTATATATAGCCAGAAACGGGCATCTCATGATGTGTTACTTTGGAAGAACCCAACAATGCATTTCACTTCTTTTTTGTCAGGTTGACCCTATATAGCACTTTTGTAATCCCTGCACGGAATTCCAATTTACTATCTTTCCTTGAAGATAACTTCCTACATCAATACACTTTCTTCATCTATAATGAATCTTTTTTTCCTTAACTAACATTGCAGGATTCCAGAGACTTTTAAGTCTGATCTATGCTTACAGGTATGCTTCATGTATTCCAAGTGGAATGTGTGAACTATTTTTCCTCAGGCAGACTATAAAATTTAACAGAATATTTGTATACACCACTATGATTTGTTTTACTTTTGAATCTTTTCAACATTTTCTGAGTTTTATATTTGATTTTGAATCAGTCCAAGTAACTTTCAAAATCGGAAAGATCAAGCACAGTTCCCTCCAGTAGACTTAACATTTCTTCTTGTATTCCTGCATAAACCATTTGACTCCCAACAAACTGGGGTTGCCATTTTTTAAATGTACTTTAATTTCCTGTGTTCAGGCCCTGGGTTATACCACTACTTTTCCAAGAAGATATGTTTATAAATATACACAATTCCTTACATCACTCACTGAAATCCTATAGGTTGAATAAGAATCAGATTAAATGGCACATCCTCCATGATTATTTGACCATGTAAATCTGCTTTGAAAGAAAATGATCAATAATTACAGGTAATACATGTATCCCCTGCAGCATTTGTTAATCTATTTCTCACATTATTGCAATTTCTTTGAGGACAAGTACATTATCCTAAAAAGTGTACATTACCCATTGCTTGATTGTTTTTGTATATAGAAGCTCTTCCCTCACTTGTAATGATGTAAAATTATAAGAAATATTTCAAATTAGATGCTGCAAATAGTGTGATACTAACTTTTATTGTTTCTATTTAATGGAGTTCTACAGGTTTCTAGGATTTTTTGTAAAGATTAACAAATTGTATAACATAATACAAATAAAACTACCAGTAGAAATACAAACAGAAATGTTGTACATCTTATAAGTATTTCTGAAAATCTGAGACAAATTCTTTCTGTTCTTTTGTCTAAAACCAATTTGAAAAGCCATCCTCCTTTTTTCTGGGCTGTTCACTTGTTATTTCCCAATTCCCCCCACTTGCATCAATCAGTTGAACAGTTGAGTTCTAAAAGCTTCTCTGAAATGCCTAAGCCTTAACAGTATTCAACTAGGATAACTTATGTGAGGTTATAAAACCTGTGTGACACTATACAAGAATAATAATTGAAAGCTTAAAACTGTTATCTTTGAAAATTTGAGTCCAAGTGTAAAAATAAGCAAGTCTCTACAATGTTTTGGCTTGACATTTTTTTTTAATGACAACTCATTTCTATTTTTAATGGTACTTATTTTTATAAACAGAATGATCAGTCCTATCAAGGACATACACCAAGTGCAGAAAGACTGTTCTCTCAAAGCTAGTAAACACCATCCCTGTCGTGTAAGTCATTTTCTATTGACATAATGTGTGATAGTCTTGCAAAATATTACAAATCCTATTTGACTTTTTTACAAGTTTCCCCAATTCATTTAAACATTGTGTTTCTGTAACTTACAGTAGAGCCTGTATAAAAATTCAACACTCAGACTTTGCTGACACTTTTCCTATTAAAATGATGCAGAAGGAAACTCAGCTTGCTCTTCCCCAGGTGTGTCTGCTCTGGCATATCCAAAGATCATAAAGTGATAGGTGATTGTCAGTTAAGGAAGCAGATAGAATTTGGAGGTAACCAGAGAAAGATGTTGACCGTGCAAGAAAAACTATTTTGCAGTTACAATTTTAACTTAGTGTTTTTAACTAAGATCAGCTTGAGGAATCATTGGAATACCAAAATGCAAACTTATTCACTGCTTAAGTAATATAGTAGTTTATGAAAAACTGAGACTGTATAATATAAATACCTTGAGGAGCATATTTCTTAAGCATACCTAAAGTTAATCTGAATCTTTAAAATTTTCTTAGGGAAATTAATCACAGTCGTTTAATAATATGGTCAACACATTGGATTTAAGTTACATATGCATATACTTATGTCATCTTTCTCTTCTGGTATTAAATAATTGTGTGTTTAATATACAAATAGTCACCTCTTTAAAATGTTATTTTATGAAAGATGAACTGTGAATTAGCTTTTCATTACTAAAGAAAATACCTGACAAGAATAACTTAGAGGAGGAAAAGTTTATTTTGAGCTCATGTTTTCCGAGGTTCGTTCAGTTCATGGTCAGCCAGTTCAGTTGCTCTGATCCCAACTCAAGGCAGAACATGGAGGAAGTGGGTGGTGGAGGAGAGTTGTTCAGCTCTTGGCAGAGAGAGTGAGGTATAATCCCCAAGGGTATGCTCCGAATAACCTACTTCCTCCTACCAAGTTCCACCTGCCTATAGTTACTACCCAGTAGTCCATTCGAATATGAATCCATACAGTGGGTTAATCCACTGAGGTTATAGCTGTCATATTTGCCTAAAAGTCTCACCTCTGAACCTTGCTTTATTGGGGACCATGTTTCTAAATCATGAGCTTTTGGGGGGGCATTTCTAGATCCAAATCAGAATAAACTTACTTTTTTAATCATATAACTAACTTTTCTCCTTCTTAGAGTTAAATTTATAGTAATATTGTTTAATTTCAATTAATATCTATAGGTATTTATTTAAAATGTAAAATTTAGTGATTTTTTTTGAGATGTATTCCTATTAAAGCTATGATCACAAGATATTTCAATCACCCCCCAAAATCTCCTTGTATCTACTATTCTTTTGCTTCAGCAACTGTCAATCTGCATTAAGTCATATTAGTCTGCATATTCTATAATTTATAAAATATAGTACAGTATTTATTCTTTTTACTGGCATCTTTTAACTTAGTATAAAGAATGAGATTCATCCAAGTGCTTGTTTGTATGTATGAGTCATTCACTGGCTTTTATTGCTAAGTATCATTCCATTGTATTTTTTTATCCAACTACTTGTTAATTAACATTTGGGTTATTTCTGGTTACTGTGAGTCAAATTACTATGAACATTCATGTGTAAGTCTTGGTGTTGACATGTTTTTATTTCCTCTTGAGTAACTTATAGATGTGTGTCCTAGTCACATGCTAAATCTATGGTTAAATTTTTACAAAAGTGCCAAATAGTTTTCTGAGAGTTGAACAATTATATATATATATATATTTTTTTTTATAGTGGTGCGTAAGTGTTCATTTTTCCACATCTTATGTGTTGGTGTGTTTATTCTAGTGAATATTATCTTGAAGTTTTATTACATTTCCTTGACTGATATTGTGCATGTTTTCATGTGCTTATTTGCTATCTATCTATATGTATATCCTTTATGAAAATGTACTCAAATCTTTTTGTCTTGTTTTTTTGAGGGGTGTTCTTTGTCTTCTTAGTATGTAGTAAGAATTTTTCATATATTCTGAATGGAAGCCCATTATCAAATATGTGCATCATAAATATTTTTCTCTAGTCAGGCTTGCATTTTTGTTTTCTTAATCAAATATTTCAAAGATTAAGTGCTTTTAAATTTGATAGAATTTAAAATCATGTATAATTCACTTTACATCAAAATTATGTGTGTCCCCCTGCCCTGCCCCCCCCATCCCCATTTCAGTTTGTGCTTTTAATACCCTGAGAAACCTTTCCTAAGCAAGGTCTCTAATTAGCTTACTTTTGTGTACCTTTTCATAGCCTTCTGGTTGTTGCTTTTAAAGTTTGTCTGAAATTTTGGCTAGAAATAGTAGAGATTGGAGAAATGGCCTTTCTCCATCTTGAATGTGTATCTTCTCATAGTATTTTTGAGATACTAAAAACAACTGAGAAAGAAATGTGCTTGGGGGAAGAGAATCTGGCCTTAGTTAATTGAGGTCATCTTGTTAGAGAATGGAATTTTCAGATGTTCTAGAAGTGTCTGGGAATATTTTAAATACATGGGAAACAGCTTATAAAGGTACAAATTTGGATTTAATTTAATAGGGCCTCACTTGTTGCCTGAATCATTAGCTAGTAATATTTGACATCAAAAGCAGTTCATTAGTTTCTTGTCATTCATGATAGTATAATATTTCTAATTGTCTACTTTGATCTATTAAAATTTTCTTTGGGTTGCCCAGTACTGAATTCATAACCTGTTTTTTTTTTTTGTACCAGGGATTGAACCCAGGAGTGCTTAACCACTGAGCCACAATCCCAGACTTTTTTATATTTTTTACTTAGGGCCTTGCTAAGTTGCTGAGGCTATCTTTGAACTCATGATCCTCCTGCCTCTGCCTCCTGAGCTGCTGGACTTACATATGTGTGCCACTACACCAGATGAAACCATAACCTCTTATACCAAATGCACAGGGGGCAAATAAAGACAAGTAAGTTTCCTTTCATTTAATATAGCATTTCAGCACCAGGGATTGTCACATATTCTAAACCAGTTCGAGATGGAAGGAAAGATGGTTCACTTTTGCTATGGGACGTGGGTATTTTGGGGATGTAAATTTGGTAATTTGTGTCAAAATCTACCTCATTTCCAAGATACGTTAGAGACTCTTGCTTCTTTGAAGGCAGTCAGAAGAATTCCATGTGGATGGGACTATTGCATGTTCTAAGAGCATCAATTCATAAAGAATGATTTTTGATTATCATTTTTGATGCAAAGGGTATAGATTTCATAAGAATGTGTTTCTAAGAATGTAAATATTTGAAGTCTTCAATTTATTTTCTCTTTCTCACACACACACACACACACACACACACACACAGTTTTGTCATTTTGATACACAGTGGAAGGAATATAATGAGAACAATGTTACTGTGGTCACTATTCTAGATCTGCTACTCTACCCACTACACAAAATACTCAAAAGTTTTATTTCAAGGTTTAAGGAAATATACCATAGATACCACTTCTAAGTCATCTTTAATCAATGGTAATTCTATATGTGCTAATAACATAACTTTCAAATGATGGCATTTGATTAAGTTCCTAATTACAGGGTTTTAGTAACTGGAAAAATAAATGAAATATAGACCTCCTATGATACTTTTCTTGACAATGAAAAATGCTTTGACAACTCCTTCTCAATCGTGCTTCTCCAAAGGATGAACTCTTTTCTTCTTTGAAGATCAATATAAAACTTTGGCAGTCATGAGTTTCATGATCTGTTTTTTGATTTTTATTTTCACAAGTAAAAAGAGACAGGTTGTTTCCCAGATGGAAGAGCTTTACAAATGCCACATTGTAACTTAGTAAAAAAATAAAATAAAATAAAAGCATGTATGTAGTAGAATCTTTTAGTCATGATCAATGTTATTCTAACAGAAACAGGTATTTCATATATCTGTAAATGGCAAGAAATTCTGATCCAATGATGTTTAATGTATTCTAAACTACATAACTCAGTACTTTGTACTAAGTTTTCATTTTTAAAGTGGCCAAATTTCTCTGTCTCATTATCTACTTTGCTGACTGGAGGGAGTACATACTCCCCCAAATCACAAGCTCTTCATATGTTATATCAGTGTTGTCATACTTTCTCTTACCCAGTCACATGGTAAGGCAAAGTTTCCTGGGATGATCCTGGAATGATGTATTTCCTGCCCTTCCTCTTACACAGCCCTACAGAGCAGATAAGATCTAGACCCAGAGGGCTTTACTAGTGAGCTACACATAAAATTAAATGAAGAACCTGGATAGAGTAGGAAAAAATAGCATGATAACAAACACTAAAAAAAAATGGCACAAGAAATATAAATTGTCTATTAGTCCCATGTGTGAATATGTAAAATCCTCAATAAAATAATATAACCTAGTAAAACATGAATCATAACCAATTTGCTTCATTTCAGGAAAGCAAAGTTTGTATGTTTTACAGTAGAAAATCAATTACTATGATTCACCACATTAGTAGATTAAAAAAGAAACAAAGATATTAACAGATGAGGAAGAGCATTTGACTAAATTAAACATCATTCATTTATAAAAACACTCATAGAAACTAGAATAAAAGGGAGCTTTAATCACGATGAAACATCCCTCCTTTATGCTTGGAAAATTAACACTGTTAGCTCTTAGGATGACAGTTTCTGATCATAGAAGTTGACTTCTCATAATTACGGTGGGGAACAGAATGCAGATGTGCAGTACTGAAGGAGCTGAATTCTGGGCTCGTTTCTACAACTGCTACTTACATTAAGGAGGAGAAACAATTGACACAAGCTTATATCAGTGTTTCCCAAACTGTAGCATATGTTGGAATTACCTGTTGGGGTGGGCAAACACTGCTTTCTCTCATACTGTCCCTGGATTTGTAGATCTAGAGTGGGTCCTGAGAAGTTTCATTTCTAGCAAGTTCCAAGGTGATCTGGGTGATAATCATTGGGGTACCCAATTTTTAGAACCAATGGACTTGGAAGAACAAGTGTGATATTTAGTTTGGAGAGGCAAGATAATGATCATGGTAACTATTTTTTGTTGCCACTATATGAAAACTATTTATAGTTTTAAAATTTTGGTCTTCATGAAACTTTTAGTTCACTCCTGGAAAACAGAGCTTGAGATAAAAGCTTAGGTCATCAGGGTCACAATCCTAGCGAAGGAATAGAAGGCTGATACAGTGCAGGATAAGAAAAAACACAAGGTGGTATATTTGTAAGTCTGTCCAGTGCAACTGATTGTTTAAGCCCATGGAGCTGTTTATGGTCTATATTTCAGGGTTGTCCATTAACAGGTTGAATAGAGAAAAGTGGATCTGGCAACTGAGTAAAATCCTTTATATTCATTGACTTTTGCATGCATGAGTGGCAAGTATCTTCTGAAATTCCTGAGTAAATCATGTCCCCAGGAAGTCCTGGGATCATAGATGAGAAGTACATAGAAGTCTTGAGGAAAAACCATAAGTTTATTCCTACCTGAACTTGAACCACACAGAAGTTGGGTTAAAACACAGACCCAGAGCCGGATGAGAACAGAAGTTGACATTAGCATAAGTATACATTTTGCATCATGCATGGCAGCAATGAGACCTACTTCATACCTGGCTTCTGATTATAGCTGCCACCCCAGAACATAATATGTATGATAGATGGAGAGCCACTTAGGGTGTTGCTTGACTACTGTGAAATATTTTAGTTTGGTTGTTGTTTTGTTTTTGAGAGTCTCACTGTGTTACTCAGGCTGGCCTTACACTCCTAAGCTCAAGTGATCCTTTGGTTCGGTCTTCCAATTACCTTGGACTATAAGTGTGAGTCAACACCCAACTGGTTAATGTAATTTTCTTAAATTTTAATGAGACCCTGCATTCTCTGAAAACAACATGCTCTCATTTTTCATCCAAAGTAGGAGCTACATGATTCCTTTAAATGATGGAAAGGTGCAGTCTTCAAAAGTAGTTAATAGATTATTTAGTGAAGTCCCTGCTGGCTCTGAGTGCACAGATGATATTCACATTCCCTTTCCCAATTGGTGAAGTCCCCACTAACCCTGACTACAAAGGTGATAGTCATCTGTCCCTTTCCCAATTGCAGATTTCTCTCACTTGGCCAGCATGTTGTTTGGTTTGGTATAGGAGATTCACCTATCCCAGTGAGTCACAGTGAACTCTGGGTTATTGCCACTGTTGGTTATTAATGAACTTGAAGCATGATGATAATCAGCACCAGCATATCTGCAAACCATTCCTGGAGTTCTTTTCTCCTACTAGTTGGTCACAAGAATGTATTTATTGACTCTAGCTAATAGATTTCAGAGGAGGTTTTAGAGACATGAATGTAAGGTGACCTAGAGTGCTGGACAGTTTATCCATGTTATTGACTCATACCATTTAGAGTTGCTTAAATGTGTTGCTGACTGCAGGAAATGGATTGCTACCTGACCTTCTGGTATGGGAGCTCTAGTACACTGAGCTTATGATGGGCACCTCTGATAACAGTGCCACTTGATGTCCTGCAGTCAGGTCCTCTAATACACTCACTAGCACAACCAAAGCGCTTTTTGATTTTAGGTCTCATCCTGTTTAGCTGTGGCCATAGGCTTCCCTTACTCAAAGCCTCACTTGACAGTGGTAGCCTTCTGAGTCACCAGAAAGGTGCAAAGTTTGATATTTCTTATAAAATTACCTTTATTATGTAATTTGAATTATATAATGCTTTTTGGTCTAGTTTTGTGATAAACTGAAAAAAGTCAGTGTTTCTAAGACTTATCCATAATAAGGGTATTCTACTACTATACTCTCTATTGTATATTGTGACTTAATTTGCCCAGTAGTCACTATGTGGGTAGTGGCAAGTAGAAGACTTATTATTCAGTCAATGAATGGATTAAGGAAATGGAACTCTTAAGTCACTAAATTCTGATGGGTTTTGTTATGCTACTGATACAATGTATTTGGTTTTGATGATTATATTAAAATATCCTTTTATTAATATGTTCCTGTATTCCTACTGTAGTTTCTGCTTTATAAAGAGGATGCTATGGTAATAATTGCACAGATACATATAACTTACCTTCATTGTGAATATTGCTCTTGACAATATAAAGTGAAGTTAGTCACATTTAATGTTCTTTTGTATGAATTCTGCTTTGACATTTTTTTCTCTTACTCTAACTTGTTGTACATGACAGTAGAATACATTTATACATTTTGATAGATCATACATAAATGGAGTATAATCTCCCATTTTTCTGATTCTACATATTGTAGGACCACATCAGTCATGTTCTATACAGTATAGATTTAAGTATATGGGGTAACCTTGAAATCTTTTTTTATTATGTTACCCTATTCATATTTTTGAAAGTCTAAAGATTTATTTTTTATTATTTATTTTAATTAAAAATCACAAATTTAGATAGGGCAATGTGTTTGATTCATTCTGTTCTTTTTTTCCCTTCCCCCCACCCATCCCACCACTATTTTCCGTCTATACAGTCCTTCCTTCCTCCATTCTTACCACCCTCCTTATCCCTAACCCTAAAACTAACCCTAACCCTAACACTAACCCCTCCTACCCCCCGTTATATGTCCTCATCCGCTTATTAGCTAGATCATTCGTCCTTTAGTTTTTTGAGATTGGCTTATATCACTTAGCATGATATCCTCCAATTTCATCCGTTTGCCTGCAAATGCCATAATTTTATCATTCTTCATGGCGGAGTAAGACCATTGTAAATATATGCCACAGTTATTTTATCCATTCATCAACTGAAGGGCATCTAGGTTGGTTCCACAATCTGGCTATAGTGAATTGAGCAGCTATGAACATTGATGTGGCTGTATTTCTGTAGTATGCTGATTTTAAGTCCTTTGGGTATAGGCCAAGGAGTGGGATAGCTGGTCAAATGGTGGTTCCATTCCAAGCTTTCTGAGGAATCTCCATACTGCTTTCCAGAGTGGCTGCACTAATTTGCAACCTCACCAGCAATGTATGAGTGTACCTTTTTCCCCACATCCTCGCCAACACCTATTGTTGCTTGTGTTCTTGATAATCGCCATTCTAATTGGGGTGAGATGGAATCTTAGGGTAGTTTTGATTTGCATTTCTCTTATTACTAGAGATGTTGAACATTTTTTCATATATCTGTTGATTGCTTGTACATCTTCTGGGAAGTGTCTGTTCATTTCCTTAGCCCATTTGCTGATTGGATTATTTGTATTCTTGGTGTAGAGTTTTTTGAGTTCTTTATAGATTCTGGAAATTAGTGCTCTATCTGAAGGATGAGTGGCAAAGATATTCTCCCACTCTGTAGGCTCTCTCTTCACATTACTGATTGTTTCCTTTGCTGAGAGAAAGCTCTTTAGTTGAATGTATCCCAGTGGTTGATTCTAGCTTTTATTTCTTGTGCTATGGGAGTCCTGTTAAGGAAGTCCGATCCTAAGCCAACAAGTTGAAGGTTTGGACCTACTTTTTCTTCTATAAGAGGCAGTGTCTCTGGTCTGATTCCGAGGTCCTTGATCCATTTTGAGTTGAGTTTTGTGCAGGGTGAGAGATAGGGATCTAGTTTCATTCTGTTGCATATGGTTTTCCAGTTTCCCCAGCACCATTTGTTGAAGAGGATATCTTTTCTCCATTGCATATTTTTGGCACCTTGTCTAGTATGAGAAAATTGTATTTATTTAGGTTTGTGTCCATGTCCTCTATTCTGTACCATTGATCTATTTTGGTACCAATACCATCCCGTTTTTGTTACTATTGCTTTGTAAAAGAGTTGAAGATCTGGTACTGCGATACCCGCTGCTTCGCTCTCTCTACTGAGAATTGCTTTAGCTATTCTGGGTTTCTTATTCTTCCAGACGAATTTCATAATTGCTTGCTCTATTTCTGTAAGGTACACCATTGGGATTTTAATTGGAATTGCATTGAATCTGTATAGCACTTTTGGTAGTATGGCCATTTTGACAATATTAATTCTTCCTATCCAAGAACATGGGAGATCTTTCCATCTTCTAAGGTTATCTTTAATTTCTTTCTTTAGTGTTCTATAGTTCTCATTGTAGAGGTCTTTCACCTCTTTTGTGAGATTGATTCCCAAGTATTTTATTTTTTTCGATGCTATTGTGAATGGGGTAGTTTTCCTAATTTCTCTTTCTGAAGATTCATCACTTATGTATAAAAATGCATTGGATTTATGAGCATTGATCTTGTAACCTGCTACTTTACTGAATTCACTTATGAGTTCTAAGAGTTTTCTGGTGGAATTTCCAGGTTCCTCTAAATATATAATTATGTCATCAGTGAACAGGGATAGTTTGAGTTCTTCTTTCCCAATTCGTATCCCTTTAATCTCTTTGGTTTGTCTAATTGCTCTGGCCAGAGTCTCAAGAACGATGTTGAATAGAAGTGGTGAAAGAGGGCATCCCTGCCTTGTTCCAGTTTTTAGGGGGAATGCTTTCAGTTTTTCACCATTTAGAATGATATTAGCCATGGGCTAATGTAAAGGCATAAATGGCCTTTACAATGTTAAGGAATGTTCCCACTATCCCTATTTTTTCTAGTGTTTTGAGCATGAAGGGGTGCTGTATTTTATCAAATGCTTTTTCTGCATCTATTGAAATAATCATGTAATTCTTAACTTTCAGTCTGTTGATATGGTGAATGACATTTATTGATTTCCGGATGTTGAACCAACCTGCATCCCTGGGATAAAATCCACTTGATCGTGGTGCACTATCTTTTTAATATGTTTTTATATGTGATTTGCTAAAATTTTGTTGAGAATTTTTGCATCGATGTTCATTAAGGATATTGGTTTGAAATTTTCTATCCTTGATGTGTCTCTGTCTGGTTTAGGTATCAGGGTGTTTTTGGCTTCATAGAATGAGTTCGGGAGGGGTCCCTCCTCTTCTATTTTATGGAATACTTTGAGAAGTATTGGAATGAGCTCTTCTTTAAAGGTTATGTAGAACTGGGCTGAGAACCCATCTGGTCCCGAACTTTTCTTTGTTGGTAGGCTTTTGATGACCTCTTCTATTTCATTGCTTGAAATTGATTTATTTAAGTTGTGTATATCCTCCTCGTTCAGTTTAGGTAATTCATATGTCTCTAGAAACTTGTTGATGTTCGAGGTTTTCTGTTTTGTTGGAGTACAGATTTTCAAAATAGCTTCTAATTATGTTTTATATTTCACTCGTGTCTGTTGTGATATTTCCTTGTTCATTCTGAATTTTAGTATTTGAGTGTTCTCCCTCTTTCTCTTTGTTATTGTGGCTAAGGGTATATCAATTTTGTTTATTTTTTCAAAGAACCATCTATTTATTTTGTTAATTTTTCCGATTGTTTCTTTTGTTTCAATTTCATTGATTTCAGCTCTGATTTAACTATTTCCTGTCTTCTACTACTTTTGGTGTTGGTCTGCTCTTCTATTTCTAGGGCATTGAGCTGTAGTGTTAAGTCATTTATTTGTTGATTTCTACTTCTTTTGTTGAATGCGCCCGATGAAATAAATCTTCCTCTAAGTACTGCTTTCATAGTGTCCCAGAGATTTTACATGATGTGTCTTTGTTCTCATTTACTTCTAAAATTTTTTTTTATTTCCCTCCTGATGTCTTCTGTTATCCATTGATCATAAAATAGTGTATTATTTAATCTCCAGGTATTGGAGAAGTTTCTGTTTTTTATTCTGTCATTTATTTCTAATTTCAATCCATTATGGTCTGATAGAGTACAAGGTAGTATCTCTATCTTCTTGTATTTGCTAACAGTAGCTTTGTGGCAGAAGATATGGTCTATTTTAGAGAAGGATCCATGTGCTGCTGAGAAGAAAGTGTATTCGTTCTTTGTTGGATGGCATATTCTATATAAGTCGGTTAAGTCTAAATTGTTGATTGTGTTATTGAGATCTATGGTTTCTTTATTCAATTTTTGTTTGGACGATCTATCCAGCGGTGAGAGAGGTGTGTTAAAATCGCCTAGTATTATTGTGTTGTGGTCTATTTGATTTCTGGAATTGAGAAGGATTTGTTTGACGTACATCGATGAGCCAATGTTCGGGGCATAGATATTTATGATTTTTATGTCTTGCTGATTTATGCTTCCCTTAAGCAGTATGTAATGCCCTTCTTTATCCTTTCTGACTAGTTTTGGCTTGAAGTCCACATTATATGAAATGAGGATGGATACTCCAGCTTTTTTGCTGTGTCCGTGTGCATGGTATGTTTTTTCCCATCCTTTCATCTTTAGTCTATGGATATCTCTTTCTATGAGATGAGTCTCTTGCAGGCAGCAAATTGTTGGATTTTTCTTTTGAATCCATTCTGCCAGTCTATGTCTTTTAATTGATGAGTTCAGGCCATTAACATTCAGGGTTATTATTGTGATATGATTTGTATTCCCAGTCATTTGACTCATTTTTGTTTTTTGACATGATTTGGTTTCCCCTTTATTTGGCTATTCCTTTAGGCTAGTTCCTCCTGTTGCTGGTTTGCATCGTTGTTATCATCTCTTCCTCATGGAATATTTTGCTGAGAATGTTCTGCAATGCTGGCTTTCTTTTTGTAAATTCCTTTAGCTTTTGTTTATCATGGAAGGATCTTATTTCATCATCAAATCTGAAAGTAAGTTTTGCTGTGTATAAGATTCTTGGTTGGCATCCATTTTCTTTCAGGGCTTGGTAAATGTTGTTCCAGGCCCTTCTAGCTTTTAGGGTCTGGATTGAAAAATCTGCTCATATTCTTATTGGTTTCCCCCTGAATGTAATTTGATTCTTTTCTCTCGCGGCCTTTAAAATTCTGTCTTTATTTGTATGTTAGGTATTTTCATAATAATGTGCCCTGGGTGGGTCTATTGTGATTTTGTATATTTGGAGTCCTATAAGCCTCTTGTACTTGGTTTTCCATTTCATTCTTCATATTTGGGAAATTTTCTGATATTATTTCATTGAATAGATTGTTCATTCCTTTGGTTTGTTTCTTTAAGCCTTCCTCAATCCCAGTAATTCTTAAATTTGGCCTTTTCATGATATCCCATAATTCTTGTAGATTCTGTTCATGATTTCTTACCATCTTCTCTGTTTGGTCCACTTTGTTTTCAAGATTACATATTTTTTCTTCAATATCTGAGGTTCTGTCTTCCAGGTGTTCTATCCTATTGGTTATGCTTTCTGTGGAGTTTTTAACTTGATTCATTGTTTCCTTCATTTCAAGGATTTCTGTTTGATTTTTCTTCAATATCTCTAACTCTTTATTGAAATGATCTCTTGCTTCCTGTATTTGCTCCTTTAACTGTTGATTGGTGCGATCATTTAATGCCTGCATTTGCTCTTTCATCTCCTTGTTTGCTTCCCTGATTGTTTTAATTATGTACATTCTCAACTCCTTTTGGGACATTTCTTCTGCTGTGCTCTCATTGGGTTTTATTGATATAGTATCTAGGTTTGTTTGGGACATTTTCTTCCCTTGTTTTCTCATATTTGTCAGATGTCAGTAGGACTTTGTGATATTGCAGAATTCTTCTATTGGCTTATAGTGTCCCTATAGATTTCCAGTGTATCGCCTTCCTGCCTTCAGTAGCCTGAAGTCTTGGAATAACTTGATAATGCAGTGCTTCCAAGGAAAGCTGCCCCTAGCCCGCTACTGGTTCCAAGACTTGGAGCTGACTCTGTGTGG
Source organism: Sciurus vulgaris (assembly GCF_902686455.1). Taxonomy (NCBI): domain Eukaryota; kingdom Metazoa; phylum Chordata; class Mammalia; order Rodentia; family Sciuridae; genus Sciurus; species Sciurus vulgaris. The sequence continues at coordinate 120,120,463 of NC_136466.1, forward strand.
AAAGGCTCTCACTGGGGGCCTGCTTCGAGAAGCTAGCTGGAAAGACGCTTCCTGCTGGAGGGGGCCAGGCTGCGGGCTGCTTGGGGAAGTCCCTGGCTGCCCTGTCTTGGTCCCTGAAGCAACCTGCGGGCATGAACTCGCCGCCCTGGTTCAGGGACTTGAAGCTTGGTTCTGTGCAGAAAGGCTCTCACTGGGTGGCCTGCTCCAAGATGCTGGAGAATCTGGCCCTGTTGGAGAAGCCCACCGCCAGAGTGCGCAGGGCTGCCTGGGGAGGACTCTAGCTGCCCTGCCCTACTCTAATAAGCCACCCGAATCCGGGCCTGCCGCCCGGGCAGCACTTCACCAGGTGGGGAGACTCACCCCGTGGCTCTATATTAGTCTGAGTCTCTCAATGCCTCCCCTTCTTGAATCCTGGGTTCTGGAGCAACTGGAGATGCAGTCAATCTCTAGTCCGCCATCTTGGATTGCCCCGTGGGAAAAAACCTGCAGCCAGGGTGGCGGGGGGCGGGGGGGGGGGCAGGTTCACCTGGAGAAGTCTCTGGCTGCCTTGCCCTGGTCCCAGAGGCTATTTGCAGGCGGGAGGTCACCACTGGCTTGGGGACTTGTGGCTGGCTCAGCGTGGAAAGGCTCTCCCTGGGCAGTCTGCTCCGAGAAGCTCTAAAGATTTATTGTAACTAATAATTTAGTGTATTTTTAATTTCTGTATTTCTCTATGTGAAATGTCATCTTTTTTTTCTTTTGGTTTAAAAGATTTTCACTTTTAATTTCCTCTTTTATCCTCTAACTCTCACCAGTTTTTAGTGATATCTTCTCATTTTATTCCCATATAGCAAACAATGGGCTATTTTCTACTTTATTTCCCTTTCTCTTCTTAAGATATTTTTTTAACCTTACCAAAACTCTCTTGAGTAACGTTAATAACAAGCCATTGTTCCACGCATATGCTCAACTTTTTTCTTCTTGGATCCGTGTTTCAAAATGTATAAAGCTGTCTCAAAGTTGTCTTGAACTGTGACTCAACTTGTTTCTTGGTGAGATGAAGCATATTCTTTCCTCTACTTCCAGAAAGACTCATGAGAGCAGAATTTCTTATTCTTTCAGTATTTTTATATACTTTAAGATGAACTGAGATGAATATAAAATCCTCTGTTCACAATGTATTTCTTTAAATTTTCAGGTAATAATGTTTCACTGTTGCCTTGATTTTTATAGCACTCTTAGAAGTCTGGTGTCCTCCTAAATATCTTGACCTTTTTAAGTTTTTATCATATTCTTGCTGAAAGGTGAGGCTTTTTTCCACCATTAATTTAGAAAATATGAATATGGCACAAATCTCTCTAGGATGTATCTTAAAGTTGGCCATTCCTGCTCAAATTTTGAAGGTGCCTGATAGACACTTATAATATGTAGAAGAATTAGTATTTAAGTTGCATTAATTTCTCTTAAATTGTAACTCAAAACATTAAATTTATTTTTCTTTGATTAAATAATTTTTATACATAATACATAATATAACAACTATATGTTGGTGTTTTGACTAATCCCCATTTTGATCACTATCTCTTCGATTACTTATGCTATTATACCTCATTTTGTACCATTTTATTCTGCTCTGTTCAATACCATTGTACAATATTGGACACTTGTTATTCAGTTTTTAAATTTTTCCAAGTTCAGTCAAATTTTTCTTTTTTTCTTTTAGTTTTTGAGCTTCTCTGATTCAAGTATTTTTTTCTTAATGTGCCTAAATTCTAGTGATATGCACAACATATTCATATAAAGTTTATTTTATGTATTAAATTCTGATAGATTTTATGTATATGAAAGCAACTTAGAAAATAAGAATGAAATCATATATATATAATTTATATGTAAATTTTACCCTTTCTTTGAATTGAGCTTTTATCTTCAACAAATGTATGATTTTAAATATAATGTGGGATTGCTTTCATAAATACCTACTTTATCATATTAAGATCAGTGTGACATATTTTGATGCACAAAAATGAAAGTAGATAAATTATATCCTCTATTACATTATTCTTAATATAATACCTATAGCTGTGGAATTTCAATTATATTTAAATTTTTTCCTCAATTTTATTATGGGATTTGTTAATCACTCAGAAAATTTGTAAGGTTTTTAGAGTAAATATCCCTATACTTATTTTTTGTTGTCATTCCAAAGGTTTCACTAAACTTGCTTTATCATGCATCTATTCATCCATTCACCCATCTTTCACCCAGCTGTGATGATTTGATACTTAATTTTCTTTTCCTTTTTTGTCCACATAGTTATGTGTGAGTACTTTGAAGGCAGTAACTGTTTAATTTATAGTTCTTATCACTAAGGTCCTCCTATAAACCTGTTGAATTAGAATTACCTAGGAGGATGGCTTCATATTCTTTTTGAATAAATATAAATAACTTCTTTAAACATTGGTAACATGACCTAGTAAAAGGGATAGGAGTTATCATCAGAGGACCACTACTTTAATCCTTCATGACTTTGGTCATGTGCCTGAATTCAGAGTTTCCCATGTGAAATTCTTAAAACAGCTTTTCCTATGTAGTAGAAAGTGATTAAATGGCATGAGCTAGTCATCTGACAATAAAAGTTTAGCCTTATTGAATTCATTGAAATAAGACAATGAAGATGGTAGGATTTCAGTATCATTTTGGATAGTATATTCCAGATTACCAAGCAAAAATAGAGACAAAAATTCTGAAATCACACACACACACACACACACACACACACACACAAATTAAGATGTCTGTTTATAAACCTATTTTGTCTCCCTTCTTAGTACTCTTTCCCTTGCCAAATGACACATGAATCTGTGCAGCTGATTGACCAGGGCTCCTATAAATCAGACTTGCCACTCATTCATTAACTGGGAACTACTTGGACTATTAAAATTGATGTCTCTTGGACGCAATGTTAGCTTCTTTCTGGCACCCGACCGAAAGGTAGTTACTTTTCCTTTTTCCAAGTAAATAGTGTGTTCTGAACCGTTAATGCTTGTCTCAGTGATGCTAGAAAATGTCATTGGCTTGCAAATTTTAAAGATACATGATATAAAAAATTAAGTAGTATCACTATTACTAAGTTTCTCAAACTGGAATCTTTATTTCAGAAATGATATATGTGGAAAGGTTTTAAGTTTTTCATATTGGTGGAACATGAACAGACAACACAATTGGTATTAAAAATTGAAATACAATACAATGTATAACAATCACCAATATATGTAATTCATCCTTAAGCTAGTCTCTTTTGCTTAAATTAACTGGCCTATTTGATATGAATGAGGGTATTGGTAGCAATGCAATTTTCAAGGCATGAGAGGAATAACAGCCAATCTGACAGCTCTCCAGAGGATCCTAAAACTAATGGACTGACTCTCAACACATAACTCTTGGCAATCTTTTCCCAGAGAGCATTTAAAGATTCAAGGAGTAGATAAATTGGGAAAGTAGAAGTAAGATAATCAGTAAACATTGAATCAACACTCTTTCAAGGGGTACAAAATATTTCAAATGCAGTGAGCCGCCTTGTTGACAATGAGTAATTGTGTAGAACAGAAGATAGTGATGGTGAATGCCATAACAGAAACAGATCATGTCTCTTAGCTCCAAGAATAGCTATGATGCTTTAGCAACCCAAATATAATAAATTTAAACTATCTTTGATAATTTTAATGGAGTTTTCTGAAGGTGAGCCAAATATTTTGTACATTTTCCAAGGATAGAAAATAAAACTACAACAAGTCTTAAACTGTCCTCTGAATATTTCCTCATGTGTGTTTTATTATCCTTCAAATTTGTGGGGTTTGGTTTTCTTTGCTTATTCTTTCAGTGTCACTTCTAACTCCCAGCAAGCAATATTAAATGAATATGCAAATGAATGTGTGAATCAAGGAATTAAAAAACATTTGTTCAGGGTGAGAGATAGGGATTTAGTTTCATTCTGTTTCATATGGATTTCCAGTTTTCCCAGCACCATTTGTTGAAGAGACTGTCTTTTCTCCATTGCACAAAACTCAACTCAAAATGGATCAAGGACCTCAGAATCAGACCAGAGACCCTGCATCTTATAGAAGAAAAAGTAGGTCCAAACCTTCAACTTGTTGGCTTAGGATCGGACTTCCTTAACAGGACTCCCATAGCACAAGAAATAAAAGCTAGAATCAACCACTGGGATACATTCAACTAAAGAGCTTTCTCTCAGCAAAGGAAACAATCAGTAATGTGAAGAGAGAGCCTACAGAGTGGGAGAATATCTTTGCCACTCATCCTTCAGATAGAGCACTAATTTCCAGAATCTATAAAGAACTCAAAAAACTCTACACCAAGAATACAAATAATCCAATCAGCAAATGGGCTAAGGAAATGAACAGACACTTCCCAGAAGATGTACAAGCAATCAACAGATATATGAAAAAATGTTCAACATCTCTAGTAATAAGAGAAATGCAAATCAAAACTACCCTAAGATTCCATCTCACCCCAATTAGAATGGCGATTATCAAGAACACAAGCAACAATAGGTGTTGGCGAGGATGTGGGGAAAAAGGTACACTCATACATTGCTGGTGAGGTTGCAAATTAGTGCAGCCACTCTGGAAAGCAGTATGGAGATTCCTCAGAAAGCTTGGAATGGAACCACCATTTGACCAGCTATCCCACTCCTTGGCCTATACCCAAAGGACTTAAAATCAGCATACTACAGAGATATAGCCACATCAATGTTCGTAGCTGCTCAATTCACTATAGCCAGATTGTGGAACCAACCTAGATGCCCTTCAGTTGATGAATGGATAAAATAACTGTGGCATATATATACAATGGAATATTACTCCACCATGAAGAATGATAAAATTATGGCATTTGCAGGCAAACGGATGAAATTGGAGGATATCATGCTAAGTGAGATAAGCCAATCTCAAAAAACTAAAGGATAAATGATCTAGGTGATAAGCAGATGAGGACATATAAGGGGGGGGGGTAGGAGGGGTTACCATTAGGGTTAGGGTTAGGGATAAGGAGGGTGGTAAGAATGGAGGAAGGAAGGACTGTATAGAGGGAAAATAGTGGTGGGAGAGGTGGGGGGGAAGGGAAAAAATAACAGAATGAATCAAACGATATTGCCCTATGTAAATTTATGATTTTTAATTAAAATAAATAAATAATAAAAAATATAAGAGAAAAAAAATCCAAAAAAAATTGCAGAAATGGGAAAAAAAATAAAAACATTTGTTTACACCCCTATCTTTTTTCAATTTCTCTTCCTGTAATGTCTAGTCTTGTTCTTCCTGCTTTCCTCATTCTATTTCCATTTTAAAAACATATGAATTCAGTAACTGTGTTGTTTCCCTCATTCTGAGCATCTTAAACCCTTTCATGATATTTCAGTCCCTACTGGGGAATTATTTCTTTGGATAGTGAAAGAAGAGCAAAACTTAATTTTTTTTTTTTTTTTTTTTTTTTGCACAATTTTACTCATTATAATGTAAGTCTGAAAAGACTATCTCTTAAACTTTAGGTTTTTTTTTTTTTTTTTGAGCTATTGGCAACTCCAACATTACCAGACTACAAATGAAAAAATTCCCACCAATAAAGTGTCAGTGTAAGTAATTTAACATGGAAACAGGGCATTAAATCTCTTCAGGAAAAGTGGGTATCTTTTGTTGCTTAGGAAAATAAATTCTAAGAAGCACATGAAATGGAACAGTTAATTGTGTGCAATGGAGTGCTTTGGCAATTGAACCAAAAATAAATGGATGGACACTCATTGAGTTCTTCCCAAAAGCTATTGGCCTGAATCTGGGATTTATTGGAGGATAAGGAGGGGGCCAATCCAATTTGATCTTTTAATTCCTTTATGAGGTGCAGTTTCTCAGAGGATGAAACTGTTAATCCTGCTTCTGAGGTCCATCCCAAGAATGGCATTCTGCTTTGCACAGAGCAGGGCTCTGATTCAGGGGCAGATGACAAGGAAAGGAAAATGTGCCCCCAACCACCACTTCCCTGCTTCAGGACTAAAAGCTCTTTCAGTTTCTTTAAACTTAAACATTTTTTCTTAGGATTCTGAGAGAAGGTTTTCTTATAACGTTTAGCCTGTTAAAGGTGTAATTTTTTGTGTGTAACTATTCTTAGGTTTGGGAAGTTGGGAATGGCTGACATGGTTGTTGACTTGTTTTTATCCTCAGATCTACATTCAGAAACACTGAAAGTGCAGAAGTATGGTGGAAATAGGAAAGTGAGATCCTGGGGCTGTAAGAGAAGCAGTTATAAGAGGTTTTCTGTAATACGAGGAGAAAGGTGTTAAGGGTTTGACTAAAAACATATTAAGATTGAAAAGTATGCTGTAGAACTGATTATACTGAATACTCTTTTGAAACAATTAGGGAGAAAAATCAGAGTTGAAGATGGTCCCTGGTTATCTTAGTTAGCTGTGAAAACAGCTGACACCATTAATTAGAAAGGGAAATGCAGGCAAAGGAAGAAATGATTGAATTTTCTAAAATATAAGAAAAAAGTTTGGTTTGGAGAAAGTCAGGGTTGATTTTTACTTGAATCCTTTCAGAGGAAGATAACTTTGGGACTTTAAAAATAGAAATGAGAGCTCAGAAGTGTTCTTGGCTGAGATACACATCCTAACATCATAACAATGAGTATATAGAGTGGGAAGAAAGAAAACATGTTAAGTGTTCTACATGTATTACTCCATTTGGTCTTCACCACTATCTTCTGTGGAAGATAATAACGTTTTTCTTTTTAAATAAAAGGTCTCTACCTCAGATTTTATGTATTTTTTTTTTTAAGAATACTCATTTTTACCTGGTGGTTGTATTAGTAACTGTGGGCTACTACAATACATTACTGTAGATTGAATGGCTTAAATAACAACTTTATTCAGTCACAGTTCTGGAGGCTGGAATTCTGAGATTAGGCTGCCAGTAAGGTCAGATTCTGTGAGGTATTTCTTGTGGCTTGTAGATGGTTACCCTCTTACTCTGTTCACATGTCCTTTTCTGGGTATGTACGCACACAGACCTTTCTTCCTCTTATAAGGTCACCAACTCTATTGGGTTAGAACACAACATTATGACCTAATTTAATCTTAACTACCTCCTAAAATACTATCTCCAAACACAGTGACATTAAGGTGTAGGGATCCAACCTGTGAATTGTGGGGCACACAATTCATTCCTGTGTAGTGAGCTTGGAGTTTGAACCAAGATACAATGCAGAAGCCATGCCCTTTATTGCTAAACGGGTGATGCCAATTAGTAACTGGCTTTGGTTTCTGAGTCATTAGCCAAAATCCACTGTGAATGTGGAAAGCAGATAGGTGACAAAAACAGCATAGGTGGTGGCCCTGAAATTAGGAAGACAAACCAATGCAATACATAATTTTGTCTTTAATAATATCAGATATAACACATAGGCTACTTTATATTATAAAAATGGATATATCTTCAATATCAAAGCTATGGAATACTTTCAGATACAAACCACTATCAATGATGTCTTGATTCCTAGATCCTTATTTTGATTTTTCAGTCATGTTTCTATTTGTGAGGAGTAGAGTGTCAGAGATTGGAATCTGTTTTCTCTTGTGCAAAAAAAAAAAAAAGGTGTATCTGTTTGAAATATCTATATATGTAAAGCAAAGGGATCAAATACTTCTTAAAACCAGGGTACTTATACAGAAGAGTTACAAACACATTGAAATGTAGTTTCACAGGTATTTTAAATTGCCTTTAAAATTGCTTTAGGCTACTGTTACTACTACATTAGCATCTAGCATGTAATTTCAGTGTAATAATGAGAAAACAATTTTCTAGAAATAGCATCTAAACAGATTTTACTAGAGGTCAAGAAAATTTTCAATGGGGGGAAAATAGATCATTTCACAATGTTTAGGCCTGGTGATCTTTTCTACCTTCTCTATTTTGTTACTTTGGTTTGGTTCTGTTTTTCTTCTGCTCAATGTATAATCAGAATGTCATGCTTGTGGATTAAACAATTCATTTATATTTGCCCCAGATCACTCTCTTATGTGACCTCATGCTTAGATTTCAGGAAAACAACCATTATTCTAGTTCAATTTTTAGAGTAGTTTTGTAGATAGGGTTTCAAAAATCATTAGTCTGTCAAAAGTCCTGAAACATTGCAGGTTTTTGAAATATTTTGACCTTGTTTACAGCTATCTGTGTCACCCCATCTATCTACTGCTTCCTTGGTCCTGGGTTTTCTAATGACCCTAATCATTAGGAGGAAAGGGTATATGTAAACTTCCATTAAGTAATTGGAGTGTAAAACCAAGATCATCAGGAACACAACAAAGAATGAGTAAGCAATAGCTATATTGAGCAATTGATATTTTGCATTCATCTTATTGTGATTTTCCATGTGTGTCCCATCACCTAGTGATTTTGGAACTCTACCTCAGTTTATATAGTGGTTAAAGGCATTGACTTACCTTTCAAACATAAGCGGGTTTGAATCCTAATTTTGCTATTCAATTAATAGTCCTGGAAAGGCTTTTTTTTTTCCCCTTTAACATTTCAATGACTTATTTTCATCTTATACGAAATTGGAGGTGAAAATACCTACCCCAAAAAGTTGTGGCTAGAATAAAATGAGCATGTCAGTAGTTAGCACTCTTTCTAGTAAAATATAACTGTTAGCTTTGTGTTTCTGTGATGAAAATACTGGACAAAAGCAGCTTAGAGGGCAAGTTTAGTTTGCTTCATGGTTCCAGAGGTTCAGTTTATGCTCAGCCAAGTCCGTTGCTTTGAGCTGAAGGTCAGGCAGTGATGGATGGGTGTGGCAGAAGGAAGCTGCTCAGGACATGGCAGCCAGGAGAAGGAGGGAGAAAAAGAAGGGTGAAGAGGAACCCTTCTAGGGACACCCCCAGTGACCCACTAACTCCAGGCACACCCCACCTGCTTATAGTTACCGGTCTATTCAAACAAGGAAGGACTGTTTAGGTTATAGCTCTCACTATGCAATAATTTTCACCTCCCAAATGTTCCTGCATTAAAACAGGAGCTTCAGGGATACCTCATATCCAAGCCATAACAATAACAAAATGATGGTGATGGTGTTTATTAGGAATGCTGTGACTTATCCAAAGCCATATGACAGGTAGAAATTAGAGTGAGGTTTGCTAAGACTTCATGCTTTTCCCCATAAGACACTTGGCTTTGAATATAATAGATATTTCAAAAGTGCTCTCTCCTGTTTATTAGGTCCAGGCTGATTTTTTAGGTAAACTGGCAGGGCAGTATATTTTCATGGATTCTTGGAGATTGTGGAATACAGTGGGAGTAATTGAAGCAACCATATATTTAGATTATAAATGGGAACACTAGCTTTCCTCTGACAAGTACCAGGAGACAGACATCTCTGGCCCAGGAAATCACAACCAGCTAGAAAACTCTATCTATACTTCACCTGTTTGTTTCTATAGAGGGATTTTTCCTGCATCTGCAGACATTCTGCCTACCAATTTCCACCTGAGCAGGGAGTGAATAGGTTTCCATCCTTTCAATAATTGTACTGTTTATCTAGTTGTATAAACATTAACCTTTATGGAAGCATAGCTGGAAAGAATATTAACAATGCAGACCAAATTTGAATAATATAAATGTACTGAAAAATAAATGACATTTCCTGGATTAAAATATGAATATGTACATATAAGAAGGCAAAAGGGACACTGATGGCAATAGAAAGTTTTTACTACACTATTTATATTTTGGGAGTGGTGGCACACTCTTGTACTTCCAGCAACTTTGAAGGTGAGAGGCAGGATCACAAGTTTGAGGCCAGCCTCAGCAACTTAGCAAGACCCTAAGTAACTTGTGAGATCCATCCTGTCTCAAAATGAAAAATAAAAAAGTCTGGAAGTTAGCTCAGTGGTTAAGTGCCCCTGGTCTAATCCCTAGTACCAAGTGTGTGTGTGTGTGTATTATAATAATTCTTTTTTTGGTGTGTGTGCATATGGTTGTTATAATTCTATTTCCTGCAAATTTCACATGGCTTCTTGAATTCTTAATTATTGTTTTAATCTTATGTGATATGAGTACCTTTTAAGTCTAGAGAATGTAATTTAGTTGTTCACTTCAATTATACTTGTTTCTTAAGGACAAAACAAGTATAATTGAAAATTACTTTTATTATGCAACATGGAAAAAATCTTACCACTTTATATTTTTAATGTTTCTCTATTCTGTAATACCCATTGGCCCTGTACTTGTGTGCTGTTAAGTTTGTCATCTCACATACATGAGAAATGAACATGAACTTTAACGGGTTAATATTTAGTGACCTTGAATTTGGCCAGCTATTAATAAAATAAATAAAACAAAATACTTTTCAACACCAGGGAGGGATTTAGATGTGGTTGGAGAAGAAATGGGGACACCTGAGATCATAAGGCTTCTAAGTTGCAAAAATGACCAGGTTAGGTAGAATAAGTGATTAAATATACTGAAAAATTGACTCCCTCATATCCAATCTTCATTATGTGGTAAAATTACTTTTCTGTACAATGAAAAATAGGATATTCTTGTGGTGGTGGCTTTCTTGTGAAAAGGGATACAGTATGGGAACAATGAGATGACTACAGTCCCAAACTTAGTGTTTTTTTTCTTTTGTTTGTTTGTTTGTTTTTTAATAAACCTTTAGTCTTGAAAGTGAGACAGGAAATTAGGAAGTCATCTTTGCCTCAAGGTAGCCTTGATGTGTTCATCATATCTTCTGTTTGTTCCCCTAATTCAGCCCAACTCTGAAAAGATGGGAGAAGACAAAGTTCATTTCTTGAGTTACAAAAAACTTACTCTTTTCTCACTTATTTTGGGGGGTTGTTTCCATTTTATATTTTTTTATTCTTTTTAGTTAAACATGACAGTAAAATCTATTTTGATACATTCATACAAGCTTGGAATATATCTTATTGTAATTAGGTTCCCAGGCTTGTGAGTGTATATGTCAGATTCCTTTTACTCTTCACTATTCTTATCTCCCTCCTGAAAATCAAGAAGTGAGCATTTGAGTTGGAGATGTGGCTCAGTAGTAGACTTTTCCCAACATGTGCAAGACCCTGGGTTCAATTCCCTGCACCACAAAAAAATAAAGTGAGCACGTATATGTTTTCTTTAGTGTACTACTGAAGAAATATCTAGAATAACTTCTTTACATATGTACTTGTTACTTTTATTTCATTTGTGTACCTATAGTATATCAAGGAGGTGATTAGATTGGATGAATGTTTCATAAATTGATTTGAATAACCTTAGTAGGAAAAGAAAAATAGAATGACACATAAAGCCGGATCTGAGTTTTCTGTGTTTGCACAATGTTTCTCTAAGTCACGATTTTTTCCTCTGAATATAATCTTGCACATCAGTCCAGTTTATAGTGAACTGCAAGCTCTTAAAGCCTCTTTAGTTTGCTGATGTCTCAATTAATATTATTTACTATTCCTGAATTATACAATAAATATCTTTTTAAAAAATCCATTGTACTTTTTTCATGTGTAATAGAATTCATCATGGAATGTTTTTTACATAAACATGAGTATATTTTTTATACATGAATATTTACATACATAAACATTTTATGTACTAAATGTAATATACTTTATATACTATAAATTTATAGAACTTCATAATTTTTACAAAAAAATACAATTATAAAGTATAAATATCATACAATTTATGGATGTCACATAAAGAATTTTGCTTAGGTAATTGATAATCTAAAAACCAAATGCCAACAAAGAGGGCAAAATGAAAGATTAGGAAGTACAAGGTAAGTGGGTAAGTGAACTTTTGGAGCCTCCCCTCCCCAGCTGCCCTCAATTTCTATATAACAGTACTTTTAACATTCTTGGAATCTGAGATAATCACATCAATAGTTGCTTGTTCTTTTTTTAAGCATCCAATGGAGGTACTGGTATACTAGAAAGGTCAAATTTTATATTCACCAGAAGAGAGCTCAGTGCTGATGTCCACTTCCCAGTTAGAGGACTGAACCCATCTGTGTGCCACACAGTAACTCTGAGCACCAGCACTGCTGCCCAGGAATGTGTGTGTGTGACATGAACACTGTATGCAGGAAACATGATATCCAGGTATAATTCTAAATTGTAGAGGCCAAGATTATATGTGCATAAATATTGGAAAAGCAACCCAAAGGCAATGCTCTATTTAGGGATGTGCAGAGGAAGAGGAAGAAATGAAGAGAATTTCATGCTTAATCAGAATGGGTTCAGAGGAAATCATTTGGGGAAGGATTCATAGAGCAAGAAGGATTATGGAAGCACCTTACATTTCTCCTAGATCAAGTAAATTTAGGGAAAGATAAGGGTATAATGATTTAGCCTTAATTTGACATTCTCAAATCTCTTTTCTTGGGCAATGTATTTATCATTTGCCTTCTCTCTGGATGCAGGTGCACATTATCAAATAGTCAAAACTGCCTTTTACATAGCACCTCATGCTTCATCAGGTTATAAAACAGAAAGTTACAATTATGTCTCTTCTGAAAATTACTTGTTCAAACATGTTTTTGTCAACATCCTTCTGTAGTTTTACATTTTAAAATACAATAAGCCAAAACTCTTTGCTTTAATTAACTTGAGAAATTGGTTCATTGTACTCAAAGAACCCACAGGATGAAATGTTATGTCAGTTTTGGTATTCACTCTTATTTGTGAAATAACTATTGATTTTTTTACCACATTATGGTGGATTCTATGAGAGTTAAAAATAGGGAAGAGTGAGAGATAATTGCTAGTATTCCAAAGGCCATCTGAAGGATATTTATATAAGGCAGTGGCAAATAAAATTGAGGATAAAGAGCTAAGAGTAAAGAGAAGTCAGGAAGTCACCTCACACTAGAAGGGAATGTGGAGAAAATCAAAGGAATTTTTGGCACATACAGTTCTTGATTTGAGTTTTTAGCCATGAATAGAATTTTCAGTCCAAATTAGGTTTGGAGAATAGGTAAAAGGGATAATATTCCCAGAAGCGTTAAGTAATGGGTAGTCCAGTTGGGCAGCAGCTAGCCATAGGAGAAAATAGTGCCCTCACATCAGCCATCAACTTCTATTGAGTGGTGATAGTGTAGTGCTGTTAAGTCCACAATGCTTGGAATACCCTCCATGTTTTTAGCTGCAAATATAAGTTTGTGTTCCCTGTTACCCTTGTGGATTGTGATAAGCAAAATGTGGTTTAACATCTGTTCAACTCTGCACCGATTTTTAGCAAGTTGAAATATGCTGTGTTCTCTCTAGACAAGTGTCCTTGGAGAGAGATTTTCTTGGTGTTATATCATAGTCCTTCAGAATTTATTTTTCTAGTAAAAAAAAAAAACTTTTAAAATCCAATATATTTCTTGTTTCAAAATTCATATCTAATTTCTCTTTTGTTTTGCTTTTTAAGGCTAGGAGCATGGAAAATTCTCTTGATTTCACTCAAAGTCACAATTTGTTTTCTATATTCTCCAGAAGTAGGAAAATAAGAGATTATATACCATTTGTAAGTATGAAAGAAAAAAGGAAATGAACCATATTGGGAAAAGTAAAAGTCCCTGATCTGCATTTAGAGATCCATGCTACTTCTAAGTACAAGGATAGGGCTCATTTGAGATGTAGTCATTTGCATATTGATTTGCCCAGATATAGAGAGTTTACTTTGCAATTGTGGAGCAGTGATCTGGTTATTTTTAGGTGGTCATGCCTACTTGCAACAAGAATTTTGTTTCCAACACTGACTCTCAAATTACATTGACATTGAAAACTACAGGAAGGTTCCAAGGAAATAGGGACAACAGATAAGTTATTGAAACCTGGTCTCATTCCTTATGTTTATCTAGGAAAACAGTAATAACATCATCCAAATGCAGGCAGAGTTGGTTGCAAAAGAAAGTGTAAATGATTTTAAAACTAGTTAATAATTTCAAAACTAGTTAATAACTTCATCTGAAGAACTTAAAAGTTATTGTCTCCTTTCCTCCCTGCCACGCCCCCATCTTTGCCTCCAGTCCATTAGCCTTTCAAAAGGGCTAAATGACAACAGCAGCCTTACGGGACCTGAAGAGGAGCCGATATTGAGCTCCAGAGTAAACATTGAGACACCAGAAGCTTGGTTTCTCACTGTCAGTGAAGGAAATCACAAATGGAAAATGGAAAAAGGAATAAAAATTGTGGTGTTCAATTAGAATTAGTAATATGAGTTTGAAATCATATTTTGTGTCTAGATATAGGTATATACAGAAATTAAAAACAAGTTCTATGTGTCCTCTATCTCCAGTCACATTATGATAGAGAAAAGTGTTAAATTATTGGGCCATGTTAACAAGACACAGATGCCAACTTAAGGGGCTCCCACTGCAATATCTAGAACAATTTGCCACATAAACAAGTGCTGATAGTAATAGGCATAAGCACATGGCACACAAATGACAGAGGCAGGAAACAGGAAGCAAGCATCAGATCAGCAAGCTTTTCTTCATTCTGCAGTGAAGTCAATTGATCAGGCACAGAAGGGCTCATTTTCTGGATATGGAGATGACGCCCAGGTTACAGAGGAGTCTGGGTTTACAATAGTTTACAATGAGTGAATTAATCACTAGAGACTGCAGATGTGCCATTAGGACAGTCGGAACTAGTTGTGCAGGTTAAAATTTTAACTTAGGAAGGCTGTTGTAAAAAGTTTGAAACTGTCACTGGAAAAAGCTCACAACTGGGTGTTCACTGCTTATCTTCTTCCTCTGGGACCCATTTTTACCTAGAACTTTACTATTTGCTTTTCTCCCTCTAGGACTCGTCTGCAATGGGAAAGGGTAAAAGTCTAGAGCCTAGTGTTTCAGTATTCGCTTCCTCCCTTCAGGATCCATTATGCTTGGGAAGGGGTAAATGTTTGCTTTTGGTGGAGAGGCTGGGAATGAACCCGGGAAGGATGAAAGTTTGCTTTTTCCCTCAGGGCCCTTTGTTACTGGGAAAGGATGTACTGGGAGAGGTTTAATGTTTGGCTAATTTCCCTTCCCTTCTCCCGAGTCACACTGTCCTTCCATTTTTCCCAGAGAGCTATCTTGTAGCAGTATTTTCCATAACCCTTCAATAGGTAATATGGGATCATATCCTACTTAATAAAGAGGAACATATAAAAAGAAGTCTGAATACAAAATCACATAAGTGTGAAGAAGAAAGCTCTTACAGTAAAATGTGACAATGAGTATACGAGTGGTGAAATCAGAAAATCACCCTTTGCAGCAATAGTAGTAATAACTTGGCCAACAATGAACATTAATGGATGTTAATGAAGTAGATATTTGCATGGTCCCCAAATATCTTCATCCCCACAAGACATACAATGCAATAATTCCCTAATAAATACAATGGGGAAATGTTACTTTAGAGTAGCTTTAACACATAATGAACAAGATCTCAATTAAGTGATTGAAGTTAATACCACTAGGGATGGGAAGAACTGACACTGTGCGTCATCTTATGGATTACAATGGGGAGACACAGTCTCACTTAGTGATTATTTTTACTAAAATTTAGTCATGCAAAAGCATCAGAGTTGAACATTCTACAAAAGAACTCTCAGATATTAAAAATAAGGTTGGGGAGGTAGCACAAACCCATAATACCAGCTACTTTGGAGGCTGAGGCAGCATAATGGCAGGTTTGAGGCCAGCCTCAGCAAATTAAATCTTGTCTCAAAAAGAATTGGAGGTGCCTTAGTGGTAAAGGACCTTAGGATTCAATCCTCAGTACAAAAAAAAAAAAAAAAAAAAAACACCACACACCTATTAAAAGTTGGAAAGATTGAGGAAGAACTATGAAACTCTTCCAGATTTAAGAAAACTAGAGAGATAACTAAATATAACTTGTGATGCTGGATTGGATTATTATGCCAGAAATGACACATTAGGACAGTGGGCACAGGCTGAATGGAATCTCTGAATGAAAAGTGTATGAGAAGTATTTTTACTGGCCTACAATTTTGTTTTGTAAGTTTGAAATAACTTCAAAATTAAAAGAATAAAACAAATTGTCTGTATTCTACTCACACAGTATTAAATCAGCATCTCTGAGCATGGGTGCTTTTTAAAAAGATCCTTAAATGACTCTAAATGCAGCCAGGGTTGGCAACTGATGGGAAAAGATGTATCTGAGCAACAGTGTTCATTAATACCATAGATTACAGCTGCAAGAATTCTAATTATGGGTCTGTCTCCTGTTTCATTCAGCATGAGTTCTAATGGTGTCCAGCATTTAATTGAGTTGATACAAATGCTCTATTCTTTGAGTTGTTTCTATAGAACTATTTTAATCAGTCCTGTATATCTCAACAGCTACTGATGTTTCATGTTTAAGTAAAAATGAGCAAAAATGTACTGTATATTAAGATTTGGTAAACTTCAACGTGATAACTTGATTTTTCTAAAGCTTGAATTGTCATTATTTTGATTTATACTTAATGTGTTAAATTTGTACGGTACATTTCTTAAAATACATTCCAGCATTACATGAGAAAGCCGTCCACCTGGAGCTCTGTTCTATTAGTGCAGTAATAGCTATTGAGATTCATTCTCTGCTCTGCATTTGAAATACCTTGAAATGGAGGAATGTGTGCTGGTGCCTTAGGAACCTCCCTCTTCCCTTGGCCTTGACTTACATCTGGATAAATGGGAGCATCATCCTCTGGTTTCTGGCTAAAGTTGAAGGATACAGCAGGGTTTGGGAACCTGCAGATAATCGAAGATGTAAAACATTCAGATGTGGATACATTTACAGGGGACCAGAGACAACAAGTGAGGAAAAATTTTGATGGTGTTGTCAAGGCTTCCCTCCAGCAAAATTCTGAAATGTGCCAGGATTGTCAGTGTTGCCCAGCATTCCTTGCTTTGCCCCATCTATCTTTACTGCTTCTGTCTGCTAGGTGTCTATCTAGTATACCCTCCACATAATCTCAGCTGTCATCTAGAACTTCTGCCAAGCTGTTAGTACATAAAATGTTATATAGTAAGGACTTTTATATATACTCGGCGAAAGGATATTTATTCCCTAAAAATTATATTGCTAAAAATGATTTATTATGGGAAAAGAGAGATTCTCAAGAATACAGAATATCTAATATTTGAGTCCCTTTATCTGTCAAGCATTTTGCTATAAGGTTTTTCCATTATCTCATTTAGTCCTCAAATTCCCTATGAAGTAGGTTCTGTTATTTTTTTGTAGCTGAGGACCTGAAACTAAGCGATGAAACAAATTACCCAAGATGACAAAGCTGGTGAGTGACAGAGCTTGAATTTGAACAGATTCATCTGATTCCAAAATCTATGTGCTAAAGACATTAGGTTCAATTTGACTCTCATATTTTGGATTGGGAATTACCTAGACTACCCATTCCTGATATTAGAGAAAGGAGTGAAATATGATCTGAACAAAATTACTTCTTCACTGCTTTTCTCTTTGCCAGCAGACTTGTCCGTGCCATTTTTTTTAGCGCATATGGCTTTCTTGAGTATTTCTCTAATTATCATACTTTTGCTCAGGCCACAGCTTCACACTGAAACTGTTCTTCATTATGTATAGTGGGCGTTTATTTAAACAAAGCTGTGTGTGTGTGGGAGGGTGCTACTCTGGAATTTTGCCATAACTGCTCTCAAGTTCATAAGGAGATAATTCAGTAGAACATGGCCTTTTATGAAGTTTGTGAATACATTTGGCAAGCTGTTGAGGCCATCAAGCTGCAGGTCTCGATATAGAAAATACATCCTCCTAGCCCTGTCCTTGAAGTACATATTTAGATTTGTATTTTCCATAGTTTAAATCAGGCTATATGTTCTAAAGCAATTAAATTGTAATGAAGAAAAACAGGATAACTGAAAGCATCCAACATATGCAGTATATTTTAAGATAATTGTAGTTAATCATTTTCTTGTTGAAGTAAAGTCATTTCAGTTCAGGCCCATTTAACTGAAGCAATCAAGTAGTCAAAAGATGCTGTGAAAACATCCTTGTTTTTGAAGCATTATTTAAATATATTTATGAGATGTCAACAGTCACTTTTATATTTGTATACCAAAACATTATTGGCCTTTTTTTTCAGATAAGTGTTAATTTATTTAAAAACTGTTCCTTTTTCGCAATGCTAAGTCACAGAAAAAAATATGAATTAGTTATAATAATAAAAAAGGCCTCTAATAAAAAATGTAGTGTGCCTCACTACATGACCAAATAAAAAATAATAGTTCAGTCTATTAGTCAACTTTTGGTTATAACAAAATACCTGAGTCAGATAAACTTAGTAAAGAAAAGGGGATTATTTTTGCTCCCACTTTTAGAGGCAGGAAGCTCAGTAACAGGTGGCCCCATTGTTTGGACTTCTGTGGGATCCATGGTGAATTGCAATGGAGAGAATAAGACAAAGAGGAAACAGACTGGGTTGGGCCAGGTCCAAGCTTTACAACTATTGGCTCTATAAGAACTCACTCCAGGAAGCCGGCATTCCCTTTCAAATGCAGAACTCCTAATGACCTACGGACTTCCCCCTAGACCCCTCCTCACCATCTCAACACTGCTGCACTGAGGACCAATCCTCCAGCATGTAGGCCCTTGGAGGGAACAAACTATATCTAATCCAGAGCATGTCCTTTTATGTAGCACATCTCCATGCCTTGAACTGTTGGGCAACTCATACGCATTAATAGATTTAGTCCTTACAGCAACTTGGGTTATCATTGAAATAAGTGCTAAGAATATGATTACTAGATGATGGAATTACTAAATTTCTTTGGGTTTAAGCAAATTGCTCAAATCCAAGGCAAACTTCAAAATTTATTTTAGTAATCAATGATTTATATAACTAAGGTAAAATAAAAGCCTTGGGGTTAATAATGTCAATTTCAGAATTGTACTATTAAAATTTTCATAAATCCATAATAACATCATGAAATCATATTGCCTGGAAGCAATTTTCTAAGGGCAATTTTAGTGCCTTCAGAAAGTCCAGCAGATAACAGCAACAAAAATAAACATGTTTTATTTCAGCTGTTATGCTTATAAATGTTTAATACCTCTTTTGGTGGGGGGTTGATGGTGGGGGACCTGACTTGTAGTATTTGCTAATTTTTATGTATAAGTTTTTTCTATCATGTTCAATATTCAGCTACCAACATAACATCAATTGATTTGTAAAATTCCTGAACTTTAAACAGTAGGCTCTCCTGAACAAGTACAAGACACTGTTTTCAACACTTTTAAAAATAAAACATGTATATACATGTATATACACATATGTACATTACAATATACAAAAATACATACATGTCTTCATAAACAGGGACCAGATTATAGTCACAAATTTATGAGTGTAGAATCAGAAAAAGTGTAAGTATGGTGATAATAGCCATCGTCACCAAGGTATGGCATGAAGTCTTTGGTCTAAGATCCTTTCTTACATGGTGCCAGAGACATAAAACAAATCTTACCCTTGTAAAATATAACATGCTGTGCTTTTAACCATGAATTGTCCATGCCAGTGTTGACAACTTCCTCTGGAAAATACCTCCTTTAATCTTGACTATATTTCACCAATTTTGGCAGCATCAACAAAGACCACCCTTTGGAACAGTGCACGTACACAGAGGACTTGCCTACACTTTTGTGTTGATCCTTTCTCATATCACACCTAGACAGCAATCTTCTAAGATTTTGGATGTGATTATATTGATCACATAATCAAACTACTTCTATTTGAAGATTAGTAATTTATATATAGCCCAGTTGGAAAAATGACCATGGAACACTAATATTTTCATTAGTTATTTTTTATACACAAAGGAATAAATATATCAAGCCAAGAGGTAAAAATGAGCCACAAACCATTTACTGGTGAATTTTTAAAGTCCTTCTGATGGTTAATGCAAAAACTTATATTCTATTTAATTTTCAATAAGAAAAATGAACTCAAACTTATCCTTATCAAAATGAAAAATAAAATTTTTATTGTACAAAGAAATTCACAATGGTCACAGGGATGCAAAGATGATTCAATTCATGAAAATCAGCCAGCATAATGTATGCATTAGAGGAAAAGGAAAAAAACATGACTCTCAAGTGATATAGAAGAGGTTTGAACAATCTGTACCCTTTCATAATACAAGCACTCAAACTGAAAACAGAAGAGAACATGCTTAACATGATGAAACCCATATATATAAGCCCCACAGCTAACATCATATTCAATGAAAGTCTTTTGCCATTTTTATCTAGCATAATAGTGAAAATTCTAGTTAAAGCAATTAGGTAAGAAAAATGAAAAAATACAAATCAGAATTTTTTTTTTGCAGATATCATATTTTATGTAGGAAATCCAAAAGACCACCCACATAGACAATTGATGGAATTAATAAATGAACCTAGAAAAGTTTCAGGACATAAAATCCACAGCAAAATCAGTTGTATTTTTATATACTAATGAAAAAGAAATCTAAAGGAAATTAAGAAAACCAACTTAAAATAGAACAAAGAACAAAATATTTAGGAATAAATGTAACCAACAATACACTAGACTGATACTCTGAAAACTAAAAACCATTGCTTAATGAAATTAAGACACAAATGAACAGGAAGAAATCCCTTATTTATTATTTGGGAGACTTAATATTGTCAAGATAACAATAGTATTCTAAGCAATCTAAATAATTGGTGTGATTCCTACCAAAATCCAAATTGCTTTTTGCACAAATGGAGAAACTCATCCTAAAATTCATATGAAATTTCAAGGGACCACAACGGTCAAAACAATTTTGAAAAACAACAAAATTGGAGTACTCACACTGATTTCAAAGGTCACTACCATGTTACCTGGTAGGTGTGGTGCTGGCATGGGGTAGAATTGTGAGTTCAGTAATCTTCACGTTTAAGTGTAGTTGTTTTTTGACAAGGATGTTAATACAACTTAATGGAAAAAGAACAGGTGCTGAAAAAACTGGAAAATCACAGGCAAAAAGTAAAATTGGACTCCTACCTAAAACCATATTCAAAACTAAATGAAAATGGGGAAAAAAAAACTTAAATTTAATACTTAAAACTAGAAAGTCTTAGAGAAAAAGTAGCAATCTTGATAGGTTTGGCAGTCGTTTCTTATGTATAAATAACACCAAAAGCACAAGCAACAAAAGAAAAACAATAGATAAAAGGAACTTATTTAAAAATTAAATTTGCATCAAAAGATACTATTAAGAGTGAAAAATCAACCCACAGAATGGAAGAAAATATCAGTAAAATATACATAGATATATAGATAGATTTAATATTTAGTTATATAAATAACTACAATTCAACAGTGAACCCAATCAAAAAATGGAAAAATAACTTTAATAGAAATACCTCCAAAGAACTTACCATATGACCAGTAAGCAAATGAGAAATTGTCCAAACCCATTAATCATTAGGGAAATGCAAACCAACACAATAAGATACAACTTCACACCCACTATGGATGTAACATTTTTTAAAATCAGAAAAAAAAATGTTTGCTAGGACAGAGAAATTGGAACCCTAGTACATTTCTGGTTAAAACACAAAATGGTATAGCTGCAAGGGAAAATAGTATGGATATTCAAAAATTTATACACAGAATTGCAAAATGATGAGCAAGTACTCAAAAATATATTGTACCAAATCATATATATTGCTACCAAATTACAGGTACCAATAAAGATATGTGTACTCCAGTACTTGTGTCAGAACTCCCTATAACCAAAATGTAAAAATAACCCAACCATTCATTGAAAGATGAGTAGATAAAACATGGTACGCACATACAATGCAATACTTTTCAGCTGTAAAAAGTAATGACATTTTCATGGATATTGCAACATGGATTAACCTTAAACATTAGCTAAGTGAAATGGACTCAAGGACAAAATCTTTCTATTATTTAGAATAACAGATAAAGGTAAGTTAGAGGTTGCCAGGAGCTGGGAGGAGGGAGGAAAGCTATTGCTTAATAGTTACAGAATTTTGTGCAGGGGCATTCACCATATATTTTTAAAAAATTTTTTGTTCTAATTAGTTGTATATGACAGTAGAATGTTTACACATTCTGATAGATCATACATAAATGAAGAGTAAACTCTCATTTTTTCTGATTATACAAATTGTATGATCACCTCAGTCATGCAGTCATACATGTACATGAGGTAATAATGTCAATATCACTCTAGTATCCTTCCTACCCCCATATCCCATTCCCTCCCTTCACTCCCTTCTACCTAATATAAAGAAACTCTATTCTTGAACTTCTATCTTAACTGCCAATGTGATGTGCTTAGATATAATTCTAATAGAAGTGACACTTCTCAAGGTTTGACCTTTTTTATGGATAGCAATGCTGTTCACAAATACAATATTGATTGGAATTCCATTAAATAAAGAAGCTTAGAATAATAGGCTATAGAACTCCCAAGAAGAGAGTTCATATTCTTCTGGAGAAACCAGGGGAGATTTTAGAACTATAAGGTTTCATTTGAAAGGAGGTTTCGAGAATGGAGAGAACATGGATAGACACAAAGAAGACATCATATGGACAGGGAGCAGCAGTTATGGAATTTATATAACTACCAGAAATCTAACTTTTCACAGTTATGACATGCTTATTCAAATTTTGGCATCATAGTTGCAGAGTTTACACCAATTCACAAATATCGCATCTATGCATCACCTTTTAACACCCTGGCACTGCTGAATAGAGCTTTCTGTTCTCCTGAGTGTGCTCTCATGTGGCAACATTTTGGCATGATCTACTAAGCATGTCTTCTTGCAATAATGGTATTTCGTCTTACTGTCAGCTTTCAACACTGAATAAAATCACATATTCTATCTAATGGTTTTTGCAAAAAGCACTTATTCTCATTTGAGATGAAAATAGATTTTGTGCATTAATCAACATTTTGTGGCCACATATTTGAATATCTTGGCAATCCCCATGCACCATGGCACAACTTTGGAGCACTACTAGCATTGGGGAAGGCAAGAATATAGGTGACCATGGGGCAAGTTCATTGACAATCTGTCCACTACTTAATAGACTGTACATGAAATGAAATATTAAGAAATAACATTTAAGGGGAAAGTAACCAAGTTGCTGAAGTCTTTATTATTCTGTAGGTCAAATTAAACTTCATAAGAGCTGAAAGATTTGCTTACTATTATTATTATTATGTTTTCCCCAGTGACCAAAAGTCCTGACAAGAACAATATAGAGAAGGAAAATTTTATCTGGAGCTCAGTTTCAGAGGTCTCAGTCTACAGATGGTCAACTCTGTTGCTATGGGCATGAGGTTAGGTAGAATACCATGGTGGAAGGGTGTGGAGGAGGATGGGGCAAGCAGGAAGCAGAGAGGTATTCTGCTTATCAGGGACAAAATAAAACCCAAAGCCATGCTCCCAGAGACCCAACTTCTCCAGCCACGCCTTACCTGCTTAGTTACCACACTCTTAATCCCTATCTGTGAATTCACTGATTCATTTAAGGTGGTCATAACTCAATCATTTCACTCTAAGTTTTCTCACATTGTTGCCCTCATAAGCTTTTGGGGGACACCGATATCTGAACCATAACAGGGTTTCCTACTTCAGAAATGGAGGTAGAGAAATAGCACTTCCTTTTTTCTTTTTTTCCACACCTACTTGAGAGTTGTTCTGGCTTTTTATTTTATGACTTTTGACTTTGTTTTAATTTTAAGAAATGGTGCTTTTCATAATATTGTTAAAATAATTAGAAAAACTATGAAAAAACCACTGAAGGTGTTCAAGGAGGGGAGTGACACCATCAGATCTGTTACAGAGCCACTGAGGTATTAGGGAGTTTGGAGAGTAAAACGACTATTAGAGAGGGGACCTACTAAGAGTGTCTGTCTTCTAGTTCAGGAAAGAAGGCCCACACAGGTGGTGATGAGACCTGAAGAAAGGAAGAGCAACGAACCCTTTCAGAGGTAGAATCGATAATAATCACTATTCTTTGACTCACTGGGTGTTTTCGTTAACTTTTTCACTGCTGTGACTAAATGACCCGACCAGTACTACTGTAAAAAAGGAGCAGTTTGAGGGCTCACGGTTTCAGAGGTCTCAGTCCATAGAAGGCTGGCTCCATTCCTCAGGACTGGAGGTGGGGTTGAATGTCATGGCTTGAGAGTATGGCAGAGGGAAGCAGCTCACACCATCAGGGATTAACGCTTCTCCAAACCTTGCATTGTCCTACACATGAGCTTTTGCGGGCACCTCACATCCAAACTATAACATTGAGCCAAATAAAAAAGATAATGATTATTCGAATATTTTTTTGGACTTTCTGGATGTATAAGTTGTCATCAACATAGATTAAAACGCTAAAAGCAAGTTAATCTTAGTGTGAACATTTGAAGCATGTGCCAGACGTCTTATTAGATGACTGCTAGGCTGCTGGAAATGCAGTCCTATTGACTTATAGGTCTACCCTGTGAATACAAAAGGAGAACTTACAGATGTATAATTAAGCACTGGAAAGAAGTCAAAAATGACATGAAAGGAGAAAAGCAGTAGAGATGAAAGTTTAGCAAATGCAATGTGATGGATTATGAAGAAGTTTCTGCAAGTAGAGAACAAAAATAAATAAGCATTTAGAAGTAGTTCCTCTTGGAGTCCAGGATAAGAAAACCAATGACACCACGGAGGCTGAGAGTGAAAGCACATGGCACACAAATGATGAGGTGGGAGGTGGGAAGTAGACCTTGGATCAGCAAGCTCTTTATTCAGCTGCAGAGTCAATAGGTCAAACACCTGATATGGCTCATTTTTGGGGGCAAAATGGTTGCTGGCCACCATGAGGTTCTGGGCTTTATATATAGCCTTAGCAGAGCCAGGCCATGGGAGGAGTTACTTTTGGTAGGCCCTTTTGGCAGGCAGAGGGCAGGGCCAGGTCATGGGAAGAGCTTTTGTGGCAGGATCATTTAGAACAGGGCAGGGAGGACCTGAAGGTAACTATATCCTTCAGAGGTCTGTGTAAAGAGGAAGAAGTGGAAAGACCGGGTCAGCATGAGATAATATTGAGCTGTTCAGAGTGATGGCTAGGATACTTCCTGAAAGGCTGGGGAGATAAAAGGACAGATTCTTCAGTGTTTGTAGCTAATAGAGAACATAGCAGGCAACTTTAGGTTGATTGGAGAAAAGAGGAAATGCTATCGTAATTGGGGTTGGATGAGAGAGTAAAAAAATTTCAGAAATGAAACAAAGGGTGAACACTAGGTTTCTTTTGGAGAGGTTGTACAGCCCTAAACCCTCTAGAGGTTTCCTACTCCCTCTTAACAGAATCCTATTTTGCCTTATTTGAGGCCTGCCTTTATTTTCTGTTACATACGGTCCCCATACCTGACCTCCCATAAACCAAAAGATATTGGTGTGACAGCAGGGATGAAAACCATTGATAGTTTATTCAAATAAATTACCTGGAACTGTTAAGCAGAAACTACAGGTATAAGAACAGAGTAGGAAAATTTTATTAGGAGGGTCAAATCCTCAGTCCTTTTTGCAATAGCAGCTATTGCCATGTGACTTAGTGGTTTGAACAATATTTTTAAGGCCCTAGCATTTTCTGGTTATAGTTACTGCTATCACTCAACAATATGTCCAAAATACTTGACTGGTACCAGGAGGAACCTCTGAGACACATGGAGCAGATTTATTACAGCTAAAGTTCACCAGTCAAGCCCAACCTAGGACAGACCCTGGGTTACCTTCAGATGCATGACTGAATCAAACTGAGATGAGCAGAGTGCAGTCCAGAGTAGCTGAACCTCAACCGATACTTTGATAAGTGAACTATACTACACAATTGTCATTTTAAAGCTACAGAGTGTGGGATTGGTGTCTTATGCAACAATAACTGATAGACAGCATGTGAATAAGTCAATGCATGACAAAGCATATGCTCTCAGTAAGAAACAGTTTTCTTTAACTGGGCTTTAGCATGATTGTGGTGGGAGTCAAGGATGTAGAGTTTTATCAGTTGCTTAAGTTTATTAAGATGCATCTAAGGCTATTATTATCAAAGTGATTCTTTTTTTTTCTTACTTAAAAAAAAGAACAACCAAAGGTACAAGATTTAGTACTTATCCCATCCTTATTTCCAATAACTTCTCCCTAATCTACCTTCTATGAGAATTCATTTTTCTTCCGAATTTAGCAAATAACATGTGCTGAGCTCTCTTCCAGCCCACAACAGTTATGATTAGTCAATAAGATTGCTTTTGCTGAGTCA
The DNA here is from genome assembly GCF_902686455.1 of Sciurus vulgaris. Lineage (NCBI taxonomy): Eukaryota > Metazoa > Chordata > Mammalia > Rodentia > Sciuridae > Sciurus > Sciurus vulgaris. The sequence goes on from NC_136466.1 coordinate 120,146,805, forward strand.
AGAAGTCATAGTAAGAGAAGGACCTTAACTCTCCCTTCTTGAAATCACCTTTTCTTCCACCTCAGAATTCCAAATTCTATCCAGCAAAGACCAGTACAGATGTTCCTTTTCTGTAGAGCTTTCCATAATCTATTCCATCAGACATACATATTTAAATAGTCATAACACTTCATTAATTTTTGAAATGCCTCATTTACTTTTCTTCCTGTACTAACCCTAAGTTTTTTGAAGTTAAGGATCCTGTCATATTTTTTTTTTTTGTAGCATCTAAATTAGCACTTTGAACATATTAAATAACACATTAAATGTTTGTTGGAAGCATGAATTACAAACTTGAAAATGTCACAACTGTTTCTTAACTCATGCTTTTGGCAAGAAAAGTTTAAGATGCTTTCTGATTCATATGCAAATTTATGGTTTTGCCAATGTTTAGATGTTTCCTAAATGGTGACTAATTGATTTCTATTCTAAAATATATCTGACAAGAGTGTAAAAGGAGGAAGTAAAAGCATGGCAAAATTTCCTACTTGTAGTGAGTGAAAAGCTGATGCTAAAATTTTTAGGTGAATCATTTTCTTCCTCTTTAGTCCAAGAATGTGAAAGACTATTTCCCCTCTAGATTTGGGGGATCTGTCTTCTCACTTGAGTACTAGAGATGTGTTAGATATGGAATCCTGAATGTGGGTGTTTTAGTCAGCTTTTTTGCTGATGTGATCAGAACAATTGTAGAGGAGGAAAAGTTGTTTATTTGGGGGCTCATAGTTTCAGAGGTCCCGGTCCATAGAAGGTCAGCTCCATTCTTCCAGGCTCAAAGTGACGCGAAACATCCTGGTGGAAGGGTGTGGTAGAGGGAGTTGACTCATATATAAGGATCAAGAGCAGAGAGAAACTCCACTTGCCAGATACAAAATACATACCCCAAAACCATGTCCCAATGGCCTACCTTCTATAGCTACACCCTACCCACATTCAGTTACTGCTCAGTTAATCCTGTCAGGGAATTAATTCACTGATTGGGTTAAGGCTCTCATAACTCAATCATTTTTCCTCTAAACCTTTGTGCATTGTCTCACATGAGCTTTGGGGAATACCTCACATTCTAACCATAACAGTGGGGTCTCTATGAATTTAACTTATTTACTCAGCTTTTATTTTTTTTTGGGGGGGGGGGCAGGGGTACTGAGGATTGAACTGAGAACTCCACCATGGAGCCACATCCCCAGTCCTATTTTCTATTTTATTTAGTGCCTTACTTTTGCTGAGGCTGGCTGGCTGAACTTGAGCTCCTCCTGCCTCAGTCTCCCAAGCTTCTGGGATTATAGGTATGCACCACCATGCCCAGCTTTACAGGGCTTTTGAAAAAAATATTACCTCTCTTTTTATACACTAACTGAGCTAGTTTTGTGAATCAGTAAAAGAAGAGAAAATTGAACAGGTAATTCTAGCACCTGGCATACTTGGCTAAAATAAATTAGATAGGGTTTCCAACTTTATTCAAATACCTGCATATATGCAAATAATGATTTTTACATTAAAGGGAATGATGAAGGTAGGGAGGGAGGACATGATTCCTGCTAAGGGAGTGTTTATTATATTGGAATTAGCCCTGAGTTGAGTCCTTAAGAATTTGATAGTTGTTCAGAATTTCTGACCTTCATTAGGTATCTGAGTTGTATATAATCAAGTCAGTTCTAAGAATAAACATGAATTTGAGTGAAAATCCTTGGGATAAATATAGCATTCTACCTTCTAAGTACCATGTGTTCACTGACCATATACAACCAATTGATACAGCTTTCTCTTGTGACTTTTCAAAAATATTATTGAATAAGGTAATACTTTCTAATACATAATTCATAATTACCATGATTATAAGGTATTTTTATAGAATAAGTTAGTAATATTCACTATATATTCAAATAACATTAACTTTTTTGCTAGTTATTTTAATACTTATACAAAGAAAGCAATAAATTTTCCTGAGGAATACTGCATATGTTTAAAATTAATTAATATGTATACCTGTTATGGTTTATATACAAGGTCTCCCGAAAGCTCATATGAGACAAGGCTAAAATATTCAGAAGTAAAATGATTGGGTTATGAGAGTCTTAACCTACTCAGGGCATTAATTCACTGATAGTTAACCAGGTGGTAACTATGTGCAGATAGGGTGTGACTGGAGGAGATGGGTTAGTGGGGGAGTGCCTTTGGATTTTATATTTTGTTCCTGGTGAGGAAGACTGTTTCCTGGTACCATGTTCTGAGCTGCTTTTCTCCACCATACCTTTCTGCCATGATGTTCTGTCTACACAAAGCAATGGAGTTGACCACCTACCGAGACCTCTGAAACCAGGAGCACCAAATGAACAATGAAAAAGTTTTTTTGTCAGGTCTTTTGGTCACAGCAGCAAAAAAGCTAACAGAATACCTCCTTGGATTTCATTTTCTCTTTGTGTCAATTTTTTAATTTCTTTTGTCAGGTTTGCTACATTATTAAGAAAACTGAAAAGACATTGACCAAAAGCTTTCCTATTTTTTAAATCATATAATCCTCCTAGATGCCCAGTAGAAATGATAGGTTGAAACCTAGACAGCCAAGTTCCAAATCTAACATCTTAATTGTCTTGGTCACTTTCAATTTCAAACACTGAAAATATTACATAAATTTTATATCCTTTACATATACCAAGTACCCTAATACCCTTCACTATTTCAATGTGTAGGGGAACAGCTAATAGCCTATAAAAGGCACAAAGAAATATTTGAACAAGTACTGAGGCAGTTGGAGAGTTCACATAAAGAAGTAAACTCAAGATGTAGCTTTTGAAACATTCACCCAGGATTCCTGTTTTAGGAAGAAATCCTGGGGCAACTATTACAAACTGAACTTTTTTGATAAGACCGGCGAGTTCAAAGAAATTCTCTTCCCCCACCAAATAACATCTGTTTATAGCACTTCTTATTCATTTTGGATTATTAGTCAAAGCTGTTACCTACCTTCTAAATATATGAACCAGGTTATGAGAAAAGGAGGTAGTGTATTGTGTACAGTAACCAAAATGCCTTTAGCAGTGAAATAAGACCAGAGTTCTTACAGCAAAGTGCCAGACTTCTAAGAGTTTGAGCAATGGCAACTCAGCATGCCTGAGGCCAGTCGACAAAGGTACTGTTTGCCTAAGGCTGGGGTAATACCTGGGGAATGGAGGAACTGATTCTTTGTTAACAGATATGGACTCTTCTCCACAGATAAAGAAACCTTGTTTCTATTGGACATGAACCAACAGAAAAAAAGAATACCAGCCCTGACCTAAACTTAGATCCCGGCTCTTCACTGCCTTTAGCAATCATTCCTCCTCATCCTGATAGGGCTTTACGTCCATTGCCTCTACGTTTATGTCTTCCATATTCAGTTAATTTTCTAAATTATTTAAAACTTCTTATTTCAATTCTTGTCTATTTTCTACTAATTTATTTAAAACTTCTGATTTTTAAACCAAAGGCTGAATATTTTCCCTGACAAGTGGATGATGATATATAATGGGGGTGGTGGGGTGGAGGGTGAGAGAAGAATGGAGGAACTTTAGATTACATAGAAGGAAATGAGAGGGAGGTGGGGTATGAAAGATGGTGGAATGAGGCAGACATCATTACCCTATGTACATGTATGATTACACAAATGGTATGAATCTACATTGTGCACAACCATAGAAATGAAACAATATACCCCATTTGTGTACAATGAATTAAAATGCAGTCTGTAAAAATAAAAAAAAAAATTAAAATATTGATCAGTCTTACTTTCTGTAACTTTCTTTTTATTCTTGCAACTAAACCATTCTTCCAACCAAAGAAGTGAGTTATCTGCACATGGAAAATTGTGGCTCTGGGAGAGGACTGCTTTGAGGATCTCTTTTCAAGAGTGAGCATTTGAGGTTAAAAAGCAGTCACTTGTATGATTGCTGGGGGAAAGGAAGAGACTCAATCTCCTGCTGGCCATTGAAGAACAGGAGCTGACAAAATTTTTCAAAATGTTTGAAATCAGTTTAATACATAAAACTTAAAGTAGTAAAATAAAAGAATTAAATCTTAAAACTTTGCAAAGTAGAAAAAGCTTTAAATTATAAAGTAATTATAATAAAATGTAAGCAGCAGACTTATTGAAATAAGATATTGAAATGATAGGTTGTAATACCATATATGGAATATTGCACTAAAATTGAAAACATGTATACAATAATGTCATATATGGCATGTAATTTATATGCATATCTACATCTATACACATTAATATGGTAGGTGAGGGTGGTCAGCTGCATCAGGGAAAGAAATGGGCCAGTCGGGGAAATTTCTCCAGAACATCTGTTGAGAACCAACAGGCATTGAAATTGGAAGGACAGAGTCATAATTAACAATCTATAGTCAGGTTCTTAGTGTTGCCTCAGAGCAAACTGAGCATGTCAGTGTTAAGCCTGGTATCTCTTTTCCTGGAATAAGTTCCTTGCAAAATAAAACTTTTTGTCAATATTTTTAGTCTCACTTTCTGTAACTCACTTTCTGTAATGTTGGATTTGTGAAAAAGGGTATTTTTTTAAAATCAACATTGGCTACACCATTGGAAGACTCTTTTGTCATAATGGGTATGAGTAGTGATTAAGAATAAATTTCTAGACAGGCACGGTGGCACACACCTATATAATCTCAGCAAGGCTGAGGCAGGAGGATTGCAAGTTCAAAGCCAGCCTCAGCAGCTTACTTAGTGGGGTCCTAAGCAACTCGGCAAGACCATGTCTCAAAAAAAAAAAAAAAAAAAAAAAAAAAAAAAAAATTAAAAAGGGCTAGTATGTGGCTCAGTGGTAAAGTGCCCATGGGTTCAATTCCTAGTACCAATAAATAAATATCTAAATAAAATTTCTCCTGGCTTTTTCACTTAAAAAGCTTAAGATTCTAAACAAATTAACTTCTCATAATATTGTTACTTGGAACTGTGGGTAATAATAAAACCTGTTTTCAAGATTGTTGTAAGAATTAAATGAGAGAACAATTACATAACAAAACATAACAAAGTGCCTTTCACACGACAAGTCTGTCAAAGAAAAATGGCATTGAGCAATTGTTAAAAATGGCAAGGAAACCAAGTGTGGTGGTGGTTAGCCTCTGAAACTCAGGAGACTGAGGCAGGGGGATGGCAAGTTTGAGGCCAGCCTTGGCAACTTAGTCAGACCCTCTCTCAAAAATATAAAAAGGGAAAAGGGACAGGGATATAGCTCAATGGTAAAGTGCCCCTGAATTCAATCCTCAGTACAAAAACAAAACTTTCTCCAAACAAAATTGTAATAAGAAAGATTGATTTCAACTCTGCTGAAACAAAACATAGGATTTTTATATACTGGAGTAAAGTAATGGAAACGTTTTAGTGAGACTAGAAGATAGAACCCTTCTCTTCCCCTCCCCTCCCCTTTCCCCACCATTCTTCCTCCTGCCTCCCAGTTCTTTATTTTTATTGTAAGGACACATAACATGACACCTACCATTTTCACAAATGTTAAATATATAGTACAATATAATTTCCTACATACACAATTATACAGCAGATCTCTAGAACTTATTTTCTTAACTTTATGTCCCTGGAACAATAATTCCTTTTTCTCTGTACCACTAGTCCCTGGAAACCCCCATTCTACATTTTACTTCCATAAATCTATTTTTAGATGCCTCAAATAGTCATGCAGTATTTGTCTTTCTGTGACTGCCATACTTCACTTCATGTAATATCCTCAAGTTTTATCCATATAATGACATTTGGCAGAATTTCCTGCTGTTCTATAACTGAAAATATTTCATTTTATCAATTCCATGATCTCATTATCCATTCATCTCTTGATGGACATTTAGTTTTTTTTCCTACATCTTGGCTATTGTAAACAGTGTTGCAATAAACACTGGAGTACAAATATCTCCTTAAAATCATGATTTCAATTGTTTTGTATGACTACCCAGAAGTGGAGAGCTGGATCATATGATAGTTCTAATTTTGATGTTTTTGAGGATCTTCTATATTGTTATCCATACTGACTGCACCATTTTGCATTCCCACCAATGTACAGGTTTTATTTCTACATCCTTCCAATACTTAACACTGTTTTTTTTTTTTTTTTTTTTTTTTTAAATTAAAGATCCTTTCTTGTCTTCTTATTATAAAACCTGATGGGGTTTCTGGAGGTAGACCCTATGAAAGTGAGGTCCCTTTAACACTGACTTTGAAAAATGTTTCTGGTTCTCATGCCGGTCCACACTTAGCCTCAGGAATTTGTCAATTGTCATTTAAGTGTTCTTGTCACTATATGGCTCTTGTGGCTTCTATTTCAGGTAGTCTGATCTCCGCTGTAATTCTCAGTATTCACCTGTCTCTCCAGATTTGGCTTAGTGGTTGCCTTGTGATGTCAGTTCTCTGATGGGTCCAAGAGAAAGCTGTGATTTTCAATTTGTTCAGCTATTTCTTAGGAGCAATGACTCTTGAGTTCTTTAGGTCTCAAGGCTGAAGCACTCGCTGTATTTTAACTTGTATTTCACTAAGGATTATTTAAAATACTTTCATATGCTTATTGTCTGTCTGCATATTTTATTTTGTGAAGTGTCTGCTCAAATCTTTTGTCCATTTCTTAACAGTGTTGTTTTGAGTGTATACCCTTATTAAGAATCCCTTGTCAGAAATATGATTGGTAAAGTTTGTAGCATGAATTTTCATTATTTTCAAGTGCCTTTTCATAGAATAAATGTTTTTAATTTTCCTAAATTGTTCTTTTTTTCCCCTTTGTCATATCGCTCTCTGACCAAAGATAGACTTTTTTTTTTCTACTTCTGGAATTATTAGAGTGTTAGGTTATACATTTAGATATACAATCCATTTTGAGTTTTTTAAAAACTAAGGTATGAATCATAGGTCAAGACACTTTAATAAATACGTAAATGTTCAATTGTTCCTGCACCATTTGTTGAATGCTTTTATCCCTTTGAACTGCCTTTTGGATTCTTTTTGAAAAATCAATTCATCTGTATTTTTGAGAACTGGTTAGTAGACCCTCTGTATTATCCCTTGATCTATGTCTGTTTTTGCAAATACCACACTGTCTTTGTTCTTATGATTTTTGTAAAGGGCAGTGTGAATCTTCCTACATTGTTCTTTTCAAAATTGTTTTATCCCATCAATGTCTTTTTTTTTTTTTTTTTTTTTTTTAATAAAAAAGACTTCTAGAATTTCCCTAGAGATTTTAACTTGCTAGATCATTTTCGGGAAAATTTGTAACTTTAAATTTCTGATACATGAATATGGTAGATTTTTGTGTTTCTAAGTCTATCTTGATTTGATTCATCAGTATTTTGAAATTTTCAAAATACGATTCCTGTTATTTTAATTTTGGGTGATATTCAATCTTTTAAAATTTCATGTTCTAATTGATAATGTGTGTTTATTGTCTCCAGAGTGTGTAGTGATACTCCTTCAATATTTTCAACCTGTGAATTTGGACGGGAGCTGCTGGGATGGGATGTTCCATGTTGGCCTAACACTTTTCTTATACTTTCTGCCTTATCAGGGACATAGTCCTTTGTTCAATATCAGAAACTTTTTAAATTTCGAAACAAGGCCACCTGCCCTTCATTCTTCTTTCACTGCTTTCTAGTAGTCACTCTTATACTGCCATCCGATTTAAAAGCTCAAACTAACCAAAACATCAATATTCTAATTTTTTTGCATTTGTAGGTGTTCAAGAAAAAATTCCCAATGAATGGATCCTCCCATTTTTATCTTAAGGTCCATTTGAATAATAGTGGTTCCATTAGATCTGCTGGATACTAAAAATGCAATTCTTTGTTTCTTCCAATTAGATTAACTTACTAGATATTTTGTCTGTACTGTTAGTTCCCTTCCCTGAAAACCAGTGACACTTGGGTTGAAGTTCTACATGAAAAAGAAAAAAAAGATGTATTTCTACATGGTCATTTTGATAGTGACCACTGTTTAATTTTCATGATCATTGGAAATAATGTTTGAATTGTTTGCCTGTTTTGCTTTAGAGTTCTTTACTTAATTCATGACTCTTGAAATCAAGCTAAAATTTTTTGTGTAGTAGGTCACGTGCTCAATACTAAAAAGGTAATAAAAAGATACCTGTTATTTAATTCTTGGAACAAACCTGCTTCTCTGTTGTGAGAATATGGACAAAAATCTTGAGCATGGAAAAACCATGGATATATATTAGATAGGCCTTGTGGATATGCCCACTGCTCTTCTCCCCAGTAGAAAACAGAAATGGGCAATTTGCCTTTTAGATGGTATGTCATAATTAAATATATGAAATCTGTTTTATAAGGAACCATAAATTCTAATACCACAGCCTCACTGGTGTTAGATCTCTTCTGTGATTGGTATGATTTACCTGACAATATTATGTAGCAGTTCACTCAATTCAGGTATCTAGAATTTAATTTTGCAAATTAATTTATATTGGAAGATTCAATGAGAAGTTATATTCCGATAGCATGAATGAATGTGTTACTATATCCAAGTTAAAAAAACAAAAACAAAACAAAACTAAAAAACATGTAACTTTTGGCACAACACAAGTAGGCCATGGTTATACAGCTTTCCTAAATTGTAATTTGAAATTCTAGTTTGAACCAAAATACTTTGACCTTAACAGATGTTTGAATTGAGATGTTTACTATCTGGTCATCTAAAAACCCAAGCTAATGTTTAACATTTCATCATTTGTACTGCAAAAAGTTAATGCTTCAGAAAAATGAATTAATGTATCATTTAAAGCCTTTGTGTTGCATTCTTTGGCCAGTGATAGAGCCACATTGTTAACCTAATGTGATTTTACTAGAATATGCTACAGCATATTTACATTGGTATGCTAACAGCCAGTCTTACAAAGAAAAGAGCATGACTATGAAAATCATGAAATAAAATAATGTTACCTGCTACCAAGGCAAAGGCCCAAGCCATATTGAAGTTTGTTGAAAATGGCATACTGTCTTAGTTTCTATTTATAACTGAATTTTTGAACCTTGTCAACATTATTGGATTTAGTTTCTCTCCCTAATGTTTCCATGTAAATGTATATAGGTTAGAGTAGCTTTTCACTAGCCCCAACCCTGACTCTGTACACTTCAAGGAGAAGGACTGAGCTAATGGATTGGTGGAATGGCCATTGGTCCGTGGCTCTCAGTCCACTAGAACTAATCTGAGAAGTTATAAGTATTTAATGTCAATCTCATTCCCCATTCACTACTCCAGTCGATTGCAAGGCAGCAATCCGTGGTAATTTTATTTGAGCCAAATGTTTTTAGGTTTAAAATGTTCCTTGGATAGGGATATTTCAGGTGAAGCTGGGATGGATGTTAGTCTATTTGATAGTGCAAATAAGATTATACGAAAAACTGCAGTAATAATGATCATATGTTACATCTGCCTTTGAGATTGTTGTCTTTCTTCAGATATGAATTTTGTGGTAAGGGTCATTCATTGTCTTCCTAGAATATGAACATTAATGCATGGGTTAAAACTATTAAGAAACAGAAAAGGAATAGGATTTAGAGGCCAGCTATGGAGATAATGAAACTTTTGGAGGTCGGGGTGAGTGATACAAGTTTTAGGCTTTCATAAACAAGGTAATTTTGACTTTGGTGGACCATCACAGGTAACTGTGGCTGCTAATTGTAGATGGAGGCTCTTTTCAATGTCTGTATGCTTAATAATTGCTGACTATAAGGCAATAACATTTATAATGATGCAGTTTGACATCGAAATTAACTAGCCTCTTTGGCCTGTTATGGCAGCAAGACTGAGTCAGAAAACACATCTTTTCAGGCATTGATGAACAGAAGAATATTTATTGACTTTCGCTGATTTTTTTTTTTAATCCCCCAACCAGTTCTGCATACTAAGACTTTCAAAGGCAAGGTAACCAGCTATGTTCTGCTTGCTTTACAGAATATGAGAAAGGTCCTTGCTTTAAGTTGTCTGTATCATGCCTATGAGGGCTATCTGTCAGCTGTCTGAATTGCTCATTTTTTCTTTTTCAAATAGAGTCAAGGGAAGGAAACTCCTGAATTTGTGACTCATTATCACCCTCTTATAAGTCAATACTTTCTCTGCCATCACCAGGTGACTTTCTCAAGCCAGACCTTTATTTAATTACATAAGTACAATCTGGTCCTTCACTTAATTACTTAAGTACTGACTACCACACACCCTGAGCATGGCAGTACTATTTATTGATCATTTAAATATTTGTTGAGAAGGTAAATAAATAAAACAAGAAGGGAGTATGCAGTTTGTCTTTGCTCTGTCTTCAAGACCATTGGAATCCCTGTAAGAGAGTAACAGGAATCTGAAGACATTCAATAAAGAGTGGAATTTGGCATCTGTAAGTAATGAAGTCAAACAATAAGAGGAAAGAGTAAGAACAAGACAAAGAGAAAGTGGTTAGTGCCCTGCTGTATTATCAAGTTTATTTTAATTAACATTCCTGGCTTAAATAGGATGAGAATAGTAAGTTATCAAATAATGGTTTCCACTTGCACCAATCTTCAAAATAATGAGGTTATTCAAGATTGCTGAGAAATTCACTAAACGAAGAAAAAAATGAAGGAAATCCCTTTTATTTTAAGTTCTCTCAGTATCAACTCACCAACTGATGAACCAATGTACACTAAAGTCACCTATAACAAAGATACAAAATCAGACTTCTCCTTGCCCATCACTACCATGAACAATCAGTGTTTTCTTTTTCTGTTTTAATGTAGGCACTGAGATTTTTTTGTGAACTATTTTAACTTTCTGTGAACCTTAATTATTAAAATGCTCACATGGATTAAGAACATTGACATCTCAATAAATAGGTGTGCAAATGATGTGAACAGGAAATTCATGGAAAAACAGAATTTACTTGGAGGTGTATATATACATGCTTTCTCATTTCTGCCAATAATGAAAAGTACACTAGCTACCATGAGACACTGAACTGGTAGAAAAGTAAAAATGCCTCTTTCACACTGTATATTTTAGCAATTCTAAAATGTAAAATGTTTACATTGTCACATATATGAAGTTGGTGAATCTGTAATGGTATCTTAGGTACAGGGAAATATAGTAGATAGACTTTGGTTTATGTTGCCACATGTAAATCAAATTAATAAGTTTGAGGTTGGTTGTCACCATTAAAGAAATCATCTATTTTTCCCACTGGGAAATGGACCAAGTATACTGCAGTTACAAGCAACCTCAAAATCTCAATGGCTGGGGCTGGGGAGATATCTCAGTTGGTAAAGTGCTTGCCTTGCAAGCACAAGGCCCTGGGTTTGATCCCCAGCACCCCCTCCCCCCCAAAAAAAAATCTCAATGGCCTAACGCATAGGCTTATTTCTTGATCATTGTTTATTTTGAATCTGCTTATTCGATTGAGACCTTGACCGATGCATTCTTATCTTGATTTGAATTTCCATAATGACCTAAGCAATTTACCTGTTAAAACATTGAAGTGAACTTGAAATGGCAATCCTGCTCCCGTCACTCGTCACTCCAAGTGCACTGGAACACTGAGGTGCAGACCCATGTCCTCCATGGACTCTCGGCTCAGCTGTTGCTGTTTACCCTGGATTTCCATATGGATGAATTTTAAAAATGCCTGTCTTTTGATTCAAATTCACATTCATAAAAGTAACAATTGATTAGGTTTCCTTTTATAATAATTTTGATTAAGAACCCAGTGACATTTATAACTGCTCTTAAGTGCTATATTTGTATACCCTCCTGTCACCTCAATTTATATGTTTAAATCTTCACCCCCAACACCTCAGAAAAAAGTGTCCTGTTTATGTTGCAGGACTGGGGCCGTCTGGGAAACTGAGGCTATGTGAGGTTCTCCCCTTCAAATCCCAATTCTGGTGATCAAATCAGAAAGATTTCAGACATGTCACTCAGAATAAGACATGAGTTTCTTGAAATGATAGGGAAAGGGGACACTTTCAAGGGAAAAAATGGATCCTCTCAGAGACGAGAGGGACAGTGTGCCTCTCCTGAACTCCAGTCTTACTGGAGACCCCAGAGAAGTTTCCAGAGAGTTCTACGCAGGTCCAACTCTTGATTTTTGACTAACAGTGGGATGACATCAGACTTTCAAGTCCTCAGGTCCCTTTGGACACCTAGGACAATTCTAGATCACTTTGGCCCATGCTGATAGGTTCCTGAATTCTTAATCGTAAATTCTTAAAAATTTTATTGTTAGGAGAATTTATCTTTATTTCCCTGAGTTTTAGGCTCTGGGCCGTAAAAAGTGTAAGAAACATCTCCCACTTCAGGGTAAATTGGGTTCCTCCTATCGACATTATTTCAGACCTGCGTTTCTCCTGCAGAGAACAGGTAGTTTGCTAAGGAATGTAACATATCCTGTCCACTTGGGCCAGGCGGGATGAAGGTAAATTGTTTCTTAGAAGAGAATGCATGTGGGGGTCAGCACGGTGGGCCTGATTTATTCCTTTAACCTTGTGTTGCACCATTCACATCTGTCTGCCCCCTCTCAGCACTTTGAGCTTGACTAACTTCCTAAATTGGGAACAAATATGTTTCGGACATTTAGACCACTTGGTCTGTGGTACTTTGTTATGGACACACTAGAAAACTGACATAATCCCCTCCTTCCACTTGAGTCTTTATAAAAGGGCAAATGATAGATGGCAGAAGCATTATTCACACACAATTTTTTTTTCTCAGATATTTCTGGCCTCTTCCAAATGGAAGAGCATGGAAAAAGATGTATTGTTTTTAGTTCCACTGCCCCAGTGTGGCTGATTTTAAAGTTTTGTCAGGTGGATCTGGAGACTATCATGCTAAATGAAATAAGTCATTCCCCCAAAACCAAAGGTTGAATGTTTTCACTGATATTTGGAAGTTAAACCACAACAAAGGGTAGAGGGGGAAGAAGAGAAGTTAAGTAAATTAGACAAAGGGGGAACAAAAGGAAGGGAGGAGAGATAGGAATAGGAAAGATAGAAGAATGAATCTAACATTATTTTCCTATATATACATGAAAATACCTAAGTGAACCCATCAATAAGAAAGAGGTCCTAATCAGAATAAGATATTTTATGCTCATCTAAATTTATCAAAATTGATTCTACTGTCATGTATAACTAAAAAGAACCAATAAAATAACATAAAAATGTTTGGTCAGTTCCAATGGCAATAGTGCTAAATTTTGGGACCTAGAATTTACTCAACAACTTTGAAAATTCTTTTTTTCATGTAATTTTAGGTTTTACCTTGAGTCTGGTAAGATTCTGTGCCTATCACTCTTATATTTCATTATGGCTAGAAATAGAAGTTGATCTAAAGATGCAAGAGTTAATCCCCAACAACAAAACTACAAATTGAACAACTCCCTATTTTCCCCTCAGTTCATAAAAAGATGAAGCCATTACAAAGGTAACACACATCCATTATTTACAAAAGTTTCCTGTGTCCCTTTTTTTTTTTTTTTTTAAAGGTAAGAACACTTAGCATCCATGTGCAGAATATCTTGCTGTTAATCATAGGCGCTATGTGGTAGAGCAGACCATTCACGGTACACAACTGAAACTTAAGACACCACAGATTTTCATGAAAAGAGATTGGGTTTGGACAATTTATCATTTTACCTAATTGTGCCTACTTCATTGTCATCTTTTTGTATGATGGGAGATTATTTTGGAATACTCTATATGAGGCACTTAAGAGAGAATCAAGATCTGAAAAGATAGTTCCTTGTATACTTAAGGTTTGGAAGCATCATGGGTTTTTGAGACAGACTTAGGATCAACAAATAGGTTAATGAAAGCACCATAATAGTGCATAGATGTTCAGTGAATAGGGTTTTAAAAATGTCAAAAATATATGTTAACTGAAAGTATGACTTGGGCATCTTTTATTTGACTTCTAATATTTTGTTACTAATATGTTATGAAGTTACCATTTTGGACAACCTCTGAGAGAAAATGCAAGATTTTTATTTTCCCTTTCAGTAAGATCAGATATTAATGCATTTGGTGACTGATTCTCAGAGCAATTGCCTTAAAAGTCATCACTGTTAAAAATCATAAGCAACAGCATTGGGGAAGAAACTCTTGGTAAGTTCATTATTTTCTAGAAACACTGAATTTAGGTGAAATTTATTAGGAAGTTATACGATGATTTCCAGGATTTCCAGAAAATACCTGAAATATGCTGAAAATTTATCACCAGGGCAAAAGGATTTCAAATAAACAGGACCTCACAAACTCTATCACTTATTTACCCAGGAAATCAGGATATTCTGTTTTCTTAGAGTTCCAGTTTCAATGTCTGCTCAGTGGTCTGGAAAGAATTAGTATCATTTAAAAAAAAAATGCAATTTCATCAAGGTATGAAATTTGGAATTTGAGGTTCCTGATCATATTATTAATATTATTACTAATCACAAACTCATTTTAATCCATCATTGACTCTTCAGTCTCCATTTATCCAGTCTACACCTGATCTATTTCCTTTGCTCTTATTTTTTCCATGCCAGTCCACTTTCAAAGATTTTTGTTTCTAGTATGTGAAGGTTAAGGAAGGAACATTTGTAGAACAAATGTCATTATTAAAACTACAGTATGGAATTGCAAATAAGAATTAAAATCACAACAAATAGTCATCTTTGAATAACTATGCAGCAAAAAAATTCTAAACCTTGATGGACTATGCCATTGTGGACAAGTTTATCCAATTTACTTCCCAATTAGGAAGGTAACAATATTACCAAAGGTTTTCATTCTATTTGCAATAAGATTTGTACTTCTTCTGTCTAATCATCTGAAATTTATCTGCGGATTTATTTATGTTCTTTGGTTTCTATTAATTAGGATTTATAAATATTATAGTCAAATGCATGCAGAAAACTGTATGTGGTATATGTTAAGTTTCTAACATAGGTTTTGTCAACTGTTATCTTTTTTTGCAGTGCTGGGGATCGAACCCAGGGCCTTGTGCTTGCAAGGCAAGCTCTCTACCACCTGAGCTATCTCCCCAGTCCCTGATGTTGTCATTTACAACTGAAAATCACTTTTGGTGATAGGTATTCTCTAATTGTAGAGATATTTGATATTTTAATCAATATTTGGTTAAAACATAAAATCCAAAATAATATATACACATACTTGAGGTTGAGGCCCTATCAAATTCCCAATATTCTACTGGCTTTGACCTAAAAACATCATTTTCATATGGTTCAGCTTGATATGAAAATATACTAAGAGAAACTGACTGTTTTAACATAGTTTAAAATATCTGCTCTTAAGAAAGCCAACCATTTCTCAGACAGGGAAGGAGTTACTGAAAAGTTTAGTTTCTAAAACTCTTATGAACAAGACTTCCAAAAATTTGCTGAAATACTACATTTGTAGAAGGTGCTTTAGGAAAAAATTGGAGGTAATTATGAGGAAAAGTCTTTTTTTTTAAATTGATATGAAAAAATGTACAGCTGTCTTTAAAATTTTTGAATATTCCTTGGAGACAGCTTTTAAAATCTTGCTTCACAAAAACAACTGTCTATTAGTTTCCTCTGTCCCCATTCAATGCTGAACTGAAGGCACTATCTCATTACTGTGCTCACTGGTAACTTTTCAAAACTTCTCCCAAGTCTTTTGCAAAAAGCATCATTAAAAATTCAATACGCAAATAAGTCATCTCATTTGTCCCCAAGAGTGGTGCATGCATCTGCAGTTCTGAAAACCTATAGTATGATAGTACTTTAAAGAGCAAATGTGATAGACATAGAATCAATTGATCAATCTATTCAGTTTTGGTTTAAAGAAATAACAGGATACCAGCAGCTGAGAGGACTGAGTCAGGAGGATTGCAAGTTTAAAACCAGCCTCAGCAACATAGCAAGGCCCTGACTAAATAAAAAGTATTTTAAAAAAGGGGTTTTGGGGATATATCTCAGTAGTTAATCAGACCTGGGTTCAATCTCTGCTACAAAACACACACACACACACAACTTTCTTTCCTTCAAGTAGTTCATCCTCCTATGATGGTAATATATACTGCATATTTACAAATAGAATGATACATTCAAATGTCAATAAATCTTTTCAAAGACTTTCTCATTTTTGATCTGATTTAAGTGGGTAGATTATAATTTCTGTGTCCTATACTGCAGTGATAAGTCTATGAATATTTATATAATTATGAAAAAAATATGAAATTGAAGAACAAATATGAAATAAGGGGAAAAGCCTCAGGGAAATGAACGTAAGGAAGAGGGACCAAGTACAGGCAAAAACACCAAAACTCCAAAACAACAAATCCCATCTCAGCTAGTGGTGTTCAAAAAACCATCCTTGCAATTTGAAAATCAGTACAATATATGTTGATGAAAAAGTTTTGGTTTGTACAAAAATGAATACTTGTGAACGTCAAAGAGAATTTTGCTTATTACATCAAATGGAACATTTTGGAGCTCTTGTGGGAATAATGTAGCCTAATGGGTCTCAGAATCAATCATAGAAGATAGTCCTGTTCAGCCTAAAGTACTAAATTAGTAGGAAAAGAGGAAGTGAGATATAACTTCAAGAACTAAGATTAACACTAAGTGTCATCAAGAAAAAAATGAAAACAAATTCTCTAATGAAATGTTCTTTGGTTTTTCTCAAATTTTAAAGCTATTCTATGAACTTCAGTAGAAGGTGTAACTTAGTCAACATTTGCTGTGGTCATATCATATAATAGCCACTGATTCAGTTGATAGCTTCTACTTTTAAGAATCTCATCATCTGAAGAGGAGACAGAAGTAAGTCAACGATCACATTACACTGTAATAAACATAATGACTGAGATACAAGCACTGGAGAGTATAAAATGGAGCAAAATCAAGGCTGAGAGAGTGAGTCAGGGCAGACTCTTGGAGGTGGTCACATTGGAACTGAATTTTGAAATACATGCTGGAATTAGGTAGGAAAGCTAATGGGAAAAAAGCAAAGGAAGAGTGTTTAAAGCCAGAAGTGAGAATGCATGGTATGTTAGTTGAAATACATGTAGTCTGTAGACTGAATTACAGAGTATGAGTAGATTATTGAACCTCTTCCAGCAGTCACCTCATGTAGATACCTAGCCAGAATTTCAGTCCAGAGTCCTGTTTTCCTCATCTGATGGAGGCTTAATAGTCTTGTTTCCTGTTGGGCCCCCTAGAAAGCTAAGGGTACCTCTTGAGGAGAAAGCTCACCTATTCCACTGATAATATAGCAGGTTAACATGTAGACTTTTTACTCCTTCACCCAAAAGGTTTTTTCTGCCTCTCTAGGAAAAAAAGGAACTAGAAAAATCATTTTCCTGTGGTGGCCTCGTTATAAGTTTGCCCTGTTTAAGTGAAGGCTTCTCTAAACATAGATATGAAAGGGAGAAGGTATTGACTCTACACAAGCTTCCTTTTGCCAATCTGGGATGTTATTTGTTCATGTGAGAAGTAATTAGATGTAAAATTAATTCTAAGGATTGACTACATAATTAATGGAACTCTAAATATGGCACCTATAAAATTAAGTCAGATGACTATGAGTAGACTTCTGTGAATCTATACATGAGAGTGCCGTATAAAAACTATGGGCCACAATTAGTACTGATTACCGTTACTGGACTAGTTTCCAGCTAATAGAAATTTTATTGTGTTGCTATAAGCAAATCTGAAAACTGGTAAATCTGAATGAACTGAATCAATTTGAACCTTGCATGAATCCTTAATTCAGCATTTTGTCATTAACAAGCAGTTAACAAAAATAAAGTGCCTGTCAGATTTATTTCAAAGATTAGGTAGAATGTATGTCAATTACATTGTGTAGGCCAGCTTTGCATGTTTGTGATCAAAATGTCTGACAAGAACAACTTACAGGAGGAAAAGTGTTTGGCTACTGGTTTCAGATTTATCCGTGGTAAACCATTTCCATTGCTCTTGGTCCAAGATCAGGCAGTACATGGTGGAAATTCCTGGCAGAGGGAAGCTGTTCAGCACAGGGTGGCCAGGAAGCAAAGAAAATGGGAAGGGACCATAGGGAAGATGAGCCATTCCAAGCATGACCCCAGTTGCTCACCTGCATGCAGTCAACAGAACTTTTCCCATTTAAACTAGAATGAACCCATTAGGTTATAGCTCTCCTTATTATTTCATGTCTGAATATTCCTGCATTAACACAGGAGCTTTGGGCGGACACCTCATGTCTAAACAATACTATTCATGTGTGCACATACACACACACTATATATGTATATTTGTATATGTATATACAACTTGCAGAGGAACACTAATTTTGAAGACTGTGCACTATTAATTTTTAATAATAAATTTTTTTATATTTAATATACCCTATATTTATGGCAGTGTCAGGGAGATGATGTAAGCTACTGAAGGAGAGTGAACTGTGTGTGTGTGTGTGTGTGTGTGTATCCCTATTATTCATTTGTTCCTGAAACCCAAACAATCAAAAACATCTCTTCTCTTTAAGCTAATCATTTTTATTTCTTGTTTTATATAGTAGGTACTATGTGCCAGAAAAATGGTACCAATATTAGCACATTTAATGTACATAACCCAATTTGGATAATCATATTATTACGTCTATTTCATACATTGAGAACTGAGACCCACAGAACTTAAGTAACTTGCTCAAGAACTTACAAAAGAAATGGGTGAAGCTGGGAGAGAAACCCAGGTAACTTAACTCTTGCTTTTTCTACTCAGGAATATATTATAGGGATAGATCTTAATCTACAATAGACTCAAAGAATACATTTTCAGGAATATATACCAGGACACATCAGGCTATTTGTTTAGAGTCAACCAGATTTTCTTCAATTAGACATTTATAGTCAATGGTAGTCTGTGTGGTGAGATCCTTCCAGATTGGCAAAACTGTGAATGACTTTCTAAACCTCTCAACCCCAAGACATCACCTAAAAACCTCAGAGATGCTACTTTACATAACTATTAAACTTGCCTTTTGCCAACTCAGCTCCTCATTCTAATACTTCTCCATGTATAATTTTATGTTTCCAATATCATTTTGCATTATATACTTTATTTCATTTACTCTAAGATATTTCTTAAAATGTTATATACTAAGATAGAAGAAATGCTACTAAGTAATAACACATTACTGTCTTATCACTTAGAATCTATGCATTATACTCGTAAAAAAAGAAACTTAATTAGAAGTTTTAATCATACTGATCTTGTGCATACCTAAAACAGAAAACATCATCCTCTGATTAAGATGATCCAAAAACTTCTTCTTGAATTTAAATCCTTTGAACCACTTTTGAACTCAATTATGACATGATTTTCTACACAAAATCATCCTTGGTGTTTTCAAGAACATTGAAGACTTAGCAGTTTCTAAAGGTGCTCCACTTGACTGCTGTCTGGTTATTTAAAATACAGAAAATTTAAGATACATCTGAATTTAGAGATAATAATGGGGGTAAGACGAATGTCTTGGAATTGATTGATGACTGCATGTAACATTGACTGACAATAACACATGAATGGTCATGCCACAGCCTTGTAAAGACTACCAGTCTCTGGGAATGTCCAGTCAGTTCTGTGAGGTTAGAAGAAATGGACCAGAGACTGAAGGGCCAGAGCATATGCAGAATGAGAACATGGCATGACCCAGAGTAAATGCTAAGTAAATACTTTTGAATGAATGAATTCCAACTGTACAGCAGAATTAAACACTTGCTCATACTAATTTATTGTGTCAGTAGTTATTTCAACAATTCATGTATTGACTAGAGAATAATTGGACTTACTCTGGCTGTATATTCAACTCTCTACCTTCTAAAAATAAGCATTGCTTTGACTTTTCCAAAACTAGAAGTATGGGCTTCCCAACCTTGCTAGATGAGCCCACTGCCCTTCTCTTTGGCAGTGTGCTTTTATTTCAATAAATCCCCTTGTTCTGTCTAAAGACAAATACTACAAATTTAAGGGACAAGTCTGAATTCACAATAACAGGGCTGGGGATATAGCTCAGTTGGTAGAGTGCTTGCCTTGCCTGCACAAGGCCCTGGGTTCAATCCCCAGCACCGGAAAAAAAAAAAAAAAAAAAAAAAAAAAAAAGAAAGAAAAAAAAAGTGAATGCACAATAACAAAGGTGATGGGCAAGTGAGATTCTGCAGTGTGCAGAGGTCATGCAGTGATACAGCATGGATGCTTATGTGGGCTTGGATTAAAAGTTAGATTCAGAATTCACTGGGGTACCAACAGAGCTGAACTATGCTCATGATTTAATAGCAAAAGCAATAACAAACTAATCAGATTAAAAATGAGCTAAGGGCTGAAATAGACATTTCTCCAAAGAAATAGTCCTCAGGAATATGAAAGGTGTCCTATGTCATTATTCAGGGAAATACAAATCAAAACCTCAATAAAATATCCTTTTGTATGTGTTAGGATAACTATTCAAAAAAACTAGAAACAAATGTTGATGAGGAAGTAGAAATTGGAAGCCTTGAACACTGTTGGTTTAATACAGATGATTGCCACTATGGAAAACAACATGGAGATTCCTCAAAATATTAAACCACTGCATGATCAAGTAAATCCAAAAGAATTGAAATCAAGATCTCAAGGAGATATCACTCCCTTGTTTGTTGTTTTATTTATAGTAGACAAGATGTGGAAACAAATTTAATATACATTTAGAGATGGAAAGATAAAGAAAATGTGGTATATGCACAGCATAATGGAATATTTTTCAACCTTAAAGGAAATCATTACATTTGAGACAACATTAATGAAAATTGAGGACATTAAACTCAGTAAAATATACTATCACATAAAGTCAAATACTGCATGATATATGAGGAATTTACAGTAGACAAACTCAGAAGAGACTAAATAGTTGTTTCCAAAGTTTGAGGAGGAAGGAATAAATGAGTTCTAATCAATACATATAAAGATATAGTTTTGTGAGATAAATTCTAGAGATCTTCTGCATGACATTGTGTTTAAAGTTAACAGTACCATATTATATACTTAGCATCTTTCAAGAGGATAATTTCATATTCATTTTTAAATAACATTATAAAAATTGGAAATAAAATCCTCTAAGTTTATCACACTAAAAATTTAATCTACGTAAGCAAAATAATACTTCGGCTATCTACTAAGGTTGATTTTTGTATCATGATTTGATTACAAGCACACAGTCTATATACTGATTTTTTAAAAATAGTTTTCTGAAAGTCAAACACAGGCACATCCAAGACTGGGTGACATGGTGAATTTGCCTCACTTAACAAATGTGTTTAGAAAAGAATTACTTTGAATATAAGATTAAAGATTATATCATATGAACAATTAGAGTACAGAGCCCAGGAATATTTTTCCCTGGATTTGCATGTGTTTTAAAAATGCTTCTATTAGTACATTGTAGATATATATATAATGGTTGGGTCACTTTGACATAATCACACATGCACAGAATTTTATTTGCTCTATTTCAGTTCCCAGTGCCTCTTCTTTCTCTTTCCTCCTCCCTTACTTTATTTCTCTCTCTACTGGTCTTCCTTTTATTTATCTGTTTTAATTGGGGCTTTATAAATATACATAAACATAGAATTCACTGTGGTATATGTCTGTGTATAGCCTAATTTTGTCAAATTCATTCTGCATTTCCTTTGACCCAGGTATAATTGATTTTTTAAAAAAAGACAGAATGGAAGGGGGAGGTTTATAGCTTACAGTGAAGCCTACGCTTACTTTGGATGGCTTCAAGAAGCAGAACCAAAGATGAAGAAAGATTTAGGTTTTAACTCGGTATTCATATTTAGTGGTCATTACGATCTGAAGATCAAATTGTGAATTTCCAGTTTCTTGAGATTTTGGATTCTAGGATAGACAGAATGGTTAAGGATGTCATCAAGGTGGCTAAAACATCACTGTATGAATTACGTTACTCATAAGATCCCTGCAATTCTATGCCTTTGTAATACTCAGAGGATGAAAAGAGGATGGTTTATATAATAAAAGGAACACATCTTGACTCAGAAGCTGGTAATAATGACATTGTAAATGCTTTGTCATATGTATTAAGTTAAAGTTTCTGAGAAATCCTGCTCTTTTAATTATACTCTTCCCCATCTTTAACTTCTGCATTTTTTCCATATTTATGTTCAAATACCTAATAACAATTCAAGGACTAGTCTTAATGAATCTTTATTTAACATTATCTGTACTGAGGCTTTGTCCAGATTTAATTACATCTTCATCTACATTCGTGTTTTATGCATAATTTGAATAGAATGGTTATAGGACTTGTTTACATCTAATTACTGATAAAATGTGAGTTTCTTTATCACTTATTTATTCATTCATTCAGACATTGATTGAACTCATTATAGGCCAGTAAAACTCATGAGTCCTGACTCTGGGGAAAAGTTTACAGATTTCTTTCATGCCTCCCACACAGTACAGACCTTTTAAGTAAAATTATTATTAAATAGCAAACATATTAGAATCTATAAACAAAATCCTACCAGAGGGATGTAGAACCATCTCCTTCTGTGGAGACCCTTCTTAATTTCTGACTCAATCCTGCTCTACATGGAGATAGATCTAGATAGATCATTCTACTGCAGAGAGAGATAGATCTATCATCTATCTATCATCTGTCATATCTTGTACTTATCTGTCTATCTATCATCTATCTATCTTTTCATGTGTGTGCTACAGGAAAGGAAGGAGAGCAGGAAGAGAAATAGAATAAAGTGATAGTCACACTCTGAATGTAGTCATTCATAATACAGCAGAGTACTCTGGGAACACAGAGGAGGAAACAAATTTCAAAGCTCTATCTGAAGCGCATGTGGTAAAGACATATATAACTATAGGCCTGGTGAGATTCTACATCATGTATAACTGAAAGAATGAGAAATTATACTTACATTCCATTATATATGATGTATCAAAGTTCATTCTACTGTCAATTATAACTAATTAAAACAAAATCTTAGAAATTTCAAAGCTAACAAATGTGCAACATTCTAAAATGGTCACTACAATTCTACTCAAATTTGAAATATAGTGGGGGAAGAATTCTCAGTGAGAAACTCTAGAAGACTAAACAGATTTAATCTTTCCAAAATGCGAAATTGTAGAGTTTATCTCTTCTCCTCGCCTTCTTTGCAAAGAGGTGAAAGCTCTCCTTCTGCACATATTTCTAGACATTATGTCACCCATTTGGCTTACATTCTTACATGAAATCACTCTCCTCTTGTTTCTTTTGCTTTTTCTCTCTTGCTTCCTGGCTAATCTAGGCCTTCCTGTGACCCACAGACTTCCTCTATAATTTGTACAAGGAAACAATAGCACAATACCATAATTTACTAAAAGAACTGCTTCTTAAAACATCAGGTGTCAGGGTTAGGATAACAAACACAGAAAGTAAATCAGAACTGTTTTAATTGTATTTTCGAATGGAATTGTCAGTCATCAGTTTTCCTGATCAGGGGGAATCTAAGTGCCCTGGTCTCACTGCTTAGGGCTTTCAGGTACATTAAGAACTCTTTCAGCCTTCCCTTTAGCAGATAACTTTAGTTTGTTCTAATGCTTTCTTTGTGTTTAGATCCTGGGCACATTCATGAGAAATCAATTGTCCACACTATTGTGACACACTCTTGCTCATATCCAGGTCAGGGTCCCTTGAGATAGGACGGCCTCAAGGACACTGTAGACCCACCTCTACCCTGTGAAATTCTGTGGCATTTTTTCCCAAAGCACAACTAAGCTAATTTTTCTAAATGGTTATTATAACCAAGGAACATGAAAATGTCCAGTGACTAATACTAGTAATTACTGTCATAGCTCAGTCCTTACTATTTAACATATACAATTCTAAGCACTTTATAAGCATTAACTCATTTCATTTGTATGTTAACCTTCTGAGATAGGTCCTCTGAGTTCCTCTATTTGATACATGAGAAAATGGAGTTTAGCATTGTGCGTCAGGTTACAAAGCCAACAAGTCAGAAAGTAAACCTGTGGTACTGAGCTGCAGACCTCCCTTCCTAAGTGCTTTTTCCTAATACATTTCTGATTTTCAAAATGTTGACACTGATAGGTTGTACCTAAGAAGTGATTTTTATATAAAAATTCCATGTATTGCTAAATGTTCAATCTTTTTCTTTTAATTCATCTTATAAATTCTGTGTAACTATATTGAACATGAAATAGTGCCTAAGAAAACATAATGTATTTCTCAGTCTATTATAGGAAAAGTCTTTTGAAAGAATCTGATTATTCCTTATGAAATATAAAAGCACCATAATGTTTCTTCCCTAAGAAGTAGAACTCATCACCTACCTGATAAAACTTTCTGACTTACTGACCCCAAGGCTGAGTTTGTACTGGGACAGATCTTACCCTGGCAAAGTCAAAGACAAAATCTCAAAGGGCTGAGGTCCATGTAGCAATATAGTTGTTACACAATTGTATTTGGTGTGAAGAAAAAAGTGATGGCAAAAGAATTCTTTGTTCCTGAGGACTTGTGTTGTCTTGAAATTTCTGCCTTCTTATTTGGAAAGAATCAGGGTTTCAGGAAATGTAAACTTCAGGATTCACCTGATTATAGGAAGTAACTGGCATAGCTCCACAAGGAAAACTGACCTATCAGAATGTCAAGGAACCTCTGACTCAACTTTTATTCCAAAGTATCTTGATAGATTGAGTTTATCGAGGCTTCCATTGACCTGGATTATTGGATAGGAAAACATTCTACGTCCTTGCTAACAACCACCAAGATCTGACCTTATCTTCTTTAGTCACACTGTTTGCAAATGACTTTCCCTACGTCCCTTCTAGTCTCCTAATCAGCTTAGAAAAGAGGTTCTCCGCCTTGACTGCACATTAGTTACTCAGGGGAACTTTTAAAATGCACACTTACCTGACCAGAGCTTCTGATTTAATTGGTTTGGGATGTAGCATGAACATCAGGCTTTAGAAAAGTTCCCTAAGTGATTCTACATACAACAAAAGTTTAAAATCAGTGGTTTAGAGTGAATCGGTTCTTGTAATTCCAGTCCATTCTCTATCCACCCTCTTCCTACTTTCTTCCCACTTCTCTATCCAAACATGTCTCCCTCTTTTGCCCCAGTCAAAAGCAATTAAGAGATGTACACACTGCAAGCACTTTGCTCTAATCCAGGAGATATTAATTCATACAACTTGCCTTATAAATATTTAGCTTTTAATATTGCTAGAAATATCATGCATACCTTTTTGAAGCAGGGTTATTAGCAACCAAAAAATTCAAATTATGATCATGTGATTAAAAACACCTGCAATATGTTTTAGTAATATTCCAAGGAAAAAATTTGAAAAAAGAATGAAAATTTCTGAAAGTGTTACACCTTAGAGGAGAAAACTTATATTCCCTGGCACAAATATCTATGAGAATAGAAACTGTTGGTTATATAAAGTTTAATAGGTGAAAAAAAAATTAAACATTTGCCCTCACCAAGCCTTTTGAATGTTTAATATGTTAACATGTATTGTGATTCTTCTAGTATGTCATATTTATCATTCACAAACTTAAACTCTTTTTATATTGGTGGGGAAAATAATTTTTTAGAACAATAATTTTTCTGTCTTACACTCTTCCTTCTGCATGAAGCCAGGATACTGTGAAATAAAAAATAAAATAAGTTTCTATATTGAACTATACAGATGATGGAGAACTAGATGTACAGGTACAAAGGAAGATTTATCAATACCCCAAGGGTAAATTTACTGCCATAGGAAAATTTAATATTTGTAGATTGTAGTACTAGGTTAAATTGGAATACAGGCAGTGGGTATATGTTCTAATGAATTCTACCATGTCCTGATGAGGCACAGAGTTTTCAGTTAGCTGGAGAACTTTCCCATGGAAATGTTTCATGTAGTTGGAGAACTGGTTGTCTTATTTTAAAAATATTTTAAAATCAAAAGATTCTAAAGTAATAACAGTGTTGATAACTATTGTAATCATTTTTATTACTTTCCTGGAGCAAACTACCCTAAAAATCAATGGCTTTATGGGAATGTAAAATGGTACAGCTGCTATGGAAACTGATTGTTCTTCAAGAAGTTAAATATAATATTGCCATATGACTCAAAAATTCCATTCCTAGGTATATGCTCAGAAGAACTAAAAACAGGAACTCCAACAGATATTTGTACATTAAAGTTCATTACAATATTATTCAGAATAACTCAAAGGTAGAAACAACCAAAGTTGTACATCAACAGATGAATGGATAAACAAAATGTGGTGTACATATTATTTAATATTCAACCAGAAGACAATGAAATTCTGGTACATGAAACAATAGGATGGACCTTAAACATTATGCTAAATTAAAGAGGCAATAAAGGACAAATATTCTGGGCATGGTGGCACATGCCTGTAATTCCAGCAGCTTGGGAGGATGAAACAGAAGGATTGTAAGTTTGAAGTCAGCCTTAGCCACTCAGTGAGACCCTGTCTCAAAATACAAAGAAAAGGGCTGGGGATGTGGCTCAGTGGCTAAGTACCCTGGGGTTCAATCCCTGGTACAAAAAATAAAAAATATTTTGCAAGCCTACTTACAAGCAATATCTATAATTGGCAAATTCATAGAGATGGAAACTAGAGGTTGATCTGTGGATCAAGATGGGAGAGATGTGAAGTTATTGCTTAATTGGCAGTTTGGTGTGACAAATGACACCTTGAATGTAATTATTGCTACTGCACTGTACACTTAAAATGATTAAAATGGCAAATTTGTTATATATGTTTGTATATGTACACACATATACTCATCATATATATCTAGATATATAGATGTATATACCCTTAAGTATATATATCCATACAACGATTCTTAAATTTGTTAGTGACTGAAAATAACAAACATTTTATACTCTTGTGATTCTGAGTGCCAGGAATTCCACCTGCTCTTGAGTATTTCTGCTGCACGTAATATCAGCTGTGGGTTTTCATGAGTCTGGTGTTGTGACTATAAGAGCCAATGTGACTTCATTTACATACCTGAAAAATGGTACTGAATGTCAGCCAGGAGCTCCAAACTTCAGCTAGGAAATTTGCTTCTCCTCCTTGAAGCCCTCTTGACATGGATGCTTGGGCTTCTTCAACACAGCATGACTGGGTTCCATGATTTAAAGACAGTTTACCATTTTCCAGATACTCATGTTAGAAATGAAGAGTTTTTCCCCTGTTGCACACTATTGGCCAAACAAGTTATAGAGCCAGTCCAGATTCAAGAGGAGTGGAGAGATTGCCTCTGATTCTTCATAATTCAATGTTATAATTTTATGTATTCAGTTGCCTCAGTTATTTGAGATACTTAAAGCTGTAAAGTAACCTTTTAACATGACTCACGGTCAATATATTTACACACACACATGCACAGAGCTCAGAAGCATACACATTATGCAAACACAGTCTATTTTCTACTAATTTTTATTTAATTTCATGACATTTTCTTAGCTTAAGCATTTCTCATCTTTAAAAACTTGTTCCACCTACCACACCTGACTTCATCTCAGTTATACTTTGTGTTTCCAGATCTTGTATAAGGCTTTTATTTATAATAATCAAAAACAAAACAATACAAAAATCAAGCCAAACTTACTAAACACTTCCTATATGCCATACACTCAATCACCTTAACCAGTACTCTATTATGTAATCTTCAGAATATCCCTATTAAATCAGCAAATTCTATCTCCACTTTACAGATAAAGAATGTTGGAGCTCTAATATCTGAAGTCTTTGCTAGTAGAAGTCAAGAATTGAAGTGGGGTCTGATGGTAAAGGAGCCTAAGTTCTTAGGTGGGGCTAAAGTCTTTACCACAGAAGTTTATTTTCCTATTACTTTGTTAAGAAGTGTTTAAGGGTTCTATTTTAGATCTAATGCTCAGGAAACATGTGAATCAGCTAATCTTTTTTTTCCTTGCTGAAAATAAAAAACTTCACTATTTTTCAGTGTTACTGGGGTCTATTATATTAATCAAGTACATCAGATAGGAACAATAAAACATGTGGCAGGAAGCAAGTTAGAATTTTCTATCATTTCAGATTCTTCAAATGTTCCTCCCCAAGACTGATGGGAGGTGATGCTGGGACAGGTCATGACTGATCTTTTTGAACACATTCTGCATGTGACATTTGGCTAATTTTTCCATTATTGGGATAAAAATACAGATGTTGTTATCCTATTAAACCCAGTCACTATATGTAATCCATTCACCAACTTAGAATATTTAAGGGTATTCCTTCAGGTACTAATGTGAAATCAATTGGGTTTTGTATACTTAATCCACCTTAAGGATGGGCAAAGTATAACTGAGCCTCAGCATAAAACTCTAAAGTAGCGGGGAAGCCTTCAGGGAACCCAGAAGACACAGGACTTTTCATCTATGGTATCACAAGAACTGAGAACAGAAAACATATTACCCTTCTTCATATGGAAAAGGGAAAGTAGAGTCATACCTAATTCTGCATGTCTTGTGTTTGTAGAGTATAAGCAGATATAATGCTACAACACAAAGAAGAGTTGCATATTTATTGGATAGTTTGTTCATTTTTCCTCTTATAATTTTAAATAAATGATTTGTCCCATTGAACCTGCAGTTGGAGTCACCCCAAAAGCACCATCAGGAGACCTCCCCTAAAATAGTGCCTCAAAATTTCCAAGATGGGGCTAGATGGGATTCCAAAGAAAGAAGCACTAATCACACTAAGCACTAAAAAGTGACCAGTCCAAAACATTCATTAAAGAAACTTAGAGAGGACTGCAGCTTATCCTTGTAATGGACAGAAAGAAATATGGATGTTCTCAAAACATGTGTCTATACCAAGGGAAGAATATTCAGTTTATATGCAGGTTTGAGGATTTGGGGTTCTGGTCTTGGGTCAATTCAGGGACACTTTATTAGTGTCTGGAAATGTCCAGGGTCCCAGTTTGGGCTCAAGTCTGCTGGAATAATGCAATGGGCCACAGGGTGGAGCAGATAAGGCATTCTGTAGTTTTCAGTCAGGACACAGAAAGAACTAGCAGAAACTGAGGGTTCTTACATTTAGAAATTTCCAGTGAGCATCAACTGGGAAATGCCTATTTGGTAAATATTGGAGAAAAGATTCACTTTATTTTGGAGAGATGATGAATAGGTTATTACCACATAAAATGAAAGGAGATTAAAAAAAGAACTTTGAAAGTCCATATGGGAAGGAAAATTGAGCCTAAACTGAGTAAAACATCTATCTGTAAGTTACCTGTCATTGCTATAGGAATAAAGTAAATGAGTGTTCTCCTTCAATGGCTCACTCTTCGTTGGAAAGACCTTGAAGTGTGGGGTTCGTACCTGAAGGTGATGGGAAACATTCATGGGCTTTAATAAGGAGAATTATTTGAAAATTTGAGTTTATCTGTAAGTTTTTTTTTCTTAGGATTTAAAGGACATATGTGAAGAAAGCAGACAAGTTTTGCAGTGAAGTGAGGAAAACAAGGAAAGTACATTTTCAAGGCTGACCAAATGAAGACTGAATTCTTTCATACTTCATATCCATTGAGGGTTGCCGACAGCTATGGTCCACACCTCTTTAGGGCCCTTCTGAGAGAGAAGTCACTTTCTGGAACTTTGCCTATTGCCGTGGTAGGGAAAAAAAAGAGAAAATGAACAAAGCACATACTCTCAAAGCTTCCGTCTAAAAGTAAAACATATAACATCTACTTGCATTTTATTGACCAAAGCAAATCTCATGAGAGAAGTGGTTAATGACAACATTGTAATGTAGCTGAAAGATAAAATAGAACCACTATTTTTCAACTGCTTGATTGGTTATTACAGCATATTTAATATAAAGTTTATCTTTTACTTAACATGACTTTGACCTTTTATAATGCACAAAATGTCTCATTCTCAAAAATTAAAAAAAAAGAGCCTTTATGCAATGACATGTCAATATTATCTTCTCAATCTGTCATGATGTGGACTCAAGAAAAACAGGAGGAAAGGTATCATTATGACTGATTCTTGCCGAAATGGGCCTTCTAACAGGTCAAATTGGGTGACCTCAGAGAGATGCCAGAGTTGTTCTGGATGCTTTCACGCTAACACCCAAGGGCAATGTGCTTCAAAACTCAATTCAGTTATGGTACCTAGCAATGATGTCAAGGAATAAGTTATCCTTTAGCACTTTGAGGTAATTGAAGGTCATGTGTAAGACAAATTGTCAATGACCCTATTGCTTCACTGAAGCAAAAAGTGATGTGCATGTAGCAGTGAGCTTGGTGGGAACCATGAACAAGATAGCTCACCTGGAGGTCTGTAAAAAGCAGTTCCCAAGTCCTCAATCATGGCACCTTACCCATTATCCAACATTCAGGAGATTCCTCTTACATAGAACACTCATCAATGCACAGTATTAAGATTTAAAAAGAAACAAAATAATATTTTATATTACTCTGATTTGCATGCTGATTGTCCTATGTGCTAATGCATAAAATTTTTAAAAATTATATCTGGATTCACTAGTGTAAAAACTCACTGAAAAAATAGGAATGTAGGAATAATATTTGAGAGGGAGGAGAGGGAAAAAAAAAAAAAAAAAAGAAATCCCCATCTCTTCAGGGTGAGCCCTTAAAACAATCCTGACAAAATAGAGAATGTTATTCATTCTGCACATCTTTAAAAACAAAAATGGCTTCCCTTGCATGCAGGATCTCTCTCCTAAACATTCTGGGGACAAATTGTGATGTGAACAAGACTTCAGAGATGTGTTTGCATGCGGGTGAAGGGGCTTATGTCTCTTATACTTGGCTCTCTACATGGTTTACAGTAAATCATTCCAAATGTGGCCACTTTGGGTTTGGTCCTGCTATCCACTGTAGTTTTTTGAACCCACACTTATCTATTAAATTGAACCAGGTTTCATAGGAAGCATCATCAGCACAGCGGTCTCCACTTGCAAAGGCTCAGCAGGTACATTTCGAGGTTGCTGTTTTTATTGAGTTTTAAATCATAGCCAATAAGTCATGTTGCAGTGTTATAATTTTGCTAAAATGCAAGATAACATCGAAACATACTGAAAATGCAACTGAATCAAAATTTAAAATTTCTCTTGTATTAGTGAAGATATTTCTATTGACCCTTATCACATGTCTATAAGACTGCAGTCCTTTTTGAAGGCGGTCAATCAAGACTAAACAGTTGTACCCACTGATGGACCCATTTTTGCAAGCACTCACAGTTCAGCCTGGGTTCAGAGACCTTTCCACTAAGCGGAATGTCTATTCCGTCTGATATTAGATAATAAAATTACTCCCTTTAAAACTGTATTTTGATGCAATTTGTCTGGAAAGTAATGCCAATCACATTGATCATGGATGTTGCTCACTGCTCTAACCTTGTCCACTTTTTGAACAAAGTTCTTATTTCAAAGGTTCATTGGACCAATATCTTACTGTCAACCAAATATGTGTTATGGAAAAAATTATAACTTTGTAATATAAAACTGGGGGAGCCTAGGGAGAAGAACAGAAAAGTCCTTTGGGTTTACCAAGAAGCAGTCATTTGATAAATATCCTTGGAGCAATTGCTGTAAACCATGCCCTATTCCTGAGAATAGAAGAATAGGAATATAACTTCTGGATGTATTTCTTCTAGAGGAGACAGACATTTCACTAGTGTCTTACTAACTTATAACTATTCACTTCACAAATATTCACTGAGTGTCACATGAAGGACAATCAAGTGAACATGATTTGGCAAGCAGTACATTGTGGTCTAAAGCAATAGATTAGAAAACACTGCTTCTTACAGTGCCATTGACCAGGCTTATCAGCTAATTTATTTCTCAGAAAACTCCAGATAATTTAGAATGGGAATGTCCAAGTAATAATATATTCTGTAAAAAAGAATAGTTTTATGAACATTATTTTTCAGCAAATGAACTTGTGACAAATGAGAGAATAGTGCCAATCATATCAAGTTCAAGAACAGGCAAAACTTCTTTGGAGATGGTTTCTACACCAGAGTTAACTAATTTTCTGAATGCTACTGACTGAGAAAGCATGAGGGGAAATTTCTAGGTATTAGAAAGATTCTCTATTTTGAGCTGAATGATGTGGATATGGGATTACATATGTGTAAAAAAAAAAGACAACTAGTTGTTCAATTAGGATTTATGTATTTCATTGTATGTGAATTATACAGCAATAAAAAATATAACAACCAAGCCAAAACAAACCAAACAAAAGGATCAAGATAAAAGAGGTTTGATTCTCAGTACTCACCAAGGGAGATTTATGTCACAATTGCTAAAAAATGATTAATTTATCCTATTTAGAAGTGTGTGTACTATAGGGGGTTGGGGTTGTGGCTCTGTGGTAGAGTGCTTGCTTAGTATGTGAGGCACTGGGTTTGAGTCTCAGCACTTTATATAAATAAATAAATAAAGGTCCATCTACAACTAAAAAAAAAAATTAAAAGTATGTGTACAATAAACCCATTCATAAGCTACAGGGCAACAATACATTTTTTTAAATTTTATTTTACCACAATACATTCTTTCTCCTTGAGACTTTTAGCCAACTTTTAGCCCTTTGACTCTACCACATTTGGTCTGTGGATAATGCTTTCCAAGTCAAAACTCTCTAAATCTTCAATCTACTATGACTTAATTGGTTTTGACCCAATATAAGAGTTGTATAAAGGATGCAAAATGAAAATTTCTAAAGAATACAATTCAAATGGTCTGAATGGGATACTTTTGAGCTTTTCTGGTGATTCACAGATCTGAGATTAAGATGAAAATTCTAATCAAAAACTGAAAAAAACAAATTTATGATATTATGAAAAGTTTACTATAAATATAGAAAACATGCTGAACTATCTATCCCACAAAAATGAAAGTAGAAATTATTTTATAGAGAATAAAAGCAGAAAATACTTTCACTACTAAATGTCTTTCCATAATTTAAAAATTTTTTCCCAATATACTTTGAGAAATGAGATGGCATTAGAGTCCATATTATAATTCAAAACTACTATCAGATTAAATAAACTCTCGAATTGAAGAATTTCCTTTGTTTTGGTTTTATGATGCTATAAAAATTTCAGGTTGGAAATGTCTGATTAACATCTTTATTTTTCAATTTGGAATCTGATATGGCACTAAATGGGCATCAGGTAACTGGATCTGTTGATGCTATGACTTGAAAAATATTACAAATTCTTAAGTTGGTGAATTTTTCTTAGGATTACAGGTGAATGTACTCTTAGAGTTTAGGTATGCTAATATATTAAAAGAACATTCCTGGTAGGTAGTTGCTTGAGATATTTGAATTTTTATTTACCAAATTATACTACAGGATGAAAATCTGTAACTTTACTGTTCATTTGAAATAACTCTGAAAATACAATGTCTCTTTTAAGGCCAAACCTTTATTATGATGGAAGCATCATAAAAGAAGGAAAAACTCATATTCATTCCTGTCTTGTCTCATACAGTTCCCTAGAGTTCTTCCAGGTTGGCTTCTGTCTTCTCAATTATTATAAGCTCATGGAGACCAGGCATAGTGTATTTCCATTAGCCATATAGTTCCCATCACAGCAATAAGAATATCAATAAATATTCAAAACCATTCATGGAGAATAAACATTTGTATCTTTCAGAGAACATTTTATTGTATTTGTTGCTGTTGTTAAATTGTAGGGCCTTTGTTGATTTTTGCATTTGAATATTTAAAAGCTGGAGAATCTTCATTGTTCTTAAAG
This sequence comes from Sciurus vulgaris, assembly GCF_902686455.1. Taxonomy (NCBI): domain Eukaryota; kingdom Metazoa; phylum Chordata; class Mammalia; order Rodentia; family Sciuridae; genus Sciurus; species Sciurus vulgaris. The sequence goes on from NC_136466.1 coordinate 120,180,683, forward strand.
TGAACTAATACCTCATTCATTTCTTCAATAAGCACTTACTGACCCTTTAGGATGTTCCACATAATTTAAAATGATCATGATGAATCCACTGACTTCACTTCACCTTAATATCATTTTCAGATAAGACTAAATATATAGAAACTTTAAAACTTTGCTTTGCATTTTTACATTTACATTCCTAATAGCAAATGTATGAAAACCAGTTGCTAAAACTTCTTCCCTTCCTGTGCCACTATCTAATAAGCACTGTACTTATTTACTGGATACTTTGATTTTTAAAGACGGCAAAACCCTAACATCCAGGAAACTTTTGTACTATTTATACATCGACCATAGTCTTTGCCTCAGTGACAAAGAGCACAGTGGGAACAAATCTTTTCAACTTTATTTAAATGAATATTGATACTACCTAGTTCTACAAGTAATGCAATGTATACTGCTTCTGAGTCAAATTTTCAGGTAAAACTTCGAAGCACAGTTTTTAAATTGGGTTTTGTTGTGTTTTTGTTTGTTTGTTTGTTTGTTTTGGTATTGGAGATTGAATCCAAGGGTGCTATGCCACTGAGCTGCATCCACCACCCTGCTATTTTTTACTATGAGATAGGGTGTTGGTAAGTGGCCCAGGCTGGCCTTGAACTTGCAATTTTCCTGCCTCAGCTGCCTGAGTTACTGGGGTTACAGGATTGTCCCACTAAGCCTGGCCACATTTTTTTGTTTTTTTAAACTAGCAAAATGTGGACATGTTAGTTGGAGTTACTTCTCCCACCGTTCTAATTTTTAGCCCCACATTGCTTTATTTTTTCACAGCATTTGCTCTTATTAGATGTTCTTTTCTTCCTTTTTGATTATCTTTCTTCACCAGAATGATTTCCTAAAGAATCAAAAATTTTAATGGTTAAAGCTCCATTTCCATTTTGAGTTGAGTTTTGTACAGGGGTTTTAATTTCATTTTGCTGCATATGGATTTCCAGTTTTCCCAGCATCATTTATTGAACAGGCTATCTTTTCTCCATTGTAAGTTTTTGGCACCTTTGTCTAGTATGAGATAACTGTTATCTACATGGGTTTGTCTCTGTGTCTATCTGTACCAGAATGGTCAGCCTGTCTATTTTGGTGCCAATACCATGCCATTTTTGTTACTATTGCTCTGTAGTATGGTTTAAGGTCTGGTATTGTGATACCTTCTGCTTCACTCTTCCTGCTAAGGATGGCTTTGGCTATCCTGGGTCTCTTATATTTCCAAATGAATTTCATGATTGCTTTCTCTATTTCTATGAGGTACATCATTGGAATTTTAGTTGGAAATGGTATTGAATCTGTATAATGCTTTTGGGATGATGGCCATTTTGACAATATTAATTCTGCCTATCCAAGGACATGGGAGAGCTTTCCATCTTCTAAGGTTTTCTTCAATTTCTTTCTTTAGTATTCTGTAGTTTTCATTGTAGAGGTCTTTCACTTCTTTTGTTAGATTGATTCCCAAGTTTTTTTTTTGTTTTTTGATGGTATTGTTAATGGGATCATTTTCCTAATTTATAAATGGATTAAGGACCTAGGAATTAGACCAGAGACCCTGCACCAAACAGAAGAAAAAGTAGGCCCAAATCTTCTTTTTGTTGGCTTAAGATCAGACTTCCTTAACAATACTCCCGAAGTGCAAAAAATAGTATCAAGAATCAATAAATGGAATGGATTCAAACTAAAACACCTTTTCTAAGCAAAGGAAATAATCAATAACATGAACAGAGAGCCTACAGAGTGGGAGAAAATCTTTACCACATGCATTTCAGAGGACTCATCTCCAGAATTTATAAAGAACTCAGAAAACTTAACACCTATAATACAAATATTCCAATCAATAAATGGGCTAAGGAACTGAACAGATACTTCACAGAAGATATACAATCAATAAACAAATTTAAAAAAAGTTCAACATCTCTAGTAATAAGAGAAATGCAAATCAAAACTACCCTAAGATTTCATCTCACTCCAATTAGAATGACTTATCAAGAATACATGCAACAAAAGGTGTTGGCAAGGATGTGGGGGAAAAGGTATACTCATACATTGTTGGTGGAATTGCAAATGGGTACAGCCACTCTGGGAAGCAGTATGGAGATTCCTAAGAAAACTTGGAATGGAACCACCATTTGACCCAGCTATCCCACTCCTTGGTTTATACCCAAGGAACTTAAAATCAGTATACTACATTGATGCATCCACATCAATGTTTATAGCAGCTCAATTCACAACAGCTAAAATATGGAACCAACCTATATGCTCTTCAATAGATGAATGGATAAAGAAACCGTGGTATATATACCTAATGGAATATTACTCAGCCATAAATAAGATTAAAATTGTGGTATTTGCAGGTAAATTGGGTGGAGTTGGAGAATATCCTGCTAAGTGAGATAAGTCAATCCCATAAAACCAAAGGCCAAATGTTTTCTCTGGTAAGTGAATGTTGATACATAATGGGTGGTGGGGGTTAAGGGAAGAATGGAGGAACTTTGGATTGTGTACAGGGAAATGAGGGGAGGGGTGGGGGCAGGGGATGGTAAAGATGAAGGAATGAGACAGACATTACCCTATGTACATGTATGAATGTATGAATGGTGGGTGTGACTCTACATAGTGTACAACCAGAGAAATGAAAATTGTCTATTCATGTACAATGAATTGAAATGCACTCTGCTGCCATGTATAACTAAATAGAACAAGCAATAAAAAAGAGCAAAAAATGCTCCATTTCCTGGTCATTAACTGACATATTAAGTGATCAACAAATACTGGGGAAAAAGGTAATATATTAAATGAACGTAATGATGTAAAAAATTTGTATGGATATAAGTTTGATTATTCCTGTAACAGAACTCAAATGTACGAGTGTGAAGGATATTTCTGCAGAGTTGTGAATATTTTCATAAATATTAAACACCCACATACACACCAAGTTAATATTTTGAAGTACTGCTTGTTTCACTAACATCAGTGATTCAAGGCTCTATTGAATATTGAGTAAATGGAAGACCACAGGCTTTACCAAGCACTGCATTACTCAGTATTCCTTCAGTATTTCGAAAGGATGCAGAACAGGCAGCACACACTGTGCTTTACATAACACAACTGAAGATCTGTCACTTGGTACATATGTGATTACCAGAAATGCCACTGAGTGAGGACACAGTCTTACAACCTCAGCTCAAACAAGTCTGCAGCTAGAAGATCCTTCCTTCTCACCTGGAATATCACAATACTCACCCCGGGAGCCCTCTCAGAGTCTTGTGACTAGCTCCTAATTTGTGGTTTGGCTACATCCCATCAATACCAGTTATTTATTATTTAATGAATAATCTCGACAAGATATAGAGGTTTGGTCAGTCTTTACTCAAATTCTCTTTTGTAGCATAAGTAATTTTACTCTAATGATTTAGATTAATGTAAAAGGATTTAATCAAGATTCAAATGTTTGGCACCCTCAGAGAGAGTCATAGAACTAGCTGTTACATTCTTTCATTTTTGTACTTTTAAGTATATGAAAAATTGGAAGAATTTTTTAGGTTTACCAATTCTAAAATTATGTTTCTAAGACTCTGAAGAAAAGCTATATTTTCATAACTATGAGATTTAACCAAAAATACAATTTAATGATTAGAAATTGAATATTTCTGACAGAGATAAAATAGGTTTCAAAATAAGCCTAAAGTGAAAGCTTTATGTCTAAGAGTTTTTTTTTTTAATTAAAAAGCATGAGAAAATGCAAAAATACATAAGGACAAAAAATAACAAACATTTCAACACATTTTAAACAAATACATATATGAATGAAAAGGAATTATGGAAAATTAAGAAAATTAGAGTGCAATGTTATTAGAAACAGATATTAAAGAGTAAGACAAAAATGTACACCACTAGGAGGAACATTCCAGGTAATGGAGGAGCTGAAGGTGACTATACTTGATAGCTAGGGTGAGATATTAATCATGGGTACCATTATGTTTGGCTATAGTTAAAAGAGAAATTCAAATATAATGATGAGGATGAATGATTCTAGAAGAACTGAATGTCTATTAAAAACTCTTGATAACAAAAGGGAAATTGAAATGGCAGTGATAATTGTAAAGGAAAGAGAATCTGAAGGACTCTATAAAATGAGCAGAGCTATTATAATTGGAAATAGGAAGAGTTTCTGCAGTTTTCACAAAAGAGTAAAATTAGAGGATCATAACTAATCTATGATGTTTCTCTAATGTGCTACTTTTAATTCACATTGAGTAGATTTGAGATATAGGAGATACTTGAATTAGAATTCACTTTTATTAGTTACTCTGAAGGAATGTATTCCTGAGAACTTTGATTTCATAACTATTCATTAATATCATAAAGATTGCCTATGACAGCCAAAGAGTCCAGCAATTTTTTGTGTTCCTAAAAATCTTATACATATATTTTATGTTTGATTAATGGAGGTGAAGAAAATAAGAGTCAGAATGTCTGCATTTCTCTCTAATACTGCTACCCTCCCCCTCACACCTGTCCTGTTCTCCAGAATTTGTGAAAAGAAACACGAGCTTACACAAGACTTGCTCTTAAGCACTGTTCTGATCTTCATAGCCAATGCTATGCAGAAGGGGTAAGACTTCACGGCACCTACAATGTCACCACAAGCTAAAGCTTACTATTGTTCATCCTTAAAGGTGTTAATCCCCTAGAACCTAAAGGAAAGAGTTATGTACTTTAGATAACAAAATAAGCATACCATGGTCTTTTTAGTCATATAGATAATCAAAACTCCAAAATTATTTGGAAAAAATATTAGTCTAGAAAAATGTCTTTTAGAAAATAAACACACACATTAAAAAAAAAATACCCCCCCTTATACCCATTCCATATATCTTTATCTCTCTACATGCATATATAGTGCTTTTTCCTGAACCAAAAAGAAGGCAAATTTCATAAAAGAAAAATATCATTTCCCAGCACGAATTTTTGCCTGAAGGAAAACTGAAAAATATTCTTATTGGTTAATATTAAGAAAAGCTCACATGCATGAAGACAAAAATAAGAATAGAATGAAAATAATTAAATCTTAGAATTACATAATGAGGAATTGCAGCTTTAAGGATACTAGTATCATACTGATTTCTGCTCATTATTGAGTAACTGTAATAATTTTAATATTTATTATACAGATAGATGTTCCTTGCCACACACAGTATTAAGAACTTTATAGACCTCTAGTCTCAGGAAACTTCAAAGAATATGATTTAGATCTCAATTTTATAGATAAGAAAATAAACCTAAAGTAATATTCCGAGTCACATGATTGAAGAGTGATACATGCAGAACTTGTTTGAATTTTGTCCAATTTCAAAACTTCTGTTCTCTCTTCCACTTTATATAATCCTCTTGTTCCTAGGGAGTCAATAAAACTATGCTGTAATCAATGTCCATTAAGTTTTGCCTGAGCATTTCAATACATTCCTTGTATTAAATTATGCCTATTCTTGTGGAAAACAACTAACCATCAAAGTGTTAGAAGGGAATTTATAAGGAAAATAACTAGATTAATATAATTTCTCCTCTTTCAAAAATAGGTATTTTATATTGATACTGAGGGAGAAGCAAGCATTCCTGTTTCTTTGATTCATTTAAATGAATCAAGTTTCACAAACCTTTGGAAAGTTATTTAAGAGACTGTATTTACTATTTACTCTTGCCTGAAATAACTAAGAAAAGAGAAAAAAAGAATACATGAAATAGTACATACTAAGACACTATTTATTCGGTAGTCACAAATAGTAATCCATAAGAGCTAAACAAAATTAAGACTAAAATTGTTCCAACTTACTGCACAAAGAAAGTTGAGACATGGAATGAAGAATTGGAACTGCAGATAACTCAGATGCCTCCTTGACTCCATGGAATAGTCTGGAAGGCAAAGTTCACAGAACAGGACAGAGCACCAGATGCAAGAGAGTTGCATAGACAGGACTCTAGAAATCATATTTCAGAGGGTCATTCTGGAGTGTTCTGCTGAATTCTGATCAACATATGAATGTGAAGAAATTTGTACATTAAAAAGAACTGAGGGGGTTCCAAGATGGCGGACTAGAGGGTGACTGCATCTCCTGTCGCTCCAGAACCCAGGGTTCAAGAAGGGGAGGCATTGAGAGTCTCGGACTAACATAAAGCCGCTGGGTAAGTCTCCCCCACCGGGTGAAGCTCAGCCCGGGCGGCAGGTCTGAATAGGAGAGGCTTCTCAGAGCAGGGCAGCGCAGCTAGAGTCTTCCCCAGGCAGCCCTGCTCCCTCTAGCGGCGGGCTCCTTCTATGGCCAGCTTCTTGGAGCAGGCCGCCCAGTGAGAGACTTTCCGCACAGAGCCAGCTCCAAGTCCTGGACCCAGCAGCGGGCGCAGGCCCCCAGGCAGCTTCAGGGACCAGGACAGGGCAGCCAGGGACTTCCCCAAGCAGCCCTGCTCCCTCCTGCGGCAGGCTCCTTTCACCGCCAGCTTCTGGGAGCAGATCGCCCAGTGAGAGCCTTTCCGCACACAGCCAGCTCCAAGCCCTGGAACCAGTACCGGGCTAAGGGCAGCTTTCTTTGGAAGCACTGCATTATCAAGTTACTCCAAGACTTCAGGCTACTCAAGGCTGGGAGGTGATATACTGGAAATGTACAGGGACACTATAAGCCAATAGAGGAAATCTGCAATATCTCAGAGTCCCACTGACATCTGACCAATATGAGAAAACATGGGAAGAAAATGTCCCAAACAAACCTAGATACTATATCAATAAAATCCAGTGACAGCACAGCAGAAGAAATGTCAGAAAGGGAGTTCAGAATGTACATAATAAAACAATCAGGGAAGCAAACGAGGAGATGAAAGAGCAAATGCAGGCATTAAATGATTGCACCAATCAAAAGTTAAAAGAACAAATGCAGGAAGCAAGATATCATTTCAATAAAGAGTTAGAGATACCGAAAAAAAAAAAAAAGAAAGAAAAAAAAACAAACAGAAATCCTTGAAATGAAGGAAACAATGAACCGAATTAAAAACTTCATAGAAAGCATAACCAATAGGATAGAACACCTGGAAGACAGAACCTCAGATATTGAAGAAAAAATATTTAATCTTGAAAACAAAGTTGACCAAACAGAGAAGAAGGTAAGAAATCGTAAACAGAATCTACAAGAATTATGATATATCATGAAAAGGCCAAGTTTAAGAATTATTGGGATTGAGGAAGGCTTAAAGAAACAAGCCAAAGGAATGAATAATCTATTCAATTAAATAATATTAGAAAATTTCCCAAAATCTGAAGAATGAAAGGGAAAACCAAGTACAAGAAGCTTATAGGACCCTAAATATACAAAATTACAACAGACTCACACCAAGGCACATTATTATGAAAACACCTAACATACAAAATAAAGACAGAATTTTAAAGGCCATGAGAGAAAAGAATCAAACTACATTCAGGGTGAAACCAATAAGAATATCAGGAGATTTTTCAATCCAGACCCTAAAAGCTAGAAGGGCCTGGAACAACATTTACCAAACCCTGAAAGAAAACGGATGCCAACCAAGAATCTTATACACAGCAAAACTTACCTTCAAATTTGACGATGAAATAAGATCCTTCCATGCTAAAAAAAGCTAGAGGAATTTACAAAAAGAAAGCCAGCATTACAGAACATTCTCAGCAAAATATTCCAAGGAAGAGATGAAAAACAACGATGCAAACCAGCAATGGGAGGAACTAGCCTAAAGGAATAGCCAAATAAAGGAGAAACCAAATCATGTCAAAAAACAAAAATGAGTCAAATGACTGGGAATACAAATCATATCACAATAATAACCCTGAGTGTTAATGGCCTGAACTCATCAATCAAAAGACATAGACTAGCAGATTGGATTAAAAAGAAAAATCCAACAACATGCTGCCTGCAAGAGACTCATCTCATAGAAAGAGATACCCATAGACTAAAGGTGAAAGGATGGGAAAAAACATACCATGCACACGGACACAGCAAAAAAGCTGGAGCATCCATCCTCATTTCAGATAATGTGGACTTCAAGCCAAAACTAGTCAGAAGGGATAAAGAAGGACATTACATAAGGCTTAAGGGAAGCATAAATCAGCAAGATATAGCAATCATAAATATCTATGCCCGAACATTGGCTCATCCATGTACGTCAAACAAATCCTTCTCAAATCCAAAAATCAAACAGACCACAACACAATAATACTAGGTGATTTTAACATACCTCTCTCACCACTGGATAGATCGTCCAAACAAAAATTGAATAAAGAAACCATAGATCTCAATAACACAATCAACAATTTAGATTTAATGGACACATATAGAATATACCATCCAACAGAGAACAAATACACTTTCTTCTCAGTGGCACATGGATCCTTCTCTAAAATAGACCATATTTTATGTCACAAAGCTACTGTTAGCAAATACAAGAAGATAGAGATACTACCTTGTGTTCTATCAGATCATAATGGATTGAAATTAGAAATAAATGACAGAATAAAAAACAGAAAATTCTCCAATACCTGGAGATTAAATAATACACTATTAAATGATGAAGGGATAACAGAAGATATCAGGAGGGAAATAAAAAAATTCTTAGAAGTAAACGAGAACAAAGACACATCATATCAAAATCTCTGGGACACTATGAAAGCAGTATTTAGAGGAAGATTTATTTCATGGGGAGCATTAAACAAAAGAAGTAGAAATCAACAAATAAACGACTTAACACTATAGCTCAAAGCCCTAGAAAAAGAAGAGCTGACCAGTACCAAAAGTAGTAGATGACAGGAAATTGTTAAAATCAGAGCCGAAATCAACGAAATTGAAACAAAAGAAACAATCGGAAAATTAACAAAATAAATAGATGGTTCTTTGAAAAAATAAACAAAATTGATAAACCCTTAGCCACACTAACAAAGAGAAAGAGAGAGAAAACTCAAATTACTAAAATTCAGAATGAACAAGGAAATATCACAACAGACATGAGTGAAATACAAAATATAATTAGAAGCTATTTTCAAAATCTATATTCCAGCAAAACAGAAAACTTCGAACACATCAACAAGTTTCTAGAGACATATGAATTACCTAAACTGAACGAGGAGGATATACACAACTTAAATAAATCAATTTCAAGCAATGAAATAGAAGACGTCATCAAAAGCCTACCAACAAAGAAAAGTCCGGGACCAGATGGGTTCTCAGACAAGTTCTACAAAACCTTTAAAGAAGAGCTCATTCCAATACTCCTCAAAGTATTCCATGAAATAGAAGAGGAGGGAACCCTCCCAAACTCATTCTATGTAGCCAATATCACCCTGATACCTAAACCAGACAGAGATACATCGAGGAAAGAAAATTTCAGACCAATATCCTTAATGAACATCGACACAAAAATTCTCAACAAAATTTTAGCAAATCACATACAAAAATATATTAAAAAGATAGTGCACCATGATCAAGTAGGTTTTATCCCAGGAATGCAAGGTTGGTTCAACAGCAGGAAATCAATAAATGTCACTCACCATATCAACATACTTAAAGTTAAAAATCACATGATTATTTCAATAGATGCAGAAAAAGCATTTGATAAAATACAGCATCCCTTCACGCTCAAAACACTAGAAAAAATAGGGATAGTGGGAATATTCTTTAACATTGTAAAGGCCATGTATGCTAAGCCCATGGCCAATATCATTCTAAATGGTGAAAAACTGAAAGCATTCCCCCTAAAAACTGGAACAAGGCAGGGATGCCCTCTTTCACCACTTCTATTCAACATCGTCCTTGAAACTCTAGCCACAGCAATTAGAAAAATCAAAGAAATTAAAGGGATACGAATTGGAAAAGAAGTACTCAAACTATCCCTGTTCGCTGATGACATGATTATATATTTAGAGGAACCTGGAAATTCCACCAGAAAACTCTTAGAACTCATAAGTGAATTCAGTAAAGTAACAGGTTACAAGATCAATGCTCATAAATCCAATGCATTTTTATACTAAGTGATGAATCTTCAGAAAGATAAGTTAGGAAAACTACCCCATTCACAATAGCATTGAAAATAATAAAATACTTGGGAATCAATCTCACAAAAGAGGTGAAATACCTCTACAATGAGAACTATAGAACACTAAAGAAAGAAATTAAAGAAAACCTTAGAAGATGGAAAGATCTCCCATGTTCTTGGATAGGCAAAACTAATATTGTCAAAATGGCCATACTACCAAAAGTGCTATACAGATTCAATGCAATTCTAATTAAAATCCCAATGATGTACCTTACAGAAATAGAGCAAGCAATTATGAAATTCATCTTGAAGAATAAGAAACCCAGAAGAGCTAAATCAATCCTCAGCAGAAAGAGCGAATCAGGGGGTAGCGCAGTACCAGATCTTCAACTCTACTACAAAGCAATAGTAACAAAAACGGCATAGTTTTGGTACCAAAATAGACAGGTAGATCAATGGTACAGAATAGAGGACATGGACACAAACCCAAATAAATACAATTATCTCATACTAGACAAAGGTGCCAAAAATATGCAATGGAGAAAAGATAGCCTCTTCATCAAATGGTGCTGGGAAAACTGGAAAACCATATGCAACAGAATGAAATTAAACCCCTATCTCTCACCCTGCACAAAACTCAACTCAAAATGGATCAAGGACCTCGGAATCAGACCAGAGACCCTGCATCTTATAGAAGAAAAAGTAGGTCCAAAATTTTCAACTTGTTGGCTTAGGATCAGACTTCCTTAACAGGACTCCCATAGCACAAGAAATAAAAGCAAAAATCAACCACTGGGATAGATTCAAACTAAAAAGCTTTCTCTCAGCAAAGGAAACTATCAGCAATGTGAAGAGAGAGCCTACAGAGTGGGAGAAAATCTTTGCCACTCATACTTCAGATAGATCACTAATTTCCAGAATATGTAAAGAACTCAAAAAACTCTACACCAAGAATACAAATAACCCTATCAACAAATGGGCTAAGGAAATGACAGACACTTCACAGAAGAAGATGTACAAGCAATCAACAGATATATGAAAAAATGTTCAACATCTCTAGTAATAAGAGAAATGCAAATCAAAACTACCCTAAGATTTCATCTCACCCCAATTAGAATGGTGATTATCAAGAACACAAGCAACAATAGGTGTTGGCGAGGATGTGGGGAAAAAGGTACACTCATACATTGCTGATTGGGTTGCAAATAAGTGCAGCCACTCTGGAAAGCAGTATGGAGATTCCTCAGAAAGCTTGGAGTGGAACCACCATTTGACCCAGCTATCCCACTCCTTGGCCTATACCCAAAGGACTTAAAATCAGCATACTACAGAGATACAGCCACATCAATGTTCATAGCTGCTCAATTCACTATAGCCGATTGTGGAACCAACCTAGATGCCCTTCAGTTGATGAATGGATAAAGAAACTGTGGCATATATATACAATGGAATATTACTCCACCATGAAGAATGATAAAATTATGGCATTAGCAGGCAAATGGATGAAATTGGAGAATATCATGCTAAGTGAGATAAGCCAATCTCATAAAACCAAAGGACGAATGATCTCGCTGATAAGCGGATGATGACATATTATGGGGGGTGGAAGTGGTTAGCGATAGGGTTGGGGTTAGATTTAGGGTTAGGGTTAAGGAGGGTGGCAAGAATGGAGGAAGGAAGGACTGTATAGAGGGAAAATTGAGGTGGGAGTGGTTGGGGAAGGAAAAAAATAACAGAATGAATCAAACAACATTTCCCTATGTAAATTTATGATTACGCAAATGTTATGCCTTGACTCCGTGTACAGAGAAACAACATGTATCCCATTTGTTTACAATAAAAAAAAAGAACTGAAAACAAAAATTCTTAACAACCTAGAAATAGTGCTTTATGCCCATCAGAAAGAGCAGAAACCCTTTTAAAACCTACAACACTAAGCATAGAAATGACAAGGGTTTGCCTCCAAAAGAGGGAAAAATTAGCTAACCTGAGACTAAATGTTCCTCTGGTTTTGCTTAAAATATTTTAAAAGTGAGACATGACATGATGAAACTCTTTCCCAGTATGTATATTGCAGATTAAAACTCAAATATGTACCACAACAGAGAATTATCCAGACTTAAGAAATCAAAATCTCTGACAGCAATTAAGATTATTAGCAGGAATGCAAAGGAGCAGGAAAATACTATACTAAATATTAAGGAAAAATCTATCAATTGAAACTGATACAGAAATGATATAGATAACAATAGAATTTATAGAAATGGTTGAATAAATTAGGAGTACACACTGAAGATTTAAAAAGATCTAAATTGCACTTCTGGAGATGAAAATGACAATATAAATGATGAGACCAGGTGCAATGGTGCACGCCCGTAATCCCAGTGGCTCAGGAGGCTGAGGTGGAAGGATTGAAAGTTCAAAGCCAGCCTCAGCAACTAGGAAGTGCTAAGCAACTCACTGAGGCCCTGTCTCTAAAACAAAATACAAAACAGGGCTGGGGATGTGACTGAGCAGTTGAGTGTCCCTGAGTTCAATGCACAGTACATCCCCCAAAAAAGGAGATTAACAGAAAACTTAGACATTGAAGAAGAAAATATTAGCAGACTTGAAGACATAACAGTAGAAGCTATTAAAAAATGAAATATTCAAAGAAAGAGCCTTAAAATGTTAATAAAGTTTTTGAGGCTTGTTCTAATAATCAACATAGTGATCTAGTCAGAGTTTTAAAAAGAACAGAAAATTTTGATATAACAGTAACCAAGTTTCCATATTTGACAAAATCCAAAATCTATGAAGCCAGATATCCAAAAAGCTCAATGAGCCCCAATGAAAGAAATATACAAAAAAATGCATCAAAACATTATCTGATTGCTTTAAAACCAGTGATAGATAAATCTTAAAAGCAGCAAATAAAAATGGTGCCATGTGTATAGAGAGACAAAGATTAAGAAATTTAGATTTCTCCTCTGAAACAATCTAAGTTAGAAGACAGTAGAGTAAATTTCTTCAGTAATGAAAAGGAAAAACATAACCTGACATATTAGAATCCTTTATCCAATGAAAATCTTTTCCATAGATGAAGATATTTCTTTTAAGAAATATGATAGCTTAAAGGACTAAGATATACAATGCCCAAAAGAATTCAGTGTAGATGTGCTCTGTAAGAAATTTTAAAGAAGTCTTTCAAGCAGTAGAGAAATGACCCCAGAAGAAAAACTAGGTTTATACAAAGAACTGAAGACCTTTGGAAATGGGATCTATTGGACTAATAATAAAGATTATTTCCTTCTTATTCAATACTTTTAAAATAGTAATCCATTATCTACAATGTATGTAAAGTTATGACAATAATAGCATAAATAACATGAAGAAATAGTATACTTCGTAAAGTTCTTATACTTTATATAAAGTGGCATAATATCACTTAGATTGTGGTAAAATTCAGATATATACTATGAAAAAAAATTTAAAACAAAATAACAAGGAATTATTTCTAATACACTTGTATAGTGCAATATTAGGCACAAAAGTAGAGAAAAATGTACAAACAGGATTTAGTAAGATGGTAGATTTAAACCCCAATCTATAAATATTTACATGGCTCTTATATATATTGACTAACCCCATGTAGGGATTTCAGGTCGGTCAATGTGCAGGGAAGCTAAAGTCCTGGAGTCGAGAAAATTCCTCAGGACAATAGGTACCCTGCTTGAATGGCTTAGAGATGCTCTGTAACTCCTCTGTCCTTGAAGCCGGGAGACATTATCTTATTAAAATAACCTTTGGTACTGGTGGACTCTGAGAAGCAAGCAAGTTATGTGATCTGCACAAGCACAAAGCTAACTGCACTGTGTAACCTAATATAATTTGATATGACCCTGGAATAGATAATAAACTGGACTGGCTTTCTATGGGAGTCACTTCTTGCTCTTTGCCATCCTGTGTGCTTGCCCCTTTATTAACTCTCCCCTTAACTCTCATAGCTGAATACCAATTAACCTTTACAACTCCAAAATTAAAAGGCAGGCATTATAAAATTGGATAAAAAGAGCAAGACTCAGATATACTGTTTACCAGTATAGCTGTTTTAAATATAAAGATACAAATACATTAAAAGAATGGAAATGATATATAGTTCCAATATTGGTAAAATATTTTTAAAAGGACAGATTTTGGTTCTGGACATAATAAATTTTTTTTTTTATCGTATTCCTTCAGTTATTCAGAACAAAAATCCATGAATGTTCATAACAAGTTGCTAAGTAGTAATGGGAAGAAAACAGATTGGCTAAGACCTTGGGCATGAGAATAACCTAGAGGTCAGTAAATAGATTATTTTCAGCTTGTATATCCAAATCTATATGTTAGAGTAACCTGTGATCTGGAAATACTAATGGAAGCACACACACCCCACTCCCATTAGATGCTGCAATAGCTAAGTGTTCAGAAAGATTCATCCTCCACTCTCCCTGCAATGCCAAGGCAGGCAGTGTCTTTCTTTCCTGGAGTCTGTGGATGGAACTCTGATCGACTTCCTACTCCTTCACAATAAAGCTACCCCAGTGATACCTATGGGCATACTGAGGTGTCACTCTTCCACATTCTAAGATAGCACTGCAGAGGCTGTTGGGAGGAAGTCTGTCATCTGGGTAACACAAGCAGGGCAGACAATAATACCGTGGAGGCTTTAACTAAACTAAATTGACATTTTACCCACATATTATCTAAAGTGACAAAATTCAGCCAGGATATGTATTCTGAATCTAAGCAAGCTGATTATTTTCCAAAGTAGATTTTCAAAAGAATCATGATCTTATAATGTAATACTCAAAATATCCAAGATGCTTTTCAAAATTACTGTATCAAGAACTAAATACATCTTAAATATAAAAAGAACCAACAAATGCAAATACTCAGGTAAATCATGTTGAAGTTGTTTGACAGGATTTTAATGTAACTATCATGAAAATAGCCTAATGAAAAATTAAACATTCTTGAAACAAATAATAAAAATTAGGAGCAAAGAGAAAACATAATGAGGAAAGAAATGGAAATTTTAGAACAGAAAAATAGCCAACCAAACCAAACCCAACTCATTGAATGGGCAAACAGAATGGAGATGAGAGAGAAAGTAATTAGTACAACTTTAGATCAACAGAAGTAGCCAGATAAGAACCATAGAAAGCAAATTGTGTATTTTTTTGAAGACAAATAAAAGAACTGAGACTCAAGGACCTGTGGGACAAAACAAGAGATCTAACATTTTGTTTATTGGACTCTTAGGCAAAGAATAAAAACATTGGAAGCCATAATGACTGAAAATTTCCCAAATCAGATGAAAGACAAAAAAAGAATAAACTGGCAAATCCCAAAGAGAATCAGGACAAATACATTCTCAGACACACAATAATCACGCTTCAGGAACTTAAGACAAAGAAAAATATCAAAAGTAATAAGGAAAAAAAATTATGGCATTACCAAAGGGGAATTGTAATTGTTAATTCCAAAGACTGTTCATCAGAAGCACTTTCCACATACTGAAAGGAAAGTACTGTCAGTCCAGAATCCTTTGGCCAATGAAATATACTTTATGATAAAGATGACACAAAGGTGTTCTCAGGTGAGGAAAAATTAAGTTTTTACTAGCTGACTTGGTTTGAAAGAATGGGCAAAGGAAGTTTTATAGGCAGAATGGAAATAACAGGAGGAAACCTGGGACATCAGTAATGAGGAAGACAACCATTAAGTATAAATATAGGGTTAAATACAATAGGTTATTCTCTTGAGTTTTTAAAATTGTGATGGGTTATTAAAAGCAAAAATGAAGCTGGGCATGGTAGTGCATGCCTATAATCCTAGCAGCTGAGGAAGCTGAGGCAGGAGGATAGTGAGTTCAAAGTCAGCCTCAGCAAAAGCAGGGCACTAAGCAACTCAGTGAGACCCTGTCTCTAAATTAAAAACAAAATGGGGGCTGAGGATGTAGCTCAGTGGTCAAATGACCCTGATGTCAATCCTCAGAACTCCCCCGCCTTGCAAAAAGCAAAAATGATGAATAGCAAACCAAAAATATAATCATATTACTTTTTTAAAATTTATTTACATAGGTACCTAATTTCATGTGTTCTGTTCCCTCATACAACTTGAGTTGCAATCTAGTGTTCTTTCATTTCTGATTGAAAAATAGTCAAGAAGCACTTCTGGTAGAGCAGGCTTAGCAGAATAGAACTTCCTCAGAACTTCCTGAATTAATGTTTTAATTTCTGATTTTTTTTTTAAAGGATGGATTTGCCAGCTATAGGATACTTGTTTGGTCTTTCTCCACTTCGTCATCCCAGTGTCTTCTGAGAAATCAGCAATCTTATTACTGAGGAACCTTAGTCTGTGATAAATCGTTTTTCTTTTGCTTCTTCCAGAATTCTTTTGTTCTTGGCTTTCATCTGTTTAAAGTGGCCCATTGTAGATCATTTTGTGTTTATCCTTCATGGAGTTCATTGAACCTTTTGGATAGGTGTATATCTACATTTCTTAACAAATCTGAATTTCTGGTCATTATTTATTCAAATATTCTTTCTGCCTCTTTACTCTTCTCCTTCTGGAATTTCCATTATGTATATGTTATGCTTGATGATGTTCCATAATATTCTTAGGCTCCTTTTCAATTTTTGATTTATTTTACTCTCTGATCTCAAACTGGATAAAACTTAAATATACTTTGAGTTCACCAATTTTTTTGCCCATTCAATTCTATTGAACATTTCTTTTTATTAATTTTTTATATTTATCTTTTAATTTTTATAGACTGCATTTTGATTCATTGTACACAAATGGGGTACATCATTTCATTTCTATGGTTGTACATGATGTAGATTCATACCATTCATATAACCATGCATGTACATAGGGTAATGATGTCTGTCGCATTCCATTTTTCATACTGCCCTTTCTCTCATTTCCTTCTACATATTCTAAAGTTCCCCCATTCTTCTCTCACTCCCCACCCCCATTATATATCATTTATACTTATCAGGAAAACATTCGACCTTTGGATTTTTGTGCTTGGCTTATTTCACTTAGCATGATAGTCCTCCATTCCATCCATTTATTTGCAAATGCCACAATATTCTTCTTTATGGCTGAATAATATTCCATTGTATATATATACCAGAGTTTCTTTATCCATTCATCTGTTGAAGGGCATTTAGGTTGGTTCCACAATCTAGCTATTGTGAACTGAGCTTCTATAAACATTGATGTGGCTGTGTTACTATAGTTTTGCTGATTTTAGGTCCTTTGGGTATAAACCGAGGAGTGGGATAACTGGGTCAAAGGTGGTCCATTCCAAGTTTTCTTAAGATTCTCCATACTGCTTTCCAGAGTGGCTGCACCAATTGGCAACTTCACCAGCAATGTAAAAGTGTACCTTTTCCCCCACATTCACGCCAGGATCTATTATTGCTTGTGTTCTCGATAACAGCTATTCTAATTGGAGTAAGGTGAAATCTTAGAATTGTTTTAATTTTAATTTCTCTAATTACTAGAGATGTTGAACATTTTTTTCATATATTGCCTGTGTGTCTTCTGTAAAACATCTGTCCAGTTCCTTGGCTCATTTATTGATTGGGTTCTTTGTATTTTTGGTGTAAAGTTTGTAAGTTCTTTATAAATTTTGGAGATAAGTGCTCTATTGGAAGTGTGTGGAAAAGATTTTCTCCCACTCTGTAGGCTCTCTCTTCACATTCTTGATTGTAGTCCTTTGCTGAGAAAATTTTTTTTTAGTTTGAGTCCATCCCATTTATTGTTCTTGCTTTTGATTTCTTGTGCTTTGGGAGTCTTGTTGAGGAAGTATGATGCTAAGCCAACATGATAAAGATTTGGACCTACTTTGTCTTCTATTAGGTGCAGGGTCTCTGGTCTAATTCCTATGTCTATTGAACATTTCTAATGAGTCTTTAAAATTACGTTGTACTTGTCAACCAACATTACATTGTGCTTGTAACCCAACATTTCTATTGGGTTATCATTTATCATTTTAATCTTTTTATTAATATTTCCTATTTGTTGAGACATTGTTTTTCTGATTTTATCTCTTGGAGCATTTTTTTAAATGTTGATTTTAATGTGTTTGCCCACTAAATTCAGTCCTCTTCTTCCTTAGGGACAGTGCGTTCATTTTTCTTGTGAATAGAATGTAGATTCTTATTTCTGTGCTTTGTTTTTTACTTTTTTGTTGAAAACTGGAATTTTGAAAATTATAATGTCACTTCAGAAATCAGATCCCCAACCTCGCTGCATAGGTTTGTTTTTGTAGTTTACTGTGTTTGCAGTGCTTGTTCAATGGATTTCTATATTGGTTTTAAAATCTATTTTTATGTGGGATCTGTGAAGTCCTAATTTCTTTAACTTGTGTTCAACCAATGTTCTGACAAAGATTTTCTTTGAATGCCTAGGGCCAAAGGATGGAGGAGGAGTAAGTAGTAGAGGAGGAGGAGGAAGAGAAATGAAAGAAAAAGCCTACTGATTTAAAAATCAGTAGGGATACCCCTTAAACACTTAATGAAGCTATTGATGGCCCTAACACAGCCTTCACAAACTTCTGTTAAGTCTAGAGGTCAGCCTGAAGTGAAAGTTCAGGGTATTCTCATGTCTTTCTAAGCATGCATTCTGCCATAGAAATACATGCAGTTTTCACAATCCCCCATGTATGTGAACAATTCTTATTGCAGTAATTACACAGAAATTCTCCTCAGTTTTCCTCTAGGTTATCAGCACGTCTATTGTTGGCACCAACTGCATTGTCTTAAGAAGCAATGTGTTGTTATTTTATCTTACAGTATTTTACAGTATACCTTTGAATTTTCTGCTTCTTTGCCTGAGTGAGTTCTGACTTACACCAAAACAAAGGCAAATGACTTAAATCCATCCTTCAGGTAGATTTCAGATAAATCAAAACAAACAACGTATTTGAGAATGCAACCTGCTCTGCTCTCTGTGGAACAAGGGAATCCCACAATGGGAATGGAGGTTACCATCTTTAAAGCCACTTGAAGATGGGAAATAGATGGAACAAGCAAATGTAAAATCATGCAAGCTACCCTACAATTTTCAAATTCTTTTTGTTGTTCAGCATTTGCCTGGTTGCTGTTAATCTGACTCATTAATTCTAGAGTGTTGACAAAGCTGATTCTGACCTGACAGCTTTGCTCCATTTTTCAATATTTATGTTCAGCACCTTGCAGCCATCTAATCCACTATTTTCACTATCAACCTTCTTTCCTTCTTAATTTTGGATCCACATTGCATTTTAGCAATTTGTTTGCTTATTCGTTTTATTTAAAAATTTTCAAATTAAGACCTGAAAAATTTCCTACAATCTAATGTTCTTTGGTTGTCTATTCAGACTTAAAAGTAGAAATACAAAAAGCTTCTTAGAAACGTTAGTGTAGCTGGGTAATGACTTTTCATCTGCAGTCCTCAATATTATAATAGGGTATCAATTTACACCATTATGTTATGGATCTCCTAGTGTATCTTTAGATCTTTTACCTTTGGCTGATGAGTTCATATGGGGAAATTCTTCCAATCATTTGAAGTAGGTATAGCTACCATTTGAAGGAGATGCAGAATAGTCTCAGAAGGTTCAACATTCAGTTAATAGATTTTTACCAAATCCTTTTTGCAACTGGTGTATCTGGGCCCTCCCATTGTAGTTTTCTTTTCTTGGTCATGGGATGATTGTGTGCTTCATGCAGTTATCTGGCTTCAGGAAGTTATGTTTAAGGAGTATATTAACTAACCTAGAGGTATTATTTCATTTTTTCCCTTTGTTTCAGAAGTATGATGGAAATTATTACTAGCTGGTTATTTGGATTTCTTGTGTGTACAGTATGTTATTACGATTGATCTTCCTCCCCCCTGAGAGTTTTTGCTGTGATAGTTTTCCTTTTATTTTTTAAATTGCTGTTATTTTAGTGAAATCTATTGATAAGAATTAGATGTGTTTTCAAACCACCATCTTAACTCTGAATTTTGTAGGATTTCTCATTAACTGCTTTTTGTATATACCTTCAATAATGGTTTTAATAACCAGTTTCCAGGATTTAAGCTTTAGGAATAAGAGGTAGAAATAAGTAAATTAAAAAAAATTGGGGAGAGGAAATCTAATAGGGAAGGTAAGTTTCTCTTCTCAACCTAATTCCAATTCTGAATTGCAAAGCTCAAATGACCAACTTGGAAACCATCCAGGTCAACATCAATATCTAACTGACCCAATGCTGGGCACGGGTGGGAAGAAGGAGATTTAGTGAGGAGGATACTCACTGTGAGGAACTCTGGGGTAGCAGTCATTTTAAGACAATGTGAGAATCAGGATATGTGGAAGGTCAATCTGGAATTGTAAGGCCCCCCAAAAAGGAACCCCAACTCGGTCCCATGGATGGACAGCAACCCCAATCAACCGCAGGAGGCGTCACTTGATGCAAACTGCAAGAGGTGTTTATTCCAGCGCGCTGGGACCCAACTCGAGGAGTCGAGTCCCTAGCAGAAAATCTTGTAGGTTTATAAAGGCAGGAACCACACATCGGGAGGGGTCACACATGAAAGGGGGGAACAAAGGCTGCCAGGAAATTTCAAAGGGGGTCTGGGTTTGCTGACAAAATGTTTCACAATGTTTTACAACAGGCTGTAGATTCTGGTCAATAGTTTCTGGTAATCCTACTGTTTGAGCACTATCTGGCTATCAGGCTCAATTTACCTCTTTTACTCTCTGTTTGGGGCTGTTTCCTGGAACAGCTTTAAGGGCTTTGTTCCCATTACTGGGAGGGAAACCTTAGGAGTTGCGATAAAACAGGACAGCTTAAAAAAATGTCCATTCTTCAGAATAAGGTAAGGATCATAGAATCTAAGGATATAAAAGTCGGAAGAACCACTTCTAGCACGATGCTGTCTTCCTCCTTTGCCTTTCCCTAGAACACTGTTTGACAGCTGTTAGTTCCCAGGAGGCCCAACTTTGCCTCATGCCCAGGCTTGGAAATACACTGAGATCCAAAGGTCAAGGGATGCCCTATATCTGGTGTCTCTCATGCCTTAGGGTGAATGGAAAATACCTGGGAGCCTCTGCAGTTGCTTCCTAAGCACCAACCTACATATGCTTTCCCATCTCTAAATGTGTCAACTGGTATTTCCATATAAAAAGCAAAATTTGTATGTGAAAAAAGAAAGATGGGCAAGCTACTGCATAGAAGACCACCACATCAGGAGAGTTATCCCAGACTGTGCCATTGGCCAATTACAGCTTCAGACAAAGTATCCCAATTCTTTGAATTTTAGGTATCTTAAATATATAAAGAAGGACAAATTGGGGTTCCATAGCCCCTGAGATAACTCTGGCTCCGAATGTGTCATGATTCTAAGTATTAATGAAAATAAAGCTTTAAAAATATTTTCCATTTGAAGAGCACAGCTTCTGTTTCCACTGTGAACCACCTATTTTCATAACATTGGGATTGCCAGGGAAAATTGCAAAATACTAAATTAATAGGTTCCTGACTCACCCATCTCCTAGTGAATAGGTATGAGCATTTTTCTCTAAATGGTATAACACAAGCACTTAGGTTTTACCAATATTTAATAACAGACGGCAGTATGACGTTTTTTGTATATATGACTGAACCCAGGGGCACTTAACAACTGAGCCACATCTCCCAGCCCCCTCCCTTTTTTTTTTTTTTTTTCTTTTGGAGACAGAGTCTTGCTAAGTTGCTGAGGCTATTCTCAAAACCAACATCCTCTGCCTCATCCTCCTAATTGGCTGGGATTACAGGTGTGTACCACCATACCAAGTTAGTATGACTTTCTTTATGTAAATTATGACATCATGTCATGACATCTATCATCATGAATGCCAGAAAGTAGTCTCCATTAATTTCCCTTGCAGTTATTTCTGTCAGTCCTAAAGGAAGTATGTTGCATGTGCCCCAAAGCAGTCATAACTGTCTGTGACTTAACTTTGCTATTGTAGGTTGTTAAATAGTCCTTTCTGAATCAAAGTGCATGAATTAGAATACTAGTAAGGAGATCAGCTCTTCTCTTTGAAATGTGCTTTCATCAACAAGCAAAGTGAACATGTTCTTTATTCTTTAGAATGTGAACATGTTGTTCTGTTTCAGCCAGCTTTTTCACTGCTATGGCCCAAAGACCTGACAAGAAGAATTAGAAAACAAAGAGCATATTTGGGGGCTCACAGTTTCAGAGGTCTCACTCTATAGATGGCTGAATCCATTCCTCAGGGCCTGAGGCAAGGCAGAATATCATGGTGGAAGAAAGTGACTTTCAAAGTGGCACCAGGAAGCAGGCAGAGATAGAGACAAAGAAAGAGAGGGAGAAACCTTTGCTCAAGAAAGAGAATATATGCTCCAAAGACATGCCCCCAGTGACCTACCTCCTCCAACCAAACCCTACCTGCCTGCGATTACCATCTAGTTAAATCCTATCAGTGGATTAATGTATTGATTTGGTTGAGGTTTTCATAACCTAAACATTTCACTTCCAAAATTTCTTGCATTCTCTTATACATGAACTTTTGTGGGACACCTCGTATGTAAACCACAACATATTCCATCAGTATAAAGGAACAGCCAGTAAATCTTTTTTTAGTCTGACTTCTGGGACAAATTACTCAATTTGTTTTTGTTTAAGTTTGTTTTTGCTTTGCTGAGCAATTGGCATCAGCATTATAAAAATTTTTCTGATAGGAGAATTAGCATCTATCTAATGTTAGGAATTTTATTGCTTTAACACACATATAAAATCCATTATTTCCTAAATGTAATACACCAGCAGAGTTCTTGGAATTAAGTTTAGGTATGTTGGACAATAGCCTTGACACAAAGTATCACTTCTGACCTTCCTTATTAGCTACGTGATATTAAGACCTAGTTTTATTTGAAAAACTGTCTGATATGGTTATAACTGAAACCATTAAATTTGATCTTTTATATTATTAGGATACCTGTGGGAAGCCATCCTTATTTAGCAGCACCAGATTAGGTTGAGACATGGGACGCAGAGGCCTGGTTTCTAGGAATTGCCAGGAAGTATGTGGCACTGCGTGGGAGTGGTTCCCTGTCTCCTGGAATTTTCCTCCTAAGAGGATGGCTGCCCTAACTCCACCCTATCCTGTCCATCACAGAAGAAGCTCCTCCCCGTCCTCGCCCCTTTACCTGTGTGTCTATAAATAAGAGTTGAGCGGCTCCAGGTCCAATGTTGTAAAGAGGCCAGAGCTGCTAAGGCCGGACCCATCACACCCCGTCTCTCAAAATACTCTCGTGTGTTTATTGAGTAGATAAGTTTTTTGGGTAATAGGTAGAAAAACTGCCAACATCCTCTGCCGGCAGTTAATCCTTTTCTCCTCCACGGTGGAGTGGCAGAGAAGACCCCAATAGATCAATAGATAGCTGTACAGGAGAATGACTAGGTTGCTGCATTCCTCTCTGTGGAGTTCTAATGCACATATGGATACAATCAGGGGGATTTGGAGCTCAGGCTCTGGAGTCAGATAGCCAGGGCTCAATCCACAAGTCCTAGTATTTACTAGATGTATGACTTTCCATAGTCAATAATTCCTTTATTTCAAATTCCTGGCTTTATGAAATGAGCCTAAAAATGTTACCTACATCAAAAATTGTACAGCAAGATGATAAGGCATAAAACATCCTGTAATCAACATGAGCAAACATTTTTTCAATGTGAAATATCCCAAGTACGAAAGCACCCAGAAACCACTCTGGACACGGGAAACTCACACAAGAGATTTATTAAGTGGACAGGCAGAGTGTCTCCCTGCAGGGTGAGAGAGAAAGGGAGAGAGAGAGAGAGAGAGAGAATGGTGGGGGAGCTATTTAAGTAGTGGAATTTGGTGGGCTAATAACAACGGACTAGTGGTTGGTGAGGAGGTTTGCAGGCTAACAATCTGGACCAATTACTGGCGAGGAGGTTCTCAGACTACCAATCTGGGTTGTAAAGTGGTGTGGGGGGGGAGGCAGAATAATGGCGGCAGCAAAATAGCAGATCTGATGCCAACAAAGTATCCAGACATCACTAAGCTCTACCTAGTTTTAATAATACAGAAAAAATAATATATTAATGACCTTTAAATTTATTACAAGAGGAATAAAACAGGGCTACTTCATTCAAAATTCACATAAAAACTATCCACCCCAAACCTAGCATCCCTACAGAAGTCTGTCTCATGAAGATGTACTGAAGATGAAAATTATAGCTGCAACACATATAAATGCCTATGAAAATCTCTTTACCTATCCTATTATCAAATCCTTGTGACTCCCCAAAGTCTCTTTCACTCCTTGTCCCAAAACATTCAACAAACTTCCCTTCTATCTCTATCATGCATCTTCCTGTTTTTATTTTTCCTTCCAAGAACTACTTCAACAGTAGTGTTTAGAATTTTTGCATTTACATTTATAAAACTAATTGGTCTGTGATTTTTTTTCTTTCTTTTATGTCCTTGTCAGATTTTAACATGAAACTTATTTTTTCTCCATAAAATGAATTACTTATTCCCATTTTATTCTCTGGAAGAGTTTGCTTGAAACTATTTTCTTCCATATTTGAAAATTTTGCCTAGAAGCCTTCTGGGTCAGTCAGTATGATTCTTTGATCACATTTTCATCATGTGCTCAATATTTTAATTTAGAATAATTTTAATGTTACATTTTTAATGTGTACTTTTTTAAGTTGTATGTGTGTAAGGATTTCATCAAACTTTTCAAATTATTTGTTATCTTTGATCTTTTAATGTTACTATGTTTTGCAGTGATGTACTTCTTTGTATGTCAAATATATTTGTGTGTATACATAGAGAACCTCTTTTGTGTGCCATGTAGTTTTTTAAATCCATTATCCTAATCTTTTTTATTAATGAGATTATTTAGTTCATTTACATTTAATGGCATAAAATATATTTTTAGATAAGAATGGCACCATTTTTGAACTAGAAAATACTAAAAAAAGGAAGCATGAAATTCCTTTTGGACAAAATAAAAGACTGAAATTGAGACTGGTTAATTCCACTAGTATGAAATAGAGGTGATCTTAAAGAAAAAATTAGAAAAGATACATGAATTTTTTTCTCTCAAATTTTTTTTTTCAGAAACTCCAGAACAAACATAGAATATTTAAGCTCCAACTCTACCAGAATGATAAGCCCCCACAGTTTAAAATATTATCCCCTTTCCTTTCCTCAGCTGTTCATTGTAGTCTTCAAAATAGTACTTGCCTTTGGAATAATATTGGTCTCATTGTATTAAACCAGAATACCTAGTTTAAATAGTAGCATCTAATCTGTGTTAGGATGAAAGAAATTTAATTCATATTAACTCATGAATCCTAGACTCCTTCCCTACTCCAAAACTTGCCAGTAATGTGCAGAAGTTCTCTTACTAACCATCTTATATTGTCTTCCTTTTTCACTTTTTCCTGTTACTACTCTTACCCCACATGCATTGTGCATGTGCGCACACACACACACAAACACAGATACAGATGTTTTTCCCCTGACCTTTCACTATGAACATTAAAATTCAGAGGAAGGATTTTGGCAATGGTTATTTACTATTGTTTTGCCACATTAAAACTTTATGATTGAGTTTTCTTCATTCTTTACAGTGTTTAGTGTCATTATGAAAATGAACAATTTCAAGTGTAGAGAAGTTCTCAGCACTCTTTTACTTGATACTTTCTTTTAAATTCCAAAACTTTATGTTGTGCTATGGTTTCATGTACTGAAATACTGAAAGTTGTGCCTGAGTAAACTTACTAGTAGTTCAAGGCAATCTTTTAGAATGCTAGTAATTACATTTTTTCTTTTTAATTATTTTATTTTTTTACACACTGCATTTTGATTCATTATATACAAATGGGTAATCATTTCCTTCCTATGGTTGTACACGATGTAGATTCATACAGTTGATGTAATCATACATGTACATAGGGTAATGATGTCTGCCTTATTTCCACCATTTTTCATACGGCCCCTTCCTCTCATTTCCCTCTACGTAATCTAAATTACCTCCATTCTTCTCTCACCCCCCCATTATATATCTTTATCCACTTATCAGGGAAAACATTCAGCCTTTGGTTTTGGGGGGATTGGCTTATTTCACTTAGTATGATATTCTCCAATTCCATCCATTTACCTGCAAATACAATAACATTCTTTGTGGCTGAATAATATTCCATTGTGTATATATACCACATCGTATGTAATATAATTATCTTACATCTTTCATTTCATTGAATATGCTCTTTGATGTTAATGTTCTTCGTGTCAGGGAGTGAAACAAAAGTAGAGCATGTTATTGAGAGTGAGAAAGGTAGTTTGTGAAAGTTTTTGTGCGTATAATAGAAACCTTTTTGTTGTTAGAAACAGAATGCTGGCACCAGTCAGTTGCTATTCACCTTCAAACTATCGTATCATCTTTGCTGAGTCTCCAAGTACCATTTTAGTGCTTTAGAATAAGATAGATATATTGAACAACCTGACTATAAACAACAAGCCAGAAGTAGCATGAGGTTGCTTGCCTCTTTTTCCTCATAAAAAGCAACCACATTCAGCATTTACTATTATCTGCTTAAGTTATGTCACAAGGACTAAAACCTATTGTCCAATGCTTCCACAAATGCTTCACCATCACATATGCATTAATATGTATCATGTTATTTCAGACTTTGCACTTGTTTTTGTTACTGCAGATTTCCATTCCAAGGTTAAAACTGGCTACGGTACAATTAAGCTCTTTTGAATGAAAACAAGAATGATTCTCAGTGTTATGACCTACTTTCCTTTTCGAAAATTCCTGAGTCTAAGGAATAATTTTATGTCTACTAAACTTTTATTGAAAAGTCTCCCATTACTTTATAACCTTTTCTTTTTATTTTTTCTATTCATTGTCAAGACTGTCAAAGACCTATAATTATAAACCTTGAACTTGAGTCAAACGTGTGGAATTCTTATAGGAGATCACTTTGAAGATAAAATTTTAAGCTTAGAGTAACATCCCACCATCTTGAGGTGAGAACTGGACCTCCCATGTGAGTTCTGGAAGGAGGACTCAGGATGGCCTTAATAATTGGTTCTCTATCAAGCCATTGTTCTTAACCTATTCTTTGCTTGCAGAATCTTGATTTTTTTCCCCAGAGAGAGGCAATGTATTTAACAATAGAATAAGAGTCATAATTTGTTCTGTTGAGTTCAAGTAAATATCATATTAGCGTCCTACATTCCCCATCTCCTTTGTAGCCAGTGTTCTGAAGTGACAGTTACTCAAATTGATATGAGTTTTGTTTTGTTCACACAGGTGTTTCAGTCAGGGTTTACAATGGTCCCAGCAGTCGTGGATCTCTTTTCCTGGCTTCCTAAAATCACTGTATCACCTCATGTGTATCTTCCTATTCACAGAAGTTAGTAGTATGTGCATATAGCCCCAGGTTTCTTGCTTATCATATAAATTCAGCTAAGTAGTTCTAGCAGTCTAGATGAGACTCCTCTCTCCGTATTTTCAGTGACTCTGTGAACATCTCATTTTCCAATTACATTTCTTTCTGCCCAAGAACCTAGAAAGTTTCCTGCTTCTCATATTAAACTTGGTGGACAACAGCCATAAACCTATTTTTGTAGATAGGATTGGTTATAGGGTATGTAGTTGCCAAGGGTGATTGGAAACTTGTTGGATGCCTTCTGATAAAGACCGATTAAAGATACAAGGGTATGAAAGGAAGTAGCTTGAACTATCCACTCCTCCCTTCCTCTTGTTCCTTCTGCCCTTTGATGTTTGTGGAGTCTTAGTGTGGTAGCAGTTTCCTTTAACCATGAGATGAACAGAAGGATGGGACCAAAGGGCTGAGTGCTGTAGTGGTCCCCAGCAATGCTGTTTCCTGTACTGTTTTTTAAGAACGGAGAGAAGGATGAAGGAAGCCTGGATCCTTGACAGTATCACTGGGCTACTGAAGAGGCTCTAGTCTGCTTCCTGGATTTGAGCACTGTTAGATTTCCTATCACATGGTTGGAAGGTGATTTCTATGTGATAAAATGAATTACCTTACTGAATCCCGAGGGTGATAGTTTAAATACAAAGGGAGTCTGAACTCTCCTAATGGAGCAGATGATCTCAGTGCCCTACCCAACCTTCAGACTTTCCTATTTCCAACGTGCTCCGCTAGCTTTCCAGGGCCAGTATTAGCCTAGCTCTGTACTTGAGGACTTTTCTAGAATTTCAGAACACTTCCTTCCCACTCTCAAAGCATAGGGGACACAGCAAAAAAAATCACTATTTGCTGAAAGTTTCCCACCCCAGTAACTTTCAGAAATTGCCTCATAAATGTACAACTTTCTGTCCCTTGGGCAGAAAAATTTTGAGGTTTGTGTTCTGCACAGTTTCTTATCACAGTACTAGCTTAAGTGATCTTTTATAGGTTGCCTCCTTTCTCTATACCAATTCCAACTATGATACCTAACTTGAAACCAAATGAGCTCTATCAGGTCCAAATCAGATATAAAAACAGACAAAACAGGCTCTTATGCTTTAAGAGAAGGTAAGTGCACTGAGTTCCATTGAGGTGATCTCATTTTAAGTCTGACTGTAGCTTTTCAGAGGACCCAGTCCCTAAATTTGGATGTAGTATTTCAATTATGACTGTATCTTGAATCACCCATCATCTGGAATTATTCTATTAGTCCATGTTCTCCAGAAAAACAGACTAATATGTATAAAAAGAGAAACTTATCTTGAAGGAATTGACTCAAAGGATTGTGGAGACATGGCCAGTCCAAAATGCCAGAAGGCTGGAGACACAGGGAAGAGTTACATTTGAAGTCCACAGGCCATCTTCTGGCAGAATTTCTTTCCCATTCAGTGGAGGTTAGTCTGTGTTCTGTTAAGGCCTTCAACTGACTGCATGAAGTCCATCTATGTTCTGGAACGAGGGCAAATCTGTATTCCTCAGTTTTCCACCAAACTTTATGTGAATTACATCCATAAAGCACCCTTACAGAAGCACCTAGAATAATGATTGGGTAAATATCTTGGCCCAGCCACACTGAAAGAAAATCAGCCATCACAGGTACCATGACACCAGTTTTATCTCCTAGCTGCCAACATTATGATCTATGATTAGTCCACTGAAGATGACTTTAGTGCAATTCATTTAGATGGTTTCCCTTCTTTCTAAAATGGCTTTTACCTGAAAATAGAATTTCAAATTCTCTGTAGCCAGATATTTCCTACTTCTATGAACTTGAACCACATCACTTTTTTTCCCAATGAATATTTATTAGAATCATTCAGCTTCAAAAGTCCCTAATTGTAATATGAATGCTCAAGTACAATAAAACAAAGCATGAGTCATTGGTTGTTGGTCCTAGAAAATGGAGAATCCAAGAAATTGTATGAGTAGAAAGTAGGTGTCAGACCGTTGGTTAAAATGTGACTGACAACTGAAACCATAGTGACACTGATACACACCAAGAGAGATACAATGACTAGCCTGTGTCATTCACATTGTACTTCCACACGGATATTCTCATTAGTTTTTATTATTGGTTATTTTAGTATATATGATAGTAGTAGATCCATTTTGATACATATGACTTTTTATAATTATAGTGAAGGCAGAATGGATCAATTTTATGTTGTGGAGGTTTTTTTTTTTTTTTCTTTCTCCCTCTTAAGTCTCTTTACTTCATTTGCTAAAGTACTAAAATTCTCTGGGAAATGTTTCTCATGGTAATAGACCATTTTAACTAAATGAAGATATTTTGTTACCAAGGAACAACATATAGTGAGGTAGCCATTTCATCACTGAAGATGTTTTCATTTAAATATTTCTATCCATTGTCATAGATCATGACCCTGTTAAGGTAATAAATGCAAGGATGAAGAAGAAAAGGACTGATGAAAACTATCATCTCTTGGTCAGTTGTTATGCATCGAGGAGGACCTCACAGAGAACACAGGAGCCCTAAGTTCTGTGTGGAGAGGAAAATTTTAAAAATAGGATCCAGTAAAAGCTGAATCTACCAGACAGCTCTGCCAAGAGGCCACCATAGGTATATGAAATCAGATAACAAATAAAGAAAACAAACAATAATCCAGAGTCAAAACTTTCATATTTACCTGCTTTTCCTCTTTTAGACACTCACGAATTATGTGACAAACATAAAACATTTTGTTTTTACAATAAAAATTTATCTTTTTCAATTGACAAAATGGATTCAGGTCAATTTAAAAATTCAATTCAAAGCTCTTTGTATTGGCAGAAACTGTTTCACAAATAACTAAGCAAGTTCCATTATATGACCCTTTTATCTAAACAAGGCCAATGAAAACTATTTAGCCTATTTCAGAGCAGTATTTTTTATGTTAAGTTTTACTTCATGATCAAAGTCTGATTTTCTACTAGGAAAATTTATAAGGCGCTCCCCTTCAGTTAAGGGGGATAGAGATTATAAATTTTGAAAATAATTTTCTTGAATAGAAACTGTTTGGAATAGCACCAAGATTATTCCTACACAACTTCATTTGCAGGATGAATTAAACAAAACAGTTCACCAATAGGGGAGCAGTTCTCTTTTTCACACCAGTGAGACAGACCATTAAATCCAGCATCTCGGGGCCCATGCAGAATAGAGGGTACCTGGTCATTCCTTACTCTATGCACCTTGAACCACTGAATTAATATCACAAAGGTGAGTTGTAAAAGACCTGGACAATTTTTGCAATGGTAGAATCTCCAGGTAGTAGAGACAGCTCAGTAAATTATATCAGGGGAGGAAAAAAAAGTTAAAGATAATTGCTTCTGTAAAACAGCAAATTTAGGTTGACATATCTAGGAACAAAGGCAAAAATAGCAATTCTCTATGTTCATTAATAGGATTCCTTCAGGTCTATAAGGAAAATTAAATCTTCTCTAACACCATCACTGAGAGAGAGTTACTAACTGAATTCTTCCAAAGAAACACTAAGGAGATCAACAATAAATTCAGAATTATTTTTAAGAAGTAGACATAATCAGATTTGTTTATTGTATTTTCCTATCTCTCTAATTAGGGAATGTGAATTCCTGGTTAAGGTACAGACAGTCCCTGGACTTGTGGTTTAAATTAATAATAATGTCTACTCCTATGACCTTCAGCCATTTCTTACATAACATCAGACCAAATCCTGGTAATCACTTGTTTCTATCTGAGAGAAACTAGACTGTGAGCTCGTGAGGGCAGGACCTGGGTCTCCTTGTGTACCTCTGTATAGTCAGCACTGGCGAATTTAGCAGATTATGGAAAAAATTTAAAATAAGCCTTGTGTTACAAAAAGCATAATTAAAACTCAAGAATTTGGCATATTTTGTAGAACCTTAGAGTACAGTAGTGTAGTAGAAGGAAATTTCAGAAATCTAAAACAACTCTTTCACATGCTAAGGAGGGAACCAAGGCCTGGGGCCAACTGATTGGTAAAACAGAAATCTCTAGAAGACAACAAAAGCTCTTGAATAATCTTGTAAACAACACTTTTAAAAAAAAGAAAGAAATGAAATAGAAGTGTTTAACTTCCTGAGAAAAATGAGAGATCCAAATTTCTCAAAGTAGATAATGCTGGATAGTCTTATTGATTACAATATTGGTATAAAGTGGAGGGAGGGGCCGGGGTTGTGTGGTTTCAGTGGTAGAGCACTTGCTTAGCACCTGTGAGGCACTGGGTTTGATCCTCAGCACCATATAAAAATAAAATAAAGGTATTGTGTCCATCTACAACTAAAAATTTTTTTTTAAATGTGGAGGGAAGAAAGTGTCTTACTACTCCAACGTTTAAGAGATAATTAAACCTCATCCCTTCTGAGACTTTAGATTTGGTTCATTGTCCTTAGGATAAAATGGTTTATTACAACAGAAGGCAGATTATCATGAGGTTATCAATCATTTGAAGACTTCATGGATACTGATATTAGTACATGATTAATTGAGAAGATTAAGAGAGTATCTACTTTATCTTTTATCACCTAAAGATAAATGTAATCAGACAATATGCATTTATGGTGACATCTTTCCCAATTCTGGGGAAAGAATTGGATATGAAATATATTCTCCTGTTAAAAAAATATGTGGGCTTGTAATCATGTCTCTATTGTTTATATATATAGCCCAAGTAGGTATAGTGTTGAGATTTTAGCTAAGACATGTGCTTTAATATTTAATTATAATTCACCCTTATATGATACTTCTGTAAACTTTGAAAAGATAATTTTATTGCACAGGAATAGAATCTTAACTACAGGTGGAGAGAGTGAAGATTTACCGCATATATTATAGGGAATTACTGACATTCTTAATAAAGTATCCTTATGTTTGTGAAAAACAAATATATCCAATTAGATAAATAGATGAAGACTTAAACATGTGATATGAAAGCTAGAAATAAAAGTTAAAGACACATTAAAACAGTAAAATAGCAATAGTAAATAGCAAAAGTAAAATAGTAACAGTAATAGTAATAATAAAATAGTAATAGGATATTAGTCTTGATTATAAAGTTGAAAAGGAATTAAAACATAATTTAAAATAGTTTTGAAAGGTAGGTGGAGCAGAGGGACATTTGGAAATGAGCTCTTCCATACTCTTAATCTGAGTGAAATAGTCCACTCAGGAAGTCCTGTTTCCTGGGGAGAAGGAGAAGTAGAGTTTGTTGTTCGTTAAATATGAAATTTTAGTTATTTAAGATAAAGTTTTAGAGATTTTCTATACAGCATTGTGTCCCCCTTAGCAATACTGTATAGTGCACTTAAAAATTAGTGAAGAGGGTATATTTCAGTTAAGTGCCCATAACATAATTTTAAAACAGATTTTATGTATACCTGTCCATGACCCACATACTACTTATGGATGTTATTTCCTTTGAGTAAAGGAAATAATCAGAAATAAAGAAGTATGTTTATTCAGTAAATTGAATAGTGAATTCCTGTTATATAGAAAATGTTATTTGTTTGAAGTGAAAAATTTCTCTCGTATCTGAATTTTGATGGAAAGGCAGGGAAATTAACAAGCAAACGCAATGTGCTAAATTAAACCATTAGAGTCCCTAACCTAGGCCTGAGAAAAAGACATTTTTAAGGTAAATCATATAAAATAAAATGAGAAAGTTTAAATTTTACACTCTTTCTCAAACTTTGGTAGTCCATTAGAATTTACTAGAGAACATTTCTAAAATGTGATAACCACATACTGTTTTTAGTCTATTTATATATGATTCTAGAAGTAGCAAACTTATAGGGAAGGATAGATTGGCTGTCAGGTGTCAGGGACAAGGTGAAAGGAATGGGCATATCTGAGAGGTGGCACATGGATTTTTGTGGTATTAGGACATGTTCCTGTCATGATCGCATTGGTGCTTACATGAATCTACACGTTTGATAAAAATGCACAGAACTAAACACATATGCACACCCAGGAATATCTGTAAGATTGGTGAAATCTGAATAAACATTGTGGATTATACCGATGCCCAATGCCAATTTTCTGATTGTTGATAACATACTAAAGTGATGCAATCTGTTAATATTGGAACAAATTTTTGTGAAGAGTGCATAGGACCTCTACAAGTTTTTTCAACTTCCTATGAGTCTATAGTTATTTCATAAAGTTTAAAAATAGTCATTACTCAAACTGCAGCCTAAGATCTGTAAGTAGAGTATCTATTAAGGTATCTGTATACAATAAATTTACCCTTTGTAGTATATGGTTCTGTGAGTTGTCATAATGTATGCAGTAATGTGACTACCACCATGATTCAGATTTAGAACACTTCCATCACTCAAATAGTCCATCTTACCTGTTTTTTTTTTCTTTTTTTCTTTTTTCTTTTCCTTTTTTTTTTTTTTTTTTTTTTGTACCAGGGATTGAACCCAAGGTGCTAAACCACTGAGGCACATCCCCAACCCTTTTATTTTCTGAGACAGGATCTTGAAAAATTGCTGAGGCTGGCTTTGAGCTTGCAATTATCCTGCCTCAACCTCTGGAGCAGCTGGGATTACAGAAGTGTGCTACCAAACTTAGCTCCATCTTGCCTTTTTATAATCACTTCCTCTCATCAATGGCAGTCCCTAGCAACTGTTTTGTTTATTTGTTCTCCTGCACTGTAGTTCTATCTTTTTGAGAATGGTATATAAATGGAGTCATGAATGTATAAACCCAGGAGATTGAGATTCTTTCCAGTCTGGTGAATTATATTCCATTGTAGGGATATACTACAGTTTGATTATCCATTCTTCCATTGCAGGTTATATCATTTACCATTGGACCCAGCCATTGCACTCCTAGGCATTTATCTCAAACAAAAACATATATTTAAACAAAAACATTAGTATTATTCAGAGAAGTTTTCATTTGTAATAGCTGAAAACTAAAATCAGTTCATACAATAGTGAATACTTAAATAAACTGGGATATATACATACCATGGAATAATATTAGCAATAAAAACACACAAAGTATTGATATACATAACAACTTAGATGAATATCCAAGGAATTTTACTGAATTTAAAAATAAAGTCCAAAAGATTACATACTTTGATTCCATTAGAGTACCTTTACTGGTGGTGATACATACATGTGATAAAAGTATACTGAATTAAACACATGCACAATAGTGTACGGAAATAGTGAAATCTAAGATCAAGGTCAAATAATACCAAGTAGTAAAGTAATAAATGTGAATTATACATATCAATAATTACGTATTTTATATAATAAATATGCCAAATAAAATAACATTTCCCCACTAGGTTAATTGTAATCTACAAAACTTGTTTATATGAATTATACATTAAATATAAAGTTACTTAAAAGCTGAAAATAAAAACAAGGACAAAGTAACTGCATGCAAACTCAATCCAAAATATTTATGGTAAAATTATTCCCAACCCAGAAGAAAGTAGGTTCAGACCATGGGAAAGGAAAGCCCACCAAAGGTGAAAGAGACATGCACAGAACTGTGAAGAGATCCAAGGAAAACTGGACAAATTCTGGCTGCGACAACTATATAATACTGTTTTGAATAATTTTCCATTGGAATTTTTAATGAAAAAATTTAACATTTCTAGGTGTCCACAGGTCTCATTACTTATGTACTAAATAGAGCTCCAATTTGGCTTATAAGCAACTCTAGCATGTTACTATTAAATTATACCATATATATATATGTGTTTAAAAACACAATATATAACCCTCATGTACAGACACATATCTAGTTTTAGAAAAGAAAATATGCTGCTACCCTGCAAGCTCTGGTTTTGCTGTGTTTCTTTTGGGGATTTCCCGAGGGAGGTGGTTTATATGCATAATGTCTAAATTAAATCTCAACCCTTCATGAAGTGGAAGCAGAAACAAGTGCCTGTGTCACTGTATCATCCATGCCTGTTGCCTGGTTTACAAACTTAAGATTCTTAAGAGCCTCTAATAATTTTCAGGACAATGTGATATGCCACCTACATTAGCACTAATGAGTGCAGCACCGCTAACTCTTCACCTTGTGATTCTTTCTATTCTGGGAAATGACTTTACAGTTAATAAATTAGATTCACTTCACAATAGCTGGTAGTAGGGAGTCATGTGGAACTCCCCATGCCCAAAAGATTTCTCTGAAGAATTCTACTAACCATTCAAACATGGAGTTTTCCTATACCTTTGAGGCTGCTTGGTAAGGGAACAGAAAAGGAAGAGCAAGCAATCTCTTTAATCTAATGTAAGTCATGCTAGACAGTGTTGGAATAAAAGAATGTTTGATTTTGAAAAACCATGTGATAGGATAATAGGTACTTACAGGTATCTGTTGAATTTGTTGTGCTTTTAAAGTTGGTATCTGATATTTATGTTACCTAGAAAAATCATTACATTAGACTCTCACTCATCTGGGAGACAATATGACAGAGGGCTTCCATTTATGGGAAGGCAGCCAGCCAGTATTTCCTAGAATCAACACCAAGGTAGATGCAGATAATGTAATAGGTATGATAATAAAACATACTTATGTATGAGAATAGGTGGAGTTTCCACAAGGAAAAGATCCTTTCTGTTGATAGGGAGGAACAAGAACCACTTTAGTAGATATGATGCTTAGATTTATGATGTGAATTAACAGTGTTCTTAGACTCAAGCTTTCAGAGTAGCAAAGTTTGTTTTTCCTTTCTGAGCAGTCTCTCATATCTGGTAGTGATGGTGATTTTTATTTCTCAGTTTACTTTGTTTGCCTCAGAAGCTGTAATCTAGTCAGACTTCTTAGCATCAGGAAGCAGTTCTTCCCCCATGCAATATCCTTTGTCTTTTTTATTTTGCTTGTGTTCCTTCTCATACTTCCTCAGGAACACTTGACAGTCTTACTTACTGAGTCTTTTCAAGTCTGAAATGTATTTTGTACTGATGTTTGCATAATAGTTTTGTTGCTATAAAACTTTTAAACTGAATACAAATTTTCCTTTGGAAATTTGAAGATATTTTTTCTTCTAGCATCCAGTTCTGTTGGTGATAAATACAATTGTCAGATATATATTCTTTTTGATTGTGTTTTTCTTGTTTTCTGGAAGTGATTAGGATCTTCTTTTAACATGGGAATATAAAATATAATGAAAATTTGTTAAAGATAGAACTTTCCTCAATCATCCATTTTAAGTTCACCAGTCTATTTTAATCTGAATCTTATATTTTCATTAGCTATAGGAAATTATTAAACTACTTCTGTGAAACACTTTCCCTTGAACTTCTAGACACATGGTATTGAGTTCTTAGTTTGCATCTGTTGTCTATTCATCTTCATCTATAAATACCATATGTTAACAGAAAAGTCTGATTAAAATGATTTAAAATGTGGCATA
Organism: Sciurus vulgaris; assembly: GCF_902686455.1. Classification (NCBI taxonomy): domain Eukaryota; kingdom Metazoa; phylum Chordata; class Mammalia; order Rodentia; family Sciuridae; genus Sciurus; species Sciurus vulgaris. Next base: position 120,217,681 of record NC_136466.1, read on the forward strand.
TAACAAAATGCCAGACCTAAATCCTAAGATATTAATATACTAAATACTAAATATCTAAATATACCAATGAGAAAGATAGATTTCCAGAACAAATTTTAAAAATTACTCAACTATATGCAACTTAAACTCGGTTCACATTCAAATACACAGGTATGTTGAAAGTAAACCAATGGAAAAAGATATACCGTGAAGCCATTATTCACAAAACACAGCAATGACTAAAGTAACTAAAGTAGACTTAAAAATAAATATCACCAGAGACAAATAGGGACATCATATGAATATCATCCACCAGAAAAACAAAAGGGTCCTAAATAAATAACACATCGAATAACCAAGCCTGCAAATACTTGAAGCAAACATTTATTAAGTTAAAGAAAAAGTAGACAATACATTATCAGCAAGTTGAGGAATTCAACAACCTCCTCTCAGAAACTGATAGAATCATTATTCAGAAAAACAGGAAGAATAGGGAGACCTGTACAACACAGTCAAACTATAAGGTAATTGACACATTACAGAACACACACTCAATGACAGAGCATTCATTCACCTAAATATTTCATATTCTGAGCCATATCATGAACCTCAACAAATTTAAAAGAATTATAATCAAATAAGATATGTTCTTTTACCAAAATGAAATAAGCTAGATGAAATCAGCATCAGAAAGGTAATAGAATCATAGAAATTAAATATACTTCTGAATAACATGGATCAAAGAGTAGTATTCAGTTGAAATAAAATATATAGAACTCAATGTAAATAAAAACAGCATATCAAAATATGCAGAACAAATCTAAAGTAGTGCTTGGAAGCAATTATATAATATTTTGTTCTTATATTAGAAATCCAGAGGGTCTCAAATAATCTAAATTTCTACTTCAAGAAACTAGAGGGGCTGGGTTGTGACTTAGTGGTAGAGCACTTGCCTAGCATGTGTGAGGCACTGGGTTCGATCCTCAGCACCACATAAAAATAAACACAATCGATCCTTCTGTCTGTCCTCCTCACTTTCTCTATCCTTCTGGCTTTCACATTCTCTCTAGCGCACGCCCTTTCTCTTTCCTTTCTCTTTTCCTCTCATTTTCTCTCTTAACCTACAGGGAGACACTCTGTTTGCTTAATAAACTCCCTTATGTGATTTCCCGTGTCCGGCGTGGTTCCGTGGGATTTCCTTACAGTGGTGCTGTGACTTGGGATGGGATCTTCCACTGTCTCTTAAGTGAGTGGAACCCCATCAGACGCCCCAGTGCCCCTGGACACGGCCCCACCTTCCATTCTGCCCAGATGTTCTGCTCTGCATTCATCACCAGACTTCAGGTTGGTGAGTCCTCTAGGCCAGTTCCCCTAGGCTGATCTATAGTTCCAGCAGGCCCCTATAGTCAGTCTTATCTGCCAGGTGGATTCCTGATTTTATGGTGGAGAGGCTCATCTCGCACTCGCATTCGCACTCGAAAACCCTGACATCAGGTCCGCAAACCCTTCTCAGTTTTTGCCCGGCACACACATTGGTGCTGCCCCTGATCTCCAGTCCAGTACTCTGGCCTCGGGACGCCCTGGCCACAGACTCGGCTGTATCAGTCCCCACCATGGAATCTGGGTCCTCCAATCTGGCAGATTCCACCCTGGGAACCCTTCGCCCGACCCCGGTACTTAAACCATCAAAATCCGTGAGCGAGGGGACAGATGGAAAGGAATTCCTTATCTTCAAGTCTCTTCTTTCTTGCTTCTTAGATCTTCCTGCAGGCTCAAGTGCCTCCAGATCCTGCTTCTCTGTCTTGCCCTGCATCCCCATATAATATAAGCAGCCCCATTCCCTACAAGTAGTGGGAGATAATTGTTTGACAATTTTCTGCGTCTAAACTTAAATTAATTACTAACCAGGTAAAAGGGTTAAAAGGACCTAAGCATCAAGTTTCTGCTAGAACATTTAGCCCCTTTAGATTCAGATCTCAGTCAAGGCTTACATTGAAATGTAAATGGAAGAAGGCACAGTGGGAGACCAGTCTCAAACCCAAAGGAAAAAAAGTGTCCATTTTAAATTTCTCCTGGGTACAACTCAGAAGACTTTTCTCCCTTTCACCTTTTCTCTCCTCATTTTCTCATGCTATAATTAATGACCATTATCATTTTTCTTCTAGGACTTTTGTTTTTCTTAAATGCTATATTTTTGAGGTCACAATTTTGATCCTACATGCCTTAGGTTAATGATTTTTGATCAGTTCTTTTTATCCAGCTCAAGTTATTTTTGAACATCCATTACATTGCAATGGAGATAAGCATTACAAGGCCTTTGCTTTTGTGTTAAATATAAGCGTGCATAAAAATTAAAATTTTAAAAATGGATCCAAATATTTTTAAATCACATAATTTAAAGAGGTTCAATTTAAATTGGGTAAACTAATAGAAGTAAAATGTCTTTAAAATTAACTCACAAGTCTCTAGGTGGTCACATTAATAAAATGTTGATGTTTATAAATTGTCTAACATCAATTTTTCTAGGACTTTTCTTCAACAGGAAAGAGACAGCAAATACTGTTGGTACACTTGTCTGATATCTTGGTTTTTTTACAATAAGATGAGTGAATTAGAGTCGACATGTATGGGATTACTCAAGTGTGTTTGTTAGAAACATCTAATTAATTTACAAAGTTATTCCATGAAGTAACATACTTAAAAACATTATTCTTTGTCTATTAAATGTGTTCATATTTTCCAGGTATACAAGCCTTTAAAGCAGAAAATTTATCAAGCTGCTATTCTCCAAATTAAACTTGTCTGTAATGGTAAACCTATCATTTAATGTTCAATTATAGGACCTGTCATCAATAGGGTATATGTAAAAATTGTTAAATGTATTTCTAAACGTTATTGAGAGCCTGATTTATTTAAAGGTTAAGCATGAAAGCATTTTGCCACTTTGCCACACAAAAGGAAACTTAAAGCTCTCTCAGCCTTTCTTTAATTCATGTTTTAGATATAATGTTAAATTGTGTTAACAAATGTTCATATAGACTCAGGAGTCAATATATGTAAACTTCTTAAAATAACATTTAAGAAAGAGTGTAATGTGCAGTAGCAAAAATGGGACAACAGTGACTGAAATTGGGGTCTCTGATGACCTCATGACTGTGGCATGCCTGGTGCCTGGGGGTGCTCCTGTGCAGGGGCACAAGATGCCTAACTGCTGTGGCAGTACATTGATCTCAGGCACACAGCTCTTGTGCAGGAAGGAATTATTTTTCTAGGTAACCAGTGTTTCATCAGCTCCCTTCTCTGATTCCTGCCCACCTTACAGTAACTTTGGAACCTAACATTGCACATATATAAGGATTGTTGACATAACTCTTTAGATCTGCATTTCTGTCAGAGAACAGAGCTAAAAGCCCTGCCTTACCTGAGATAAGGCTCTGCCTCACAACCCTGCTGCACATTAGAATGGCTCCAAAGTAAGCCAGACTTTAACTCATTTAAAGTTGTGTTCAAAAGTTTGATGTTTGTTGTAAAGATTACTGTGATCTCAAACAGGGGATATAATGAATAACTCAGCCAAAATTCAAGATAGCTATTGCACAAACTGAATGTTTTACTGTTGGTGATTCCATTTTGTATTTTCCTTGTAAACTGTAATTTTTGCCTGATCAATATTTTGCAGAAGTACTGCTTCAAGAGAGAACACCGTAAATTAACTTGGAATAGTAAGCCATCAGCTACAGGACAGATAATGTAAACCCCAATTAGATAAAAGGGGGTAAATAACTGTAAAGTCATAGACATTGAAGTTAAAGCCCAGTACTCTTGCTTTATGACTGGTGAGACTGACTTGTTTGATGGTTAAGATCAAACTTAGAGATTGAGATTAAATACAGAGGTCAAGAAAAGTCCATATTTGGGTCTTGCCCTCAACCCTGAACCCAGAGAACAAGAGGACTTCTCCAAGGAGCTTTGCAACTCTGGGTCACACAACCTCCTGACTAAGGAGATTGATGAGGCCACTAGAGGAAAAGCCACTTAGTGCACCTGCTGCAGAGGAGGGTCATGGAAAAAGGGAGACACCCCTAATGCTTCCAAGGGGAGCCACCTCATCGAGAAGACCCTGCCTAACCAATGGCACTAATGGAGCTAAGAAGCTGCTCTTAAGTTCTCTATGAGTGACCCCTATGGGAACTCAGCTGACTCTTTAACAGACAGGAACAGGTCACTCACTTTGACCACCCTGATCTTAAACACCTAGCAAAACAGTTAAAACCAAAATATAGCCATTCTTGGGCATTTAAAAGAAATAATACTTAAATGTAACTTAAGATGTATACTTGTGTTATCCCACTAGAATAAAGACTAAAAGCTACAAAAGAGAGAGTCTTAGGCAAATGTGCCTGATAACTATCAAGAGAAACTGCCAGAGTCAGAACTTTTTAGTCAGTTTAAGGCCTACAGACACAGGTAGGCTTAATCTATGCTTGCTAGTATCTCTACTGAATGTTGTGTTTACATTCCTGATAACCTAGACAATGTTAAAGCTCCCAAATAAAGGCCTTGTCCTCTCCAGCCTTTTCTAGGCCTTGTTATGGGAACAACTTCTTAGTTCTTCCACCCCCTGGTGAGGAATTATTGACTTCTATCATCTTTATGATATTCATTGGCATGTTCCAGATTCTGCAACATTTATATTGTATCAATCTCATTTCAGTACTCATGTCCTTTTGTTCTTCTGTCATAGAAGCACCCATCCCCAGATGCCTTTACAATCTGCTCTACCCCAACCGGACTTCTACCATGAACCCCTCAATTGACCGAATTTCTAAAAAGGGAACTCCAAACTGCTTGCCCCACACTGCCCCTGTCCAGCTCGAAGAAGCCAGATCAGTCATCACCCCCTTTCCCTACAGCAGTGAAGGAGTTCCTAGAATTAGAGGGGTAAATGAAGTCAGAATTGGGGATAGGCAGTTAGTGTCTATCAACAGGGGATCAATTAAATCGAGGAAATGAAGTCCATGAAAACCATCTGCCTTTGGAAGTCTGGAAGGAGAATGGACTTTTTACATCTCACCTGCAAAACCAGCCCCAGTCACTTAGGCAGGAAGGAGAGAGAAGGCTTCAGAAAGAACTGGAGAGCAAGAGATTTTCTTATGAAAACAGAAACGGGGGAATGTAATGTATAAAGCTGCTCCCCCACCCTTTCAGGTGCAGCCATTTTCCCCGCCTCCCAACCATTTGTCAATCTGTGAACATCCTGGCTAGCTATTGGTTCATCAGTCAGCTTGCAAGTATCCTTCTCTGATATTGGTCCCCTGTTAGCCCAGTGGAATTCAACTGTTTACTATAGCTACCCCACCATCTTTTCCCATTCTTCTGTCTGTCCTCCTCACTTTCTCTATCCTCCTGGCTTTCACACTCTCTCTAGAACGTGCCCTTTCTCTTTCCTTTCTCTTTTCCTCTCATTTTCTCTCTTACCCTGCAGGGAGACACTCTGTTTGCTTAATAAACTCCCTTATGTGAAAAATAAATAAATAAACAAATAAACACAATAACTTTATCTACAAATAAAAATATTTTTAAAAAAGAAACTAGAAAAAAATTGAGCAAATTCAACCCATAAAAATAGTATAATATAAATCTATATGATCAAAAAATAGGAAATGAGAAAATGAAATGTAAAGATTCTGCAAAGAAAAAAAGAAAAAACATAACTTGATAAATTGTAATAAGATTGACAAAAGTAAAAAGACAAGACACATTACCAGTATCAAGAATGGAATAGGGCCTATCATCCCCAATTCTACAACCATTAAAATGAAAAGGAAATACTGTGAACACCTTTAAATTCATAAATTTGAAACTTAAATCAATTACTCATAAATCCAAAGCCATCAAAACTTCAGAATGAAATAAATCATCTGATTATGTTTTGTTGTCTTTTTGGTGGCAGGGATTGAACCCAGAACACTTAACCACTGAGTCACAGCTACAGCTGTTTTCTGTATTTTGTTTAGAGACAGATAGCACTGAGTTGCTTAGGGTCTCCATAATTTGCTGAGGCTGGTTTTGAACTTGTGATCCTCCTGCTTCAGACTCCTGAGCTGCTGCCTGGCTTTGATTGTTTATAATCATTAGACATTGAATTTGTAATTCAAAAGCTCCCTATAAAGAAAACCTCATGTCCAAATTATTTCTCCAGAGAATTCTACTAAAAGTGTGAATAATGGATACCAATTTTAAACAATCTCTTCTAGATAACAGGAGGAAGCACTTCACACTTGTCTCTTGAGGCCAGTGTTTCCCCGATGCAATCACCAGTAGATAGCACCAGAACAAAAGCTAGAGAAAAATATCTCCCATGAATGCTGACACAAAAGTCCTGAGCAGATTAGCATACCAAATCCAGCAATCTACAAAAACAGTTACTACACCATTATCAAGTAGGATTCATGTCAGGTATGCAAAACTGGTGCATTTGAAAATCAATCAATGTTTATAATTTATCAACAAAGTAAAGAAAAAAAAACATATGATAATATTAATGCAGACAAAGCATTTTGACAAAATACAATAGCCACTCATGATAAAACTTTTAGGAAGACAGAACAATAGGACAACTACCTCAACTTGATAAAAATACCTACAACACATTTTACATTGTTAAATGCAATTTCCAGGGGGAAATGAGGAAAGTGATATGAGAATTTCATGTCATTTACTACTTTGGAGGCAATGTGTAGAGACAGAATAATATATAAATAAACCGAGTTCTTGAATAAACCTGCTTTTTGAAAATAATGATGACAGGGGACAAATGACAGCCTTGAATTACTCAGTGCTAAGAAATGGATGAGGTGTGGGTATGATAACTTTCCCAGCACCAGAGTGTTGTGGTTGGAGCTGATGTTAAATCTGATATGACTGAAGAACAAATAGAAATAGATAAAAATCAGCCTTATCTACAAATTGACTGAATCAATTAAGGCTTTTCCAGCTTTCTGATATAATTTAGCTTACGTGGCTAATATTCATCTTGTATCTTTCGAACTGTTCAGCAGATATAATAGATATTTCCAAATGAACTGATAGGAAATGCTCATGCAATGTCATTTAAAATTAGCCCACATGGCCTCTTTCAACATATGCAAAAAAATAACACTTTCCACAAAAGCACTTTCCAATTTTTCAAGTCCTAATTTTAAAGTAAAAATATTACTCTTAGTTATTTTTAATGGATAGATAATATTTGTTCATTTAAAATTACAGAAATGTATAGGGTAAAAAAGTATAGAAAAGGTCATTGTCCCTTACTACTCCATTCTCTGTCCAGAGATAATTAGTTTGTTATTTTTTCTTTATGACGTTGGAAACATATACAAACAAACATACATAACAGACACATTTGTTTTACAGAAAAGGAATCATGCTAGACAGGCTATTCTGCAACATTCTTATTGCTCTTTTTTATCTCATGTATTTCAATGTATTGGTATATTTATTGGATACTGAGTATTGTTTAATTTGCTTAAATGATCCTCTATTGATGACATTTATGATGTTTTGAAATTCTTGATTATGACTAATACTGCAATAATCCTCTTTGTACATATGGTCTTTATATTTGAGCATGTTTCTGGAAATGGGATCCCTCCATCAGATGTTAAACATGTTGATGTTGATATTTAACATATCTATGTAATGTTCATTGACCATTTTTCTATTAGATCATTCACATTCTTCTTATGAGTTAATTAAACACTAAGAAAATAAATGACCTGTGTAGGTGATACATGTTTTCTTTTTTCATAGTGTTTTTTCAATTTATTTTGTTTCATTGTGCACAAATGGGGTACAACTGTTGTTTCTCTGGTTGTAATGAAGTAGTCACACCATTTGTGTAATCATACATGTACATTGGGTAATGATGTTTGTCTCATTCTGTTGTTTTTCTTTCCCCCCATTCCTTCCACCCCTCTTTTTCCTCTATACAATCTATCCTTCCTCCAGTCTTGCCTCCCTCTCACCCCCTGTTATGTATCATCATTCATTTCTCAGAAAGATCATTCGACCTTTGTTTTTTTGGGATTGGCTTATCTCACTTAGCATGATATTCTCCAACTGTATCCATTTACCTGAAAATGCCTTAATTTTATTCTTCTTTATGGCTGAGTAATAATCCATTGTGTGTATATATACCATAGTTGCTTTATCCATTCATCAACTGAAGGACATCTAGGTTGGTTCCACAATCTAGCTATTGTGAATTGAGCAGCTATGAACATTGATATGACTGTATCTCTGTAGTATGCTGATTTTAAGTCCTTTGGGTATAGGCCAAGCAGTGGGATAGCTGGGTCAAATGGTCGTTCCATTCCAAGTTTTCTAAGGAATCTCCACACTGCTTTCCAGAGTGGCTGCACTAGTTTGCAACCCAACCAGCAATGTATGAGTGTACCTTTTATTCTCACATCCTCACCAACACCTATTGTTTCTTGTATTCTTGATAATTGCCATTCAATTGGGGTGAGATGGAACCTTAGGGTAGTTTTGATTTGCATTTATCTAATTGCTAGAGATGTTCAACATTTTTTCATATATCTGTTGATTGCTTGTAGATCTTCTGTGATGTGTTTGCTCATTTCCTTAGCCCATTTATTGAGTTATTTGTATTCTTGGTGTAAAATTTTTGAGTTCTTTATAGATTCTGGAGATTAATGCTCTACCTGAAGTGTGTGTGGAAAAGATTTTCTCCCACTCTGTAGGCTCTCTCTTCACATTGCTGATAGTGTCCTTTGCTCAGAAAAAGCTCTTCAGTTTGGATCTATCCCAATTATTGATTTCTACTTTTATTTCTTGTGCTTTGGGAGTCATGTTAAGGAAGTCTGGTCCTAAGCCAACATGTTGAAGGTTTGGACCTACTTTTTCTTCTGTTACGTGCAGGGTCTCTGGTCTGATTCCGAGGTCCTTGAACCATTTTGAGTTGTTTTGTGCAGGGTGAGACATAGGGGTTTCAGTTCATTTTTCTGCTTATGGATTTCCAGTTTTCCCAGCACCATTTGTAGAAAAGGCTATCTTTTCCACATTGTATGTTTTTGGCACCTTTGTCTAGTATGATAAAACTGTATTTATGTGGGTTTTCTCTGTGTCCTCTATTCTGTATTGGTCTACCTGTCTATTTTGGAGCCAATACCATGCTGTTTTTGTTACTATTACTCTGTCTTATAGTTGAAGTTCTAGTATTGTGATACCCACTGCTTCACTTCCTCCTAAGGATTGCTTTGGTTATTCTGGATCTCTAATTCTTTCAAATGAATTTCATGATTGTTTGCTCTGTTTCTATGAGGTATGTCATTGGAAATTTAATTGGAATTGCATTGAATTTGTATAGCACTTTTGTTAGTATGGCCATTTTGACAATATTAATTCTGCTTATCCAAAAACATGGGAGATCTTTCCATCTTCTAAGGTTTTCTTTAATTTCTTTCTTTTGTGTTCTGTAGTTCTCATTTTAGAGGTCTTTTGTTAGATTGATTCCCAAGGTTTTTTTTTTTTTTTTTTTTTTGAGGCTATTGTGAATGGGGTAGTTTTCTTAAATTCTCTTTCAGAGGATTCATCACTTATGAATAAAAATACATTAGATTTATGAGTGTTGATTTTATATCCTGCTACTTACTGAATTCATTTACAAGTACTAGAAGTTTTCTGGTGGAATTTTTCAGCTCCTCTAAATATAGAATCATGTCATCAGCAAATAGGATAGTTTGTGTTCTTCTTTTCCTATTCATATCCCTTTAATTTCTTTGGTCTGTCTAATTGCTCTGGCTAGAGTTTCAAGGAAGATGTTAAATAGAAGTGGTGAAAGAGAGCATCTCTGCCTTGTTCCAGTTTTTAGGGGCAAAGCTTTCAGTTTTTCTCCATTTTGAATTATGTTGGCAATGGGCTTAGCATAGATGGCCTTTACAATGTTGAGGAATATTCCTACTATCCCTATTTTTTCTAGTGTTTTGAGCATGAAGAGGTGCTGTATTTTATCAAATGCCTTTTCTGCATCTATTGAAATAATCACATGATTCTTAACTTTAATATGTTGATATGGTGAATTACATTTATTGATTTCTGAATGTTGAATCAATCTTGCATCCCTGGGATGAAACCCACTTGATCATGGTGCACTCTTTTTAATGTTTTTGTATGTGATTTGCTAAAATTTTGTTAAGAATTTTTGCATCTATGTTCATTAATGATATTGGTCTGAAATTTTCTTTCCTCGATGTCTTTGTCTGGTTTTGGTATCCGGGTGATAATAGCTTCATAGAATGAGTTTGGAAGGGTCCCCACCTCTTCTATTTCATGGAACTCTTTGAGGAGTATTACAATGGTCTCTCCTTTGAAGGTCTTGTAGAACTTGGCTGAAAAATCCATCTGGTCCCGGACTTTTCTATGTTGGTAGGCTTTTGATGACTTCTATTTCATTGCTTGAAATTGGTATATTTAAATTGTGTATGTCCTTCTGATTTTGTTTGGGTGGATCATATGCCTTTAGAAACCTGTTGAAGTCTTCAAAATTTTCTATTTTGTTGGAGTAGAGATTTTCAAAATAGCATCTACTTATGTTCTGTATTTCAATAGTGTCTGTTGTGATATTTCCTTTTTCATCCCAAATTTTAGTAATTTGAGTTTTCTCTCTCCTTCTCTTTGTTAGTATGGTTAAGGGTTGATCAATTTTGTTTATTCTTTCAAAGAACCAACTTTTCTTTTTCTCAATTTTTCCAATTCTTTCAATTTCATTGATTTTTAACTCTGATTTTAACTATTTCGTGTCTTCTACTTTTTCTTTCTTTTTTTCTAGGGCTTTGAGCTGTAATGTTAGGTAATTTATTTGTTGACTTTTTCTTCTTTTATTGAATATGCTCCATGCAATGAATTTTCCTTTTACTGCTTTCATAGTGTCCCAGAGATTTTGATATGTTGTATCACTGTTCTCATTTACCTCTAAGAATTTTATTTCCCTGATATCTTCTGTTATCCATGCGTCATTCAATAATCTCCAGGTGTTGGAGTAGTTTTTTTATTTTTTCATTTATTTCTCATTTCATTCCATTATGATCTTCGAATACAAGGTAATATCTCTATCTTTTTGTATTTGCTAAGAGTAGCTTTGTGGCATAAAATACGGTCTATTTTATAGAAGGATCTACGTGTTGTTGAGAAGAAAATGTATTCGTTCATTGATGGATGGAATATTCTATATATGTCTGTTAAGTCTAAATTATAGATTGTATTGTTGAGATCTATGGTTTCTTTGTTCAATTTTTGTTGGGAAAATCTGTCCCGTGGTGAGAGAGGTGTGTTAAATTTACCAAGTATTATAGTGTTGTAGTCTATTTGGTTCCTGGAATTGAGAAGGATTTGTTTGATGTACATGGATGAGCCATTGTCTGGGCACAAATATTTACGATTGTTATGTCTTGCTGATTTATGCTTCCCTTAAGCATTATGCAATGTCCTTCTTTATCCCTTCTAATTTTGACTTGAAGTCTGCTTTATCTGATATGAGAATGAATATCCCCACTTTTTAATTGAATCTATGTGCATGGTATGTTTTTTCCTATCCTTTCACCTTTAGTATCTTTTTCTATGAGTCTCTTGAAGGCAGCATATTGTTGGGTCTTTCTCTTCTAATCTATTCAGCCAGTCTATGTATTTTGATTGATGAGTTCAGGCCATTAACATTCAGGGTTATTACTGAGATATGATTTGTATTCCTGGTCATTTTCGCTTATTTTTGGTTTTTAACTTGACTTGGCTTCCCCTTTATTTGGCTATTCCTTTAGGGTAGTTCCTCCCTTTGCTGATTTACATTGTTGTTTTTCATTTCTTCCTCATGGAATATTTTGCTGAGAATGTTCTGTAGTGCTGGCTTTCTATTTGTAAATTCTTTTAGCTTTTGTTTATCATGGAAGGATTTTATTTCATAGTCAAATCTGAAGGTAAGTTTTCTGGGTATAAGATTCTTGGTTGGCATCTGTTTTCTTTCAGAGCTTGAAAAATGCTGTTCCAGGCCCTTCTATCTTTTAGGGTATGGGTTGAGAAGTCTGCTGATTATCCGTATTGGTTTTCCCCTGAATGTAATTTGATTTTTTTTTCCTCTGGCAGCTTTTAAAATTCTGTCTTTATTTTGTATGTTAGGTATTTTCATTATAATTTGCCTTGGTGTGGATCTGTTGTAATTTTGTACATTTGGTATCCTATAAGCCTCTTGTATTTGATTTTCCATTTCATTTTTCAGACTTGGGAAATTTTCTGATATTATTTCATTGAATAGATTTTTCATTCCTCTTGATTTGTTTCTCTGTGTGTTCCTCAATCTCAATAATTCTTAAATTTGGTCTTTTCATGATATCCCATAATTCTTGGAGGTTCCGTTCACGATTTCTTACCATCTTCTCTGCTTGGTCACTTTGTTTTCAGGATTAAATATTTTGTCTTCAAAGTCTGAGGTTCTGTCTTCCAGGTGTTCTAGCCTATTGGTTATGCTTTCTATAGAGTTTTTAATTTAGTTTATTGTTTTCTTCATTTCAAGAATTTTTTTTTCAGAATCTCTCTTTATTGAAATGATCCTTTGCTTCCTGCATTTGCTCCTTAAACTGTTGATTGGTGCAATCATTCAATGCCTGCATTTGCTCTCTTATCTCATTGTTTACTTCCCTGATTGTTTTGATTATGTACATTCTGAACTCCCTTTCTGACATTTCTTCTGCCATGCTATGATTGGATTTTATTGATGTAGCGTCTAGGTTTGTTTGGGACACTTTCTTCCCTTGTTTTCTCATATTGTTCATGTATCCTCCCCTCTAGGAGTGCAAATCTGAGGTATTGTGGTTTCCCCCCTATAGACTTATAGTGTCCCTGCAGGTTTCTAATACCTCACCTTGAATGAGAGATCAATATTAGCAGTATACCATACAAACAATATGCATCCTTAACTCAAATAGTCCCTTTTTAAGATATGAACCATATTGTCTTAGTAAACAGAGATTATGAGTTAGATAATTATTTACAGCTTAGCCAGTAGGTTTGGAATAAGGTCTATAATTTCTAAAGGTGGACAAAGAGGATGGGGAGGGGTGTAGGGTACAATGTTAATGAGATAAAAGTGTGTCTATAGAGGTGCTATGTCATATGAGTAGTGAAAATATAATTAAAGGAAATTGGTTGTTAGCATGTGAAAAGGGAGAAAGAATCTCCAAGGAGACAGGTAAATAAGAGGGAAATAAGATGAGAAAAATATTAATTAAAGGAAAGTAGGAATAATAATAGGTATAATAAGAATAATTATAATATTACTACTAATTTAAAAATCTACAATAAAACTATACAGTACTGTTCAAACTTCCTAGTGTTCAGTAGCCTGATACCTGAGAGGAACTTGATAATGCAGTGACTCAAAAAGGATGGTGCCCCTCTAGGAGTGGTGGCTTCCAGGTGTGTTATAATCCCTGCTAGTGGGCAAAAGAGCCTCCACATGTTGACAGATGGTCAACCTCAGCACTGTGCTGGACTGTGGTCTGGGGCTGGGCTGGTCTGTGCCTGAGTCTCTGGGCCTGCCTCCCTGGAGCAGGTTCGTAGTGTTTTATTTATTTTGAATTTTGGAGAAGTTTTACTTGGGGAGGCATAAAACTAAAGAAAAAGAAAGTTTTACCCAAATTCATTTTTTCTACACAATTTATCTTTAAAACTAATCTGAAAATTCTAGTAATGATATTATTCTTTAGTACTTTTAATTTTTGATAGGTCATAAATTTATTTTGTATATATTTTGAAGTGTCACACTTGCCTCCACTACATTTTTTAAGTGAACTAACGGGAAGTGTGTCTATTCAATTTTTTTACCACTAATTTGAAATCAGATCTTTCTCATTTACATTCTTACATTCTTATATGTACCTCTAGATTCCCTATTTTCTTCCAATGATCTTCTTTATCTCTGCAAATCAATTCTACATTATATGACTATCGATGCTTTATACTATGTGTTTAATATATTGTAGGAATAAAATGAATTTCCCCTTTTCAGATATTTTTCTTGTCATTCTCACATATTCAAATTAGCTTTATCATCCTATTAAATTATAACGTACCCCATTTGTTGAAAGTATGTTAATATAAGATTGTCATGGAAAAAGTTGCTATCTATTTGTCAAGTTTATTCGTAGGGTTTGTTAAGTCTTTTATTGAAATTAATAAGAAATTGTTTTACCCTATTTCCCAGAAACTTATTATTTGTATTTAGGAAAGCTACTGAATTATATGTATTATGAATATACCTATCAAAAATATTTGATTAAGAACCTTAACAAAGTTGTTTTTAAATTGTATATGTGAACATGTATTAATTGAACAAAAATCAAACCCACATAATTCTTGATAATTTATATTTAAAAATTACTTTTTATCTTTTGAAGAGCAAACCAAATATTACATGAAAGTCATGCTTAACTTCCAAGGGAGTGATTCATGGTTATTTAAATGAAATACTTAAGACTACTTCATTGTATTTTCCAAAATTACAATTCTTTGGTTCAGCAATATAAAATTGCTTACTTCTCTGATATGCAAATTATCTAAGAAACATCTTAGCTGTTACCCCGCTTAAGTAATAGTTATAACAGCTGCCGTATCTTGAAGGTTTATTGATTATAGACAGTGCATTGTCTGTTTTACAACTATTATCTCATTTATCATTTCAAAAATCTTAAGATACTATTTTCCCTTTTTGAAAAGGAGAAAACATAGAATAGGAAAATAACTTACTTAAAGGTATTCAGCTAATGACTGGCAGAGTGATTAAATCAAGGTCTTTTTAACATAAAAATTTGTCCTGTAAGCATTACACACACCATCTCCTCAAAAAATTCACTGAAACTAAGCAACATGAGGTAGAAAGGTAAAAGAATTATTCCTACATTCCCTGGAGTACTACAGAAATCCCAAATTTTAGGGGCAAAAATATTTTTTTTGAAAGACCAATACCAGTGCATAGATGGTATACTGCTTTCACAGAACACACATCCCAGAGTGCATAGGGGAAAGAACTTGGCACATTCTCCCAAAGGATTTGTACAGTGGATGAATTGCATCCTGAAAACTGGTATCTTGAGAAAGAACAAATTACTCTTTCCCAGTGAAGGTCAGATGGACATATAATAGTTAAGATTTACTAATCCCAGTATAGTTCTGTTCACCTTTCTCTTTTACTTATTACTCCAGTGGACATAATTTTTGAGATTTATCAGTGTTATTTTTCTTTTGAGCTGAGTTATTTTTCTTTTGAGTGTCCCTGAGATTCACTTGCAGGTCATTCCTTTTTTTTTTTTTTTTTTTTTTAACTCAAAAGATTTTGTTAAGAGTGGTTTGATTTTAATATTTCATTGTGAAATGCTTCACTACACCTTCTGCAAATTCTTATCAGGTTCACAACACCCTTTCCTATTTTAACTTAAAGAAAATTTTAACAAAATTATATGTGTGTATAAAGAAAGTTATTCAAAACAAATAGCATCTTAAGTCTTTTGTGGGGAGGGCAGGAAAATAAGATCAGGACATACAGGTCCTATTCATTGGCTGTTTCACAGTGGTCAACTTCTTTTTTGGAAATAAAAAAGGTGAATGTGGCATTTGAACTCCTTGAAGAATGCTTTGTACTCTCCAACTCAACTCAGATAAAGTGCAGGTGGATTGTATGCATTTTCTGTTTAAAGCTTTGATATCATATTTTAATTGAAACCAGAAAAGAGAGGGAGATCCTTTCATTTCTTCAATTCCCAGACATCTCTACATCAGAGGAGAGGTGTCATGTAAAATGAGAATAGTAGCTGGATAGAACTGATTAGTGTTTTCATTGTCAGATTTATCTCTCTTGCTTTATAATACCCACAGGTATTGTCTGATGAGAATCTGAGATAGTTTTTAATATATGTGGATTATATTTTTAGATATAAAGTTCTTTTTTTTAATCACTTCTCAGCTGTACATTTTGGTCTTTAAATCCTTATTCGGAGAATAGTCTCATGAACTGATTGTGTGTCACATTTCAGAGTCCCTACAGCTGTTCACAACTCTATCGTGAGAGATTCAAGAGTGCCAAGAAAGCATCAGACTAGCCATCTTCTCAACTCCTCCCTGTTCACATTTGAGTTATCAAAGGACAGGAGTTGTTATTCTCTATTGAGCCCGAGGACACAGTATTGAAATTAGAGTACATTAAACAAGAGTTTGCACCAAGGCAATAATCTTGAAATGGAGTATGGCTGGGGAGAGAGAAGGAGAGAACAAGAGATTTTCAAGATTTCAGCTGGAGTCAATGCATTGCCATAGAAATCAATGTCAAGAGAACAGAAAGAAGACACACTGGTAATTCAACAATCTTTTTTCCACCATCAGAAGCTTCATTCCCAGAATATCCCCAAGTCTATTAAGATACCATCTTGGAGATGATCTGAGGGAAGGTATAGACAATTGAGGAAATACATATTTTAGTTGTAAGAATAGCACATTTATGTAACTCCAAAGGCTATTCAGAATAATTCGCAATTTTATGGAATTATATTAAAATTTCTTTGCCCCCTTGACTATTTTCCCATAAGGGTTTGTGAGCACAGAATTAAATAGCATTTTCTTTTTAAAAAAATATTTTTAGCTGTAGATGGAGACAATATATTTTATTTTTTTATGTGGAGCTGAGAATCAAATCCAGTGCCTCACACATGCTAGGCAAGTGCTCTACCACTGAGCCATAACCTCTGCCCTTAAATAGCATTTTCAAAGCTATATTTTCTGTGAACATCTGCATACAGTGGGAGGTATTTTTCAACTCTACTTCTTTATGAATAGTTAGTGTTTTAATTTTGTATTTAGGGTGCAATACATATCACATGCTGTATTTTGTGTTTTGAAAATTCTGTCCAGGAATGTGATTTTTGCATACAGATGCAGAATTATGTCAGTTAACAAATTTTCCCAAAGCATTTGAACTTGTGCCATTGTTAAATTTAAGTGTACCTGTCCTACTCTCTGAAAGGAACTCTGTCTTCTAAGTAAGCTTACCTCCAGTGAGTTAGCAAGAGATGACAAGTCATTTCCAATAAGAAACAAATTACACCTTATTTTGAAGTTTTATGGAGAACTAAAAGATGGATAAGCAGCAGTTAATTGAACTGGTTGCTATCTTAACTTCATTTACAAAAGCAAGATGAAAGTTGCATGGCAAGTAGTTTTGACTTGACTCTTGTCCAGTCCTAAGTTACAGTCAATTTGTAAAGGCTAAATTTATATTAAAAAGAACTGGAGCAGCCAAATGAAGATATGGTAAATTTGGATTCATGTTTTTACTCAAGAGAAAATAATCATATTTAAAATAAGACTATATTTCACAAATTATAGAAGATGTTTCAGGCTCAATATCTGACTGAAACAAGATTGTTTGAAGTACATGATGTAAGCAGTCTAAGCGAGGGGGAGGTGGTGGTGGAATCAATCTCCCAAACTGCTTTCAGAATACAGAAACGGTTATCTTGTAGTAGAGGAATTCTAGCAGGTAGCAGTGCTCTAAATCCTGGATTGGAATTCAGTAGCCTTAATCCAGAAGAATAGAAGCTCATCATAGAAAATTTCAAATAAGAAACAAATCCACAAGGCAGAGAAATCATGAGGATTATTATTATTATTATTGGCATATAAAGCAAAACAAGAAATTATAAATAAGAGCAAAGACATGGCATTTTTGCCTAGATATTGTACTGTAATTTCTCCACCCTAAGGCCAGGTTCAGTCCAAAAGGTCAGTGACTTTATACTGATCTTTATACTTCACCATCAGTGGAATATAATGCATAAAGAGACACTTTGGGGAGGAGTCATGTTTTCATGTGGTGCCCACCTAGTTGAGTAATTCCATGTCCTTGCCTCACGTTATCAGTTTTTATTTAGAAGTTTTCTCCTTATTACATCTGGTGTTCTGTTTTCAGTTTTCATGAATCTACAATATCACCTCACTAATATCCTGTATTAACCTTTGATATTTTCAATGCACTTAAACCTTCTGATATACATGTAGATGTCTTCCATTGATAAGTTACATATAAAATTTCTCTTTGGAGTAAGGTTTTCATAGAGGCCCAGAAACAAGCACATATAAATTTACCACATCTTTTTCACTATTGGACATTCTTTTATTTCAGTAACATTTTAAAGTTTATAGTAGATAAAATTATACTATTTTAAAATTAACATATCTTTGATACAGTCTTAATATTTATCAACTGAGTATACTTTAAATTTTTGAGTTAACCACCATATAACACCTGAAGTATTATGTTTATATCAACTTATTTTATTAAATTAAGACAAATTCCTACTTATTCATTCCTTGGATTAGTCTAAGGAAAATACTTAATGAAGACAACTAATAATTCAGTTAATAGAAGCTGCAAATTATTTTTCATAATAGTCTGAGTTTAGGGTCTATGAATGTTTCGGCAGTTCAGTGGGAGCTGAGCACAACTGACTGGTTTAAACTTTTCTTTCATTTTGATTTTTAAACAACTTTAAAGAAAGCAAGCCCTTTCACATTTAAAATAAAAAGTAATAAGAATCTGGAAATTGTTTGGAGTAAATTTTGTTTCAATGACAATTCTCATATGACTTTTAAGTCATTTTTATAATTGTTAGGGTAATAAGCTCATACTAACAAAATAATATGATAAGCATATACCCATGCATGTTATAAAAAAGAATATAGAATCATATACATAATGAGGTACCAGCTATACAAAATATCTGAAAAGAAATATTCAAATGTTAACTATATTCTCCTAAAGAATGGAATTACATATAATTTTAAAAGCCTTCATAGACATTTTTGTCTTCCAAATTTTTTACAATGATTCTTTGTGATTGTCATACATATAAAAAGGATTTCCTGAGGTGATGGGTAAGTTTGACATGGATTGTCATGAAGGTTTCATGGACATACATTTATCTTCAAATTCATCAATTTGTACATATTAAATATGGTTAGCTTTTTTGTAAAGTAATTTAGACACATACATACAAATAATATTAATAGTAAAAAGTAATCTGAAAATTAGAAATTAGTCTCTTCCTTATTTCACTTATTCTTACGTACTTCTCTGCTCTATATTGACTCTTTGTAACTTTGTAAACTTAAGTCTATCTACCCTGAGAACCCAAACTAACTTGAAATTACCAGAATGACAGATTTTTCTCAACTTCCCTTGTTACTGTTGATAAGGGTAATGCTGAAGTATATTGCTTTAAACCTGTTTGTCAGTATTTTCAGTGACTCTCCCTAAAAGTCTGATAATATTGACTGAGATAGCAGGGATAAATCAGTTGAGAATTGAAGACTATCCCTATTATACTTGATTTGTACTAAATTATTTCCATTATAAAGAAAAATGGGGCAAAAGTAATGTTCTTCAGCCATTCTTTAATCTGAAATTTTCAGTGTCAGAATAAAGTCTTAAAAATTTGTATTCAATTTAAATATAAGAAAAGCATGAAACAATATCATCACTTTAAAATTCTCCTATCAAATTCTCTTGTGTATCTTGAATGAGTTCTGGTTCACAGAACTTTGATTTTGGAATTAGTATACTTCAATTGTTTAATATTTTTAATTCTAAATAACTTTTGGTAAAAGTTATATTTAAACAATTTCTAAAAAAGTAACTTTTGGAATGAGTGTGCTAAAACTTTTATTTGTTATCTGGACATTTGAAATCCATCCAGGGTCACAGTAGGAATTATTTAAGCTGTTTTATTCAAAAACCTATTTCCCAATGACTTCTAAGGCTAAGGAGCCTTAGAGTTGAGAAATCTGAAAGAGTAAAATTACTTGCTAAATATAATGTAGCATTTTATTTTTCAGGGATACATTCTAATACCAGTTTTGCTTCAGTTACAGACCCCAAAACAAAATAGAACTTAATACTAAGCTATCATCTGAAGGATTTGGATTTTTCATGCCTGTTTTGCCTTTCCAACCTGCTCACTTTAGACTCTTAAAGTGTACTTGTAAGCTATAAGTCTTCAGTTCAGTATGCACTTCTCCCCAGTACTCCCCATACTAACAATAAATATGATTGATACAATAAACAAAAGACAGCAACCAGAACAACGAAATCAACATGAAATGAGGAAGGGGAAGAAGGATGAGAATAAAAAGCAGCAAGACTTCTAGGTTTCTTTAGAGATTTCCTTTTTATGTTACTGCTTTTAGAAAATCATGTTTCCTTTTCTCATTTACAGATAAAACAAATTTCCAGGTAATAAATTGTGTAAAGTATTAATAATTTCAAAGCAGCAGATAAGTTTCCCACCCCTGTTTGCACTAGGAATTGAACCTAGGGGCGTTCTACCACTGAACTTCGTCCTCAGCCCTTTTTATTTTTCATTTTGAGGGAGAGCCCAGGTTGACCTTAAACCTGTGATCCTCAGGCCTCAGACTCCTGAGTCACTGGAATTACAAGGCATGTACCACTGTACCCTGAAGGTATTTTTTATGTTGCCAGTTAAAACATAAGGAAAAATAAATTAAAAAAATTTGAGCTGAAATGCAAATGGTGGTTTTAATGTATAAAGTGCTTTGTCTTTCTCGCCAAGGTCTTTAACATTTAGCACTTTTCAAGCCTTAGATCTGTTTCTGTGCTTTTTTTCTAATGCTAGCTCATTTACTCATATTTGTAACAACCCACTAACTACTGCAGCTCTGATATTTTTCCCCATTCCAACTATAGCTCAAATCCCTCATCCTTGTCGATACTTTGCTTAATTTTCCATCTTCACCCCAGGAAGATGAATATTTTAAAAATTAAGTTCACCAAATATTCCTATTGACAATTACCTCTCCTTAAATTCATTATTACTGCAGAATATTAACATCTTCTGATTTCCCCATAAGCTCAAGTACTCTGTGTATGTTCTTCCCTTTGGCCAGGATTATTCTTTTTGGAGGGATAGCCTTTGGACAACATAGCCTTTCTTTCTTCCTTTTTTTTTTTTTTTTTTTTAATACAAATGAGTTTTGTATTGACTTTATAATGAAGTTGTCAAATTCCTCAGCCTGGCAAAATCAGCCACAGAACATACCCTTTATATTTTTACCAGGTTTTAAATTTCTTAATGCCCATAATCTCCCCCCACCTTTTTATTGGTACATTATAGTTGTACATAATGGCAGGATTCATTGTTACATATTCATTCATGCACAATATAGTAACATAATTTGACCGATATCATTCCTCAGTATTTCCTTTTCCCTTCCCTCTTGCAACCCCTCCTCCCTTCCTCTGCTCTATTTTCTCTACTGACCTTCCTTCAATTTTCATGAGATCCACTCCCCACCTTTATTTTATCTTCTCTAGCTTCCATATATGAGAGAAAATATTGACCCTTAACTTGCTTAGTTTGACTCACTTTGCTTAATAAAATGTTATAAGAATTCTATCAGTTTTCCTGCAGATGTCATAATTTCATTCTTTGTGGCTTGTAGAAATCCGTTGTACACATATATACACACCTTTTCTTTATCCATTCATCCATTGATGCCTGGCTGGCTCCATAATTTGGCTATTGTGAATTGTGCTGCTAAAAAAATGGGTATGCATGTATCACTACAGTATCATGACTCCAATTCTTTAGGAAAGATGTTGAAGGATATACTGGATCATATGGTGATTCCATTACTAGTCTTTTGAGGAACCTCCATAGTGATTTCCATAGTGGCCTCTATGCAGTCCCAACAACAGTATAAAAAGATTCCTTTTCCCCTAACATCCTGTCCAGCATTTATTGTCTGTATTCTTGATACATTCTAACGGAAGTGAGATAAAATTTGTTTATTTTTTATTTGCATTTCCCTCATTGCTAATGGTGTTTAACACCTTTTCATATTTCTTGACCATTTGTATTTCTTTTGAGAAGTATCTGTTTAAATAACCCATTTGTTAATTGGGTTATTTGTGGGAGATTTTTTGGTAGTTTTAAAAGTTCTTTATATATTCTGGATATTAATCCTCAGAGGAGTAGTTAGCAAAAAGTTTTCTCCCATTCTGTAGTGTCTCTCTTTGCATTCTTGTTTCTTTGTTGTCATACCTGCCTTTTAAGAGATAAGCATTTCCTTTGGAAAAGTCATTCTATAGTATACTTAGCTACCAGTTAAGGGAATTAATGACTGACTTGCTTTCAAAAGTTATTTTGGTATGTGATATGTGCTAGGTACTCAAAACTTGTTCTACATCACAGTAAAAGAAACATGATAAATTTAGAAACTCTTCCTCCTAGAATGTATAGTCTAGGGCATTCATAGATATATACATATAGAATTACAAACTTTGGCATTATGAAAAAAATAGAGTATTAGAAGAATATATACCATAGGAGCACAAATAAGACTTGTAGGTCAGTAAGTAATGCAGTCCCTAATTCTTGACTCTAGACCATTTTTATCTCTGTATGTCCTGGATTGCTCATTGATTTTCTGATATTGCTGTTTTTCTAGTATGTCATAAAAAGTGTTGACTTTCTATAATTGCAAAAAAGACTGGTTGAATGGTCCTTAATAAAGGCCTCACTTCTTCAGAAATCAATTCTGCCAGAGGGTCTTGTCAATATGATTTTAAACTATGATCTCAGCATGTATTGAGGTAAGATCAGCACATACACAAGTATTGGACTCCTTATATCCATCCCAAATTATTTCCACCTGTCACAATTGAAGCAGAATCTCCATGTCACTAAATAATAGTGCACAGCACCTTCTTTCTTTCATGATAATGGATTTTTTTCCTGGCTCTCTAAATCTAGGTACAGCATGGCATCTGGGATTTCAGAAAGTATGTGTCCTGTGGGGGAGTACTAAATGGTTCATATGGATAACAAGAGGAACATTTCTGGAGTCAAGAGCCAATGAACTTGGGTTTGTAAAAATAGTTCTTATTGGTAAGAAAGAAGAATCAGATAGCTAAAATGATTTTTTTGTATAAAAGTTACTAATTACCTTATGTGGATTCAGAAATGAACAAAATTGCAACTTGATATTTCACAGAATCTGTAAGAGGCAGAATTAAGATCTGGATAGAGTCTCAGTGAACTGCATTCTTGTCTCAATTTACACCTGACTACCTTGGTCACTTGGAGTCTTAATTTATTCTTTCATAAAACAGATGGATTTTTTTCTATAACCACATACTTGAGTTGGTGGCAGCCTTAAGTAAAATTATGACTGAATTAACTTTAAAATTGTATATAATTAGACAAAAATCGATATTGTTAAACATATCAAAATCATAAAGAGCCAGTCATGGTGGAGGATGCCTGTAATTCCAGCAGTTTGGGAGGATGAGGCAGGAGGATCACAAATTCAAAGCCAGTCTTAGCAACAGCAAGGCACTAAGCAACTGGGTGAGACCCTGTCTCAAAATACAAAAAAGGGTTAGGGATGTGGCTCAGTGGTTGAGTGTCCCTGAGTTCAATCCCTGGAACCTGCCCCCCCTCAAGAAAAGGGGTAGGGATGTGGCTCATGGTTAAGCACCCTGGGATTCAATTCCTGGTACCCTGCCCCCAATATATTCTCTGACCACAGTGAAATTTAAGAATCAGTAAGAAGAAATCATTAATAAAATCACTAATAATTATAATAATAAAATTACACAATGCATTTATAATCATGGGCTATAGATGAAACAATGAAAGATGTAGCTAAAGCAATGTTTCAGGAGAAATATAGAAGTTTAAATGTTATGTTAGAGAAGATTCAAAATCAATGACCTAAAGTTTCATCTTGTAAGACTATAAAGACAAAAGCAAAGAAAACTTGAAGTGGAAATAATAGGTAAGTACAGAACTTTAACAAGGAAAACTGACCAGGAGTAGAGTAAATTGATAAAAATCAAAGATGAATGAAAAATAGCTGTATCTCTAACTAGAGTGATCATGAAAATAAGAGAAGACACACTTTATCAGCCTTAAGCATGGAAAATGATTTGTCATCACAGGTCGTTCATATCTTAAAGGATGAAAATAAATTATTGTGAAATGTAAAAATAAAAAGTACTATAATAAACAACATATTTATTACAACAACTTTGAGCAATTACAGGAAATGGAAAAAATGTATTGAAAAGGCAACTTATCCAAATTAATACAAAAAAGAAACTACAATCTGAATAAGTCCATTGTGAAACCACCTAACAGGTTAAAATCTGTTCCCCAGTTAATGTTATGTCCCTTTGTCTTCTGAGAAGAATGTTGCTTTTTCTATCTCAACCCTATTAAGGGGAAAAGTAAACTTTCACTATCTTCCACTATTGCCTAGGGAAAAGATGCCTTTTGTACTCTAATAATTAATTGCAGAGTTAGCTATTCCTAGGAAGTAGAATAATTCATAAGACTTTCTAATACGTATCTTTTCTTTAGATTTACCGAACCCAGGATATCTGGTGATCTATAACTAATAGTACCCCTGCATCAGAAAAGACCAGCACCTGAAATATTTAACTACATGTGTGCCAGCCTACCTGATATGCCTCCCTGCACTCTTTTTACAAGTCTTGAACTTGCAGTGCCTAACGAAGATGACCCATTTTTCAGGATGAAAATCTCATCCTCCATTGTGCCAGCTCATAATCAATAAAGTTCCTTCCTCCCCCACTACTGTCTCTTTAGATTTAACCCAATCAATAAATTTTCTGGAAAGCTTCATGTAGTAATTGTTAAGCTGATTTAAAAACTTAAATTAAATGGAACTAGAATAACCAAAACAATTTTTAAAATGAGGTTGGCAGAATAAAGTTGGAAGACTTAATTTACCAGATTACAAAACCTGCAAATTTAGTCTTGAGGACTGTGTGGTACTGGCAATAGTATTAGTTATTGCACTAACTAAAACGATTGCAACCTACATACAATGGACAAGAAAAGGATGACTTTTTGTTAGAAATTACACTATTTTTAACAGAGTAAAATTATTTATTAGGGCATATTTGAAAGTGCTCTTTGAGGCTGTCATTAATGAAGTAAGTACTCTTCTGCACTGTCATTAATAAAGTAAATAATTTAGGTTTTCACAACAATTCGTTTATATAATTATCAGATACATTTCTTAGCAAAGACAAGAACTATAAATCCTCAAACTTCAAGCTGTAAAGTAGTCCCTTGTTTAAATTAATTCAAGAGAAAACTGAGAGATGTGTTTTTATTGAAAAGTAACAGAGGGAGATAAATACAATATCTCTTTTCGCCCTTGAAGATAGATTTTACACAAACCTGAAACTGCTACTATTTGCCTTCAATGACAATAACTTCACCAATAGACTATTTTTAAATATAGTTTTCATATTAACTAGCCTCATCAAGGAGATTTGAAGGCAGAAAACATCACTTGTTTTATTGACACATTATCTTACATACTTGCCATGACTGGTTGATAAGACAAAAATTATCTTTATATACATTTTTCCATTTTATCCTGGAGTACCCCACAAATTGCCTGCAATTTGTAGTAAATGGAATTAAGGGATATTGGTAGATTTGTAGGGAAAATTACTTCACATTCAACCAGTTTGTTCTTTGTTTTAATTTTACAGTCTCCTTAAAAGTTAAATTTGCATTTGAATTCTCTTAAACAGGGAATGGGAAAGAATTTTGCGAAGTCCTTTACCTTTCCTCAAAGAAGCAAATAATAAACTTTCTTAAAAATGTAGCATCTAGCAGGGCTCAGTTACCTAGAGGGCAGGAAGCAACTTATTTGCCAAACAATACAAACAGACTAAAATTTCTGCCTGGTCAATTAGGTTTTCCCAAGAGCTATAAAGAAACCATCTTGCAACTCCATTTTAGCTTCAGAATGAATTGAAAATGTATTGCTTATTTAATGAGTACTCCAGGCAGTAGTAGTAATTAATGAAACAAGATTAGGGAGGCATTAAAATTTTTGTAAAAAGGCAGCAAAATGGACTTAATATTCAAGTGTTGCTCTGCACTGGCAAATTGTTCAGTAAAAGAATTTTTCTAATTGGTCATAAAGAGATACTGGATATTAATAGCTTCCTTCTTACCATTTCTATCTAACAAACAGCTAAGTATTAAGTGATAATGCAGGAATAGAAGAGTCCAGTGTAAGCAAGTTTGGCTTGAGTGCATTTGGCCTATTCTCAAATCTTCTAATTTGTTTCCTCAGCTTCTTAATGATCCAATTGAGCATCTCATAGTCCTTCCAGGCATAGAGTTTTCTTTATGTCATTCATAATGACAAAAATAACTCACATTTTTAGATCAGTTAAAGTTAAAAAAATAGACTCTCACAGATGTATGATTTAATCCTTAAAACAACTTTGTGAGATGCCAAATTTGGGCATATCGCTAACCGAAGGATCAAATGCTTAAAATTTCCATCAACTTTTATAGGCTTAAGTTGTTTAAATCATTGACAAGATAAATGTTGAAATTCTAAATTTATAAATTTTCATTCAACAATTATTCACTTGGGACCAATGTTTGAATGGATGGAAGTTTCTAAGAAAAGATATTATAAGGAGTCTGTGAGTTCTTTGAAATTGTCCACAAATTGTTACCCATGCTTAAGGAGAGAAATCATGATATTTATGATTTTTAAAGGATATTCAGGATCTAAATATGCTCAAGAACCATATATTTGATTTTTCTTTTTTGATTAACATCATTTGAAGATTATCCTCATGATAGGCTTCTATGCATAATCAAGTAATTTCCATGTTATATTAACAAATTTTAGAAATGGACAAAAATATAAAAACACTTCCATTCTGGCCTATGATTATTCTCTATGTTGCATGAGTGCTAAAGAATTTGATGATTTGATTATTCTAGGGTGGATACCCGGTTTATTGTGGGCTGCAGTCTCTGATCATGATGGAAGTCTTAGGGCCTTTCAATGTTTCAGTTAGAAGTAAAATTTTAAAAAAATTAAAAAAAAGAAATGAAATCAATCCCCAAAGCCTGGTGCATTTCCTCTAATATCTTTCAGCTATTTAGACTTTTGCTTCTTGCCATCACAATTAGATTCTGTCATCTCCTACCTAGATCACAACAGTTTCCTAAATAATATTTTATCTCCCTTTCTTCATTCTTCACATTGCTGCCAAAGTGACCTTTCAAAATGCTTAATGATAGATTATCCCTTTAAAGATTCAGTGCCTCCTCATTGGTGACAGTATAAATTCTAGATTTGAAACACCAACCATAATATCTTGTAAAATTTGACCCCCTTATTGATTCTGCAACTTTATAATTTTTTAATTTTCCCCTTGATTTCTCCATTCCAAAAATACTGAGTCTTTTTAATTGAATTCATTTTAATTATAGAGAATTGTGGGCTTCATTGTGTTATATTTGTATGTTCAAATAACATTTTAATCATTTCTATCCCCTATTACTTACCTTAGTTCTCCTGTTTCCTTGCCCCCAATCCCTTTCCTCTAAGCACTAATAGTCTTCCTTATAAATCCATGTCATCTTCTCCCCCTCTTAGATTCCACATAAGAAAGAAAAGATGTGGTGCTTGTTTTTCTTTGTCTGACTTATTTTGCTTAGCAGGATGGTCTCCAGTTCCATCTGTTTTCCTAAAAAGTTGTGATTTCATTCTTTATTGCTGAATAATACTCAATAGTGTATATATACCACATTTTCTTTAATTATTCATCTGTTGACAGGCAGCAATGCTGTTTCCACAACTTAGCTATTAAGAATTGTACTGCAATAAACATAGGTTTGCAGTTATCTCTATAGTATGCTGAGTTTACTTCTTTCAGATCCATACCAAAGAGTGGTATAGCTGGATCATATGTTAGTTCTATTTTTAGTCTTTGAGGAAACTTTATACTGATTTCCATAGGGACTGTACTAATTTATATTCCCACCAACAGTGTGTAAATTTTCCTATTTCCTCACATCCTCAATAGTATTTATTGTATTCTTGATGACTGCCATCTCACGGGGGTGAGATGAAATCTCAAAGATTTTGATTTGCATTTCCCTCATGGCTAAAGACATTCAATTATTTTTTCATAAAATTATTGGCCATTTGTATTTTTTTTTTGAAAAGCGTCTGTTCAGTTCACTTGCCCTTTTATTGATTTTTTTGTTTTGTTTTGTTTTTTGTTTTTTTTTTTTTTTTGGTGGGTGGAGTGTTAAGCTATGTTAGTCCTTTATGCAATCTGGATATCAATTCATTGCCAGGAGAACAGCTGGAAAATGTTATCTCCTATACTGGAGGCTGTTTATTCATTTTGTTAATTGTTTCTTAGCTGTTCAGAAGTTTCTCAATTTGATACTGTACTATTTACCAGTTCTTACCATTATTTCCTGAGCTATTGAAGTCTTACTCAGGAAGTTTTTGCCTGTGCCTACATCTTGTCTAAGTTTCCTTCTAGCACTTTCAATGTGTCAAGTTTTATTCTTAGGTCTTTGATCTGTTGGAATCAAGTTTCATTCAGAGTGAGAGATATTTAGTATAGATACCCAGTTTTCCCACACCATTTGTTAACAAGGCCATCTTTTCTCCAGTGTCAGTTTAAGCACCTTTTTCAAGAGTCACATGGCTGAGTATCTTGATTCTTCAGAAGGCTATGACTTCTTACACCTTCCATGTCTCTTCCTAGAATGTTGGCTCTGAAAGTGCTCCCTGAACCAGCAGCATCAGCATATTCTGGAAACCTATGAAAAACATAAAATCTATTTTACATCCCAGGCCTACTGAAATTAATGATGTTATTTTGTAAAAAGTTTTTCATGTGATTCTCATGTGCTCTCAAATTGGAGAACAAATTTTAATATAGTTTTCTCACCTTTTACTGAACTAAACCCCACTTACTCAGCCTAGATCTTTGAGGAGTTTCTAATTCAGAAAGATACCCTATTTTATTTAACTTCATACTCTTAAACAAAATTTAATATTTTTTTATTTAGATATTGTATATATTTCCTAGGCATTTAATTTTAATTTAATTTTTAATCTAGTCATTTTTCTATCTAGATGTGATTGATCTATAAAAATCTATAGATTTCAGTATGAAGTCCTATTAACAGAACAGTTCATTAAATAATTTTAATAGTTCTCATAGTCCATTAGTAAATTTTTTCATCATATATAATACTAATTTAATTTTTTAGGTAAGTAAAGAATTTGGGTCTAATAACTAATAGAAAAATAAAGAACTGATAAGACAATTAGCTATATCTAGCACACATATTCAGTGTTTCATCACTAAATATTAAGCACTCTATTCTACCTGTCTGTGCTTGTGGGAGGTGACACCTGCACATTTTATGGAATAGCAGTCATAATTTTCAATAGCAATTTATTCAATAGGTAATTTCATTATAAGGAGGCATTAGTCTGTGTTAACCTGAATTCACTCATCCACCCTTCACAGTGAGCAAAGCAATATTATTTTTTTCACAAAACATACTTGAAATACATTATAAATAATATATAAGCACATATTTCATCAGTGGACAGCTTAATACATTTCCACAAACTGAACATGGGCATGGAACCAGCTACCAGATTAAGACTTGAATGTAACTAGCAGTCCTTAAATTCCCTGTGCTTCCAGCGAATGAATAATCACTGTTCTACCTTCTGACAGCTTAGATTAGTTTTGCCTATTTTTTTACCAATGTTGAAGAATCAAGAATTTTGTCAACATGAAAATATAAAACAACATGAGACAAACTCTCGTATCTCAAAAAGACATCTTAACTAAATATTTAGAAGCTCTTGACTTGGCCACTGTGACAGGTATAGTTGGATATCAGAGCAAATGCTTAGGTTTAGGACTTCATGCTGCATCTGCTCTCCTGAACTTCATGTTCTCGTTAGCAACTCAAGTGTAATTAGCTGCTTACCTGCTCTGATGATGTAAGTGGCCTTCTTGTGCATGCAGTTAAGCTCACTGGCAAATGAAGCAATCAAGGTTTATGAGGCTTGAATATTTGTCCCAACCAAATTAAAATTTGGGAAGATTATGAAGCATGTTAAATCCCTGGGTTTGGACCAAATTTGAGGTATTCATTGGTCTAGGAGTGTTAATGTGAATTGTTTAATCCATTCTCACACCTTAAAGTGTGACATTTTCATACATAATGAAAATTCCATAGTTTACTGTGCTTCTTTTTCATTGAAGGAGCTATGAATTGGTAGCTTTCGGGGATATCTGAGAATAAGTCTATTATTTCTTCATCCTTCACAAGAAGAAGAGCTTCAACTTACAGATACTGAAAATGCTGTGGAGTCTCTTCTTGTCATTACAGTGGAGCAGATGAGCTTATGGCTGAAATAGCAACTGGCTGAGCTCTAGCAGGCAAGATTATGGAGTGGTTACATTCAGGGACTCTGGAGCTGCAGGACCTGTGTTCAAACTCCACAGCTGTGTGACTTTGAGAAAGTCTGTCTGTATCTCAATTGCCCCATCTGTAAAATGGTAATAGTCATATTTTGCTCACAGGACTTTTGCTAAGTTTGAATGTGTTTAGATGTATTTCTTAGCAAGTCATTGCATATTACAAATGGTTCCTATTATTTATTCGAACTGTTGGATATGCCACTCTGAACAAATCAGTGAAGCAATTCTAGGGTTTCTGTCCCTGCTTTGATCAGGAGTATTGCTTATCTGCAGACCAATAATTGCTTCTGAGAGGATCTCTGCTTGGTACCACTTGAGCCCTCATTGGTGCTAGGCTGCTCAAACCCAGATACATAAACTACTTTGGGAGTTATGCAATTCTGAATCCCTTCTCTCCTCCCTCAAATACTGGCCACTGCCTCCATGGGACATGTTTATCAGACTTCCTGGAGTCTGTACCCCTCCCACCTAATTGGAAAACAAACTTCTTCCCTGTGAATTGACTTTTGGTCAACACTGTTCCATTGTCTCCATTCCACTTAATGAAAAAATCTTTCAGCATAGACTGTGTCTTCAGGCTCTGTCATTGCACAGAAACTTTCAGTCAGATCCTATGCCCACCTCATGGGAGATGAGGTTCTGTGCTTTAATTGGAGGGAAACAACTTTGATAATGTAAACTGGAGGAAGCAAGAAGCCACAAAACCAAAGTTTGGGGCTTGAATCAGTTTAGCTAATATATTTGCTAACCTTAGTCTACTCACTCATCTCTAAATAGGGGTGATTATAGCCATCTTCTGAACTGTTATAAGAACAACATGAAATTTCAAGTTCTGCATGAAAACTCTCCATTTATAAAATTTTAAATAATTGAAGTGTGGATTTTTATAAGGATTAAGTGAAATTATAGATTTATAACCTTTTGATACAAAACCTGGCTTGGAGAAAATGCCCAATTACTCATAAAAAATTTTTATTTTGCTGGAGCAGGATATATGTTTGGACCAAACCACAAAGTTTAGGAAGGTTCATATTACCTTAATAAAGTTGGTGAAGTAAATATTTGTTTTGAATTTATATTAATAGGAGGAAAAAAATATATTACACTGAACATGTAAGTTTGTATTAAAATAAGGTAAAATAAAATATAAAAAGCTATGGGAAAATATTAAACATTTCTGATTTCTATGTAGACTGTCAATAATTTTGATAACATACATTTATTAGTTCATTTGTACAAGATACTCTTCTAAGTGTATATACTATGTATTATATGTAAGACATATACAAATATATGAATACATATTTTGTATATATACACATATATTCAGTTCATTTTTACAATAAGCCTCTAAGGTATTATTATTATTACCATTTTGCCAATGGAAAATTGAGGCACAGCATGCTCAAGATCACACAACTAGAAGGTTGTGTAGTTGTTAACATACCAAGTCCCTGCTCTCACTTAGTTTAGAGTAGTTAAGCACTGTTTTCAACCCCGCGTATAACTTGCCAGCCAGGGTTCATGTGCTGCCTATTCTGGGACACAGGCAAAACTAACCTAATAGACTCAAGACTAGTGTTTATGCAACAGGTGCCTCTGAGGAAGATTTTGACATTTTGATGAAAGTTCCCACTGCTGATCACAGCAAGGATCTTCCTGGACTTGGACTACTTCTAAAAGAAAGTTAAACATAATGGGGGGTCGGGTGTTGGGGAGTGAGAGAAGAATGGAAGAACTTTAGATTATGTAGAAGGAAATGAGAGGGAGGGGGTATGAAAAATGGTAGAATGAGACAGACATCATTACCCTATATACATGTTTGATTACACGAATGGTATGAATCTACATCATGCACAACCATAGAAACAAAATGATGTACCCCATTTGTGTACAATTAATCAAAATGCAGTCTGTAAAAAAATTAAAAAATAAATAATTAAAAAAAAAACAAAATCCCCAATCTACTTTAGAAAGCTAGAATAATGACTAATTTTAGCTTCCTTATATAAAATAATATAAAAAGGGAAAACATAGGCCTCACCCTGACCCAACTGCCCTAAAGTGTCCACAGGAGAGTTGAGCAATCCAAATGATTAATGTACCATATAGCAGATATTGTGTCTATGATAATACACATAAACTGTTAGAAATTGCTTTCAATATTTTTACAGTGGAAAAATTAGCAGTATAAATAGATGAAACATTTATTTCAAGTTAGTAGCGGAACCAAGAGGTCCCCTGTACAGCATAGGGTGCTGTCTTGATTTTTGAACTGATTCTGAAACCAGTTTCTCTGTTTCTGCTGGCAGTGGTATCTGCACAAGCTGTAGGCCTCTGTAGTTGGGAGTGTTACAATTCTTAATGGTGGCCATGCCCTCTAGTGTTGCAGCAGAACTCAGTAGCTCACAGTTAATTTCTTCTTTCTGTGTTCTTGTGTTGTGAATTTGAAGGATGAAATGCAAAGACCAGGATTACTGAATGGTAAGAGCTTGGGTAGAAACAGATCTCCACAGGGAGAAAGGGGACCCTAAGTGTTGTCATTTGAATGTGCTACATTAGGGGTTTATATAGTACCTAGTCAACACTATTGACCCAAATTTATGCTAACTAGGGTTTGGAAAAGTACTAATGCTCAGCCCTGGATCCCCTTCAGGTTTGCCTTACTTCTATTTTCTCCCTACCTGTCAGGAAGTGGGAGGTCAAGGTCACTGAATTACACATTATCAGTAGGGAAAGGAGTGCTGGAGTTACAGCACTGCATGGAGCGTGCTTCTGCAGCAGGCGTCAGCACTGTGTGCAGGCCTAGCTGCCTTGGGGTGACAGGTAGGCCCACCCTGGCTCACCTCTGAGCTGGCTCATCCTGCCTCAGCCTATTTGGGCCTAGAGGGCTCTTCATGGTGACCTGTGCTTTCTGCCTGTGCTTCACCCACCCTGGCACTACTCTGCTGCTGCCACTCCCCTACCACTTCTCAGTAAGGACCAGTGCACTGGCTGCGTGGTTTGGCAGCTGGGGAGCCATGTCAGTTCAATGCAAGTTCACTTAGACACACATGACTCTCCGTGATCAAGTTAAAAAATCATTCCTACAGGACAGTAGGTTTTCCCAGACAGTGAATTCCAAAACTATTTTGACTATCCCACCTTAAGAAATGCATTTCACACTAGAATCCTGGCAGATAACCAAGAATGTGTGTTACTACATTTGTTGTTTCACATAGATTTCATAATCTACTAATGGGTCTTAACCTATGATTTGAAAAATTTTGTTTTAGGAAGTAGTTACCCAATGTTCAAATGAACCTTATGTTAAGAAAGTTGCTTTGTGTTATGTTCTGTAAAGCTACCTGGACTCTGTAGGTAGCAAAATCAGCTATGAGCAAGAATTAAGATTCTTCTTGGTGAATTTCAGTTTAAGTTTCAGTTTAAGTTTCTCTAAACGGGTATTGGCTCGCATAGTGTTTTATGATCTTTGTCTCCCACTCTGGTATGCTATTATTCTCCATTCCTTTAATTAAGGGAAAAAGGTTTATGCCGTTGCGCCACTTCTCTGACAAATCTATGAAGAATTATTTTTCAGCCTTTTTCTTATTGTGAGGACTTAAATGACAACTTCTAAAATTGTTACATGCCAAGTCAGAAAATGAAATTCCAGTTCTTATAATTTTAATTTTTCATTAATTTCCAAAACTTTTAGAATTTTAACTCAAGTTTAAATATAAGGTTATGGGTTGGATGAATTTTGGTCAATGTGTTCAAGTTTCTTCTGTTTTCACTTCTTTACCAAAATAATATTCTTATTCAGAATGTATGGTGATATCTCTGAATTTATTTCCATGTCTTTTTTGTCTTCTGCCCAAGGGAACATTCAAGTTCACATTAAAAAAATTTAATTTCTGAATCCAATAGTTTGAATTATTGTTATAAATCTCGTGTGTATTGGTCTATTCACTGGTATTTGCTTGCAGTATCAAATGACTGCTCTGACATTACATTTACTATGCTTAAGAGACAAAGGGGGATAATTCTTCCAAATCATTGGTGAATTTTTCATGTTTTTTAATATAATGTTAAGTGAATTTTGAAGAGTCTGTTTTGCTCAACACCCTCTCTTAGAGTGTCTGGGTATGGGCCCATACTGTCCATAGCCTAGCTGTACTAGGCCCATTAGGTAGGTTGCTGAAGATCAAATAAGACATCTAGAGATGGCATGTGAGAACACATGCTTATTGAGAAATTCTTATGGGGAAAGTCCAGTGGCTTCAGGCTAGACTAGCAAAACCTTCACTTCTTCATGGTGCCTCTGGTGCTTTTCTGGAAATGCTAGTGGTGACAGGCTGGATGATAACACTTCTGTTTCTCATCGTACTCCAGTGCTTCACCAGAAAGTAGCACCTCTGTCACTCGCAATGCTTTATCCAGTGGTCACCAGCTGGACAAGCATTGATCATCTCCACTGTGTTCTGCTCTGTACCAGTGTGTGTGTGTGGCAGGGATAATAAGTTAGCTTACAGAAGTAGTGACATTTTTAGCCAAGCTTGTTTTATCCCATTGTATGACCAGCATTCCCAGGAACTTGGCATGCAGGCAAAAAAGCAGTTTTCTGCAAATAACACTCAACTTGCCCTAATTCCCAGCCTATAAGAGAGAAAGTTGGAACCTTTTGAGATAATATTTATCTGGATATTCTGACCCAGGCTTATTCTCTTAACATGGCTAGGTTCTTGGGAACAGAGAGGGACATTTCAGGAGCATGGTGTCTCAGTGTTCTCTTTTTCTTTAGAGTGACATAGGACCATAATCCCAAAGACACAATATCCCAAGTGTCCTAATCTTGAATGTTGAAATTCCAAGAGGTCAAAGTCCCTAAAGTCTAAAACCCTGAAAGACCAAATTCTTAAAATATAATTCTGGAAGATAAAACAATTTAAAAGCTCTTTCAGAATATTTTTACATTTCATAGGGGTTCATTTGAAAAATATATAAAAACATGGGAGAACACTTCATAGGCCACTCAAAACAATAAAATGGACAATGAAAACATACTAAGTTTTATAAGCTTAAAGACTCAGGCATGCTAACAGTCAGATGGGTATAACAGTTATTAGCAGAGGGACCATATTCACAAAGAAATAAATAAAGAAACAAAATATACAAACGCTAATCACAATGGTTGGTAATTGTATGCACTCAGCTTTTAAATTGAAGTTTTCTGAAATACCATCACAGAAAATCTTTTGATGATCTCAATCAAAAACCATAATGATTATCACCAAATATTCACTCATCACAAAGAGCCATGATCTTGAGAAATTTTATCTTTCACAAATACAGATGTACAAAAAGAACATCTCTTAATTTGTTGAGGAAATTCAATGTTTTTACACAATGTTTATACTCAGAGTCAATGTTGTAATAATGTGCCTTCCCAGAGTCAAATTGGAAAAAATATTAAATCATAAAATAAGTTGGAAGTCTACAGAAGTCTTTGCATTATTTCTAATACTGGAGGCATAAATTATGTGCAAATGAAATTCTAGCTAAAATCTTTAAAAACAAAAAATGAAGTTTGACTTGTAAAATGTATTCTGGGAATAGGTTTTGGGTAATTTCATGGAAATAGTTCCTAAGAGTCAATTTTCATGATCATGAACCATATTTTGAAGTCTTGCATCATAAACCACTTCTTTTCTTTCAGCTCATGGCTCTCCTTGAAGAATACATTCGTAAACATTTTCTGTGTGGTGCTACTTTTCCTTTAAATTCTTCTATGATTTGCTATTCACTGACATTAGGATTCCCCATTAAATTTTCCCATCTCCTCTGCCATGCTTCTATGTTGTTTTTGGTGTACCGAAATCCAGTCCACATGCAGACCACAAATTTGGTGGGAACAATTCTGCTGATCAAAGAGCAACACTACTGTGTACGTGTCATCTTAGCCCATCGTGAACATAATTATTTTTTAAACTAATCAGTAATTCACTGACGTCTTCAAACAAACACAGCTGTAATTCATTAAAAACTTCTGGAATTTCATCAGCAGGAAGAAATAGCAATGTAGACAAATGATGCCTTTTTAAAGTGAAATGTTTTTCTATGTTAATATTACATGGTTAATTCCTTTTCCAGAATTCAGCTTTTTACTCTTATTGTATAGCCTTTATTGTAGAAATTATAGGTTTTGGAATTTCAAATTTCTGGAGTTTAATGGTCAAGATCTTTCAGGACTTTAATTTGGGGAATTTTAGACTAGGAATTTTGATCTTTCATGATTTCAAAATTTGTGGCTGTCTTTCAGGGTTATAAACAGCACTGAGTGAGCCCAGGAACTTGAAAAGAATATCAGGTAAAATGAACTTATAATATATGGATAAATGTAATGAGAATATCAGGGAGTACATGTATCTTAAAAGAGACTCGTGAGAGAACAGTCATTTTGAGGTAAAAATTTAAACAATAAGAAAGAATAAAAGAAATGGTAGAATATGTTCATGTTTATTATATTAAAACATTTTATTTTTTTGCAAAGAAACTATTTTAATCAATCTTGTAATAATCATTCAAAAGAGAAATGACACACCAAAGGAAAAAATGTTAACCTTTTTTTAGAATTCATATCAATTCTTTGCTCATTCACCTTCATCGCCATTTCTACCCCTATCATAAATACTCAGGTTTAATAGTACAAATTTCGATCTCACTGTGGCTAGCATTGTATGAAATGGTAGCGGCTGTGCACTGAGAATCTAGAGTCTCCATCTGTTTCTGCTGTTAGTATCAAAATAAGTTCTTCAGTCATTTTATAAAGCATGAAAAAAACATTTAAGATTGTGAAAGGGATTTAGATTTAATTTTACATAAATAAGTAGCAGAAAACAGTCATCTATTTATCAAGCCTTTTTAATGCTTCTTCTGGAAATAGGGATGACTGCATTTACCAGCCTCCTCTCCATATAGACAGGAGCCATGTGACTATACGGTGGCCAATGGAGGTGACACAGAACAGTACCTGAAACCCATGTGCCATCCCCTCTCTCTTTCTTATGTTTGGAAAGGAAGGTACTCACATGGCAGAGCTATGCTTGATAAAAAAGCCACCAACTGACATTGGGCTCTGATGTGAGTGACAAATAAACTTACAGTGTATTAGGCCACTAAGATTTGGAGATTGCTTTTCAAGTAGCTACTGAACATTATTCTGATTAAAACAGCACTCTGAAGTTTTTGAGGTTCTTGAATGTTTTAGTCTTATTTTATTCAGGATACAAAACTAATTTAAAATGGTTTCCATAAAATAGTTCACATTTTTTTTCCCTCTTTTGTTCTGGGGACCAAACCCATGGCCTCATGCATACCAAGCAAACACAGACTCCAATTTACTTCTAATACCCATTTTGTCTGTTTTAAAGTTATAGAGCTTATTTTCTGATGCAACACTGAAGTAGTTACAGGTCTTTATAATAATATTATTCAATCTTATTTAGTGAGATATATGACTATGCAGTTACAATAAGTATGGTGATAATATATTCTATTAGCATTATTAGAACTACTACCATTAAAGTCAATTTTTTTCCAAAATGCTAAGCTTCAATGTTTACATTCTATCCATTTTTGAATCATTGGTTAACTTGCAAAAAGCACAAAATAATTTCTCTGAGAGGTAACTTTTCCTTATAGTTGTGAAGAAAACATTTTTTTAAAAATCCCAATATCCTGAATTTGAAGACAGATAGAAGTCATTACTGATTGCAAAAATTTGAATGTTTTCATCCATTACTTGAAAAAGTTTTGCTTATTTAATTGTTTTTAAAATCTTAACTAAGTCTGAAACATTATAGCTAAATTATAGTCTATGATAGTTATGAAAATGAATCACAAAGGCAAGGTTCTGTGACTTTCAATAACATTTTTGCCTATCATTCTTTTCATGGTTATATTAGATTGCACATTTCACATATGGCTTAGTTATCGTTTTATCCTTGAATATTTCTTTGGAAATAAGTGAACAGATTTGAAAAAAAAAATTAAACTAACCAAATAATACAGTGTGAAGTTTTTCACTGTCCTTTAAAAAGAAACATTAATTTGAATATTCAATCCCACCCCACCAAATAATTTTTGTACAATCTGATCACTTTTGTAATGAAAATGAACTGTTAGACCCAGTATTTTGAAGAACATTGGTTCAAATGATTCTCAAGTGATTCAAATAGTAAAAATGTTTTATTTTGCCCCTTCAGTTTAGAACTAAAAAACAATATGCAGTGTTAAAGGAAAAGTCAAAAGGATTATTAAAAAATATGGGGGGTGATGTAGGAATCATATTCAAGACCAGGAGTCATAAATCCCACATTACATAGATTCTAACCTAAAAAGCTGACTCTAGCATATATTATTGGGATAGGTGGGGGAAAATCATAACTTCTTATTCTTTATTTGAGACAGATTGCTGAGTTTTGATATTGTTTCCTACTACATAGTCCTAAACTTCATAACTTTTGTCAGTCCTTTGGGAAAAATATAAAAGTAAATAACTACATTTAGGATACATTTAGGTTTCCTTCCTTCCATTGAGAATCTGTCTGTTGGTCAAGGTTTATCAGGATTAATATTTTAATGCAACTGCATTTTCATTTGCTGACTCACTGCCCCTTGTAGAAATCCTGTTAAGCCTCTGAATGTGGATATTTAACTGTGGAGGAAGGTAAGCACTTTAAACTTGGTGAAATGCATTAGCTTGGTTTATGGGCTAAGGCTGACTCTGCTTGGAACCACTGCTCTTCTCCCAACTAGTGAATTGAGGGTCACACTTTGTAAATCTGAAACCACTTTCTGGAAATGAGATTATAAGCATCTCACTTCCTAAATTCTGAAACTTGCTGGATCTGGTTGTCTATGGGAAGATCTCAAACACAATATAGTTATTCTTATTTACTCTATTTTCTCCTCCTGTTTATGCACATCATAAACATATAAGGGCATATCATTTTGACCCTGGCTACTCATTAAGTATGAATCCTTCACATCCCTCATTATTAATATTTGATCAGCTAGAACTTTTGTTGATTCTTTCTAAAATCTTTGCAGTTTTGTTGTTCCCAGTCAATGTTTGCAGGACTGCCTTTGCTTAGACCCTTA
The DNA here is from genome assembly GCF_902686455.1 of Sciurus vulgaris. Lineage (NCBI taxonomy): Eukaryota > Metazoa > Chordata > Mammalia > Rodentia > Sciuridae > Sciurus > Sciurus vulgaris. The sequence continues at coordinate 120,257,270 of NC_136466.1, forward strand.
TAAAATCTCACTTGAACCACAGATTCCTTTCTCATCCCAACTACACCCCTTCTTATCCATTCTTCACATGGCTTTAACAGTTGGGTTTATAACACATTAAAATGACATTGTTTAACTGTTTAAAATCCTCTGGTTATCCCCTCATCTTTACTCCCTCAAGCACATTATTGGTCATGATGAACCTTCCTTACAGTAACTCTTCCTACAGTCTCCAGTGAATTTCCCTTTGTTCAACTGGCAACAACTACCACTTCAACCCTGGGCTCAAATTTATCTCCTCGGTACTTAACCTCCCTTTCCTCTGTATTCTGGGATTACATATTTGACACCGATCTCTGTATGGTTCACTAAGAGAAAACATAATATTCTTAATGATTTTGGCCTCAATCACATCTTTTTGCTTTATGCTTACATGAGAATGATACTAAATTAGAGTAGTTAATGTAAAATAATAAAACACAGCTAGAAAAGCAAGAAATAGGTAGGTATGTAGTAGAAGCCACTAACTTGTAACTAAACTGAGAAGATTTGCTTTAGCAAATCTTTTAGAGATTTACTCACCATTTCTTTGTTTCCAGAAAAGCTGGCATTGATTCCATCATTAAGAACTATATCAAGTAAAGACAAGAAACAAAGGGAATTTTAGATTTCCTTGATTAAAAATAAGAACTAAAATAGTTATTTCATATATATATTTATAGTAATATAGTGAAATTTGTCCTTTTGAATAATGCATCAATCAATATTTCTCAACATGGTTTTAACTCTTTAAAATAGCATTATTAAAAATTGTGAATGGAAGTTATTACTACCCCTTCAGTGCTTCTCAAATTGGAGTCAGTGATCCATCTCTTTTTCAGAATTTTCTAAGTGCCAATTTTAAATAGAACTGCCAGGTCCCTCTTACTACCTCTTAAATGGGTCTCACAATGAGATATTTCTATTCTGCATATTTAACAAGCTCTCCCAATGCAATCTAAATTTGAAAAGTCTGGCATATGGTATATAGTTGCTTACTGTCTCTTGGTCTTTGCTTGAAGACTCAGTGGTAACAAAACTCTGATTTTCTCAAAGCTGTTCATTTAGAATTTTTTAAAAAATGACAGTATACATAAAATGCACATTTATTTAATCTTCAGTTTAAATTTTGATAGTCATATGCATCCATGTAAACATCACCCAAATACCATCCAGAACGCTTCCATCACCCTGGAAAACCTACTCACACAATTTCCCATGCAATCCTCTGCACTCTAGAGAGTACTTTTATGTTGTGATGTCATAGAAAATTTTACTTTAGATGGAATCTTTTTGGTCAGAGAGAGCATATTTTAAAATCTAACCTAGAAATCATGGTGACAGGCTACACTTAGACTACTTGAGAGCTGTCTGCAATTGTAACAAGAGCTGCTGCAACTGCAAGTTCATCAATCAGCTATGGACTCCTGGACTTTGACATTTGCTTGCACCAATCATTGTAGATTTTTCCTCCTTATATCCAAACCTTTTGTTCACTCTTCAGAATATACTTTCATCTTTACCCAATCCTGAGTTTCCTGATTTGGAATTTTTAAGACCCCAAATAAATATTTGTGTGTGTGTGTGTGTGTGTGTGTGTGTGTGTGTGTGTGTGTGTGTGCTTTATAGCCTCAATATTGATTGTTAATTGATTGTATTCTACCACCTTAGATCAATTTTATCTGCACTTGAACTTCAAATAAATGGATATTCTCTCTTATATTCAGCTTCTGTCACTCAGTTGAATATGATTCAGACAGATTATTGAGTGTCTCTGTAGTTCATTTTTGTTATTGGGTATCATTCCATTACATGAATATTCAGTAAGTTCTTTTTTTACTTGTTGATGGACATCAGGTCTGTTCCCTTTATTTTGATAATTATGAATAAGGGTAAGGGAATATTTTTATAAAAATATTTTTCAAAGGGCTAGGGTTGTAGCTCAGCACCACATATAAATAAATAAAGGTCGATTAAAGTATTTTTGTAGACATGTTTTGCATTTATTTTGGGTAATTACTTAGTAAAATTGCTAGATGATATTCATATTTTCCTTTATAAGAAACTTTCCCCAAAAATGATTATACCATTTTATACTCTCACCAAAAATGTTGCAGTCAGCTGCTCCTGTTCAACATTTGGTATTACTAATCTTTCGGATTTTTAATCATTCCAGTGAGTAAGAGATTATGTTACACTGAGATTTTAATTTGGATTTTCATAATCCTAAAAATTTTTAGTGTTTTTTCACATATTTATTGGTTTTATATCTGATTGTGTGTGTATATATGTGTATGTACTCATTTCTTTTGTCCATCTTAAAGTATGTTGTTAATCTTTTCATTTTTGTTTTGGGAACCCATTTGCATTTTACTGAATAATCTCAACACAACTTTTGTGAGACATGGATATAGAACATTAGAAATACATGGAACTTTTATATTATTAAATTGTTTTGAAGATTTTGTTTGTATTTATCTTTTTCTGTGATAAAATGTATACTTGATGTCAAATTCACTAAAAAATTTGGAGCAAAACCTATATTTTCAAGGCACAAGGGGACAAATGACATGATTAACATAAAATTGAATGCACTAAAATCTGTTTGAAATTCACTTGTAATTTATTACCTCAAGGAAGTTATATGTACCTTGCCTTCACCCCCCAAAAATATTTATAAAAATCCTAGTTAGCAAATGTGTACTGTATCATGTTGGTTGAAATTTACTCATTTGGCTTGTCTATTTACAGAATAGCTGTAGAAAGTTTAAGTCAAGTTTTCTTCAGTGTTTTAGAAAGAGAGAGGTGCAGTTCTGGAGAAACTTGATTCAGGGGAATTCTGAGTGAAGATATTTATGCAGCTGATCTCTTCTGCACTGATTTCTTAGACCCCAAATCCCTTTCTTGCAATTTCTTCAACACAGTGGGGAATCATTGCTCTTTAGCTATTCTGCTTGATATGAAACTTGGCAGTAATTCTCTGTGCCAGAAAAAAATGACTTATAGCATAAAAATCCAGTGACTGATTTGGAGCATTGATACTAGATCATTATTCTTTTCACCTTCTAGATGTGAAATTCTCAGGGCAACTCTACTGGGCATGCATTCAATTAGTAACTTGAGCTTTCCTAAGTGCACCAAAATGTATTTAACCCTGTCCTCTAGCATTTAATTTACTGTTCTTATTGATTACCAACAAGCACGTTTTGATGTGCACTTATTGAAGATCTATTTTGTACACAGCACTCTATGAAACACTAATTTCCCAGTGGCCATCCTCTACAGCATCAGTAGAGTTTATATCCAGTTGTTTAATATATGTGTTTGCACATGTTTAAAATGGGGTTCATTGACTCCCAGTTCTAACGATATGGCAGCCTAAGTACCCTGGAAAATTTTCCACACAATTTCATAGAAATACTGGTTAAATAATTATTTTTAAAAGTTTGAATTTCTGGACTTAATAGAAAGAAAATAAAATCACTAGGAATCACAAAGTAGACAGAACTAGTTACGACAGCAACAAATCCAAAACAGCACTGAATTTGTTATGATGGGGTGATGATTTTGTAGTTGATCTTGGCAACCAGTCTTGGCAGGTGGGAGTGCTCACCCCAAGTTAGAAGGGGAGGTCAGATATCTATAGAACAAGGAGAGCAAGAACTGAGATCCCACATGAGATCTGGATACTCAAAGGATGGCTTGGTAAAAAGTGAATGAAATTAGGAAAATTTCATTCTACTAAATTAGAAATTATAATGAAGCTTTTCATTTTCTTTAAAAGTAGGCATAGGGTGGGGGCAAAATTACTTCAGTCTCTAAGGCACTTCATAAAAAATGTAAAATAAAAATCATTCAGACCAAGTAGAAAATACTGTAAGCAGATGATAATATTTAGGAGCATTAGTCAATAAGAATATTGCAGTTAATTTCTGGGAATGATTTTAGTTTTAATTTGTGGCTTATATTTGGAGTGTTTCACAGTCACTTCCATACCTAGTTAAGCATTGCTTGGTTTTGCTATTATAGCCTCAAAGAATGTTTTATTGATTGTGTGATTACTGCTACTTTTAATTCCCAGTGAAATAAAGGGAAGGGAAGGGCAGTGGGCTTGGGTTTGATCAATAGGGCCCACAGTCTTAAAGAGAGCTGGGTTTGGTGAAGCGCGGAGTAAAGAAACAAAACCTGCCTGAGGTCCCATGTCTGTCTTTCTGAGCTGACTTCAGAATCTAGTGGCCAATACTTCATTTCATTTCTGCCTCCTAAACTTTGCCCAGCTTTGCTTGTGGCAATATCTAACCCTGAATGATACAGAAAAGGAGATTCTGTGAAATGTAGTTACTGTAATCAAGCTGACAAGAAAAGCAAAGAAATTTTATATTTTCCTATAGAATTTCTAATTATAACAAAATTTACATATTGATATAAAGGAAGTATCCTTGTAGACATGAAAATAGGAAATTGAAAGAAAGATTGACAGGAAATAGAAATATCCAAACTCTTTTACTACAGTACAGAAAAAAGTACAATTCTGATGATAAAAATCTTGAAGATAAGGAAAAGTATTACAATTGCCAAGTAAATATAGATAATGAAATGGTAGAAGGAATAAGAAGTACTTTTAAAAATTAGAACACTCCCAAACAAGACTACAAGATAAAAGAAAATACAAATAATAAACAATTTATGCACACAAGAAAACAGGTTTCATTCTAGTGAATTATTTGGATTCCCTTAGTTCCAAATATTTTCATTATGGCTTTATTAGAAGGAACAATTTTTTTTTAAATTAAGGAACATTGCTTAATGAAAGGCAATTTTATTTTTTATAATATAAAGTTCAGAATGTGACCTTCTAGAGGGAATAGTGAGGTACAAATTATTTAGTTTTGTTGATTGAAAATACATTTAAGACTAGCTATTGAATACGAAAAGTTTAAATATCCTAAGACCTTTTAGTTTATCTATGAAAAATGTGATAGAAATTTATTTAAATTTCACAAAATTTTTAACATCAACTGACATTGTCTTGTAAATTATCAAACTGAAATGAACTATTTTAATTATTTCAATTTAAAAAGGTTTGACCCTTCCAGAAAGAAAGATTAAATTATTTTAATATTTTTCTGTAATATTTAAAAATTGCTGTCAAAAAATTGATTAAAATGCAAAACAAAGTAATATAGAATTGTTAAGCAGCTAAATTATAAAATAAATTTTTATTTTTGTATGCATAATTTGTAAATTTTCTTTCTTCTATCCAGAAAATATTAACCTTAATACATAATTTTATATTTTTAATCATTTAAATCTTTTTTCTTAAGTCAGTACCTCTATAATCACAAAGTAGAGCATGAAGGAAAGTAAAAATGTCTGTTAATTTCATTCTGAGACAAACGATTCAATAGATCAATTTTTCTTTCTCTCTTGTTAACCTAAGTAATCGTGTCTCTCAATGATCTTACCCACAAAGGGAGTGTCTAAATCCAACCCACAACTTTTAGAGTATTTAGACAGTTAATTTTTCTTTCAAAGATGTGTGCAAAGGATGTGGATGTCCATTTCTTCACATCTAAGTTCTGTCAATCTTCAGAGTGGATATTTAGAGATGCAGACTATTTTGAAAGCTCAGAATGCCAAATATTGAATAACAGCAGTGTCTATGGGTTCATTCATGAATTTGTTAGACTGAGTACTTAAAGGTACAGGTCACATCCTCTCCCTTATTCAGGGCTATGTTAGTCTTCCAGGCCTGCTTTAGCAAAGTACAACAAATTAGGTGGTTTAAACAACAAAAATTTGTCCCAGAATTCTAGAGGTGAGAAATCCAAGATCAAGGTGGTGATGGAGATGGCTCCTTCCAAGGATGTCAGAGGATCTGTTCTTCCATGCCTCTCAACTGACTTCATATGATTTTCTCCAATCTTTGGGGTTCTTTGACTTAAGAAAGCATCACCTTGAGCTTTGCCTTCATTTTTGTGGTATTCTCTGTGTGTATATGTGTGGAAAGTCCCCTTTTTTAAATCATTTACCAAATATATTGATTTTGACATTAGATAGGTAGACTAGGTCAAAGCACAAACATCTCTTCTAATGACATTGTTAACTTTAGTGTTGGTGGAAGCCAGAGGTCTGCTAAGATTGATGATACATTCTGAGAATTTTATCTAAGAGTCTTGAGGATATTAGGCCATATACAAGGTTGAAAGTAAATGGTTATTAAAGGCTGCAATGCAACAGCCCAAGATAATTTTGACTCAACTTACAATATTTAATCTCCCCACAATCATGATGTTCTACTCAACCAAGTCCAAACAGTGTGCACAATCTTTAATATAGAGTGAGCTTCTTCAGAGAAGTTCATCTCCACCAAGGGTTGAATGAACATGTCAGAATGATGTGACATGAGAATTACTTGATCACCCATGACTGGCTTTGAAGAGGGAGGGGAACTACAAACCAAGGAAGGTGGGGCAACCTTTAGAAGTTGGAAAAGGCCAGGATACAGAACATCAGTATTAGTGCAGTGAATTCATTTTAGACTTCTGATCTTTAGAACTATAAAATAATTTGTAGGACATTGAGGTTGTGGTGACTTGTTACAGTAGCAACAGGAAATGATTAAGATATTTTAAAACCATTTTTAACAAGATACTAGTCCTATTCTAGTATGACCTGGTCTTAACAAATTACATCAGCAACGACCCTATATCCTATTAAGGTCACATTCTGAGGTACTGGGAGTTAAGATTTCAACATGTGAAGGGCAGCGGGGAGCATATATCAACTCATTACAAGTTGTATAAGAGGAGCACTATGTGGCAGCAGAGAGCAATGAAAAAAATGTCCAGGAAGATTTCTCACATGAAAGCTGAAAGTGTGGTTTTTTAAGTCAGCTTTTTTGCTGTTGTGACTAAAAGATCCAACCAGAACAATTACAGAGGAGGAAAAGTTTTGAGGGTTCACAGTTTCAGAAATCTTAGGCCATAGAAGGCCAGCTCCATTTCTCAGAGCTCAAAGTGAGGCTGAACATCATGGCAGAGTGTGGCAGAGAGACAGCGGCTCACATGTTGATCAGGAAGCAGAGAGAGATATTCCACTCTCTAGATACAAAATATATACCCTATAGCCACGCCTCCAATGAGCTGCTTCCTCCAACCACACCCCACCTGCCTTCAGTTACCACTCAATCCTATTAGGTATTAATCCACTGATTATGTTAAGGCTATAACCCAATCACTTCTCCTCTAAACATTCTTGCATTGTCTCTCACATGAGCTTTTGGGGGACACCTCACATCCAAACTATAACATATGGGGACTTTCTCTGAACTTACTTCATCTAGTTCTTGGGTGAGAAAGTGCTGGGTGAAGAAGTACAATAAATCCAACTTGACTCAATGGACATTGAGGGGAGATGTTGGAGAATGTATTTAATTTGAATTAGATAATTTAAGAATTGAGACTTTACTTATATTCTAAATATCATGAAATTAAACATAGGAAATATTTCTGCGCACATGTGCAGAGGAAATAAAAATTATGTAGTCTATCAGTCAGAATTTAGAGAAGCGAGATACATGACAGTGGATAGAGCATTCTGTAAGTCCATGATGGTATTTTGGCAGAAATAATCTGGGCATGGATAGAGGATTCATATTTGGAGTAAATTTTATATCAATAAGAACAACGTACTTTGCTTTTTCTAGATGGAAGAGGATCACTGTAATCAATTAGCTACTAGATACCTGGTGATTACTTTGAGAATTGGTGCCATGTCAGAGGTTCAGCGTTGATATCTACTGCTGGTAGTTTGTCACTCAAAAGTGGTCGTGGTCAGGTTGTTCTCGATGAGGGCAAGTTGTTACTGCTGAGCCCTTGAGTGGCTTCCATCTATTCAACGTGGCCACCTTGTGTTTGAGCCCACTGGACAATGATGAGAGTGGCTGAGGAAAGGGTCTCATTGTTATCTCTTGTGGATATCCTATTCTCTTGAGTATTTAATCCTTCTCTACTGAAGTCATCCTGTGGTAAATATTCACATAGGACATAAATATCTTCATCATTTTGCTCATTTGGAGAGATCTATTTACATATCTACATACCTCTTTCCCAGAATTCCTTATTACCCATTTTCCAATTGTATTCCTTTCAAGTTCCTGACCATCCAGACAACCTATAGACTGAATGTTTATGCCCCCTTCTCAATTTGTTTTGAAATCCTAACCCTCAAAGGGAAGGTATTAGGTGTGACCTTTGGGTAGGTGATAAGGTCATGAGGTAAAGCCCTCATGAATGGAATGAGTGCCCTTATAAAACCGTTTCAATAGAGGATTTATTCCTTCCACTATATAACGACATAGCATGCAGGCACTATTTGAACAACCCTTGATCAGACACCAAACCTACCAGCTCCTTAATCTTGGACTCACCAGCCTTTAGAACTGTCAAAAATAAATTTCTGTTAATAAGCTCTGCAGTTTCTTGTCTTTGGTTATAGCATCCCAAACAGACTAAGACAGTACATAAATCAACATAAGCTCAGACTTCAGACTCTCTCTCCCTTCATATAAAATGATATGTTACATACCTTACTTGAAGTTCTGCCCATCAGGAGGATATCCCTTCACCATTGTCATTCAGTTCTGTTCTGGAGCAATACTGTAGGGCAATAGCTGTTCCCTTTTTATAGTTCCCCCTTATGTCCAGAGAACACATAAAACCAACCTGAATTTTTCTTCCTTGGTAAACTGACTGGATGGAACCCTCCACAAAAGGATAAATGTGGGATGAATAAAAGAATGTAATGTAGTAGTTAGTGGTCATGGTCACCTTGGCTACTTCTTCATGCTTACTACTTATGACTTAGGGGAGTCAGAGAGGCTTGCATGTCATTCATGTAGATCTAGAGCTGGGCATCTGAACCCTGGGCTCCTCATGGTCTTTCCCTTCTCAAGCATAGTCGAAACTAACCAACCTACACCTTACTCTGACCAAAACGTTTTCAGGTAGAAGGTACCCAACTAAAGACTCAACTTCTGCATGTACTCATTTACAGGTTTCCAAAGGAAATAAGTAACTCTTCTGTCATTTTATGCCATAAACTCCTTATGATCTTTTTGTTATTTTTCTTTTAATCAGACTAAGAGCACCAACTCCAGAAAACCAAGAACCAATTCAAATAGAAACATAAAAGTAAAAAAAAAGTTAATGCCTTCTGGAATACATAAATCCCAAGTAGAACATTGAAAATAAATTATTCTGATGCTATTAAGATGAAGGCAATAACACCATGGTGCAAATTGGATAAAACAATGAAGAAAATAAGAAGAAAATCTCATCAATTCCCTAACCACAGGTTTCAGTTATTTATTTCTGCATATCAAACCACTCCAAAATTCAGTGGTTTAAAATACTACTTTATTATTTCTTATGGCTCTTTGGGTTGAATAGAATTTGTTGTGTGGTTCTTGCCTAAGGGTCTCTCATGTGGTTGTAGTAATATAATATTTGGGACAGTTATCTGATGGCTTACATGAGTGAGACATACAAATATGCTCATGGCACAGGCAATCAAGGTGGAAGGTCAGGTGGGAGCTCAGCTGTGGCTATCAGCTGAAGCCTTGTTACAAGTTCACGTGGCTTGGGGTATTAATCTAAGAGAGTTGAGTTCTGATAGAGTGCTCTAGAATGGGTGTTTCCAAACATCCAGAACCTTATTTCCATTTCAATTCATCCAAGTCACTAAGATAGCCCACGCTGAAGTGAAGGAAATTAGATTCTACTTCTTGACTGAAAATGGCAAGGTCACAATTGAACAGTTTGTGGAGTGGGAATTGTTTTCTAGGTCATTTCTGTAAAAATAATCTGTTGAACACCCCTTTTCCCTCAAATTCAAGTAACCTCAAGGAACTTCATGTGTTTTCAATATCAGTTATGTAAACTTTTTGAATTCACTTTATTAATCTATGGCTGCATAATATGTGCCCATATTATCAATAGCAGACACTTGTGTTCTAAGACATTAGGATTTGAAGCTAGGTCTATATTTCTAGTTCTAAGTTTTTTAGAAAATTTTCAAAATTTGTTCCTCATTTCATTTGCTTCTTGGTTAATTACAACAAAAAACTGTTGGTATAATTAGACTAGAATAATCCATTTGCTAACTAAGTTAACCCTTATTTCATTGACCTTTGCTTTAACAGAATAATAACAAGGATCTCAAATCTAGTGACAAGTCTAATTCAGATGCTGAATTTATATAATAAGTATAATAAGAATTCTACACATCTCAGCAATGAGAGCCTCCTTTTATCAAATACTTCCTTAACATATACCTCCACTAAGTATGTGCCCATCCCCCATGAGATGTCATTACAACTTAATTACCTGTGCTGAGGGACATCCAGAATGCCAGGGGGTAAGCAGAGGCAGAACTTCAGAGTGGAACAACTCCATTTTCCAGGGACTTACTGACAAGGTAGACATCAGTAAGATAATTTATATTTCGGCATCAGATATATAAATTAAAACACGCTTGCTATAATGAAAATGGAAACTCTTGCACCTGTCATGTCACGTCCTTCTGTCATACGTGTAATTTTAAAAATTTATGTATTTGTTTGTTAATCTATGAAAACATAGGGATAGTAGTCATTCAATTATTCGAGACATGAACATTTCCTAAAAGTATTTTAGGAAAATATCAGAAAAATAGAGCAATCAAGCAAAGTATCAAAAGGTTTACTGATGCTGAAAGATGTCACTCAGAGTTCTACATCCCTTGGGCTTCAGTAACAAACTCAGGTGACATTTAACAATAACTGAAGTTCAAAGTATCTGCTTAAGTGTCAGTCACTGAAGATTTATTGCCCTTTTAAGTGTTTGTTTATGTCAGAGAGATGACCTGTCTACATACTAGTGGCTTCTGACATGAAGAATCAACAAAAATGTCAGTAGCAGACTAGAACAGAAATGGAGTTAACTACTGTCAATGGCTTTTAATTTAATGAACTCAGGACAGTGAAGGAGGAGAATGGCTTTTGATTTATTTTCAGACTCTCTAACTTTGTTTTGCTTGCCTTTTTGCTCATCAAATTGTATTTCTTATTTGCTTTTCATCTCTTTCTGGTGCTAGGTGCACTCTTGGCACTTAAGTGGACAGTACCCCCAACCTGTTGTTGGCATCTGGCTAGAGCAACCCAGTGTTTTTTCTGTTTTTTAGTTTGTTTTGTGGGGGAGGGATAAGGAAAGAGAACATCATTAGTCCATCATATACTTCTAGTCTTCCCACCAGACCACACACAAGTCATAGCAGAATTAGGATCCAGAGAAGTACAAAACCAACAGTGAAGGTGATAGAGGGAAACTAGCTAAGGACAGAACAGCAGAATGAGGAGTCATTAGCAAAAACAATAAAAGATGAAAAGAGTAGACCAAAATATGTAAATTAAGATAATAAACAATACAATGAACATTTATGCTCATTCGAGTAATAATAGAACATAAGAGAAATAAACCCTGGAAGTTGATGGGGGAAGTTTTAGAGATAATGGCAGAAGGCAAGATTAGAGGAAAGTTGGACAAGACTGAGAGATGTCTTCAGATTTTGTTTTAATCCTTAAATTCCACTGATGTACTTTTAATTTAGAAAACAAATTTCATCTTTGTAATTAAAAAATTAATATGCTACCATAAAGTCAGTAGATCCTGAAAATACATTTTGTGGATTAGAAAAAGGGAAATTTAAAAAAATCTTATATGAGTAGTGTAATCGTTACCTGGCATCGATAATCCCTGAGTCTGGAGGACATTTGAACTGAACTTCTCTTTTATGAGGCTCATTCGTGGGTTTCTGAGATTCCTCCTCTGTGATGCATCTCCTGTGATGGAGGCATTGCCTTTCTCCAGTTGGTCATTTCGGTCCCTCACCAAATCCTTGGAATCAGCATTACCACTACATTCTATTGCATTTATAACAGCCACAGACTGGCATCTTCCTTTGTAGCCTACATCTGGTGCTAAGAAATACACATGCATTATTTTCTCAATGTCAGTGAAAGTTCAATTCTAAGTGTCTGTTCCTCTATGTCTGCTTTCATAATGACCAGGCATAATTTATTATGTTAGATTTTGTGCTTCCTGCAGGTGTATGTCAAACTGAAGTGGCAGTCCTTTCAAGCCCCTCTCACCTGGTATGAAGGAGGAAGGAACTGTCTTGTCCATCCCACTTAATAGAGGGTGAGGGTGTGTAGAACAGCAACATCTCTCTCCAGAGAATTCTTAATCTTCTCTTAGTCATTAATATCTCAGGGTTAATGAAGAGTTGAAATCACAAAATCAGTTGTCGTACTCTCCTTTGGAAGTTGTAAATCCATGTGGTCTCACCTTGCTTGAGGATGTAGGGAGAGCTGGCATTTAATGTTTCATTTTAGCTGTTGGGGCTTTGAATAAAATGGAGAGGGAAAGAGTACCAATTTAGCATTCTATTATCTAGGCATTATTCTTTATCTCTTTGATGACTAAGCTTCAGTTCAGCAACATTAAAGTAACATTTTCAAGATCTCACAGCTATTAGGTAAACAGCTAGGATTCAAAAACCATGTCTGTTTGATACAAAAATGTATACTTTAAAAATGTATAACATTTCTGAGAAAGACTAAGACTTGAAAGAAGTTTCTTCTCATTTCCTGCTGGGCTGTATATTCTCAGTTTTGCATTTCTAGATTAGTTTCTGACCAATCTGTAGGTGGGTTGATAATAGAAGGCATGATTCTGCTCCCCTACTTATGGGTCTTGGTTGGCCAAGGGTACACACCATCAAGCAGATGGGGAAGACAGGGAGAGGATGTTAGGGAAAATTTGTTTCTCTGACTTCCTCCCTGACAGCACAATGAATTGGCAGTATCCACATTCCTCTTTTGAAAGCCATAGCTTCTGTCTGGTGGACCCTCGCCTATGCTAATATCCTTTTAGGGACTCTAATAACTGATTTCTCACTGCATAGTCACAGCTCAGTGATAACAATGGCTATTACTTAGTATCCTTTGTTAGCTTCTTAATACTTCCAACATCTATTATTGTTTTGTTCTTGATAATAGCCATTCTTATTGGAGTAAGATGAAATCTTAGAGTTGTTTTAATTTGCATTACTCTAATTACAAGAACACAAATAATAATAGATGTTGGCATGGATGTGGGGGAAAGGGCACAGTCCTACATTGCTGGTGGAGTTGCAAATTGGTACAGTCACTCTGGAAAGCAGCGTGGAGATTCCTCAGAAAACATGGAATGGACCCACATTTTACCCAATTATTCCACTCCTCGGTTTATACCCGAAGGACTTAAAATCGGCATACTACGGTAGAGCAGCCACATCAATGTTTATAGCAGCTCAGTTCACAATAGCTAGATTGTGGAACCAAACTAGATGCCCTTCAACAGATGAATGGATAAAGAAACTGTGGTATGTATACACAATGGAATATTATTCAGACATAAAGAAGAATAATATTATGGCATTTGCAAATAAATGGATGGAACTGGAGAATATCATGCTAAGTGAAACAAGCTGATTCCAAAAAACCAAAGGCCAAGTGTTTTCCCTAATAAGTGGAGAATGATATATAATGGAGGTGAGGCGTGTGGGGAGTGAGAGAAGAACTTTAGATTACGTAGAAGGAATTGAGAGGGAGGGGGGTATGAAAAGAGGTGGAATGAGACAGACATCATTACCTTATGTACATGTATGATGACATGAATGGTATGAATCTACATCGTGCACAACCATAGAAACAAAATGATGTACCCCATTTGTGTACAATGAATCAAAATGCAATCTGTAAAAAATAAAAAAAATAATTAAATTAAAAAATACTTCCAACAACTTAAAAATAGGGCTTTCATTAAAACCTTCTGAAGTCCCTGAGAGTGTTCTGTTTTCTACTGAAACCTTTACAAATACACAAACTGCCGATTCCAAAGTCCAATCTACTTATATATTTGTGCAAAGAAAACTTTTGTGTTTGCAATCCTGCGTTTAATTTTTAGAACTAGTAGTATGATGATGCAGGGGAACTTGGGTAAACAAATAAAATTGCATAAAAACGGAATAAATTTGTGGAGGTAAATCTTGTCAACCTCAAAATGATATTGTATAGAGTGTTTGCAAATACATTCATATGCATGGAAAATGTAGTTCCTTTTTAAAATTTTTTTTAGTTATAGATGGACACAATACCTTTATTTAATTAATTAATTTATTTTTATGTGGTGCTAAGGATCAAACCCAGTGCCTCATTACATGCTAGGTAAGTGCTCTGCCGCTGAGCTACAACTCCAGCCCCCAAAATGAGTTCTTACAGTCTGAAAAAAAGTCCCATATCCTTCTTTGGTACAACTGAATTTTCCAATTGAAAGTATTTCAGACTTTGTTAAGATTAAACATTCACTTAATTTCATTCCATTATGACTCGTTTATGTAATCTCCTTTGGATCATTTAGCCTATTTAAGCAAACAGTCTAATTGTCTGATTTTTGTTTTCCCATCCCCTTTAAATTTGGTTGTTTGGTAGGAGTAACTGTCACCATGCTATTCAGAAAAAAAGGAGCCATAATAGAATTTATAAAAATCCAAGTGTGATAACTTGAGCAGCTCCTTAAAGTTGAAGAAAGTCTGTAAGGAGAAATCAGCAATCTAATCGTAGTGTCTACTGATAGAGGTAACAGATAGATATTTTTTGTCAACATATTCAAAGTCTGTTATAACTGTACGACTATCTTCCTAAACCTGGTCAATCTTGTTAATTCTATGGCCATGAAAATACACAGATAAAATCAATTACATGTCTGAATTCCTCGGGAAAATGTTTTGCATAAATTTCAAGGAAATTTTTGGAAAGTTATCCCTTTATTAATCACTATTGTACTATTGTACTCTCTATTAAAAATCACTTTGTCAAGAAAAACAAGATTAATCCGTTTTCCTTCAACTTTTTTGGAAAGGAGCACATTGAGTCCAGCTGAAGTCCATATAAAGTTCTTGTAAATAGTGCTTGGACCTTGAATCATATCACTAATCTGAGAGTCTAAGTTCCACAAAAATTGCTGACTTACCAACCAGATAATAATTCATTCAGTAATAAGATAACATTCTTGCCTCGTCTATATCCAATTTCTTTTTTGTTTTTTCAAATGATCTGTATGCCTATGTTCTTTTCTTAAGTAGTAGAAAATCATATTTCCTTCTGGAAAACAATGATTTGTTTTCATAAATTAGAAGGTGGCTCAGTTGTTTTTAAGGTCAAATTATGGAAAAGGTCTAAGTAAGAATGTTGCCAAAAGTAGTCATTTTTTGAAATAGCCCTTTAAATTTTAATTGGCACTTAGCTGAGGAAATAGTATCTGTATAACCCAGTCTCTTCGTATATTTTCCAAATATCATGCCTTGAGTATAAAGAGCAGACAGCAAAACAAGTTCAAATTTCTTCTACATAGAAATCAAAAATCAATTTCCATTCCAGCTATTTCTAGATCTCCGGCTCTAAGCCTTTATGGAAGATTAGGTGGGTCCAGGAAGTATGTGCAGTCACCCTGAAAAGAGAAAACTCACTCCCTGTGCATGTGCAAGTGCACACATGCATGCACACACACACAAGTAATGAAGAATCCTTGCAGATCAGATTACACTGTATAAGAAAGGGATCTACACTTGAAGGGTACTCAAAAATGTCCATTTTGAAAACATAAGGCTTCTGAAGGAGAAGAGGGTAAAACAATGGGAGTGATAGCCTTTGAAGATGAGGTGATAAAAGAAGCAAGAGAAATATAAGATCCTGAACACACACACACACGCACACACACACACACACACACATACACAGAGAGATAGAAATATACTAAATAAGGCAGATCTTAAATAAATTGGTGAAGGGTAAAAGAAGCAAAAGAAGAAATGCATCCTAATGTCAGTACGTGTTGAAAGAAAACACATAAGTTTCATACTATGAATATATATTGACATATTCTGATAATAGAGAACATACATTTTGCTCAGAGGCACATAGAAGAGTCACAAAATGATCAAATGTCAGATTATATTGAAACCATCCGTAAGTACCAAACAGTAAAAACGTTACCAATAATGTAAATGCCCATGCATAAGAGAAAGATTCAATATACATTCATATATGCACACAATGCAATACTGTGCAGCTGTAAAAGGAAATAAAGTATATCTCTATAAACTATTATGTAGTGATTTTAATATATAGTGATTTTTAAGTGATGAAAAAATCAAAAGGTAAAATAATACACATAAATGATAATATTTGTAGAAGGGGAAGGAAGAAATAAGGTTATCTGAGCATACTTATTTTTGCAAAAAGAAACACAGAAAGATAAACCAGAAAAAATGTAACTGATTTCCTCTTGAGGGATGGTGGGAATGAGGTGGAAGTCTTCCACTGTGGTTACTGCTGCTTCTCTGATTCTTGCTTTGTGATATAGTTTGGTTTCTTGAATCACATTATAATTTATTTTATTTTTAATTAATTTTAAAATTCATTCTAATTGGTTATACTGACAGTAGAATGTATTTTGACACATTGTACACGAATGGAGCATAACTTCTCAATCCTCTGGTTGTACTTGGTGGTGAGTCACACCAGTAGTATAATCATGCATGTATATATGGTAATAACATAAGTCTCATTCTACTGCCCTTCCCAACCCCACCGCCCCACCCCTCTCCTCACTCCCCTCTGCATAATCCAAAGTTCCTTAATTCTTCCCTACCTTATTCGTCAGTCATATTATCACTTTGATTTAAGCCATGCTAAATTATTTTGGTTTAGAAGTATTTTTCACAAATATCATAATCGGATTCTAATTGTGTATAACATTAGAAAATTATGCTACACTAAGTCATATTAATCTTTCAATGCTCCATTTCTTTATCATCTTTCTTTTTTTTATTGTGAACAAATATTGTATACATGTAGTTTCTCTGATTGTACATGGAGTAAGGCATACCATTTGTGTAATCATAAATTTACATAGGGTAATGTTGTTTGATTCATTCTGTTATTTTTTTCCCTTCCCCCCACCATTCCCACCCCTCTTTTCCCTCTATACAGTCCTTCCTTCCTCCATTCTTGCCCTCCTCCCTAACCCTAACTCTAACCCTAAGAGTAAGTCCTCCCACCCCCCATTATGTGTCATCATCCACTTATCAGCAAGATCATTCGTCCTTTGGTTTTTTTGAGATAGGCTTACCTCACTTAGCATGATATTCTCCAATTTCATCCATTTGCCTGGAAATGCCATAATTTTATCATTCTTTAGGGCTGAGTAATATTCCATTGTATATATATATATATACCACAGATTCTTTATCCATTCATCAACTGAAGGGCATCTAGGTTGGTTCCACAATCTGGCTACTGTGAATTGAGCAGCTATGAACCTTGATGTGTCTGTATCTCTGTAGTATGCTGATTTTAAGTCCTTTGGGTATAGGCCAAGGAGTGGGATAGCTGGGTCAAATGGCGGGTCCATTCCAAGTTTTCTAAGGAATCTCCACACTGCTTTCCAGAGTGGCTGCACTAATTTGCAGCCCCACCAGCAATGTATGAGTGTACCTTTCTCCCCACATCGTCGACCACACCTGTTGTTGCTTGTATTCTTGATAATCACCATTCTAATTGGGGTGAGATGGAATCTTAGGGTGATTTTGATTTGCGTTTCTCTTATTACTAGAGATGTTGAACATTGTTCCATGTGTTTGTTGATTACTTGTAGATCTTCTTCTGTGAAGTGTCTGTTCATTTCCTTAGCCCATTTGTCAATTGGGTTATTTGTATTCTTTGTGTAGAGTATTTTGAGTTCTTTATAGATTCTGGAGATTAGTGCTCTATCTGAAGTATGATTGGCAAAAATTTTCTCCCACTCTGTAGGCTCTTTCTTCGCATTGCTGACAGTTTCCATTGCTGAGAGAAAGCTTTTTAGATTGAATCTATCCCAGTTATTGATTCTTGCTCTTATTTCCTGTGCTATGGGAGTCCTCTTAAGGAAGTCTGGTCTTAAGCCAACATGTTGAAGATCTGGACCTACTTTTTCTTCTATAATCTGCAGGGTCTCTGGTCTGATTTCAAGGTCCTTAATCCATTTTGAGTTTAGTTTTGTGCACGGTGAGAGATATGGGTTTAGTTTCATTCTGTTGCATATGGATTTCCAATTCTCCTACCACCATTTGTTGAAGAGGCTATCATTTCTCCATTGCATATTTTTGGCACCTTTGTCTAATATGAGAAAATTGTATTTATTTGGGTTTGTGTCCGTGTCCTCTATTCTCTACCATTGATCTATCTGTCTATTTTGGTACCGATACCATGCCGTTTTTGTTACTATTGCTTTGTAGTAGAATTGAAGTTCTGGTATTGCGATACCCCCTGCTTCATATTTCCTGCAAAGGATTGCTTTAGCTCTTCTGGGTTTCTTATTCTTCCAGATGAATTTCATAATTGCTTGCTCTATTTCTGTAAGGTACGTCATTGGGATTTTAATTGGAATTGCATTGTCTGTATAGCACTTTTGGTAGTATGACCATTTTGACAATATTAATTCTGCCTATCCAAGAACATGGGAGATTTTTCCATCTTCTAAAGTTTTCTTTAATTTCTTTCTTTAGTGTTCTGTAGTTCTCCTTGTAGAGGTCTTTCACCCTTTTGTTAGATTGATTCCCAAATATTTTATTTTTTTCGAGGCTACTGTGAATGGTGTAGTTTTCCTAATTTTTCTTTCCAAAGATTCATGACTTATGTATAAAAATGCATTAGATTTATGAGCACTGATCTTGTAAATTGCTACTTTACTGAATTCACTTATGAGTTCTAAAAGGTTTCTGGTGGAATTTCCTGGTTCCTCTAAGTATATAATCATATTATCAGCAAATAGGGATAGTTTGAGTTCTTCTTTTCCTATTTGTATCCCTTTAATTTCTTTGGTCTGTCTAATTGCTCTGGCTAGAGTTTCAAGGATGATGTTGAATAGAAGTGGTGAAAGAGGGCATCCCTACCTTGTTCCAGTTTTTAGGGGGAATGCTTTCAGTTTTTCACCATTAAGAATGATATAGCTGCTGGGGAGATAGCTCAGTTGGTAGAGTGCTTGCCTTGCAAGCACGAGGCCCTGGGTTCGATCCCCAGTACTGCAAAAAAAAAAAAAAAAAGAATGATATAGCCATGGGCTTAGCATAGATGGCCTTTACAATGTTAAGGAATGTTCCTACTATCCCTATTTTTTCTAGTTATTTGAGCGTGAAGGGATGCTGTATTTTATCAAATGCTTTACTTCATCTATTGAAATAATCATGTGATTCTTGACTTTTAGTCTATTGATATGGTGAATTACATTTATTGATTTCCTGATGTTGAACCAACCTTGCATCCCTGGGATGAAACCCACATGATCATGGTACACTATCTTTTTAATATGTTTTTGTATGCAATTTGCTAAAATTTTTTTGAGAATGTTTGCGTCGATGTTCATTAATGATATTGGTCTGAAATTTTCTTTCCTCGATGTGTCTCTGTCTGGTTTAAGTATCAGGGTGATATTGTGTTCATAGAATGAGTTTGGGAGGGTTCCCTCCTCTTCTATTTCATGGAATACTTTGAGAAGTATTGGAATGAGCTCTTCTTTAAAGGTTTTGTAGAACTTGGCTGAGAACACATCAGGTCCTGGACTTTTCTTTTCTGGTAGGCTTTTGATGACTTCCTTTATTTAATTACTTGAAATTGGTCTATTTAAATTGTGTATGTCCTCCTTGTTCAGTTTAGGCAATTTATATGTCTCTAGAAACCTGTTGATGTCTTCAAAATTTTCTATTTTGTTGAGTATAGATTTTCAAAATAGCTTCTAATTATGATTTGTATTTCAATCATGTCTGTTGTGATATTTCCTTGTTCATTCTGAATTTTAGTGATTTGGGTTTTCTCTCGTCTTCTCTTTGTTAGTGTGGCTAAGGGTTTATCAATTGTGTTTTTTTTTTCAAAGAACCAACTATTTAGTTTGTTAATTTCTCTGATTGTTTCTTTTGTTTCAATTTCTTTGATTTCAGCTCTGACTTTAACTATTTCCTGTCTTCTACTACTTTTGGTGCTGTTCTGTTCTTCTTTTTCTAGGGCTTTGAGCTTAGTGTTAGGTCGTTCATTTGTTGATTTTTACTTCTTTTATTGAATGTGCACCATGAAATAAATTTTCCTCTAATTACTGCTTTCATGGTGTCCCAGAGATTTTGATATGATGTTTCTTTGTTCTCATTTACTTCTAAGAACTTTTTCATTTCCTTCTAATATCTTCTGTTATCCATCCATCATATAATAGCATATTGTTTATTCTCCAGGTATTGGTGTAGTTTCTGTTTTTTACTCTTTATTTCTAATTTCAATCCATTATGATCTGATAGAATAGAAGGTAGTGTCTCTATCTTCTTGTATGTGCTAACATTAACTTTGTTGCATAATATATGGTCTATATTAGATAAGGATCCATGTGCTGCTGAGAAGAAAGTGTATTCACTCTTGGTTGGATGGTATTTTCTATAAATGTCCATTAAGTCTAAATTATTGAATGTGTTATTGAGATCTGTGGTTTCTTTTTTCACCTTTTGTTTGGAAGATCTGTCCAATGGTGAGAGAGGCATGTTAAAATAACCTAGTATTATTGTGTTATGGTCTATTTGGTTTCTGAAATTGAGAAGTATTTGTTTGACATACGTGGATGAGCCAATGTTTGGGGCATAGATGTTCATGATTGTTATGTCTTGCTGATTTATGCTTCCCTTAAGCAGTATGAAATGTCCTTCTTCATCCCTTCTGACTAACTTTGGCTTGAAGTCCACATTGTCTGAAATGAGGATGGATACTCCAGCTTTTTTGCAGAGTCAATATGCATGGTATGTTTTTCCCCATCCTTTCACCTTTAGTCTATGGGTATCTTTTTCTATGAGGTGAGTCTCTTGCAGGCAACATATTGTTGTATCTTTCTTTTTAATCCAATCTGCCAGTCTATGTCTTTTGATTGATTAGTTGAGGCCATTAATATTCAGGGTTATTATTGAGATATGATTTGTATTCCTGGTCATTTGGCTCATATTTTTTATTTTATGTATTTATTTATTTTTGACACAAGTTGGTTGCTCCTTTATTTGACAATTCCTTTAGGATAGTTCCTCCCTTTGCTGATTTGCTTCTTTGTTTTTTATCTCTTCCTCATGGAAGATTTTGCTGAGAATGTTCTGTAATGCTGGCTTTCTTTTTTAAATTCTTTTAGCTTTTGTTTATCATTGAAGGATTTTCTTTCATCATCAAATTTGAAGGTAAGTTTTGCTGGGTATAAGATTCTTGGTTGGCATCCATTTTCTTTCAGGGCTTGAAAAATGTTGTTCCAGGCCCTTCTAGCTTTAGGGTCTGGATTGAAAAATCTGCTGATATCCGTATTGGTTTCCCCCTGAATGTAATTTGGTTCTTTTCTCTCACAGCCTGTAAAATTCTGTCCTTATATAAATTCTGTCTATATAAATTCTGTTAGGTATTTTCATTATAATGTGCCTTGGTATGGGTCTGTTGTACTTTTGTGTATTTGGAGTCCTATAAGCCTCTTGAACTTGATTTTCCATTTCATTCTTCAGATTTGGGAAATTTTCTGATATTATTTCATTGAATAGATTGTTCATTCCCTTGGTTTGTTTCTCTAAGCCTTCCTCAATCCCATTAATTCTTAAATTTGACCTTTTCAGGATATCCCATAGTTCTTGGAGATTCTGTTCATGATTTCTTACCATCTTCTCTGTTTGGTCAACTTTGTTTTAAAGGTTAAATATTTTGTCTTCAATATCTGAGGTTCTGTCTTCCAGGTGTTCTATCCTATTGGTTATGCTTTCTATGGAGTTCTCAATTTGGTTTATAGTTTCTTTCATTTCAAGGATTTCTGTTTGGTTTTTTTTCAATATCTCTAACTCTTTATTGAAATGATCTTTTGCTTCCTGTATTTGCTCTTTTAACTGTTGATTGGTGCGATCATTCAATGCCTGCATTTGCTCTTTCATCTCATCGTTTGCTTCCCTGATCATTTTAATTATGTACATTTTGAACTCCTTTTCTGTCATTTCTTCTGCCATGCCGTCGTTGGATTTTTATAGATGTAACATCTTGATTTGTTTGGGGCATTTTCTTCCCTTGTTTTCTCGTATTGTTCAGGTATCAGTGTACCTCTGAGACATTGCAGATTTCCTCTATTGACTTACAATATCCCTGAAGATTTCTATATATATCCCCCCTTAGCCTTCAGTAGGACGAAGTCTTGGAGGAAGCTGATAATGTGGTGCTCCACAAGGAAGTTGCCTCTCTAGGGGTGGTGGCCTTCAGGTGGGTTATATTCCCTGCTAGTGTGCAGAGGTGCCTCCACTTGTTGACCAATGGTCATGCAAAGGGGAACTAGGCTGCGGGCTGAGGCAAGGCCTGTTTGGGCCTGTGTCACTGGTTTTACCGTCCTTGTTGGAAAACCTCACCCGGCAGGGAAGACTCACCCGGTGGGGAGGTCTCGCTGGTTAGTTCCCCTCCTAGAGGTTTCCTTTAATCCACAACTACCACCAGTGCTGGGCAGCTTTCCTCTGCAATGTTCCCAGGGGCCCAGACCTACCTCCTGGGCCCGGGAGCCTCACCCTTGGCAGACGAATCTCCTTAGGCTGCCCCTCCTCAGAGAATCTGCCCGCAGTCCTGGAACCTTCGCTCCGCCCCTCAGCTTGTCTCTGTGCTGCTCTTCCACCAAGAAGCCTCCTAGGTCCTGGGACCCTGCTCTGCAGCTAATCGCCTGGCTATGCGGCCCCTCCTCTGAGCAGCCACCTGGAGCCCCGTACAATCGCTCTGAGTCCCAGCGACCCGTCGCACTCCTCTTCCCATGGACTGCCGTCCAGTGTTCCAGTGCGGTCACTAGGAGTCCAAGCAACTCACTGTGAGCTTCCTCCTCCCACCAACTGCCCGTAGCCCTGGGCAGTCACTGGGAGTCCATGTGGCCCGCCCCATTCCTCCTCCCCCTCCGGGCAGCCCCCCAGTGTTCAGGAGCGGTTGCTTTGAGTCCAAACAACTCACCACTCGCGGCCTCCTCTGAGCAGCCACCTGGAGCTCTGATGCAGTCACTGCGAGTCCAAGCAACCCGCTGCGCTCCTCCTCCTCCTCCTCCTACTCCTCAGGGCTGGCCCCGGTGTTGAGAAGTGGTCTCTCTGAGTCCAAACAGCTCGCCGTGCAGCTCCTCCTCTGGCAACCGCCTGTCGCTCTGGTGCAGTCACTCTGAGGCCAAGCGACCCACTGCGCTCCTCCTCCTCCAGACGGGCATCTGGAGTTCCGGTGCAGTCTCCACAAGTCCAAGCAGCTCACTGTGCACCTCCCCTTCCTGACAGCTGCCTGTAGCCCTGGTGCAGTCCCTCCAAGCCCTAGCAACCCACCGCACTTCTCCTCCTCCTCCGGGTAGTCCCCCGGTGTTCAGGAGCGATTGCTCTGAGTCCAAACAACTCACTATGCGCCTCCTCCTCTGGGTAGCCACCCGGAGCTATGGTGTGGCCACTCCGAATCCAAGCGACCCACCGCATTTCTCCTCCTCCTCCAGGCAGCCCCCTGGTGTTCAGGAGCAGTCGCTCTGAGTCCAATTGACTCGCCGTGCTCCTTCCCCTCCTCCGGGCAGGCCCCGGTGTTCAGGAGTGGTTGCTCTGAGTCCAAACAGCTCACTGTCCACCTCCTCCTCTGGGCAGCCGCCCGGAGCCCCAGTGGGTTGCTCCAAGTCCCAGCTTCGTGCTGAGCGGCCTTCTCTACGATGCTCCCAGTTGTCCATGTTCACTGCTCCAGTGGAGGGAGGGGTGTCTCGTTGGGCAATTCTACTTCACAAAGTTCCCTGTGTTCCGGGACTATCGCCCCATCCAGACACCTCCCCAATGGGAGAGACTCACCCGGCGGCTTTGAGTTGTTCCCAAGTCTCTCAGTATCTCCTCTTCTTGAATCCTGAGTCCTAGAGCAACATGGAATGCAGCCACCCTCTAGGCCACCATCTTGAAAATCCTATTTCTTTATCTTTTCTCTAGTCTTTATTTTTCTTTCCTTTCAGTACTTTTGATTATCTGAAAATATGTAGGTGATTCTTCATTCTTCTGGAGCATACCATTATATAGTTAATAACTGAAATAGTATGTCTCAAATTCTTAGATCTGTGAAGAATATTAATTTCTCTATCAAACACAGAGTAATACATGTTTCTATTTCTCTAACACACCTGTATGCAAACTTATCACCAAAAATATCAAAATTAATACTATGTTAAGTTTGAAAAGTTTTTCTTTTTTAAATTTTTTTAAGTTGTCAATGAATCTTTATTTTATTCTTTTATTTATATGTGGTGCTGAGAATAGAACCCAGTGCCTCATACATGCTAGGCAAGCACTGTACCACTGAGCCACAACCCCAGTCCTGAAAAGGTTTTCTTATAGTTTTAAAGTTATAGTTTTGTTAAAATATTTAGAATATTCACATCCTCTACTTCAAAATTTGCACAATTATTTAGCCTTATAGATATATTTAAGTAGATTAATTGCTTGCCATTAGTTGTCTTATAAAACAGCCTCTCCAGTCCTTTATTTTGATTTTTTTCTAAAAGATCTTTTCAAATAATAAAGATTTTAAGTCTTTTGTTCTTTTGGTTGGTTTTGGTAGGTTGTATGGGTACTGTAGTACCAGAGTTCTTGCACGCTTGAGAATCCATGTTACCCTTTGTACCTGAATAACAAGGACTATTGGCAGTATTAAGGGTCATTTGGACACATTTCATTTTCCTCAAAACTTGTAGATATTGTTTGATTTCTTTTTGATAAGAAACATTGCTGTGGAGATGTTGAGAAAAACCTTAGATCTGTTGTTGTTATGAGTGTGTGTGGGGGGGAGGTATGTGAATAGGCATTCAAAGTTTTCTTTTTCATACCATATTTTACATATTTTTGGTTGTTCACTTTGTATTTAGTCCAAGAATTTATGTACTGTGATAAATCAAGTTTATCCAAGGAAGCAATGACAATTTAAATTTACCACATTAACATATTAAACTAGAAAAATGGAGTTAAAGACATAAAAACTGAAAATGATTCCATAAAATACTCATTTCTGATAAAATTTTAAATCCCAGAAAACTGGAAACAAATGGCAAGTACTTTTTAACACTCTGAAAATTAAACATTTTTCTATAGAACTTTAAATTCAATATAACAAACTAAAGAAATAAGAATATAAATCCAAATTATTTTGCTAAGATTTGTGCATATCACAATTACATCATAACTCTATAGGTGAAATTTCCTAAATCTCTGATAAGTTTGAGTGGGCAAAGGGTGATGCCTTTGTCTGAGTTGAGGGAACACTTAGAGAAGGTATGTGTTCGTGTGGGGGGTAGTATGATCTGTTTTGATATAGTGACTTTAAAGGTCCTGTGAAATATCCCTGTGATTTGTTGAGATTTGCTGAGTGAGCAGTCACATTTATACAGACGAAACTCAGAGGTTAACTCTTGCTATAGTTTTACCTCTGGAATTTATTGGCATATAGATAACAGAGGTCATGGAATTGCCTTGAGAAAGAAAATGAAAGAACATTTCTCAAAAGTTTGGTAGCAGGACTATGCTTTAGAATACCCTGGAAGACATGTTAAAATTTGTATTTCTAAAATTCTTTATTGAACAATATAGAATGCTGATAATTTGGTTGGGGGGAGTTTCAGTAAACTATGGGTAAATGTATCATACAAAACATAACAAAAATGAATTTTGTTTCCAAACAATAGTCAAACTTGACATAACATGAAACAGGTAATTATGGACCAGATATTTTATCTCTCTGTACTTATATTCCCAGAATGTAAATTATGGTAATATTAATAACTACCTCCTAGGGTTTTACAGGGCTTTGGTGCATATTAAGATGCCTACTGTTGCTAATATAAAGCAGGTGTTCCATACATTCCTTTTTCTTATTACTGTTTGACATTTCACTACTCTATGCCTGTTGTTTCATACCAAAATTTTCTCCTTCCTGAGTTGTTGATTTTTGATGTATATCAATACTTCTCAGCTGAAGTATTCTCTAAATCATATACTGAAGAGCTAAGCAGGTGGCTCTAAGTACTTCATCTTTCTCTTACATATCACATGAGTTTTCTTTTTTCCTCTCAAATTCTGCAATCATCCCTCCTCTGCTTCTGAAGTACAAGGTAAATGAGGATCTGATGCCAATCATATTATTCTTTTTATCTGTAGGAAGTATGATATACGTTTTCTTTGAGGGTATAATATTTCCTTACACTAAAAAGATACTTGAAAGCCTAGTTATGTTTTATATTACTTCTTTTATGTTAATCTAAAGGTCTTTATGAGTACTATCAATCAGATAATACAAAAGAAAATGTTCAAAGTAAAAAGAATAAAATCATTTTACTGATATTTTCTTATTTCATTTGTTTGAGTTTTTGTTTGTTTGTATTTTTCTTTTGCCTATTTTATGTTCTCTTTATTCTTTCTTACACCTGTTAGCTTTCTCAGAAAGTCCATGTGTTATATCCAATGTTGTTTATCTCCATTGTAGATTATATTTAAGCTATTTTTCAATTTTGTTTTTCTATTATGCAAAAATTATTGTTCTCCAGATTTCCATGTGTCATGTATTTTATCTACTTTAGAAATTAAAATATTTATTCAGCTTTATTGAGCTCAAATCAAATAAAATTTACCATTATCTCCATTTCTTCTTATAAATCTATTCAGTGAGAAGTGTTTTTGATTTTTCAAGGCAGACCTGATTTTTAAGCAGGTTTTTATAGCAATTTATGTCTGTTCATTTCTACAGATGATGAATAAGAATAACAAATAGGAAAAAATGTCTAATCTTAACAAATATATGTAAGTAAAACCAACAAAATAACATTTTTCACATTAAATTGACATGGGTAAAAAATAAAATTGTACATTAATAGAAGTGTAGATTTATGAACTGTAATGAAAAGTCTTATATCTGGCTTCCGGGTTCTGCTCTAACAGGTCGAGTTCACAAGTCATCACTACTACCGTCCTTATAATAACAGAAAAGCTAAACAAACTGAAAAACAACAAATTTAAATCAACTTGGGAATTGAGCTTATAGGGCAAACCACCAACCAAAATCTGTAGAGACATGTGAATGCAGAGGATCACAGTTTACTGGGATTAGAAGCCACCACCAGAGCCTGCAATCAATAGAAATACTTAAATGGCAATGGACCACTTGCTAAAGACTACATCATAGAACAGCTTGGGAATCAATAAGTCTAAAGGGGTACATTTTCGGGTGACCATCACAATTTGATAAGACTTACCTCTAGGTGTTCCAATAAGTTCTCGAATGAAGATGGAGAAAAATCACCTCATGCTTGCAGCAGGAAAATAAAAAATAGCTATTTAGCAATCTATCCACAGCATTCTGTCCCTGCTGGAAGAGATCAGCCTTGGGGGAAACTACTTCCCAGGTTCTTTGTCTGACTTACAGGAAGGTCACGTTGACAACTGGAGAACCCTCCCTGGTCTTTCTGTCTCATATAAACCAAGACCAACTATACTAAGAAACTCTTAAGAATCATGAACACTTTTGTTACAAGGTACCTGTATTGTCTATGACACAGCATAGTATTAATTGAAAGTAGAATTAATTTTTTTTATAAATCTATATTACAAACTAAAATATTTTTAAAATATAGTTGATATGGTAAGTCAAGAGAGAAATGGAATCATATAAAATTCTCAATTAAATCAGAAGGAAGAGAGAGTAGAATAAAAGGAGTAAGTGCAGTGAGTTGGAAACAGTTACAAATATGATAGATACCAATTCAACCACATTACTTTAAACATGAGAAGGCTAATACATCAATTAAAAGAAACTCGCAGAATGAATAATAATAAGACATAACTATATGTTATCTTTAAAAAATCTACTTTAAATATAAAGGCCCAAATAAAGGGATGAAAGAAAAATACACCATGCTAGCATGAATCAAGAGAAAGTTGAAGTTGGATGCAGTGGCATGCACCTGTCATCCCAACAACTCAGGAGGCTGAGGCAGGAGGATCCCAAGTTCAAAGCTAGCCCCAGTCACTTAACAAATCCCTGTCTCAAAATAAAATGTAAAAAGGGCTAAGGATGTGTTCAGTGGTAACAGCACCCCGGGTTCAATCTCTGCTACATAAAACAATGCTGGAGCAACAATATCAATTTTTAGACAAGTAGACTTCAGAACAAGGAAATTTTGTCAGAGTTAAAGTAATGCAATACATTACTCAATCAAGAGGTAACTTTCCAAGAGGACATAAGAGACCTTATGTGGGTCTGACAATGGAGCATCAAAGCACATGAGACAGATAATGCTAGAACTCAAGAAGAGCTAGACCATGCCCTGTTATAGTTGGAGACATCAAACATGGTACTTTCAGAAATAGATCCAGCAGGCAACTTATCCACCAAATGGTTAAAAATGAATCAATCACCTGAATTTAATTGACCTTTATGAAATACTTCGTCTAACAAGAGAAATTTTCATATTAATCTCAAGCATGCATGCATCACTTACCAAGATAACATTCTGGATGATATGACACACCTCAAAAAATTAGAAGAACAGAAATTATACAAAATATATACTGCAAAAGCGTAATGGGTTAAAGTAAGAATCAATGAGAGAGATGGCAAACCTTCAAGCATGTGGAGATTTAACAACATGCTTCTAAATGAAACAAGGGTCAAAGAAGCTCAACAAATTAAAATCACTTCAAACTAAATGAAAACACAACTCATCAAAATTTACCAAATACAAAAAAAGCAGTGCTTATGGGGAATTTTATAGTATGTAATACATATAATGGAAAAGAACAATGATCCAAAATACTATAACCTTCCACATTAAGAATCTAAAGAAAAGTTGGGCACTGTGGTACACACCTATAATCACAGATACTTAGGCTGAGACAGAAGGACCACAAGTTTGAGGTCAGCCTAGAGACAACTTGGCAAGACCCTGTCTCAAAATAAAAAATAAAAAGGGCTGGGGATGTAGCTCAGTGGCCCTGGATTAACTCCATAGTACTGAAAAAAAAAAAAAAAAAAGTCTAGAGAAATAGAAAGTCTAGAGCAATATAAACCTAAAGAAAGTTCAAAAATAATAAAAATTAGAGTAGAGATTAAATATAAAAGGGAAAGTAATAGGGAAAATTAATAAAACCAAAAGTTGAATATTTGATAAAATCTAGGCAGGTTAACCATAAAAAGAGAAGGCATAAAGTGCTAAAATCAAAAATGAAAGGCCATTGTCTAGTTATCCTGTGGACATAATAATAATGAAGAAATATTATGAACAACTATATTTGCAAATTTGGTAACACATAAAATGAATAAAAATTCTTGGGACAGAAACTACAGCACAAAGTCACACAAAGAAAAATAATTTGAACAAAACTACATGTATAAAATAAATTGAATCAACAATAACCTTCCTACAAGTGAAGCACTAGGCCCAGATAACTTCACCAGAGAATTTTTCCACACATGTAAGGAAGACTAATACCAATTCTCTACAATCTCTTTAAAAAAAAAAAAAAAAAAAAAGAAGAAGCAATGTTTTTACAGGCTTATTTTTAAAAAACACAATTATTTTCCCACAGACAAGCTATAAAAAATATTCTTCTTTAATTTCTCAACAGTTTTTTCTTTTTAATCTTTCCTGCGTGTGTTTTTACTGTTTGGGTATATGGAGAAACTGTAAGAAATTAGAAAAGAGAGAGTTCAGTATGAATCAAATTTCTAATGTGACCTAGTCTGACAAAACAAGAAAAAATTCAAAGCTATTGAATCACTTTCAAGTTCTCCTAAATATGTGAACGTACTTATGATGTTTCGTAATTGTTAAGACTAGAGATGGTGTATGAAATTCTTGGCCCAATGTCTGACATGTGGTAAGGGTACTCTAGTAACTTTTTGGTTAGGTAAATAGTAAGTTTTGATAAGAAGAAACCACAAAAATTCAGATCATATTTGAACATAAATATTAAAATAATATAAAGATTTTCTTTTGTCATAATAATTTAACACATTTTAATTAACCCATTCTTGTAACTTTTATGAAAAAAACAAGTACTAACATATTTTTATATTTTATAAAATAAAAATTATATAACAAGAAATTATTAAGTTCACTTATTATTGTCAAGGGTCTTATTTTTTATAGTTCTCTAACATCATTTTCATAAACAATGAACTCTTACAATTTTTTGAGATTTCAGTTTTCCAGAATTTTTTCATACATTTTCTCAGTGAGTGACAGATAAAGTCTTTCACATTCTGGAACAGGGTTTATCTTACATGGAAAGGATAAATTTAAGAAGCTACTAATTTGAAGTGATTGGTTCATTCATAAGTATTATCATGTTATAGTTTTATTTTTCCTTTCATAGATAGGAAGCTCAAACAAACAAACTCCATTATACTATCCACAAAACCAAACACGCACTTCAACAAACTCTGCTGTAGTTATTTCTTTCACATGTACTGCTGGTAAACTATTAAAGAAATCCTTGTCATCATCAAAAGTCTATTATTAAGTTTCCAAATTACATCAGTTATAAAATTTATTCAAGCATAATAAATAGTCCAAATATAGTGATTTAACCAAATATGAAGTTATTTTTCTCACTTTCAGGAAATCTAGTCACCTTGACTAGCACATTGTTGTCATCAAACTCATTCTAGTTTTCTATCAACTACTCTTATGTGTGGTTGTCATTTTTATTGCCGTTCATTAGTCACGAGATATGTGCTAGTAGTCTGGCCCCCAGTTCATGTTCCAGGCAGGAAGACAAAGGAAGTGAGGAGGAGGAAAAGGCATCACAGTAAATTTTCATGATGTTGCATTGTTTATGATTATCCATGCTATCTGCAGTGTAGGCTGGGGAATATAGGTTTTACCTGGGTAATTTTCCCTGTCAAATAAACCTAGAATTCTTTCAGTAAGGAGGAAGGGAATAGATTTCAAGGTAACAACCAGCAGTGTCTTTTACATTGAGAAATTCATGTTTGGTCATTTCTACCACTATGAACTGGCTGCTCCAGAATTCTATGCAATTGACAGTGAAGTTTTCAATGAAAACTCATCAATCTACTAAAGATCATTGGCCTTGGAAACAATAAGTATCACTTTCATTTTATGTTTGACTCATGTTAAGTGATTTACTTAAGATTATCTTGTCTTTTTGCTGCTGAGGAAACATGTAATTGTACAATATTTCTCAGTTAATTAGTGGGAGTCCATTTATTTGAACTCATATGGGTAGTTCTCAAACCTTAAGGTATATAGCAATTACCTGGGGCTCTTGGTAAAAAATAAGGAGTCTAAACATTCACTTCCAGAGATACAGATTCAGTAGATCTAGAACAAGATTCTGAGTTAATGTAAATTATTTAAAGTGCTACAAGTGAATTGTGATACTGAAAGCCCACAAATCTTATTTTAAGAAACATTATATCAAGCAGTTTGACCATGACATTAGAACTTTTCAAGAATATGTGTTATCTGTTAAGGTACATTAAGAAGAAACATTTACTGAAAATATTTACAAATTCAAAAATGTTTTAGAATACAGTTCCCTCTTCTAAGAGCAATATATGTCCATTGGCTTTCCTAATTTTGTATGATGGTAAAATAATCAAAGTACATGAATATTTATATTGTATTTTGAATTGTACTCTACATCTCTCACCCTGACACCATGACCATAGCACAGTCCCTCATCAGCTTATTTACCTAGATTTTGCAAGAGCTAATTAAATGCCTCTTTAACTGCATTTTCATTAATAGGTGTAGATGTCATAGACTCTAAGCTGAAATACACTGTAGAGGGCACAATTGCTGTCATCTCATTTTATTAAAACAAATAAACAAACAAAAAGCTGCAGAGAGAGTAAGGGATTTTCCCCAAAGTTTCAGTAAATAATGGAATTGGAATTTGTAGAATTGAAGTAAAAAGTAATCTAAATGATTCCATTCAATTCAAAATAGTTCTTGTGAATTATATCAAATTTAAAGAATGAAATGTTTAGCAGGGCATGGTGGCACATGCCTGTAATCCCAGCAGCTTGGGAGACTGAGACGGGAGGATCATGAGTTCAAGGTCTGCCTTGGCAATGGTGAGGCACTAAGCAACTCACTGAGGCCCTGTCTCTAAATAAAATACAAAATAGGGCTGAGGATGTGGCTCAGTAGTGGGGTACCCCTGAGTTCAATCCCTGACCAAAAACAAAACAAAAAATAATGAAATGTTTAGAAAAGAACTATGTAGCCATTCCAAAAAGGAAAAGAAAATTAAAAAAAAAAAAAAAATTGGAAGCTTAGAGCAGCATTAAACCTCAGAATAAAATTCATCCTAGTCAAGCCTCTTTTGATTTCAAGTGAAAGAATTCTAATCAAGCTACTCTAAGTACCAATAAGAGAATTTATTGGAAAGGTCCAAAAATATCTTAGAAACCCCAGGTGGGATCTCTTAGCTTATCTCACAAATGCCTTGGTTCCAGGAAATGGAAAGGTATCAGCAATCAATATCCACTTTATTGTGGAAAGTATGGACTACATCTGTGACTTCCTAATATTGGATGCAAGGATTGGACAGGTTCACTGACCTAATCACAGCAGCCTCAGACAAAGGCAGACTTCCCAACTTAGAAACAAAGCTCAAGTCTGCACTAACCGGGGTTAGAAGTCTCTTATCTTCTGCATAGCACAGAACTTTACTTTCAGCACCTAGACCCAAGGAGTGTTGATTGTAAACATAGTAAGTTGGCATTTCAAATGTCAATAGAAGTGAGGCAGCTTTTTTAAAATTAAGTGAATAGGCACAAATATCATGAGCATGTAAATTTTAAAAATATACTGAGTTGTCAGATAATTTATTTTCCATGAAATGGTAAAGAAATAAATTTTGATTAGATGTGATATCATTTAATCATCTTGTTTATAATAAAAGTTATTTTGTCATGAGCCAAGTCAAAAGAGGAGTGAAGACACAGAATTTTCACAGGCATTTCTTATTACTATATGAAATCTTAGCAACTCTAATTCTAGAACATTATAAGAGATTAACAATAGATATATTAAAATGCTTCAGTACCATATTCATAACATTATATCAGAAACTAAATGTTCTAAAGAGGTGGGTGTTTCAAAAATTCAGGCATATAAACACATAAGAACATTATACAGTCATTAAAAATGTATTTTTTGAAGATCAAATTTTTAAAGTGAAGAAATGTCAGAAAAACAAATAAAAAAGGTTACGTTGGATTTTTAAGGTTAAAAACCATTAAAAAAGAGAAAATTCCAAACTTTTTAGAGAAAATAATACTTGAACAAGAAAATATTAGTTCTAAATCTATGTGTCCCAAACCAACATAACTGAGGGAAAAAACACACACACACACAATTAAAAACTTCCAGGAATACCAGGAAAACTGAATGTAAACACTAGGATATTAAAAAACTAGACATGCATTGTTTTTTCAAACTCATCAGATTTGGAAAAGCAAAATAAAAAATCAGAGCAATATAGAAAAGAGACACCAGAGAGGGAAGGGAATTGAGAATGATTTATATTCTACAAATAATGAGATTTGCACTTGTAATTACATCTATTCCATCTATACAAAATTTGATTGTCTTTGTTTTGCTAATTGCCAAAAATAAAAATTCCCCAATATAAAAGTGTAGTTTACTATCTCTAAGTTTCTAGAAATGTTACTGTACTGTCTTCTACTTTTTACTGCTACCACTAAGAAATCTCTTTTTTTGTGTCAGTCTTTTAAGTTGGGTTTTTTCCTTCCTTTTTTTTTTTTTTTTTTTTTGTCTACTTCAAAATTTTCTCTTAGTATATTTTGTTCTAGACTGTAAAAGTTTTTCTTTTCTTTTTTTTTTTTTTTTTTTTAACTACCAGATATGCATTGATATTACCAGAATTGATATCTCTTCCACATATTCTCTAACAGCTTTATTTTTTTTCCGGAATTCTGATTTTATATAATGTGTATATTGAGAATATTTCAATTTATCAATGCTTCTTTTATATTTTACATCTTATTACATTATGAGTGTTATTCTGTATCTTGATCCTTGCTTGCACTGTACAGAGCATTTCTCGTGTCTGTTTACTTTCATGGACCATTAAAATCCAGACTCTGTACTAACACAAATCTATAGGTTTTCCACAGAAAGATGCTTGCTTCTGCTTGTATTTCTTACAATCCATATAAACTATGTTTCTGAATTTTCAAGATTACTCTTATCTTGCTCCTAGCACAAATAAACATTTTCTCCAGTGTTATTCAGTATACTATTTGACTATATGGGAAATTTTGCCAAACAAATAGTCTATTTTATTATTGTTTTGGGATTAGAATTGTACACGACAGTTTCAATATGTTCTGTGCTTTCGTAGTATTTACTTAGAATTTTGGACATATTTCAATAACTATAAGAGTAGACATGGTGTCATGGCATTTAAAAATATATTCGGATTTTTTTATAATAACTTTTGAGATAAATTTGCATGTTATAAAATTTACCATCTTATAGCGTTTCAATTCAGTTCATTTTGTAGTGTTTCAATTCGCAGAATTATTTAACAAACGTCACTAATTGTGGGACATCTTTTTCTTCCCCCAACAAAACTCCATAACCACAGAAAATTACCACCCATTTCTCACTCCCACAGTCCTTGGTTACCTCTAATCTACTTTCTGCTTCCATGGATTTGATTACTCTGGACATTTCACACAGTTGATTCATACAATGTATGGCTGTTTATGCTGTCTCCTTTCATTTAACATGTTTTCAAGGTTCCTTCACATTGTGACATGTGTCAGTGCTTCATTTATTTTACTGTGAATAATACTCCATTGTTTGACACAGTATGCTGAATAATGCTACCTTCCCAAAGTATCCATACCCTAATCCCTGGGACTTCGGAATATGTCTTGAACATAGTACAAACATTGTTTGTAAAGACTCTGCAACTGATAACTGTTTATATTAGCTACAAAAAGCCCCAAATACCTAGGAATAAATTTAACCAAGAAGGTGAAAGATCTCTACACTGAACTATAAAATATTGATGAAAAAATTAAATAAGATGCAAAAATGGAAAATATTCCATGGTCACCAAATGAAAGAATTAATATTACTAAAATGTCCATATTCCCCAAAGCAATTTCCAGACTCAAGGCATTCCCTACCATGTCAATGACTTTCTGCACATAAATAGAAAAAAATACTACTGTAATTTTTATGGAACTATAAAACAACCCAAAAGACAAAGCAATCTTGATCAAAAAGATAAAGGTAGGGAGATCACACCATTTGTCTTCAAAATATTCTACAAGGCTGTAACCCATATCATGGTATTGGTGTAATAGTATTGTTGCTTTGGGACCTTACATTTACAAAGTAACCTAACTATGAAACTTCTAGAAAGCATAGAGGAAAATCTATATGACATATATCCAAGCAAGAAATTTTTAGAGAAGATCTCAAAATCCACAGACAACAAAACCCAAAATGGACAAATAGATAAAATAGAAAAAGTATCAAACAGTAACTGGAAAACAAGCCTATTAACAATTGGCTAAGGACATATATAGACATTTCTCAAAAGAAGATATATAGGCACAATGTGGCTGAGGGCTTTCTACTGTGGCAGGCAGTGGTCTGAGGGTTCAACATGTGGAGCCAGGGCCACTTTTCTAGAGCATCTGTGATGGAAAATGTAAGTCGAAGATGTGTTTGGAAGACATATAGAAGATGCAGTAACATTTTGGGCCCAGAATATCAATAGAAATAAATATATCATGAAGATTGGTTCTTGACTCTGAAATTTGTCCTCATGTCAATTCAGTTTTTGGGAACCTTGATTTATGGTGCATTATTTTCTGAAGATGAGTGTTGGTACAGATGCAAAGTACTGAGAATCATCAGTGATGAAAAGTATCTGGTGAGGTATATTGACTATGGAAACTCTGAAATTCTAAACCGATCTTACATAGCAGAAATTACTTTGGAGCTGCAATTTTTAAGTGTTGCCAAAACGTATAGACTTTGGGGACTACAGATTCCTTTTGACCAAGAAGTTACCCAGTTTGATCAGGGCAGAACCTTTTTGGGGAGTTTGATTTTTGAAAAGGAAATAAAAATGAGAATCAAAGCAACCTATCAAAATGGAATGATTATTGCTCAGACTGTATGAGTGTTGATAAAGGGGAAGAGATGGCTAAGAATTTGCAGAAAAATGCAAACTCTTCTAGCCCTAACACCTGTGAGGGGAGAAAAAAAATCAGATTCTAGTCAACTTGCTCTCAGGAACCTCAAGAACCCCATTCCCTTGTGAGGCCACAGATCAAACCAGTCAACCTTCAATAGGCCAAAGGGACGTTTAAATGGAAGACTGATTTTTGATTTGAAGAATGAAAATGATGTAGGAAATCCTGTGACATTTTCAAAGGAAAGTTTGGCTGTTGGTGACTTTAATTAGGGTCAGCCTGGCAAAAATTAAGCAGGACCAGACACTGATTGAAGAGAATGCAAAACTTAAGACAGAGAAGGAGTTTTTTCTCAAAAGTTATAAGACATTAGAATTGAAAGTAGAATAGATTTCCCAGGAGCTGCAGCAAGAGAAAGCAGCTACCATGAATTTGACTAAACATTTAGAAAGCACTCTAAAGACTCATGTAGATACCAGAATGAAAAATCTGGAAGCTAAGTTGGAAAATTGAAAGAAATTAGGGGTGTCAATATCAGTGTTTGTTTTGGAAATGACCTTTTAGAGGCTATAGAAGTGTTGGATGAAGGGTGGATTACTACTCTAGCTTCTTTGAATGAATTAGAAAAAATTGGGGCAGAATACAGTCTGGCTCAGGAGAAGATCCAAACTTGTCATGATGTGAATGAAGGGACTGTTTTGATTACCAAATGAAATGCAGTACAACAGAAGCTATGTTTGACAGTAGAAGTTTTATTCTGGAAGTGGATGTGTTATCGCTTAATAAATGCTAAAAACATTGCAGGGTTTATCAGCCTCTTTAGAAGCAGTGTATGGACAGGGCAAAGAAGGAACCAATTCCAAAGAAATACTTTGAAAATTTTATGAGCGGAAGTGTGATAAAAAACAGGAGTTCACCAATGTGAGGAGTGAATCCAATGCTTCTCTGAAGCATCTTGTAGTATGGTTCCAGAGCACCCTGAAGGTTTTTGATCATCTTTGGCAGAATCACTGACTTCTGAAGACATAATTGGTAATATTGATGAAATCCTAGAGAAGACTGAGTCCTGTATCTGCAAAGAACTGGAAATATCTCTGATTGAGCAAGGTGATGCAGATAAGGTGATCATTTTAAATATTTACAGTCAAGTGCTAAGAAGATCTATTCAGAGAATAGGCTCATTGCCACAGTACAATCCAGGTACAGGAACAGTGCTGAGTTTAAAAAGCAGATTACTGAATATTTAAGTAAAAGCCCCCAATGTGGATCACTTGCTGTCCATTGAGAAGATATTGAAAGGCTTAAAAGCTTGACTAAGATGGAAATTGGTTGAAAAGAACAATTTGGAAGAATCTGATGACCATGATGGATCAGAAATCAAAAAACTAAAACAAAACTTTACTCAGTTGCACAACAAGTTCTTTCAGGAAATTTATCAAGAGAGGGAGGAATATGAGAAATTGAATAGCTTGGCACAGAAATGGTTCCCTGAGCTCCTCTGCTTCATCCTGAATTAGAATTGTTTAAATACATGAACTCTGGTGGTCTTCTTACTATGAACTTGGAACACGATATTCTTGATGCTGAGCCCGTGAAGGATCTTAGCAGCAAGTGTCTTTTGGTGTGCTCTGAAGTTAATGGGCAGACAATTCTTTTAAAGGGCTATTTTGTGAATGTTGACACAGAAGCCAAGGTGATTCAGAGGGCAGCTACCTATCACAGAGCTTGGAGAGGAGCTAAAGAAGATTCTGGGTTACTGCCATTGATATTCCTGTTTTTGTGTAAGTCTGATCCTATTGGCTTATCTGATGGTCCCATATGATCCTAGGGCAAACCTGAGTGCTATTCAAGCCAGTGTTCCTTTAACTTCAAAAGAAATTTAAAGATTATGAAAGGTGTTGTCCAGGGCCTGCACACATTGCACAAGGCTGACATAATTCATGGATCCCTTTGTTAGAACAATGTATTTGCTTTAAATCATGAACAAGGAATTGTTGGAGATTTGGACTTCACCAAATCTGTGAGTCAGCGAACCTCAGTGAACATTATGGTTGGTGACTTGTGTTTGATATCACCTGAATTGAAAATGGGAAACCCTCCTTCAAGTTCAGACTGCCTTTTGTTGTGGCTTTCTGTTCAAAATCAGGAATTTGAGACAAATGAAGATGGAACCCCCAAAGTGGATCAGTTTCATTTGGATGATAATGTCAAATCCCTCCTCTGTAGCTTGATGTATTTTAGAAGTTCAATGGCTGCTGACCAAGTTCTGAATGCTGACTGTTTCTTGCTACCTACCGAGGGGGAAATCAATTCCAAACCCAGAAAAAGAGGTTGAGTATACTCAATATAAAAAGGACAACGAATTAAAGATGGAGAACTTGGATAAATATAAAGAAAAGACAAGAAATGGTGAAGACAACATTTTATAAATTAGTATTCTCTTGATGTTGCAGATCTTCCTTTTAGAAACTTTGTTTAGTTTGGTTAATAGACAAAAGATCTGGAAATGTTCTGGAACTAATTGGATTTCATCTTTGGTATTCAGGTTGTAAAAAAATAAGAAATGTTTGGCTATGCCTAAAATATATATATATATACATATATATGTATATTATATATATGTATATATATACATATAAACAGCCAAAAGATACATGCAAAGATACTAAACATCTCTAATTACTAGAAAGGCAAATTAAAACCAAAATGAGATATGATCTTTCACTCATCTGATTGTGTATTTTCAAAATAATGAAAAATTATGTTGATTATGATGTAAAGAAAAAGAACACTTATACACTTATGATGATATGTAATTTATTAGAATCATTTTGAAAACAGTATGGGGTTTTTCAAGGAACTTAAAATAGAATTCCCATGAGTCAGCAAACCCACTATTGGGTACAAGCCCAAAGAAATTTATTTCAGTGTGCAGAAGAGATAGACACACCCCTGTGTTCATGGTAGCATTATTCACAATAGCCAAGATTTGGAAATACCATAAATGTCCACCAGCAGATGAGTGGATTTTAAAAATGTGATCAAATATATATGATGGAATACTATTCAGCTATTAAAAAAACAGGAAATTATGTCATTTGTGACAACATGGGTGAACCTATAGGACATTATGTAAAGTGAAATAAGCAATGAACAGAAAGACAGATATTGTATAATCTCACTTAAATGAGAAAATCAAAATCATTGAATTCATAAATAGATAAAATAAGGGTGCCCCAGAACCTGGGGCAGAGGGGGAAGAATGAAAGGGGTAATGTTTATCAGAGGGTTCAAAATCACAACTATGCAGGAGGAGTACCATTCTATTATTCTATCACACAGACTGACTATATTTAATAAGTTACGTTTTCAAGTACCTATAAGAATTTTGAATGTTCTCATCACAAAGGAATGATAAACATTTAAAATGACAGATAAGTTAATTGCTCTGATATGAACCATACAGATGTGAACGTGCATCAAAACATCATATTGTACCCCCCAAATATATACATTCATCATTCATTAGTTAAAAATAAAACTTTTTTCAACAAAACCATCAAGACATTTATTACCTACTTCCCATTTTTTACAACAATATTTTCCTATGAAGTACAAAAAGAAATTTTTAAAGTGACAACTTTCGAATTTCAGTAACATTTTTACTTTTGTTAAGTAATGTTTGAACATATGAGGTTCAGAAGGAAAGGAGAACCAAATTATTGGAAAGTTAGGGGAAAGGGATCCCAGTTACAGATTTGCATAAGCTTAAATTGTGTCCTTAAATCTATACTACATGAAAAGCAGAACCTAAAAGCTATATGCTCAGATATTTAATAGAGGAACTTTACAAAGTATTGAATATACAGCCTGGCTTCTTCTTGCTACTTATAGAAAAATAAGAGGATGAGAAATTAAATGAAGAATTAATAAGCTCTATAAGACTTGATGATTTGGAAAGCTTCTTACATATTCAGGTTTCAGAAGACACTAAGCTTAGTAGATTCACTGTCAGGAAAGTTTTCTCCAGCAAGAAAACAAAGGCATGAATAAAATACTTTTTGCTAATGATATATTTTCTAATGCCTTTTAAGGAACAAAAGATCACAGTGGCAGGATTCAGTTGTGAAGAGTGTTATTTGAAAAGATCAGGAGATTAGATATTTGACTCATGAACCCCCTCAACAGCTATCTAAGCAAAAATGAGGAATGTAGATGACATTATCTAGGAGACACATGTAGAGGAGGCTTTTATCTAAAAGGGTGAGCATTCAAAATACATGAAAGATCCAAAGAGTTCTTGAATTTTATATCAGCACAAACACTGATATCTTGGGCTGAAAGAGTAGAGAAGACAAAATGAAAGATGACTGTCAGACTCCTGAAGTTCTACAGGCAGGGAACAAGATAATAACACTACTCAGCTTCAGATGAATTATCGTCTTGGAAAACAGAAAGTGTGACTCCAAGGTGGGGCATTGATTCCAGAGGACGGAGCCAGAAATGATAAAGTCTTATTCTTGAATTACAAAATTTAATGTTTTCCCATCTGGAATTCAAATTTACTTAAGAAGGGTGACTACTTTTGTTCTTTGCATATTTTCTCTTTTTGAATGTCTGTTAACTGTTATCCCATATCTGTCTTACCACTATATCTCTGGAAGCATATACAGTGGTCCCCTCTTATCTGCATCTTTGCTTTCTGCAATTTTTTACCCAAGTTCAACTGCAAACCAAAAATTTTAACTGGAAAATTTCAGAAATAAGCAACTTGTAAACTTTAATCTACTTTTATTGTGATATTCTGATTGTTTCTATTTTATATCTAGCTCTTGTTTTAAACTCTTATTGTGCCCAATTTATAGATAAACTTTATCTCAGGTATGTAAGTATAGGGGGAAAACAGAATGAATAGTTTGATGCTAGCTATGGTTTCAGGTAGCTACTGGAAGCCTTGGAATGTAGTCCTGTGAATAAGGTGGGCCTATATAACTTATTTTCCAGTTTCACAGATCCTAAGAAGAATTTGAGCTGGGAAAAAATTTTATTTAAGAACTGGAGGAGATAATTAAGATGAAGGTATATATTAAGAAACTCACCTATGCTTAATTTAGATAAATTAAATGATAAGATTTGACACTTTTGCATATGGACAAAATCACCTAAGGACATATCTCTCAGAATTTGTATCTTCAATGATGTGTGATTGTATTTGAAAACTTGCCTAATCTAAATTACAAAGATTTAATCCTATGACTCCTATCATAAGGTTTAACTTATAAAAAGATTACACTCCATTTATGTATGATCTACCTAAATGTATAAATGCATTCTACTGTCATGTACAACAAATTAGAGCAAATTAAAAAATTTAAAAAGATAGCATTTGCTTTTAAAATTGCATGCAAATTAATAAAATACTTAGCAATAAATAAAAATTAATACATTTAATTCTTGTTTCTCAACCATCCAAAGGTATTTGTTGCTGAGTTGTGTACTTTAGAACTATGCTAGATGAAGGACTATTTTTCCTGGAGATATGCTGGATGATGTTTTATAACAGTCATAGTCTATAAGAAACTAAATTATAACAAATGATAAAATCTAGCCTTTATCATTGCTTTATATTGTTCTGTGCACACAGACTTTTGCATGTTAGGACACTTCCTGATTTATCAAATGTATTTGGTTACTGTAATGAGACTAAGTCAAACTGAAAATGGCATGGTGGGGAAATTCCATATAGAACTGAGGGTTATAACAAACCTAGAGACACAGGATTTGTACAAGTCTGTTACAGTGGCTTCTAATCTTTCTTAGAATATCTGATTTTATTATCAACAAAACTCCAGAAATTTTCGAAATAAGTATTTTACATTGAATATGGAAGTTATATACATTTTAGATATAGGATGGAAGTTATGCATGTGATTATGTATCTTCATTGTAAATTATGAATTTGATGGGCATATGGTTTGACAGTCCAGTTTCTGTGAATCTGATTTATCCAAAAGGCACATGCGTGTACATGCACACATACACATACAAAACTGAAATAATTAATTTGACAAATCTGGAAAAAATAGAAGACTTTTTAAAAAAAATCACTGTATTGCCTTTAGACTCATGAACTTTTAGATTTGGAGAAGGATATTAGAGATAATCTAATCATGTATTTCTCATTGTGGTTCATATACAATGGGTGCTGCATGTAAGGTTGGAAAGTGATTTTCGTAGGGTTCGAGCACTGATATGATCCACCCCAGAGCACAGTTTAAAATAAAACAAGATTTACCCATAAAAAGCATGAAAAGGTGGGAGGCTGAGGCAGGAGAATTGTGAATTCAAAGCCAGCCTCAGCAACTTAGCGAGACCTTATCTACAAATAAAACAAATGGTTGAGGATTTGGTTCAAAGGTTGAGTGTGTTGAGACTAATGACACGTTAGCTAACTCAGGCTGACTCCTTACTCCCTGGCGGGTGAGCAAGATCAAGGCCTCAAAGGTGGTTTCAAAGGTTAATGACGATAAGCCCGACTACCGTCAGGGATTGGTTAACAACAGTTCCCCAACGTGATCAGCTCCTGCTTGCCATTTAGTCCTATGGGACTCTCACCTGCGTGAACCCCCCTGCCTTGCTGACCTTTAAGCTGACTGGAGGCCTAGCCTCCACCCTACATAAAAGTTGTGTGACTTCCTCAATAAACCAGTTCCTGCTGTGACTGGTCTCCCTGACGCTCTGATTGTCCTCCGCCTGGAGGGCTGGGTGCAGGGAGTCAGTCGGCCCTACCTTTCCCGGTCTGGCCTTGTTGGGGAGTGCTCCCTTCCCTTGTTGCTGGTCGAGAAGAACAAGGGGGCTAAAGACCCCAACATGAGTGCCCTGGATCTAATCCCTGATTAATTAAAAAAAAAAAAAAGACAAAAAACAAAACAACAACAACAAAAAAAAAACATGAAAAAAAGAGCCTATATATTTTTTCCTTTTAACTACATGAAGAATATTTGAATATTTTTCCCATGACAGCTATTTAATTTTTAAAATACGTATATTGATGTCCTATTTTCCCATGAGGATGGTTTGAAAGGTTTTTCTATAATGACATGTCACAAGTTCAGTAAAAATATTTTCATGTCTCTGAAATGTCTGTTTTTTCATGTAATTGTTTAGTATTGCATATAAAAGATGATCAATGAGTGAGATGAATTTCAGTGGGTAGACGTGATATATGCATTTCTATCAAAAAACATCGTAAGACAATTGTTTTTAAATTTCTACTCTATACTTTTACTTACTTAAAATGAAACTTTCCATTTGTCCAAATAATATATCGTTAACATTTTTCTAACACCTCTTTATTTCTAAAAAGGATGTCCCTGTCTTTAAGTGATATGTGGCCATATATGAAAACTCACCTAATCTGAATTACAAAGATTTAATCCTATGAATCTATGATAAAGTCTTAAACTTGAACTTTTGGCAATCAACAATACCAATAAGGAATGTAAAGACGTTATTTGTTTTCATCACTGTTTCTATCAGGAGTTTGTCAGATGCTCTCTTTTAAACTATTGAAATATAAAGAGAGTATACTTTACAATGTTATTCTTCCTTAATTTACTACTAAAAATTATAGTGCTGAAATCAGGGAAACAATTAACTAATACTTTATTTTTTAATAATTTATTTATTTTGATTCATTGTAAACAAATGGGATGCAATTTGTTGCTCTGGTTGTAGAGTAGA
This sequence comes from Sciurus vulgaris, assembly GCF_902686455.1. Lineage (NCBI taxonomy): Eukaryota > Metazoa > Chordata > Mammalia > Rodentia > Sciuridae > Sciurus > Sciurus vulgaris. The sequence goes on from NC_136466.1 coordinate 120,301,428, forward strand.
AGTAGAGTCACACCATTTGTGTAATCATACATGTACATAGGGTAATGATGTTTGTCTCATTCTGTTATTTTTCCTTCCCCCTACTCCTCTCACCCCTATTTTTTCCTCTATACATTCCATCCCTCCTCCATTCTTGCCTCCCTCCCACCCCTCCATTATGTATCATCATCCCCTTATTAGAGAGATCATTTGGCCTTTGGTTTTTTGGGATTGGCTTATCTCACTTACATGATACTCTCCAAACTTCATCTATTTGCCTGCAAATGCCATAATTTTATTATTATTTATAGCTGAGTAATATTCCATTGTGTCCACTGTTTATTTATCCATTCATCAATTGAAGGACATCTAGGTTGGTTCCACAATCTAGCTATTGTGAATTGAGCAGCTATGAACATTATTGTGGCTGTTTCTCTGTAGTATGTTGATTTTAAATCCTTTGGGTATAGGCCAAGGAGTGGGATAGCTGGGTCAAATGGTGGTTCTAGTCCAAGCTTTCTAAGGAATCTCCACACTGATTTCCAGAGTAGCTGCACTAATTTGCAACCCCACCAGCAATGTATGAGTGCACCTTTTTCCCCACATCCTCCCCAACACATATTGTTGCTTGTATTCTTGATAATTGCCATTCTAATTGGGGTGAGATGAAATCTTGAGGTAGTTTTGATTTGCATTTATCTTATTACTAAAGATGGTAAACATTTTTTCATATATCTGTTGACTGCTTGTAGATCTTCTTCTGTGAAGTGTCTGCTCATTTCCTTAGCCCATTTGTTGATTGGGTTATTTGTATTCTTGATGTAATGTTTTTTGAGTTCTTTATAGATTCTGCAGATTAGTGCTCTATCTGAAGTATGTGTGGCAAAGATTTTCTCGCACTCTGTAGGCTCTCTCTTTGTGGCGGGTGGAACCCGGGGCCCAGGGTTATGCCACGTGCATCTGAAGATCGCGACTGGCAGAGAGCAAAGGGCGTTCTGATTATGCATGGAGAGAGGCAGAACGTGTTTACAATTGGCTGTATTATAATCAGTTCAGCTGCCTAGCACGTGGACAGATATACTTTAGGTGTATGCTTGAGCTCGTGATCGCTTGACCTTTAACAGGATTGGATGGACATATCTGGTTACAATTGCTTATGCATGAGACTGCTTATATATTGAGGGTGTTATTTGAATAAAGGAGAAGCTGTTTGATGAACTTTTGAAGTACGTGTCTTCTGTCCCACTGGTTGGGCCATAAGCTGTGAGCGGCGGTTTTAGGTAAGCGAAAAGGGAAAAAAAGCTGCGGTTTTCCTCCATAACCGGCACCGCTTGAAGCAGCCCTGGGGCTGTGGTTTTGCTCTGTAACCGGAGCCGCTTGAAGCAGTCCGTTGGCAAATAGCAGCGGCTCTCAGTACTCTTCACATTGCTATAGTTTCCTTTGCTGAGAAAACCTTTTTAGTTTGAATGTCTCCCAATTATTGATTCTTGCTTTTATTTATTGTGCTTTGGGAGTCATGTTAAGGAAGTCTGATCCTAAGCCAACATGATGAAGATTTGGACCTACTTTTTCTTCTATAAGGTGCAGGGTCTCTGGTCCGATTCTGAGGTCCTTGATCCATTTTGAGTTGAGTTTTTTGCAGGGTGAGAGAGATGGGTTTGACAAAGTTTCTTTTCTAGTGGGCCATATATATAGTAAATATTTTAGCTTTTCTAAACCTACAAGTCTATCTTTCAAGGTTAATCACATATTTTGTGACAGAACTAGGACTCAAACACCACAGAGCATTTTATTTTTTGGTATATCACACCAGAAAGCATCTCCTAGAGTTTCTTCAGTTTAGAAAATTTCACAAAAGAATTTTTCTTTCTCTTTTCAAAAAAAAATTTTGCAGTGGGAAAGTTGCTTGGCATGTATTTTTTTTTTTTCATATTTTACTTTCACACACATACTTATTATTGTAATATGTACATATACATTATTCATTGTAGGTCTATCTCATCATACATTAATACTAAACATAGCCATAAAGGCTAAAATGATTAAATTGAGCATTGAAGAAATATTATGTAATCACTGATTTTCATAGGCTGGTATAACAAAAGGTGAACTAAAAATATAAGGCACTTAAAACACTTGTGTCTCTGAAAATGCTACATTGGGGAACTACATTTCTAATAACCTACTCCTGAAATGGTAATTAATTTTTTTTCATAAGAAGTTAGGTTAGTTATTCAGTGGGACCACAGAAAAAGGGCTAACACAATATCAAATTTGGTTAATAATTTTCCATTCAGCTCCCCAATGACTTGACATAAAATTGAAGACTGAAAATATTACTTTCTTTCCATTACTTGCAGAAGTTGTTGTCATTTATGGGAAGTTAAGAAACTCAGTTTCATTATTCATTTCCTCATCTAAAACTTTTCTACATGTTTAGTAGGGGGCTGATGACAAGCCTTTCCTTTTGTGGATGAGGAAAGAAATAATTAAACTGTTTCTTAATTTCCCATAAATGACACCATAATTAAGTACTCCTCAGAATGTCAATTTAAAAACTAATGTATTATTTTTTAATTATTTATTTTTTATTGGGTACCAGGGATTGAACTCAGGGACACCTAACCACTGAGTCACATCCCCAGACCTTTTTTGTATTTTTTTAGAGACAGGGTCTCACTGAGTTGCTTAGGGACTCGCTAAGTTGCTGAGTCTGGCTTTGAACTTGCAATTCTCCTGCCTCAGCTTCCTGAGATACTGGGCTTACAGGCGTGTACCACTGCATCTGGCAAAAACAAATGTATTATATGCTCCTTTATTATCTTTCTTCTTAAGGAAAGGTCCCAGTGGCCCCAACACAGAGTAAATTAAGGAGTACTCAACTCTCTTTATTAAAATAAAGGGAATATGCTTAAAATATTTAAGGAAAGAAAGTCAATATTTTATTAATAACTACTTGATCCTTGAGTTCTGAATAACTACCTATTTTCATCAGTTTTTTCACTGCTGTGACTAAAAGGATCTGACCAGAACAAATGTAGAGGAGGAAAAGTTTATTTGCGGGGTCACAGTTTCAGAGGTCGTAGATCACAGAAGGCTGGCTCCACTCCTCGGGTTTGAGGCGAGGCTGAGCATCATGGTGGAAGGGTGTGGCAGAGGGCAGCAGCTCACATTGTGATCTGGATCAGTTTGTCAGGGGAATAGATCCTCTTTCAGTGTGCCTCTCTGGTGGGCATTAATATTAAATGAATATTAAAAATGATTCGCCTCTCTCAAGTGAGATTTTGATCAGCTTATTTGGAACAATCATGTATAAATTAAGGTTTTGTTCATATTCATGTTTAAGAAAATTCCTAAGATACTTATATCTCTGCAAACTTTATATGTATCACAGATGATGAAGGCAGTTCCAAACTTATAGTAATTTGTTTTCTAAATATTTACTTCTAAGTCTGTAATGGATAAATCCAAACACTTTCAAGTAAATTTTTAATTTCATATTTAAAAAAATACTGCCTGAGAAGCAAGAAGGAAATGGAAGAAAGGCAAACTCAAGTGGCATTCAGCACTAACAAGTAGTGTTGGTCCATTTTCAAACTCTGACTGGCATAAGTTTGAACCAACTGTGTTCACCCAAGTGCTGTATAAACCCCTAGACTCTCACACTCAAGTGGCAACTGTTGTCAGATTTCTTCTCCCTCAGTGGTACTTCTATTTGGTCTGTGTGACTGTGCTTGAAATACTGAAGAGATACATCTGATATCATCATTGTGTGCGCATGGCTAGAAGCTATGAATATAGAAAGAGCAACTCCGTATAATAACTTCTACATAAATGGTATACACAGGTGGGACTATTGACCAAATGAATATAAACTACAATCTTCAGTTTATAGCTTCTCTGTGACACCCCAGCACTGCGACATCAATAGAGTATTCATTTGTATAGGTCAAAGCAGTTTCCAAAGGCATGACTCAACTCCAAAAAACATAAAGCCAAGAATATGTTCTGAAAAATAGTTCTAAAGTTTTAGCTTTAGTAGTTTGAGTTTTTTGATACAAAACGTGTTAACATTATTTCTTGTGAAAAATGCCACTAAGAAACAATGCACATTTGGGGATTTATTTGTCTCTTCCCTTGAACATGATAATCTTCAAGAGAATCACCTACCATTTTAGGTTAAAAATGGAGAGAGTGAGTCTCCACTCAATAGACATAAATATATACCCAAAGCCATGCCCCAATTCCCACCTCCTCCATTCACCCCCTACCTCTTTGGTTATCACTTAGTTAATCCCTATCAGGGAATTAAAACATTGACTGGATTAAGACTTTCACAACCAAATCATTTCTCCCCTGAATCTTCTTACATTGTCTCACAAGTGAGCTTTTGGGGGACACCTCACATCCAAACCATAACAATACCATAGTCCCCTGTTTATTATATACTTTAATTGGTGAAAGGTATGCCTCACTTTTAAAACCCAGAACTAATTTACACACTTATTCTGTGGTTTACCTATAAATGAATATTGAATATGAAAAAATGATTTGCCTCTCTCAAGTGAGGTTTTGATCATCTTATTTGGAACAATTATGTATAAATTAAGGTTTTGTTCATATTCATGTTTAAGAAAATTCCTAAGATACTTATATCTCTGCAAACTTTATATGTATCACAGATGATGATAGCAGTTCCAAACTTATAGTAATTTGTTTTCTAAATATTTACTTCTAAGTCTGTAATTTATAACTTATGTTCCCATGGAAAAATGGTATTATGAGAGAAATTTTCAAAGCTAGTCCAAAAAATTATTTAATCAATGTTGCACACACATAGTACAATAGTATTGTAAAAAGTAGCTACTATAGGCACTATATTTTTCTATAAGAAGTTTTAACAAAGTAATGGTTTGGCAAAATAATCGCAAAAATATATTTCAGCTTCTGCTTATGTGTTCTATGAAGTCACATATTTAAAAGCATAATCTTAGCCACATACTATGAAGTCCTTGAAGTTATTCATCACCTCTCTGTAGCAACAGACCTGCCCTTAGACAGATGGAGGCAGGATAGACTAAGATGGACTTCATAGTCCAGTGCATCTCAGTTTTATCCTGGTTCTTCCATTTGCTGATTATGTTACATTAGTTGTCCTTCTTCATCTTTTTGAACATCAGTTTCTTAGTTTGTGAAGCAAAAATGATAATACCTATTGTAGCATTGTTAGAAAGATATGTTATTTAAAGCTGGAGACAACTGCTCATCATGTGGTAACTTTTTTATTGTAAATGAATGGGAGCGGGGAGCATAATATGTTTTCTAATAGGGTAAGTGCCATGTAAAAATTGTCAAATATGTGGCCCTTGGTTTTCAAAGTGTAATTAATAATTACATTGAAAATAAGCATAAATAGGGACATCTCTGAGCATATAAACACATATCACGATCCTTCCTAGTAATGGTGTACTACAGGGGAAGAGGTGATTGCTATGATGAGGAAGAGACAGCTGTGTAGGAAGGGAATAAGACCCAAGATGTGAACTCCTACAGGAACTCAGCTACTCAAATTTACTGTTAATATTGAAATAGTGCTGTTAATATTGAATAGTGCTGTGTTGGGGAAAGCAGTATAGATCTGAATATGGAGTTAGTGTGTACATATGAGCCTTTTTACCAGTGTTAATGAGTGGGGTATAGTCCTGTCCTACACAAGACCATTTTGTATAAGAACATTCAATATGTTCTAAGTACAAATAAATAATTCCATTGTAAACAGTAATTAATGTGGCTTACTAATCATTTTATCTAAATATCTCTAGAAAAAACATTTCAAGGAAGGTCACTTTTATTTGGAAATTATTCTTTTTCCCCCTCCTTATTCTTCTCCATTCTTTTTTTGTTTTCTTTTGTGGTGGGGGTATTGAACCCAGGCCCTTGTGCATGTGAGGCAAACACTCTACCAATGAGCTATCTCCCCAGCTCCTCTTCTCCATTCTTGTTCCTTTTTATCCTCTTCCTTATGCAACTGTGTGTGTGTGTGTGTGTGTGTGTGTGTGTGTACGCCTGTGTGTTTATTCTGGCAATATTGTAATCACTTTTGTCAGAATTTTACATGCACATTTACAAGTTTAAATGGATATATATACATAGGCCTACATTACTAAGGTCAACCAAACATTAAAGGAGACATATTACAAAATATGAGAATGTGTGACATTTTGTTTTTGTGTATGAAGAAGAGAGTCCATTTATGTGTGCTAAATATCAATGTCAAATAAACTTCTACCTGTGGGTAACAAATTTTAAAAACTAATATTGAATATGACTGATCGAATTTCATATTTCTAGATGTCTCTTGCTATTTGAGTATACATGAACAATGTACATATGAAATCTTTTTAAGACTCTGAATAAATAATTAATTCAAGATCTTAGTAGATGTTTACCAAGTTAACGCACAGGTTGCTATGCAGACCGAAACGGGTGATGTCAATGTGTCTATTCATTTAGATGGAAACATTATTGGAACTCTGAATTGTCCATATTGAGAATCTTCTTTGCAGAAACTCACTGGATAATTATTGAGTAGATGGTGGAAATTAGGATACAGAGATACTTCTGAGATATTTTGAACATCAAGTATTTTACTGGACTTTTCTAAGTCTCTTTTAACTTTGGCTTTCCTCTTTAGAGAACAAGGATATATGATATGAGTACAGTTATTTATTTGTTAATTCACTGAATCAATTTTAATTTGGTTTCTGTGTCAGTACCATCCTTGGTTCAGGAGATGGCATGCTAAGCAAGATAAGAGGTTTTGACCTTCATAGAATTTATTTTGCAATGATCAAAAATAGAATAAACATATAAAAATAAATAAACTTAAATAAGCAAGTTCTATGAAGAAATTTCAAATGACATTGCAATAGAATATGCCTAGAAAGTGGGCATAGTTTGGAACTTCTGTTAGGAATGGGGTCTTTTGGAAGTAACACTGACCTGAGCTTTGAATAATGACAAGGGACCAAACTTGCAAAAACCTGGGGCAAGAAGGGCAAGTGTAAGATCCCTGAAATGGAAGGCAGTTTGGCAGGTTCAAAGGTGAAGGACAATGTAGCTGGAGCCAACTATGTCAAGAGGAGAGTGATGAAAGATGAGAATAAAAAGAAGCAGGGGTTAAGATCAATTAGTCAGAGTGTTGTAGGTCAATGCAGTGAATTTGGACTTTATTGCCATTCATTAAATAGATAAAGAAACATCAGATCAAAGGAAATGATATAAGCATTTCTCCATTTTTGAAAAAGTTATTGTGATTTGTAGAAATTAGAGTGTGAAAAATGGTGGAATCCAGGGGAATATTTAGATGATGTGACAATACCTTTTGTAATGATGGTAGTTGAACTGTGGTACCATTAGCTAAATAATATATGGTAATCATTATCATTAAAACACTTATTTTATGCCTGATAATGCACTGAATATTTTACATATTATCTTAATCAAATCCTGTAACAGCTCTGTAAGCAAGATACTAAGGTGATTTCTAATTTACAAGTAAACAAGTAGCTCAAAAGAGTATATGTAGAGGCCCAAGTCCCTTGGAAATATAAAAGGTAGGATGACTGAGGGCAGGTCATTCTGATACTTCTTTGAGACATGGATGACAAAGAGCTTGGGCCACAACATGAAAACAAATAGGGAAGATTACAATGTTTTGGACTCTCAAGACAAGAACATGAAAAACATGAGTTAGTGGCAAGCTAGAGAGTTAAAAAGGTCTTCACAATAGAGGGAAGAGAGCAGGGGATGGGGAAAGGGAAGGGGAAGAAAAAGTACTAGGGTCTAATTTTTATGCTTATATAATTATATAAAAATGGATTCTACTGTCATGTATAACAAAAAGAACCAATAAAATAAGATTTAAGAATATATTTAGAGAATTTCCAGAGTTTATTTGAAATATAAGAGTGTATCATTCTTCTGCTAAAAATTCTCAATAGCTTTCTCAATAGCTTTCATCTTAGAGTAAAACAATGCGAAGGCTTACAGAGTCTGGTTTTCCACCTCCTTCAGATCGCTTCTCCTAACACTTTTGGCTTTTGCTTGGACCATTTCAGTTACATTGGTTTCTTTGCACCTCTTTAACTCTGTAAACCATTTTAATTCAGGACTGCACAACTATTCTTTTTCTGGTGAGTTATTTCAGGAGATATCTGTCTTATTTCTCATTTTATTCTGACCTAGACTCAGAATGACTTTCTGACATTTCCCCTCTTCACCTTAAAGTATTTCCTCTTTTCATCTCTCTTTATCCCCTTGCCCCACTTCATTTTCCTCCAATTATATCTATACATTTATGTATGTGGCTATGGACTATCTGACCCATTGATTATCACATGTATGTAAGCTTTATGAAAAGTGATTCTGTTTTGGTCACTGCAGTATCTCCATGGCCTAGACTAGTTCTCAGCACATAGTAGGCAATCAATAAGTATCTTAGGATGAATGAATAAATGAATGGATGAGTAAATAGATACTACATTTGCAAAAGGGATCATTTGATGAACAATGAATCCTTCTGGCATGGACCAGAATTACTGGACAGTGGCTTTCCAGTTTGACCCAATGGAGAATTGGGAAGGTTGATCTAGATATAAGGTTTCCTTGCACATCCTATGGACAATTGTCTTGCCTTTAGTTCCTTACCCGGGTCTTGCTCATCCTCTTTTTTTCACTCTTCCTTGATGCAAATTCCATATCTTTACCCATTTTTTAAAACTTGACAATGGTTAATATGAAATTATTGCACACTGAAGATAAGACAACTGTTGGAGGAGGTTTCTGTAATGCCGCTTACCCTTAGTAATTGATTTTCTAAATCTGTCCTTAAGTGCCCCGGTGATCTGTTAAGAAAAATTATCTGAAACTAATCCCCCATCACTATTAAAATGACATGTTACATTGGATTACATTTTTTTATTTTTCCTCAAAAGTTAATAATGACAACCTGCAATAGCATCTGTAATAAATACAAAGGAGAAACAACAAAATAAAACTGCTAAAAGGCAGATAGGGAAGTAAGTTTGGATCCCCTGATCTATGTGGAAAATACTGTTTCAGAACAGAAAATTCCTTAAATAGAAGAGATTTCGAATCGTTCTTGAGACTGCTTCCCTCTACAAGTGAAGCCTATAGAAATATTTCAAAAGCTCTTGGCTCTTACTAGAGGTTTATACCTAGTGAAATTTTTAAAAGCTGAATGAATTATAAGTAAGTATATGCTGTAGACATCCAATGTCTGGTAATATTGAAAATTTTAGACATTATTCAGAAGATGACCTCAGATATTTTTCATTTATTCAACAAATATATTAAGAATTTATATAAAATGATTTATGTAATTGTACTTATTTAACACATTCCATTTTATTTTCTTAACATATAATGAAAGCAAGATCAACTTGCTCACTTTTTCTGCTTAGGCTGATTAGAATTGTTTTTTATAGTTCAAGTGGCTGGAAGTCCAAGGTCAGTTTCTGCTGGGGGTTCTTTTTCTGGCCTGTTGGCCTAGCTACCAACTATGATGCTCACATGACATCCTCTAACCCTAATTATACCCTTGTACCCAAACACACCCATACTGGGGGATTTATATTCACCAATGAATTGTGGGGGACACATTCAGTCTATAGCACTCACAAAGTGAGTATCATGTGTATGAAGTTGCATAAAGAGGTAGGGCCTGAACTAATCCATAGTTCTTATTTTCCTGTAAATAAAATTCCTTCAGTTCTTTTGGTGCTGTTTTCATTTGCATGAAATATCAGCTGACAGCATCTTTGCTGCCCCATCATTTTGATTTTAGAATTTTATGTGGTAGTCAACAATCAGTTAATAACAAACTGGGTCATTCTGACTGGAATGAAATGAAATCTTAGTTTTGATTTGCATTTCTCTAACTGCTAGAGAGGTTGAGCATTTTTCATACATTTGTTGATTGATTTTATTTCTTTTTCTGTGAATTGTCTGTTCAGTTCCCTGGCCCATTTGGGTTATTATTTGGTGTTGAGTTTTTAGTTCTTTATATATCCTGAGATTAATGCTCTATCTGAGATGTGTGTGGTAAAGATTTTCTCCCATTCTGTAAGTATCTCTTCAGATTATTGTTTCCTTTGCTGAGAAGACACTTTTTAGTTTGAATCCATCCCATTTATTGAATCTTGATTTTACAACTTATGCTTTAGGATTCTTGTTGAAGAATTTGGTTGCTAAGCTAACATGGTGAAGATTTGGCCTACTTTTTCTTCTATTATGTGCAGGGTCTCTATTCTAGTGCCTAAGTCATTGATCCACTTTGAGTTGATTTTTGTACAAGGTGAGAGATGGGTTCAATTTCGTTTTGCTACAACCAACAATAAATGTTGGTGAAGATGTGGGAGAAACATTGCAGGTGAGACTGCAAATTGGTGCAAACATTATGGAACATGGTATGGAGAGTCCTAAGAAAACTTGGAATGGAACCACTATTTGACCCAGCTATCCTACTCCCAAAAGAATTAAAATCATCACACTACAGTGAGTTGTCACATCAATGTTTATAGTAGCTCACTTCACAGTAGCCACACTATTGAACCAACCTAGATACCCTTCATCAGATGAATGGATATAGAAAATGTGGCATATATACACGGTGGACTATTACTCAGCCTTAAAGAAGAATGAAATTATGACATTTGTCTGCAAATGGATGGAACTAAAGAATATCATGCTAAGAGAAATAAGCTGATCCCCAAAAACTGAAGGCCAAATATTTTCTTGGATATATGGATGCTAATTCACAATGGGGGGTGGGGCTAGGGAAGAATAGAGGTACTTTGGACTAGGCAGAGAGGAGTGAAGGGAGGAGAAGGTGATATGAGTGTAGGAAGGATAATAGTATGAATGGAACATTATTACCCTATGTACATATATGACTACATGACGGATGTGATTCTACATCATGTACAACCAGAAGAATGAAAAGTTATAGTCCATTTATGTATGATGTGTCAAAATGCATTCTACTGTCAGGTATAACTAATTGGAACAAATTTTAAAAAGTGAATTGTAGACAAAAACAATAACAGACTGGGCTTCTCTGGTTATTACCTTGAGGCCACCTGGATCAGAGTCATTTTCAGGGTTGATTTTAAATTTGATTTCTAGGTTCTACCTAGATTTGGAATCAGAATATCTGTTCCTGAAAATTGCAGTAAGTTCCTGATGAACAAAGAAAACTGTTGACTAGGTGGTAATTGCATCCATAATCAAACTAGGAAAGCATTCTGCATACTAAGGCAGAATTAGCATTTTCCATAAAGACTCTAGCATTTCAGTAGCTCAGTGATTCCATCCTGAGGAGAAATAACATTTTCCACTTCAAATTGGGTCCTCTAAAAAGTGTTCTTTGCGTCATCACTTTTTGTAAAGGAGTGGTTTACCAAAGGTGGGAAATTAGGCCCATTAACCATGAACCGTGTACTCAGACTTCAGACCCACACCTGCCTTATTCTCTCATCTAACAAATGTGAATATATACAAATGTCTAGCAAGTAAAACAGATGCTCTTCCCAAGAAAACTTTAAAGAATTATGAAGATAATGAACACCTGTCCTCAATACTTCGATGTCAAAGTTTCAAGATCTAAGATTGTGCTTAATGGAAATCTAGTATTAAGATGAATTTGGTGAAATATTTCTTTTCTGCTTTAAGCTTGGCAAATAACAAACAAGGAAGACAGTAAAATAACCTAACTTCAAAATTTAAAGACGTTTCAACTCTTCCATTTTTAAGATACTAGTCTATCTTTAAGGCAGTTGCAATTCTTGATTTGCTTTTCCTATCTCTGAGTTCTGTCTCTTTGAAGCTCTTATAAATCTGGAGAAATAAGTAAGCAGAAAAGAAATTTTATCACTGAGATATGGGACAATGAAAGAGAAGGGTTTTGGAGTACAGATGGATGTCATAAACCTATGATTCTATTGCTTTGGGTAGCAATCATTACATTTCCGAATGGCTCATAGTAATTTTTTTAAACAGGGATTGAACCCAAGCATGCTTAAACACTGAACCACATTCACAGCCCCTTTCTATATTTTATTTAGAAACAAGGTCTTGTTGAGTTGTTTAGGGCCTCACTAAGTTGTTAAGGCTGGATCTTGAACTCCAGATCCTCATGCCTCAGCCTCCAGAGCCTCTGGGATTACAGGCTTGGGCTGCTGCACCCAGCTCATGGTGATTCTTATAGTGCATGTGAGAGTTTAAGAAAGGTTAAGATTGTGTAGGAGGATGGAAGAAAAGCAGGTAACATAGTATCAACAACCTGAGGTCATGTATTAAGAAATTTTTTTGTTTCTTTAGTGGAATCCATGGCTGGTTATCTCCATTGTAGCAAAGATATTATTTTCAAACATTTAATTTACTATTTTAAACATGTATATATACAACTTTCTTCCTAGTCCACATAATCTGCGTACATTTTGTAGGGGTTTGGGGAATAGAAGTGCTTTTGGGATATTTCGGAAGGAATACAAAGAGAAAGACAGACTGACACTCAAAATAACACTTTGCTGTAGACCAACTGGTTTGAGAATAAGGAAACTTTCAAAGAGAAAGGATTTTTATAATTTTTTAGTCCTCATTTAAATTATTATAGCCAGGAGGAAATAGTTTTATGTAAGGGGAAGTCTAGGAAAACAGGGATATTAGGTAAAAAGGAGTGTCTACCTCTTTCAACTCTAAAAGACTATGGAGAGAGAAAGATGACATAAGTTGAATGACAGATGAAAGGAAGATGGACTGTCTAACATGTGCCAGGATACACACTGTTCTGGGGAGCAATTTGAGGAAGTCCTTGAGGATAGAGGGACTTTTTCTAACCAGGAACACTGATCTGTTCTTACTGGAAGATGTATTAAATATCCTGTGTTTGAATTCTATATTCCTTTCCCTCTATACCGCCTTAGATCTGAAATGTTCCTAAATATGCAACACTAGTGAAAATGTCTCATTCACATTTAGGTAGCAATCAAGAGTAATGTTAAGTTCTGGACAAACAGTAACTGATCAGTAAATCACAGTAATATTTCATCGCCTGCTGTCTCATTCTAATTTTTCCATGCCATAAACCCTCTGGAGTACCTAGGATTTGTTCCTAAAGTGTCACATCATTTGGAGGCTGCAAAGGATCATGAAAGCAGTATGAAATTTAAATAAAAACAGTTGAGCAAAACTAGCCTCCTATTGTGCCTCAGCTACTTATTAACTGGTTATAGAGAATAAATAACATTCAATTCTCTATTTTTTCCATAGTAAGAGGATATTATTAGCTTTGCATAACTAATACAAAGATTAAAATAATATATGCAGTCTAGACATGATAGTTATTCAATAAATAAAAAAATTATTTTAATATTACAGCTTCTTAACATTATGTGAGCAACCTTAACTCATTATATATTCACCTCATTTATATCTACAGATCAAGGATAATGAAGTTACCAGTAGAATTTTAAAAATCCATTAATTAGAAAGCAAAAATTCTTATGCCATGGCCTTATTAAAACAATAGAGAAAAAAAACACTTATAGCCCACTTACTGTAAAAATTATCATACTTTATGACACTCTCATTAAAAATGTCATTAAATTAAAATAATTAAATTGAACTGACTCTTACACCAAAAGTTGGATTTTACAAATAGTATTTTATAATGAAAACAGCTTCCACACGTCTTAATAATTTCTTTTATATTAAGACTTCCTGCTGTTAACTAAATGGTATGACAGAGTATTAAAACAGCTGAGGACTGTCCTACATACTAAGCTAAGCCAGATCCCTTAGGACCTAGTTATGCAGTAAAATGAATATTCAGATGACTTGGAAAGACCTTGAACTTTAGTGAAACAATATTTTAATGTAATTATTTTAATATAATGGCAGATTTTCCTCAATGTGATATTAATTTTATTACTAATAAATGCCAAATTTGCAGATACCTGGGTTAATAACAGACGATCGATTTAATTTTAAAAGGTTCAAGATGAGGGCATGCTTTTCACAGTGTGGTATGACTTACTTGTACATATTTCCTTAGAATATAGCATGAGATATATTCTGGGATCTAAATAAAGTTTGTTAAATTCAGTCACTACAGGGGCTACATTTGAATAAATTAATTAATATGCTTAAATTTTGATTAGAGTCTTTGAGACAACTCAGCCCCAGATTTTATTTTATTTTATTTTTATTTTTATTTTATTTCTAGGCACTTCTGCCTAGAAAGATTAAGCAACTTGTTGAAACCACAGTCAGGAAATGATAAATGCATTGCTCTATTTGAAGATGATAGAACAACCAAAAAAAAAAAAATGAAAAATGCCAGATACATTGCATCAAGTTTGATATTCTTTCCATATACTAGATTAAAGAAAAAAGACTTAGACATGAGAAAATAAAGTTTTTTAATATAGTTTTTAATTTGTTCAAATTAGTTATACATGATAGTACAATGCATTTTGACACATCATACATAAATGAAGTATGACTTCTCATTCTTCTGGTTGTACATGATGTGGAGTTACACAGGTCATGTAATCATATATGTACATAGGATCATAATGTCTGATTCATTCTACTGTATTCCTACCCCCATACTCCCTTCCTTCCCTTCACTCCCCTCTGTCTAATCCAAAACACCTCTGTTCGTCCCCCAAACCATTGTGAATTAGCATCCGCATATCAGAGAAAACATTCAGTCTTTGGTTTTTTGGGGATTGACTTATTTCACTTAGCATGATATTCTCTAGTTCCATCCATTTACTTACAAATGCCATAATTTCATTCTTCTTTAAGGTTGAATAATAGTCCATTGTGCATATATACCACAATTTTCTTTATTCATTCATCTGTTGAAGGGCACCTAGGTTGGTTTCATAATTTAGCTATTGTGAATTGAGCTGCTATAAACATTGATGTGGCTGTATCACTGTAGGTATGCTGATTTTAAGTTCTTTGGGTATAAACCTAGAAGTGGGATGACTGGATCAAATGGTGGTTCCATTATTCCAAGTGTTCTTAGGACTCTCTATACTGCTTTCCAAGTGGCCAAATGGAATTTTAGCCCAGATTTGCCTATCTCCACATTCTACATTCTTTTAATCTGTGTTTCTAAGGTCTTGGTTAAGTAGGAACCTAAGCAAATCTGAAAATATTGAAAACTGGTGTAAATTTAATAAATTTGTTATTTGCCTTTTGATGTTTTTAAAATAGTTCTATGGGGAAAATACATAATACTATAGGGAATATAGTTAATTTTTTAATCTGTTTATTAGACCTGGAGGGGTCTTCAAAATTATAATTTATTTCTTCATTTGGATATTTAGAAAGAACACTGAATGGTTCATAGAAGAGAAATAAAATAAATAAAATGTCTCCAAGTCATTGTCTTCTCCCCCTTCCTTTCTTCCTCCTCCTCCTCCTCCTCCTCCTCCTCCTCCTCCTCTCTCCTTAAGATGGGGTCTCATTAAGTTGTCCAGGTTGTCCTCAAACTCCACTGGCAATCTTCCTGCTCCAGCTTCCCAGGTATCTTGGATTACATTCAGGAGGGCACCACCAATGCCTGGCTCCTGTTTTGTAAATGACAGAGCTAGTACCTTATTCTAGACTTCTAACTGTAAACTCAATACTCTTCCAAGATGCTAGGTTACTTGGAAATAAAATATTCAAAAATCTTCCTCATGAGAATAATTCAATTTTGCCACATTTGTTTTTAACATGAAATCACATCCGTTTATGTGCTTAATAAATTGATATTATACATAAAATGGCTTCTCATGATTTAACAGATTTTATCTTGCCACAGTACTATCTCTTCCTTTTATTTAAATTTATAAATTTAGCAATGAAACATATCAAATATACATAAAAGAATGTAGAAGAATATTTCTGTACTTGCCACAGAAACTAGATTATATGGACATATCTGTCAATTGCTTTTTTATTAAAATTGAGTAAGATTGTATGTAGTTAAGACCACATCCATTAACCCTTTAACTTCCCCTTCCTATTCATTTGAGACCTTTATCCTAAAATTGGTATATAGATCAGGTGTACTTTGCCATACAATATTCTGTTTCATGAATGAAACATGCTTTACCCATTCTCCTAAAGACTGTATATTTTTCTCAATGTTTCAAAATTAGATTTTAAAAAAGTTTAAAAAAAAAACAGAATTGAAACACTGTGGATGTGGCATGCACGTAGGATTTTTCTTGAGGAGATATACTAGGAAGGAGTATGCCTGAATCAAATATGAACTTTTTAGAATATATTAGTTATTGCTAAGTATTTTCTTCCAAGTGAAAGCATAAATTTAGATTCTCAGTAAAATTCCTGTTTTCCAACATCCTCAACAATAATTGGTATCATCAGAATCTTAATTTCTGCCAATTAAAAATGTAAATAATATCTTACTCTTTTAATTCTATATAGCTAATTTCTGGTAAAATTAAGCACTTTTATCAAATTTATAATTGTTTAGCATCTTATTTTGTTAGTTGCTTCTCATACCCTTTCCCTCTGGTTTTTAAAAAATTGGATTGTTGCTCTTCATTTCAGTTGAGTCATTTCTTCAGATAGTCAACTTAGTAATCATTTGTCAGTTACACAGATGCAAAAGTTCCCTTCCAAAATTGTGTATTTTGTTTTCAGACTGTCAACAGAGCTAATTTTAATTTTAATCTTGTTAAATTTGTCAATCTCCTACTATAGGACATTAGCCTTTATGTCTTGTTTAACAAATTATTTTCTACCCCTCTGTCAAAATATACTTCAATATTTTGTTCCAAGTAATTTACAAATTTTATTTCTATTTTTAGGTTTTGAGTTTATGTATGTTGACAGATAACATTTTCTCTGATTTTCTGAGCACCAATTGGTAATCTATCCTCAACTTTTTATATTAATAGCATATGCATATGAAATCCTTGTATGCATAGACTGGATCTATTTCCAGACTCTATCACTTCATTTTTTATACCTGTATAAATATCATATGGTCTTAATTTATCTGTAAACGAATCTCTGCCTAAAATGGAATACCTTACCTTATTATCGTATTTCAACAAGAGGCTTGCTTGATTTGGGAGAAAGACAAGCATAGTCAATACCCAGATTACTAGAACACAATTTTTACTCCTTAGCTATTGCTTCAGTAACATGGTACAAAAAAATCACCTGTAACACGGAGTGGCCATAATCATTCTTGCTCACACATATTGAAGTCAGCAGATCTAATCTAAACTCAGATGAGTTTTGTTCCAAACTTCATGTTCTATCTACATCTGATATGACTCTGAGCTATTCCACACCTTCTATGTAGAAGGAAGAAGCTCAAGAATCAAGGACCAACCTCCCCAAACCACTTTGAATCTCTTTTGGCACCACAGTTGTTAAGATCCCATAGTTACATAGATAAACCCAAAGTCAATGTGTGAGGAGGTATAGGTTGTCTCTCCTGGAAAATTGTTTACAATCTGTATGACAAACAGCATT
Organism: Sciurus vulgaris; assembly: GCF_902686455.1. Taxonomy (NCBI): domain Eukaryota; kingdom Metazoa; phylum Chordata; class Mammalia; order Rodentia; family Sciuridae; genus Sciurus; species Sciurus vulgaris. The sequence continues at coordinate 120,319,002 of NC_136466.1, forward strand.
GATCAGAGGGGTATAAGTAACTAGGACTAATAATTTAAAACAGTCCAACTTCTTTATCACATTTCATTTCCCTCCATCAGAAAAAAATTAAATCCCATTTTTATTCCTATAAATCTTATTCAGTCATGACATTAGGCTTGGAGTTCAAGTTATAGTAATTTACATCCAGGAGAGAGAGAGTTATATTTATGCAGAGAACTACGAATTAAGAAAACACAGCCTCCAACATATCCACTCTATACCAGTGGAACTGGGACACAAAAAAACTACTCTCATTTGGCAAAAGGGAAACTGGGGCTGCTAACAAAGTAGTCACTCATACATACCAATTTTGACATCCCTGCTAGGAAATTATTGCCTTCACCCCCTATTTTGCTTGTAAGGAATAATCCATTGACTGAACCTGACTGATCCATTGTTGGGCACTTCAGTTCCACTAATTTCTCAGACTCCTGGGTCTGCTCTTGGGGAAAGACTTTTCCCTTTAGCCTCCTGGCACTTCTGAAGGGGGCACAGGGGAATGAGCTCTTTCTGCCAGTAGAAAAGGTTCCTACTCTGATTCTTGCCCATAGAGTCAGAGGCTCAGAGGTTTCATGTTTTGAAAAATTTAACCTCCTTTAGTCTCGTCTGGTAGCACATCTGCCAATATAGTTCAGTTAGAAAAGTTACTGGTTTTCCTGTATTTGCTTTCAGTTGACTACAAATTACTAAATCAATTCTTTAATTCTCTATTGGAGACTTCTCTCAAAATGCAATTTTAAGTATTTTGAGCATTTCAGGATTTTGTGAGACCACATCTTTAATCTAAGTACTTAAATGTTCCATTGAAAGGATCGTGAGTGTCATCTTAATTCTTTTGAGGGGTCTTTTACAAAGACCTGACAGGGCTGGGCTATAGCTCAATGGTAGAGTGCTTGCCTAGCATGTATGAGGTACTGGGTTCCATCCTCAGCATTACATAAAAATAGATACATAAAATAAATGTATTGTGTCCATCTACAACTAAAAATATTTTAAAAACGTATTTGAAATAAAGACATGACAGCTATAACTTTGGATTGATCTACATACTGAGACTTTTTCTGGCATCCTGGTTTTGATCTGTTTCCTAAGGTTATTTATTTTAATGTTATTTTTATTTGTTTAAAACGTTTATCATTTTTCATTTCTAAAATTTATTGGCTAACTATAGGGTCTCTATTTTGGTTAAATAACTTAAGCTTATTTATGAGTTTGTTTTTCTTTTGATGTCTTGTTAAATGAATCTAGTGATAAAAAACCTGCACTTTCGACATCTTTCTTAAAAATCTACAGTTCAAGTTCAATAGCTAAAATTATTTTCCCTGCAGATTGTTATAATTGAATTATCAATTATTTAGTCACTACATAACATGAGTCACATTTTTGTAGCCTTCTATAATAATTTATTATCACTCAACATCAAGTCTCAAAACTAATTAAGTATATTTTAGAATTTTGTTAGGGCAGAAATATTTTTTTCCAATCATTTATTAATCTTTATTTGATTTTAAGCATTTATTCAGATGGTCAACTTAGTAATCATTTGTTAGTTATAAGGATGCAAAAATCTTTCTACAGGCAATATTATTATATTGGTTATCCATTGTCACAATGACACTACATAAAATCATCCCAAAATTCAGTGGTGAAGAATATTATTTATTCCTTTATGTCTGTGGATCGCCTGGGAATTTTTCAATCAAAGTTGGTTCAGGCTGGTCTTGGCTTTAAGTTGCAGGTTAGCAATATCAGGTTCTTCCTATGGTGATGGAAGAAATATAAAGGTATTTCAACTCTCTTCTTCTATCGAGTGTGACACTAATCATTGGACATAGCAAGTCACATGGCCAAGCCCAAGGTCAAGTAATGGGAAATCTGACTCTATCACTAGAATGAGTAATTGCAGATTCTATAGAATTTGACTGGATCTGAGGGATGAGGATAGGGTGAATAAGAAAATGTTGGAGCCAAGAATTCAATATATCACAGTAATATAAATAACATAGCAGAAAACACAACTGGATCATAAAATAGATAAACCAGTAAAAATCTCCTTATGCTTCCAGATCCCAAGTTTATCACCAGGAGGTATTCAAATAAAGAAGTTAATGTCAAATGAAGAGGGGCTGTCTCAGGACTTCTGACAGTTGAATGGACTTCTTTCAAGACTAGCATTACATACATATTTTAAAAATTAGGATGGCATGGAGAGAAATAAAAGGAATATAAGACCACTTCATTTGGATCAGGTTTATGTTATTCTTAACCTTATGCAGTTGTAAATTATGAGAATGGTACACTCTAGGCCTAAGCATGAGCACTGTCCCCAGTTACAGCATTTGGTTTTTCTGTTCTAAGCAAATTCTATAAAGATGTTTCACATTTTCAATTGAATTCAATTTTTAGGATAATTTTAGTTTGATTTCTATAAATTTTCTGACTAAAGATGTGCATTTTAAACTCTGGGAAACTTTTTTTGTTTGTTTTTCAGGAGCGTATAAAAAAAGATATCATGAAAGTAAAATGAAAAAAAAGAATTCAACTACCTTAAAGAAGGATCAAAAGAAAAAACTCAAAGAAATAAAGTAAATAAAAAGCAACAAGAAAGATGGTACATTTTAAGCGAAATATCAATAATTACATTAAGAAAATATCTAAATTTATCTATATAAAGGCAAGGATTTTCATAGTGTATAAAAAGCAAAACATAATTATGCCCTCTACAAGTAACCTACTTTAAATATAAATAAATATATAGGTTAAAAGTAAAAGGATGGGAAAAGACATAAAATACAAACACTAATCTGACACATGTTGGAGTAATTTTATTATCCAATTAGTCTCAAAACAAGATTATTATCTGAGATGAAGAGAATTATCACATAATAATGAAGAGGTCAATTCACAAGAAGATATGGCATTGCTAGATGTGCATGGACTTTACAATGGAGTCTCAAAACAAATGAAGCAAAAATAAAGTTAATTTTAAAATCCAAAAATTTAGATGCTTCTTCTCTAGTAAGTGATAAATGGACAAAACCTGCCAACCTAAGTACCATGAACATCATGCCTCATCTGACCTCTACGAACACTCATTAAGGAACTGCATTCACAGTCTTCAAGGATACATGGAACAGTCAGCAAGCTGAGCCATATTCTAATTCTAATGCCTACAACATGTTTACCTATTAAAAATTTAATGATGCAAAATATTTTCTCAGTAATAAAGATGTCAGATTAATATGAAACAACACAATATTTGTAAAGCCTTCATATGTTGGGAAATCAAACAATTATGTGCTTTTAAATAACCCATAAAATGAGAAATAAATTCAAAAAATAGAAAATATTTTAATTGAATGAAATTATAATGCAACGTAGTAAAATTTATGGAAAGCAACAAATGTAGTGTTGGCAAAGATCTGGAACTCACATATATTATAAATGGAAATGCAAAATTGTACCATCATTTTGGGAAAGTATTTTAGTTTCCTATAAAGTTGAACGAAGACTTAATCATAAGACCCAGTAGCCACACTCCCAAGTACCTCCCCAAGAGAAACCAAACCATTGACAAAGGAATAATGCACTTAAGTTTATTTTAAAAATATTAGTTAATGATTATCTTCATTGGCTAATTGCTATGGTGGGGTTTTAGTAAGAGCTGTTCAAATAATTAAAATACTTTTAGCACTTGAAATTCCTATATGTATTAGAGCATGTCTGACATTACTTGCCAATAATAACCTTTTTCTGAACACGTCTACCAAAGGAGTTATGCTAGATTGCAAGTGAGTCATTTAGCCTTATGGTTATCAATTCAACATACATTTGACCAATTATCCAAGTATATAAAATCTATAAATAGCTATTGATATGAGCTATGTACTATGTTATTTCAAGGAGGTTTACTGTACATGTTTTCTATGGCTTAAGAAAGAAAATAATATTAATAAAAACATTTCTGAAAAATAAATCCAATATTTTGTAATTCCATTCATCTGGGAGGGAAGTATATTCTACAGAACAAGATCTGATTATTGACTTTAAACTTGATGTGATTTACATTTCATTAGGCCTTTTTCCATCAAGTGTCAGCTTTAATTATAGAAAAGTCTACATAAAAATATAAAAGTTCTCATATGTCCTACAGTTCACTATACATATAAGTATATGGTAGCCAAGCTATCAAGTACCTGTAATATTTGATAATGTCTTTTGATTGGTTTAATAATTAATTACTTTGTACCAGGTTTATTTTTAAATACCCTTCTTTTAGTTTACCTCTACACTAATAGAATTGGCTTTTTAAAAATAAAAATTTAGTCTCTCAATGGAAAATTTTCTCCTTTAAACCACCAATATTTGTGGAGCAATCTGTAGGAAAATTAAGCATACCAAATTCACTCCTAAAAATATTCTGTATTTTCAGTATCTTAAAAAGTACTATGTTGTAGTATAATTCCCTGTATTATCTTTTTAAATCAATAAATGCTGACCTCCTACTAAGATTAGTACTGACTTATAACAAAGTATATAAAGTGAATCCCGACTGAATATTTAGCCTTTGTTTTTTTCACCAGCGATGAAGTTGTTGAAAAATTGCTTAACCAAAACCAGAATTCCTTCTCTAATTATAGATCCACACATAACGCTTTAAGAAAAACACATTGTCTTCTCTTATAATTTATGAAGGCATAGAATAAAGATCAAAGGACCTTTGTGAATAAGCCATTTAAATAAATAACGTGCATTTAATACTACCCTATAATGGTTTAAATAATATTAAAATCCAGTAAGTTATTTATTCAGGTTGAAATTAATGGCATGGTGATGTCATACCTTTTGTCATACACAGGATTCCTGATAAATGCAAATACACTAAAACATAAATAAATAGAGTTCTTTCCTTGGAAATGCTGATTGTGGTATGCAATGCCCTGATTTCTATAAATATCTCCTGTGTGATTGTTATAAAAAATGATAGTATAAGGTATGATTATGACATTTTAAAAATTAGCACTGAAGATATGGGTCATTCAGGGCCAGGCACAATGATGCATGCCTGTAATTCTAGTGGCTTGGGAGGCTGAGGTAGGAGGATTGCAAGTTCAAAGCCAGCATCAGCAATTTATAGAGATCCAAAGCAACTTCATAAGACCCTGTCTCCAAATAAAATATGAAAAGGGTTGGGGATGTGGCTCAATGGTTAAGTTCCCTGGGTTCAATCCCTGGTACAATAAAAGGGGGGTCATTAATGTATTATAGATAATAATGTAATATAAATATTTCTGCCACCTCTATCCAGGTTCCATTTGCACCCAGAGAAGTAACTACAATATGAAATTTAATCCTGTAATGACCTATAAAAATGTATCTGTCCATCAGTCAACAATAACTGTGACTAAATATTGTGTCTAAATATTCATTGGTATGAATCTTGATGCCATTTTAATTTACATAAAATGTCAAATCCACCAGCATGAGGTAAAAATAATATTTTTTTTCCATGCAGCATATCCACTGATAGCACTTGGGGGCCAAGCAAGGTTTTGAAATGTTTAATTTACTACTTCACCAAACAGAACTTGCTTTTCCTAATAGCCCTTGCTAGAAAACAATACAAATCTTATCACATGGCAATTCCTCTTATGCATAGTGTCAAGTGTGCCACTATTGGAAAGGTGCATCAGAACTCTGGGGACATCTACACATACTCCCATAGTTCTGTCTGAATTCTAGGAATGTGCTGCAGTACAGGAACAGAAGATGGCAGTCAGCACGCTGGATATGTAAGCACTGCTACATGTAGAATTTTAAAACAGGTGATGTTAACCAAAAGCAGGATATTTGAACTAATATTTGGTTTCAGGTATCAAAGCAATACAGGAAACAAAGGGTAAAGAAGGTTACATACCTGGGAGTTTCAGCACAAATCAATGGAAAAAGTAAACTTTAGCCACTAAGATGGTATGAAATACAAAATTACCAGCATTTTACAGCATATTACACTTGCAGATTCACCATGTAAGTAGAAGAAAAAATATTTACTGGTTATTTCTGATGATAATGTTTACATTTTAGACAGTAGAATGTAAATTAAAACTAAAAATCTATTAAAACAATGTGAACAACTCATTAGAATATAAAATTCACAGATCTTATTTTTGTACACTTGGCAATTACTTCAGTATTATCTTGGATTATTAATCATACAGAAGAAAGTCATTGGTTTCAACATTAAAATTATAATAAAAATAGAATATGAAAATAAAAGAAGATAAGTATGTATTATATGTCCATTGTAATTTTTTTTCTCCTAAAGTGGGTTTAAATTATTGGAAAAATATCAGAGACATGAACATTAAATAGTCATGTTTTCAGACAGTCTCACCACTGTGTTCATATGGATTCACTATCAGGACAAGTCAGAAACACTTTCATTCATCAGCAGGCAATGTTTCAAGGATTAGCTGTGTATCATAGTCATTAGCTGTTCTGCATACTATCGGACAGAGAATTATTAGTGCAGGCTGTATTCTTGTTTTCCATTGCTTTTTTAAAAGTAGCAGTAATTGCTGGATAGAAATTTTGTCTTATTAGGTATAATTAACTTTCATGAGATTTCTGTCTTTCCTCTTGTCAGAATTGTGTAATACTGAAGACTTTTAGCTTTTTTTTTTTTTTTTTTTCTTGCAGTGCTGGGGATCGAACCCAGGGCCTTGTGCTTACAAGGCAAACACTCTACCAACTGAGCTGTATCCCCAACTTCTGAAAACTTTTATTTTGAAATGAAAAAAAAAAAAAACAACCCTCAAAAGCACATACAAATGATTCTCATTTTGCATATAATTTTTGGAATAAATAAATGTAGTGTAAAATGTCTTTTGTTAGATATAGAGTTACTGTGTCCTTTCCAGTTACGGCAATATTTTCATATAGGATTCTTAGCATTTTCTGCTTTAAAACATGTACTGGTTACTAGGTTATCCTCTCATGGCTTCCCATGGATAACTGCATCTATCCTTTTATTAAAAACATAGCTTCAAGGTCCTTGATCTTCACTTAAAATGTGGCACCTTATTCTAGCAAAGGAGTTAATCTGCACTTTCATGCCAAAGGAAATTTTCTTTGCACAAGAATAAGGGTGGGGGGAAGAATAAAGGGGAAGTCCAGAATGGTGTTTTTTGTTTTTTTTTTTTTTTTTTTAATTTATGTAGTAGGAGTGTTTTATTGGGTATTTTCCTGATCTAAACAGAATATCCAATATGAGTATCAAATCTCCTCTTTTTTTTTACATTCTGGGTAGAGAGTATTTTATTTTTTATTTATTTATTTTTTAAATAAGACCTTTTATTTATTTATTTGGCAGGACTGGTCAGAATGGTTCTTTTAAGAATAAAATATCTATGGTTATGTTTTAGTTAGCTTTTCATTGCTGTGATCAAAAGACCTGAAAAGAACAATGCAGAAGAGAAAAAGTTTATTTAGGCTCACAGTTTCAGAGGTTCAATCCATGATTAGCTAACTTTATATCTCTGGACCCAAGATGAAGCAAAACATTGTGGTGGAAGGGTATGGTATAAGAAAGTAGTTCAGGACATGGAAACCAGGAAGCAGAGAGAGAGAAAAAAAAGAGTGAGAGAGCACTGCTCACCAGGGACAAAATATGAATCACATCAGTGGATTAATTCATTGGATGGGAAACTGGATAAATATATGGAACATATCCCCTTGCACAAATTAATGACTAGTACTAGAGTTTTCCTTTAGGAATGGCTCTTTGCGTGGAGAAAGACCTAAGAATCTTTTGGTGGCTGGAAGATTTAGTTCTGAGAGGGAGATTACTCAGAGATGAGGAAACAAAAGAGATGACCAAATTGATCTTTACTTAAAATTCAAAGGATTCTGGAGATAGAACAAGAGCAGAAAAGACTGAATAAATTGGTGAAACTTGCTAAATAGCATTGACCTTGGAGCTTTTAATAAACTACTGTAAATTTGGCCAGGGGAAACTTTTTAGGATGTGGGTGGCTAAGAGAATTCAATATTTAAAATGTTAATCTTCAAATTATTGGCAGATTTATGATGCAACTGCCTTCGTTTTCTCAAAATTTTAGTAGAGTGACATATACTACTAATAATTTGTTGAACCTATACTATGAACCAGGTAATGTATTAGGTAAGCACTTCCAGTTATTGTCCCATTTAATTAATATGAAACATTATTAGTAAGTTACATATTATCCTTATTTTAGGTAGAGAGTTTACATAAAGTCCCTGTGATAGTACAGCAGAGAACAGAGGGTGAGGAAATGAAGTGTAGATTATCCCAAAGTCATGCCTTCTTGGACTTCAGTGTAGAGGAATCAGCACAGCAGGAGGGCAGGCAGTGATTTGGAATTTCTGGAAGGTTATCAGTGAGACAGTGGAAAGGCATCAAAACATAAATTGTGGAACTGATTTAAGAAAATCATGAAAAATTATCTCTCCCCCCTAAAAATACTAGGAGATGACCTTTAGAAAGTAAAGGTGGAAATGGATGACATCTGAGTTAAGACTACAATAGTATTCTAAAGGCAAAATAGAACTAACTGGAATCCACAGGGACTAAGTTCATTCTTTTAAAAACTATCACATTTTTTTCTTGGTTTTTAAAACAGTCTTTTGGACAGTCCCTTAGAAATTGCTTGGATTTGGGGGAAGGCACTCTTGAATTTCATCCTTGACTTTTCTATTTAATAATTTTGTAGCCTTGATCAAAATGTTTTCCTTTCTCAGCTTTATTTTCTTCCAAAAGCTACTTTCTTATTTTGTTATGAGCTTTCGATGGAATGAAATATATATATACGCACATACTTCATAACAAATATATACAGTATATATATTATATATGTGTAATTCAAAAGATTCAAGAATAATAGTTTTCTCCAGAAGTATTTTCTCAAAACATATTCTAAAATAAACATGAATATCAGACAAATTAATGTTAATGCATCACTATTGCCTAATCCCCAGAGTCTACAGTTTTTTCATTTGCCTGAAAAAAAAATTAATAGCTTTATTCAGGTATAATTGACATACACTAAATAGATATTTAAAGTGTAAAGTTTGATGTTTTAACATCTGTACACATCTATAAAATTATGACCATAATCAAGAAAATGAACATTCATATATATCATGACCCAAATTCCCCATCCTCCCTTATAAACCTCTCCCTATATATAGTCTCCCTATAGAGTACTCTTTATTTCAAAGGAGTCGGGGAGAGGAGGAGATGTCCATTTCCTCCAAATCCTCACTAAAAATTAATATGATGAGTCTTTTTCATTGTATTCACTCAGATATTTAGTTGTATCTCATTGTGGTTTAATTTGCATTTTCCAATTTACTAATGATGCTGAGCATGTTTTATTGTGCATATTTGCCATCTGTGTATCTTCTTTGGTGAAGTTTCTATTCAAATCATTTATTTGTCCATTAATTGCATTATTTTATTAATATTGAGGTTTGAGGATTCTTTATATATTCTAGTACAAGTCTTTTATCAAAGATTTCTCCCAGACTGTTTTTAATTGACTTAACAAAGCTTTTAATTCTGACAGACTAGTTTATCAATTAGTTATTTTATGAATAATGCTTTTGATATTTTATCCAAGCAATCTTTCCCTACACATAGCTGCAGAATATCTATAGTTTCAGGTTTTAATCTTAGATCTATGATCTATTTTGAGTTAATACTTATATATGTTGTGAGGTATAAAGCAATATTCATTTTCTAAAAATATGAATATATTCAATTGTATGCACACTCATTGAACATGCTATCCATTTATTGAAGAACATTTGTGAATTTGTAAAAATCAATTATTCATATCACTTCTGGACTCTTTATTAAGAAGCCCCTTGATCTAATTTTTTTTTTTACCTCAACACCACTACGACACAGTTGCTTTATAAGTCACGAAATGAGACAATGTTAATACTCCAGTTGTCCTTACTCAAGGCTATAGTGACTATTCTAAGTCTTTGACCTATGAATTTTAGAAATCAGTTTATCAATTAATACCAAAAAAGAAGCCTAATGAGATTTTGACTGCGGCGTTGTTAAATCTGTGTATCTTTTTGGGAAAAATGACTTTTTATTACTTTATTATAGATATACATAATATTGGGGTTCATTTTGACATAATTATATAAGTATGGAATATAATTTGTTCCAATTCATTCCTCAGTATTTCCCATTCCCTTCCCATTCTCCCTCCTCCTGTTCTCTTTCCTCTACATCACTGATCTTTCTTCTATTTTTAGTTTTAACAACATTGAGTCTTCCAACATGTTTTCATTTTTAGCTTTTTAAACTTGCCTCCACAATATTTTCTAGCTTTACATGCAGTTTTTGTCAGATTCACCCCTAAGTATTTCACATTCTTTAATGTGATGATGAATACCATTTTTTTTAAAAAATTTAATTCATGTTGTTTGCTACTAGGATATGGAAATACATTAGTTGGTATTAATCTTATATCCTAAAACACTGTTGAACTCAGTAGCTCTGGTAGCTTTTTAATTTTATTTCAACAAATTTTCTACACAGATAATTATGTCATTCATGAATATAGTTTTGATTTTACTTCATTTACAATATGGTTTCCTTTGAAGCTTTTTTCTTGCCTTAAAGCACCAGGTGAACCTTCCTGTACAATGCTGAATAGGATTTTTCTTGAGAGTAGAATCCTTGACTTGTTCTCAGTCACAGTGGGAAGGCATTCATCTTTGCCATTAAAGATGGTGCCACCTGTGGGCTTTTTGCAGATGTCCTTTGTTAGGTTGAGGAAGTTCCCCTCACTTCCAAGTTGCTAAGAGTTTTTATCAGAAATAAATGTTCAATTTTGTCAAAGGCTTTTATTCTATGTAGGGTAAATTATCATACAGTTATACTTTTTAACTTGTTATTAAGGTGAATCAGAAAAATGTTGTTCAAGTATTAAAGTAACTGTATTACTGTAATAAATCCAACATGACTATAATGTTTTATTTTTGATATATTGTTGGATTCCAATTTTCCAATAATCTAATTAGAATGTTTGCTTGTATATTCATGAGAGAGATTGTTTTGCAGCTTTTCTTTCTTATAATGTCTATTTGATTTTGATATCAGCATGAGACTGGTTTCCAAGAATGTCTGAGGAGTAATCATCAAGAAATGATTACTGAAAGGATTTGTGTAGCACTGGTATTATTTTTTAGAATTAAAT